>NC_079375.1:2132559-4615059 GCF_021018895.1 Seriola aureovittata
GCCAATCAGAAGAGAGCCTCCTCTCTTCTGATTGGCTGACTGGTTTCTGAGTAACATATGGTCAGGCCAATCACAGGTCACGGATTGTAGCTTGGTAAAACTCCTAGCTGAAATGAGCTGAACAGAAGAGCAGGTTTTCTACTTAAGTATGGCACAATTTATCCTTAGCTGAGGGGGTTACTTAAGGGTGTCGCACAGAATCTCTTAAAAATATTTCCTTAGTTAAGAAAAGAAAGAAAAGTTGAGGCATTTGCAGCAGTGACAGAGATTTTACAGCAGTAAAATTCTACTGTTTCCATGGAGTCTGTTGATTTGCTGCCATCAGCACTTATGAATCCTGTTATCACTTTTGAGAAGCAGGCGACATTAGAATAGTGCGCTGCTATCTCATCTTCCTGTTGTTTTGATGGGAACTCCCCCATGTTGGGTTTTTAGTTTTTAGTTTGGTTGCTAAGGTCTTTTGTGCAACAGTTTAACTGACTCTAAGTGAACCCTTAAGGATAAGTTTAAGATAAGGAAAAAAACATAAATACTACTACTACTACTTCTACAAAAAAAAAAAGAAAGTTGGGCTTGGGGCGTGGCTGACAGTTGTGACTGCTTTGTTGTGACATCACAAAGTTCCAGAAGTCCTGACGGCTGGTTTTAAGGCTCAGTTTCTGAATACAGGCTGTGTGAATTTCTCTGTGGACTGAGGCTTTGATACTTTCACAGTATTAATATAGAACCTAGATCTGCTTTATAAGCAAACAACACATAATCTCCGAATTTAACTATGTCCTTATGTGGAGAAAATGGAAGCAAACACACCTGGATAATAACATATATATATATATATATATATATATATAAAACCATCAATTGTGTATATAAAACTACTTTATAATAGGTTTAATCTGTAAAACACTGTGGCTCCAGATTCAGTTTTACCACAGTTTCAGTTTTACTTCACCTGGAGCCATAGTGTTCTTGAACTTGTAAAACAACTCCCTCCACTTCTCTTTCATATTCTATAGTGGCTGGTGAATTTACTGTAATAATTTTAAATAATATACAAATAATATGCACAGTAATGATATGCACACATTTTAGTAGTGTAGTTAGTTGCAATAGTCTTGTCACCTTGTAAAGCCTTTGTATCATATTATCTGTTTTGTTTCATACAAATGCTGAAATACAGAAATAAAGATCCTTCACTGCTGGACTTAATCATCAGGAAGAAATTCTCTTCTTCTAATCAATTTAAAAACACAACACCAAAATGATATATTCTTCTTCACTAATAAAATACAATCTTTCACGATGCCCAATTAAACAATAAGGAAAATGTACACATTCATTTTTGTTGAATAAAGAATCAAGTTTCATTTAAATAGAAAAGTCAGATTTGCTGAATGTAGAGCAGGGAACTGGATATTTAAGAAGACCACAGAACTTGTCGCAAGCTGCTGACTGTGTTCAGAGCCATCGTGTTTGTGCATAAAGAAACTCTCCTGACAAACTTTTCCCCTGTGGGCTGCAGAAAATCTGTTCTCACCTCTGAGCGCAGAGCGGCCCACAGGAAAACATTGTGAAAGCCTGGAGCCACGTGTGGAGGGAAGCGTTAGACTCTCCTGTCAGCTATGGACCAGTGGTTCATCAGAGAGAGAGAGAGAGAGAGCGTGTGTGTGTGTGTGTGTGTGTGTGTGTGTGCTCTGGGTAAACAAGTACTCCCTGCAGTGTTCAGCACAGTCATACAAGCACGAACCTCAAGAAACTGGAGATTCTCCCCCAGTCGCAGGAAGCGTCTCCTGACAGGTGTCGATCAGTCATTAATGATCAGATCAATCTGTGTATTTGTTTTGAGTGTGTGAGAAATATCAATAAATACTGAGGACCGAGCGGATCAAGCTCAGGAGCTGCTTTAACGAAGACAGAGTCTGACTGTGGCTCAGATAGAACAAACAGCCAGACTTCAGATAAATTCATCTGTTGCACAAAGCACTTTAGTTCTCGACTATCTTAAGCCGGACTGTGGTACAATGAATTCTGGGTAAATGAAGACTTTTTCAAAATAAAAAAAATGGCCGACTGAGGAAGCACATCCAAACGTACAGCCCCTCAGCAGAACATGTTTGTCTACTGGAAGAATTCAACAGGTACAAAGACGTTTTACATGAAGAGTGAAACAATAAAAAGAAAAATCTGATTTGGTTTAAAAACTCTGTCTCTTCTATTTGCTCAAATTATGAGCCATGTTTTCCTTGTTCCTTGTGTTTCTTGTTCGGTGCCACAGGTCGGTGCGGGTGTCATTGATTGTTACCATGGTAACATTGGTCTTAGGCCTGAGTTAGTGCGGGGGTAAGGTGTCTAATGTTTTAGGCTTAAAATTAGTCTGGACGAGATGTGTTAACATTGGATAACGCACTTTAATTATAGATTTCTGAGGTAAGAGTTACTCCTCAGTCTGCGTTCTCCTGCTCCACACACACCCCCACCCCACCCCACCCCCAGCCTCCTCCTCCCTCCTCCTCCCTCCTCCTCCCTCCTCCTCCCTACAGCAGGTCAGACAGTGGACAGGACAGACTATCCAACCTGCCAACAGTTAGTCTATTTGCAGCAGCAGCAGTCCTGGTAAAAGCCCCAAAGGAGATTAAGCCATACTCCTAAGTCATACTCTGTGTGTGTGAGTGTGTGTGTGTGTGTGTGTGTGTGTGTGTGTGTGTGTGTGTGTGTGTGTGTGTGTGTGTGTTTGTCCACTATGAACAGGTGACCATGCATGAAGATGTGCTGTCATAGCTCACCCAAACTCGGAGTTTGAATATTATCTTAGAATACAGCAGTGTGTAGAGGAGGAGACAGTGTGTGTTACTTTGTATCTTGTTGCTTTGAAAAATTGTGAAACAAAAAAACGTGTGTGGGTCCCTCTCACTACAAAAGAGAGTGCAAAGGGAACATGTAAAAAATATAATCAGAGCCAAAACTAAGAAGATTACACAGATTATGTAAAGTGTATGAAACTAATCTCTATTATTGGAACATTTAATGTTCATATTATCCAATAAAACTCCAAACTATTATGGATAGTTGTCCATCTGGACTCTGTGTGTGTGTGTGTGTGTGCGCATGTTTTCCAAAAGGCCAGGTAATGCTTCTGTTCTAATCAGCAGTAGCACTGATCTGTACGTGTCACACAGGAAGGGGCGCTCCGATTGGTGGAGAGCTGAGCTGCATCACCGCTGCCACACAGTGACACACGGCCGGTCTGAGCGCAGCGTGGCCTAAGCGGCTTCCCGTCCTGCTGACACTACGGTTCCAGAGCAGTCACATGGACCTGTGACGGCCGGAGCTGCTGTATTTATAGAGCGATGAACCGTCTGTTAACTGGACTTTTATCGTGAGAAACTAAAATACACGTCATCGACATATGACATCAGACATGTTGCACTATCTTCCCCCCCGTCCTTCAGAGGACCCGGTCTACGAGTGCGTGGTCCTTGGCAGCTGTCGTAGACTGCGAAGGCCGAACTGAACTGAAAATCTGGTCTACGGAGGAGTTTCGTCTTGCGTCACCAGCTGTGCTCGCCCTTACCGCTGTGTTGTCGCCTCGCAACCTTGACAATGCCTAATTTTCTTTCACATAAAATTGAGGTTTTAAGGTCCTTGTTTTTAACAGTTGTACCGTTAGCTGATGAACTGAGCTGAAAATCAATACTTACATTTAACAGTGTAATCTTCAGGCTCTCTGTCACTGTTGTTTGCTGCCATATTATTTTCATTCCCGCTGCGCAATGAATCTTGGGATAGGTTGGGCCTCGAGGGATCCCCCTGATGGATTCCACCAGTTCATAGATTAGCCTGGTTACTGATAATATTTGGTCTACCGCACAGTTAACAATAGTGTTTGATGAACTCATGGGATCATTAAAGCTCTTGTTGTAGTTCTGGTGGTCACATTCAGTGAAACCGGAACCGTTCAAGTTGTCCTGACCAGAACGAGCTGAGATTTTATAGTGACGTTGGATATCAAGTAAACATGGAGTGGAATCCAAGCAAAATATTCTCACCCACCAAAACACCCAAATCCATCCATCCATCCATCCCAATCAATCAATCAATCAATCAATCAATCAGCTCCTTCCGTCTGACTGATGTATGTGCAGCCTGTACGACCACACCTGTGTCACACAGATTTCAAACTGTGGATCTACTTGTGTTGATTCAGCCGGTTCAGTCCAGATCTGAGCTCCGCAGATAATCAGATCCAGTGTGGATGTGTGTGATTAAAGCAGAGCTCAGAGCAGCCTCTCCTCACGCTGCTGACAGGGCCCTCGGACCGGAGCGCTCTCCAGTCAGCCGGCTGGAAACAGAGGGGTCAGGGGACTTCTCTTCCTTCCTCTTTAAACTTTGTTTTTTTATTTCTTTACATGACATTTTTCAAACCCACTCACGTGATCTCATGAAGGAAACAAACAGGACGAACATCATCACTGACCTGCACCCGCTTCTGTTTCACCCGCTTTACATGAGGAACATGTGACGTCCTGCACTGACCTCAACAAGATGTTTACATGTGAACGAGACCAGCTGCTGCTGCTGCTTCTCAAACTGATCAAGTGCCATCTTACTATAGGTCTCCTGTCCTCTCCTCCTCTCCTCTCCTCCTCTCCTATCCTCTCCTCCTCTCCTCTCCTCCTCTCCTCTCCTCTCCTGTCCTCTCCTCCTCTCCTCTCCTCCTCTCCTCTCCTCTCCTATCCTCTCCTCCTCTCCTCTCCTCTCCTATCCTCTCCTCCTCTACTATCCTCTCCTCCTCCCCTCTCCTCCCTCTCCTCCTCTCCTCTCCTCCTCTCCTCTCCTATCCTCTCCTTCCTCTCCTATCCTCTCCTATCCTCTCCTATCCTCTCCTCCTCCCCTCTCCTCTCCTCTCCTCCTCTCCTGTCCTCTCCTCCTCTCCTCTCCTCTCCTCCTCTCCTCTCCTCTCCTCCTCTCCTATCCTCTCCTCCTCCCCTCTCCTCTCCTCCTCTCCTATCCTCTCCTCCTCTCCTCCTCTCCTCCTCCTCTCCTCCTCTCCTATCCTCTCCTCCTCCTCCTCCTCTCCTCTCCTCTCCTCTCTCCTCTCCTCTCCTCTCCTCTTCTCCTATCCTCTCTCTATCCTCTCCTCCTCTCCTATCCTCTCCTCTCCTCCTCTCCTATCCTCTCCTCCTCCCCTCTCCTCTCCTCTATTCTCCTCCTCTCCTCTCCTCTTCTCCTATCCTCTCCTATCCTCTCCTCCTCTCCTATCCTCTCCTCTCCTCTCCTATCCTCTCCTCTCCTCCTCTCCTATCCTCTCCTCTCCTCCACTCCTATCCTCTCCTCTCCTCTCCTCTCCTCTCCTCCCCTATCCTCTCCTCTCCTCCTCTCCTATCTTCTCCTCTCCTCTCCTCTCCTCTCCTCTCCTCTCCTCTCCTCTCCTCTCCTCCCCTATCCTCTCCTCTCCTCCTCTCCTATCTTCTCCTCTCCTCTCCTCTCCTCTCCTCTCCTCTCCTCTCTCCTCTCCTCTCCTCTCCTCCTCTCCTCTCCTATCCTCTCCTCCTCTCCCCTCCTCTCCTCTCCTCTCCCCTCCTCTCCTCCTCCCTCTCCTCCTCTCTCTCCTATCCTCTCCTCTCCCCTCCTCTCCTCCTCTCCTCCTCTCCTATCCTCTCCTCTCCTCTCCCCTCCTCTCCTCCTCTCCCCTCCTCTCCTCTCCTCTCCTCTCCTCTCCTCTCCCCTCCTCTCCTCTCCTCTCCTCTCCTGTCCTCTCCTCCTCTCCTCTCCTCTCCTGTCCTCTCCTCCTCTCCGCTCCTCTCCTATCCTCTCCTCTCCCCTCCTCTCCTATCCTCTCCTATCCTCTCCTCCTCTCCCCTCCTCTCCTCTCCTCTCCTCCTCTCCTCTCCCATCCTCTCCTCTCCTCTCCTCCTCCCTCTCCTCTCCCCTCCTCTCCTCCTCCTCCTCTCCTCTCCTCTCCTCCTCCTCCTCCTCTCCTCTCCTCTCCTAGCCTCTCCTCTCCTCTCCTCTCCTCCTCTCCTCTCCTCCTCTCCTCTCCTCTCCTCCTCTCCTCCCCTCTCCCCTCCTCTCCTCTCCTCTCCTCTCCTCTCCTCCTCCCCTCTCTCCTCCTCTCTCTCCTCTCCTCTCCTCTCCTCTCCTCTCCTCCTCCCCTCTCTCCTCCTCTCCTCTCCATCATTAGTGATGGACTGCTGCTCTGCCTGGTTGTGTGCTGCCTGCTCTGCTGCAGACAGTAACAGTAAGCTCTCACTGTGGTGAACTGTCAGTTGACATGTTTAAGCTCTCAGTGTGAACTACTACACAGAGCTTAGAGAAACATTTGACAGACAGTTTGGAACGTGGAGTACACACTGCAAAGACACACAAACAAACACACAGATTATCTCAGTGGAAATCCAAACTTATTTATACAGAGAATAAAAGATGTCATCTTTTCATCAGTGGACCAAGTCTTTACTCTCACAGTAATCCTCTGACCCACCCCCAAAAAACTGGAAAATAAACTGAAGGAAATCTGGATGGAACAAAAACACTCTGCGATCCTTTTGTAGGAGATGATATGAAAAAAAGATTTTTTCGAAGGATTTGGAAGATGCTCCCCTGAGTGAGAATTCAGCTCTTATAGGGACAGTTTCTTCTTCACACTGTGGTGTGTGGATTATCCAGTGTAACTGTGAGCCCACAGAACAAATTCTATTCACTTCCATTGTGTTGGGCTGAAGGCAGAAACCTCAGCCACAGATATCTGCATGGATAAATGCTGCTGCAGGAAAGTGGAAAATGTCTTTTGTATTTTGTTTTTGTTGGTTTTGCAATTGTGTGAATTAACCCTTTACAGATAAAACGCTTGCTGCCTTTCCACTAGTGAGGACTGAAGGACAGCCCAGCACAGGAGAGGATGCAGGGATCTCTCCTCCTCCTCTCCTCCTCCTCCTCCTCCTCCTTTCTACAGGCCTCTGCTGTTTGTACATGGATCTGCATGGAGCTGCTAATCAGAGGCAGAACATGAGGAGGAAACAGATCAGAGCTGAGTGGGTGTCTCAGACTCATTTCAAGGAATGACTGGAACTGAATACTAATACTCAGACTATTACACTGTGGGTTCAACTCATAACAAATAACAAAATCCTGCCTATTGGTGGGAAATCATAAGGTCTGGTTGTATTGTCATCTTTTAATAATTCAAGGGGCCTTTATCATTGCTGCTACTATACTTTCTTTTTTCAAATTGATGAAAGACATAGTTTGACTTTGTGTGTTTTAAATATTCTTTGACGTATGCGCTATAAAAATCTGAGTTATTATTATTATTATTAATAATAAAGGTTCTCATAATGCACAATGGTATGTGCAGATTGTAAAGTGGTGCAGACAAATAAAAAGTGACTTTATTTGTTAACTTTGTTAGATTTACTATTTTTTACAAAACAAAATTTATGTTAATATTAAATGTAAATGTTCAATCTAAATGTTGATGCAACTAAATATTTAGCAAATTCACAATGCTGATCAGCGGAAGTACCAAAATAAAAGCTTGATCCAGTGCTGGCCACAGTCATTCCAGGATCATGGTGCAGACTGAAATTAACAGCAACATTTCGCCACATTTAGCTCCAAATAATGTAAAAAGAAAGTGGTGTGAAGTCACTTTTTTACCACATTTACAGCAATATTTGTGAAATTTACTTTTCTTTGAAAAAAAACGTAATGTTAATGTTAAATGTAAATATTAAATCTAAATAAAAATGAAAATGAACTGTGGATAGCGCTGGATCAAGCTTTTATTTTGGTAGCTCCACCGACCAGCAGCGTGAATTTGCATATTAGCTAAATATTTCGCTTCACCAACATTTAAATTTAACATTTTGATTTAGATTTAACATTTAAATATAACATTTAGATATATATTAAACATTTACATTTAGCATTTCATATTTAGATTTAAATTTACCATGTAACATTTACATTTAGATTTAACATTAACATTCAATTGTTTTATGAAGAAAAGTAAATTTGACAAATCTGATAAAAAGTTACTTTTTTTTTACTAGTTTTTTCAACATTATTTGGAGCCACATGTGCATGGCGAAATGTTGCTGTTCATTTTAGTATGCACTATACTTTACAATTGGCGCCCCATAGAATGAACCCTTTCAGAGTGTTATATAATTATCAGCAGCATTTTGATGCAATAGTGTAGATGGGCAGGGTGAAACTGATTTCAACAACATTCTTTTGTTCATTTTATAATAATGCATCATAGTTTATAATATAGGACTTAAGTACAAATACCTCAAAACTGTGTGTAAGTACTGTACATAAGCAAATGCACTGGCATACACTGCGGAGTGGTTGTGAGTTACACCCCACACAATTTTATCCATTATGCATATTAATCCAACCATTATCCACCTGTTCAGAACGAACCTGTCAGGACAGCTGTGCAGCTCAGAAACAGGACTCACTTTCTAAATTCAAAAGTTGAAAACCTGCTTTAAGAACAGAAGAGTGTGAGAATAATGTCCTGTCTTCTGAAACTGACCTTTACACTGAACATGTACTCATGGTTGTTCCTGTGACCTCGCCTCTGTCAGTATGTGTTTTTAACAGGGCACTCCAGTGACTTAGGGACTCACACGGCACAGTTTAAAGAAGAAGAGCAGTCATGTCTTGTTGGTCTGCGTCAGTGTATAACCGTTGATTCAAGTCCAGCTGACGTCACCTCATATTTCCTCATATTTCCTGTTTCCTTTCTACTATCAAAATAAATTCAAATCTGTGTTGTCCTGACTTTTAGTCCCTGCCATGTATCAAGCTTTAAAAAAAACTGGAGGCTATATTCCCCATAATGCAACTCAATAGCAAACTCCACACTCGAGCTGATATACCCCTGATGACGTCACTACGACATCAGCGGGGTGATTTTTGGAGACTTCAGAGAGCTCCTCCAGAGACACAGTGGACCTGAGAGACACTGGGTCACAGATTAAACTTGATATGGGATTCTACAACATGTGTAGAGTGTGTGCAGCTGTTGTTACCTTAGCAGCCACAGAGGAGCTGGGTTTCTCCAGCAGGTCCCAGAGCTTCTGTCTCTTGTCAGGGCAGCAGCCATGCTCCTCCTCCTCCCCCTCATTCTCCCTCAGCGTCTCCGCCTCCCTCCTCAGCTCCTCGTTCATCTGCTCCTTCTTCTGGTGGTACCGCGCCTGGCAGCATGACTCCAGGTAGATTTCATCGATACCCCAGTAGTCCAGCTCCTGGCCAAAGGACAGGGCGCACATCTCCTCCATCATGTGTAGCTTCCCGGTTCGGTAGAAGTTGAGGATGGAGGAGAAGGCCACCGGGTGCCGGTCGAAGAAGTACTCGTTCTCAGTGAGGCTGTAGTCATCGCAAATTTCCAGCAATGACTCGTGCGTGTTGCAGTCTCTTAGCCGCCCCAGACGGGTTCTGGGCAGCCGGTCCAGCGTTCTCCACAGGACTTCATGTGTGAGACCGCCGACGTTGAGCCTGACCCGCCGGGAGCGGGCCTTGATGCGGATGATGTCGATGGGCTCAGGTGGGAGCACAGGGCCCGCGGCGGACCGGGGGTTGACTTTAGGTGTGCTGAAAGTCACTCTGTCTGTCATGTTTGCTCCGGGTGCTGCCGTCTCGCTGCGGGGGAGGGTCAAACCGAGGGTGTGGTCGTGTGTGTGAGTTTGTGGAGCTCGTGAGGCTCAATGAGATGATGGTTGTGGTTGGTCGAGGAAAGGTTGCCCAGGTCCACCAAGCTGACCCGGTTTGTGTTTAGACCACCAAGCTCTGGGTTAGATCCATGGCTGGAAACACAAGACATCACACATGACACAGGTCTGACCACATTAAATTATACCACTCTCCTAAATGAACACAAGATGCTCAAGATGATCAACATCTGCCTCCTCCACTCAGACTAGTTTCAGGTTACATCCCTGTTTATTCAGAGTCATAGAAAATATGAACCATCTGTGTGACATTTTATCATAATTGCTGTGATGTCTTGAGTAATGGCTAAAAAGTGATTTGTGAGGTCACACTGACCTTGACCTGTGATTACCTTGCTGGGGGCCTCAAGGAAAAAATGGATTGCTGGGCCCCTATTAAACCTCAGCCCCGCCCCCCAAAGAGACTCTGAGCAATTTGTGGTTTTGCTGAAAGACTCTGTGACATGACAAACTGGGCATCACACCACCAACACAACAATAAATGATGCAAACTTCTACATTTACTATATTAGGAACAAGTAGATCTTGAACTTGTTTGTAACCCTGCATCAACCTCTGAGGCTGAAAGATGAAGTCAACACTGAAGAACCACAACCTGCAGTTCCTCTAATGGCCACTAGAGTCTCTCTCCAACAGTGAGTCAATCCCCATAGACTCCCATGTTAAAATGTCCAACTTTACAGCAGAAATAAACATGTTTACAGCCTGGTACAAAAACTGTTTTGGTCTCTAGAGCTAATTTCCTCCTTCATGACACCTGTTTCAGCTCAGCTCCACACACGCCCCACCTCTTTGACCATTTTTGGATTAGCTGGAAGTTTGGGGCAGAGCCAGACACTGCCAAGATGGCGACGGTGTAGCAGCTCACTCTGAGCTTCAAAACCTGTGGGTGACGTCACAGAGGCTACGTCCATCTTTATTTACAGTCTATGACTGTGACCTATGACCCCATTACAGGACAGGACCTCAAGACCAGTAAATGAAGCAGTGGCCACTGATCATGTCAGTAAATGCTGCATATTCCCAGTCAAATTTCCAGTTTAATAAGCACAAACCAGCTGCCACACAGGAAGCCTGGAGCTTTCAGGGACACTTAGAGCAGTGGCTCCCAAACTTTACTCACAATACACTAAACTGACACAGGTTAGACCACAGACCCATCTGATAAGATTCCTGCTTTTAGTTTTATTACAGGAAGTGCTTCAACCCATGACCAGAATAATCACACATTCTGTCACTGTATTACTTATGGCTGGAATTATGATGAAAATTAATTATTCCCCTTTTTGCTGGGGACCCCCAGGAACCCCCTCAAGGACCCCTGACTTTGAGAATAACTGATCTAGTGTTCTGGATAAAAGCTTTGCCCAGTAGGTGACACATGTCCACATGCCATTAATTACCTGCAAATGTTTTCATTCTTATGAATTAGTTTACTATAATAATGCAGAGGGGGGGGGGGTGAATAGGGGCATAGCAGCTGATTTTTCCCCGGGGCCCTCGGGCAGGTTAATCTGGTCATGCCTACTCAATGTTTAAAAGGGAGCCAGGAGGTGGGTGGCACTGGACTAAATCTGCTAATCTACTAAAATGGCATCATCAGTGTCAGGTGTGCACATCTTATTCTACTATTCAGATGTGATAAATAAAGTGTAGTTGGCTGGAACAGGAAACACAGTGTTTATAATGAATAACAATAAAAAGTCTGTGTTAGATGAGTCTTGTTTTTCCATACGAGACGTTTCCCATGAGAATTCAGACAGTAGCTGATGTTGGTTCAGTGAACGGCAGCAGAGTTTCACACCAAATCAAAACAGCAAATCTGAGCAGCTGTTTATGTCGGAGCCATAACTGTAATATTGAAGATACTGAAGATACCATACAGTCCAGTTAGACACTGGAAATCCTGTTCTTTTTAGCTGGAGAGATTCACTGACGTAAATCAGTGAATAACAAAACGTCTTTCAGCAGGTGTTCTTATGTAATGAAAAGCAGTTTTAATCCAGTCCAGAGAATGAATGAAATCAAACTGCATTTCTTCTGGGAAGCCCTTCTCCTGTTGGTCTATAAAGGCTTATGTTGCCATTTGAAGTCCTCTGACTGCGGGGCCTTTATCTGATTGTGTAATGGAGTTCCACAAATCCCAGTAGTGGCATTAGGCTTCGTCTCCCCTGGCTCAAGTCTGCCTTAGTTAATTATAGACTGTCTATCTCCTTCTGGGACACTCATAGGACACATGGCTAAGTCAGGAACCAAGCTGCTATGTCACTACTAAAAATCAGTCTTATCCAGACCATCACTCCCAAAAATAAATCACTATTAACATCAACTTTTATCCTCATAAACTGACTGCACGGTTTATATCTTCATTTCATTAAACCAAGATTCACTTAATTGTCACTAATAATTAACAGTAACAGGTGACATCTTCTTTATCAAACCAAACCAGAGTCAAGTAGAATCTCTGGCTCCAGAGGCAGAGCTTTTATTTCGGACTCGTTATCAAGAGATTAATGAGACTTCATCTGAGAGGAAGTTTAATGTGGACAGAAAGTAAAGCTGGACCAGGACAGACCACTTTCCTCCAGCAGCTGAGGTCACCGGTTTAAAGCGATGATGAGCCCACCTACCTCTGTGGAAACCGCTGCTTTATTCCGGAAAAGCCCAACTCTTGCCGGTCCGGGAGGTCCCACCATAGCACCCAGTTAGTTATCCCAGCTGCTTCGCCTTCCCCTCCGGCCGCTGTTGAATCACGAAGCCCCCCGAGAGCACTGCACCCAGACCGCTGGAGATCCGCATCTTAGCCGAAAAGAATGAGCGCAGGAGCGGGAAGGTCCCGGGGAAGAGTCCGCGGGAGCGCCATGAGGAGGAAACACAGCAGGTACAGAGAGAGAGGAGTGTGAACCGGCTGGCCCGGAGAGATACGGCCCCGCGGAGGAGAGAATAAAGGGATGAGGGAGAGCGAAAGAGGGAGGAGGGGGGAGGGGGGAGCGCAGGAGGGAGGTAATTGGATTGAGTCGCAGCACCAAGGACAGCTCCAGATCAACAGCTTGTTTCCACCTGAACTCCTGCTGGCCTCCTCCTCCTCCTCCTGCTCAGTCACATGCTCCTCTTCTCTTTTCTTTTCTTTTCTTTTCCTTTCTTTTCTTTTCTTTTCTTTTCTTTTCCTTTCTTTTCTTTTCTTTTCTTTAGAGTCAGAGCAGAAATCATCACATTTCACTCATGTAGCTGTATCAATATTCAATAATTTCTTATATAAATTTTGCTTAGTTTCTTTTACTTTGTTGGAACATGTGTCTCATACTGAAGAACAGTTGAACCTAGACCTGCACTGATCAAAAAAAATAAGACTGTCATATTTGTCTTGATTGACATGTTTCTCAGCCAATGACAGTCAGCCACTCAGCTCCGCCCCTCTCTCCAGGCCCCACCCGCCTGAGGGAAGGCTACAAATGTACACCCACACATACACATTCATACACATACAAAAAAATGTATGTATATATGCATTTATTTATGTCAAATTCATTAATTAAAAAGAATGAATACATTTTAGAAAATGATGTCATCATTGGTCCTCTCTAAATGTGAAGCTGTAAGAAACTTGAACTGGACCAGTGCTCACCTGACCAGTACAGCTGTACTGGCACGGTTACTGATTTTATTGATTACGAATTTATGATCACATTCAGACATGTTGTAGATCCATGATGGATCAGCAGGTCTCCTCGCTCCCTCGTCCTGAGCGCAGGTGGAGAACAGGTAAATGTGACTGACTGTGACGTCACACTGCCGCCCTCTGCTCTGCAGTCTTCTGCCTCCCAGTGGTCAGGCTGTATACTGCAGCATTCGCAGATGCAGGAGGGAGGGAGCCAGAAAAATATCTTTATTACATGAACAGTATCAGTTCAGACATGATGGCATCTACATCGTTTAGAAAAATTATATTTAGATGTGTGAATTTCATCTTACAGTCCTCAGCAAGGTCAAAATAGTTTTTTAGCCAGTTTAGTTTTATTTAGTTTTTAAAGCTGGTTGGTTAGTATTAGTTTAGTTTTAATTTGTTTCAGTGTTAGCTTTAGTTTGTTTTTTTTGTTTTTTTTGTTCACGCAACTAGACTTTTGTTTTTATTTTTAATTAATGAAAATGTTTTTTTTCACATCTAGTTTTTATTATTTCCTTATCAGTGATAATAACCTTGGTTCTCAGTTCTGGTGGTGAAGTAAACTTGTATTAGGAAAATACAGCACATTCCTCATACTATCTTTGAGGGTCATAAAAACTCTATTTATATCACACCTACAGAACTTGTGGCGCCTACACTGCTGAATGTGCATTCGCATTTTTCTGTTCATGTCTACTTTTAACTTGGCTTAGTGCCATACAAGGTAGTCATGTCAAGAGTGATGTCGTATGTACTACAGGTGTAGTGACAATTGAGTGTATAAAAGCAGTCTGTAGTAAACATGCATTGCGCTCTTGGTCAGTAACACTCTTGTTGGCTGAAGCGTCCACTTGCAAGTGTCAGAATAAACTGGAAAAACCACTCTCCTGTTGTCAGTCCTCTGTTTCCTGAAATTCCCATGACAACACTGAACTCCAGCAGACAACTTTACTGCAGTATCTGGATGAGATCAATACCGACTGATAATGTGAAGCTGATCATGTGAAATTGTATTTGTGTTGTGCACAGATGACTTGAAGCTTTTGTGATGTTCACCACACCTGGTTCTGCTCCTTGTCACAACCCAGCTCAAGGCTGGACAAAGGAGGGAGGAGCACATGAGTTATTACTAAAAATCACTTTGTTGCACATGACTGAGAAGGAAATGAATCTAAGGACAAAACACAAAAAAAGCAAAAACAGGGTGGAAGCCAGGGGACAGAGGGAGAGACTGGCTGACTGACACACACACACACACACACACACACACACACACAAAAACACACCTGAGCTGTGATGACACATTTAATTAGGGCATTAAGAATATTTTACTGCTCCCTCTGTGTTTCCCTCACTCTCCGTTCAGACTAAGTGGACGAACTCTCACAGAGCCAAGTGTGATAACAAGAAAAACAGATCCATCTTTTCTTTCCCAAAGGATGCAGAGAGGTAAGTCTAGACAGGTATAGATGTTAAAATTAGCTACTGTCACATTTCATGCCAGTTGCCTTGGTTTGAGGGAGGGGCTGAGGGACAACGCCCACTTACACACATGGACAAAATTGTTGGTACCCTTCCGTTAAAGAAAGAAAAACCCACAATGGTCACTGAAATAACTTGAAACTGACAAAAGTAATAATAAATAAAAATTGACTGAAAATTAACTAATGAAAATCAGACATTGCTTTCGAATTGTGGTTCAGCGGAATCATTTTAAAAAACAAACTAATGAAACCAGCCTGGACAAAAATGATGGTTCCCCTAGAAAAGATTGAAAATAATTTGACCATAGGGACGTGTTAAACTAAAGTGTGTCCTATAATTAGCATCACAGGTGTCTTCAAACTTGTAATCAGTCCGGCTGCCTATTTAAAGGGTGAAAAATAGTCACTGTGCTGTTTGGTATCATGGTGTGTACCACACCGAACATGGAGCACAGAAAGCCAAGGAGAGAGTTGTCTCAGGAGATTAGAAAGAAAATTATAGACAAGCACGTTAAAGGTAAAGGCTATAAGACCATCTCCAAGCAGCTTGATGTTCCTGTGACTGCAGTTGCACATATTATTCAGAAGTTTAAGGTCCACAGGACGGTAGCCAACCTCCCTGGACGTGGCCGCAAGAGGAAAATTGATGACAAATTGAGGAGACGGATAATACGAATGGTAACCAAAGAGCCCAGAACAACTTACAAAGAGATTAGAGGTGAACTCCAAGGTCAAGGTACATCAGTGTCAGATCGCACCATCCGTCGCTGTTTGAGCCAAAGTGGACTTGATGCAAGACGACCGAGGAAGACTCCACTGTTGAAAGCAAATCATAAAAAAGCGAGACTGGAATTTACCAAAATGCATATTGACAAGCCACAAAGCTGGAGCTTTTTGGCAAGTCACATCAGCTCTATGTTCACAGACGCAAAAATGAAGCATACAAAGAAAAGAACACTGTACCTACTGTGAAACATGGAGGAGGCTCGGTTATGTTCTGGGCCTGCTTTGCTGCATCTGGCACAGGGTGTCTTGAATCTGTGCAGGGTACAATGAAATCTCAAGACTATCAAGGCATTCTGGAGCGAAATGTGCTGCCCAGCGTCAGAAAGCTTGGTCTCAGTCGCAGGTCATGGGTCCTCCAACAGGATAATGACCCAAAACACACGGCTAAAAACACCCAGGAATGGCTAAGAACAAAACAGTGGACTATTCTGAAGTGGCCTTCTATGAGCCCCGATCTAAATCCTATTGAACATCTGTGGAAGGAGCTGAAACATGCAGTCTGGAGAAGGCACCCTTCAAACCTGAGACAGCTGGAGCAGTCTGCTCACGAGGAATGGGCCAAAATACCTGTCGACAGGTGCAGAAGTCTCATTGCAGAGGTACAGAAATCGCTTGATTGCAGTGATCGCCTCAAAAGGTTGTGCAACAAAATATTAAGTTAAGGGTACCATCATTTTTGTCCAGGCCAGTTTCATTAGTTTGTTTTTTTAAAATTATTCTGTTGAACCACAATTCAAAAGCAATGTCTGGTTTTCATTAGTTAATTTTCAGTAAATTTTTATTTATTATTACTTTTGTCAGTTTCAAGTTATTTCAGTGACTATTGTGGGTTTTTCTTTCTTTAACGGAAGGGAACTGTTTCCCATTTCATACCACTGGTGCTGCCTGTAATGCGGTATCTTCTGTATAGAGAATCTCTGATCCAACCTTGCAGGATTTGGTTTCTCTGAGTGTTTACCTGAAATCTGCTCTATTTTTATTGGATCACTCAGAGAACAGTCAGCCAATCAGAAGAGAGGCTCAGAGCCTCCTCTCTTCTGATTGGCTCATCTACCTGTTGTTACTAGAGCTCCAGAGAGAAGCCTGAGAGAGGAAATGTAAAACTACACTGAGATGGTTTTTGGTTCTTAAATCCACAAATATATCTTCTTATGGATCAACACTTCAAATAAAACACAGAAGAGGAAAATATGGAGCTTTAAGACTTTTTAAGGATTTGCAAGAACCCTGTATAAGTGATGCTGCCACTAAACAGCAGTTCAAAGTTTTATTTGTCACATGACATGATACAATGTACAGTGAGAAAAGCAGTGAAATGAGGGTTAAACTCTGCAGCAGGACAGACTGTTTGATATTATAGAAACATCCTGCATATGGCAGGATGTGTCCTGATATGAATATTATCAAATATCGTCCCAAGCTTAGATTCAATAGACATTTCTAATAAATGTGACAAAGTGAAATCTACATGACGAAAATGATACCTGAAGGTTGGACAAGACTAACAGAGCAGCCAAGACTTCAGCATCCTGAAAACAGGATGAAGCTCAGATTTATTGGTTTACAAAGTACACAAAATTCCTTCTCTATCCATATATCATTTATAGAATGCCTTCCATTATCTGTGCATCATAATGCAGCTTTAACATTAAGACTCAACATCAACAGGTGTACATGCATAATTAAATAAAGAGAAACACAATGGTATTAGAACATATAAAATTGCATAACTCATCCTACCAGCATCGTATTTTTTAATAAAAAAAAAAAAAAAAAAAAGAATTATTACTAAGAAGAGGTTAGACAAGCAGTAAACAGAGACGGGGATGATGCTTCAGTTTTTCTGATCCACTTTGTAAAATCAAATGAACAAAAGTCATGTTTTGTTTTCTGAACAGTGTGTGTGTGCAGCTGACATACACACTGACACAGTGGAGTGCAAACAGGAAGTACAGGAGGAGGAAGAAGAAGAAGAAGAAGAAGAAGAAGGGGTCTGGTCATATACATCAGAACAATACTGTGGTCCCAAACACTGAAACAATAACACCACCCTGAGCCAAAATATAACGACAGCTCCAATTCAGAAGTACAGGAACAAAATGCATAGAAAAGTCTGCGTCCAGATCCTCTGACGGGACTCGATGGTTAACAGCAGGGAGAGAACATGAGGGGGATAAACACAACCTAAATATGTACATCCAGACAATAGTAGAGCACTATCATTACATCGCTTTGTTGCTTTTTTTTTTTTTTTCTCCTCCTGTTTCAAGCTCAAGTTTGTTGGTCTGTTTGTGCTGAGGTAACACTTCGCCAGCAGACGACATCCAGCTCGTCACTTGTGTTCCAGTCGCAGCAGCTGCTCCTTACCGTTGATGGTTAGTGACCGCAGCTGCCCGTCCTCCTCCACCTCCACCCGCTCCTGGCCGTTCTCCACGATTCTGGGGGGGGGGGGGGGGGGGGCAGAGGGAGGAGAGGAGGAACATGAAGGTTTAGACCCGACTTCACTGACACACTAACGCAAGACACAGAGTCCTGAGACTAAACACATGGAAACTGTTGCAAAAAGAGCCACATCGCTCTTAGTCACTAACCTTAGGCCACGCCCACACGACTATGTTTACACAATCTGCTTCCTGTTTGCACCGGCTCACACATGCTCAGTGCATGCTAACGGTCATGTGTGTATGAGTTTTCAGGAGTGATGGTCCATTTTTAAAGCGTAGTGTGGAGTCTGTATAATATTTTCAATAACTGAAATAAAAACAAATTTAAAAACTGATACTGATACCATGTGTCAGTCAGTCTCTACCTTTTAGTGGTGATCTTCCTGCCGTTGATGATCTTGGTGGAGGTGGACACAGAGCGGAAGTTGCCCATGCCGCCACCGCCGCCCCCTCCTCCTCCTCCTCCACCCCCAAACGAGGTGGAGGAGAAAGAGGTGAAGCCTCCACCTCCCAGACTGCCCATTGTTGTCATGTGACCCATGTGACCCATGTGGCCCATGGTGTTCATGGAGCCGAAAGAACCGAAGCCTGAGATGAAGAGGACGGAGAGAGAGAGAGAGAGAGAGAGAGAGAGAGAGAGAGAGAGAGTCTCATTTAAAACAGGTGGAACAGGCGGCGGTGGTTCAAATCTGCAGCAGAACATGTTTCTCTCTTTGGTCACGGCTGCTTTTTCTTACCTGGGTCAAAAGGTGAGAATCCAGCCCCGAAGGGAGGGAAACCAACAAAGCCTCCGAAGAACGAGCCGCCCGTCCGGCTGCGACCTGCCCGACTCTGGTGCTGCCGGCCGCTGCCGAAAAACGGGTCCTCACTGAAAGGATCTGGCCCTGAGAGAACGGAGATCATGCTTCAGGCTGGGCTCAAACACATTCAGCGATGCTCCAGCTTGTTTACCATTAAAACTCTGTGACTCACCGAACAAGTCCGCAAACGGGTCCCTGCCTCCGAAGAATTCCCTGAACACGTCCTCTGGGTTGCGGAATGTGAACTGTTCGTGGAAATGGTCTCCGTTGTGGAAATGGCTCCCTGAAACATCGTGTCAATCAAAACGTGTCAACTTCACACACTGTGAACCTGGACCAGAAGCACCCGTGGGCGCGTCGGTCGCAGTATTTCACTGAGATTTGAACAGTGCATCTTGACATTACTGTGCGGCTGCTCCAGAGCGCAGTACCATAACACATGA
The DNA here is from genome assembly GCF_021018895.1 of Seriola aureovittata. Lineage (NCBI taxonomy): Eukaryota > Metazoa > Chordata > Actinopteri > Carangiformes > Carangidae > Seriola > Seriola aureovittata. Next base: position 2,151,921 of record NC_079375.1, read on the forward strand.
CACCGGGCCGCTCTATAAGCACACACAACCTCTACATACATCAGACTCCATATAACCACATGCAGACACCCACACAGTCTGTGCACCATTAGGGGCTGCAGCGCATGCTTCTGCATGCTCAGTTTAATATTTTGCGCCTGCTGTTGCCATAGATGGTTCTCTTCCTGCCTGCTAAACCCACTGTTATAGCGATCCAGCAAGGTGCAGGCACACCTGGCTTTTAAAAAGGGAATGGGAGATGGTTCTCTGACTGGTTTATTGTTATGCATATTACGCCGAAACACTCCTTTGATTAATTAAGAACATAAGTGCAACACATTTGAACCATGAGCCTGGAGCAGCGGCTGCTTTTTGTGCCGTTAAACTAACAAAAGTGATTCAGACACACACTGAACGTGCAGAGCCTCTGTAATGCTTTTCTGTTGTGCAGCTGTATTGTACCATGTGACCACTGAACTCTGACAAAGGGACTGATCACTTTGCTGAGATGTGACAGACAAGTCTGTAGTTAGACTAACTAACTGTAAGTTTAACCTAGACTAGTCACTGTGAGTTAGAACAAAGCCAGGTCAATTTTAGGCCCCAAAGTTAACTAACTCTTTACTTACAAGTCATGTCTGAATCACAATGAACCCGCTGAGAGCTGACAACCACAACAATGTCCTGTCTGTCTGTGCCTCACTAAAATCACTGTGGAACAAGAGATGAGCAGTGACTCTGCTGCTCCCCTGGAGTCACCTGGACATGAGTCATGTGACCCGTGGTGTCATGTCTGGTACACATATTCTCTTAGAAGTCAAACACACACACAAAGAAATGGTTCCTGTGAGTTTGACGCCTTTACCTCTCCCTCCGTTGTTCCCTGTCAGCCCCTCTTTGCCGTAGCGATCATATATGCTCCTCTTGTTGGCTGCAGGAAGAAAGTGGAAAAAAAAAAGAAAGAATGTGTGTTGTATTCGAACTGCTCTGCTGCCCTCACACCCTCCCGTTAGCGTCACTCCATTAAGCACTGTGCAGAGTTTCTGCTGGTGTCTACAAACCATCTGACAGCACTTCATAAGCCTCTGACAGCTCCTTGAACTTCTTCTCGGCCTCCTCCTTGTTCTCTGGGTTTTTGTCGGGGTGCCACCTCAGGGCCAGCTTTCTGTACCTGCACCAGGAAAACACAGAAAATACTGAGCTTAGAACACTTTTATCCAGCTGTCGTGATGTGACACAGCTAACAGCTGATAAAAGGACAAACACTCTTCACACTGTACATTCTTATCGTTGCTTTATCCTCTATGACAATTTTCTCATCTTGTCTTTGTTGTTTTGATGTGTTATTGCTGTTAAATGACTGATCTCAAACTTTGAAACTCAACTAGAATTCCATTTTTTATTTCCTTTAAAGTTGTAATAAATCACGTGGCGTTTACAGCACACAGAGCAGTGTGTTCTCCAGCATGGGAGTCTCGTGGTTACTGAAGCCTCCATGTTCGCTGACCACTCTCTGCAGGTGTCATACAGCTGTGTTAACTCATGATGCAAAACATTTCCTGCTGATGCAGCTTTTATTCTGAAGTATCCGCAGGAAATGCAACGTCACAGAGATTAGTGTGTGTAGCAGTGTTGTCCAAGAGAAGACACAACGAGATATTTTTGGCTTTTTTGTAAGTGGATGAGTTTTAAATACCTCAAGGAATCAATCGCAGTGAGCTGTTAAATAAAGAGCTGCGCAGGGTGTGGTGCCTGCTGCCACACACACACACACACACACACACACACACACACACACACACACACACACACACACACACACACACACACACACACACACACACACACACTATGTATTGTATATTTAAGTTATCCGACCTACAGTACTTGGTTTAGCATAATCTTTCTTTATGTTTTTTCTTCTTCTATGTTTATTGTTATGAACCAAACAAATTTGTTGTATGTGAAAACCTACTTGGCAATAAACCTGATTCTGATTGGGAAGTTCAGCTGAATCAAATAAAATCAGAATAAACAATGTCAAAATCAGTCAATCAGTCAAAATTAATTACATGGAATACTCAGTGTAGGCTTCCACTGATGAGACAATCAACAAGCACAAAGGGTTAAAAAAAAATAAAAAAATCAAGAGGTTTTGTTTAATACAGAACATAAACGCTGCTGGTGAGAAGATTAAATGACCAAAGTCACAGATGAGCAACGAGCTTTAATTAGAAAATCAAGACCAGAGACACAGGAGCAACGTTACCCGAGGGTTTGACTGACACGTTTCAGCTGGATTTACCCATAATCCACTAGGATCTGTTAGACTCAGCTCTTTATTGCTGATGCATCACATTGGGAAGTGGCCTGATGTTAAGAGCTATAAAAAAAAAAAAAAAAAAAGCCAAACTGCCCCGTGGTGACATTAAAGTTTTACTGCTCTCAGTCCAAACTCAGATCCAGTGCTGTCAGGTGCAGTCCGAGTGTGTGTGTGTGTGTGTGTGTGTGTGTGTGTGTGTGTGTGTGTGTGTGTGTGAGCTCAGGAAACCTGACTGCTCAGCTCTGTTCCACTCACCACTCCATCCTCACATGCTCTGTAAGCTTGTCCTGACTTTACAAATTTGTCTTTTCACTCTCTTAGAATATGTTATATAATATATATAGTTGGTTTGGGCTCACTCAGCAGTTTTGTTGTTAATGAAGCTCTGTAGGAAGGTGAACATTATACACAGAGAGCCAGTCATTCACTGTGTGGCTGGCAGTCTCAGCCTCTGGAGACGAGGTGATAGCATCTCTGTGCGGAGCATCACAGCCGAGATATGAACTTTAAAACTTTATGAACTCACGCTTTCTTTATGTCGTCTGCAGAAGCATCCCTCCGTACTCCTAAAACCTGGTAGTACTCCACCATGATGAGTGGATGAAGGGAGAAAGTTCAACGAGCTGGATGAACCTGTAAAAACAAAGATGGCCGCTGACTAGTGTTACACATACAGCAGCTTTACAATAACTGATATGATTGGTCAGTGTCCAAAGTCTAAAACAGCTCCAGAAAATCATTTAACATATATTAAGTATACCATGATAAAGATCAATAAATTGATTGAGCAGAGCTAAAATCAGGTTTAGAAAAATATGGAGAAATGATAACTGACTATATAAGCAACTACCATTCAATCACAAATTAGAAAATGTAAGATCACACATGATACAGTGAAGTAAAGCATCATTTCTTCCTTGCTACTCTTTACAGCTGAGCAGCGTCTCCCTGTGTCTGTGAGCTGTTAAACCACAGGGTGATGCTCTCTTCTCAGATTGTTTCATTTTAATGTGCAGAGACAGAAGCGCACATGGTTGTGTGTTTAACAAAGGCTCCTCTGTAGCTGCTGGTACACAGAGGAGCCTCTGGTTCAACGAGTCAGTCTGAACTGGTCTGAAGCAGCAGCAGCAGCTAGAAGGAAGGAGGTGGACCTCTGTCTGAAGTGGACAATGAGGACATTCAAGAGCTAAATTAGACAAGTGTCCTGATACCGTACAGAACATTTCATAGATGGGTGCTACTACTTTTCTTATTAAACCGCATCACTTTAAACATTAAGTTATAAACACTGACAGCACCAGTCAAAAGTTTGGACACTCACTCTCATTCAAGTGAATGGGACACGTCAGTCACTGTGTATGTGTACAGTACAAACTCTGCAGAACTCAATGATGTCATATATAATTGATGAATTCTTATTAATTTTGTAATGACTTAAATTCCATGGAACCCTGTTCACTCCTGTATTTATCATATTAAGATCAGTGTGCACAGTATTAACACTGGTCTCAGTACAGATACACTCTGATCTACAAAGCTCATTATCATGCATGTTAAGTTAATGGATTATTTTTGGTTAGTTAAATGCATGACACGTATTTCAGAGCCAATACATGTAGATGATAACATCTTCACACAGTGGCAGCAGTGTCTTACTACAGTGCTTCCAGCAATCACATGCATAATCTCTCCAGCTGGACTGAGGCTGCTCCAACAACCTCCATAACTGCGATGGAGCTCAGTACTGATGCACAGCACCTGGACCGGGTCTTTGTCCTGGTTTATGTTACTTAGTACAACTTTAATTGTTCGCTTGTAACATGTGAGACTTATAAAATGTGACACCTGTACAACCAACATCTAACCCTGACCTCCGTACACCCTGCCTCAGCTGCCTGGGTGATGCTAGCTTGTTTATCTCTGTGACCCTGAATGGCTGCTGCTGCTACCTGGCGCACATTGATAAATACACAGAGTCGGGGACGGCGCCGTTAACGGGGGTTATTTACAGCACAGCTTTAACAGACAGTGGTGTCTGGTAATTCCCGGTGAAGATGATAATCTCATGGTATTGTTCGTGGCGGTAGCTGCTGTTAGCTGTTGGTTTTAGCAAATCTAACACAAGCTGGTCACAGCGTTAGCTTAGCAGTAAACAACGTTAGCCACATTAGCTGCGCCATCAAACTCTTACCCACTTCAAGCACGGCTGTCCGGGGTCTCAGCGGATGTGTAGGACTGAGAGACCGTTTGATACTGAAGCTGTGACAGAAACTACACAGGTTTATTCATGTTCAGCAGTCAGCAGGGTCTCAGATCAGACGCAGCGTCCTGCTCCGCTCTTTCTCTTCTTCTTCACCCTGCGATTGTTTACTGGCGGTTATTACAGCTCACAGGCGCATCACCGCCACCAAGTGGACACAACCCGCAACGGAAACACTGTATGCTTAATAACTTTCCGCTCATTTCCCCTCATCAGGAAACACTGATCAACGCGGGGACGATGAAAGCGAAAACTATTCGTTTTAATTAAAGAGAATCAAATTAAATAATTAGATAAATAAATAAGTTAAAACAGATATGAGGATCCTGCCACTCCAGGAGGATAACACCGATAGTTCCCATGGACAGCTCCTATATGTGTCTGACCCAGGATAGACACAGTAGCTTGGCCAACAGTCATTACACATTTCAGTGTATACTGGTGATACAGTGAAGTGTAGTCACGATTTTGCTATGATATAAAGACAGACTACAAACTTCATTATCAACTGTATATTTACAGATGCAGCACATTAAAATATACACAAACACCATTATTGTACATCATTTATGATGTCTACATAAATTGCACATTGTTTTCTCACTGCTGTCTCTATAATCTTGATGAATGACTGCTGCAAACTCCAATTTACAGTTAGTTTGACAGCATTACTTGATAATGACATTAAAGAATACAATTAGAACTCAGATAAACTTATACAATGTTGTATTATATATAAGTATATAACCTGCTGTGATGTATTTTGTGCTGTTTAAGATAAAAAACAGAAAGGAACAAAAAGCAGGGAACCAGCTCCTGTAAAGCTGTAATAAGTAGCCAGACCACAGTCTATTTATACAACTACAGTTTTATTATTGTGGTGAAACAGACATGGGATCAGGATGAAAATAGAAAAAATAAAGACTGGGGACAGAAACACAGCAGGTTTATTAAACAATTAATAGTGTGTGGAAAAAGAAGTTTGTTTATGTTATTGTGTTTGAAGGTGCTGAAGGTGGAAATGGTGTGTTGGCGACTGGCTTTATTTGAGCAGCTTTGCAGTTGCCATGGAGGTCATGGTAGTCATGGTTGTCATGGTGATGGTGGGAACGGTGATGTCTTTGAAGATGGGCTGCGTTACACCAGAATAGGACACTTTGTTCTCACTGAGCGTTCCGATGATCATTTGGCGCATTTCCCTGCTGGCATCACCACGCACCGCCAGCAGCGCCTGGATGTGCTCCTCCCTACAGAGAGCAGGATGACATAAAAGCTTTAACAACGTTTAGCTAATGTGGCGACAACCTGCTCTATGATTACCACCTGACCCCCCCCCCCCCCCCCCAGAAAGCAGAGAATAACAGTTAGTAAAAACTCACCCAAGACACTTAAAAGATTCAATGTAATTAATATCATTATTAATGGCTGCAGTTCATTTAGATGTGCCAGTTTAGGGCTCTGGTACTGTGAATGCTGGACCACTGTCGTGGCTTAATGATAGAAGTGAATGGTTTCAAAGCAACAATGTTCACGTCTCAGAGTAAGTAAGCAGCAGCTAAACCTGCTTTAAACAGCAGGTTATTTTTTGATACGACCACTGGGAGTCAGACATTTTCAAATTCTACATAAATGGACTTTAAATTGTTTTTTTCTGTTGATCACATGGCTTCATATGTTAGTATCATCCAGGTGTGTGTGTATGTGTGTGTGTGTGTGTGTGTGTGTCTGTGTGTACCTGATGTCAGGATACTTGGACACCAGAGTGGTGACCTCCAGGAACAGCAGTGTGGGGTCAGTCAGCTTAAATACTTCTGCGATGGCAGCGATGGCACCGCAAAGACGGTCTGTGTCTTCACCCTGCGCACAACAATCAGCCGAGGTGAGACACGCCCCTCCGACCTGAACAGGTTTCCTCTCTTTACCAACTGTTACACCAGGTCTACACTGGCTGAGCAGTGACAGCAGCACAGCAGCAGCAGGCCTCCATAGAGTGCTTCTGTGTACTACAAGTGTTGGACAGCTTTGCTATTGGTTGACAGGTCTGTTAAACTTAGTTACCTGTAGTGTGTGTGCAGTATAGAGAAAAAAAATGACATGTGAACTCACAGCAGCCAGTTTTCTGAAGAGGAACTTGAACTGATCGGCCTCTTTGATCATCCTCTCAGCTCCCTCCCTCCTCTCATCGGCGTTTTTAAAGGTGATCCTCTTCTGCATCACTGCTTTGATGTACTCCACCACCACCCTGCGCAAGGCCTCACTCGTCATCTCCTGCACACAGCACAGCCGACGTGTTGGATTCATTTAAAGTCAGTCAGCTCCACCAGACGCCATGACAACTTTCACGGGAATTTGTTTAGGGTTTGTGTTTGATAGGCAACGTTTCTGCTCCATTCCTACCTGGTTGAAGGGTTTCTTGATCTTGTTGAAGTCGTTGAAGTAGTCCTCCACCGTCACACAGATGGTGTCCACAGCATGAGAGCCTGTCAGCCACTTCCTGGTCAGCAGCTCATTCAGGTGATGCTGGTCAATGCAACATCAACATCAAAGCAGTTAAATGTTTTTTTTGAATCAGTGATATCATAAACCTTCTCTAAGTGATCTCATTTTGACTGGTGCTCCGCATTAATACTCGGTGTCTGAATGATTGGAGAAACCACTAAAACCTCGGCTTCTTACATGATTTGTTTTAAATTGATTGGGTCAAAATGTCCTTCATTGATGAGGTAGAAACTGGACATGGACTTTTCTCTTTTATTAGGGGTCCAAGCAGAGAATACTGCTTCACTGCAACATATGGTCACTTCAGGAGTCTGTCACTTTATATTTTTCAAAATATGCAAAAATCAATTAACATCTATATCTCCACAAGTCTTAATTCAAATGCTAGCAACATTGACACAGAAATTCTCTAGGTAGATGTCACGTGCTTTAAACAGTGTTGGATCGGACAAATCAGACAGTTTCTCTTTTGCTCAGTGTTGGATTCAAAGTCACCAAAATATCTGATGATACTTCTGAAACCAGTAGATGGATCTGTGATTTTTTTTCAGGACTTTCATACCAACATTTTGACTGTGTTTTAAAGTGAAACAGACAAAAATACCCCAGTCTTGCACATGGGACGTCATTGCCTCAACTTGTGTGAAGGCGCGTGTAGAACATGGTTACCTAGTGGCTCAACCAGTAAGTCACCTTCTGTGAGGATACCAATGTCAAGTGTTGGAAACCCCAGATGGCTTAAATCCTGCTTCAGCACAAATTCAATACCAATTAATACAAATGGTATTGAATTGCTCCCGAGCTGCTTTGACCCTGATGATTGCCGCTAACGGGTATATTGAAATCTTGGCTCACGTCCAATCTGTCTAACATGCTGCATCAAAGAAATAAAGCCTGGGTTACAGCTATCACATGCTGAGTTTGACTGGCTATATTTTAGGCAGAATTGATGCACAGCTTATATTAAAAATGCTAAATCTGAGTATTAATTCTGTGCTGTGAATGACTCCGGAAAACACTCTGGAGACCTGCTCACAGAAACTGTAGCGACCTGCCTCCTGCATCAGTCAGAGCTCAGCTATAGTGTCTGACAGGATCAGTATGATGAATTTTGTCAGCAAACATTTTGTTCCAGTCTTCTCGACTCTGCCACTGGTTCTCTCAGTGTAGATGTGTCAGATATCTCCGAGTATGTGACTGGTATTCAAAGTGTCACCTTCATTTTCCTTTGTGAAGCCTTAATAAAATTAGATGTGAGGAAACCTGCTGCTTAGATCTTAATTCCTTAAAGGTTGCTGTAGATACTCACACATATCTATAATCCTTCCCTTGTTACAAATGAGATTCTTCAGGTGTGGAAAACAGTTTCTGTCACACTTTTGTTAAAAAGTGAAGGTGCCTATTTCCAGCCTGTTCTGGCTAAAATTCTTTGAGTAACCAACTGAAAGAGTTTTTACAGGCTGATGCTACTTCATCTGAGTATCAGTGTGTTAGTCCTACTGTGTGTACTGATACTGTGGATCACCTTAGGTCACATGACTCATATCTGCCGTCAGTCCCAGCTTTCATGTTTTCTGTTGTAGCCACTTGGAATAGTTTCTACAACAAACTTGGTATCAGACACTGAACTGCAGCCTGTTGTAAAAACTCTATGGTGATCGATTCTTTTACTAACCGTCTCTGTTCTTAGCTTATTTGAGCTTTTATTCATTGCTGCCTGGTTTTCAGTATTGTTTATTTGTGTGTCTGATGTTGTATTGTCCTGTCTGTGAACCTGTGATGCTGTCGTCCTGGCCAGCCTGGCTCACCTGAGTGGGATTTACCTGGTTAAATAAAAAAAGTTCTGTGCTGTAAACACAGCACTATTTACTAGCATACATCCTTCTGTAGGTGCACCTTTAAAAGTGTCAGAGCCTCTGTGTGAGACTCTTAGATCACTATTAGTCATTGTGTGTTTTTAAAGCTTATTTTGGGGGCCTTTTTCCATTGCCAACAAAACCCAGATGTTAGCAGGTCTTAGTGGGTTTTCTGACCAGTGGAAAAGAGGCCTATGACAGGATGACTGAGCACATTTATGACCACATGTGGTATCTGTGGTAACATCTTTGTCAAATATCACTAACTGATTCACGTATATTTTATAAAAAATACAAAAACCCCCCCCAAAAAAACAGTTTTGTAAAATAAAACAAAGACTTTACAACAAACAGCCCTGAGGACACACAGTAAGTAAAGCTCAGAACACAGGAGCCTTTCTCACCTCGAGGTCGAGGAAGACTTCGTCCAACAGGAACTGACATCCCTCCTTGGCCACCTCGTTGAGCGTCCTCTCTATGGCAGCGTCGCTGTCGGTGGGCTCCGAGGACTGAGAGTACTTCCTCTTCAGACTGTTGATGGACTCTCTATGGAAACACAGGATGATGGTCAGGCGTCAGAACATGGAACCCTGAAGAACTCACTGTCCACGAGCATCACAGCTGTTTTAGTGTCGTACAGTGGGGTCCAAAGGTCTGAGACTACACAGTGGTTTATCACTTGGACTAGTGGCATGTCGCTGCTGTTCAACCTGCGTACACTACAAGACAATGATGTCACTCCTCTTACTCTGTCATGTCCACTCGCCAGCAGCTTATGTAGATTCTTTTACTGGAGTGTGCCACCGCTGACTTCTGGTGTGTTTCTGCTGTGTGCCAAATGAAAACAGTATTCACACACTTTAGCTCAGGTTCCTCCATTTCTCTGGATCATCTCTGAGATGTTCCTACACTTTGGTTGGAGTCCACCTGTGGTAAACTCAGCTGATTGGACATGATGCGTGAAGACACACACCTGTCTATCTAAGGTCTCACAGCTGACAAACAGATCAGAGCAGAAACCACAAGGAGGAAGGAGCTGCTGCAGAGACCAGAGACAGGACTGTGTCGAGGATCAAAAACATTTCTGCTGCACTGAAGGTTCTGGAACAACCAGGACTCTTCTAGAGCCGGACCTGGACTAACTGAGACATCAGGGAGAATGGCAAGACCAAGAACCTGATGGTGACTCTGGCTGAGCTCCAGGGATCCTGTGTGGAGATGGAGAAATCTCCAGAATGACAACCATCACTGCAGCTCTCCACTGATCTGAGACAGAAGACTCTCCTCAGTTTGTAAACTAGTATCACCTAGAGCAGTGCAATTAATCAAATTTTATCTTCCATTACGATTTTGGCCTCCAACGATTATAAAAAATAAGATTATCGTGAGAAAGCGATTACTGTGCGGCGATCTGTTTCACAATAAATTTCAGCCTCCGTACAAAAACCACCCGACGTTATCGGTTCCGCTCTCGGTGCTGAAGGAATTAGGAAAGTAGATTTTGTTTTTGTTGTGTGAGGGGCGGGGCATCATGCTCAGATATCTTTAACTTATATTGTGTATAACATCAATAACTACATAGACACAGCGCTTTTTGTTGTGAAATCATTTTTTTCCTGTTTTCAATGAGTCAATGAGAAATTGTGCTGAGTAATCATGATCTCAATATTGATCAAAATAATTGTGATTATGATTTTTGCCATTATAGAGCAGCCCTACACTCACCTCCTGGTGGTCGTCTGCCTCCTCCACTCAACTAGTTTCAGGTTACATCCCTGTTAATCCAGAGTCAGAGAAAATATGAAGCGTTTGTGTGAAATTTTGTCCCAAATTGGTGTGAAGTCTTGAGTAATGTCTAACAAGTGTTTTGTGAAGTCAATCTGACCTTGACCTTTGACCTTTGACCACCAAAGTCTAATCAGTTCATCGTTGAGTCCAGGTGAATGTTTGTAACATATTTGAAGGGATTCCCTCGTGGAGTTCTTGAGATACTGCGCTCACAAGGCCAAAATCCTGTTTTATGAGACCAGGGTGACCTTGACCTTTGACCACCAAAATCGATATACCACATATGAAGTCCTGTCAATGCGTTGCTGAGATATCATGTCCACAATAACGGGACGGACGGATAACCTGAAAACATCATGCGCCTCGGCTCTGCTGTCGCCGGCACAGAGGAGTTAAAAGCAGTTCTGCAGGATTCTGAGACTGTGAGAAACCTGATTCTCTGGTCTGATGAAACCAGGACCGAATTGTTTGGTCTCAGTTTTAAGAGTCATGTCTGGAGGAAAGCAGGCACCGCTCATCACCTGTCCAACACCATCCCAACAGTGAAGCATGGTGGAGGCAGCATCAGGCTGTGGGGCAGGGAGACTGTTTCAGGGTTTAGGAGAAGATGGTCCAGAGCTCAGGACCTCAGACTGAAGGCTCACCTTCCAACAGGACAATGATCCTTTTGTGAGACTATGTGAGAAGATAAACTTTTCAAAGTTTCCATTCATGTCTTCCTCTTCTTTTTTTAAACTAATTACATTATTTCATTTTTCAATGTTGTTGATAACTATTCTTTTTTAGTTGAAGAAATTGTCCACAGAGGAATGTGTGGATTATTTTTTTTCTTCATTGTACAGTGTAATTTAACTTAAAAAACCTCTGTTATGTTCAACAGTTCAGTAATTGGTGGTTGTTGGTGCAGCTCTCCCCTGAAACAGACGTTAATGAACCTCCACTTGACATCATGACATCACTGACTGACAGTGTAAACTGTAGTTCATGTACAGAGTCTTACTTGAAAGTCTGGCAGTTGTTAATGATGGCGATCATGTACTGTACGTAACACTGAGGCAGCTGTCTGTCTCTCAGGTGATCCTCCTTGTAGACAACTGCCTCCTCTCTGTACCTGCACACAACACACACACCTGTTAGGTTTCCATAGTAACAATATTTGAAGAGTAATTCTTCTAATTCTGGACACTGTCTAAATGTAGGAAGCACACAACCATGAACAGTCTGGGTTTTAATACTATACATGTTGTTTAAGACGTTTTTTAATTTGAGCTTAAATCTAAATAGATTCTGATTCTTTCTTCATTGAGCTTGTGAACTGGTGGTGATGATGGAATAAATCCTGTACATTTAAAATCCTGGGTTTAGAACTTTAGACTTTTATCACACAAGTCAAACAGTGCAAAAAAAAAACTACCTGATGAGGAAAGAGTTCATCTGCTTCAGACACAGCTTCAGAACCTGCTCTTTGAAATCCCCATCGATCTGTGCAGCAACCTGCAGGTTCTGCTCAAACATCTGAGGAAGAGTGAAGAGGCAGTAAAATCAAGAAGAGATGAATGAGTGAAATGAGTGAACTGAGTGCTGTGATCTCCAGGTAAATGTTTTCATCACACAGATCAGGAAGCAGACAGACGCAGTGGCTTCAGGAAGTGTTCCAACCTCTCACTTACCGTAAGTCTCAGTGGCGCAATGTTCACAGACATATTCAAATCGAAATACGCAAATACTGGAGCTGATTTACATGAGTTCAGACTGTATGTAGTGACGTTCAAACTAAAACCCCGATCCAAGGGTTCTACAGATCTCGTCTGAACAAACCTATATACACACCCAGCAGACACAGAGCAGCATGAGCATTCATTCACTGGTGTCCACGTGATGATACAGTTGCTCTACTTTTAGCTCTGGTTTCTCCACAAACTCCTGAGGGAAAAATCAGTTCACCAAACACACACTGGTCTGGTCTGACACGACAGATCCAGCATGAGAGCCAAGCGCTGAGTCTTGGACTGTTCATCACCTGACTGATAACATTCCTATAGTGAAACATTTATAGCAGCCATGTGTTTAACGGGGCTACAGCAGAAAGACATGAAAACCAACTACAGCCACAAGCTATGCTATGATGCTGCAGGACAGCATGGACAAGGCAAAAGACTAAAGTCACTTAAAACTGGAACACCTTTAGAAAAAGTTCCTTATGGTCTCTGAGGCCCTCTTGAACCCACTGACAATCTGTTAACTAATATCTCTATATCTGCTCATTCCTGTTCAGAGTCAGGAATTCTTCAAAGGTCTGAAGTGGTTGTGTGTGTGTGTGTGTGTGTGTGTGGTACCTGAAAGACGATGGCAGGCAGTGTGGTCTGGTAGTATCCGTCCTGGTCAGCCTCAGGCTCTGTCTCTTTCTGCCAGTCCTTCTTATCCGTTTCCAGAGCCTTCCGCAGCCAGCCTGTTATATTAGACTGAAGACAGGACGGCCACACAGACAGTCCACAGTTAACAAAGACATGGTTCTTGTTGTGGAAATCTTAAGAAAGATAAAGACTAAGGACGGTCTTTGTGGTTTTTTTAATTCAACATAACATTTGCAAATGGGCTCAGTGCTTATACAGAGATCAGTGATTCCCACAAAGTGCCTCTAGCTGGCAGCTGGGGATTTCAGGCTGCACGGGCAGGTAGCTGTAAATCCTCTGGAGACAAATGCTCTCTCTCTCTCCCTGACCCTCCTGTCTGTCTCTCAATTCACGATCTGAATAAAGGCAGCAATGCTCCAAAAAATAACTTCAGCTTCAGCTCTAAGTGGAACAGCTCAACTACTAAGAGGTTAAAATGAGGTTAGAGCACACATATGATGGTATAAAATTTTCCCATTACAATAATAGGACAGGTTACAAATACAACCACACTAAAATTTTCCACATCAGTTCTAACATTGTGTCTGTGCCACTGTAGCCTGGTTAACCTTTATTCGTTATAACATGTTGGCATTTTGCGGCGCGAGGGAGGCAGAAGTTGGCGAGGTGCTTGGTTGGACGTCCGAGGAGCAGGTAATCTGTCAGTGCAGCTCTCATGGTTTCATTATGCGGTTAAGTCCACCAGCAGGTGTGATGTGTGTAAAAACTACAGGCTGAATAACTTGAATGGGACAGTGATGAGCGTCTTTGTCAGTGTGTGTGGTTCTTACTGTAAAAGTCTGGACATATTTGCTGAGCAGGTCATCCACCACATCCTGTGGAAGCAAAGGCTCCAGTAGGTTGATGTCACACTCTGACATAAGCTCTGGATGGCCCATCATCTCCACACTGAGACACACACACACACACACACACACACACACACACACACACACACACTAACTATGAATCATTAACATCTGCAGCTGCCTATTGAAGACTGTCATGTACTGAAGCTTTTGATACTCACTATGAGTTAGTTCAACATTTTGTTTTAAAATGAAATCGATCTCCGTCCAGATGACAGTTTCAGCTTTGTATCACTATAACGTATGACCATTGGTATACACTGGGCATATGTGTGCAGGTGTAAACAGGAAGCAGGTCGTCTACTCTGCAGTTGTTTAGTCACAGAAAAATCCTCTGAATGAGGAACAGCAAAGACAGTTGTAGCATTAAAATAGAGAATATAAGTGAACAACAGCTGCTAGCAAAGACAACAAGGTCAGTAACACTGTCATTCATTATCATGTTGTATTCACCACTGGGAGTCCAGGCTGATGAGAGCCAATCAGGAGAGACCGTGAGAGTCTATGTCATCGCTTCCAAAGTTTCTGTCTGTCCAGATACAACACAACGCCAGAGTTTTCAAAATAAAACACAACCCCATAGCTACCAAAGCAGATTTTCTGAAAGGGACTGAAAACTCTGGTGTAGTGTGGACGCCAGGAGTAAACACAGCAGGAGAGGTGAGTTTGAAAACTAAAATGTAGCAGTGTGGACGTAGCCTGAGACAAAAATCAAACTAAAACCAGCATCTCATTGCAGCTGAATTACTGTGGACAGATGGACTGGTGGTGATGATGGCAAACAATATGTCAGTTGTCAGCTTCACCAGGTGTTGAAACATCTGTTGTGTCACAGTGACTGTGTTGCTAGTTTGCTCACTGATGGAGGGCGTCTGCCCGACACGTCAGAGTGGAGAGCTGTGTTACGATTTTGATTTTTCATGTTTGCCTTTGAGGATTCGGCACTGAGGTATACACACTGAGGGGGAGCATGTTGATTTTATTACCTCACACCTTACGGAGGTTACCATGGAGACATCCCAAATCAAGCGTGTGCACAGACTACACTGTCACTGCAATTCACCAAATGAAGTTTGACAGTACAAGTACGGTACAGCATGAGCCCAGACTAATAAAGTTACGTCTTTGAACTGATCAATGTCCCTAAATACACACAGAGCTGAGTGTGTGTGTGTGTGTGTGTGTGTGTGTGTGTGTGTGTGTGTGTGTACCTCTTATATGTGTTTAGAACCCACGTCAACAGGGACACAATCTCATTTGCCTCCAAGTCCTCAGCAGCCAGTTCTTTGACACGAGTGGACACAGCGTTGTGGTAGAGACCGAAGAACCTGGAACACACGTACACACCTGTGAGACAACACTTACCTGAACGTGACTGTGCGACTGAATACTTTGTTCGTCAGTGCAAGAGATTCATAGATTAATTTAATACACTATGTGATGCTTGGTGAGAAGCGCATGTTTGGGAGCTGACAGAAAAACAGATCGATGTGTTACCTGTTGAAAGTGTTGTAGTGTGGGGGGAAGCACTGCACCATGAGGTTCTTGACAACAATCAGATCATCCAGAACATATTTCCTGGTTATTTCTAGAAGACGAACCAGCCACATCTTATCAGCCTCCTTCGTCACGGCCTGTGTTCCCTCGATGCGGGTGCTGACTGTTCCCTCCAATACCTGCAACACAGACAGATCAAAGAGCTCAGGAACAGCGCAGTGGTTTAGCAGCTGAGTGCACGGCTGAGCTGATAACCACCTCTCACTGGAGGTAAAGGGTTGGACGACGTCTACAGAACTGTCTACTGCCATGTTTTGATCAGTCTGATCATCTCTCCTCTGAGACAGTTGGGGCCAGATGCATAAATGATGCGTACACACAAAAACTAAGCATACACCATTTCCAGCACATGAATTGGAAAGCAGACTGTGGGGTGAGAATGTACGCACCTCTCACATTGTTTTGATGCAAGTTACAGTGATGTGAAATAACTAAAGTTTTGCCGTTTACACAACAATAACAATTTTAGAATTCATAAATGGAAATAATTGTGTTTGTGCTCAATGTTTCCTTAAGCACCGTTTAATGTCCTTATTATTTATTGTGAGTCATTCTGTAACTGTTTGATACTATTTGAATATTTACTGATCACAGTGTTAAAGCCTGTGGAGCCTCATTAAGACTCCCAGAGTCCCAGTGAATAAAGCTCAGAGTAAAACAGGACTTCATATTAAAGTGATTGTACTAAAGTAAACCGTTTTTACCTCAGTTTCACAATCAGTGAAATTCTTCCTCCTATTTATTTCCTTCTTGCTTAGTTAGTTGAACTCAGGGCGCTCGGTTACATTTCTCTCTAATATCCACAGAGACCAGCTGTGTAAATGATGTCTGTCTGTGACTGACTGAGTCACAGACAGACACTTCCTGCAGAGTTAGATTTATTGTTTTTTTTCTGCGACCAATCAAAACTTGGTCTACTAAAACTACCGGAGGACAGCTCTACAAAATGTAAACACGTTTCAGCATTTAAATGTTGACAGTGAAATTCAATCTATGAGGAAACGTACTGGTGATAACATGTTCCACTGTGTGAAACTAAAGCCTCTTATTTATGCCAGAAACCGTTACATTGAATCAGCGTTGTAGGCAGCTTCCATGCATTCTGGATATTTGAGTAGAGACCATTTGAGACTAGAACTACTACACTAGACTACTGTAGAAAAATCAAGTGATGTTTTATGAGGAGAAAGGAAGAAAGAAGAACAGAAGATTAAAATCAACTGGATGCCAGCCAGGCAGGAGTGTGAGTGGGAAAATTAAGAGAATCAGATGAAAAGTCAGACAAAGAACAAGAGGAAGAAGAGCTGCATGAAGTCAAGGAATGGGGGAAAAGAATGAGAGATGATGTGGAAAACGAAAAAGGTTTTATTAAGGAAGAAGAATCAAAAGAACAGGATGAGTTGGATAAAGATGAATTAGTATAGACATAGATGATGAAGAGTCAAGTGAAGAAAACAAGGAAACAAGCTAGAGTTGACTTTAACTAACCGTACCAACTGTAATATTCTTCATAATTCTGAATATTTAAAAAGTATCCCTCTGATCTCTCGTCTTACCTGGAACATCCTGTCCTTCCACCGCTTGGGTCGCCCAGGAGGGATGAACCCGGACTGCTTCTTACGGTCGACCATGCGCCGGTCGATCTTCTCCTCCCGCTCAATGATACGGACCACTGACACCAGCATGGTGGGGTCACGACGGACCGTGACCATGGACCTCTGCAGTACCATCCACAACTGTTTGGCCAGCTCATCTGACAACCCCTGAACCTGGAAGAGAAGAAAAACGAGACTGAAAACCAGCTGGCTTACGGCTTTGAAATGACTTCAAAAGAATACAAAGGAGTTGCTCACCAGAGGACTGTCTTTAGCTAAAGACAAAATCCACAATACAACTACACGATAACGAGGCTCATTGTTTGCAAATAAGTGCATATTTTCAAATGGTTTAAATTAATGTTATTAGAAGATTCCTGCAGCATCTCTGATAGAGATTTACACAGTAGGCAAAAAGGCAAAGTGGTCTGCATGCACACACGAAGGAAGACATGAGAGGTACGTGAGAACAGATAAAGTCAGTTTATCGGCTCCCTAACGATGGTGATGACATGTATGATGTTCAGATGTTTCCTAGTTATGTTACAACACTTAATCCTCTGACACTTGAACTTACGTCTTCGAAGTAGATGGAGATGAGATTCATGTCGCTGGTGTTCTTGCTGTCCATGCGGTACTGCTCGTACATGAGGTCATCCCGTGAACACTCCAGCTCCATCAGCTTCCTGTGGGCCTGCAGCAGCTCCGCCTGCTCTATGAGCTGCTGCGTCTCCGCCACAATCTCTGGTACTGTACACACAGTGACAAAGACACACAGAGCGGGAGAGGAGTTCAGCTGTGACAGAGTCAAGACCAGAACTTTTTCCTCACACCATGAGTCTGAGTGAAAACTTCATGGACAAGCTTGTTTTCTTAGACATGTCTGAAGCCTGGGATGTTTCTACGGTAAAAGTAGACAGAACTGTGATTGGACACACATTGTTCACACAGTTTGAACTTACCAGAGAAAATGTTTTTAAGGTTTTCCACAGCAGAGGCCAGCTGACTGTGCTGAACTACAGCATCCTTGACATCTTTCAGGTTCTCGATGGTGTTGATGCTCTGCCTCCAGTCGTTACTCACATCTGCCAATGAGCTCTGGATGTCTTTGACGTCCAGCAGGGCGCTGTGCAGCTGTGTCAGTCCAGTGCGAACGCCGTCCAGCTGGGACTGGATGGCTGCCTGAAGAACATTAGAGGTGCAGGAACAGAGCAGTGAGAAAATGAATGTGTAAAATGAAGGACGTTATACTGAACCACACGTGTCCGTTAACACATCACCTTCAGCCTGGCTTCCACTGAGGCCTTTTTACGGGCTTCTCTTCGTCTGTACTGCTCCACTTTATCCAGCTGGTCCGACCTCTGCAACATTCCCGCCACACGCTGCACTGCCGTGGCAACCGCCTCCCGACTCGTCTCCTCCATAGTGTTTCTCAGTAATATAAAGTACCAGTCGTATCCAAAGGCTTCATGCAAAGGCTATTTAGCTGAAAGAGAAAAATACTGGTGCATATATACCAACAATAACAATGTTTTTCCACTTCTTAACATCAAGCACAATGATAGACTGACAGTCACACTGATAGAAAAAAGTACAGATCTGGCAAAATGTGTAACGTGAAAGCAAATATAAAATATCAATATTCAGCAATTCAGCGCACCCCGAATGACAGGCACACAGAGATGGCCGATGTCAATGAGTGATTGCTGTCCGTGGAAGCGTACGCAACCTGTTAAAGCTGTATGGTCCAGTTTACATAAGTCTACAGCTGTTTTATCTGGATCAAACAGTCATAATGTGTGAAAACAAATTAACTTGTAACTAACATAACTATGTCTGCCATAGCAAAGGTGTGTCCTTGTAAAACTTTCATGTTTCTTGAAATCAAATAATCACAATTGTGGCCAAGATGTGTTTGCAGTTTATAGCTAAATCAGACATGACATTTAAAAAACTGTTTGGTATGTCTACTATTTTTCTTCATATTTAGACACATGACTGTATTAACATGATTTGCATATAGGTTATATATAAAATAAAGTAATAATCTGCAATTGTCCCAATGACTCTGCTGTCTTTAATAGGCCAACACAACACAAAAATTTTACTTTTCCATATGCCAAAAAGTGACTGTAGTTCCTACCATGTGACTGAAAAGTTGTTTCTGCTTCAAAATGACTTGATTTCATTCATGATGAATATATTTGACTGACTAAAGCACACACAGTCTTTTTTACCTGTTGAAATACCTTTGGAAGCCCAATGCAACACATAAAATGCACTTTTTCACTTGCTAAAAACTGACTGTAGCTCCTACATTGTGACTGAAAGAGAGTGAGGGAAGGATGAGCTACTTGAAGGAATGTGCTGCTAACAGCTCTACAATGAAATAAGGTTTAACCCATTTGAAATGGAAAACAAATAAATTGAAAATCGATATGTCAGTGTTGATATTGTGGTGGATCACCACAGATAAATTAGTGTATGGGAAACACTGCTGTCAGACTCAGTGTTAGAAAGATATTATTGTTGTTCTCTCTACAGAGACATTGTGGCAAAGTAAAATCCATATCATGTGTCTGTTTAAAGCTTAATAAAACTCATTCACACCAAGTTAATTATTCAACATTTTAGTGGCTTACTGCAGTGATGTGAGCCAACTGAGTCAATCATACGGCTAGAAAACAGTGTCACTAACGAAAATCAAAGCAATTGTATGGAAAATGCACAGGTTCAAAACAAATACAAATAAACAGCAATATCTTGCAAATCTCTACAGTATTTCCTCAGAGGAGTGTTTCTCCTCCATGATGAAGATGAGGACGATGTCTAATTCCCATCACAACACGACAAAACCAGATAACCGTGTCTCACAGTTAATATGAGACACGGTACGAACCAGAGAGCACACAAGGACAGCTGTGACACAGCCTCTTTTATGTCCTCAGAGCTGTCAACTGTTAAGCGGCTGGTGCCTGTGTAGCATCGAATAACGTTAGCAGCAATGACAGATAGCGAGCTAGGGGTTAGCTAACGTAGAGTAGTGCTTTATTTAACCAGCCGGTGCACAGCGGCTTGTCAGACTGTTCATTTTGACACAAAACATGTCGAACAGAATCATTAGCTAACCCTGTAAATTAACTTCAATCGCCCAGCTCAATAAACATAATAGCATAAGCTAAGCTAACAACCTACAGGAAAGGGCTAACAAACATCTTACCGCCTGTGACACGAGGTCATTATACAAACACAAGACATTCTTACCTCAGGCATTCAAGGAATAAACGTGGCGAAGATGAAATACATGTCTATAAATATAAAATTACTATTTGTAACGGAGTTGTGTTGTTGTGGCTCCACTTCCTCCTTGGAGCTCCGCCCAGCAGCAGCTGCTTCTTTTTCTTCTTCCTTGTAGTTTATCGGCAGTTGACGAACAACGAATTGGTGCATTACCGCCACCAACTGGAAGTGAGGCTTAGAATGTCCAGTACTCACACATTTTTTTTTTAAAAAGTTCAAATTAAAACATTTAAAAATTAGAATTGTTGGTTCAGAGACATGAAAAGACATGACACTCCATAGGTTAAAGGGGGGGGGGGTTTAAACAAGCCCAGTCCCTACCCCCTTTTCCTCAATAGGCTCTTGCCTTTTGCCAGGCAGCCACTGTAAATAAGAATATAACAATAAAGGTAAAAAAAAAACAAAAAAACATTTACGGGGCACAGATGTTTGTTACACCAATGACTCTACCAAATACAGAGGTTTATATTTTATTTCAAACAATAACATCACATTGGCAGATGTGTCAGTGTGTTTCTTTTAATTCATCAAACCGCTGCTCTTCCTGCTCTGAGTCAAAGCCTGATAACCCTCCCTCTTCTTCCTGCTCTCAAACACAGCCAGCTCCACTCTGTTCATGTATTTCCTTGTTCCCTCCCCTTCAGATCTACAGTTTGAAGATGGGTGGAACCAACATGTGGTAGAGGCCTGTTCACTGCAGAGACACATGTTGTTCAGATCAGAGCTCAAACTAGTTTCATTTCTGAGGAAGTGAAACTCAGACAGTCGTTGACACTGAGAGGTGACATGGCGCAGAAAGGAGTTCAGTTGGACCGGGAGACCTTCTCTTGTTCCGTCTGTCTGGATCTACTGAAGGATCCGGTGACTATTCCCTGTGGACACAGCTACTGCATCAGCTGTATTAAAAGCTTCTGGGATGAAGAGGATCAGAAGAGAATCCACAGCTGCCCTCAGTGTAGGCAGACCTTCACACCGAGGCCTGTCCTGGTGAAAAGCACCATGTTAGCGGTTTTAGTGGAGGAGCTGAAGAAGACTGGACTCCAAGCTGCTCCTGCTGATCACTGCTATGCTGGACCTGAAGATGTGGCCTGTGATTTCTGCACTGGGAGAAAACTGAAAGCTGTGAAATCCTGTCTGGTTTGTCTGGTCTCTTACTGTGAGAAACACCTGCAGCCTCATCATGATGTAGCTCTGTTAAAGAAACACAAGCTGGTGGAGCCCTCCAAGAAGTTCCAGGAGAACATCTGCTCTCGTCATGATGAGGTGATGAAGATGTTCTGCCGCACTGATCAGCAGTGTATCTGTTATCTCTGCTCTGTGGATGAACATAAAGGCCACGACACAGTCTCAGCTGCAGCAGAAAGGACTGAGAGGCAGAGAGAGCTCCAGCTGAGTCGACAACAAATCCAGCAGAGAATCCAGGACAGAGAGAAAGATGTGAAGGTGCTTCAACAGGAGGTGAAGGCCATCAATGGCTCTGCTGATAAAGCAGTGGAGGACAGTGAGAAGATCTTCACTGAGCTGATCCGTCTCATGGAGAAAAGAAGCTCTGATGTGAAGCAGCAGATCAGATCCCAGCAGAAAACTGAAGTGAGTCGAGTCAAAGAGCTTCAGGAGAAGCTGGAGCAGGAGATCACTGAGCTGAAGAGGAAAGACGCTGAGCTGATGCAGCTCTCACACACAGAGGATCACAACCAGTTTCTACACAACTGCCCCTCACTGTCACGACTCAGCGAATCTACAGACTCATCCAGCATCAATATCCGTCCTCTGAGATACTTTGAGGACGTGACAGCAGCTGTGTCACAGCTCAGAGAGAATCTACAGGACATTCTGAGAGACACATGGACAAACATCTCACTGACACTGACTCAAGTGGATGTTTTACTGTCACAACCAGAGCCCAGGACCAGAGCTGACTTCTTAAAATATTCACAGGAAATCACACTGGATCCAAACACAGCAAATACATATCTGTTATTATCTGAGGGAAACAGAAAAGCAACATTAATGAGTCAACAACAGTCTTATTCTAGTCACCCAGACACATTCACTACATATTTTCAGGTCCTGAGTAGAGAGAGTCTGACTGGACGTTGTTACTGGGAGGTGGAGTGGAGAGGAGGAGGAGTTTATGTAGCAGTCGCATACAAGAATATCAGCAGAACAGGGAGCTCAGAGGAATGTAGATTTGGATTCAATCAAAAATCATGGTTGTTATATTGTAACCAAGACAGTTTCTCATTTTGGTTCAACTACATCAGCACTCCAGTGTCAGGTCCTCGGTCCTCCAGAGTAGGAGTGTACCTGGATCACAGAGCAGGTGTTCTGTCCTTCTACAGCGTCTCTGAAACCATGACTCTCCTCCACAGAGTCCAGACCACATTCACTCAGCCTCTCTATGCTGGACTTGCACTTTACTGGTATGAAGACACAGCAGAGTTGTGTAAACTGAAAAAGAGAGAAGTGAGTTCAAATGTGTGTTTGAGTTCCTAAATGTATTTTGTGTCTTTGTGTTTGTTGCTGAGTCATCGTCAGCACTTTGACCTCTTCTGGTTTCTTGTTGTGTTGATGTTGGAGTTTCTTTAGGTGGAGCTGGAGCCATGGAGGATTTCACTGCTCAGGAACATTTGTGTTGATGTGTTTGTCTGTTGTTGTTTGGGCCTTAACAGAGAAATCACCAGACCTTCCTTTATCACAGATGTGTTGTTCTCACTGTGTAAAGACAGAAATCTATAATTACATTTACATTTATGTGTTTGTCAGATCAAATGTTGTTGTTGTTCAAATCCTTGTTTTTATCAGTGAATTCAAGATGTATAATTTCGTTCCACAGAGCTGACATACTGGTTTACAGAGTGACTGCAAATTTGATTGACTTTATTTCCTCTTAATTTGTTTGGAACGTGTTTCATTAAGTAAAAGTCATTATTGTGACACTTTGTAGAAGGTGGTGAGAGAAACATTGACCAGGGTCTTTTTCTGAGCTGTGATGCTTATTTGCAAAATTAAGAAAGTGATTTTATTTCAAAGAATAATAAAAAGGAAATGATCAGTGTTTTAGAAATTCTATCAAAGCTTCTGGAGATGATGTTAAACTCATCTGTGAAAAAGTTTGATTAGTGAAACGTCTTTACAGCTAAAACAAATGAAATGACTGTATGAGCAGTTTCAGAAAGTAAAGAAAAATCCTGTAATTAACTGAACTGGTTAAAATGTATAAATAGTTTTGATTCATACATGACTGGGCTGATTAAACTTGTTATGTTACTTTATGTTAATTCACTATTTTTCCTCCACATGTCAACACGTGTTTGATTGATGGAAACAGTCAGAAAAACAGGGTTAAACACTGACTGACACTAACTCTTCAACATGGCTGTAGATAACTGTCACAGAGACAGACTGAGACAAGGGCGACACCTGCTGGACAAACACAGACACGACAGAAAGAGGAAAGGAGCAGGTGATCAGACAAACAGCTTCTTATATTATGTTTCATAAAAACATGGAAACAAAACAATGGGATGTAACGACCACTGACTGGCTGAGACCCAGTCTAACACACCTTTATTTACACTGGGGGGAGACACATGAACAAATCAAATCACACACAAAAGAAGACCTCTCCAGTTAACCCATTTATACCCAGTGTCCAAGATGAAGAATAGAAATACTAACGGATATCCAGTGTTCAGCTACACATTAGTCCTCAGGTCTGTCAGTATACAGTCCACTTCCCTGAACTTGTTGGGCTTCTTCTATGTGTGAGCGTCTCTTCTTCTTCACTGTGAGCCTCATCTTCCTCCTCTGACTGTTTCTGCTGCAGAGGTCAAACCCTTCACATCTGTCTCTGACCTGCAGTGTAAACAGCAGTAACAGTAACTTCCCTCCTCCAGAGCAAAGTAGTGATTCCTCTTCATTTAGCCACCTTCTCCCTTAAAGTGGCCGTGTCACTCGACTCCCAAGAGAACACAGAAAACATACAGCACAGCAAACTACCAATACTGGTGAAGGATGTTCATAGAATCCTCTACAATATCTTTTACTACAGACGGTAACGACGCTCCGTCCTTACAGAGGTTTTCTGTCGCTTGATTTTTCTCAGATTGGTTTTGTGCACTCACTCAGTGAACACGGTTTGTTATTCAGACCTGGTTAGAGCAGAAAAGCAGAAAGAATGGATTGTTAGTTGTGGAACTGCAATAAGAAAATATTCTTCAAAACTTTAGTTAAATCCTGACGACAGATATTACACTGTGGTGATAACCGCTCATGTTACCATCACTGATGCAGTCAAGCAGAGCAACACATTGCTGTCTCTGCTTTATCTGACAGTGTCTTTCTCCATCCTACCATCAGATGGCACCAAAGTAAAAGCAGAAAGCAATAAGGACAGGTGACATGCAATTACACTTTCACAGTATCTTACCTGAAGACACAGTGAAGGAGCTTCAGTAGATGAGAAACACTTCACTGTGCTGAGTTGTCAACAGTGTGATGTGGGTGTGGTTTGGTGCATGAAGCTTTTATACCAGGTAGTTTAGTTGCAGACATTTATGTTTGAGGTGAGAGAAGTCAATTTCAAGAAGTCAGTGAACTCTAACCCTAACCTTGTTATAGGAAGGATCCAACGTCTCTGACCCAGTCCAGATGGGAAAGTTTTATATATATATACATATTCTGGTCATGACATCAGTTGTTCCACTGTATTGAGAGAACTGCATCACTTCTCAGCTAAATCCATATTTATATCCAAACACAAGTGAAGCTCATCCTGTCTGTAGTTTGATAAATATATTGGTTTGTATTAGGGCTGTTTGTCTCCTGAAAACATCAGCAAACAGCAAAGAGGTCGACACCTGCAGCCAAAGGGATCAGTTATCTAAACCCTGATACGGACTTTGTGCTGTTGTTATCTGTTTATGGTGAGTAAGTCTGGAGAGCTCCTTTTTTATTTCTCATATTCTGAACTTTATGTTGTCAAAGCCTGATAACCCTCCCTCTTCTTCCTGCTCTCAAACACAGCCAGCTCCACTCTGTTCAGGTATTTCCTTGTTCCCTCCCCTTCAGATCTACAGTTTGAAGATGGGTGGAACCCATTTCAGTTCTCACGAAGTGAAACTCAGACAGTCGTTGACACTGAGAGGTGACATGGCGCAGAAAGGAGTTCAGTTGGACCGGGAGACCTTCTCTTGTTCCGTCTGTCTGGATCTACTGAAGGATCCGGTGACTATTCCCTGTGGACACAGCTACTGCATCAGCTGTATTAAAAGCTTCTGGGATGAAGAGGATCAGAAGAGAATCCACAGCTGCCCTCAGTGTAGGCAGACCTTCACACCGAGGCCTGTCCTGGTGAAAAACACCATGTTAGCGGTTTTAGTGGAGGAGCTGAAGAAGACTGGACTCCAAGCTGCTCCTGCTGATCACTGCTATGCTGGACCTGAAGATGTGGCCTGTGATGTCTGCAATGGGAGAAAACTGAAAGCTGTGAAATCCTGTCTGGTTTGTCTGGCCTCTTACTGTGAGCAACACCTGCAGCCTCATCATGATGTAGCTCCATTAAAGAAACACAAGCTGGTGGAGCCCTCCAAGAAGCTCCAGGAGAACATCTGCTCTCGTCATGATGAGGTGATGAAGATGTTCTGCCGCACTGATCAGCAGTGTATCTGTTATCTCTGCTCTGTGGATGAACATAAAGGCCACGACACAGTCTCAGCTGCAGCAGAAAGGACTGAGAGGCAGAGAGAGCTCCAGCTGAGTCGACAACAAATCCAGCAGAGAATCCAGGACAGAGATAAAGATGTGAAGGTGCTTCAACAGGAGGTGAAGGCCATCAATGGCTCTGCTGATAAAGCAGTGGAGGACAGTGGGAAGATCTTCACTGAGCTGATCCGTCTCATGGAGAAAAGAAGCTCTGATGTGAAGCAGCAGATCAGATCCCAGCAGAACACTGAAGTGAGTCGAGTCAAAGAGCTTCAGGAGAAGCTGCAGCAGGAGATCACTGAGCTGAAGAGGAAAGACGCTGAGCTGATGCAGCTCTCACACACAGAGGATCACAACCAGTTTCTACACAACTACCCCTCACTGTCACGACTCAGCGAATCTACAGACTCATCCAGCATCAATATCCGTCCTCTGAGATACTTTGAGGACGTGACAGCAGCTGTGTCACAGCTCAGAGAGAAACTACAGGACATTCTGAGAGACACATGGACAAACATCTCACTGACACTGACTGAAGTGGATGTTTTACTGTCACAACCAGAGCCCAGGACCAGAGCTGACTTCTTAAAATATTCACAGGAAATCACACTGGATCCAAACACAGCACACACACATCTGTTATTATCTGAGGGAAACAGAAAAGCAACATTAATGAATCAACAACAGTCTTATTCTATTCACCCAGACAGATTCACTTCATATCGGCAGGTCCTGAGTAGAGAGAGACTGACTGGACGTTGTTACTGGGAGGTGGAGAGGAGAGGAGAAAGAGTTTCTGTAGCAGTCGCATACAAGAATATCAGCAGAGCAGGGAGCTCACAGGAATGTGAATTTGGATACAATTGCCAATCATTTGCGTTAGATTGTTTTTCATTATGGTCCAACAACATCAGCACTCCAGTCTCAGGTCCTCGGTCCTCCAGAGTAGGAGTGTACCTGGATCACAGAGCAGGTGTTCTGTCCTTCTACAGCGTCTCTGAAACCATGACTCTCCTCCACAGAGTCCAGACCACATTCACTCAGCCTCTCTATGCTGGACTTCGGTTTTACTATTATGAAGACACAGCAGAGTTGTGTAAACTGAAATAGACAGAAGTGAGTTCAAATGTGTGTTTGAGTTCCTAAATGTATTTTGTGTCTTTGTGTTTGTTGCTGAGTCATCGTCAGCACTTTGACCTCTTCTGGTTTCTTGTTGTGTTGATGTTGGAGTTTCTTTAGGTGGAGCTGGAGCCATGGAGGATTTCACTGCTCAGGAACATTTGTGTTGATGTGTTTGTCTGTTGTTGTTTGGGCCTTAACAGAGAAATCACCAGACCTTCCTTTATCACAGATGTGTTGTTCTCACTGTGTAAAGACAGAAATCTATAATTACATTTACATTTCTGTGTTTGTCAGATCAAATGTTGTTGTTGTTTAAATCCACTTACAAATAAGATGTGAGGTTTTATCAAACTGTAACTATCATGATAATAATCAGTGAGGAGATGATTCATTATTTTCTTTTCCCTCTCTGAGATTCAGGTGAAACAAACTGAATGTGTGGATGAAGTGAATCTGTTCATGAAATCACTGAACGAGAGTCATTGAACAGACTTTACTGACTCAGTGTGTGAACAAACTGAAGCTTCACGTCATGAATAAAGTTGATTTTCCTCAAGAATCAATCAAACGTTTTCCTCTGTCTTCTTTCCAGGATCTGATTCAGAGCTGATGGAGAAAATGTGAAACTGATATGAGAGTATAATTCTCTTGGAATTGGAAAAAAAATAACATAAAAGAAAACAGTGATGAACCTGATTGAAGCTTTTAACTTCAAAAGTCACAATTGTGCATTGAACAGCAAGTCCCAACCAGGTTCATCACTTTCAGATTCCCCTGGAAACATTTCCTGTTGTGTTGTTTGAATTTGCAGCATGTTTGTGTTTGTGTTTTCTGAAGGTGCGGTGTGTTGAGCTCTCAGCGCCAGCGTAAAAAATAACTACTTTACTAATCAGGAGCTACAGTGTGCAATTCCACAGATGCAGGTTGTTGAATAAGACTTCGCAGTATAAGTTGTCCATTCGTTGGTCTCTCACATTTTAAGTCTCATATTCATTGATGCAAAATCTACATTTCGTCTGACACACACAGTTTGTCATAGATAAGTGACGCGTTCAGCTGGTTTTGCACCGTTCAGGATGAGTTAGGAAACGTCTGGGCAGGACAAAGAGTTTCAGGCAGAGTTCTGGTGACCACGTTTATTTTCATTCAGGAATGTCAGAGCACAGTGAGTCGACGTCAAAGCTGCCTGAAGTTCACTGCGGTCAGAGGTGGACAACAAAACAGAAACACAGTTTAAACAGCTCTGCAGCCAAATATCTGTTTGGTCTCTCTCCCTTTTCTGGGAGATGTTCACACGTGTACAGATTTGCTCTTATTGTTTAAATAGTGAGTCAGTGTTTGTGAAAGTGGCTTTTTGATTCAGGCTGGGTGGATGCCGTTTAAAATGAGTAAAAAATATCTCAGAGTTGTGGTGATGATGACAAGATAGACTAGTTTGCAAAGTGTGAAGATATTTAGTATTAAAAAAAAATGTCTACAAAAGAAACATGCATCTTTACAATCGTACAAGAAACTTACCAAAATAAAATACAGAATGATTTGAGCTGCGTTCACATAAAAACTCATGAGCTTCTGCCGTTGCTAAACATTCAAGCACTTTAACTCGTGAAGACGACAACAATTAAAGACGTCACTGCTCAAAATATAAACTTCCAAACTACCAACTTCCTCCAGCTCCTGCATTCGTATACAACACAAATAAAACCTCCACCTACAAAGTCATGATAATAAGAGGAGGTGGTTTCCATGGTTTCATGGTCAATATGAGACCGTGAGTAAATCAGGAAGCATCAGATGTAAAAAAAAAGTGCAAAAACCTTCCAAGCTGTTGTACAAACTTTGAGTACTTGACAGTTTTTGATACTTGCTGCTCCAGATGTGGCACAAGTCATCCCAAACATACCATGCTTTATTCCAGATGTTTTGGGGTTTCTTGGTTTTATCTTGTTGTAAATATTTTACAGATGTCGAGAGAGAAGAAAAAAAAAAAACCTTTTTGTATTTCGTGAGAAAGGGAAACATAATCACCATGACAACGGCCAGATGTCAGAACGCCTGTGGATCAAACACATTAAACCAGTGGAGAGTTGTTGGTTGAAATAACTGAAGCTCACTCTGGTCTGCATGTTTCTCTGCATGTGTGTGTTCTCAAAGTTGGCCTGATTTCATGATCTTGTTGCATGAACTAGTTTCCAGTTGGGGGCCGATGATTTAGACAAGCACCAACTGCAGGCTGGAAAACCACCACCAGGTATTTGCTGCAGAGCTGTACGACTGTGCTGTGAGGAGTGTATCATTCTATCCACCTGCTGTGGATCCCTTCATCCTTTCCCTCCTTTTTGTAGATTCTTAAACATTTTCTCAAATTTGAACAACTTCTTTTTTGACTCCTCTAAATGTTTTGGTTTGGCTTCTTTACATCCTTCACAACAAACAGCACAGTGAGTGAAACTACAGTCAACAACTGAAACACAAACTTGTACAGTCTTGTACATAAATATATACATGTAGTATATTAATGTACATATAATATACAGTGAGGTTCAAGTCTGAACTTATGTTTTGTCCCAACCTGTGAGGGAACCTTGGTAATTGACCTAAACATCAGAGCAGCCTCTTAAAAGAATCCATTCAAACTGAGCTCATGTTGGACATTTGCAATTTATGATAATTAATAGTGTCAAAGTTCACATTCAAACCGAACAGGAGTGATACTGTAACAAAGATTAACTGATTTTTTTCCAATGGAAATGATCAGTGTTGAGCTGCCACATTAACTCTTCAACTGTAACAATAAAATAAAGTAAAACGAGAGAGAGAGAGAGAGAGAGAGAGAGAGAGAGAGAGAGAGAGAGAGAGAGAGAGAGAGAGAGAGAGAGAGAGAGAGAGAGAACACCGACGTCGCAGCATTTCTGGCTTTTCTTACAGGCTTAACACACATTTCACTACAAGGTCAAAGGTCGTGGCCAAAGAGTTAGTGATGCTACTGTCCTGTCACTGAAACATCTGATTCCAAACGGATTCAAGGTGTCTGCCCTGCTGAAGTGTCAGTGAGCAAATCACTGGACCCCTGCTGCTGGAATCAGACGCCCACACTTTAAACCTAAAGTTTACCAGGTCTCACCCGTCATTTAGATTTGAAGTCTGTTATAAGCAGGTTACAGCTGTAACTAAAATGTACCTGTTAGTCAAGTATTAAGGATATTAAGAGGATTACGGCCACATGTGAAAAAAATGTATTCATTTATTAAGAATTCTGACTTTAGTCTCAAAATTCTCCGAATTTTTAGTTTAAAGTCAAAATTGTAAAAAGTGCCCCTAATTCTCTTCCGTGGAAACATTATGTGTCCGAATCTACCACAAAGATTTCAGGCCATGGTCTACGACAGATGCTTAACAGCAGCCCAACAGTGGTCCGACTCCGGCTGACTGACGGCTTGTTGTGGATCTGTCCTAAGGCCCCGTCACCACCACTTTGACTAACTGAAGAGTTCTGCAGGAGTTTGAATTTAAAAAAAAAATCCTTTAAGGAGTTTTTACCAACAGAAATATTACTTATTAGAAGTCTTACAGCAAATAGTGAGAGTTACTAATGTGTCTCTGAAACCTTTTCCTTCATCAGGTTCATTTAATGGACGGACTTCCTGCTGATTTAGCAAAAGTTTTCCATGTGAAACTGCACCAAGTTCAAGTCCAACAACACGTAACATTAGTTTTCCGCTAAGTACCGAGGCCTCTGCACACCTGATGTCTGGTGACTAAATAAAACGGTGTCATGTCCTCTCTGGTGTTGGGCTCTTGCACCAAACTACTTCCTGTGATTAGTTCTCCAGCCTCGGACCGTTGACCTGCTGGAGGGCGGTGGATGACCTCCAGCTGGTCTGTATGGCACCAATGATCAATTAAGGGCAGCACACAGCAGCGGCGCAGTACAACACACACGCCGCTGTCCTGTCACCTAGCAACAGAGCTCCAGAAAAGCAACACGTTTGTCAGCTCGATATCGGACACTGACGTTGAGGATCTGCTGTGTGTGGCTCGCTCGTGGTCAGCTTCACGGTACTGGGTAACACCTGTGAAGTCCCTCCTATAGACATCTGACAGGAAACAGCTGAAACTGTCCTCGTCAAGATAAGCTACAATAAAGACCATCGCCACAATCTGTGCACTGGAACAATCCACCTTTCAACAGAAAATAAACCTGCAACAATAATAAACTGTTACTAATTATTTTTCTAACTTTAACTGTCAAAAATATTTCCTGGTTTCAGTTTCAGGCATTTTTTTTTTCTTTTCTTTGGGATATTTTGGGATTTTGGAGCGCTGGTCAGACAAAGCGAGCGAGGTGCATCTTTGAGGGTTTTCCAACATTTTAACAAATTGATTTGTTAAAAATGTAAAATGATTCATAACAACCTAAATCACAGTAATATTTAATCTGGAATGTCTGTAGCAGGAATTTTAAAGTGGTAGTTCAGGTTGTTTGACGTGGGGTTGTGAGGTACTTATCTATAGTCAGTGTGTTAGCTGCAGTAGCTTCACATCAGCTCCCAGTTTAAAGAAGCAGGAGGAGCACCGGTACACGAGCTGAGTGGTGCATGTTAGCTTTTAGCCACTTTAAAAAAAAGCCACAGAAAAAAGCTCTTATCAGTTGAAATGTTTGTTTTATTTTGAAATATTTTCACCACTTTATATACTGTTAAAAGAGATCTTTCCTTTGGAACTAGTTTGTGAGCCGTTGAACTACTGTATTCCTACGCACAAGCGCACCTACACACGTGCCAGGAACACACTAGCTGCGTGCCGTGTGCACAGCGCCTTGATTTTCATTTTGGCACTCATGTTAATGGGTTAGAGTGGCGTGACGCGCATCTCTCAGCAAAAATAGACCTGTTGATGTCATACTGACATCATGTCAGCAACATTAAATAAAACCGACACCTTCCACTATAGTTTCTATGTCTCCAATATGACACAGACATGACACATTCCAGCAGCTGAATGTGGAGACAGAGACATTATAGTGACGTTTTCTGTCAAAAATAATTCAGAAATGAATTTATAATGAAAAGAAATCCAACATTTGAGTAACCTGTAAACTCTATGTAGAGAGAGAGAGAGAGAGAGCTGCAGCAGCAGAGACACAGCCGCCACGCACACACAACGCAGGCAGTTAGCTCTGTCTGACTCAACAGCTGATCTGCGGAGTGATACAGTACGAGCCGTAGTTGCGCTTTCTCCGCAGGAATACGGTAGTTCAACAGTTCACAAACTGTAGTTCCAAAGTAAAGGGCTGTTTGACGGCAGATAAAGTGGTGAAAATATTTCAAAATAAAGCAAACACTTCAAACTGATATTAATTTTTCTGTGTGGGTATTTTTTAAAAACTAAAATAGGTTTTCTTTTCTGATGACCCCGCCCACAGCTGCTTATCTCTCCGCTCGTGCACCGGTGCTGCTGCTGCTTCTCTAAACTCGGAGCTGATCTGAATCTACTGCAGGTAAAAACACTGACTACAGATCAGTACCTCACACAAGCCCGTCAAATAACCTTAACTACCACTTTAAGGTGTTGACTGTTACCCAGCACAGTGTTGCACTAACAGTGGGTCCGTTATGGCACTTTGAGCATCTACTGGAGCACTGATCCCGCAGCAGAAACACTTCAACACGTCAGATAAATTAATAAAAAAATGTGAAAAAGCCGCCGAACATCAAACAACAAAAGGTGAAGGGGGGTTACGGCAGTTTTCTCATGCTGCTTCCATTTGTTGGATTTGTTGTAAAGACTGCTGAAATGAGCCGTGTGGTGTTAAGAGTTTTGAGGACTGGGGTTTTCTTGTGGACTTGTCTGCTGTTCGGGGGGGGAGAGAGAGACTGCAGCATGTTTCTAACTATCTCACTTATTTTTACACCTGTTCTCCGTTTCGAGCAGAAGACAGGTGAGCCTCAGACGCTCCTGAATGCACACTTCCTGTCGGCTACAAGAGCAGAGAGAGGAGGGTGGGGGGTGTCAACATGGCGACTTCCTACACCTGTTTGAAACAGTGCCTCTTTCTACACGATGTGAAAACACAAACTAAATCAAGCCGACTGTGCTCGGTCCGTCTACGACAACAAATAAAAACACACTACACGTCTTGACGCAGACACTGGAATGGACAGGAAGCTCTGGACTTGACTGAACTGGACCTCCCCCCCTTCAGTATCCCAGGTCCAGCTGGATTTTGTGCTCAAAAATGGCAATGAGCAGCATGATGCAGAAGCCCAGCAGGATGCCAGCGTTCTGGAGCAGGAAGAAGCCCCAGTGGCTGAAGCCGTGGTCGCCGGCATCATTATGCAACATCTCAGGCACCTGAACGGACAAAGAAGACACAACAGTTACAGGTCTGTTTCCACAACAGGACTTTGGGAGGATGAGCACATCACAGCTCAAATCCCTTCACTGTAAGTCTTATTTAACCAGTGTTATTTTGCGATTATAATTTTTCATGGTGCACAGTGAGATCAGTCACAAACATGAAGTATTACTTCATGTGTCTGTGTCTGTTCATTAGTAGACAGAGCTTTTAATATAATTTGCCCTTGTAGCTGATAAAGACTCTAATTAAGTCATAAAGTCATTGCTGAATAAGCAATTGAGAAAATGCTCAACCCAGAATCTGGATTTATTGACCATGTCTGAGTGTCATTTGGATTTTGTGGAGGAAAATTAATATTTTGATTAATCGACTATTCAATAAAATAATCGATTGATCAATTGTTAAAAAAAATAGCCATGAGTGGCAGCTCTACTGTCAAATAAACCCAGCCGATTACACGTAGACTCCACTGTGGCCTTGCCTGTGATGGATTTAACTGTGCGCTGTGCAGGAGAGTGGCCACTAGAGGGCGGCCACAAGCTCAGCTGTGTTTTCAGACGGCAGCTGATGGTGACAGCTCACCTCTGCTGTGTTTGTTTCACCAAGACTAAGTGTGCTTGTGTGTGTGTGTGTGTGTGTGCTTGTGTGCGTGTGTGTGTGTGTGTGTGTGTGTGTGTGTGTGAGTGAGAGAGAGAAGAGGCCACCTGGTCCTGAAGGCTGCTGCTCTCAGGTTAAAGACATGTCGAGTTGACAGAACAGATGCAGCCGATGGATGATGAAGAGCGTAAAACACAGAGCAGAGTTTCACCTCTCCTCCCTCAGTGGGAAGGAGCTTAGCAAGTCGAGGGAATAATAAACCATCACAAACACATCGGGCTCCACCCCACTATGATTTTTGTTTTCAATGTCCCACAATTCCATGCGTGATCAAGTTTTTTGATTCATCAACTGTTTAATTCACCAGCAGGTGTGGTTAGATTGATAGAGACAGTTATCATTTACACACATAATTCTCCATGAGCAGTCTCTCTGTTGAATTTCAAGAAAACTTGTTGTATCATGAGATTTTATTCATGTTTTCAACTTAGTTTTACAAATGGGCGACAAAGTGTGCTCTGATACACTGAGCTGACTCGGCGTTTGTGCGCCTGTGACTTGGAAGTTTGTGCGAGGACCCTATCAAAAACGAATCACCTTTTTAAGGCCTAAACATGCTCGAAAACTCATTGCACACACATCAGGCCTAATGGACAATTGTGTGTTTTATGGAAGTGGCGAAATGGATAGAGAATTTCAAAAGTGTGTGTGTGTGTGTGTGTGAACCTATTACTGGCTGTAATGTTTATGTTAATGTAGGAGTGCAGGAGATGACACGCTGACTCACCATGTCCACCAAGGCCACATACATGAAGAGGCCGGCTGTGAGTGCGAATATCCACGTGGAGATGTTCTCTGCAAAATGTCCGATCAAGATGCCCGTCACCATGCCAAAGTACGCCATCATGGCCGACAACATGTTATAGAGCATGGCCTGACGCACCGTCATGCCCGCCTTCAGCAGCACCGCAAAGTCACCTGGGAGAAATGACACGTTGATATAAATATTAATTTAGCTTTTAAAGGTGTCACATATAAATACATAAATACTATATTGCAGTAACAGTGGAGGTCTTACCCAACTCATGAGGCAGCTCGTGGCAGAAAACAGCCACAGATGTACTGAGACCACTGGACAGACCCTCAGTGAATGCAGCTCCTGCAGAACGACAGAACAGACCAATTGTAATGTTTTAATATAATACTGGTCAGTTAGGCTCTAAAATGCACATCAGTGTGTTTCTCTTCTGCCTTTAAAGGTTTTTTATGTAACATTCAGAAAACCCTTATGTGTTCTGCAGTCAGCTTTCTGTTGGACGTATCTGCTGGAACACACATACAGCGTGCTCTCATGTGCACCGTGAATGACAGGCACACAGAGAGGGGCGCTAAAGAGACTGGTGGCCCACTGATGCAGCGGCCCACAAGGATTCGATAGCTGCCCATAGAAAATTTTTAAAATAAAATCCCTTGGCTGTGTTTCACCAATGTGTATGAAATTCGTTAGGCACATGTAACATGCAAAGACTTACAAAAAAGCCTCTTGCACCCATAGTCTAAAGCCAACAAGAAGTCAACTGGGTGTTACACTTTAAGAAACTCCTCCTAGAGAATTCATCAGATCGACATCACATTTGGTCAATCTAATCTTAAGATGTTTGTGATGCTAAATTGAGCTTTAGTGGCCTGCCTGCGGCGTTGAGCGAATTTCGATGATCCGCCATGAAACAGGAAGTTGTTATAACACCAGTTATAACGCCACCACCGACACTTCACTAATACGTACCTTTCATTGCTCTGCTGAGACCGGGAAGCATTCCTTGACCGGCGGCTCAGGGCGTCAAACACGTGGCACTCCTGATACCTAATGCCGTGTTGAGTCTACAAAAGTTTCATGTTTGTTTTTGAAATTAAGCCACACTTCCTCTAATCTTTTGTTGTCTTTCGTACTGACTGCTTCTCGCAAAAGCGTGACGTCATTGTTTTGCAAGGCACGGGGAACGAAGTGGAAGGCATCGATAAGGGAATCATCAAGCATAAAGGCAAATGATGTTGATGGATCGAACCAGTCGGAACCGGTTCTCTGGTCGATTCCAATCGCTAACAATGTGACACATTTTACCTTTATCAAAAAAATTGCAGCTTCTGCGATTTAGGTATTACTCTTGACCAAATTGTGATTTTGATTATATTTTGATAAATTGTGCAGCTCTAATAAAAAGTGATGAATTCATGTAAATTTCTTCACATTCTCACATATAGCACCTTTACTCTGGCGTTTTTGGGCACTGGAGGAATCAACACACCACCAACATCTCTTCTACCAACCACAGCTTTTTACATCTGAGGCGGATGTGACCGTTTAGTCACTTCCTGTGTTGATGTGAAAGAGTTTCTTCAGTGGAAATGTCGTCTCTTCTGTCTTTGACTTCTGATAAGAAAACAACATCATGCCGTGTGTTCAGCTAAAACTAAAACAACCCTTCTGGAAATGGGCTGTCCGTTCCTGCAGACTGTCATGTGACCGGTTAGAAACAGCTTGGTGTCTGTGATTGGATTGGTGATGGCTGTGTTGTGAAGCAATGTAACTTACTGACAGTAGACTGAGGATTCCTAATGAGGAGTCACTTACAGCCCTGACAGTCACACCTACTCACCGATGGCCAGGCCGTCGCTGAAGTTGTGCAGTCCATCTCCCATGATGACCATCCAGGCGAGCGTGGCCACGCCGGCCTGCTGGAAGTGCTGTTCTGAGTAGG
This sequence comes from Seriola aureovittata, assembly GCF_021018895.1. NCBI lineage: Eukaryota > Metazoa > Chordata > Actinopteri > Carangiformes > Carangidae > Seriola > Seriola aureovittata. Next base: position 2,188,885 of record NC_079375.1, read on the forward strand.
AGTGGGAGTGGCTGTGCGGGTGGTGGTTCTGGGAGTGGTGGTGATGTAGGATGTGGTGGTAGTCGTGGTGGTGGTGGTGCATGCTGTCAGCCTGGCCCACCGTGTCGTGAAAGTGGGAGTGGCATTTGTTCTCGCAGTCCTCGGCGGTGTAGGCGGTGGCGCCCGACGATCGGCTGTAACCCTGTGGCGAGACGACGGACACCTGCGGTGCCAGCATCACCTGCTCCTCCTCCGCCACGCTTCCGCCGTGCAGGCTGCTGGAGTGGTCGCCAAATGCACCGGCGCCGTTAGTCTCCACGTCTGAAGAAAGATGGCACATTTATTCTAACTGGCGAAATTTGGAAAGACAGCTGATTTCATTGATGATTTCACAGAAACAGATCACCTGACCAGACAAGTAAGTTTGTCCTTGAGTTGAACAACAAAACTACTGCAGGAAAAAAGGTGAATTGACCTCTTACCTATAGTCAACCTTTATGAACTCAAACATACCTTTGATGTTTCTTGTTTCAGGTAATTACCAATAAGCTGATATAGATTGATACATTGCCTCAACAGTGATTCTTTATTACACAACAAAAAACAAAATCACTGGGTGAAAACAGTTGATACAATTTTGTTATTTTAACTTTACAACTAAGGAGGGTCTCAGACTTGGCTCTAAGCTGTGCTCTGAGCTGAACTCAGACATTTTGGACAATGTCATAGTTTAGTAAAGCTAAAGAAGGTTCCAGGTTTGCTGGGATGTGTTTTCCCCTTTATGTTGTGTCTTACCCTCAGGCGGCTTCAGGTCGGTCTCCTCCAGAGCAGGCTGCTTCTCTGGATCTGCTTTGTCGTTCTGATCCCATTTCTTCTGGATCTGTTTGGACGGAAAAACACCTTGTTTTTAATTCTTGGTTCGGCACCGACTTAAATCTCAGAACTGCTCTCCACTTCTGACCATCAGGCAGAACTCTGCCATCTGTCCAAACCGAAGGTGACTGCATTTCCTGCCTGAGGAGATCAGCTGTGATGAATCGCTGCCCAGGTCTAAATATAGGCTCAAAACACATTTGTAAAAAAGCTTCTTTAATTCTAGACTTTGATGCTTTCATCCTTGATTTTAACCGTTTTTTTTTTTTCTGTTTGATTGATTTTATTGTTTTTACAAACATATTTGTAATTTGTCTCCCCGTTGTACTTCAGAATCCAGAAGAATTCATTAGACCTCATCTAAAAGTCGACCTCTGAACAAGGTGAGTGTGAATCTCTGAGCAGGTGAAAAAAAAACACCTTGTGCAGGAAAAATCACGTGGTGAATGTTCACCAATGTATTACCAGGCATTTATAATGTTGCATAAATCACAAAATAATAATTTTACATGTAAAACATCCCTAAAAAAGAATTTAAACCATGTTTGAAAAAAGGGAAAAGCTGTAAAATTTGTTGTTTTTTTTTTTTTTTAGTTTAGGAACGTAAGTAATTACAACAATGAACAGTAAGAACAAATTTAGTGATTCATAATCTTGTTGACTTATTCTTTCATCATTTAATTAAATTTACATCAAACTTTTTTTTTTATTTAAACAGTTTAAGTTCTTGTTCAGACAATATTTAACATTTCAGAACTTTGGTCTGCTTTTACTGCATGAAAGAATAAAAAAAGAAACGGCCCTCTGTTTGATAAGCTGTGTATTCTCGTATCACAAATCATTCAATTAATTGTTGCAATGATTATTTATTCCATTCAAAACCTGAATGTGGGGCGCCTCGGCGGCTCACCTGGTAGAACACGTATCACACGGGTTCGAGTCCGACCTATGTCCCTTTGCTGCATGTCATCCCCTCTCTCTCCCTGACTTTCCTGTCTATTTGTCACTGTACTATCAAAGATAAAGGCAAAAACGCCCAAAAATATAACTTTAAAAAAAAATAAATAAATAAAAAATAATTTAAATGATTAAGTTCACAGATCTGGAAGAAAGGGTAATAATATGTGATTCTTACCACCTCACATCTGTTTTAATGACTCAAACGTCTGATGAATGTCTGACCTTTTGTTTCTTGTCCTTGTACATTTTTCCCAGCGTCAGGAAGTGTTCGATGAGAAACATGAAGTAGACTCCGGCCAGAGCCGTCAGTCCTTTCCACACGCCGTCCAGGTTTTCGCCTTGCTCATCGTGGGCGTGATGTCCCTCCATATTCATCCCAGAATCCTCGTGGTGGTGATGGTGGCCTCCCTGAGACTGAAGCATCAGCAGATACAAACAGCAGAAAAACGAGTGAAGTACACTGATCACCAATGCTGAGCAGTTCTTCAACCTTACACTGAAGCTGCAACCAACAGACAGTTAGCATAGCTTAGCATAAAGACTGAGGGAAGCAGCTAGCCTGGCTCTGTCCTCTTCCTCCCCTTTTTTTAAATCCGTCCAAAAACCAAAGTGTAAAAATGACTCGCTGTAGTTTGAATTCAAGAACTTGAAAATGAGTCTACAACTTAAAGTCCTCTATGTTTTATTTCAACTATTTCAAAAATGGAAGTAAAAGCAAAAGTTGATATTTTTGTTCAGTGTACATGCAGGGTTTATATGCCTCCCACATGGTATTTAAAGAAGTGTAGTTGTGGTATCTGTGCTGAAACTCAAACATCCTACTAACAGTAGCATCTAATAATCTCTAATGACACCTGGTTCAAGCCTTGGTTCGCATGAACCACATCATCAACAGATGCTGGGGGAGACTCACACAACGGACCTATCACTTGAAATTTGCACAAACTGAGATGATAACACGAGCAACACACGATACATGATCCCTGTGGTTCAAGCAACTGTAACCGTAAACTACTGGGCGCCCGGCGCTGACTCACATGGGGGATGAGGTGAAGGAAGGCGTCGCCGCTCAGCGTGCCGACAGCCAGCGCCACCAGGAAGCTGAGGAGGAACTTGAAGAAAACTCTGTTCATGAGCGGGATGAGGACGACGCCGAGGAGCGAGAGCAGGCTGATGATGGTGATGGAGACGAAGCCACCGACCCACGCTGCAACACACACATCACACTTCTTCAGATATCAAGTTACACATGTGAATATTATGTGAAAAAGGACCTGAGTTCAGACCAGAGATTAAGTAAAATAAAGTCCTTTACCTGTTGCGATGTTCTTGCCACTCTCTCCACCCGTGTGCTCGCTGTGGTCGTGATCTGAGTGGTTGTGGTCACCATGGTGACTGTGAGCATGTTTATGATGTTTATGGTCTAGAAACAGATTAAATGAATCCAGTTTAATCACATCAAACTACAAAACTGCTATGAAAATTAACTGCAAATAAAACTGATTAGATAAATCAAACAAAAAACCAGAATCACCTCCTGGTGGTTGTCTGCCTCCTCCACTCAGACTAGTTTCAAGTTAGATCCCTGTTTATCCAGAGTCAGAGAAAATATGACCCATCTGTGTGAAATTTGGTCACAATTGCTGTGAAGTCCTGAGTAATGGCTAAAAAGAGTTTTGTGCTCATCTGTGAGTCTCAGTGAATGTTTGATTCCCTTTAGGAGTTCTCGAGATAATGCGTTCATAAGGCCAAAATCATATTATGTGAGGTCACACTGACCTTGACCTTTGTCCTTTAGACAACAAAATCTAATCAGTTTGTCCTTGAGTCCCACTGAATGTTTGTGCCAAGTTTGAAGACATTCCATCAAGGCGTTACTGAGACATCGTGTGAACATCGCGCGGACGCATAAAAAGCAGCAGCATTCTTAGCCTTAGTCAGTGTGGCAGGGTGTGACCAGTGAGAACAGGTATAACTGGCTAGGCAAAGTGCTCCTGAACACACCAGACGGATCAGTGTGTGAGTAAACAGGAGGTAATCCTCATCATCAACAGGTCAGACGTGAAATATGTTCAAGGAAATCCAGTCTGAGAAACAGATCCACATGTTGGAAGAATAATCAGGCTCCGTCATCCCCGAGCTGTCACAGCACCGAAGACGGTGAAAATTGACGTTTATCCGGGTGTTGTGTTCACATCAAGGCTGATAAAAACCTGCGTGTAGTCAAGTGACTCTGAATGCAGACTGTATCCTCTCCCATTAATGTTAGCATTGTCTGAGCGGGTTTTTTCAGGTTTTCACTCCTCTGAGAACGTATCATGATCTTAATCGATCAATGTGACGGTTGTGAGGTGTGGACTCTGTGCCGGCGACAGTCAGAGCCAGAGGAATATTGTTTTCAGGTTGTCCGTCCGTCCCATTCTCATGGACACGATATCTCAGTGACGCTTAAACGGAATAGGTTCACTTGGACTCAAGGATGAACTGATTAGACTTTCAGTCTAAGGTCAAAGGTCAAGATCATGGTCACCTCAGAAAGCAATCAGGGATCTGAAACTAGTCTAAGTGGCGGAGGTGGTAATTCTAGTTTGTTTTTTCTGTTGGGTTTTTTTTAAGACTCATCATTTAGTGACAAACAAAAATGACTTGAGCACAGCCGCTGCACGCCAGAGCCTCACTCAGATGACTAACAGCATTGTACCCTTTCCCTGCCTGTCTGACATGTTAATATACGTCTGGCTGGTCAGCTGCTTCCTACCTCTCTCTCCATGTTCAGAGGCATCTTCGTGCAGGATGCACGCGCCGAAATCGATCTGGTTGAGGAGGGCGGGGCAGAGGAGGCTGAAGTCTCTGAGGGTCAAACCCACATCCTGTGACATCCCGTGAGAGGAGAGGATGCTGGAGACGTTCAGACACTAAGGATAACACACAAAAACCAGGATATGTAAATACACTACAACAGATTGGGAATGGATTTGCACACCTCTGACATTTAACCAACTATTCACACTTTCAGCTGTTCAGCTTATTTTCAGGTTGGAGCTACAGGTCGTAAATAGGGATGCCAACGATACCAGTCATCTATGAGTGGCTGATATTGATCAGATCAGACTTATCAGATTCATTATTTCTGTTTGCAACAGAGTCTCATAGAAGGCTTTAAATGGATCATGAAGTAATACATTAAAGAAAGAATTTAAAAAAAAAAAAAAAAAGAAAAAAGAAAATCGCCAATAATGATCAGTGGCCGATCAATCAGGGCATCCCTAGTTGTGGACATTAAAAACACCTTTGAGTCAGAGTTATTTTAGCCCGTAGTTACTTGCTTATGTTGAAAGATAAAACTAACAAGATTCAATATTGAAAGGATTTAAACTCGATATGATTCTGTCAAACCCCGCCCACGGTCGTCTCATATTAGGAGCAGTTCACTTTGTTTGGCGTTGGTTTGAAAACTCAGGGACTGAACTGGAACAGCTAGAGAGAGCTAATGTCTTACCTCTACATTCTCCAGGCTTTGGTTCATATGGCTGTGATCATGACTGAAGCTGTGGTCGTCGTGGTTGTGATCGTGGTCGTCGTGGTTGTAACCGTGGTCGTCGTGGTTGTGATCGTGGTCGTCGTGGTTGTGATCGTGGTCGTCGTGGTTGTAACCGTGGTCGTCGTGGTTGTGATCGTGGTCGTCGTGGTTGTAACCGTGGTCGTCGTGGTTGTGACCGTGGTCGTCTTGGTGGTAATCGTGGTCGTCGTGGTTGTGACCGTGGTCGTCGTGGTGGTAATCGTGGTCGTCGTGGTTGTGACCGTGGTCGTCGTGGTTGTGATCGTGGTCGTCGTGGTTGTGACCGTGGTCGTCGTGGTTGTGACCGTGGTCGTCGTGGTTGTGATCGTGGTCGTCGTGGTTGTGACCGTGGTCGTCGTGGTTGTGATCGTGTTCGTCGTGGTTGTGACCGTGGTCGACATGGTTGTGACCGTGGTCGTCGTGGTTGTGATCGTGATCGTCGTGGTTGTGATTGTGTTCGTCGTGGTTATGATCGTGGTCATCGTGGTCGTGATTGTGGTGGTCGTGATCGTGGTTGCGATCGCCCCCCTGGCTGACAGCAGCTGCTTGTGTCTGGCTCTCCGTGTCTGCTCTAGCAGAGGTCATAGCGGTGGTTTCCTCGCCTGCAGGACTGGGCTGCACCAGGCTGCCGTTTTGTCTATTATGGGCTTCATCAGGTTTCACCGCCAGCTGAGCGCTGTACACAGGCGTAGTCTCGACCTGAGCTGCTGCCGCCTTCTTGTCATAAAGGTTGTGATGGCTCTCCGGGTTTTCCATTTTCTTCCCCGGCGTGGCGTCTTGATTTTCGGAGGCCTTGGGAGACTTCCTGGGCTGTGAGGGTTCGGTGTGGATGTGTTTCAGGTGATGCGAGCCGTTGTTGTTGTCGTGGTGATGGTGGTGGTGGCCTTCGTGGTGGTGGTGGTGATGGTGGTGGTCATGGTGGCCTGGCTGCTCGTGATGCTGCACCATCACAGTCCTGATGCGATCCAGCCCCACGTTCTGTAAGAGCCGCTTTAACCCGGCCAGAGAGATGGTGCCGTTTTCTCCATATCTACAAGATCAATAAAACATCACAAGTAACGTTTGACAGTAACACTAACACAATGATCATCCATCACTTGAAGAATGTGAAGAAATAGATAAATAAATAAATAAATAAATTGCTTTTTAGTTAAAAAAAATGTATATTTATTTCAGGGGATTTTTATTTCGAAATGCCACATTTATTACCCAGCTATTTTTATTTCACTAGAAATCACTATATATATTATTCTGTTCGCTCATATTACCATACATGACTTATTGTTTGGAGATGTGGGGTAACACTCAATTTTCATGCTGAAGAAAGCTATGAGAATCATCAATCAGTCAGATTATTACAAACTAACCAACGCATTATTTATTTATTCATATGCTTTAAAACTTCATGATCTGGTTTGACTGTAAAACTGCACAGATAATCAGTCCCTCCAGAAAGTCGGGATGTTGCGATTGCAACAATCAAGGCAACCAATCCCCGTGAATTCTGAGCGACCTTGCATTTTTGTCCATTCACTGCAACTTTTCTGCAAATTTGACCAATCATCATAGTTTCTCACCAGTTGAACCAATCATACCAGTCCCTGCACAAAACCTTGATGTCACCAAACTCACTTCCTTGTTCCTGGTTTTGAAGCATACTGAAGCTGCAGACATGTACGACATGAACGTTTCACATTTACCAACAAACCCTACTGTCAAAGACCGTGAAAAGCAATCCGCCGATGTTCTGCAGGAAAGTGGGGATAAATTGTTGGTTGATATTTATATACATTTTAAGCTGTTGAAGATCCGATCATCACAAGGACTCTGTTATGAAGAGAGGTGCTAAAAACAAATGGTCAAAGTTATCATATTGACATTTAAGGTGTATTGATTGATTTCCAAACGTGACACATCAAGTAACACTCAAGAAAACATTCCACCTTAAAAGATGCCGGCAGCCTCTGAGCTGCTCAGTGAATTCAATCGTTAATTAGTAGAGATGAAAAGACAGAAAACATCCTTTCATTCATCATTCACTCCTGATGAAACTGTTTCATATGGGTGGGGGTGGGGGTGTGGGTTGGGGGGCTCAACGTTATAAATTCATAAATTTATGAGGTTAGGAAGATCAGCTCTACCTGCGATCAAGACAGAGCAGGGGAGCAGAATCACTTGTTCTTTTTCCCTTTAAGATTTGTGAAGACTGGGTCACCACCTGCACTGACCTGGATTTATTCTCACAGTGAAAGTTTTTTTTTCTTTTTTTCCTTTTTCTTTCTTTTTTTTTTCTTTTGGTCTCTGTATGTACGACACGCTGGAACGCCTCGTCCTGCCTCTTGTTCAGTTTTCTGTTTTTGTTATTCAATAGTCTGGTATCTAATTTTAATGGTGAAAAGTTTCTTTCTGTTTTTGTTCCGTTTTCTGTGATTATGAATTGACTTGTAGTGAGTGTTGTCATATCACGCACCGTTATGTAGAGAGGGGAGCTGTAATAAGCTGTAGCTTCAGCTGACACCTTTTCTAACAATATTGGTGTTTTATTTCTGTTTATTTACTATGTATAAATATTAACAAAGACTGAAATGAAATTAAACTGAACTGAATCCACGTTTTTTCAGTGTTAATGACCAGTCACCTGCTAACGGCTAACAGCTAAAAGGGCAGTTTCCATTCCTTTTAATCTTTGTAATGTCTGAATAAACATATTTAGAACCCTGACACTCTGAAACTGTCCAGAGACCCAAATTGGACACTTTAAATCTCTTCTTAAAACACACTTCTTGGTCTCAGCCTTTGCTAATGTCTGATACATGTTTTTTTTCATATTGTTTTATCCCTTATTATTGTTTTTACATATTTTATTACTTACCGTCAGATCTTTTTGCATAATGTTGGTTTGGGATATTTTTTTATTTATGCTGTTCTAGTCTCTTTATTATGCTCAGGTTATTTCGACTTTTCCTTTTACTGGTTTTCCTTTTTTCTTGTGAAGCACTTTGTAACTTTACTAAGAAAAGTGGATTATAAATAAAGTTTTTATTATTATTACAGTGATCGTACGACATTTGATACGACATCCCAAATAAGATGAGAAGCTATTGAAATTCTGGCTCAGTGTGATCAACAGCCATCCAAGCAAATCATCATATTTGTTGAGCTCACCTGTTGAACAGAGCCTCCAGGTGTCGCCTCTGGCTCTGCTCTGCCCTCTGTGCGTCGACCACAGCCGACAGTAAACGCGCCGGGCTGTTCGTCTCTGTGGCGGACGGGCTGCAGTCTGAACTGGCCGAAAAGACGCCGCCGGACAAACTCGCGGCGAGGAGAACTATCACGGCCAGGGCGGCTCGACTCTTCTCCTCCTTCATCATCTTCTCTGCTGGGAAAACAAATGGTTTTAGAAACAGCAACGAGCTCTGACGTCATCTGACAAGATAGATGATCTATAAAACCAGTTATAGCTCCAACAATTCGTCAAATGATTGATTAGTTGGAAATTGAGGAAGGAATAAAGTCTTTTTTCTAGCAAAGATGCGAAATATTTGCTGCCTCCAGTTTCTCTAATGCGAGGATTTGCTGCTTTTCTCCATTTTAGAATGACTGTGAACTGGAGCATAGCTGATCTTTTTTATTCATTTATTTCTATTTATTTTTATAGTATATATTTAATTGATTGTATTAATTTAGATATTATATATTATTTTACTTATTTATCCTTTTTTTGTTACATTTTCCATTGAATTGTTTTTAAAGTTCAATAAACGCAGGGTGTTTCCAAAGTCAGTGAGAAATTGTGTTAAATATTCCTGATCTCAATATTGATCAAAATAATCCTGATTAAGATTTTTGCCATAATCGAGCTGAACATCTTTGACTGTTACTCAAGCAAAACAAGCAATGTGATGATGTCACCTGAGGTTTTAGGAAACTTTTGAGAATTACACAACGTGTTCGTACCACAGGCTCATGATTCACCAAAACACTGTGGTTGGTAGGTTTTTTTTTTTAGGTTTTTCACAACATCATTTTAAATTTCCCAGAATATGAATCGGAAACTGATCCAGTCACAGTCACTATCAAACTCTATAGACAAATGTTCTAAAGTTTATACTGTCACAAGGATATACGTAGGTAGGTTAACAGCTGTTTGTTCACTGGTATTAAATCTTTTTTTTTTTTGACTGTCACACTTGTACTTTGTAGAAGCAATGAAAGCCACTGTTTCATAAGCTGGAACTATGTACTGTTTTGTGGCTTAGTTTGTCGATGGAGTAGCTGATTAAACAACTCATGATTTCAGCTCTAGCATTTAAACCTCTTAACAGGAGGGAAGTGAAACCTACAGTTGACTAAGGTCAGAGGGGATTTGGTGCCCAATGTCCTGTAAATCATCTTAATAAATCATTTGTAATTTAATATAATACCAGAACATTACCCAGCTGGTATAACTGAACACATTCTGACCACTTTAGCTCATCATGTTAAATCTTAAATGTTTTGTTCGACTGTTGAACGGTGCCGAAGTAGCATTTAGGTACTTCTGTGTAATAAGAATTACTACAATGTAAAAATACTCCATTACAAGTAAAAGTATGGCATTTTCTATTAATAATTGAAGTATAAAAGGTAGTCCTCACAGTACAGGCAGAATGGTTATCACAATATTATGCAATTACTGATGTATTAATTGCCTAATTTACTTACTTTTACATGCTCATTATCTGCAATGTCAAAACTTGACTACAGCTGGTGAATAAATGCAGTGGAGTTAAAAGCACTAAATTCCCCTCATTTAATGGAGGACGTGTACATGGGGAATCGCCTTAAGTTTACGTTGACCACATGTCTAACTGTTATTTCAGTTACTTCATTAACCGTATTAGACAATAGAAAACACGATTACAGAACATGTTTCAGTTCGGCTACATGACGGAGTAACCTTTTTAACAGATTGTGGTTAAAACCGGATATAGATTACTATAAAACATCACTTCTTCGATAAATAGCTTATGATTATAATCCCAGTATTGTTTTAAAATTAGACGGATGAAAAAACGATTTAACAGCTGTTTTCATTGTCGGTTCTTAAGCCGAAATGAAAAGTAGAAGCTAAAACATTGGTTCCGTTATTTTTGAGATGGTGCCCGCGCTCTGATACGAAAAGAGACATCAAATTAAACGTTTTATCAAGGGAGTTTGACGTGAAGCCAGGTTGGGCAGCGTCACATAGCTAGCTTTAAAAGACAAGCAGCTCATATTTAGTCGTGACAGTAAATGTAGATTCATGTTGTTTAGTATTCAGGAAAAACTTATGATAATTCTAAGTAAGCCCCCTCACCTCTTCAATTTCTAACACTGAGTTAGGTGGGTTAGCTTCCCTGCTAGCCGCGGTTGTTTGGTTTAATTTCTCGGAGGATGCTGACAGATGGCATCTGCCGGGCGGCCCAGGCCCGGGCCTCCTCCTGCTGCTGATGGGGCTCGGCCTATGTGGCAGCGATATCGAGCAATAAAACCATTAAAGACCAGCTCCCGCGGTACGAGCAGCCACGCGTGTCTGCCTCTGCCCCAAAAAACTCGCACACACCAGAAGTAAACAGTAACACGTTGGGTTTGTGCGCTCTGCACCAGCCCGGTGCCGTGTGCACAAAGACGGTAAACCCGGAAACTGAAATCAGCCTCCGCTGCCGCCGCCGTGCGGAGCGGACATCTTCCTCCCCGCGCGGTTACAAACTACACCGAAATAAGCGCGTTAACGTGTGGGGACGACTTACGGTGAGTTTAAGTGCTGTGTTTGATCTTCTCCCGTTGATGTGTGAGCTCTTTACACAGGGTACCGCACGGTCCTCTCCTGTCCGGTAAAGGAGGCTGATAGATGTGTTTTGTGTCGCCTTCAGAGGCTGTCGGAAATCTGAGGCACACTCCGGAAGGAGGAGAGCCAACTCCGGGGGGGCTGAGCCAAAATATGTTTCACAGAAAATAGTCTGACAAATAGGCTACTGAAGAGGATTAGGGCCACACATTTTTTTTTATTTTTTAGAATTCTTAATTTCTTTCAGAATTCTGATTTAAAGTCAGAATTCAGACTTTCTAAAAACACATTAGGGCCACATGTGGAAAAAAAAAAAAATCTCTCTCTCTCTCTCTCTCTCTCTCTCTCTCTCTCTCTCTCTCTCTCTCTCTCTCTCTCCCTCTCTCTATTTTTTTTTCTCAGACTTTTTTCTCCGAGAATTCCGAGATTTTTTTTTCACATGGCCCTAATCCTGTTCTGTAAAGATAAAATATTGAATATTAAGTCAGTTAAAAAACGTTAAAAAATGTTGTAAAAAATTATATGAAAATACATAGAAAACAACAACAAAGGAAAGAAGATGAACATTTCTGATCTGTGTAATAAAAATCTGATTTTGACCAGTGGTGGATCGTAGCAAGTACTACACTTAAATAGTAGTAAACCATAGTTGCCATTTTTAAGTTGGAACAACTTCATTAATTGAAGTAAACACGACTCAATTTTTTTCTACTAAGTAAGGTTGATCTTTTATATTGCTAACAACACAAATGTCAAAATTGTAAAACTTTTTGCCTTCAGGCTTTTTGAGGGCCCGCCCCAGGCTGGCCCCTGGACACTTGTTCCACTGGAACCATCACATGTGCAAATGTGACCTCAGAATCTCTGCATCGCTAACACCACCTACTCCTTGAGTAGTAGTGAAGTATTTTCCAAGGATCCCTTGAACTCACCTCAGGAGGACTTGAAGCAGATGCTGTGAAGGAGGATGGCAGGTCAGAACATGTGACAGGGCTTTGGTAGCATGTGACGGTCCCGCCAGTGTCCAGGTCTGAGGGTGGTGGGAGAGAGGATTAGTTAGAAAAAGATCTGGAAACTCTCAACAGGAAGAAAGATCTTTGAAAAGTCATTCCCTCAAATTAGTGAATGTGCCATGAAATGGTATGAGCTTAGTGTGTCATAGCCTACCATTAAACTTTGTCATTTCATTCCATGCTCTCATGTTCACTGGCATTGACAAAAACAAAGCTCTCACTGACCTTTGACTGTGATTTCCAAACTGTAAAAACTATAAGAACCAAGCTTCTGAATACATTTGGGACAAGAAATGTTCTTGTAAATAGGATTTCTCTTTACAATATGTCTGATTTTAGAGAGTAAACACACTTTTACTCCCATCTGAAACGACATGTCATCAGAATCTCATGTCCTGCACTGAGATAACTGTGTATATGTCAGCTGTGAAACGTCCCAGACACAGTGGAGATATCACCCCACAGAGCAGCAGAGAGCCAAGACCAAACCCACCTACAGAACAAATAGTGCCAAGTTACTCTGCTCACATCTGTTTGTTTTCTTTTCTGCTTCAAAACCAACAGGGATGAAGTGAAACAATACAACCAAAGTCAGTTCAGCCTCTTTAACAGCAACATGACAGAAGTGTTGGTACTATTAGTTTGTGTTCAGATTGTTGTTTAGGTTCTTGATCCTCTTTGTTTATAATGTTTACCTGGATTTGTGTTCACACACACACACACACACACACACACACACACACACAAAGGTGATGCAAGATTAAACATTTACTACAATAAAACAATAAATATATAGATCTTTAATTACTTTTGATATAATACCATGAGAGCTTTTCATTGTAATAATAATAATAATAATGATAAACTTTATTTGTACAGCACCTCTCAAGAAATGTAGCATAAAGTGCTTTACAACAATGACATGCACCAAGTGCATTACCTGAAAAGACATGGAATGAAGGTAAAAACGTGTGAAATACGTTGATGTAAAATGAGTTGGAATAATAATAAATGAAATAATAAATCATTGAAAAATATCCAGATCTAATATCCAGAGGAGGCATGTCCCAGAGTTTAGGGGCATAAAAACAAAAAGCGGCCTCACCGGTGTCTTTATGGGACATAAGGAAATATTTAGGACATAAAAGCTCACTGGTCTTTGTAAAACACATCACAAAGTCCACTTTAAAAGAAAGACTCAAACAGCTGCTCACTGTAGTTTTTAATCAAACAAACAAGAGGAAATATATGAAGCATTTGTTGGGGACAACAGAATCCACATTTTGGACATTTTTACGAAGAAAAATATAGAAAATCACCAGACTGATCCTTTTAATCCATGTGTGATGTAAGAAAAAAAAACAACTTACAACTAAAGCTGCTCCTGGATCAGGGATTACAGAGTCTGATGTGGGGAGAAGCCGCCCTCCTTCCCTCCCTCCCACCCTCCCTCCCTTTTTCTCCCACTCTAATGTTTAAACGAACCTGAAGACGATCTCACCCAGCCCACAAGAACAATATTGGTTTTGGACTCGGCCGTAGCCGCTTGCTGGGTAGGTGTGTTCCTTCACTGAGGACTGGATCATCTTCACACACTGATCTGAATTTGAAGAGTGTGTGTGAACCTTCAGATGTTTGAGAACTGCTCATTGATTCAAATGTTAAACTATTTTAAAGTGTAAAGAACTGAATGTAGCTCACAGATACTGTAGACACAAGTGACTCCCTAGAAAGTGTAAATCCATTTCATGTACAGAGGCCAAGAAAGGCCATAGGCAAATATTTTTTATCCTGTTATCTCAACATAAAGAAGCTGGTTATCCCGAGAAGAAATTATGAGGAGAAAACTTCAGTACAGTTGGAAGATATTTGCAGATTCGAACTCCCTGGTTGAATAACTCATAACCAAAACATTGAGAAAACCAATTGAAATTATAGATCAGTAGTTATTTGTCAGTTTAACCCTCTGAAGTCGACGGATGTTTCTATTAAGATCTCTGTGACAGTGCAGCGTACAGATGTGGTTAAAGTTGTTAGAATCTGTAGGCTGTCCACTTCCCGTTTCACATTCTTGCGAGATTGTGTGTGACTCGTAGGTGGAGCTAGAAGGCCTCTAATAGTTTGAAATAAAAAGTCTGTGACTGCAGCTTTTCTGTGATTTTATTTATCCAGCTGAACTTGTAGCACAGAACTATACGACAGTCTCACGTACCATTGTCTTCTCCTACGTTTCACCGGCGCAGGGCTGAGTCCTCTCAGTGAAGCGAACTCTAAGCTGCTCCTGTCTCCTCAGCTCACACTGAATCACTTAACAAGTGCAAGTTTACATCGCTCAGGTTTCCTCTGGGGGTGGGGGGTGGGGGCTCCATCGGACAGTGCAGAAAGGTCAAGAGAGCAGAGCAGTTCCCACACAAATGAATGTTTGTGTCTCTGCTGTGTGCCGCTGGAAAGGTCAGGGTGAGGTCAGCCATAAGGTGGTGAGACCTTTATTATTAAGTATTAATGTTTAGCTTGAGGGTTTTGTTATGTGGGACAAGTTCAACCACAGAGACACATCCCACTCTCCTTCACCAGGAGCTCGGCTTCATATTCAACTGCCGAGAAAATCGATCTCCCCACGTGAAACGACACGTGTCGTTTATTTTACATTTAAAAACTGCAGCTGACTCTCTGAAAGCTGAAGAAGAAAAGTGCCGAGACCTTAGACAAGTCCGTGTCAGTGAGAGTCAGTAACAAATCCAAATCTTGGCTCTAAGTGTTATTAACTGGGACCCTGTGGTGTGAGTCATGTCTGTGTGAGATCTCTAACAAACTGTGTGACAGCATCTGGTTCAAATTACGTCATACATTTATAATGGTCGGATTACAGCAGTGAAAACTAAGTCCAGGTTCAGGTTTAAATCCTAAACAACGACTGAGACAACACAACTGTCCTCGCTGCCACTGGATGTTAACTCAGTGTTACTTTCAACAGCCACAAGGGTTTTTTATTCATTTTATTTCATAAAATATTTTAATATTTATTTTTCTTTTTATTTATTTATATATTCATTACTTTATTTTTTTTATATTTTATATATATATATGTATTTTTTGTTTGTTTATTCATTTATTTATTTTAATTTTTAAAATTTTATTGATTTTTATTTGTTTATTTTTAATTTGTTTTAAATTGTATTTATTTGTTTTTATTTTTCAAATTTTTTTTTTTATGTATATATTTTTTATTTTTATCCTTATTAATTTTATATTTCATGGCTGTTATTTTTACTTAGGGAAAGGGAAGGGCGAAAATGTTTCAATATGTTTTCATTATTATTATTTGTTTGTTTTTCTTCATCATATATTTCTAACTTTCGATCAGTATTAATGCTGATTGTGTAAACCACAAACATCCACAAGGGGGCGAACATTCACAACAAACGTCCCTCTACACTCGTGAACACGTCTTCATCTCTGGGAATGTTCTGTTGCTCATGTTCATTTCTTCAGATATCAGATATCACAGCTGAGCTTCAGTGCAGTACTTGAGTAAATGCACTTAGTTACTTTGCTCTGAATCATGATTTTCATTTGATTGTCCCCAAAGCGGCTGAGAGAAACTGTCATTTGTTGTTGTTGTTACTGAGAGAGAGAGAGAGAGAGAGAGAGAGGGAGAGAGAGAGAGAGAGAGAGAGAGAGAGGGAGAGAGAGACATCTTTACAATGTTCAATCACCTGCTTTTATTTTCATTGTAGGGGAGAGTGGTGACGTTTGCAACAAGTCTTATTCCTCCAACCAGAACCCTGCTAGAGAGCTGACACTCAAACGGCACATGCAAGTCATCTCTTTTTTCATGATCTGTACTTTTGTCAAACTGTCCTGAGCTTTTTTATTTTTATTTTCAATGAATCAAAACTTACTGAGTTTGAATAATTGTGTTGTTGACTTCTAAGTGATTTGATGCTCTGACAGGCTGAAGACAGTTGTAACTCTCCCCAAGCTGAGCAGCCAAAACACAACAGACCATGCAACAGTGTTTCAACATTTTTTTGTTCAAAATAGACAAAATCATTGTTCATTTAACACAAGAAAAATACAAACAAGTTATTTTGGAGAATTATTTTGTTAGCTTCTTGTGTTCTTATAATGTATTTGCCTTGTCTCTTAAGCAATAAAATAGATCAATTAGGTTCTCTGTTCTGCGCAAAACAAAACTCTGATAAATATTATTAAATAAATAAATAAATAAAATTAAAATATTTATTATAAAACAATGCACATTTCCACAATACTATGCTTATTGGGACAAAAGGCAAAAGTTAGCGAAATTTTATGCATTTTCAATATGTTGCAACTGTCCTCAGTGTTTGGGGTCAGTTGCAACATTTGAGTTCTTCCATTAAAATCAATATTGTGAATGCGATGTCATATATAATCATCTTTAAATGGTTTTGGTCAGTAGCAGATAGATGTAAGTTTAATGTATAAAAGTTTGGTTGGTCTAGAACAAATAGTCTCTGAGAGAAAATGAGAGAAATGCAAAAAAAAAAAAAAACCCAAAAAGTGTTGCAACTGTCCCCAGTCGTCCCTACATCAGTGTTATTGTGAAGCGAGCAGAGAAACGAGATGCTGGAACTCTGTGCGAGTTAACGACAGTTTTTAAGTCTAAATGTGAAATAAATAAAGAGTTCTCAGTCTGAGGAAAGATAAAAGAAAATGTCGTTCTGGTGTCACTTTGTTGTTCTGCCCACTTTATGATTATTTCAACGGCACGAAATGACTTCTTTCTTTAATCTACAAAGCGAGACACTTTGTTTAATGAAGACATTCTCATCTTTTAAATTTTATTTAACACTGTGTTTCATTTTGTCGGAGAATGACCCACTTACCGTTAAAATACAGACGATTGCATCGACACTCATTATTTCAGAGCGAGAGGGTTTTACAGTGTGTCTGAGAGTTTCATCAACTTTCTTTTTAAGGCCTTTAATATGATGGATGTGATGAAATTTTTATGACAGGATATGATGAAATTGTATTTTTGCGCTGCAGATGTCTTATTTTAACATATTCCTCTCTGTCGGGGAAACATCAAACACTCTCAGGCTCGTCTCCGTCTCGGTGTTTAAATGTGACAGCTGAGTGCACGATGCTTTGTGTTTCACCGCTCTCGTTAGACACGTCACCACTAAACGTGAATATTGAACCTCACGACAGGCTCGTCACTTTTACTGTGATCAAAGGGACGACAAACAGGATTTCTACTGACCCGCAGCGGATAAATATATCTATGGACATGGATTTGTTTTTTATCAGTGTCACGCCTCAGCGGTTTCTTATTCAGCTCTGCTTCTCAAAATACACCTCGCCTTTAAAAGCTTAAAATGCCACAATGGTTGGAGACGCTCAACCCAAAGACAGACAAACAAAAGGTGTAAGTGAAAACTAGAATCATAGAAAATATGAACCATTTGTGTTAAATCTGGTCATAATTGCTGTGTGATATGGGGTAAATGAATCAAAAGTGTTTTGTGAACTCAAACTGACCTTTGACCTCAAAAATCTAAGCACTTCATCCTTGAGTCCAAGTGAACGTGGAATAAAAATGTGTCTTTAAGAACAAAAGGGAAACTTACAAAAAAACAGAAAATCCAAAACCTCAGGAGCTCGACAAACGAAACTTCACTGAAGGAACAGGAACAAAACTGAAGAAACAAGATTTTTACAGGTCAAAAACAGATGGACTGACGAAGACGAGAGCAGAGACTAAATAGACACAAGGAAGGCAAGAGTAATTGAACGCCGGTGAAACACATTACGACGGGGGCAGACAATTCCACTGGAGGGACACACAGAAACAAAGACAGCAAAAAAATCTAACGAGACACACACAACGGAAGTGATTCCAAAATAAAACAGGAAATGAATGACTCAAAAGTCCAAATCATGTCCAAATGTGTTCAAACATAGTTCAAGTGTCCATCAGGGCAAACCATGACAAAAAAGGTGAATGCTTAAGCATACTGGTTCCATTTACAATGGAATTAACTCCTCACTATTATATCATTTGTAACAATGCAATTTATGTCAATTAAAGTTCGTATCAGGTGCAAACAATAAAACAAAATAATCAGAGCAGAGAAAGACGTTCTGTGTCTGGCTGGGGGTGGGGAGGGTGGGGTGGGGGTCTTCTGTTTGGAGGAGGGGGGGACAGTGAAAATAAACAGCTTATATGACTGAGATTTTCCTAAGTAGATTCACAAGAAATCCACCTTCTGTTATCGACTTCCACTATCTCTGTCTCAGTGGGCCTCAGCTCTTAAGATAAGTGCTACATCTAATTTCCCCAGCTTGTATCTATCCACACAGGGCAGGTCTCAGCCCTTCGTTTGGGGAGGGGGGGTCCTGGCCTTGGCTCCACACCCAGCAGCATTAAATTCAAATATATAAGGACTCAATAATGTATACATTGCTTTTAATTTTTAAAATGGCCTTTTTATTTTTTTTCCAGAGACTTTTATTTCCAAATGCCATATTTATTTGGTGGGACGTTCTTATCTGGAGGGCTGAATGACCACGACCCCTGGTTTGAGTACAACAGATGGAATTAAAAAGAGCAGGGAAATAAATGTGTGAGGATTGGGACCTTGTGGTCCTTTTCTTTCTCTCTTGTGCTCTGCTTATTTTTGCCCCTCCCTCATGTGTTTGTTTGTCCCTAGTTTGCCGTCTGTGTCTGCATGTGTGTGTGTGTGTGTGTGTGTGTCAGCTGGGCATGACTTCCTGGTTCCTGCTCCCTCCAGTCTCCATGCTCACCTGCTTCCCATCATGCAATCATCAACCTCAGCTCGCCAGCCTGGACTCTGTCTGCCTGTTCGCCTCACCTGCTCAATTCAACTGAGTCCTGCTCCGTTTGACTCACCTGTCTGTGAGCCGTTATCCAGTGTGTCACTGTAACCAGCCCCACTCCCCACCATTCTTTAATATTACAATAAAGGACTCATTGGTGTTCTACTTTGTGGGTTTAGATCTACACAAAATCTTCCAAAATGTGGCATTTATAAATAAAAGTCTCTGGAAATAAATACAGGCGGAATCATTAAATTAAAGTCCCTTTAAATAAATGAAAATTTTCAAATGAAAAATATTAATTAATTGATTGATTTATTCGTACAGCCATTTACTTATTTATTGACTCACTTTTACACTTAGATTTACATTTATTTATATATTTCTACATTTATCACATTATCTATTTATTTCAGTTAGCTGTATTTATTTATCTATGCATTTATTTATTTACCTAATATTGATTTAGATGGCTGGACAGATGTTCAGGTGAGCTGCTGCACTGACGGACAGACTGATCACGGAGCTGCTGCTGTATCACTTACTCATTATTCTTATTATTCCGATGTTCAGCTGTGTTTCTGGTGCCAGCTGTGTCAGCTTACGCCGCCGCTGTTTGTTCAGACTTTGAGTCATTGTACATGTGAGAGACAGCACAATAGCTTTTAGCTGAAACTGTCCGCCCACGCGCCATTTTTTTTAATTTTTTTATGCCATGTTCTCAAGAAATGCACTCAATATGTAAACGAGTCTGACATTCAAACAATTATTCAACTCAGTGATTCAGAGGCATGTGGTGAAATATAGTGGCATTAAAGGGGACCTGTTGTGCTCACTTCCAGCTCTATATTTTTATTCCCAGACGGAGTAGCTTTGCATGATTCACAGTTCAAAAAAACATTTATTTAACATTCTATTTAATATAGCTTTATTTATCTCAAACTGCCTGTCAAGCCATTGTCATACTTTCTGCATCACTGGTATGGAATGACATCTAAATCAATATTAAATAAATAAATAAATAAATACATAAATGAATTAAAAAATACACCTAATAAATAATGTAATAAATGTAAAAATATATAAATAAATGTAAATAGAAATATAAGTGAACCAATCAATAAATGACTAGCTATATAAATGAATAAATAAGTGAATAAATAAATGAACTTTTAATTAAAAAAATTGTAAAGTTATATAAAAGTAGTATAAAGATACATAAAATGGAGGCACTCCAGTAAAGTACAAGCACCTAAAAAGGTGTTTTATTTGGTTTCATTTGCTGGACTTGTTGAGATGTGGGTAATAAACTGATATTGAGCAGTGATCAGGAAGCTTTGTAGTGATGCTGCAGCACTAGAATAAGAATGAAGTGAATGTGTGTGAGCGATTAGGTAAATGATTAAGTTAGTCTGCCGGAGCTCACACTCATTCATCTCCAAAGCTTACAAAATCACTAAGACTGCAGATAAGAGGGATTCATTTGACAGCACTTCTTCATAAAGAGAACTTTTACTCTTTGACATTGTGAATCTGGGACATTTTCCTCACACTGTGTTACTTATAACTCCGCTAAGAGTCGTTCTTGTACCTCTGCAGGTTTCCCGCCCTTCAAGATGACACATGTTTGACCCGGCCTCGAGCTCACGTCGACATCGTTTTGTCTGTGTCATTGCTGGTTGTGGATGAACCTTTTTTTTTTTGTAGTTTGTAGCTCGTGGTACGTTCCTCAGCGTCACAGTGATCGATGCTCCGACAGCGCCGTGGTAAATTCATCTTCATTATCTGTACGGACTTTGACAGGAGCACCACAGCCACGGGCCCTTTGTTGCTCCGCATCTACATTTTAAAAATGAACTTTTAATGTGTGCTAAACATGGCCACTGTGACGAGCTGGGAGTGTAAATCAAACGTCTTAAACGGTCTCTGAAGGGAGACACACGGTTTTGACCTGACTTGACTTCACTCTCAAAGTGAGTATGTTCCTGCGGTACTGGAGGCTGCAGTTTATTTCACCCGAATACTACTTTTTGTCCAAGTACATGCAGTTTAAAAGGTTTATTCCATCCAATAATAATACTTTTTGTCTAAGTACTTGTACTTTCTAAAGGTTTATTCCACCAAATACAACTTTTTTATCAAAGTACATGTAGTTTACAGGTTGATTCCACCCAAATACTACATTTTGTTTTGCAGTCGCTACAAGTTGCATGTTCGATAGTTTATGTAATTAGCATAATTAGGTAATTACCAGATAAAATAAAGATGGAATCATATGCTATGGCCTTTGCAGTCACTAGATCTCGACCAGCTATTTAAAAAGTTGGAGATACGTAAGACACAAGGACGATGAGATTATATATTGTATATATATATATATATATATATATATATATATATACAGAAGAAATAACATGTTATAATACTAAATTAATACAAATTTCCCTGCTGTTATAATTTAGTAGTTTAATGTTGCTAATATAAGATCGGGCATACTATGTTGCTGCAGTAGCCTACAGAGGGCTGCAGTTTCAGGACCACAGTTGTATATTATTAATAATAATATATAATTTTATTATTAGAACTATGGTGCACCCTTCTCCTCACAGTCGACTCTGCTCTGTTTCCTGCCTGACATACAAACAGAGGCCGCGGTCACACAGCGGCGTCCTTGAGCAGCTGATGACTTGAGCTGTGACACAGCAGTTGTCGATATCATTTAGTGTGATGATGACTGGCGAGATGAACAGATTCCCATCAACCTCTGCGGTCACCATCGGACACTGAGACAACGTGATAAGAGTCAGCTGTCCAGTGTTTTGTTAATGTAGGTTTATTCAATCAGGGCACGTCTCACAAGTCACTTCCATGACTTAGCTTTGTCTTAAAACCTGAGGATTACAAAGTTAAATGCAAGCATTGTATGTCAGCTCAGTTCTACAGCTAACGGTACAAAAAAAGTTATGTGTTGTCAAGATTTCTAGGTGACAGGTGACAGGAAACGGCAGGAACAGCTGGCGACGCAAAAGCGAAAATTCATCATGGACCAATTGGGACACAGCTTGTGAAGCAGTTAGCCTGCTAACAGGCTAATGGCATGGCAGAAGCTAAACTGCTAACATGAACTGTACGAGCTGTGACAGTAGCAAATCTTCTGCAGTGCCGTGCTGCTCATGGCGGCCAGAATCACATTAATGCGGACGTCCTTTCACACCACAGTCTGTATAAAGTGGTGTAGTCCTACTGACATCCTGCCCAACAACAGCCTGTCTGATGTGTGAAGTGTATAAAGTGTAAAGACACACATTTGGCCAAAGCTCTTGTATGTTGCACTCCTGCACTGGTCCACACCTTTACTCACCTGGCGTTGTTAGCTAACACTGTTGAGCCATATATTGGCGAACTTATGGATTCTCTTTGTTAACTGTGCTCAAAGAATAAAGGCTTTTTATGGATGTTTCATTGAATTATGCTTTTTGGAGACGAGTCTTTACTGGGATCCAGTGTGATCCATCCATGATGACAACAGCCAATATTCTCTCTGAAGGGAAAACTACATTTTCCAGCCTGCAGGAGGTGAGTGTTTGATAAGGCAGATTAGTTTAGCTACTGTTACATTATATAAGCTACAGTACTGTGACATTAGCTAATACTCTTTAAATTGCCTTGTTGTTGAAAGGTGACTTAAGTGACTAAGGTGAGCAGAGGCAAACATTAAAGCAGATATGTAAAACAGATTCTGGAACAGCAGTGGAGTAACCTGACTGTGTCCTGAGTCATGAATCGCGGCTGAAAACTACAACTGAAAAGCAGCAGAAATCTCTATATGACATATTGTGCATTTGAAAAAATATCAGCCATATAAAGTATCTGAGGGGGCATTTTTCATCCCGCTTTGAGTCACTTTTTTATTTTCTAATTCATCCATCCATCCATCCATTTTCTACCGCTTATCCTCTAGTAGGGTCGCGGGGGGGCTGGAGCCTATCCCAGCATCTTTTCGGGCGAGAGGCGGGGTACGCCCTGGACAGGTCGCCAGTCCATTGCAGGGCAAACACATAGAGACAGACAACCATTCACACTCACAGCCACACCTATGGTCAATTTAGAGTATCCCATTAGCCTAGTCCCCATTTTGCATGTCTTTGGACTGTGGGAGGAAGCGGAGAACCCGGAGAGAACCCACACTTGCACGGGGAGAACATGCAAACTCCACACAGAAAGATCCCACGGCCGAGCCGGGGCTCAAACCCGGAACCTTCTTGCTGTGAGGCAAAAGCGCTAACCACTGCACCACCGTGCAGCCTATTTTAATTCAGTTCACTTAATTTTATTTATCCCTGAGGGCCAATTAGAGACAGTTGTGTTGTCTATTTTCATGAATCCTTATCACTGAGCTGCAGCACTCAGTGTTTTCTGAGCCTCTGATGCAGCTCTCCAACCGTGTTATTACCAGGCTATATCTATTTCTCTGATCCATGATTACTACGTGGGAGACTTGTTTCTTATAGGTCAAGACTGAATTGACTTCATAACATGTTTGGGGGCTTGGGGGAACTGGGGGGGTCAAATCAATATGAGTTGCTTTGGTAAGCTTGCTCTCTGATCCGTGGCTCAGCTAAATCGATTGTCACCAGGAGGAGGATTCAGATGGAGCTGGTGGGAGGAAGGGAGGTGGAAGAGGTGGAGGATCGGGGGCTGGGGGTGGGTGGTGCGGTATGACAACCCAAAACAACTGGATTGTGCTGCTGTGAACAGAGCTCTGTCGATAACACTCATGCTGTATTGAAGGATTAAATCTGCGGGTCTCGAGCGACTCCACTTCAATATTGGATCAACTGCCCAGTCGAGCCAAAAAAATGAATGATGATGATCAAGCGGAGAGGCAAGTATTGCACACCCAGGGGGATGCATAGCAGGGGATGATGGGAAACAAGTCTGGATAGGGTTTGTGTGTTTGAAGATAAACAGCAGAGGTGTCACAGTCTGAAGAGAAGCAACAAAAACTAACATCTCTCATGCATTAAATTCATCAGAAAATAAAAGCTCCATATTCTCCTCGTCTCCTGTGTTTTATTTAAAGTATTGATCCATAAGAAGGTATATTTATGCTTTTAAGAACCAAAAACCATCTCAATGTAGTTTTACATCTCCTCTCTCAGGCTTCTCTCTGGAGCTCTAGTAACAACAGGTTGGTGAGCCAATCAGAACAGAGGAGGCTCTGAGCCTCTCTTCTGATTGGCTGACTGTTTTCTGAGTGATCCAATAAAAATATAGCAGATTTCAGGTAAACACTCAGAGAAACCAAATCCTTCAATGTTGGATGGTGGGTCCAGGTGGGTGGGGCTTGGGACATGGCTGAGGGTGGTTACTGCTTTGTTGTGACATCACAAAGTTCCAGAAGTCCTGACGGCTGGTTTTAAGGCTCAGTGTCTGAATACAGGCTGTGTGCATTCCTCTGTGGACTGAGGCTTTGATACTTTCACAGTATTTATATAGAATCTAGACCTGATCTATAATCAGAAAAGACATGGACATCTGCCTTTATACTATATGGACCTTTAAAACTATCATCAAGTCTGATAAGGCGCTATTTATTAAGGGTTTATAAGCACTTATTCATGAATTTATGAAGCATTAGTAATTGTTTACTAATGCTTTACTGATCATTTATAAGCCATAAATAAGAAGTGTAACATTCGTAACTGAGTTGCCAGGTCAGGTCTGCAGTTATAAATGTTAGTAAGTCATTAATAAAGGGCAATCACTTTGTAATTGATTGGTTTTACTGGTTTAACATTTCCTTGAAAGCACAGTTTCTTCTGTCTAGCCCTCAAACATCTCAAATGTGCTGTTTAGACCCATTAAAACATAATGACCATGTGTATATCATCATATCATTTTCTGGATATACTGTCTGAACAAAGATGGTATGTGAGATGCACTGTAGAAAATATATACGTCATGATCAAAATGTTCTATATCCATGGCTACACAGCAAACAGGAGCTGCTAATAGTGAATTTTGGATACTCCGTTTGCCAAAATGTGAACAAATACACGCTAAAAAACTCATAGCCCACATAATCCTCTGAATCTATGGTTACATATGAAACTACGCTTTGTTTCACAGCTGTTCATGAAAGTTCAGACTTTTAATGCAACAGGACGCAAGTGTACAGTGGAGGTCTGATAAAGCTGAGCTGCAGCAGACTGAAAACACAAGCCCATAGGTTGTTCTGTGCAGCAGGTTATTACAAGTCATAGTTATGGTTTGTTGCTAGGCAACATCTAGTGGCGTTAGTAATTATGACCATGTCAGGAGGAAGGTGTTGTGGATGGATGGGTCAACAGCTGGTTTCCCCTTGTGAAATACCTCCATTCGGAGCACCCTGCAACGTCACCAGACTCCTCCTTCCTCCGTGCGTCGCCCTGGTAATATAAACACCTCGGATACATGTTGCTGCTACTGTGGACATTTTACACTACTGAAATAAAATATTGAATATTGAATATATATTAAAACAAAAACTGATACCATTGCAAAACGTCCTCTATTTAAATGTATGTAACTTGTGAATGAATGTGATTTGATTAATGTGATGACGGTTTGGAAACATGGCTGTGCAGTCCACTTCGCAGGGAACTACTAGGTGATCGGAACGCACCTCATGATCTTTTCCTGAACCTAACCAAACCATGACTGTTCCATAAGCTTAGCTGACGTCGTCATTACTTTAACCATAGAGCTAGCAGTACACTCCGCATGTTTATTATTGCAACCATGACAACCAAGGTCCAGCACCCCTGGTTCCTTAGAGGCACCGTCTCAGGAGACGCTCCCGCAGGTCGAGGTATACATTTGTTCAGGTTGAAGCACCTGTTGTCAGTTTGGTTCCCGTCAACACAAACACAGTGTGAATAAATAAATCACAGTGGCTTTAATGAATGTCATTGAAATGATTGTTGAGTTCAGGAAGCAGCTGCAGGTGTCATCTCACCTGTATTTTCAGCATCACAGTCGGCCGTCTTTGAGGAGCAGGCGTTCATATTTCATTAACATTTATTCAACATCTAAAGGTCGTGTGGGTAATTTGAAAGAAACATTCAACATTAGGCAGGTTCACAGGTTTTCCTTTGTTTTCTGTGATCCATCAGGAGCCGACAGTAATCAGCATCATTAAGTGTCATTAAGTCTGAATGTCACAGAGTCGTTTGATTTGTACATCATCACATCCTTTAATTCGAAGACAGAACGAAATCAAAGGTAAAGTTACAAATGATCCTCCTGTGCCGAACGTCCCCTGTGACTCATCTTGATTTAATTTTTGAAATGAGATTCATTGACTATTGTGATCGGGACAGGTTGTATGGAAATGGAAATGTGGCTTCTTTTGAAAGGATTCATGCTTTCAGCTTTCAATTAGCACGGTGGCTCGGCGACAGCTGGAGGGAAAAAGTCATTTCCTTTTCAAGCTCTGATGTGGGTAAAAGGAGAACGAGGCCAGGGGTGAATGAACCCGACCAGACATTGAATTATCCGTCTGAAAATCCAGAGACGTGCGCGCTTCAGTCTGACGCTCTGATGGAAGGAGGAGTGATGTCAGGTTTTTACTGACTGGTTTCCAACAGACCAGCTCACTGTGGAGTGTTTGCAACTTGAGTGATTTGTGCATCATTTTCACTTTAGTCATCAGTTTCACTCCTTTAACAAATGTCTTAACTGTAAGTGTATAAAAAAAATCTGTCCTGGGGAGATCAAAGTCATTTTTTAACTCTTCAAATGTCTGAGGCTTATCACCAAAACCTGACCTCCGCCTATGAGAAACCTTCAAGGCCTCCGCCCTCTTACAGCAAGAGCAGCCGCCCACCTTCAGCTCCTGAATGAGTGTCAGTGTTTCGCCAACAAGACTTCCTGTATGTTTGAATGTGTTTGTTCATCATCTGTAATGTGGAAAACTGTGAGTAAATAAATAAAATCCTCTGAAAAACTACAATCCCCAGAGAGATGCGCTGGAGGAAAAGCAGAAAGCTGGAACATGGAGTGAAAAGTTGAAGGATGTGAGAATAAATTAACTGTTTTTCCTCATAACTCCCAATCATTTTGTCTAATATCTCATTTTAAAAATGACACTTTCAACTGCCACATAAAAACTGATTCATGATGTGTCACTCATGCACTTTCAGGACTGTGATATTTTATGAATATAGTCAGTTTATCGCCTTTTTATAGTGTCTTTCAGAAGAGGACGGGGTCAGCTTATTAAAATGTTATTGCAGTCATTAATTATGTAAAATCACCCCCCCCCTGCACAGGAAGATAACTCTACAGTTACTCTCCACTGCAGCTCAATAGATGGAGCACAGCTCTGCAGGCTGACGTGTCCCGTTACAAGAGTCTGCAGCTGCACAGGGAATCAAACCCGCGACTCTTACAGTATCAAGTTCTTTCACAAGGACAAATTACAGAAACACACACAGCGATCCGCTGACTGAGCATCAACTATCTTGTTTGTCTTATGAAGGAACATTGAAAACAACCTGACAACAATCCTTCTCTAAACAAGGTGTTTTCATCTTCCTGCAGGACGCTGGCAGCCGTTTTGCTGCGCTGACACCCTGCGCTACAGCCAGAGACACTTTCACTGGCGCACTGAATGGATGGAAACACAAACTGGTGTTCCACCATTGCAAAGCTAGGCTAACCACACCCTGACTCTGAGATTGATATTGATCTTGTAAATATATGAAAAAGTAATCGATGTCTGGATCCAGCTCAGCTCTGCAGCAGATGTTCCTTTTTTGGCCTTTATCTCATCACATAGAACATTTTATTTTGTAGTAAAGTTGTAAAAGGCTAAACAGAGTGCAGCAGGAATGAGTCCTAAAACCTGGAAGTTAGTTAGCATTCCTGTTCCCTCCTCCTGAAAGTCTGGGTTTTTGGTTAGATGCCTGAAGGTCTGTGTTAACACAAGCTCAAAACATTTTCACGTTTTATTCTACAACATAAAATACGTCAGTAAATACTCCACTCCTGATTTCTTGAAGCTTTCACGTCTGTTAAAAAAGGCCGGTTGCTAACAAGTGTGTAAATGAGACTACAGAGGTCGTCAGGGATGTTAAACATCATCATCACGTTGAAGATGAAAACTGATCTACTCACCAGTTCACCTTTACAGCCTCCAGTTTATACAAACTGTCACTAACTGTGTGAGAGGAAAGGCTTTTGTAGGAGAGGTCAGAGCTAAAGCAAACTACAAGGTGAAGTTCAGTGGTGGAGACGCTGAAGTCATGTGACCATGGTGTAGTTGGTTTATAGGCTAACATTAGCTTTTTTTGTTGTCCAGCCATCGTCCGTCCGTCTGTCCATTCTCGTGGACACGATATCTTAACATCTTGACAAAGCGGTGGTCAAAGGTCAAAGGTCAAAAGTTAAAGGTTAAGGTCACAGTGACCTCTCAAATGGTAAATTTGTTAAAAAAGGTTCACCTGGAATGAAGAATGAACTGATTAGATTTTGGTGGCTAAAGTTCAAAGGTCAAGGTCATGGTAACCTCGCAAAATTCTGAGTGGAGGAGGCAGACACCCACGAGGAGGTGATTGTGGTTACTTCTGCTGATTGTATTTAGGCTTCAAACACCATGAAGTGGTGTTCGTTAGTGAAGATGATCCTGTCAGTATCATAAACTGCTGTTTGTCACAGAGTTCATTCACTGTAATGATCCAAGAGACAATGTAAAAATCCCATTGGCTTTCTGTGGAGGAAACCAGGCTGACGCTAACATCCGGTTTGGCCCTGCAAAGATACATCGTCCCTTCTGAACCGTTGTTCAACCATTGTTCAAACTTAAAAAATCCAACTCAACTTCTGTAAAAAAAAAAGGTATAAAATGATGCACAGAGACACAGTCCTTGTTGTGAATATTACACTTGGTTAAATTATTGATATACAAAACAGACTGGGACACATGTTTGCTCTGTAGCTCCACTACTGGAGGGGAACAAATTGTTTTCAGATTTAACGGAACAAATTAGGAAAGGTTAAAGACCAACCAGTGTCCTCCTAAATGAGTTACATCACAGAGATAGACAGAAAGAGACAGACTGAGGACACGACCTGTGTGTCCTCAGTGGAGTCTCAGCTCCATCACTTGTCTCCAGGAGAACCTCAGATTCTCAGATTAAACGGCTCGTTAAGACTTTTTTCCAGCACTTGAGGGGATGTGTGGTGATTAGCGAAGGGTTAGACCCGACCCCCCTCCTCTACAGCCCTGCAGGATGGTTTGGATTATCCACCCCTCTCTGCCCCCCCACCCCCCCCACCCCCACCCCGTTATCAGCAGCAGAGTGGGTTGACAGTCCCTGGTGGAAGAGCTCGTGCTACAGATGGTGGAGGAAATTAGAGTCTGCACGCTACAATCAGGATCAGAGCTAAAACCCCCGAAAGCAGCCGTGTTCCCCTCAGGTGGAAGTTTCTGATCATCACTGCTTTAGTTTGCAAACGTTTAATTTGACTTTACATATCTCACTCTGCAGCCTCATGCTCAGTTTAGTACTTCACTAATTCTTTGAGTCCAATTCTTACTGCAGGACTTTTAGTCATTCTAATTTTTCCTGGAGTAACAGCGCAGTGTTTCCTGCTCTTAAATTATCTTTCGAGACATCCTCGCAGCGACGCCGCTGCGAGACGACAGACTCCCAGTGTCTGCCAATCCACAACAAACGCACTAAGCCAATTAGAGATAACTATCATGGAGCTTAATCGAATTAGTATTGCTGATTCGCCATCCCTCTCTTTCCATTTGTGCCGTGCAATCCACACGACATCCCCTCTCTCCTCCCCCCTCCACCCCTCCCATTTACACTCCATTACAGCAGGCAGGCGGCCCACCAACAAAGCCCCTGTGTCTTCATGTAGGGAGGAGACGTTCAGGCCTCAGAGCCAGTGAAGAAACTCGAGAAATTCAAGTGTGTGAACGCGTCTAAATAAAATGTGTGCGGCAGCGACGTTACACAAAGGTTCAGCCCATATACAGATGTAATATATGTACATATAATGAAATATACATTTTAATTTAAATGTAAACATTTAAAAATGATATATGAAACCTGTTAGAAATTGGAACAATTTAATATATTGACATAATATATATCTAGCCTATACAAATATTTAC
The DNA here is from genome assembly GCF_021018895.1 of Seriola aureovittata. NCBI lineage: Eukaryota > Metazoa > Chordata > Actinopteri > Carangiformes > Carangidae > Seriola > Seriola aureovittata. The sequence goes on from NC_079375.1 coordinate 2,219,079, forward strand.
AATTATGTATGTATGCTTATAATGTAGCCATATGTTTCATGAATATATATATATCCATCCCAAAGCTTGTCAATATATGTTGATATTATAAACAGTAGGGTCCAAAAGTCTGAGACCACTTTCCCAGAATGTGAAGTTAGACGTTTGAAAATTTTAAAAGAGAAAAACATATATGACATGTAGCCTATGTTGTTTTAATAAAAACATACATTAAATAAATGAAATGTATAATGTTAACACATCATTTTTACATATGTGTTCAATGTAAGAATTCATCAGATATTTTAATATATGTAAATGTACAAATTTTACTATGGGTATTTCATATATTTTATAAACTCATATCTTCATATATCCAGAGGGTGTACATATGTGATAATGATATAGGTGACATATATAGCAACATCACTCTTGGTATAGGGACATGTACTGTATGTCATATATAACATTTCTGTATGGGAGATTTCACAGTTGTGAAACTCTGGGTGACACTGAAGGCTGCACCTGCAGAGACCTTTAAGTCACAAGGACAATTTTATGTCCCTGAAACGCTCGGCCAGAATTCATGTTTATTAAATGTCAGCACTGATGAAGTTTGTGCACGAGTTCTCGTTTCCAATTGAAAATCTTTTCTCCACAAAGAGGAGGCGTGGTTTCTTGACCAGTTTCCAGACAGTGATTTACAACCACAGGCTTTGAATTTATTTCTGAAAATCTTATTATATCTTCGTTGCCCAACCTTTCCCAAGATTCATTACGTGCGCTGGTAATAGCAGCAAACAACACTGAATGAGAGCCTGAGGATCACACTGTTAAATGTTAGTATTGTGTTTCAGCTCAGTTCAACAGCTAACGTTACAGCTGTTAAAACTAACGACCTTAAAACCTTAACTTTTTGTAAAATAAAAAAAAATTAAAAAAGCACATTGTCAAGGTTGCTAAGCGACAGGAGCCGCACTTTGCGATGCAACGGTAAGGACGGGCACAGCTGGTGAGGCGAAGCGGAAATCCAGGACAGGAAATATCGCGATATTCAGCCCAAACCTAATGAGAAGTTACTGAGCTGGGGAACAAGTTCACCCCCCCCCCGGCTCCTTTCTCGCCTCCACGCCGCCGACCGATCACCGTGGATCGTTGGTTTCACGAAGTTACTGAAAGGGTCGGACACAGCTCCTCCTATCAGAGGTTTATAGGTGGATTTTTACATTTTACTGTTTAGTTTCTTCTTTTTAAAGTTTTCATCTTGTTTTCAGAATTCAGTCAGGTAAAAAGCAGACAATGTAAAAATAGAGAAAGGTTTAATCTAACACAACATTTAGTACCAGGACACAAATAATTTCCAGTTTCCTATGTAAATACACAATTTAATACTAGACTAAAAGGAAAATACCCAAGTAAATATTCATTAAATATGTATCAAAATGTAACCCTCCTGAGAGACGATCAGGAAATCACCCCCCGTTACTGAATATAGAACAGGCCGGGTCGGAGCCAGGTGAGCTGTGGTTCTCTGTTGTGGGATTGAGACATATGGTGGGAGGAATAATCTGACAGCGACTGCCGGACGACCACCGGGCCTCAGTTTAAACCAAAGCTGATGAAGCTTAGTGAGAAATTAAGACAAAACCTTTTCAGCAGATCAGAGAAGCGGACGAGAGACCAGGAGCATCATCTTCCTCGTCCACCACCAGCAGAGCGTCTCTGTATATATGTTATCCTTCATGTTTCTGCAGAACATCAAACCTCTGAATAGACATTCTTTGGCGGATGTCAGGTCGATCTATATCCCTGATTGGATATTCCTACTTTGATCAAACGTGTGATCAATGAAGTCACTTGATAAATGTATCTCAGTGTGTCCTGAGCTGGGTCTTGGTCACTAGAAACCGAGCCCACCCACAAAACCCGTTTAGGACCAAGCACAACCTCGTCTGCTGCTCACGATATTTCATTTGTCTCGGTTTCTTTTTACAAACCCAGTGAGCACAACCTCTTCAGCCGCTCTACGTTCAGCCACTGAGCAGCTTTGGTCCGGGCCTCGCTCAGGACCGTCTCAGTCATTAGTCTCTCAATCTGTGTGGGGTTTTAGACTGATCTTTGGCCCAGTGTCAGCCTGAAGTGGAGTGAATCCTCTCCGCTGTGGTGTCTCCTTCCACACCTTCTGGAAGGTCTCCGCCTCCGTCCAGGAAGCTAATCAGCGGTGTTGTGAGTGATTTATAACAGGCGCGCTGCTCGCCGCTGTCTGGCAGGCGGTGATAGCGCCCGGGAGAGCTGTTAGAGCCGCCGGCGTGGAACCAACCGTGTCCAACAGCACCACAGAGGACTCCACGCCACCGCCGCCGCCGCCGCTGCTGCTGCTGCTGCTGCTCCTGGATGATGCGAGGAAAAATCTAAACTCTGAGCGTGATAGAGAGACGGCAAACCAACAGCAGCTGGATGAAAGGCGGTGTGCCAAATGAGTCCACCAGTCTGTCTTGGTGTGGTGCCAGTGGAGCCCAAAATGGAGCCGCGAGCCAATCTGAGCTGTGTAAATATTAATCCAGTCAACATGGAGGGGGTCTAATGAGTCATGTTGGGTCCTGTTTAAACAACCAGCTCAGGTGATCACATAGTGGTGATGATGAAATCCTCAATTTTAAATATTTCACATGAGAACAAACCGATCTGTTCGTACATCATCTTAACACAGCAGAGGTCTGAGGATCAGGACCAGGACCGGGACCGGGACTCGAGTCAGACTGGGTCCATATTCAGGGGTGGACAGTAACTAAGGATATTTACTTCATCGCTTTATATTTTTGAAATATCTGTACTTTACTTGAGTATTTATTTATTTATTTATTTTTGATAAACATGACTCTTACTTTGAAGCTTTTTATCAGTGGAATAAATTTTATTTTATTTTGAAAAATGTGACAAACCATACACTGTGTTTATCACAGGACAAAAACAATCACAGCCAACTCCTCCACTGTCAGTCACGTTTGAACCTGTCAGTGTCCTCGCCATGGCGACGTCAGATAAAGACGAGGCAGAAGATTCTTCAGCAGAGACCTGATCTGATCTGAAGTCTGTGTTCCTCATGTCTTATATTACTGGTTACATTTATTCACATATCGTATCAAAACCCTCAAACTGATCTCCTGCCTGTGCATTTGATTCAGTTCATTTGGAGTAGACTTACTGTATGAAGATTTGTCGCTTCAAGTTTGAACTGTGCATCCATGGTTTGTACTTTATTCTCTGAACCTTTGGGTGAGCGACCCTAAAACAGGGGGGAGGCCACATGTTGGAGCCCCCTGATCTACAGTCCGTCAGTCAGCAGGTTGTTGCCATTAGGTTCTGTAAATGTGGAACAATACAACAATGTGCAACAAAGTTTTCTGTACTGCAGTACATGAACTCAAATAAAACATCTGACTGAACAACTTTCACTTGTATTGGAGTCTATTGGACCAGGAAGGCTCTGACTCCAGCGATGGAGCCGTCTCCACCTTCTTCCATATTACACTCAGGTAGAGTCTCTGCTCCGGTCTGTGTTTCTAATGGATCCAGATCAACTGTTGTCATCGCCCCAGCAGAACACATATGAGAAAATCACAAGACTTTTACTTTTAAAATACAATTGCTTCTTTTTAATATTTGTGTGGAGGTAGATTTGTCTCGGTTTTATTTGTGTGAACAACTTGACAATCTGTGTGTAAATGTGCAATCTGTAAATATGAAGCACCTACCACAAATACAAAAAATACATTTTGTAAACTCACAAAAATATCTTGCAAATATAAAGCAGATCTGCAAGTATACAAACAAATCATATCTGTAAATACATTCTATTCATTTACAAATAAATGGGAAGTATTTGTGAATATATTTTCCGAACATTTACAACTTTCAAACAGACATTTGGGAATAAAATGTCTATGTGTGAGGCAGAAAAGCATTTGTGGATCTCAGTTCTACACTTGTGGATTTACATTTTACACACACAGAGTTTTGAGACAAACTCCAGTCATTTCTTTACCATTGAGTTTATTGTAACCATTCAGTCCATTTGCTGTTTACAGCACATTTGGTAGAAAGTACCATGACAACATGGAGGCTATACTCAGTCGGCAGTTATCTTCCTTCGTCCTGTACACTCGCTGGAACGGCAAACTCATCTTACAGGTGGTAACAGTGACTTCTTATTCATGCACTCATTTATGTATAACTTTTGTTTTGGTGAGTAACATAAAGGGAACTACAACTGGCACTTCTCCATTTAAAACTTTTATTGTAAATATCCAGTTGGGAGGCAGCTAGCTTGCCCCCAGTGGGAGAATAATAATAATAATAAATGTAAAAATACAGAAACAGCACTTTTTATTACCAAAATATTTTTATTTTACATTTATTTGTGTATTTATTTCGGTATATATTGATTTATTTTATTATACTTATGTAATTTTTGGTCCCTCATAGTTTTCTGCTTTGTATTTGTACACAGATGTTGACCTCAACCACTAATGTCATTTGTTCACAAATCTAAAATCAATCTTTTTTCTTTTTACATATACAAATCTCTTCAACACAAGCACAATTTCTTCACATGTGAAAAATTGTGCTTGTATGTGATGTGTTCTAGGATTATACTGGATTTTTACTTGTACTTGAATGTGAGCAAAGCAGTAGAAGCAGTCAGCAGGTTCCATTTGAAAGTATTTAATCTGTTGCTTGCCGTCAGTCAGGTGTTAGTGGTTATATTTCTACAAATGAAAGAAACATCAATCAATTCATCAATACATTCTCACTCTAAATGCGCTATATAACCATGTGAGAACAAACCAAGGAGATGAGATGTACTGCTTAACAACCAAATCAACATGACTTGAGGAACTATTATGAAATAAATTCACTCGACACACTCAGGGACAAAGGTGAAGGGCCAGAACAAAGAACACTCAGGTCACCTGTGTGAGCTGGCCAGTTAGCACACCTGTTCTCCTGCTGCTCTTCAGCTCAGCAAGGTCAAGATAACTAAAAAGAAACTGCAATAATCCAATTGGCATCTTCATTGTCACATCTGAATTTAAAGTCAGAATTCTAAAAAAGAAAAAAAGAAATTCACCTGTGGCCCTGCTCCTAAAACATGTACATCCCTAATCATCCCATTTTCTGCATTTTGCAGGTTGCATTCAATATTAAGGAGTGCGTGCGTGCGCGCGCGTGCGTAAGGGGCGTGGAGGTGGAGGGGTGTGTATTGCATCCTCTCACGTGACCAGCCTGTCTGTCCTCTCCTCCTCAGTCCAGATCTCTTTGTTGTGGTTGCAGCTGCTGCTCTCTTTACGCACCGCGTCTCCGCTCCGCTCCGCACCGCACCGCTCCGCCGGAGCCTCGAACATCCTCATTCGTACCGCGCGGAAAACGCCGCCGGAGCGCCGTGATAATCACTCGTCCTGGGGGATCGGGACGTGCAGGGGTCGTTACGTGTTCGACGTCGGACAATTATAATCTGTATCAGACAAAATCTGACGCGGAGCTTCGGTGCGGAGGAAGGACGGACGGACGGCGAGGATGCTGCCGCTGTCTCCTCTGCCTCTACCCTGGACGAACCGGACCGCCTCCGAGGCTTCCTGAACGCGGAATCAGGCGAGGAGCTCTCTGCACATTCCTCCATCGTCACCACAGACTTCTGCACTTTGTCTGCTCCTCTCTCTCTCTCTCTCTCTCCGGTCTCTGGCGCTCTGCTTTCAGCGGGGCACAGCGCGAGGCAGCCGGGGTGTTTTCTGCTGCTTCACCGGGGATTACAACGCTAGACTGTCCGCACGCCTCTGCACCTGAACCGAAAACCGAGTTGAACTGTCTCAGCCGGTGTCTGGAGGTTGGATCATTATCATCACCTCCATTATGATCATGGTGTCAGGCCCTGGGAGGTGTCCCGGCGGGGTTATCCGGTGCCTGGTGTCCGCCTGTCTGCTGTCTCTGCTGCTCTACCTGCCTGAGGCGCGGGCGTCTTATTATCCACAGAGCGGGGAGTGCAAAGGCAAAGGGAAGGACTGCACAGGTAAGAAAGCCGCCGCCGCTGCCGCTGCTGCTGCTGCTGTGTGTGATGCGTCTGCTGTGGGTGCACCTTGGAAAATAATCACTTTCATATGGGAGGGAACGAGCTGCACCTGTGGGTTCACACTGCAGGGAGAAACCAGTGGTGTGGATTTAAGATGTCTCCTGTGACTTCCTGTGTGTCAGAGTTTATTGTGACCTTTGCACCTCATGAGGAATCATATGAGTCTAATTATAGAGGAGTTCTCTGCCATCGAGTGTCTCATGTTGCTGTTGGTGTGTTTGTGCTGTGCACTGAAGTTTCCAGCCCAGTGAAAGATCTGAGTCACATTAATGTTCCTGCAGAAAATCAATGTTATGTCTGTAATATTGAGTATTGGAAGGGAACTGAAGGTATTTGGACCTGCTGCAGTATCAATACATCCTGACAGGGATGGAGTTTATGACATTTATTGCATGTTATCATCACTGTGTTAATGCTGGAGACCTGTAGAAGCTTCTGAGGGTCAGATGTTCGACCATAGCGACTTTATCTTGGCATTTTTAAACAGTATTAGTTTGTCACTGACAGTTTTGGTCATGATACGTTGTTTTAATACGAATACTATGTGGTGGCAAAAAGAAATTTCAGTTTCCACAATATAAAAATTAGTATGTTTTTTGTGTTTCATCTAATTTAAATTTCAGTGTTTTACAACAGTTTTATTTATTGAGCACATATATTCATCACAAATAAACTCAATGCAGCAGTGCGATAAATAACGTGTGCGGATGCAACAAATGAAAGATGAACAAGTCACTTTAGCTGTAAAACGAGGCAAATCTTAATATCAGTCTCATTATATTTCATATAGGAGGTGGTTTCAAAGAGCTTTATAGACTTTACATTTCCCTCCAGCCAAATGACATCAGTGAATTATCTCTGACTTCAGCACCTGCCTGTCTGCGGTCGCTCAGTGGACCAGCAGTAATGTTTTAAAGTCGGCCCCAAAGCCAAAAGAGACACTTTCTACCAGGTTTGGAAACTTTTTAGATTCTGATCGAAACAGCTTTTCGCCCACCTAAGAAATATTGTAGAAGTGCGCCCATTTTTTTTAAGATGCTGAGAAACTTCATTCAGGCTTTTACTTTAAGCAGATTGGATTTTTTTTAACTGTAACACTCTTTTTACTGTTCTTCCAAAGCTCTTCCAGCTAATTCAGAACTGTGATGAAAACAAGGAGTTTTAGTAGAGTACTGGCTACACTACACGGGCCCCCTCTAACCTAAGTCCTTCCCCTTGTATATGAAACTCTTAATGGTTTGGCACCTTTTACATCACTAATGAACTGACCCCCTCCCCATTTTTTACTGTGATTAAAAACAGTGTTGCGCTGGCTGCTATAGCAGCTTCAGAAGTGAAGCTAAAACCAACAAAATATAGTTATCCAATTAGATTTTTCTTTTTTTTTTTGTTGTTGTTTCTTGGCAGAGAAAAAGTTAGCTGGCTCACTTGTTGGTTAAGAGTTCATAACTGGGCAGTAAACTAACAAAAAACAAACATACTCACAGCCTCCCAGCAGAAACTTGAACATTTTTATGTGTCATCCGACTGTCACTTCACATGACAATATTCACCTTTTATGAAAAATGCTTTTGATTCTTTTGATCTGTGGACCCTTATGAACTAAAGGAATATAAATAATTGAGGAATAGATTGATAATAGGACTTCACGACTGCTTCAAATAATACTTTCTTGAACTTTAACTTTACAATTCAATGGAAAAACTAATAAGAAATACATAAAAAATATATTTTACATCTAAATATAGACAATTAATACAATATAAAAATTTATAAAAATAAATTAGATCAACTATGTTGTAACATTAGTGTACTTCTACAACCTACTGAAAACTAAACATATTTTGAGTATATAAAAATCATAAATACAGCTAAATATGAGCAAAATAAATAAGATGAAATATGTTGTAGTGCACTGCAACAATATATTGAAAACTCCAAGACATAAATTCAACATGTTCCGCTCAGTAACTCAGTCGACTCAAGATGAAGCACTCCTGCGTATGTCGCTAACTTACGCCAAAACGTAACCAGGAAGTGGATGGGGGGATGGTTTTTGTCGGGGGGGGGGGGGGTATTTTTACAACATAAAAATATTGGTCTACTTTCACTAGTACGGTATCCTACGCAATATTGTGTGATGTTATCAGCAAAATGTAATAAGTAAAAAGGCCCCTGTCATAGTATTTCAGAGAAGTAGTTTATTATTATTGATGCACCGACATTTAAGCTGAATATTATATATAATGCTGTAGCTGGTGGAGCTGATTTGAACCACTTTATATGTACATGTATATTCAGCAGGTAACACTGCATTATATTTAGATATATTAGGACAGCAGGTACAAATCTCCATTAATAAAAAGCTTAAATGAATATATTAGAGGCAGAGAAGTGTTTCTGTCACTCAGCCTTCCTGCAATATATCCTGACAGCGATTATAGACCCTGCTATCTGCAATCATGTTTGTATCCTGCTGCATTAATATATAATATTCATGAATTCATTATAGTGTTGTCCTGCTCTTTCTCTTTAGAGCTTTTTTATTAAATATTTAAAAGAAAAAAACAGCAGTCATGTAAATGAGTGTTAGCTGTCACTCTGGAGTGTCTGGAATAACCTACTTCCGCCATGTTTTATTAATGAACCACTGAATTGGCTTTTTCTTGTGCTGTTTGCATTGAGAAGTGGAGCGTTTTCCTCACAGATGAGCGACGCTGCCATCCTGATCCCTGCTCTCTCTCTCTCTCTCACACACACACACACACACACACACACACACACACACACACACACACACACACACACACACACACACACACCCCAAAACCAAATACCTATAACACAGGAAGTGTCATTCACACACACACACACACACTGGCCGCTCCATGTTGCACCGTACCAAGTCTTGATTCCAGATAATTGACTGCGCTGCTCTCAGAACCGTTGTTTGTCAGACAACAGAAGAAAGGAAGGCTTTTACAGATGCAGGAGAAACAGAAACAGAATGGCTTGTGGCACTTTGTTGGAAGCAGCGGGCCGATGTGTGCAGAGTTTGAAGGGAAAATACAGCCCTGGAGAAACATCAAGTATTTATAGCGAACCATTATTCACTGGTATTATGGCTGTACTGTAAAACATAGTGTGTGGAGAGTGTGGTTATGGGCTTTCTGACGTCAGTTATAAACCCCTCAGAGGACGATTTGAAGCCTGGAGTTTACTTTTCCCATTTGCTTCCAACAAATTTGTGCAAAGAACAAGGTGCCTGGGTGAAGATGAGGTGAAGATACAAGCAGCAGCCAACATATTATTATGTATTTTTCTTATTGTCATCAGATCCTGTGTGCAGAATCAACCCATGCTAGTCCATCTCTTCACTTTCTGACTTCCCTCCTCTGTCCATTGGCTCTTACTGATGATGTAAATGTAATGTGATGTAAATCTTAAAAACACTTTAGAAATTCATAGTTTCATTTTGAACTAGAATCTCCACCTCATGGTTGTATCCTTTCGCCAACCAGCCAAGCCGCAGGAGAAACCAAATCTTGCAAGGTTGGATGGTGGGTCCAGGTGGGCGGGGCTTGTTGCAAGGCTGAGGGTTGTGACTGTTTTGTTGTGACATCACAAAGTTCCAGAAGTCCTGACGGCTGGTTTTAAGACTCAGTTTCTGAATACAGGCTGTGTGCATTTCTCTGTGGACTGAGGCTTTGATACTTTCACAGTGTTAATATAGAACCTAGACTTGATTTATAATCAAACAACACATGGACATCTGCCTTTAGACTATATGGGACCTTTAATAGTTTTTGGAAACAATGGAACTCTATGGCTCAGAGGAAGAAGATACATCAGGCTTTGATATAGAGCTGCATTGGTTAGTTGTTTTATCGATTAGTCAAACAATCAAAAAATTAATTTGAAACTATTAAAACAGTCAGTTTAATTGATAATGAAAGTAATCATTAGTTGCAGCTCTAGTAGGAAACATCTTGATATCTTCTGACAGACATATTAAACACTGGGACTCCGAACTATTGTATTAAAAATATATTGACATTGTATTTTCTAAAGAGAAGCTGGAGCTTTTCAGAATCACTTCACCACATTAAAAGTCATTTTGCAGGTTTGTGGGTTCAGCTTTCCAGCTGAGTCTGTTATATCCATTGTGTCAGATTTGCCATCTTTTATTTTACCAAAATAGAATCAGTGAACAGTTGGAAATGTTTCTTCAGCTCAAACTGTTTCTTATTTGTTATTAAGACAAACCGAGTTGGAACCAAAACATCTACAGTCAAAGTTTAGTAATAGAAAAACATCAGCACATTGACAACTGTTCCACCATCACAGCAGTCCAACCTGGACAAACAGTTATGGGTGACCCGCCCTGACGTTCTGTCCGTCTCCGGTGTCGATCGTCCTTGAAGCACTCTGAGAACAAATGAAATCAATGAGTATGAATCTCTGCCTCTAATCTCCGCTGTGAATGTTCTGCACATGTTCGTCTTTCTGGCAGCTGGTTTGGACCACAGCTCTGTGCGCCACATGTTTGTGATGTGTCATTTTGTGGTGCATGGAGGCATTGATTCGGGATATACATCTGACACGACTGATCGTCTCCACAGTCTCTTGGATTGTGATTGTATTGATTGCTTCTCGTAGCGCACAGTTAGTCTCATCCAGCAGGTATGATTCAGATTTGATGGGTTGAATAATACCAGGCCTTGCTGCCACGATTCACATTTTATTTTATGTAAGTTTTCCTATTGCTACATAGCTAATGTTAGCATTAACAGCTGTTTAGCTTCCGTTGTTGTTACATTTACAAGTTCAAAGGGTATAATAAGTCCTCTGAGCAGCTACTTCTTCAGGGCAGCATGGACTCTACAGTGACTCGGTATCGGAAAATGATTAGATGGACCAGAGCGAGCCGGTTAGCATGCTAACTTCAGTAGAAGAAAAGAAGTGATAGAAGTAGACAGTAAAGGAATCACTGAGTTATCTTCAATCCAATCTGGGATTGAAAGTTCTTTATACTTCCCCAAATGTGTCCACACGCTGGGACTGACCACAGATACTGGCCACGTCATCTGAGATTGTGACTGGAGGATGAAGTCTGTGAAATGAGTTTTCAAAGACATGAGAGAAGTTTGTTTAGAACGGCTTCTAGCACAACAGATAACTGCACATTTCAGTAGAAATGTGGATACAAGTACTAAACTTGGCACAAATCCACCTTGGGTATAGCTCTTTCGATAAAACACGTTAGCCGCTCAGAAATTCAAGATGGCTGACATTTCTGGCAAGGAAATTTTATTTTTGCAATAAATTCACCCACAATTTTTCCCATATGAATGACCTAGGTGTCAAATCATACATTTTAAAAACGTTGAAGGCGAAATTTGGTACACTGTAAAAAATGAAATGAAGTGGTTTACCTACATTTTACAGTTTTACAAACTTTTTAATTGTATTTAAATGTCTTTTTACTTGTGTTGTTTTGATTTTCTGTCTTGATGCCTTTTATGCTCTATGTAAAGCACTTTGAATTGTTGTTGAAATATGCTATACAAATAAACTTGCCTTGCCTTACAAATTAAAATTCCTGCTGAATTAGAACAACCATAGTGAGGGACAGGCCGAAAACCTTGTCAGCATAAAAATTATTAAATTATTGTTTAATTGGCATTAAGAATTTTGAATTATGAAATTCTCATAGTCAAAAACATAGGATTCAACTACAAAATCATTTAAATCTGTTCAATGGGTAAAACTGTGTTAGAAATATATGTTTCCTATGCTGGACATGGTGGCCATCTTGGAAAATGGCGGCTTTTTAAAATTTCAACTGGCTAATGGGAATTTGCAAATGAATGGCCTCAGAGGGAAAAAACAATTTTGATGCTTGTATCCCCATTTGAAATATTATTACAGTTATCTGCTGCACTTATCATAAATGGAAATATAGTATTGACTCAAATGGCACATAAAAGAGAGATGACCTGACAAATATGCAACGCTGATGTTTCGATGTGGATGTGGTTGTCAGGGACAGTCTGGCAATTCATAGACTAGTCACATGACTGACGATAAACTTGTTCACTAGACACAGGAGCAGGTACAAACTGGACGGTACTTTAAATAGCCTCAGACTCCACTCATCACTCATGCTGATGTTTTACTTGAGTAGGTTTTCCCAGCCCCACTGCTCCACTCTGAAGTTACACATCTTTACTTTCTGTAATAAATCTCCTAAAATGGCAGAACTTGGCCGAGTGCCTGGATGAACCCCAACAGGTACAGCGGTCATAAACCAAACTCTACATCTGTGTTATTTCTGCTGAAATGTCGCCTGAAAACACATCTGTAAACCAGTCCTTGTAGCGACAACGGGAAACGACAGCACAGATGGTTTGGAGGTAATTGAGAAGCAGTGCGCTCACCCTCGCCGGGATAGATGAAAACCTCCTGAATAATGTGACCCTCTGTGAGGCTTTTAAACGCTCGCCTCCCGGGAGAGCCCCTTACAAACTTGTGAAATCTCTCTGCCTCGGTGGCTCATCCGTGTTCATCAGCCCTCTTCACCTCCCGCCGTGACGTCTGGTGGAGGGAAACTCCGTGTCCACGACAGACATCCCGCAGCAGGCATGATTAAAATTTCAACAGGAGCTCTGACATTAACGGAGCTGCAGATGAATATTGATGTTCTGTCTACGCTGTTTACAAGTTACACTCAGGCCATTTAGCAGGAGCTCTCATCCAGAGCAGCTGATGATGAGAACAACAGTAATCCTTCTGCGGCCCAGGAGGGATGCTGCAGAATAGTGAAGAGCAGGTAGAGAGCTGTGAATGTGGAGGGAGTTTTCGAGGAAACGCCGTGGGATGTAAAGCTCTTTGGCGTGGAGTAGTGTTGCTGTTGCCTTTCTGGGATTCACTGATATAACGACGCCTCGGTGGGCTCTCAAGAATGGCCCTTTGTGCTGCTGGGAAATCAGCACGTTAATAAATGGAGGGCGTATTCTGCAACATATAACCAGGATGATCGGCCTGGCAGCGGGATGCTCAGTTACAGAACAACCTTAACAAACGGTCGATGCCGAGCCTTTGCCGCGTCTGATTTGTTTGACTTTAAGTGTTCGGTTCACATCGTGAGAAACCTGCCGGAGCGTCTCCATTGTCTCTATATCTATATGTCCACGTGCACGTTATTGAAAGTGATAAACTTGAGAAGCAACTTGTATTTTTAGAATCCGTGTCCTTGGTGCTTCAGACGATCCCCAGACCTCAGTGTGAGCAGTTGTCAGGGAAACGGTTTCTTCAGCTGGAAGTGGCTTCAGTGAAAGCCCGTCTTTGAGCATTGTTCAGAACAACCAGGACATTGTCTCTGCAAAATGTTTCCGCCGAAATTCTGAGCCAGAACCAAATGAAATGTCATTGACTTCATTGTATTGGAGATTGAAATCTCTGAGACAGAGCTCCCAACAACTGAACAACCAAAGCCAGGTGGATGGACGGATGGATGGATGGATGGATGGATGGATGGATGGATGGATGGATGGAGTCAGTTATCAAAATTAGTGATTTTCTGTGTTTCTCCTGTGTTTGCCATTTGCAGCATGTTGACAGCATTTCTCTTGATGTGATTTCTCCTTATTTACTTTGATTTTTATTAATTCATTCCATTTTATTCAGTTGTCATTTTACCTTTCATAAACTTTTGACTTTCTGTCCTGCATGTGAAAATATTCCGTCCTCACAAGAAGCAACACCAGCAGTGAAAAATGGAATGCTCTTTAAATAGAAAGTTAAGTAATAAATAAGAGTAATTAATATGATGTAATTAAAATATATCCTGTGATACTTATTCAAAAGATTCTGACCTGAAAGACATCTGAATATTGAGCGTAAAAGTTGGTTCTTGGGCTCCAGAAATTGTTGGTAATTGTTGGTAAATTTGCAAATGGTCTCAATATAGTCTTTTGATATGACTAATATTAAATATTACAACAATGCTTTATCAAACTGATTTATCAACAACTGATGGCGTAAACACAGGAGTGAAACTTTATTTTCCAGTTTGTAGAAATGTAAACTGACCATGTTGAAGGTGTGTGTGTGTGTGTGTGTGTGTGTGTGTGTGTGTGTGTGTGACACTGTTTAACAAGCATTTTATTCCTCATGATGGAGCAGAAACAGATGATAAACGACAACATGTTCCTTCTGAAATAATATCAGTGTATTAAAAGAGCAGCAGACACCAGCAGAAACAACAACATTAATCATGTTTCTGGCACAGTAATGACACCACCCCCAGGTTTTTACATATCAGACACTTTTAAGTATTTCCATGCAGATGCGGCTGATTGATGACACTTCACTTGCTTTAATAAACACGAGGACAGGAGGCAGTGGGTGGTGCTGAGATTATTATTCTCAGAATCTGTCTTTTGCGCCTCATAAAAAGTTCATTTCAGAGACTCTCCCTCTCTGTACGAACAGTCACATCAGGACAAAATGTCCACAAATGTTCACGTCTAAATTACATTCCACAGTTAAATCCATCATCCCAAGATATTTTGTCTATATAAAATATTAACGCAGGAAGAATCTTTCACCGACAGACAAGGATGAGGCAGGTTGCTTTTAAAAAAAAAATTAGATTTAATGACTCGGTTTCAGACATAAATGCCATGATAGGAATATTTTTTCAGTGTCGTCACAGTAGTTTTGTGTTTGGTTTATTCCGTGGCTTTATAAAGTGTTTAATCCGGAAGCAGAAGTGTCTTTGTAGCCAGGTTTGTTTTTCATGTAGCTGGAGGAAGTTAAAGATGGAAACCCCCCCCCCCCCCCCCCGTGGCGGCCGTTGACTCCCGCGTCTCAGTCAAGGACGTTTCCCGTCGTCCCCTGGAGGTTTTCGGAGATGTCGGAGCTCGACTCTCTGTTCGCTATCATCGCCCGCTCAAACTCCCCGTCACTTACATGACTGACTGGAGCCCCTCAAACCAAATGCAGGTTTTTAAGTCCTGTGAGACCCGGCAGCATCGATCTGGTGAACAGAGACTTGTCAGAAGGTCTGGAGACGCGTGTCGAGTTCATTTCATAATTTTAATGGTCTTAAAAGGCGTCCGGGTTATGTAATGAAGTCTGGGGGGAAATATAGAGCATGTTAACAGGTTTAGTATAGACTGATGACGGTGACACACTTTGGATCGTTACTGGTCATCTAATCAGTTTTATGAAGTTTGAGGACAACTCTATGTATGGATATTTGGGCCCTGTAGCTCCTATAACTAAAACAATGACAGTTTGTGTTTGTCTGCTTCCTGTTTCAACGTGACACAAAGCTGGCGTGCGGCGTTGAAGACCTTGACTTTTCTGCACAGAAACCTAACGTACACCTCTGGCATGAGCTGGAACACCGACTGTGAACCAGACCTGATCAGCAGCACCGCACCTCCATGATGCTCTGGTGTCTGACTGCGAGTAAATCTCTGCAGACCAGAAGAGTGGAGGCTGTTAGAGCAGAAGGTTAATGATCATGAACACATGTGGCGTGATGTTCGGGTCTCCACGTCGCCTGTGGTGTAAAATATTGAGGTAACAAATAGGTTTGTTCTCATCAGAATCAACATCGCTGCTGTTTTAGCCTTGCTAGCGTCATAACTCTAAGGACGGCCATATTGGTTATTCGGCTGACCGCTTTGGTCCAGATTGAAGTTACCATGCAGTTTTCTGCAGACATTCATGGTTCCCAGAGGATGAATCCTAATAATTCTGATGATGCCTGAAATGAAAATTTGGTAGATATGTAAGGATGCAGTGTGTGAAACCAACAAACTTTGGTTATCCTCTGTACATTTTTTCAAGTGGAACCAAATTACGCACAGATTTTTATGGTCCACAGATGATGAATACTAGTAATAGTGATCCTTCGACTTTTCCTGTAGCACCACCATGAGGTTCACCTTTGTGGTTTTGAGTGAAATATCTTGACTAGACCGATTTTAATGAAATGTGTTTCAGACATTCATGCTCCTCTGTAAGTGACTTCATTGTATTTATTGTAGTCATACTGACTTTTCATTTAGCACCATCATCAGGTCACATTTGAATTTGTCTAATACTTTGGTTTATGATCAAGCACCTGCAGGACAGAAGATTGTGAATATGATAAACATTGTACCTACTAAACATGTGAGCATGTTAGCATGCCCACGTTAGCATTTAGCTGTAGCTGCTGCATGGCCAGACTGTTTGTGTTATTTGATGACTTTCAGTGCAGTTTCTCTCAGTGTTCATCTCAGCATAAAGTCGTTTATAAAAGTCAAAGAATCACTAAGAAAAATGAAGCAAAATGATTTTCGGGGAGTGTCAAGGTTTCTGAAGAGGAGAGACGGATAGATTCTGCAGTGGTTGATATTAGTTTTAAATAAAACCTCTTGTGGACATTAATTGATCCTCAAGGATTAAACCACCATGAGGTCTTGGTGTTCTTTTAGTCAGAGAAACTGCCTGCTCATTTTGAGTTGGAGCATCCTAAAAACGAAATGCCAGGACCAAGTGTGTATGACAGATTATATTTTTGAAGGCCAGATTGGATCAGCCTGCGGAGGGTTTTCATTGATGTCGCTTCACTTTCTCCGAGCGCCGCTTCGCTCCAGCTGAGAAGGAATTATCCACCGATCAGTTTTGCCGGCTGAGTTTAGGGCAAACCAATTATCTGCAGTGCTACAGGGTGACAGGCGCTTTTAATTGTCTTTCATGAGGCAATAAAAGCTGTTTGTCAACTGGCTGCATGTGTACTTTCTAAATCTGCCATGGTTCTCGGAGTTTAATTAAGCCTGGGGGATAAAACGTGTTGAAAAGTCAAGGTGCTCTTCGGGTGAAGCCACAGCTGTCTGTCAGGAGAGAGTCTGTCTATGTCAAACTGTCTGGAGTTGTTTGTTGTCGTTGTTGTTGTTTGTTCACATGTTGACTCTCTGATTCACTTTCTGAGTGAATATTTAAGCCCCATATTTTCCTCTTCTTCTGTGTTTTATTTGAAGTGTTGATCCATCAGAAGATATATTTGTGGTTTTAAGAAACAAAAACCATCTCAGTGTAGTTTTACATCTCCTCTCTCAGGCTTCTCTCTGGAGCTCTAGAAACAACAGGTCAGTGAGCCAATCAGAAGAGAGGAGGCTCTGAGCCTCTCTCCTGATTGGCTGACTGTTTTCTGAGTGATCCAATAAAAATGTAGCAGATATCAGGTAAACAAACCAAATCCTGCAAGGTTGGATGGTGGGTCCAGGTGGGCGGAGCTTTAGGCATGGTTGAGAGCAGTTACTGCTCTTTTGTGACATCACAAAGTTCCAAAAGTCCTGACGGCTGATTTTAATTACTTTTACAGTATTAATATAGAACCTAGACCTGCTTTCAAATCAAACAACACATGGACATCTGCCTTTATACTATATGGGACTTTTAAATCTGAATATTTCAGTTTTAATCATTACAATTCATTAAATTCTCAAGTAGAATCCAGTTTGTGGTTTGTTTTGAATGAATAGAAGAACTGGCTCATTAGCATTGGCTGTGGGGACACTCCAAACACTGTGGGGACCCCAGCCCTGTCATCCTGTGACCACTTACTCATTGCGTGCATCTGTTTACGAATTTGTTTTCCCTCCTTGTTCTAGTTGGATTTTGCTGGAAAAGCGATTTAGAGGAGAATCTGAAAAAATAAAGATTATTTTGTGCAGCAAAATATATTTCTGCCTTCCTCCCCTGTTAATCCCTTAGTTGGGAACATCTGGTATATGATAATTGGATGTACATTCATCTTCTTATAGCAGCAGTGTCATAAATTTGACATTAGATTGGCTTTTTAATCAAAAAGACATACGGTCCTTAGCCATACATTAGCTAGTGCTAAATGCGAATGGGGGCATGCCAACATGCTCAAATGCCGATGTTTAGCAGATACAATGTTAACCACATTCACCATCTTACTTACAAAGTACTACTTCTGCAGTCGTTTGGTCATAAAAAAGTATTGGACAAATTCAAATGTGACCTGATGAAGGTGCTAGATGAAAAGTCAGTTTACTTCAGTTCATCCTGAGGGGAAGATGAACATCTGAACCACATTTAATCACAATCCATCCAATGATTCATCCGCTGCACTGAAAACATAAATATAAACCTCATGGTGGCGCTAGAACCAAAGTCAGAGGATCACCTGAACAAACTTTCACACCAAATCAAACCAGTAGTTATTGAGGTTTTTGGCTTGGGACCAAAGTGTTGTTTCCTTTAGTGAAAGACAAAAAAAAAAGTTTTTCACATCTGTCATTTGGGGGTTTTGTGTGTAGGAGCCGAGAGAGCTCTTATTCCTGGGTGTCGCCTCTGTTTCAGAACAACTCTCAGAACCGTCCTGTCATTAGACGAGTGATTTGTAGTGGAAACCTGCAAACACCTAAAACCACAATCTGTGAGGCCAGCGGCGTTCAGGGAAAGAGCACTCATCAGCCTCTACATTGTGTTTGATTAGCAGTGGATGCTGCAGTGACTCACAGTAAGGTGATCTGGCAGCTCTACAGGTGTGTTGTAGCCTGCAGGCCCTCAGGTGCACATAGAGCCGCCCCCCCCCCCCCCCCGTTGTTTCTCTAGCTCCTCTCCATCGCCCCGCAGCGCCGGCTATCAGCCGCCACGGAAACACTCATGTTTGCACTTCAAACGGGGCTAATCTCAGTCAGCCGCAGCCTCAGATCAGGTTCTCTCCTAAAAATGTAAATCTTGACACCTTCCGACCGCAGGTGAGGACGTGTGGAGCAGCGAGCGTGTGATTGATCCACTTCTTTGATCTCGCTCTCGTTACTTCAGGTTATTTTCGCGGTGATTCTACTGAAGGAACATGAAACCTCACTTCCTGTAGGGGATGATGTTTTTTTTTTTGTCTCCTTACTCTTTGATTGCCACCTCCTCCAATGTGAGGTCATGGGTCAAAAGTCAGGTCAGCTAGAGAACAGTACAGTACAGCAGTGCAGGAAATGAGTCACTATCCTGCTCAAAAACTATTTACCTGACCTTTTCACCACTATTAACTGTGAGAATTTTAACCTATTTGAAATACATCATTCAACCGAGCGTTTCTTCAGGTGTGTTTTGGTCTGTAGCAGACTCACACCACCAACATCATTACCGTGATCATGGTGGCGCCAGAACAAAAGTCATAGGATCCATCTTCTGGGATCATGAATATCTCAACAAAATTGTACACAAAAAGCATGATCTTGTTGTTAGAATTGCAATGTAATAATTTTCATATTGTTTAGTTGTAGCAATGCTCCACACTCAGTGTTTACAAAGGCTAACATTAGCTTAGCTAACAAAGTCACAGCTCATAATGGGCGCTGGGTGCTCACAGCATTAGCAGGCTACTGTCATCACCATCCAGTCTGTCAGAACATAACAATGACTTTTTAAATGAATATTTTCACACCATCTGTCTCTCACCATGTTAGTCAGTTTAAACTGGAGTGGAATTTCATTGGTAGTGGTACAGACTACCAAACATCTGGTATCGTGACATCCCTAGATCTGAGAGACGGCTCGTGTCTCACACCATTTCCACGGGCTGACACGTTAACACCAAGGCTGCTTAGTAAAATTTTACATTGACTGGAGAAATGGCCCAAACAGACAGTAGCAGTAGAGCAGGTTGGCTATCCTTGGTGGTCAGACGGTTGGTGGTTTGATCCCCAGTTCTCCCAGTCCGCATATGGAAGTGTCCTCGAGCAAGATAATGAACCAGAAATGTGGTTCAGTGTCCATGTGCGGAGCAAAGCTGTGAGTTGCTTTGGACACGATGAGGCAGTCTGAGGCCGGACTAACTCTGTGCATGTTTGTAACGGCTCAGATCATTTCCTGAGTGACCGGGAGCTCCTGTTGGTTTTGTTGGTACTTGCTTCTACTCTTGTCTCTGCACAAAGTGATGAAATCCTGAACAAGTCCAGCAGGCGCATCTTTGCTTTGGTGCACGGCGCTGAGACCAAACACAGCTTTCCACTGAGTAGTTACAACGTCTTTAAGTTCACTTTGTGTCATGTAATGTGGATGAATGGCACCACGACTGTGATGATGGATGAGCGTCTGAGACTAGAGCCATTTACAGAGGGTTATGAGCAAGGAGCAGAAATGCATTAAGTGAAGCGGCATCAGAAACACAGCCAATAAGAGGTGAGGACCTCCAACATGGCTGCCAGAGAGAAGGGGTGTTGCATCACCTGAAAGCCTCTGCAGACTTTGTCTTATCATCTATGTGTTCAGGCAGGTTTGCCCACTGACGCAGCAGTCCCTGCAGCCCACATCCAAAACGAGGTGAAACAAAAACCCATCTTCCTGACATCATCCCGACATCGTCTCTTACACTCTGCCTGTGCCGTCGCCGCATCGCTCAACTGACACGTCCTAAACTCCCAGGACGTTTGGGCTTCCAACCAAGGGAACAATTAAGATTTGGCGACAACCTCCTCCCCCTCGCTGAGAAAATTAAAATGATTTCTCTGACACTGGCTTAATGTGTGGGCTGTCAATTATGCGAGGTAATACCGCATGTGTCGATTGCTCTGTAGATTAGGCGTGAATGGCAGGTTTATGAAGGCAGTGAAATTGCGGAGGCCTCATTTGTCAGATTTTGAGTGACTCCGGCCTCCACACTGCTGCTGCTGCTGCTGCTCTCCTTCACCAAGACATGTGTCTCCCTGTGAAACACAGGCCCGATTAAAGAAATAGGGCTCATCAAAATGCTAAATACAAGAGAGGTGATTTAGGTTTGGTTTGTATGTTAGGATGGGTTGAACCGCAGTGTGTTTCCAATCTGCAGGGAGCCAGAATCACTTATATCTGGAGAGCAGTGGCAGTACAGTCATTTGTCTTGGTGGTACTGAGGCTGACAAACAGTCAACACACAGCAGAGCGATGAACAGAGTGGTGGGGCACATAAGACACACAACAGGAACTTCAGGACGAAACTGCAAAGACTAAATTGCGACCGATGTATATTTTTTATCAAAAGTCTAAATCCTTCTCTTGTTACACAATTTAAAGCTCCATATTTTCTCTTCTCCTGTGTTTTATTTAAAGTGTTGATCCTTCAGAACATATATTTGTGGTTTTAAGAACCAAAAACCATCTCAATGTAGTTTTACATCTCCTCTCTCAGGCTTCTCTCTGGAGCTCTAGTAACAACAGGTCGGTGAGCCAATCAGGAGAGACGAGAGTCTGAGCCTCTCTTCTGATTGGCTGACTGTGTTCAGAGTGATCCGATAAAAATATAGCAGATTTTAGGTAGACACTCAGAGAAACCAAATCGTGCAATGGTTGGATGGTGGGTCCTGGTGGGCGGGGCTTGGGCTGTGGCTGAGTGGGTTGATTGCTTTGTTGTGACATCACAAAGTTCCAGAAGTCCTGACGGCTGGTTTTAAGGCTCAGTTTCTGAATGAAGGCTGTGTGCATTTCTCTGTGGACTGAGGCTTTGATACTTTCAGAGTATTAATATAGAACCTGGACATGATCTATAATCAAACACATGGACATCTACCTTTATACTATATGGAGCTTTAAGTTTAAGATTTTCCTTAAAATCTGAGTTAAAGTTTCCTTAAAATAAAAAGAGTTGCACAAAAGACCTCTAAGTCTTCTCCTTAAGATTGTTCACATAAGTATTTAAGGTTTTCTCCTTATATTGCTCTTATACTTAAGGAATCATTTAAAGTCAGTGAAACTGCACAAAAGACCTTAGAGACTGAAGTAAGGGATAAAAAACAGCATCATGTCTGAGTTTGTGTTGATAAATGAAGAAAATGAACACATCACTGTGATGTTCCTGATGAAGTTCCTGTCAGAACAGCAGGAAGATTTGATAGCTGCTTCTTTAATGTTACCGACTTCCCTAAAGTCAATAACAGGCATCACAAGTGCTAATGGAAGCAGAACAACAGTCTCCATGGAAACAGTAGAATTTTACTGCTGTAAAATCTCTTTCACTGCTGCAAAGAAGTAATTCCTCAGCTAAAGAGAAATTAAACCTTCAGTGTCAGACTTAAGTAGAAAACTTAAGGTGTTTTATTCAACTGGCCCCTGATTACATTTATACCAGTATTAATATCGATCTTGTCCAGCTCACGTCACAATCCTCCTCTCGTTTGCACAGGTCCAAGAAAAGGAAGAAACTGTGTATACTCTACTGTACAACACAGGACTGCACAATGAAATGAAGATGTACTTGCTACAAAACACACATACAGAAAATGAATAAACAAATATTTAAATATTTTCAGAATAAAACAGTTAAATAAGCAATAAAACAGATCAAAGTGTAGCAGCATTAAAGGAAGAAAGAAAAAGGAAAACTTGCCTTGCATGTTATATATGATTCAATTCTGTAGGAAGGTTCAGGTCACATGGTCCCACTGATGTCCTGTTGGGAACCTGGAAGTGTTTGGTTTCACTCTGAGACGGGAGGAGATGATGTTTTATCATCTGACCGCTGATCTACGTCCCTCTTTACTCTCAGACCTCCAGCTCCCGAAGGACGTTCTCAGCTCTCGACGTGTTCGCTGCAGAGAGCAGCTGAGTCTCTTTTTATTCACATGACGTTGTTCTTCATGTGTCGGATTCTTTCTTTTTGTCTTTGCCGGCGGATATTTATTCTGAGAGCAGCTTCTGCAAATTCAGCTGGTGTCAGTGGAGAAGGCTGACCTCCCTGTGTGGCTCATCCAGGCACAACAGGAGAGAGATGACATAAATCACACTTCCTTTAAGCTGGTGTAACGTTTTAATGTAAATATCTATATTATATGGATTAAAGGTGGACCTTTTAACTCTGATTTTTATTTTTTACTTGTAAAGGATGATGTAGAAAACCTGCAGGTAACATCAGCAGCCTCTCACTGTGTCTTTCTTCTTGAGGGTGGTAGATCACATCAACTGCAGATGATTCATGTTGACTGTGTTAACGTGTCCAGTGAAGCTTTAGCTGCTGACTGGACTCTGCCAAAGTTTGTTTTTGCGAGTGAAAAGTGATGCATCACTTTGTATTTTTGTAGTTCAATAAACTGTTCTCCAGAGCAGTGGTTCTGAAAGTGGCATCCAGGGACACCCCAGGGGTCCTTGAGGTGGTTCCTGGGGGGACAGATGAGGTTCCATGGTCCTTGATGTGAAAAAGTTTGAGAACCACTTTGAACCACAGCTCATTAAATACAGGAGAGTCTCACTTCTGTATTAACAACAATATTCCCTTATTGCTCTGTGTTTGGTCTCCACCAGCTCCTGAGGGAAATATCTGGCTCTTTAGCTGCTAGATGCTCCACTATGTTCACCAGCTGTTCTCTGACTGAGTCTGTCTGCTGTTTGCTGCTGTTTGATGAAAACACTGAGACTGAACCAGACAGGAAACATGCCACAAAACCAAAAACTAGGAGCTAAAAGAGACTGAAAAGCTGCAGATATTCTCAATGTGAGCGACACCTCTCATTAGATCTTTTGCTGATAGAAAAATATTGATTGCTGCAGCTTTTAAATTTCAATACCACGGCCTCAGAGGAGTCACTTATTCATATTCTCTGTTCCCAGTGAAACCACATCCCTTACTTAGAGCTTGGCATTGTGGTAAACACCATGGTAACAGGAGAAGCCTGGCGCCTCGCTCTCACCATGTTGTGTCTGCGTTAGCAGGAGTCGTCGTCTTTGTTTTTTCAGCCTCTCGGTCTCACTAAACCGTGATCACATCCAGATCACAGCATTTTGCCTCCACTGCTGCTGAGTGCATTTGCTTTTTTCTCCTCCACAATCAGGCTCAGGAGTGAAGCGCTTCCTGTTTCCTAAAGACTTGAGCTCCAGGTTAAAAGTGTATCTGAGATGTGGAGCTGAATGTGGAGCAGTGTTTTCCTGTCAGTTTGCTGTGGATAGATGAGACATCCTGTTAACATCAGCTGACTGTGAACATTAAAAAGCTGTTTCCAGACTGAGATATCACAAAATACTCTGATACGACTGATGACAAAAGACTTATCTCTCCAAAGCCAACAGACATGTTGGTGTTCATTATCTGTTTGGTCAAATTTTTCTTATATGTGAATGAATTATTGGATCAATTAACAGATTATAGTGTATTTTGATTATACTGTGGTGTTTTGGATGGGGTTAACAACATTAAGTCCACTTCTGAATTACTTTTAAAGGGCTTTAATTTTAATGAAGGTTCACATTAAGGGGGAACTTATATATTTTTGGTTGGTTTTAATTCTCTCTTCTTTTCTTCTGCAGAAAACCCATTAAAATTCCTTAAAATTGCATAATCTATTAATTCATCTATTAAGTGTTCTCTTAACACTTTATGAGAAAACAGCTGTACCTTTAAGAAACCTTATGTTTTGATAAAGATTTAAATTCAGGGGTGGCGTTATTGATTAAAAAGCTCCTCAACCACATGGAAATACTTAATACATGAATTACTTAATTAATTTTGCATTTCATTTTTTAATAATAGCTCAGTTCAGGGTGTGATGTTAATGTAATATGGTCAGTTTTCATGTTCATTTTAAGAAAACACATGGACATCTAGCTTTATACTATATGGGACCTTTACGTTGTCAATGGGCTGCACGGCAAGAAGGTTCTGGGTTCGAGTCCCGGCTCGGACGCAGGATCTTTCTGTGTGGAGTTTGCATGTTCTCCCCGTGGTCTCCGGGTACTCCGGCTTCCTCCCACAGTCCAAAGACATGCAAATGGAGACAAGGCTAATTGGATACTCTAAATTGACCATAGGTGTGGCTGTGAGTGTGAATGGTTGTCTGTCTAAAAAATACTTAATTATTATCAAAGTCCCTGAACCGATTAATTTTCCTTTTTTTTTTAAACCCATGAAAAAACTCAAGGTGCAAACACCAGGGTGGCTTTATATATATATTAGTTAGTTGATTGTCGTGGGTTTTTCTCCCATAAAACCAGTGAAACTATGGTGAAATCCAAAGAGAAATTCCTAAATATATTATTATAATCTATTAATTAAACCATGAATTTTCCCATTAAAAACCTTTTGTACCTTCAAAGAGTTTTCATTTTAATTAAGGTTAAAACTCAGGGGTGGTTTTAATGTTTGGCATTTAAATTATCGCAGGTTTTTTTCTCCTTGAAATCCTCTAAACCAGCAGAGACTAACTAAAAATACTTTTTTTATATTCTAATCCCTTAATGAAGCCACTCATTTGTCCCCCTTTTAAATGCACGACTGACATATTTTTTATTCATTAATATTTTCGGTTCTTCACTTCCACATTGAACATTTTACTCAGGTGAAATTTGAGACCTGCACGTGCGGAGATATTAGCACATCTTCTGGTGACTTTTGTAACAGATCTTCCTTCATGACTGAACATAAATCCTCCAATCAATCAACATTTTCCCGGTGAATATGTGTGAGCTGAGAGCCTCCCCTGTCTTTATGTCCCGTCACTCTTGTTATTAGCTGGAGGATAAAGAGCTGCATCTATCTGATGGTGATGAATTCTGCATGACAAAATAACCCACGGAGGCCGATTCAGACATTTATTTATTCTGCAGGAATTGATTGAACCAATATTTTCATGCCAGAGGTTCTTCATAATTCAGTGCTGCTGTGTTTTAATTCTGCAGCAGTCGTACATCATCCTCACGGTGGTTTGTTGGTATGCCTGTCTACAGCTCTCCGGCCTTCTTTCATCCTCCTCAGCCTTTGTCGCTGCGAGTTCGCTGTGGAGCCATTAGCTGCCACGGCGCTCAGGGTTAGCTTCCCCTCCCCATTGATCGCGGACGCACAAAGAGCCTCGAGCTTGAGCCGGGGTCAGCTCCTGTGCATCTCTAAACCCACAGAAGTGTCTGAAGGCTCCTTCAGACACACACACACACACACACACACACGCACACACACACACACACACACACACGCACACGCACACGCACACACAGCTCTGGATCTCTTTGTGCACCAATTAAAATGCATCAAGTGCAAATCACCTGCTGGTTTACTGTTTGAGCTCGGGGGACCGGGGTCTGGTGTCCTCCGCTGTGCCCAGAATTGGAATGGGACCTGATTAGTCTCGCCTGGCCGAGTCTTCGGGAGAATCCATTCAATGCTGCAAAAAGGCAGACGGGGGGGGGGGGGGGGCATATAAATCTGTCTGTGTGTTGGCTCAGAGAGGAAGATGAGCCGGTTTGATGAAGGGTGAAAGCTGCGTTTTTTTGAGTCGTGTTTTGACGTGTTTTCAAGACGTAACTCAGCATGTGAGGTTTGTGAATGTGTGTTCCTGACCTTGAGGTTGCTGCTGGTTTCCATTTCACTCACTGCACCATGAAAATCCACTGCGCTGAGCGAGTAGATTCTAACGTTATAAAGCTGCAGCTAATGACCAGTTCAAAGGGTCTGAAACGTCTCGACAAAACAATTATGTACAGACGGTCATGACTCCATCATGACTTCAGCGGCTTCAGTAGCTTTTCCTCAAGATGTCCACATGATATGGTATAAAAACGGGAATAATGGTGCACATTGTCAGACAGTTTCTCGTGGCAGACATTTATATTGCTGCACATGAAACGTGACAGAAATATCTGTGTAAAGGAATGAAAAAATAGAGAAGTCCAGTTCACCAATTGCAGCATGACGTGGGTGTGATCAGATTTCAGGAAAAATTGCAGAAAAAGGTCAAACACAGCTTCCGAAATCCGGTGTCCAATGTTTGGTGTTGGGTTGGAGGGTTTTTCTCCATATCTGTCCGACCGTCCAACAGGCAGTTCTGAAGAGACGCACAGCTTTAGTCTTGTTTAATAAAGCAGAACTTCGTCCGATACTGAAATACTGAACTCATTTTGTCGTCCACAACATGTATGGTACGTACATGAATCAGTTCTTCTGTATCTGTGTCCTAGATCGGACACATCAGTCATTGCACTCGCATGTCGTTCTCTGTGTACACAGTAGACTCACTGGTGTAGTGTGTGCTTTTCAACGTGGCTGTGTTTTCTCAGATCAGACACTGCTGTTGTGCAATCAGCAGAAATGACTTAACTTTCTTGGCAGCCATTTTCACTTATTTGAAAATACGATGGCGTTCCCTCCCTTTCCACCAAAATGGCGACTTTGGAGGGTGAGGAGTGTCCACCGTTCCACAATCGACTTTTTCACCGTTTTGAGCTTACTTTGCCTTACTTTGGCATATGACAGCAGTCCTTGTTCTGGTCTGCAGCCTCAGCGGAGTTGGCATAGCAGCACATGGAGCACTTCTCCACCTGAGCAGAGCAAGAACCACCATCACCAGCTGCAGTCCAAGACGGGTGGAGTTACAGTCTGTCCATGCTTCCATAAATCACCTTATAAATAAATAAGAGCGCTGTCCAAAAGAATATTCCACATGAACTGAGCAAAAAGTGAGATTGGTTGTGACAGTTCATAAAGAGAAGGCAGCATTGTGGGTGAAGAATAGCAACAAGCAGACAAACAACCCGAAAGAAGCATCAAAGTGGCGGGAAAATGTGTAACACCACCTCATAGTCTTGTACAATAAAACCAGAGTGGAAACAGAAAACGGATTGTGATTCAGATCAGGAATCTACCCAAGATGATTGCCATGTGATTTTCTTGCCAGATCGCCAACCCTCAAAATATCAAGTGTGAGTATGGAAGTACACAAACTGAGATGCGGCAAATGTTGTGCATGGTCATGCATCTGAATCCTTCACCAGATACAATGCAGATGAACATACACAGAGGTCATAGCTGGATGTAAATACACTGAATGGCTATAGCTGTAAAAGTGTCGGCCAT
The DNA here is from genome assembly GCF_021018895.1 of Seriola aureovittata. Classification (NCBI taxonomy): domain Eukaryota; kingdom Metazoa; phylum Chordata; class Actinopteri; order Carangiformes; family Carangidae; genus Seriola; species Seriola aureovittata. The sequence continues at coordinate 2,247,026 of NC_079375.1, forward strand.
AAACACCATAAAAATCAGGGTTTGCAGCTCTTAACTTTGTAGAGTGTTGAGTTTCTGTTCAGATCTGCTCTGTCTGTGTGATTTGCTTGCAATAAATCTGCTTTGTTTTTGGGGTGAAGTGCTGCTTTTACAGTGGAAAGCTCTTCAGAGAGTCTGCACACAGAGCCAAACAGAGTCTGAGAGGGGCTTTTGTCCTCCTCCAGGCGATTCTCACAGACTGTTTACTGCCTCTCTGCATGTTGGGACTGTTTATGAGCCTCGTGGACGCCGCTGTCAGGACGCCATGAGCTCACAACCGACCCGAAATCTGTCACAGCCTGCCACTGCTCCTGAGGAGCCTGAAACACAAAGACCAAAGAGTCATTCAGCCTCACGGCAGGAACAATACATTTAGAAACCTTAATTATAAAGCTGATGCGTTTTGTTTAACGCAGCTGTCATGAAGTCAAAGACACCTGACAGCTGAGCAGAGCGTCGTCTTGGTTTTGTGGATCCACCCGCATTTGCATTTTCAATTTCCAGCTCTCAGGTTGTTTTTATTCTCACTTTTTTCCTCTTTAACCATCTGTCAGACTCTGCCTCAGCTCCGAGTCTTTAACCTCATCATCTCTTAACCCGAGCAATCACATAAATCTCACTGTCAGCGTGTTAACAACTCTGTGGAGATGGGTTAACATTTTTTCACCCTGATATGGATTCTAAAGCAGCATCACATGACCCCCCCCACCCCTCCCCATTGTGATGTGAGCACTGTTCAATTTGCTTTTACAGCTTTAGCTTGACATGAGGCATCGCTCCGTCTCCTCTGGAAGACAAAAGGGAGCTTTAGACTGAACCACTCCCGTTGTGGTCAGTCGGCTGCTGAAAGAATAAAACCTCAGTGAAGAAGCTGAGTTACTGTGATAAACAAGCGGCAAGAGGCAAACCGCAACCAGACAGAAATCGGAGACTTCAGAGAATCACTGGGACTACAGAGTCGGACAGGAAAACCTTTTAATTGAGCAGATAGCAGTTCAGTGTAGACCACAACCACAAGTACTGATAAACAGTTTTGAGCAATGTGCAGTAAATTAAACAATACAGTTAGCTTTTACTCAAATCAAACATCTTTCCGAGACTGAGATGTTCAGATCATGTCTGTAGGTTAAGTACAGAGATGGAGATAGTATGTGGTTAGCTTACCCTAGCATACATGCTGGAAACGGAGGGAAATGACTAGCCTGGCTCTGTCCAAAATGCTACTTACCGGCGCCTCTGAAGCTCAATGATTAACATGTGATATGTAGTTTGTTGCATTGTCCTAAATGTAGGATCCATAGCATTAGCAACTGTTTACTTACCAGTCTAGAAAATACATTGAGAGTTCAGCATCAAACTGTCAACAGCTGTCTCCTCTTCTATTTAAATCACGCTATCTATGTAGCATTAGCAAAATTAGAAATGGCTTCTACACACTCCTACACACTAAGAGTCAGGAAGTCTCAGACCCCGCTTTTCGGCACGACCGCAACAGTGGGGCGAGTCCTACAAACACAAATGTGAGTGAGTGAGTGAGTGAGTGAGTGATGAAGTTATACCATTTGTTGGCTGGTCAAGTGTTGGAGTTTCCCCATTGGTCGGTGCTTTTTCAAAATGATTTGGTACAAATCATAGACTGTAAATAAAGATGGACATAGCCTCTGTGACGTCACTCAGATTTCTGACGAGCAGTTTCGAAGCTCAGAGTGAGCTGCTCCACCGTTGCCGTCTTGGCAGTGTCTGACTCCGCCCCCTAACCCCCGGCTAATCAAATAATGGACAAAGAGGAGGGGTGTGTGAGACTTCGATGCATGCTGGTTTGTAGCAAGCATACACTCATCCACCTGTCACTCAAAGACATCATGCCCTTAATTATACAATAACTTTAAGCCTAATAAAATGTAAACAGGTGAGTCAACAGGTGTCATGAAGGTGGAAATTAGCTCTAGAGACCAAAACTGTTTTTGTACCAGGCTGTAAACATGTTTATTTCTGCTGTAAAGTTGGACATTTTAACATGGGAGTCTATGGGGATTGACTCACTGTTGGAGCCAGACTCTGGTGGCCATTAGAGGAACTGCAGGTCATTGCACTTCAGTGTATGGTTAATGTTTCAGCTCCGGATGCTGATGCTTGATGCAACCACGCAGGCTTACCAACTTAGTGCCTTTGTCGCTAGATTTATTGACCACTTTTACTTTTCTCTCTGAGTTATCATGTTGCAGAAAATCCAGCTGAAATCACAGCTCAGTCTTCGTCTTTAACTGAAGTGTTTGGTGATTTTGTAAGACAATGTCGTTATTACATCAGGATTTTAGCAGTAGCTTGGAAGTGACTGTTGGTTAACATGTAACAACAGAAAGAGAACCATGTGAATGAGAACAGCGTCATTGTGAATGAATCTGTATTAAAATACTGTATGTGTGAGAGAAGAGAACAGACTGAATGCAAACACCACATGGTCCAGTCTTATACTACGTTTAGACCTGGTATGGTTAATGAGTCTGTTGGGAGTCAACAACCCAACAGAGTAACTATGTTTTCATCATCCGGATATGACTTGTATGTAGTAGTGTTTGTATCGAACCCTCAAACATTTGTCTTTTCCCTGACCACAAACACAATCTGTCACGTCGTTTCCTCTCTAATGTGCAGTGTTCAGTTGTAAATATTTGGCAGTTAACACGCCATCTTGTCTGTTTCCTCCTGTTGGATCCACATCTTTCCTCCTGCATCAGTTCACGTCTGTAGCAATGTTACATTTACAATCTGCTCTTAATGAGGCCAAATCTGCCTCTCGGTGTGGTTTGGAGGATCAGATCTGGAAAGCTCAGCTCAGCAGGCTGAAGAAGAAAATGCGAAGCGGTCGGCTGCCGATCAGAAAGTGACATGTTTTCACATAGATGTTGTTTTTTTTTTTTTCAAAGCTGAGATGAAGGAACAAAGGTTTTGGTGATTACGGATAAAAACCAGAGTAGTTTGAGGGTGAAGTGGCTCCGTGCAACAAAAGGCAAGCTGCAATACGACTGCTCCCCGCCACAACAACAACACAGACTGACATAGTGTAAGCTGCACTTCGCTGCAGTGTTCATTCACCAGCCGTTGTCGTATTGAGACAAATTATACTGTATGAAGTTATGGGGCTATAATTATGCAAATTAGATGATGGTTTGCGGGGGTGGAGGCAATTCAAGAGGCTCACACACAAGTTGATTCACAGCCAGCCAGTGGGGGTGATGAAGATGAGGATGATGGTGGTGAAGCAGGTTGCTGGTTTCACATCCTCCAAGCGCTGGAAGGAAACATCTGGAGGTGGAGAGAGAGACAAGTCACCAGAGAGCTGGCTTGCTGCTTCCATTCCGCACACACACGCACACACACACACACAGTGTTTAACAAACTTTGTAACAATCTTATTGTCATGTTGTTGTCCATCATTTAATTGGTTAAACACACAGTCTGTAACTTCTGCCTCTAGGGGTCTCTCATTTAAAACAATAACAAAACATGGTGTTTGTCGTAACATAGCGTGGGATCATGGGATTTGTTGTCTTCACCAACATTATCCTCCTCACCATAACAGACCAGGTGATTAAAACCTGAATGAAAGAAATAATCTGATCTTGGTAAACCTCTGATTTGACTGATGGCAGATTTTATGATATTGATATTGTTTATTAAATTTAAGGTCTAATTCCAAGATTACTCCCTGATTTCTGGCCGCATGGGTGCTCTGCAAACCATCACCTTATATCAGCAAGGCAGGCAGTGAGTGTGGTGACTGATAAATAACGGATAAATAAATGATATGTCATATTGGATTTGCAGATAACTTGATCCAGCGGTAACATGTATATGGAGAAGAGTAAAGGATCCAGATTAGAACCCTAAATAACTCCACAGCTGATAACTGCAAAGGTACAGAAGACATTACTTATTGAGAACATTGGGGCCTAAGGATTATTTGTTGATTGATTAATCTATCAATAATTTTTTTGATTAGTAATTAATTAATTAGATTAATTTTTTTATTACTCAATTAATATAACAACAAATTCACCCAAAATAAATTTTAAAGACTCCAGTACAGTATAATATTGGTTAATAGCCCATAAAACAAAACAAAAAAACCAAACCTTGAAATTTTCCTTCCTTATTTTAATGATAAAAACACTGTAAATCATAAGAATGAAGAAAAAATTCAACACAGAAAATTGTATTTATTTGTTTGAGTTGTTCTAGAGATGATCTGAAGTTTTTATCTTCATGTGTTCAGGAGATAAGTTCATTCTCTGGAGCAGTATTTATGGGAGTTTTTCGACTGGTCCTTGAAAAATCAGCTCCAAGTCCTCCGCTGCACTAAATATGTGACTGTCACATCCTTCTGTCTTTATTCTGCCACTTCAATAAACTCCAAACAACTTCTCCTCACTTTGATATCAGAGTAAAAAGGCACTGCTCCCATTCAGTCTGGGTATAAAACCAAAGATCTATACAGAAGATACCACATTACAGGCAGCGCCAGTGGTATGAAATGGGACACAGTTCCGGTCTCCTAAGTGGGCGTTGTCCCTCAGCCCCTCCCTCAAACCAAGGCAACTGGCATGAAATGTGACAGTAGCTAATTTTAACATCTATACCTGTCTAGACTTACCTCTCTGCATCCTTTGGGAAAGAAAAGATGGATCTGTTTTTCTTGTTGTTACAGCCTGTTGCTGCACAAAGCTCAGGCATTTTAACACTAACTGATGGATTACTTGTCCCTGCCAAAAGAATACAACAATAGACGACACAACACGGATACAGTGCAAATTTGCGCCTTTTTAGCCGCTGTTTTCTTTATCTACTAACGACATCTGATCAGCCCAGTACAAAGTCATGTCAGTTTAATAGGCTAATAATCTGTTTTAGCAATGAAATAAGTTTTATTTAAGTTTTAAAGTTTAATCCATGGTTTCACGCATAAGCAAGTCAATCCCAGAATAACTCTGGTCCATCTAAACATCTGGTTATCGGTCGGCAAACGATGTCGGCAGTTGACAGATCTCGTGAGAGTACGGCGCTGAGACGGAGGCAGGTCTCCAATAAAGTTCATTCTCTCCGGATCTGTTCGTCTGAAAAATGTCATTTTGATGTCAGAATGTTCTGAAGACGTGTGGCTTGTGAAAGATGGATCCGATATTTATTTCGGTGCCTGTGGAGCATATGAATCTGTCATAATGTGTGATCTCGTTCACTTCGCCCATTGGAATGAATCCACTCAAGGGGGCGGGGGGGCGGGGGGGGGGGGGTGGAGAAACCCACGTCACACAGATACAGGGAATAAACGGAAATGAAGAGTTTCAGTTTCCCTACCGTCTCTGATAAAGCGAAGGCAGGCCAAGCCTCTGAATCAGACACTCTGATTAGCTGTGACCCCACCCACTGGAGCCAATAGGAATGTCTGATTCAGTCACGTGACGCTAAATGTCACTGGCAAAGAATGTAGGCCTGGTCAGGGAGGTCCGTGTCCGACTGGAAACACAAGCTTAACATTGACGCACAACAGAGAACGTAAAGCGTATACGCTCCCACGGGCTTAAGAGGGTTAAAACAAACAAATATGACAAAAAAAGTGTGCACTGCAGGTTATTATTTACCTACAAAAAATAGTCCAGTCTTAACTGGTAATCTGTGTTTTACAGTCCAATATAAAGTCTGTCCAAAATAAAGCTCCGCTCCAAGTGCTCGAGCATGGCGGTAGTACTGCTGTGATAAGCCATTTCTAATTTGCAGAACACCATGTTGTTCGGTCTCTGCTTAAAATACTCCCACACTTTAAAGGATCGTGGGTGAGGTTTTTCGCTTCAGCTTGCTCTTCGGTGGAGTCCATGCTCTGACTAGAGCAGCCATCTTACTTCCTGTCTGTCGCCCCAGCCCTAGTAAACATGTTTATTTCTGCTGTAAAGTTGGACATTTTAACATGGGAGTCTATGGGGATTGACTCACTGTTGGAGCCAGACTCAAGTGGTCATTAGAGGAACTGCAGCTTTTGGTTCTTCACTGTTAACTTCACTTTCCAGCCACAGAGGTTGATGCTTGGTCTAAAGCAGTCCCAGTTACACCTACCCAGTTTTCAGGTCTGTCAGTTAGTCCATCTGAATTCATCCTAATGTTGTTTTCAGAAGTGCAGTTTCTGAGCTGTGGTGACTTTGAAAACCAGACTGAAAAATTTCAAAAGAACGATAAGATCTGAGAATAAACATACTTTTTCCAGTATTTTGGCAAGAAAGGCTCGTGTGATAGCTGACTTTTGGGAAGCTACGATGAACATCAGAAAAATGCTCACTGATCGTTTTGTGAGTAAATCTGCACTCTGTTTCAGGATTCAGCACCGTCCTGTTTCACACCCTCGGCCTGCATCGTTGCTCTACAGAAACATTTGTTCCCTGGATCAGCACATCTGTCCATACACATGATGAAGACAGTTGAACAGGGCAGATGTGGATGTTCGTCACTGGCAGCTGTTGAACTTGACTAGGCCTCATTCTCTACGAGGAGCTGTTAGTCCTGCTATTTTCTAAACATGTGTTTTGGGGGAAGTGGCTGGTGGAGGTTTGGTCTGCAGAGACTGGTCTACCTTCCTGTCCTCAGGAAGAACCCTTTACTGTCGGAGACACAGGACAAAAAGCTGCCTCCAATCACAGAACACAGAGAATGAAAACGCCTGCAGGTCTTCCTCTGTGCTGCTTTTCGTGTTTAGTTTTTGGCCTGAGTGCTTTGGACTCCTGTGGCGGTCTGTGGGGAAGGGGAGAGGGGGGGGTAGGGGGGGGGGGGGGGGTTGCATCAGAGGAGAGGTTCAGAGACCCTCAAACACAAGGAGCAGGTGGAGATTTCAAGGTACAGCTGACTGAAGAAAAGACTCCATCACTGTGACAAAGAAGCTAAAACTCTCCAACATTCACTGAGCTCAGAGTCACACCATCATCTGAATTTACTGCGTGCACCCCGACACACACACACACACACACACACACACACACACACCCACACACACGCACACGGTCTCTCTCTTTAATGAGCCTGCTGGAAAGCCATTTCATGGAGGCCTTTAGATAATAGGTGTCAGAGATCAAGTCATGATTCTTCCACTGTCCACACACACACACACACACACACACACACACACACACACACACACACACACACACACACACACAGATACACACACAGAGAGATTTTTATTTTTCTGTAATGGCTCCTATAATGAATATATATAACATGAAATCCTCACGTCTCCATGGAAACACAGTAACTTTATGATTTTATTTCACTCGGTGAAATGAAGAAATGTGTATTTTAAATGAGATCCTGCTTCATAATTAGAAGATAACATCTGTCATGCTGCAGCGCTGTCTGTACGTCTCCTGTCAGGACTCGGAAATAACGTCTGGGATTCCACAGAACTTGTATTTAGTAGTTTAGTTTTTCAGGTCATTTAAATGCACAAAGTGAAACAATCATCGTTGGAAGCATGTAACTTGTAGCACGTCAAACAGACAGTAGAGATGTTTACTGGAGCTAGGCTAACAGTTAAAAAAAACAAAAAAAAAAAACAATGAGTCCAGCCACAGAAATGTTGAAAAATGAAACACACATGTACATTACTCAGAGGGACTGTCTGACAGCCAGAAAAAAAAAATCTTTAAAATGCTCATATTGAAACCAAATCTCAACCTGATCCCCGTCCACTTCCTGTGTGTGGGTCCTGCTGCTCAGCCCTCCGTCGGGTTGAAACCAAATTGACTGAAAAATACTGGGTGTGCTGATGCTTTTACTGCTCATAACATGCACCTGTATAATGGCAGCGTAAGTCAGGCCTAGCAGAATGCCGCTTGCAAATAAAATATAGCCAGATTTATGGTTTAAAGTGCTTCACGTCTGCAAATTGCTTTTCCATTAACATTAACAACAACAATTTTTGCGACCAGTGAATCAGCGAAGAACATCAACAGCGTTTTGCTCCTTTCAGGATGTCTCTCTTCATTTCCCATGCACTTTTTATAAGTGCACCATTTTTAAAATGAAGCTTTAAAAGTATTAAACGGCTTTGGGGAGAATGTCTTGAATAAAACAGGAGTGAATAGAAGAAACATTTGACCAGTTCTCTCTGTGCTGGCTTGTTTTATTAATGCTGAAATGTTTATAATTTAAAAACAATGACAGGAGCAACATCATCTGTGATCACTCAAACATTGTTTAGCATCTATATCAATAATTATGACGACTACAATTATCATGATTGTTAATCAAGATGACTTAACGCAGTAAATGTTAAGGGTCCTATGTTGTGTAAAGGTAGATGTCCATGTGTTGTTTGATTATAAAGCAGGTCTAGGTTCTATAAGAATACTGTGAAAGAATCAAAGTGTTCAGACACTGCAGTGACTCGTTATCGGAAGGTGGTGAGACGGGAGCTAGCTGGTTAGCATGCTAACTTCACAAGAGTTCACATTGGTGTTTGTTTCCACCTCTGGAGACAGCTGTTGATGAGTAAAAGAATGAAGTTTGATGCTGAACTCACAACATTTCTTCTAGATTGGTGAGTAAACAGCTGCTAATGCTGTTAGGTATTTAGCAAATCGCAAAAACTTACATATAGCCACTTTAAAACCACAAATATATCTTCTTATAGATCAATACTAAAAATAAAACATGGAAAATGGAGCTTTAAATCTCTGTAAAGCAGGATGATTCCAGTAGAAACATGAAGCTCTGTTGGATTCCTTGGCTAACACGCTGCAGGTGAGCACCGCCAGCTGTGGGCTGTAAGGCGAATGAAATACTTCATTTCATACATGCACTGAGCTGGATAACGAGTCCAGCTTCAGTCTGCTTCAGTTAAACTGTAGAAATACCTTAATGACAAAACAGGTTGGTTAGTTTCTGATCTGTCTCCTCTGTGGTTGTAGGTTTGTTTGGAAAATATAAAGATTAGAAGCTGGGTACAATTCAAATCTGAGACCAGAGCAGGTTTTTATAAAAGGCCATGATGTACAACTAATAATTCAAAAGAGCACATGAAGATATTGGACGGTCCAAATGATTAACTCCTGGGAAATGACTAGTGCACATGTGATATTAATTTATCAACTTGTCAAAGGATGTAGATCCATCAGGTGTTTTCCTTCTACAGTTTCCAGGGTGTGTGTGGATCTATGACAATATTTAAATAAAATCTGGAAACTGTTTTGAAGCAGATATAAGGTTTAATTGTCTTGTTAGTGACAAACCGAACTGCCAGCAGGCCCGCGTGACCTGACTCGTGTTGGAGAGACATCCCTGGAGGTCAATTACTTCCTGCTCTGCCTTGGCGTCAGACTCCTGAATGAACCTGGAAGGAGTCTTTGGTGAACCCTCTGATCTGTTCGACATGAATAAAACATCAAAGCCGTTATCTCGCCGCTGCGCTCTCGGTTTCACAGGTGAAGATTAATCTGCGGCAACAGCTGATGAAGCCAAACGAGCCAAGCGTCGGCCGGGCCTCCGGGCGACTCCATCTGCCTTCGAGGAAAAAACACAAAACTGGACAAATGAGTCGCAGTGACAGAGGAGGGGGGAGGGGGGGGGGGGGGGGGGGCGGGGGGTGAGGTGATAATTAGACAGCAGGTCTCTCTGCAGCAGCTGCTCAGTGTCACTGTTGGGTTTGAGGTTCAATTCCTTCCAACTTCACGTTTCATATTATTTTTAAGTGGTCTACTGAGGTTATTTCTATGACGATGAAAACATCAACACTTATAGGATCCATAGGAGAAGGAGTGATCACAGTGTGATTGTGATAATCAGTTGCTCTGAGCCTCCCTTGTGATTGGCTGACTATTTTCTGAGTGATCCAATAAAAATAGAGCAGATTTCACATAAACACTCAATTTGATGGTGGGTCCAGGTGGGCGGGGCTTGGGACATGGCTGAGAGCGGTGACTGCTTTGTTGTGACATCAAAAGGTTACAGGAAGTCCTGACGGCTGGTTTTAAGGCTCAGTTTCTGAATACAGGCGGTGTGCATTTCTCTGTGGACTGAGGCTTTGATACTTTCACAGTATTAATATAGAACCTAGACCTGATCTATAATCAAACAACACATGGACATCTACCTTTAGACTGTATGGGACCTTGTAAATATGTAGTACTTACATATAAAATGAAAGGAAAACAATGGAGGCTGTAGATAAAATACATCCAAATATGTAACCAGCTGCAACCTGTGTTGGAAAACAGTAGGCAGCAGCTGGATCACCACTGTATGACTTACAGTATGGATGTTTACATCCTGTGTTGGTCCAGTGCTGCTGCAGCTGCAGGATGAGCAGTGTTTGTGATGTGTGTATGTGCTTCATCAAACAAAGCAAGCGTCCACTTGTAAAAAGCATTGTTCCATAAAACTCTACAGGTTACCTGTAAGACTCCGCAGCCAGGCAGCAACTCTGATAACCTGTCCAGTAGCTAGTTAAACGCCTCAGTCTGATCTCTTTGAGCCAACAACATGGCTGCTGAGTACAGTACAGGTGTGTTGAATGTATTTCCTTTTTAAGTTTTTCCAACTGAGATCCCTGGATATTTGTGTTCAGGTCTGAACTGAACTGTCTTACTTGAACTTGCTACTGGCTGGTGACAGGAGCTGACATCCAAAGAACTAAAAGCACAACTGAATATAAAAATTCAAAATACTCATGCTGAAGGACGTCAGCGTCGCTTTGTTGCTCATAGCAACAAGGTTGAAGGTAAAGGAGGAGGAGGAGGGAGGGTGGAAGCAGGGATTCATGTTTTATTCAAACAGCTGAGGAGAACAGAGAAAAGCTCTTCACACAGGAACTCATCCAGCTGCTGCGGTCAGGAGGTTTAGAGCAGATCCAGGAACAGTGGTTAGTCTTTATTAGGCTGAACAGGCCTCACATCCATCATCACGTCACAGCACACCAACACTCCTCCTCTGTGGGACCCTACGCTTCACATTTTACCCATGAAAACAGTGGAAATTCACAGAGTGGCCATGTGAACAGTGATGGGCGTGGAGTGTTGTGTTACTGTTGTTTGTCACAGAACTGAGTTTTTGCTTTTTTCAAAACATCTGCTTCTCATCAGGCATGGAATGAAAAATACAATCTGTGGTACAGTGGAGACTTCAAACCAGATTCCAGGATTATTTTCTGCATTTTAACGGTTTTATCACGTGATGAGATGAACGATGTGACCTCCTCTCACTCAGACAGGCTGAAGAGATGATTTTCATGCTTGTGCCTTGAGGTTTGTGGAGAAGATTTAGTGTGTGAAATTTTCAAGGACATGGTTTTTTAAAGCTCCATATTTTCTACTCTGTGTTAATCCATTAGAAGATATATTTGTGGTTTTAAGAACTAAAAACCATCTCAGTGTAGTTTTACATCTCCTCTCTCAGGCTTCTCTCTGGAACTCTAGTAACAACAGTTCGGTGAGCCAATCAGAAAAGAGGAGGCTCTGAGACTCTCTTCTGATTGGCCAACTGTGTTCTGAGTGAGTCGACACAAATATAGCAGATTTCACTAAACACTCAGAGAAACCAAATCCTGCAAGGTTTGCTGGTGGGTCCAGCTGGGCGGGGCTAGGGGCATAACTGAGGGTAGTGACCGTTGTGACATCACAAAGTTCCAGAAGTCCTGACAGCTGGTTTTAAGGCTCAGTTTCTGAATACAGCCTGTGTGCATTTCTCTGTGGACTGAGGCTTTGATATTTTCACAGTATTAATATAGAACCTAGACCTGCTTTATAACACATGGACACCTGCCTTTTTACTGTATGGAGCTTTAAGATTGTGATGAATCAACCTAGTTCATCAGAAAACGATGCAAAAATGCAACCATAAAGCAGCCCTGACATTTGGATCATTGCCCACCGTGGACTAATACGACAGGAGATGTTAATGGGATGAACACCTTGGTGTTAACAGTAAATTGTGAACTGTCTGAGGGTGTGTTTTACTGTCCAACCACGCTTCCAGGCAAGTTGCTTCTTACTGCCTTTGTTCTTTCATTCTGATCTTTTTTTTTTTTGGAAGTCCTGATTTCGTAGTCGTCTCTTCCATTGATACCTGGAAACAACAGATACTAAAACTGCCGTCCCATCCATTTCCTCCTTTTCCGACAGAGGAGATGGTGAATGTAGCCAGGTTACCTAACACCACAAACTTTGCAGGATAACCAGAGACTGAGGCAGAGTTTCTCCTCCCTGATCTGACAAGCTGGTGAACAGGTGACTCATTCTCACAGCACCTTCAGTGGTCACTTTAATTTCATGCTAATACTCAGATTTTTAAAAGCCACTTAGGAGACATGTTTCCCATGCATGACTGTCCAAACAGGCAGCTGAATATAGTATGTCCCTTTTCCAACATCTGTTTTGATAGAAAAAATGAAAAAAAAAGTAGACTTTTTTAGAACAGGAAACTCTTTGACCCTGGTGCGGTTGGGAAAGTTTCCCTGTGAGACGAGAGTCCTCCTCGAGAAGCCTTTTTCTCAGTCCAACATGAAACATGGTGAGAAGTAAAAACAGAATCATCTCCTCTGACATTAACAGTTTTCAGACTTCAGTGTGTCTGAGCATTTGTCTGATTCTTGTCTTTTCAGCTGTAAAGATGTAGGAGACGCTGTGAACTGGATTTCACTCGTTGCAAATTTATTTCCTCCTCAGCAACAAAAAACGTCACAGCAGCCTTCAGAAGGTCCTGCAGGTTGAACCAGGTTAATGAAACACTTTGAGCTCTGACTGATTAGCAACTTTAAAGTGACAGTTCGGGTTATTTGACGTGGGGTTGTGTGAGGTACTTATCTGTAGTCAGTGTATTGGCTGCAGTAGCTTCACATCAGCTCCCTCTCAGTTTAGAGGAGCAGCAGGAGCACAGGTACAGAAGCTGAGTGATGAGCTGTGGACAAAGTCAGCAGAAAAAATCATGTTTTAGTTAAAAAAAAAAAAAAAAAAAGCTAATATCAGTTCAAATGCTGATTTATTTTGAATATTTTCACGTTTTCTGCACTACAGTCTGTGAACTGTTCAACTAACTGTTCAACTCACCTTTCTTACGCACAACCACAACTCAGGTACGCACTGTATCACTCTGCAGATCAGCAGTTTGAATCAGAGTGTAGGTGCACTTATACGTAGGAATACGATAGTTCAGAGGGTTTGTTAATAAGTAAAACTGTCCAAGGTGACAATTGTTCTACACAACCCCACCACAATACTACTCAAGTAGTAACGCTATTGGTTTCGGGGATGTTGGAGGACTTAGGTGGTCCATGAGTTTTATTTTAATAGTTAAGTCCTTGGTCTGAAAAAGTCTGCGAAACACTGCTGTAAGGCTACAAACAACCCATAATGCAACACTCTCTGCATGCAAGACATGTTCAGTCCCAGTGACAAATAAATATTATGAAGATAAACCCCTGGAGGAAGTCATCCAGGACGTCACCTTAGACACCTTGTTAGTCTGTGTGTGTGTGTGTGTGTGTGTGTGTGTGTGTGTGTTTTGGCTCTTCCCCTGCAGCCTGTGAATGTTCAGCAGGTGTGAACGGTTCCCGTGTGCCGGCAGGTGGAGTCAGACTGTGGTTCAGATGGAGTAATTAGGCAGCACAGCAGGAGGCTCAGCTGAGAAACACCAGTAATATTAATACTCACTGTGTTTAATGAGGTTTGAGGAGCAGCTCCGTCTTTTCCCTCTATATTTTGAAGAGCCAGTCCAACATGGGGTCTCTGAGTGTGGGGTCTTGTCATAGACATTGAACGTACGTGCAGGTTCAACGCTGAAAGGAAATTTTAAAATCACAGACTCAGAACATTTGTGTCTTTGAGCAGGATGGGGATTCAAAGTCCCATCATGCATCAGTGATGTTGGTATTTTACATGAATGTCACGCCACTTCCCTCCCTCCCTCCTGCTTCACGTCTCTGCAAGGGATAAATTCACTGCTTTGAGAAAATCAAATCGATGCTGCACAGCAGTCCTTGAGAAGGCTTCACTCCTCTATGAAATGAAAACCTCACTGTGGAGATATCAGTGTGTGTGTGTGTGTTGTGTGTGTGTGTGTATTGTCTCTTTTCAAACACAGACACTTTTCAGTTTATGTCAAACAGCTCAGGAATGATCTGTTGTCAGGGGCAGAGCGGAGGTGAATAAATGAGTGAGTGGGTATTTCCAGTGATGAGTCTTTGTCAAGTTTCCTGCGGGGCTGAGTGACATCTCAACCAAAAGCTGCAGTTCCTCTAACGACCACTAGAGTCTGGCTCCAACACTGAGTCAATCCCCATAGACTCCCATGTTAAAATGTCCAACTTAACAGCAGAAATAAACATGTTTACAGCCTGGTACAGAAACAATTTTGGTCTCTAGAGCTAATTACCTCCTTCATGACGACTGTTTATATAACTCACCTGTTTACATTTTATTAAGGCTTAAAGTTATGGAGAATTGAGGGTGTGGCCTCTTTGAGTGACAGGTGGGTGAACAAATGCACCAAAATATCAGCTCCACCCATGCCCCTCCTCTTATTCATTTTTGAGATAGCTGGACACTGCCAAGATGACAATGGTGGAGCAGCTCACTCTGAGCTTCTAAACCACTCTTCAGAAACCTGTGGGTGATATCACAGGAACTATGTCCATTTTTATTTAAAGACTGTGGTGTGGACCTGCTGCAGTTTTACAGCCTGTCGTGACTCCAACCTTTTTTTCATGTGTGCTCTTGGTAAACATTCAGCTGGTTTCTCTTTTGACAACCAGCTGTTCTCCCTGTGTGTATTTGTTTCTGATGCAGTATATAATAAACATATTAACAGGAAGTAACAATCAATATTGCAACAGTCAAAAAGAGAAATATACATAGATACACATATTGAAAAAATTAAACTATGAAAAAAACTGGTGTTCTGTGCAGGGATAATACTCTGAGGTGTTACTGTAATGTGGTTGTTGATGGTTGATGAGGCCGGACGCAGAAGAAAAGGCAGGTGCTGGTCCATCACTGGGAGGACTGGACTGGAATTCTGGTCCTGATACAGACAAACATGTGACAGGACAATTAGTTCTTTATATTCAAACATGTCAGGTCTGTTGTGTGTGTATAATAAATGAACCCGCTGGTTCTGGATCAAACAGTCTCTTTGTCTCACTTATAAAAGAAAAGTTAGTGACGCATCAGGAGCAGGAACAGCCGCAGGAACAGACTAAATTCTGCTACATCGCTAAAACATCTGTCGACAACATCAGTCATACATTTATGCCCCTTGAAGTGTTTGTCGGTGCGGTTTGTCATTTGCACTAATGATACCTTTCGCTACAGAGCAACATTAGATGTTACTCACCAGTCTAACAGAAAAGATGCAGCTCGGCATCAAACTGCATCTCTTTACCCGGAGCTGTCTCCAGCGGCGGGAAGCCACACCAGGATTCACCCGTGTTTTCTTCTTGGTCGCTGAATGTGGTTTCTTGTCGGAGCGATTCTTTGGGATGGAGATAAAGATCTCTTTCTAGGTGCTTCAGACATCTGTGTGTTTCTGTGATGTTAGTCGGGAGTTTTTTCTTTAGTCGGGAGCTGTAGCGTAACTTTAAGCTAAGCTCTTCTTCTCTGTGGGACTGAGGGCAGACTAGACGCTACACTGACTCACACAGCATCTAGTGTCATAAAGTGGTATTACAACACGGCCCGGGATGCTGCTAGTTGGTTAGCATGCTCATTTCAGTAGATATCTCTTGGTCTTGACATCATCACTGTGGCTCCTTCACATACTATTGATAGTGTTAATTCATTTTTTGAACATTTTAAACAAAAATTCTGGCCAGATCTTACACATTACACCTTTAAACGCACAGTCCGTAACCTCACTTACTTCACAAAAGACAGCGTTTGGTGATGTCATGAAGTAGCGTGGGATCATGGGAGTTGTTGTTTTCACAGCTATTGATTCTCCTGGTTTGGATTCCTTCAGTGTCAGTGGTTCAGGAGGTTTTTACCAGCAGCTAAATTATCCACAGAGTTCATCTCCTCTCCACAAAAAACAGACCAGCTATATAGTAGAAACACTGAATGAAACAGGTTCACTTTGATAATCACTGACAGGACGTCTCCAGCAGCTGGGAGCTGAGCTGTCTAACATTTCCTCAGCTTGTTTCTCTGATAACTTCAGATCCAGTCGTCCGACGACTAAAATCCTTCATCTGGTTCAAATATAGAGCTGAAAACCACCAAGGTGTAAAAAGAGTATGTGGCTTAAAACTAGATAAAAGCCAATGTTGAGCTTCTGTCAGACAAACACATGGACACATGATCATAGAGGATGTGATGTCACTGAGACGTGATCAAACAACATGTATCATTACCATGATTAAAGTCACAGATTTCTCTGGTTTGAGAATTGATGGAAGCATTTGTGATAATGTAAGAACACAACTCAACAACATATAGAACAGAGGTCTAGATGTTTTTAGACATTTAATGTTGAGAAGTTACAGATTAGAACTTAAAATAAACTGAAGTTGAATCGTCTAAATCACCAGACATTTGACCCAACATTCGCTCTACTCTAAAGCTGGAGTCTTGGATATCTGGCTTCTAACTACGACACGTGTTGCATCGCAGTTGTTGATCAGTGACTCTGTAACTATCAGCTGATTGGTCCGTGATCACAGCTGACCTGTGAGTGAAAGCAGCAGAGAATCATCATCTGAAACAAAAAGTGTTAGAGCAGCGGACAGAAGATGAGGCATTGACGTCCGTTTCTCCTGGAGTTACAGCCGCAGTTGTGGGGAGGTGGGGGTTGGGGGCCGGCTAGGTGGCCATGGTGACCGAGCCCGGGCTCAGGGGATCTAGGAGGTGGATCTGCCCGTGGGCGGCGGCGGCAGCTGCCACGCTCCGTCAGCTTCTTTAGTTCTGCTCCGGTCCAAAAGAGGGAATTATGTGCATTTCAAATCCCTGTTTCTGTTGTAAAATGTATGAGGGCAAGGAACCTGAAAACAACAAGGCCGAGGTTGACTACCAACACACACACACACACACACACACACACACACACACACACACACACAAAATAACAGTTAATATATCAGCAGCCAGCTTCTCATTCCTCAGATAAGGCATGCAGTGTTAAAACACACACACACACACACACACACACATACTCTTTGGTCTGAACACAGCAGAGACTCTTTCATTTGCATGTCAGTCTGTCGCCAGCTGGAGGCTGCTTGTTGTTCAGCATAATCCTAAATTGTCTGGATATTAAAAATTTGGCTTTCTGAAAACTGAAAACAGGAAACAGAACACACTCGCCTCCCTGTCTCACACACACACACACACACACACACACACGCATATATACAGTGTTTGTTGGCCTCCAGGCTCTGAGCTGCTGATGGATGTGGCTGCTGGTTGGACTTAATTAGCCATGAACAGCCTGTGGACCTGCACAGGACTGAAGACAAGGTTTCCAGTGACAAAAATTTAAACTGGGCTGAATCTGGTCACATCACTGATGTACATGTTCCAGGAGAGTGGCAACCTGAAGTGAAGCCAACACTCACACTAAAACAATGCTGCTGGGTTTTAGGTTTGGGTAGGTTTGACTTAGCATTACGTTAAGTATAGTGACCCATCACTGCATCACTCTTCGCAGTCCACCATTTTTATGCAATTTAGGCCACCAAAGGAAAGACTGGTATGAAAAACATGAATTTGAAATCTTTTTTTTTTTTTTTCAACCCACTTTTAGGAAGCTTTAGTTCAACAACATAGTCATTTGTACCCATTTTAGGGTAGAGAACATAACACAACCCTGCTTGTTTTAACATCCCATGGCTGGGTCAGACCCAGCACTGGGTTACCAAAATAACCAAAATTGAGTTACTTTCATCCCAGCAGTTTTAAAAGTGCTGAAGTTTTTAAAGCTGCAGTTCCTGTAATGACCACTAGAGCCTGGCTCCAACAGTGAGTCAGTCCCCACAGACTCCCATGTTAAAATGAGTGACAGGAGAGTATGCTTGCCACCAGAGGTGTAGTGCTACTTGTTCGTAGCAGAGTACCAGAGCACACCTATGACGCACAGTTAAGTTGCAGCTCGTTTCTAAGGTGATGTAACCACTGCTCCTACATAGATTACTCGACTGTGATCACATTATCAAATGTAAGACTGACTTCATGAACATTTTCATCATGTTGAGAATATGATGCAGCATCAGACAAACATCCAGCTCAGTCATTTTAAATGATACCATGGATGTAGCAGGTTGTAATTAGCGTAGCATTAAGCAGCAGGTGAATGAACACAAGTAGTTTGTGTTTTGAATGATTTCATTCACTGACTTGTGTCTGCTATATGTACATATATTGAATTTCCATGTATGAAATATACATTTTTATTTTATATGTACATATATATAAAAATTATATAGGAAACCTATTAGAAATTGGAACAATTCCATATACTGACATATCTAGCCTATACAAATACATACGTTTATGTCCTTCTATTGCAGCCATATGTTACATAAATATATATCCATCCCAAAGCCTGTCAGTATATGTTGATATTATATAAAGTCTGAGACTTTCCTAGAATGTGAAGGTAGACATGTTTAAATGAGAAATGAATAAGAAAAACATACATAAACATATAGATTTTTAACATGTATGTTGTTTAAATAAAATTGCATAAATAGATAAAATATAGAACGTTAACACATAATTTTCACATAGAACACTATGTGTGCTGTATAAAAATTCATCACACAGATATTTTTAATACATGTATAGATACAAATTTTACTATGGGCATTTCATATATGTTATATACTTATATCTTCATATATCCAGTGGATGTATATATGTGATGATAATATATTCCCTTATAGGTGACATATCACTCTTGATATAGGGACATATAGGTCATATATTACATTTCTGTATGGGATGAACCTCTTAACAAATGGTGGGAACACTTTATTTTACTGCTAATTTCCTGGAGGCTGTTCTTGGAAACATCCTTGTAATTAACAGCTAAATACCAGACAAATTATAGGAAAGTTTCCAGGGAAATTAGCTGGAAAATACAGAATCCGTAAAAACGTTTTATCACTCCTCCTTCATGTGTTTTTGTCTCTTGCCCGTGGCTGGTTTCCCTTGTTTCCTCAGTCCTGGTTTCATAGTCTCCGAGCTGGAGGTTTACATCTCGGTGTGTCCCCCTTTCAGGCGCCCAGCTTCAGGGTTTTTGCGGCAGGTTGTTACTGCGGCCGGCGGCAGCCATTTTTAGGACTAGGGGAGGTCTGCAAACAGTAATTACAGGCCATTACACGGCTCTTCTAAGTACACTCAGCTGTGGTCTGTGACACACACACACACACACAGAAAGAGAGAGAGAGAGAGAGGCAGGAATCTGTGGCTTTTATCTCAAAGAAAATGTGGATAATTTAAGTCGGCTGCACATTTCTGAGTTGTGGAGACCTGTTATTATCAGACAAGACAGCAGAGTGTGTGTGTGTGTGTGTGTGTGTGTGTGTGTGTGTGTGTGTGTGTGTGTGTGTGTGTGTGTGTGTGTGTGTATGTGTGTGTGTGTGTGTGTTTGTCCTCTAATCTACTTCCAGAAAAGAAAACGTTCTCCATGAGCTTTTAGTGAATAAATGTCAATAAGTCACATTATAACATTTTGTTAACTGATCAGTAATAAAACTGTTAAGAGCGTTCAGGAACTGACTCAGAAAGTTCAAGAGGAAACTTTGCTGAAGTGATGTCACATACAGAGTCAGATGAGATGATGGATCTCAGGTTCTCATTTCCCAGAGGCCCTGTGCGACTGCTCTGTCCTGACGGCTGGTTTTAAGGCTCAGTCTCTGAATACAGGCTGTGTGCATTTCTCTGTGGACTGAGGCTTTGATACTTTCACAGTATTAATATAGAAGCTAGACCTGATCTATAATCAAACAACACATGGACATCTACCTTTAGACTATATGGAGCTTTAATGTAAAGTTAAACTTAGAACTGACACCTTGACTCCTTTTTTTCTTTTAACTCTGGAGCTGGAATCTGATGTTAAATCCTAATCTCATCTGGTTCTGCTACTAGAAGAAAACTAGACTTATTATCGACCTTCCCTCAGATCACAGATGTGTGTTCTCTCTGAGCTTACCTGTTATTTCCCTGGTGGAAACACAGCACGCACACTCACCTGTAGCCCAGGTGTCTGCTGTGTTTCTGTGACATGAGGCCTTATTGCTCTGTCTGATAAACAGTCATCTGCTCTGCTTCAGTGTTTATTGTTCATAAACTCAGAAACCCGTCTGGGCCTGTGTTGAGAGTGAGCAGAGCGGGGACGTTAGGAGTCTGTCTGTCTGCCTGCCTGCCTGTCTGTCTGTCTGTCTGTCTGTCTGTGGTCTTCTCTAACCCACCCCCTTTACTCGTCTCTTTGTTGCAGATCTGTCAGAGAAGAAGAGCGACCTGAGGGTTTGCGATGACTCTACCTGTCGATTCGGAGGCGTCTGCAGGGACGACGGCGCTCAGCTCAAATGTGTCTGCCAGTTCCAGGTACATCAGGTTACTTCCTCTTCCTCACTGCCTTTAAAACACAGTTTGTGACACCTTCATTCAATTCATGAAAACACAATAGAATTGGTGGTGTGCAGCTAGACCACATCAGACCAGGTCTAGATGATCTGCGTTTTCACAGTTTATACAAGTTCTTACTGAAGTCTACATGTTATCGTGTTCAGGTTGAGTGTAAGTATAAATGTGAGGGTTTTTAAGCTGGAGCTGTAGTTGTCTGGATGGATCCCTTTCTTTCTTTCTTTCTTTCTTTCTTGCTTTCTTGTTGACAAATGTCACCACTGCCATCATGCTCAGACAGTTTGTTTTGTGAATGAATAAAAGAAGGCGGAGTCAAAGGGAGGTGTGTATGGGGTTCAGGACTTTGACTCTATAGAGACACAGAGTCCAGACAGGCTGGATGGACACCGATGGACACAGCAGTGCATCTTCTTAAAGACCACGTTGGCTCTGCTGTTGTACATAAGCTGTGTCTCAAGTCTGGAGTCGAACCGAAAGGTCCGGTCTGCAGAGGATTTCCTGTTTATCCTCGGCTGTTTTGCAGTCCACCGTACTCTCTTTTTGAAAAGTGATTCATCTACGGTATGCAATGAAATTTGGGATAGGTTGGGCAACAAAGCATCCACCCGTTGGAGCTTTTGTCGCCCGGGAAACAAATTCCGCATTTGAATGAGCCTTGGAAATGGGACAGCCCTCATCATGGTCTTTGAATGCAGCCTCGGAAAGGAGATTTTTGTGAACAGTCAGTTCAGCATATGATCCAGATGTTTTGGGGGGGTTAAAAGCTGATTGGCTAAAGGCACACTTCCTGTCTGGTATGATGGCTACACACGTATGAACACACGCGCGTGAAGAGATTGACGCACTCAGGTGATATTTGCTCATTTACAACAATGATTCGTAACAATGTGTAAACACTTTGTGTTTTCTGCTACATGAAAGTAAAAGGCAGCTCAGAGCTGAAGGAGCCTCTTAATGCTGGAGACTAGATCTGAGTGTACGTGCAGAGTCAGCAGTCTGCAGCACATTTATCCTCTGCGCTGCTAAAATAAGCTTGAAACATATTATAGTTTCTCTGCAGGTGTGTGTGTGTGTGTGTGTGCTGGAATGTAAATCACTCACAGTGTGTACATCACACACACACACACACCTTGACATGTGTGTGTTTTCGTCTATCTCGATGACAGAGTCTCATCAAAGTGATTTCAGAGTCTGATGGAGGTCTGCTCCTGCTCCTGATGGACCTCCTTCCATCTGCTCCGCCCGCCCACCTGCAGGCAGGGCAACACAGTCAGAATATCAAACATCCCCCAACTGACTGAAACTCATCACTCCCACTCTGTAGTCACTCATTTAAAGGACTAATCTGTTAAATTTCCATGTAAATAAACCGTCTGTGCTGGAAGCAGCAAGGATCCATCTATATCCTGATCATTAAAACTTTTCCATTTGCCTCTCTAAACAGAAGACGACGACTTTCAGTCAGCACAAACAAAGAAACTCAGGCTGACTCAAAGTGTTGTTAATGAGCTCTGCTCTCTCCATCTGTCACTTCATTTGAAGCCTCTTCGATCTTCACATCCTTGTTTTCCTGGACTGAATGTGGCAGAAGGTTCGTCTCACCGGATCTTAGGGTTCAGGTTTACTCTGTACTCTGATGTTCAGGTTCAAATTCCCAACTTATTCCATATCGTTTTAGCTGTTTTACCAGAGGAACAGGTGGTACATCATCACAGCTCATTCTCCTTTTAAGTTCAGATTGAAATCAAACACAGCAGCAGGTCACCACACCAAAGCAGAGACACAATGATTAGGAGAGACCAAGCGACACTCTTTTATAACAGGGTATTGACTGGGAGATGCATTCTGATTGGATGCCCCACATTTTTACTTTTGGGAAATGAACTGCACTTATACAGCACTTTTGCCACACACTGAAGACTCGGCCATCAGGAGCAATTTATGGTTCGGTATCTTGTCCAAGGACATTATGACGTGGGCTGGAGGAGCCGGGATCGAACTGCTGACCTCCTGATTAGAGGACGACCCACTCTACCTCCTGAGCCTCAGCCGCCCCAAAGCAAGGGTCAAAATCGAAGCAGCAGCAGCAGCAAAATGTTCTGACTTTTAGTCTATAATATAGACTCACTCCAAAACCATGGTGCCCTACATTTCCCTAATGATCCCATCAGGAGGACTCTTCACAGGCAGTAAACTGAACTTGTCAAGGCTTTGCCAAAGGGCCTCTGAGCAACGCAGTTCCAGCAGAGAGCTGTACAGACTAAACCGATGCCTCTGTGTGAAGCACATGCCTTCATGTGATTGGCTGTTCTGAGAGACAGCAGCTGATCCTCGATGAACACCCTCACCTCAGATTGTGAACGCCACGCTCTGCAGCGTCTGATGAAACTGTTTGTTCTTCCTCTCACTGAGTCTAGAAGGCTGCCATATTTCTCTCTAATGTGACCGTAATTACAACAGAACAGCAGCAGGTGTGTGTGTGTGAGTGTGAGTGTGTATGTGTGTGTGTTTGTGGAGGTCCAGTATTGTTCAGATCTCAGGATTTTTTCTCTTCTCTGCTTCTAGATAAACGCTCTGTGAGCTTTTAGTGAGTAAATGTCAATAAGTCACATTACTACATTTTATTAAGTGATCAGTGATAAAACTGCAAAGAGCAATTTGCCTCTGATGCAGACAATTGGTAGATGCTACAATTTACACGTCCTCTAAACACCTCACATGCAGACAATCGTTCGACTGCAATTTACAGATGTCCCATAAACGCCTCACATGCAGCTATTGGTAGACACTATAATTTACAAATGTCTCCTTAACGCCTCATATGCAGGATCTCGGGAATGGGTACAATTTACAGATGCCTCTAAACGCCTCACATGCAGACTATTGGTAGACACTACAATTTGCATATGTCAACTTAATGCCTCACATACAGGCTTTTGGTAGATAGTTCAATTTACAGATGCCCTCTAAAAGCCTCATGTGCAGGCCATCATAGACTCTAGCTACAGCACACATCATCAGGGGCCCCACTAAGGGGGGTTTTGGACCAGCAGCAGTATAGTGTCTGTATAGTGTCTTTAAGGGAGGTTTAAGGGGGTTTATAGTTAATGTGCCAATATGAGGGGCCATCAGGGGCCCCTATTCTCCTTAGGGGCACCAAGAATTTGCCTGGTTTGCCTCTCCTGGTTTGTCTTTACTAACAAGAAAAAACCAGGAGAGTAAAAAGGTTTGAGAAGAAATGCTTCATGAATCCAAAACTGAAGCAGCTGTCAGAACCACAGCAGCTCAGTGTTAACAGTGTTCACCTGCCACAGTCTGTGGGAGGAGTGAACACTGCAGGGAAGCACAAATATGTTATTACCATGTTGTCTCTGGCAAACTGATGTATACTTCACCAAACTGCTGACGGAGCGAGTGGAGCAGCAGCCTGACAGGATGATGCTTCACTTCCTCATATCTAAGAAAAACATTCCCTCAGCTGGAGTTTGGATGTGAAGGAGACAAACTGCCAAAAACTGAGCACGAGCAGCTTTGAAGATAACAAGCGAGCGGACGTCCTGCTGCTCGCCGACACTCTGATCCTGCCTCTGCTCCAGAACTTGCTCTTAGCACATGAATCTGTCCCTGCCTGCTCTGCAATCTGAATTCACCGACTGAATTTTTTTTTTTTTTATCACTGATTAACTTCTATGAAGCAGCAGCTGCTGCAGACGTAACTGGAGTCTATGTCTGTCATACAGAGTGTAAACCTTCACTGTGTGTTTGTGCAGCCTGTCACAGAGGTCACCGAGGTCGTCTCTGCAGGGGATCCCTGCTAAATGATTGATGGCTGCGAGTTAATAGAGTATGGATTGCTGAGCGCTGATATGTGTCCTTGGCAGCTGCAGCACAGTCGGGTTAGTTTGTCCAAAGCTTCCTGCAGAATGAGAGAAACTGTTGATCGTGCTCTGGTTGTTGCAGGAGTCGCATCATATTTAATGCTCATTGATTTAAAGACGTCACGTGTTACATAACTGACGGCTTGTTTCTGTGTTACCGACATTTCCTCTGTCACCAGCAGATATGGAGACATTTATAACACCAGCTTCGTCCTCTTGCACCTTTTAACTTTCTCTGACATCATCCGTGGCTTTGTGGCTCCGCCCTCTGAAGTTTGATTCAATAAAATACCTTGTTTCTACCTTTAAAGTCCTCAACCTCTGACCTCTGAAACAACAAAGTTTCTTTGCATGTGAGAAGAGAAACTTTATTTAGAAACAAACTTTTTTATTTGCACTTTTAAGTCATGTTTGTTTATTTTTTTCTTGTATATGAAAAGTAAAAAAGTCAAGGTGACAACCTGTGAGGTTGTTGATTTGTTTCCGTAGCTGAGTGTTGATCTCTGTAGTGTCTTCGTGCAGCACTTCCTGCTGATCCTGTCAGTCAAAAAGCAGGGCTGTTTATAGTCCAGACTGAAATGCTTCAACAACTGTTGGTTGGATTGTGATGAAATTAAGTTCAGATGTCCATGCTCACCTATAGACTGTAAATAAAAATGGATGTAGCCCTGAATCCACTGTAGCCATCTTGGCAGTGTCTGAATCCGCACCTAACTCCCAGCTAATCCAAAAATGGGCAAAGAGGTGGGGTGTGTGTGTGTGTAGCCAAGAAGCCATGAAGACTACGGTTCATGCCGGCAAGCACATGTACACCCACCTGTCACTCAAAGAGGCCACGCCCTCAATTCTACATACTAATTGCCCTGGTTGGTCATCCAGCCTGGCGCATTACACAATTAGCATTAATCAGCTACAGTTGATATAATGTACCACCAGATATAATCTGTCACTTATTTTAAAGAGATAGTTCGGGTTATTTGATGTGGGGTTGTGTGAAGAAGTCATGCACTAGACTCAGATCAGCGCACTGCCTGTTAGGAAAGGCAGCAGGAAACACTAGCAGAGCGGTGTGCTGCTGTGGGCGGGGCCAGCAATTTTAGACTTGTTTAAAAGGTGCCCACTGAAGCAATCCAGTATCTTTTAAAATGTACGCTTCATGTAAAATATTGTCAGTGGTTTGTCTTCCTGTCAAAACAGCAATTTCCTTTGGCACTTCCTTTTTTCAACCACTGAACTACCGTTACCCTGCACAAGCACCTACAGAGCGCATTGTATTATACCACTTTCTGATTCACTCAGCTGACCTGAAATAACTCAACTTTAGCTAAAGTGACTGTCCCAGAACTTTGTCTGTTTTCTCTATACTTTGACCAAATTACAGAAACTTCCTAGGAGACTTTCAAAACAAAGGGTGACCGCCACCTTTTTCTCATCG
Source organism: Seriola aureovittata (assembly GCF_021018895.1). Lineage (NCBI taxonomy): Eukaryota > Metazoa > Chordata > Actinopteri > Carangiformes > Carangidae > Seriola > Seriola aureovittata. The sequence continues at coordinate 2,272,972 of NC_079375.1, forward strand.
TGTCATTTGCTCTAAAGGGAAATGTCAGGGAATAACTGGACAATGAAGAATGAAACAATGTTCAGTGTCAGCCTAATTTCAAATACTTGATTGAATTAACACATCGTGGTCAGTACTCTTAGCGTTCAGGAGGCCGAGCTCTCTCAGCCACTGCGAGTGGTCATCATCAGGTCTGGAGTTGGAGAGTTGGAGAGCAGCGGTCACATTGAAACTTAATTAACATTTGATTGTGTTTGATTTCCAGTGCCACAAAAACTACATCCCTGTGTGTGGCTCGAACGGAGACACCTACCAGAACGAGTGCTACAGGCGACAGGCGTCCTGCAAACAGCAGAGACTCATCTCGCGGGTGTCTGACGGCCCCTGCTCCACCGGTGAGTCTGCCAGGAAATACATAGGGTCAACCAGGGGGGTGGGCGTGTGGAATTACAACTCTTCATTTATTGATATCGACCAGTGAAAGAGTGTGTGAAGGACATCAGTCAGTGTTTTAAAGGTTTCAGTCATTTAAAATGTCCTTAAAGTGTCGTCAGAGGAAATAATTCATCCGCTGCCTCGTAAAAACAGACGTGACGTGTCTTCCTTTCTTCCATCAGTCATGTTCCTGCAGCTGGTTCCTCTGTCGTCAAGTGATAGACATGGAATTATAAAAGAAAACTGTTGACATGGAAAACTGATTGTTGAGCCAAATAAAATCAAACAAAAACACTCACAGTGGAAATTTTACCTGCTTCTATTTAATGCTTAATAACTTCTAATGGAAACATCATAAAGCCACGGTTAATGATTTGAACTGAAGAAGACACTGGTGCCATTAAATTTAAAAATTCCTTTTAAATTAGGCTACTTAAAAAAACATTATTATAGTTACTATTATTGTTATTATTATTTATTTGTACGATATTAAATGTTTATTTGGTTGGGGGCAACTGGGGCATATTATGGTGTAAAAACAAAAATGTTAATCTGTGATATTGTATTGCAGGTTGTTTTATAAGAATATAATTAGAATATTATTATTATAGTTATATTATCATATTATTATTATTATAATAAACAAATAAAATAACATCTAAATTAATTTATTGTTATTATTTATATTTATTTAAAATGTATATAACTATTTATATCATTATATATATTTATTAAATTTTCTATATTTATTTTTATTTTAATGGTATATTTGTTAATTTATTAGTTGAGTTTAACTTAATAATTTACATATAGGACATTTAGTACATCATTTTCCTTATTTTATTATCTTTCTTATCTTCCTTTTTTTTACAGTGAACCTACTAAAATATGAATTTTAAAAAAAATCTACACTTTCAGGTTACGTAAAAGTTTCTCAAATGCTCATTCAGTTTTATCAAAATAGAGGGAAGTTGGAAGATTTTCATTAATTATAAAATAACACTTATGAACTTAAAATTTCACATATTTGTAGTTTATAAGTTGCTACTGATTTTGAGACCTTTGAGCAACTTGTTTCACATGTAAACAAACTGTAGAACAAAACACTTCCAGAATGATCCACAGTGTCGGTGATAGAGATTTTTAAAATTATAACTTTACTTTAACTTTCTTAAGTTTGAAAATGACATGTGCAGTATTTATTATACTGTCGATTAACTGAGGTCCTGGTCTGTAATATTCACTCCAGTAGCAGTTATTTGTCTTTTTCCAGAAGCTCAAAAAGCAAATCTGTGACGCCTTGAACGCCACACCTCCAAAGTAAAAGATGACGTCATGTTCCTCAACAAATGTTCCTGATATCCAAAGTGACTGTCCGACAGCCTGGCCGGTGGTTGCTCATGCGATTAATCAGGCACCATGACCCCTCTTAAGCACCTCTTCAATTAGTCAGGGACCAATTCAGGCTTAATTCCTTCACTGTATTTATAGTGTCATATTTAAGGTGTGTGACTTCCATTCACCTCTATTGTGCTGTGGTGCAGACAGAAAAACCTGTGTTTTTGTACTTGTACAGAGGAGAAACTCTGTATCTTTCTCACCTCACATCCTCACAACCATCATCACCAGCAGACATCTTCAGCAACAACAGTAGTCCACTGAATACTGTCTAGTTTCCATGGTTACAGAGCCAACAATCCAGCATGACTCTACAGGTGTTAAACTAAATATATGTTTGGGAACTGTGCTCATTTGGAGCCCACACCAACTCACTGTCTCTTCAGCAACGTTATACTAATCGTTTTCACCCAAAGCATGATGGGAACTGTAGTGCCACAGCTCTGACTGTATCATTTACACTGTGCAGCTTCATGTTAACTCACTCAGCTGATCCTCCTGTAATGTGACTGTAAGTGTCTCAATAATGTTTTTAATTGCACTCTACTGCAGCGTTCACCATCATATTTTTTATTGAACACCACACGCCAAGCCCCCAATCCACCACTCTCTCTTTTCCCTAATGTTACCATCAGTCAGATTGATTTCAGAGAACGAGCCAGTTAATCAACTACAGATCAATTTCAATTAGGAGCCGCAGATTAGAACCGTTACAATTCCTCTCTAAAAGCTGAGTGGTTCCCAAACCGCAGTGCTGGGACCCTCCAGAGTCCGTCAGAGGTTTCAGAAGGGACCCCAGTGAAATGAGGATTGGTTTAAAGGTCTCTGGCTCTGAGCCTCTCTTCTGATTGGCTGACTGTTTTCTGAGTGATCCAATAAGAATATAGCAGATTTCAGGTAAACACTCAATGAAACCAAATCCTGCAAGGTTGGATGGTGGGTCCAGGTGGCCGGGGCTTGGGGCTTTGTTGTGACATCAGAAAATTCCAGAAGTCTGCCTCAACCGGTTTGGTTATACTATATGGACCTTTAAAACTATCAAAAATAATAAAAGAAATATCCTCCTGACATAAATAGGGACTTTAAGCAGCGACAGTCGAAGTGAAGGCTTCAGTACCTGTATATATTCTGACACGTTGCAGTAATAATGGAAATCAAAGATCGCTAAGCAACATTTAACTCTAACAAAAGCTCCTTCACTACTTCAGGAAACTGAGGTCGCTCTGAACATTGCTGCAATACGTCTCTTAAAATGACCTGAGAGCTCTTGATATTTGCTTTAGAGACAATTTAATATGAAATGAGGAGTTTGTATAAATCTGTCTGTTACTTCAGCACCACGGACAGCGTCATGGTTTCATCAATACACAGCACAGTGAGGTTGTGGCGTAGAAAGGGAGGATGAAGGTTACCAATAGTAATTTGGTCTTCTTTTCTCAACAATGTTTATTAAACATTTTTCTTACACAGATGTGCACAACTAACAGCAAAGTGCCCCATCAGTCAAAACACACACACTGGCACAAAAGGACAAAAATCACAAAGAACAACTTCTCAGACAAAACAACGTAAATCCCAGATGCAAATTAAAATAAAATTAAAGGTACTTCATCTTTAGCAACTTGAGCTCAGCATAACCGTGTTGCTGCAAGGTTTCAATCAACGAGTACTCATTCCTCCTCCTCGTCTGTGTCATGGTTTACCATGACGGACAATTTGTTTGGATTTTTTTATTTCCTGTCTTTGTACTCCCCTTTGTCCGTGTGGGTTCATCTGCTGTAATGGTCCTTGGTGTTATCTGTTGTTGTCCCTTGTGTCTCCTGTTGTAATTCCTTGTGTACCCTCGTGCTTCGGTTTCCTGTTCAGTTGGATTACCAGTTTTTTGTTAGTAATAACTTTTTGTTATTAAAACATTTTGCACTACTCCCTTTGTGTTGGTTGCATTTGGGTCCAGCCATACCCCCAAACGTGACAGTCTGTTATATCCATGCATTTCACAAGAGCAATAAATGGTCCCCAAACCTATTCAAACATATCCTGTTTCTCTTTTCATATATAAACCACTCTTACTGAGGGAAAAGTGCTTAACATTTGCCTGACCCATTATGCAGCACTTGGTCCGTTAGCCATTTTCCAAAACATTGCAAATGATCTTTTAGCATGTCCCACGATTTCTCATTTCACTTTCCTACCACACAGCACATTCTGTAAAAAGTAGAAAACTGTAGTTGGTGTATATCCACAGGTTTGTTAAATACAGAGAATAAAGAAAGAACTTCATACCAAAGCTTCACAAGGTTATTAAAAGTTGTGTGAAGCCCCAGGTGAAGGAGAAAAGGATTCATAAGGTCACATCCTCCTCTTATACACTAACAGTGTGAAATCAGCTGCAGACGCCTCTCTCTCATCCTCTCTGTCCTTCTCTCCGGTCGACAAACCAATAACAACACTAGTTTTAGAGAGCGATAACTCTGTGTGGAGCTTCTGACTATTAGCTTTGGAGCTAAACCTGCCGCTGACCTGTGATCAGATCCCAGTGAGGAGTTCTCAGCCTCCCTCCCTCCCGTGACCTCACGGCGTGCTCTCTGAAAGCAGCCGACTCTCTGCATTTCCTCCTCCTCTCCTGCTCAGGGAAATAAACTCTTGCGCCATTGCCTCAGCTCACAGCCGCCCAACACTCCAATTAGAGGAAGCATAAATCTCGGGAAGAGGAAATTGCAGGAGGACAGGAGGGAGGCGAGGGAAGCGGAGGGCATATTGCAGCGCCGGATCCCCAGTGTAACGGGTAATAAGAGCACAGCGCCGGGCGGTGCCTCCTGGGAAATCAGGCCACTGGAGTTGACCGCCACCACCAACACCACCGCTGTGATGTTACCATAAGTTTCCCAAACACATCTCTTTAGAGTGGGATGAGAATATAACCCCTGACTGGCCTGCAGAGACGCCTGAGTCCACAGAGTCGCTGGGTGATGAGAAAAATATTAACCTGTTTTGTGTCTGCCTCAGTATGGCTTTGACATACGGCTGCTGATCATCCAGCTGTGCAACATTAAACCAGCAGGTTTCAGGAAATCATACCTGCCTCATGACAATATCTCTCACATACAACATGTCTGAGTGCTTCAGGAATATATTATATAACCACAAGCACATGGTCATCTCTGTTTCTGTTTCTGCCTCTTAGTTTCATTCAATCATTAGCCATACTGCTTGTCCTTAACATTGTGCGAGCGCGGGATACATGGGGTACAGGTTCTATATTAATACTGTGAAAGTATCAAAGCCTCAGTCCACAGAGAAATGCACACAACCTGTATTCAGAAACTGAGCCTTAAAACCAGCCGTCAGGACTTCTGGAACTTTGTGATGTCACAACAAAGCAGTAACCGCCTTCAGCCACACCCCAAGCCCCACCCACCTGGACCCACCATCCAACCATGCAAGATTTGGTTTCTCTGAGTGTTTAGACATGAATTGTAATAACTTTTGTTGATCCTCTGACTGTTCGTTAATGTTTGCTTTATGACTTTAATGAAGAATCACAGGCAAAAACTGTTTTATGAAATTGATATTTCACACTTATTTCTCCTCCAATCACAAATTGCCATACAGATAGTTTAGGTTTTGGCGAACTTTAAAGTTCTTTTCGAGAATTGGTGTTAAATGACTCCTAAATGAAGCTGCAGATAAAAAAACAACACCAATGAAAGTTGTGGCCTTGTTCAACTATTTTTGAAAAACCTTGTGTTTCCCACCGTGACCTGAGCAGAAAATTGAACGTGGAATTGGGTGACAAAGTGACCTTTGTGTTTGCCTCTGGTGAAACACTGTGAATCTTATTTTAAAAGGGTCCATTTTGTTGTAATAAATTCAATTGTAACACCTCCTTCTGTTCATTGCTGTTGAGATCAGCAATGTCTTGTCTTCAGAAGAGGCAGAAAGGGCAAAAACAAAACAAAAAAAAAAACAAAAAAACAAATATATATATATATATATGGTAGATTTGTGCTTTGAGTTGTGATTCACTGTGTAAGGGCTCATTTTTCTGTCCATTATGTTTCACATCAGAGACACCAGGAAAAACCACGTGTGCACTGCAGCAGCAGAAGAAGAAGCAGCGAGCTACAGTCACAGCTTCGGGCCGCTTCAGTAAACACAGGGTCGGCCATGTTTAATTTCCTCAGCAGGTTTTATTGACTCTCTGCTACTGCAGCGTCTGATTCCTCAGCTGCGACAGAGACTCAGTTTTTAATCCTCGGGAGGATTTGTTGATTCGTTGAGCCGCAGCAGAGTTAATGTGACCTCTCAGTAATGAACTAAATGCTCCGTTACAAAGGCTCTTTGTGATTTACGGTCAAATATTCCCTCATGAACATGTTTGGAGTTATTTATCGATGAAAGTAAAACAGTGCTGCATGTGTTTTATAACAAATTTTATACTATAGACTGTAAATAAATATGGATGTAGGTTTCTGAAGAGCGGTTTTGAAGCTCAGAGTGAGCTGCTCAGAGTGAGCTGCCCTGCCGTCGCCATCTTGGCAGTGTTTAAATCTTCCTCCAAACTCCCAGCTACTCCAAATATGGTCAAAGTAGTGGGGCGTGTGTGGAGCCAAGACTTTGGTGCCTGCTTGTCCCCCACCTGTCACTCAAAGAGGCCACGCCCTCAATTATACATAACTTTAAAGGTGCACTATGCGTTCCTACATGACGTCACTTCTGTTGACGTTCGAAGTAAATACCAAACAAAACAGAGCAAGCTCGCCCCTCCCCCCCATGTTTGCATCGGACTGGAAGCCCTTCTGCCGGCGGAGTTCTCGCCACCTTTGAATCGATTCCCGAATATAACTGCAGGTCTTCGTTCGTTTCTTCTCCATTTCTCTCCTCCTCGCCGTATATTCATCCGAATGTCTTTTCTTTGGTCGTGTCCGTGCCTCGGCCATTTCCCAAAATATATTGTTGAGTCGTTAGATCTAGTTCACGGCGCCGTCCAGCTATCTACTCTCAGATACTCACGCTACTCTATCAACTCTGCTCACTGCCCCCCCCATATGTGCACGTGCACTAACCCCCACCCCCTCCCCCAACCATCTTGTCAGTGATTGGCTGGAACATGGTTGGTTATGTTTTGGGGCACAGCCTGTGCCCCTAGTGTTTGTTTGCCGTTTGTGACGCCTGTGTTGTCTCCAGAGACCGCGCTTTTTCACAGTGTATTCAGGGGGCAGGCAGCTAGCGGATCAAGGGGAGATGCCTATGATTTGAGACAAAAATAAAATCGTGCTGAAACCATGCAGGAATGCATAGTGCACCTTTAAGCGTCAATAAAATGTAAACAAGTTTGTTTCTGCTGGGAGTCTATGGGGATTGACTTAACTGTTGGAGCCAGACTCTAGTGGTCATTAGAGGAACTGCAGTTTTAAGCACTTCAGTGTTGGCTTCATTTTATAGTTAATTTGTGAAATGTATTTTCAATATGTTTCAATCATCCCCAGGGTTGAGGTCAATTGCAACATCTGAATTCTTTCATTCAATAAATATTGTGAATGATCTGTCACGTATAATCAAATTTAAATGGAATGAGTCCTTAGCAGACGGATATAAGTTTAATATATAAAGGTTTTGAGTCACCGTGAAAAATATAAAAAAGTGTAGCAACCGTCCACAGTCTCCCCTAGAACTGATGTTTCACTGACTGACAAGCTAACAGGTGACTCTTTGTGAACTTTTCTGTAAAGGAGCTTCAGTGCTTATCAACTGTTTTTCCATCTCTGGTGTTGGATGCATCTACACTGATCAGATGGTTTGGTGTCATGATTTTCTGCCCCTTTTTTTTGTTATCTGATTAAATAAAAATTGTTTCTGGTCACAGTGAAGGATTTTACTGATAGTGGTTTCTTCCTGGCATCGTTAAGCTCTTATTTTGTTAAATTCCGATTAGTAGGTGGATATATGAGATATTAACATCCAAAGAACACGGACACAACAGGACGTCCAACCTGCTGATCTCAGATCTGTTTCAAGGATTAAAAAAAGAAGAAGAGTTTCTATCTTTTCACTTAAAGACTTGAATGAAATGATTTTCTCATTAGCATCAGAATGTTCTCCACACCCAGGAAGATTTTCCTCTGTTTGAAGAGGTTCCTCCTGCAGTTTGAAACGTTTAGTCAATACCGTCCTGACAGAGTCATTAACATCTCCGCTCACTCTCAGACCGTTTCTCCCTCCTTTTCCATGAACTAAAAAAAAACAGTCTCATCATGACTTTGTAAAGAAATGCCGCAGCAAAAGGTGAAATTTGATGGAACAAAGCAGCCAGCGTCCATTTCTTAATGCAGCAGCAGCAGTGTGCCAGGAAGTCCAAACACAGCGTCCATTTCTTAATTCAAGGCGTCCGCGCCAACATTTTACTGTTAGAGTCCATTTCCTGATGGAGCTGCAGGTCTGAGCCAACGACTCATCGCTGTCACTGCCGGTTTGTGCGAGGTGCATTCTGGGATACTGGCTGTATACTTCGGTGCGAACTGTCAGCTTGGTTATGGCATACTAATTTGTTTATTTAGTGGGCAGTATGCAGTATGTACTCATTGGGTATTTAGTAGGCAGTAGCTTAGTAAGTGGTTCGGACACAGCCTGAGCCTTAAAACCAGCCGTCACGACTGCTGGAACTTTGTGATGTCACAACAAAGCAGTCACCTCCCACCTGGACCCACCATCCAACCTTGTGGGATACCTGAATTCTGATATATTTTTATTGGATCACTCAGAAAACAGTCAGCCAATCAGAGGAGAGGCTCAGAGCCTCCTCTCTTCTTATTGGTTCACTGAGCTGTTGTTACTAGAGCTCCAGAGAGAAGCCTGAGAGAGGAGATGTAAAACTACACTGAGATGGTTTATTGTTCTTAAAACCACAAATATATCTTCTTATGGATCAACACTTCAAATAAAACACAGAAGAAGAGAAAATATGGAGCTTTAAAAGAAAAGAAAGTCTTGGTGGTATGTATGCACAGACCGCCTGTTTTAATCTTCTGACCGCCACAGATTAATTGACCCAACTACTGACAGTGGAATCTCTGCAGACATGCACCTGTAGCTGCAAAGAACACATAAACCAAACCACAGGTGTGAAAGCAAACCGAGAAACAAGAGAAGAAGACTGTGTGTTTGATAACAGTGATACCAGCTGACAGTTGTTGTGTCTCTTGTGTTTTCACAGATCCTGGCTCCGGATCAGGAGACGGAGACGGTGAGTGTGTGTGTTTTTTTTTTTTCTATTTAAAGATTTCATTTCCGGCTTCACTACTGCTCTGAGTGAAAGTCCAACACAAATCAATTACAGCTGAATCTTAATCTGCACTACACAAACGTCAAGTGCTTGTTTGGAACCTGAGGTGCGGTTATTCTTCCTCTGCCCCCCACCCCCACCCCCTCGGTAAAGATTAAGTCCTCTGGTTAAGGCCGTGCTGAGCTTTTTACTGATATTCTCAGTCTCGTGGGAGTGGAGCTGAAAGCCTCGCTGCTGCCAAGTTTGGCAACAGAGACACTTTGTGACCATCTGGGAGCGCTGAGCGGTGTGTGTTGTTTAATATGGCTGGGGGGGGGGGGGGGGTTTAATTGGAGGTGGCCTCCAGAGAGAGACGTATCTCCACCATCTGCACTGGGTGGAGCTGACAAACGGTGATTCCCCCCCGCATCGGCGATGGAGCGGGCGAGCCTCGGAGATAAATGATGAAGCCTGACTTCAGCTCTCTGCTCCGTGTTTGTCTTTCACTCTCCAAACATGTTCACAGACCTGTCGAGTGGAGAACGTCAACCTGTGAAACTGCGACTTCTGGGGAAAAAGGATTGTGTTACACTTTTCTGAAGGTTTTCTAACAGGTCCGGCGCTCCACTTTCAGTGTTACAGACAACCTGTGCACCTGCACCGTCTTTTACTTCTGCCCCAGTTTGAATTAATGATGTAGATGTTTCTAGATCTTAGTACCTGCAGAAATGCAACATGTATAATTTGTATATGAAATTCTAGCACAGAGTATCTCCCACGTTCTGCTGAAGACTGACAGACCAGATGATTCCTCGTTCATCCTGTCAGCTGAGGTCCGTTTCAGAGGGAAAAGAGAAAAAAGGTTTCTGAGTTCTTATAGAGAACACTCATTTTGTATCTTGACTATATACACCAGAACATCCCTTAAAGAAAAACCACATGAATCTAACATGTGCAAAACCACATGTGGTCAAATTTACATGTGATTTTTGCACATGTGAAATTTAACGTGAAAAATCATGTGAAATGTGTGGAACATGTGCTGCCACATGGGAAACGTGGTTTTGGAATATTTTAATGTGTGAAGCCTGTGTAAATACCCATGTGAAACCTATGGCATTACATATATAAAATCAACAGTATCGACATATGTGTGACTTGCTAAATACCTTTGTATAAATTATAAAATGTATTTGCTGAAGCAGTTTAGTTGTAGTGAGACTCAGAGACAGATTACGTTAAAACTCTGTTATAAGAGAAAAAACGGATTCATGTGTTTTTTAACAGGCACTGTTAAATGAGGCCAACAAATCCTCATTTACTGGACAGGGACTGTGTACATTTGAGGAGTGTATGATGGGCGATGCAGTTGTAGTGTGTCTCGCTGGGTGGAGTCTGTGAGAAGCGGCAGCAGCAGCAGCGTCCTGCTGTCAGCAGAGTCCAACAGAAACAAAGAGCCTCTCTGCTGCAGATCCTAGTCGATCGATCGGCAGCCTCCGAGCCCCAGCTGAGCTCTCCATGTTCAATACATCCACACACAGCAGGCCAATCTGTCAGCCAGCAGGCGAACACACACACAAACACACACACGTACGTACATACAGTGCACACACACACTTCAGAGTCCAGCCTCTAAATCATGTTGTTGCTCCTAAAATCATATTTTTCTCACAGTAAGTGTGAAGAAGTCAGCAGCAGAGTGAGACCTCTCCATTCATATTTCTAGTGAGGCTCTGGTTCTTTATTTATTTCTGCCTCTCTTCCACTACATTTATCTGGAGACCTAAGTTACTGTGCAGACTCAGATTTTACCTTCAACATCAGATACATTTGATGGATAAAGATGATGACTTCTGGTTTTAAGGCATGTAAACAATAACGATTTACATGGCCTATAGTAGTCTGAACGAGTCTGGTTCTGATCTGATTCCATATGTGATGTTTACATGAAACATGAGGAACCTGATGACCTTGTTTCTAACGATCTACAGGTTTCTTATCATCTCCTTCAGAGCAGACATGTCTCTGTATCCTCCATGTCTCAGGTCCTCTATGGCTGCCACAGACGGACCAACTAATTGATTAAAGGTCCATATAGTCTAAAGGTAGAAGTCCATTGTTGTTTGATTATAGATCAGGTCTAGGTTCTATATTAATACTGTGAAAGTATCAAAGCGCTCAGTCCACAGAGAAATGCACACAGCCTGTATTCAGAAACTGAGCAGAACACATGGCCATCTACCGTCACACTATATGGGATAATTAACTGCTATTAAATCACATTTCACTACAACAACACAAGAATGTGTCTATCAGCTGAATTAAGGCTACAGCTAATGATGTTTTTTCTTTCCTATACTGTTATCTACACTAACTTGCCTGATATTTTATTGGTGAATATTCTTTGTTAGTTACTCTGAGCTCCCCCTGCTGCTGGATTTATTTGACTTTTTTTTTTTTTTTTTTTTTTACAGAAAACAAAAAAAGACTTTAAGGCTGAATAGAAGTTTTAATGACTTCAGGTGTGGATTTGTGCAGCATGCCGGATGGTCATTACATTTCCTGTCATTTGCTGTGGATTAATTTCAATCCCCTCGATGGCGCTGAGCGTTTCCTCTATTACATGACAAAATTACACTTGATGAATCATGGAAATGGCTCCCTTGATGAAGGCAGCCATGAATAATTCCTGCGGCGCTTTGATATTTGATGTTCTGGTTGTTACCACCTCGTCTGCTGCGAACTCAGCTCTCCGCTGGAAAATGGACGCTGTCATGCGAGATGGCATTAAACGCATCCCCTGTAATGATAATAATAATAATATCATAAGATGATAATGTGTGGCTGCGTTTCCATTTGGCCGATAAGCTCCGGGAGTCTGCTCACACTCTCATCTGTGTCTGATAGAAAAGCGTGTGAGCCGTGTCGTGTGTTGATGGTGGAGATGAAATGGTGTCATCAGTGCTAACGGCACGGCGGTGCTCACCGGAACAGAACTGATGTGAGCTGGAGGTTGTTTTGGAAACAAAGTCAAGTCGCTGTTATGGAAAGACGTGCAAAGATAATTGATTGTGTTGTTCAAAGATGGAAAGTGTGAATATACAAAGTTCCAAGCTGGTAAAGAAGAACAGAGGAACTGAGGTTAAATCAAGATGCTTTTTTCAGATGTAAGAGGAGAACGGAGGAATTACAGCTGAACAACTTGCCTCTGGACCTTCAGTAAATTCAGGGGAATCTGACCCAATACCTGTGACATCATCGTTATTTGTGACATCATCAAAGGAATCTGGCCCAGTGCCTGTGACATCAGAGTTCAAAAAAGGAGCTTCACAGACCTAATAACAACTTGGATGTTGAAGTGAATGTTCTCTATAAGTCAGAATTTCATAATTATGTTAATGTGATGATGAACATGAACACAGATGAAAGGCATAAATGATGACGTCACATAGACTGTGATATCATCAGTGATGTCACAGAGTGAGTTTGTAAATAGAACCCATTTCTCCCATCAGACTAGTTCTTTGTAACAATGCCACGCAGACGCAGACAGACTTCTCGCCCCGTTCGTAGGCGACGGAGAGTCAGGAGGCCCTCCGCCGTCCGAAGACGCAGGAGAGTTGTCCGACGCAGACGCTAGGCCATCTCACTAAACATGTAGTTCAGGCATCAAACAACAACTCACTGAGTTATTTCAAGCATCAGAGCAGCAACTGCATTTTCTTTCGTTTTCTTTCTTTTTTTATTTAAGCTTCAACAGCCCTGACTGGTTCTGAAGCTAGTACTCTAATACTGAAAAGACACTGTAATGGAGGAGTCTTTATGTCTGTCTGTGTATCTGTCTCTCTCCGTCTGTATTCGGATTTTCTCAAGAGCCGCTCATCTGATCACCTTCAAACTTCACATCTGTGATGATGGGACGAGAGGAAGTGAAGTGTTGACTGTGAGGTTTCTTGGATGAGCAGGTTGTCTAAACATTAAACCTCCATTTACTCTAAAATGCACTTGCTATTGCCACGGTAACAATTTGTTCTTTTGAATTGATACGCAACAAAAGCGGATTCCTTTGATGATGTCCAGTTCATGATCCACTTTTGGTGAGGTGCCTGATGGCAGTGAGAATTAAGGATATCCTGAACCTCTCTGTTCTGCAGTGCAGTGAGATGAGACGTTTGCTGCAGCTGTATCTGCTTCTCTGTCCTGCCAGAATGTTGTGGGGAGGATAGTTGGTATTGTCCAAGATGGCCTCCATCTTACATTGCATGCATCTCTCAGTCTCATCGTGAGATCATACTGTCATGGTCTTCACATGGAATGATGCAGAAATGGGAAAGAAATGGAAAACCTTCATGTCACAGGACCATGCTGCATGATTACGTTGCCTGAGTGAGGGTAAAAAGGCACGTTGACAATACAGCACTACATGTTTAAAATGTTGCCACAGTATGACACAGTATGGTGTCACCATGTACATGGACAATTTATTAATCAGAGTTCTCTGTGACATCATCAAAGGAATCTGAACCAGTGCCTGCCAGAATGTTGTGGGGAGGATAGTTGGTATTGTCCAAGATGGCCTCCATCTTACATTGCATGCATCTCTCAGTCTCATCATGAGATCATTCTGTCATGGTCTTCACATGGGATGATGCAGAAATGGGAAAGATTCACGTTTACAAATGGAAAACCTTCATGTCCATGCTACACGATTACATTGCCTGAGTGATGGTAAAAAGGGCATGTTGACAATATAGCACTACATGTTTAAAATGTTGTTCAACCCTCCTGAACAACATAATGGCTGATGTGTAACATCACCATTTGCTTGATTTTCAGGCACATTTTTACTTTTAAGTACCAGACAGCAAAATGAATCCTGCAAGTACCTGGCAAGTGTATACTACAGAACATTTGAATCTCTCCCATTTTGTCCCATGTGAATGGCCATAGCAGTATGGTGTCACCATGTACATGGACAATTTATTCATCAGAGTTCTCTGTGACATCATCAAAGGAATCTGAACCAGTGCCTATGACATCAGAGTTCTTTGGTAACATCATCAAAGGAATCCACTCTTGTTGCATCTCAATTCAAAAGAACATGTGGTTAACATGGTAACAGCAAGTTAAGTTTAAAGTAAATGGATGATTAGGCTCTCAAAAAGCACTCATCCAAAATACACAGTCAACACTGCACTTCCTCTGGTCCTAACATCACACATTCAAAGTTTGAAGTGAATAAGATCTGCAGCTCTTGAAATAGAATATAAGACAGAGCGAGAGACAGAGATGCTCCAGTATTTGAGCACTAGTTTCAGTACTGGTCCGGGTTGACGTGGTTTCTGTCAAATCTTAAGAAAAAAGAATGAAAATGCAGTTGCTGCTCTGATCCTTGAAATAACTCAGTGAGTTGTTGTTTGATGCCTGAACTACATGTTTAGTGAGATGGCCTAGCGTCTGCGTCGGACAACTCTCCTGCGTCTTCGGACGGCGGAGGGCCTCCTGACTCTCCGTCGCCTACGAACGGGGCGAGAAGTCTGTCTGCGTCTGCGTGGCATTGTTACAAAGAACTAGTGTGATGGAAGAAATGCGTTCTATTTATAAACTCACTCTGTGACATCACTAATGACATCACAGTCTATGTGGCATCATTATTTATGCCTTTCATCTGTGTTCATGTATCATCATGTTAACATAATTATGAAATTCTGACGTATAAAGAACATTCCCATCAAGATACTGTTATTAGGTTTGTGAAGTTCTGTGACATAAGTTGGTTGTGAGGTTGGTGTGTGTGTGTGTGTGTGTGTGTGTGTGTGTGTGTGAGTGTTGTGTGTGTATCTATAGATAGATAGATGTATAGATACATACTTTATTTATCCCCTAGGGGAAATTCATGTGTCCATTAGCTCATTGTTGATAATAAAAATAATGATAAAAACAGTTAATAACAAATGAACAATAATAATTAGATTAGTCTACTTCCTTTGGCTGAGGTATTGGTTGTATTCCCTAATGGCAGTGGGAACAAAGGATCTCCTGAACCTGTCTGTTCTGCAGCGCAGTTAGATGAAATGTTTTCTGCAGCTGTAGCTGCTTCTCTGTCCTGCCAGAATGTTGTGGGGAGGATAGTTGGTATTGTCCAAGATGGCCTCCATCTTACATTGCATGCATCTCTCAGTCTCTTTGTGAGATCATTCTGTCATGGTCTTCACATGGGATGATGCAGAAATGGGAAAGATTCACATGTTTACAAATGGAAAACATTCATGTCACAGGACCATGCTGCATGATTACGTTGCTTGAGTGAGGGTAAAAAGGGCACGTTGACAGTACAGCACTACATGTTTAAAATGTTGTTCAACCCTCCTGAGGCTGATGTCTAACATCACCATTTGCTTGATTTTCAGGCACTTTTTTACTTTTAAGTACCAGACAGCAAAATGAATCCTGCAAGTACCTGGCAAGTGTATACTACAGAACATTTGAATCTCTCCCATTTTGTCCCATGTGAATGACCATAGCAGTATGGTGTCACCATGTACGTGGACAATTTATTCATCAGAGTTCTCTGTGACATCATCAAAGGAATCTGAACCAGTGCCTATGACATCAGAGTTCTTTGGTAACATCATCAAAGGAATCCATTCTTGTTGCATCTCAATTCAAAAGAACATGTGGTTAACATGGTAACAGCAAGTTAAGTTTAAAGTAAATGGATGATTAGGGTCTCAAAGAGCACTCATCCAAAATACACAGTCAACACTGCACTTCCTCTGGTCCTAACATCACACATTCAAAGTTTGAGGTGAATAAGATCTGCAGCTCTTGAAATAGAAATAAAGACAGAGAGAGAGAGAGACAGAGATGCTCCAGTATTAGAGCACTAGTTTCAGTACTGGTCCGGGTTGACGTGGTTTCTGTCAATGTTTGAACAAGAAAAAAGAATGAAAATGCAGTTGCTGCTCTGATCCTTGAAATAACTCAGTGAGTTGTTGTTTGATGCCTGAACTACATGTTTAGTGAGATGGCCTAGCGTCTGCGTCGGACAACTCTCCTGCGTCTTCGGACGGCGGAGGGCCTCCTGACTCTCCGTCGCCTACGAACGGGGCGAGAAGTCTGTCTGCGTCTGCGTGGCATTGTTACAAAGAACTAGTCTGATGGGAGAAATGGGTTCTATTTACAAACTCACTCTGTGACATCACTTATGACATCACAGTCTATGTGGCATCATTATTTATGCCTTTCATCTGTGTTCATGTATCATCATGTTAACATAATTATGAAATTCTGATGTATAATGCGCATTCCCATCAAGATACTGTTATTAGGTTTGTGAAGCTCTGTGACATAAGTTGGTTGTGAGGTGTGTGTGCGTGTGTGTATTGATAGATAGTACAGTGGCAAGAAAAAGTATGTGAACATTTTGGAATTTCATGGTTTTCTGAGTAAATTTGTCATAAAATGTGATCTGATATTCATCTAAGTCAAGGGTATTGACAAATATAATGTGTCTTAAATAATACCACAAAAAAAAATTGATATTTCGTGTCTTTATTGAGAATAACCAAAAAATCCTCATAGTGCTTGTGGAAGAAGTGTGTGAACCCTTGAATTAATGACCTCAAAAAAGCTAATTGGTGTCAGGTTTTAGCATACCTGGAGTCTCGTTAAGACAATGAGTTTGGGGGTGTGGACTAAAGCTACTTTAACTGATAAAAACCCCTCAAACTTTTGCAGTTTGTTTTGCAAAAGAAGAACACGTTTATGTGAGCCATGCCTCGCCAAAAAGTGCTTTCAGAGGATCTATGATCAGGAATTGTTTATTTACATAAAGCTGGCAAGGGTTACAAAGTGATTTCAAAGACTTTAGAAATTCACCAGGCTACAGTTAGGCAAACAATCTACAAATGGAGACACTTTGGGACTGTTGCTACTCTACCAAGAAGTGGACGTCCAGTCAAAATGACACCAAGAGCACAACAAAGACTCATCAATGAGGTAAACAAACAACCCCGAATGACAAAGATTTGAAGGCATCATTGGAACTGGCTAACATCTCTGTTCATGAGTCTACAATACGTAAAACATTGCACAGCAGGGTATCTACAGTAGGACACCACGAAGGAAGCCACTGCTTACTAAAAAGAACATTGCTGCACGCCTGAAGTATGCAAAAGAGCACATTGACACTCCACAGCGGTATTGGCAAAATGTTTTGTGGACTGATGAAACTAAGCTTGAACTATTTGGAAAAAACACCCAGCACTACATCTGGCGTAGAAAGGGCACGGCATATCGTCATGAAAAAATCATCCCAACCGTAAAGTATGGTGGAGGAAACCTCATGATTTGGGCCTGCTTTGCTGCATCAGGGCCTGGCCAGCTTGCAATCATTGAGGGGAAGATGAATTCCCAAGTTTATCAGAGAATTCTTCAGGATAATATGAGAATGTCTGTACATCAGCTGAAACTCTCTAGAAAGTGGGTGATGCAACAGGACAACAACCCAAAACACCGGAGCAAGTCCACAACAGAATGGTTCCAGAAAAACAAAATCCGCCTTTTAGAGTGGCCAAGTCAGAGCCCAGACCTCAACCCAATAGAAATGCTATGGATTGACTTGAAGAGAGCCATACACATGAGACGTCCAAAGAATATGGCAGAGCTTAAGCAGTTCTGCCAGGAAGAATGGGCAAAAATTCCTCCTCAACGATGTGCAGTTCTGACCCAGAGCTACAGGAAGTGCCTGGTTGAGGTTATTGCTGCTAAGGGGGGGTCAACCAGTTATTAATTCTAAGGGTTAACTTACTTTTACAACTGCCATTTTGAATGTTGAATGAGTGTGTTCAATAAAGACATGAAAGATCAGATTTTTTCTTGTTATTATTTTAGACACATTATATTTGTCAATACCCTTGACTTAGATGAAGATCAGATCAGATTTTGTGACAAATTTATTCAGAAAACCATGACATTCCAAAAGGTTCACATACTTTTTCTTGCCACTGTAGATGTATAGATACATACTTTATTTATCCCCTAGGGGAAATTCATGTGTCCATTAGCTCATTGTTGATAATAAAAATAATGATAAAAACATTTAATAACAAATGAACAATAATAATTAGATTAGTCTACTACCTTTGGCCGAGGTATTGGTTGTATTCCCTAATGGCAGTGGGAACAAAGGATCTCCTGAACCTCTCTGTTCTGCAGCGCAGTGAGATGAGATGTTTGCTGCAGCTGTATCTGCTTCTCTGTCCTGCCAGAATGTTGTTGGGAGGATAGTTGGTATTGTCCAAGATGGCCTCCATCTTACATTGCATGCATCTCTCAGTCTCATTGTGAGATCATTCTGTCACGGTCTTCACATGGGATGATGCAGAAATGGGAAAGAAATGGAAAACATTCATGTCACAGGACCATGCTGCATGATTACGTTGCCTGAGTGAGGGTAAAAAGGCACGTTGACAATACAGCACTACATGTTTAAAATGTTGTTCAACCCTCCTGAACAACATAATGGCTGATGTCTAACATCATCATTTGCTTGATTTTCAGGCACTTTTTTACTTTTAAGCACCAGACAGCAAAATGAATCCTGCAAGTACCTGGCAAGTGTATACTACAGAACATTTGAATCTCTCCCATTTTGTCCCATGTGAATGGCCATAGCAGTATGGTGTCACCATGTACATGGACAATTTATTAATCAGAGTTCCCTGTGACATCATCAAAGGAATCTGAACCAGTGCCTGTGACATCAGAGTTCTTTGGTAAGATCATCAAAGGAATCCACTCTTGTTTTATCACAATTCAAAAGAACATGTGGTTAACATGGTAACAGCAAGTTAAGTTTAAAGTAAATGGATGATTAGGGTCTCAAAAAACACTCATCCCAAATACACAGTCAACACTGCACTTCCTCTGGTCCTAACATCACACATTCAAAGTTTGAAGTGAATAAGATCTGCAGCTCTTGAAATAGAATATAAGACAGAGTGAGAGACAGAGATGCTCCAGTATTTGAGCACTAGTTTCAGTACTGGTCCGGGTTGACGTGGTTTCTGTCAAATCTTAAGAAAAAAGAATGAAAATGCAGTTGCTGCTCTGATCCTTGAAATAACTCAGTGAGTTGTTGTTTGATGCCTGAACTACATGTTTAGTGAGATGGCCTAGCGTCTGCGTCGGACAACTCTCCTGCGTCTTCGGACGGCGGAGGGCCTCCTGACTCTCCGTCGCCTACGAACGGGGCGAGAAGTCTGTCTGCGTCTGCGTGGCATTGTTACAAAGAACTAGTGTGATGGGAGAAATGGGTTCTATTTACAAACTCACTCTGTGACATCACTAATGACATCACAGTCTATGTGGCATCATTATTTATGCCTTTCATCTGTGTTCATGTAGCATCATGTTAATATAATTATGAAATTCTGACGTATAAAGAGCATTCCCATCAAGATACTGTTATTAGGTTTGTGAAGCCCTGTGACATAAGTTGGTTGTGAGGTTGGGGTGTGTGTGTGTGTGTGTGTGTGTATTGATAGATAGATAGATGTATAGATACATACTTTGTTTATTCCCTAGGGGAAATTCATGTTTCTATTAGTTCATTCTTGATAATAAAAATAATGATAAAAACAATTAATAACAAATGAACAATAATAATTAGATTAGTCAACTTCCTTTTGCTGAGGTATTGGTTGTATTCCCTAATGGCAGTGGGAACAAAGGATCTCCTGAACCTCTCTGTTCTGCAGCGCAGTGAGATGAAACGTTTGCTGCAGCTGTAGCTGCTTCTCTGTCCTGCCAGAATTTTGTAGGGAGGATAGTTGGTGTTGTCCAAGATGGCCTCCATCTTACATTGCATGCATCTCTCAGTCTCTTTGTGAGATCATTCTGTCATGGTCTTCACATGGGATGATGCAGAAATGGGAAAGATTCACATGTTTACAAATGGAAAACATTCATGTCACAGGACCACGCTGCATGATTACGTTGCCTGAGTGATGGTAAAAAGGGCACGTTGACAATACAGCACTACATGTTTAAAATGTTGTTCAACCCTCCTGAACAACACAATGGCTGATGTCTAACATCACCATTTGCTTGATTTTCAGGCACTTTTTTACTTTTAAGCACCAGACAGCAAAATGAATCCTGCAAGTACCTGGCAAGTGTATACTACAGAACATTTGAATCTCTCCCATTTTGTCCCATGTGAATTACCATAGCAGTATGGTGTCACCATGTACATGGACAATTCATTCATCAGAGTTCTCTGTGACATCATCAAAGGAATCTGAACCAGTGCCTATGACATCAGAGTTCTTTGGTAACATCATCAAAGGAATCCACTCTTGTTGCATCTCAATTCAAAAGAACATGTGGTTAACATGGTAACAGCAAGTTAAGTTTAAAGTAAATGGATGATTAGGGTCTCAAAAAGCACTCATCCAAAATACACAGTCAACACTGCACTTCCTCTGGTCCTAACATCACACATTCAAAGTTTGAGGTGAATAAGATCTGCAGCTCATGAAATAGAAATAAAGACAGAGAGAGAGAGACAGAGATGCTCCAGTATTTGAGCACTAGTTTCAGTACTGGTCAGGGTTGACGTGGTTTCTGTCAAAGCTTGAACAAGAAAAAAGAATGAAAATGCAGTTGCTGCTCTGATGCTTGAAATAACTCAGTGAGTTGTTGTTTGATGCCTGAACTACATGTTTAGTGAGATGGCCTAGCGTCTGCGTCGGACAACTCTCCTGCGTCTTCGGACGGCGGAGGGCCTCCTGACTCTCCGTCGCCTACGAACGGGGCGAGAAGTCTGTCTGCGTCTGCGTGGCATTGTTACAAAGAACTAGTCTGATGGGAGAAATGGGTTCTATTTACAAACTCACTCTGTGACATCACTAATGACATCACAGTCTATGTGACATCATTATTTATGCCTTTCATCTGTGTTCATGTATCATCATGTTAACATAATTATGAAATTCTGACGTATAAAGAGCATTCCCATCAAGATACTGTTATTAGGTTTGTGAAGCTCTGTGACATAAGTTGGTTGTGAGGTTGGTGCGTGTGTGCGTGCGTGTGTGTGTGTGTGTGTGTGTGTGTATTGATAGATAGATAGATGTATAGATACATACTTTATTTATCCCCTAGGGGAAATTCATGTGTCCATTAGTTCATTGTTGATAATAAAAATAATGATAAAAACAGTTCATAACAAATGAACAATAATAATTAGATTAGTCTACTTTCTTTGGCTGAGGTATAGGTTGTATTCCCTAATGGCAGTGGGAACAAAGGATCTCCTGAACCTCTCTGTTCTGCAGCGCAGTGAGATGAGATGTTTACTGCAGCTGTAACTGCTTCTCTGTCCTGCCAGAATTTTGTGGGGAGGATAGTTGGTATTGTCCAAGATGGCCTCCATCTTACATTGCATGCATCTCTCAGTCTCATCGTGAGATCATTTTGTCATGGTCTTCACATGGGATGATGCAGAAATGGGAAAGATTCACGTTTACAAATGGAAAACCTTCATGTCCATGCTGCGCGATTACATTGCCTGAGTGATGGTAAAAAGGGCACGTTGACAATACAGCACTACATGTTTAAAATGTTGTTCAACCCTCCTGAACAACACAATGGCTGATGTCTAACATCACCATTTGCTTGATTTTCAGGCACTTTTTTACTTTTAAGCACCAGACAGCAAAATGAATCCTGCAAGTACCTGGCAAGTGTATACTACAGAACATTTGAATCTCTCCCATTTTGTCCCATGTGAATGACCATAGCAGTATGGTGTCACCATGTACATGGATAATTCATTCATCAGAGTTCTCTGTGACATCATCAAAGGAATCTGAACCAGTTCCTATGACATCAGAGTTCTTTGGTAACATCATCAAAGGAATCCATTCTTGTTGCATCTCAATTCAAAAGAACATGTGGTTAACATGGTAACAGCAAGTTAAGTTTAAAGTAAATGGATGATTAGGGTCTCAAAGAGCACTCATCCAAAATACACAGTCAACACTGCACTTCTTCTGGTCCTAACATCACACATTCAAAGTTTGAGGTGAATCAGATCTGCAGCTCTTAAAATAGAAATAAAGACAGAGAGAGAGAGAGAGACAGAGATGCTCCAGTATTAGAGCACTAGTTTCAGTAATGGTCAGGGTTGACGTGGTTTCTGTCAAAGCTTGAACAAGAAAAAAGAATGAAAATGCAGTTGCTGCTCTGATCCTTGAAATAACTCAGTGAGTTGTTGTTTGATGCCTGAACTACATGTTTAGTGAGATGGCCTAGCGTCTGCGTCGGACAACTCTCCTGCGTCTTCGGACGGCGGAGGGCCTCCTGACTCTCCGTCGCCTACGAACGGGGCGAGAAGTCTGTCTGCGTCTGCGTGGCATTGTTACAAAGAACTAGTCTGATGGGAGAAATGGGTTCTATTTACAAACTCACTCTGTGACATCACTAATGACATCACAGTCTATGTGGCATCATTATTTATGCCTTTCATCTGTGTTCATGTATCATCATGTTAACATAATTATGAAATTCTGACGTATAAAGAGCTTTCCCATCAGACACCCTGGTCTGACTGTGCAGCCCAGCTGGCTGAGCGTCTCCAGAGGATCTTCAACTTAAGTCTACAAACAGGGAGGGTCCCGGTCCTGTTGAAAACATCATGTCTTCTTCCGGTACCTAAAGTAGGACAACCGGCTGAGATAAATGACTACAGACCAGTGGCCCT
Source organism: Seriola aureovittata (assembly GCF_021018895.1). NCBI lineage: Eukaryota > Metazoa > Chordata > Actinopteri > Carangiformes > Carangidae > Seriola > Seriola aureovittata. The sequence goes on from NC_079375.1 coordinate 2,295,816, forward strand.
CACATCACACATCATGAAGACCCTGGAGCGGCTGCTTCTCCACCTTCTGAGGCCACAGGTTGAACATGCACTAGACCCCCTACACCACCTACAAAGAACATATTGGAGTGGATGATGCCGTCCTTTACATGCTCCACTTCGCCCATCATTACTTGGATGAGCCAGGTGGTTACATGAGACAGGTTACATGACATCATTATTCATGCCTTTCATCTGTGTCATGTGTCTTTGATGATGTCATAGAGAACTCTGATGTCACGGGCACTGCACTAGTGATTATAATAGGAACTTCAAGCAGCAACAGTTGAGGGGACGGCAACGGTGTGATGTGATGACGTACATCCTATCTTGACGCTTCCTGTTGGTTGGGCTACAAGGGTAGGAAGTATCAAAGAGTTGTTTGTGACATCATCAAAGCAATCCAGTGTTCTTGCATCGTAATTCAAAAGAACACATGGTTACCATGGTAACAGCAAGTGCAGTGTAAAATAAATGGAGAGTAAGGGTCTCGACCACTGCTCATCTAAGGAACTCAACAGTCAACACTGCACTTCCTCTGGTCCTCTTCAACATGTGAAGGAAAATGAACACACAGACGGATCACCAGCCCCACACTGAACAGTTTGCTTCCTGTAAACATTACCTGACACACTTTGTTGATGCAGTTTCTCTCTGTGTTTGTTTCTTTTCCACAGACGATGAGGGTTCAGGCTCCGACGTCGGGAAGAAGTTCACCAAGTGCAGCACATGTAAATATGGAGCAGAGTGTGATGAAGACTCAGAGGACGTGTGGTGAGTATTTGACTTCCAACAGTCTTCAGTGTGAAGGAGTGATGTAAATCCAGTAATGAAGGCCCCTCCAAAGATGACACTGTTATTCCTTCAGTGTCTTTACTGTGAAGCAGCTGCAGGAAAAAAAAAACACACACATACCACAGTGTGCTTCACTCACACTGAAACATTTTCAGCGTGATAAGTTGAGATCAACTTGGCCATCAGTAGCAGTGTAGCACAGAAATCTGGGAGATGTACATGCGGTCTCAGTGACAGGCCCCTTCTCCTTCATTACATCCATTGTCACTAGGTAGACAAAATCAGAAAACATCTTCATCAATTTGACAACACATGAGCTGCAAAACAATCACAACACATGCAAATAAACAAATGTGCTGTAAATTATAGTAAATAATAAAAGCGCAGTGGCCTGGATTTGAGTCCAACCTGTGGCCCTTTGCACCATATCATCCTCTCTCTCTCTCTCTCTCTCTCTCTCTCTCTCGCTCTCTCTCTCAGAATTAAGGTAAAAAAGAACTGGAAAAGAAAAAAGTGATGAACCTGCTGGGACACACTCGTTATACAAAGCTTTTAATTTCAAAAGTCACAATTGTGAATTGAACAGAAGTTTGGATCGAGCTTTAATGACATGTACTCTCGTCGCTCGTCAGTTACTGCTCATTGATAAACTTCTCTAATCCACTTGTAGAATATAACTGTTTGGTTTTACTTGACATTACATTATTCACAGTACTTTGAAGACATGACATGTATTGATTCAATACAGTACGCAGCCTTTAACCCTAACCCTTGGTTTTGAGGTTCTTTACTAGAACCTATAAACCTAAAGAATCTTTACTAGATTACTGTATTTCATAATAAAAGATGACTAAATATGACTGAAACTCTTCATCAGCTACGTTTTCATCAGCTGGTTACAAAACAGCTGTCTGCAGCATCTGGAAACAAAGCTATAAGAGCAGTGTTGGGGAAAAGGGTTCGGGTTCTTTTTAATTTTCATGTTTGGAAAGATTATTTTCAGTCTGTAAGAATGAAATCTTTTCATTTTCAATTAATTTGAAAATGTGAAACCTGCTCTGGACTGTATCTGCATGTCCTCTGAGGTATTAAAAAGTAGTTCTTTTTATCTGCAGACAGCCAGACTGTGGGAAATTAATGAGCTGTGTCTTCATTTAGGAGTGCCTCAGCTCATGATTTAGTGCTGATGTGACAAAACATGTTCAGGCTCCAGACTGAGGACAGAACATTTATTCTCTGGCTCCTCCCCTCAGGTGCATATGTAACATCGACTGCAGCGGTCACAATGAAAACCCAGTGTGTGCCACTGATGGAAACTCCTACAACAACCCCTGTCTGGTCAGAGAGGCGTCATGCATGAAGCAGGAGCAGATCGACGTCAAACACCTGGGCAGGTGCCCCGGTAAGAAAGCTGCTCTGGGCAAACTAATCTCATCATTCTAAATCACAGAATGATGCTGTTGTCTCCTCTCAGCTCACTGACCATCAGCTGCAGGTGTGTCCAGCTCTGGATTTCTCCACATGTTGATTTACCAGAATATGTGAGACTGTCCTCCTGTAAAAAAACAAGCCCGCAACAGGTTATTATGACCCATAGTTAGGTTTTGTTGCTAGGCGACATCTAGTGGTGGTAGTAATGATGACAGGAGCAAAGGGAAAAAGTGCGGTGACGTAGTATAAAGAGAGACAAAGTCCACGTCAGGAGGAGGTTGTGGTGGATGGATGAATATGACACAGGAGAGCGCTGTTCCATTCCCATGTGAAAGTAGCAGTTTATATTGTAACCATGACAACAGGGATTGTCTAATGTTGAGAAAGAACTTATTGTAACTCAAATCACAATCTTTTCCTAAACCTAACCAAGCCATGATTGTTATTATATTAACAAAGGTAGGTACACTGCTCTGGGTACAGTCGACGTGTTTATTATTGTAACCTTGACGACCAAGGTTTGGTATGCCTGTCGCTGTAGCGGTGCTATTTCAGGAGACACTGATATGGGTCGTATCAGAGGGTTGAAGGTTGATCAGGTTGGAGGACTGGTTGTCGTCAAACTGATGAAAGGATGAAAATATGAAGGAAAACCAGCAGAATGATGAAGTCAGGATTCAATTCAATTTTCATTATGCATTGCAGGATTGTATAAGGAACAGGAACAGATGTAGTTCCTTCATGCTACTCACAAAAAACAAAAGTTATTTAACTGAATGAATAGATGATCATAAAAGTAAAACTGTTTGTGATATTTTGTGATGGAGTGTGAAGGATGAATTCTCTTTTCCTCAGGAAACAAACGGATCCAGAGTCTGGTGGCATGGCAGCAGATACTGTCTTTAGGTATCCTCTGGGCTTTGTTCAGCACCTCATCTCACTGCTATCACTGATGCTCAGTAGACGGGTACTGATGATGTTCTGGGTGGTTTTAATCACTGTCCTGTCCCATGATGTCCCAGTGTGTGATGTTTCCTGTTAGGCTGTTTTCTATTGCTCCTCTGTGAAAACTAACTTGGCATAGGAATTAAGTTTCATTCAGATGCACTGTCCCACAATAATGTCTTAGGGTTACATTATTTTACTTGCTTTTATATCACATTTTTGAACACCAGCTTATTCATGCAATCATCCAATCATTGGGCAGCAGTGTACACAGTCCTGCAGATACAGGTCAGCAGCTTCGGTTAATGTAAATATCTAGAATCACCTCCTAGCGGCTGTTTCCATCCTCCACTCAGACTAGTTTCAGGTTACATCCCTGTTTATCCAGAGTCATATACAACATGAACCTGTGAAATTTTGTCATAATTGCTGTTTGAAGTCTTGAGTTAGGGCTAAAAAGTGTTTTCTGAAGTCACCGGGACCTATAACCTTAGACCACCAAAGTCTAATCAGTTCGTGCTTGAGTCCAAGTACGAGACCAAGTAAACTACCATTTGTAAGAGAACCAAGACCTTGACCTTTGAACTTTGAACTTTAGCCACCAAATTCTAATCGGTTTGACCTTGGTCTAGATGAACATTTTGACCACATTTGAAGAAATTCCCTCAAGGTGTTACTAAGATATGTGTCCACAAGGCCAAAGCTGTGTTTTGTGAGGTCACCACACCCATGACCTTTGACCTTTGACCCCCAAAATCGAATCAGTTCATCCTTGAGTCTGTCAAAAAGTAATCAAAAAGTTCAGTCAAGACATTTCTGAGATATTGTGTCCACGAGAATGGGATGGACAGACAGACAGACAGCCCGAAAACAATATACCTTCGGCTGTGGCTGTCGCCGGCGCGGAGGCATAAAAATATGGTATAGTTGTTGGTGTTAGACAGCTGGTTTGAGTATTTCTGAAGCTGCTCAGCAGTCTCTTAGAGGTTTTACTCGGAAAGGAGCCAACGACAGTTGACGTGAAGGCTTTAACGCCCATATACATTCCAACACGTTGCCACATTTAGATCACATTTAACATTTAACTTAACAACGGCGACTTCAGTAAAATGAAGTCACTGCAATACATTGCTGCAATATGTCTCTTAAAATGACCTGAGAGCTCTTGATATTTGCTTTAGAGGCAATTTAATATTAAAGAAGGAGGTTTGTATAAATCTGTTAGTTCAGCACCACAGACAGCGTCATGGTTTCATCAATATACAGAGGATAGAGGTTAACAAGAGTTTGTGCTGACATGTCTATGAATAAACTGAAAAAAATCTGTCAAATTAGCAGGTATCTTTCACACATGTGCTCATAATCCATACAATTACTTATAATATAATTGAATATAAATGAAATGACGGTGTCAAATATAACAAAAACGTATAATTACCTGGTAACTGTAACGTATCACAGGGTACAACAAACTGGTCTGTCTCCCATAGTGGACAGTTGAGCTGCAACAGTAGGAAGTTGCTGTGGACTGAGGCTTTGATACATTCACAGTATTAATATAGAACCTAGACTTGCTTTATCATCAAACAACACATGGACATCTACTTTTGTACTATATGGACCTTTAAATAAACCTGAATAAGCTGAGCACCCACATGCACTACATGGTCAGAAGTATGTAGACACCCCTCTCAATATACTTTATTGTACTTGGTTGTTTTTCACTTTTTTCCAAATTTTTCCCATGAAAAAAAACAAGAATTTGAACATGGCTGCAACTGATGATTATTTCTGTTACTTACTGTAAATCTTTAAACTCTACAAAGACCCTGTGAGACCTCTGAGGTCCCTGTGGGATCTGGCACTTAGACTTGAGCAGCAGATCCTTTAAGAGTTGTGAGATGGAGCCACCGGGGATCAGACCATGTGTTTGTGTGGGGCTGAGTCAAAAACAAACACAAGCGTGTGTTCATGGAGATGAAGGAGCAGTGTGGCTCACTGATGTGTTCTTGGACAACACTGGAGCTCTGTGGCCCGGAGGAACATCAGGCTTTGAACAACAGTGGAATCAGTTCAGTGCCGGTTTGACTGTGCGCTGTGGGATTTACTGACAATAACAGAAAATACAAAACATCACCAGACTTCTCCTTTAGAGTGTTTGTGTCTGACCTACTTCCATCATGGCGGTGTGTCTGTGCAGCTCTCTGTGATTACACTGTTCACTGACATGCGAGCGAGAGGGGAGAGGTGGAGGATTTCACCGCCACCGGAAGCGCGGTGTGAGGCTCTAACACCAGCGGACTGTATTCACAGAGTTTTTTTTAGTAAGGTCCGTCCTGCTTAGAGGAATGTGGTCATGAGAACGGGGGTGTGTGTTACATGCTGAACAGTCATTCAGTGTCACATAAGAGCGGCATTTTGGTCATCTTTCTCCTCAGTTTTTTCAATTCCTCTGTGCTGGCGACAGTCAGAGCTGGAACCATGTTGTTTTTGTGTTGTCCATACCTACCTAGGTCCATCTTGTCCCATTCTTGTGGAAACGATATCTCAGTAACGCCTTGACAGAACTAGTTTCAATTTGGCACAAACATTCACTTGGACTCAAGGATAAGGTGATTAGGTTTTGGTGGTCAAAGGCCAAAGATCAGTGTGACGTCAAGACTTCACACAGCAATTTGAATGATGTGCTGGCAACAAGTAGCAGCAAGTCCTCGTAGCTCATAGCATAGTTTTTTCTTCAATATATTAGTGTATTTTTTGCCGAAGGACACTTCTTATTCTACGTCATTGTTTCGTCTGATGATGGAGAAAATAATGTACAAAAAAGGAAAAACTCCTGGCTTTAAAGTTTACCAGATATTCAGTTAAACATCCCATACTGGCTGAGCTGAAGAAGCCATACCGTGGATGCAGAGCCGGGGCTAAGCTAAAGGCTAGGAGATGGAGACATAAGCCTTTTCTACCACCTCCCTCATGGGAAATGTCAACTCCCTGGCTAACAAGTGTGATGAACTGGAGGCACTTGTGAAGAACCAGCGAGCATATCGTAAGTGCAGTCTCATATGTTTCACGGTGACCTGGTTAAACGACAACACTCTCGACCGACCGTTGTGTGGATTTTCCCGGCTTCACTGCAGTACGAGCGGACAGAGACGCCAGAGCAAGAAGGAAGAATAAAGATGGAGGACTGGTTCTGCTTGTGAACAATAGATGGTGCAGCCCCTGTCACGTCACTGTGAAGGAGAAGATCTGCTGTTGGGATATTGAACTCCTGGCAGTTCAGTTGGCAGCTCTACCACCACATGGCAGATCAGAGCATAATCTGGTTTCTCTTTAGCCTTCCTACAAGCCCTGTGTACTGAGGCAGGTTGCAACCACCCACTCATTCAGGAACTGGACCCCGGAGGCCAGTGAGTCTCTAAAAGACTGTTTTGAGTGCACACATTGGAATGTCCTGTTGGAGTCACAGGAAAATGATAACAGCAAGGACCCTGACCTTGATAGAGTTGTTGAATGTACCACGGACAACATTCACTTCTGTATGGACACTGTAATACCAGCAAGAACTATACACTGCTTTCCATACAACAAACCCGGGATCACTAGTAACATCAAGACCCTCCTCAACCAGAAAAAGGAGGCCTTCAGGGATGGAGACAGGGAGAAGCTCAGGTGTGAGCAACATGAGCTGAAGAGGAGATTAAAGCAGGCGAAGGAGGACTACAAAAAGAACGTAGAGAGGAAGCTGCAGCACAACAACACCAGAGTTGTGGAAGGGGATGAGGACCATCACTGGCTGTAAAGAGAAGAACAGCCAGGCAACATCAGGTGATGTGGACAAGGCCAATGAGTTCAGCCTGTTCTACAACAGCTTTGACACCTGTTCTCTCTCCCACTGCTTCAGCTGCAGCTTCTCCTACGGCATCTCCTCCACAACCTGACACTGTGAATGGAGCGACAAGAACTGCCTCCTTCTGAACACCTCCAAGACCAAGGAGATGGTTATGGACTTTCAGAGGTCTAAGCCCACCCTTCAGCCAGTCAACATTCAAGGGAAAGACATTGAGGTTGTGCACACTTAGGTAAATACCTAGGTGTGACCCTGGACAGTAATTTGAACTGGTCCCTGAATACGGTTGCCATCTATCTGAAGGGGCAGAGCTGGCTCTTTTTCCTCAGGAAGCTCAGGTCCTTTGACGTCTGCAGTGAAATGCTGCACATGTTTTATCAATCAGTGGGGGCCAGTGTACTCTTTAATGCTGAAGTCTGCTGGGGAAGCAGCATGTCCAACATGAACACAAAGAGACTGGACAAGCGGGTAAAAAAGGCTGGGTTTTTTTGCTTGGCAGGAGTCTGGACTCACTCAGGACTGTTGTGGAGAGATGCATGCAATGTAAGATGGAGGCCATCTTGGACAATACCAACTACCCTCTCCACAACATTCTGGCAGGACAGAGAAGCAGCCACAGCTCCAGCAACACTCATCTCACTGGGCTGCAGAACAGAGAGGTTCAGGAGATCCTTTGTTCCTACTGCCATCAGGCTATACAACACCTCAGCCATAGGAAGTGGACTCATTTAATTGTTTTATTTCATTTTTATTGACAACTATTATTATTATTGTTACTAATGAGCTACTGGACACATGAATTTCCCCTAGGGGATAAATAAAGTATCTATTTATTTATCTATTATGACTAAATTTCACACAAATTGTTAGTATTGTAGTCATCCACATATTGTTGTCACCACCCCTTAGGTTTTTCTTCTCTTTCTTCATTTCAATAAAGAAAGAGAGAAATAAAATCTTAAGTTGTTCTGTTTATTTTGGTTTTACGCGCAAGTGTTGCGTATTCTACTCCCACCATGGCCCATTCATTTTGGCAACGGCATATACAAACTACCTAGCTACGGTTTGGAATATACGATTAAACTAATAATATCATCTTGGATAATAGTACACATAGAATACATTGACTAACGGAAAGATAACAATTCGTAATCATACAAATAAATGGCTAAAGCTACAATATCAAATAGTGATATTAAAGTGATGTATTAGGTTGTCTATCAGTTAATTCCCTAGAGGAAAAAGGGGTCCAGAGTGGTCCTTAGATGACAGTATTGTAACATGGTGGATATTTACCTTAGAACTGATAAAACATATCTCAGCCTCCTTTTGGGCTACAGAAATGAATTTTGGACCATACTTTATGGAAATCTTTCCAGAGTAATAATGCATGAATTACCTGGTGATGGGACATTCAGTTCAATGACATTTTAATCATACTTTACAAATGTAGAATAATGGTTATCAGCCCAGCTTGGAATGTAGGGTGGTTTATGGCAGGGGCCTGTGGTCCCTCATGAGACCCCCTTTTGGGTATGAAAGGGTGTTAAAGGTGATAGTATTGTTTTCTCTTGTGAGAGAAAAATGAGTCAAGAGTGTGAATCCTGATGGTTTAGCACCTTAATAGGGCTAAATGTTCCTTTTCATGATGCTTGATAAGAGGTGGCACCCACCTATCAGTCCCATGTGAATGTAATAGATGCAACATGAACTCAGTGTCAGTCTGTGGGGAGTGTTGTGATTGTCTCCCATTTGTTGCAGGAGTGTTGATTCGGGATGAGTTCCATGAACTAGCCATAAATTCCGATGATATCTTAAAAGCTAGTTTATTGGTGAGAGGAACTCATTTCGTCCCTGTTTTCTGTCCAGGTGATAGTTTGATGATGGGAAAGTGGACATGGGAGGCTCTCCATATAATCCAGAGCACCCCAGTGTCCTTACCATAAATCTTGTGTCCGGTCACTGGCGTCCACCAGTGTCCGCTACAAGGGATACAACCACAAGGAGGTGATTCTAGTTTTTTAATATTTTTTTCCAACAGTTCCTTTTCATTTTGTCAGTTTTTGTATTTCATTGATTGAGACAGCCTGTCTTTATTTTTGTATTTTTTTTTGTGACTTTGATGATATTCTGTAAACACAGATTTCTGTGGATTTAGCTTCAGCCCCTCACAGTGTCGATCTTAGACCGCGATTGGAGTGTGTGTGAGACCACACATAAATCTACCTGCTGATGCCACTATCGTCGTTTTATTGAATCCAAATTGGAAAATCCCTTCATCCCGCCTTGTTGAGCTTCAGAAATGGGCTGCCATAACCTGGGTGAATTATGAAAGAGGCCCAGTCCTCACCAATAAACTGCCCTGTAAATGAAAAGCATTTTATAGAGCCTCAGAGACTCTCAGTGGTTCTTCAGTTCAGACTCAAACACTCACTGATCCTCAGATGAAAGTGAGACGGTTTCTCTGATTCACTTTACAAAATGAAGTCAGTGCAGGTTTGACTTCTCCTCCACCACATCTCAGAGGGAAATACTTCACTTTTTAACACACATGAAACATGCTTTGGATTTGCTCTCAGCAGGTTTTTGAAGGTTGCAGTAATATTCCCCCACCCCCCACCCCCCACCCTTCCCCCTTCTGATTTCTGTCTGCTTGGTGCAAACAGGAGCTACAGGGCTTTATATGATGCAGATGTGCATGAACTAAAAAGCTAAAAACATGCAGCAGATATTCAGATATTCAGCGACACTATGCCTCAATAACATTTCATCAGCCCACATTTACGTTGTAAATGTTGATCCATAAGAAGATATATTTGTGGTTTAAGAACCAAAAACCATCTCAATGTAGTTTTACATCTCCTCTCTCAGGCTTCCCCCTGGAGCTCTAGAAACAACAGGTCAGTGAGCCAATCAGAAGAGAGGAGGCTCTGAGCCTCTATTCTGATTGGCTGACTGTTTTCTGAGTAATCCAATAGAAATATAGCAGATTTCAGGTAAACACTCAGAGAAGCCAAATCCTGCAAGGTTGGAATGTGGGTCCACGTGGGCGAGGCTTCCCCCTTAGCTAAGAGCAGTGCCTGCTTTGTTGTGACATCACAAAGTTCCAGAAGTCCTGACGGCTGGTTTTAAGGCTCAGTTTCTGAATACAGGCTGTGTGCATTTCTCTCTGGACTGAGGCTTTGATACTTTCACAGTATTAATATAGAACCTCCTTCCTTCCTTCCTTAATTCCTTCCTTCCTTCATATTAATTTCAGTCCTTCCTTTCCTTCTTCAGTTGATCTAAATGTGGAAAAATGATAGATTGAACATTTTAAACACTTCTCTCAGATTCTTTATGCCTGTGACACCTGAGGATGTTTTCCCTCTGCTGTTGGTCTTGTGTAAAACCCTTGAACCGTTTTCCCTGAATCCCAGATCCCCCTCACCCCACCCCCCCCCACCCCCCTCTGGTGCTGTGCTGTAGACGGAGGTCATTATTCCAGATTAACTTGCTGATGTAGTAAAATGCAGGATTGATGTTGTTTCACCTTCGGTGAACACTGCTGACTGCACAACTGTGACCGTTTCATCTCTGCCATAAATCAGCCTCATTATTGAAACCGTGTCAGACAAATTAATGTGTCTAATCACCAATGTTTTCAATTAACCCACAAACCAAGCGTGCAGTTTGTTTCCATGGAAGCTGAGCTTTGATTCCAAAAGACATTAATCTGCTTCCTATTTGAACCTGACGCAGAGGAAGTGTGTGGAGACGAGTGACTGCAGACATGTTTTACAGTGACTCCACAGCTCTGTCAGAATCCAGAGCTAGCTCACTTTAATGGTGAAAAAAATCAGTATTATTACTGTATTACCCAAAATGTTATTACTTCCACCAAGGAGGTTTTGTTTTCACAGATGTTTGCTGACCATTTGTCGGTCGGTCGGTCTTTTGGTCGATTGGTGTCAGCAGGATTACACATGAAGTACTGAACTGATTTGCGCCACACTTGGTGGAGGGATAGTCCTGGGCCAGTGACAAACCCATTTCATTTTGGTGCTGGCCCAGTTAAAGCAGCAGATCCAGGAATTTTTATCACTTTCCATAACATTGCAGGATAGAGCACTTTCATTTTCAATTTATGTTGATGTAAAAAAATCGGACATATTTATGGTGTTGAGATCTGTGACTGGATCTGACAGACCTGTGTAGGATTGTTTGGCCTTGCCAGAGGTATGTGTTCTGCTGAGTGCCATTCTAGTTTAATCACATGCAGATGAAGTGCTTTAAAAGTTGCACTCTACATAAAAGTGCCTAACGGCTGCACTGAAGAAACCTGGTTGTTGTTGCAGTGTTTGACTTGGGGTCGGACCAAACCTCTAAATCCTGAACAGTACAGTTTCTGTAAACAGATCTGTTTACCAAATTTTTGTTGATCATTATCATTGCTTTTCTTTCCAAGTATCTGCATGAGCAATGTCACAGACAGATTTATATGTTTCATTCTTCATATCCACAGCAGCTTTGAAGGGAGAAGATAAAAAGTCACGTTAACTCCTCTGATCCATCACTGGCTGTGTTGGGGTGTTGGATACAAACCTCATTTGCAGTCACAGTTTGCTGTCTGATGTTTTTTCCAGGGGCTGTGCCAACACCCAGAGCTCCTCCAGTCTCAGTACATCCTCAGAGCATCTTCTGAGATCTGATTTATGTTGATAGACTCACCTTGAATCACAATGTGTTGTCTGATGGGAGACGCTCAGCTCCCTCCCTCTGTCTCTTTCTCTCTGGGTGTTGGCAGGAGACGGTAAACCCAGCAGGATATATGGATTTCTTGTCAGTGGTTATGGCTGTAAGGTGGCCGGTGACCAAGCGTTTGATTGGCTCAAGGAGGTGGTAGGTGGGTGGGGGGGCTTGAGGGGCGTCTAGCACCCTGAGGTGAGGAGCACCTGCCCTCTCTCCTGATCTGCTTTCTCTTCGAGGCGTCAGGCCAATCACCACATTCACAAGGTTTGATTTCAAGGACCAAATAAATTCAATCGTTTTACTGTGAAACAGGAAAGTTGTAAGGTTTTTCTTGTGGTCATTTTTCACACCTTTATTTTCTTTTTTTTTTATTAGATTTTTTCAAATCAAATAAATACAGTAAATAAATAAAACTACATAAATGGGTAAAAGACAAGGAAATGATAATAAAACATTTCAAAATATGAATACAATAAATGGTCAAACAAAATAAATAATGGGTTGAAATTGTGGGTCTGGACTAAGAAAAGATGATATCTATCACTTGAAGATCAGGCTGGCAGCAAGTAAAAACGCAGTTAAAAAATTATGGCTTCAGAAGAATTTCCTACTGTCCTACTGATGACTTACTCCATACGACTCCAAAAAGAACTGGGAGAAAAATGATGGAAAAATGTGTTTATTTAGCCAATGAGACAGAATCTTTATTTCTCTACTTATTTTCATAATGTGGAAAATATTCATAAATAAAAAAGTAAAAAAAAAAAAAAAAGAAATTGTGGGTCAATTAACTGCTTAGTTGATCGACTAATCAACAAAGATTTTGATTTGTTCTTGATTTGAATAATTTTCAAGCAAAAATAATGAAAATATGTCAAATATTTGTAGATTTCAGCCTCTTATAGGATGATCTATACAACAACTATACAGATGTGTCTGTATACTTTTGGCCGCATAGTGACAGGTTTTGTCTGTTATTGACTGTTTCCATTTTTCTTACTTCAGCAGATTGTTATGTAATCTGTGTTTTCATTCTGTTTTCTGCAGATTTGGCATCACAAAATATTTCATCTTTCATGTTTTTTGAGTCAGAGAGAGAGAGAGGGAGGGAGGGAGGGAGGAGGAGAGAGAGCGGAGAATGAGAGAGAGGGAGGACAAGGGAGTGAAAGAGGGGAGAGGAGGTGAAGAGAGGGGGAGAGGAGAAGGATGGGATGGATGGTGACAGGGATGAGTTGGGAGAGGGAGAAATGGAGATGGAGGAGAGAGGAAGGAGGGATGGAGGGGGAGGAATAGAGAGAGAGAAGGAGAAAGCAAGTTTGTCAATATTTCCAAAGGCATGATGGGAGCATTAAAAATGGATGAGTGTGTGTTTGTTTCTTTGTGTGTTTCAGGTGTGTGTGTGTGTGTGTGTGTGTGTGTGTGTGTGTGTGTGTGTGTGTGTGCTGGTTAACATTCCCAGCAGCTCCTCCTCCAGCAGACAGCACGAAGACATGAAGCCTGTCGACAGAAAAACAACCACAACAACAATGCACCAAACAAACCCACTGCTTCTTTGTTTGTTTGTTTGTTTGTTTGTCGTCACCCACCACCTTCTCACACACACACACACACACACACACACACACACACACACACACGGACAGTGAGACTCTGATTGACCCTTCCCCACCTCGACTCTGACAAACAAAGCGAGACCCAGACAGCGAGTAATCATCCTCTGACATCCTACACATCCTTTAGTCTGCTTTGAGGAGCGAACAACACACAAAACACAACACACACACACACACACACACACACACACACATGCACACAGACTCAACACACAGATTAGAAAAGACAGCAGACAGGAAGTCAAACGTTCAGGTGACGGCGCTTCAGACTCAGCAGAAACGACTGCCGCCTGGATGAAATCTGTTGATTTTCCACGGTGTTGTTGGAAAAGTCGAGTTGTTCTCACTCACTTTGTTTGGAGGAAGTGTAAAGTGTGTAACTGACACTGTCCCTCTGTGTCCTCCACAGCCGACAAAGAAAAACTGGGGAAGAAGGACGACAGCAGTCCCTTCAAAATAAATGTCTTAGGTAAGGAAGCTACCCGTTTTTTTTACAACTTGAGTCTTATTTTTGTGGTTTTGTCCATCATTTCTTTACATCAACTGTAAACAAAGGTTATTGAACGACTGCATCCTCATAGGTGTCGATAAAGAGAGATGCAGCTCTACTATGAACAGGAGCTGTACTGAACGTCAGTACGAGCTAATTAAAGTTTCCTTAGAATAAAGACAGTTGCACAAAACACCCTTAAGTTTTCTCTTTAAGGTTTTTCACTTTAGTATTGAAAGTTTTCTCCTTATCTTGCTCTTATACTAAAGGAATCACTTACAAAGTCAGTTAAAATGAGCCCACAGGTCATCTGTGCAGCAGCTTATTATGACCCATAGTAAGGTTTTGTTGGGAGGACATCAAGTGGTCCTAGTAATTATTACAGGTCAACAAAACACAGCAATAGGACACAGGAGAGCGGTGTTTAATTCCCATGTGAAAGTAGCAGTTTATGTTTTTTCTGTTATCCATCAACGTTTAATGTTGAGGAAGTACTTCCAAATCACCATCTTTTCCTAAACCTAACCAAGCCATGAGCATTATTATAGTAACCATGGCGATGAAGGTAGGTATGCAGCTCTCAGTAAAGGTACAGTCCGTGTGTGTATTATTGTAAACAATGAGAACGCAGGTCCAGTACGGGCGTTATTTCAGGAGACGCTTCTATGGGTCGTATCAGAGGGTTGGAAAAAACGTCCAGTGTGGTCGTTCAGGTTTGAGGACTGTTTGTCATTTAAACAGTCGTTAAAGATCTATTTTAACAGCAACTTGGACGAGTTTATGGGGACAAATGAAGAAAATGAACGGATCCCAAGAACAGTGTTCTGCAACAGCAGAACCCAAGCAATGGCGACCCAGTACAATCGGATTCTCTTTTGCTAAGTCCTGATGCGTTCTCCTTCACAGCTTTCTTTGACCATTCATGACATTTTCCATTGAAGTCGAGGAGAAGTGGTTAGGAAAGGAGATTATTTTGATATAGTCATTCAGGCTGGATGAGAGGTCAGACGATCAACCAAGTTATTACAAATCCTCCTGAGGATCTGGACCGCGAGCCAGGAGCTGCACTGCTAACATGGCAGTAACAAAAATCTCTCGGCACGTAAACGACCAGTGAGACTTTGTGTTCATTTTCACTCCGATTATGTAACTGCATTGTAAATCTGCTCCTCCGACTTTAATGCAGCTGATGGTGAAACTTCCTATGGCCTCTCAGCAGTCTGTTAACCTCCATGTGAACCTGCTGAGGAGCAATAAGTGAAGGATGAAATTTGATGAAAATCTCCTTAATACACAGTAATGTGCTCACGGGGGGGGGGGGTGCTGCCACTGACAATATTGTGAGTTCACCATCCTTTAAACTGAGACGCTGTAATTTCCCACAAATAAACACACAGATTAGCAGAGCGTTCCCCATCCAGCTGCACGATGCAAACATTGAGTCTGGAGATCAAAGAGGAGATGAAACAGAATCCGGAGGGTTTTATTATCTGCAGCTCGCTCAGTGCATTCATATCATCGACTGAAACATCGATGGGGGGGGGGGGCTCCGTCACTTACTTCACTCTGAGTTTCCACTTGGACTCAGAGACGGACAATAGAAGGATCAGATTAAACTGCTGCATTGTCAACATCACAAACAGCGAAGGTCACAGCAGCACGTCTGACTATAACACTGTGAGACAGAAGAGCTGAGGAAGGTTGCGTTCAAAAGCTGCAGTGTTCACATCCGTTTATCCGTGGCGTTTCCTCCTCTGGTTGGAGCATGATGACAGTGACACCACCCCCCAACATTTAACATTTACTTCATGTTTCTGTCACTCAAGCTTCCCAAGGACTGTAGAGAAAACCTGCTCAGAAAATGTTTAAAAA
Source organism: Seriola aureovittata (assembly GCF_021018895.1). NCBI lineage: Eukaryota > Metazoa > Chordata > Actinopteri > Carangiformes > Carangidae > Seriola > Seriola aureovittata. Next base: position 2,311,561 of record NC_079375.1, read on the forward strand.
GGTTAAAAACATGGAGAAATTGTGGATTTCAGCTGTAGTGGATTCATGTGGAAGATGTATAATGTCTCCATAAGAATTAATCTAATAAAAGTCAGATACCATACACACTGGTAAAGTATTTCCATTCCATTGATTAATTTACTGTCATAATTAGAAGAAAAACACACATTAAAAAGGGAAATTAATTAAATGAATTGCCACATTAGAATCCAAAACTCAACATCTTACCTGTAATTCATGATCACTGTGAGGCTGAGGGACGTTATGTCAAACAAATGTCCAAGCAAACACTAAAACACAAAGGATTATGGGTAGATGAAGACAGTTGTAGTTAAAAAAAGAATAAAGTCTGGATGCATGTTGAAATGATAAATCATCAACATGTCAATCATCAACACATTTATTTCTGCTGTAAAGTTGGACATTTAAACATGGGAGTCTTTGGGGACTGACTCACTGTTGGAGCCAGACTCTAGTGGTCGTTAGAGGAACTGCAGCTTTTGGTTTCTTCAGTGTTGGCTTCATTTTTCAGTCCTGGAGGTTGATGTTTGTTCATCAAACTAACACAAGAAAATAAAATGTATGAAGAAAATTTCTGACCAAATATGTGTGATGAAATGACAGTTTGTCTTAAAAAAAAAATAGCAAAAAAAATACCCCAAATAAAATCGACTTTGATAAAGAAAACATAGATGTTGCTGGATTTCCTCTGTGTAACATTACAATCATCTGCCATTAGAAAAGTTAGATAAATAATGATCATTAATGTGTTTCTCTCAGGGAGGTTTGTACCTGACAGATTCCCAGGATGTTAAAATGACTCATTTGCTGAATCTTGTAATTGCGACATCACAGTGAAGGTGTCATGTTCCTGCAGGTGTATCCTCTGTGTTCTGTGAGTAAACAACGATAGGTTGTAATAAGTAATAAGTAATGGTCTGGTTAACACCGCTGCAGCTGAAAATCAACCTGTGTGAACAGTAAAAAAACTCATCATTACACTTTGGTTCGTCTGATCTTCTTTACTCAATATATAAGATACTGACGGTGGATAAATAGTGAAGCTCTTGCGCTTGTGAAACCAATTAAACTCTTCTTCATAATCGGCCTTCTCATATTCCTGATGATCTAAAAAGGTTTTATTAAATATTTCAAGCTCATAAATCCACAAAGTGTAACAACTGAAGTCGTAAATGTTCCCCAACAGTGAACTTTAAGACCCCAACCCAGGGTTTGTTATTAAAAGCTTTTTTTATGTTAATGTGACTTTTGTACATCGCAGATCAGTCATTTAATGAGCAGTGCAGATTGCTTTGTCGGCTGTTTCTCTCATGCTGCAGTGAATTATAGTGAAGAGAGACAACTCTGTGATTGAAGAATCCCGTAATGTGCAAAGCAGTTGTATTTTATAATTTATCCCCTCATACAGCAGCTGACACAGGATGACAATGATTCAGCAAATAAAAAGAAATATTTTATCATTTAACCAAATTTTGACATCCAAATGACATTTCAATCTTATATAAAACAACATATTTATAAAAACTTGTGTGTGTATATATATATATATATATATATATATATATATATTTGTATATATATTATCCTCACCAAGATAGGGACATGAATTCAATGTCTAATGTTATGATTTATTAGAAAATAAGGACAGAGAAGTAGAAAACCACAAAAAAATTCAAAAACAACCAAAAGAAAGTTGCATCAAGAGTTTAGGACGGAAAAGTCAATGAAAAAGGTGGTAAATTTTTAATTTTTTTAATTCATATACAGTATATATATATATATATATATATATATATATATGTAAATCATTACTATCACCTGTGTCATATCCTCATGTTTTTTATTTGTCGTGTTTTTTTTCCCCTTCGACCTGTTCAGAAACCACAGGTCTGGATCATGGTGATGGTTTCTACGCCGGTATGCCTATCCCCTGCGCCGACAGCTACGCTGGCTTCTGTGTTCACGGGAAATGTGAGATCAAGTACAACATGGCCACCTGCAGGTCTGTCAGTGATCCTGTTACTAATTAAAGCTCTATATTTTCCTCTTCTCTTGTGTTTTATCTGAAGTGTTGATCCGTATGAAGATGTAACCCAAAGAACCAAAAACCATCTCAGTGTAGTTTTACATCTCCTCTCTCAGGCTTCTGTCTGGAGCTCTAGTAACAACAGGTCGGTGAGCCAATGAGAAGAGAGGAGGCTCTGATCCTCTCTTCTGATTGGCTGACTGTTTTCTGAGGGATCCAATAGAAATATAGCAGATTTCAGGTAAACACTCAGAAAACACTGGGTGGGGCTTGGGGCTTGGGGTATGGCTGAGGGTGGTGACTGCTTCGTTGTGACATCACAAAGTTCCAGAAGTCCTGACGGCTGGTTTTAAGGCTCAGTTTCTGAATACAATTCAGATTTTTTTAACTCAAATATCATTTTCAGTATAAACTAAAAAGAATACAGCTAATATACTTCTGTATCTGCCCGTGCATTATGGTGCATTCACACCTCTTGTCTGGGGCCTCTCGTTATTCTGGTTCAGGTTGAGGTTCAGGTTTAAAGTTTCTACGACAGGTGTGTTCAGTCATTTCATTGATCTCTCCCTGTTTTCCTCAGATGTGACTCAGGCTACAAAGGTACACAGTGCGATGAACCGCAGGACTTCAACATCCTCTACGTGGTCCCCAGTGGACAGAAACTGCACTACGTCCTCATCGCCGCCATCATCGGCGCCGTGCAAATTGCCATCATCGTCGCCGTGGTGATGTGCATCACAAGGTAAAAATGGCATCCACTAAAAGCTAAATACTTTAAGACAAGCTTAATTTCAAAAGGCCTCAATTTCCAAATAAAGTAGGTTTGAAGGGGAACATGAAATCCACTTATTTATATTTATAACGTTATAAAGGTTTGGTTTGAAATATTTTTAACTCTGAATGAATATAAGTTATTCCTACTCATTGTTAAAGTATGTACCAGGTCTATCACAGGTCTGGGGTCCATTAAAGGATAAAATAATGTCTTATCATAAACAAAGGGGATTTTAAATCGTTTTCTGTCTGTTACTTTTTAAGGGGTAAAAATCTCTAAAACTGACAAATTAACATCAGAGGAATTAACTAATGGATGAATTAATGGCTTATAGTTATTATATAAATAATATATATATATATATATATATATGTATGTATGTATATATATAATATTTAAATTACAGATATTACAAAGTTAATTTCAGGCACAACATTAAAATATTATATTGTCACTGAAAACAGCAGAGACAGAATTCAGAAGAGTTTTAATCCTTTTGAGCTGAAATGATGAAAGGACGGATTGTGTTCTCCACCACAGTGGTTTTAATCCACGCTGTTAACCTGCAAAAAAATACCTTTAAATACATAATAACACAGTATAATACTTGATGATAATCCCTTAATGCATATTAGGCACATTAATGCACCTTAACCATTAGACCACCGGGGGCACCCCATGTGACCGACTGGCAAGTGGGTCCTCATGCCTTAAATTGGTGTTGCTTTGATAAATTCACCATATATTTCTAATCTTAGTGTGAAGATCTTCTGACAGCAGAAGTAATTTCCCCCTCTGTTAGTTATTTTACTTTAGTTTGGTGGATGGGTCCAAATACTACAATACCCATGAGCCTGCTGCAAAGGTGGCTGAATAGAAGCCATTCTATGGGAATTTGTCTAAAATTAAGCTAGAGAGTAAATTAATTGAAAATGCAGATTGTATTTACAGTGTAATCTTTAGCTCATTTGCAGCAGAATTTCCCACTTGGTGATTGGACATAATGCACCTTGGGAGTTGTAGTTGGCTTCCGTCCTTCAGTTTTTACTGTATGTCCTCATATGATTGTACCTTTTAGCTTTTTATCAAAGAACCAGATGTTTTCTCAGGCAGTTGTTCATCTAATTTATATATGATTCAAAAAGGACAGCTGTGGAAGGAAACAGAAAAAAGTTTACAGTCACCAGTAAAAAAGTCTTGAAAGGAAGACGATATAAAAATTTCTGTCAGTGAAAATAAATAAATGTTATTAAATAAAATAAATGTTTCTCTCCATCTCTTTAGGAAATGTCCAAAAAACAACAGAGGTCGCCGGCAAAAACAAAACCTCGGACACTTTTCCTCGGACACTAACTCCAGGATGGTATAGCCGTGTGTGTCGGGGGTTCTTTTTGATAAGTTTTTTCTTACGGCGTGGGAATGCCATTTTTTAAAAGTAGATGTGTGGTATTCGTTTATTTTTTCTCCTGGGAAACCATTAAAAAAAAGAAGAATGAGAATATTTATTTAAGGGGCCTTATTTTCTCTCCTTTCTGCTTTGAATGGAATTGTTGCGCATTTATTTGTGCATTCTGTTTTTTTTTTGGTTTTTTTTTGTTTGTTTGTTTTGGCCGCAAGACCAAGAAGAAGAAGCTGAATCGACAGAACCCACTGTCACTTTACATTGTTACCATGTGTAATGTCTTAATTACTTTAACTGCTTCATTAGAGGTTTCGTTGAATGCTTTATGAATATGGTACCTTTGGTGAACTGGCTAACAGAGTAATGTCTGCTCCTCTGGAATGTGCTATTTATTGAAAATGATTACTTTTATGCCCCTCTCTGTTTCACTTTTTACTAATAATGTGCAGCTGATCACCAAATGCAGTTTGTTTTAAATTTTTTGTCCATTTTTGTAGGAGGTGAGAAGGGGCCAGCCGGTGATATAGATATGTTTACACTTATTCTTTGGTATGAAATTCTGTGTAAAGACTTCACTGTGTTTAAACAAGCTAATAATTTATTATTATTATTATAATTATTATTTTCTTCAAAGTAGTTTTTACTCAAGGTTTATATGTTAACTTTTATTTTAAAACATTGCTTTCTAAATTCTAGTTCCTGTATATTCGCATGACTTGTGAAAACTGTGTACCGTGGTGTAGTTTTAAACTTTTTAAAAAGAAAAGCTGACGGCTTCGACGCCTCCTCCGTCTCAGAGCCGCAGAGATCCGGCGACGGTGGAGGAAAACCCAAAGTCGGACAGAAGAAGGGAGGAGACTGAGTGGGAGGTGTTTTATCTGTGTTAACGAAAAGGAATGTGTAATAGTTTAAAATCAGTCTGTTGTCTTTATCAGGAGAAAGAACAAAAACACTTTGATGGTGGGAAAATCTCGGCGTACATTCTCCCAAAAACCACTTTTGCTTTAATGAGGAACAGATTTGTGTCGATTGTAACGCTCAGAGGCGGGAATGTTTTTTTGCCATCTCCGTTCCGAAATCTGAATTCAGAGGATTGTAAAGGAAGGAACTGAGGTAAAACTTGTAGTGATACTTTTCATGTAACAGGAAGAAGTTTTGGTTGCTGGATGATGGCTGCAATCGAGGCTTTTCTATGAATGTGAGAGAAAAATGTTGTCTCGTTTTTTCTTTCTTTTGTTTGTCTTAATTTTGCATTTGCTTCTCTGTGAGACATTCCAAGCACAGAGAATCCCTCACGATAATAATCCTATGGGCAATATTTAAGACCGCATCTCTTTCTGGTATGAACATGCAATCAGATACAAGTCGTAGCTAACGTCTCTGAGCGTAATGGCTTAGGAAGTCGTAGCATTAAGCAGAGATAACAGACAAATACTGTATTTAGAAAAGGCAGCCAGACAAGAAAACATACAGCAGATTTGGTCTCTCGATGGACACTGTACTTCCAAGGAATGAAAATGCCTTTTCTGTGTTGTTCCCTTGTGTCCTTGACTTCACTGTAACACAACCTGTTGTTATACTCTTTATGTCGAGTTATAAGTTTTATATCAAAGTCCCATCATGTCTTTGCAAACTGTCTGAAACTGATAACTGAACTGTGTTGATGTATAAATTCCACCTCCCTCCCACCTCAGCACGGTTGCTCTGTATCAACTTTTTTTTGAGGATACAATTAATGTCTCACAACAAACCAATCATTGCAAGGTCAATCACTAAGGAAACCTTCTAGTAGCGTCCAGCGATGACGCCTTGACAGGTTTAAGTTTATGTAAATGGATCCTTCAGTTCCTTCACGAGTGCAACTGTACACTGTATTTGTCATGTTCAGTATTGGGGAGGTCAGAGACATCCTATCTTACTCAGTAGAGTTTGGTATCTGAGAGCAGAAGCTGACTGCACTTACAAAGTCAAACTGTCACAGTGTTTTCCAGCAGTATTTTAACCCCAATCTCACCTGTTCATGTCACATTAGATAGCCGATTCTCTTCATGAAAGTCTATTAATGCCATATCTTTACCAGGCATCAAAATATTCAAAGTTGATTTGTTCCAATAACTTGAACGCTCCTAAATTCCACAAACAAAATGTTTAAATGTTCTGTTTTGTCTCGTGTGCGGTGAAGACAGGTGAGCAGTATATTCTGAATCAGGACTTTCAAGGGCAATTATCCATCCATTAGGTGTACTGCTTATCCTTTGAGGGGGGCTGGAGCCAATCCCATCTGACATTGGGTGAGAGGTGGGGAACACTTGCACAAGTCGCCAGTCTATCACAGGGCTGAGATATAGAGATAAAACAACCATTCACCCTCATTCACACTTAGGGTCAATTTAAAGTCACCAATTAACCTGCATGTCTTTGGACAACATGAACCCAGAACCTTGAGGCGACAGAACCAACCACTGTATCATCTTGCCACCAATTATCTATGCATTAACTCTGCTTCCATTTACATCACTGAGCAACTTAAACAACTACAACTGAAACTGCAAGAAGAGAAAAAGAACTTAAAGACAGTGATGAGCAGTTGTGGAAATAATAAACAGGAAGTCGGAGCAAAAAAGTCTCGAACCTACAGTGGCCTGAGGGTTCATTCACACCAGCATCGAAAGTTTGGAACAGAATCGAATGCTGACCTTCAAGGTAACGGAGAGCCGAGGAGTCTAAATGGAAGAAGCCACTGTATTAGCTGTGTAGCACCAGTCTGGTGACAAGCTAGCATGTACCTAGGTAGCTAATATATTACTGTAAGCTCACTTTCCAAAGTAGTTCGCAGACTGGCCGCTGTAATTCACTGTCTGGACATCCAAAGTATAGCTACAACTGGCCGGAATAAACTAGATAGGGGCCAGGTGGTTCCCACTTGGTTCACTGATGCCAGAAAATATAGCCAATAGCATCAGTCCTCAACCACAGCTGGCTGGATGCAAGCTTGATAGCTCTACCATTATCAGTAAAAAAAACCGAAGTCATGCTAAGTTTAGCTAGCAGGATAGCTAATTAAGTAGATAGCCTTGGTCGATCGCATGAAAAGTGAAAGCTAAAGAGAGAATGTCAAACTTTCTAACCTTGTGTCAATGTCGAACAATCGGTTTCAGAAAGATACAGAAGTGATCAGAGACAGTCACCTCCCAATCCAACATCAGAAGGGTGTTTGAGGGAAGGGGATTTCCAAAGTTATTTGACCATCCAAAAAGCACTTCTGACAGAGTATACTTGCCCCTGTAAAGCAATTTACCTGCAATGGAAGGTCCTGATTCAGATTTCCCGAACGCTGCTTTCCTTTCTGTATCTGTGGAAGATGAAACTCTGAGGCTGTGCTGAGGGAGGTTAGTCTTCTCTGTGTGTTTGTAGTTTTTATTTTCTGTCACAGGAGTTTTTCTGTAGTGTCTACAGGTCGTAGATGAGCCGCCCTCCCCCTCCACCCCTACCCTCCGCTGAGCAACGTGTTTCTCCTTGTTGTCGACCATCGCAGCCGTAACTTCTCTAAATGTGACTAGAAAGTGTTTGACATGTTAATATTCTGCATGTAGACTTTGAGAGGCTATTTTTGGTCTCTGACAAAATAAAAAAGGAAATGTTTTTTTAAAGTAGACCACTGCGCAGATGTGTCATTTCATTCATGCGTGTCTTTTTTTGTCCGTCTGAGTCCGGATAGGTTTGTTTTCCTTGTGTTTCACTGTTCTTGCTCTCATTTTACAACGTATTCCACTTCCTGTGATTGATAATGTTTTGTTCACAGACATTGCATGTGTGTGTGTGTGTGTGTGTGTGTGTGTGTGTGTATTACTGCAGAAACACAAATTGTTAAGGTGACCCGTACGATCAGTCAGTTCAGTTCACGCAGACAAAGGACTGTTGTGTTTTTCCTCTACAGAGACTCTATGCCCTAATTCCATACTAAATACTAACATTATACAGTACACACTATCTTCCAATGTTGACAGTGCACTGTTTACAAGAAATCCATCTGTAACATTCAAGGACATCAGTCCCTTTAGAAAAAGCATGTGAACTGTAAACGTTACAGGTTTGCAGGTGACAAAAGTACAAATTTTATCTTATGATCTTTAAATAGTGTAAAGTTAACAGTTTTGAGGTTTCTACAAAGACTGAATATGTAATATTATGTTATTTATATTTGATATTTCTTGCATTGTAACTTCCACACAGTGGACTGATGAAAGCCTTAGTTTCAACAGTGTTTCTGAAAATGATAAACATGTCAGGGTTTACTATCCATATTCTGAGACAAAGCAGCATCTACTACAGCACTCCCTAATACGGCCTGAACACATCAGGAATAACAGCTGTAAAAGCTTTGGTGAACACTGACACACAGCTGACCAATAGCACGCTAACTTTTGAACAGACGGAGAGGTGGACAGTCCAAAGCAAGCTATCGTAGCTTATTAGCTCTGTTGCATCGCTCATTTTTCTTTTACCTCCTCTGTCAGAGTAGAAACAAACTGTGAACTTAATCAGTTTACTAACTGACTGTTAGCAATCTTGTTAGCTCAGAGAGCTTCGTTTTCACGAAACGATTGTTCTGTAAGCGGTCGTCACTGCCACTAGATGTCGCACTACATCATTAGCATTTCAGACCAAAACAAATGCTTTGTCAGCCACCTCCCTCCCCCCAAGGTTGAACTGGGAAAGAAATCAGCCTTGGACTTTATGGATGTTTTGGTGGTCCACCAGCTGACTGGGATTTGAGCAGTTAGTCCCCATGGCCAGTCCTCCTGTGCTCTGGTCTCATCTCTTTCTTTGTCTGAGGCCTTTTTTAGATGGAAAATGTGGTTCCATCAGTGGAAGAAATTCTGGAAAGTCACTTTCACCTTACATAGAAAATAGTTGTTTCTCTCTGTATTCTTCCCCAGTTACCTTAGCGCCGGCAAACATGGTGGTGGTTGGTTTAAGGAACTTGACACAACCCAAAACGTTTTGTGCGAGACTAGCTCACCACTAACCCTGCAAGTGGTCACTACGCCACCAAACGTCCAGCCCCCATCTGTTTAATGTAGATATGAGTAGGTTTTATTAGTTCTGAAACATAACATGGAACTGTTCCGTAACGTTCCATAGTCTTTTAATCATGTGTGCAATTAAATGCTTCTAATATCTACCCCACCTAGATAATCTGTGGGGGTTTGAAAATGAGGACAGGTGAGGGTGAATGTGGCCATGTCATCATTATCAGCCCCCACCCACCTGTCAGAGAGGAGGGGCTGAGTCATTAAGTGATGCTCCACGTTATTAAAAACTGCTCGTCTGCAGAAGTCAGAATCAGAGTAGAGGTCACCGCCTCTCCACGTGACGTGTCGTACATTACTGCCGGGGGCAGGGCCTCAGCCACGCTGCCCCAGATAAATATAGAGTTATAGAGCGGAGGTGGTGGGTGGGTGTTTGTGGGGGAGTGTTCAGGGGCAAAAGCAGCTGCTGGCTTCAGTCGAACAGATTCAGCGACTCCAAACCATCACACTATAAAAAATGTATAATTAAATAAAACACCCATCAAGATCCAACATTCATTCATGTAATAGAAGTCCCTGATACTGAAGTAGTGGCTCCCTCAAAGACAGGAAATGTCGGGATGAATGTGAAACTGAACAGCACTGAATACAGAGATAAATCCAGGAAGAGTAAGTGTGAAAAACTGAACTAAAAAATAATTCTATTTAACTGCAGTCAGAGCAGAAACAGAAAATAAAAACACTGTGGTTTCAGTTAATGAAAATAGGACAGTTACACTACAGGATATTAAAGAAAAGTAAAGTAAAACACACAATAACTTCAACCTCCTCTTCATTTATAGATGAATCCTCATTATCTCAAAGTAAGACTTTGCTTTTAAACTGTGTTTGGTCTGATTTGACTATAATCAGTGCTTAATATGAACATTGATGCCATCAAGTAAGTGCTAAATTGAAGACATCACCCAACTGTGAACACTGTTCCATATGCAATTAAAACACATTGCTGGAAAAACAAGGCTAATGTCAAGGCAAATAAAATGTTGCATTACCTGTTGCATTAGCCACTAACATCGGCTAACTAAAGGCTTAAAGGCTAAAAATATGCAATATCGCTCCCAGCTGGCACAGGACATCACTGTAATGACAGAAAGACGTTTCTAGTTGGAAATGAAAATCAGGTTGACGTCAAAACCCAGCGTTGGCTGACTGACACTGTGACGTTTAGCATGTGTTTAGCAGATGTTGGATTGGGTTGGGCTGATGTTTGTACGCTCAGTTCATTGGCTGTTTGGGGCCAAATAGACTCAAACTACAGAAAGTCGCCTGTTTTATTGGCTTATTGTCAAAATGTTATTTTGCTGCACTTTCTAAAAGCACTTAAGCTAACCCGACCCTCCACCTCCTTTGAGGCTGACCCCTTACGTGCAAGGAAGTCAGGAAAGCTAATCCTCTCAGAATTTAGGGGGGCAGCTGTAAGTGTGATATTTTTAACACATCAATGTGTGTATTTATGGCCAACACACATTTTATAACACATTCTTATTAATAGATGACAAAGCAAGTTCATGACTTCCGTGTCATGCAGTCAAACTGAGCTAAAGACCAACAATGAATCACTCCACTAAATACTAAATACTTGAGATGTGTACTGTACACTTAGCAAATAACTTGTGCTCAGGATAAATAAATTATTCAGACGAGTGAGTGTTAAAATAGTGTCACTCTGACAGTCCTCACACAGTCGTCTCTATAAAGAGCTTCAGATCTCAGTCTCAGTCAATGTTTGGACTCTGCTCCCAAAGGGAAAGTAAAAAGGGCAAAGCTGCAATGTTTAATCCCCGAAAACATTCCAGCACAGTGTAATCAGACCAGACAACTGTGGCGTCTTTGCATCTGTCACTGCAGAGCGAATGAGAGTGACTCCTAAGCCGCTGGTGATGTACATGTTTCGCAGCTGCTAGCATGAACATGTGAGTAAATAACGGAAAATTATGAATCAATGTGCGTGGGTCTAACAAAGCAGAGCAGGACTCTGGTGGGGATTTCCATCCTCCTCCTGCTTTGCTTCTTCCCCAAATGTCCGAGTGTCGCCTTACAGAGAGTTTTTATTTTTAGCTGGGGGGGGGGGTTTCGTGTGAGTACTGGCGCTCCCCTCTGAATGTATCGCCTGGCCCACATCCAGATGAGGGCTGAATTCAGGTTCCCTTTGGATCCTGAAGCCTTTTTTAAAGGCGGTAGGTGGAGTTTCCCTTCTCCCCTGTCCCCAGACCTGAGTTTGGGTCACAGCGGTTGGGTGTTGCCACTCTCCAGTCTCCCTGCTGGTAACCCCAACAGTTCTGGTCCCCCTCCCCAAACTAAACGACACGTCTGCTAATTTCAAGCAACTTTCAAACAAATTTGAATCAAGAAATTACATTTTTTTTTTACATCGAAACAGTGCAATGGATCAGCACAAGTATCGCACGGCGGGCGTCCAGGAGAAGCTGGAGATCATTGGGGTGGAGGATGAGGCTGGAAACCCCATCAGCGCCCTGACCATCCTGTCGCTGCTGGAGCGTGTGGCTGGCATCATCGACAACGTCCAGTCCTGCCAGCAGCGCATGGAAGAACGTCAGCTGGAACTGGAGAACAACATCAAGACCATCCAGGGCGATGTCCTGAAGCTGGCCAAGGACCACACTGACACCAGCGGCACGGTGGAAAAGCTCCTGCAGAAGACCCGCAAAGTCAGCGCCAATGTCAAGGAGGTCCGGACGCGCGTTGAGAAGCAGAACGTACGGGTCAAGAAGGTTGAATCCACACAGGATGAGCTGCTCACCCGCAACAAGTTCCGGGTCGTCATCTATCAGGTGAGCAGAGGTTTGGATGCAGCTGATGAGTAAAAATGTTGTACACCAGAACTATCTGGGTTCTGAAGGAGTTTGTAGATGTAAGAGATAGAATCAGGGCCAATAAACTGGAGGTACCAAGGTGCTTGGATTTACTAGTGTTGTAACTAGAAAAACTGATGTTTGGACAGAACTTTACTAGACAAATAACACAAATGAGCAAAGAGGCACACTGATGATTATACGTACAGTACAGTAATTATGTAAAAGTAGCCATTGTTATTCCGACTTGTTTTGTGCTTAGGACAAAAACAAACAATTTGAAGACCTCTGTTTGGGCTCAATGAGCTTAAAGGATAATTTCATAATTTTTCTAGTATGATTAATCAAAAAATTATATTTGATATATTCCAATATGAATTTGGTGAGATCATTCTAATGACTTGAAAAAGATAAAACATTCCCACTGCATTAAATTATGGTTTGATCCTTTTCTTTCTTTGTTTTTTGCTTGTGAATTCTTGCACAATTTTGCATCTTGTGGTCACCAGGCATAAACACATGCAACCTGTGATGCCTCACTAAATACAATGCAACGTGGAGCTTTGTACAGATAAAAAAGACTTATAGGCCACGCTCTTGGAAATTTACATAACATTTTTAGAGGTTGCTACAATGGACAAACAACCAGCGTTTTCTTTAGGACTCCATCCCTCTCAATTACATGCTTTAATCTTAAGAGAGAAGAGAGAATCTCAGAAGTCGAGGCAGAGCAGCTCCACTCTGGATTATCAGATCCAAGGTCCAGTCCAGGTTTCCGTTTACGAAGAACTGGAGCATAATTAGGTTAAGTATCAAAAGTAAAATAGATTCATTCCCTCAGGCGATACAAACTCCCTGCCAAGCAGCGAGATCTTAACTCAAATGAACTCTGGCTCAATTCATTAAGCGGTGGCCGCAGCGAGAGTGGGGGATGTGAGGAAATGAAGGGCGGTTTCATTTCAAACACTTAAGACCCATCGACTCCGTAACACTGGCAATTTATAGTAAAAGTATCCTCATTACGCTGAGAGGGCACACTTTCATCAAATGACTTTAATCAGGTCAGGTGAGACGCATGAAAACAAGACGATTCACTTCAGAGTTTCAGTGGTAATCTGAAACACTCCGACGAACTCTCAAATTTGGAGGAACGCAGCCAGTTAATTGCTTTTAGAAATCACAAGCCTGGAAAGCAGAAACATTTGCATTAAACAAATCTTCCCCTCCGAGTCGTGCAAGGTCGTGTCTCCAAACAGACATGTGATGCAGAGAGAGGGAGAACACTCTGAGGCGGTTGCGTTGAAGAAGTCATTGCTAAAGAGATGGACAGACTTTATAACAGCATTAAATTGGAGTTCTGTGGGATTTTCTGTGCGAGCGGCTCGTCAGATGACAGACAGAAAAAGACATTTGTGTGAACTCAGAGTACTTTAATGGTGATCAGAGACACTGTACATGGCTGCAGGCTAATTACAAATTCATCTGGTAATGAAGCTTTGTACGAAAAACCCTGTGTCCAAACCACTTCAGTTGACATCATACTCACATGTTGCATGTCCTGCGTCACTGTCGGTATCCTTATTACCTCCGCCAAGGAGGTCTGTTTGTTAATCAGCAGGATTATGCTAAAAGTACTGAGCCAATTTGAACGGAACTTGGCGGAGGGATGGGGCACGGGCCGGCGACGAACCCGTTTCATTTTGGGGCAGATCCGGATCATTTACTAGGAATTTGAAATGTTTGTTCTGAAGTCTGGTGCATGTTGTTTAACATTTGCCTTGGTTGAGGTCTGCACTTCTTTCTTCTTTCATAAAATGATAATTTCCTGTTAAGTACTGAACTGTGCTCTGACTCTTCTCTCCTGTGAAGGGCAACACTTTCTCCACCATGTCAAATATAATGTTGACGTTCTACTATATCCAAAATATAAAGTCGCTAGTAAAGAAAGTTAATCAGCGGAGACATAGGTTTATTAATTTAAGGGAACAAATGAAAATTCAGGAATATAATTTTTCTGAATTGAGATGATTAAGATCATAATTTAGAGATAATGATGGACTATTAGAGGGTACGAATTATTAGTATGAAGAAATGGGACGCCTACCTGGTTCAGCAAGAACAAAATATCTTGATTTGTACAATGTATACAGTGTATTTCTGGTGACACTGCAATGATTTATTTAGCTGTGCGCATCCCAGCATTCAACAACAGTCCCTTACAATGACCTTAATTATTAATTTGCATCTAAAAACACATCAAACGTATTCATCTAAATAATGGATTTTTCTGCATAGGTTAAGCAGGTTTTATTTTTAAATTTACAAAATAACATTCCAAGTGCCCCGTAATCCGTACCTTTAAAGAAGTGCAGGGATTCATCACAAATGTGAGGTTAATAAATGGATTAATTAATGGGTTATGATAAATTAGAGAGGTTTGAATGGATTATCCCCAGGATTTAAGGGATTTTTAGGCAGTAAAATTCCATTAGAATTTACTAAATAGCATAACCTTTTTTCAATCTCACTTTTAAGGAAATTTTGCCCTTTAATTAAATAATCCATAAAAATACTTAATTTTAATTTACCCTTAATATTTCTCTGAAATATCTTAATCAAACCACGGTTAATCGGTAAAATAGTGGAATTTGAAGATGGTGACAGTTTTAAAGAGAGTGGAAGACCAATACTGGATGTGGTGTATGGATTCTTTTTTCAGTTGTCTACTGACAACAATAAAATCTTATAGTTTGTGCCTCTAATCTTTTCAGTCGTTAAGAAATTTAATCAGCATTTTCATTCATTTCTTCCAACATCCAGGCCATTACGGCAATGAAACTAACCCTGACTCTTACTGAATAGAAACCTTGATGCTATTATGGATCAGGGATAAGCTCCCTGCAGATATAAGTTCAGCAGTCAGTACTTGATGCTGTCCTCGTTAATGTCCAGACTTCAGAATAGTAACCGGAGCGCTATGTGCCGCTAACAGCTGCTGTGGATCCGTGACAGAGAGAGAGACTTATTCTGGGATCACAGCATTCTCCCCCTCCGCCAGCAGGGACACGCTATAAACTGCTGTCAACCAGAATCAGGGTCTGACATAGCAGCTTATCACAGGGGTCAATGTAAAGATGGTGGGGGGGTTGTTTGGTCAGCCTAACCTGCTGCTGCAAGCACTGCCTGAAGATACTGTAAGATACAACTATGATAATGCCAGACAAACTAAGACAAAATAATGTAATTTAATGCAGTGTAAATATATATAAAACAAGGCAAATGAAACTGAAGGAACTGATTTCTTTGGCCAGTAGGGAGCAGTGGAACAAGCATATACTGTACATAACCCACCTATAGCTGTTATATCATCAAACAGCTGCCGACCTCCACATCCAGAACAACATGATCATTCCACCGGAGTCATGTTTGTGTCCACCTGATGAATGTAAATCCAATATTCACTCTCTTTTTGGCTCCTCACCATCCAGCTCCTGAGGGAAATATCTGTCTCTTTCAGCTGGCAGATGTTCCACTGTCTTCACCAGCTGGACTCTACCTGTGTGTGTCTGCTCTACCTGTACTGAGCAGGCAGGTTTAGACTGAACCTGACAGTAAATCTACTGCCAAACAAAAACTATAAGCTAAAAGAGGCTAAAATGCTCTGTGGTCTTTTGTCATTGAGCTGAATTAGCTGTTAGCAACTCCTGTTTGCGGTGTAGCCAACAATGTACAGAAAGCTGTCACTGGATGAATGTGATACTGAAACTGAAAACTTAAAAACATGAAGATTCTTAGGCAAGTTCTGATATGGATAATAACTAGGTGGACATCAGACATAATGAAGAGTAAGCCACACTTAAATCAATATATGTTTCGGGGCTATATGTTAAGATTTGACTGGACTATGGACCCCCATTCTCTCCCATTCAGCTCTGCAGCACCCCCCTAAGGGGACCCCTTTGGTCTATGTCCTGCAGAATGTCCATGTCTGTTACGATGAGATGAATCTTATGAGGAGTAAAATTGGAGAGGCTCAAATATTTGCTATTCACCAAATGAAAAGTCAGACAACTTCCGAGTTGTTGGAAGGCTAGGCTAGCAGTTTTAAGCTTAGGGTGACCGGGGGGGTATTCCATCAACGTTGCTCAGGAAATCTGCGCTTACTTGAAAAAGCCTGGTTAGAATTAACATCGACTTTCACTTCAAGCTCACGCCGCTCCATTAATTAAGCCGAGCCTCATCAACATTAACTCAAACCACGTTTGAACAAGCTGCATTATGTGCAAGCACAGACAGTGTCAAAGAGAAGATCATGTCACAAAAAGACAGGAAAAAAAGAACCGTCTTCTTCTCAGCAGCGGAGCAAAGCCTGCTGATTAGAGTTTCCACCCGTCCTGTATAATACATGAATAATGTAATGTCAAGTAAAACCCAACCAGTTACAGCTACAAGTGGACTGGAGAAGTTCGTCAGTGAGCAGTAACTGATCTGCTCTGTTTGAGAAAATACACTGTATAATCACCTTTTTCAGGTAAAGTCAGCTGTACAGCGCTCTGATAGCTCACCTGGCAGAGTGCATATTATCAGTGTTAACTCATAACCACAGGTTTGAGTCCGCCCCGTGGCACTTCTTTCACGTCATCCTTTCTCTCACTGTTGCAATCAGAATAAAGGCAATAAGTATTTAATTAATTGTATATTGCCAACTGCAGTCTATATTATAATCTATGTTAGCCTATATTATACATTAACCAATGTAGGTAACAGGGCAATAATCACCACATTGATCATGCTAATAATCCATCCATCGACCCTAGTTTCCGAACACAGACATGAAAAAAGTGATGTGAGTGCAAAAAGATACTTGATGGAACTGTCTTTTGGGATTCTGTTTCTGGCCATTGGAAATACATTGAAAAACTAAGATTGACAGTTAGCCAGCTGAGCTGCTAAGTTCAGTGGTATCAGTTACCGTGGTTACTGAGCAGGGAATCCAATAAGCCAAAGTAATGGAATGCTGACTTAACAAAATAAGCCATGATTTTCCTATCCCTATTTTAAACTATGAATTAAAGCCAAACGTCTAGCGTTGCACTTCTTTTGGTCAGAAGTGAAGCTAAGACCATCTTTTTTTTGTTGTTGTCTCTTGGCAGAGAAAAGGTTAGCTGGCTCACTCATTGGTTAGGAGTTCATAACTGGTCAGTAAACTAACAAAAACAAACATAGTCAAAGCCCCTCAGCCAGAACTTGAAAAAATAAATGTTTATGTTGGAAAAAGTGAAGAAGTCCCCTGACTGTCTGTAATGGAGTTCACACAACAATATTCACAACCTCTTATTAAAATGCTTTTCATTCTTTTGACCTTTGGACCCTTACAAACTAAAGGAATATAAATAATTGAGCAATAGATAGACAATAGTACTTCACGACTCCTTCAAAGGTAGGGAGTCGTCATTTTATCAGTCAGCCTTCACCTTAGTTTATTACAGTACAACAAAATACATGAAACCGGGACAATCCCCCTTTATTATTTCATCGGTAAAAACATTGGATATTTTAATGATATATTGTCTCCGGTTTTCATTTCAGATCTGGACACCTTAGGCTAAACACATCCTGGACCTCCCTTCGCACTGGACACAGAAGTATAACTGATATCCATCTTCTAAAAGATTTTTACTACTTAAAATGTTTCTTAAAGTATGTGCACAGTAGATACTCCCTGTGTCTGCTGGTCCACACCTTACAGTGTCCAGGTTTAGTTGAGTCTGGTCCCGGGCGGCTCTGGCTTTCTCTCTGTCCTGCCTGCAGAGGAGACAGTTGCGGTGTTGAGTTTCCTCATGACTGATGTGCTGTCGGTTATTCTGAGGCCTCCGTTCATCTCCTAATATAGAGCTTCAGCTGCAGTCGTTTAACAGGAAGCAACAAGCGGTTTGTTAGAGACAGTCGTCGCCAACGGCTGAATAATGAAGGCTGGGACAGTTGGGCAGTAATAAGAAAAAGATAAATGGCTGCTGGTTCACACTCCCAGGGCCACTCCACCTCCGCTGTTGTTCTCAACACCGGACATCAGAGGACAATGTGCAATTTTAGATAAGTTAATGGGTTTTAGTTTATTATATTTCTGCTGTGTGGCAACGAGGGAGGCTGAGCAATGACGAGTTATGACTTCAAATGTCTGCAGGCAAACACACGATTAAAACAAGAGGTCACCCAGAGAACATTGCTGTAACACTGGACAACATCCTGCATCTCTGCAGAAACACATGGTCCTGTATTCTCCAGATAATTAACTGGAAATTCCTTCATAATTTCCTAAAAATTAGCTGGTCATTTAATTTAGCTGTAAATTACTGTAAAAGGAAAGGTCTATGCAACACAACACAACATGAAGTGTTTCCAGGGGACACTAAAAAGTGATGAACCTGGCTGGGACGCACTTAATCAATGCCTTTAACTTCAAAAGTCACAATTGGGCATTGAACAACAAGTGCGTCTGAGTCATGTTCCATATCTTAGACCGCTCTCTCTAAATTGATAATGAATAATAATGATAATTAATTAATATTTAAATTTATTCTTGAATTAATTTTTTTAATCCAACGAACAGACAAAAAAAAGCCAACTATTTAGTCTTAGTATGATAAAAAAAAAATAATAACCTGAGAAAACCGTACAGCTACTTGAATATTTTCTGCTGTGACTGTAAAGAATTACTGCGGGTTTTACATTTCACATTACAGTTTTATATGATAAATTAAAAACATAATTCCCAAAAGTGAAGTGGTTCGCACTGAATATTTTCTCAGGAGGCGGTGGAACAATGAATTATGTTACATTTACCCAGACCCAGGCTAGCTGTTTCCCACTGTTTCCAGTCTTTGTGCTAAACTAAGCTAACTAGTTGCTGGCTGTAGCCACACCCAAACATGAAAACTCCTCAACTGGAAAACTAAGTTTTTTTAACCCAATATATCAAAAGTTCCTTTAAAACTTACTTAGCTAGTAAAAATGAACCTCAGTATCGCTGCAGTATGTGGAACCTTTGAAAACTCTGGGATGGTTAATGTGTGTGTGTATTAACATAATTACTGAATTAGTTTCAGATCTCAGTGTCGTACATATGATGATAGTTCAGGTCTTGAGCCTCTCTCTCTCTCTCTCTCTCCCCCTGCATCACCACCACCCCCCGAGGTTATTAATACAGGCATCGACCCACATTCGCTGCCGCTGTAATTATTGTGTCATTCAGTGTCTGGACGTGCTCTGATGACTCCTCCCTGATTAATGAGTGTGATCGTTGCAGGTGGCCGCAGCTTAATTAGGATTAATTGGCTTTCACATCCAAAGTCACCTGTAGGGCGCAGCAGGTGGAGCAGGTTCCTCCTGGAGCTGGTTTGTTTCTGTTGGTCGTCAGGGAACGTATGCCAGTCCTGCTTTTTTTGAAATGATAAAATAAAGGTTTGGTGTATTTTATGAAAGACAAAATGCAATCTCATCTTTTAAAATGTGTGTATACACACACACACACACACATATATATATATATATATATATATATATATATAAATGTGTATGTGTATTCCAAGACTCAGACATAGAAATGCACCAGCTAATCTGTAAATGCACGAACCACATTTCCTCACAATCAAGCCAATAGCTGTTGAGATATTTCAGTCTAAACAAAGTGGTGGCCAGATCATCACGACCCCCGCTGCTAAAACCAGACGATGCCATTATAATTATTATTATTATTATTATACCACCTGTCTTGAGTTACAGGTGTCGTTGCTGCCAGTGGCTTCCTGGCTGAATGAGTCTCAGTTACTTCTCCCCAAAATAGAACAACTTGATCTCATTAAGATGGCTGGTGTGTTCGCAGGTCGGGTCTGACCGAGCATCTCAAAGGAATATCATGTTTTCCATCTGAGCTTCCATCATCTCAACGAGAAGCATAGTTATTTATTCCTAATGCACAGAAGAGACAGATGAGAAGATGGTGGTATTGGTTTTCTAGGTCTGGGAGGGTTTGTGCAAGTGCAGCCGCAAAATCTTTAAAGAGCAAACAAGAAGCAAGAGGATTCAGATTCAGAGTTTAGATTAGAAAGATTAGAAATCCAGCAAAAAACGTCTTTAATGGGAAGATCCTGTTCTCTTGATCTTGATCTTCTCCAGAGTCAGATCTGTTTCAGATGGATATCAGTTTCATCTTCATGCGTCCAGTACAGATACAGGGCCAGTACGTGTTTAGCCTAGCTTAATATTAAGAGTAAAAGCAGGGAGGAAGCTGCCCTAAATGTCAGAGTATTCCTTTAATGGGTGAAATGAATGGCTTTGCATGTCCAGGTGTTTTCAGGTAACTTGACTGACCGAAATGATATTAGGTCAGCAGCTTCATTCAACGTAGTGAAGGAGTAGAAACACCTGGACTACAGGTGTGCAAGGCCTTTAAGTTCATTGTGTTGTCTAGGCTCCACAGCAGCAGCAGCTTCTTCAGTCCTCAGTCAGTGTCTTAACAGGACACGTTCAGCAACAATGCGTCTGGCTCAGACACGTTTTGGCAGTGCTCTCGGCTCAATACCGAATCAATACAGCTCTGCACTTACACTACATTCACGTCATATCCTTTAGATCGTAATTAGGAGCAGCTGAGTGGGAAAAATCATTCATGTTGGCCTCCAACTTTGTAATTCTAGGATGTGTCCTGGTTGATGAAAAGACCCACAGACGAGTCAACAAACTGATGGCTGTAAATTCACCAAAGCTGGCCGAAGTTACATCCACATTAAATCCAGTATTTACACTTCAGCTCATTTTATAGCAGCTGTTTGTTTGTATCTGGTTTCTGCTTCAAATCTGTAACACAACAAAAGAAGCTCATTGGAGCTGTTTATCTGCTGTGACCACAATTAGCGCCAGAGCTAACAACCTTGAAATAATGTGTTCTCCCCTTTAAGACATAAGAAAACAGATTTGAAGCCTAAAAAGACGCCTCTGGTCATGGTTCTTGCATTAAGTGCAAGGGATTTTCTCATATTGCAAGACGTATTGGAAAAAATATCCACTGTAGTAAAATCTATCGTCAAACTTTATAAACACATATTTCTGTTTTAGGCTAATCCTGCAATTAAAACTCCACATTTCCCTCTTCTCCTGTGTTTTATTTGAAGTGTTGATCCATAAGAAGATATATTTCTGGTTTTAAGAACCAAAAACCATCTGAATGTAGTTTTACATCTCCTCTCTCAGGATTCTCTCTGGAGCTCTTGTAACAACAGGTCAGTGAGCCAATCAGAAGAGAGGAGGCTCTGAGTTGAGCTGACTTTCTGGTGTTTTCTGAGTGATCCAATAAAAATATAGTAGATTTCAGGTAGACACTCAGAGAAACCAAATCCTGCAAGGTCGGATGGTGGGTCCCGGTGGGCGGGGCTTGGGGCATGGCTGAGGGTGGTGACTGTTTTGTTGTGACATCACAAAGTTACAAGAAGTCCTGACAGCTGGTTTTAAGGCTCAGTTTCTGAATACAGGCTGTGTGCATTTCTCTGTGGACTGAGGCTTTGATACTTTCACAGTATTAATATAGAACCTAGACCTGATCTATAATCAAACAACACATGGTCATCTACCTTTAGACTATATGGACCTTTAAAATCCTGATGATTCAACCTAGTTCATCAGAAAAGGGTGTAAAAATCTTACCATAAAACAGCCGTGATCATTGGTTTGGAGCATTGCCCATCATGGCCTAATACAACAGGAGATGTAAATGGTATAAACAGTAAATGGTTAACAGTCTAAGGGTAGGTTTTACTGTCCATCCATGCTCAGAGGCCTTTGTTGTTTCTTTCTGACCTTTTTTTTAGAAGTCCTGATTTCCCAGTCGGCTCTTCCATGGATACCTGCAAACAACAGTTACTAAAACTGCTGTTCAATCTGTTTTCTCATCTGTAGGGTGAGACGGAGATCCCATCAGTGGCCGTCACTAAGTCTCCTAAAGGAACCGGCTTGGACGGACTGGAGATTGATCCCGACTCCTACGACATCCCCGCCGACCTCTCCTCAGATGAAGAGTACCTGAGCGTGGAGGAGACCGACTCCTCACGAGCCGCTCGCCTCAAGAAATCGGTCGTGAAGAGCACGGAGACCCTGAAGGCCGCATTCTCCAAGGAGAACATGAGCAAAACCAAAGACAACCTGGGCACCAAGTTCCACCACCTGGGTGAGAAGGTGATGCCGCCCGAGCGGAGGGAGAAGATGCACCAGGCCGGTGAGCGGCTGAAGCAGTCCGGCGAACGGCTGAAGGAGAACATCGCCAAGAAGGCTCCGAACAAAGAGACCTTCCGCATCAAGCTGAAGAAGGAGAGAGCCGTCGGCGAAGGCCAGGAGGGTGCTGAGGCCGACCCCGAGCTCCACACCCAGGGTCGGGCCGAGGAGTCACCGGTGCCGTCCCCGGGGGTCACCTACACCGAGGTCGGCCTGGAAACCAAGAGGGAGGGGCCTGTGGAGGAGTCCAGCGCCACCCGGATAGGATAGGAGGATTACAGGAAGTAAATCGGATGTGATAGGACAGCGCTGATATGAAGAGAAGGCGGGACACTTTTGGAAGATTTAGAGAGAAGGTCTGTGATTGGTCGACAAAAAGGATGCACATTTTAATTGGTTTGAATGTTTTAAAACAGAAGAAGTTATTGAGATGGGTAAATTACTACATGATATTTATTAAATCAGGTTACTCCATTAAATGTTACGTGTGACAGTTTTTAACAGTTACATAATTCAAACCTCTTGATCTGATACAAACTCAGACACAAATGTGAGAAAGTTTATTTGTGATGCACTAAGAAGAATTGAGGTTCAGGGTTTTAGATAAAAAGGAGTTTGACTAATTTGTGAGTCCAAATTTCAAGAGATGTGAGATTGTTAACAAGTTGTGTTGTTATTAGTAACCAGATGAGGTTAATTTGCACAAGATGGCCCAAGAAGGAAGACGGCAAAAGGCTGATGAATGTTGATGTGAAGTCTGTGTCTTGATCTTTTATCTGGATGTACATATAATGTCGTACATACTGCCAAAAAGCATGGAGGTGAAAGTGGTCCGTGCAGGCCTCAGCTGGTCTCTGAGAAGCCTGGTGGGGAGAGAAGAAGAAGAATAACACGGATTCAACGTCAGACTGGTTTCTGTACGCCAAAGCAGTAGGAGTAGAAGGAGCTGAAGTTAGAGTGAACTCTGTGGTGATGGCTGAGGGACACGTTAAAACTGCACCAGGTAAAGAGATTTCACTGGAAATCCGACATCAGTAAAATGTAATGAGTTCATGTCATGTGGGATAAATAAACACTGACGAGCTGAACTGTGGCAGTGCGACAGGAGGAGAGCCGGTCATGGTTAGATGCCAGCTTTTTGGAGCCACAAGTCTGAACCAGCTGTAGGATGTATCGGGGTAATGTAGGATTTATCGGGGGTAGTCCGGTACAGAACAAAACACAACTGAAGTAGGACCATCAAGGCCAGAGAAAGAATAACTAGAATCACCTCCTCATGGTCGTCTGCCTCCTCCACTCAGACTAGTTTCAGGTTACATCCCTGTTTATCCTGAGTCATAGAAAATATGAACCATTTGTGTGAAACTTTGTCATAATTGATGTGAAATCTTGAGTAATGGCTAAAAACTGTTTTGTGAGGTCAAACTGACCTAGACCTTTGACCTTTGCCCCCTAAAATCTAATTTGAGTCCAAATTTGAAGAAATTCCTTCAATGCGTTACGGGAAGTATGACGTACACAAGGACAAAATTGCATTTTGCAAGGTCTCCGTGACCTCGACCTTTGACCATCAGAATCTATTCAGTTCGTCATCATCCTCCACATTGAAGTGGACATTTGTGCCACATTTGAAGAAATACCATCAAGGCGTTTACAAGATATCGTGCCTACAAGAATGAGATGGACATATGGACAACCTAAAAACTATATGGCACCAGCTCTGAGTGGCAGCAGCTCTGAGGCATAAAAATTAGTAAAATAAAATCAAAGATAGAATAAGATAAGATAGTAAATAACTTTGCAATGACAAGAATGAATGAATCTACTAAAGGCATAAAATGTCTTAAAAATTTACATCGATTTTTTAAATTCCTGACAAACATTTAACGTCAAATATTTATTTTATATCATCACATCCCGGCTCTATAGTGAAATATTCAATATCAAAACATCATATGACTCATTTCACCAAACTTCATCCTGAAATATTTGTTTGTTTGTTTTTTAACTTGAGGATCTCCAGAAGAATTTTAAATAGAGTTTTGTGTTTTAACATCAACATTTGACAAAAAAAAATCTTTGTCCAGTGCAACTTTAAGTCGAACTGAGCAGCACATGTATTAACCAGCTTTAAAACCTATCAAACAGTAACACAACTCATGGAGGCACAAAGCTGATCTTTGTTTGCTCAGACAAACTAATTACTCCTAGTGGTGATAGTGTAGTGGATTGAAGGTGGTCTGAGCTCTGCTGTTAGTGGCTTTAAAGTTTTTTCTGCACTGCTGCTTTTTAGTGTATGAATGTTTTTTTTTTCCAGTTTTGCTGCTTGATATTCAGAGTTTCATTTATTTATTTATTCTAGAGCAGTGATTAGTGAGATCACAGCTTTTATCAGGGTCACAGCAGTTTCAGTCGGATCCTGCTATTGTCTGTAGAAGCTTTGCTTTTCTAGCGCTGCCATTATACAGTAGTACAGCGTCTTATTCTGAAAGGTATACTTCCTGTATAGCTTTTAACTCATGACTGTATTTATATTGCTGTATTGCTGCTGCGGAGTGGATTTGATGCAATTAGGTTTATAGTATTTGGTTTGAACATTTTGAACAAGGTCTCATTTCTTACTCATGTTTCATTTTTTTTTCATTTTGGGTCACAGCTCAGGTTCCAGGTTGTGTTTTGTTTATACAGTCATCTTTCACGTGAAAATCAGCTGATTGATTGAAGACCTGTGTGTTGTTTGGGCCTGTGCTGTACGAGCAGTACCAGATATTAATCATGATGTTTTGTTTTTGTATAAATAAAGTTCTCATGAAACCTCAACGAGTATGTAGCAACATTATGAAAAAAAACAACATCTTTTCAAGGACAATGTGTGGAAAAATATTGGGCTTTTTTGGGGGACTTTTTCTTTTACATCTCAAAAATCCCTGAATTTCACTGCAGCTGAATCAGTGGAATTAACGGATTTGTTCGTCGTACAATGTTTTCATTCTGACGTTCAACATGCTAATTTGCACTGTCGACACTGTCATCCTCCAACTTTATATAAACCTGCTCCGCAAATGAGTCAATGGCTCAAATACAAATAAACTTTTAGTCCAGTTAGCAAAGGAGTTAGCCACGCAGCTTTGCTTTGTGCTAACAGTTAGTACTACCGTACTACTTAGAGGTTAGCTCCTCAGCTACAGGAGTTGTGACTTCCAGCGCCACCTAATCACAAAGACATGCAAATGGATTTTACCAGGATGCTTTATGGTGTCACTGACAGTGAACACAACGAGACATGAGCCACATCACAGAGACAGAAGAGGTACAGTAGCTGTGATGGGCCAATCTGATGATCTGACGACCATTAACAAACGATGTCATAGGTCGAGATGCTACTGGAGTTTACCGGTGTGTGTTGCTCATAAGGTGATCAGGCTTCAGTATTTTATTAGTATAATATTTAGCATAATTTGGGTGAGGTGGAATTGTTTTTTCTCAAGTTTGGAGGATTTTATTTAAGGCTCATCTGTCTTCTCATTAAAAATCAAGACAAAATAAAAAGCATTGATGGGTTTTTTTTTTTTTTTTTAAAAGGATTGGAGAAATGATTATAAATAAATATCCGCAGCTAAGTGGCATTGTGCTGAATATCTTTGATTTCTTTTTTAATTTCACACAATTTCCCATTCATTTCATCCAGTCAAATATGAATTTTATCAAATTTATAGTTTAATATTGTTCAGTCACCACTCAATATGACAGACACTCTATCAGTCCATGCAGGAATATTTGGTAATTGTTTCACAGGCGTGTGATTTTATCAGTAACATTTGTTTAGCAGCAGCCACAGAGGCTCGGATCATCTCTCCTCTCTGACTCTATCTTCACTGATCTCGTCTATCTGCGGCTCGGATTAAATCACTGACTTGATGTCTGCTTGAGCAAAACACGATCACTCAACTGAGTCAGCAGAGCCCTGCAGATTTGCACTCTCCGCCGGTGTCGGCCTCTAAATGAAATGCCAATCATTCTGGAGGGAATTTACAGTTCGACTCGTCTCTGTGTGGCCGGAGGTCGAAGCAGCAGTTTGTCAAGTGTGAATTTATTGGCTCTAAAACAAACACTGGGGCCCTCCGTTCCTCAAAGACTCCAATGAAACCAGCCAGCTGCAACATGCAGTAAAAATGAGGAAGAGTCATCAAACAGACACGTCTGCTGGTCCAGAGCTTTATTCTGAAAAGGAACCAGCATAATTTCATTAGTAACATGTCCGTTAGTGTCTGCTGAGATGTGGCTACTTTCAACATAGTTCTGGTCAAACTATGTGCCAGTGTTTAAGGTATACTAAACTACAAGTGAATGCAGCAATCTACAAACGTATTAATCTTTTATGTTGCAATAACTCACACTACACATTACAATTATCTTTTCTATACAGCCAACACACACATCTTTGTGATGAATCTTTAAACAGAAAGCAAGAAGAAAAGAAAAAGAAAGATATGGACCTGCAGAAGTCTCAAAGACAATCTTTTTGGAGGGAAAATGCTCCTTTCATGCAGCCGTTATACTGAACAGGACAAATCAAACATGCCTCATGGCCCTGGAATAAGAGACACGATTACTGAGTGAACAGAGCCCAAATTAATATCTGACATGGCACCAACAAGTCCTCCGACCTCAACGGCCATATAGGTCACTTGTCCCTCCCTTCAGATACAGCAAGTAATTACAATACTATAAGTTGAAAAGGTCCGTTGCTACCATCACCTACAAGAAGACGAAGAGAAGGCACAAGAGCAGGATACGTAGACCACGATCTATTTCTCAAGTATGGAACGCATCCTCCGAACGGAGTACAAATGAAAACAACTATGTTTCCATGGTGTCCCCAACTGAGGCCGAAAGCTACATCACCTGACTTCCTCAGAGACGAACTATAGGGTAGTTTCTTAGGGGTGGGCGGTCTCGCCTGTACGTCCATTCATTATCCATACCAGGTATCTTTGCAGAGTCGCAGGGAGGCTGGAGCCAATCCCAGCTGACATTGAGCAAGGGTGGAGTACACCCTGGACAGGTGGCCGGTCTACCAGCCAACCAACCATTCACACTCATGGGCAATTTGGATTCACCAATGAACCTGTATGTGTTTGGACTGAGGGAGGAAGCCGGAGCACCCACAGAGAACCCACGCACACACAGGAAGGAACTTGCAAACTCCACACAGATCCTTGAGGTTTGATTGCTGAGAAAAACCTCTGAATCATCAGGTAAGATTCTGTAAAGAGGAGCTTTGGGTAAAAGCCTGAACTGCCTTTGAGTCAGTGTGTTGAGTGTGATCATGAATCTCTGTGCATGTGTGAATGAGCTGCAGACTCTGCTCTGTGCAGGTTCTCAGCTGCTCCGTCTAATTTCAGCGCCGCTGCCTTTTATAACCTTGACAAACTTAGAAAGATGACACCTCCGCCGTCTGTACCTCCTTCCAGAAATATCGGTCACCTGTGCTTCACTGTTACCGGGTTGCCACGGCAACTGTAGCCATCAAAGCTTGGGAGAAGCGGAGCAAAGTGACATTAATTAATTTCCCCTCATTGAGGCAGACCTGAGACTCTGAGCCACATGATGACCGTATTACTGTGCAGCGTGTCTCCTCCTGCAGAGCCGCCGCCGCCGCCGCCGAAAACCATAGTTTTGATTTATTTCAGCGCTTATGAGAGAGAGGCAGAGAGAAGGAGATAGAGACGCTACTCTGGAGTGATTGCATTCAGCTCCATCTGTTTGTTATGCATTAGCTGTGCACAATTGAGCTCTTCAAGCAATCTGTTGAAGAGAAACGGCCTTGGGTGATTCAAGTGCAGAGAAGGGAACGAGGAGCGCCGTCTGCTGATCCACGGCTCCATTACGACGTTTTCATCTCCTCCTTCAGACTGCGAACACTTCTGCTTTTGAGCCAGAGACACTCCAACAACCTGCAGATATTTTCCCTCTGAGATTGACTTGTCAAATCTGCTCCGTCAGTAGTGTAAGATGCATTAGCACTTTCACAGGTGGGATTCACATTTACATTCTAGTGAATGTGGAGCTGAGAGCTGCACCAACACTCGGGGATCTTTTCTGTTTTTTTTTTTTCACGAGATGTGTCACCTTAAAAAAAGGCCAAACTCTCCAGATGCAATCCCGGAAACGTGTTCCTTAAAATTTTCTGTCACTGTCTGCTGATGTTTCTCTTTGTCCAGGGTGGCAGCTGCAAAACCACAGAAGAAGAGCAATCAGCTAGCAAGAGAAGAAGTCAAAGCGCTGCAGATGTAAGTGAGAAAGTTTTGCTGGAAAAAAAAAAATTAGATTTACATACAAGTGATTTGTAACAGCAGCATCATGCAGAAACACAACACCACCTCTCTGGACTGATCCCGCCCTGAAGGATCTTAACGACTTTGTTTCAGCTTCAACAACAGCTTTCTCAACAGGAGGAACAAATAAGTGAACAGATGAACCATTTACACCACAGACTGACAATAAACACAACATTTACAGCTCTGTTTGTTTACTCTGGTTTTTGTTTTTTTTTCTCCACAGCATCAATTTGGCCTCAACACGAAATCAGCAGGTGGAAATGTTTAAATTGTCTGAATCGTCCATATTATGAATCATTATCATAGTTTCATAAGATGTTTGTTTTTTCAGTCGAACAGAAGTTGTTTTTTATCCAGATGAGCGAAGCACTTTTTCACTTCAGACTGAAGTGAGCACATCGGAAAGGTTTGTCATACTGCTCAGCTTGTTTCTATCTTGTCTGATGTTTGAAGTTTTTTGTCACTGTTTCCAGATATTTGATATTAACTCAATGAGCATAGATAGATAGATAGATAGATAGATAGATAGATAGATAGACAATTTGACATCATTTAAAGTCTCGTTCTGCCGGCCCACCAGTCCAAAACTCAAAAAATATAAGGAAAAGCAGTGAATTCTCAAATTCCAGAACAAAGAAACCAACAAATTTTATTTAAAAGATTATCAAAATAGTTGCCGATTACTTTTCTTTCCATTGACTGATTAATTAACTAATCATTTCAGCTTTACAATCTTTTCTTTTTCTTTTTTTGCAATTAGTCTGTGCTGTTTCTTTTTTACTCTGGGATATCAAAGTTGTTCACATTGTTAACTTATTTATATATTATATGGGGTATTTTTACATTTAAAACAACCTTTAGCTTTCTCAAGAGCAAGATAATGGTTCCAACTTTGGCAGCTCTTGGCTTCCGATCCCGAGCATCACAATGTGTGTCTCCAAAAAAGAAATGAAAAGAATCTGAGCGTGCCGTTAGATTTTTACTCGATCAACACACTGCTCCCTGCTCAGAAAACATCCTCTCCAGACTATGAACTGTCTGAATATGGAAACTTTGCCAATGCAGAGTGTGTGAATGGAGCTTTTCAGTGGGTGGGAGCTAATCGCTTCGCCTGTCAGTCGGTTTTCCTGCAACGTAATGACTCATCAAGCTGTGAAAAAGAGAGTGTTTTTCTTTCCAAAATGACAAATCCAGCGTTTGAAAGGACTGACACCTTCTGTTAGGGAAACGAGCGCTGACACACCGGCAGAGGAAGTGGAATACTAATGAAGCTGTGAGCCATCTCACATCTGGGCTAACACAACGGTGGCTATTGACAGCATGAAATCTGTCTCTTTAAACCTGCAGGAGCTGGATTCTTTCTGGCCACTTGTTTTCAGGAGAGACAAGTTGCGAACACAACGCTGACATTACATCACCTTTAACCTGCAAACAGCTGCCTATTTCCACGTACAGCCACATGATCATTCATTAGAGTGGTGTTTGTGTCCAGCTCAGGAATCTAAGTGATGAATCCTTTTCTCTTAGCTGTTTTTTTGGGGGGGAGGCTCCATCACTTCCTGAGGAAAACATCTGGCACTTTAGGTGCTCAACAAACCAACAAGTCTTTAATAAAGTCATTAATTGCAGCTTATAAACCCTTTATAAATGGTGCCTTTGTTCATTTATGCTCGCTGGTTTCAGGTAGATTTTTCACAGGTCTGTTTTGGTTTGGATCCAAATCTAGGACCAGTAAAGACTTCTCGCTTGATTTTCTTCACCAGCTTGTCTCTAACTGCATCTGTCTGCTGTTTGCTGCTGGGCAGGTCGTGGACTGTGGGTTTATCAGAGCTTGTTTGATGTTGCAAATGCTGAGACTGAACTAGACAGGAATCATAATGAAAAGGCCTAAAAAAGCTCCTTAGAGCTGCAGTCATGGTGACAGTTCTCTGTGGGTTAAGAAATACGAAAGACAATTGGGTTTGAATTTTAGGCAGGCGAATATAAAGCCTAAAGTAATCACAAAATATGTCTGAGAAATAATAGAAACTGGTGTATCATATGGTAGCAAGCTCAGATAGGTCCTATCGCCGCTATTAAGAAACATCCGGTGAAATAATGACTCTCAGATAGCAGTTATTTTTGTGCAAAAAGTCATAAATAGCCTTTGAATGACACCCAGTGGGCTGATAAGCTTCCTGCTGAGCCCTGAGGCAAGGCCTCCTAGCAGCCGCCACTCATTACCGCCTTGTTCAGGTTAAGCCGTGGATACACCTCTGCTTCTCCTCCCAATTACCTCTCCATCGAATGCCTGGCAAGCCCAGGAAAGGAGGCCAGGCCACAGGCTGACACACTGTCTGGCTGCACCCGGTCTGTAATCACACCGGAACAGAGACAAAGCTTCCTTTCTCTGCAGGTTGTGGTGATAAGAGTTGCTCAGGACTGAGGTTCATTTGTAGGCGTCTGGAGGAGATTCATTAACAGCTGCTGCAGCACATGTTGAGATAAAGCAGGATGTCTGTGTGATGGTGGACTATTAGGTGATACTCTACATATTAATAATGATTCAAATCACTCACTGTGAAAAGCATTAGCCAAGATAATCTCTGCCTATGGATAGCCTATATCTCAATAATGCCTGAAAGAGCATAAAAATGTTCAAACATTTGTTTTGTTTACTTTTTAAAAAAATCTGTTCACACTCTGCCAATGAATTATTTTAATTTATAATTTTTTTTTTACTTTTCTTTATTAATATTATTATTATTATTATTATTATTATTATCATTATTGGTAGTTGTATTATTAGTATTTATTTTATTTTGTAAAATAAAGTAAAGTGAAATTGCTGTGCATCCAGGACAGAGATAGGATCTGGAGATCTGGATGTGGTTAGCTCACTCTCCTGGAAACCAGACAAGCTCATATTTATTCACTATGACAGATGACTCCGCCCCCTTCACATTGAAAATATTTCTATCTGCAGTGAAACAGGTCTGGCCAATCAAAACCATATACTTAAAACAGGTGTGCTGACAGAGGAACACACAACTAACAACACCCCTTGGAAATCGCAAATGGACTGACCCACGAACCATAACTAATTTGGCAGCAACAATAATTTGATTTCAACTCTGAAACCGAAACTTATCTTCCAAAAGGAATTTTATCTTGGGGTTAAAGGAGCTATTTGTAAGTTTTGCTATTGCTACAAAGCAAGTGTTAGCATTAACAGCTGTTTACTTATCAAGAGCTTCAGCCATCGTTGTCTTTATAAGAAATATATGGTAAATGAGCAGGTGTATTAAGAGAGGCTGTGAATACCGGCTCACTGGATAGTTTACTGGGATTCGTGATGGAACTGAGCCAATGTTAACGTTAGTGCTTTTTCTGCTGTGACAAGTCAACATGTCTGGAGAGGCTTGTTAACTAAGGCTAACTTGCTTGGGTGTTAATTTGTTAAACCGATTGCACCAAATCAGTAGCATTAGGACAGAGCCCCCCCCCCCCCCCCCCCCCCGCCTTATGAGCTCAGGACTTTGAGATGCTGTTGTTGATTAACAATGCTAAATGGTGCTAACATCGCAATGTCTGTAAATAAAATACAACATGTAAATAACACACCTCTTTGGTTATTGGAAGTTTTGTTTTTTCTCTTTTAATGGAGCTAGGCTAACAGTTCCCCCTGCTGCCAGTCCTTGTCCTAAGCTAGGATAAACCTAGCTCGGATTTCTCCCTGAGATCTCTCTTCTCATTTACCCGACTTATCTTATTTTACAAAATGTCTGAACACTCCTTTAACGTGTCTGTGTCACTCCCCCCCACCCCCATGCTGTGCCTGTGTGATTACATGTCTCAGTTCAGATGAGCTGGTGGTGAGTTAGGGCCGTCGCTGAAGCGGGGGGGACGCGGCTCGCTGAGCGTCATCAGCGATGCAGCAGGCGGTCAGCACGCCCGTCAATCAATCACAGTCACCAGGGAGCTCCACCTGTGTGTTCGACAGGCAGGGAGCAGCATCCAGATGAAACAAACACACCCCTCTCTTCCAACACTGCCTGCTTCTCCACAGGGGAGGGTGGAGATATGAATTATTCACTAACACACATACAAATAGACACATACACTTATATAGACTGTGTGTATTTGTAGACTGAAACTGTGTGTATCATGCTTGACTGGATAAGGTTGTGTGGAGGTTGAATTTATATAATGTATGGAAGAGATGAGTGTGACAAAGATATACGAGTGTTTATCAGTGCAGTCACCTCTCAGTTATCTGTAACACAAAGCAAAACGAAGCACAAATAACAAATCACATTCCCACCACCAACATCTCTAACTCCCTATATAATAATAATAATAATAATAATAATAATAATAATAATAATAATAAATACAGGTAGATGTGACTACACTGTTGCACAGTGCTATACTAACTACATTGTCAGAAATAAGAGGCAGAAGGCAAATGATTTAAAGCCTCATAAAGATAAAAGTAAAGATATTCTACAAAAGAACTCAAAAAATTAGTTTTATAAAATCCTACTTCAGAATCTTTGATTAACTAATTTGATTGAGTATATTTTATTTTATTTTGTTTTATTTTTTGAATAATATAAAGAGCAGACATCCACACTCCATACCAGTAGGTAGCGGTAATGCGCCAATTCGTTGTTTGCGAAACACAAACCGGAAGATGAAGAAGGACCTGACGCCGATGTTGACAGTTTAGCTAACAGTGACTTCCAGCGATTCACTGTAGAGGATTTCAATACTTTAATGTCCATAGTCGTAAACTTTCTGACTTGCTGATGTGTTTATATCCTGCAGACTGACAGGTACTTTTGAGTTACGGATTTGAACCACAATTTGTAGCATGATTTTGCTAGCGGCTAACGTTAACTACCTAGCCAGCTAGCGTTAGCTCTCGGTTGCCTGACAACGGAGGGGGAAGCCAAACAAACCGGGCTAGCACAGGCTAGCACACCCCAGCCGGTCGAGAGAGTCCAAGAAGAAGTCATTGGGTCTGGTCTTTTTCTTTTGATATTTAAAGCAGCCGGTGAAGTGGAGACATGGCGGATGACGGTAGACGGGGAGATGAAGATGACCGCGGTCCCGGAGCAGTTCACCAGGTGTTTGTGGTGATGGAGTGTTTACTGGAAAAGCTGAAGGTGTTAAATTATGAGGAGGAGGTTCTGGCCAAACACAACATGAAGAACCTGTCCAGGTGAGAGGACCTTCACTTGATAGTTAGTTAAAGCTTTTAAGCTTTTAAATCTCACAGGTGACTAATTGATGTTTTAGTAAAGTTAACTGGGCAAAAAAGTCCTTCAAATGTCCCAGCCATACCAGTTAGTGTTTAATTTTACTATTGCTTCACCAGAAATGAGTGAAACATGTACTGTGTGAAACATATATTGTGCACGGGTGAAAATAATTTACCATAATGTCCTAATCACAATTATGGTTTTGTTACTGCTGCGGACATCACAAATATAGAGTACAAAATGAAAATAATACAATGTTGAAATGTAAATTAATTTCCCCACACTATGACCATATGACAGGGTAAATCAACATGTGATATGAAAAGGCCTGGAGTTACTCCACTGTTTAAGGAGAATAGTAAATCAGATGTTGAATATTATAGGCCAGTGTCAGTATTAACAACCACATCTAGGTGTTTTTGAGTGTGTTGTTTTTGATTGATAATAAGATAAATTAATCTGTATTTATGTAGCACATAGACATCTGCCAGAACAATAAAACAACATAGAAATAAAAGATGGGAATGATGGGAACCATAAATGTGACACTAAGTAATAGAAAGAGTCTAAAAAGAATAACCCATTTAGAGGAGGGAGAATCTTCCTGGCTCATTTCTTCTCATGATCTCTGTTTTCCCTCGTCAGACATTATTTTGTCTCCAGTCCATATCTGGGATCCAACCCCGGCGAGCAGTTCTACATGTTCACCATCATCGCGGCGTGGCTCATCAACATGGCGGGGCGGCCGTTCACCGAGCCTCAGGAGTACGACGAACCCAACGCCACCGTGTCCAACATCCTTGCAGAGCTCAGGGCGTTTGTAAGTGATGTTCAGCTCTGTGCGAGCAATGAAACACAGAAACATCCTTCACTGATGTAGTCAGAGTCGCCGTTCTAAAAGTGTCTGCAGGTCCTGACATGAAAACAAAACTCCTGTTTAAGATCAAGGCTGTAAAATATTTTGAAAGAAGTGAAATCAATCTTTTAATATGTTGGATTTAGTTTTAGAGGTGGCAAATTTGTCTTTATTTCATTCTCACTGCCATTAAAAAGGTTATAAAAATCTCATTTGTTGACACTTGGAGATGAAGCTGTAACTTAAAGGACAGACAAAATGAACAAAGAAAAAAGCATTAAAAAGATTAATCCAGAGATTCAGTGCTGACTAGCTTACTTTAAAAATAAATATATAAATATATATCCTTCTTTTTCAACAAAAGCCAGTAAAGAGGCAAAAGTTGTCAAATGTTAAATGTTGTCTAAAGAAAAACAGCCATACAGCATGTTTTTTTATCCTGAAATTTTATATTCTTATATTAACTGTGAAAAAATTGAAAGAATTTTGATCAAATAAAAGTGAGGAAGACTATAACTATGAATCAAGGCTGGATATTGAATTGCAATGCTTAACATATTTTCCTTTATGTTGAAAAAAAAAAAGTAATTAAAAGTCTGACGAGTTTCATAATCTTGTTGAGTTAATTTTAGATGAAAGAATTCCTGATTTAAATCAACAAACTAAAGCATTATTAAATGTGTAATTCTGATGTTTCAGGAAAAACGTGTTGTATTGGTCTCTGTATTGAAACTCATACTCACACATTAGTATCAAATAAACAACATCTAATCCTACTTAGAGATTATTTGATTACCAAGGCTCAGTGACAGTTTTATTTACTCTGACACATTTTGGTTTATACTAAATACTGACGTTCACTACTCAGCCCCAGTGGCACCATCCTGTCTTCTTACAGCTTCACAGTACGTTTTCATTTTCCTCTTTAAAAATTGAGCGTCTGCTTCATGTAACTCAGAGTGAAAAGGTCTTAAAAAGGTCACAGATCTCACATTTACCCCTGATGAAAGTTGCAGACGCTCTGTAACTTGACAGATGAATAGTGAATGAAACAGATGAATGAAATATGTAACCATGAATAAAATATGTCGCTGTGCTTTTGATCCTGACCTCAATCTCAAGTCGACTCCGGCTCCTTGTTGTCATCTGCTGTTTTACTATAAGGACTCAGGGATGTGAGAATGTAGGAGACTTGTCTGACTCATCACTGCGTCCATCAGGGTGTCAAGGTGGACTTCCCGCCCTCCAAACTGAAGTCAGGCTCAGGCGAGTACGTCTGCTTGGTGCTGGACCGACTGGCTGAGGAGGCTCTGAGGAGGAAGGGGTTCTCCTTCAGAAGGTACTCAGACATGTTCTGCTCTAGCCAAATCATTCCTGTGTCATTCTGTTTATGGACATGTTCCTGTATCATGGTTTTAGAGTCGCAGGATTATCAGTCTGTGCACCAGGACCTTGACCTTTAACCTCCTTTTATCCAGCTGCTTGTTACTTCTGGTTTTGATTTTGATATTTTCAGATCAGATTCTGATATTTAACTGTAATCCTCAGGGTCTCACAGTGAGTGCAGCACAACAAGTATCAGACTAAACAGTGCACATGAGGAGATCTGTGTTTACCTGAAATTATGTTGCCAACTTTTTGTGTTTTGACCTCGTGTCTTGTTTCTTTCTTTCAGACCAAAGTACCCAACAGAAACCACAGAAGAAGAGTCTGTGATTGAGGACGACGCAGAGCTCACACTCAGCAAAGTCGAGGAGGAGATGATAGTAGGTGTCTCAGCTGTATGAACTTCTTTTTTCTTCTTTGTTGCACTCTTCATCCAAAATGTTAAGCAGTTACTCTTATGATTTTTTACCTTTTTTAGCCCCAGAAAGATTTGTGTATTTTATTACCTGTGTTTAACATCATGACCAGAGTTGAGTGCCAGTTAAAATTTTATACCTAAAACTGTGATTCATCACATTCTATCAGAAGTTTTTTTCTCTAAAGGAGCCATGTATGTGATTTGTGATATTCCTCTGAGCACACGGGGGTGATGTAAGGCAGAGGCTGTCCACAGCTCATTAACAAGTCTTGTGTTTGTGTGTAAACTCAGGAAGAGCCTGATGAGGAGGAGGAGAACGTGATGGATCTGGAGGCTCTGAAGTTACGGACCACTCACACTGTGAGTTCACCTTTAGTATCAGAACCGAACAATGTCGGTTCAGGTTTCAGTAAACATTCTGTCTCTCCTGCGCATTTATCTGAGGATGGATCCATAGGAATCCCCTCCACTATTAATGATTCAGCTTTTATCCATTGATCTTGTTCTGGAAGCACTACAGGCGATTGGGGGTGGGTGTTGGGATGAAGGTCCAGGTCTGGATTCCTGCTGGTCACAACAGGTGTGCCACAGGGATCCATTCTGGGCCCTGTCCTGACCATTTACATTAATGAAATGGTCTCTTTCCTACGAACTCATCTTTACATAGACAAGACAATTTTGTGCTGTGTTTCTGACTCTGGTCAATCAGCCACCGAGAATCTACAACTTTCCTTTCATGCTTTATTAATAACACTTGTTATCTTAAGTTAGTTAGTTATCTTTGTGCAAATAAAAGTAAATGTATGTTTTTCTCAAAATTTCAAAACACAGAATGCTGTAATCAACTACTGTTTGAATATCAAAAGGGTAACATAAGACGAGTATCTTGGCATCTGGTTTAATGACAAATTTACATTCAAACACCACGTCAGGGACCTTGTTGTCAAACTACAACAAAGTTATAAACAGAAACGAAATCAGGTTCATTTGATTTGTAGGAAGAGGGGGTTGTTGAACCAGTTTTCCTCCTGGTCCTTGTCTATATTGATGAAATCCACAGAAATGCTGCTGCCCCCTCTGCCGTTAGAGTCTGTTTACCTCTCAGCCCTGAGGTTCATCACTGGTGGTAGCTAGTACACTTACCACTATATCCTCTATAATAAGCTTGGTCAGCATTGGTGTCTGTATATCTTTAAAGTATCATAAATCACATCTGTGCTGCATTGGAAACCTGGTCCACTTCTAACTCACTCCAGTGATTGGCTGGTTCTCCAAGACTGACCTTTGAAGGAATCATAGATTCTCCTGCAATCTAAAACTGAAAACTCTTGAACCTCTTGGACACCTCAGGAATCTACTTAATAACTGTCTATGGTTGTTGAATTTGTACGATTGTATCTCCCATGGTAACTACTTCTGAGGTTGTTTGACAGCGACAGTCGGAGCAGGAGCCATATTTTTCGGCGGTTGGTTGTCTGTCCGTTTCATTCTTGTGGACATAGTATCTCGTTAACACCTTGACTGAACTTCTTCAAATTTGGCACAAACTTTCACTAGGACTCAAGGATGAACTGATTAGATTTTGGTGGTCAAAGGTCAAGGTCACGATGACCTCACAAATCTTGATTTTGGCCTTGTGAACATAATATCTGGAGAACACAAGACAGTGTTTTGGCAGAGGCATACAACCGCAAGGTGGTAATTCTAGCTGATCTTTTATATTTGTAATTTACATGTTGGTGTCATTGTAAATGAGGGTCACCCTCAACTTGGGGATCACCCTTAAATTTGAATTACTGCACATTTTATTGACGGCTTCGTTTTCAGCCAGCTGAAACATGAGGCTCCTTTTCACTTTTGTCACTTTGAATTTTGCCAGACATATGGTATATCCTGTTGTCTGTTCTTCTGACAGGAAGCAGAACCGTCCTCCAAACCAGACGAGATCCTGGAGTCGACAGTTGATGCAGCAGAGTGGAACCTGGAGGTGGAGAGAGTCCTGCCTCAGCTCAAAGTCACCATCAGGACAGACAACAAGGTACAGGCTCACCTGAGCACCACCTGCTTACTGGAGGTTACAGGTGATAGTGGATTCTCATCAAACCTTAAACTTTGAAAATATATACAGTATGCATATAAATGTATTTATTTACATGTGTAAAATGTTCTGAGACACATTCACAAACATAAACTCTAAATTATACTGTGGGAATATTTGAACTGTTGTGGGACGTTTCATCAGCTGCAGATACATACAGATGTTATGGTATTTTCCTTTCAAAATAAAAATGGCTCCTAATATCAGCAACATAAGGTGAGAAAAAAATAACAGGTGAATTAGATTAAGATAGATAAATATGTGTGAATATGTAAGAATAAACCTTATGAATCAGATTATAAATTATGTGATATTTATTTGATGGAAAATCTTTTGTATATAAATGAGTGTTAATGATTTGAAGGCTAGGACTCAGATGTCGCTGTAGTTTCCCGCCTTATTCCCGCTGTGTTTGTTTCAGTTGTTTTTTGACTAGTCTCAAGTCTGTGTGTGGGTCTGCAGGACTGGAGGATCCATGTGGACCAGATGCATCAACATAGAGACGGGATCAAGTCCTCACTCAAAGAGGCCAAGGTGAGTTCACTGACCTGGTTTGATAATGCAGCAGCTGAGACTGCCTTTATGTCTGTCTTGAGTGCCACCTGCTGGACTGTATCAACACTTTCCTCTGTTTCTTATTTTAATTACTGGGTTCATCGTCGCTACAAACCTTCGTTACTCCGTACCTAGTATTAATGTTTTCATCGTACAGATGCCCTGAATGATCTCCGCCTGTTTATGTTTTTGCATATGTCCTGTTAAAAATGTACAGAAGCCCTGAAAGGCATCTGAAAATGTATTTTTTGCCCTGACTATTTTTCTAAGTTGTTTTTTTTCCATCTGTGAAAAATAGCCCCAAGAGGCAAGTGAGTCTTTCTGGGAAGAAAGAAAAACAAAAAGCGTTTTCCCCCAGGTCACTTGCCTCTCGTCGTTGTTTATACAGATGAAAAAAAACGTATCGATTGCCTTTCAGCGCTTCCATATTCAGAGGTTGTTTTTACACATAAAAAAAAATTTGATTTTTGATTTTATTTTTCTACAAAGATTTTTTTTGCTTATGTAATACTTATTTAAGCCACATGCGTGTTAAGCGCACCACTACCCCATTCTAAATCTGTATAAAAGCATTGCAGGTTTCTTTCTCCATGCACTCTAAACACAAGGCACATATAACATAGCAAGTGATCTACCATTATGTTCCTTCTCTTGGCTACAAAGCTTAGACAAATGATCCTGGCAAAAGAAATCGCTTCATAGCAACAATTTTATATTGAGCTGCATTCTTTTGTTTGAAATAACAAGTAAAGCTTGAATTGAAGGAAACTGACAATGAAGAAGAGAAACAGAGCAAAGCAAGAAAACTCAGATTATAGAGGCAAGTCAATAAGGTGTGTTTTTATATTTCCAACAATGATGCTGCAGACAGCGGGAGCTGTGAGAGCTCAGGAAAACAAATTACACAGGTGAAACAGTGAATGTGAACAGTCAGCTCATTTGTCTTCAGCCTGATCTCTGGGGGAAACAGCTGATGTTACACCACCACACCTGTCAGCCTGCACTGGATCCCCACGCTATGATAATTAGATTTTTCTTAATTTGCTAAAGTGTGACAAGATGTGAGCTCCTCTGTGGCAGAAGTGTTTACTTATTTGTTGCTGAGTCGTGTATTTTCTTATAAACTTTGCATAATGTTACACTGAGCCTCCCGTCAATCACCTGACACCCACATAAGAAATAATCCCTGCTGTCTCCTCTAAGAAATAAGACACGTTTGATGTTAGTTTAGAGCAGTTTTGTCTTCCACATAGAAAAAAGGTTATGGACTGAAAGTTAAAAGTGACAGGGGGACTCAGGAGGAGACATCTTTAATGTCCTCTGTTGTCTCTGTAGAGCTACCTGGACAAACTGCAGGAGGACATCGGGAAGACTCTGGAGAAGGTGAGCAGCCGGGAGAAATACATCAACAACCAGCTGGAACATCTGATCCAGGAGTACCGCAGCGCTCAGGCCAAACTCAGCGAGGTAAACACCAGACACACACCTGCAGCTGAAAACACCTGGAACTCACATCTGTACCTGAAACCTGCAGCACACACACCTGTGTGCTCGAGCAGGCTGTT
Source organism: Seriola aureovittata (assembly GCF_021018895.1). Lineage (NCBI taxonomy): Eukaryota > Metazoa > Chordata > Actinopteri > Carangiformes > Carangidae > Seriola > Seriola aureovittata. Next base: position 2,352,419 of record NC_079375.1, read on the forward strand.
AAACACCTTTGTGTTTTATTTGATAGCTATTTAGATTTTGCACAGCAACACCACAAAGCTGGTGCAGTTGTGTTTTTATCATCAAATATACAAACTTTCCAAAGTGTTGATCCATAAGAAGATATATTTGTGGTTTTAAGAACCAAAAACCATCTCCTCTCTCAGGCTTCTCTCTGGAGCTCTAGTAACAACAGGTTGGTGAGCCAATCAGAAGAGAGGAGGCTCTGGGCCTCTCTTCTGATTGGCTGACTGTTTTCTGAGTTATCCAATAAAAATATAGCAGATTTCAGGTAAACACTGGGTGGGGCTTGGGGCATGGTTGAGGGCAGTAACTGCTTTGTTGTGACATCACAAAGTTCCAGAATTCCTGACAGCTGGTTTTAAGGCTCAGTTTCTGAATACAGGCTGTGTGCATTTCTCTGTGGACTGAGGCTTTGATACTTTCACAGTATTAATTAACTAATAATTCCATGTGATGATCAAGGAAAACACAGGAAAAATGTACAAATTGGTCTGTCATCATATATATATATATATATATATATGTGTGTGTACAGTACATGTACATGTAGATTTAGATTTGATATTTTAGCTGTCATTCACATGTGGCGAACACAATTCATGTAACATAAATGAAAATATAAATGTGTTGGACGTTCAGCAGAAACCTGATCTCAAACATCTTTACTCCACCAGGCCAAGGAGCGATACCAGCAGGCCAGCGGAGGAGTGACAGAGAGAACCAGAGTCCTGGCTGAGGTCAGTGAACGCATCGCCCAGCTGCATTTTAATCACTCAACAGTCTTGTCTGTGTGAATAATAATAATAACAATCTACAAGTAGAAACATCGTCATAGTTTGAGACTGTGTGACTTTATACTCTTTATTTGTTAGATTGCATTCCCTTACAGTGGTTATTTCTCAACAGAACAGAGTTAACAACTACATCATCTACAGCATATGTCCCCCCACCCAAAAACGTGTGTGTGTGTATATGTACTGTATATACATACACACAAATACTTACTTAAGCTAATTAAACAAGTACATTAAAGTTTTATTATTTTGATTTATTTATTTATTTAGATAAATAAAAGAGAGAGAAAAATATAATAACGAATAAGACAGGTTTAAATAATTTTAAACGTTTTTTCTTTTTTTTTAATTAATATTAATTTTGAATAATATTTGTTTTCTGGATCTTAGTCCATCTTATGTCAAATGGTTTTGCTTGATTCCTGATCTTGTGATTAATTATGTCCATTTTATACATTTTATTAATTGTATCCTTCCATTTGCTTTGTGGTGCCTCTGGTTTCAGCCATTTTTTTTTTTTTTTTTTTTAGTGCTGCTACTCTTAATATTCTATATTATAATATTCTTTTTTTTATATATATATATATATATATATATATATATATATATATATATATATATATAAGATATTTATCAATTTGTTGATAACGTTGCTGCCGTGTTTTACTGAGTAATAATTGTAGTGTGTGACGTTAAAGTGAATACTGTTAATTTGAGTCTAGTCTCTAGACTTCCTGTTGTTTTTCACCTTCTGACCTGTCGTCATTCGGCAGGTAAACTTCCAGAGCTTCTGTCTTATGTCTTATCCTATGTCTCTGTGGCCTTTTAGATGTTTTGTTAGACATGTTATGGAAGATGCAAGAATGGAGTCAATTTCTGTTGATTCCTGATCAGATCAGTAGGCGCCATCTTGTGATAAAAACACATCACCACACTGTCCTGTCCTGCTTGTGTAACGGGGTTCAGTCTGTTTCTGAAATACCCCGTAAATCTCTTTTTCCACATGACAGTTCCAGTGTCTGTGTTGTATAGAAGATCATGTTGAAGTAATGGCTGGCAGTTGACTGGTTGACTCCAACAAAGAGACACAGACAGCTCCAATGATGATTCAGTGACTTCTTTTGTAATCGCTTACAAGCACTACAAGATCTGGAGGATACAAGCCCAGTCTCAATAAAACAATTCAGTCTTAAAGAAAACCATAATCAAATGAAACTTAAACACTAATGAGTGAACTGCAAATAAATAAATAAATCATATGGCCAACAGTCTTACATTAAGACATGATTGATAAAGATGATTAATACACATAGATAATCATTCTGTAAGACAATATAGTTACTTTCTCTCTCTGATAGGATTTACATTAATATATGAATATTTACAGATCTTCACTTAACAGTCGCACACTCACCTGGAGGATTCAAGCTCGGTATTAGATATATTAATTATATTTTTAATGTAAGATGCTAGAGACACATGACTAATCTAATTATTATTGTTCATTTGTTATTAACTGTTTTTATTATTATTATTATTATCATCAACAATGAGCTAATGGACACATGAATTTCCCCTAGGGGATAAATAAGGTATATATCTATCTATCTATCTATCTATTTATCTATCTATCTATCTACACTTGACTGTTTTCATTCAGTGGAGCTTGTGATAAAAGTTATTTATTCATTATTTTCATTTACACAGATAACAGATTCTTTATTTAGTTATACTATGTATATGTGAATAAAGCTGCAAGTTTTATCCAATCAGTGACAAAAATGTGTTAACTAGGCCTTTAAATATATATTTATGGTCAATTGAATGTCTTTAAATTATAAGGGAAGTACTACTTCACTGTGAACATGATAAACAAAAATCATGAGAAGAGCAGTAACATGATAAAACATGTAAATGGAGGATTATTAAATCAAGGCAAGAGGAACAAAGAGGAATAAAGAACAATCAGAATAAAGTCAGTGTCATAAGCAGGAGATGAGATTCATTTAAAACCATGACAACTCCTTCCTGTTTTACAGGAAGTGATTCACTGCTTTATCACCTGCAGACAGAGACTGTTCATGATAGTGTCTGTGTTTCAGATCAGTGAGGAGCTGGAGAAGGTGAAGCAGGAGATGGAGGAGAAAGGCAGCAGCATGTCTGATGGAGGTGAAGCTGTTTAGCCTGTTTGAAGAAATTAACTGTCTGGATTTGGTTCTCAAATTATTATTGAGTTTTCCATGTTGCTAAGCAACCTGACCGCCTGTCTCTGTGCTCATCCCTCAGCTCCGGTGGTGAAGATCAAGCAGAGTCTGACGAAGCTGAAGCAGGAGATCGTTCAGATGGACGTGAGGATCGGCGTTGTGCAGCACACCTTGCTGCAGGCCAAACTCAAAGAGAAGTCCAACATGACGCGCGACATGCACGCCACCAACATCCCTGAGTCCGCTGCTGGGCCCTTCACTTAGTCTGATCACCAACACTCAATGCTCCTCTCCTGTTTCTCTGACCTGAACTGAGGCTGAAATGTTGAATCTCATGACGTTGGATCTTTAAAACGTCCTAGAATTTCCTTTAAAACCAGAAAAGTAATCTCTGAGAAAATATTTTTTATACTTTTAAAAGATTCTCTCTGCCTCGGCCCAGCAGCTGTTAGCTCATAAAACATTTCTAGTTGAACAGTTCATTGATTTCACTCTTTGTCCTTATTTATTTTGTAGCTTCTTTTTGTATTGATAACATTTAGAGCCATTTTTGTGTATATGAACATAAAATAAATTTTGATACCAATTTACAATCAACATCTTCTCCATTTGAAATCTTTCTGAGGCTAAATAATAATTAAATGATTTAATCAGAGTTCAGTGGCCACCAGGTCACCAGCAGGTAGATTCTGACCTGGGAGGATTCATTTTAATTGAAAAACTGACATTTTAAACATCTACTTGTCTGTTAATAAGAGTTAAATTTTCAGAGCAGACAGCACTTATCAGAGAGACTAGAAACCCCCCAAAACCCCACCAGGGATTTTGGTTTCATTTCATCTAAACCTTGTCAAGTAAATCAAGCCTGTCCCACAAGTCTTGGTATTTAACCTTCTAAATAAAAATTGGATCTATTAGAGAGAAAAAGGTAAGTTATGATTAACTGAAAAACTAAATTTTATTTCCATAAAACACTGCACTTTTGCCTCATTTACTATGCGCAGAGGCATGCATATGCAAATTGACCCCGCCTCTAACCCCACCCATCACTCCGCTACTCACCTGCAACTCTGATCTGCTCGTCATGTACATAAAAACTCTGCTACTTTTTGTTTTACAGGCACTTTATGGGAGCAGGTACTGTCACCTGCAGGTTAACAGTCTTAACACCATGAGGCTTGAATTAGAATTACTATAATACGTTGTTTTGTTAACAGCCATCAGCGCCTGCTTGTAGTCTATTCCCTACACTGCTGTGTGCCAGGATAAGAGTCATGTGTTGAGCCAGCTGCTACCACATCTGTCAGTTAGAGTCACATATGACTTGGACATTTATTAAATGCATGTGCTTTCTATTTACATAAAATGGTTTTCAGGTGGAACCCTTATTGCAACATGAGCGCTGTGAATCCATTTGGGAAACTGGACATTGCTGCAAATTGCCTTTTGATGTGGGCCTGTTCTCCCACAGTGAACGGGAACTTGATGAATCAGCAACTCATTTTAATAATCCCATCCAGAACTGCAGGTATTATCACACTCAGGGACGCTGCGATATGCCAGACCTACCAGACAATTAAGCAGAATTCTATTATTCCAAAAAGGGGCAAGGCATACTGAACCTGTCTGCTAATTCCTGTGGCTAACAGGTGGTTGCCAGAAACCCCACATTTTAACTCTAGTCTTTGCAGTGACAATTTTATCTAAATAAATATACTATTCTTACAATAATTAGGATTTTTCTTGAGCTCTTGGACTGAGTATTTGACCTTAACATCCTCTCTGAGACAGGAAAGAGATGAATACATACATTGTAAATATAACACACCAAAAGAATTTCAACAATTAACAGCTGCAATCTTGTACATTTTCTGAATTGCAGGGGCCTATATACAATTTGTGCATTTGAAAATATATGCATACAAAAGTTGTGTAAAGCTCCGCCCCTCAAGTTGATATGATTGGTCCTTAGGACATGTGAAATTAACAAGTATTGGCTGTCTGAAGCCGTGATTTTCAGAATCTCATTGATTTACTGCAGTAAGGCGGAAATACTCCCTCGCGGCGGTGACTGTCTCGTTCGGTCATGATATGTATTGTATTATATAACATATATCATATGGACATGTTGACAAGGGTGAATTTTTTCCTCGGAGGGGGGTCTTTAAGCGAAGGAAGCTTTTACTTTGAAAACGCTGACCGGAACCTGTATTGTTTTGTGTTTTAACTTGCCAGCCGCTGGTGTTTCCTGTGAGTGGGCGAGGCGCAGTGACAGCTGCCGCGGAGCTCCGAGCTTCTTCTGTTTGTTTTTATTCACACGGATGGAAAAGGAAAGAAATCGATTTTAAACCAAAGTCCAGAAAAAAGAAAAGAAGAAGAAGAAAAAGTTTGATCAATCCTGTGAAAGAAGATTTTATTTTTAAACTTTCAGTAGGGGAAGAAAGCGGAAAAACAACCCGGTGAGTTCAGTTCAATCCCGTTATTTCTTTGTCTGGATTTGTGCAGTAAAGTCTCCTAAGACTTAAAACATATAAAGAAAGTATAAAACAAAAACAATAACATTTAAAAAAAAATAGGAATAGTTTTGTAATAGTTTGATATATTTTTGTCAACTAATGTAAATTGTTATAAATTCCTTCCTTTAAAGAAAAAAAGAAAAATTCAAGCTTTGTTATTCCTTTCAGGTGTAATATGTATTTGAATTATATATATATGTATATATATATTACTTACAACCATATGATTATGTCAACGTAAATGCCACACATACTTCACAGTTATGGTGGAAATATTACACGAATGGTGCAACTAGAAATAGCGTGAAGCCACTATTGGAAATGTATATGAGACATTATCAAAATATTAAAAGGATGTTGATTCAAATTTTACTATTACAGTAAAGACAATAGACACAATATGGGATATATTTCTATATGAGATAATATGACACTATGAGGCGTTACAGCAGAACTACAGGAGTAAACATCATCAGAAAACTGCAGAAACTAAATCAGAGCATCATTAACTCTGTATAGGGATATTATTTTATTGTTTATTTAAAAGTACAATACAGCAACAATATTAGAATAACAATGACAACACTGTAAAGCTTGTAATAAGAGGCACTACAGTGATATCAAAGGGGAGAAAACAAAATAAAGGCCTCAAATTGTATTAAAGGCTTTACAACTTCAGCCGTGTTCACTTTGAACCTGCTGCAAACATCTGTATTTAAACAGAACAGAAATGTAGCAGAGACTCTCCGGCAGGTTCAGCTCAGTGTGGCTGTGTGTGCGTGAAGCTGGAGCTGCTGATGGTGAAATGGTTTGGTCCATCTTTGTGTTTCCTGCTACGCGTTTTCCTCCAACATCAGCAGCTCCAACACAGAACACACTGCTGCTGCTGCAAGGCATGCTGGGAGGTTGGGAAGAGTCCAACATGAGGCATATGGGGGGAAATTAAATAAATAAATAAAGGTAATCCTATTATGAATGATTGAAGATACTGAGTATCAATGACATTATTCTCTGTTATTTTAGAGATATAATTTAAAATTGAGTGTCTGAAACAGACGAGTCACGTTTCTGAGCAACACAGACATTTTAAGACTTAAAGAATTATTTTAATGATAATAAAATCTTTAAATGAATGAAATACCTTACTATGTCAACCTCACTAATAAGCTTAGCTTCTATTCTGTAAATTCACATTTTTTTCATCATTTTCTGTTTATTCATTTACTGCGAGCTTTTGAATGTCATGTATATAGAAGATTTAAAACAAAACAAAACAGATTTCACCCTTTTTAATGAATATGGTCAATAATAGAAACTAAAATTCAACATATAGGGATACAGATTGTAGAACTGAACCTGGGCTCCAACAAATGATTATTTCCTTCTCAATTAATCTGCCATTATTTCTTGATTAGTCGATTATTCATTTTGTCTATAAAATGTTAAAATGTCTTCTTTTGTTTGGTCAACATAAGCTTAAATTTTAAATCCTCACAACTGAGAACCAGGCACTGGAAATGTATTTTTGCTTAAAAAATGATTTAAATGATTAATCAACTATTAAAATAGTTGTTGATTCATTTTCTTCCAATCAGCTAATGGGTTAAATGACTAATTGTTGCAGCTCTGGAGCTTACACTCATCTTTCATCATTTTACTCTGCAGGTTTCTGAATGTCATGGACAAAAATGTGACTAACTTCACTCTGTAACGCACATACTGAATGTATCTGTGACGTATACACACAAATACAGATTGTAGTCTTGAACGTACAGTTGTTCAAAAACAGAAGAGTCTTTGTTTTCGGGCCCTGGTCTGAGCTGAACAGGCTGGAAGCCACTAAAACCACATGTTTGTTCTCATCTTTGTCTGTGGACACAAAATTTGTTTTACACAATTCTGTGTCACAGTTATTTTTATGCAGTTCCATCCTGAGCAGTGAAGAGGAACTTCTATTTACAGGCTTTTAGTCAGGAAATGTGGAGGTTTGTTTTTTATTCTCCAAACACTCACAGACTGATAGACTTAAGACAATTCTGCATCAAGACAGACCCAGGCTGTTCAGCCAGTTTCTCTGCCATCATGTTCATTATCTGGTCTGGACCGGTCAGTGTAGTCAGTTGTATGAGGTGTCTGCTGTGGCCTGGAAAAACCTGGAAAACAAGCTTGGAAAAGTTTTGAATGTGTGTTAAAAACAATGGTCAGGTTGTTACACAGACCGTTACTGAGCGTTTACACAGGATCGTATTCCTTCTCCTCAGAGGACGCAGCCTTTAGATTTCATTCAGCCTCATTGACAAGGATGAACGAACAGTTGTAACTTCAGCAGCTGCTCAGTCAGTTTGCTGGTAGTTCCAGGGGGCGGCAGCAGGGCTCCAGACTGTTGTGTTTTAAAAATCAAAAGAAGCATTTTACAGTTGGAACAGAGGAAGATGAGAAAGGAAACCACCCCCCCCCCCCGCCCCCCTTGGCATTCACTGTAACACAGAGAGTCCCTGTTAGTCGCCCAGCAACGGTCACTGACCCAGTTCATCATCCACTTTGCTGTTTAGCTTTCATTCAGCAGAGTAAGACAATAGCAGAGAGAGAGGTGGTTCTTCCTGTTAGAACATCAGCCGCGGTTAGCCTCTTTATGCTAACGTTGGTTAACCATGCCCTGACTCTTTAAAGCTTTGAAGGTACAATCTGTCAAATCCAAACAAAAACTAAATTCACAAGAGGTCTGAAACTTGGCTGTGACTCCCGGGACTACTGCTACCATGTTCATGGTGCTTCAGTACTGTCTGTATGTCATTTCCACATGTTGGCAACCACAGAATTTACGGAGCACATTTACACAGTGAGACAACAGTCAGATTAAAACACAGAGAATTAAAAGAAAAGTAAATAAATAAATAAAAACCTCCGTTTTCGGTCAGAACGTCTGACACTCTGTGAATGACACGGCACACAGCTGATCGATGGACACGAAACACTTCACCAATAATTAACCACTGAGCATCATTAACTGCAGAGGAGCTGGAAGAGCACAGCTGAGGAAAGTGGAGTGATCCGCTCTAGACAAACAAATCATAAAGTGACTGCCGATCAAATCTATAGAGCAAATTCAATTCCTCGTTGTTAAGGGTCCATCAGGTTCTTTTGATCGTGGAAAACTGTTGTTGGGATGTTCATCCTCTTCATTCGTTACCATAGACTCAGACATTTTGCTGATAAGATACAATCAGAGATAACTTCATTTTTTTTCCCTTAGTTTGGTCTCTAAAGTCTTCGGTGCAACGGCTTAACTGAGTTTCAGTGATTCCTTAAGTATAAGGCCAAGATAAGGAGAAAACCTTAGTCCTTAGTTTTTATTTTGGACTTAAAGAAAAATCTTAATTTAAGATGCTTTGTGCAACTAGCTCCTGAGGTGTTTACTGTACTTTTATAGTTCGGACTCTTATTAGACTAGAGTGCAGGGACCGGTCTAAATGCAGTGAACTTGTCGCAGGCTGTCAGTCAGAAATCTGATAAGCTGATGTTTTACAGTTCAGACTGTAGAGAATGTAAACACGAGGTCACAGGTAACAACATGTGTGACTGAGCCCGGACTCGTCCCCTCAGTGTGACTGTCAGAGTTAAAGTCCCTCCGGCAGATGCGGGGTTAACAGGAAACATGAGCTCAGAGTCACAGCCCCTCTGTTTTTCTTGCATTTTTTTTCTCAGGCTGCCGCTCGGTCTCCTGCAGGATGTGAGAGAAGCACAACAGAAAACTCTCCCACAGCGACGCAGAGATCTGAGCAGGAACAAGTTTAAAGGTAAGACTGCTGCCATGAGTCTTTAAAATAACCTGCTCGTATTTTGTAGTCTGATCAGTGTGGATTAGATTTATATTAGCCTGCTGAATGTTAATTCAATTAATCCCTGAAGCGCTCAGACGAGAGAGGAGGACTCCTCTGATCAGCTCTGCAGGGATTAACTGAACTGACAAGTTACTGGAGAGCAGATCAGGAGCGGCGGCAGCTTTTTGAAGAGCTGAAATCACTGAAAAAATGTTTCTATAAAAAACAGACTGCTCGACTTTCTCTTGCCTGATATCTTCTTAACTATTAAAACACATCAGTGAGTCTCACTGTTACACGTCCTGCTGCCACAAATACTCACTACAGCACCAAATGTGGATTAATCCGCTGCTGAAAATAGTCCCCAACAAATATATATATATATATATATTACTTTATATTAATGAGGTGTATCAAAGATTTACGTGTTGAGTAGGAACCAGTGGGTTCAGAGCTGAGAGCCACAGAAAGAGGAGGAAGACAGGATGTACTGTGCTGAGAGAAGAATGAACACACTGAGAGATATGAGAGAAGAGTGTACTACTCCTTTGAATTTAGCTGTCACATCTGTGTATTTATTTAATTTGACAACAGGTCAGTTCAAATACAATTAAAATGAACTTTAAATTGGTTTGTTTTCCATTTGCTTGTAGATTTGAGTGAAAGAAAAAGAAACACATCGATAAACGGATCAATCCACGTGTGAATAAATACATAAAGATAAAAATAACAAGAACAAAAATGAAATGTTGAAGAAAAAATACAAATATTTGACAAATAAACTGAATCTTTGATAGTTGCTTTAACCAAATGAATAAGTTTATCAGTAAATAATAACAATAATAATAATAATTATTATTATTATTATTATTATTATTATTATTATTATTATTATAAATTTAACTATCTTTTCTCAACTATGTCTTTGTCACAGACTCAATAACCAGATTTTGTGGGTCCCCAAAATGATGATGTTTTAACTCTTAAAAATATACATTTTGTTATGAGTCTTATAACTTGTCTGGTTTTTTGTCTATAGGGAAACTGTATCATATTGGGATTAAATAAAGACAAGACATTTAACATTTACACAACATAACACAACTAATCCACAACCAAAACATCAATGTAGGTCTCTATGTCTGTTCGGTTTAAATCTGACCATAAAAAGACCTAAACTTTCTGCAGAATCTCATTTGTAAATTGTTCATTTTTCTCTTTGCTCCTGGTTTTAGGGCTTTAACAGACGCTGAAATGTGTGTGAGCTGTTTGTGTTTTTGTTCTGTCGGCTGAATGTTTCTCACCTCCAGCTTAACGTCTTTCACAGATCGCCAGACGAGACTCGGCTGCAGACAAAACATGGCGCTGTTCTTCTCCGGAGCCGTTACAAGTACGTCTGCTACAGCAGCATCTGTACTCACCACACATCTGCATCAGCAGTGGACTAATATAAAAACTAATTTGACATTTTATGGATTTAGTGGACGCACATGAGGAAGCAAAGTTCAGCATCAACACATACAAACAAAAACCTTCACAATAAGATATGAGAACTAGAATCACCTCCTGGTGGTTGTATCCCTCCTCCACTCAGACTAGTTTCAGGTTACATCCCTGTTTATCCAGAGTCAGAGAAAATATGACCCATCTGTGTGAAATTTTGTCATAGTTGCTGTGAGTAATGGCTAAAAAGTGTTTTGCGAGGTCACACTGACCTTTGACCTTTCATCATCAAATCGGTTCGTCCTCGAGTCCAAGTGACCGCCATATCTCAGTAATGCAGTGACGTAGCTTCAGATTTGGCACAAACATTCATTTGGCTTTGGGATGAACTGATTAGATTTTTGTGGCTAAAGGTGAAAGGTCAAGGGCGTGGTGACCTCACAAAACAGGTTCTTGGCCATAACTCACAAATTCATACACTAATTATGAGACAATTTAACTCAAATGGTCAACTTCACAGTGACATCATAATGTTCTCCTAAAACACTTCTGGCTGTTATTCAACACAAGAAGGAGACTGTGACCGTATTTCCTGCAGGTTGGCAGATTGGCGGAGGGATACAACCATGAAGAGGCGATTCTGGTTCATATAGGTGAACTGTTTTATGTAACACTGATGCACTTTATTTGAAGGCTCTGCTGTAACACTAAAACTCTAAACATTGTTCTGTAGATTGTCAACTGTGAATGTATTTGAATGAGCTTGGAAACACAGGACAATAAGCTGTGTGTCACATTCCTACACAGTCTTCATCGTCAAGAGTAAATTTACTCAAGTGGTTTCCCAGGCCGGCCTCTGGAATGCTCTTTGGCTCTTCATGCTGATAACAGGAGGCCTCTGTATTTAGAACGACCTGTGTGACCAGCGTGTGTCTCCAGTCTTTCACCTGTTTGTTAATGGAACTCATCCCGTCTTTTCTAATGTCTGTTGTTCAGGTTCACCCATAAAACGGAGGTTGCGGGCAAATCACTCCTGTCAGAGGTAAAAACTTCAGCTTCTTTTTCCTTTTCTTGACTAAATGTATTCTGTGCTGCGGAGAGACTGATCGACTTTTGTCAAGTTTCATGCGGCAGTCACACAAAACACCACCATCCATTCATTCAACAGTCCGACTGAACTTTACCCTCTGAAATAATAGGGCTACGTCCACACTAAGGATCTCCGTCCGGATGAGCATTTTAGCTCTGTATCAGACTCGCTGAATGCTAATGTTAGCATGTTTAGCTGAAAGCACAGTTGGAGTCAAAGTAGAGCACATTAATATGCTAGTTCACATCCTGATAGTGTAGCATGTAATATTTACCAAATCATTTGTCATTTATTTCAAAATAATGCTGTCATGTGTTTCAAGTACATACGCTGTGATCTGGTTGGTTCAGGGCTCAAGTCCATTCTGGTTCAATCGGGTCTTAAAGCTCCATATTTTCCTCTTCTTCTGTGTTTTATTTGAAGTGTTGATCCATAAGAAGATATATTGGTGGTTTTAAGAACCAAAAACCATCTCAGTGTAGTTTTACATCTCCTCTCTCAGGCTTCTCTCTGGAGCTCAAGTAACAACAGGTCAGTGAGCCAATCAGAACAGAGGAGGCTCTGAGCATCTCTTCTGATTGGCTGACTGTTTTCTGAGTGATCCAATAAAAATATAGCAGATTTCAGGTAAACACTCAGAGAAACCAAACCCTGCAAGGTTGGATGGTGGGTTGAGCGGTGACTGCTTTGTTGTGACATCACAAAGTTCCAGAAGTCGTGACGGCTGGTTTTAAGGCTCAGTTTCTGAATACAGGCTGTGTGCATTTCTCTGTGGACTGAGGCTTTGATACTTTCACAGTCTTAATATAGAACCTAGACCTGATCTATAATCAAACTACACATGGACATCTACCTTTAGACTCTATGGGACCTTTAAGAAATAAGTTGCAGGTAGCATGTTAACGTGTTAACATCAGGTACAGTAACTCGCCATGTTGGGAATAAAGTACAGTCTGATTCCTGACCTGAAGCTGATCTTTGACCTGTATTTGACTCTGCATTGGTCTGCTGGACTCCCAGACCACTTACTGGTTTTAGTTTTAGACTTGTATCCCACATGCTGACCTCCTCCTGTCTGTGTCTCTCTCAGCCTCGACCTGTCTCTCCTCTCCCCTGACTCCTCCTACGTCTGCTACTCGTCGGCGGATGGCGGTGACCCCAGCTGCTGCCGGCGCTCGCCGCGCCTCCTCACCAACGGGTACTACAGCGTCACCGAGGACAGCTTCACCTGGGACGACGACGGAAATGTGTCGCTGACGCCCTGCAAGACCAACGTGTCCTACAAGGAGAACCTGGTCAGGTGAGAGCAGCACATGATAATATACTTTATTTATACAGTAGTAACAGAGTCGACATGTTCTATAACATCCACATGGAACATTATAATACAGAACATATCACCTACACTGACTGTTTATTTTATTCATATTAAAACATTTTAGAAACTGTTGAAACATCATATTTTATAATGATAGTTCCATTAGTTTAATTGTTACAATCAAATTGTAAATTTGCCACAAAAGTGGAGGAACAGATTTAACACTGTGACATGAGAGATCTGTTGGAAATAAAAGGGAAACATATACTTTGTGTTTATCTGGCAAGCAGCTTTATTAGCCAGCAGCTGTATTAGCCTGAGGCTAATAAACAACAAGACATGATCTTCATTTTCCCCACAATCATGGAAAATTAGCAGACATGGAAAAAGTTCCTGATGTGCAGCCAGACTAGTCAGATACTCAAATTACAGAAACTGGGTGAATTAATGAAATTTAAAGGATCAGTTTGGTGATATTCAGTTTTATTGTCCACTTATCCCATGAAAAGATCCAAACCAACAATGTGTTGCGATGATAACGTCCCTCCTCTGTCTGTGGCTCTCAGCTCTGCGCTCATTGGTTCCTGCTGAAAACGTAAATCTTTAAAAGCATAAACATAAAACATAAAGTTTCATTTTTAAGAAGTCTCAGTAATTTCAGCTGCTCACTGTAGTTTTTTATCAAACCAACCGGAGGAAGTATTGCATTTACTGGGGACTATTTTCAGTGGCATGTACATGTTTGCTGCTGTAGAAGGTTTTAGTCCAGTTCAGCCTGAAGGATGAAGTCACATCTGTACCAGACACCAAACCCACATGTTGTCATACGGAACAGCCTTAAAAGTCACAACTGTGACACACACACAAACACACACACACACACACACACACACACACACACACACACACACACACACACACACTCACACTCACACTCACACTCACTCACTCCATCTTCAAACACCTCTTTATAGTGCTGAGGTCATCCGGTGCAGCCAATCAGAGCGAGCCGTTAAACAGGTTTAAAAGCTGTAAATTCTTCACTTGTGACATTTGCTGCCCTCAGGAGCAAAAGCATGATGTCATCTGTCACTGTTGCTAGGAGACTCGCGTGTTATTGAAGCCCTCGTTGTCGACATGAGAAGAGTTTCTTTGTTCTGTTTACGTAACAGATCGAGTCTGCAGAGGCTTTTTACCTTCAGCCTTTCGGCCTGTATTAATCCCTCACACATACATTGTACATGTCGTCACACACGTGAACCAAACAGACTCGTGTTCCTTTGCTCTGCAGCTGGATCGGGAATCAAACACATCTGGTGAAGCATCTGAGCCACAAACCTCTGGAGCCTTCACACCCTCGAAAACACTCACCTGGAGATTTTCAGAGACACATAGAACAAGCTGTTGATCAATTAATTAGTCGATTATTGTAAAATTCATCAGCAACCATTTTGATGCCTAAGATAAAATGCTTTTCAGATGTGAAGGTTTCCTGCTGATCCTTGTCTTATATGATAAAATAAACTTTAAGATGTCATCTCTTCAAACTGATTCTTGAGTTCTTGAAATTGATTCACTCTTTTCTAGATAAAAAGACGAGTCATTTAATCAACACAGAGCTCAGCAGATGAGTCAATGCATCATTAATGCAAGGAAAAGGTTTCTGCTCTTCATTTATAAAACAAAACTTAAAAAAAAACAAAACTTGATTTTGCAGGAAAATGGGGAGAGAAAAACGAGGAAAACCTTCAAATAAAGACAAAATTAACAGACATTCAGCAACAAGTAGAAAGCAGGATCCTTTTTAATGATTCTCTTCTTCTCTCAGGGTT
The DNA here is from genome assembly GCF_021018895.1 of Seriola aureovittata. Lineage (NCBI taxonomy): Eukaryota > Metazoa > Chordata > Actinopteri > Carangiformes > Carangidae > Seriola > Seriola aureovittata. The sequence continues at coordinate 2,367,459 of NC_079375.1, forward strand.
TTCCGGCGCAGGCGGAGGCCTCGCAGCTCCCTGGCTCGCCTCCTGAGCGATGTCACAGAGACCTGCCAGTCGTGGCTGGATGAGAAAGTCTTCAGGGGCGTGTTCAGGACGGGAAAGCACCACAACTGGGACCAAGACCAGGACCAGGACAAGGACCAGGATAAGGACCTGGACAGAGAATATGAGAGGGATCCTGTTTGGGCGAAGAGCAGTCAGCAGCACCGGGCCCCGCTGGACGAGTCCTCCTGGTCTGGACTCTGCAGCACCGAGCTGGAGGACAGCCGCAGCTTCACATATGGTGGGTAACAGCTGGAGGTTAAGTTCAGCCTGATTCTGGATCTGATGTGGTTCTAAAATCCCCGATGCTGCGTGCAGATGAGAAAAGAAAATTAAAAATAAATCCAAACCCCCCACTAAAAATATGGTTTTGTTTTTTCTCTTTCAGACCCAACAGAGATCCCGCCCCCTCCTGACAAAGTGTCCCCGCCCCCAAAGATGCTGATCCAGGAAGAGATTTGCTCTGAGATCTGTCAGTCAAAGGAGCGGTTCACCCAGTCACTGGGTGGACTCTCAGAAGTCCCGCCTCCCTCTCCTTTCTACACCAACACCTGCTGCTGTCAGGCCTCACCTGAGCACACAGGTCAGCTGCAACATTATCATCATCATCATCAACATCATCATCATCATTATTATTGTGTGTGTACCAGCTGCTTCAGAGACAGCAACATAACAGGAGATAATTACATTTTTACTTTTTTTTTACGACAACCAGCAGCTGCAGTTTGTCCTGTGTTGAAACCAGTGGGCGGGGTTCGAGGTTAGAACAGCTGTTTTTTTTTTTCTTTTCTACTCTTAAACTTCATCATCAAACTGAAATTCTGGTTTTACAGTGCAACAAAAAGACACCACAGATGATAACTGAGACGTTAGCTCATTAGCTCACAGCCCAAAATCTTCACATCAGTAACTAATGTAAATGTAATGTATTTCATTTGTATTGTTGTTTTTTCTCATCAGCTCTGACGTGTATTTGTTTGTGTTTTTGTTTCAGGGTTAACGATGAAGGCCTTTCTCCTTTTCATCTTCACCATCTTCATCTTCTCGGCTCTTTATTCAGGGTAAAACTTTGTTTTTATTTCTCTTTAATGGCAACCATTTTTTTCCACTGGTTTAAACCACCAACTTAAGCTCCATATTTTCCTCTTCTCCTGTGTTTTATTTGAAGTGTTGATCCATAAGAAGATATATTTGTTGTTTTAATAACCAAAAACCATCTCAGTTTAGTTTTACATCTCCTCTCTCAGGCTTCTCTCTGGAGCTCTAGTAACAACAGATCAGTGAGCCAATCAGAAGAGAGGAGGCTCTGAGCCTCTCTCTGGTTGACTGCTTTCTAAGTGATCCATTAAAAATATAGCAGAATTCAGGTAAACACTCAGAGAAACCAAATCCTGCGAGGTTGGATGGTGGGGCCAGGTGGGCGGGGCTTGGGGTGTGGCTGAAAGCGGTGACTGCTTTGTTGTGACATCACAAAGTTACAGAAGTCCCTCATTTTTTATCCAGTTTTTAAGTCAAGTTCACGTTTGAGTGGAGAATCTTTAAACTTGAATCTTTTGTGTGTCATGTTTTCTGTACCTCCTCCTCTCTGCAGGTGTCTGAGGTGGAGCTCGACTGTGACATCCATTGTGTTCATGATGGTGTCAACATTTATGTGTAAGTAACATATAAGATTAGACTCATGCATCAGGTCAGTCTCATGGATCTGCTGACGAAATATTCCCTGATATGACAAAACTAAACATGACAGAAAATCTGTAACAGAGTAGGCTATTCATTTTGTGTGTAAAATGAATTCATGTATATGATTTAGGGATGCCCCGATTGATCGACCGCCGATCAAGATAGGCAGATTTTCATTAAAAATACATGATTGGCATAAATGCTTCAAGTCACCGATCACCTGTGGTTAATACTCTGGTGTATGGAAGAAGATTAGAGCTACAGTACATCTAATCCTGTTCTGTACTGGTGTCTGCGGCTGAGAGAAGCGCTGTGTTCTGTGTAGCGTAGTCCTGCCTCCCACCTTGTTGTTGCGCACAGGCCGTCAAAACCAAACATGTCGGCCGTGTGGAACTTTTATAAAGCATGTGAGACTGATATAACGTACACCATCTGCAATGCGGGGCTCCAGACTAACTTGACTAACTTTATCACTGGTTGCAGACATGATTTGGTCGCACCTTTTCTAAATACAGCCTATTTCTTCATGAAGGACTCTCTGAGGCTTCCTCTTCTTTATTAGCAGCAGAGCATCAGAATGAGAATAAATGACAATATCAGATTTATGGATATTTCTCACTTTGCTCTGATGATCTGAAGAACTCTCTGTTTCTCTTTCCTGTCTGTCTCTGTCTGTCAGCGTCTTATCACGCAGTGACCTTAAACTCACCACGGAGCAAAACGATTTTACTGACTGTAAACAGACTGTGTATGCTACTCACACGCTCTTAGGTTTACTGGAAGATTTAGAAAATATTAGTGTGATATGATGATATGGAAGGGGAGGGAGCCTCGGCTGTGGATCGGCCGATCGCCCCCATAGATGATCGGTACTGGTATCCCTTCTTTGATTATATAAATTAGCATTATTTTTAAAGCAGCGATGTTTACGTGACCTCTACTGTTACAAGATAAATTCAGAGAAAAAGAGAATTCTGAAGGTCTGGACTCTGTAGCAGCTTGTCTTCAGCTTCAAAACTGATTTTTTCAAATCAACATCAGTTTTTTAAAAACCTGCAAACTTTAGACCTTCAAAGATTTGAGGATTAAATAGCTAAGCAGTTCTGTCTCTTTTCAGTCCTGACAAAGTCGGGGCCAATGGGCGAGTGGAGGAGGGCGAAGACGGAGGTGAGTCGAAAATCACGTCAACACATTTCACTTCATTTTGGCAGCAAAGAAGTAACGTTAAAGGTCCCGTATTTTACACTTTTCTTTTGTTATATTTGAAGTGTTGATCCATAAGAAGAAATATTTGTGGTTTTAAGTGAATGCTAATGTTAGCATATTCAGCTCAAGTCCACATTTCTCTGTGGACTGAGTGCTCTGATACTTTAGCCGTGTTTCAGCCGCAGGAACTTTCCGCTGGAACCAGGAACCTTTTGAGGAACTATGCGCGTTTTGACCCCTGGATCCAGGGTCTAAATTTAGTTCCAGGGTAATTGATCGACCCCTAAAAATGTACCAGGTCAGGGGGGTAGTACTCTCCAAAGGTTCAGGAACCTTGAGGGGTGTGGTCTGCAGTGCTGAACATTTCTGACTGGTCGAGTACTCGCTGCGTTTTATTTCACCCGCCATGTTTAAAAGTCTGCAGGGAGTGAGCGATTGAGCAACGAGCGAGCACATTTTCCGCAGCGCGAAACAGATCCGGGAGAGGGTAAAAAACTGAAACAGGACTTCAAAATAATAAAGAACCACAACAACCAGAGTGGCGAGGGTTGCTACCCGCCACGTGTAATACGGGATCGTCCCGTATTTGAAAATAAAATGCTGTGTCCTGTAGGCTATTGAATATATACGGGATGCAATTGGTCCCGTATTTTCGTTCATGTTATGTCCTCAAAGTGCTGTGAATAATGTAATGTCAAGTAATAATTTTGCATAATCTACCCGGGACTTAAGTCTGCGATGGAAACAGACAACAATGGGCCACAGGAACCTTTTTGTCGCTGAAGAAACACGGCTTTTCACAGTATTAATATAGAACCTAGACCTGCTTTATAATCCAACAACACATGGACATTTACCCGAATACTATATGGAACTTAAACAGTTTCTAATGTTTCTGTTTTTTCAGGACATCACATCAAGAAATGAGTAAAAGAAGAGAAGATGAGTGACATGAGCAACTGGAGGAGAGAAAGAGGAAAAAGTCTGATGGAAACTCAGCGGAAATATTTTACATTTCACCAACCGTTTGCATGTAAGTTGCACTTAAAGGACCAAGTTATACTGAGCTCCGGAAAACATTTTACAGCAGCACCTGTTTGACTGCAAAACTTCGACTGAATTTGAATGTAAATCTTTGTGTGTTTTGTTCTCTGAGCTGAAGGGCTGCACTTCTTTGTATATTTGTATATACAAAGAAGTATATTTTGTATATTTGACCTTTAAATCTAAAGAAAAAAATTCTGGGGAAAATCCAGCATGGTGTTGCAACCAAACAAACTTTTGTATATTATGTCAACACAGCACTCAAACTGAGAACTTTTCACCAGCATCATGTTTGGATTTTCCCAGCGAAGAAAACAGTTTGTTTCTGATAAAATGCTGAAGGAACTCTTTAACATGGTGACACAAGTTACCGTAGTTTAGCCATGAAAGATGAATAATTTCCATATCAAATACAAAACATCCAAATATACGTGACATATATTTAAAAGACTAAGTGTATCTTCTGGTTAGTAGCTGAACTTGGCTTTTTTTGAGCTGTCCACAGTGACCAAACGTCTGATGTTCAGCGTTTGAGAACAAATTCAGGTCCAGCAGCAAAAAAAAAAAAAATTTAAATAACAGCTGTGACTTTTTCTAAAAAAAACAAAAAACAAACCAAATGCACAAAACACCTGAAGTTCACATTGATCTACCTGGCGTCTCTAATTGAAGGGGTTAAGTGCCATTTTTTTCCTGAGGAAACTGAATGAAGAGTTTTACACCAAAATGACAGAGACAATAAAAAACAGACACAACACAAGATATTTTTTAAAAATAATGTTGGTGTTGGTACATTAAAGCTGCACCGGGTCAGATTTTAATGCGACTTTGACCAGAGAGGGAAGGATGACTTCTGACTGCTGGACTCAGTTACATCCATCCAGACACATGTCGTTGTTTCATTCACTCTGATGAATTCATACTGATAGTTAAAACTGATTAGGTATCGTTAATCTCGTCAGTTAAAGCGTCACATGTGCTTCAGTATCAGCTGTTCTCCCGATTTCATGTTTGAGTTTTATGTCCTTTAATCTTAAAACAGCTTGAAATGTCAGAAATAACATTAGCAGGAAAACATAAAGCAAACGATTTGAGTCATGAAGAAAAATATAAAACTTAGTTTTTCTAATGTTCCCTTGTGCAGCTTTAACAGTATCATGTAAATCTTAGATCAACTTGTTCTCTGCAGCGTTTTGTGGTAAAACTCTGTTAAGTGCCTAATAATACAGAATAATACAGGGAAGTGTTAGATTTGAACCTGAAATGCTGCTGAAACATTAAACAGACCAGCTCCAGTGGTTAATGGGGATATTTGATTTCATCTGCCTACTGGAGCAGCTGGGTGGAGTTAGTATGTCAGAGGAAATACATTTTCAAATACAGTGGACTGTGGAGAAGTCAGTGGCTGGTTTTATAAAAACAGACTGAAAAGGAGTTTTAATAAGAACAGACACATGACATGTGACTGGTTTCTCTTTGATTTTAAAGAATCTAAAGCTTCCTGGCTGGCTGCTGGCTGCAATGCTCTCTGGGATTTTGTGTTGTTGTGGTTTGAAGGGAATTGACTCCATCACAGTGTTAAAATGGGTCCAACCAAGCATTAACCTCTGGGACTGAATGCTAAAAACTGCAGTTCCTCTAATGACCACTAGAGTCTGGCTCCAACAGTGAGTCAATCCCCATTGACTCCCATGTTAAAATGTCCAACTTTACAGCAGAAAGAAACATGTTTACAGCCTGGTACAAAAACAGTTTTGGTCTCTAGAGCTAATTTCCTCCTTCGTGACACCTGTTTATATAATTCACCTCTTTACATTTCATGAAGACTTAAAGTTATGGAGACTTCAGGATGCCCCACCTCTTTGGGATTTTTGGATTAGCTGGGAGTTAAGGGTGGAGTCAGGCACTGCCAAGATGGTGATGGTGGAGCAGCTCACTCTGAGCTTCAGAAACCTATGGGTGATGTCACTGAGGCTATGTCCATCTTTATTTGCTGTCTGTGGGTCCAACACACTTAGACCATTCACTGTCTAGTCCCATGTTTCCATGACATGGTACAGACTCTACTTGCTTTTGGTACCAGGTTCTTCCTTGTTTGGTACCAGGTTGTTCTTTGTAACTATAGTGACAGTGCACAAACGTATTATGACATCATCCTCAACGCGACACACACATGAACAATAGAGGATATAGAAGGGAACCCAAATGTTTCCGCTTCCTCGTTGACCATAGCGTGGTTTTGGTTGCTTTACTAAAGGGATAGAACAGTAACAGGCAGAACGTCTCATCTCGCACAATGATGACTCCGTAATGACGATTCTGTCTGACCAATCAGTAGTCTGCAGTGTTTTTACCTCAGCTTGCCTGGAACCTCGGTGGGAGGTGATACCAAAAAAAAGTAGCAGGTACCAGGTTCTATCCACAAGTTTTGCCTGATGGAAAACCAAAGAAAGTGAGTTGAGTCGGTACCCTGCAGAGGAACAGGGCTCTGTGGGAGAAGTGAAACCACATGCTGTCTGATATGATCCCATCTACTTCTCAGCCCCTGTTGAACTTTTCTCAGCCTCTGACTGCACAGTTTTTCTCCAGGATCTCGCTGTCTTTGTTCGTGCATCTGTGGCGGTTTTAAAATCCACGTGTGAACACAGCCTCCACCCAGCTGGCATCACAGGCAGGAAGAAATATCATCACCTATTCACAGCTCCTGTATAAGTCAGGTCTGCTTCTGTGTGAAGGTTAACTCTTCTTCACACATTTTACAGGGATTTCTGAAGGAGCAATAAGATAAAGGAAACCAGACAGTTGAGTTTCATGGGAGAACATTTAGGATTTCTGTAACAAAATCAGGGAGTTTATCTTGGTTTGAACAGTTTGTATAGATTATGTTACCACTCTGTGACTCCTGAAGGACGAACAAAGAAAATCGAAGTGTTGCAGGAAGCTGGACTAAACAAATGTAAAGAAAATCTTGTACTGTTACGGCTTTATAAGGTTTTGACTTTATAAAGTTGTTAAAATTCAATCATGTTTGGGCCTCAAACTACGCCAAGACTTTTAGCAAACTTTGAAAAACAAAGAGATGAGCTGTGTCGTTTTTAGCGACGGCACAAATCAACTCTTCCTGTGTGAAACTTAAATGTTTTCATGTGTTTTTGTGTAACAAACTTTGACCAGATAAGTCTTCATGTTCCAGATTGTCTGAAGGGATTAGAATAAGTACAAATGTGTCTGTTCAAACAGTTGTGATAATCATGCTGTGTTTATGTCGTATGGAAATTAATCTAAAGTACCAGATCCAAACTTAAATAAATACTTAACTACTGTTCATCAACAAGTCAAGTATTTTTAATTACAGCCAGGAAAATTCAATTTTTCTGTTAGCAATTTTGGGCTTAATAATACAGCAGTGCTTGATAAGTCAAACAAACACAGACGCCTCATCAATTGAAATCGTTAGACGAAAGAATAACGACAAAAGAATATTTTTACACGACCAACTCTGCCGTCACTTAACTGCGAATTTTCTGTTGATGTGAATCCCTGAAAGTCATAAACTTTTCCATCTCATGTGACCTGAACGCAGCATATGATATAGAACATGAAGGGTTAAAGGTTGAGGTCACACCAGAATTGATGCGGCAAACCGCTAACATGCTAGCAACCCAGGAACACGGTAGCACCAAGCTTCTTTATATTTCATATTTTATATTTCACCTTGGTGCAAAACGTAATTCCACTGAAAATGAATTGACTTTGCTGTAGAAAATTTACATAATAAATTCTGGTGTGACTGAGCTTTTAAAACAGAAATTTCTCTCTTTCTGTGTAAATCAAGACTTTCTGAATCGTGTTTATTCACTTAAAGTGCCAAATGTTTTGAAATCTGATGATTCAGGAAAGGTTACGTCACCAATACTTCATCAATGAACACATATAAATCTATATTACTAATATTTTTAATACTGCTCTGCATGACTTTGTATTACTTTGCATTTAAAGCTGCACCTATAAATATATTTATATTAACGACAGATCAAATTACTCTGTGTAATGTGAAAGGTGTTGCTCATAGTTTTGAACCCACTGAGAATCAACACCGCAAAACTTTTTAGCCTCTTTTAGCTCTTAGTTTTGGTTTTACAGCCAAAATATGAGCCAGGTATTTTTTTCACAGGAGCTGGTGGAGACCAAAAACTGAGGGAGTACTGGACAGGTGGCACAAACATGGCTCCAGATGAATGGTCATGTTGCTCTGTAGCTGCTAACATGTTATTGGTAGCTCGTTGTGCTGCCCCCTGGTGGCCAAAGCCAAGAAATGCAGCTTTAAATGATCAAAGTTAAACGTGGATCAAGTTTGGCCTTTTTTTTTTTTTTTTTTTTTACATTTAAAAACTTTTCTTGATGTTGTAAAATATTGAATTTAATGCAAAAGACAAATAAGAAGAAGTTCCTTTGATAAAAATCAACATTTAACATGAATCGCACCTTTAGATGCTCCTGTTGTGTGTGAAGCAGTTACTGTACATGGTGTTAATGATGTTGTACATAGATTTTTTTTATTTATCATTGACTGCACTTGTTTCCAAAAGTGGAAATGTGATACTCTGCTTGTGACAGCACTTATCTGTCCTGTACTGTATTCATGTCCTTAAAGTCTGGTTCAACAGCTGTTCAGAAAACTGCAAAATTAAGCCTTAAATGAGATGCCAACCAGATTTCAAATTTTATATCAATAAATCTGATGTATTTGCTTCCAAAACGACACTTGAAGGAGCAGTGTGGATCGCTGAGTCTCCGTCAGTAAAATGGTTTAAATGAACAAAAAGAAATTCAGTGATTTGGATGATGGGTAGTTTCCCATTTCGGCCTTTTGGTGGCGCTGTGTTTAAGATTTAATTTTTACAGTATTTGGCATATTGACAGAGTGAGACTTAAAGTGAATGTTTATCGTCCATTAAACCCTGTTATAAAGACCAACAGTGTATTTGTGTTTAGTGTAACCTGCATGTTTCTGTCTGTTTCACTGTGACTTGCACTTCTCCAGAAGGGTTAGGGTTTGGAATCAGTTTTCAGGTGCAGCTGACTGAAGAGGGGCCTGAAGGTGGAAACAAGCTGATGGAAGCGACGACGAATTAAAAGGTAGAAATACACTGAAGGAATGACTAAAAATTTAAACTGTTCAGAATCCACAATGACACAGTTTCCACTTTAAGTTACTGAAATACTTCTGTATAAGAAAGTAGAGAGGAAGCTGCAGCACAACAACACCAGAGAGGTGTGGAACCATCACTGGCTGTAAAGAGAAGAACAGCCAGGCAACATCAGGTGATGTGGACGATGAGTTCAACCTGTTCTCCAACAGGTGTGACACAGCCTCACCTGTTCTCTCTCCCACTGCTTCAGCTGCAGCTTCTCCTACGGCATCTCCTTCACAACCTGACACTGCAGCTGCAACTCCCTCCACACTGGGGTCAAGCCTGCTGTCCTTTACAGGTGAGGAGGTGAGGGCGGAGCTCAAGAGGCTACGCCCTGGAAAAGCAGCAGGCCTGGAAGGTGTGTGTCCGAGGCTGTTAAAGGACTGTGTAGCTGGCTGAGCCTCTCCAGAGGATCTTTAACTTAAGTCTACAAACAGGGAGGGTCCTGGTCCTGTGGAAAACATACTGTCTTGTCTTACTAAACAAAGTAATTATATCACTACAGGTTAAGACTTTAACTTAGCTCCATCTCTTAAAGTGATGTTTACTCATTCATGCATCAATAATTAGAAATTGAATATAGATTCTTCTAAAATGGGCCATTCTGCAGAATCAACACTTTTACTTTTGAAACTTTTAGCATATGTTTGCTGCTAATACTCTTATTTGTAATCGAGTATTTACACCACAGCAGTGTAATGCATTCACTTGAGAAAAAGAAATCCGCTCTGCTTTTCTGAATTACCGAGATCATTATCTCAGAAATCTGGTTTCTGTGCTACACTGGCGTGGTGTAACACTACTGTCACAGTACGTCTTTCACCTGTGCTTGAAAATCCTGGATCCTTGGATCTTTAAAAATCCACCAAATGCATCAGAAACAGATCACGACCTGTCTTTGAACAGAATAGAATAGTTTTTAACAATGAAAAAGATCTATTTATTCTTTGTGAAACTCAACATCAGAGAGCAGAGACAGCAGCTGTTTTTATTACAAAATGTCATGATCACAAAAAAAACCAGTCAGTGACAGTATCACAAAATGCAAACATGACAACTGTGCTTCGTCTTCACTCATCCCACGATAAAATCAAAACTGATAAATACTGAACGAACAGCTGTTGGTTATTCATGGAGAAGAGTTGCAGATTTAACTGTTAAAGACAAACATGCAGATTTATTTTCTAACACAGAGGAACTGCTAAAACAGAAACAGTCAACAACAGTCAGTCGGTTGACAGACGATTTTCTTTGTTGTACATGATAATAAACTGAATGTTTTTAGGTTTTAACTGTTGGTTGGACAAAACACCACATTCAAAGGATGTTGGTAATTATAAACAGGTATTTTCACTATTTTCTGACATTTTATGTAAAAAAAAAAAACAATGAGAAATAATCAGCAGATTTATTGGTAATGAAAATAATTATCTGTGGTTTGGAAATGTCAAAAATTGGATTTCATTTTTGTCAGTGAAGGTGGTTATAACTGTAGCATCACTATCTGGTTAACATTATATATAAAAAAATTATAAATAAAATAGCACAGTACAATCAAGTCTGTGAATCCAGATAATTTGCCACTTTTGAAAGTTTCTATAGCAAATAAACAGAAGCTGAAATGATGTCACACGGCAGAGAGAAAAAAAAAGCCAAAAATCAAAACAAAACATGAAAAACAGCTTTAGTAAAAGGGAATGTGACTTAAAATCACTTAACAGGACATTTCCTCAATGAAACAACAAATAACAATTTAACAGACAAAAAACTGAATCTCAAGTCCGGCGAGTTCATTTATAACCATAGTTTCATGATGACTCTTCTAAGTTATTTAGATTTTAAATCACCAACATGATCAAGTGAGGAGACTTCAACAAAAAACATTGCAGTGATATTTTTTTTTTTTAGAGGCAGAACTGAATAAAGTGCAGGAGAAAGTCAACAGCTGTTCAGCTGGTGGGATCTGACCCCTGAAGCTTTGCCGGCACTGTCACTGTACAGTGGGAGTGAACCGTTTCTCGGCTGCGTGGACTGTGATGTGCCGCCGCAGGTGGCTGCCTGATATAAACGTCTTGCCACAGTATGAACACCTGAACTGTTTACAGTCCGTGTGGACCGTCATGTGGACCTTCAGGGATCCTGACTGGGCGAAGCGTTTGCCGCAGTGCACACAGCCGTAGCGTTTCTCCCCGGTGTGGACGCTCTGGTGGCGTTTCAGGTTGCTGGAGTCGGAGAAGCGTTTGCCACAGAGCACGCAGACGAACGGCTTCTCGCCTGTGTGAACCCTCATGTGAGTCTTCAGGTTCTTCAGGCAGGCCAGAGTTTTGCCGCAGCAGTTACAGACAAACGACTTCCCGCCGCCATCCTCTCTGCTGTGGTTGGCGGCACTGTTGACTCCATCCTGATGTCTCCACCCTTCCCTCCTGGTGAAAGCATTTTGTCTTCCTGTCACCTCTTTCCTCACTGGATGCTGAGGCTCATCTGGAGCAGGTGGCGCCCTCTGCTGGTTGTCTGTGAACGTTGCAGGCTGCTGGTGCTCTGCTGCAGACAGACTCACCTCACTGACGGTGAAAGGGAAGCTGCTGCCGCTGTTGCTGCTGCCTGAATCAGCTGAAACACTTAACACACTGGCGTTCAACACGTACGAGCAGCAGGGATCCTCGCTCAGAGGATTCTGGGTAGGGAGGGAACCGTGCTGGAGCTGCGGCTCATACATCAGACATTCGTAACTGCTGGTGTCCGACCTCTGGCTGGTGTTCAGGGTTTTGTGGACGGACGCAGAAGTGGAACTGACTTCCCCGCTCATCCAGGATCGTGATGAATCGCCGCCTTCATCTACTGTTTCCTGTTTGGTCATCGTGGGTGGAGCTTCTGTCTCAGTCACCTGTCCTTCAACAACACGAGAGAAACTCTCTGGAGAGAAAGAAAAGCAGAATATCACACCTTTTACACAACTGTTCAAATTTCCACAGGTTCACTTAAACTACAATGATGTATGTGGAAAATAAATTTAAATCAGAAATATGGCCACAAAGGATCCGACCTATCCCAAGATTCATTTGGAACCCAACTCCTGACTCATGTGACCATAACGACTCACATGATAGCCAGGTGTGTCAACAACTCTCAAAGTTAAGAGTTAGAACTAAAGAACCCTTTCAGACGAGAGTCGATACGTCTTCAAGAACCTCAAGCAAGTCCAGATGCCTTTGTATAGCTCTTAGAAATACCATGACCTGGACCACTGAGAGTCCTCACGACATCATGGACATCAGCTACAATTAACCCACAAAAAGAAATTAACTAATTATAATGGTCTCACATTACCTGGGCCACATTCAAGGTTTTCACAGGTCCAAATGTTTGGACCGGAACCAAACCAGATCTGAGGAAAACCTACCCAAACCCAAACTACGTATTTTTAAGAAAAAGAAAAACAGACACCCGACCCAAAAAGAACCTGAAGACAGCAAGACTGGCTCTAGGATAAGTAGACCTGATCCAGAATGTGTTTGACCTGGACAGAATTTCTTTTACCTCCCTCTCTGTTTGCCTCAAAAACAGATTTTCTCTCAAGTCACCTCGGATCCTCTCAGGTTTTACACACCCTGATTTAAGATCCGCAGTAATACAGCAGGTCTTGAGTCGGGGGCAGCAGATGGACTAGGTCTGAGGGTTGCTTCTCAGATGGTAGTCACCTAGTTAACCCACAAATGCCTCTAGTCCACATGTCCTGTACTTACTGTCCTGCTCAGACTGGGACCAGGACTCGTCATCGTCCTCCACTTTGATCACTGTGGTTGTCAGGTTGGCTGACTCACCTGCAGCAGGCTGTAATCACAGCAGAAAGGGAACACCGAGTGAGGGACAACACCAGGACTGGAGGGGTTAAAGAAGGAACGCTGTATTCACTCGTTCTCCTACCTACCGTTACCTGTGTTGTTTCTGGTACAGAGTCAGAGGGCGGCTTGGGGTCTACGCACTGAGGCAGCTCCTGGAGGGGCACTCTGGACAGCACCGGCTCACCTGGAAGACATGATTTATTGTGACGTCCGTTTCCCAAATACATGCTGCTTTTGTTTAATTTTTGACTCAAATTTTTTCAATTATGTTTTTTAAACTACTCTTGGTGGCTCATACTGTCCCATAATGCAATGCACATAGGTAACGGAAGAGCTGCTACTTTCTTATTTATTTTATCAACAGTGAAGAGTGCCATGCCGATTATAGTATTTGGTATATTGTATGGAAATGGGGCAAAGATTATTGTGTAGAATCTAGAGCTTTCAACTGCACTGCCTGGTCTTCCTCAGCAGATGAAGTTTGAAAGTAATACTGAGGAAGACCAAGAGCAGTTTCCATGTCAACTGAAAAACTTAGCAAAACATAAGGTTGACAGCTCTGACAGAAGCTAGTAAGTATAAATTGAGTTGCTTCTTAGTTACTTACTTGTAACTATAAGAGTGAGCTTGCTAAAACTATTAAAGGAACATTTTGTCCTTTTATTTCACAATTTGGGGATTATTTTCCCACTTTTGACCATTATTCTCTGGTGGCTTTGAACCTTAAAATGTTAGCGGAATTTGTTGGAGGGCAAGTAAACACAACCCACGTTCCAGAAAAACGTTCTACTTGTTGCGTTCTTTACTCTCCATAAATTAAACTCTTTTAACGGTTACCTCCAGGTGTTCGATTCCTCCTCGGATCGTTGCCTGGGTGATGAGCGGGCAGCTGAGCTCGAGCCCGGCCGCTCGCATGCAGCAGCGCGGTGCCGCTGCCTGTAGCCGCGGCTCGCAGTGCGGTGGCGCGAGCGGCGCGGAGCTCCATGAGCCGCAGTTTTCTTCGCAGCACCTCGTTCTCTTTGCGGCTCCGCGAGATCTCCAGCTGCAGCACCGAGTATCCGCTGTCCACGAGCTCACAAATCTCCGCCACCGCCGTGTTGGCCAGCACCTCCATTATGGAGGCCAGCTGAGCGTGAAAGGCAGCGGCCGGGGACATTTTCAATCCACCGCGCGCCTCTTTGTTTGAACAGAATCCAAATCACCAGCTCGAGGCAGGTAATAAAGGCGGAACCGCAGCGCGCCCGCTGCGCGTTTTTGAATGTGTGATCCTACCTGGCGTAAACAGTCCCCACACAAACCAGGAAGTGATGAGAGGAGCGAAAAACGACTAGACAAAACCCAAAGTGCGCATGTGCAAGTTTCCAAAAACATTCCATTTATGAAAACCTGAAAACATTCACTCACCCAAAAAGCAGACGTGTTTAAAATCTTAGATCTTGTACCTGAAAATGTGACGTCAGACACATTTGATTTGCATTCAGATTTACAACTAATGACCTCAGTAACGTATTCACATCGCTATTTTCTGTCCAACCAACCCCAAAGATTTCAGATCGCTATTACAGATGAAAACATGCAAAAAAAGGAAGCTCAATGATTTGGATAGTTTTTTCTTTTTATAATAATAAAAATAATAAGTATTATTATTATTGTATTATTATTATATAATGATGACGTTATTATAATTGTTATTAATGTTATCATTATTATTACTAATCACTTAGTGTTTTTGTCATTTTGTGGCTGTTTTGCATCTTTCGCCGCTGTGCGTCTCTTTGTAGTTGTTTTGTGGTTGTTGTCCTTCCTTTTGTAACTTGAACCATGCTGTTTTTCGTCTGTTCTTACAATGAGAATCATGTTGAATGGCCAGATGTTAAATGATAGTTAAAGGATATGTTCACATCAATTCAAGCTCGTCTTTTGATCCCTTCCCAACACAAAGAGTAAGAGATGGAGGACAAAATCCACAGTCTTCATGTTGTGTGAAAATGAGATCTAAAGTTCAGCTCTAGCTAATTTTGAACGTTTACTTCATGGTGATGTGCCTTAATGTGGCTTCATTATCAACGTCAGCTACACCACGACTAAATAATCTCATCTGTAAAAAACAATCTTAATTTATTTTTTAGAACAAGCTAATTATATCATAAAAAAACCCAACTCTAGGTCAAATATTGTCTTATGTAAACAATTCTTTGAATTCTCTGGAAAACGTTCTCATATGAAAACAGCATAAAAAAACATTACTGCTCCAGCGACTATATTCATCAACATTTTCCCTTCAACTTTGTATTTAAATACATTTCAATTCCTTGTGTGAAATTTGAATCCTGAGTGTACAAACACAAATCTTTATTCACAAAAGCAATAACTGATACAAAACAATTAGATAATTTGTTTTATTAACAAGAAGGGCACATAAACTGGATTTCATTTATAGTGTTTTACTTTTTTACACAACCATCGACCTTTCATATGAAATGATTTTTGATCTATACACAATAATTTAAACAGGAGAGACAGAGCTCAACAGAAATCTGGAAAATTTGAGGTTTCATCAACAAAAACAGGCAAAAAAACAGAAAAATGTCATGGTGACATCTTCAAATGTCAAAAAACCAAAACCAAAGATATTCAGTTTACTGTCATGTTAAAAGACAAATTATCACATTTAAGAAGCTGGAATCATCAAATATTTGGAAATTATTTTGTAAAAGACTAAAAAGATAATAAATTATTAAGTTATATAAATTAACTGATCTATGGGCTAATGTTTAAACATAAAACTTGAACTGTTCAATATCTTTTAAAACAAACATTGGGGCTCAATTTGCTTTCTGCACCATTTTAAAAAAATTGTACTTGAGAATTTTAAGTGACATTTCTTCTTTTTAAAACCGGATATTTACAGAACATAAACACACTCGTTCCCCTCAGATGTTTGGGTGACATTTCTTCATGTGTAACTTGAGGCTGTATTTGACGATGAAGCTCCTGGAGCAGAGCGTGCAGGCGTACGGCCGTTCTCCGGAGTGCACGCTCAGGTGCGACTTCAGGTGAGCCGACTGGGTGAACTTCTTGCCACACTGGCTGCAGCTGAACGGCCTCTCGCCCGTGTGGATCCGCATGTGAACGTCAAGGTTCTGAGATGTGGCGTACGTCTTGCTGCAGATGGAGCATATGAAGCGTTTCCCTCGGGCGCCGGCGCCCGGCTGCCCGTTACAGAGCTGAGACCGGCCCGACTGGTCCCTGTAGAGGGCGAAGTTCATCATGTCGGCGTCCTCGTACTCAAACGCAGAGTTGCTGCTCTCGGACAGCTGGCAGTCCGTGGAGGTCGAGCCCGACACGCTCACCAGCTTGAGCCCGAAAGCGTCACCGTCCATGTTTTCGTTTTGGTGAAACTGAGCAAAAGACATCTGACTTTTTGACTGTTTGGTCCACGTGAGACTGAGATCCATTTCTGCTCTGTTTGAAGGAGACTGAGAATCCATCAGAGAGCTGGCGCCAAAGTAAGTCTGTCTGTTCGGAGAAACCAGCGAGCAATCCTGGTGGACCAGATGGATGTCTGGGTCCAGCTGTGAGGAGAAGGAACAAACCGACTCGCCGGCCTCCACCTCATCGCTGCCGCCGAGCTGAGCGGAGCAGCCCGGCTCGCTGCGAGGAGAGTCCAGAGTGTAGACGGACACGCTCTTCTTCTGCGTCCCTGTGGTCAGCTTGGATGTTTTCAGCATGACCTGCTCGGAGGACGACTTCTTCTCAGCCTCATCGTTTCCCGGCCAGTGTCTCTTCATACTCCGGCTGATGGGAGACGTGACGGTCTCTCTGGCTGCAGCCGTCCCTCCATCAGCAGAGGTTTGGTGATCTGAAAGAAAAGACAGAGTACATCCTCACCAAGGTAAAAAAAACAAAACAAGTCTCCAGTCCTGAAAATGTCCATCTAAACCATTTACTGTATGAACCTGAACACTGATTTGTTCTCAAGTCAGTACATTACGCGCCAATACAAACTCAACACTTCCTGTAACTGTTTCAAATTTAAAGCCCTCTAATGTTTCAGTGGAAAGAAACACTTTGATATTTCTTAACTTATTTTGCTGAGGTCCTTTGCAGTGGGTCCCTCACAGAACCTGTGCTGTGCTAATGTCCCGCTTGTACCCATTTATCTAACCAGTGGCCCTATTTGAGGCCCCGAGCCAGAGGTTGAGAAGCCCTGGCTGTGAGTGTGTGGTTTCCACTCACCTTCCTCAAAGGTGTCATTACTGTCCGAGTCTTCATCCTTGATCAGCACCACCTCAGGAAGCTGCAGCAGACGAACAGTCATACGAGATATTAATGTTTTATCTCTACATACCAGACAAATTTTTTTTAAAAACAGCTAATTAATCAAGATAAAAATGTCCCTTGAGTCCTGATTGGCTGACGTGTCTTTACAGTTAATTTAAATTTTAATGAGAAACTAATTAAAAAGATGAAATCAGGGATTAAGATCTAACAATTGTTCAAGCCAAGATCAAGCTCCAGCCAATGATTCACTAACACTATACAATTGTTAACAACACTGAGGGACCAACAGTAAGTCTACATATCAATGCACGGTTACTGATTCTGATTTAATCCCATTACCTCAAAGTTAACTAACACATTATCTCAAGAACGACCTTTTGGTTTCATGAGATAACGAGATAATTAACACATTATCACCAAAATCCGGCTTTCAGCTTGAGGTAACGAGCCTGAGATGAAAATAAATAAAAAACATTTATCTTGAGATAAAGGATCAACATCACTGTGACAGCAGAGATAAGGACATAATTAACTGCTGATTTGGAGATTATATGGGATTAAAAATATAATTGCATCCACGTCTGCTCTGGGCACAAGGGCAGCTAATGTGTATTTTTAAAAGAAAAGATGCAATGACTTGTATCTGCTCCTATATTATCAATATTATTACTAAAGCAAAAATAAAAAAAAACTATGGGGAAGCACTAAGGTCAACATGATCAGATGTTTTTACTCTGAGAAAACACGGTGCTGTAGGAAACATGTGGGAATAATGAACAGCTTTATACTGCGAGAATAAACTATACAGAGCTTCAATTATTAATCAGTTAATCAATAAAATGATCAACAGAAAATGAATCTCCAACTACTCTGATTAACACGTAATCGTTTGTCATTTCTTAAGTAAAGTAATGAGAGGGTTTGATGACAGTAAACTGAATATCGTCAGTTTCATTTGAAGACGACAAAACGATTAATTGGCAGATTAATCAATGATGATCTAAAATTATAACAGTGTGAAAACAATGCTTGTATTAACTAATTTCCAAAAAGACTGGATCTTCTTCACACATAAGTCCCCTTTTCTTTTATCTTCAAATTACAGCCTGATTATCTTGAGTATTATAATATAATGATATGATATACGTGTACAGTGTACATACACTTATTTTAATTATCTAGTATAATTAATACTGTCCTTGGGTGTTGCTGTGGCTGACGAGAGGTTTTTGTTTCGTCTTGTGTCAGCTGCCGTGTTGGGGAAGCCAGAGAACTCAACTCACTGCAACTTCAGAAAACACATGTAAACGGAAGAAACACAAACAGATTCAAAAAACATCGATTTGACAAAACATGTGCTGCAAATACTCACAACACGACGGAGGTGTTTCCAGGTGACCCTGGTGGCTCACCTGGTACACTGCGTACCATGAAGGTGTAGTCCTAACCTGAAGTTGTTGTGAGTTTCTGAAGTTGTTTGTGTTTTGTCTGTTTGCATGTGTTGCAACAGTAGGAAGCTACTTGGATAGCACAGCTCTGCAGCCACCAGTTGCTTCACAGTTGAAGAAGCTGAACAACAGCAGAGCTATGCCAGGGAGAAATCCAGTTTAGTTAACGAAAGCTGTTAACTACTTGAACTGCACATGTGGATACGGAATTATAACAAAATATAAGAACAAAAAGTCACATGCTGGCGAAAAAAAAAAGCCAATCAGTTGAGTTTAATCCAAAAAGTGTCGACTTGTTCACAGGTTCTAACAAAAATCAAACAGGTAAAATACTCCACTACTCATGGGAAGGTGCTGGGAGGCCAGGTTTGGTTTTGTGAACAGTAACCGCCTCAGTATGGTCACAGTGATTGTGCCTCCGGCTGAGGTTCAGGCATGACGACATCATCGCTGTGTGACCACTGAGTGCCGCCAGCCCTCGGCTTTTGCACAGCGCCACACAAAGGTCAAGCGTGTGGTGGTGACTGTCTGATGAATGCATAGTCCGTACATGTCTTCACAGCCTCCGGGGCTGGTCAGAGGAGGTTCAGTTACAGTAGAGGAGCAATGATAATGTAAAAAGGAAAAATGATTCTTGTCCTTAGATTTGTAAGTTTGAGTAGTTAACTACACGAAAAGGGCAGTAAAGCAATGAGTAATGCATTGTTATAGATTCAACTACATAAAACTAGAGATGATACAGCAGCTGCGACGCCATCAGCATGTTGACGTTCCGACTGAGGACTCATGGGTCAGGCCACCGCCGTCCTTGAAGTCACGTGACTTCATTTTGAGCTCAACTACACATCTGTAAAGTGTTGTGACGCTATCGCAGACGATGTAAACACTATAAACACCTGCCAAAGTCCTCAAAACTATGGAAGCATATAAATATTTTTTTATCGCGTTATCTCAAAATAACAGAGCTCCTTATCCCGAGAAAACGAGATATTATCAGGAGAAAAACCATTTAGACTGAAGCCCATACACTAAGTCGCAGTAACACTGCTCCTTAGCAACACTCCTTAGTAACTCGTTAGCTTTATGAAAAGACACGGTGTGATTTCTGCCCTTGATTGAAATATTCTCTGATGTTGATCAATGCGTCATCCTGACATTTTCAGTTTACAGCTCTAGAAGTTTCCATCTGATCTCTGATGATCCAAGTCATAATAATAAGAAAACAAGCTTTGTTATCTCAAGATGACAGGATAATTATCTCGCTATAAGAAAAAAACCTTCTCCTGATGATATCTCGTTATCTCGAGATAACAAAATGTCATTTTCTCCTGATAATATCTCATTATCTTGAGATAACAAAATCGTTATTGGGATAGCGAGCTTTATTGAGATAATGGGAAAAAAATACATTAGCCAGTACGGACTTTCTCTGCCTCCAAACAAAAGCTTAAAACTACATTTGGAAAAAAAACTAGATTGGAAAGTGACTTTCTACAGGCCTCTCCCAGAACCCAGTAGAGTTTTTCCTGTACCCTTTCAAGGCCCTTTACCAGATATGGAGTTGTGATTCTCCTGTGTTTTCTAGTCAGCATCTATTGCTCAGAGATGTCACAACTTGATTACATGCACCTGAGGGAAACCTGTAAAACTGGGACAAAAATGACAGAAACTGCCACCACAGTCAGGACCACAACCACAAGATGGAGGATGTGATAGTTGATATTTATGGAAGTGTAACGCATCCACTTGATTATATCAGAATCCTGAAATAATGATCTTGTTAATTCAGGAAAACAGAGCACATTTGTTTTTCGTACATCAATGTATTACACTTCTATAGATTTTCTATTGTAATTCGCTGTTACTCAGATTATGCGGACAGACATGATATGGAGCAAACCTGCAGCCCTGACACATTAGTGCATGAGTAACATCGACCTAATGACACGACAGCCACAGGGACATGATACTTTTACTACTTCAAGTACATTTTCCTTTGACTTTATCTTGTAAAGGAGTATTTTGACAGTGTGGTAATACAACTTAATCAAGCGGTGTGGATAAGAACCGTTAAGACATGAGATAATGAAGCCAAGCCGCCGTGTGTTTACCTCCACCCGCACCACCACCGCAGCTCCTCCGTCTCCTCCGTGCTCCTCCTCCTGCTGCTGCTGCTGCTGCTGCGGGAGTTCCGCTTGCTGCGCGGCCACTACGACCTCCAGCTCGGCCTTTCCCCCGCCGCTCCCCCGGACCACGATGGACTCAATGAGGTGCAGTTTCTTCTTCAGGTCCTCGTTCTCCTTGTGGCTCCGGGTGATCTCCATCTGCAGCACCGCGTAGCCCTCGTCCACCACCTCGCAGATCTCCGCCACCGCCGCTTTGGTCAGCGCGCCCATGATGATAGACAGCTGCTCGTGGAGCGCCTTGCTGGTCAAAACGGCCATTCCCGCTGCTCGAGAGGAAACCGGGCCGGGCTCAGACTCCTCCTAACGGACCGCACGGGGCTCCGACAGCCTGTAACACACGCGGCGACGTCGATGAAGGAGCCGCAGACTAAATCTGTTTGGACATTAATGCTGCCCGTCTGCGACTACAAAAGATGAGCGATTATGTTTTTCTGTTTCCGCCCGACTCGCACTTCCGGGAAAACACCGCTGACTTCAAAATAAGAGCCTGCTGTTGTAAAGTAAAAATAACTAAAGTAAATAAACTAAACTACAGTAAAAAAGAGTAAATAATTCAGTAAATGAATGCATTAAGAATAAAAAAATAGAAAGGGAAAAATATTTTTTAAAAAAGTAGGTTAACAAATAGGTTAAAAAAATAAGTAGGTACATTTAAAGAATGCTATAATCTTAAAATAGCTAGGTTAAAATAAAAAAACTAATTTGATTAAAACGATATAAAAAGACCAAAATAGAGCACATAAGCAGTTTAAGAAATTATTTAATTAAATAGATCTAAATAAATTGAATAAATTGGTGGATAAAATTGCAGACAATCTATAAGAAGAAATAGAGTAAAAGTGGGAAAAAATAATTGTTTAATATTATAATACTTTTGATCCCCAAAATCATAAAGAATTGTATTTTCAATATTCCCTTGAGGAGGCTGAATGTTTGAAGGCACAGTACTCTGTAGCCACAGTGTTTGTGAAACACAGATATATATATATATATATCCATATATTCTTATGTTTATTAACTACAGCCTCCTCCAGGATCAGCACTTGTTAATTCAACGGAGTTCATTTTTGCAGTTGGCCTGTAAAACCTGTCTGAGAGAACAATGATTTCCTGCTTCTTCCACACTGACTCCAGCAGGCTTGGTGAAGCAGTCAGCAGGCCTGTGGCCTGTGTGTGTGTTTTGTAAATAGATTCTTTTGTCTGCAGAGTGAAAAGCTGTTTCTCTCCTGTCTGAATGGTGAGCAGCAGCTCATGTGTGCTGCTATTGTTTAGACTGTAAATGGGAAACAAACAGAAGACAAAGGTGCAGCCATACTACTCACTTCACGATAAATGGGCTCAGAATCGACCTTTTACCATGTCTGACTTTCTCACTGGCAACAGAAAATCCTCACGTCTGATTGGCTGTCAAAAATCAATTCACTTTATTAACCTGCAGGTAACCATAGCAACAATACTGATTTTTTTGGACTTTGTTAACTTTGAAGTGACTGATGAAACCAACTTAACTGGTAGAGAGACGCACTCAGCACTTAAGTGAAGGCACTGTAGCTGCATTTTTTCATGTTCATCAGTTAATGACTTTTCATGTGTCACTTGGTAAGAGGCTTTTTACTGAATGAACAAGAAAAAAACTGTCAGAAAACATCTTTGCACCATCCATGCATCATCTATACTGCTTATCCTTGTAGGGTTAGGGGTCACGGGGGGCTGGAGCCAATCCCAGCTGACATTGGGCAAGGGCGGTATACACCCTGGACACACCCCAGTCTTTCATAAGACTGACATATATAAAGACAACCAACCACTTGCGCACACATTCACACCTATGGGCACTTTGGAGTAATCTTCGTGTCGTCATCTTTTGCACCAGTAATCTTCAAATTTCAAAATACAGAAATCTCTGTAGCAAACGAAACAATCTCACCACAAGATCCATTTAATGGCTGTTCTGGAATTTTCAATTACATAATTATACACCGTAGCTTACAGTGATGTTTCATTTTTGAGAAAAGCTGAAAGCACAAAATTTCACCTTTTTCACTCGTTAAATAACTGAAATTATTATCAAAATTGTTGATAATTAATCGAGAAATTAATCAAAATTTTTCAAAGAAAGATTTCAAATGTTACCACATATAAATATAAACATATGGAGTCATTGTCATCATCAATTAATTTGCTGATTAATTATTCATTTAATCCCTAAAATGTCAGAAAGTGTAGACAATATGCCTGATATTATTTCCAGAGCCTAATGTCTTCAAATGTCTGGGGCTGGTTGCACAAAACACCTTAAGTTTTCTTTTTAATTTATCCTTAGCTGAGGGAGTTACTTAAGGTTATTGCACATAATTTCTAAAACGGTTTCCTTAGTTAAGAAAAAAAGTTAAGGCATTTGCAGCAGTGAAAGATTTTACAGCAGTACAACTCTACTGCATCATTAAGGGTTTCTCCTGGTCGAGGAACACTCTCCTTGGGATGAGTTTATTGATCACTATAAACTCAGCTCATGTTACAGTTAAGACAGATCAGACGTACCTTTAGTATCTTGCTTTACTTTGCTTGCTAAGGTCTTCTGGGCAATGGTTTAACTGACTTTAAGTGATCCCTTAAGATAAGGAGAAATCCCTAAATACTTAAATGTACATTTTAAGGAGATCTTAAAGGGATAGTTCTGGGCCAGTATTCACAAAGCGTTTTATCTTATCACTAGTACTCCGAAGTTAGGCTTAAAGTTTCTAACTGAGTCCTCTTCACAAAGCTGCTGAGACCAACTTTTAGTAAGGAAAAGGAAAAACTAGTAAGTTAAGTGCAACTCTGTTGCTATGGCTGACGTCAATTTTAATGGACAAGCTTGCTTGCAGAAATCACAGCCATTGGTTGTCTGTGCAGGTGAAAACGAATGCGCAACATCCCGCAGTAATAATAAAAACACTGAGAAATATACCAATACTAATGAAAGAATAATGGATTCCATGCTGTTTACAAAAATGGTGCATTCTCCAAAAATCTTAACTTGATGTGTTTTGATCGACCGGCCCCTGGTGCCCTGTGTCTGAAAGGGACTTTTTACACTCTACAACCAGATGTCAGGCCCCGCCCCCTTCCCACAGCAAAACCTATGACACTGAACGAAGCAAACTCTTCATCAATCGCACGTGTTTAATTCCAGATATACACCAACCAGTGCACATTCTCATGCTTCTTACAGGTGTAGGCGCTGCAGGAATCTGTTCTCACCGGGCGGCTGTTGCTCGATTCCTGTAAAGTACTGATGTGGACTCCAAAAGGGCCACCTTGTTTTTGAGGTAAGAATGGATCTGGATGAGGTTGTAGTCCCACTTTGCTTCTGTGCAGAGGCAGTTCACAGTTCAAAATAAGTAAGGCCTGAAATTGAAACAGTAAGAGCTACTGATCACTTTTTCTATGTAAAAGTACAAGTTCCTCTAAAACCTCGTTAAAATACCTTTACCCTAAACCTATCGGTTTAAATGAGCAGTCAAGTAACAGTAACAGCAGGACGTCACAGTTTAGAGATCAAGTGTCCTTGGTACCTCACAGTACCATGATGTTTCCAGTCAGTGTTCGTGTGTGGAGCTTCCTGCTCCCTGCTCGGCCGAGTGGTGTTTCTGCTGATGGATCCTCAGGTTCTGCTTCCCGGCGAATCTCTTCCCACAGTGCTCGCAGGCGAACGGCCGCTCCCCGGTGTGGACGCTCTGGTGCGTCTTCAGGTGACCCGACTGCGTGAAGCGCTTCCCGCACTGGGCGCAGCTGTACGGCCGCTCGCCCGTGTGCACGCGCACGTGTGTCTCCAGGCTCCGAGACGACGTGAAACATTTCCCGCAGTAGCTGCAGACGAAGCGCCTGTCCCTGCAGTATCTGTTCAGTTCATGAGGGTCTAGTCTGGAGCCGCCGAGGCCCAGCGCCAAGGGGAAACCTGCAGCGTTCAAGTCGGAGACCTTGTCCAGGAGCGACGGCCGGTGGTCCGGTTTGAGATACGGCCGTTGAGGCACGGGCATCATGCTGGGCAGACCCTGAGTGGTCCATGAGGAACAGAGATCCAGATCTGTGTCGTAGGGGAGGGAGCTGATCAGAGACACGCCCCGCTTCAGCTCAGAGGTCCCCGGCAGGGAGGTCGGACTTCCCCCAGACCCCAGGAGGAACTGCTTTCTCATGAGGGCTGAGGACGGAGCTTCACAGTCCGACTCTGAGGCCAAATCAAACATGACATCTGACGAGTTGCTCTCAGCGGTCCCCACATGACCCGGGGACCCCGGTGCACTGTGGGAGTCTTGATGCTCGACTCGCTCCGACAGTCCGTCGCTGCTCTGATCCCACAGCCTCATGTCAGCCGCTGAGGGGGAGATCATGATCCCAGAGGGCCCCTCCTCTGACGATTGCACTTCTGTCCCTTCACACAAACACACCAATAAACACTGAGTTTAGAAATAGGGCTGCACCATATGCAAAATATACCATATTGCGATACCTGTGAACATACTTTATTTTGTAGTCTGAGTTATGATTTATGAGTGTGGCAGTGAATAACGTGTCTGTTGCTGGATTATTAACGTTTCCTCTCTTACCGTCCTCATTGAGAAGCAGCTCGTCTGTGGCGTCATTGTCATTCACCTCCTCTTTTGCCATTTCATCCTTTATCAGAACTACATCCTGATCATTTGCCTCCTGGGCAGCTGTCACAGTGTCCTGAGTGGAGAAAACTACAGTCAAATACACTATACAATATTTGGATCTAGTTGATGATGAGAGATTAGCTGAAGTGTTGATCCATAAGAAGATATATTTGTGGTTTTAAGAACCAAAAACAATCTCAATGTAGTTTCCAGGTACACACTCAGAGAAACCAAATCCTGCAAGGCTGAATGGTGGGTCCAGGTGGGTGGGACTTGGCTGAGAGCAGTGGCTGCTTTGTTGTGACATCACAAAGTTGCAGAAGTCCTGACGGCTGGTTTTAAGGCTCAGTTTCTGAATACAGGCTGTGTGCATTTTTCTTTGGACTGTCGCTTTGATACTTTCACAGTATTAATATAGAACCTAGACCTGCTTTATAATCAAACAAAACATGGACACCTGCCTTTATACTATATGGGACCTTTAATAGTTTTCTTGTAATGGACTTAAAGCTACATTACAGTGAGCTGAAAATCTCCCTGGAAATTTAACTTTAACTTTAACCCAGGGATTTATGCCCCAACCTCTCTAAGATTTAGCAAAAGCTTCAGCTGTAATACATGAAGTATTGTGACATTTTCACCATGGTTTGGTGAGTAGTCATCTGGGCTGTCAATCAGAGATGATACCCATGAGGAGAGAGGTTGTCAAAGCTGAGAGGAAACATTAGGAAGCCTCATGTTGGACCTGTGCTGTGTTGACTTGCTCTCACCTCTTTAGTCACAGGTTTCACGTCTGTCGCCGCCTCTAAAGCGGGAACCCGTCCACGCCTTTTGAGACTCGAGGCTTTCGGCTGTTTGACAGCCCCTGCAGTTGGTAAGGCACATTCTGGGTGAGAAAAACAAAAGACACTTATTATACTGATTCATTAAACTAAATGCGGGGGAGCATCGAGCATCTTTGAAGGGGTTCTAGGTGAGTGTGACTGATCCCAGAGGGATGAGTGTGACTGACTGTTTTAGTTCCAGGTGTCAGTGTAGTTTACTGCTGGGTATAAGTACAAATTTTCATTGGATTATGAAGATAAGATATTCCTGTATTAGTAACACAGTGGGGAAATTAGCAGTATTACAGCAGAGTGACAGTGCAAAGAAAGAAAAACTGCAAAATGACAGTACCAAATACTTAAAAAAAGATAAACAATGTTATATGTACATTTTAAATACTTAAAAATACCACAAAACAAAAAATAGCAGTTAAGTGAAATTAAAAATGTGTACATCACTTATTACTATACTGTTGGGTGATGTGTGAATTTCTCCCCAGGGATCAACAATGGTCTCCCCTTAACTTGTAATAATACATTATTTAATTGTTGTTTATGTTTTGTATAATTAATTACTTCAATATGTATGTATGTTTCGGAGTAGAAGTGCAAACTAGCAGAAAATGGAAATACTCAAGTAAAGCTCAAGTATTTCCAAATCGTACTTGACTAAATCTTGGTTACTTTCCACCTCTGGTCACCTCTGGAGAGATGGTTCATGTTGTATTGTGTAGCTGAATTATTTGAGCATATTCATATTCTTTATAGTGGCAAATAACAGACTAGGTTCAGTACTCTTACTGTTAAACTGTTTTAATTTTCTGTATCATATGCTCGGAATAAATTAACTGTCTCGATGCGTTTTCTGAATATTTCAGATCAAGTCTTCAATTCGGCATTCATCATATAGGGGGAAACAATTTGTTCAATAAAATTAGTAACTTGGATAACTGCTGACTGTCTCTACTGTTGTATGCTTTGCGTGGATCAGAAGACAGCGGTACTGAACAGATAAAACGGTTGAAAAAGTTGACAATGGGTGCAGCCGAATTTGTAAATGACCCTACAAATCAGCAATTATGTGATGCTGAGAATAACATATATGCTGAGTAGAAACGTTTTTCAACCGTTTTCCTGTGGGGGTTGTGAGTAGCGCTCTGTGTGTACGGAACAACGGCAGCGATGAGGACTCCATTCATCACAGTGCACATCCTGCCACCATCACCGGTGGGTGAACCTGAGTGAATCTCCTCCGGTGGGAACTCACCGACAGTGAAATCCATCAGCCCCCCGCCGGCCTCTACCACCGGCTCGCCGTAATCCAGCATCGCGATGCTGCCCCGGTGTCCCCGGGCGATGATGGTCTCGATCATCTCCAGCTTCCTCCTCAGCGCCTCGTTCTCCTTGTGGCTCCGGTTGATCTCCAGCTGCAACACGGCGTAGCTCTCATCCACCAGCTCGCAGATCTCCGCCACGGCCGCTTTGGCCAGTGCCTCCATGATGGACGTCAACTGAGCATGGAACGCCTTGTAACTCGTCATCTTGAGCGGACGTGTAAAGTCAACAATCGCCCGGAACGTGAATTAAATCAACATCAGCAAAACACGGCGCGTGCAAAGAGGAGATCAGCGTCCGTTGTGCTGCTCGCGGTGAATTAGTCCTTGTTTAGACCGAGCAGTGAGCGTCTGGTCCGCCTGAGAGACGCGGATGGATGCTGCAGTTACCCGTTGTTGTTTGTTGTTAGTCGGTTGTCTCCTCCTCCGCGTGTCGTTGAGCCACTTCCGTAAAGCTACTTTCAAAATAAAAGGTCAGAGTAAAAACTATGCTAAAACAGCGAGTGGTGCCTTCGTGTGTTCCTTGTAAACTACAGTTTCGATTTTTAAAAATAAGCAAATAAAAAGCAACACCACAAAACAATAGATTATATAGAGATGAGTATTTATTATATTTAAAATTATTATTTTTGATAGTATAAGAAATATTTTCTCTCTGATATTTGGATTTCATCATTTCCACTCTGTTAAAAGAAAAACTTTTGCCTCATAATTTCAGTTAGAAACTAAGAACAAAGTCTGATACATTTTACTATTCTGTGACATATTGGAGTTTTATTAACAAACATAAATATGATGGAATCAACCCAGATGATGTTGAGATCACAGGATTCCCTCAAAATGTTTGAAACTGATCCTAAACAGACAAAAAGGGAGACCTGATCTGAAAGAGATCAGACCAGATCCAGAACCTCAGCCTAAATATTCTGGGGGTAAAAGTATTTAAACCAGTCTTTTAAAAATGCAGACCACAAATGCATTCCAACTCCAAATTCTCAGTCTCAGAAAAGACCAGAAAAGAATAATACTGGGATCATGACCTTTGTGACGTATAGCTTTGGAGGAAAGGAAACGTTTCCCAATGATATATTGAAATGTACCACGCTAATTACGTGCAAAAATAATCGCTGTGTTTTTGTTCTTGTCGGTCACCTGTTAGCTATGCAGTAGTTTCCCACAGCACTGGAACGCAGCACCAGGTCGGTTTCTACAACAACGACTGACAACAGACGAAGATGGTTTACAGTAAGTTTAAAAAACAGCATAAAAACTCCTCCTAAAAACACAATATTTTTTACTACGTGTTTACTGTTAATAAATGCTAATTAAACACCTTTCTTGACAGTTTTTTCCTGGTAGTGAAGTTTGTAGTTTGGGAATTTCGGAGCCGCAGTTACGGTTCTGAGCGGAGCTAAGAGTCGGTCAGTTAGCTAGCACTCTTGGCTCAATTTCTTCATAGTCGTTAACGTTAGCGACAGTTAATGTGCCAGCTTAAAAAACGCTAGTAACATTTGTTAGTTATCTATAATGTAGGTCTTATTGGCTGTTAGTAATATTTGTTTTACTATCGCTGTTACTGCTGCTAACTTAACCTGGAACCACCACTGCTGCCAGTCACCATTACAATTAACACACTAGTTACTGCAACTACTAACGCTCCTGTCTTACTGCACTACCAATATTAATCTCCATTTGAAAGTTGACTATCTTTATTAAATATAGATGGAAAGGCAAGTTTATTTTGACATCACCCGTTAGCGGCAGGTTAATTCAAAATGATTTAAGGCTAGACACTCAAAATAATATTAATGATAATAATCATCATAATAATCTTTTTGTTTTGAAGCACGATTCATACATGCTTTTAAATTTGAAATAATGGAAAAGAGAACTCACAAAGCTTCATGGATTTGAAGTACAAAAACATTACAAATAATAGATCATTTTAAAATGCAATTAAAACCACAAATACTTCATTAAAACAAGCTAAAATTGACACCAATGTTTCTGGCTTGGTTTTTGTGGTCTTTAACATCAATGTTTTCAAGTGAGCACTGGCTTGTAGTCTTTCTTCTTTGGATAAGGGTAACACTAATTATTGAAAATGCCCCATGAGTTACTGAAATATTACTTAATATGGATTTCAGCCAAAAGTAGTTTTAGATATAGCTGAATATCTGTAGCAAAAAGAATCCAGCAGCATCAGTATCAATCAATCAATCTATTAATCAATCAATCAATCAATCAATCAATCAATCAATCAATCAATCAATCAATCAATCAACCAACCAACCAATCAATCAACCAATCAATCAATCAATCAGCATTTATTTGTATAGCATTTTTCATACAAACAATGTAACACAGTGTTACCCCCCCACACACACACACAAACACACACACATTTTTATGAACAAAAGAATAAATTACTGATAATAAAAAACAATAAAAAGACAGAAACTGAGGAAACACTGACTACTCTGGAAAACAAAGATAAAGAAGTGAGTCAACCCAGAAATAAAAGGTACGATATTAAAAATCAAATGAAAATGAAGACAAAATAGTAAAGATGAAATAATAAAATGCTAAAACAATGTTTGGAAGTGAGTAAAACCAGAAATGAAAGTATAAATAAATTAAATAACCAAAGATAAAAGTAGGGTATTATGGGAAATAATCCAGAAAATAAAAAATAATAAAAGTACAAACTATTAAAACAGCTTAAAATATATACATAAATAGGAATATAGATCAAATAAAATTCAATAGTCTACAAAGGAAGGTCTTAAATTTGCTTTTAAAAATAACAACACTTCCTGCTGCCCTAGTGATCACAGTAATAGTGATACAATAGCAGTAATAATGCAACCTCAGAAACACAGTGACACCTCTGTCCCTGCTGATGTTTTGTTGTGTTGTGTGTTGACCTTATGCATGAATTGTGTGTTTTTTGTCTTTTTTGTCGTCCAGTCACAGAGGACATGGTCCGTCGGCGAGCTGAGCACAACGAGTGTGAGATCTTCTCCTTGGAGGAAGTTTCTCTGCATCAGCAGGACATCGAGAGGATCGAACACCTGGACAGGTGGTGCAGGGACCTGAAGATCCTCTACTTGCAAAACAACCTCGTCCCCAGGATAGGTGAGACATCAGACTGTGGCTCAGGTCCAAAGATTTCTGGGTAAAATTTAATTGGAAAATGGAAGATTTTGGACGTCTAGGTTACATAAAGCTGTATATTTAAATTACTGTATTTTAATCTAACACTGGTCTTAACCACGTGTTGAAATGGACTCATTCAAATGATATTGAACCAACAGCTGTATGTAACCATTAGACATTAAATTCAGTTATATTCACCTAGTTTTAACAGACGTCTTTTCCACTGACATGATTGTGTTCTGTCTTTTCTTTAATATCATATTTGTTCATGTAGAGAATGTTGGTCGCCTGAAGAAACTGGAGTATTTGAATCTGGCCTTGAACAACATTGAAGTCATTGAAAACCTTGAAGGTCAGTATGTAAAACACACACAGTGGTGTTTCGGTGTATTTCGTTCCACTTTGCTGGAGATGAATGAGGTTATTTTTTAAAATGAAATTTAGCTGAATGAATCTTCCTTTCCTTTTAACCTTTATCATTTTAAAGCATTTTGACAATTTAAATTACTATTAATTTAACTGTTTATTATGCTAATTTCTACAGATAATTCATCAGTGTTTAATATCATGATGAATATAATCTATACATTATATCAATTTCTAGTCAGTGGTAGAATTAGGTATTAATTACATAATTTCCTGTTGATTAACCAAATGTTTCAGTTACAATTATGACTGTCTCGCGTCCTCAGGCTGCGAGAGCCTCCAGAAATTGGACCTGACGGTGAACTTCGTTGGTCGTCTGAGCAGCGTTGAGTCTCTGAAGCACAACATCCACCTTAGAGAGCTGTTCCTCGTGGGGAACCCCTGCACTGAGTTTGAGGGCTACAGGCAGTATGTGGTGGCCTCTCTGCCCCAACTCAAGGTAACTTGTCTGTTCCTGCCCCTGAAGTCTAGAAAATCAGAGACTGGGAGGATGTAATGACAATTTAAATCTGAAACGATTATCAGTTTACACAATTGTCAAACTGTTTAAACCAATTATCAAGAGAAACTGACAAAAATGTGCAGAAATGTGAGGATTTGCTGATTTTCTTGATTTCATATCATTGTAAACTAAATATCTGAGTTTTGTTCTGTTGGTTTGACAAAACAAGGAGCTTGAAGATGTCATCGTCAGCTCTGAGAAAATGTGAATTTGACCAGTTTTTAGACCAAATAACTGACTAACTAAATTGCAGATACATCAAAGATGAAAATCATTTTTAGTTGCAATTAATCTGCAGATACAACAGAGTTTTTCTGTTGAACCAAAATGATAAAGACAATGAGAAAATGTAGCATATACATTTTCAGTATGGATTACAACAACACTTTTATTTTATAGTTTTTTATTTCATAAATTGACAATAAAAAATGAAAGAAAGAGCAGAGAGAACAGTTTGCCTGTCAGTCATCCAGTCAGAATACCAGTTCATTCATATTTTTGGCCCAGCAGTTTTTGAAACAGTTAAATATCCTAATTGCTTTTTTAGTTTTGACCATAACATTGAACTCACCAAGTTAATTACTTCAAAAGTTTAACAGGACAAGAAACACGAGCGGGGAGTACAGTGTTCAATAAATACTAAAGAGCGGCCAAAACTACAAGATGAGACTTTACTGGTGATAGACTTGAATTAACTGTTGCATAGAAATCTTTTTAAAGATCAACGAGCTGTTTGTCCATGTTCTCAGTGGCTGGACGGGACAGAGATCAGCCGCTCAGAGAGGATTCGAGCTGCTCAGGGACTGGAGGAGGTGAAGAGGCGAGTCTCGGAGCAGGAGAGGGAATACCTGAAGAGGAGAGCTGAGGAGAAAGAGGAGGCGCAGAGGAAGGCTGCAGGAGAGGAGACGGGAAACAATGAGAAGAAAGAAGGCTTTGACAGTGACATCAGCAGCAGAGTGTGAGTCCAAACAGCTTCATAGTACAGCCAACTTCCTGCTGCTGTGGAGTGTTTATCAATATTTTTGTGATCAACAAATCTGATTATTCCACAGCAGCCTGTCTAAGTTAACAAATTTTACATGATTATGTAAAGATTATTGTGTGATTGAGTTGAATAAAAAGCTGTGTGTAGACAGCAGCCATATTTATCCAGAGTAAAAACATATTTCCCTTGAGGCTCTAAGAACAGAAGGTGTCCCATGTTGTCAAGATCTTAAAGCAGGTTGAGGAATTAATGATTTTGGGCTGCATTAATAAAACTGACCTGACCTGACAACCTCTGAAATAAAGTGACGAAAAGTAAAATGTTTCAAAAGCAGAACTATTCAGGTACAGAAACTAAAGTAAACAACTAGAGCAGGAAGTGATTCTTTTATTGAACTGCCCCTAAAGCATTGAGCTCTGCACTGACCTGAAAGATTCAAGTTAAATCATGATGATCCGAAATGTTACAGTCAACCTGAAGTCGCTGGATCTTTTCCATCTCTGTAGTCCAGGGTCAGAGGAGAATAAGGAGAACCAAGAGATGGAGGAGAACACAAAGCTGCCGCTGACGAGCTCTGAGTTAGACGAGGAGCAACAGGAGAAGGAGTTCTGGAACACACCGTGTTCTTTCACCCCTGAATCCCGTCTAGAGGCTCACCGCCACCTGGAGGAGAAGAGGAGGGCGAAGGAGAAGTAAGTGTTTTTGACTTTCATCCCATGTGTTGTTTTGTCCCTTAAATTGAGTTTGATTGATCTCATTAAAGCACCACACACCCATGGTTACCACATATAGGTGATGTAACCTTTTAGACGTACCCGCTTAAAAGTAGGTGGTGTTTAGTGACCGCAATAAACTCTGACCATGACTCGTCTTCAGCCTGAGCAGTAAACAAAAGCCCATCCACTACTTGTAGATGGAAGATTCCCTGAACAGAAAGGCCTGAAGTATGTTCTCAGTGTCAGCACTGATGAGTTGGACAAAACACACAATTTAACTTGGCTGTTTTAAACTCAAACTCTACCGATTATTGATTGTTAATTGTTGATTTTTGAAGTGAAGGTAAGATAAGTTAAGACAAGACAAGCAGTGCAAGGGGAAAAATGTAATAAGAAATAAAATAAGAATAGATAATTAGAAATACTATGTACAATAACAATATACAATGTAATGTCAATGTAGGCTGTTCTGTACATGTGCTCTATAAAAATAAAAATATATACAATAAAGAATTTAGTAAATACAACCCCTGACACAGACATTAAATGAGCCTTTCTCAAGATGTTAACAGTCTGTCACTTTTTATTTTATGAGCTTAAAAAATAGAAAACATTTTTTGGGGTCTTAGACTATTTGACTGCAGTTCACTATCTGAGCCACTGGGTGTCACAATAACATCAAGCATTGGTGCAGCACAGCGCTGTCCTCTCTGACTCACACTGACTCACATTCAGGGGAAAAGCTCAGTTTCTCCTCATATGTGACGGATGAGGAAGCTTTAGGGACTGCATGCTGGTCTGTCCTGGCTGAGGGTGGAGGAGAGGCTGGTGTGTACTCAAAAAGCCAAACTGTCTTGTCTGAAGAATAAGCAGTGTTAGAAAAAAGAGAAGGGGTGTGTACAGGGTGGTGGCCACTCAACAGAACAATTTCTTATCATTTATTAACAAATCCCTGGATATGATAACACTAAAAAAAAACAGCTGAAGAGATTCTTAATATATCATAAATACTGCAGGCTTTTCTGGCTGATGCATGGCTTATATATGTGACTGTAGCTCAGAAGGTTGTCCACCAACCAGAAGGTCCTTGGGCAAGATACTGAACCCCAATTTCCCCCTGACGGCTGCTCCATCAGTGTGTGAGTGTGTGTATGGGATGTATGAATGTGTGGATGTATTGTAAAGCACTTTGAGTGGTGGAGTTTTTGACAACAACATAGTCAATAAGTGTGTTGCTATTTATTTTATTTGTAGATTAGGTTGTTCATGGCCATCTGTATGTCAGATTCTAGTGTGTGTGTGTGTGTGTGTGTGTAAGGAATAAAGGTTCATCGATTAATCAAGAAAATTATCTGCAGATTAACTGATAATGAAAACAATCATTTGTTGCAGCTATATTCCACAACAAACTGAGAAAACTGTTTCTTTCTGGAGGTGAAACAAAGAGACAAACACTATGTGTCCACATTCTTTTGGCCATGTAGTGTAAAGTGACCCAGTAGCTGAATTTAGGCTTTGAACCATTTTTCAGTGATATTGACTCTGAATTGTGCTGAGGCCACAGGTGAAGACATGTGCTGCCTTCTCAGCCAATCACCAGGGGAATAGATCAGTCAATCACTTTAATGACTGGCTGAGGTCGGTACAATTTGTTTTCAGTTGAACAGCAGAAATGCGACATAAATATTACGTTTGACACAGCGATTAGCAGGACAGATGAGGCCACATCGCTGCAGCAGGAACAAGCTGTTCTCTGCGAGGAGCTAGTGCTGAAGGCTGGAGGAGCCGAGAGCCAGTTCACAGGGTCACAGAGGATTTAGTTCTGAAGTCTCACTCATACCTTTGTGACTAATGAATCAGCTGGAGGGTGCCAATAGTCCTGAATGATTTACAGACAGTGTTATCAGGTGTCAGAACTGAGGAGCACAGAATACTTTGGTGACCTATGCAAAATCAGTCTCTGGGCCCTCTTCCTCTTTTGATCCATGTATCTCAAGTATCTTCAAAAAAAATCTTTTACAAATACTTGGGTGACACACATGGATCTGCAGTGGTTATTAGGATAGTCACTAATGAACTGTTCATACCACATTTAAACAAGTAATAATAATCTGTGATATGTCACTATATGAGCTCACCTTGTCTCACATCCTCAGTAACATCAGGAGATGATGAGGGACCTGCTCCACTGTCTGTGGCTGTTTCTGAAACTAAGCGCACTGTGTTTCATGATGTTAAGCTTTGCTAGGTACAGTGAGCCACCACTATTTTTTTTTGTATATAAAGTTCAGTCACTCAAACGTTTTATTCAGCCAATTCAAAGTTACTAAAGACATTAATGACTTAGAAAAAGAAAATTGCAAACACAAAACAACTTTTCAACCCAGGCTTTTCGAGGGTCCTCCCCCCATTGGGGCCCTGGGTTATAACATCTTTGACATTTCTGTCTGTATCTTGCAGCTCTTTTAAGCCAGTGTGTTCAAAATGTGATACAAAATAGTTCCTGTGTCTGCTATTGAATGGTGTAGGTGTTACCTCTGCAACACAAACAGGAAATTCATGGTTTAGTCTGGTTTAGTCCGGGTTAGTTGGAACATATACTTCGGGGAAGTGTAACATCATGATGTGTGTATGTAAGTATGTATGTGTGTGTGTTTGTGTGCGCGTGTGTGTGTGTGTGCGTGTGTGTGTGCGTATGTGTGTGTGTATGTGTGTGTGTGTGTGTGAGCCAAATATGTTAGTTGGTTAGTTACTGCCAGTCATGGTAATGATATTTGAACATAATAATAAAACTGAACCACTGTTCACAAGCTTCAATAATTGAACATTTTTGTATGTGTGTGTGTGTGTGTGTTTGTGTGTGTGATGTTATGTTATTATTGTATTACTTAAACCAGACTCTTTTAGCCATGAACTAGCTTGAACTTTAGCTTAACTTACACCTAACAGCTGAAACATTAGCAATATCTACATAGACTGTTTAACTACAGAGCAGACAAAATAGATTAAGTACAAAACAAAAACTTTCTTACTTCAAAATTATTTTTTTCCGTCTATAATATTCTGTGTCTATCATAGGGAGCTACTTCCTCACAGGTGATTCGT
Source organism: Seriola aureovittata (assembly GCF_021018895.1). NCBI lineage: Eukaryota > Metazoa > Chordata > Actinopteri > Carangiformes > Carangidae > Seriola > Seriola aureovittata. The sequence continues at coordinate 2,404,089 of NC_079375.1, forward strand.
AACTTGTTCCTGATTGGAGAAATTGGAAATGTTACAACTGACCCATGTTATAACCATCCCCGGTCTCCCTTACTGGATTTATAACGTTTTAAAACTTTATCTTTATAGCAATTAATATGACTAAATATGCAACGATCAAAGTTAGATAAAATTATCATGTATGAATAGTTGCATTTATGAAGAGTTGTAAGACTTAAGATCTCAGCTACTCTGCTTCATCTGGACTGTGTAAATGACCTCTGAATCACCAGCCACCTCTCTGATCTGTTCAGTGATTGAAGTTGGAAAAACAAGTGAGCCACTCAGAGATTTGTAGATGAGGTATCTTTCTACACAGCTTCTGTAGCTACACTCATGAGTGTTAGTGTTAGATTGACGACTTTTTTTCATTAACATGAGAAACATTAAGTTAACTGCTCTACCACAATACATAAATAACCAGATAGGACCAATTGGAGCCCATTGCTCATAGTAAGAAGTGACTGAGTGAACTGGTTTCCAGTGGAGCATTGTTACTGCAGATTTATCTGTATGTCTGTGTTAGTTTGTATGTGGGCCGATAGGAAATAGCAAATTACAGTAGAAAAATGCCAAAGATATGTTTGAGATGATTTAGTGTTTCCATAGTTACCTGGTTTGTCCTCCAGAGAACACTGTCAAGTTACACTGTAAAATATCTCACTCCATAAACACAAACATCTGAGTCTTGTGTCTTTAAATTAACAAATGAAACGGATCCATATCAAAATGTTTAAAAGCATAGAGTCATTGAGGCTGAATCTTTATGAACAGTGTCATAAAAGCAGTGATGTAGACTAGAGCTACATAAGAGCTGGACATGACACAATGAAGGTTAAACTGTGTGCAGCTACCACACATGACACTGACAGGACATAAATGGAGCACTTTCCACAGAAGTGTTTCAGGGCAAAATTGTTACTGACATGTTCATGTTTTTTCATGGTAGACATTGTCAAGGACTGTTGTGTAGTGTGCCATGTTAATTCTCCTTAAACACGTTTGGCAGAAGAAGTCAGAGAGCGTCATCACGGATGTGAAACTGTGCATTTTATTTGTATTTGTCTGTGAGTCAAAAAGCAGCAATTTAGGACAGAAGAAGTTAAGAGTGTGAATGCTTCACCTCATGTTCTTGTCTTTATTAAAACAAACTATATATAAACTCACTGTTAATATATTAACAATGAGTCAGTCTTGTAATTAATTCCAAGCAGGGCTGAAACATGAAGCCAACACTGAAGAACCAAAACTTGCAGTTCCTCTAATGATCACTAGAGCTCCAACAGTGAGTCAATCTCCATAGACTCTCATGTTAAAATGTCCAACTTTACAGCAGAAATAAACGTTTACAGCTTGTTACAAAAAACTGTTTTGGCCAAGATGGCGACAGTGGAGCAGCTCACTCTGAGCTTCAAAACTGCTCTTCAGAAACCTGTGGGTGATGTCACAGAGGCTACGTCCATCTTTATTTACAGGGTACGGTTAATTCCCATCAACTCTACAGCTCTGATACATTTCTTTGCCTTGTTTAACTCTCAATTTTGCACCACATTTTCTGTCTAGTTCAGTGTCAGTGTTTGCAGCGGCAGCAGCAGCTGCTTTCATTAAACAAGCTCTGATAAAGCCACTGTCCACAACTTGCCCAGCAGCAAACAGCAGACAGACACAGGTAGAGAGCAGCTGGTGAACATAGTGGAGCATTGAGTGTGGAGTGTGAAGCCAGATGTTTCCATTAGGAGCTGGTGGAGACTAAACACAGAGCTCAAAGAGGGAACACTGGATTTAGATTGATCAGGCGGACACGAGACGTCTCCACATCATGTTGATCTGAATCTATGGACGTTTATTTGTCTTAATGCCTCTTATGTCGTAAAGCACTTTGTATGAGCTTGTTGCTGAGAGGTTCTATACAAATAACAACTCCCCCAACCTGAGCAACCGCCAACCCTCCGATACGACCCATAGGAGTGTCTCCTGAAATAGCATCCCTACGACGGCAGGCTTACAAGACCTTGGTTGTCATGGTTACAATTACGAACACGCAGACTGTACTGAGAATGGCGTACCTACCTTTGTCACCATGGTTACTATAGTAACAGTCATGGCATGGTAAAGTTTAGGGAAAGATTGTGATTTGAGTTAAAATAAGTACTTCCTCAACAATAGACAATCTTTGTTGCAATAATAACAACAGTCATGGTTAACAGAAACAACATAAACTGCTACTTCCACATGGGAATGGAACATCGCTCTCCTGTGTCATATTCATTCATCCACCACAACCTCCTCCTGACGTGGACTTTATCTCTCTTTATACTACGTCACTGCACTTTTCCCTTTGCTACTGTTACAATTACTATAACCACTAGATGTCTCCTAGCAACAAAACAAAACTATGGGTCATAATAACTTGCTGCACAGTTTATCTATGGACTCGTTTTTACAGGAGGACAGTCTCAATGCTTCTTTAAAGATTTGGTGATGCCTGGCACCCTCTTGAGCCAATCACATGTAAGTCAGCCGTGTTTGTGCACCAATCAAATGGCAATGTCTGCAAACTATTTGCCATGCCAGCACTAATTAGTGCTCGCCCTTAAGGTGACCCTCTTGCTGGGGTGTTAATTGGGTGTGTGTGTTGCACGTCCACTTCTCACTGTGCTTCTGTTCTCTCTGTAACACACCAACACTCACACACACCTCGCCTCTCTCTGTCAGGACAGTGATGTCAGTTGGCAGCTGTGAGGTTTCGCTCAGTCAGAGCAGCCAATGGACTGATGAGTACAACAGACCCACACAACACACTGATTGGCTGTAATGAGTAAGCAGTAAGTTACAATTGACACATGAACACAAAAAAAACCTTTATGAACCACTGGGCATCAGAGGTTCAAGTGTTTATATGGTTTATTGTTCCTTTTTCTATAACCAATACTCATCAACAAATTTCATATTTGATGTTTCCAGGCATAAAAAATACAAAATGCACCACTTATTAAAAAAGTAATAAATGGTAAAACCAATATATTTTACAGTCCAGACTCCACCTCCATGTTTGTAGTTTTTATATTGAATTTTCATATTTAAAAAAGATAAAGAAAAGAAAAGAAGACAATATTAATTTTGTGTTTCAGATCATATGTATGCATTGAAAAGTGACTGGGGCACCCAGCTCACCTGTTAGAGTGCATACCATGTAGATGTAGTCTTTACTGCAGCGGCCTGGGTTGAGTCTGGCTTGTGGCCAACTTTCCTGAATCTCTCTCACTGTCACTGTAATAAAGACAAAAAGCCCAAAAAGAAAATAACTTTAAAAAGTGGCTAATGAAAAGCTGTTAGGCGGCCAGTTGACAAGTTAATTTCCTCTCCTGAATATAAGCTCACTGATCAGTGGAAGCATCTCACCCTCAAGTTGTAAAACGTGTTTGAGCGTGACTGTACATGTAAATTGTTGCAAGATTAAAAATCTTATGAAGTTATCCCGGGCCGTCTCTATTGGCCACGAGCGTCTGCTGTCAAACTGTTGTTTTTTATCTCTGACCAGTCGTCTGATTTCAACAGACACCTGCTCAGTATTGCTCCATGCTACAGTTTAGGTGTGACAGGCATCTTGCTGTTTCCTGTGTGGATTATAGTCATGATCGTTTGTATGCCTCAGCGACAGTCAGAGCCGGAGGCATATTGTTTTCAGGTTGTATGTCTGTCTCAGGGACACAATATCTTAGTAACACCTTGACGGAACTTCTTTACATTTGACATACTGTACATTCACTTGGTCTCAATGATGAACTGATTAGATTTTGGTGGTCAGAGGTCAAAGAGCAAGGTCAGTGTGACCTCACAAAACACTTTTTAGCCATTACTCAAGACTTTTCATTAGGGACGGGTACGAGTACTCGAGTATTCGAGTACTTGTTGTTGAAGTCATTATTTGAGTAGTGTTTCTACTCGTGCGCCTGCACACATGTTGTTTTTGGCTACAATAGTTCAACTCAGTTGGCATTATGTGCACCTTGGCAGCTGTGCTCATCATGGTGTGATGTTATTTAGATTTTTCCAAGGGAAACTGCAGGTTTAAAATGTCGTAATTTAAGTTTAATTTTATTATTTATTTTAACAAAACATTTGAGGCGATAATTCTAGTTTTGAGCTGTTAATCTTTCTCAGCCTGACTGCAGTATTTTTGAAGGGGGATTCCTCACCATGATGAAGGTTCCCTCCTTTTTTTCTCTAGAAGTTTTTGTTGTTGTCATTGAGTTTTACGAGTGTGTTTTTTTATTTTCACTTCATGCCTTCCTCTGTTGTTCCGTAATGTGGGCGTTGTGAAACCGTGACTGTAACCATGATTGAAGACCATACAAATAAACCTGATATGTAATACATCTTCAGAATAATAATCACACGAAGCCCCTCTGAGACGTCAGCGTCGGTCCAGTGTTCAGCTATGTCCAAGGGGCACTCTGACACTGGAAGTGGACTCTGTGAGATCAACATCCAGGGGGATAAACTCTCCAGCTATTAAACCATCAGCCCTCTGGTTACTGTGGGTCAGGCTGCTGGAGGAGAGGGCAGAGGTTTACCTGGATATGCATGTGGCTTTGTAGTTCAGTAGATATGTTTTGAAACAGACTGCAGTAGTTGGTCTGTTGTTATTATTGTTTGTTTTTTGTACAGCGTACACGTTGTTTGTAAAGTGAGGTGGCAGATCTATGCTACTCTTGATTTCTTATCCCCCCCACCCAACTGACCTGTGGACACAGCGCTGACTCACAGCATTTAGTCTTCATACCACCTCAAGCCACATTGTCACAAATAGCTGAGCAGTGTGTGACGCTTTGTTGTTTTAGTGCTTAATCTCCTGCCCACAGGAAACTCTTTACATTAGCCCGAAGGTGCCTCAGTGTTTGTGTTTTTGTGAGATTAGTTTAATCAGCCATCTGTCATCTGCTGCTGGATGTCTATCCCTGCACTCTGCAAAGGGATGCTCCATTTGTAACACTCCATTTATCATGCTGCATGTGGCACATCTGTCCATGAATCCCTGTATGGGAGTTTTGTGGTGAACATTCACAGGAAATACTTCATTTAAAATGAACCAGGATTCTCTATTTGATGTGAAACGGCAGAAATGACTCACTAAGAACCACAATAAAAGCTCTTTTCTGTTGATAAGAAGTCAGGTTATACCCCAGATAAGCTTGATTTGAAGAAACCAAGTGTGATGGCTGAGACGCCAACCGGTGACAGTTCGCTTCCTAATCCATATTACAAAAACATCCCAGGCCTGCATGCTGTCCAAGCATAAAATCGGGGTGATACGGTGTTGCCGTTTTTATCGTTTCCCTGTGCGCGGCTGTCAGAGTGCGCTGACTTGATGCATACAGTCGTGCCGTCACTGGATTGTCAGGAAAGATGAATTTCCTGCTCCTGAGGTGGATTGTGTGATAAGGTCAGCCTGGAGACGGCTCTGTGTTTAATGGCTGCTCTGTTCCTCTTGAGAGAAGGGAAAACACCAAACGAACAGCAGCTCTAACCTGCAGTCTGCAGGACTGAACTTAAACACACGGTCGAGCCTTCAGGTCGAGGAGAAGCAGCAGGCTGATAAATGGATGCAGTTAATTGATGTGGATGAAATGGAGGGGGGGGGGGGGGATTTGCATAAAGGGTTGTCTACATGAGATAACGTGGTGTGTTGATGATAGTTCATAGAAAAAGACGTGTTGGTTTAAAATGAGACAGACGCTCCGTCACACCGGCTGTTTAAACATGATTGATGACACATTATTTATGCAAAGTCTAAAATATTTCCTTGGATGTAGATAATGTAAGATATTTTTTGATGGATTAACACAACTGCAGTAGAGATTCACATTGTTTTCACATATTTGTGTGAAACAACTCTAAATAAATACAAAAATTGTATCTTTCGCCTGATGATATCACTGTTATGTATTTTGATTGGGTGGCAGGAGGATGCAACTCAACCACCTCCACCGGCTCCTGAATACGTCCGATCCTAATAACATGTACCATATGATGCAAGTCTCTGCTAAACACCTGTTCTAATCTCATCATCACATAGCTAAATAGAGCCTGTTGTAGCTTAAAGGAGCCATTTGTAAGTTTTGCTATTGCTATCTGTTTATGTACCAGTGTTGCCAAGAGATTCAGACATTGTTGCATTTAAAATATAAGAGGTCATAATAGACCCCTCTGAGACACTACAGTGACTCGCTATCGGAAAGTGACAAGACAGGCCAATAGAGCTATTTAGCATGCTAGCTTCAGTAGAAGAAAAGAAGTGATAGAAATAGAAGCAAGAGGGTTTGTTTCCACCTCTGTTGACAGCTGTTGGTGAGTAAAGGAATGAAATTTGATGCTGAGCTCACAACATTTCTTCTAGACTAGTATGTCAACAGCTGTTAATTATAATGTTAGCTATGTAGCAAGAACTTACAAATAGCTCATTTAAAATAAATGAGATGTAAAATAAATGAATTTTCCTGGAACCAGAAAATATTTGGTATTTGTTAACCCCAAAGATAACTTCAAATATTATATCACTGTTATACACCAGCAGGCAGAGGCTTTGCAGAAGGTACAATCTAGCTACAATCACAGGTGCCCTGCTACCTGAACCTCCTCTGTGCAGCGATTGTAGCTCTGTATTTAAACCCAGCACAGATAAAGACTTCTCTCTCTCCACTGACTTAAATGTGAACATGGCTAACTGAAAGCTGTCTGAACAGATCGTCCTCACCTCTGGACTCCACAGAAACCAGCAATGGAGCTGTCACCACTGATGTCTCCATGACTCAGCTGTTTGATAGACGCCCCATCACACCCCCTTAAAAAAAAAAAAAAAACAGAAGAGGATTTTATAGTGCAGAGAGCCACACTGTGACCTTGGCAAGTCAACTGTATATGGCATAGGATGAGATGAAAGCTGCTGTTTGAACTGGCAAAGTGATGGAGATGCTTCTTTCACTTTGATCTTTTGAAGTGGATACTTGTCCTCCATCTCACCCCGACTCTTCCCCAACAACACACGCGCGCACACGCACGCACGCACGCACGCACACAATAGTTATGTTTCTTTATCTAGAAGAAGTGAAGCACAGATGGGCGACAAAATAAAGGACACGTCAACATAAAGTGTGTTAGCACGGTGTCATGGATTCTCTAATTGTAGGAAAATCTACTAGAGGGATGAACACCTTTCTTCTAAAACATATTTCTTCATCTAGTGTTTTGATGATGGGGATAGAGAGAGCTGTCTAACATGTGCTGATGTTCAGCTGGGAAAATCTCAGGAAATCCAAAACACCACAAATTTATGGCGTATTGTCCAATTTGGTGCAGTGTTACTCCCTCACCTGGACACAATTAGCCTTCTCTTCTAACCTGTATGCACTTCATAGAATATAAACACAACCGTGATGTACTCATCCAAACACATTGTGAAAAAGGTAATTTAACGGTAGGCAAACTGTAAGTGTGGAGTGTTGAATGAATGAATCAGGTTCAGGTACTGATTTTACTGACTCTATAGCAGTACTGACTGCTGCAGGAGCGGTATTATTATCAGTATAATCAGAGGTGCAGCTTGTGAACAGGCAAGGCAGGCAACTGCTCAGGGATACAGGCTGGTAGGGGCCACCCTGCCGAGGTCTGACAAACTTAACTCCACAGCAATGTCTCAAAATGCTGCTCCCTCCTCTTTGAACAACCAATGGACGATTTACAATAAATTCCTAAAGGGGCCCTATGTTTCCTCAACGATTTGCAACAATAGAAGCAGTGTTGCCAACTACATACATACAAGATTATTATTATTATTATTATTATTATTATTTTCAATCTAAAGACAATTAAATTGAACTGACTGTTACTACTTATATAATTAGCTTTTTTTTTTTCAAGCAGCTCCGCAATGTGCATCTGAATCTAACACAACTGTTTTAGCCCTACCTGACTCCACAATCACCACTGGGTATTATAGTTTCAGACCAATAAGGAAACTGTACCAGATAAGATAATAAAGATAAAGATTCTAATCTTATCTAACTATCTAAGTCCTCACACACAACAAAGTGTTATTGACAGTAACCTAAACCTGAAATTCTGCATATTTACCAGATAAACCAGAGTCTTAGTAACATTTCAGTTCATTTTCAGTACAGCAAGGAAAACAACAGCAATTTTAACATGTTTGTTGTTTATTTTAAAGAATGTAAATATTAAGTGGAGGCCTATTGGCTCCAATCATTCCTCTGCGGCAGTCAGAGCCGGAGACATATTGTTTTCGGGTTGTCTGTCCCATTATCATGGACACGATATCTCAGTAATGCCTTAAAGAAACTTCTTCAAATTTGGCACAAATTTCCACTTAACCTCGAGGCTTAACTGATTTTGGTAGCTAAAGGTCAAAGGTCAAGGTTGTGGTGACCTCACTAGACATGGTTTTGGCCCTGTGAACACAGTATCTCCAGAACTCCTCAAAGAAATGCCTTAAAATTAGGTACAAACATTCACTTAGACTTGAGGACGAACTGATTCAGTTTTAGTGGTCAAAGGTCAAGGTCAGTGTGACCTCACAGAACACAAACTTTCACACTAATGGTTAATATTTTATATTAAACTCATTACTGGATAAACAGGGATGTTATATGAAACTACAACAAGGCAATTATTCTTGTGTTTACTTTAAATTGAACTTACAGCACTCTATTTTAGTAATAAAAAAACCCTGTAAATGCCAATATGTCCATAATCCTCACTTGCTATCACAAAGGAACCCAAACAGCTGACTAATTATTGGTCATACTGAAGAGAGATGTGTGGTGAACTGGAGCTCCTGTTCTGAGTGATATATGTCTCACTACAGCATCATTAGAAAAACTAGAAAGAAGACATAGTCCTGCTTCCCCTTCACTCACTGACTGTATGAGTCTAACGTGGATGACCACACTGTTAACGTAATTGTATGATAGTGCCTCGTCTGACCGCTCGGCTCCACAGCACCACTTAAACTCATTACGGGGCTCTCTGCAGGCCACCACTCTAATAAAAACATGAACTTAACATCCTTAAGTTCAGCAGATTGAAGGCTCCTGAAACACGCTGTCACACTCGTCCTCTCTGCGGCTGATGTATGGCGGCAGAGGACGCGAAGGCGGACCCTCCACTGAGCGCTAAACACTCGCCCGCCGACTCATTCGTCTACTGCCCAGTGGGCCTAATAGATGCACGTACATGCAGCATGTGTTTCCCTGCCTGTGCTGGTGTCACGGCCTGCTTAATGTGGCTAATGGAGTGACCGCTTGTACAGCAGATGGTGATGGGAGCAGAGTAAATGTAGGAAAATGCTCCGAGTGGTTTCAGTTTAAAAATACACACAATCTGAGTAATTCAGCTGCATCAACAGCTGTTTTATAAATACTTAACATCGTGATCCTCTTACAGGTACAGTCAGTTTAGGCAAGTGGTTCCAACACCGAGGTGGCACCAGATGATTAAAGAGATATTATAAGAGATACATATTTTTTCAATTAAAATGATGTTTGTTTTCATGTGTCGCATGTTAGACTTCATTGTGTAGTGGGTCACTGGTTTAGGTAACAACTATAGCTGCTAATAAATGACTGTGACCTGGTTCCAGACCTCTCAGTCTGCACCCACGTCCCAAACAATCAACCAATCAGAGCTTTGAGGAGAATCTTTTCTGTGCCAAGTAACAGTTTGTAAATCTGCACATTTCTTTTGAATTAATGTCTTTGATTTGAAATAAGAAATAGTCCTTAATGTTGTGCAGCATTAATGTGTCATGGCTCAAAGTGAAGGGGCACACAGAGGTTCTTCTTAAAAAAATCATCACACACGATCACTGAGCTGGAAGAATAACCACTTTATTTTCTACTGGGATCTACTGGGGATTTGTTTGTATAGATGATGTGAGCACCTGAGCAGAGACGACTTCTATACGACTATCACATATTCTGTACGAAGTTTCATGAAATGGCATTTATTTTTTCTTTTCCTCATGTCCAATCAAAACTTGGTTTTATTTAAAATGTTGAAAAGTTATCTATTTGAAAGGTGGATTTCAGTGTATGTGGGTTTACATTGTTTGTATGTGTGTGTGTGTGTGTGTGTGTGTGTGTGTGTGTGTGTGTGTGTGTGTGTGTGTGTGTGTGTGTGTGTGTGTGTGTGTGTGTGTGTGTGTGTGTGCGCGTGTGTGTGTGTGTGTGTGCGTGTGTGTTTGTGTCTGTGTGTGTCTTTGTGTGTGTGTCTGTGTGTGTCTGTGTGTGTCTGTGTGTTTGTGTGTGTCCTACAGTAACGTCCATTGCACATTAACCTTATGGATGCTCCTGGAGGGAGAGGTGGTTCTCTTCTTCACCCCTCAGACCCCATAACTCTGTTACTGTCGTCTGTCAGTCCAGCCTTCACACACACGCGCACACACACACACATACACACACATGCAGATGCTGTACTCCACTCATGCTGTGCTTTTTTATTGCAGAGAGAAAGAGAAGAAGAAACCGAAGGCCTCAAGGACCCTGATCACTGCTGATGGACGAGTCATGAACGTCAATGAGGCCAAGTATGAACCCGCACAATTTTAAAGTAGTTAAACAAAAGCTAATTTTTTACAAACTACGTTTTATTCTTGTAGATTTTACCACCATTTCTGCCTCTACTGCTGAGATCTGCTGCTGTGGAGACTCTGTAAAACATATCAAACACAACAACACAAAGACCTCACTTAAACTCAATTATTCTTAACATTTATTTGAATTGCCTCTGCCAAGCATCTCCGGCTGTAGCATGTGTTGATCTCTTTGCAGGTACCAAACCTGGCAACCTTATGGTGACAGGATGATTTCAGGAAGTAACTGTGCTCATCTCTTGTTTGTCAGTTACAACACACAGTGAGATACACAATGTTCCCTAATAAACTGCAGAGGTGGGTGGGTAGAACCAGGCAAGCTTTTTTCTCCCTGCATCCTGGCTTTATGCTAAACTAGGCTAACTACATCCTGACTCAACACAGATATGAGACTGATCTCATGAGATTGGTCTCTGGAAAAAAAGCGAAAACTGCTTTTTCCCAACAACAAGTGTGTGGTTGAATTGTGGTTCAGTCCTTTAAAGCTCTATATTTTCCAGTGATTATCAACACTGAAGCCATAAAATTATCTCTTAATGAGTGATTGTTAATTCAGGCTGAGATTCATGGGTAACTTTAATTTTGGTTTTGGTTCATATAATTGATTCATTTATGTTGTTCATTTTCCCAAAATATCTGTAACAGCTGTAATTGCTTTATTTGGTCATTTTTCATATTTTTTCTCCCTTAAAACCCCAAAAACCACAAAGACAACAAATTAAAATAGTTAAATATATTAGCATCCATCATTAAGCCATTAACGCGTAACAATTTAAGGAATATGAAAAAACAGTACAAAGTACAAATTCAGGAGCGACTTTAATGTTTGATCGTCATTTTTCTTTCTCCTCTGAAAACTGATAACATCACCATAATATGTTATAATCCATTAATTGATCTAACAGTTTCCCCCTTAAAAATTTTGTTATTTAAGTTCTCCTGTGTTTTATTTGAAGTGTTGATCCATCAGTCAGCCAATCAGAAAAGAGGCTCAGAGCCTCCTCTCTTCTTATTGCCTGACTCTTCTGATTGGCTGACTGTTTTCTGAGTAGTTTTCAGGTAGACACTCAGAGAAACCAAATCCTGCAAGTCTGGATGGTGGGTCCAGGTGGGTGGGGCTTGGGACATGGCTGAGAGCGGTGACTGTTTTGTTGTGACGTCACAAAGTTCCAGAAGTCCTGACGGCTGGTTTTAAGGCTCAGTTTCTGAATACAGGCTGTGAGCATTTCTCTGTGGACTGAGGCTTTGATACTTTCACATTATTAATATAGAACTTAGACCTGCTTTATAGTCAAACAACACATGGACATCTTCACTTATACTATATGGGGCCTTTAAGTAGTACACACACAGCACACGGGGTCTCTACAAGACCTGCATGTGGACTGAAGCAGGTTTTTGGGTACAGAAGACTGAGACTCCACCATCTCAGCAGCTTTGTAATGGCAGCGGTACAGTATCACCAGCTGTGATTGACTGTGAGGGAGATTGACCGTTCCACTCGGCTACAACAGCGAGCGCAGCAGAAAGCAACATAATTGGTTCTAGTTTTGTTCAGTCGGAGCAACAAAACAAAACCAATCAACTGCTTCAATCTTACTTTGGATCACAGTCTTTCAGCTTCCAATCACAGTCTTTCATATCTTAAATGTTTTTTTCTTAGAGACCCTCCATTAGCTTGTTCTGCGCTCGGTCCAACTGTTCAGACAGCGAGGCGGGAGCTGTGTGATTGCTATATTAGCAGCCTTCAGGTTTTGATCTCTGGTGCTGTATTGGCTCTCCTGCCGTCAGAGAGCTACAAGGGAGGTGGGAGGGGGGGCAATCTGATAGCTGTGGGCCACCCTGGGCTCCCTCCATTAGCCATAGGTTTGTAACCAGAGCAAGGCCACGGGGTCGAGGCCTTAAAACATGGCTGATTTCATTTGTAATCTGAGCTGAGGACACACTCAGGTCAGGAATGAATCCTTTATATGAAATATCACTTTACATGAGCAGGGAGACAGGACGCTGTGCTTCACTGCAGCCTGGTGATAACAGTCAAAACACATCAGTAATGTTTTTTCTGTCCTCTCATGAACGCCTTGGAAAGTCATGATCTGTAGATTGATGTTACACTTACACAATATTTCTAATTAGAAAAGGTATTTACAGAATGAATCAACTGACAAAATATGACAGTATACTGTATAATCACATTACATACATGGGTGTTTACATTTTACTTTATTTTTTTTGCAGGAGTGTAAGAAAAGCAAATCACTCCAGTTCAGCAAAGTTCAGTTTTTCTATAAGACAGAGTGGTGTGATGTTGAGACTTTTATGTGTTAACCACAAAAGACAAAGTATTTTCCAAAGATATTTTAATGGTGTGTGTTTATGCTGAAAAGTGTCTTAAAATGCGAGTTACATGAATGAGGATTTTGTCTGGGAATCACTGAGAGGAGTAGGTGTCAGTTCAACTGTAAATATTCACTCAGAGAGTTTTATATTTTAGTTTCAAGTTTACACCCTGTGTGTAGGTAAATTGTCTAATAGTTTGTATGTGAGCACTGAAAGTAGTTGAAGTGTCAGTCAAAGTCACACTTCAACTCTCTGTAAACAGCTGATGTGTCAGTGGAAAAGTAAAATCAAATCAAGTGTCAGCTAAAGATTAAAACCATGAGATTATCAGTGTAAATTTGGTATTTGGTGTTTGCACTGCGAACAGTGGAAGCTTCCGTTGGTATGGAGGCACTGACAGCAGTTGTTTCTCTGTTAATTATATCAAAATTTTTAAAGAACAGTGTTAGCTGCTCTACAGTTTGACCAGTTGTGTGAGTGCTTCTGCCCTTTGCTCTTTACAGGCTGGATTTCTCTTTGACTGAGGATGAAGAAAACAACACCATTGTCTTAGACTTGGCAGTGTACAGGTAGGAACAATGAGCCCAAACTCAGCAGCTCAACTTATAGAAATATGATTTTAATAAATATTTACTGGGATTTTTAATTGATATTAAGCAGCCTGGCTTGTTTGTTTATCATATAATATAAATACTATATTTTATACATTTCTACAGATATTTGGGCTCTTCATTTAATGCTGGAAAGACATCACACTCATCAAGTTTACCTGAAGAACACATGATTAACCTTGTGCTCTTTTGTTATTTTTGTTCAGCTTGTTGTCAGTGTTGGTTTCCTTTGTGTGTTTGTTGTCTGCACAGTGACAGCTACTGAGAACCAGGGTCGAAGTGTCTCTACATGTCAGCAAACTTGACCCACTGACTTGATCCTGATAATGAAATATTAACTTGATGTGAAGCTGTAGTCTCATCAAATCTAATTGATCTAAATGAACATTGAAATGTTTACAGTCCTGATACAGTCAGACTGCTGCTCTCCAGCTCAGCTTCATGGCTCTAACACAACTTTACCTGTGTCTCTTCATATAAACTGACCTGTACCTCCGCCTCACTCTCCTCAGACACATGGACACCTCCCTGATAGATGTGGATGTTCAGCCAACATACGCCCGAGTCACCGTCAAAGGAAAGGTACGCTGTGGAGCTAAGAGTCAGAACAGTTGATGATAATAATAATAATAATAATAATAAACTTTATTTATAGAGCACTTTTCATACAAGAGATGTAGCAGGTTGGATTGTGCTTTAAAATAAAAAAAACATACAAATTGTACAATAAAATAAGTGAGGTTTGAAGGATAATGAAAATAGACAATTAGAAAGACAGCAGATGATAATAAAATAAAAACAGAAACCAGTGAGAATAGCAAAATATGAGAGAGATTAATTAAAAGCCAAGTTAAAGAAATAGGTTTTCAGCTGTCCTTTAAAGATGTTTACTGAGTATCTCTTAGCTCTGCAGGGCTATCCATAGTTTTGAAGCATAGTTAAAAAAAAGCTGCACTGCCTATTTTCTTGTGTTTAAAATTGTGTGTATTCAAAATCCTGGTAGTAGCAGGTCTGAGAACTTGTGAAGGATTATAAGACAGACAGAGAATCTGCAGTGTAGGCCCCAAACCACGAAGAGCTTTAAAAACAAGTGAAAGGACCTTAAAATCTATTCTAAAAGATACTGGGAGCCAGTGGAGTGAAGCTAAAACTGAGGTGAAATGAAACCCTTAGGATTAGGTGACACATGATTTTAAGTGTTTCAATACTGTTCTGGCTGCACACGCTGCATTTTCCAGCAAATACATCAATTCAGGATTTTTAAAGGGCAGCAGCAGTGATTTATACACTTCTTAAATCTTTGTCGACTTCTAAGGCTTAAAGGACCGGCTGTTGCTCAGCAACTTTTTACACAATGCTGATATTTACAGTTTGTGCTGATTCATTCCTGATGAAAACCTCCAGAGAATCCAATAATATATTAAACCAGGGAAACATCAGTGCTGCCTTAAACTTAATTCAGTCTATAGATGACTTCAGTTAAACAGGAAATCATATAAACATTCTCCCACGGTTTAGAGAGGTGTTATATTCAGGTCCTCAGAGCTGCAGCCTCGCTCTTACTCCCTACACATTCACACTGGAAGCTGTCCAGTTTAACCACAGACCGCTGCTGTCAGCCAGCGAAGGTGCTTGCTCAAGGGCAATGCGGCAGTAGATGTCAAGGAAACATTTCTTACTCATGACCTTCATCCTCCACCAGCACAAACATTAATGGGTTAAAGTTATATTTCATATATTTAGCTGAGCTGAGGTGACATTTACAGTTTGTAGGGGAGTTTGTGTGACTCTACAGACGCCTGCAGGAACACTTCACATGCAGTACAGCTGCTACGCTGCAGCTCTGGTTTCTTCCTGCGAGGTGTTGACGCAGCTGACGAGTCAAAGATCTTCTCTCTCCCAGACTGAAGGTGGCGGCAACAACGGGCGCTCAGCCAGAGCCACAGCAGCCTGACAACCCAGTGTACACATCACACTCAGCAGAGTCACAGCAGCACTGTTCACAGCCCGTATCTCCGCAACACCTTGAGGGAATTCCTTCAAATGTGGCACAAACGTTCACTGGAACTGAAAGATGAACTGATTAGAATTTGGTGGTCAAAGGTAAAGGTCACGGTGACCCCATGTTCTTGAGAATGCGATATATCAGTAACGGCCAGAGGGAAATCATCTGGCACAAACATTCACTCAAGGATGATGTGAAATGATGAACTGATTAGAAATTGGTTAATTGGCTAATTATGACACAGTTTTACACAGATGTCAGAAAGGATAAAATGATGAAATGTGACGACATTAGTTGCGTCCCGTCCTACGGAGGGCGCAGTCTACGAAGATGTAGTCCTTAGTAGCCGCCGTAGACCGCGAAGGCCGTAACAAAATGAGACGGTTTGTCCTACGTAGGATTTTCACTTTGCGTCACTACTGAGTCACAAAGCGACTTTGAGAACACATACATTTTTTTCACAAAAACTTTTTAACAGTTGTACTGTTATCTGTTGAACTGAGCTGAAACCCAACACTTATATTTAACAGTATCCTCAGCCTCTCCGTTGGCGTTGGGCCACGAAGGATCCACCTGTTGGAGCCTTCGTGGTCCAGGAAAAGAACGACATTTGAAGGAGCCTTTGAAATGAGAAAGTCTGTTGCGCCACTGTGACGCAGCTTAAGTCGAACTGCTTTGTGATCATCATGAATCTTTTGTTAGTTAGTTAAAACATCTTCAGCTCAGTTTGTGCTGTCCTCATGTCTTTACAGTGTGTATATCGGTGATCTCATATTAGCCTTGCGTTCAGTCTGAACTCTCAGACTCTTCTCACTTTTTTCACAGTTTCCACACACTCCTGTAACAGCCTGTATCATGATCTGTCACCAGTATGAAGTGAGTCTCCTGATTACAGGCTGCTGTGAAATGATGAAGATGATGCTTGCTGGTGAGTTGGGAGCAGACTGACGTGTGATGGATGAAGAGTCAGACTTAGAGCAAATAAAAGGCCGTCAGAAGCAGCTGAATCATCAGACCTGTGTCTGACTCTGATACTCTGATACGTTTATGGAGAGAGTTTATTACACCGGCTGTGGAGTCATTTCCCGCCTGTGAACCTGAGACTTTTTTTTTAACAGAACAGCAGCTGTCCGGGACAGGACGGACACTTTCTGTCTCTCTCTCTGGTAAATCCTGACATTTATCAACAACCTGGAATCAGCTGAGCTTCCTGCCAAAAGAGGAAGATTCAGTGTCAGCAGAAACAAACCGTATTTATCTCCTGTCAGGTGTTCATTTCCCGCCCTGCGTGAGATCGCCTGAAGTCTGACTGTGGTTTATTGTGAAGGGAGGCACAGTTCTGCATGTCATCGTTACCGCAGAGTTAATTACATCCCTGTGTCCAGTCTGCCATATTTCCCTCAGCAGCACCGAGGAAACGTGTGGAGGATTTAATCTCCCACGAACAGACTGCAGCGACCTTTAAGCCTGATTAAACAGATGTTTGGCCACACGTAAATTCAAGAGGTGTAATGTTTTTTTATTCCTGTCACTGTTTTTTACCCTCCGGTATACAAATGATAAATACAGAGCCCTGCTGGTTCAGAGTTCGGAGTTCTTCAGCCTTTGCTGCCAGAGTCCTGAATTTCATGGCTCTGCTTCAAGCCGTTAGCGTGTTTATGGATGGTTGTTTTATGCCAGGGGTCAGCCTGATTGGACGGGTGGGGTGATTTACGCAGTGATACATCAACTCTGGCCTTTAAAATTCCTCCTTAATATGAAGTCATTCAGAGTAGCAGGGGGAATTGACCGGAGGAGTCATCTGTGAGGTGTGTATATCACAAGAGCTGCATCTGACAGCTGCAGGGCCTGAGCAGGAGTCAGCTCCAGTTTTGGAGTTTTCCTTCCCCTCTACATCCTGCTCGCACGGTTTCCCCTAAAGTTCCCCTCAGTATCAAATAAAAGTAGATTGAAAAATGAAGTCTAATTTTATGCCCATTTTGTGGGCATAAATTGTCCTTCCACATGGATCATTCTGCTTTTCGTAGGATTTCGTTCCAGTGATTGATTGCCGCTGCTCTCAGTCAGACCTATTCTGGTCACTCTCCCAAAGTCTTTTCTGGAAAGTGTACCTATAAAAAGACCCACTAATGATTAAAGTCATTTGACACACTGGGACAGCGTCAGTGCCAGATCAGCGCATTAATCTTGCTAATTAAAGTTATGAATAATTTACTCTGCAGATATTTCAGATGGTTCTGCCCGCCGAAGTGAAGCCCGACAGCTCGACAGCTCAGAGGTCCCAAACCACCGGACACTTGGTCCTCACCATGCCCAGGGTACGTACAGTCACACATCCAATCAAACGCACATACACCTGAGTCACCTGAGTTTAAAAGCTGGTGGTTGTGCAAGACAGGTGCTCATGTCAAACTTTCCCGAGCCAGAGTACTTCTTTCTTTATGTCAGGATATCTTTGTGAATGAGTTTTTCCAGTCAAAGGTTTGTTTGAGCTTTTTTTTTTTTTTTTTTTTGCAAATATAAACTGAACTTTTAGCCACACTAGCAACATCAGACACAAACTGTTAGTTTTATTGTTTGTGCTGCAGAGATTCGTGCTCCACAGAGGATGCAGCCTTGTCACTTCAGCAATTATTTGACTTTTCCTCTGGCATCAGATCACACTTTCAACTCGACACCTCAGGCGTCCCTGAGGCTCAGAGGTTAAGATGCCAACTTTCATTTCCTGTTGGCCCACTGCAGTAAAGGCTGAGAAGCCCAGAAAATACTTTTAAACACTCGAGCTATCATCGGGTACGTCTAACTTCAAATTAGCCTTAAATGTACAGTGAATATTAACAGAGTCCCTGTGGATGCTCAAAAAGTCTTAAAATGTCTTAAATTTTGTTTTTGATATTCAAGGTAGAAAATTTTAGGAGTTAAAACATTAAATTTGATTTCAGCTGGGGCAGAGTGAATGAGTGTAATTACATTAGTTCAGTTTATGTTATTTTATATTTTCTTTTGTGTGTGTTTTCGTATTTTATAGCCGACAAAAATGATCATTTCTGGAATGTCCTCCGTGTTTAATCTTACCTAGGTAGGTAGTGGTCGTGGCGCCTTGTGTGGCTATGGCATTTTAACCTAGTAGAAGAAGAAGAAATTTCCGACTGTAAGGGCTGTGGCGGGAATAAGGAAACAAAGAACTAAACTTAATAGTGGATAACAAGAACGGAGAAGGAAGAAATTGGTGGAGACGGTGAGGAGTTGAGGGTGGCAAGGAAAACAAAAAACCAGGGGGAAGATCGAGAACAGAATGAACACGAAGCTACGAGCAAGCAATGAGTAAATGCATATTCAACGAGGAAGTGGTTGGAGGATGAAAAATGTGGAGGCTGGCTGAAACCATCTAAAGATCCATGTGAGGCACGATGTAAACTTTGCCGGTTTTTGCAGAAAGTTGCTGCTCTTGTCCCACAGGCAAGCAGAAGTCAAAGGGGAGTTCTCTGTTAACAAAGATGTGGAAACATGCAACATAGCAGAGGACACCGTTACCACTCAGAGACTTGTTTGGGAACATTTGAGAGTGTATGGTGCGCTGAACAAAGTGCCAATTACAAAAGAGATGCTGAGCTCCAGTGCAACTGCATGCACTAGGTATTGAGCTTACCTTGACCATGAAAAAGGCAAAAAAGATGAAGTGATGAGCAAAAGCTTAAGAGACAGACTGCTGAGGAAACCCTGGAAGAACTGAAGAAGAGGTGAAAATCTCCACAAGATGAGTGTGACAGTCTCTCTTGGCAACAACGATAACAAAATCAAACACACTAAGGAGACGAGCAAAGGAAAAGAGTGAGCAGTTGCCAGTCCTCGATAGTGAAACTGAAGAAGGCTGCTGAGCTTCGGCTTTTGTCATGAGAAACAGATGGTGCTTGTATTTGATTAGAAATGAGAGAATTGCCTAACATGATAAGTTGTCAAGTTGTCTTTACTGTTCCAGCTCACGTTTGACGTTTAGTGGGTTGTTTGATGGAGTTTGTTTGTTATTGCATTGCCTACTTCTCGCCTCTTTTTCAATTTCAATAAGAGTCATAACTGTATTCAGTATTCTCATTTGTCATATTCTTTTGCAGCTTTTGCGGTGTTTACCTGAAATCTGCTGTGGAAACATGTTTCCACACAGTTACGTAAATGGAAACTAAACAGCAGTGAAAAACCCTAATCTGGTTTTCTGCTATTTGAATTATAAAGTGAATATTGCAACTGCAGCTCTTAGTGAGGCATTTAACCTCAGTTTACCCGTCAATTGAGCTCAATTTGAGCTGAATACGACATAAGATTATCTCCAGGCTCTGAGATCTGTGTCGCGTCTAAACACTCTGTCAATTAAAACACGCTTAAAGATAAAATTACTACCAGTCATGTAAACCAATTTGTAAAACCCTCTCGTCCTGCCCATGTACTGTGTGTCCAAAAAAAGGTTTTTCTGTGCATTCATGATGTCCTGTAGGTGGCGACATCAGAGAAGAAAAAACCAAATCACACGATGAAATATGATCCAGAAGTTTGACACCAACTCCTAAAAACATCTTTTTAAATAAAAACTTTGGAGAAACGTCATTAGTTCTGTTAAATTACGCCTTCACTGATGTACTTCAGGCTGTTAACAGTTTTCTGTTTTTCTCTCTCTGAGGTTTAATGAAGGAACTTTTTATAGGGTCTATAAAGAGACACAGGTGCTGATACTGCAGAGTCAGAGCTGCTGCTATTAATCCTCCGTATGGCTCCTGATGCATCCTGCACCAGAGCACCAATGAACAGTTCGCTAATAAATTAGTAAAAGTGCACAAGCTTTTTTTTTTTTTTTTTTTTTTTTTTACAAAGAATCTGAATAAACTGTTTTTTTTTCCCCTCTGATGCGTCTTTCAGGCTGCAGGTGAAATCAAAGTGACAAAGACCGTCCAGCGTCCACCCAGAGCGTGTCAGAACACACACGGCAGCTCGTCAGACGACAATACGAGGTAAAGATTTTCATTACACCCACTGCAGTTGCAGAGCTGATAATACGGGTTCTTATAATGTGTGGACAGGAAGGAAAATTAAACATGTTTGCTTCAGACACACTCATCCCCAGCTTCTGATTGCATCCTAAAAAAGACAGTTTTATATTTTCTCCTCAGCCTGTCATTTAAGTCATTACTCTGACTTTCTAATTCAATTTACTGCTGACTGGGTAATATGCCGGGGTGGACAGTAACAAAGAACATTTACTTGTTACTTCAGTTTATCTTCCGAGTATCTGTCCTAACTTGAGTATTATTTCATTTGGAAACTTCCAACGTACTCCACTACACTTAATGACAAATATTGTACTTCTTACTCCACTGCATTTCTATGAAGTACTCCTACTTTGAATCAGAGCTTTTAGTCAGTGGAATTTATGTTCTTTTATTTTGAAAATGTGATAGACCATACACTGTGTTCATCGCAGAGGAAAAACCAATAACAGCCAACTCCTCCACTGTCAGTCATGTTGTGCTGCTGCATTTGCATTCTTAAACAGCTCAGTTTGAACTTGGAAGTGCCAGGTCTAAAAATGTTTGAAATTTTAGAAATAAAGAAAGATTCCTTTTGTTTTAAATGTTTGCTGTGTTTAGCACGACCCAATTTCAGCACTGCCTACAAAAGACTTAAATATGAAACCAACAATGGATGTCCTTCTATTGATACTATTGTAGGTTTGTAGCATTTTATTCTACAGGTTTTGCAGTCAGTCATTCAGCAGGTTGTTTCAGAGTCATCAGGTTCTGTAAATGTGGAACAATATAACAATGTGTTGACAAAAATGCAAAAATGTACTTTTTGTATTTTTAATGTCAAATACTGTCAGTACTTTAATCAAGTAAAAGTGTGACTTTCACCTGTATTGGAGTCATGTCTCTGACTCAAGTGATGGAGCTGTGTCCACCTTTGTCCACCTCTGGTTATATGATATCTGACAATGTAAGCAACAGAACTCGAAGGTGGAAATATGATAAAAACAAAACTGAACAAGATTTTTACAAAAAAACAACGATGCTGAAAAAATAGCATAGAATACAATGGTACAAATTTGCTTACTGTGACATGCATTTTGAACTTGTCCTCCTGAAAAAAAAGCCCATAGGTCGTCTGTGCAGCAAGTTATTGTGACTTATAGTTAGGTTTTGTTGCTAGGCGACATCTAGTGGTTGTAGTAATGATGACAGGAGCAAAAGGAAAAGTATTGATGACGTAGTATAAAGAGAAACAAAGTCCACGTCAGGAGTAGGTTGTGGTGGATGGATGCATATGACACAGGAGATCATGTTTATGTTGTTTCTACATCGTTGTTATTATTGTAACCATGACAACAAAGATCGTCTAATGTTGAGGAAGCACTTATTTTAACTCAAATCAGCATCTTTTCCTAAACCTAACCAGGCCACAATCGTTTATTATAGTAACCATGGCGACGAAGGTAGGCACACCGCTCTTGGTATAGTCACTGTGTTTATTATTGTAACCATGACAACCAAAGCGCAGTACGCCTGACGCCATAGGGGCGCTATTTCAGGAGAAACTCCTATGGGTCGTGTCACAGGGTTGCTCAGGTTGAAGGAGTTGTTGTGCTTTTTCTATCTGTTAAACAAGTTCAGGTGTGTACTGAATATATTGTATTTAGTTTTACATAATACATTTCCTCATTCTTCTGTTTATATAACTAAATTCTGCCTCTTAAATGTGATATGCAGCGTTTGAGACTCTGGATGATATTTGGTCTCAAAATTGAAATATAATATTTGTTGCTGCCAGTTTGAGCTTCATGTGTTTATTATAGTACAATGGCTCTGCTCTGCTTCATACAGATATCACCATATTTCTATAAACATATATAAACACAAATGAACAGAGGCAGTTTGATCTATATTGAATTTGTTTTTTTTTGTAATACACATTACAGATTGGATAACAGACATATATTTTGACTGTATCTGACTGTGTGAGGTGACTTTGTGACAGTAGAGTCAGTTTCCTTTTTGACGCAGGATGATGTAACTAAAACTGTCCCATGAGTGAGTTACCTGTTCCTCCTCTTGGTTTCATTCAAACCAACTGACCTGACATTTCATCAGATATTACAGATTCTATATTTACAGCAGCTGATTGTGGTAACAGACAATAACATAGTAAGAAATAACGTGTTTGTAACCAGCAGCACTGCTGTAGCCTGCAGGCAGCTGCATCTTCTGTGTGTTTGTGGGAATTTGTCAGAGTCAAGTGTTGGTTGCAGTTGGCTGTGGTGTTGGTTCTTTGTCTGGCCTTGAGTTGAATACACACATATTCAAATGCCCCTGGCTTATCAGGTCCCTGTTGTCCTAATTACAGATACCTGTTATATATGAAATGCTGGCGATGATTCATTTTATCAGCCGTGTTGATGGTAGCTTTCTCCCTGCTGTGTAGTGGACACAGATAACCTTGACCAGAGCTGCAGCATCGCACAGGGAGGATAACTCACCACAGTCAGATCCTCAGCTGAACAAGTCTTCTACACCACTGTTCACATTTAGCTTCAGGCTCAAACCAGCGAAAACAGAAGCTGCTGTTATCTGATTTTTTCTTCTTTTTTTGGATGAGGTTTCATTTCTATTTTTGAATGTGACCCATATTGATACCAACAGACTGTGATGGAGAAAAGTAGATCGGGCCGATTCACTTCAGCCAAAACTTACATTACTGTTTGGTTTTCTTCACATTCTTGTTCAGCGTTCGTCGTCCAATCACTGCTCAGAGTTGTTCTGAACTAAGGTTACATTCAGTCACCTGCTTCAGCATCTGGAGCTGTTTACTCTTGACACTGATCAGAAAACAACAGAACACGAATCCGGACTCAAGGATCATGCTATTTGTTTTTACAAGTTGTAGTTGCACACTTTTTACAAATTATGTATACTTTACGGACGGCCGATGATTTTCCAAAGTAGCTCAACTTTATCTCTGTGAATGTCAACTGTAGAGTCTGGTTCACCACTTTGGTCCAGAGTGAAATATCTTAACTACTGATTGGTCTGTCATGACATTTTCCAAACGTTCATGGTGTCTTATGATTTGTCAGATCATTTTGAGCTGATCACTCCACTTTCCTCAGCTGTGCTCTTCCAGCTCGTCTACAGTTAATGATTGGATGTTATTTGTGGATCAAATTTACTTTTAAGAACGTGTTTTGCCTTTTCCTCCTCTGAGATATTTGGTTTTCTTGCCTTCTTTCTTCTGCCATTTTTCTCTTCTGGCCAACGTTGTGAGATGATATAGGTGAGATGTTAACTGGTAACTCCATTGAAACTAGAGAATTTAAAATTTCTTAAAAATCTCTTTCATTGCTGCAAATGCCTTAACGTTTTTCCTTAAAGAAAACATTTTAAGTTATTTTGTGCAACAAAAGTAGTCCATGTCTCAGCTCCACAGATTTTGACGTTAAAGATGTTTTCAGCTTTTGAAACATGCGAAATGATCCAAATAAACACAGATACTGTGTTTAGATGTGATGACTGCAGTCCCTCTGTGTCTGTGGAGCAGACTGAAGTGCGATGACTGGCTCAGTGAGGGTTGGTTCAGGATCGCTCAGAGCAGCTTCACCTCTTAATGACCATATTAGTCTGCAGTGCTGTTTGACTGAGCTCCGTTTCCTCTCCTTGCCTGGGGGTGCGCTCGTCACCGCACCGTCATCATTACCATTTTATGACTGGGACCTGCTTCTTGTCCTTCAGCTGGCCCCATCAAACACAGTGAAGAGCCCCAGTGCAATCCTGCATCCTCAAATTAAACATTCGATATAAATGCTAAGCTGCTTCTGCACCACGGCAAGGTGACAGGTGAGCAGCACCGCTGGCTGCTGAGTTACTGCATCATTTGGACATGATTAGGGCCGACCTTTGACCCCAGGCTTACCCACAGATTCTACATTCAGCCTCTGGCATGGGTGGAAATGGCTCTGAAGGCTGTAATCGGGTCTAAAATGTATTTTCTTGATGACACACGGCAGAGAGATGTGTGAATGGCGTCATGAAATGGAATATCAAACATTATCTAAACCCAAAGCCAGTGGTGTTTTAAGGTCAGAGTTGAGGGTTAACTGCAAAGCAACATCTGTTCTTATATTTCCTGCAGCTTGAAGTTCAAATGCTTCAGAACTAGGGCTGCACTAAGAATTATTGTCATTATGATTAATCTGTTTAGATCATTTCAGAAAATACTGAGAAATATCCTTTAAAAGTTCAAAGAACTCAAGGAGATACCATCAGATTTCAGTTTTATCTGGCCAACAGTGTAAAACCCAAAAAGATTCAGTTTATAAAAAAAAAAAAACTTTAACATTAATTTTTTGTTTATCAACCATCGACTAATGATGTCAAAACCTTTCAAAACAAACAACAAATTAGAAACAAAAAAATTTCAAGTATGTGTATATGTACAAACCATAGACTGTAAATAAAGATGGACATAGTAGCCTCCATGACATCACCCACAGGTTTCTGAAGAGCAGTTTTGAAGCTCAGAGTGAGCTGATCCACCATCGCCATCTTGGCAGTGCCTGACTC
This sequence comes from Seriola aureovittata, assembly GCF_021018895.1. Lineage (NCBI taxonomy): Eukaryota > Metazoa > Chordata > Actinopteri > Carangiformes > Carangidae > Seriola > Seriola aureovittata. Next base: position 2,429,331 of record NC_079375.1, read on the forward strand.
CGCTTTCTAACTCCCAGCTAATCCAAAAATGGATTAAAGAGGTTGGAGACGAGACTTTGCTGCATGCTGGTTTGTGGCAAGCATACGCCCACCCACCTGTCACTCAAAGAGGCCACGCCCTCAATAATGCAGATATTTAAGCCTTAATAAAATGTAAACATGTGAGTTATATAAACAGCTGTCATGAAGGAGGAAATTAGCTCTAGAGACAAAAACTGTTTTTGTACCAGGCTGTAAACATGTTTATTTCTGCTGTAAAGTTGGACATTTTAACATGGGAGTCTATGGGGATTGACTCACTGTTGGAGAGAGACTCTAGTGGCCATTAGAGGAACTACCGGTTTTAGCACTAGTGCTAAAGGAGGTTGCTGCTTGGTATAAATGACCTGAGAATAGGGCTATAAGGGTGATCATTTACATAGTTCCGTTCTGGAGCACAATGGCATCACTGAAAAGAAGACGAGCCAACAGCTGATCCAGTGTGATGGATGTTTACAGTGAATAGCTGTAATTTTACTGCTCATCTTCTTTCTCTCTCACAGAGAACTTTGATCTGTTTCTTGACCCGTCAGGCTTCGTCAACTCATCTACTCATGATCAACCATTCACTCAGAAAATAGTAAAAAAAAATGCTCATCACAGTTTCCCATAGCACCAGATGACTTCTTCAAATAACTAACCAACAGGCCAAAACTCCAAAGCTTTCATGTAACTGTCACAAGTGACAAAGAAAAGCTGCAAATTCTCACATTTCAGACACTAGAACCAACATCTCTACTTGATGACTCAAACAATTAATCAAAACAGTTGCCTTCTGTTTATTAATATCACTGTGTTCCCAGATCTCACCTCTTCATGAAGACGAGTCCTACAACCTCTGTGTTACGTCCTCCAGGCTGCTCATAATTAACTGACCCGGTGATCTTGTCCCTCAGGACTGATCTGATTATTGTTGTTTACAAAAGAAAAAAAAAATGCTGTGTTCACCGTCCAACCCCTGACCCCCACCCTCCTCCCCCGCCCCCCTCTGACCCTCTGCAGACTGCAAACTTTACAATAAATGATTTTATCAATATTGCACCTTCCGCAGTTACATCAGTCTGCAGCTCTCTCATTACAACCCGCTCTCTGTCCGATAAGAAGGTCTGCTGCTCTGTTGACTGTTCACAGACCTCATTATCTGTGAGATATGATGACCAGCGGGCCTTTGCCTTGGGTGACCTATTACAGGGAGCCATTTTGGACTTCCTAACCAGGGAAGGTGTGAGGAGAGGAGCCCTGGACTAACGACATCATCCATCTCGCATCGGGAAGTGCTGACCATCAGGTTTACCACGATAAGTGTCAGAGCTAAACATAGACCGGGCTCCGACATGTCGTAAATCTCCGCATCATTAACATATTTTACATTCATTTAACTTCCTTATATTTTTTTTCCCTATTAGCCAAACTTTTGGTGAAACTTTTCAATTTCAAAAACAAAATATTTTACAACATGTTTTTATAGAGTGTCCTAAAACCTGGAATTCATTAGCATTTTAATTTTAACACTTCCCGTTCCCTCGTAGTAGTTTTCGGGTTGTCCTTCTGTCTGACCTGGGCTCAAGGATCAACTTATTAGATTTTGGTAGCTAAAGGTTATAAACTGATAAACAGGAAGCAGTTCCGTATCATAACATCAACCTCTTCATCTCTCCATCAGTGCTAAACATGACATCAACCTTTCCTGAGTCCATGTGACTTGTTTAGTCTGGTTCTTATCTCAATGTGAGCAGATGGGATTAAGATCAGACCTGTGGCATCATGTCACATCCACTCCAACCCCGATCCTCTGTGGATCGGTGGCTGCAGACACTGAACAGAAGCTGCTGATGTTGTTACAGCAGCTGATTACATGTTCAATTACATCCCCATCACTGAGCCGAGAGTGATAACCCTACAGGGGCTTAGTCACAGTTATCAGATATCCACGAGGCCTGCTCTTGCATTAGAAGTGAGTTCACTTCTTTATATTCTACAGGTAAAAACATGAGAGTTGCAGAGAGGGCGGAGTTGTTTCAGGTGCCTGGTTTTCTCTATAGACAGTGTTAGGTGTCCGACAGCTGGAGAACTTCTACACATGCATCACCCAGATCGAACCATCAGCAAAGAAGATGAACAAGTGTGTTAGAAAATAACTGGTTCTTTCATTAAAAGACAAAAGGTACAAGACTGTGGACATAGAAACTGAGGCTCAGCTGAAGTCAACTGCAACTCCCAAGATACATTTCAAAAAGAAACATCAAGTCACAGATATTAAGATTCTGGTATTCTGGCATCTAAAAACTGATATGAAAACAGCTTTTTACAGCTTTAACTGATTCACCTTCACATTCCTGGTCAGTGTTGGATGAATTTGGCAAACAACAAGAAACTGTTTTGAGTTTTCTTCTATTCTAATTTACATCCCTGACTGGGTTGTTCAAGAGAGGCTCGTGTGTATTGTTGTATTTAGAGCTTCTAACCCACTCAAACTGACGGAAAAAGAATGATTTCTCAGAAACGAAGTTGAAATAATTAAACCTGGTGGATTTAACAATCCAGACGACCTGTGAACATTTTTGGTATTTTCTAGTTTATATTTCCAGTATTTTAGGCACAGTATTGGCACTGAATTAAACCACCTTTAGATCCAATAAATAAAATAATGGTTTATTTACTGGGAAATAAAATATTTTTTGATTTTACATGCCTGTAATGACCTAATAATTAATAATAACTACTCTCCTCTAAAGGACCACTGTATGGAATCTGGTTCTACTTACAGGGAACATTGAGAGAAAAGTTCTGAGACAGTTATTTAATCAGTTTTATGAAACTTTAAGCAAAAAGTCTCCAATTTGAGGATTTGCTTGTATATCACAGAGCTCAGCATGTACAGTATACGTCCTCTGGTGCTTCCTCTCTCACTAACCAAGTAGCAGAATGCAGAGTGATGAAGAGGCTCCTCCTCCTCCTCCTCCTGCTCCCTGCTGCTGTTTATTGTCGGCTGCTGCAGCACATTCAATTAGAGCTGCCACACAGCGCACTTCACTCAATAGACTGACGCTACTCAATGAATATTAAAGGAGGCGTCATTGGCATTAAAATTATTATTGTGGGAAGGTGAAAGGTCACAGCCTGTTTGTGCTGTTGCAGTAATTAATTAGGCAATTAAAATAAACATTGATGTATTTTTAATTGCAGTTTGAGTAATGAAGCAAATGTCACATGTCAGATACAGAGGAAGCTGTGGAACATAATTAGCATGACTATTTTCTTCATGCTGCTTTATTCAGCACTTTTTACTCCACTACATTTATCTGACACATTGAGTTTTCCACTTACTTGCAGGTGAATAATTTACTTGGATACAGACGATCGTAGACGCTACAATTTACAGATGTTCCCCGAATGCCTCACAGGTGGGCAATAGGTAGATGTTGGGTACAGTAGACAGTACAAGGGGTGTTTGGGGCAGCAGCAGTGGACTGTATAGTGTCGTTATGGGAGGTTTAAAGGGGTTTATAGTTGTCTTTGCAAAATATTTCAATATAATAGGCCATCAGGGGCCCCTTTTACCCTTGGGGGCCCCAAGCATTTGTCTGGTTTGCCTCTCCTGACAATGTGCCCCTGATTTCCACACATATATAGTACAATAGTACAGTGAAGCTCATCCAATATCACTTTTTGTTTTCTTTTTAGAAGACAGTGGAACAAACATTTTGCCTCATAAAGTATTATAATTTAATCTGCTTATTTAATTTAATGTAATATAATTAATTAATTGATTAATTCCCATGAAGTCCACTGTCTTACTAACTGCACAGACTAGTGACAAACTAACTTTTTTGACCTCAGTGATCTAACTTCTAAAAACCAGTGAATTCAGTGTCGTCATCATATTCCATCATTAGATAATATCCTATAAATAAACATGGGATAACATCATAACACTAATGTGTGTTTGTACATCTGACCAACAACAAGCTGAGAGCTTCATTCTCATCATATAAAATCACTTTACATGACATTTCCTGAACTTGATTTACACTTTGATGCCAACTACCTCAGTCATATACCACCATTTTTCTAATATGTTATTATACCTGAAGTGAAGAGTGTTTTTTTCCACGTACAGATTATATGATTGGGTTTATTTTTCAGACCTGTAGGAGTGACAGTAAAATACCAGGTTCAAAGTAAACAGCTGCTGTCTGAGTGTGAGCAATAAGACACATTTATCAAGTGACTTCCTTGTTCTTACAGTCACTGTCAAGAGTCAAAAGAAGTTTGATGAAAACATTTTCATTCTTAAGATTGTGAATAAGGGGGGGTTTCTATCTTTATCTTTCAGATCTTTTATTTTGAAAAATGAATCACGTGTTCATCAGGGGATTTCGATCTCTCAGTGGTTCAGATGCACACACACACACACACACACACACACACACACACACACACACACACACACACATTCAGTAATCAGACCAGATCTCCAGAAATGATTTTACAATCATTTTCTGCTCACAGCAGTTTAAACATTATAAACAGATTCATTGTAAATGGACTGATCACTCATTGTTGTGGTACAGAAGTGATGAGTTCAGAGGAGGAGAGGAATCAATTTGCTTTAATGGTTACAGATTGTTGGAGCATCATCTCCCTGGAGATGAATTTATGGACGCTCTTTTCTCCAGGTCACATTGAACACAGCTGCAGACCACGTTTGCATCAAGTTTTAATATTAAAGAATTAAGTGAGATCTTTTGACTGGGATCTTCTTACAAATCTGTTTTGGTCATTTTCAATAGTCATGTGATTTTTTTTATGATGTAACAAATCTCAAATTGTCAAAGTTAAATAATGAAACACAAGCAGCTGGACAAGAACTTTGTCTAAATAAAATCCGATCTAAAACCTATCAACGTAAAAAAGTATAAATTAAAATCAAGAAGTATCTGATCAGAGAATAATAAACCAGATTATTTATCTGATTCTTTGATGCTACAGATAAATTTACACAGTACGCAGTGATCTAGTAAAAGTTTGAACACGAACTAAGATCACGTTTCTTTCTGACATGTGTTCTCATAACATCTGAATGTATCTCTTTGTTTATTAGAGCAGCCCGCTATCTGCAGGTACGAGGCCTCAGGTGATATAACACATAAACTGGAACGCTCATATATACAGACATATTTATAGTATGGGGGGGTTTAACTGCACATCCTGCACCGCTCTGCCTTCGTAACATATATCACTTATACATCAGGTCCCATATTGACCTGGTACAGTCACATTAAATCTGGAAACTGTGGCATCTGGCGCCAACATTAGCAGATGACAGCAGATTTACTGACCCTGTGCTCAACCTCAGCGTCACTCTGATGATGAGCAACTGCTGGTTAAATTCAATTAGAAGAGAAGTGACTATAAGCAGAGTAAATATTCCTGTGTGCAGATACCGAGGTACATACAGGTAGTCTTTGGCTTTGCAAACAGTTTTTTAGTTTTTATACCAAAGCTACTGAAACAACCTGCAACATACAACAATCATACACCAAGAACCAGAACTCAAGATTACCTGCCAGTCAAACCACGGACCAGTGGTTCCCAACCAAGCAGCAACCTCCTGAAACATAAAGCCGACACTAAAGTGCTGAAAAAACTGACTCTGTCTTTCTGTCTAGGCTGAATCTGAATATGACACAGACATTAAAAATATAAATATCTAAAATCTATAGATATATATTTTTTGACCATTTTAGCATGCATGTGGAGACAGAAACATTTTACTGACGTCTTCTGTCAAAAATAAATCAGAAATTAATTTTTAATGAGGAGAAATCCAACATTTCAGTAGCCTGTAAACTCAATGTAGAGAGATAGAGCTGCAGCAGCAGAGAAGTGATTCTCCGCAGCAGCTCAGCGATGTCAGCCGCCACGCTCACGCCACACACACACACACACACACAGAGTGTCCCCAGCATAATACACATGTTGGATTCATCACCGTGCTAACGTGTGCGCTGTACGAGCATGAAACACAACACAACTCTGCTACTGAAAACCTCAACAAGGAACCAGAAGACCGAGGCTTAAACTGACCAGAATTTTAATGTTGATTAAAATGAATTCAAATGTTAATGTCATTTCGTCCTCACATAGACATGGTCACTTATTTACCTCTGATGTCTTTCATTCGCTCACTCTGCAGGAGAAATAACCTTCCTGAGCGACTGGAGGTTGACCACAGCAAGCACATGGCCCTCGACCTCGCCAACATCGTGCCACGCCAGAGCACCAACGGAGGCCCGCTGGAAGCATCCAGAACGGCTCCACCTGCCTCCTCAGGCCACGGCAGCTCCTCTGAAGGGTTCGTGGACGACCCCGATGTCCCCCCACTCATATAAGAATGAGAAATAATGTTTAGGACAGAGGTGTCTGTTCTCTGTCGCTGGTAGCGTGAACGCTTTGAAACTCCTGATACTGCAGGTAGGAAAAGATCCTATAGGATAGGAAGCAGTAAGGAAGCAGTAAGGAAGCAGTAAGGAAGCAGTAAGGCTTTTTCAATGAGCTGGAGCTTTATTTAACTTTGTGTTTCCTGTCCCAGTTTACTGAAAGAGTCATTAAAGCTACAAGACACTGACAACATTTGCTAACATTTAGGTTCTGCTAATTTCTGACACCATCTTATTTCCTGAAAATAAAGGAAATGGTGTAAATATCAATGTTACATTCTGATACATGTACATGTTCATCTAATGTTGTAAACCCAATATCATTTTTACATGTTTTGATATTTTTTTTATCCTTAATAGCAACCAAACTTTTGAATTCCAAACAATACGTGAGTTTTTTTTTTTTTTATTAAATGAAAAATAGTAAACATGGAGGATTTTTATGAATTGAATTCTCGTTTCAGTTTCAGTGTTTGATGTTATTGACAAATTTCAATTGTTACAGAAAAATATTTGATATCCATCCCTGAGTAGCTGAAAGATCTGATCCTTCTTTGGAAATGCCCTGAAAATGCGTGAGGGTGAACATCTTCAATATGAAATGAAAACAACATATTCTGATCCTTTGACTGTAAATAAAGATGGACGTTGACTCCGTCATGTAACCCACAGGTTTCTTAACAGTGGTTTTGAAGCTCAGAGTGAACCTTGAACTCCCAGCTAATCCAAAAATGGGCAAACAGGTGGGGCGTGTGAGGAGACTTTGTGACTTTGGTGACACCGGTTTATGGCTCAGCCCCCTGTCACTCAAAGGCCACGCCCTCAATTATACAGAACTTTAATCCTTAATAAAAACAGGTGAGTTATATAAACAGTTGTCATGAAGGAGGAAATTAGCTCTAGAGACCAAAACTGTTTTTGTACCAGGCTGTAAACTTGTTTATTTCTGCTGTAAAGTTGGATATTTTAACATGGGAGTCTATGGGGATTGACTCACTGTTGGAGCCAGACTCTAGTGGTCATTAGAGGGACTGCAGGTTTGGCACTTCCATGTTGGCTTCACTTTTCAGCCCTGGATGTTGATGCTTGATTCTGAGCTACATCTTTGATCGCAGCAGTGGAAGGTCCTATGATCATCTCAGCCAGTTAAACCCTGATGGTCCTTTTCAACAGTAAAAAAAACAAAAAAAAAACTTCATGGAAAGCTTCATGGAAAAGTTTTTTTTCTTTTACTTTTGACAGATGTTTGCTTCTTTTCCCTGTAAACTCCAGCTGGGAGGGCAACAGCGCAGAAAGAAAAGAAAATCAATCAGCCGAGTTCAGTCTGCTTTGCCTGTGGCCCGTTTTTTTTTTTTTTTTTTTTGGACCCTGTTGTTCTTTGGCTGGTTGTGTTTTTTTCTTTTTGCGTGTGATGCTCCTCCCGAGCGCCCTCCTCAAAGCTCAGAGGCTGATATTCTGCCAGACTTTGATCAGAGAGCCCCCTCTATGTGCCCAGAGGACACAGGTCCAAACAGATTTTGAAGCTTGTTCGTCTCTCCTTGAAACTCAGCTGAAGTCTCCTTGCTCTTTACTTTCCTCTGAGTTGTCACTGGGAGAGTTCTGAGGTCACGACTCCCTCTCCTCCTCCTCCTCCCTCCTCCCTGAGTGCCGTTACAACTGCAGGGCCTTGAGAGATCATCCTGGCGTCGGACCATTTTTCCTCCTGACAGCTCCACTGTTCTCCTATCATCCAGCTTTCTATATTTGGACTGCATGGCTCGTATCGTCCCGGAGGTTTTTTGATGTTCATGGTTGTTGGTTGCATGAAAAACAGCTCGTCCAGAGATGGTTTTTACTGTGTCTGAAAATCCACAGCTATTTGTTTAGATCTGAATCTGAGGACATGAGGATATTAAATCTATATGTTTAAATGTGTCTGGTGCTGTACAGCACAGGGCATACTAAGCAGTATCAGCACTGTGCTTTTACTGCGAATCAGTAAACCGGTTTGTGTTTGTGTATTCAGCAGCCAGAACCAGGTGTGACGTCACCTGCAGCCTCTACGAAGTCACACAGGATAGAAATCAGGACCATGGTGGTCGGTCAGTGGCCGAGAACTCGTTTGATGAACCCTCAGACAGCTCGGTGTCATCCTCATCAGTTCAGCGCAGCTCGCTAGTTTGCTTCTTTAAGAACAATAGATTCCCTGTTTATTGACGGACAACAGGAAATGTGGTCACATTTAGTCCACATTTAGTTAGTAATTAATTAAACCCAAGTTTTGTTTAATGCTGGATTTGTTTAGACCATTACAGAGATAATTCCACTTTTGAATGTTTGGCTCAAACAGAAATCGAACCTCCTGGATCTTTTCTGCTGAAGTGAAATACATAAATAACAGGGGTTTTTTTTCTTTGCAGTTTCCTGCTGCCTGGTGCTTGTTCATATTGTAAAACATATGCTACTCTTTAAAGGTCTCATATAGTCTAAAGGCAGGTGTCCATGTGTTGTTTGATTATAAAGCAGGTCTAGGTTCTATATTAATACTGTGAAAGTATCAAAGCCTCAGTCCACAGAGAAATGCACACAGCCTGTATTCAGAAACTGAGCCTTAAAACCAGCCGTAAGGACTTCTGGAACTTTGTGATGTCACAACAAAGCAGTCACTACTCTCAGCCATGCCCCAAGCCCCACCCACCTGGACCCACCATCCAACCTTGCAGGATTTGGTTTCTCTCAGAGCCTCCTCTCTTCTGATTGGCTCACCGACCTGTTGTTACTAGAGTTCCAGAGAGAAGCCTGAGAGAGGAGATGTAAAACTACACTGAGATGGTTTTTGGTTCTTAAAACCACAAATATATCTTCTGATGGATCAACACTTCAAATAAAACACAGAAGAAGAGGAAAATATAGAGCTTCTGCTCCATTCTCCAATTCTGCTCAGTGCAGCTCAACTCGAGCTGATCAGCTAATCAGTCTCTGATTAGATTTTTTATTTATTTATTTTATCTTGTTGATGATTACACATTTTCAAAATGCACTATCTTCTTGTAATCAGTCAGCTGACATGAAAACACTAATACTGAATATATGTGGTTTTCAATCAGTCACTTCTACTGTCTGATGTAGATTTCATCCACAGTTGCTGGCAGCACCGAGGAGCCATTTAAACACCCAAATATAACAGTTTCAGACTTTTGCAGATTGAGCAAAGACTAATGAATATTTAGAAATATCACTTTGACCCAGATCTGAACACGATGAACTGACAGAGGAAACTGATCAGGGCAGCGCAGACTCATGACTTATTGATAAATAATCTTCCTGCTCTGTCATGTGGCGGTGCAGCTGTGTACATAACACATGTGTTCGTCTTTTTAAATGAATCTCTTCAGCTGCCTGCGATCTCTTTATTTAACTCCTCATCACCCGCTGGTTTAACATAGCTGAATGTTAAAAAGAGAAGCTCCTTCGTCTGATTTCCTAAAAGGGAACACCTTCACTACTCCTGCCCTTCATCTTCACAGTCTTCCTCCATCTCTGTAAACAGAGAAACAAAGAACCTCGGTTCTGTTCAACCAGACTGGAGGAGATCAGAACCAAAGAACCACAAAGAACCCAGAGTCAGATTTTTGTTTCCTGTGTGATTAAATCCAGAGACGCAAAAAATCCTGACCCACCTGCCGTCTCTCCTCTGTGTTATCCTTCTCTTATCTTACCCAGGCTCCATCGCTGCCTCATTGATTTTTGTCTGTTGCCATGACAGCGGATGGTCCCACTAGTTTTGTATACGCAACACTGCCTCGTAGTGTTGACCCGGGTCAGACAGACCTGACTTTCTTGTTCGTCTTTTCTTCTCTCACCAGACACTGTTGATGACACCTGTTACGCCATCAGCCTTATCTGCTGGAGTTATTTCTATTTTCAGTTTTACTTCCTTTTTTTTCTTTTTTTTTTTTTAAAGAAGCTTAAACTCTCGTCTTTCCTTTGTAGCAGCTCCATTACATGTCTCAGCATAAACTGTTTATCTTCACCCTCTTCAAACAATCTAAATCCACTTGCAGACGAATAGCTTAGCAGGGATGTGATCATGTGTAGTAACAAGACTACTGCGTTGATGACACGTTAGAAAGTCCGAAATTACAAATGTCGACTCAGGAAAAATGATTTGAACGCGTGAACAGGTCGATTTCTTGCTCAGAAACTCATCCTCAGGTCCCAGATTTACCTGACTTGACGTCATTACAACTACAATCGCTATTTAAGTACATATTACAAGTCACTCACTATTGTATGTGATGTATTGACATTCCTAATATGTTAGTGAAGTCGGAGGACTCAAGGTTACAAATAGAAATACTTTCACCTTGGACATTTTCCCTCTTGGTCAACCACAACAACCAGCTGCAGTAACTTGTTTGTGTGTTCCTTGTAAAGACAACAACAAGCTGTGAACGCATGTGAAAGTTTTTCAGGACTCAGATGTTCCCACTCGGAATTTCCCGTCGTCTTGAACATAGCATAAGGCCATGCTAGCAGCTCTGTGACGCTGTCCTCGAGCTAAATGCTAAAATCAGCATGCTGATATGCTCACAATTTACAATAATATGCTAGCATGCTGATGTTTAGCAGTTGTAAAGTTTCGCTGTATCAGTGTTTACTGTATTAGTCTTGCGTATTAGCCTGATAACGTTTGCTGACTAGCTTTAAACACATAGCACAAATGAGGCTGATGGAAATGCCATTAGTGATTTGTGCTAGAGGAAAAGTCAGAGGATCATCAGAATTATTACAGTTCATGCTGAGGGGACCATGAATGTATATAAATGTGTATAATGGTAGAGGTGGAATACAGTGTATGATGTAAAGTCCAGTTTGATAGTTCAGTTCAGAGCATCACAAAAGTCAATAGGATTCATCCTCTGGGGACCATGAATGTCTGTATAAAATTTCATAGCAATAGATGTTGAGCTGATTCAGTCTGGACCAACACTGGAATTACTAATATTAATGAATTTAATAGGAATACTTGTCAGGCTCTTCTGTTTGATCACTGTAAGACATTTTCTCTTTAACAAACATCAAGCAGCAGCGAGGAAAACATGGCAGGAGCTGGCCAACATTTCCTCTCTCATCTCTGTGGTGCGTTTTGGTTTAAAGCATCACAGACCAGACAGGACGGTAAACATGAGCTCTCTGTCTGCACTTTAACTGCCTTTACAGGGTTCCTGGCGTTTGAAAAGTTCAAACAGTGTTTGTGATGAGTGAAGTTACCAACACCAGTTGCTTGGTGCCGCTTTAAAGGGAAATTTTAATTCATTCATTTTTTTTACAGGCTGGTTGGAAACGTCTGGCTGATCGATGCAGGCATGAATGATTCTCACCGACGTCAGTGCTCAGGTCAGATTTAGGGAAACAGCACAGCAGTCAACTGATCAGAAAGGTGGTAAATAAACTCCCAGTCTTTTGTAAACCAGTACATCAGATAGAGACAGAGCTTCAGCGATTACTGTGATTGTTCACACATGCTCCTCTTTAACACTGTGGACAGTTAATGCTCCATCTTTTCCTCTTCTCCTGTGTTCTGTTTGAAGTGTTGATCCATAAGAAGATATATTTGTGGTTTTAAGAACCAAAAACCAGTGAGCCAATCAGAAAAGAGGAGGCTCTTAGCCTCTCCCCTGATTGGCTGACTGTTTTCTGAATGATCCAATAAAAATATAGCAGAGTTCAGGTAAACACTCAGAGTAACCAAATCCTGCAAGGTTGGATAGTCTGGGGCATGGCTGAGAGCGGTGACTGTTTTGTTGTGACATCACAAGGTTACAGAAGTCCTGACGGCTGGTTTTAAGGCTTCATTTCTGAATAAAATAAGAAATCTCACTTTAGACATGGGACCTTAAAAACAAACCTCTTTTGTTTAAGTTTAGTTGATGAAGGCCTGTGGATTTCTTTAAACCTTTCTGACCACTCTTGTTGCTTCTTGATGACCCAGTTTTTAAGCAATAAAACTGGCAAAGAAACTTTCTTAGGCTTTGGTAAAATCTTTTAGCTATGCTAGCAGCTCCAGTGATGGCCAGTTCATCACTTTGGTTCTGACTGAAATGTCTCAAAAACTAGAGGGTGGATTGCCATAACATTTTATACAAAATTTCAAGTCCCCAGAAGATAATCCGACTGACTTTGGTGACTCTGATTTGACTCCAGGGCCGCCAGCAGATGGATTTTCCCAGCAGGCACCAGGCATCAATGTAACCTCAGAAAGACATTGTGCTTTAACAACTTTAACGTTTGACAAAATTCTGCATTTGAAATGAAAATCTGGTTGATGTCAAAACCCACCGTTAGCTAACTGACACTGTGACATGTAGCAGACGTTGGGTTTTATTCATGTCTAGAATGTTGGTATTTTATACATCAAGATGATGGTGTTGGGATGAGATGTTTGGAAGACGTTGGATTTGGTAACAACGCGACTTAAAACTAACAAAATATCAACGTCAGCTGTCGTCAGTGTTCAACATCAAATTAATCGTTGGCATTAGATGTTGTCCTGACCCTGAACTTTGGTCACCCGACGTCACAACCTACATTCAGCAACATATACTGTATCAACGTCTATCGATGTTAGTGGCAGTTGGATTTACTCCAGGGCCACCAGCAGATGGATTTTAAAACAGTGACACTACAGATCAACAATGAACTGAAACTCACTGTCGGTAGTGAGTCACTGAGGGTAGCTGCAGATTCAGAGACACCTGAACACGGTCAGTTCAGACTTTGTCATTAGAAGTTAAGCTCACATGACCAGGTAACTGGCCTAAACTGAGTTAGCTCTGTTGATGTTCTGATTTTGGGTCACATGCTGGTTTCACTGCGTTTAGATTTTCAGACCAGTCTGTGGCAGGAGTTAATCTTCATTTCCATGTCAGTATAAATGTTTATGGCTGAATCTTCAAACATACAACATTCAACATTTCAGGAGGATTCACTCACACTATCTATCTGACCTCTGACCTCTGAAAAATTGCATCAGCAGGATGGCTGCTCTGTGACTCCTGTACACGCGGCTCTGTCCCGAGGGCTGATGGGATGTTTTCTAGCCTCTGTGGCCTGGTATCAGTGTCAGCATGTGCTGCTGTGTTCAGGCAGACGGGGAACAGTGAAACCTGCGAGTCCTGCCGGCTTTAAACCCGAGGTGGCTACAGCTCGGGTTTAATTAACGCCTCACCGACGCTCTGCAGGGTCGAGTCCTCAGAGGATGCTGCACCGCCGCACGTGGAGCGCAGAAATAATGTGGAGAAGATTGGATCCCTGCTGAGGATGAAAATTCAGAATGAATGTTTTATTCTCGCTCCGTAGCCACGCAAAACAGAAACAAAGGGACACTTCAAGGATTCATGTGAAGGAAATCCAAAGACATTTTGTTCCCTGAGTGGCCTTTCCTTTTTTTTTTTCTCTGGACCCTCCATCTTCTCTCCCTCCCTCTTCTCCTCTCTGGATGAATTATTTAACTGTTCTCCTCAGTGTAACCCCCCCCCCCCCCCCCCTGCGATCCCTCCATCGCTCCATCTCTCTCTGCATCTCTGCTGGGCCAGGCCTCCCGTGCTGCTGCCAAGGACAGATGCAGAGCTGTGATGGGCTCTCGCTCTCCAGCACCAAGAACAAAAGGAGCCAATAGGAAACATTTTATTACTGTAAAGCAGGAATCTGCTGTACCAGTCTAAACACCAGTGTTTCTAAATCTAACTGATCAGATGATGAAAAGACCATCTCCGACTGAAAGTTTGTGGGAATGGTTTCTCTGAGTATTTACCTGAAATCTGCTGTATTTTTATGGTTTGGCTAATTCACAAAATAAATGTTGACACAGCTAAGAGCTATGTAAAAGCATTAGCATTATTGATCCTGCACTTGATTTAACGGGGTAAAGGAAGGTTGTAATAACAAGACATTTTGTGTTCTATTTCACTGTTGCATTTCTCTCGGTCTGGCTCCAGCTCGGACAGCGAGGAACCTGGTGGATCCTGGATGATGAAATGTCCTGCACAGCAAACACGGCAGCGGGAGGATTCATCTCTTAGACCTGGTGAGGCAGCCTCAGTGCTCATCCAGGAGTCACTGCACACCTTCCTCCACATGCTGAAAACCACCTCATCAGACAACACCTCCACCCCCCATGTTGGTGTTTCATTAAAAAAAAAACACACACACACAAACCTTGAGCACTGCAGATGATCTTCGATCTCAAAGTCACAAATTCATAACAATGACACGGACCTTCAAAACCAAACATGCTCGGGACACGTCGTAAAAGCTGCTTGCTGAGCGGCTTCACATGATCCCTCATAGCCTAGTCCTTCACACCCCTCTATCTGAGTGAAAGAGGAATTAAAGCTGTTCAGGAAATCAATAATCAATGCTTCAGCTGCTCCAGAGGGGCCTGCGTTTGCGTTATTGCACAATCAGACAGACAGAAATTCATGTTTGATATCAAAGATTTCTGCCCTGGACGACCATCTTGTGTCACGGTAACAATAGCAGGTCTCAGGGGTTTTGTTTCTGAGCCCCAAAACCAAAACCAAAACCCCTGGTCTGCTTCGGCAGGGCTGGACCCTCTGGACGAGATGCTCCACCAGACTGTGGCGGTACGTCGGGTACCTGAGAGGTCGCATGATGATTTATGCCGGTGCGTCAGATTGATATGTTTATCCTGGTGTTTATGCTGAATCGTTGTATCTGGTGAACTGTAAGTGTCAGTTCAGCGGCAGTAGCTCCGTCCTCTGGGAGCCGACAGCTGGAGTCATTTTTCATGTGGCCGGAGATGCAAGCAGCTTGATTCATGACGGCTTTAAGTCAGCGAGTGTCTCTGTAGGGTGAACCACAGGAGGGCGTGTTCACGTGTTTGTCTCATGAAGGTTAACAGACACCATAATAACCTCACCTCCCATCCAACCGCGGTCACACACACACACACACTGGGATTCTCCATGAAGGTGTATTTAGGTCTCTGCTGCTTAAAGATGAGATGATTCAAAATGATAACTGCTGCCAGTAAAAACCTGATGGGAACAGTTTCAGCTTGAACATAGAAAGTAAAACCCTTCCAGTGGAAATCCAGTGTTTAACCTTGTTAACATCCACATGATGTTTTTAATATGATACAAGACATATGATGAGAGAAATAATCATCAACACCATGACTGAGTGTTTCCACCTTGAACTGCAGTGAACCAATGACAATGTCATAAACACAGATTCAGACAGCCAGGGTTTCATACGTCACAAACCTCAGGAACCAATCCTGTCAACTTGTGGGTATGGGGGGCGGGGCTAAATAAACCCTAAACCTTGTCAGAACAGAGAGAGAGAGAGTTAGCATTAGCACAATCACTAACACTGTGTCAGCCAGTCAGTTACAAGCTAACAAACAATATGAACAAATTAATAAAGGTACATACAATCGCTAGAAGTATTTAAGGTCTTTAGGGTATTTAGTGAGAAAGTGAAAATGTCTTGAGCTTGTTTTCACCACAGACTTTATTCAGCCATCTAACCAAAAGCCCAGAGACTCAAGGACAAGGGAACAAGAAGTGTTAAATGCTAACAAATGTCCAGGTTTTAGTTTTTAGTGTCTTGTAAAACTATCATAAAATGTGAGCGAGTGAACGCCGCTCACATTCACGTTCATCATTTGTAAACTGATTCATTCAGTTCAGCGTTCACGTGTTTATGCACAACACTGCATATTATATTACATCATATTATTAATCATATCATATTTCTCTCTTCCCTCTGCCAGAATCTGTTCAATATGATTTGAATAAAAAATGACATTATAAAAAAGCAACAGTAAGTCTGGATTATCCACTGACCTAACAAACTTAATATCAACAATTCCTGCCGTAGAAAGTGGGTGTGGACAAATACACTGAATTTATAAATGCTTAATGTGTTTTTACTGTGTAAACTAGCATGAGTTTTAGCTCTGTCTTTGGTCTCCACCAGCTTGTGAAGGAAATCTCTGGCTCTTTAGCTCCACCACGATCACCAGCTGCCCTCTGATGTGAAGTGAAGTGGATGCTGACCCAGGGTGGACGGGGGGAGGACCAGACCCATCAGCAGTGATTGTGAGTCTTCAGCAGGTCTCATGTCCAGTATCATGTTTATTAGTATTCACCTCAGGGAACGTGCTGAACTCCGAGCGGAGAGCCGAGCGCTGAGCAGCCGTCATGTAACAGGAACCACACTGCTCTGAAGATGCTTTCTCTAAAATTTAGTGCTGATGTCAGGAATTCTTCTTCCTGCTCGTCCTGCCGTTCCGTTGAAACCGAATCTCTTTTCCTGGAGGTCTGAGAGCAGGCAGAGTTTTGTCAGACATGAAAGGCCAGCAAAATCTGTGAAGCTGTTTCCTCCTCAACCAACAAACGAATCACGGCCCAGGTGTACACCTGGACTCTCCTACAATCCTCAAATATTCCCATAATATTTTTTCTAAATAATTCTCTTAAAATGCCTTTATATAGTTTATATCACTAAAAATCCAACTTAGCTTACAAATTTTAACAGTGATCCGTCGGTGATCCTCCATCACCATCAAACAGCTGGTTGAACTGGGACACTCCCAGTTTTGATTATGAGTCTCTGCAAGAAGGTGCAGCTGAGGGAAAATGAATAAATTATAATTATAATAATATATATATAAAAAAAAAAGCTTAACAAATGTTTCTTGATGAAAAAAACTGTGATTTTTGTTTTTTTCATCTTCTTCATTACCATCGTAGTCACTTCCAGATGTGTCTCCCTTTGTGTCTTTTAACCTTGTGTTATGAAAGTTGGATGAAGCGGATGAATAAACCATGCAGGCCACATCATGCAGATATAATACAACGCCTGTACCGGCTTCAATTATTCACCAGCTGGAACTCTGACAGAGACCCTTCTACTCCACAGAAAACCAAATCACTCAGTGGGTTACACCGTCTGCCTGAGTAAACAGGAAGTACGCACATACCTGTGATCCATAGCGGGACTTGTGTTCACTCGGCAGAAATGTCTCACTCTGAACTTTCAATGAAAAACATGAACGCTACATAATGAACAGTTTTATTTTGAAATTCAGAGATGTTTTTATTCCTCTGCCCTGGCGACAGTCGGAGACGGAGCCATATTGTTTTCGTGTTGTCCATACATACATGGACACTGTCTCAATAAGGCCTTAACAGTCACTTGGACTCAATGATGAACTGATTATGTTGGTCAAAGGTCAAAGGTTATGGTCATGGTGACCTTTACAATCTTGATGTCGGCCTTGTGAACGCAATATCTTGAGAACTCCTAGAGGTTGTCCCTTCAAAATTGTCAAAAACAAACACTTGGACTCAAGTACGAACTGTTTAGATTTTGATGGTCAAAGGTCAAAGGTCAAGGGTGTACTGTCCTCACAAAACATGGTTTTGGCCTTGTGAATACAATATCTCCGTAACACCTTGAGGGAATTTCTTCAAATTTGGTAAAAACATTCACTTGGACTCAAGGACAAACTGATTAGATTTTGGTTGTCAAAGGTCAAAGGTCAAGGTCACTGTGACCTCAGAAAACACTTTTTAGCCATTACTCTTCACACAGTAATTATGACAAAATTTCACACAAATGGTTCAAATTTTATATGACTCTGGATAAACAGGGATGTGGGAGGTGAGTCTATTTTTAAAAGTATATGACAGTTATTCAATTGTTGGATATATATTATATATATATAAATATTTTCAACAGTGTCTGTTTATTTGATTATTTGTCAGCAGGATTACACAAGAAGTACTGAACTGATTTGCACCAAACTTGGGGGAGGGACGGGTCATGGGTCAGTGACAGGCCCATTAAATTTTGGTGCAGATCCTGTTAAAGGGGCACATCCAGGAACTTTTTGAACCCTTTCTTAACATTTGCGAGATTTTTCAACATTTATATCAGTTTCTCAGAAAATAATCAGACATATTAATGATATTGACTTTTGAGTTTGTGCAATGTGCAAATCTGATCCGCATCTGTTTGTGTGGACTGTGTCAGAGCTGCTGTGAACCAGAGGACGGCCTCGTACGACAGCCCACATCCGCAGTCAAATTATTGCTTTTTCAATTACAGACTCGTTCTGCCGTTTTTCATCCAGATAATTAGTCAAATCCTCCGACCGCCAACGATTAAGTAGAAATACTAAAGGCCACCAAGACACGCAATCAATCTATTTTAAGATTGCTCTGTTCTGTTCTTCTGGGCAAATCCTGCTGGGTTGAGTGGGTGTGTGTGTGTGTGTGTGTGTGTGTGTGTGTGTATGTGTGTGTGTGTGTGTGTGTTTTGTGGTCTAACAGAGGATTTTATTTCTTGGAAAGAACTGGACTGAATCTTTGTTCTCAGTGTTTTAATTATCATTGCGTTGCCACTTTATTACTTTGCCTGAAATGTGTAAATTCCATTATATGTCTATTATTGAGGTTGCTAGTTGTAATATAATTCAATATTTCGCAAAAAAATTAGTAAAACCCCCAAAAAGTTGTAGTCATCTCATGACCCCTCAGATTTATCTAGTGACATTTCAGAGGGATCTGACCCTGAGGTTGGGAACCACTGACTGTATATAAACAGTAAAATGCTGCTGAAGCATTGATGCAGTATTAATCTATTATGTATTATAATTAAATGTTTCTGTAGGTGCTTTACTTTTGATACTTTAAATACAGAATAACACATCATGTGACTTCCAACAGTGATAAGAGCTGCTACACAAAGACATGTGATCGACTGATTAAATAGTTTGTGCTTTTAAGTTCATTAATAATCCTTCTTAATATTAGTATTTAGAGTTAATGTGACATATACAGACTGAACACGGAGTCTCTGCAGCTCCTGGTTCTCTGGTTCATGTGAAGCGAGTCCTCTGCAACCTGTGGGATTTGACTCATTGATATTCGCTGCTGACGCCTGCCTCTGCTTTCAAATGAGCTTCAGAGACGCTGTAAAGAATTAACCAGCTCATGTTCTTTTTTTTCTTTTTCTTTTCCTCTAAACCTTTTGAATGTAAAAACCTCACGTGTTGAGAGTCAGGAACTTCTCAGACCACAACATCTCAGATAACCAGATTACACAGTGGAAAACATGATGACATCACGTTTCTATAGTTTTAAAAATTATGTTTTTGGTGCATGTATTTGCTCATTATCAAAATTGATTGTTATTCAAATTAAAGTAGAAAACTTCCCCCTGGTAAATGGAAAAATTGTTTAAAAAAAATATTAATTTGCCATTACATTAAGATGCATTTGACTTGAGGCAGCTACATAATAATAATAATAATAAAAATCATCAGAATATTTGTATGATATCTTTGCTCTTAGTAGCAGTAAGAGGACCCTTCTTTTTTATTAAACTATCATTATCAATAGTGTTATTATTATTATTATTACTGTAGTTGGTAGTTGTAGTATTTTTTCATATTAAAAGTCTGTATGTTATAATAATCATTTCATTCAATAATTTATTACTGTATATGTTTCCTGCAGGCTCCGTTTGTTCTTTATACTTTTAGCTTTTTATTTTTCCTTCCTTTTTATTTAATAATAATATATATTTTTGACCAAAAATCCCTGTTTTAATTGTGAACATTTTTATATCTAGATATTTATATTTTATATTTCCCAGTGCACATTTTGGATTGCGCTTTTTTTTTCTTTGTATTTTTATTTACGTTTGGATGGCGTCACTACCTGTGTTGACTGGCTCCACGTGGAAGATAAAATGTTATATGAGCGAAGTGATTGGACGGATAGATGTCGTTTAAAATTTCAAATGTTATTTCTTTAGGCAGGACTGGAAAGGGTAAAAAACGTTTTCTTATTTTCTTCTCTTCATCACTGTATTCTTGAAGAACGTGTTTAGGGTAGTATTGAGCTGATGTTGCATTTCTAACAAACTCATTGGTGAACTGCTTGCTACTCAAGTTGACACCATCAATACAGAGTTGCCTCATTTCTGATACAATGTTAGAGTGCACCAAAATCTGTTGAATCATTGTTTTGAGAGGACTATCACCCTCCTCATCCATCAAATGGGTTACAGCCCATACTCCTTTTTCCATCCATGTTCCCAAAAACAATGATTTCCTGTTAGTCAAAACACACCTGTTGCTCCACAGTGGTGTAAGTGTGTAAAATGATGCTTGTATTATCAGTTCAGTAAAGAAGAACTTGCCGGTGGAAATCCGATGGTTTCACAGGCAGTTTGTTTAGATCATAATCACGTCGCAGTGCAAAATCACTTGTCCATCTTAAATGAATGTTTAGATGCCATAAATGCCTGGATGACTGTCAACTGCCTTCATATGGGGTCGTTGAGTGGTTGTGTTCAGCACAACCTTTGTAATTTAGGTGTCATTTTCAACCAGTCATGATCATTGATCATTGATAATCATGTTTCATGTTTCTTCTACTTAACGAACATCGCGAAACTGAGATCTGTGGTGACCATGGCCGAGTAGATGATTATTCATGCTTTTATTTCTACTCGTTTAGACTATTGTAATGCACTTTTTTACCTGTCTGAATCAAACCTCTCGTCTCCAAACCATCCAAAATGCAGCTGCCCAGCTTTTAAACAGAAATAACAAGAGAACACACATGAAACAGTTTTATCATCCCTCCACTGGCTCCCCATCAAATTCAGCATCCATTTTAAAATACTGGTGCTCACCTTTAGAGCCTTGCATTGGTCAAACACTTCAATATAATGCTGACCTCCTCCCCCCCTTACACGACAAATCAGGCTCTCAGGTCTTCTGAGCAAAAATTACTGACCGAGAGGCAACCATGCCTTTCAAGCCATTGCTCCTAAATTATGGGATGCTCTCCACTATCCCTGCAATCTATAGGCTCCTGTGATGGCTTCATGAAGCAGCTGAAAACTTTTATTCAGAGGCTTTATTTGAATACCTCCTCCTTCTATTGTGTGGCTATTTATTTACTGTACTGCTTTTGTCATATTTCTTGAACTTGTGTATGTTTTATGATGTAAAGGACTTACTTCTCTTTAAACCACTGGAGGCGTTTTATTTTAGTCAGCGGGTAATGTAAACTAGGGGAGACTGGGGATGGCTGTATCATGGGTCAGTTGGTTGTAAACACTTCCAATTTCTCCAATAAGGAACAAGTTACAAATCACCTGGTTCACTCTGTACCTGCTCAATTTAGCTGTTTACCAACCGCCATTAAGCAACAGAAGAAGAACTAAGTCCTTATTCCACCTCTCTATGTTTTTTTTTGTTATTGTTAAAATTGGTTTAATTACATTTGAAACATAAAAACAGGCGCTTGTAGGTTATTTCAGAAATACTCAGTAACCTACAGCTTGAGGTATTTCTGAATATAGGCTGAGTAAAATCTTTACTCTTTTCACAAATGGAGCATGAGTTTTGAAATTAAAATCTAATTTCTTTTTAATTCATTTTATGATAATTGTTCCTGTGTAACCATGGCTCTGTGTGTGTACATTTCTGTTTGTATTGTATATTCTTTAGGTCACAGATGTCAGTAAATCATTAGGCCTGTTGAACCAGGCTTTTCTTCTTCCTGCCTGAACCTGCTCCACATTTTATTTACTGTTGAGCTCATAAATGATCTTCTAAAGGTTAATGTTGTCATGGCAACTATGATAATAACTGATAATGAAACAGTCACTGGGTCCATTGTGTTTAATTGGACATTCTCATAGTTTGATACTTTAAGGCTTCATTTTGTTTGAATGCGGGACTTTTAATTGAAATTATTTACTTATTTATTTCTATTTATGTAAATTAGTATTTGTGTTAAATTATGCGTGTGTCTCTTTGTGTCGTGCGCGTACATGTGTGCATGACTGTGTATATTAATTTGTGGCGCGCGCCTCTTCTTGCACCTGTCTGTGTTTACCTGCCTGCTTTCCTCCAGAACAAGTCAAGGTATATACTGTCCCTTTCTGCTCGTGCACGCATACCACCAGCCTACGCGTGTGTGTGTGTGTGTGTGTGTGTGTGTGTGTTTGTGAGAATGTGCGCGCACGTCGCGTCTGCGTTGCCGGCGATGAAAGACTGATTCTCTCTCTCTCTCTTGCTTCTCCTCCGCTTCAGTTACAGTATCGACGTCCTTCTCGCAGCAGCTCCGCTCTCCATCCTCCGTCTCCACCCTCCTCCTCCTACTCCTCCTCCTTCGCCGCCGCCGCCTCAGCATCACTTCCTCTGCAGGTGGATGAGGCTGGAAGCCCCGGAGACAAGAGCCATGCCCGGGATCCGCTGCTGGTAAGGCTCGGTGCAGCTGCTTGGAGCCGTTGTTGTCTTTGTCTTTTCTCCTATAGGTGTCTCTTTTATCTGGTGTGTGTGCGAGAGAAGGAGGCAGCGGAATGCCAGGTCTTTGTCTCTCTGCTGTGTGTGTGTGTGTGTGTTTTGTAGGTGGTGGTGGGTGGGAAGAGGGGTGTTTGGCAAGTGGGCAATTGTTGCTTGATGCTGCTGTGGGTTTGAAACAGAGTGAGTGATTGACAGGTTTCACGATCCGCAGAAATCAGGTGTTTTTTTTGTTTGTTTTTTTTTTTTTACTTCATGTCGCGTAAAAAGCCTGTGATGTTCCTACAATACTGGACTCAAACGCGTCTGTGGTGCTTCACAGGGACTTTATCCGACTTTGTGGTGGTTTCAGCTACTGTGTTTTGTCTCTGTAGCGTTCCAGTGCTGCTCTAATCACGAGGGCGTGTTTTTGTGCGATTTTTACGCACAGTGTTTTCTAAATTTCCTGCCAGATTTCTGCTCTCTGCGCCAGATGCCAATGGTTTCCCCAAAATTAGACATGTAACCTTCTTCCTCTCTCCTCCTCTGCTCCTCTCTGTCTCCCTCCGTCCCTCCTCCTTTTTTTAAAATCTATTTTCCAGTCAGACTTCTGAGCACCTCCCTTCGCGCCGGGGACCACATCCTTAAATGACCCGCGGCTGAGGAGGGGGTGTCTCCGGATCCAGCGCTCGGATCATGGCATGCTGCCCACACCGGGCATCCAGCACTGACCATGGGGCTCCGGTCCAGAACCGTCGCTAGCGGCTCGGAGGATCACAAAAAGCCCTCTTCCGGCGTTCCTCCCGGGGACTTACTGGACCAAGGCACCGGGGGAGCGGACAAGGATGGCGCCCTGCTCCTGGTGGCTTCGGGCAGGGATGACTTCAAGCGGGGCTCTCAGGGCATCGGCATCGGGCTGCTGGCCAAGACCCCCCTGAGCTACACCCGGCCGGTGAAGAGGAATAACATCCGCAAGAGGAGGATCCAGAACCTGATCTACGACGCGCTGGAGAGGCCGAGAGGATGGGCGCTGCTCTACCACGCGTTCGTGTGAGTACATGAAACAGCGTTTCTACAACTTACAGTGCGCGCGGTGGTTAATCATGGCTCACTGGCTTGTTCAGTTGAAATGAGCAGCTGAGGAGTGAGAGTGTCCCCGGTCTGGAAGAGACAGGTTGTTTATGTCAGAGTCTCAGGAACCAGCGGAGTCACTTTGTTGCAGCAATTTTCAGTCCATTAATGAAGGCTTGTTCTCCACTGATGTGGAACCAGTTAGGGTGTAACCTAATATTGTTGTGGGAAATGAATAGTTTCCCCCCTGAATGTCATTGTAACTACTTGGTTATGCAACCACAAACGCATGGATCCCTTCTCCTGATCCGAGGCCGTTCCCTTCATCTCTCAGCTGTCTTCTTGTCTGAACTGAGGCTTTCATTTCTTTTTTTTTTTTACAGTGTTTGTTTGACTCGTGAACCCTTCTGTTTCCAAAACTCTCAGTCAAACCCACCAAACGTAGATGAGTGGAGCTCCAGCAGATGGTGGATGTGTGGTGTTTGGTCAGTGTGAGGTTCTTTGTTGAAGTAATTCACTCACTCAACTTTTAGTTTAGTGCAGTAACATGATAGTTATGAATCACGTGACCCTCGTCTGCTTGGAAATTTATGTCAGTTCAACATAAGGTTTTTATTCACGCAACAAAATGATTTGTGTTTATTGATGATTTGATTATGTTATATCAACAAGAAGTTGATGTTATATGACTTAAAGTTACGAGTTTACGTTAACATTAAGAGATGAATGTGTCATAACTTAGATCATAAGATCATATATTGGAATGAAAGTTTATGTCAAATGAACATAAACTTTTCCATTATTCAGCTAAATCCCAGTTAGCTTACTCTACTTGAAGATTTATTGCACACAAAAGTTTACAGTACAGTAACATGAAAGTTATGAGTACACCTGACACAATGATGTGTCACATGACCCCCCAACCCTGTGTGACTGGAGATTTTTGTCAGTTTGACACACAATTTTCAGTCAAATGATAAAATAATTTGTGTTTTAATAACATAAAATGAAAACCAATTTGGCTGTATCAGCTTTATGAAATTAAGTAAAATTAACAAAAAAAATGTAAAATTGCTGACTTAACATAAGAACATTACTTCAACCTCACAAGGGAGGAGTGTCTGTGTCAGGTGAACATAAAGTTTTTATGTCATTTTGACAATCTTGAGCCACTTTTATGTCATGGCTGGATTTGGTTTTACAGACGTGGCTTCCAGTAGAATTACTTGCATCACACTAATGTGTCTGAGAAACTGGTGCAGCGAGTCGCGGTGCTGCAGTTGGGTCACTTCAACGTGAGCTCTGGTTTGGTGATTTGTTCCTTAACCCTCTGGAGTCAGGGTTGATCTCTTCAACTGTTCTTACTCCACACGTACAGTCTCTTTTTTTCCTCCAATAACTGGAAATGTTGTTTGTTACCTGCCCAGGAAGTATGAGCCCAATGGGCCACATGGTGGCGCTGTAATTAAGGCCCGAAAATGTAATTTTCTAAAAGTCGCACCCCATTTGTCCGAGTGACATGAAATTTTAACCACAAGTTCAGCTCAATGTGGTCTACAAAACGTGGAGCACAGAAGTCCGCCTAGATGGATTTTTTTAATTAAATTGCATAATGTGTAAAACTGTAAAAAAAAATTTAAAAAAATTTAATATACTTTTTTCCCTTTTTTGGGGGGGGGGGGCAGGGTTATTATCATACTTGGCATTTATTTATTCATTTACCGTCCTTTTTCTAAGTACTGCACCTGTCCACTTCATGTAAGTATGTGTTGTCTACCTGTTTCTAATCATGTAAAAACACTGTAAACAACTTTACAGTGTTTAGTGGCTTATAAACCGGGGACCTGCACCTCGTCCTCACTTTCAGCCTGTGATTCTTCACAAGTTCCATCACCATGTTCACGTGCTGTAAAATCCGTCAGCTGGAGTTAAAAGTCATCATCTGTTAAAAAAAGTGCTGATTCTGAGATGAAGCTCTGTCACTCTCATTTCATCCAAAGTCCATTTTACTGGAAGACGTTGTCGGTCAGTGACGAGTCGAGTCCGGTCAGGCTGTGTGATTTAATAAAGCAGCAGATAATTAACAGTCTCACCCTCTATCTGATTATTACTCCCAGCCTGTGTGTGTTTTCAGACGTCACGATGATGATGATGATGATGATGATGATGATGATGATGATGATGTGTTGGTGAAACACTGATTAATATTCTCAGCCTGTATCTCAGAGCTGTCGACCTTTTCCTCGGTCGGAGCCATTTGGAAACATTTCAGTCGATAGCAGCGGGCAGGGAAACACCTTTTTGTTTGTTTGTTTTTCCTGAGCTTGCACATCTCAAAATTCACTGTTGTTCCAAACTGTGGTTGTGTAGCTGCCCAGAGTTGCAAAACTCATCAGCTGCAGCTTTGCACAAACATGCATAAACATTAAAGATGAAGAAATCAGGGTCGAACAGATGGTTTTGGCTTCACGTGAAGGAGGTTCAGTTGGTTCTTTAGGAAGAACCGTCGGAGAGTCTTTATTCAGGGCAGTAAAATCCTTAAAGACACTGCCCTCCCCTCACCTGCTGACCGGGGCAACATGTTTCTGTACTTTCCTCTTGGCTCAGTAACTCAGAGACAAGAGAGGAAAACGCTTTGTGTTGAGACGAGTCTGCAGAGACTGACTCATCCCTCGGCTTGTCGCGTGTCTCCAGCTCGACTGACAGCACGCGTGTTGCTCTGTAACACAATATGGCTGCTCCATATGGGCTGCTGGTGTCAGAGCTGCACTGAGCATGAAGCTACACTTTAAAAAAAAAAAAAGCAGCTTTGACCAAGAGGAGAGACTCGCCCGGGTTAATGTGAGGTTAAATCGTCTCAGCAGACAGGAAGTGATGAATCCAGAGAGGTGATATCAGCTGCAGGGTGACACAAGGTCAGCGTAAACTGAATCAAACTAAATCAGTGTGTGTATGTGTGTGTGTGTGTGTGTGTGTGTGTATGTGTGTGTGTGTAAACTAATGGTGTTTGAATTTCCTACATATACAGTGCTGTATGTTGTAGGATTATTTCACTTTTATTTAACTATGACATCACTGAAAAACTGAATTAGTATTTAAAGGGTCCATTTACCTAAATTCCATTCACACAACTACATATACAAAAAGACAACACCAGTGGTTTCCAGCCATGCAGAAAGCTAGGCTTTTATTTGCTAAGGTTTTTAAAAAATGTGACTTAGGTGAACTTGGGTTGAATAATTGGTTCAGTCGTCTTATGAGTTAAATGCACAATATGTGATTTTCTGCCACTAGTGGTCTCTGAATCAAAAAGAAAGAAAAGAAAAAAAAGACAGAGTTTGGTGACATCATGAAGTAGCGTGGGATCATGGGAGTTGTTGTTCTCATTGCCATCAGCTTCTCAAGGTTTGGATTCCTTCAGTGTCAGTGGCTCAGGAGGTTTTTTACCAGCAGCTGAATTATCCTCAGAGATCTCCTCCTCTCCACAACAAACAGACCAGCTGATTATAACAAGTAGAAACACTGAATGAAAGAGTTTCATGTTAAAATCAGTGTTTCTCTGATGTTGTTTGGTGAACACAGGAGGTCATGGAGCTGCTGCTAACGTTTGCTCAGCTTGTTTCTCTGAAAAACAGATCTCAAAATAATGTAATTTAGAATATATAGTTGAAAACGACCAAGGTGTAAAAAGTGTATCTTTAAAATGTGACTTAAAACTGGATAAAAGTCAATTTTAAGCTTTCTTTTAGACAAACACAACCCTGACACGTGCACACAGAGGATATGAGCATTACCAGGATTAAAATCAGATTTCTCTGGTTTGAGAATTGATGTAAACATTTGGGATAATGTAAGAACACAACTCAGCAACATATAGAACATAGGTCTAGTTTGGGTTTGTGTTGACAGCGGGGGGGGGGGGGGGATTATGATGCATGGGCAACACTTCAACAACGTGACACATGTATAGGGAGGAGAGGCAAGTGGGACGGGGATTACAGAGCAGGAACAGATGGGGGGACCCAGATAAAGAATCAAGGAGAAACACAGGAGTATGAAGAGGAGAGAGATGTCGCGCTGCCAGAAAACCAGAGTAAAATTTAATGTGTTAAAACTCGACAGGGAACATGAAACCCCTACAACAGCTTCCTGCTTTATTCAACCAAAATCAACATACAAAGATGTTTTCATTTTTATTCATCTGCGCCGGCGACAGTCAGAGCAGGAGGCATTTTGTTTTCAGCTTGTCCGTCTGCCCATCCCATTCTTGTGGACTCAATATCTCAGTAGTGCCTTGACGGAAAAAAGGTCAAGGTCAGTGTGACCTCTCAAAACACTTTTTAGCCATTACTCAAGACTTCACAGCAATTATGACCAAATTTCACACAGATGGTTCATGTTTTAATGACTCAGGGTAAACAGGGATGTAACCTGAAACTAGTTTGAGTGGCGCAGGCAGAATTACCTTGACATGGTGATTCTGGTTTGACACATGAGCTTGTCTTTGAATGACTGAACATGAAAATCTAGTTCAAGTAAAAGCCAGTAAAGCGTAAGTAGAATAATCCAGATTCCTCCACAGGTGGTTCTTAATGATGAATTTCTTGGGTCAAATCTGATCACAAGGTCAAAATGTCTGTGTGACAGTTCCTCTGGCAGTTTGACTGATAACCCGGATCATTCAGTTTAAAGCTGGCAGTAGATTTTTTTTTTTTTTTTTACCTCTACGGCTCTTGATCAGTTTGGTGAACCACGTGACGTTCAGGGAACACCCACAGCCCTGGAGGAGGTTTTAAAGGGTCCCCGCAAAAATGAGGAGCATTTTGATTTCAATAAAGTGAAAGAGGACTGAGAGAGACGGAGTCTGCATCAGTAGTTTTCTCCAGCTTTACCAAATGTTACTTAGAATCAACAAAGACTCCTGGAACCTGATTGTCAATTAGTTTGGTTGACAGGAAATTAATGATGATTATATTTGATTATTTAGTCTTTTAAATCATGTTTTCAGCAGACATGAGTGAAAACTCAACTGGTGTCAGCTTCCTCAGATTTAAATATTTGATAATCTTTATAAATTTTATAAACATCTGTGATAGTAAACTGAATATTTGGGGGTTTTTGACTGTTGTTCAGATAAAGCAAGCAATTTAAATATGTAAATTTGGAGTCTGGAGGCCCAAGAAAATAAGAGGTAGTCACAGCTCTATAGCATAAAGTTGGATTGTGCATCACTGTGATTTCTATAGATATTTATTCTCTTGATTATAGCCATAAATTTCCATCAGATCTATATGAAAACACACATTTTGTCCGTTGCACTCTTCTAGTTGTGACTGTTCCGTCCACATCGTCACACTGAGGATCTTTCTGTCAAGCCTTTGCAGTAGCGTCACACATTTACTCTCAACCACATCTGGCAGCAGGAAAAGACCCTACGCCAAAAACTGATCAATATTGAACAATCAGGCTGGAAGCGGAAAGCCGGTTGAACCTTCGAGCTGTGACTTCATTCAGTAGCATTTTCAGTCACCAAGAATAATCGATGCAGCTGATTTAGAAGACGCTGAGATCCACAGAAGGACCGTGGCAGGTTCTCCGAGACGCTGGAACAAGCCGTGTGCAGGTGTGTCTGAGGAGAACACAGGTTGTTCCCTCTGATGCGGTCCTCTGAATTTGCTAAGCTAGGCTAAGCTACGCTGTGTGTTGTTGGTGCCTTTTTAATACGGGTGTAATGGTTTTGAATCCATGACTAAGACTGCGATATAAAAGTCAGTGATTTTTTTGTTGTGATACCGGAAGAGGGAACTGCCCCCTATACGATGTCTTTTAAATAGTTTTGTGTTTCTTTGTGTTGTTTTGTGTTATTGGTTGTTTTGCATCTCTTTGGGATAGTCTTGCATCTCTCCATGGCTGTTTTGCGTCTGTTTGTGGTTGTTTTGTCTCATTTGGGGGTCATTGTGTGTCTCCTTAGGATCGTAATTCCTGTCTGTTTAGTCTTTTAACCGAGCTCTGTGACTTTTAAACAAGAAATATGAAGAGTCACTTCATACAGAGGCTCTGTCCCAGTTCTCTTCTGTTGAGTAATGCATACATGGGTCCAGCTCACATGAACTAATTCATTATATGACAAGAAATATTTGTTATATACAGCTGTCAATGAATGTCAAGGAATTCATGTACTTGATAAATACTTCTAGGCTTTATTGTTTGTTTTCTGTCGTTCTTTGACAGTGAAAAATGTTCTGCATTGCTTGTTGTGTTAAAAAAGTCTTAAATTCAGTTTGGTCAACACTGCAGAAACCTCTGTTTTATCAATCCCTGCCCCGACTTGAACGCCCCCTGGAGGCGGCACTGTGAGGGAATGTCAGGCTGCAGAAGTATCAGATTCAAGCTACCATTACAGGACTGAGGAACTGTAGTGCCGAAAATTTGGTTTCCATAACAACACTAAGGAGAGAGTGAAATCAGATCTACAGTGGAGGCTGAGAGTCAGGTAGAGCGAGCCTGTGTGAAAGCAGAGAGCGAGAGAGAGAGAGAGAGAGGGAGATAAACAGAGACAGATAGAGATGTGGAGGGTGAGCGAGGGAAACAAGAGATGTTCGACATCAGCAGTTCGGTGGCAGATCAGTGGTGAACCTTGGCCTCGTCCTGGCATCCAGACAAGCCTGACAGGAGGGCTCCTTCCCAGAATGCACGGCTGCATAATTCCCATATCTCTCTCTCTGTCTTTTTGATACCCATGACATGCTCTCTCACCCCTCCCTCCCTTTAACAACAACAACAACAGCAGCCACAGCAGCTGTGGGTGCAAATCATCTCAGTCAGATCATCAGTGTCTGTGATTTTCATGTTTTCAGATCCGTTTGAAGGATTAGACGCTCCTCCGCAGGTTGATCCTCCAGCCTGGCAGGATCATAAGATCCTTTAAAAAGCTTCTGGATTAACGTCACACTTGCATTGTCATCCCACTAAAACAAGGCTGTTGGTCTTGTTGGCCCTTCACACCAACACACCGATACAGGTTAAATGTTTCAGACCAGCATGGTGTACGTGGATACATTTAAAAGAGAAAGTGTGTACAGGTTTTATTTCTTTAGTTAAAGGCTGTTGGAGAGTGTCTTGTCTCCTTCAGCTCGACAGTAGATATTTAATGCTGGTTGCATTTTCACAGCAGGAGGAAGTTTGGCAGATGCACATGAATCGATTGATTGTTTTGATAATCAAAGCAAAAATGCTAAAAATGTGATGGTTACTGCTTCTCAAATGGGAGGATTTCCTTTGTCATAGATGATAATAAACGTTACATCTCAGACCGATGAAGATGACGTCTTGAGCTGTGGCAAATTAGAACAGGGATTTTTTAAAAAACATTTTGTAGATGCAAAAATTAACTGATAAAATACTGAAGGTGATTAATCATTAGTTAAAGGGATTAACTTGCACTTTCAACCGTTCTTTAAGATTTCTTTGCTTCCCATATTGGCTGAACCTTATTTTAGCTTGTACTCAACAAGTCCCAAAGATTTCAAATATACCAAATACAGAACTCTAAATTACAGTATAATGTGCATGAAATTGCACAAATTACACAACTGTTGCACAGGACATTTAGATTTTTCAATTTGATATGATACCGCAGCCACCAAGAAATAGTGTCTCAGATCTGAATATCTCTCTCTTTTAGAGTGTGATGTAGCTTTCATAATGTGCTACAACAGGCACATACAGAGAAAAATATATTAATGTGATGTGGTTGAACAGTGTGGACACATAGGTTTCACCCACTGAGAACGTGAGGGTCCGCGCAGAGATTTCAGCACCATGGACAGTGACCACAGTGCAAAGACTGAGCAGACTACCAGACTCCATTGAGAATATTACAAAATTACACGCATAATAATACTGTCACTGCTGAAATGATTAGTCATTTAATACTTAAGTCATTTAATCTTTTGTTAAGTAAATTTACCAAACATTCTTTAGTTCCACCTTCTCCAGTTCTCCAGACGATTTGCTGGTTTTCTTTCTTTCTTATCCTTGTTAACTGAATTTATTTGTGTTCTGGACTGTTGGCTGGATAAAACAAGACTCTCCGAACGTTTTCACACATTTTGGACATTTTTATTGACTAAACAATGAATCGATTAACCAAAAAAGTAAAGGAAAAATTTATTGATAAAGAAAATTAGATGTTAAAAGTTTGTTCTTGATGTTGGAAACAGTTTGACCAAAACTCTCAAGTCAAGCCTTGAGTATAGACTTTTTGTCAAGATAATAAAAAATATTGTTAGTTGCAGCCCTGAACAGTATAATGAAAATGATAACAGGCTATTTAAAATGTAAATATAACTGTAACACTC
This sequence comes from Seriola aureovittata, assembly GCF_021018895.1. Classification (NCBI taxonomy): domain Eukaryota; kingdom Metazoa; phylum Chordata; class Actinopteri; order Carangiformes; family Carangidae; genus Seriola; species Seriola aureovittata. Next base: position 2,461,565 of record NC_079375.1, read on the forward strand.
AGCTCAGTTTTCTGCTCTTATGTCTTACGAGAACTTAGCTTGATTGCTGTCAAACTGAAACAAAAGCAAAGCTGACAATTCACTGACGAGTTTCAGTTCACTCTCAATCTGCTCTGATTTTGCTGAGCCCACAGAATCTATTTCTGCCCCGCAGAGAAAACCACCATGCGCATAATTACCTCAAACCTCAGCAAATTACCATCTGAATTCAGGCTGCATCAGATTAATGTCACACTTAGGCGTCACCTCTGTCTTTCCAGGCGCAGCCGCTGTCTCCTTTTCTGTCTCCGAACAATACATTATGCATTTAGTAAGAGGCAGAGTGGTCGTGTTGTTAACTTCCTATTAGTGAAAGCGGCCATGTCGGCTCCAGAGGCTGAGGAATGTGTTTCCCCTGCTGATGTGTTCTTGTTTTGTCCTCGACTTGAATTGTTACTGCAACAGGAAATTGGGTGGAAAAGCACCTAATACATCAACAAACAAGCCTGAAAATTCCATGTAGTTTGAAGAAATGTGCTGTTTTAATTTGCCATTAGCCTTGATCTGGGGTGTCATGACTGAAGACTTCAGTTTTGTGCTCCAAGGGCGCTGAACAAACCTGTTTATGAACTGCCCTGTTGTCTGTTGTGCAGCTCTAAAGATTTGGGGCCAGTTTATGATTTACTTTAATACTAGGACTCCTATTTCAGATAGGACCTCTTTAGATAGGGGGGATTTGTCTCCTTCCATCAGTTGCATCAGTTTGAGTTTGGCATTTCACAGTCTAACTTCTTGTTATACCTACAGGTTTGAAGTTTGGTTAAAAAATAAATAAATAAATGTAATAGAAAGAGGAATACAAAATAAGGCTGGCTGATGAGGTGACAGCCAGGGTCACTGGGGGGGTCAATACGTGAAATGTATAACACCACTGGTCTCAAAATTCTGCAGCTATGTTGTCAGAAATGCACCAGAGGAGCAGCTGGTGTATCTGCTACAGTGCAGCCAAACAAACTAACATTGTTTCAGTCGGCACAGTTGCGCTCAGCTCTGACCCCGGGAACAGATACATTTTTTTCTTCTGTGTAGAGAATCACAGAATCTATATACTTTGGATTGCTGCTGCAGCGATAAATAGTGACAAAAATGGGGTTTGATTTCTTGAAAATCTTAAAGGTCCCATGTAGTATAAAGGTAGATGTGTGTGTGTTGTTTGATTATAAAGCAGGTGAAAGTATCAAAGCGCTCATTCCACAGAGAAATGCACACAGGCTGTATTCAAATAAAACACAGGAAAAGTGTAAAATAATGATTTTCAAGGATTATAACTTTAAGGAATACGGAAGCTCACGAACGTCAAAAATGTTTTGGCTGTTAGTCCAGCTGTTTTGGTTCTGCCTGTGGCTGGAGGATTATTGGACAGAGGGTTTCAACATCGACAACAATTTAACAACTAAATGGATGTGACACAGTTGGAGATTCTTGACGGCTCAGACTCAGATCACCATTAACCAAGCTGTTGTGGCCTTCTTCAGATCTTGCTTGATGACTGATTTTAAGAACACTTGTATTACCATCTCGTAAATGCCATTACATACACTTCAAACTCAAAGATAAAACGCACTACCACTTCTTTCTCTTCCTCTCCTCTGTCTTCTCTTTGTTGTCCCCTGATGTCAACTCTTAAACTTCTGAATAACAGCAGACTTCAGTGGCCCGTCTCTGACCTTTTCTTTCTTCCGATGGACACGGGGGTCTTTGCTTGTGGGTTAAACCGACCCGATCAAACGGGAGCAGGATGAAACCAACAAAGTGGAGTTGGAGACCGGAAGCGTTGTGCGCAGCTCATTAGGGCCGATGATGAGCTCTCATTAGCAATTAGTAACTCTACATAGTGCTTGGCAGCAGATTCCACAGGGCGAGAGTCATTTGGTCACCGTGCACGACAGCGGGGAAAACAGTGCATGTTAGCTGAGTGCGAGGAGCTAATTGAGCTCACAACTAGATGACTCAAGAGGAAGCAGTTCAGGATTCGAAAGCTCATAATGCCTCAGGCCTGGAGGAAATAACTTGCAGATTGCAGTTTTGGTGATTATCTTTAATATCTGGATTGAAAGATTACATGCTGATATAAGTGACTTCTAGGATCCTTGGAGCCTGAAGATTTGATAGAGTGTCTCTCTGTGAAGCGTGGCTGACAGCTTCATGTCTCAGCTTGTTGATGGTTTGATCCCTGTTACCCACAAACGGCAGAGAAAAAGCTTTGTCAGGCACTTTCTCCTGTTTGAAAAACATTTTTGTAGACTCACCATTTTCATCCAACAGCTAAACATGAGTTATACTTTCTAAAATGACACCCCCCCCCCCCCTTCAGTCTAGACCTTGTACTTCCCCTTTTTCCTGCAGGGCTGAAGGGTCCAGTGAATTAAGTGGGGTGTATTTAAACTCAGGTAACCTCGGTTCCTACATTCAATGAGTCACAGCCGCATCTGTTGTATCTGTCGCTGAAAGACGTGTAATCACTCTTAAGGTGGAGTGGATTGATTTCTCCGTGTTTGCTCCAGTTGGAGTGCAGCAAACACTGATGGCTTTGTCCTGGGAATCTCACACTTAGACACTGAATGATGTTCATCACTAAAGCTGTGGCAGAGTTTCTATGAATATTTTAGCCTCAAGCAAGGCTCGTGCAGAATATTGCACATTTATGGCGGATGCTATCTTATGAAACCAGCGCGGCCTTGCAAATGGCACATCAAGAGGACGCACACCACACTGTGGTTTTGACTTTCAGCAGCAGGACAGTGTCTTGTATGTGGGTAGTTTGGGTCCAAAGTCAGTCTCAGCAGAGATTCTGTACTGGAAATGAAGTACAATAATCATGAAGGTTTGATTTAGAATTTTATTAATATCAGATAAAGATGAATGAACATAGAGACTGGGGCTGTCAAAGAAGTCAAGTCTGAACAAATTCAAACTGTAATTTCACGTAACTTTAATATGAATGTGATCTTGATATTGTTCAAATTAATTTGAACTAGGCTTGCACAATCTTATCTATAGTCAGATCATTCTATCGTCACCCTGTAAAATAGTAGCCGATATATTCTGTGCCGACATGAAACTAGGGTGGGCCAAATTAAATTTACAAATAAAAATACAAATAATAATAACCATTTTTATTTATTATTAAGTTTAGTTTACTCAAAGATCAAGCAAACTACTTCAAATGGCCTGATGTTATAGACTAATTTATAAACTTGAACAAGTACAACAAGTAAGGAGCAGTTCGAAATTTTATTTTTTTCCCACGTCCAATGTATTATTACCTAAAGGTTGATATAGTCTAAAGGTAGATGTCCATGTGTAGTTTGATTATAGATCAGGTCTAGGTTCTATATTAATACTGTGAAAGTATCAAAGCCTCAGTCCACAGAGAAATGCTCACAGCCTGTATTCAGAAACTGAGCCTAGGGATTGGGAGGTGTTTACTGACAGCATGTTAATTTCAGATAAACTGGGGATTTCTGTGTCATGAGTTCAGTCGATGGCAACAGTCTCATTTATAATGATACTTCTGTGGAGCAGTTTTACCATAGCAGTCTGTTTATGTTTACTAGCCTGGGATTCAGGTTTCCTAATGGACTCTGTGGTTGTGGTCATTTAGAGTAATGACATTTATATTCGCCAATTGTTGTACCAGTGGGAGAGTCATTCAGTGGTCGCTCATGGAGAGACGCAATTTAAGGCCGAGGCTCAATTAACTAGAAATGTCATCTCATGCTGAGTCTGAGAGGTGGAGGCTGACACAGAAACCTGGATTAGTTTAGGGTTCTTAGTACAATTCAAGACTTGAAAGCAGAATCAGATGAAAAACGAAGAGCGATACAGTCTCTGACTGAAGGTGGTTTTTTTTTTCAAATTATTTTTATGTGCATTTTTGCCTTATTGTGACAGCCACAGTGAGAGAGAGTGGGGTGGGGTGAGGGGTTGGGGGACAAATGAAACTAACTGTCTATAGAAAGTTCTGCTTTTGGCTTGTTCATAAGAATTCACTGTTAGTTTAACGCTAGCGCGCTGCACTCGTGTAAGACAAACCACGGTGGATGAGAAGAGTTAAAAATATGTCTTTTCTACATGTTTAGATGTTGTTGTGAGAACACTCACAACTCCCGCTGTAGTTGTTGTCAACTCCGGTAAAAAGTTCACTTGAGTTCACTTGTCTTTACTGCCACCTCAGTGCTGTCCCCTGTGTGTGTGTGTGTGTGTGTGTGTGTGTGTGTGTGTGTGTGTGTGTCAGAGTGTGTGTGTAAATACATTTTCTCTCAGTCTTCTGCGATGTGTTTATCGCACATGTTCATATCGGGATGACGTTAAAAATAAGATTTATCGGTCAGCATTAATTGTAATCTCTGCTGTCTTTAAACTTCTGCAGCATTCGCGTTGGACATGTCTCCTCTGATGAGCCGTGACATTTAGCCTGCGAAACAGCTAGGGCTTATGGGAAATGGTGTTCGTTAAAGGCTGCAAAAAACGTACATTGATTTAATAGTTTTTCAGAACCATCTTTATCTACACATATTGATGAGAACAAGACTTTTAATTTTTTAACGAAGTTGTGGTTTCACCTCGACTCTATATCCAGAGGTCTGTGAAGGAGCATGACATCCTTTCACTTATCAGAAAATAAGTTGTGTTTTTCATGCATGACAAGTAGAACAAAAAAAAAAAACAGCTGCTCCAGGTCTGAATCACTGACATGCATGAGAAGCAGCTGCTTTTTGACGTTAGCTTTACCTCTCCTCGCGTCGTTGTTCGTCCTGCAGCAGAAACTGTTGGAGTGCGGCGCCTGCAGCCGCTCTGACAGCCTGAAGTTACATGTTCATTTAGGAGTCACTCCCACTGAGCTGGCTGCGAGCCGAGGTGAGGGAGGAAGTTACTGTCTGCTGCCAGGTCCATGTGACTGTTCAGTTTTATAGAAATCTGCTGCTATTTCATCTAAAAGAGAACAGACTTCTGTCAGTTTCAAACACTTCATCATCATGAAATTCCCTTTGCATATATTTAATGAGAAATAGAATATGGTTGGATGTATTTGTTATGCTGAATGGATGAAGGTGATGAGTCAGATGTGTGTGTGTGTGTGTGGAAACGTTCCTCCGCTCTGCTGGGAATCATCTTCAAAGCCTCCGTCCCGTCCTGATGAGTGGACACTATATGATCAGCTGTCAAAAGGCACTTATCTCTGCAGAAAAAAAAACGCCTTTCATGATGGCGGACATAACGAAGCCCTCGGGTCTTATCCAGGGTGTCAACGCAGCAGGACGACCCTGGAGAGTGTGTTAGGGTTGACTTACACACTGTTTCCTGATTTTACTGCACAACGCCTGTAAATTGCTGTGTGTCGCTGAAACTGCAGATCACTCATGCTGCTAAATAATGTAACAGAAGGTAGAGCTTTCTCTTTTAAAGGGAGCTGTGTGTGTTCAATCTCCTCCACGGAAATACTATCATACATTTTGTGGAGACATATAGTACGAGATAAAGAAATAACCTTTATTTCTAACAACATGAGCCAAATTTAAAGTGTGTAGTTCTGATCAAAGCAAACACAGATTTCTGTCCAAATGAAGACTGGTACAACATAAGGAGAAGAAATGAAGAAAACTACTTTTTTCCAGCACAACTATATAAATACTCATATTTCTTTTCTGTACTGTCAATACTGAACGCTATGATATCTCCGTTTCCAGCTGAAGGACAGCTTGAAAAATCCTGACCCCTTAACAATACGGAGGCCATATCAGTTTCACATTTTCTCCATCAGCTCTGAATCAGATCCTGGAAAGAAGACAGAGGAAAACGTTTGATTGATTCTTGAGGAAAATCAACTTTATTCATGACGTGAAGCTTCAGTTTGTTCACACACTGAGTCAGTAAAGTCTGTTCAATGACTCTCGTTCAGTGATTTCATGAACAGATTCACTTCATCCACACATTCAGTTTGTTTCACCTGAATCTCAGAGAGGGAAAAGAAAATAATGAATCATCTCCTCACTGATTATTATCATGATAGTTACAGTTTGATAAAACCTCACATCTTATTTGTAAGTGGATTTAAACAACAACAACATTTGATCTGACAAACACATAAATGTAAATGTAATTATAGATTTCTGTCTTTACACAGTGAGAACAACACATCTGTGATAAAGGAAGGTCTGGTGATTTCTCTGTTAAGGCCCAAACAACAACAGACAAACACATCAACACAAATGTTCCTGAGCAGTGAAATCCTCCATGGCTCCAGCTCCACCTAAAGAAACTCCAACATCAACACAACAAGAAACCAGAAGAGGTCAAAGTGCTGACGATGACTCAGCAACAAACACAAAGACACAAAATACATTTAGGAACTCAAACACACATTTGAACTCACTTCTGTCTATTTCAGTTTACACAACTCTGCTGTGTCTCCATAATAGTAAAACCGAAGTCCAGCATAGAGAGGCTGAGTGAATGTGGTCTGGACTCTGTGGAGGAGAGTCATGGTTTCAGAGACGCTGTAGAAGGACAGAACACCTGCTCTGTGATCCAGGTACACTCCTACTCTGGAGGACCGAGGACCTGAGACTGGAGTGCTGATGTTGTTGAAACTAAATGAAAAACTGTTTTGGTTACAATCTAACGCCCATGATTTGTGATTGTATCCAAATCTACATTCCTTTGAGCTCCCTGCTCTGCTGATATTCTTGTATGCGACTGCTACATAAACTCTTTCTCCTCTCCACTCCACCTCCCAGTAACAACGTCCAGTCAGACTCTCTCTACTCAGGACCTGCCAATATGAAGTGAATCTGTCTGGGTGACTAGAATAAGACTGTTGTTGACTCATTACTGTTGCTTTTCTGTTTCCCTCAGATAATAACAGAAGTGTATTTGCTGTGTTTGGATCCAGTGTGATTTCCTGTGAATATTTTAAGAAGTCAGCTCTGGTCCTGGGCTTTGGTTGTGACAGTAAAACATCCACTTCAGTCAGTGTCAGTGAGATGTTTGTCCATGTGTCTCTCAGAATGTCCTGTAGTTTCTCTCTGAGCTGTGACACAGCTGCTGTCACGTCCTCAAAGTATCTCAGAGGACGGATATTGATGCTGGATGAGTCTGTAGATTCACTGAGTCGTGACAGTGAGGGGTAGTTGTGTAGAAACTGGTTGTGATCCTCTGTGTGTGAGAGCTGCTTCAGCTCAGCGTCTTTCCTCTTCAGCTCAGTGATCTCCTGCTGCAGCTTCTCCTGAAGCTCTTTGACTCGACTCACTTCAGTTTTCTGCTGGGATCTGATCTGCTGCTTCACATCAGAGCTTCTTTTCTCCATGAGACGGATCAGCTCAGTGAAGATCTTCTCACTGTCCTCCACTGCTTTATCAGCAGAGCCATTGATGGCCTCCACCTCCTGTTGAAGCACCTTCACATCTTTCTCTCTGTCCTGGATTCTCTGCTGGATTTGTTGTCGACTCAGCTGGAGCTCTCTCTGCCTCTCAGTCCTTTCTGCTGCAGCTGAGACTGTGTCGTGGCCTTTATGTTCATCCACAGAGCAGAGATAACAGATACACTGCTGATCAGTGCGGCAGAACATCTTCATCACCTCATCATGACGAGAGCAGATGTTCTCCTGGAGCTTCTTGGAGGGCTCCACCAGCTTGTGTTTCTTAAATGTAGGGGATTCAATATGAGGTTGGAGATGTTTCTCACAGTAAGAGGCCAGACAAACCAGACAGGATTTCACAGCTTTCAGTTTTCTCCCAGTGCAGACATCACAGGCCACATCTTCAGGTCCAGCATAGCAGTGATCAGCAGGAGCAGCTTGGAGTCCAGTCTTCTTCAGCTCCTCCACTAAAACCGCTAACATGGTGTTTTTCACCAGGACAGGCCTCGGTGTGAAGGTCTGCCTACACTGAGGGCAGCTGTGGATTCTCTTCTGATCCTCTTCATCCCAGAAGCTTTTAATACAGCTGATGCAGTAGCTGTGTCCACAGGGAATAGTCACCGGATCCTTCAGTAGATCCAGACAGACGGAACAAGAGAAGGTCTCCCGGTCCAGCTGAACTCCTTTCTGCGCCATGTCACCTCTCAGTGTCAACGACTGTCTGAGTTTCACTTCCTCAGAACTGAAACCAGTTTGAGCTCTGATCTGAACAACATGTGTCTCTGCAGTGAACAGGCCTCTACCACATGTTGGTTCCACCCATCTTCAAACTGTAGATCTGAAGGGGAGGGAACAAGGAAATACATGGACAGAGTGGAGCTGGCTGTGTTTGAGAGCAGGAAGAAGAGGGAGGGTTATCAGGCTTTGACAACATAAAGTTCAGAGTATGAGAAATATCCAGACTGGAAATATCCAGACTTACTCACCATAAACAGATAACAACAGCACAAAGTCCATATCAGTGTTTAGATAACTGATCCCTTTGGTTGCAGGTGTCGACCTCTTTGCTGTTTGCTGATGTTTTCAGGAGACAAACAGTCCTAATACAAACCAATATATTTATCAAACTAGAGACAGGATGAGCTTCACTTGTATTTGGATATGAATATGGATTTAGCTGAGAAGTGATGCAGTTCTCTCAATACAGTGGAACAACTTTCATGAACAGAAAAGTGAAACTGTCAATTCTACTGATATATTCACCAGCAATACTGAACATGCTGTAATAAAAAAAAAAAAATAATAATATTAATGAACTTTATTTGTATAGCACCTTTCATTCAAGAAATGCAGCACAGTGCTTTACCACCGGTTAAATCACAACAGATGGAAAAACCTGAAAAGAAAACATGTTAAAACCATTAAAGATGGAATAAATTAATAAAACAGTAACAAGAAAAAAATTAAATAAATAAATAAATAAATAAAATAAGTTAAAAATGGACTACAGAGAAAGCATAAAATCAGAGCAGAGGTGTCAGAGGTGTGTGTAGTGCTGAGTGATCACATGATGTAGATGACTGAGCAGCCAAGGAATCGTTCTCCTAATGACAAACGTAAATGTTTTCTCAGTGCAGCAACATGTCCGTCACTGTGATGTGCAGTAGAAGTACAGAAGACCAAACGCACCTCACTCTGTGTGTGTGTGTGTGTGTGTGTGTGTGTATGATCTCGTGCTCAGTGTCTGCGTCACGGTCGACAATCACTCATTTCATCTGTGATTCAGCATCCGACCCTCTCTGATCCACATTAATTGGCGTTTCCGTGACGATACCGCGGGGGCAGCACTGTGTTGTCTTCATCGCGTGCACAATTACCCCAAACACCAGAGCAAATTGAATTGTCCTGCTGTTATCAGTGTTTGCACATGTCCTCCTCTGATGCTCTCTCCGTTCTCTCCTCCATCCCTTTGTGCTTTATTATTTTTTCCCTCTTTTTCCTCCCGCTGACCCAGACAACTGTAATGCTCATGGCGCCCAGAGGCTCCAACCTCCAACATCCCCCGGGGCTGTTTGCCTCAGGCCTCAGCCTGCTTAAGAACGATGCCGTCAGGTTTCATTTACGTCAGGTTGTGCAGCAGAGCGCTCTAATCCTCAGGTATGGGTCAGTGAAGAGTGTCAGACTCATCCTCACTGTACATTTTCTCATTTCATTCTTCTAATTCACAATTTCACAAGTTCCAGTGGGAATTATCAACAACATTATAGCCATGACAGATGTGCTGACAGTTCATCATCTCCTGCACATCTCTGACATGTCGTGTCTGGATGTCATCTTTTGGCTTGTTTCCTGGTTTTTGCTGTGAAGTTTCTCATGAACCCAGCAAAGATTTGTCTAATCTGGTTGGAAACTTGAGCATTGTTTACTATTTTCCTGCGATTCAAGAACAGTAAAAGAAAAAATGTCAAAAAAGATGAATTAACAGCGGGTGGTGTGACACAGTTAATCTGACTGTATCCTAAATGTTAGACTCTGCAGTTTCCTCAGTCAGGACGGTTTGCAGTTTTTTCCCATCAGAGTAAGAAACTGCACAGAAACAATCAGCACAGATTCACTTATATTCATGTATAGTAATATCTGTTTTCGAAAATTTAAACCTGCAATGTAATAAATGAAAGCAAGTAACACAAGGAAAGCATTGTCAATATACTGTATACAGAGACATGTAGACATACTAACAAACACAAGAAAATAACAAGGAGCAAATACACAATCATGAACATGTCAACCGACTAAAAGGTTAGTGAATAAAAATGTCTCTTTACCTTGAATTTAAAAAATTGAGATGGAGGAAACACATCGGATTTCTAATGGCAACTGGTTCCATCATTTTTGAGCAGCGACTGTAGAAGCTCTTTCACCTTTTAGTTGTAGTCATGATTTGTGTGATATTCAGGAGGGATGAGCTCTCAGATCTGAGAGATGTAGGAGCTGAGTGTCAGTGATTAAGATCTGTGATGTGAGGTGTGGCCTGGACATTAAGAGCTTTAAAGGAAATCAGCAAGGTCTTTCTAAAGTGAACAGGGAGCCAGTGGAGAGAGGCTGAGTCTCGGGTGATGTGCTCACGCTTTTTAGTGTCAACATCCTTGCGGCTGCATTCTGGACCAAGTGCAAGTGAGTTGATGAAGACTGGGGAAGGCCTGAATACAAACACTTACACAACGGATGGAACAGAGGCAATGTTGGGTTCCATATCTTTCCCAAGGACACTTCAACATATGGACTGGAGAAACTGGGGATCGAACCACCAACCTTTTAATTAGTGGATGCCCTGCTCTACCTCTTGAACCACAGCTGCCATAGCTCCAAGACTGTAGTACATTATTTAGGTGGTGAAAATGTAATAGCTACATAGCCTACTCCACTCCCCAGACTCCTCCTTCTTCAGACTCTAATCCTTCTTTCTTTATTTATCTGGAGCATCAGAAACTTTTTTTGAATGTTTCCTAGGTTTTTTCGCGCCATGGGCTCCTCCATCGCTGTAGCTGCTCAGTCTCCATCGCTACAGTAGCTCTGGCAAAACGATCACTGCTGGTAAAATGCATCATTACCAGTGCTCTAGTGCAGGAAAGTCACCACAGACACCATATTTAAAACTCCTATATATATACTGCAGAATGCAGAGATTTACCTGCTGTTGACTGCGTGGACTTGCTTGAATGTAGCCTTAATTTATATGTTAAAGTCCTGAACTCAGCTTTAAAAATGACCTATATGTCCTGAACATGTGTTCTCAGAGTGCAAAGACAACGTGTTGCCATGTGAAGGGGTGAAGTTACACAAGCGAGAGCAGTCACCACAAGAAAACAAGTTTGTTTTGAGGCAATGCCAACACTGACCACGTACGCTGTCATATTTCATGTTTGTTATGTTTCAGAGTGAGTTGGCGGAGCGGCACAGCTGCAGTTTAGCAGGTGGCTAACGATAATTCCTCGGCTCGTTTGTCACACAGAGAGCTTTTACGGCTCAAATGAAGGATGCTGGGAAACAGAGTAATAAGTGACTTCCCAGAGTCTCATCAAAGATGAATCATTACTCATAGTTTTATTGTTATGATCCTCACTGGATTTGGCTTCTGCTGAGAGGGTTAAGGCGTTTGGTAATTAACACGTGGCCGGTGATGGATGACGTTGGATGTGGGCTGTGACCCTTTGTTTTGGTCTGATTCCAGTGCAAATGAATGATTGCATCTAGGAACATAGGAACAGATGGCTATGTTAAAGGTCACATTAGGGCAATCGTTTTTTAGTATGATTTGTATGGAAGCATATAGTTTATATACACACATTTAGAGGAACAATCCACCTAAAGGCTGATGGATTTTCAACAGGTCTTATCGGGGGGGGGGGGGTATACTGGGTATAAACCTGGTTCATGACTGGACCTTGTATGGATGCTGACTGGTTGCCTGGGACTACACCTCTTGTTACAGGGAGTCTACTGAGCCGCTCTGGTTTCCTGGCTGCTTGGGAACTATAGGGGAAGCTGAAAAGCACTTCCAATACACTGAGCCTCACCTTCGTCACAGCAAATAGACTACTTCGATTACATGTATCATTATTCCTAAAGGAGACAGAGGAATAACTAAACATAAGACACACCAAGCAGAGAGGCCAGGGGAGAGGGAGGGAGAGAGTGAAGTCATTGCTAACCGCCAAAGAAACTAGCAGCTCTGAATAGCATGTAAACAACAGAAACACCAGCAACATGAAATGAGACAATAGACTTACTGCAGCACAGCAATAAAATCCCTGTTAAGAAATAAAGAGTTTCTGCCCACTGAAACGCTAGAGGGCTTTTAATTTGAAATGATTACAGGAAGCATTTGTAATAACACGATAAATAGGATCAAATGAAAATGAGGCTTCGTACTAACGGTTATGACCAACTCTACATGTCAAACAGAGGGAGTTAGACATAAAGACTTGTCTCTAATAAAGTCTGTTACGTTCTGGAGTTGAAGTAAATAAAGAGTAAACTATTGTGGATCCAGAGGGAGGCTGTGCGTGAGAGACTAAATAAGAAAGATAGTCTGTCTCTCCAAACTTTCTCTCTGAGTGGATCACAGTAATGTACAAGATTTAATAAAATGTAAACAGGTGAGTTACATAAACAGTTGTCATGAAGGAGGATATTAGCTATAGAGACCAAAGCTAAAAAACATGTTATGTTATGTTGTCAGAAAATAAGGGGTGGGCAGAAAGACAATATCATGAGGTCAGCAGTCAGAGATGTTTCTGTAGTGTCTATACTGAGCCCTGTGATATCTCTGGATATCTATAGTAGTATTGGATTTTTACACAGCAATATGAAGAGTCACTTTGATTTGTCATCGTATGTATTTAATTGAATTCCTCACTTGATTCTTACACAATGTAATGTAGGCTGTTCTGTACATGTGCAATATAAAAAGCAATAGTTTATTGACAGCATCAACAACATTTGTAGTAGTAGTGGTAAAGTAGTCATTAAATTAGTAAAAGTGTTCACTTTTGTCACTTTTGGGGACATTACATTGACTTACATTCACTTCCTGGAGATTTACACTAACCCCAACCCTAACCATTGACCCAGAAATCAGCGTTTTTCACAGTTCGACAAGCTGTCCCCAATCAACTGGCGGGGTCGTGTGTCCCCAAAAGTGTGCTAAGTCAGACCAACACACACACACACACACACACACACACACACACACACATACACACACACACACACATACATACACACACACACACACACACACACACACTTAAGTCGTGCACACAGACAGTGATCAATAGGTGCAGGTGGAGGAGTCGGACCCTGAGGAGGATGATCTTACCGGGAGGAGAAAGGAGATCTGGCTTATGTAAAGGGAACCCCCCCCTCTCCAATCCCACAATCCCTTTCTCCGCCGCTCAGCCATTGTGTGTGGTCTACATGCTCTAAGTCAAAGCCAGTGAGGAGTTGTTCGGGGTTGTGCAGGAGGGGGAGTCGGGGTGGAGGAAATCATTACTGTCTGTAATTTCAGTCCTGTCTGAATCCACCGTGTCAGTGATTTTCACAGACTGCCTCAGTCCTCTTCCACTTCCTGTAAGATGACGGTAAAAATAACCCGCTCCCACACGACCTGACATTTCTCACAATTTGATGAATGTGGCAGCATTTTCTGTTGTAACTCATTTATACCGACTGCACTCAAAAGCAGTGTTGAGTTCAAAGTGAGATTACAACCAAAAATGGATTATTGTCAATGTGTTTCTATTCCTCCACACTGGCAACAGTCAGAGCTGGAGCCATATTGTTTACAGGTTGTCCGTCCATCCCATTCTGGTTGACATGATATTTCAGAAATGCCTCAGTGGAACTTGGAATTCATTAGGACTTAAGTGGAACTGATTAGATTTTGGTGACTAAAGGGCAAAGATCAAAGTCATGATGATCTCACAAAGCATGATTTTGGCCTTGTGAATGCAATATCTCTGTAATGCCTTGAGGGAATTTCTTCAAATTTGGTAAAAACTTTAACTTGGACTCAAGGAAGAACTGATTAGACTTTGGTGGCTGAAGGTCAAAGTTCAAAATGACCTCACGAAACACTTTTTATCCATTATTCATTATGCAAGTCTTCACACAGGAATTATGACACAATTTCACACGAATGGTTCACATTTTATATGACTGGATGTAACCTGAAACTAGTTTAAGTGGAGGAGGCAGACAACCATGATGAAGTGATTCTAGCTTCCTTGTTTTGTTTTGCAGTCTATAGAAAAATGACATAGCAAGTTCACACAGCCCAGAATGATTTATATTGTTTGTGTGTAAGTGCAGTAACACACTTATGCATGTTCTTGTCTGACCACCAGACACCAAGATGTATTCCCCACTAACCCTGATGCAGATAAACTGTGAGAGTAATTCATTCGCTGTAACTCGTTATGAACATGTTGTTAGATTAGGTAAACTGCACACCTGCTCCACTGGACACAAAGATAAATTGTACAAGCTAGAGACAATTACCAATTCTCTCCTCCACCCCCACCCCCCCTCAACTTCCCATGATACAGAGGGATGAGTCAGAGCCTCTGTGGATCTGAACCAGCGAGTCATGGAGAGCAGCAGATCTGCCGCTCTGTGTGTGGTTGGTTGACAGATTTAGCCCGCGGAGCCGAGGCTATGTGTAGCACATTAGCACTCTGACAAATCATCGCTGTGTTAACTCTGTACGCAGCATCAGTACAGTGAACCCTGAAGCTGAGTTTCACACTCATGACATGATCCACCAGGTCAGAGTTCAGTGCAGACAGAGGGCACCGTTCTTCAACCATGTGAGGATGGAGAAGGTGAAAGTTTGTGCAAATGAGGCAAGTCTCTGTTTCTTCAGCACAGTCCTCTAGTGTAGCTACATCATAGACTGTAAATAAAGATGGATGTAGTCTCTGTGGCATCACCCACAGGTTTCTGAAGAGCAGTTTTGAAGCTCAGAGTGAGCCGCTCTACTGTCACCATCTTGGCAGCATCTGACTCTGCCTCTTACTCCCTGGTTTGGGGCGTTTGTGGAGCCAAGACTTCGCCGCATGACGGTTTGTGGCAAGCATGCGCTCACCCACCTATCACTCAGAGAGGCCACGCCTAGTTTATATATAACTTTAAGCCTTAAAATTTTTTTAAATGGGTTATTAATTTTTGGTCAGTGAAGTTGTTGTAAAGTTGGACATAACATCAAGTATATCAAGTGATGTTGCCATATATGTTAACTAATGGGATATATTATTATCACATACCGTATATACATCCTTCATATATGAAGATATGTTTATAATATATATGAAATACCGATAGTAGAATGTGTATATATACACATATTAAAAATATTTATGTGATGAATTTTTATATGGTATAACATCAACTGTATTTGTTTGATTTATATATGCGTGTTTATTAAAACAACATACATATAGGGTTTTTGTTAGGGATAGGTGCTATATGGCTAGACATATTGTCAATATACTGTATGAAATTATTTCATTTTCTATTAGGTTTCATATGTATTTTTATTTTATATATGCATATGTTTCTTATATGGAAATTCAACACATGTACATATATTACATTTGCATATGGGGTGTGAAATTGCTTCGGTTTACGTCTGTTTATGCAAACTGTTAGTGTTGAGCATGAATCAGGATTACTGAGTTAACTGCCTAAACTTTTCAGAATAAAACCAGGACCAGGTCCTTCAGTATCATCCTATGTTTATTCAGATAACTCAATAAAATGTTTACTGGAACTTTTGGTTGTCTTTTGAAAAGAAGCAAAAGAAAGATTCTGATGTATTTTAGTTTTATTTGTACTAAACTATGAAAGAGTTTGGACAAAGTGCATGAAAAGCGGAAACACTGTTGGGGTGTTGTGCTGCTGCAGAAGCTTTTGTTATTGTCAGAGGGTTTTTGTGCATTTCCAGTAATTCTTGTTCTTTTTTATCTTTTCTCAATGATGTAGTGTTGTGAGTCTCTTCACTTCAAGGTGAAGCCGTGTAGCTGAAAGGATTTCTCTTGGGTCGTTTATCTAACCAAACACAATATGGGGATTAAGGGATGTGTGCGATCTTATGTAGAATCAGTAGGTGCTATGTAAAGAAAAACAAAAAACTAAATGGTAACAGATAACATAAAATACATTCAGAAAGACTGTATGAATTTTCAGTGTATAAATAAATAAATGTCTGTAGCCATATTTAATAGATGAGCGTTTGAGAGAAGGGAGGTTGAGGCGTGGCCACAAACCTGCTGCCTCTCTCTAATAGTGTGTTTACAGAGAAAGTGGGTCAGCACGGCCTCGGGCTGCTGCTGGCCTCGGGATACATGATGCAAATGTTTGAAGGCTCCAGCTCGTTCCCTGCCGTGGGAGTTTCGTCAGAAACGATGTTTGTACTGTGCAGAGAGAGAAAAAGACCTAAAGGCCCACCAAGAAAATCAATAAGAGGGTAAATGACAGACTAAAAGCTTTTTCTGAGGGAACATTTGAACACTTCTGATTTGTTTTCCGAATTGCCGTGCAGGAAGTGTCAGAAACCCAGAGACAGCAGCTGAGTCGTTAGGTGTTCATCTTTAAAGTTAAAGTTTTCTGGCTTCATGCTGTAGCAGAAGAAGCTGGTGTATGTCTCTGGAGCTTCTGAAGCTGACACAAAAGAATAAAATGGTTTAATAGATATGTTATGGTCATAAACTCACTGTGCTGTAGCTCTGGATTAGATTGTGAGCAGTGAGTGCGCTGCTGTCTGTGAATCACGGCCGGCTCATCTCAGGCTCCATGTCGTTACACTCCAGGTTCGGTCAAGAGCTTCTTCTTCATAAGCTGGTGATGTATGAGCGGCTGCTCCAATCAGAGACAAGCTCTGGGCTGTTTGAAGGAATTAGTGAGGTGCTGGTTTGGCTGAGCTGCTCCACGCTAACTGTGTTAGCTTCTCACTCTGTCCTGCCTGGTCAACAGGCTGAGCAAGAGGATTGACTGCTGCTCAGTCTACCTGTAGTGTGTGTGTGTGTGTGTGTGAGTGTGTGTGTGTGTTCTTAACACAGTTTGTGTTAACAATGAATTTGCAGTTAATTAGCCTGCACATCTGTTTTTTCTTGTAATGCAATTTGGTTGTGTTCATACACATTGCAGGAGTTATTTCCTGCTTGTGTGTGCGTGTGTGTGTTTGTGCGTTTGTGTGTGTACATGTCTGATCTCCAGCATATACAGTCAGTTTACTTATCAAAACATTGCTCCTCTGACAAAAAATAATGCTAAAAACCTACACAAGCTTCTCACCTTGAATAAAACCCACCTAGGGGGCAATAACTCACCACTTCCTGCAGGTGGTTGTTCCACAATAAAACCCTGTCAGTTCTCTTTGCTGGACAGTTCTTACTGTCAATACAGGAAGCTGTCATTGTTTTTATGTTTGTCCACCAAAAATAAAATTGAGCCTTTTTGAAAACGTCAGACTGGTGTAAGCAAAGTCCAGCAGCGATCCCTCACTTTGGTTTAACATTGTCTTTGTTAAAACTAAAAGATAATGAACCCTAGAGGTGGCTAACGAACAGCTTCACGAGAACAATAAGTGAGTGATCGTTTGGTCTGTAAAACATCAGGAAGTGGTCAAAGAGCACCAGGTTGCGTCACAAAATGTCTAGTTTTGTGTGAGTAACAGCCCAAATAATCAGTAACTGATCAACTAATCGTTGGAGTTTTAGTATAAATCACTTTATATAATAATCCATCTGATCACTGAGAAGGAAAGTTTAGGAACTTCTTCATTGAGGAATGTACCTTTAAATTATAAGAACATACACACAAGTCCTGACACAGTGCAGCTTCATGCTCCATTAGCTGTTAGCGCTCCTGACAGGAAACATTAGCCATCATTACCACCACACACACACACACACACACACACACACACACACATAGAGAGCGAGAGAGAGAGACAGTCCCTTTTCCATCCTTTCTCTCGCACTCTTTCCTCCAGCTCAACACACACACCACAGCAGCTTCCTGTTGGTTTGTTTTCTGTGTGTGTGTGTGTGTGTGTGTGTGTGTGTGTATTCATTTGCTGTTTATTTCTTCCCCTCCCTGGGATCCATTTTGGAAAGTGACAGCCTATGGTCTGAGGCCGACCGTATTTAACCAGGCTGTGGCTCCCAGACTTGTCTTAAAAGCTTCCTGTGTGTACCTCCGGGTGAAAATCACCACCTCTTTTTCCCACTGTGTTTGTGGAAGTTGAGGCTGATTTTTTCTTTTTTTTTACATTAATGACACATTCTTATGTGAAAACCCACCTGCCTCCTCCGTCTGAATCACAAAGTGCTTCTGGCTCATTCGAGATGCTACAAGTCTTTTTTTTTTTTTCTTATGTTTGTTGAAATTTATTTCTGGTACACGTCTTATCTTGTTTCCAGCAGTATATTCAGTGTAATTCAGGTTTTGTGTACATTCCTTATTCACATTTTCCTACACTCACAATCACCATTACTCACAAAAATAACTTTTCATTTGCAAAGAGTATTGAAACATACGAGTTTGTCACACTTTTTTTCAGTAGGTACTTGCTCCAAATTCTGCAGGTCCTAATTAAAAACTAATAAGTTGATCAAATTGAAATCTCTTTATGATGTGCATACCTTACTTTAAGTTTGTTCGAGAGATTTTAACACCTGAAGTGAACATGGTGCAATCATCTGATTGTTTGACCAGAGCAGATTTCTGTATTGTTGAACTACAAAAACACACAGTCCAAACTGTTAAGACTCATAGCAGGTAACCTTAACGTCCATGGTTCAGCTCCTGGCTTGAGGACATTTGTTGTCAAATGAAGGTAAGAAAGCCAAAAAAAATCATTAAAAACAAACAACTTGCAGTGTAACACAGTGGTGTGTCTTCCTCTAACAACTGACCTTTGGACAGACACCAGCTTGCAGAGAGCTCATTAATGAGACGACAGACAAGTATTAGTTCGGTGTTTGAACAGGTTTCCACCAGATTTATGTTAATTTGCTGAAGCTAATATAATTTGCTGTTGGCATTTCTCATTTCCATAAACAAAGGCGTTGGTCAGCTGTAGTCTTCATTTCCTTCAGTCTGTAAAATGCAAAATCAAAACTCTGTATCTTACTCTGCTCTGATACTGGTCCACTGGACTGGTTTTGCCATCAGTTATGACCTAGCGTGGATCCAGTCATGGCTCCACATTAAAGCTCCATATTTTCCTCTCCTCCTGTGTTTTATTCAAAGTGTTGATCCATAAGAAGATATATTTGCGGTTTTAAGAACCAAAAACCATCTCAATGTAGTTTTACATCTCTAGTAACAACAGGTTAGTGAGCCAATCAGAAGAAAGGCTCCTCTCTTCTGATTGGCTCACTGTGTTCTGAGTGATGTAATAAAAATATAGCAGATTTCATTTCAACACTCAGAGAAACCAAATCCTGCAAAGGTTGGATGGTGGGTCCAGGTGGGTGGGGCTTGGTGACTGCTTTGTTGTGACATCACAAAGCTCCAGAAGTCCTGACGGCTGGTTTTAAGGCTCAGTTTCTGAATACAGGCTGTGTGCATTTCTCTGTGGACTGAGGCTTTGATACTTTCACAGTATTAATATAGAACCTAGACCTGCTTTATAATCAAACAACACATGGACATCTACCTTTATACCATATGGGACCTTTATATACAGTTTCTTTATAAATATCAAAAGTGCATTTTGTACCTGCTGGATGCATTAGAAGGTTTACTTTCAGCTTTTTGAGTTTTGGCTAAAACTGAAAATAAAATCCAAGAAACAGAAGTAGAGATATCCTGACTTTTAGTTGCAAGTAACTCCAAAAACACTGCATCCTACAATTCCCACAGTGAAACTTAATAGTGTTGATAGTGACTTGACCTATAACCCTGATGACAAAACTCCTTCAAAGCCACAGACGACTTTACACAACAGTTTTCCCAGACAACCATGAGGAGCAAACTGATCCTCATTTTTAAAATTGGTGTAATGCCACTTTAAAAATGTTAAAATGTTAAATGTCTTATTTTGAATCTCTCAGCCTGGCAAAGGAAGGTTTCTGATTTATGTAAACACATCACCTGACATCAGGTTTCACTGACCTTCCTTAGTGATAAAGTCCTTAAACATTAAAAGTTAATGTTAGCAGGAAGTGCAGGCATCTCCTCTGAAAACCATCAACCCAATAACTGCTTCCAGTTTTCACAGTGAGGAGGGTGGTGTTTTTTCGTTTTGGACGTGGAGTTTGGTTTTTGGTAGAGTCTTGGTTTTTTGGGGGGTTTACAACAGGAGAGTGGTGAGTGAATGTGTGAGAGTGGAGCATCAAATTGCAGACCTGCTCTCCGGGTGACCCCCCCCCCGCAGCAGACAGAGCACTTAGCTCCAGTGTGAACTACGCTCTCATCATTTATTCATGCTTTATTTTGCACCAGGAACCATTTGTTCTACCCTTTCTCCCCCCATCTACCTCTCTCGGTGCCCCCCTCCGCTCTCTCAGGGCCGTAATGGAGCATCGTTTCCAGTTCCTCCGAGGCTCGTCCTGAGACACGATTCTCTCCATGTAATGCTTTCTTCTTTTCCTGAGCGCTGGTGATAAAGCCTCAGGTGATTGTGTAAACCAACAGGGTTTGTCTCCTCCTCCTTTTTTTTTTTTTTTTTGGGGGGGAGTCCGTCTGTTTTAGCAGCGAGGAGACAGAAGGGAGTGTTTGCAGAGGGATTGTGTTGTTTTCCATGGGGTTTTGAGGCCAGTCAACAAAGCAGTTTATCAGTGCTTTGTGTGAAACAGACTGGTGCAGATATGAAACGAGAGCCGGTTGGTGTCCTGGTTGCTCTGCAGGCTGATGACACGTTCAGGTTGAATATACCTGAAACTATACCTTGACACTGGAAATCTGCGCATGCTGTAGATCCCGCCTTGTGTTTTAATATTACACCTAGTGTAAACATCATATACAGTAACTTCAATGAAGAGCCGGAACAAGATGATAAAGAATATATATGTGTGGCACTGCTGGTCCGTGTGCAATAAGATGGTTTGCTAAATGAAGGCGCTCATGGTCCCCGAAGGATCCTTTGACTCTTCCTCTGTCGCCACCGTGAGGTTGGCACTTTGGGAAATGTCTCCACAAACACTGGATGGATGAAGTTTGTATCCGACATTTATTTTCCTGTCAGTTTGAATTGTAAAAACTTTGATGACTTTTTATCAAGCGCCACCATCAGTACAAAATCTGAATGAGTCCAATACTTTGTTTTTGACCAAATACCTGCAAAGCTATGACTACTACTTTGTGTTTAGTTCTAATTAACCAATGTAATGATGCTAAATATACCGTTCACTACCTAAATATCAGCATGTTAATATTATTGTGAACAAGCTAGCTTTGCATTTCTCTGTGGACTGAGGCTTTGATACTTTCACAGTTTTAATATAGAACCTAGAGCTGCTTTATAATCAAACAACACATGGACATCTACCTTTAGACTATATGGACCTTTATGATTAACTTAAACACACGGAAAACCCACAAAGGGATCAAATCCTTGAAATTCAAGACTGAAATTCATAAAATTTATTGGAAAATAATTAACAGTATTTCCAGCTGTAGGTGTTTTGTTGACATGGAACTCCCCGTTTTAAAAAACAGGTCAGAGCTGGAGTTGGGAAGTGAATCAGTCTTCATTAAACTGCTCTTTTCAAAAAAAGGTGAATAATAAATACCTACCTTTCCACAGGTGTTCTGACTCTCAGTAACACCTATTTTGATGTGTGTCTGGGCAGTAATTCTAAAAACGATCTTTTCATTAAGAAGATATTAAGGCTTTAAGGGAGCTGAGAGTGCTGACTGGACCCATCTTTAATGGCTGACAAACGCTCCTAATTAGCACTCATCAAATGACTCATCAGAGTTTGCAGAAGAGATCGAGTTACTTCAAAGCTGCAGCTGTTTTGCATAAGTGCTATTTTGTCTATGTACTGTTGACATTCATGGCTGTTTGTCATTGAATATATATATTTCCTCTAAAGGATCTCTTCAAAAAGACTTGGCTTGAATTTAAAGGGAATCATACATTTTTAATCTTTGCATAATGAGGAGCCAAAATGACACTTGGTTCATCACGGTTTTTGAAAGGGGAGAATAAAAGCAGCTCTCTCATTTTAACACCAGAGTTTAAGAGCCTTGTGTTTTTTTGTTTTTTGTTTTTTTTACCTCAGAGAGTTGCTGGGAAGGTGAGCTGTTGGATCGGAGTAGAGACACGGGAGGTGTCAGGTTAGCATGGAAATACAGATCATAACTGGATCAGCGGGGGCAGCCGGGGTGCATCCGGTAATATTTAACACATATTGAAGCCAAATCGCTGGCAGAGATGCCGACCCACGTGTGGTGTTTGAAGGGCGGGAGAGGACACAGCGGGAGGCGATGGCAGAGGGATCGGAGGCACTGCTGACTTGACAAGTTGGATTTTCCGTTTCCAAACATTTGTAAAGGGCGGCGGCAGTTCCTCCGTGGCAGGACAGTGACTTTTCACTGCGCTTGGTCGGGTCGGTGTGATCGACTTTCTTCTGCCTTTTGTGAGACAGGTACAGCCGGAATCAGATCCAGGAGGTTTGACTGAACCCTCAGTCTTTTGTGTTTGAGATTAACTGATAGAAAGTGATTTATTAGTTTCCTTCCACTTTCCACATCCTGGTAATCTACAATAACAAGCCAAGCTTTCCGCTTTGACCCAACAAGCTCTGGCTAACATTTGATCATCGCTTCCTCTGTTCCTTGTTTGCTGACCAAGACAAACTGCAGCCCTCAGAAACGAGCACAGCAGAGCTGAGGTTCATACTGGCTGGATGTTTGAAGCTGCTGCAGATTAAGTGGTAAAAAAAACAGACATGCGTAACATAGCATGGTGAGAGCAATAAAAGTTCATTAAAACACAACCTCAAGCCGCGGCAAAGTGAAAACGATCATGACAGCACTCAGAGCATGAAGAGGCATGAGACGGTTTGAAAATTTGAAAATAATCTTAACAGAGTTGCTCAGATTCAGGAAAGCATTCCATCTCCATGCACCCATATTTCTTATTTTTGACCCAAATACATACAAACAGCAACTCTGCAACTCTCAGACTGATGGAATTCCACCTATAAATGAGGAAGTGATGAACACACTTAAGTAAATCAGAAAAACTGTCACACACTGTCACACACATTACAGGATTGTTTTATAGTAATTAATTAGACCAGGAATTTCGTCATTTTAAGAGCATGTGGCCTTTGGTCATGCAAATCTTTTTAGGGCACAAATGCGATTGAGTGATTTGATGCCTAAATAAATAATAAATATATTATTTACTTTTTAACATAGATATAAAAGACATATTTTAAGATGCGTTATTTTATCATGTATCTATAGTTGACAAGGACTGGAGCTTGTCAATCACTGACTCAGCTTCTACTGTTCTGAAATCAGTTCTAATATTGCAGCATTATACACATGCACAGACGTGTGGAAACTAAACTTGCACATTAAGTGTTAAGAGGCAACAGTAGCAAGTAAACGAGCATATTACATTGATTTATCATCTCTGCTGCTTTTAAAACAACCTCGTAATTTTGACAGTAGCATGAACACAAAGGCCGTAGGACATACCAATTTTTGGAGGCATCACAGTCATCACGGAGGGGCAACGATTGTCATGGCCGATAGATTATCCAATCAGATGACCACAAATGTTAGGTCAGTAGTAGATGAGGTGCACAATTTACTGTAGCCTCCACTCTGACCCAAAGACGGCGCTGCTCAGAGCATGTATTAGAACCTCTTGTATTACAAAGACAACCATGGCTGAACCTCACCACCTGCTCTGTTCAAGGAAACCATGTTCGGTGGTGGGGAAAACGTACAAATAGCCCCTTTAAACAAAAACACAACCATAGTGTCTCATCATTGTTTCTTCACCTCCTCCCTCCTCCTGCTGTCTGCTGATGATCACTGCCGTCTTGTAGATGATGGATGAGGAGCTCAGGACGAGACGAGGCTGAGGACTCCTGCCGCTCCGTAGCCTTTAAGGCATAATTTAAGGGATAATTAAATCTGCAGAACATTTGGGCTCTGGGAAGTGCAGATGTCTTTTTCTTACTCGCATAATGGAATCTGCAGAACAGATGGCACTGAGCATTTAGATAGTAGACCGCACCCCTGAGCTGAAGACCTCCAGTGATATACAACATGTTAGCCTATCAATCTATTCATCCACCATTCAACCGAATATCTTCGCTCCATTATGATCACAGATGTACCTTTTTAAGCAAAACGTCCTGCACCTGCTGGTTTAACCACAAGGTGTCTTCCAGCGCTGAGCTCATGTCAATCTGATTATTCCTGATTTTCAGGTGTAATCTGAGGAAAACATGGTTCATATAGCTCAGTGAAAACTCTATTTAGACCCTCAGATATGTATTTCCTTTGTTTTTAAGTGTACATGCAGATAATGAAGTAAACATCACATTAGAAATGCATGTCATCCTGTTGGCAATAATTAATTGTGGTACCAAATAGCAGGTATGCTCCGATCAGATTTCTTTGGCCCCCGATCCCGATCCTTGTTCTTTAATGCTGGGTATCTGCAGATACAGAGACTGTGTGTTGATAACATAGTTTTATCAGGAAGTCTCAAGGAGCTCAAGATAAGTGAGACCTGAGAACAGAAAAATAAGAAAAAATAGTATTAATAACAAAAAGAAACATTCATAGCAGATATAAACATTCAGATATGTATTCATATAAACAAGTAGACATGTGTATATATTTAAATATGTTTGTATCTGACATATTGATATTAAGTTTTGGCAGTGTAGATGTTTGTCATTTTAATCTGTGGAGGTGAAGGTCAGGTACCTGAGTGTTTTCTACACTGATCTTTGCTAATAAGAAAACTTTCAGAAAACTTAACAGAAGTGTTTCCAGGGGACACTGAAAAGTGAATGAATGAATGAATGAATGAATGAGTGAATGAATCTGGAAACACTTTTTATTGTCAAATTGATGAAGTTGTTTTCAGGATTAGTTTGTATCTTGTCTATTTGCATGTGTTTTCTTGAGTTGCAGTGCTTTGAACTCTCAGGGCCGCCGTATACAAAGCACTTCAAAATGCTTTGCAGAGGCATGGGAATACATTAAAAATAGAACATTATAAGGACATCAAAATAGCATTAAAAAATAATAAAAACAAATTTGAATAAATAAAAATTCTAATACTTAAATACATAAGATCAGGTAGGAAACTTAGGACACCATTTTAAGAGTGCTGTAGTGATAAAAGACATTAACAACAACAAAGGAGAGCAGCACTGCAGAGGCTAAAACACAGTCCAATGTAGGGCTGCAACTATTGACTAATTTAAATATTGATCAATCTGCTGATTATTATAACTAAAAAATGTCTAAAATAGTGGAAAAAGCTCCCTCACAATTTCCCAGAACCAAAGCCGGCGTATCCAGAAAGCTTCTTTTCACCCTCAACGCTCAAAACCCAAAGACACTGAGTTTATTAGCAGATAAAGTCTTTCATCTGAGGACCTGCAGCCAGAGAATATTGATCATTTTGATTGTAAAACTACTGAAATGATGAATCAGTTGTTACAATAGTTGCAGATTTTTGACTAGAGTGACTCATTGGTTCTAATCATTGCAGCTCTGATACAGAAAGGATCGGCCTCCTCTTGCTGTCATTTCTGTGTCACTTCCATTGTGTTGATGCGTCTCTGCACTGTTGTATTTTTCAGACACATTTTACCTTTGATAGTGAACTGATCAGATACACACAGACACGATTATCTTCCACCAATCAAACAGCACTGAGGGATTCCTCCTGAACTCACAGGGAAGATACTCCAATGTGCAGACCTACAGTGTGTGTGTGTGTGTGTGTGTGTGTGTGTGTGTGTGTTGGTGTATGTGGGGTGAGCATGTGCAGAGCCTGCTGACATTTTCCAGCCTGCGCAGGCTTGTGAATAATTGATCACAGGCCTCACCTCTTTCAGTCTGTGTTAGTCGCCCTCGGACGCTCACTCTCCCGTCCATAAAGCCAACCCTCCTTTGGTCTGTCAATCACTCTCATTCTCTCTGTTCATATGAATATATTCTAACTCCTCTTGTCTTTGCATTCCTTCTGTCATTCATTTTCATTTTTCCTCCAGTGCATCTCCATGCTCTCTCTGTCTGATAAGACCTTTCTAGGATTTCTCAGTAAAAATCCAAATAAAGGCCCAGAAAATTAAATATTATAAAGCAAGTCTAAAAAAAATTAAGTGTTCCCGAGGTTGCTAGGCGACGGGAGCTGCAGTGTATGACATAACGGGAAGGGCGGGCCCAGCTGGTGACTTAAAGGTGGAAATCCTATAGGCCAGACCGTCTCGCTTCGGCCTTACCGCGACACCTAGAAGACTGAAGCGATGTCCCAGTTCAGGGGCAGCGTCCTTCTGAGAACGCGGTCTCGAAAAAACTCATCTCGAAATACTTCAGATTAAAGCTTAAATCTCACCTTTGGTGCGTTGTTGCCCCTTGCAGCCGTTGGTGTAAAAACATCCACCTCTGTGGCTCTCGGCAACCGTCAAGTGCCGGCGGCTGTTTTCCGGTCTTCGGGCGTCAGTTGGCCAGTAATGAGCATAAGACGGTTTGGCTCACCATTAGACCAGATTTCTGCTTTACTGACTTCAAGGATGACGACTCACTAATGTACATCTGGTTAATTGATGAACTCACTTCCGTTAAAGGACAACACGCCGCCGCTTCCCTGAGCTGTTCCCTCGGACCTTCCGGCCTCCGACAGTCACACCATGGGGCTAAAAGTTTTGTAGAAAACGAATGCAGCTTGTTGTTGCTGCTGCTCTTTGTGCTGTTACAGTGAAACAACAATATAGTGACCTCCTCTGTGTTTAATCATGTTTGTGTTCTCAGTGGATGTTATGCTAAATTTATCTAGACAACGGGAGGAAGTGCTGAGTTTGTGTCAACAGCAAATTAAAACAGGAGGGGATCAGAAAACAGCACGGCTTCTCTCTAAATTATATAATGAAATATACTTAATAAAATCAGGGGACATTGGAGATGAAGGTCTGTCCCTAATATACAGCGCGTCTGTCTCTAATAAATGCCTGCTTTCAACAGTTCATGGGAAATAAAGTCCGGTATTTGAGGAGTCTCAGTTTCCCCCCTCTGCTCTTCTCTCAGCCTCTGTCACCACTCGCTCACTTTCTGCCACTGGCTGTCAGCCTCTCTCCTTTCCCTCTCTCTCGCTCCAGCCTCTCACGCCCCTCTGTTTGTTTTTCCCTCTTCATTTCCCTGGCGACGTTTCCCTCCTTCTTCCCAAACCCTGCACCCCCACTCCTTCCACTTCTGCCTTCTCTTTGTCTTCTTATCATTTCCTGTCAGGAGCCATCGGACGTTAACTCCATCCACCCTGCTCTCCTC
The DNA here is from genome assembly GCF_021018895.1 of Seriola aureovittata. Lineage (NCBI taxonomy): Eukaryota > Metazoa > Chordata > Actinopteri > Carangiformes > Carangidae > Seriola > Seriola aureovittata. The sequence goes on from NC_079375.1 coordinate 2,489,013, forward strand.
GTCTGATTCTCTTCTCTGTACTTTACTCCTCTTCCATCTTTCCTCAGCTGTTGTCATAGCGACAATAAAAGGGCGTCCTGGTGACCACGCCCTGCTGAACCGCTGCCACCATCCACACATGTTGGAAAATATGCAAATTAAAGCTTCTTGGAAAAATACAATATAACAACTTCATTGGGCCAGTGCCAGTGATTGAGAGATTTTCATCAACATGGCTGCACACATGAGGTACAGCACTCTGTATCAAAGTATTATTCTGACACTTTAGGATATATATACATCGACGGTTCACACGCCCACAACAACATGCAGACACAAAGCTGACAGTCTGTTACACCTGCAAGTTCAAAGTAATCCGCAGAAACATTCAGAACAACAAACTCAATCAAAACTCCGCCATCCTGCTGAACATGTTCCGGTTTCAAGAAGCTAGAGCCACAACGCTGACCTCACCTGTGTATGACGGCTACCTACTGAACTGATGCTGCAGCTCGCACACAGGTGTGTCCACACAGAGAGAGAGAGAGAGAGAGAGAGAGAGAGAAGCCTTCAACTAGTTATTTAATAGTTAATAGTCAATGTTTTATTATGAAGAAACAGTTGAATTGTTAGCTTAACGCGACTCATATCTGGCCTGGAAGCGCAGACATGAAACTTATGATGATCGTCTCATCTAAACACCATTTCCTAATATGTTTAGTATTCTTTACTAAATGTATTCGATGTAATGTACTGTATATGTCATGTATTAAAGGTCCACATAGTATAAAGGCATATGTGTTGTTTGCTTATAAAGCAGGTCTAGGTTCTATATTAATACTGTGAAAGTATCAAAGCCTCAGCGCACAGAGAAATGCTCACAGCCTGTATTCAGAAACTGAGCCTTAAAACCAGCCGTCAGGACTTCTGGAACTTTGTGATGTCACATCAAAACAGTCACAGCCCTCAGCCACGCCCCAAGCCCCGCCCACCTGGACCCACCATCCAACTTTGCAGGATTTGGTTTCTCTGAGTGTTTAGAGAGGCTCAGAGCCTCCTCTCTTCTGATTGGCTCACTGACCTGTTGTTACTAGAGCTCCAGAGAAGCCTGCAAAAGGAAATGTTAAACTAAACTGAGATGGATTTTGGTTCTTAAAACCTCAAAAATATCTTCTTATGGATCAACACTTCAAATAAAACACAGAAGAAGAGGAAGATATGGAGCTTTGATTTGTTTTTAGGGGAGGTGAGGTCAGTTAAGCTATTATAGCACTCTGAGGCTTAACGTGTTTAATTTTCAGATCATCGGGTTTTAAAAGATGATTTTCAGAGTAAAACATTGGGTAAACTGGTCTTCAAGGTGGGTCATGATTTACCCTATATTCTTTTACTCTAGTGAATTTCTTGTCATCAATACATATACCAAAGGATCTGTCATCTTCTCAGACAGGTAACGTTTTCTTCCTCTTTATTCATCTCCTCTACCCTTCATCAACCCCCCCCCCCCCCCCCCCCCCCCTTTACGCTCCCCCACTCGCATCTGGACCAGTTGCACCGGTTACCAAGGGTAACCATGTGACACGTTGCCACGGTAACCCCACTGGATGGGCAGGCAGGGAGTCTGTTTTGCTCTCATTCCGGTCCTCCACTCTTTGGTTCATGACGCTCGTCTTTGTGTTAGAAGTTGTTTTTTTGTTACACTTTTGATCTGCTTCCGAGTCTCTGCAGCGATTTCTGTCTACGATGCAAGCAGCAGAAGCAGATTGATTAAAGCTGTCGGAGGATGCTAATCTGTGTTGTTGCAAACAGTAATTGCTGCAGGAGGAGTGGGGAGCTGTTCATACATAAAACACAGAGCTGCAACCCTCTGCTTCCCCCGAGACAACACGAGTATGCTGACTCCATCAATGGCCGTCTATATTTATCATGTTGGTGGGTGTGCTTGTTAAGATTAGGGAGTGTGTGTGTGTGTGTGTGTGTGTGTGTGTGTGTGCATTTGCTACAGCACGATGACACAGCCATATACAACAGTCTACAAAAGTCTCAGTTGCTAGGCAACCCCATCTGAAAATGCTCACTAACCAAAATATAGCATGTATGCAGCAGCCGCAGGTTCTCAGCTGAGGGAGTTGAAGTGTTACAGTTTGATTCCTGAGAGCAGCTTCTGGAAAGGAAAAACATGATGATGTGAGCTTTCAATAACTATTCATTTTGATTTTTTAATAAAGTCAGACCCAATCATAGTGTGAAGAATTAAGCAGCAGGTGCAGATTTTATAACTTCTTTTTTTGTGTGTGGGGGGATCAGCTGACACAGAAGCCCCACACACCCTTCCACATGCCAGACCCAGCTTGGATCTCACTGACATCTGAAGGACACAATACGTCCAAACAATAACAATGTATCAGAAACAGTAATCTCTAAACTTAAAGTAAAGTTTAAACCCTGTAGATCCTTACGAACAATAGTTCCTAATTCATAATGATGAAAAGTGTTAATCTGTTGAGTTCTCCGCAGTAAAGCTATCGTTTTTTAGGAAAACACATCTCTTCCAAACTGGCAGATCATCATCAAAAGCTCATCTCTACATTCCCAGTAAATGTGCATGTATTTACCTCTGACACCAGATTCTGGTAATCTGGACGTCTAGTTCTGTCCATGTTCAGTTTGCTTGTTTTCCTTGTGCCTGCATGGGTTCCCTCTTGGTGCTCCGCAGAAGAAAAATATGTGCATATATGAACACCCCCCCCCCCCCCCCCGCCCAGTGTGACCTTTGACTCCACAGGTTTGGCATTTTGCTTCTATAACACTGTCAGACTCACAGTGGACAGATGCAGCAGAACCACAGATATGGAATCCTGTCTTACACCCCCTGAAAATACAACCCAAGTGTCTTAGCTGGTTTCAGACTGACAGAGTTGTCATTTTCCTGTCCTGCACCCACGTTGTTTAAATAGCAAATACGCTTGTGCCCATCTTTGCACCCATGGGCGTGTTGGTCTTAAAATGAGGTGTGGCCTAGCCTGTTAGCTTCATCTGACCTCTGCCTGCACTGCGGCTTCTCCTCTGAATGGATGTTTCCAATGCAGCTTCATTAGCTTGACAACAAGTCAGTAAATGAATGTAAACTTGCCACCGTAGGAACAATGATTATATAACTTTTGAATCAAGCCACAAATCCTGTTCATACACAGTGTAGCTGGTGCAGCTGTAATTTCTTGAGGTGCATGTCTTAACTGTTCATCGTGTTAAATAGAAAGTGCACTTATGTAACTGCTTTGTGTCCATTGTGATATAAACATTAATGTTATTGATAATGAATCAGGTTAGAGGAACACTTTACAGCATTGGTTCCCTGAGAGCCTCGTTCATATCCAAGAAAAATTGACGTCGTAACTGAAATATCTCTAACTTAATTGAATCGGGACCTCGTGAATCGCAACTGAATCAATTCAGGAAATCAATGGCATATCCCAGCAATAACTCCCATGAAAAGTTAAGAGAGTAAGTAAAACCCTTTTGAACCATGCGCCTGGAACAGCGACTCTTTTTTCTGCCGTTAAAATATAATAAAAGTATCATGGACACGCCCTAAACGCACTTGTGCCTTGCACTTCAGACCATGAGCTTTGGATCAATAAAATGGAACCCATGGTCTTTTTTATTCCACACATTCTTCTTCTTTACTGTCAAAATCTGGTGCCTACATTACCCACAATGCATACATAGACAGCTGACAGAGAGGAGGAGCAGGCCACAGAGATCTGGTGAGCTCACCTCCAGCTGATTCTGATTCTGATTCCGATTTATGGGACCAAGTTGGATCTGGTCCGTACCAGTCTGGATCAGTTGGCGTATAAATAAAATCTAGATTCACTCAGCTTCCTCCTCCACCTCTCCTGTTGCCTTTAAAGAAACTCTTGAACTTGAGGTGTCTCAGTGAACTTTTTTGGAGACGAAGCCGACCCTTGATGACCTCCAGATGACTCTTTGCCCTGGAAAAAATCCTCCAGTTCATCTTTGCACTGCGGTTCCAGCCAAGTTGAGTAATTAGTGGCTGGAGAATGACCTTGGTTAATTACATTAGTGAGAGCGGGGCAGCACACAAAGCGTCAGTCCAGAGTCTCATAGTGCTGATCTGGCCTCAGAAGAAGCAGTTTCAGTCGAAAAACATGGCCGCAGGCTGAATTTTGATGGGTTGTTTGACGACAGCAGAGAGGTCAGATATCATCATCTGAATACTGACAAGTCAGGAGTTTTTCTTCTTAAATGTTTGTTCAAAGAGGACAGGTCCTTGTTTTACATATTGAAGCAGAAAAATCTTGAATATTGATATAATAATGATCATTTTAATTTACAAACGTAGGACAAATGAAATCAGTGTGTGCAAAGAGTTAAACAGGTGCTCAGTGGACCAAGAGTCCAGGTAAGCAGATTTGGACTCTGGAGGAAAAGGGGCCAAGGTTTCCAGGAAAGACAGGACTGCTGGTGAGGCGGTGTGGAGCTGCTTCACCAGGGTGGGGTGGGGGGGTTGGCTGAACTGAACCTGCAGGGAAATAGATGTGAAGAGGTGTAGAGCAAAAGCTGAAGGGGAGGTCGATGTGGATGTGGAAGAGATGATGCTTGGATCCAGACTAGGGGGCAGGCAGGACTAAAATACTGACAAAGGAATGAAAGCAGAAACTTGCAAATGAAAAACCCCAAAGAAACTTCCTGCCCCGCCTCTTTCAGAGCGACCTTGACCTGCCGGTGTTGCAGGCTGATGTCAGACTGGATCTGACTGGATGGTTTTGTGGTGTCATGCCACCTGAAAGTCACAGGGGACTGTTCTTGCCCTGGTTTGACCCTCGCAGGTATCAATCCTTTACTGGGACTCTGAGACTGTGAGACTCTGGCATTAATACATACTGTATCTCCTTGGTGTTTTTTCTCACTTCTTTTTCTTACTTGGCCAAAGTAAAATTAAAAAAAGCATTTAAATTTGATTTATTATGTATTTTTAGTTTTGTTTATTTATCTGCAACTCCCTACGTTGATGTTTCTAAAAGGGATGTGAATTTTGGGTACAGAGCGATGATGTCAGCACCAGAGCTGCAGTGATTGGTCGAGCCAGCCTCAAGTGTTCAATGGATGAATTGCTTCATTTTTCAGCCTTGGAGGTTGCCGCTTGGTTTTGATTGGTTGGTCGGTCATGTGAAAAAAACTAAAGCAAACTCCTTCCGGTCGGGCAGGAAATCCAAAGTCTGGGATCATTTTGGGAAGCTAAAGGCTAAAGGCTAAAGGACAACACCAAGAAGGTGACATGTAAACTTTGAAATCAAACATTACCTCATCATTTGATCATTAGAAACTTGTAAGTAGCTTATCGTAGCCACTTGCTCGCTTTAACTTAGCCTAGATGAATATGCTCTCTCAGGCTCATCCAGGTGGTTTACGTTTGTGCACAAACAAGTTCATAAGTTGTGCAAAATGAATTTCCTGCCGGTTTCAGAATCATTACAGCTTTTGTCTGTGTCGTTAACATGCGGCTAATTTCCTGTTTGTTAAGTAATCTCAGGTCAGCTGTGCAGTAGCTGTCAGCTGTACTGATCCTCGATCCGTCCCGCACGTTTCAAACGTCACACTTTCAGGTCTGGCTGAAACATTTCCTTGCAGCTGCTATTTCTGTCTGGCTCAGTCCAGACTGTGGATTCAGAGTCTCCTGGGATCCAGACTTCAGCAGCACCTCAAACCCACGCAGGTGTCCACCTGTCTGAGGCGCCGTGATTCAATTATCTGATCTGCTTCTGTAATGACAGGCCGTGCATCAGCACATCTCGATCCTGCTCACGGTGCTCGGTCTGATCTGTGACACCACCTTGCATGACTCAGTGTCTCTCCCTCACCTTTACTTTCAGATCAAACTCCACCTGTGCAACTGACTGATATAAGCTGTGGCAGAAATTAGAGGCAGTATATTCAGTGTCTCCCTCGGACCGAAACATTCAGATGACTTGACACTAAAACTGCAACTTTCTTTGTAATGGAGTCCGGAGAGCCATCCGATATTGAGTGTATGAGTACAATCATAGAACGTCCACTTCGTAGGGTGTTATCTCTGACCTATCTGTGTGATCCTTGTTGTTCCTCATCTGATGTAGCACTCTGTCATTGTTCACAGCAAATAAGGGGCTTGGTTTCACACTCCAGTCAGCCAGATGGAAATTGTGCCGTTTATGTTTCGTAGAGATTAAATCATGTCTCAGTTTTGTTGTGACAAATCGTGATTCTCCCTTTTGTCTTACATCTCACTCACTGTGGTGTTTGAAACAGGCTGTATCTCCTTCCCTCAGTCGCACTCTTTTCCTCAGTCTGGTCTACCTTCTCCGCTCTCGTCTTCGGTAGGCTGGACGGCGAACAGCTCTGGTGATGGTGGAACAGATTAACACGCCGTATTGATGGCTGAGCAAGCTGCCGACGGCGTCACGCTGACTCTTCCCCATGGGCTTCACGCTGCAAAAAAATGACCCAGATAATGAATAATTTAATCTGATAGTGGCCTGAAATGTTTTCTTAAAATAGGTGATGAAAGCGTGTGTGTCAGAGAATGAGGCTCTTTAACTTTTTTGCAGTCCAATTCAGCAAAGACTTTTCGGCCACCTGCAGCGTCTCAAGGTGCTGGACGCTGTAGCTGATGTTGGTATTAGCAGTGTAGGAAGGGATCAGGTGTGGTAATGTAGTCTGCTGTGACTTTGAAGCCAGAGGGAACTCTGGGACATATGGAGCTGTTTGTCTCTGTACTGCTGCTTTATACACTGGAGGTTACTGGAGTGTGTGTTAATGATGTTGTTTTTGGGGGTAAATGACCCTCCTGAGGGCTTTTAAAAGTGTAGGCATGGAGGAGAGGGTGAAGAATTGATTAGACAATCAGGATTTTCTGGTTCCAGATTCTGCGTCTCTGTTTTATATCATGCAAACTTTAATATCTTTTGCTTTCGGATTGTTGCTCGAAAAGAACAAGACATATGAAGGCGTCAAAATCTCACATTTTAAAGACAATAAGTATGTTAATTGAAATAGCAGATTAATGGATGAAAAGTTGTTGCAGCTTATTAGTTAGTCGACTAAACAATCAAATGTTGCTACCTTCCCCAGTTGGCACCAGAAATACTAGTCAGTAAAACAGAATTTTAATATTTTTTTAAATAAAAGTTATGTTTTTGTTCATATTATGCCTTTATTTGAAAGGACAGTGCAGAGAGACAGGAAACTATGGCACAGAGAGAAGGGGAATGACATCTCTCTGGCCGGCTGGCTGGGAGTTGAACTGGAAACTCGCTGCTCAGACAATCGACACTCATGTGGTACGCACCCCAACCACTCGGATATTGGGTTGCCCCAAAACTTTAATATTTTATTCATGTACAACATTGGTTAAGTGTTGCGTCTAAAACCTTACGCAGCCACCTGCCAGCAGATGGGGCTGCGGCCTTCCTCTCCCCATGCTGATGCCTTGGCGTAAACAAACAAGGTGGGAAGTGGTTTGTAAAACCAGTAAAAAATACAAGTAAGGTTTTATGTAGGTTGTGTCAAAATAAACTAGAACATAACCACTCTATGAATACAACTTTAACCACATTCAGCACAGGCGTGTGGACGTTAACCTGCAATGTAAGAAAGCGGCTGCTGCTAGCACTGCTAACGTTTAGCCAAACTTGGAAAAACCAATATGAGATTGTTTACCCACAGACGCTGTGATCCCGCTCGGTCTGAAAAGTTAACGCAGTGTTTTCTTTCTTTTAGACTAGAAGTCGACTAGGATAAATTTAAATTTACGTTTTTAGAAACAAATCAGACGTGTTTTAGGCTCAACTTGAGCCTTGTAGCATTTGTTTTCCTTCTTCTGCCATTTCGGTGCAAAAATAATTAGAAATTTTTCACATAAACATGATCAGAAGTAAGGATGGGTACGAGTACTTTTATATTATTATTATTCAAGTAGCATTTCACCACTTGCGCACCTGCCCATGTGTTGTTTTTGGCTATAATAGATACAAAACTCAGTTGGCGTTACGTGCCCCATGGCAGCCATGACCAGGAAAAGTTATGCCTGGAAATACTTTGATAAAAAAAGATGACGATAACGTGCAGTACAAGATATGTGGCGTTAAACTTGGTTATCATGTTCTCGGACCGCCATACAGTAGGCCTGGTCGCGGAGGTCCGTGTCCGACTGGAAACACAAGCTTAACATTGTTTCCGCTTGTGTTTCCAGTTGGACACACACCTCCCATATTTCTTTTTTTAAGGTAAAAATGTATTTATATGTACATATATATAATTTTCGAGTAATCGAGTACTTATTGAAATTACTGAAAATGCCCATCCGTAATCCGAAGCAATTTAGATGTATATATACTGTCTCTCATAAAGTTGGAATAATTTTGTTTTCAGACACAAGCCTCTGTTTATTCCTATTTAAACGCATCAGTAATCACTTTTGACCAGGTGCAATGATTACATTACGTGTCCCAATTACCCAGGTGAAATCAAATAAATCACATTGTCACAATCATTTCATGGAAAAAGGAAAAAATTATTTTATTCCAACTTTATGAGCAACAGTGTATAATGTACTGATTTATGTTCATCTTTAGTTTTATGTGTGTGTTACTGGAATATGTCTTGTTATATACGTTTTTCAGGTATAGCATCTTATATAAATCCATGTGAGATTACCCAAATGTTACACAGAATTAATTACACTGAAATAACCATTTAACTTATAATGCAGGGAAATCATGATGAAGGGTTAGAATTACTAATTAGCATATAGATAATACTGATAATACCGAACAGTAAAGTATGTCTTTCAAGATTTAGGTAAACTACAGTGTAAAAAGCCATGTGAATGTGTGTGTGTGTGTGTGTGTGTGTGTGTGAAGCCCAAGATGTGTCAGCAGTGTGAACGCAGCTGCAGCTTGAAGTGATAATGAGCATGTCCTCACTATTATTATTATTATTAATATTATTATTATTATTATTATTATTGTCGATGCTGTTAACTGGTACACCTACATCAGACTCCCCCCTCATTAATTTAAGAATCTGCAGCTGTGTTTCCCTGCTGTGACTCTGAGGAAAAGGGCAGAGACGTCATGTTCAGTCAGCTGCAGCATATTCTGAGCAACGGTTTTGGGATCAGGGTTTCCTACAAAGTGACTCCCTGTGCAGTCTGGTGAGGAAATCCAGATTTGATTTTTCCTGCATTTGGTGGACTTTAAGATGCATCTTATTTTCCTCTTCTTCTGTGTTTTATTTGAAGTGTTGATCCATAAGAAGATATATTTGTGCTTTCAAGAACCAAAAACCATCTCAGTGTAGTTTTACATCTCCTCTCTCAGGCTTCTCTCTGGAGCTCTAGTAACAACAGGTCAGTGAGCCAATCAGAAGAGAGGGTCTTTACATTTTGGTTCCATTAAAGGTATTCTCAATTAGGCATTAGAGTTCCTGTTTGCAGTCCACCCAAGGATTTACAGACACCTATCACTGGATCACTTTGACACTGAAGAAATGTCAAAAATGTGATGATTCTCTGGCAGGTTCTGAAGTTATAACAAGCGTCTTTTTTCCGTGATTTTTGAGCAGTTTTATGGACGTTTGTTTGCGATCGACATTGGCGATAACGATGTCGCAGGGAAGCGCAAGTCACACTGAATCTTATGTCTGTGTGTTCAGACTCCAGTGTTATGACTCTGGGACGTAGCAGCTTAATCACCTCCGTGAGCTGTGTGTCGTCCAAACTACAATCACCAATACCTGCATACACCTGTCCCTTTCACCTCATGCAGTATCTCTGTCTCACACACACACACACACACACACACACACACACTCTCACACACACACACACACACACACACCCCAGGGAGGGAGGGAGGCGCCTCACACTTTTAAGACCTTTATTACAGACAGTGGTAAACTGGGAAAATTCTAAGCACTTGAATGCATCATAAGATCCAGTGAGATCCCAGCACAAATCCTCACAGATGTTCTCATCTATCTATCAATCAATCAATCAATCAATCAATGTATCTACCTACCTACCTATCTATCTATCTATCTATCTATCTATCTATCTTAAAAGAAAAGGTAAGATGCATTCATATTTAAAGCTATTGAGTGATTGGCAGATAAATAAAAAAAAGAAATAATGGGACTGAAGGGGTTTGCAGTAACCTTTAAGTTGTTTAAACCCACTTAAACATACAACTACTTGTTTTTGGATGAACAGATCAGACACACCACTGTGAGTATGGATGTACTCCAAAGCCAGAGTCTCTCTGAGGATGCCCTGCTGTCTTGTAAAACTCTGATTTAACTGATTAACTGATCAAAGTCGTCTCCTCACAGCTGTTTCTCTCTGCATGAACCAGACTTCCACTTATTCTAAACTAAGGGACTGATCTGTGCTACACTCCAACTTCCTCCTCATTAGTGTTAGCTGCTGTTTCTGGTGTTTGATTTGTACTTTTATGCCCCTTCATGACGTATTCTTTTTTCTGTGCATCTTCACCCCCCCCCCCCTCCAAAAAAAAACCACGAGCGAGAACACAGCAGTTGGTACGAATGACTGCGGGGGAGTCTTGTATTAGCCTCCTCCGTCTCTCGGCTCGTTCCTGTCCGGTGTCTGTGTCCCGCCTTCACTTCCCGCCCACTGCCGAGTCCATAACACATCCACATCATTAAATCACAGAGCCCAGAAGACGCGGAGATCCAGGCTCCCTGGTGGAAACGCTGCCTTCTGGTTTCTGTTGCAAACCAAACCCCAACACACCCTGGCTGTAAAATCAGCACCGCTCTTTTATATGCAGTATGTGTCTGTCTGTATTAACTGTGTGTGTGTGTTATTTTATTTCCCAGAGTGACTCAGGATGAGTGAGCCAGCAGTTTTTCATCATCTCGCTGCAGGACATTTTGTCACTTGGCTGTTTTTCCGAAGCTTTGAACCTTAAAGTTCGACTTCTGCGACCACCCTGCTCCAACTCACGCACCTCCTGCGTCACTCATTTACTCTGAGAGTTCAAATGCAATATGTGGATTTGCATATGAATAGGACAAGAACATGCAGATTTTATTCCTGCAGGTGTTCGTGAGTTTACTGAACTTTGTTCCGTGCTGCTGGCGCCCTGAAGGGCTTGACGAGCTTTAAAAGACAGAAGAGACTAGGGTGAGTTCTTTCCTCCATTACGGCTGTATCCAGATAAAGAACAAGCTCGTTATATCCTTATATTTACATCTTATTTCTGTATGAAGTTCATACCATCATGTCAGCGTGATGCAATGACCCCAAGGAGGCCACAATCAGCTGATTCAAATCTCGAGTCCGAGTCCAAGACATCAAGTTTGAGCAACAACTCCTCCAACCTGAACAACCACACAGGTCGTTCTTTTTCAACCCTCTGATACGATTCATAGGAGTGTCTCCTGAAAAGGTGCCCTTAAGGCGGCAGGCATACTGGACCTCGGTTGCCATGGTTACATTAATGAACACACAGATTGTACTGGGAGGGGCGTACCACCCTTCGTCGCCATGGTTACTAAAATAACGGTCATGGCTTGGTTAGGTTTAGGAAAAGATCATGATTTGGGTTACAATAAGTTCTTCCTCAACATTAGACAATCTTTGTTGTCATGGTTACAACAGCAAACGGTCATGGACAATAGAAAAAACATAAACTGCTACTTCCACATGGGAATGGAACACCGCTCTCATATTCATCCATCCACCACAACCTCCTCCTGACGTGGACTTTGTCTCTCTTTATACTACGTTACCACACTTTTGCCTTTGCTCCTGTCATAATTACTACGACCATTAGATGTCTCCTAGCAACAAAACATAACTCTTGTACGTAACTTAGAAGTCCAAGATGGCCTCAAGTGCTCTAACTATCAATATCTTATGCAAAATTATTTTGGCCTGTTACAAAAAAACTAAGAAAAAGTCAAGTCACGAAAAAACAACATTGAACCTGTCAACCTTCCAACCTAATCATAATCCATACATGACCTATGAATGAACTGGTAAATAACTATGTCACCATCTTGTGTCAGGAATACTGAGTTGGTGTGTCATTTCTACTTTACTTCTAAGTAAACCACAGGTCAGTTGTTGTTTCACTGCAAGAACATTTAAGGTTTCTAAGCTGACAGGCTTTCGTCAGTGCCTTCCAAAACACAAATGATTGGTAAGAAAACAATTCACGTGTCTGTTTTCTGCTGCCTCTGTGTTAAAGTTTTATTAAGGCAGCTGGCACTGCTCGGATAAGATCCAGAGAAGATTATCTTTGTGGTTGGAAACCAATGTTGACTGTTGGTATGAGATGGGAAGCAAACACAGTGTTTGTTGTCAAAGTGCAACACTTTGTGCGCCCAAACATCCGCCCCAACCTCCTCCATCGGTTGTCAGGAAAACATATAAATGTTTGAACAAAGGCCAAATGCCGGCGTCTTATCTAGTGAGCACAGTCTCAAGAAGAATATGGAAACTTCAGCTCAAAGAAGCGATGATGGAGTAAGACTCTGTGACCTGAGACGCTCTCTCAGCTCAGACCTGGACTTTAAACAAACTGGATGAGCCAAAGCTAATCAATTAATCAGACAGTCCAGAGCATATAGATCCTGAATGATAAATCTACCAGCCGAGGCCCAATCAGGTGAGCAGTGTTCGGGGTCAAAGAGGTGACAGGAAGTCGATAGAACAAGCTTGTCCTGACTAAAGCTTCAGTCAATTCTTCTGCAGTTTATCTGATGCTCTGAAATAAGACTTCTTCTGTGTTTTATTTATGGTTTAAGGTGCTACAAAGCAACGCTGGAGGGGCCGAGGTATTCTCTAAACCTCTGAGAAGTCGATGAGACAAAGCCAGGTTGGGGGGCCGGTTGGTTTAAACCATGAGACGCAGCCCGCAGCTGAGAATCTATGGAATAACAACACTCTAAATAAAAAAGTGACTCAGTCTCTGACAGGTTTAAAAGCCTGCTGCTGTCACGACGAGTCCCAGACTCCCTCTGCAATGACTGCGCAGTCTGACCTGGGAGCTGACACACGGCGCTGCTGAGAGGTTTATGCTCCTCCACGTTTATTTAAACCTGCTGGACGACCTTGAGAGCAGCAGCAGCAGCAGCAGCAGCAGCAGCAGCTCTTTTTTTCTTTAGTTTAAGTCATCCTGAGACAATATCCTACACAAAGACAGAGGAAGAGTTTTGTTGAGGTTATTTCTCCTGTTTGGAGTTAACACTTTATTTTAGGTGTGTTAAGTTTTTTATTGGTTTCCAGATGAAAGAAATTGCTCCATTTAAACCACACTGAAAATTGTCATTCATTTATTATTGGAAACTGTGTTGTTCATTTATGCTGAATTATCTGTTTGTTTGTCCCAAGAAAAGTTGCATCGAGGACAACTGGGCTTGGTTGTAGGTACCTGAAGACATTTCACCTGCTGATCCAGGAGGTTTCTTCAGTTCTGACTGACGGCTGAGGAGTCCTTGGTATTTAACCTCTGTGGGGTCACCATCAAGGCCACTGATGTCACTTGGTTTGTTAGTGCTCCTGGCTGTTGTAACAGTAGTTTTCAGAGGCACCTGAGACCAAGTGTGAATGCTTGTGGAATCTCATAGGATGGTGTTGTAGATGGGGGATAAGTTAAGAAATGGTTTTTGTACTCCTTTACACCTCTTTCAAACCACTTGTCCACCTGACCTGACATTCCTCTCTGCGGTGTCATCTCAGACAAACTCGACCGCCCATCCCCTTTTACCGTTTACTCATGTTTAAAAATCCAGATTATACAGACTTTGTTCAGTGGTCGTAGAGGCTTTGATAACCAGCCCTCATTGAGATTCTGCTGCAGTTTTGATCTTGTTGTGGATGCTGTGTGTGCATCACTTCTTTTCTCAGCTGTTGATGCATCTCTGCAGCACAGCGGGCTCATCATGCTCTTATTCTGCTTTTATAGACACTTTACAGAAGATTTCCAGCGAGAGGCAGAGCACTTTCATGTGTGTGTGCAGATTTGCTCATCAGCTGAGACTTCAGCCTGCAGTGTTTCGGAGGAGAGACTGGCAAAGACGCGCTTTCATATTTAGAAATGGTGGCGAATGAATTAAGCAAAGGGTAAACTGAGTATTGTGATCATTAAAAAGCTAGCAACAACAGAACACCAATCAGTTGTTGTTTCGGAAAAGCAGTAATTATTTTACACAGATTCTGACAGTGTTGCTGTTTGCTGTGGTTTCCCACAGAAAATCCAAATGTTGAGCGATAACTGCAGCCTGACTGTGTCCAGTCAAATAAAGACACCAATTATCATATTTACTCCCCGTGCAACGAGCAGGTCTGCGCTCCAGATATGACTGCATGGCGGAGAAGCGGGGAGGGAGGGGGGATAATGGGCAAAATGTTTTTTTTCCCAGCCTGCTGTTCTTTCAGTCACCATGGAAACTAAAATGCCAAACACAGCGGTGCTTCGTTCCCAGAAAATGGCACACATCAGGGGTGGAGAGAAAAAACAAAAAAAGAAATGTGATGCTTCATACTGCAAACTCAGAGAAATGTGTCAGTACCGTTACTTTTCAGAATAAAAGCACTGTGACATCTGCTGTGTTAAAGCACAATAACACACCTGTGACTTTATCAGGCTGCATTTAGACTCTGCTGCAGAGAGGTGTGTTGCTCTAAAGCAGCTATAGGTAACGGCAGCATCGTATCTTCTTTTTCTTCTTCATCCTGCACACATTTCCAGTGAAAGTATCGGATTCATAACAGGTTAGGTCAAGTGTAGCAGCGAGGCTGTGTTTGGAGATACAGTCCACCAGTCTTATTGAAGGATTTGGGATGTGTGGGCAGGTGCTGCCATCCTGTATCCTTTCATTTTCAAGACTGTCTACCCAAGAAAAACCGCAACATAGATGTTTACGTTCAAGTGACAGCGCCCTCTAGCTGCCATAAGAATTATACCCATTGAAAAGACAGGAGGAAGTGGCGTAACACTCTTATATAGTGACAAAGACTTCTTCATGGAGACCACACTTCATTTAAAAAAATTCAGTGCACTGCAAGATTTGAAAAAATTGTCCCAAATTTTGGATCTCATCTTATCTCTACCATCTTATCTCTCTCATCTCTATTGTTTCATCTTTATCATTTCATTTCATCTCTCTCATCTCTATTATCTCATCTCTCATCTCACTCATCTCATCTCTCCCATGTCATCTCTCTCATCTCATCTTTCTCATTTCTATTCTCATCCCTCTCATCTCACTCATCCAATCTCCTTAATCTCATCTCTCTCATCTATCTGATCTCTATCATCTCATCTCTATCATCTCATCCTTCTCATCTCACTCATCTCTCTCATCTCACTCATCTCATCTCTCTCATCTATTTGATCTCTATCATCTCATCTCTATCATCTCATCTCTATCATCTCATCCTTCTCATCTCACTCATCTCATCTCATCTCTCTCATCACATAAATGTGTGTCATATTATGTAAAAGAAACATTGATATTTCCCTGTTGTAAGCCCTGTTGTCGCCTCCTGTCATGACTCTGCAGCCTGACCTTCTGAAATTAGAATCACTGTTGATAAAACAAACGTCATATACACAAACTGACACAAAGACAAACAATAAACAACCCAGAGAAATAAAACTCTCACTAAATGACCTTAAGAAAGAACCAGAAGATCACACGTGTTTATGTGAGAGTTCAGGCCCAGCTCTGTTACAGCTGGTTTTTAGACTCAGTCCATCTTTCTACTCTTCTTTTCCACTCCAGTTGTTCATTATTTAATATTTCTATTTGTTCATCTTTTTAATCACTTTTGTATTTATGTGTGTATTTCCATGGAAGCTGGAGGAGTTGGGATGAAGAGGGAGGGAGGTGATGCTTTTTTTCCCCCATCAGTGAGAACAGATTCTGATGATCCTGCATTATTTTTGTCAGGAGTGTTTACAAAGCATCAAATCTCTCACTGCTGCTCTCACATGTTGAAGGTTTGATGTTTGTGCTGTTGTTGTACTGAAGTGATCAAACCTCAGATCTCCAGGTGAAGCTGACACACTGCAGGAAACAGCAGATATTTCAGACCTTCAGCTGGAGACACCCACAATCAGTTCATCATATTAAGTTGGGTGGAGTGTTTTTCACTTCCTTTTAAAACCTAGAATAAGACTTTTATTTTTGGTCCCGCTCTTGGGCTTGTTTGATTTTTATCTATTGAGGTCAAACATTTTGGAAAAGCTCCTGATGTAAAACTCTCAGAGGAGTCAGCTTTAATTCAGTCAGACTGTGGGATGAGGTAATGATGGTGGCGGCAGATGTCTGGTCTTACACTAATAAACTGACTCTAACATGTAATCACCCTTTATACCTTTAAACTCACCTTTCACTTGCATCATTTACAAGCTTAAGGCACAGCCACTACAGGTCTTATATTGTTATTTTCAGAATAACTTGGGCTTCTAATATCCGGATTAACACACTCGTGGGCCCTGGGGAAAAAATGAGGCTTTGCCGTAAACAAACTGCCAGAAGGCTCAGCCTGGAACCCCCTGAGGGTTTTGGGCACCCCAGTCAAAGCCTGCCAGTTTGTAGATGTAGAGCTCTCAATAACAAAAAATATGTATGCAACTTAAAAGAATTACAATTTTCCCTGCATGTCAATACATGTAAATATCTGAATGTGAAAATATAGAGTGTTCTATCAATATAATAATCATGTTTATGAGACATTATGTTAGCTTTGTCAAAGAATAGATGATAGTGTAGTGGTGATGGTGCAACACAAGCAGAAGAAACGTAATTTTTATGTTTAAATTACAGTTTTTATGCTTCCTGCAAAGCTGAAGTGATTTAATTGCCAAAACAGTAACGTAGCTGCTCAGCGTTCTGCTTCAAACAAATGACTGTTTTCATTATTTTGAAACACTGTAAGGGCTTCTCATGTTGGCTGTTTCAAGAATGAACTTTCAGTCTCCATGTTTTTTAGTTGAAAGCTAAGGAGCTCCAGCCATCGTTGTGTAAGAGAGGTTATAATACGTCCTCTGAGCAGTGCTACCTCTTCAGGACTGGACTGGATGCTACATTGACTCAGTATCGGAAAGTGATAAGGCTAGCTGTTTAGCATGCTAACTAAGAATAAGTGATAGAAATAGAAGGAAAATGAGACTCTCCACCTCTCGAGACAGCTGTTAGTGAGGAATAAAGTTCAATGCTGAACTCACAACGTCTTCTAGACTGATAAGTAAACAGCTGTTAATGCTAACGTTAGCTCCTTTAAAGTGCTCAGAACAAAAATGAAATTTGATCATCTACAATTCCAATGCAACTGGAGTAAGTCCTGTTGCAACATTGTTTTGCAGGATCATGTGCTAAATTTTAGCACTACAATTCCCATCATGCTTTGGGTTGTAAACAGGAAGCGAGGAAGAAACCAATGTTGCCATGGGAACAGTCACGTATTCCACATTATTGGATGAATCTGCACCTGAAAATTCATTTTATATTAGCTACTAGCAAGTTATGCAGAAGCTGTTGGGACTAGATTTTAGTGTGTAACAGGTCGGAGGTCATGTTGAAATATGTTCAGCGCTCAGTGGTTGTTTCTGTCTCAGGGTGACTGACCCATGACCTCACAGACCACACTGAGGGAAAACTGAGTGATGGATTAATCAGGCTGCAGCAATAATGCTGAATCAACGCAGGATGATTGTGTGACTTGTAGAACACATAATAATTACGCACTGATTAAAGGATGTGAAATGAAAGTAGTAATCTCTAGTGGGCGGATTTTCACAGAAGAGTTACCTGACACAAACACACACACGCACATTCATGATAAGATACACAGCCAGAACTTAAGAGCAGAAGCCAATTAAAATTTAACTGGAGAAATCATCCTTGAATAAACAGAGGGGGAAACACTGCTGTGATTTTTCATTAAAGTTTGATTGTATTGCTGTGGGGTTAAATCAAAATGTAACAATATAACAATAAAGTTACACTTTGTAGTACAAGTATAAAAAATTAATCGTTGGACTAAAAGGCGTAAAAATTCATTGTGATTCGGACATTTTTAAACACTGGATACCTCATTTTTGAGCACAAGGAAAAGACACTGCACAGAATGTTCAGGACATGTTTGGACTCAGCATCACAAAGAATTCAACTCCACATACATGTAGCAGCATCTTTAAAATTATTCATGCCTTAAAATACATGAAAAAAAGCCTAGCTTCCTATTTCCTATTTTCTTTTTCGAGAATGAAGTCATGATATTACGAGAATAAAATCATAATTTTGATAATAAAATTATGATATTTAAAGAAAATAAGAAAAAGAGAAAAAAAACATTTTTTTTTGTTTTAATTTACATTAGCTGCAAATTTAAGCGTCATTTCACATCATAAAGGCCTATTTTTTTTCATCTTGTTTTAGTCAAACTAATATTGCTGCATAGTTCTGGAGAAATGATAGATTTCTTCAACACCTGCCACCTGGAAAATCTGAAGCGTACAGGCTGGTGATTGGCGTGTTCCTGTCCAATTAGGTGTAGAAGATGTTCAAGAATTCTCATAATCACGTCTGCTTCGATCAAATTTACTCTTTCAGCTGTGCGACAGTGTTGAGATGCGGCTGCAAAGCCCCCTGCCAGGAGCTGTTGCTCTCACTGTTATCAGCTTCATATTCCTGAGGAGATAAAAGCTTGTCTCAAGGACTGCTGTCTTAACAGTTCAATTCACTACAAGCTACAAAAGAAAATGTGTATTTTCATACTTCAGTCTGACAGTGGCATTTTTTGCTGTCACGTCTTTTACTTTGTGATGTTCCACATGGAACGTTTATCCGATCACTGCCATCTGGTATATATATATATAGATTAGATTGACTGGTTCACTCTGTCTTAGATTAGAAGCCTCAGCCTTTAAAAACAAAGTGTGACTTTTTCACTTTGAGATGGACGGTGTCTTCTCTTCGTTTAGACTGTCTCTCCTCTGGTCCAGGAGCTGCTTTAACAAAGACAGAGTCTGACTGTGGCTCAGATTGAACAAACAGTCAGACTTCAGATAGACTCAGTCTAAACTCATCTGTTGCACAAAGCACTTTAGTTCTGGACTATCTTAAACCGAACTGTGGCACAATGAATTCTGGGTAAATTAAGACTTTTTTCAAAATAAAAAAAATGGCCGACTGAAGAACTGCATCCAACTACTGAGCTCCGTTTACCCTCAGCATAAAATGTTTGTGCTGCAGAATAATTGAACAGTTACGAGGACATTTTACTTGAAGAGTGAAACAATAAAAAGAAAAATGTCAAAAAACAAATTATGAGCCAAGTTTTCCTGTCTTGTTGTTCGGTGCTACTGGTCAGCGTAGGTGTCATTGATTGTTACCATGGTAACATTGGTCTTAGGCCTGAGTTAGTGTGGGGGTAAGATGTCTAATGTTTTAGGCCTAAAATTAGTCAGTCTTTATTTTTGTGAAACGGTCTTACTTGTATTAGACTGATCTAGGAGCCAAATTAAGACTGGACCAACACTACAGACCAGTCTGAGATATCTTTGTGAAACCAGCTCCGGCTCTGCATCCTCACTTCGAGCAGATAAAGCTCCGTGGGTATAAAAGTGACACGAGTGTGAGTTGTTAAGAATGCAGCAGCATGTAGCGGAGCCTGAGGATGAACAGCATTAAGCAGAAGGTCAGAGAGAAAGTCTTTGTATAAGTACGCATACAGAGCCTGTGCCTTAACACATGATGCATACATTACTCCCATATCCGAGGCCATGTGTGCATCATGATGTCACACGCCAAGGAGACTGGGCCAAACCAGTGGTTCTGCATTTTTTAGCTTATTTAGTACAAGTCACATATACTCTCCTTCACAGCTAAATGCAAAGAAAGAAATGTGGATGTGTTTTGTGTAGAGCTCCTAGAAGTCAAGCAGACTTGTAGCAGATATGAAACCTTTCATTAAGTTTGTATTCATTTTTTCAGAGGTATATTATTTTTGGGAGACGCATCGATCAGCCACTTACCTGTTTTTATGTTGCGGCTGATTGGAATGTGGAGACTTTTCAAATAGTCTGCATGAATCCAGACTTGATGTTTGCTGTCATGTATGTCATGTGATTATGGCATTTATCTTCATTATAGATTAATCTGCAGATCATTAATCATAAATCTATTGATTGTTTGGTTATGAAATTAAAATGTCAGAAAACATGTCCATCACATTTGTTCTAACTGGTTTTCACTTGGTTTTGTCCAACCAACCAAAACATATTTGCTATGTTATAACAGAGACAACCAACAGGTGAAGCTGCAGCCAGAATTTATTTTTACATTTCTTTAAAGCACCATATAGTCTAAATGTGGATGTCCATGTGTTGTTTGATTATAAAGCAGGTCGAGGTTCTATATCAATACTGTGAAAGTATCAAAGCCTCAGTCCACAGAGAAATGCACACAGCCTGTATTCAGAAACTGAGCCTTAAAACCAGCCGTCAGGACTTCTGGAACTTTGTGATGTCACAACAAAGCAGTTACTGCTCTCAGCCACGTCCCAAGACAAACCTTGCAGGATGTGGTTTCTCTAAATGTTTATCTGAAATCTGCTATATTTTTTATTGGATCACTCAGAAAACAGTCAGTCAACCAGAAGAGAGGTTCAGAGCCCGATGTGTTGTTACTAGAGCTCCAGAGAGAAGCCTGAGAGAGGAGATGTAAAACTGCTCTAACATGGTTTTTGTTCTTAAAATCACAAATGTATCTTCTGATGTATCAACACTTCAGATAAAACACAGGAGAAGAGAAAAATATGGATCTTTAAAAAATCGTCAGAGTCGAAATGAGAGCAAGGTAAATAGAACATATTAAAGATTGAATTTATTGTGTTGAGCTATTAAATTACATGTACTGTCACTTTGTGATACACATCCTGCATCAGTCGATCTTAGTCCCACTTTTTTCTCCACAGTTATTTACCATTTTCTGCAAAAGTTGTTGCCTTGTTTTTTTGCAGATTTGTCTCCACAACGTCTGTCATTGTCTTTAAAAACAGAAATGAACTCTCAGCCAAGTGGAGAGTCGTATCTCTTCCTTATAGAAAAGACAATCCAGTTTTACTATTCATCCAGAATTCACAGAGCCATACTTGTAACCTGTGTTTGGAGTTGTTGTTTTAAAATAGATGTAGAGCAAAAAAAGTTATAATAGTGGATATTTATATGATGGACTGAGTGTCTTGGGCAAATCTACAATCTTCTTTCAAATCAGTCACTTGCCTATTCTCCTGTCAGTCCCCATTCTCTCTGACACCTTTTGGTGGCAAAATATATGAATGGAGGGTGTTGAAGCATCCCCACTTCCTCCTCCTCCCTCTTGCCTTCCTGGCTGATGGATTTATCTGGTGAACTAATTCAGGGATCAGGGTCTCGACTGGGATTCGCCTCAGTGTGTTGGAGATCAGGCATCAGCTGTTATTCCGAGACTTTCCGAGTTTGGATAAGAAGATCTCAAGATCCTCCGTCAAGATTGTCTGCCCACCACTTGTGGAGCTGCTGTGTTTTATGGCTCGGCTATGACCACCGCTACACCTCCATTCATCCCAATCCCTAAAACATCCAGATAGTGTTCCTCCTCTCACCCCGGGGACACACACATTCAACAACAAGATCTATCTTCTCCCTCTGAGGCGGTGGTGATGAATTGGCTCGGCGGCTGTGCCAAAACAGCCCAACTCTGCGGCACCGAGCCTGCAGGGACGCCACAGGGTCACACTGACTCCCACTAATTCATGAGTCCTGGAGTTTAACAAGCCAGGGCGATACGTAGTCTCTACTATAGATAAAGATTTTATATCAGATAGATATTTTACTGCAGTGGTTGTACGAGGTGCCAAACACTTTACATTAACCCTCACTGAAATTTGTAAGCCAACAGTAATGTAATTTATGTAATGTAATGTACAGTAATAAAGCCCTCTCTACAGCATTAAGAAACAATCTCTTAAAGTTTTTTATTTAATATGGGCACTGTGGTAGACCCTGGATCCAATCCAAACAGGGATCTTTGTTTAATGCCATTCCCCATCTCTATATGTCTTTGCATTTCCTGTCATCTCTCTACTGTTGCCTATAGTTTAGTAAATGCATAAAAATCCCATAAATATACAAGGGCTCCTTTTCTTGAACTGTCCTGACCCTTTAAAATCACTGACATTAATGATGAGCTTGACTGGGGCAGCCTCGAGAGGTACAGTACCTTTACTGTAGCGGACCTGTTTCCTGGAAATTACATTTATTTGCAACTAATTTGCAACAGCAAGTTTATTATGAAGGTTAAGACCGGATCACGTTTTCTATTTACGTAACGAGGAGATGTTTAAACACTCAGAGAAACTATGATACTATATGTACCTTTAAACTATTTGCTAAGTTTGTCCTTTCAAAGAGAGACTTTAATAACAGTCCCCTCTCGGTCTGGATTCCTGTCAAGGCAGGTTCAGTTCAGTCTATCACTTACTGATAGAAAATTGTCTGAGGTGAGTGGCTGACAAACAGCATGAAAAACACACACCCATGAAAGACTTGTGTGCGTAAAGCTGCATTAAAAAGCAGAGTCAGTCTGTTTGGCCTCATTTAAGATGGTTACTTTAGTGCGAATGAAAGTTTTTGTGTGTTGTATTTTGGGCCAGAGGTGCTTTGGAGCATCTGGCTGGTTGGAGTGTCCGAAAGGAGCGGAGCGGTGACTGGGGTGTGAAGGAGCCTCAGTGATGAAGTCTGCTTTTCTTTTTGCATGACTGTAAAGGTCTGAGAGTTGGGTTTGGGTGGTGTCTGTATTTTTGGTGTCACGCTTGAAGATTCTTGCTTTTCTCTGTAGAGAAGTTGTACCTGGATGCAGTGTTAAATGCCGGGCCTATCTGTTGTTAGTGGCTCCGTGGTCTCTTGAACCTTCAGTCTTCTCTCCTTGATAAACCAGTTTTTCAGTGTCATGACTTAAGGCTGTTGTGCAGTACTGTATGAACAGCTCAGTTGTGTTTTCAGCTCTGCCAGCTTCAGACGCTTCTTACTGAGGAGGTGGGAATAAAAACCAGAGGCGAAGATGAAATGTCACACTAGTCAAGCGTGTTTTATCGCTGTATTCGCTGTGACCTACTTGGGGCTTTATGTGTTCCTCTTTAATTGCCAGCATGAAAATCTGTGAGCCCCCGGATGTGCTGCACATGTGCCAAGAGGTGTCAGTCAAAATGCAAACACCCCCAAACTCAGATGAGTCATCCCAGCGTCACAGACTCCGAGTCCTGAACCAACTTCACTGCAGTCCAACACTTTTTCCCTGTCTTCACGTGGACTGTTCCTCTGTCGTCATGACGACTTTTCCTCCTCTGTCCTCATTGGTCTGTCCTCAGTCCGGCACTCTGGGCTTCGTCACATTGTGGAGCCTCAGCAGTGCGTCTCCATCTGGATCTTTCTGCTCCGTCTCCATTGAAGCTCTCTGTAGACAAGACTTATGCATTAAGAAGTGATGTTCACTCAGACATGTCTGATGTGAGGCAACAGCTCAGGGATCTGTGCAGTTAATGGACCACACATCTAATCTTTGAAGACACGTTCCTCTGGCCTAGATTTAAGCATATAGTCATTTAAGGGAACATAATGAAATGAAAAGTGCTAGACACGCTTTTTGTAATGTGAACTCTGTCAGGGTTTGGGGGTTCAGTTCTCTCTCAGGGAACCTAAACTGAAAGGTTTGGGTGAAATTGTCCAAAAGTAGAAAATGAATAATGAAGGAAACACATGATTAACTGCTCCCCCCAGGTTTTCAGAAACAAATATTTCTCCTGTAGTTTTGTTGCAACATACACACATAAGACTGTTTGTGCAAAGTCTTTACTAATGTCCTTACAATCACCATTAGCAGCGACCTCGAAAAGCTTTAGTAGCATCTAGTTAGCAAAAGGCTAGTGGCAAATTTTCTTATTAAATGTTAGCTTTCTCTTTCTTCACCATCAGTCTGATGACGCTACTTCACTGCTGCTGCTTTATGTGACCATGCTGAAGCACTTTGTGTCAGTTTGTGTCGACTCAACCGTGTGATCATTTTGGAGGCTGCAGTTTGTGAAGCAGATGAACTGTATTGGGTTGCTATTATTTTTGTCCACCACATTGATGTCAATGAGGCAGTGTTGTAGTCGAGTCACTGAACCTCGAGTACAAGTCAAGTCCCGAGTTGAGTTGAATCCCGAGTCCGAGACTGATTTCAAGAATCATCAAGTTTGAGTCTGAGTCCAGTTCCAGGATGGACTCCAACAGAGCCGACATACAAATAGAACAGGTCGACAAGTGACACAGCTGTCAACATTTCAAAGGGAGTTTATTCACTGTGTGGCCTCGTCTCCAAAGTCTGACTGCAGTCAGTGCTTTAGTCCGAGTCCAGGTCCAAGTCATCAGTGCTCAAGTCTAAGTGAAGACGAGTCCTGAAAATCAGGACTCAAATCGGATGACTGCTACAACACTGCTATGATACCAGGCTAAATAATACAAACATTCATTCATTGGCCATACCACTTATCCTTATAGACAAATATATATACAAACTCCACACAGAAACACCGCTGTGTCATGTTCAAGCCTGCAGAATGATCAGTGAATCAACATGTCTAAACCAATCAAAACCAAACTGAACATTTTAACCTTCATGGAGGAGGAGTTACTGCAGGACTGTTGTATTAGACTGACTTAGTTTTATCTGTGTGAAGAGTATGTGTATGTGCAGACAGATTGCATCTCTTCTGTATGAGTGGTGTCATTTGATTATTTGTTCAGAGCCACCTGGTTTCCTCCTGTCAGAATTAACACACTCTAATCCGATTATTGCTTACTTTGAGCAGCGACCTGATTCCAGAAATGTTCATGTAAATGACATTTGTGTTCAAACAGAGGACTGAGGGATGAGAGCAGCAGCAGTTTGTTGCTGACTGGAAGGAGGAGGAGGAGGAGGAGGAGGTGACGCGATTCGCTGCTGCCGTCACCAGTGTTAACAATTCCTTTTGAAGAATTTTTAGATGACTTCAACCCCCCCCCACCCCCACCCCTTTACTACACGCAGTGCAATTAAGGATTGGTGTATTTGCATTTAATGACACCTGTAGCTTTCCGCTCTCTGTCCTCAAGGTCACTGCTGCCTCACGCTGGTTTTCCTGTGTGGTCCTGATGTTTTTCTGAAGTGATGTCTGCAGATGGAGCGGGATTTAAACCTGCATCTGATTAGCCCAGTTCTTCAGCTCAAAATGCAGTTCCTGTTTTTTCATGACTGAAATATTGAGATCTATCCAGCATAGGTGGGTGAGAAGAGATGAATGTTTGCCATTCAGCTTGGCTGTAGGATGACAGTTTTATGAGGAGGAATTTTTAAAAATCTAGTAAAGAATTTACTAAAGAGATGTGACTGCATCTTCACAAATAAAACCAAACAACATACACACATTGACAGGTGATGGTAGTGGACCCCGTCATCAGCAAATCAGTGTCCACAACTCTACACTTTCAGTTTGGTGTCCTCACTAAAACCTCTGTAAACAGCGTCCTCTGACTGTAGAAGTTTGTCCTCACCTTCTGATTGGTGGGCTTGCTGGACCCAGAAAAAAAGCTGCTCATCCTTCTGCATGTTTTTGGAAGAAAACGTGATAATGGTGTAAATACAGCATTAATTTCAGTCTTAGTTTTCTATCAATTAACACAGAAATTTTGTCCACGGACCCTTTAACTGGCAGTACCGTTGTATTTGACCACTAGCAGCCATAGTTGTTTTGGCGGGAGTAAAGGAGGAAGTCAGGTGATGTATTATGAAGAGCGACAAACTTAACGACTGCTGTTGTCCATGACCATTTTACAACCTTAAACCTGCATGTTCATTATTGTGACCATGATGAAAAAGGTTCAGTATGCCTACCTATATGAGCTATATCCTATATATATTCTACGTACTACATTTACTTTTGCTATGCTTCATCCTGGCGTCCACTCTACTCCAAAGTTTTTGAGTCCCTGAAACAGAAACTTTTGAAAATGCTGCCTGACACGTTTTAGTTTGAAATCTCTGGGGTTGTGTTGTATTCTGGACAGGCAGACGAAGAGACCTTTGGAAACAACGACATAGACGCCCACGGTCGCTTCATGATTGGTTCTTATCAGCCTCAACTACCAGTGGTGAAAGCAACATGGATAATGAAACGCTACAACTGTTTTTTACTGTTCCTCGTTTGTGATATTTTCTGCAACTAACCAACTACGGAGTAGACAATCTGCTTCCTGTTTACACCAGTTCCCACATGCCCAGTGTATGTACATGGTCATCTATGTATGTGTTTTCGGGTGTGATAGTGTAAGGTTTAGATGTTAATTTATGTTGTCTATTGTTAATTTACTAAAAAATATACTTACAGTGTTTATACAGTTAACTATTTATTTACAAGTCTCAATATTTAAACGTGCATTTTTAAAAACAGTAACAGTAACTTCCTGAATCAAATCTAGTTTTCCTCTCATTTACCTCAGTCTAAGTCCTCCTCATCTCTCATTGGTTAGTTTAGTGACATGTGACTTAGAGACAGGAAGTGTAGTTGTTGTAAAGTGTACATGTGGAGAAAAGTAAAAACTGCTGCTTGAAAAGTGCTGCTCTGTCTCCATCCAGTTGTTTCTTTTTATGAGGAGTGATCCATTCCAACATGTTACAACAGTCTGAACGGAGATCGTTCCTGCGGCAGTATGGATGGAGCCTGAGAGTAGGGACAAGTGTGCAACAGTGTGACATTTAGATTGGAGGACGTGCTGTTTTTCAGACCGCATTAAGCCGATTTCAACCACTAGGGGGCAGAGAGACTGAAACAAACAACACCACTGTGTGCAACGGCTGTTGTCATGGTCTGAGATTGTTCAGATCAGTGACGTCTGCTGTAATGAGTGTCATCTGAGTCAGAGCCACCTTAACCGGCACGCTCAGGTGCTGTATACTGTCTGTCAGTTGTTCCATAATGGCTTCCTGCTTCCACTCAGAGGCCATTGATTAATTTCTGGAACCTCTTGCAGGAGACTAAAAGCACCCCGAGGACAGGCAAGATGTCTAATTGGCCTTATGAATGGAGAAGGGTGAAAATAGAGCTACTGCCCGACCGTGACACGTCTCACACAGAGGAGGAGAGCACACTGAGAAAAAGCAGCAGTCTGGTTTTTCTTTGGCTCAACTAGCAGCCGTCACTTCAGTCATTTTGTTTGTGATTGAATGTTTGTAGTTAATCTGCTAACTGATTCTCTTTGTGACAGAGCGGCTGGATTAAAATCTGATAAAAAAGAAAATGCATGTTAGTCTTCCTCCTAAGCTGCAGTGCTACTTTAAAATAGCACCTGCCGTGTGGCTGTTAGCATTAGCATGCTAAAGTATGTCAGATGGTGATACGTTGTAAAAAAGTTGGCCTCTTCAGTTTGATGAATGTTTTCTTTGACACAGGATTATGAGGTGTGCATACATAGACACACACATACACACTCTGTGTAGCGTGTCTCTGAGCCTCTCTTTTGATTGGCTGACTGTTTTCTGAGTGATCCAATGAAAATATTTCACGCGGGGCTTGGGGCGTGGCTGAGGGTTGTGACTGCTTTGTTGTGACATCACAAAGTTCCAGAAGTCCTGACAGCTGGTTTTAAGGCTCAGTTTCTGAATACAGGCTGTGTGCATTTCTCTGTGGACTGAGGCTTTGATACTTTCACAGTATTAATATAGAACCTAGACCTGCTTTATAATCAAACTACACATGGACAGAGACCTTTAGACTATATAGGAAAGACCACTTCACAGAAGACAAACACATTTTTAAGGACTCTTGTCTCTACAGCAAAAACCATGAATCACTAAATCTGCCATAATAGTTTTTGATTTATATGCCAGGTTTTTATGAACAATTTCATGTAAACTTGAGACTTTGTGTTATAGGAGTCACTTTGCACCTGTCTTAAATCACACAACTCCCTGAATGAAACGACAGTATCTAAAAAATTACCTTAATTTTGCAGATTAACATGATGTGATGCATCATTCAGATCCAGAGCTGCTGCCACTTTAACTTACAGTACGTAAAGGATTCAGAGTAAAACACAAAACCCTGTGCTTGTCTCAGCTTGAATTACATGCACACTGACACTGACTCTCTCCGCAGCGCTGCAATCAAAGTTGGTGTTTGTTGAGACGTAAACAATGTGTTGGTGTTTCCTCCGGGGAAGGAATTAGTGAAATGAGGAGCAGGGTGTTCTTCACAGGTTTGACAGAGGAGAAAGGGCCTGGGTAAAAACAATACCAGATTAAATGGGGACAAAGATGAAAGGTTTTTCTCTGACTTAAATGAACAACGTGTGAAGTCTGTGCTCTTTGTGTTACATGTCAACACGAGTAAGTGTTTTCCCGAGTGACTGACTTTCTAAATGCTGACTGGAGTGTCAGTATTGCAAAGTGTCACTTCTCCAGTCTGTTATTGGAAGTATTGCTACATAATTGGTGCAAGCATTCATTGTTTCTCGATGATGTATCCTAATGACTTTGACTTTGTTCACTTAGTGCTACCAGCTGTTTGAATGTTAGCTAACAGTGCTAATAACATTTATAGAAGACAACAAAAAGAAAGTTCTGGGGCCAGTTGCACAAAAACATTGTCTAACTAAGTATGACACTTAAGGTTGAATTTCTCCTTAGCTGAGGGAGTTACTAAAGTGTGTTGCAGAAAATCTCTTAAAAGGTTTCCTAAGTAAGTAAAGGAAAATAAATTATTTCACAATTAACAGCAGTAAAATTCCATTGTTTCCATGGAGACCATTGATCTGCTGCCATTAGCACTTGTGATACCTGTTATCTCATCCTCCTGTTGTTTTGACGGGAACTTCACCACAGTGAACTTTGGTCTTTTGTGGAACAATTGAACTGACTCTAAGTGATTCCTGGGGCTGGTTGTACATGTGTGTCTCTGGGGATTGACTCACTGTTGGAGCCTGACTCTAGTGGCCATTAGAGAAACTGCAGGTTTTGGCTCTTCAGTATTGACTTCATTTTTCGGCCCTGGAGGTTGATGCTTGATAAAATCACATTAGCTAGCAGCTAATGTTAGCAGCTAGCCTGTTAGCAAGATGAGTTGTTCTTCTGCTGCACTGTCACGACACAGGCTGCAACACATGATGGTCTAGCTAGCTTGATCGATGTAGTGTACATCTTCTGCATACACAAGGTTTTAGTGTACCTTTTGACAATTTTTTTGTGTACTATGTAGTGGATAAAATTTGCAGTTGAACATTGGAACAATCAAAATGGCTGATTCGACCAGTGCTGGAGCCATATTGTTTTCGGGGATGTCTGTCTGTCCGTCCCCTTCTCGTGGACACAATATTTCAGTAACGCCAGCTGGTGATGACTCAAGGACGAACTGATTAGATTTTGATGGTCAAAGTTCAAAAGTCAAGGGCATGGTGATCTTACAAAACACAGTTTTGGCCTTATGAACGCAATATCGCCGTAACGTCTTGAGGGAATTTCTTCTAATTTGGTAAAAATGTACACAAGGATGAGCTGATTAGATTTTGGTAGCTAAAGGTTAAAGGTGACTGCACAAAACACTTTGTAGCCATTACTGAAGACTTCACACAGCATATTATGACTAAAACTGGATAAACAGGGATGTAACCTGAAACTAGTCTGAGTGGCGGAGGGATACAACGGAGAGGGGTGGTAATTCTAGTTTTTCTCCTGAATCAATGGTGGCAAACTGGACAGAGGATTTATTGACACATTGATCGTCTCACATGCCACACTGCGTCATACAGGACGTATTGACGTCTTGCTGACATGCATGAAAAACAGACGTCTCTTAAAGCTGGCTGCTTGTTTTTCAAATCGCTCGCCTGAATGTTTACCTGCTGTTGTCCTGTAGAAGCTCAAATTTGCACAAGTGTTTTGTCGTCCTTTAAAAATCGACAGTTACAGATGATTGAATTTGTTGTTTGTAAAGTAAAGACCAACATAGAATGTTTAGGTCATGAGAAGTTTGGAAGGACGTGATTGAAGAGTGAACACAGCTTTAACCAGGCAGTGATGAAAACCACAGAAAGGTCATTTTCACTTCTGACATGACAGTAGTGATGTATAGTCTACTAGCATGTCCTCTTACATGCTACGTGAGGTCTGGTTGTCCTTGTATAACATTATGTCAGTATGTGGTCTGTTGGTTTTCCTTATTTCTTCACTGCAGTGGGTCTCGGAGAGTCTCCACTGTTCTGTTCAGCTGAGGCCGGAGGTTTTCAGACTGAGTTGAAGGTGGAGCACGGAGGCGATGTGAAAGGGACAGGAGCAAAAACATCAAGCATTCTGCCAGAAATCTCAGAGTTACTTTTGATGCAGATCAGTCATGCTTATTTCATCTCAAAAAGATCAGCTCATTCCTGCTTTTCTCGCGCCTTGACTATTGTATCGCACTTTATGCTGGCATCAGTCAGAGTTTATTAACCCCATACATGCCGGAGCGTCTATGCTGGTTATTCCTTGGTCTCGGCTGGTGACTAAAGGTGATGAGGCCTCAAGATCAGACAGGCTACATCATTAGTGTTTTTTAAAATTCTTCTTAAAACTTATTTTCCTATGATTCAGGCAACTTATATTTGTTTGTTGTCTGTACCTCTGTCCCATTCTTGTGGACATGATATCTCGATTACGCCTTGACAGAACTTCAATTTAGCACAAACATTCACTTGGACTCAAGGATGGACTAATTAGATTTTGGTGGTCAAAGGTCAAAGTCAGTGTGACCTCACAAAACACTTTTTTTTCACACAGCAATTATGACAAATGGTTCATATTTTCTCTGACTCTGGATAAACAGGGATGTGACCTGAAACTAGCCTGAGTGGAGGAGGGATACAACCACAAGGAGGCAATTATAGTTTTTCTTTTGTTTTTAATTGCTGTTTTTTTTATTGCCCTTTGTAACTTTTAAGAAAAGTGCTAAATAAATAAAGTTTATTATAAAGTTTATAATAATAATAATAATAATAATAATACAGTTGGAGCTGCAGCATGGTTCCCTCTCTTCTGAACATCATACATATATTTTAAGATAAGGTTGACTTTCACTTCCCATTAATATCATCATATCTGACGTCCATCACTAATAAAAAAAAAAAAGACTTATTTGGTTGAGAACTTGCCTTAGAATCTGAACGTTTTGAAGTTTTCTTCAGTGTCACATTAATCCAGTGATAGCTTTCTGTTCATCCATGACTACACTGCAGACAGGGCCTGCTAATAGCAGCTAATTTGGCAGCTTTTAATGACGCCAAATTGCCCAAACAGGCTAAAAGAAACATGGCTCATTGTGATTGATTGTTCCCAATAGAAATAATAGTAATACAACGGTAAGGTAGGTGGGGGTTGGGGTGTCAGACATCCAAAAATCTGCTGTTTTGAAAATCTTAATTGACTCTTCGTCTTTCATCTTATTGTTCTTCATGTCATCTCATCATGTGTTTCTGCCTGTTAATGTAACACTGCGTCTGCTGAGCTCACCAGATATGAAAACAGTCGTCTCTGTGTTGTGGTCTTTGTTGCTGGTGCGGATGGTGAATGTGTTTCATTGTCATTTTTCTTTTTATTGTTGTTGGCTTTGTTACCGTTATTTTCTGAGCTCAGACTGAGGAGCGTTCACTGACACTCTGTGATGATCGATGGATTGAAAAGCACCTGGAAATCATTTTGACAAAAAGAAAAAAAAAACATTGTGGCAGGCTGTCAGGAAACACAACGGCAGGCTGGTGATAGTGTTATTGATATCGATGCTTTCATTTTTGCAATGGGGCGATCATCGATCGGGCTGAGACTGAAAGAGAGGAACTCATCAGGTCAGCTGGTGATGATTCCCACAGGGTTTCTCAGTCTTAGCTGCAGGGGCCTCCTGAGGTCACAAAGTGTTAAATGTATGAAACAGTAGTTTTCTTTATTTACGCTTAGTCAGCAGTTTGATGTATTGAGTTTAAAATTTTTATTTCTCATTTTATTCCTTTGAATAATTGATTTGACGTCTTATTAACACCAATCAGCTGATGTTTGTTATTTTGATGATCAAAAATCTTCTTGTTTCCTGTAAGTGCAAAATGTTCATTTCTACAGTTATAGTGGAGTGTAATTGTGGATCAGCTGTGTCTATATGTTTTTTTTAGTTTTTTGTTTTGTTTTTTTAACATGAAGATAGGAGATTTTTACCTGATAACTATGGAGGCTGTAGTGGGTCACTGTAACATAGATTTACAGTAATATAGTAACAGATTTATAATTTATATCAATATAATAACAGACATTCTAATCAATTAATCTATTAAAAAATTATATTAATTACAATTGTTTTGATAACACGTTACTTAAAGTAGAAAAACAATTATAATGGACCATTAATATTAGTAGTTGCTAATTCTGTTCTTTCTGTTTTTAAATGATTAATTAATGACTACACTATAAATTAAACCAAAAAATAAGACTTAAAAAGACTTTAAACTTTACTTTTTTTTATTCGATTTACCAACGTCTTTCATCATATTCCATATCTCAGGCTTTAACAGTCAGATTTAATGATCTTTTTATTCCATCTTATATATTAGTGTCTCATTAAAAGAATCCCGGGGCTCACTTCATGTGTTCATCTGACCTCCATCGTATAAATATGCAGTTCCTCCAACCTCCAAACAAATCAGACCAACACACACACTCTTCTTCTTCTGTCTGAGCTAAAAAGAGAAATGAAACTCTCTTCCTCTTCCTCCTCTTCCTCCCTCCACTTGCCTGCACAGAAATGTATTTCCATCTGAAATATTTGTCCTAACCAGGAGAGGAGACCCCCTTCACACACACACACACACACACACACACACACACACACACACACACACACACTTTCATATCCAAACACACACACTCTTAACACACACCCCCTCGCGGCTCGGCGAGTGTGATATATGTGCGTGGTTATCCTGGGAAATAAACTGTTAAAAGCAGCAGAAATAGCTTTTTCACAGACTGGATGCAGAGTCATAAATCTGAGCGAGACGGTGGCGGCGGGAGCGAGGGCGTCTCTGGGTCGTCAGCTGAGGTCTCAGCGCAGCGGGGAACAGTTGAGTTTATTTATGTGTGATTACACCCAGAATCCATCTGGGCCAGAACCAGCCTGGCTGCTTCTCAGTGAGGACGTGTTGATCTTTTACTGTCTGATTTAAACGTCTTGGTCTCAGGAACATGACCACACTTCTCATCCCTCAGTTTTACCATGAAACCCTTTTTTTTTTTGTTGACCAAAAAAGTTTGAAAAGTCCACTTACTAGATTCTTGTGGAGCATGAGCAGCCTTCATGTTAAATGCTTGTTATCATGGGACCAGACTTCTATATTTAGGTCATGCGAACCATTTCCATGACGATTGAAAGTAAATTAATTGTCCATGCCCTTAATTCTTGCCCTAAAATGACTGAATTCTTCCATTCAAGAGATTGTCTTCTTTCAATTTGTTCTTCACTGTCATTTAATTTCAGGATTTTAATTAAAGTTTCATTTTGTTACTGAACAAATGCAGGTTTTTGTTTTTCACACCACTGCCCTCCACATCAAAGAGGGGTGGGGGTGTGTTATTATTCCAGGGCAGGATGTATTAATTATAGGATAGATAGATCGCTAATTTGAGGGAAGGGTGAATCAGACATTTCCCCCATCACACTCACTGCTGGTGTCGTACTGTTAAAACAGTTGTTTTTCATTTTGTCTCCTCGCAGCTCCACTCAGTGGACTCTCTGCTCTGCACAACCTTAATACCAGTTAATCAAGAAGAATTATTAATTCATTATTATTATTATTATTATTATTATTATTATTGTTCATACCATTTTACAATCAGACAACCCTAATAAAGGATTAATAAATGATTCATAACTAGTATCATTTATATGACTTCATTTCATTTCATTTATAAGCTATAACAAATTAGATAAAAAGGCCATCAGTGACCTGTTGCTTGCCAAATAGTGAGCCCACACGTCTCTGTACGGTTCAGCCTCATATCTCATTAGTTACTGAGCTTTCTTTGTTTTCTCCATCATCAGCATTTGTAGCTGCTGCTTCATCATGTTTGTTCAGTTACTATCAATGAACCACTGTCAGCATCTTAATGGTCAAACGCTTTCATCTGGCAGATCACATGATCACATCACATGAGCAGATTCATCCTCTAAGGTCTTGGCAGTGTTGGTAACCTCGACCTGCTCTCAGCAGCCGTCCTCTCTCTCATCACAGCTGTTGATCAGATTGTTCTGCTCAGTGGAGATCAACATGCAGATGCTTTTCACTGATTGGTCTCTTCTTCAGGACTTTAGCATCCAGGTAGAAGACAGGTGGGAACCTTCCTTTACCTGGTGAACTGCCCCCCCCCATCCTTTGTCCCACTGTTCACATCTGTGTGATTCTCCCTCCATCATTTTCATGTTTCTTCATCTCATCTTTACAACCATTTATTTATCACTTACAAACATTTATAACTGGTAGATAATAAATAAATGTTGATGTCTTTTACACTTTAAAATAAGGCTTTGTTTACCAGTTTTAAATGGTAGTAACTCATTAAAGAGATTAATGCGATTAATGAGTAGTAAGCACTTTGTAACTGACGTAATAGATCAAATGTTGAGAATGAACAGCTGTTTATTTTGTAACAGTTGTTGTGTGAGGGAAAAAAACCCAAACTTTTCCATCATCCCATCACGGCCCAGCTCTGTTCCTGGGGGTTTAGTTTCTTCCACTCTACGTTAATATTAAAGATTCATCTCTTCCTGTAAAGCAGGGGAGCTGTGTCTACTTTTACTGCACCCACATTTTCATAGAACTAATCACATTTTAATGCAGTTTCTAATTAAGCAAAGCACATTTTTACTGTCTGCTTCTGAATCTGCATCATTTCTGTATTTGCACATCTAATGTCAGCATTTATTTTGAAGTATCTCAGGGCTAACTCTAAAAATGGAACAAGATACTGCAGGTCTGCTGCTTTACTGTCAAAATAAAAGACAGAACAGGGAGAACTGGACTAAAAGAGGCTAAATCTGACTAAATTTAATATTTGTGTGATATGTGTCCTACACATTTAGCTTTGCCATATTTCTTTACAGTAACAGTTAAATGCAGCTGCCCCAAATGCCTCAGCACTCTGCCAGAGTTTACTAGCAAACAGGATTTAAATGCTGTGATAAAACAGGTTCCTGATGGTTGATGTCATCAACCTTCAGGATACAAACAAGTGGCTCCAATATCTTCTCTGTCGGGTTGAATATAAAAAGATGTTGTGTTGTGATAAACTGGCATTTTGAGTTTTTAAAATGAGAACACAAACGGATCTGGTAGCATTTTCGTTCCTTCACAGCTGAAGGGATCGCTCGTATCCCTGGATGACAGCCCACCCCCCACCCCCGGGCGAGAGCGCTCCATCGATGCAGGAAAACAGATTCCTGCTGGTTGCACTGTCTCGCCTTCAGGATACAGACCTTGGACAAAACACAAGAAAATAAACCACACTGTGTCTGGACCTGTACCTTCACACAGAGGGAAAACAACACATTATCCGCTTTGTCTTTCAGAAAATAATATTTCTGATTCAATTGAATTGAAAACCTTTCTTCCCCGCCTTCTGGCTCCTTTGGAGGGATTGACAAAACCACCGTAGTCTTCCTCCCATCCACAGACCGAAACCTCATCTTTACTGACAGCTGAAGGCACAGCTAATTTTCCTTGAGTTCAATTCAATAACCCAACAGACTGAGACGGACAAAAACCTGGACTGCCTGTTTCCATATGAACCTATGATAGAAATAGAAGCAAAACAAGAGGGTTGCTTTCCACTTTGTTGGTGAGTAAAGGAATTATGTTTGACGATTAACTCACAACGTTTTATCTAGACTGGTGAGTAATGCTAACGTTAGCTATGTAGCAGAGATATTTGAGAAAAGAGACCACACATTTAGAATCATTTCCTGTATCTGCGTCACGTGAGGTTCACCACCGCCCCGCCCCTTTAGAAGTCTAGCGGCGGGTCTGAGATTCCAATGGGATAAGTGAACATGAACACAGATTATGACTGATTCTTTCGACCCGTAGTCACTGAAATAAATATTGGACTCGTTTTTCACCAACCACAGATCTCCAGAACATTCTGAATGAGAAATGAGCTTTGTTCGAGACATGTCTGTCTCAGCAACACACTCTCTCTCTCTCTCTGGCAACACATAACTTCTCTGTTCACAGCTGCAGTGCTGCTGACTGTTTAGAGGGACCAGAGACAGTTATCTCTGGATGGACATGAGACCATAAATTAAAATTACACTTACTTTTCCTTTCTTATATGTATTTATATGTTTGAGATGATATATTTCATATATAAATATTTAACCAGTAGAACATATTTGTGCTATTTATTTATTTGTTTAAGCCAAAATGTCAAACATTTGTCAGGATTTGTTGCTTTTCTTTATTATACATGATGGTAAACTGAATATTTTTGAGTTGATGAGACAAAACAAGAAGTGTGAAGACATCACCTTCAACATTAGGAAATAATAACGCCCATTTTTCACTATTTTCTATATGTTAGGGTCCAAACAATGAATTGATAAAGAACATAATCATCAGTTGTGGCTCTGGTGTTATTCAACATGTATTATTGTGCAGGGCTCAGTGTTGCAGGCAGGTTATAGACAGACGGTACGTGTTGATCCTCTGTTTACTCCGACACTTGCTCCAGGCCCCTCCGCCTCGAACAGCAGGCCAATCGCATCACACCACACTACTCGCCGTATCTTGAACCCGCTCACCCCGCGGTGCGGCTGACATGGAACATTGCCATGGAAACACGCGCAGACTAGGTATGACTGGTGATCCCTGACAGGACTACAGCAGGGAGGGAGGGTGGGAAGCAAGCAGCTGTCGCCATGGTGATTCTGAGATGGAGGGATGCTCCAGTGAGAGTGGAATGAGCAGCTGTTGCCATGGCGACGCACAATGCATGTCATCCAATGCTCAGTGGAATGAAGGGAAGAGGGGGAGGGGAGGGGCGTACAATGATACAGCACCTCATTAATGTGCTGCATTTGACTACTCTGCAGAATAAGCTCAGACAATAACCTCAAATTTACCAATACAGGCATGAAGATAAGATTGATTATCAAATAATTGCTCATGTCATTTTTTTTAAGTGAAAGTGCCCAAAAGTCAGTGGTCAAAGATTGTTAGATAATAAAAAAACATTTGCTGCTTTTTGTTTTTATGATATTAAACTAAACATCTGTGGGTGGAGGACTGATGGTGAAGGTGATGATGAAAGAAGCCGTCTGAAGCCGTCAGCTAATGAACTAATGAAAATCCCAGAAGTGGAGTTACATGGGTTTAACACCACAGGAATGGGGGCTGAAGTCACCTGATACAACTCAGTGTTTATTTGGTGCTTTCAATATATTAGTCTGTGTGACATTAATATCATGTGTGGACACCTGAACGTGACAGCCATGTGTGATAGTTGAATAAAGCCGTGCGACAGGCGTGAGTCTGCCGCCTCCACTTCAGCCACATTCAATCTGAAGGTGCTTTCAAACAGCGAGAAGCTGCAGCTGCGTCTGCCGCCGGCCAGCGACCATGTCCTGTATGAATGGACGACAGCAGGACAACAACCTCTCTCACTACACACTGCTGCTGTCTGATCACTTAACTACACAGAGCAGATTGTTAGATAGCAGATAGCAAAATGACACAATTATTAAAGCACATTTTGCTAATATCATAAACGGACTTTGAAGCTGATGTTGCTCCAGTACTGACATCTTCACCTTCATCCATCCGTTCATCAGGAGTAACGAAAAGCGTTGTCAATCCAGAGAGAGGCAGACGCCACATTCGTCCACTCGCTGCTGCGCGGTCGTCATATGCTAAAAACAAAGGAGGCGGGGGTGAAAGCACCTTCAGTGAGGTTAGCTTGGTTGATGTTGGGTGATAAGATCTGACTCACAGTCGGCGTTCCAGTCCGGTTCATCTCAAAGGTGTTCGAGGTTGAAGTCTTAAGATATTGCGTTCACAAGGCCAAAATCATGTTTTGTGAGGTCACCTAGACCTTGAACTTTGACCTTTAGCAACCAAAATCTAATCACGTACGTTCTTGAGTCCAGGGCGAACGTTTCAACCAAATTTGAAGCAATTCTGTCTAGGCGTTACTGAGATATCCTGTCCACGAGAATGGGACGATCAACCAAACAACCTGAAAACAAAATGGCTCCGGCTCTGACCGTCGCCAGCGTGGAGGCATAAAAAAAAGACTTGGCGTTGTCATATTGAAACAGGAAAGTTACGAGCACAAAAGTCGTCGTTTAAAGTAACATTATATTATGTAGCATGAAGTTTTCCCTTCATATGAACCGCGGCCCCCACAGTGTGTGGACAGGGTTTTCGCAGAGTCTCCATCCATTAACATACGGAACCAAGGAGACATCGATGACCGAGCTGCTCTGACAAACACAGTTGTTTCTGTGTGTGTCAGCCTCCGCTCTGACGGATGTTGGCGTTGTAGGAAATTGTGTCGTAGCTCTGAAACTGGCTTCGTCGTTAATGGGCCGATGTGACCTCTGCTGCTGAGGTCGGGCGCAGAGCGTGGGACAGTTGTAAACATGTAATGTTACAGTCTGTCACGTTCACCGACAGAGAATGTCCAGCTTCGTTTGTCATGGTCAGATCTGCTGACAAGGTTTCCATGTCAGAAACACCTTCAACTCATCTCTGGCACACACCATCCTCGTCCTCTTTTTTTTTTTTTTTATATATGTCTGACCATCTGCGTCATCCGCCTCTACTGTACTCGGCTGGAGCGGTGCTGCACGTCCACCACTGTGTTCCAGGATTAACGAGCGGGCCTCCGAGCGTCGGCCGCCCCCGACAGGCCAAGGTCAGCGCAGTGATTTCTAGCACTGTCAGGTGGACGTGAGGCCTCTCTGCTCTGTAATGAGCCTCTGCTTCGCCAGAGAAAAGACTGAGTGTGAGTGACAGCGGCCACCTCTGGTAGAAGATCAGACTGTAGAGAAGTGTACCTTAATGAACCAATGAGTGTCTCCTCCTGCTCCTCAGAGCAGCTCTGCTCTCTGCGATGAAAACCTCTTTAATTATTATACTTGTCTTTTCCTGTGAGGACTCTTGACAAACACACTTTAGTTAATGTGAAAGTGGAAACATACTTCCAGGATGACTTCCTTAAGACATAGCGCTTTCATCCATAGCTTTTTCTCAATTCTGCCTCTTGCTGAAGTGGGACAGGAAGTCACCCTGAGCATCAGGTACACTTTGATCATCAGATCTGGGGATCAAACCACCAACCTTGTGGTTAGTGGACAGCTTGCTCGACCTCCTGAGCCACTTAACAGTCCGTGACTTATTACCATTGTGGCTCTGGATGTAAAGAGAGTAAAGATGCATGATGGCGGGTACTGTAAAAATTAAAAACAAGTTTCCTGTCCAGCAGGTTATTATGACCCATAGTTAGACAACACAACACAACACAACACAACACAACACAACACAACACAACACAACATAACATAAACTGCTGCTTCCACATGGGAATGGAACAGCGCTCACCTGTGTCATCTTCATCCATCCACCACAACCTCCTCCTGACGTGGATGTTATCTCTCTTTATACTACGTCACTCTGCTCCTGTCATAATTACTACGACCACTAAACTTCCCCTAGCAACAAAACCTAACTATGGGTCATAATAACCTGCTGCACAGACGACCTATGGGCTCGTCAGTCACTGTGAGTCATAACGTGTTCAGGTCTTATTTCAAATGTGGATCCGCTGTCTGACAGCATTACTGAGTCTGGACATATAAAAGTTATTTGTAGCCACATCACATTCTCAGTCCATGTCAAAAGAACCAAAGCACATCAGCAAAAACATATATCCCAGTGTCTCGGGTGTTTATTTACTCCTGTTGATTTTTGTGCTCCAGTATTTTCTTTTATCTTTAATGTTCTGTAAATTGCATTTGGAAATCTAATCTGAACCTGCAGTGTTTCAGTCAGGGGGGCAGGACTCTCCTGCTCCATCACCACAGATTAAAGCTGATAAGATGTAGTAGTGGCTTTAATTAAGCTCTAAATACACATCTACAGCAGCTCCTAAACTGTTGCCCCGACTCATGTAAACGGTTTGTTTACATGAATGCTGAATTAGAGGCTAACGAAGCCGAGCGACCGAGACAAGGCTATGATTTATCTTTGTAGGCCCAAGAAATCAATATTTAGTAGCAAACAGATCATCGTCTGTTGTGCTGCAGCTAATCTGCTGTTCCTGGAAATGAGACAAGCCCGACTCCACATCTGTCTCTCAGGGTGGAAACATTTTCCTCAGACCTCAATCTGTGCTTGTTTGATCCAATAAAAAAAAAAAAAAAACTACACATGACATTTATACTCAGCCCGTGGAAATGAAATTAACACCCGCTCGCCATGTTATCATTTGTCTCTCATACTCTCAAGATAAAAGATGAATGATTGAAATACTTTATTCGGCTCTGTGTATTGTCAGTGACGGCCCACCGTGTTTTAGTATGTGTGGCATTTGTACTCCAAGCCAATAAAGTGCATTAACACACGGTGTTTTTGCATGTACACAACAAACTAAACATGTCATTTCCTGCTTTGACTGTTATTTCCAGTTAGAGACTGCAGAGAAGAAAACAGCATCTCACCCGTCAAAATCATTTAAAACATTAAAATCACTAAAAATGGAGATACAAGTTTTTTTTAACCAATAGTTTATTTCTTTAGATTTTTTCTTTCCTTCTTTCTTTAGATTTTGTTGGTGTCTAGTTACAGCGCTGAGTTCATGAAGCCTTTCCTGCTGCTCACTTGTTCTGAACAAAGAAGCTTCCCCTCACTAAGGACACACAGACTAGAGTCAGTAGTTTCAGAAAGGCTGAGGCAGTAAATTGAGATTTCATTTTGAGTCATCACTGACAACTGTTGAGTTGCTGAACAGTAACTGTGTCATCTTTAAAGGTCCATATATTCCAAAGGTAAAACCAGCCTTCAGGACTTCTGGAACTTTATGATGTCACAAGCACCAAGCCCCTCCCACTTAGATCCACCATCCACCGTTGCAGGATTTGGTTTCTCTGAGTTTTTACCTGAAATCTGCTATATTTTCATTGGAAAACAGTCAGCCAATCAGAAGAGAGGCTCAGAGGCTCCTGTTGTTAGGGAGCCTCTGAGCCTCTCTTCTGATTGGCTCACAGACCTGTTGTTACTAGAGCTCCCGAGAGAAGCCTGAGAGAGGAGAACACAAAATATATCTTCTTATGGATCAACACTTCAAATAAAACACAGGAGAAGTGTAAAATATGAGACCTTTAAAAAGTGGAGCAATGAATTGTGGGATTATTTTTGGTTCCACTGTGGA
This sequence comes from Seriola aureovittata, assembly GCF_021018895.1. Classification (NCBI taxonomy): domain Eukaryota; kingdom Metazoa; phylum Chordata; class Actinopteri; order Carangiformes; family Carangidae; genus Seriola; species Seriola aureovittata. The sequence goes on from NC_079375.1 coordinate 2,530,584, forward strand.
AATTAAGAGCATGTTATACAGTGAATAAATTTACATACTCAGAATTCGAACACTCTCAAAGTGGCCGACAGTAAATATGATGGTGATTTCGGTCAGTCAGTCAGATAAAGGGACAGTCAGACCTCAGGAGTTAGCGAGCTGAAGCGTATTTGTGCTAATGTCGGCCCTGTAGGCCCGGCTGACACTGATCGCTTACACCACCTCCCTGCCAAGCCGGTAATGGCTTCCCCGGCCTCAAGGACACTCAGGTGACAAATTACAGCCCTCGGCCAGCGAAACCCTCGGAGACCCAGTCAGGCTCTCTGCCAATCACATGCACTGAGTGAAAAGTTCCTGGCTCGTTGGAGGCCCTGCTGAATTACACAGCTGTGGACCATTGAACGTATGTAACTGTTTGTAGCGCCTCATCCAAACGTTTGATATCCATCGTCACACAGCTCCTTTAGCTTTTTATAAACAGTATGTTTTCACTTCATCTGTCTTAATAAAAACTACAACATAGTGAGGTTTTCTGTCTATATATGAAGATAAACTAGCAGAGCATCTACAGCTGTTCTGGAAAGTAAAATCTGAGGATAAAACAACCATTATTCTTCATATTATCCAAGAACTACAACTCCCATGAGCTGAAAGATGAAACACCTGGGATGTGTTGTTGAAAACATTGAGAATCACTGATGTAGATGTTTGTTATCGGGATTTGACCAATCCCAGCAATGAATCAGCATCGACTGAAACCGACTAAAATCGACTGATCGCTCGTCTGTTTCCTCCAGATATGCCAGCCGTAAAAAAACACCCAGCATGCACTCTTCATATTCCTTCATACACAGCTGCCAGGAGGTTAGCATAAAGACATACACCAATGTGCGTCAATGATTAATGCTTACTGCCCTCAGATGAACGTCTACTTACATCAAAGATATTCAAATCTTATTTTAATAAATGAAACCTGTGATCAGCGACATCCTAACATCATAAAGAATCATGTTTGAGAAGGAAAATGTGTCAGCAAAGGTACAGAATGTAAAATAAACAGAAACGTGGTGAGTACCTGCTGTATCAGAACACCCCCCCCCCTCCCATCACCATGTACGTGTCAGGATGAAACCATATGGACATCACATTAATTTTCATTCCCCTCACATCCAGTCAGAGACAGCTGATTGCATTGACGCTCGCTCCTCGCAGACGCTGACGATAATTCACGGCTCTGGAACTGGGTCAATAAGTCTGCTTTCATAACTGCAGTAAACACACACAAATGGGTGCTCATTAAAAAGCTGCAGGATTGAGCAAAAGCCAGACACACACACACACACACACACACACACACACACACACACGCACACTCACCTCCACCCCTTCCCTAGGGACGAGTAATAATGTGATTTTTCATCATCAGTCCTTTATACCGCTAATAAGTTGAAAACAGGCCACGAGTGTGACGGCGAGCGGCGGCCGACTGATGAATGAGTTCAGTGTCAGAAGAACAGTATTGATTGATAAGTGAGCGATGTCCGTATTAGTCGTCATACCACAGGTCACAGTTACTGAGGACTTTAATCCAGATATAGACCCACATTTTCTTTACTCTGATTTTACTTTTTCCTTCACTGTCCTTCTTCCTTTTTTTTCACTGCCTCTGTACTCCCTCTTTCTCTTTTATGCTTTTTTCTTTCTTTCTCCTTTCAGCTTCTAGCCTTTTATCTGCTCTTCCCTTTTAGCACTTCTGTCATTCTTTCTTTCCCTCGTCACTAATTTCCCTTCTTCTTTTTTGCCCCCTCTGTCCTTTCTGCCTTTCATTTAATCCTTTCTTCTTCCTCTCTCTTTTCTTTTTCTCTTCTTTCCTTGTGAGCTGTATTCCCTTTGTTCCTTCTTCACCTGACCTGAAAACATTATAAACTTTCACTCATTTGTCTTTAATAAAACTGTTGAAAACTTTCACAGAAAGATTTTATGCCTGAACGTTTTTCCACTTTGCTTGTTACTCATCCTCATTCAAGGATTTGAGTCTCTAGAACCTGCTTCAACCATCAGATCCTTCATCCCTCGTTGCGTTTCAGTTCAGAAACATTGGGATTTTACTGAGGTGTGACTCTGGCAGCCATATTTGTCTTCCATTAGCGAGGGAGCAGACAGGCGTTACTGAACCTCATTTTCTTTGGAATGACCCTAATTATACGGCCAAGAAATCTTAGATAATTAGCCCTCAGGATTTTAGATTTGGACCTTAACTCCCCAAAGATGAGGTCAATCAAGTGCGTCAGTTTCTCTCCTGCAGATGAAAACTGAGGGAAAAGTCACTGTTGTTTTAAAATAGAGGACAGGAACAGCTGATGGATCTGAATCGCTCTGAACCACCACGTGTTCATCTCAAGTTTACAATGTGCCACCGTAGCTCGTCATGTTGTCTGAAGGCTCGGCTTAATGGACCTGAATTGTTCTGATCTGTGCGATTTAGAAAATAAAAGCCCCTTCCTGTCAGGCCTCTGCTGCTCTGATTGGGCCGTTGGCGGCGAGCGGTTCGATCACAGACACGGCGAGCTGGCGTGGTGATTGATCTGTGTGCGCTGTTTCCATTTCTCCGCCTGTCGCCTTGTATCAGCGGCAGGACGAGGCGCAGGGACAAGTTATGACCCAGAGTGACAGGAGCGCAGTGATTTTCAGAGAGGTTTTACTTTAGCAAGGCCTCAAATACACCTCAACTGTCAGAACGCCTCAATCTGTTCAACTCTGAAAGTCCTGCTTTCCCCTCAACCTGTGGTTTTCCCCCAGTGTACCTCACTGTGAGACGAATCCCTGGTGTAGCCTTGGGATTCCCAGCCTACGTTATTGTTTCAGTCCGGCCCTAAATGGAAGGGATGAGATGCCTGATTTCCTGCTTTCTACCAAAATAAAATGACTAAAGCACTTTTAATTAGAGAGAATACAATGTGAGTGCACAGTAAAGTCAAAATGTTCGAGTTTATCCAGTTATATTTTTTTAAGTTAATGTAACTCTATGTGCTTCTCAGCTGCCATTTTTTTTCTTGTAATGTTCTTATCCAGATGTCGGAGTTTATCTCTCTCTGTGCGACCTCACAGATGAGCTCAGTTCATCTCGTCTAAACCAGAAACAAGACCGGCGTGGAAACTTTAATCTGCGCTGCAGTTTTTAGCCGAGTGACGTCCTCGCTCATATCACAGATGAGCGCTACTGAACTCCCATAAATCTTTATTGAACAGACACAGAAGGAGAGATTAAACGAGAGCCTCATTGATCTCCTCCAACTGCTGACTTCTGTCCCATGAGCCTGGGGGGGGGGGGGGGGCACAGATGATGACTCAATGGTGGGTCTGTAAAAGTCAATTTGATTGGCTTGTTCCAAGGCCAGGAAGCTTGACAATCCAACAGTTGCATCAGCTACTAAAACCCCAAACTCCCCCTTCGACTTACAGTGATTCACCCAACAGGTAGACGTTACAGTGATAGATCGAGCTCATCACGAGGAAACTCACTCTCTCTCTCTCTCTCTCTCTCTCTCTCTCTCTCTCTCTCTCTCTCTCTCTCTCTCCCTGTCGCTGTGGCTGTCTCTGCTGTAACGCCCAGTTTACAAATGTTCCACAACTGGCTCTAATGTGTCACATTAATTCGACTAATTACCTTGTTTGTGTTGTTTAAAAATCAATCAGGGAACTAGCAAACACACAGTGTAAATGAATGAAAGTCAACACCAGCCTGTGTTTACAGACGTAAATATGTCTTTTTATCAGCTGCTGTGTGATTAAAAATGGACAGAGAACATGTTTGTGTCTTTACAGAGTGGTGTAAGTTTGCTGTCAATTACTATTTTTCCTTCAAAGTCCTTTAAAGAAAAGACGATGAAGTTTTTGGATGGGTTGTTATGAAATTAATAATTAAGTCCTTCATGCTCTCCAGAGGATGAATCTCTCGTAATCCTCCGACTCTGCCTTCTCATCCAGTGCAGGGCTGGGTGGCAAACTTTCAAACTTCTATAGACCGACCGAATTGGTTTGATGCTCTCGATGTTCAAAACATGCCTTATCATTTAAAGTTTGATACCCGGGGAGTAGATGAGCAAATGTCATCAGTGTCAGCGAGCCAATAAGAATGCAGCATGCTTGGACCAAGATCGAATGATGTTTGGGATTATTATTATTATTTAGACGTACAAAAAGGCCGAGCTTAAAAATAAAACAAAAATTTTTACCGTAATGTGTGTTGTAATTTAATTTTTGTTAAAATAGATTTGATAAATCATTAAGTATCGTTACAAATTTGTATCATTATCAGTACCAATATCAGAAGCCCTAACCACAAGCCAAATTCTGCTTGTCAATTTTTTTCCGAACCCTAAAGATCATATGAGTAAAGGCTTTTTGTGATGACATAAGAAATAGACTGTAAAATAATTTAACTCTTGTGTGAGTGTGAAGCTATCAGGATGGCTCTGATCTGCAGCTCAGCAGCAGGACTCAACATCAATGTGTTTATACTTGTCAGTGAAGCTGTCAGCTGTCATGGTGCTGATGCTGAATGTTGGAATGGGAAACCCCCCCCACACACACACACATACACACACACACACACACACACACGCATACAGCTGCCACCACATCCAGAGGTGAGGATATTCCCGGTCAAACCTGGTGTTCTGCATGATCAGCAAATCCCAAATCACAGCCTGAATATCCTTTTTTTTCCCACCTCTGAGCTGCCCCACGGGGGGGGGGGGCAGAGGAGGAGGGGGAAGGTGCCGCCGGAGGAGAAATCCATCACTTCCAACGTGGCTTCCTGTCGGATCACTGCAGAGGCCTGTGGATCTGACCTGTTGTGATGAGGTGTGCTGTTACTGGTCTCTGGTGTTGTACCATGAGACAGAGCTCAGGGAGAATGACTCCAGATCCCTGAGAGGGAGCAGCCTGCCCTCTGCCCAAAGTAAATAAATACCTAAATAATCCATCCATCAAGTGGTCAGTGAAGGTAAAGCCCGGTGTGAGGCGGTGCAGCGCCAACAGTAGGGACTGTGTCGACACTTCTTACCGTCCACTACAGGAGAAACACCAGTCTGCTGTACCCTGTGATATGTTAAAGAGTTAGCTGGTAATTATACGTTTTTGTCATATTTGACACTGTCATTTTGTTTATATTCAATCATACTATTAGTACTTTTATGGATTATGAGTATATTTGTTAAATATACCTGCTAGTTTGACAGTTTCTTTGACTCTCGTCTTTCACTTCACAAGCAGCCCAGCAGAGAGCAGGTCCCTGCCTCAATGTGACATTTGCCGGGATTGATTTAGCTGTTACGTGTTTTGAGGTCATCGGCTGAATCAGATCAGATCAGGCTGGACTGGAGCTATGCTGCTGACAGGAGCTGGATTATATGATGTTTAAGTCACTGTGGACATGATTATTCCTTGAGGCATTTAAAAGCTGAAGATGGATTCACTCCACCTCCGTCCACCGCTGTCACCGTGTCGTGAAGCCGCCTCCAAACTTCTTCTCAGATCCTCGTCTGGATAAAGATCACCATCTCTCATCTCGTCCTTGTGACTGGAGTCATTAACAGCGCGCCGCCGTCCTTTCCCACCAATGTTTGCATATCGCCGGGCAAATTAACTGTCAGAATTGCATCGTCTGCACTCTCTTTATTGAATCTCACCGGCAAATTGGTTGTTAGGAATCCTCAGGGGTGGTATCAGCATCGGGGGAGCCCAGCAGGACTAGAGCCTCCGCTGGGCCGAGGGATGGAAAGTGGATTAATGGAGAGAGAGAGAGGTGGGCTGCTCTCATCATTACTGACACATGACCTTTAATAACAGATAAAAGCATCCATCCAGGGCTGGATTCAAGCTTAAATAAACACATCAGCTAATAAAAATGAACTCATCAGGGTAGGTTTGAGGAATTTGCTACATACAGTCGGCTATGTTGTTTATCTCGTTGTTGCTCCTATGAGCTATTCTCCGCCTACAGTAACTGACTTTTGTCTCCACCAGCTCGTCTTTAGCTGCTACATGATGAGACTTGGACCCCCCCCCCCCCCCCCCCCCACCCCCCTCAAAAGATGTAAATCTTGTGAGACAATGGAGGATTAGTTGTTGTAGAGAAATGGTCTGACATCAATATAGAGTTTATCATTTCAGTTTAATAGTCTTTGGTGTTTTAGCTTGATATTAGTTTCTATAATAGCCGCCTCTGTTTTTATCAGTTCAGGAGTTTTACCTGGGTGGGTAATAAATATTAAAATACATGTGTACTGAGGGCTCAGTAATTTTTATCAGCAGTGGTGGAAAGTAATTAAGTATATGTACTCTAAGTGCTGTACAAATTTTGAGGTACTTGTACTTAAATCAAGTATTTCCGTTTTGTGCTACTTTTTCTACTCCATTACATTTATTTGACAGTTTAAGTTAAACAAGCAGAATACTGTAAGGACTGTAAAACGTTTATGTTTAAGCGCCAGTTAAGTTAAAAGCAGGTAAAAGTAATCGAATGACAGATCAAGCACAGCACTGACAGCTCACACTTTTTTCACTCTTTTTTCTTTTTTCTTGCTCTTTTACACTCAGTGTCTGTTCTTCTGTTCTTCACTCAGTCATGTAAGTGCACATAAGTGGCTGTGATGTGTAGTTTGTGAGGGCAGTGGAACAGCGCTTCATCTTATTGTGAAGTGCTGCTTATTGCTGCTAAGTTGACACAGATGCAGTTTAGAGAGTTAGAACCACTGAGCTTGATGATTTAAGTCTGATTTATTCACGTTTCAATACGAGCAAAGTGTTTGATCAGTTCTGTTTGGATGTTTCTGGAGAGATATTATTGTGACTCGTGTGTGACAACATGTAAGAACAGGATCGACCTCAGTGTTTCAGCTCATGAAGACGTGAGGCCCCTCTTCTGACTCGGACTGTCCTCTTTCTGTTTCCATTAGAGCCTTCTCTCCTGTGGAAATAGCTGTTACTAAACATGAAATCTCTCCACTGTAAGTCTCCTACTTTGATTTAGAAAAAAAAAAAGAAGCTCTATTACCTTCACCACTTTCACCTGAGTCCCACAGACCGAACCCTTGGCTTCTTTCATCCTGACTCAAAGAGAATGGATGGAAAGAAAATTCTCTGTGCGGTGTCTCTGCAGGTCTGGGTGTCTCTCTCTCTCTCTCTCTCTCTCTCTCTCTCTCTCTCTCTCAGAAACCCCTGGATTGCCAATCACAACACAGATTGGATTCCATGCTTCATTTATTTGTCCAATAGCAGCTAATGGAGTGTTGCAGTGATAGCAGCATTAGACCGTCTGACTTTATACCACAGTCAGATTAATGTGGTGATGATGGTGGAAGGTGTAGCGGTCACCTCAGGACAGGAAATTATTGCTTCCATTTATTTATATTTTTGTTTGTTTGTTTTTTTTTTTTCAAATTTCAATTTTTTTTTGGCAGGGCTTATTTTAACTTGATGAAGTGTCTGAAAAGTTGTAGGATTAATTTGCCTTTTTTTGCATTGTTATTTGGAAACTTACAGTGTTTGGGTGCTGCTCCTGTTGCCTAGATACTGTTGAGCAAGGCACCAGGCAGAAGATGCATGTGGTTATACATGTTACATCCCAGCCCTCATGGTAGTCAACTTAAACCCACAATAGCTATACAATACAATAATATAATTATTTTTATATTAAAAAATATATATAAAAAATAAAATAATATAATTGTGTATTATTATAAGGAACAACTGACATATAAGATATAACAATATAATTATACTGTTGGACGATAATATTGTGCATCGCGATATTTGGACTGTATTGAAATATTAAGCCTAGTCTCTTAACACCGTGAGAGCGTATAGCTTCCGAATTTCACGTTGTCTGTAGAGCGTTATTGCTCGGCGACCGTTTGCGCTAGAGACGTGCCGTTTTTTTCTCCTAATACTAGACGATCGGCGCTTTCAATCAAACTCCTGTTCGTTCGTGTCATTACTGACTAAAATAGAGACACTTACATTAAAAGTTATTCAATATCAATTCAAATTCAATCTATTGGCTCCAGTGGGTGAGGTCACAGCCAATCAGAGTGTCTGATTCAGAAGCTTGGCCTGCCTTGGTTTCATACCCAGAATAAATGGGAGCAGTGCCTGTTTCCTCTGATATCAAAGTGAGGAGAAGTTGTTTGGAGTTTATTGAAGTGGCAGAATAAAGACAGAAGGATGTGACAGTCACATATTTAGTGCAGCGGAGGACTTGGAGCTGATTTTTCAAGGACCAGACAAAAAACTCCCATAAATACTGCTCCAGAGAATGAGCTTATCTCCTGAACACATGAAGATAGAAACTTCAGACCACCTCTAGAACAACTCAAACAAATAAATACAATTTTCCGTGTTGAATTTTTTCTTCTTTATTATGATTTACAGTGTTTTTATCATTGAAATCAGGAAAATTTCAAGGTTTGTTTTTTTGTTTTGTTTTATTGGCTATTTACCTCTATTAAACTGTACTGGAGTCTTTATTGAGTGACATTTATTATCAGCTGAGGTTATGCTGATTCTAAATATGTGGATCACTTTGTGAAACTGTTAAAAATGAAAGCGGATTAGAGTCAGACGGAACCTGGACTTGCCTCAGGAGGCCTGAAAGTTGCTCTGTTTGTTGTGTTGTGTGTGCACAGGTGTGAATGAATGTGAAACAGGAAACAATAAAAGACATATGAACCAGACTGACTCTGGTTTATGGCACACTGGGTTTCGTTATATCTCTTAATGCATTAAATAAAATGGAAAACAATTCAAGTTCAGAAGACTTTGGTTAATCTTTGTGAACATCATTTGCATGTTCATGTGTTATTTTCTTACCAATGCTGTCCCACCCTCTGATTTCCACCTGGCTCCTCTTGATGTTTCGGGTCTAATGTGAATCGACGTCGCTCTGTGTGCCTTATTGAACAAACTATTTGAAGCAGAATAGGAAGCTGACTGTGTTGCAGATCAGTATCTGTTGGATCATATCGAGTTAACATCGATGTCCTCTGCTTGCTCCGGGATTATCTCTGTCCTCTAGATAACTTTGAGGAGAAATGGAAGTCTGGTCAAACACCTGATTTTGATTCCTTTAAGGGAGTCGACGCAAAAACGCGAAGAGACGCACAAAAACCATAAACAAACCAGTACCAAGCGCTCACACATCGATCAAGACGCGTCTGCGAATCTCTTAACTATCATTTCCTTCAGGTGGATTATGTAAAAGTCTCCGGGCTGTTTGGCTGTAAAATATTCATTCTGTTATGGTTGTGCAGCACTTGAGAAACATCTAAGAGATGTCAACACTGATGGCAACACAACAGGCTTTGAATGATTCAGGGTGTAGAAATCAGGAGGAAGAGGGTGGATGTTTAGAGAGCAGAGCAATCAGGAGTTCTTTAGGTCCACTTTATTAGATTTGAGCAGATACCTACATAAATGAAAGATTATAGATTATAGTTTTAAGGCTAATAGTCAAAGAAACAAAATAATATACACACACATAAAGGAAAAAGTGTATAAAATACAGGAACCACGAACCCCATCCCAACCCTCCCAGAGAGAGGTCTGCCATGTGGAGCACCTTACAGAAAAACCACATGAATTTCACATGTGCAAAATCACATGTGAAATGTGTGGAACACATGTGCCGTCACATGGGAAACGTGGTTTTGGAACATTTTGGTGGTGGAATGTGTGAAGTAAATTCTCATGTGAAACCTTTGCGATTACATGCGAGACATATGTACATGTTTGTTGTTTGTTTACCTGCTTGTCAGTTCGCATCATTACTGAACTTACGACACTTAATGAAAATGGTACGGTGAAACTTTGAAAATCTGCAGAATTTGTGTCATGTTACAACCATACATGCACCACGTGCTGCAGCTTGTGGATCACGTGCGGAAAACGTGAAAATCATGTGGTTTTTCTTTAAGGGGGGGGGGGGGGGGGGTCACCTGAATCTATCCAGTCAACAGGTTTGTGAGTGTGTTCCGATCCTCACACTGACGAAGGTGGAGGGGACAAGACAAAAACAGAAAAAGAGCGACATATTCCAGTAAAAGGGGTGTTTTACATCATAATAGTATAACAACTAAAATATGTAAGCATGCGTGTTAAAATCCTTATATTATTCTATAGTTACCTGATACCTTATATATATTTATTATGTATTTGCACCTTTGGTAGAAACTTTATTTTTGACTGATGTTGAATATCTGAATTGTTAATTAAAAGATGTAGATTCAAATATTAAATTGAATTACATTAAATTATTTTTTTTAAAAAACAAGTTTTCAGACGCTCCTTTCAGCCTTGAGTAGTCTATGCAGGTTTTCTTTTCTCCTAAGCTCTGGAGCACATCAAAACTAACTAACTTAGCAATTATTATTTATTGTCAATCAATGAACAACAATTAGCAAGATTTTAGTTAGAAAATCAACCTGAAACTATTAAAGTGAGTAAAGCAAGTTTCAAGTTTGCAGAAGGAAAAGTTCATGTAGAAATGCAGAATGAATATGTTTTTGTCAACAGATTTTAATATTGCAGACAATATAATAACCAGTGGGTGAATGTACAGGTTCTATTTCTATTATTTTGGGGTTAATTTTCCCAAATACTGTATTTATTTATTTTTTTCTTCACTTCTATCTGTTTGCATTTTTAGTACAATGGATATAAAACTTTCACAGACTGGTCATTAGTTGGTGTCTGTTGTGTTGCAGTAAACTGTGACAGTCATTGTAATATCATTATAATAATGCAGGATGCAGCTTCATGCACTGTCGTGCTTTGACAATGAGCCAGCGAGCTGCCCCCGGCTCTGCTAACCTCTCGCCACCGTAATCTCTGTTTTCCCAGAGTGCACCAGTCCGTTCTGCTGGATGAGTTGCACCTCAGAGGCCTGAGCTGTGAGAGCTGAGAACGAACAGAATAACTTCTTTTCCACGGAGCCGCTGGTGGAGGATATTGGACACGCGGCACTAGCTAAATGTTAATTGGAGGTGTTGCTGCGCGGCTCCACAGCTGGTTGAGTTTATTCAGTGTGGTTCTGCGTCATATATCATAGCAGGGTTGTTAACTCCAGACTGTGTGGAATACAGCCAGGGTGTACTGTAGTGCACAGGAAAATTTAAATAGCCCTTTGTACGTGTGCATCCAATTAATTTCTGCTCTGACGGCGCTAAAAATAGACGTTGGGGGAAAAGTCATTCAGCTTTTTAAAATGCTGGATTAAACTGTGTGAAAGTGAATGTTAGTCCTCACTCCTTACACACAGTACAACCACAACATGACTCCACCCACTTGTTTTTAGGGAACAAGGGAGGCAACACAAACCCAGATGTGATTGGTAATACAAATGTATTTGGTGGTGAGGAGATAAATAAAGATACAATCAATGACTGAAGGGAACCAAAGGGGGAAACAGGGCAAACGGGTGCTGCTAAATCAAAGGACTAAATATAACAAAAAGTTATTTTCTTCTGATTTTCTAAAGCAAAAATAAAATGGAAAGAAAACCTTTCTATCTGCTCTGCAAAAGAGACTTTCCTATGTGTTTGTATGTCAGAGTGGGTTTTTACACTTTGGTTTTTTTATTATATAAACATGACGTGACATAACATGTTAAGATAAACGCCAGGTGACTTCCTGTCTTACCCGGTGGCCACGTTGGAGGATATTGCTGCTGTTTTTCAGCCCATCTCTTCTACAGGATAATTATTCATTATTTTGTGTGCAGTTATATTGTCAGCTTGTTAGCTAAAACATGAGCGGGATAATATGCTTTTGGGCCTTGAACACAGTTCAATGAAACCTTTTTAAAATGCAGAATTTCAAGGTAAACAAGCTAATATATGCAGCATTTGAATAGTGGAGGTGCCCATTATTTGGTTGAAGTCTCATGGATCCTCTGACATGATTTAACCGGTAACACCAGTGGATAGTAAAACCTGAAACATGTTTTTTTTTTCTATGTAACCTTCAGATACAACGTCTTTGTCCTGGAGGTGTTCAGGATGTTTCCTCTTGTTCCTCAGGGAGTCGACCTCATGTGAAGTAATCCTGATAAACAGTTGGTTTCTGTAAAATGATTTTTGTGTTTTTCCTGGTCCCAAATAGAGTTATAGTCATATATAGTCATACAGAGTTCAACAAAAGCATGTGATATGTTCCTGTGAGTCAGGAAAAAAGCACTTTTTTACTCCTGGTACCCTAGCAGGTTATTTAAACTGGGAGTGAAAGAAACTCCAGACTGTTGGAGATGTAATGGGGGTGGCGGGGGAGCTAGTCCATGCATGATGGTCATGCCCACAGATACAAGCCTTTTGGACCAGAATCCACCAATATATCACAGAAATAGAGGGGATAGATTATAACCTCTGTCCAGAGCTATATACACTCAGAGGCCCAAGTCCATCGACCACATGGTAAAGCCTTTAGCTAACTGGGTTCAGTATCAAGTGTCATGAATGGCAAACAGATAATAATGAGAAAGCGGAAAGCTGCAGGAGGTCCGTTATCTCCGGAGTGGCTTTCAGAACCGGGTGAGGTGGCGGCTTTTGAAAGAATATCGTACAGCCTGATAAACGAGGTAGAAAAATACAGTGATGAATGGGGAATGTTCCTGCGATTTCACTCATTGCAAGGGACTGAATGAACACAATTTTAAAATTTTTTGTGTACTGTCCGTTTCAACATGTTATCATTTGCATCTGTAAATATTCCCCTTTGAGGTGGTGGCGGTTATGAACGTGGAGGGATGGATGTGAACACATGGACTCTATTTTAATGTTTATTCTACACGGACTATGATTCTCCATGTGACAGTGCTGCTGTGGACATTGGACAGGTTTTCTTTGTGTGTGTGTGTGTGTTGCTTGTCTTCTTCTCCTCTGTTGAATGCTGGTTGGAGACTGTTGTGTGTTCCTATTGTGGAATTATGAAAAGTTATAAAACTTAAGTCATAAAAAAAAGAAAAAGTACTTTTACTCAAACTTATAGGCCCTTTGTTGACGTCTTATTTAAAGTCAGCAGTGGAGATGTAGCTCCCTCTGGTGGTGAAGTTAAGACACTGTGTTACGGTGAGAAGGTGAATACAGTGAACATACCCAACATAAACTTTCATCTTCTCTCGTGCTGCTGTGTTTTATCGTAGAGAAGGTGAAAAGCAAGTCCTGTGTGTTGTGCATGTGATCAGCTGTTGGTCTCACAGCTGGAGGATCTGAACTGTTTTTGTGTTTTTTCTGCTTCTCTGCAGGTTTTTAATCGTCCTGGGCTGTTTGATTCTGGCCATTCTCACAACATTCAGGGAACATGAGAAGGTGTCTGCGCACTGGCTGGTTATACTGGTAAGATCACTGGGATTTTCTTCACTTTGTGTTCAGCCCATTCAGTTTGTTTGTTGCTTTGTAAACATCTAAACATCTAGTTTTCCCTTTTTTTCTTTCATCCTTTAAAGCTCCATCTTTCCCTTTAGCTTCTGTGTTTTATTTGAAGTGTTGATCCATAAGAAGATATATTTGTGGTTTTAAGAACCAAAAACCATCTCAGTGTAGTTTTACATCTCCTCTCTCAGGCTTCTCTCTGGAGCTCTAGTAACAACAGCTCCAGAGGATGGCGGGTCCAGGTGGGCGGGGCTTGGGGCGCGACTGAGAGCGGTGACTGTTTTGTTGTGACATCACAAAGTTCAGGAAGTTGCAGTAAAAGCCAAAACTTCCTGCACTGTGACTTGGATGTCAGCCGACGCCGATTGTTTCCCTCCCGCTTTTTCTTCCTCTGCAGGAGACCTTCGCCATTTTCATCTTCGGAGCGGAGTTTGCACTGAGGGTCTGGGCGGCAGGTTGCTGCTGTCGCTACAAAGGATGGAGGGGGAGGCTGAAGTTCGCTCGCAAACCCCTGTGTATTTTAGGTGAGGAGGTGGAGTCATAAAAATGTATGAGCTTTTAAAAGGGAAACAGAGCAGGACTTTCACAGTTCATAAATATCATCGTAGTGTTATGGGGAGAGAAGCATCCAGATATACACAAAAAAGGTATGAACCACTTGTTAAACACCACTTACCGTCTGTTCCATACAGACCAGTGCACTTGTTTTAAAAAAAGCACTGAGTCATTTGTGACCTTTGCCGACCTCTGTGATACACAAATACATAAACCAGTGCAGATCAGCATTGAATCACTTAAAGACAAATGGATTTTCTTCTTGAGTAGAAATAACTGTCTCATCTGAGTGTCCATCTGATGAGACACGTTTTCAAGCAAAAACCAGTTGACTTAGTAATTGTAGATATCTGTGTTATAGGAAACGTCTTGAACAAATTAGTATTTATCATTTGAAATCATTCGAAATTATCTTACACTGATAGCAACTTAAATATTCTAGCTTTCTCTTGTAACATTTGATACAAAGTTCAGCCTGACATACTGTATGTATGACTATAAAGCTCCATATTATCCTTGCCTCCTTTTATTTGCAGTGTTGATCCATCTCAATGTAGTTTTACATCTCCTCTCTCAGGCTTCTCTCTGAAGAGAGGAGGCTCTGAGCCTCTCTTCTGATTGGCTTGGGGTATGACTGAGAGTGGTGACTGCTTTGTTGTGACATCACAAAGTTCCAGAAGTCCTGACGGCTGGTTTTAAGGCTCAGTGTCTGAATACAGGCTGTGTGCATTTCTCTGTGGACTGAGCGCTTTGATACTTTCACAGTATTAATATAGAACCTAGACCTGCTCTATAATCAAACAACACATGGACATCTGCCTTTAGACTATATGGATCTTTAGTGTAATCAGAGGGCAACTTTCATGACCAGATTATCACTATAATCTGACATGTAAAACATTTGTAATCTGTATCAAATGGTCAGAGGGAAGAAACTCATACTTACAGTTATGTCACTGGAAAGAAGAAAACGTCCACTAAACTGCTCTCATTGAATTTCAACAGTGTTCAGTCAGCGCTCATTAAGAACTAATTCCACAACTTTTCAAAACTTATTCATCATCTCATAAAGACTTAATAACCGTCTCGGGTCAGACTCATTAAAGATTTGATGAAAGCCGTGTGTAGAGAATCTTTCCTCAGTGACTTTGTCTCTGCCTCAGACATCTTTGTGCTGATTGCCTCGGTGCCGGTGGTGGCGGTGCGTAACCAGGGTAATGTGTTGGCCACGTCCCTGCGCAGCCTGCGCTTCCTGCAGATCCTGCGGATGCTGCGCATGGACCGGAGAGGGGGGACCTGGAAACTGTTGGGCTCCGCCATCTACGCCCACAGCAAGGTAAGAGTGGATCTGACTCGGTCATACACTGCAGATGCTACAATTTACAGATGTTCCCTGAATGCTTCACATGAAGGCAGTTGATAGATGCTTGATAGCCTACAGCTCAGAACATCTGGGACGCGACTAAGGAGGGTTTTGAGACAACAGCAGTGCACTATACAGTGTCTTTATGGGAGGTTTATGGGGTTTATGTTGGTCAGCCCCACATCAGGGGCTTTTACATGGAAGAAGAAAAGGATGAATTGATTCCTATCAGTGCTGTATTGATCTCCATGCTTATCTCTGCAGGAAGTGTGTGTTCAGGCTTTCGCTGTGTGCACCCCTCAGTTGGAAGCTGAGTTACACATTTGGCTCGTCTGAATCTGCATCTTGATTTGTGCAATGTCCAGCTATATGACAAAAACTATTTGTGTGTGTGTGTGTGTGTGTGTGTGTGTGTGTGTGTGTGTGTAGGAGCTGATCACAGCCTGGTACATCGGCTTCTTGTCTCTGATCCTTGCGTCCTTCCTGGTCTACCTCGTGGAGAAGGACGACGTCTCCATGGATGTGTCTAACAACGAGAACCCCACCGCTCAGCCCAAACCACAAGACTTTGACACCTACGCCGACGCTCTGTGGTGGGGGCTGGTATGTACATGAGAAAGGCCTCTTGTTGTTGCTTCCTAAGACAACATCATCTCAGTGATAAATCTTCAACCATTTGCTGGAAATCAATAACCAGCAACCTTTTCGTCTTTAAAATCCCTACAATAAGAATATCCTAAATGCACTGTCTTGAAAGACCAGAAGCCAGGACCAGTCTGGACTGGACTAGCTTGTCTAGGCAGTCTTAGTGTTTCTGCTCTACACTGTGAAAAAGAATGGTTCTTAAATGGTTCTTCAAATGGTTCTATTGCTCTACAAAGAGCCAACACCAACTAAAGAACCTCTTTATTTGGGGGATGATTCTTAGCATTCTTTATGTGTTTTTTTTAAAGTACTAAAGGTTCTTCATTTTTATTTAAGTATTTGGTGACCAAATCTGCAAGTCCAGTCCTTTTTTTCCAGGATACCAGGACTTCTTTGGTCTTAGATACTTTGAGACCGACTCATTTCCACAAAATCCAATTTGTGGTTGGTTAGTGAGACATCTTCAAAGTTTTGACTGGTTTTGGCTACAGCTCGGTGAACAGATTGTGTCTGGCCAAATGATCAACTGAGAAACTTGTGGCTGTGATCCAAATACGGGATTTCTGCCAAAAACCAATTATCAGATAATATTCTGCTGCATTCAAGTACCGCTGGGAATGTCCAATGTTTTAGTATTTAGAATTGTTTCAGTTGGCTGCTGAAAAAAACAGACATTTTGTTGGTTGATCCAGAGTGGAGGACAAATCATAAAAAAAGTGTTAGTGAGCCGGCAGCTCTTTGGAGAACAGTCCGGTGTTGGCTCAGCTTCCTGCTCTAATGAACGGCCTCTGGTTAGAGAAGCACTGATGCAGTTTTCTCAGCAGGATGGCCTCATTAGAGAGACTGTCATTCAGTTGAAGTTCAGTTCAAACATCTGCCTCGCTGAAGTGTCCTTGACCCTTTGAAATCAATGAACCGGCCATAGCGGATCGATGAGCAGAGCGAGGATCACGACCGACTTCCTCCACAGAACTGACAGTTACTGTTTAACAAATATCAAGAAGGACATTTATAGGTATTTCTGTCAGAAACTCTTAGAGATATAAAGTGTAATCTTCATTTGTTTGTTTTGCAGATCACTCTGACCACCATCGGTTACGGGGACAAAACCCCAAAGACCTGGGCTGGGAGACTGTTAGCCGGCACCTTCGCTCTGATCGGAGTGTCCTTCTTCGCTTTGCCTGCAGTGGGTACACACTCCTGTATATGTCTCATTACTGGACTCTACATGAACTAAAAATACACAATTGCTCACAAACTGCAGAGAGTTTAGATTCATTTGTTGAGAAATGGTGATTGATGAAGATAAATGCTAAGACTTGTAGGTCAAAACCTGTCGCCTATATCTGTTTGCTTCTCTCCTCCTCTCTGTGCTCACATATATAGTATTCTAACACAGCTGGATTCACATTAAAGGTGTTCTCAGTTTGAAACAGTGACTGAAAGGTGTCCCATTAAGACTACATGTTAACCAGCAGTCGCTTCCAAGCTGCTGCTAAAATCCTGATTTTATAACCACAACGACGTCTGACAACAAGATAGAGACTGAGCTATGGTTTCAGCTGTTTACTTTAATAATGATCAGACAGAGAGAAAACTAGAAGCTCATTCACGTCTAGTCAAGTCAACTTTATTTCTAGAGCACATTTAAGCACAGCTTGAGCTGGCCAAAGTGCTGCTCAAAAGAAATTAAAATGAACAAATGTATAAAATAGGTAAAAACACAAGGAAAGCATAGCATGTTTATATGTTCCTGTGTTAAGTATATTTACTAACAAAAACAAGAAAATAACAAAAAGCACAATTATGAATAACAATGGACTAAAAGGTTAACACGCTAAACCGGACAGATTTCTAATGGCAACTGGTTCCATAATTTCGGAGCAACTGCAAAAGCTCTGTCACCTTTTAGTTTTAGTTGTGACCATGGGACATACAGGAAGGATGAGCTTCCAGATCTGAGAGATTAATGGATAAGCTCTGTGATGTGAGGTGTGGCCTGGACATTAAGAGCCTTAAAAGGAATCAGCAATGTTTTAAACTCAATATGGAGCCAGTGAAGAAAGGCTGAGTCTCGGGTGATGTGCTCACGCTTTTTAGTACCAGTCAACTTCCTTGCAGCTGCCTTCTGGAACAAGTGCAAGCGAGATAATGAAGACTGGGGAAGGTCTAAGTACAAAGAATTACAATAGTCCAGTCAAGTTGTGATGAAGGTGTGTCAGGAAAGTCCAACCTCACGCTCACGGAGCAAAACTGGCGAATGTAAGTGTAATGTAAGTAACTAAGATTTGTCCAAAACTACGTTCATCTTCTTCTAAATGTGTCTGAAAGTCTAGTTGGCAACACTAAACATTCGTACCAAATCATTTTGAAAGAGCAACGACCAATGGGGAAACTTCATCACTCACTCACTCAGTCAGTCAGTCACGGACGTTCATGTTTATAGACCTGGCCAGCCAAAAAACATCTGTCCTGCTCTGATTGGATTCACCAGTGAATTGTATGTAATATTGCTTTATTTATGAAGCTGAAAATGTACAATTCATTGAATGAAACATCAACAGTTTCAACCGATTAGATGAGAAAGTCTTTATTGTCCCCAAGTGGCAATTTGGTTTGCAACAGTAGTCAATAACACAACCAGTCCACATCATAAATAAAATAGGCTAATATTATAAATAAAGACATAAAACCATCTATTGTATGCTAGATTTCATCAGAATAAATTACAGAAAGATACGAGGCACTAATACTCAGTATTCGTTAATTGCAATGACAACTAGGCCAACAACTTGTTTAAAAACCAACTGGCTCCTAGGGAAAGTAAACCTCTTTCCTGATGGCAGGAATAGAAACTCTGCATAGAGAGAGTGGTGGGGGTTTGCCATCTGAGTAGCTCTGACTTGATAAAAGAATAGTTTGAAGTCATATTTTATTAATCAATGGCATGGGTTAACTCCAATTAATGTTGTATTTTTCTTTGTTTAAGCCAGTTAAAGAACTTGCAGTTACACCTTCTACTTAGTGTAAAACCAAAGCTCTTTTTGCACTGCACTCGTGTTTACCACCAAAAAACTGTATAAAACAACATCAGCTAAAAATATAATTCCCTTCCGATGAATTCAATATGATTTGACGTTTTGCTGATTTATGTGAAGCCACGTATGCCTATTGTTTTCTATGTGAGCCCACACAGCAGCACCCGTTTCCTATGTGGACAGGCGCTGACGCAGCAGAGAAGCAGCAGTTAATGCATCAGCTCCACAGATTGGATCATTCTGTCTGTTTTATCTGTGCATGTACGGCAGCAACACATCCAGCGTGTGCTTGGAGCATCAAATGACGTAAAATCACAACCAGTGTCTTTTACCCTTTTACAGTGGGAGCTGACACCACGAACCTTAACAGATGAGACCATAAGAGGCTTAATTTAAGACGGCTGTGCTTGTGGCACCTGAAATGTTAAGCCTTTTTCAGATTAATTGTGTGGGATAACCAGGCTTGGTGGTATTTGTGCACAGAGCTCAGTGTTGTTAACTGCTGTGGTGGCTTTGGCTGCAGGGGATCCTGGGTTCAGGCTTGGCTCTGAAGGTCCAGGAGCAGCACAGACAGAAGCACTTTGAGAAGCGCAGACATCCAGCCGCCGGGCTCATCCAGGTGAGACGCCAGCTGGCTGCTCCAGGTTTTTTGTGTTTTCTAGAGCAGTGTTTCTCAAACTTTTTTCAGACCAAGGACTTAACCACTAAAATAAAACTCATGGACCAACTTACTCCTTGAACATCCCTAAAACCAATAGGCCTTACTATTTCAACAGTATTGTAGCAAGCTTGCGCAGAAGAATGTCACCTGAGACAGGCTGTTTGATAGACCACTCAGATTTCAATCAGTATTTTAATTATCAAGAACCCCTGCGCCTGTAGCGTCAAAATCTTCACACACATATGAACGGTGGCCAGATGTCATCAAACGCACCACGAGTCTCAGTCGTGCTGGCGACATTACTAGTAAAACTCACCACTTGCCTGTTGTGTCGGTATGTCAGAGGTTTCATTTGATTTTCTTTTAATTGACACAGTCGTAAGATCTTGTCCATTGTCAGCGTTTGAGAGTTACTGTAACAGTCATCCACATTTCCTGTCAAATGTCAGGATGATCATTTTTGAGGTATAGGCTATCCTCAAAGATAAACTGTAAACTGGCCAAGCTACGTGAGTAGACAGTGAAGTCCAACAACACTGTAAAACAGCCAATTCAAATAATGTTTGTATTTAGATATGAGTTGACTTAATATTGAAATCAACACATATACAGTATTTGCTACTATAGACTTTGTGGTCACTCAGACACTAAATTTAAAACATTATATTTTAACAGGTTTAATCTCAGACCACACTTTGAGAAAGGCCGTTCTAGACTCAAGAATTTAGGGTTTGGCAAGACTATTGAGACAGTCAACATCAAAGTGGCTGTTTTAACTGTGATATCATTTGCTGCTGTGTCTCTGTCGCCATAACTCTAGTCTGCCTGGCGATATTATTCCACCAATCCAATCAGGGAAGACCTCATTGCCACGTGGAGATTTTACGAAACAGTCATCTCTCTTCCCTGTTTCAGGTAAGTAACACAAGATCACACCACAGTTCCAGGTCATGCGTGTGCCTGTTTCACCATCATTTTCATGAGATACCTGAACATGGATTATATTGTTTTATGTTTTTTGTTTTCTTCCAGTATTAATTCATATTGTGACCCCCGTCATGATTTCTGTTCATTTTCTTTAGTTTTGCATGCTTATCATTATCCTGAACCGAAGTCTGGGAGGCTGGATGCTGAACAGTGGGTATGACAGATGTTGCAGATGTGATCGTGCATGGCTCTGGTTTTAGCTCCAAGGAAATCTTTAAAAACATGAAGTTCAGTTCAGAGATGATCAGACTTTGAGAAACTCAGCGCTGCGGTGTAGAATTTGTGACGTAGAATGGGACACGACTGAATTTCAGCTGAGAAGATAATTTTTTTTTGTTTTAAAACAACAAACCTCTAGATATTGTAGAAATATTTGCTTAAAGATGTTATAAGTAAATTTATGGCTCTTTACTGACACCTACTGGCCGTCACTGGAAACTATAACACCGGAAAACAGAGGTATTGGTATTTCTCTTAGTCCGAAGAAAGTTTAAAATACTATATTTTCATGGTTTAAAAATTCATAAGAAATGACCCTTCTAGGTATCCATACAATCTTAATAAGATGGAGGCCTGTGGAGAAAATGCTTCCTGGGTCACCAAGTATTTTTTTAGTTGCAGTACTGCATTTGGCCACTAGAGCTGTACTGTATACAGTACATCTTTACTAATACATCTATGGTTCATCCAGGTTGAAAAAGGACTGGCTAAAGAAAGTGCAAAGTTAGCAATGAATAGTTCAGGGGGGCTGGGAGTTTAGAGTTTGCAATTGACTGCACATTAAGGCCTTGACTTACAAATCAAGTTGCTCTAAGATGTTAGTGTTAAAGTTGAATTTTACAGGCCTCAAAGTGACAACAGGAGCCATGTGAAGTGTGTTTAGATCAAGGTTTGATATTTTCGTCTCCTGTACACTTGTTAACTTTGTACTTTTCCTCTCTCCCCATCCGAAGGAAGGATCACTTGGAGGCCATGGCGAGGTAAGTCACTGGTACAGAGATACTGTAAATCACACAGAGCTGCGGCCTGAGTCGACGACCTCTGATGGGGCTTTAATTAGCCCCACATGCTGGAAAGACTAATGAAGCTTTCCTTGAATACCCCCCCCCCCCCCATCCGCTTTTAAATAGCTTCCGATATTAATTCACAAGTCGAATAAATCTCTGGACGAATGGCCTTGGTAAATATGTGAATCGTGATATGAAACGCCTACTCGTCTCGCTCTTGCCTTCCGCATCAACTACTTTGATGACATTTAGACTGAGAGATTTTTTTTTAGAAACCTATTAGTGAGTCCATTAGTTATGCCTCAATTATGAATGACAGTTTAGATGGAGTAATTAGGGCCCGAGACGGGGTCTTTGGGTGTGATGATTTTTCTTGTTTTTTCAACGTGCTGTGCAGAGATATGAATGAGTCTCTACATCAAAATGTGAATATCTCACAGGGGAAGCTTGATTTGTGAAACAGATTCATCTTGTCTTCACGTGATAAGAAAAACCTTCTGGTCACCACTGACCTCACTGACTTCACATCTACTTTCCTATGTCTCCCACATTTAGCTGGTGTTCTCCTTCAGAGAGGCACAGTGATGATCACTTCCACTGAGTGTTGTATCAGCTGTTACAGAGGGAATGAAGAAGGATAATGAAAATGACTGGTTTTCCATTTTGTAAAAAGTCTTAAGAAGTGTTATCTTCCTGTCTCCTAGCAACCAATCTACAGAAAGGCCAAAGGAGACAAAATTTTCCGCCCCCCTTCAGTTTTGCATCAACACAATGATTCTTGAAATGAATGGAAACCAGTAGCTGCCTGGCAGAAAACTTAATTAATGAAGAGTTCCCTAATAAGGGTGTTTCAATGAATCATGATATGTATACAGAACACCTTTATTATTAGACCGATATGTTTTGGCTTGTGGCCTCAAAAAGAAAACAGAGTGGTAGGGAAAAAGAGAGAAGGAACAAGAGAGAAACAAAAGAGACAAAGGTGTAGTAAGGTAGTGAAGGATGTAGAGGAGGAGGAACAGAGTTAGGAAATGAAAGAGTTTTCAGTCCCCTGTAGGATCAGCTGCTGGGAAATTAGCAGTCTGACATTATCTTGTTGCTCTGAGCAAAGAGGTGGACGACGGCCAGAAACTACAACAGAGCTGCCATGTCCAACAAGAGGGCGATAAGCCACTTACTGTGTGTGTGTGTGTGTGTGTGTGTGTGTGTGTGTGTGTGTGTGTTTGACAGCACTGTGTGATATTAGACCTTTTATCTGAGTTATCCACTGTGCTACTGTGTGGTCTATTCAGCACAACACTGAGAGAAAATTATATCCCATCTGCGTGTGTGTGTGTGTGTGTGTGTGTGTGTGTGTGTGTGTGTGTGTGTGTGTGTGTGTGTGTGTGTGTGTTACCATAGTGAGGCCACTAGTTTAGGATTTTCTTACAGTGCAAAACATCAGAAAAATAGGAACTGCCATGATTTAATGCAATCCATGACAGTGGAGGGAGAGTTGTATTGGATTCTGTTGTGTTAAAAGTTATTCAGATATTAGTTAACAAGTAGGGAAAAGGATGAGGCTGGATTTATTCAGCTGTACGTTGTTTCTGCTGTCAACAACTCCCATAAAGAGGCAGCATGTGGTACCTAGGACCCAGCACTCATGCTTTGTGGTCTGGTGTGGTCAGGGTCAGACCACGTTCATCTTCGAACCCAAACTGACTCCATCTTGCACAGTTGTGATGCCGTCATGGTGACAAAACAGAGACAGACAAACATAGTCCTCAACACCGCCTCTGTGGTAGTTCCTGCTGCAGTAGGTGTCTCCACTATTTTGCCCCTTTAGCTATTATCAAACAGGAAATAGTGCATTTGTTGGGAATTTGTGAGTATTTCTGGAGTCAAAACAAACTACTGTGTGTGTTAATGGTAATGAAGAAACATAGTGTTCGGACAATATGGCTCAGAGGAATAAGATACATCAGGCTTTGATAGACACAATCCATGTTAGTTGGATACATTCACCATTTGTTTGTTTCTGCACATGAGATTTTTTTCTTCAAGAGAAGAAATAGAATAGCAACAGAAAAGCCCTGTTGGAGTTGACATTTTAATTTAAAGGGTCAGGGGAAAGAACTGGGTCTTTTTCCAAAGTTTTTATCATTTCAACCACTGATAATAACACTGACTGATGAAGGGTCAAGAAAAAGTCAGCCAGACGATCAGGCAGGCTGGAAACAATTCTCCAGGTGAGACAAACATATCTGGAAGATAAAACGAAGGTGAAGGGTAAATGATCAAACATCCGCACTGGAAAAAAGGCCACTCCAAAAATAAGAGTGATCTTGAAATTAGCTGGGAAAACTCACTTTTAGCTATATTTTACTAGTATTCTGATGTTTTGTGTCTCATAATAAGCTTGTGATGCGCAAAAATAGTATTTTCCCCTCAAAAGTTTTTGCCATCCTGTTTGTTTCAAGTGTATTTAACTAATTTTTAGTTCTATAATTGTGACACTGTTTTAGATTTAAGTCCACCACCTACTGGAAATAAGATTAAAAACTGGCAAGTTAGCATCCCTGACTCGTATTAGGCCGTGCTCTTTTGCCATAATAAGCCATAATTTACCATCCTGTCATCATCTCAAGTGCATTTACCTTATTGTAAACTCTAAAAGTAATACTGTTCTAGATTCAAGACATTAACTACTTCTTATAAGACAGAAAAAATGAAAACTAGCATTTTGAATTTTACCAACTTTTTTAAATTTAAAGTCCCAGAGGACTGAATAAAAGGAAAACAGCTTCATTCCAGCTTTTGCCTCTTTCTTTTTTACATATCACATGGACATGGTTTGATGGAAATGTAAGAAAAACAGCCACACTGTACTGTGCATTTTGAGTTGTTGTGAGTTGGGCATGTTGACCATGCAGTTTTCAATAAAGCAGATTTGTTGTCTCAATTCAAGTTAAGTCTATTTTCTTGAAACAAGACAATTCATCTTTTACAAATAACGCAGCAGCTTAAAAACCTTATGACGTGTCAAAAAAGCTTGTTTCATCTGAGATATGACTCAAAACAAGATGTTTTCAAGACTGTTTCACTTAACAAGATATTCAAGATGCACTGTCTAAAAACAAGCTCCTTTATCTCACTTAAATCTTACTCTTTAGGTGATTTTGTCTTATATTAAGTCTGTGATGAGATATTTTGACTAGAAATTAGAAAAATATACTTACACTATTTTATACTATACTACACTACTCTCAGCAGTGTTGTCGTAACTGCTGGAAACAACGGACAGAGGTATGAAAACAAAGACACCGAGATAAAACAGAATTTTCCTTCAGTGCTGTCACTGCAGGTTTGTGCAGGTGTAGTAAACCACACCTTGGGAAGTCAGAGCTGTGGGAGATGAGGCGTGTTTGTCTTTGCTGTTGTGTTGCCTCATTTACAGAGAGCCACAGGATAATCACATCTCATTTTCTGCCCTTTATTCTGCCGAGGAGCAGTCAGAAAGAGATTCTCTCTTCCTTTAAAGCTTCCTATTCTGCAGCCTCTCAGCGCCGTAATCTGCCGTCCCTATTCTGCCCCAAGGCAACATAGAGACTCATATTGTTTGTCCGCTGTGGGAGCAAAGTCGCTGAGAACGCTCCACATTTCAGAGGCCTTGTTCGGGCCATTGTCGGCTCCGGTTACCCCGCCTCTCTGCCTCTTCCAAGGCACACAGGAGTCTTATTTTACCCAGGGAGCTCTTACTTTTGTGCTGCCAAATATTGTCAGCCGTTGGACAATAAAGGAGACCGATCTCCTCACAGCTCTTTGAGGCTTCCTTCTGCCAGGAGAGCAGCATTGTAGCGTTGAGGCAGCAGACCATGAAGACTTTCACTCCTCTGTGAAGGAAAGTTGTAGCTGAAACTAGACGGAGATTTTTTAAAAAATTTTATAACCTGCTAGTAATTTTTTGTCTTAACGCCTCTTACGTTCAGATAGATGTACATCCCAGATCCCAGGTGCAGATATAATCTAAAAATGGATGCATAAGCAGACGTGTTCACGTGTTAATGCGTACAGACCATACGTACAATCTGCATGGTCATGAATTTTGAGCTGTGCTTGGATGGTCTGAGCTGGCCATCACCAACCTGAGCAGCTGACAAAATCTACATCAGACAGACCTCTGTGGATTATATATGACTATACTGTAGGTTTAACTACCTTATATCTTGGAAAAGAGTCCTGGAAAAGCTGTGCTGTACTTATGTCTTTAACAAAGTTTTTGCAAACCAGTAGATTTGACATGATAGGACATGACATTTCAGATATAGACCTTCATCAGGTATGACTTGATGTACCTTTCCTAAATAAAGTGACCAACAGTGTACAGGGTTTCTGTTTAGTTCTAGATTTGTGAACCAGGGCAGGGCTGAGGTAAAAAAAAATCTGATAAAGATCATGTTATATGATCAAGCAGCAGCTAAATGAACCTTGACCTGAGATTGTTTTGTCACCTTCATCAACTTTATGTTAGAAGACAAACTTTAGCCATTTGAGAAACTACCTGCCAAAGCTTTGGCTTGAACATTCAGTTGACTTCATGTCTTCTCTCTTCTCACCCACTTCAGCCAGAAACTGAGTTTACTCGAGCGTGTTCGGCTTCCAAATGCCAGACCGTCAATCGGGGCGGGTAAGAAGCTCACAGGTAACGCTGAGTCCATCGAGGAAAGCCCATCTAAAGAGCCCAAACCAGCAGGCTTCAGTAACCGGGAACGCTTCCGCACCGCCTTCCGCATGAAGGCCTATACACTCCGCCAGAGCTCTGAAGGTATGTATCAGCTTACACTGACATAAAAGCCTGTCTTTGGTTTGCTAATGCACAGTTCTTACATCAGTGTTTTATGGTTGTGTGTCTCTGCCAGATGCTGGAGCTTTGGCTGATCCAGCCTTAGAGGAGCGGGGCTTCCCTCCAGACATCCTCATGGAGGAGATGATCCCCACGCTGAAACTGGTCATCAGGGCAGTCAGGTCAGGAACTTCAAATGCTCGTTTCATGATGGTCGGCGGTTCGTCAACGTCATAATGAAGCCTTTCCATCCATCGCCAGTCAGAAGTACAATATGATAGAATGGGATTTATTTAAAGGCAGAGAGGAAGGACTGCTGTAAAATATGGTATTCTGGCACCATCAAATATGCATTTGAAAGGAAAGGGATTTTCATTAAGATTAGCCAATAACAGTTACTGAGGAAGGCAAAGGAAACCATTTCATAATAGTTTCCTGGGCCAGATGTTTCCAGCTGATGTTGGGGGGTACTTAGAGGAAACGATACTTGTGTAAAACCCTTTTGACTTCAAAACATACATTCAAGATATTGATAATATGCGTATGGATAGCTATCCAAATACCCCAACAGAAAATATCTGATCAGAAAACAATCAAACAAGTCCAACAATCTGACCAAGCATTTGATGCCCACTTCCTGTGTTTGACAGTGATAAATGCAGACAGTAAGCAGGTGTGATACTCAGCCCCAGTCATTGCAGGAGTGTGAAAGGTAACAGTGTGACAGCTGCAGAAACCAGAGAGCGTAGGCAGATCTCACACATGCTGACAGCCTGCTGGTAAACCTATAGGCCACACAGCTGACAGAATGCAGGAATTCAATCTAGTGCGAGGGCCTGTGAGATGAGTGATTAACCCTGTGAAAGTGCTGCTTCCTTCCATACCATTATTCCAGCGCTGAATGGCTCTCTGAAAGGGATGCTCAGACCTCAAGGGTTTTAGTTTCAGGACCCAAAACTTTCCGCAAAGGACTGAAGCGCGAGTTGGACAAAAGACAGAGCTCAGTGTGTGGCGGGCTGGTCTCAAGGTTGAGAGATTTTCAAAGAACTGAAAGATGTTGTGTTTAATCACAGATACAAACATGGAAAGTGTCAAAGTCAAAGTATTTCTGAGCTGGACAGTGAACCCCAACGTTCCCCTTTAATAATCGTTGTTCGAAAACATCTGATAGATGGCTGATGTTGAAGCCAGCTGCTGGTTTGATGGAGTGTGAGATCAACAGGCGGATTTTACCAAACTGTTGAGGTCTTTATTCTCCAGTCGACTTACGGTCGGGAGGCATGCTGGTCCAGAAACTCAGCGGTTCTCGTGAGTTTTGGGTAGTGACCAAGAAAAAGGAGATTACAGATACGAGCAGCTGAAATGAGTGTCCTTCGCACAGTGGTTGATGCCCCCTGGTCAAGACCGGGGGAGAACCAGAAAATGTTGGGGGGATTACGAAACCCACCTGGCCTGGGAACATCATGTGATCTCCCAGGAGAGGCTGATGGATGTGGGTGGAGAGAGGGATGTCTGGGCTACTTTACATAGCCTGCCTCTACCAGAAACTAAAAGAATAAACAGTCGCAAATCGGATGGAATGACGGATAGTTCTACTGTGACTCAGATCAAAACAATTAGCATCAAAGTTAATTGTTAAGTTGGGATGGTTTTGGAGCAAGTCAGTTGCTTAGATCTTGGAATACAGTAGTACAACAAGTAAGGTACATACGTTGTCTCATGAAACTTGGGAAACGGAAAGATTTCCCATGTTTTGTAAGTAAAGTGTGATAAAACTCCTTAATGTCCTCACTGTTTAACCCAATCTAACCTCTCTGTTTCACAGGATCATGCAATTCCTCCTGAACAAGAAGCGGTTTAAGGAAACTCTGAGGCCTTATGATGTCAAAGACGTGATCGAGCAGTACTCTGCTGGACACCTGGACATGCTCTGTAGAATTAAATACCTCCAGACAAGGTCAGCAACCACATCACAGACAAGGTTTGTGTCTGTTTGAGTGAAGTGAAAATCTCCTCTTCCTCGAACTCATCCTGTTTCTCCTCCTTTAAGGATCGACATGATTCTTGCCCCTGGACCCCCCCTCACTCCGAAA
This sequence comes from Seriola aureovittata, assembly GCF_021018895.1. Taxonomy (NCBI): domain Eukaryota; kingdom Metazoa; phylum Chordata; class Actinopteri; order Carangiformes; family Carangidae; genus Seriola; species Seriola aureovittata. The sequence continues at coordinate 2,559,164 of NC_079375.1, forward strand.
CACAAGAAAACTCAGAAAACGCCCTTTACCTACCCACCCAACCAGTCACCCAGGTACTGTCACACTGCTGTAGGGTAAAATGTAATCACTAAACAAGACCATGTCAAAGATTATATTGAAAAAGATTATATTGAAATATTAGTCACGTCTGCGTCTCGTACATTATATTTTCTAGGAAACATTAAACACCTATGTTAAGTAACATTCTTCTTTGAAAGCAATTTCTCTGCTCTGGTGAATGTTTTGTTCATTCCCCCTGAACAAATGTCTGTGCAGTCCACGTCTACTCAGTGTCCCTGTGTTCCAGGCACGAGTCCTTCCTAGCCAAAGCCGCCTCCATGCCGGACACCGAGGACCAAAGCATGATGGGTAGATTTGTCAGGGTGGAGAGACAGGTGAGGATTAGAATTGGAAAGCACCTTTTGAGATACTTAAATAAGTAATGCAAGTGAGAGTTTTCCTGCATTTCTGATGAACTAACACATGTGAAAAACCAATAAACCTTTCTTGTAAGTGCGATACATGTATCAGCTTGGTCAGGATACAGATGCAAACATAAAAAGGTTGGGTACCACATGTTGCTGGTTCATTTTCTGTACAAGTTGCACATTTAGAGATTGATTATTTGTTCCACTTTTGATGGCTTGAATGTTGAGTAGGCAGAAATTTTAAATTAATTCTTATCAACAAAATCACAACAACCAGTGGGTTTGATCAAAGAGGCAAAGTCATTTCGAAAGTACTGTGGCGCAGTTCAGCTTTGAAGAACTGTAACGTGATGCTGTTGATCAATTGCAAACTTGACATTGCTGACCATTGATAGTCGAGAACCAGAGAGTCCATAAAGGCAGGAGGTATATAATTAGTTGTGCTGTACAACCTGTAAAGAGTCTCTTAGTCAGCAAGCTTCCAGCAACACCCTCCAGTGAAATGCTGAAATGTGAAATGAAGCTTGTTAGCTTGTTAGCAGTGCTTACTTAAACTAACACTTGCAGCAAGTGACTTTACCTCCACTCTTCCACGCTGAGCACGTTAGAAGAGAATGAGAAGTCTCTGCTGCTTGTGTAAATGTGTCTCTGTCTCAGGTGGAGGACATGGAGAAGAAGTTGGACTTCCTGGTGGACATGCATATCCAGCACACTGAGCACCTGCAGGTGGACTCTGCCGGCGCTGCCCACATGACTCTGGAGACCTGCGGTCCTGCGGGGAACGGTGAGATCAGACGGGTCTTCTTCAACTACGCAGAGGCGTTCCCGCACATGTCGTACCAGGTGCCTGTCAGCAAGGTGAATCCATATTACGGCAGGGGTGGTGGAAGAGGAGGTGGAGAGGGGGTGGGGTTAGGAGGAGGAGGAGGAGGCCGTGTTCCTCCAGATCATCAACCCCCGCCGCCACACCTCTACCAACGCCACCCTTCAGCTGCCATCCCCACCTACACCGAGCGTCCCACAGTGTTGCCCATCAGCTCCCTGCAGGACTTGTCAGCAGGGCTGGGCAGGACCACAGGGGGGCGGGGGGCCGACTCACCTCTCTCCATGCTGTCGGTGAACCACGAGGAGCTGGAGCGCTCACCCAGTGGCTTCAGCATTTCCGGGGAGCGGGAGGGGGAGGAAGGGGAGGACCTGTCGATGGGGGCCAAGGCAACCGGGGACGCAAGCTGGACGAGACCCAGACCGAGCTACCTGGCGGAGGGGGAGACGGACACAGACACAGACCCTTTTACACCCAGCGGGGGGCCCATGCCGCTCTCCTCCACGGGGGAGGGATTTGGCGACGCCGTGTGGAACACGCCACCATGAGGTGTTTGTGTGACTGCACAGAAATCCACGACTCTGAGTTAAGACCTTAAATCCAACCCATGCCTCTAAACCCAAATCAGTTTGGGTCAAAGCCACATCTCTGGACTGAACCATTTGGAATAAAGGCGGGTCTAATCCGCCTTGATTCTGTGAGGTCACAAGAGAGGTCATCGACCGCCAGAGGCCACTGCCGATCTCATCAACCGACCGCCGTCCAGACAGAGAGCCATGGCAACGAAACTGCCCAGAGAAAAAGGGAAACCAGACGTTTGTAAAGTAAAACTCTGTACAGCGCACTCTTCGCAAAAATTAGCTAAAATAAAAAAGAACATTAATATACATACTATATACACCCAAAAGCTTTATCGCTGCAAAGCCAACCGCACTGCATGTGACGCATGCGATTTTTAGTGTAGACACTGCAAAGTTCAGGATATCAGGAAACGGAAAAAGAGATTGAATGGATACATATACTTGCTATGCCATTTTGTAACACTTATTTTTTTATATGAATACATTTTCATTGTTTTTTGCATGGTTTGCATGATAATGCACCATTCTAGACGTAACGGTTGGAGGGTGATACTGGGAACCAAAAGTCTCCTGTCTCTTTGTTTTGTATGTTGTCTGGTGAGTGTGTTTCTGGGCGTGTGTGTGTGTGTGTGTGTGTGTGTGTGTGTGTGTGTGTGAGAGAGAGAGAGCTCCAGAAAGAAAGAAAGAGGAGGACTTGGGTAACAAAACGCTGGTTAGTTGCTGGCAGTCGTGTTTCACCGTTTCTGCTTTTCTGGCGTTGTGCTGTAAATTCTTCGAGGATCATTTCTGTCCAGAAAGCAGAACTTCTGATCCTGTCACTTTGTTTGTTTTCACACCACTGTGCTCTTTAGTTGTATGTCACCACTTTATGCATACAAACTTTCCACTTGGAAAAAAAAATCAAAACGAGAAATTCAACAGAATTTGAAACACTAAATCTCTGCTGCTTTGTTGGCACATGACTTCAGGGATATGAACCACCTGTACATCTTTAATTTACTAAGATTTCTAAGCTGAGTTCAGTTAATCACCACTTTTAGGATTTAACAGTAGTTTACAATATCAGTGCAAAATAGTGGCTAAAACTACTAAGATTTTAAATGAGTAAATCAGTGTATTACTGATTATTTTCCTTTCACACAGACTATTTCTTTGTGCCACGTCAAATGCTTAGAGGTTCTTAAATAGGGCAAGTGAAAAATGATCTCCATCAAAACTTTTATTGCATTGCTACTGCAAAGATACATTCAGTCCTGTTTAGTATCTGAAAAAGTAAACACATGAACATATGAACGTGTTCTTCAGTGTGTTCTTCACAGATCTGATGTTTTAACAGTCATTTTGGTTGATTATTACCTGAGGTCCTTCAGAGGAGGCCATCGGTGGTTTTAATCCCCCACTCCATGTCTGAAACGTGTAAAATACAAATTCCGACCGAAAACAGCATTTTCCCCAAACACCGAATTCTGCACTTTTGCAATAAAACTTTAGCTGGTGATGATGAGGAATTATCTTTGGAGTAGCTCGTCAGCAGTAAACTTCACATTTCCAGTATATACAATCCTCTGACTTGAAGATATAATAGAAAGGGAATACACAATAATGAAATTAAAGGAACATTTACCAAAACAGTTGCAATAAAGGAGTCAGTCTCCAACCAGTTATAAACATTAAGTTATAATCTTTCTATACATTAAAGCAGCAGGAAAGTAAACTGAAGATTTAAAAATAAGACTGAATTTCTCTACTGCCCAACATCTTTATAGTGACTGACAAGATGGAACTTCATAATGTGCTATTTTTTAATCTAAATTAGTTTTGAACACACACATTCGAGCGTATTGTTCACTGCTGCACTGTAAGAGACTGTAATATCCGGTGACCAACACAAACTCACACTGAAAGCAACAGCACCACATTTTGGATTGAACTTGAGTGACATGTTAGTGATTGGCTGCGACGGCGGAGGTTTCTGATGTCGGTGGGTAACATTTTGTTAAAAAAGCAACACAACACCTGAGCGCCCCCCCCCAAAAAAAAAAAAAAAAAAGCTTTACAGAGGATCACATATAGGCCTAAAACAGCATTTACTACTTTAGATTTAGGACGACACAGATACTGAATGTAATCTCTGACAACCAACTATATTTACACACATGAATTATTACACAGTTATAGCATGTTCAAGCACCTTCAGAGTCAGGTGAATTTTACAGAGGGGGCTTCCACACCGGGCTTCAACAGGATTTCCAATTTCCTGAGTTGGGAAGTCGCTCTTCCGGCTTCAGCGCGTTCATGTGCTTTTAATGTCGGAATGTGGAATCAACGTGCTACAAAGAAGATGTGCTGTGTTTAATTGCTCAGAGTATTAAGACAGTTTCCAGTGTTTGTGTTACTGCTAATAAATAACTTTTAGGTCACTATATGTGGACAGCAACTAACGGTCACAACCTAATGCCGGATTATAAGTTAGATATTAGCAAAAACGTATATGCGATATGTGAATTTGCACCATTAATCAAAAGTTTCTCACCAATAACCAAACCTTTATTTTCGTCCGGCATGTTTCTGCATATATATAAGTCGTGTGCCAAACTTTTCGCTGACTTTCCGAGTTATTGTTCCAACTCTAGGGGACGTTCACGTGATTTTCCCTGCCAGAAACTCGTATTTCCGATTATTCCCACACCACATGAACGCAGGTTTAGTTCTGCCTCCTGACACCCTGTTTGGTGTGAATGCTCCCTTACATCAGGGTTCCACAAGATTATTGTGGATTATTGACTTTGTGCACTGATTGAGGATTGTTTTAACTGTTTACTGAAGCTTTGTTTAAAGTGCCATATTTTCAGTCAGCCAGTCAGAAATGAGTATTTTTATGTCTTGACCTTCACCAAAAGTGGTACATCCGAGCTGAGCTCATTAGCATGCGGGTGTACTTAGATAATGAAAGTTTAAAATGCTTAAGTACCTAAAAAGTCCTTTGGGGTGTTGGGTATATGACTTTAAGGGGACCATACACTGGCGGTGTTTTAATGTCTGTATGACTCTTCTGGAGTCTCCTGCAGGCATCATCGGATGCAACGGTATGCAATGCCGCTGGTGTGTGTTGCATTTTAGAAGGTAGCTTGTGTAGGTTTTATTACATATAGCCTACATACAGTTTAAGTTACCTACCTTTATCCTGATGCGACAAACTCCACCCACCTGGTGCTCCAAGCAGGTTAAAACAAGCGCTACGACTCTGTTTGCGGATCTGATTAAAGCCTGGTGTGGAAGCAGCAATCTGTAAAAATTAGCAAGGTGAACCAAACACTTATTTACTTACTTATATTATTATTATCTATTTAACTAATTGTATTACAATTACTCTTATTACTTACAGTATCTTCTGCTACTGAAACCCATTCAATTATATATTTTTAAATGAATTAACTTGCAATGCAGACACTAATTGTCACCACATATAGATATAAAGATCATAACATGATGATATATCCCTGTAGACATTCATTCATTGTGCCTCTGAAGCAAGAAACATCGTTCAGAATGACCCCACATCATCATTCTGTATTTAGTGTTTCAGTGCCACGTCATCTCACAATACACCAAACACACTACGCAGGATTTATGAATGTGAACTCAGTTTCCTTTTGTAGTGATTTGTCTTTTTTGAAACTAGCACAAAGTACAGTCTTGCTTTTGTAAAAATACTGTTTTGTAGCTTCGTGAAGCTTTTGGCTCATTCACTGAATTCAGACTCAACATGATTTCCGCTGCACAGAAATGTAAAGGTTGTAACGTTTCACTTCTCGTTTATTTATTTCTTTTTATCAGCTTGAAGTTGAACTGCTTTATCTAATTTTTTTTTTGTATCTATTTACAGTAAAGTTGCTCAGTCTTCTGGTTTAACGTCTTAACGTGAGAAAAGACTCACTCTCCAAATTCATTGACACCAGTGTTTTTGACGCCTCGCACATCCAGTTACATTTACAGAAACTCTCTCACTTTCTGTGAGTTACTGTACAATTACATTGCTTCCATTCAAAATGTATACTCTTATTGCTTCCTGTCTAAATTTACCGGCAAGAAATTCACTGGAAATAACTACACAACAACATTGTTATATTCATGGTCACATGGCAAATTACTGTTAAAACTAACATTTTAATAATTTTGTAAATTGTGGAACATAATAAATTGTCTTCCAAGACACAAAGATACACTGGAAAAAAGTGATGCTAGCAAACATGAAATGGAAAATTTATTCAGTGATACAAGACACACAGCGTCTCAAATTTCCACGTTTCCAATACGAATCACCATGTTTCCTTATTTCTATTTTTTTTTTCTCAATGTAAGTGCGTGCTAGCATTACTTTTTACAATGAAAAAGTAATTCCAATTCAATTTTATTTCCCGTCCGTTCTTTGAATTAAATTACATTTTGTGTGTTATTCATAAATGTGCCCAAATATGATACTATATTGTTTTGCCATGAAGGTTTTTGTTTTTTCAGGGGGTGGGCGGGGGGTTAGTCCGTTGGTCAGCTTGCTGCAAATCTGAAATCAGGTTATTCTCTGTGTCTCTTATCTTCACAGGAAGTGTCATTTATTTTGGCTAAAATATCTACTTTGGTTGATGATCGCTATGACTTTCTTTAGCTAGCTCTGTTTGCTGGGCAGGCAGTGTGGAGTGTGTTTATCAAAGGCTGTTGTCTTGAAACTGCTGCCAAAGGTTGTATGTAGGGATTAGGGGATTAGGGACTCAGTTACGAAGTCTTTGTGGAGACAGAACCAAAGCTGCCAAGTTGGTGTTGATTATCAGTGGGTTTGGCACTGAATGTCCAATTCAGATTACACAGAGTAAGTTTATTTAGTCTTAATATTAACTATCACTTAATGGTTTTTTTTTTAAGCTGTCAAACTACAAGCCATTAAATTCAAATGAAATTAATACTAATTTCAGTTCCCTGCTTGTTTGTCATAATGTTTCTTGGATAAACGTTAAAAAAAGAAAAGATGACCTGACTCATTTTGGTGTCAAACCTCTATTCAGTAAGATGACCAACGGACCACATTCAATGTAACTGTTTACACTCTATTGTAATCGGATTCTGTACACAGACCCAAGAGCCCCTCTGAATGATTTTTGGGTGAATCTGGCCGAGCACATACATGCACTCACTTATTCCACCAGGAAATCGCTTTGTTTCCCGGGCTTGTCGAAGAAATTTGAATCGGCTGATGAGGTCACTGGAGGATTTCAACATTTCCCATCCTGCTGCAGTGATGACTCTACTGATAGCTTTGTCATTTCTGTGTCATACACTGATAGTATTTTTTTAAGTGAGTGAGAACTGAACAGAATGAAGATTAAGGCGGATGTCGCCATGTGGTAACATTCAAGTGCAGTTTGAGTGATTCGTGTGTAAAACGGCTGCTCGTTATTTCATAATATATGAAAATGGACACCACAGAGAATAGCGTACGAATATGACTGACACTTCATGCATTCTTTTTTGACCCTTCAAAGTAACATGCACAGTTTAACCTTGTTTATTGAAAAGAACCCTTTAACTGTTAATTTGACAATCAGTATTTGTCTGTTTTTTTTTTTTACTGACGCTCCCAGTTCAAAAGTTTTAATATTTTCCAAAACAAAACAAACAGAATCAGCTCTACTAATTTACAAATGTGATATTTTAAATATGCTAATATGCCATTTTAGCATTTTAATATTCTTTGGTTTGAATTATAAGAAGTGCTATGGGATTGATTGTAAATGGAGACTTTTGGAATTGGCATACAATATTTTCCCCGGTGGTATTTCCCGTCTTTGTTTGTTAAGTGGTCGTTTTCTTTAACCTTGGTACAACCTTCACCCATGATTTGGTCAGTTATATGTCTTGTCAAGGTTACGGTGCTAACCCTATTCTTTAATACTTTAATGTTAGTAACTATTTTAATAAGTACACTCCCTGATTCAGTATATATGCCAAGAAGAGCCCTTAATTCCCTTTTTTTCCCAAAGTTTGAAACACAAATATAAACTGTCAAGTTTTAATGAAATTTTGGGTGTGTCGGCTCAGTTATGGGCTGTCTTTAACCTCTAGTACCAATACTTGGTGAGCCTCAGAAAGGACAGCTTAACAAAACTGCAATATTAAGTTAATTTCACATTTTTTCCTGTCAGCAGTGGTGACTCACTCCTGGTAAATGATCATAGAGGAAACATTTGCTTAATGGCGCCATTCACTCTTTTTTATCCTTCTGCAATGTTGCAGGCAGTTTCTCTTCTGAATGTAGAAGCAACACTCGAGAAGCTTTGAAATGCAGCAGCAGTTTAGTCAGACTGCATGAAAATGACTAAAACAAAAGCTAAATACACTTATTTCACTGTAACATACAGTGTCACACGTCAATGCTATTTTTTTTAGAAAATCACATTTTTCTAGATGGCTGAAATCTAAATCTTTCCCGTCTTTCGAAGCCATAATCTGGTCCTTATATGAATCATGTATGTACTCAAAACAAGCATTTTCAACACATCTCTGCCCTCTTACATGTGTACTTATGTGTGTGGACACTTACATGTGTGTCATTTCTTTTCTTCGACTCTGAGTGTGTGAAGTCACGATTCTGAATGAAAAGGAGCACTTTATGGCATCTGTGTAGTCAAGAGGGCAATAGTGCTTGCTGTGATTATTCTGTTAAGTATGGTTGTATTCACTGTAACTGCATACCAAGCAATGCACTGATCGACACATTCTACATAATCTGTATTTTATGGACATTTGGATTGCTACAAATTATTTGTGCCTTGGCCTACTACAGTACAATTTTCTTGTCATTTTTTATTTTTATTTTGGCCATGCTTGTCTTGCTATGGCTGTCAAAACACAGCTGTTGACAATATCTGTGTGGAAGGCTGCATTTACACACAGAATAAATAAATCATCTGATTTTTAGATTCATCCCCAATCAGAAAAAAAACCTAGACTGATATCCTAATTAAGAGAAAAAGGTAAATAGTGTGCACATCCAAACCCACTTATAACTGCAGGACAAAAACAGCAACAAAGGAAAAGAAGAGGCTGTTTGCGCAATGAATTAAGAAAGATCCTAAATTTTTTCATGTTTCCTAGGTGAAGATCTTGCAAGTTGAAACCTTTGCATAAATAAAAAAAATTGGAGCTTTCAAATTTCATGTTGCAGCCTTTTCCACGAATACTTGAAAGCACATCCAACTCGGGGTAAGAGGACATAGCAGTATATTTTTTTGGCATGTAGCTTACCTTAAAAGATTCCTCTCTAATCAAATGTTGGTATTCAAATCTTGATTTTAGATAAATAACGCAAACAGTCAAGAAGATGTCAGGTTTGGGCTTCTACTAGCTACATCAACTGTGCAAATCAAATGTGTTTAATTGTGTTTCTCAACATGTTGACACAGTCTTATATGAGATAAACTAAACTGCTTGTTTTCTTCAATATGATTTCACAATCTGCTCTCATGTATTTTGACTATGGTAACTGTTGCACTGTAATAAACTATGGTTAAGTCCGACTGATAAAATTAGTGTTTACTAAAAATAGGCCTACAGAATCATCCCGTTATTGGAAACTAAAGAACCTGTTCCAAAGTGAACTGATCAAGGCACGCTTTGGCACAGTCCCTACCTTTGAAGAGGTTGTGAAGTCCGATTGTCTGTCTCGATCATTTATATTCCTTTAGTCCAGAAGTGTCGATTGATCAAAAGCATTTTTCATAAAAGTATTCCATGTTGAGAATATTGTCATGTGAAGTCCACTGCATTTTCTCCGGTCTGTTTTTAATTTACAGTTAAACAGGGACATTTCCAGGGACAGCTGCAGCCGGGGACAGGCCACCAAAATCAGAGACTGGTCACCCTACTTGATTTGCCTCAGTCTGTCAAGATGGTGAAATTTAACCCACAACAGTCTTAAGTGTGCATTAAAACCACTGAAATTATTCAATAAACAATGATATTAAATTATTAAAAAATATATTTAATCTCTGTCTAGACAAATGCATTAACCGCATGACATGCTGTTGACTAAGTTATGTTGTCGGGTGATTTTTTAGTCATTTGCATTAGTACAAATATTTTTCCATTCTCTGGAGCAGAACACAAATGTTCCAGTTTCACTTCAGCGCTCTACACTATAGGAAGTTGTTTGAAAAATGTGCCAAAAAAACTGCACACTGTGTAGCTGTAACTTCAAAAAGCCAGATACTATGATCACTAGCTAAAGAATTAAAAATAGCACAATGCATTTTTTTTTTCGATGGCACAGTTGGACTTGACCTCTGACACGGCTTCCTAGAGAGGATTGATGTCATAGCAAGAGACAAGAAAAATATAAAATGTGCGATCATATTTTCTATTCTTGTGTAAATGCAGCCATTGCTAAATAAAAGAAACAAAAGAAAATGTCTTTACAAACACAGAGATAGACAGATATTACAGACAGCATCATGTGAGTTAACTGACAGCAGCTTTTTTTTGGGTCAGAAACAGTTTTGTTGTTCTTAAGTTTCATTTAAGGGAAGTTTGGACAACTTTACACTAGTGGCCTTCAGAGCTGTGCATCATTTTTCTCATTCCAGTTTGAAAAAAAAAAAAAACTTGCCATTTCTAGTAGACCACTTTTAATATTTTGTTTTGATGATATAATATGCAAATGTATTCTTACTTGATTTTTTTATTTTTTGTCTTTTCAATTGCACCAGTTATTAATAAAGTACCGAATTGAAAATTGTGTGAGTGGATATTGTATAAAGCTGAATATTATTATAGTTGACACCATGACCTTTACTCTAGCCTCAATCCATGACCTCCATACCCCACACTGAGGACAAACTTTATTGGATTTATAAGGATTGAAATAAACAATCTGAACTGAGCTAGTTCTGAATTAATATTGAAGGAAGTCGTAATTTTACAAAACTGCAGCAGCTTTGAAGTTCTTCTGAAGCCTGGGTGGTCAAAAAATAAACTGCACACAAATTAATAATTTATGCCGCTCACCATGGGTTCATGATTGGTTATGAGACAAGGGGCCTGCATCATTTAGATTTAGAGAGCCAGGCAGCATGGTTTGTATAGGTATTTTGCATCTCTGTTTTTGTTCTGACCATTTTTGGAGTCATTCTGTGCATCTTTGTGGCTGTTATGGACGAGACATTAGCAGTTTGAAGTCATTTTGTGTCTCTTTCAAGAGACACTTCATTTTTAAGTCACACTGGAGACACGAAGTCACATGTTTTTCCCCCATTACCACCTGCTGGTTAGTTTTTTGGCAGTCGGATCAAAAATGATTTAATTTGTATTTCTAAGACATACGTATTTCCTTTAAATCTTTTCTGTGCTTTTCACGCTAATCCTGTTTTTCAGTCTTAATAAGCATAAGAATGAAGGCAGCTACAGTGTGTATAGTGTTTGTGCCAGTTATTTCATTCCTCCTTAGTTCATTTTATTTCCTTCTTGTCATAATTATAAGCTAAAAGTCTGTGTATCTTTTCCCGGGGGGCAGCTGTTCCCAGGCCCTCAGCAGCCCCGTTTCCTCCTCTGCCAATTACTGCTGTGTGCCTGAATGTGCCTGAATGTGTCTGCCAAGGCGACCAAAGTGCCCACCAATCCCTTGTCATTAAAGACTCGCATTCACTCCTCTTATTCACTGATCTTCCCCACGGCTCATATGACACTCCAGCGGCTTATTACAGCCATTTAGCTACACTGTAAAAAATGTCCTCTATTCTGAGTTAAATTCTTTCCTAAAATAAATTAAAAGTTTTGTCCTGGCAGTGACATGTCCAACACATTATTTTGTCAGTGTTTAACAGGCCAATTGATACTGTATCAGGCTGAATAACGTTATAACAACAGCTGGTTTCATTCTGTAAAATAAACCGCTCAAGTTTTATGAAAGTTTCGAATTTTGAAAACATTTAAGTCATGAAAAAAATAAATAATAAAATCAATCAAACATCAGCTGAGAGTAACTTTTTAAAGAGAGTTTAATAGGTTTTAAATGATATGTAAAAAGGTCAGAAATGGGTGTACACGAATACAGATATAAAAAAATACAAATATCAACACCTCTGTGTTTTCGAAGCTGCCTTGACAGAAACTGTGACTCAGCATTTTTCATGACAAACACACACTATTATTACTAATGTATTAAAAAATATGGACTGTTTGATGCTAAGAAAACCTTTTGCAATGCTTGGTAACAGGAACATGTTTGTTTGATGTAAAAGGAATAGATAACATCTGATGTCCTGAAAGAATTATATACAGTAAACAGTTTATATATATATATAAAGTCACATTTCAGGACTTTGGGGCATCCATAAATTTGGACTGATGCAGAACACTCTAACACTGAAATAGGTTTTGATGCTACATTAGTGAGTGAAATCTGAGCTACAAAGGACCACAGCTCTTTTTATGTACTGTTGCTTTATTTTATTTTGATGGGAATATGTATGGGTGGAGTCTGTGTTTATGTTGTTTTTTCTAGAGGATATACAGGAAATCATTAGTAGAAAGTAGTAAGTGTATGAAGCTGTAAGGTTCTTGCATCATGCTTCATATGTAAAATATCATGAAATGCATAAACTGATAGTGTTACAACAGGGGCTCAGAGAGAAGCAACATAAAAGAAAGAAACCCAGAACTACAGATGAAGACAAAGACACTCTTCATGTGTTAATGTCATTAGAAGACAAACTGCTTCTAAGCCACTGTGGTTCAGGTTGTCTTCAGGTCTGTTCTCAAAGCAGATGCAGTGCACTGTGTTGCTTGAGTGTAAATCATAGTTGTAATGGTGCAAATTGATGGACACTTCACCGCCTCAACGGTCGCCATCTTGGCTAAAGAGCGGAAGGGGAGGGGCCACTAACCAATTTGAAACGTGAGTAAATGACGACTGAAGAAAAGTTGGCGGCAATGGTGGCTTCATTTTCATGTGGCATGACACAGGGGGCAAACACAGGAAAGTAAAACGTTCATTTTGAAGTCATGTTACCTGAGCAGCCGGCAGGTGGGCGATAATCGCGGTCACCTGACTTTTGCGGTCGTCGTTTGCGGGGAGTGCACGACACAGCGTTTGATTTGGGACAACGCTAACCCGTCGGGAGCTAGTGAGTAAACTGCGTACATACTACACAGTTCAAGAGTAACCATGCTAACCTTTCACCACAGGCTTGAGTTGCCATCTTTTGTGTGTAAACAAATTCACACTTTGTCACTGTGTTGATAAAACCCAACTTAAAGGTGCAATATGCATTCCTGCATGGTTTCAGCGCGATTTTATTTTTGTCTCAAATCATAGGCATCTCCCCTTGATCCGCTAGCAGCCTAGCTGCCTGCCCCCTGAATACAGTGAAAAAGCGCGGTCTCTGGAGACAACACAGGTGTCACAAACGGCAATCAAACACTAGGGGGTTTGCTCTGTTTCGTTTGGTATTTACTTCGAACGTCAACAGAAGTGACGTCATGCAGGAACGCATTGTGCACCTTCAATCCAGGTAATCACAGCCCTGTCTCACTGAGAGGGAGTTGCAGGTTAAAAGACTTAATCAGCTTTTTGGTTTTTAGACATCTAGATTATGTTTCACCATCCAGCTGCTTTTAAATGACTGTATTTCAGTGTGAAGTTTAATCTAACTGCACGATTAACAGAGGAATGCCTCTACTCTGGAAAAAGTTGCCATGGTATCATGTGATCTCTGGGAAGTACACTTAACACTCTATTACACTGTATAGCAACTTATGAAACTTTTTGCTGATTGTACAATAGAGTGATGAATTTCAGCTGAATTTGAGTCCATGTTTATGACCTTAAGTTGGGTATTTTTTGCAGTGGAGCTGCTGGGTCGGGTCTGGGATCAGTGCCCAGCCTGCAGCCAGACACCATGTTTAGTGTGTGTGTGTTTTTTTTTTTTGCCAGTCTTCTGCCAACTGCTGCTGTTCAGAGAGGAGGGAAAACAGGCATCGTTTGGTCCTTATCTGACTGTAGGTGTGTGATACACTGGGTGAGGTTTGCTGCTGCAGGGGCATCGACGGCGCTGCGAAACTTACGGGAGGTTTCAAGGAGCAGGTGAGCTGCGTTTGATGGTTTTTCTCTCAGTGGATCAGAGGGTGTGTAAATAATAGAATTATCTCACAGTTTGAAGCCTTGGACTGAAGAGTGGGTGAAAACAACAGACTCAATAGATTGCCAAGTATCAGCCTTTGAATTCAGTCACTCTTTACCTCTTTGTTTTGTCTTTATTTCAAACTCATGAGTTACATTACAGGTTCTAAATGATAAGTTTTACTATTGATGCCTGAAAGAGCCTGGTTCTGGATACCTATTTTATTCCATCAATGTAATGATTTGTACCCTTCCAATAATACACTTTCTGTAGTTAATGTTAAAACATCACCATTTAATCTGTCTCGTGGATGTACTTCATGATTCGTCAATGTGTTATCGACTTCCCTTTTTAAAAATCAATTTTTATTGGATGACAAATAGTTTTCCTATTGGAATGTTAATAGAGCTGCTGCTGTTAATGGTTGAATGGATGAAAAGGCTTTTTACTGCAGCCAACAAGACAGAGAGCAGGGGGAAAATTAGACAATTATGCAGTTAATAATTTTTTTATCCAAATTTTAAAGTATTTCTTATTAAGAATAGTTTGTATTTCCAGCGGTGTTGTGAATGTCCACTGATGGCAGTGGTGGGGATACATCCTGATGACATCATTGTGTAGGGAGCAGAGGATGTTTTGCACACACACATTCACAAAAGTCAGTAACCTTTGGAAGCTGTTTGACCTCGGCTCAAAATTTACCTGAGACACCTGCAGGTGGAGCAGCTGAAACGGGAGAAACGTTGATCCAGCTTGTGTGTTTTTGGGTGTTGTGGTTGGAGCAGGACTTCAGCAGGACTTCAGGAGGACTTCAGCAGGACTTCAGCAGGGCCATGGCAGGCTTACAGAGAGCCACACATTATCCACGTCTCTGCTTTATCATCTGTGCTACTACTATTTTACTCCTCATCCTTTTCAGCCAAGGTAGGTCTGAACATATCCTGATTTTCAGTTTAGTTTCGTAGTCTCGACTTTATAAAATCTTTTATAAACATGTCATGTTTTTGAAATACTGGAGGTCCTTTGGTGTGGGAAACTGTGACCTTTTATATATACAGTAAAGTCCCAATAGTTGTGACTGAAGAATGTTTCTTGAACTAATCTTGAGACAGTCTCACCTGCTTTGATATTGTCACATCTTTATCATACATTTCAGCCTGAGCACAGCCTCAGATCCTCGGGCAGGGCTCCCCACCCCCGGCCTGAAGATCTGAGGCTCCTTAGAATATCTCCTTAAAATATGTTGTTTAAAAAAAGAAAGAAAAAAAAAGTCTTTATTAGATTTTTTTAATATATAGTTTTAGTTGCCTAGCTCCACTTTATTTCATGTAATTGTTAGTGAATTCATTTGATTTATGTCTGAGTTTTATTCTGTTTTTGGATTTGATGGATCATTTTTTATTGATGGTTTGAAGTTTATTATTATTATCATTCTTATTCTTATTATAGTGTAATATTTTGCCCCTTCAATAGAAAAACTACCCATAAAACCTTTCAATTCAATGAAATTCAGTTGAAAATGCAGTGTTCTGGGTTGCACTACAGTGTACGGGAGTTGTGGTTAAGAATAAAGCTCAGATCAACGCTGAAGAAATTAAGCTGCGTTCAATTCACAGGTGATGTTGTGAAGGCTGCAGCTTTGTAAGTTGAGGGACTGTTCAGTGTTGGAGAACCTGGTTTTTGATTTCAGTTACAGTTTTACTTTATTTCACCAGGATAACAATAATTTACTAAACATTTTAAAATTTTTAATTTTTAAGTGTAGTTTCCTTTTCATCTCCCGGCAGCATTAAGACACAGACAGAAGGAAGACAGGCACAGAAGAGACATCCTGGACACTACAGGTGATTCTCGTTTCATCTTATTGTAGGCTTCATCTGCTGATGTCAGTCCACACAACAATCCACTGTCTTATTCAACAAATCCCTGTCCAGAAAACTGAGCGTGAACAAGTCACAGTGACAAAGAAACACAGGTTTTTATTGACACACAAGCTCAATTATTCACACTTTGACATGTTGTTAATAGTTTTTCTGTTTGTCTTTTTAACTTGATCCTTTTATATTAGTAATGCTATGAGTTAGTAATAAATCTCATTTTATCAGGGACTTATTACTGGTGATGGTGCTAAATGATTTTGTTTTTGAAGAAGTGAGTTTTCAATGTCAGAATAATACATCATACAGTGTGTGATGTATTATTGAATGACAGTTAATCGTGGATTAGAGTTAGAATCTTTTTCAGAATCTAAGAACATGAAATAGTCAATGTGGAAAACTGTTAAAAGATCTTATCAAAACTCAAAATCCATTTGTTCCTGCAGCCATGGTCTAATTATCCATCAGATTGCACTAATGATGATTATAAAAATAAAGACACATATCCATAATTAATAAAATGCCAATATAGGATCAATATATGAGACTAACCCTTACACTGACCACGTTATTTTAAATAACCACCACCCCAAGGGCTAATCCCTCTGGGTTACTGTCACATTTCTGTCATTTTACTACATCTTGCAATTACACTGCCACATTTTGCTGACGCTGCTAATTCCATAATAGAGATTAAAAGCAGAATAAGCTCCCATTGACCTAACTGTCTGCTTTCATTTCCCAGAAATCCCAGCAGAGCTCATCGATCCAGCTGCCATCGACCTCACTCCCCTGGTCAATACTTTAATAAATTCAAGCCAATCGGGTACGTTGTCATAATATCATTCAAGTGGAGGATCAATTCTGAGCTGTAAATCTTTCATGTATGCCATGATTAAGCTACAGCGTCAGTCTGTTCCTCTGTTTTTTTTTTCCTACAGAGGTCAAACGGCTGCTTAGTGTCATAAAATATCGGCTTTAAAGGACCAGTTCACTCCAGTCTCCAAATGAACCTCTGGTATCTGTTCACATATGCAGTTTTATTGGCTGAGGTTATGAGATGTCTGTCTCTAAAACAGCTCAACACAATGGCAGTGGAATTAACTCAGTGCTGCTCAAAGCACCAAAAAAAATGGGCAATAACATATTTATCCACAAACTGTGTCACTGTTACTCTTGATAATATTAAGACACATGTTTGTTGTTCTGTTCAACCATCACCTGGACTCTGCAAAGCCTCACAATGTAATATAAACGTCTGCATTGCTTGATAACACTGGAGGTAAAGATGCTGTTTTTGGAGATTTGAGTGAACTGACCTTTAAAAACCTGGTTTGTGACATTTAGGGTAAATTACCTGACAAAGCAGTTAAATGTAAGTGCCTCCTAAAGGTTTTGTATATGACATATTTACATGTTCTGCAGGGCTAAGATATAGGCTACTAAATTTAAATTCAGTTTTCATAAAATTAATGAAAGGTTGAAGTTTATTAAATTTATTAAAGACATTCAAATCTTAGTTTTAAAACTGAGCTAATCCCATCGTCCAGCTATTTTAAAATTTCAAAACTTAATATTCAACCGTCAAAATTGTTGTTTCCATTCCAGAAATGTAAATGTGACTTTAGTTCTACCAATACAGAAATGTAATATATGTCCCTATATCGATAGTGATACACTCACAGGCCACTTTATTAGGTATACCTGTTCAACTGCTCGTTGATGCTAATATAGAGTAGGCCAATCACATGGCAGCAACTTAGTGCATTTAGGCATGTAGACATGGTCGAGACGACCTGCTGAAGTTCAGACCGAGCATCAGAATGGGGAAGAAAGGTGATTTAAGTTACTTTGAACGTGGCATGGTTGTTGGTGACAGGCGGGATGGTCTAAGTATTTCAGAAACTGCTGGGATTTTCACACACAACCGTCTCCAGGGTTTTACAGAGAATGGTCTGAAAGAGAAAATATCCAGTGGGCAGCACTTCTCTGGGTGAAAATGCCCTGTTGATGCCAGGGGTCAGAGGAGAATGGCCAGACTGGTTGGAGCTGATAGAAAGGCAACAGTAACTCAAATAACCACTCGTTACAACCGAGGTATGCAGAAGAGCATCTCTGAACACACAACACGTGGAACCTTGAAGCAGATGGGCTACAGCAGAAGAAGACCACACCGGGTGCCACTCCTCTCTGCTCAGAACAGGACACTGGGGCTACAATTTTGAAGGGCTCACCAACATTGGACAATAAAAGATTGGAAAAAACGTTGCTATTTGCGTTTTTGGTGTTCAGGCAGCAATGGTTAATAAAATTAGTTAAGAAAAGAAAAAATTGTGAATTAATCAATGATGATGATGATGATAATAATATTTCTTTTATTTACATAGTACTTGCCAACCAATCAATTTGTAATTTTTTCATAATTCATTAAGCATGTAAGAGATGACTTCCACAGATCCACCTGTCTGCCATATGAGCTACATCATCACTGAAAATGTCTTTAAAGTGATCTGTAGAAAAGAGTGAGCCTGACTGGAGGCTGAAATGTTGTGGATTAAACCAAATCCATAAATTATGCCCTGATTTGCATCAGTTTTTCTTCCCGTCTCAATGTAATATTTTGTGGGTCAAATCTGGTCCATCATAGGTTTGAGTCACAAGCATTGATTAAGTGTTTTAGAGTCAGTGATGACGTTCAGTGGTGGTGGTCTTGACGTTCCTATATTGAAGTGTAGGTGTTTGTCTCTGACACTGGTGGCACTTTTCATTCAAGTAGAAGTCATTTGTGAGATTTTAATGACTGACCCATAACCTTTCAATCTTTCACTTTTCTTAACCAAGTGGTTTTGAGGTTTTAGTTTCCTGAACGTATGTTGAACTTTAACAATGCAGATACTGTCTAAAGTATAATATTCACCCTCCTTGTCCCCTAGGCTCCCGTCAGCTCTTCTCCCTCCTCAGCGTGACGTCCTACAGCTCTCTGGCTCTCCATAAACTCACCCTGCTGGTCTACAACAGTAAGTATTAACTTCATATGAACTTCCTCCTCCTGAAGCTGCTCAGAGACTAAAGAGATTAAAGTGCAGAAACCAATCAGCCATACTTTGTAGTGGCACTGTGCTGAGATGAGTCTATAATAAATATAACTTTGTCAGTGCTGCCATCTTGTGGTGTGAGTGGGTAACTGCCTGTAGTGTACAACACTTAAAACTGCATCAGCGACAAGGTTTTAAGGTCTGAACATGTAATAAGGATTTCAAAATAATAGCATTAAAACTAATTTATTGAGTCAGTGAAAGGAATGGGTGTTTTATAATAAATTCATCCAATGGGTGCAGTTTATTGTGTATTACTGAGTTAAAACTGTTAAATAAGAATGAGACAGGGTTTCCAAGGGTCCTTGAAATCATTTAAAGTTTGTGGAGTTGAAAAAAAAAATCAAGGTTGTGAAAGTTTTTGAAAATAGACTTAAATTAAAGTGGGTCTATTATATTGTGCAAAAATAGAAATTGAAGTTCATTTGATATTTGTTTGTTTTTACTTAGCAATAGAACACAGGATATGTGTGTCTCAGCTGTTTGACTTGTATTGCTGCAGTGTGTTACAGAAAGTAAGTCTGTCATCACTGCACAATTGAAAAGTGTTCACACTTCTGTTTTAATTGTTGTCTGTGAGCTCCTGCTAGTTCTCATTGTAGAAATTCTTTGTGTTGTCACAATGTTGTGTAATTAACCTTTATCCATTTCTCAGACTGTGCCATTTTGGGTCCTTGATTTGAGGTAAATTGGCCTGGAAAGTCCTTGAAATGTCCTTAAATTGGATGTCCAAAAGGTGTAGGAATCCTGATAAAACACGAATAAGAAAGCTGAGGCAGTCTGTTGAAACGTGTTAGGAGACACTTTCAGACACACTGGAGATTTAAACAAGAAAACAGCTTCACTCTGGATTATCTGTTAAATTCAGGCTCTGTCAGTTTTAAGGTGTAATGTGTAAGATCGTGTTACTTGATCCACTTCCATAGAGGGCAGCATTTCACTTCTTCACCCCTGTCCAGTTAATCATGTTGTTGTTTTCCCCATGTTCCTTATAATTTATTATTTATATGTGCATTAACTGTTGATAGTTAAAATTATTGATAGCACTGAAACAATTTATGAGTACTTGTGATACAAACAGTATGTTTTTATTTACCGATAAAAATATGAAGGCAAGGGGACACTGCATGACACATGGTGTCAGGCTACAGCAGCATGAGGAAGGGATGATGACATCATCACAAAGGCAGAATCAGTAATAAGGTTTATTGCCAGGTAGGTTTTTACTTACAAGATATTTGGCCTGATGTCTGGTGCAGTATCCAATAAACATATTAAGAGGAAATAACAATAAAAAGGTCAAATACTGCAACAGTCAAATAGATAAATACACATAGATACACATATTAAAAAATAAAACTATGAAAAAAACTATGTACAAAAGTGTCGACAAAACTCCTGCTGAGGTGCAGACTAGCTAGACTACTACCGACTCACACAGCATCTAGTGTCATAAAGTGGTATTACAACACGGGACAGGTCACAGCTAGTTGGTTAGCATGCTCATTTCAGTAGAGATCTCTGAAATACAATAGATGGAGGTCTTGGTCATGACATCATCACTGTGGCCCCTTCACATGCTATTCATGGTGTTAGTTCAGTTTTTGAACATTTTAAACTAAAATTCAGATCTTACATGTTTCACCTTTAAGTGTCTGTGACAGTGTAAGTGTCAGTTTTAGGTCAATGCCTCTGAACTCTTAAAATCAGTATTTAAATCAGGTCATATTGCACAGGAGCTGTTTCTTTGTGTCTGCACTTGTTTTCTAAAACTTGTATTTCCATCAGATGCTTGATGTTGCAGTTTCAGACTCACAACTGTTGTTTTTCAGTTTCCAGCATCAGAAGTGTAGAAAGCAACTTGTTCAGGAGAAGATTCTGTTACTGTGTCACAAATGAAACCAACGACTTAACTGGTAGGAACAATTAAACATTTGGTCTCATTTGAAGTATTTAAAAATATTTTTCTTTTGTGAACTTCGTAAACATTTGACTCCCAAACTGCATTTCTCACCAGACTTTACAGCCATTCTGTTGGATGTGATCGGAAACTCAACCAGTTACCTACACGAGCTCTTTAAATCTACCTCCATATTATCAGGTATGTTGATGTAAATGGAAAAAAAAAAATCATATCTTTATCATATCATATATTCCCTGTTGTTTACAGGCTGGTCTTCATAATGAGATATACAGTACTTACAGTGTGTTTTCTGTTTGTGTTTGTCAGTGAGCCAGAGGAACAACTCTGACTGTATTTACATCTGTGTGATGGCAGGTAAGATGGGTAAGTAGAGCTCAATACTACAATACTTTACTTATTGTATTTTATCAGTTATTTCATCTGTTGCCTTGTGTTTAATTTGTTTTTTTTATGGAAGCCCTGAGAGGCAAGTGATGTTTTGTAGCTCTTTATACATCTCACCTGACCTCCTTTTTACCAAAAATAAAAGAAATATTTTTGCTAACACACAATAAATCTACCTTGTGTTTAGAATACATAGAGAAATTACAAACCTGGTAAAAAGCATGAATGCTTTTAGTCCCATTTAGACTAGTAATTAGTAATTACTAGTAACCAGTAGTAGTGTAATGGTGGACTTCAACTTCTTCTTCTAAAAATGAATTTTACAAATGCAAACTGAAAAATCCAGACTAAATCATATCATATTTATCTTCCAATTTTAACTATCAAAATTTAAATAAGAAAAAAAAAGTTAAATGAATGATGTCCAAAGAACTAAGAGAATCAGTATCTGCTATTTAACTAAAGACAAACTGAAGGTTTTGCAGATTGCTGTTGCTCATAAGGGATGAAGAGAGAGAAAGAACAGAAACAGTTTGATAATGGATTTGTCCAGCTCTGACCTCAATGAATCATGTTATTAATCTTTTATTTCTCTCTCTTTCTCTTTTTTTAATGACTCAAATTCACAAACATGGGTCACATTGTAACTTGGAACACCTCTTCAACACTGCTATATACTGTCCGTCATTATGTAATGTTCTATATCATGGAGTGAACACCAGGTTCTTCCACCATGTCACTGACACGTGAATATGAAGCATATTTTCCCTGGATATTAATGAAGTTAATTATTATTGTCATTTGGGCGTGAGGATGATGATGTTGGTGATGAAGATGAAGTGTCAGTGTGTGTTTTTTGTCCAGGCAGAGAGGTGCCGGAGCTGTGGGAGGTCGCCTCCATCACTCCTCTCTTCAACCAGACCATTGTGGAAGGGCCTCACAGAGGTGTGTTTAAAACACACACTCAGAGCCTCGCTTCAGTTACTGGACATTAAAAATAATCAAAAATTTATTAGCAGAAAAATAAATCCCTTAATATATAAGACCTTTAAAAGAGATCAAATCTGTTATGGTGTAATTTTGGGAAATGTTTCTAAAATGATACATAAGATATATAAAATAATACAATTTAATGGAATGGTGCTGCCATAAAAACATGTGGTTTGAAAACATCATATAGTTTTAGTGAAGAGGTGAAACAGGATGTTTTTTTCCAAATTTAAATTAATTCATGGTGACATTTTAGAAAAAACTTGAGGTTTTAAAAGGAGAAAGAAGAGACTGCCACATGCTCAGCTTTTTTTTTGTCATTCACTGACAGTATACAGCAAAACCACCAGGTGGCAGCATCACTTTAACACAAAGCCAGAACCTCAGGTGAAAAGCATTTACATTGTTTTAGATTCTCACTGGTGTTTTAGACAGATGTGTGGGTAACAATGCTGAAGTTAAAACAACACATTTCTGCTATTATTACTGTATATTAAACTCGATTTAAAAATCCTATATGTCAGGTTTTTATTTTACAGCAGTTTGCCTCTTGCCCATTTCCAATATATGGTCTTTGTCATCTTGAATTTGCACAGAATGAATAAAATTTACTGAACTTTTCTTCTTTCTTTTCAAGCAGGTAACATCTCCTCCTTCAGTCTCCCTGTCGGTGAGTCAGTCACAAGCGTCTGTTGTGATCCATAAGACACTAAAGAGATGTTTAATTCATATTTTGTTTCCAAATATCTATTCCGAACCGCAGAATGGCACCAGCTGCCCACAAATCTGAGTCACATCTCTCCATCTGGGATGAGCTCCATGTTAACCAGCAGAGTCCATTCCACTGCACATGGTGAGTCTCTGCAGGAGGCTGCTGATGAATGCTTGGGTCATTTCATTTAAGATCAGACTCACTCTGTTACATCTGCCATTAAAATGCCAATTTTCCCACTAATTAGTGCCACATTATATTTATAAACCTGTAAAATAAAGTGTTACAAAGAAATTAAGGGAATCCAGGTCAGTGTGACCTCACAAAACACTTTTTAGCCATAACTAACATAAACTTTCACACAAATGGTTCATATTTTCTCTGACTCTGGATAAACAGGGATGTAACCTGAAACTAGTCTGAGTGGAGGAGGCAGACAACCACCAGGAAGTGATTCTAATTTCCTCTTGTGTGTTTGGTTCGTCAGTTTCACCAAGTACTATGGAAGAAACAGCTGCTCCAACAGCAGAGATCACCACCGCTCAGCTGCCGGCAACAGCTCAACAACCTCCGACCGTCGCACCACAAAGTGAAACTACGGCAGACAGACTGGAGACGACAGTAGGGACGACACAAACGGTGATGGAACAAAGAGTTACATCACGAGGAGCGACAAAACCAGATGTGACAACAGCTCAGTCACAAGCTACACAAAAACCAACAACAACAACAGCAGTTCTGCAACCAACCAGCACCCCACCGGTCACCACTGTGTCCTTAACTGCTGCTGCAAGTACAACGCGACTGACCACAGTGACATCCTCACCAGTGATTAGTCTGAGCCAGATGACCACAGCTTCACACCTGCTGAGAACAATGACCCAGCACACGACTTCCACAGCTCACCCGACGAGACTTTCACCTGCCCGTCCTACAGCGGGAGCAACAGTTGCTAGCTGGACTACAGGACCTCTGAGCTGGAGAACTACAACACCCAGCAAGTCTGTGGAAACAGAGAGACCAGGTAAAGATTTCTTGGATCAGTTGGTTTGATATTATGGAAATCAGTAGTTGTGAAAGACACTGTGTCTGTGCTTGGTGTTGCATATAAAGAGTCAACCGGTCAATTATAATGAAGCTTAGTGAAATTAAAGGGCTTGTTCACCCAAAAAGACTAAAAGGTACAACTGTGGCGGTATCATCCACACAAGCATCTTGTGACTGAAGCCTGAAAATCACAGATAGTACTCATGAGCATACTCTAATTAAAACAAGTGAAGTATGGGCATCTGTTGTAAGTATCTGTTGCTACATTAATCAAGCAAAAAATGTCAGCAAAGCAACTCTAGGGGTGTTATTATATGTAAATCACCAATAGGTGCGACTCAAAAAATGCATTCAAAACATTGTTAGTTTATCTATTGAGGGAAACCAACTCTAAAGGAGATTCAAAGATGTTTTTGATTAGTGCTTGTGGGCAGATGTTGACAACTTTTTTCTAACAGTGACGACAAATGCTCATACTAAGATGCCAACATTGGTTGTTAATCAATGCTTCCCAAGACAACACATAGAATTTACCATACATCAGTGTTTCACAACCTTTTCCAGCTCATGGTCCACTTGAAAATTTAAAAAATGTCAACCCATTAACAATATAGCGGCCAAATAATGTCTTGGAGCAGTTTTAATTTTAATGATAATGATCAAAAATTAATGACTGAATGCAAAGCAGGGGAAGCTCAATTTCTCTTTTTTGTTTGACAGAGGAGAGATCACCTGTTGATTTTATGTCTCTTTACTCTTTCCTTTTAATTCTTCCTGTTGCTAATCACCTATCTATTTTGATGCTTCAGTTTGTGCCATGGATGTAATGTGTTAGCGCACAATCAGAGGTCAATTTGAGATAGCAAACAAGTATATGACGTGGTCCGGTAGCAACAACATTAAAGTTCCTATCATTGGCCTATTGCAGTGATAGACTGAAGTGTGAAAGGAGTTTTTTTTTTTAATATATATATATATATATATATATTTAAAGAAACATTTTTTATGATTACATCTTTTCACATAAAATTGTACTGTTTTGCAAATGATTTGTCGGCCCACTTGCAATACCTTCACCGTCCACAGGATGGACACCAGGTTGGAAACTGTTTTTGCTGATCAGTTGCTTGTGTGGGTAAGGTATGAGTGAGGTTAAGTAATTAAAAGTAAAGGTTGGGGAAAGATGGTTGTCAAAGGTTGAAAGGAGACAATGCCCAACAAACCACCACATCTCCTTCTTAGGAGGTTTTGAGATGCGCTACTTCCTCCTTTTCCTAGTAGGAGAGGTTGGTCATTATTCACACAATAAGATGTCACATGTTAAGAAAACGCTAACAGAGGTCCTTTAATGCCTCGACTGAACTACCTGTTGTTCTGCAGTGAGTATAAAGCAAACGGCTGATATACGACTTCAAAGCAAGATATAAAAATGCCATATCTACATATTTATGACAAATAATTGGAGCAGTTGCCGTGAAGAGCCTTTAAGAGCTGCAGTCATGAGGCTGCTCTCTGTTTGACAGTGTGACTCTGACTGACCTGCCCTCAGAAAATGACTGTAATCACATCATTTCTGGACACACCGACGCTTACTGATTCAATTTTAGCCCGGGAAAGGTGTGTGTGTGTGTGTGTGTGGAGTGTGTGTGTACATGTCTTTCCATGGTAGTGTGGACAAATGTTTGTTTTGACACCATCATTGTGATGGTTCAAAGAAGCAGTTTGAAGCTTAATACTTTGTTTTAGAGTTCAGGTGATAATGTGGTTCGGGGTTAGGCATTTATTGGTGATGGGTAATGTTATGGTAAGCAGCTATAGGGAAAGCATTATGTCAAAGTGTGTCCTCACAGCTATAGAAAGACTAACATGCGTTTGTGTCAGAGCATGGGAAGAAGAGAGAGAGGAAGCCCTGCAAGAGGCTGAGATAGTAACCATGGTAACACAGGCGCAGCCCCCCCCCCCACCCTTATGTGAAGGCTTTGAAGGTTTTAAGCTGCAAAGGTTAAAAGCAAATTAAGGACAAATATTCATTGTTTTTCTGTCGGCTACATGATCAGTGAGCCTGTTGGGAGGACAAAGAGACTCGGCAGAAAGACAAACAACAATACAAGCTGCATGGTTCACAATCAAAGAGGTAAAATAAATTCTTGGGTAATATAAGGATTTGGAAATGTTACAGGCAGCTACATCAACAAAACCTAAAAGACTCAGTTTGAAAATATCACCTTCGGTTCCAGGCAAAAAATCCTGTTTTTGTACCACTTCTCATCAGATTGTACGTATTATACCTTTTCTTTTCCACAATCCCAAGTGTTATATGAAATAACAATAAAATAAAGATGTGAAGTTGCTGAATAGTTGTTAGATGCAGAAAAGGGTTAAAATCTATTATATGAATTATTTACAAAAACCTCATAACCAGCAGGTAATGCTGTATATGTAACGACTGTGAACTCTGCAACCTGTAAATTCCCCTCAGGTCAGTGGGACACAACTAAACCTGATCCACACATGTAGCTTTAACCCTCTGAGGTGGATGGCTGTTTCTATTCATATCTTTGCGATAGTACAGCATAGAAATATGGTTTAATGTTGTTAGAATCTGTAGACTGTCCACTTTTACATTAGATAATCTTGCGAGATCATATGTGACTCATAGCCTCTAAGATTTGGTTAAAGTAGAGTGAAAGACAACACTACGACTCACTGGTGTTTCAAAATTTCATTTTAGGCATTTATTATCCATTTATCTACTATTTTACTCACGTATTGCACTATTTTTATGACCCTATAGGCTTTGGTAAACCCATTTCAAACACCAAAACAATTCATCCACATCAGTAAAGGTTTGTTTTCACAAAATATTTGAAGAATTTCAGAAAGTAGGCTTACATTTTTCAGAATTTGGGCCAAATAATGTCTTTGCTCTATGACAATTATAAAAAGACCTGTGATTGTTTTGAAAATTTGCTATACAGAACACTTGGGTGTTATGTTATGTCCAAGTATGCTTTAAAAAGTGAAGATAAGAAATAATGTAGAAATCGAGAAAATGCCTGTTTAAAGACTGTGATGTCAGGACTAGTGGTGCTTTAAAAAGGACGAAAAATAGGCAACCCCCCCCCCCCCCAAAAAAAAGTGTATATATACTGTACAATTACACTTCAGTTGATAGTTAAAAATAAAAAGTTTAAATGTAATGTGAGCTACGACATTATAGAAACACCCTGAGGGAAGCAAATTTGTCAATTTATGTTGATGTATTTTCTTAACTTTCTCCACCATCCACTTAAGTACCTGGGTTGTTCTGTGATGCCCCAGATTACCCACAGATGAGGGCATATATTGATTTGCTGGTTGACAGTTGGCTTCATGCAAACAGCTGGTGAAATGCAGCTGGACTGATATTTATAAGCTAAATTAATTTTTAAAAATGCTGTGCAAAACAGTTATGTCATGATTTTTACCAATTTTGAATCAAATTCTTTCAATGTGTCATTTTTAATATACTGTAGATATGTAGAAACATTTTTATATTTTGTCATAATCAAGTTTCCAGATCGTAAGTGAATATACTTTTAGCTTCCAGTCGAGGACTAAAGGGTAAAATGCTTCCTGTCGTCTGACATCTGAGACATTTATTAACTGATACACACATTAAATGAATAAATGAATCCTAGTATTTATTTCATTGCCTTTTACTCATCCAGCAGATGAAACATTAAAAAATTTGCCCACATTTCCCAGCAGAACCACTAGATGGCAGTGACATCACACTGTAGAACCGTCAGCTGCTCCCCAATGAGTTCTGCCTAGCAACTAACAGAAGGGCTGGAGTGTCCTTTGCAATCTGTCACTGAGTCATTAGTGTGCATTAAAATGAGTGTTTGTCGCCCAGCTGCACATCTCTGCACTGTGTGTGTGTGTGTGTGTGTGTGTGTGTGTGTGTGTGTGTGTGTGTGTGTGTGTGTGTGTGTGTGTGTGTGTGTGTGTGTGTGTGTGTGTGTGTGTGGACGTGTCATAGATTGACCCTGACATTTCTTGCATATACCAGTGATGAGAAACTATAAATGGCGGCTCCGGGTTGGCTCCGTGTTGGCTCCGTGTTGGCTCCGTGTTGGCTCCGTGTTGGCTCCGTGTTGGCTCCGTGTTGGCTCCGTGTTGGCTCCGTGTTGGCTCCGTGTTGGCTCCGTGGTGGCTCCGTGGTGGCTCCGTGGTGGCTCCGTGGTGGCTCCGTGGTGGCTCCGTGGTGGCTCCGTGTTGGCTCTGTGTAGGCTCTGTGTAGGCTCTGTGTAGGCTTTGTGTTGGCTTTGTGTTGGCTTTGTGTTGGCTTTGTGTTGGCTCCGTGTTGGCTCTGTGTTGGTGCTGTGTTGGCTCTGTTCCAGCTCCAGATTGTTTCACGTCAAGGCTTGGTTGCATTTGTGTTGACTTTTTTGAAAAATGGAATCAGCTGCACGTTTTGTGTTTTGTGAAACAACACATAAGTTGAATTCTATTACACAACACTCATACATAAATGAAAGTGGATAGGATATAAAGTAAATATTGGCAGATGTGGCTTTCTGAAGATGAAAATGTGGCATGTGACCCCACTTACAGACATGAGCTGCAAACCACGAGTCTGTTTACTGCCAATGACCCTCTTTTAAAATAGTAATAATAACAATTATTTTAAAATCATGCTTATTTTGCACCTTGTTAAGCTGCTTTGAGTTTCAATTATGTTGAGATTCAACACTAAGTTTGTTCTTGACAGAAATAAATTGACAAATATCGAATAGATTGCCATGAAAGTTGATGTTAGTCATTCATGCTTCCCAGAGGATGAATCCTACTCACTTTGACTTTTCCCCTGACTTTTCCTCAAATACCACCATGATGTGTACATCTGTTAATTTGAGTTAAATATATCAATATTGGGGGGATCACTATGAAATTT
Source organism: Seriola aureovittata (assembly GCF_021018895.1). NCBI lineage: Eukaryota > Metazoa > Chordata > Actinopteri > Carangiformes > Carangidae > Seriola > Seriola aureovittata. The sequence goes on from NC_079375.1 coordinate 2,588,131, forward strand.
GCACCAAACATTAATTGTCTCCAGAGGATGAATCCTAATACTACATAATACTTTGGTTACCTTGGTTTGTGACCAAGACAACAGGAAGGTGATGTACTGTGCGCACAGCCTTGCAGAATCTTGGGCTTTTTTTTTTTTTTTATGCCTTTATTGGACAGTATAGTGGAGAGAGACAGGAAACGGGGAGGCAGAGAGAGGGGGAATGACATGCAGCGAAAGGCCGTCCGATGCGGGATTCGAACCGGGGCCGACTGCTGCGAGGATATTAGAGGAAAAACACATCAGTGGTGTGCGAATGATGCACAACACATTTTTATAATTATATTATTTATTTTTCACAATTAAACACAACTGAGCGAAAGGGAAAGTCAGTTAAGGTCAAAACATATCTAAATGTCAACTGAATATTCAGACTGGCACCTTATGTGAATGATTTTACAACCATTAAAACGCACGATACATTTGTGTTATCATTTGTGAAATCTTATAAAATAAAATGTACCTCAGCCTTTTTTGTAATCATGCTGTACTGTAATTAATAAATTCTAGACAGCAAAATAAATAGAAATTTACAAAAACAACAAAAGAAAAATAAACTTTGCATTGAAAAGTGTTTCCTTTACATTTGACTGTCAAAAGGTTCCTGGATTCCACCACAGGCACGATGACTGCAAAATGAGCGAATAGCTGCAGAATGTGGAGAAGTATCTCATTGAAATTCATATTTGAATATGGATTTTTATGGTAATTAGCAGCCCGTGTACCTGGAATGCATTAATTATGATTAGAATGCATCAGCACCAGTGATTCCTGTAATGGGGATTTAAGTAGTGAAAAGACGTCACGCAGCATGAAAACAATGAGAGAATCTGAAGGATGGATGTGAGGATGGTTTACACGAAAACCTCTCTGAGCTTCCAGAGGTTAATTATGGTCTCTTATTATTTTATGTGCAAACTTACCTGTGCGATAATTAACGTTTTAATTACTTTGGTTTTGTTTGGCAGATCAAGGTAATTGAGCCTCTGAAAGTGGATCAGTTTGGAAATACAGTAAATACAGTTAGAAAACGGGCTGTTTCAGAGCTGGTTTTGTGACTTAACGTGACCTCTCACTCTGTCTGTTGAGAGGCTGTCCTTGGAGGAGGCCGGAGCTGACCGGTGAGTCGGTCTCCAGCAGCACGACGACCACCACCACCACCACCACGGTCAGCGCTCACAAGCTGCAGCCCTGCGTCCTCGAGCTCTGCAAGTTCTTCTCGCAGTGCCTCTGCAGACCCTTCAACCACAAGACGCGCATGAAAAGGTTTTCACACCAGCAAATGACACTTTCTACATCAAGATGACACATTGCGGTTTTAATGACGTGATTGTCGGAGAGCCAGGAAACTGGACGAGAAACTAGTGAACGCAGAAGGTGATTCGCCTCCATTGAGAGTTTTTAAAAAATTCGTATGGAAAGTGAGAAAACAGAAAACACTGACATCCACAAAACATCTACACATGCTGGAATGAAATAAATTTAATGAGGTACACCTAGGTAACAAATGTCAGCACTCTTGGAGGACTACCTTACTTGATTTCTTTTAAATCAGGACCCATCCGGTCAAGATACGAGGGGTGATTGGTAGGTTTCGTGGCCTAAAGTAAAAGGAGTCTTCTTCCTGGCTTCCAGTGCAACAAAGATCAAACAATAAATATTTACACACACGTCTCATCACTCTGGTGGACGTTTTTCTGCTCCCAGCTTGACTTGGTAATCACTGATTTGTTGCTTTGTAGAAGAACGGGATTAGTTGTTGCCAGTGTAAATGCTTTAAATTGGGTTGAACAGTAGAAAGTGTAAGTTTCACATCAGTGTTAATTTGTGTTCATTCAACAGAATTCAATGAACTGTCTCTAATATGAGGAAAAGTTCGGTCATGTTTACCTTTTTATTTAGCTGATAGCTAATTAGCCAATCAGCTGTAGTACATCTAAAAGAGGCTTTCTGTTTTGATGAGAGTTGTTGAGCGGATGTTGATTCTAGGTTTGTGTTGATGTGAAGCTCAGCTGTTTACAGTGATCTCCTGGTCCTGCAGGTACTGTGACGACAGCCACCTCTGGTACGAGAAGCACACGTCTGAGGTGTGTCGGCGGGTCAGGAGAGTCTCCTTCTCCAGAAGTAAGTGACCTGTGGAGGAAGGTACGATCGATCGGCGGCAGCCGAGATGAGTAACTTAGCGGCTCTGAGAGCGCTGTCAGAGCAAATCTTCATCAGCTGCCAGCCTCTGCTTTACACTGGAGTCTCTCCATTTTTTAGAAGTGAAGCTTTATTGAGACTTCACAGATCAATGGGCTTCCTCAGAGCCTCAGGCTTCAGCCTCAGAGACGAGCCGCTGTGAACACTAGATAGTAGCCAGTGTATAAGGTACAGTCCTCAGTGTATTAGGTAAACCTGGCTAATAGTGATACAGTCTTACGTAACAGATAAACAATAAATCCTCCTTTACAGAGGTGTTGATTATATCACACAAACTAGGTGGACAAAATAACAGGACACCTGTCAGCATGGTGCAGTACAGTTCATTCACCTGCTTTAGTTTTGGCTAGCTGCACCTAATAAACTGGCAGCTGAGTGTATATCTCTAGATTTCATGTGTCTTGAAGTACATTTTTTAGTGCAAAGCAACATGACATCAATAACATGAAATTTTCCCAAACTACTAATAAGAATAAAACCTGTTATATGAAAAACTAAATTTCATATAAAACATATTTTTCATATTGTTATTATATTAGTGGATAAAAATATATCAGTGATCCACTGAAACATGTAAGAGTCTATGTTGAAGGAATGTAGGAGCTTATTCGCTTTCTTACCAAGAGTTAGAAGACAAGATCAATACCGTACTGTAATGTACTGTACATGTACTGTACATGTACTGTAATGTACTGTACATGTACTGTATGTCCAGGGATCTTTAGGCTACATCCATGCTGATACATTTCAGTTTTAAAACGCATCACTTCAGCTACATTCACGTCTGGCGTCCACATTACTCCAGAGTTTTCAAGCACCTAAAACTGAGAACTTGGAGAAACGCTGCTGCTCTGTTTGAGTTTGAAAACTCCAGCGTGGCGTTTCCCGTCTGGACAGGCACAAATGACGACTTCTAGAAACAGTGATGCAGCCACCTGCCTCGCCTCCTGATTGGGTCTCATCCTCCTCGACTACCAGTGGTGAATGCAACATGGATAATGAATTATAAATGTTCCCACTTCTTTTTACATGGTCTAAGCAGAAAGCAGGTACCAGAGGCTGGGTCGGGGAGCCGGGAACCATCCATCGGTGGGAGAAGTGCACAGTACTGGGGGAGGTGGAAGGTGTTTGGTTTGTTAGTTTGCTTTAAGTGATATAGGTGGGGAGATGGGACATGTGTGGTTTGGTTTGGTTTGGTTTTGAATTGTTGTCGTACACAAATACAGGGCTGTCCTCTGCAGTGGTCCTGCTCCCAGACCCTCAGGGAGGGAGCTGATTCTTCTCTGTTTTCCCCTCCATCTTCGTCCCTTTCAGTTATTTCTTCCGATGGATGGAGATTTTTTCTGGTACAGAGCTAAAACGCTCGTCTGGACTGAGATCGTTTTCGTTGTGAAACACCATTTTAAAATGAAAATGTATTAGTGTGGCTGTAGCCAATTATCTTAGCACAAAGACTGGAAACAGAGTGGGATCTGTCTGCAATAGAGTGAATAAGTATATTTCCCAATAAGTCAAACTGTTCATTCAATTTTAATGGACCCAGAAAAACAGAACAAAAAGCTTTAAACCTCATGGTTCAGGAGTTCTCTGTCAAAACATAAAAAGCTTTATAAATGGTGTCAGACTGTGGCTCTGTTGAATATGGATCCACACCAGACACAAGTCACCTCTCCCTTGGTGCCTCTGCTGACTTTTCCCCAGATTTCATCGAAATCTGTTCAGTATTTTTTCAACATATTCTGCCAACTAGCTAATAATGAGACAGAAAACGTAATCTGAGGCAGGTGAAACATGGAGTCAATAATGTTAAACACATGGGTTCATTTGTTGTTCAAAAACATCCAAAATGACTTTGAGAGATGTCTGATGATGGTGCTTTTAAAACACAGTGAACCGCAAACAGAGCTGTAAGTGTGTGTGTGTGTGTGTGTGTGTGTGTGTGTGTGTGTGTGTGTGTGTGTGTGTGTGTGTGTGTGTGTGTGTGTGTGTGTGTGTGTGTGTGTGTGTGTGTGTGTGTGTGAGAGAATCGGAGATAATTGGGGAGCGCACTTCATCCTTCACCTGTATTGAAGGGGACGTGTCAGCCATGTTGCAGGGAGCCGGTATCAGAGCTCATTAGAGCAGCGCTTCTTGCAAGAGCCTCTGAGCCGCAGCCGTGAATCCTCAGAGCTAATGGGCTGAAGAGGTCGCAGAGAGAGCCGCCTCTCTCACAGCTTCTGACACGCCGATCATCCAGCGCCAGGCCAGAGAGAGGAGTCGCCGTGCTGTATCAGTTCTCCTTCAGACTCTCATTAGACCTCAGTGTGTATTTTTAGACTCGTTTTTTTTTTTTTTTTTAGAAGGGTTTGAGTTGAAATTGAAATTGACATCAAGGCAGGTTTCTTTATACAGCACCGTTCAGACTGAAGACAAGTCAAGGTGCTTTACAGAGGCAGGGAAATACATTCAATTAGATGTTCGGACATTAAAACTGCATTGGAAAAAGTGGCAGCAAACATGTTTTTAGCCCCGATTTGAATGAGCAGTTTCAGCAGACCTCAGGTGTTCAGGAAGCTTGTTCCCCAGGTGAGGAGCAGAGAAACTAAAAGCTTTTTCACCTTCGCTTGGCTCTGAATCTCTGTCTGTCCCAGACAACAGAGAGAAATCACACAGCTCCTCTAATAAATCCTCCTCAAAATACACATCATGACACATACTTCAACCTCGTTCTAGTTTAAGCAGATACAGTATTATGGTTTTTGCATGAGGATTTTCAGAGTAAACTTTCCAGCAAGTCAGATACAGGGTCACTAAGTTGATGTAATAGGAGCCTATTCGTGATTATTTCTATAATTGTAAAATAAGAATAGTGAAAATTCTCATCCCAGTTCCTCCGAGCCAAAGATGACGTCTTCAAAAACTCAGGATGTTCACCGTGATTTAAAGCAGCAAATCATCACATTTGACAACCTGGAAAAAGTAATTGGTTGACACTTCAGCTTGATGCACAATTATGATGAATATATACAGCGATTATCGGTGTAGAATGGCACATGATCTCAAATAGGTCACACCTGCAAGAATTTGGCAAGCAGCTATTGGAAGAACATGGAAAATCTGAACAAAAGTCATTTCCATGTTAACTTCAGCAGTGAAGTGGAAACATGCACATGCTGCTGGTTGGATTGTATGATGGATACTAAGCTCTGCTGGTGTAAGAAAATGAAAGGACAAAGTGAAAGTGAAGAAATAAAGTTTGGTGGTATTCCCTCCTTCAAGCTTCTTACAGCGGACTCTTCACTTCTCTTTTGTCATGTCCACTGACCAGATGAAGTTCAACTCGGGATTAGTTTCACTCGTCATTTAACTGCTGACCGAGCCTGAAGCATCAGTACTGTTACCATGGTTATCTGTAGTTAAATATACCGTGAGCGCTTCCCGCAAGTGTGTACTTCTTCAGGTGTCAGTTAGTTTCTAAAGGTAACAGGTCACAGCTGTTGGGATTATTTATAATAATTATAATATATAATATAGTTTGAAGTCAGAGAGTCACAGCAGCTAATATCAGGAAGCTGCAGCAGGTGGAGATTAAGTTTTACTGAAAGTCAAAGTAACAGAACTGCAGATAAAATACGATGAAACCTCGGTATTTTCACCTTACCACAGTTATAGTGCAGTACAGAATTATTAGCGATATGTTTTTATATTCGAATCGTTTCTTATTTTAAAGATGGTCACATTAAACCCACAGCTGACAGAAGAATTTGTCTCCCTCCTCCCTCCACAGATCTGAAACAGAGATGCCTGACAAAGATGTGCAATAAACTGTGACCAGAGAGGAAGCAGAGAGACACAAAGAGCCGTTCATCCTCACAGGAAGTGACTGAAACTACAGAGAACAGCTGAGTACACCTCTGGAACATCTGGCCAATTTGTGGAAATGGAATCTGGTGATTTCTTTTTTTTTTTTTCCCCAAATCTGGATGGGTGTGGAAGACACACTGAAAATTCTGTCAAATTCTGACATCATCACAATAGTCTACACTCTGATTTGATTTAGACTCGTACAAACACTGTTGGACTATTTATGAAAATGATGTCGTGTTTCTAAGGTTTGGAAAACAATGTGGAATAATACAAAAAAAAAACAGCGGTAGAAATTGTGGTTTCTTCTAAAGAAACTGATTTAGAATTTTCTTTTGTTGGTTAAAATAAAAATCGGTCTAATTTTCCCAACTGCCCCTGCTCCATCTCTGATGCTCCATGTCAGTCAGACCGACACGTGACTGTGAGGTGTGACGGTGGCGCAGATGACCACCACACATCTGTTGTTAAACCCTCTCTCAGCTGTTTGATCAGTAAAATTAAAACATTTTTTTATTCTGTTGAAATAATTACATTTTATTTCTTTCTCTCAAAGCTCTAAGATCTATTCTCTTGCTCGTAGTAATAGTCACATATGGATGAATCATATTTGTCAGATACTGCAGTTGCATGTCTTGGGTCTGTAGCTGTTCTGTCACTTGTCACTCCTTCTCCTCTTTGTCTTAATATATTTTGAAGGTGTGTTTTTCCTCCTGACTTCGGGTGCTTTGAGACTTCATTAAACAGTTGTGTCCTGTTTGAGGATGAGGCTCAGGAAATGCAACGTTTCATTTGTGTGTCAGTGTGTCACATAACCATTTCAGCGTCGCCCCGCCCACCAGGCCATCACCTTTACATGGTGCAGTCTAAGGTGCGTCACCTCTTTATATTACTATAAATGTATATTATTTAGTAATAACAGCAGCAACTATTGTTTTAATAATGATACCTATCATAAGGCTTGTAATCTATCTGGCAAGGTAAAAGATTGATAGTATTGATCGCTTCATTGATCAGTCTTTACAGGATGGAACAGCAGGAAGAACCGACACTTGTTTTTAGATGCTAAGCAGCAGGTTGATTTTGTTGTACCCCTACATAAGGTGCAGCGATGACGGATCGCTAGCGCCACATTTTGAGCGTTTGATTTTGCCCCATTTTAAACAGTTGGAGTGAAATATTAGGAGAATGGGCTTCTACACACAGTCCTAGTTCTGCTTTTGCTCTTAGAGCCCCCACACTCTGGAACCGACACTGTAACTCATTAACTTCTTTTAAATCTCTTCTTAAAATGCCTTTCTCTGTCTGAGGTCTTTGGTCATGTTTGATATGTGTTTTATTCTGGTTTGTTCTTACATAATGTATTGCCTCTCTTAACCTGTCGTCAGAGCCTTTTCCATAATGTTGGATTATAGTTTTACTTTATGCTGTTCTACTGTTTTCCTGTGCTCAGTCTCTTTTACCTGGTTTTATTTTTTTTATTTGAAGCAGCAGCTTTGTTAAGAAAAGTGCTTTATAAAAAAAGTTATTATTATAATTATTATTATTATGATTGCGTTAAAAACACAATGAAATTAAGTTTGGCAGCATATGTTAAAAATAAAGACTAAAATCATTAAAATATATAAATATATGGTAAAATAAAATGTCCATATAAACACTAACAATATAACTATTATATAAACATTGTTATTAACATTTTTTACTCTGATAGGGACAGTGAGAGGGAGGAGTTGACATACAGCGAAGGATCATTATTGGTAAGGATCATTATTATTATTGTTGTTGTTATTATAGTCCACTTGTCAAAATGATGATAGCGACATTCACTGAGAGAAAAATGAATGATTGTGAAATATACCTGAAAGCTGCAAAAACTCTTGTGGCCCTTGTGAAGCCTAAATTCTCTTTATCATATTTGGATAATTGATATTGAGCCTAAAGGAAGCTGGAAGGTGTTTTGCATGTTTCTTCACCCTAACATGTTTTATCCCCATCCTCATGACGTGTGCACATGCAAACTCCAAACTGTCACGGTCTTTTTTACCTGTGACAACCTAAAAATACGAAAGAATTAATAACTGGTCACTGAACATCTGTACTGTGGGTGTTTCTGTGAAACATGACATTTGATATAAACATCTGTACCATCCTCCCCCCCACAGTTGCACCTGTCCCATACAGTGCTCCACTATCAGCCCCCCACTCCCCTGTTATTAAATCCACAGCTCCTCTGCTTCACTGACCCCCCCCCCCCCCCCCCGGTAGTCATTGATCTGAACTCCTGGGAGGATCAGATAAGACCAGGTCGACCCCTGGGTCGCAGATCCTGCCCCCGCGGGACAAAGGGTCTCCCTGTCAGGACCCCACCTCTGTTAAAGCCTCAGATACCTGCACAGGAACCAAACCAAGATAAGATCCTGCTCAGGTGTCACCTGATAGCCAATAAGACCTGAACTGAAGGAGCTAAAGGTGCCACCCCCCCAGGTAGGACCAATAACCACAGTTAGTGGAACTGAGAGTTTATTCTGTTGGGAAACAAGACAACAAAAGCACTAAAAGGGCTTCTACCCTCCCTTGTTTGCTGATGAACATCAGAACTATGTCTGATTCATTATGATGACACAGGCTTTCACTCTATAACCTTAATTCAATGAAAGAACAGCCACACAACTAAGGTAAGAGTTTCTTTGCTACTTAACACATTTTGAAATCTTGTCTTGTTGACTGTTGCACTGTGTGTTTGGAAGCACGTTAATTCAAATACATACAGGTCGTAGTTTGTGATGCTGTTGCTCTGTAATTTTCTATTGTGCCATATAAGCTTTAGGTGACAGACGACTATAATGTCGATAGTGTGAGTTGTCATTTTCATTTACTTACTTACTTAGCAGCTAGAGAACCTCAAGAGTTGATAAAGACCAAAAACAGACCTAAAAGAAAGGGACTAATAGACTTCGTTTCTAGGCCAATATTGTGATGATGATATGACGTGCGATAAATAAACAAAGATACAGTTTTGCTGAGAGAAGTTGAATGGAAAACAGACAAAGGTCACTATCGGTCATCTGCTCCGTCCTCCTCCCTCTGCTGCAGCTATAAGCTTACAAAAGTTTGTAGCAAAGTTTCCTTTAAGCTTGTTCACTATTAGCTGAACGTTAGCGCGCTGTGCTCCTGTAAAACAAACTGCGGAGGTTTAAATCTTGTTGAACAGGTGCTGTGATGAAGGACTCTAAATGCTTTTTTACTCACAAAGGTTGTGATAACACTCAGACCTGTACTGAACTGTATTTTTTTTTTTTTTTTTTAACAAATAATTGGGTTACACACATGGATCTGCAGTGGTTATTAGGATAGTCACTAATGAACTGTTCATACCATATTTTAACATGTAATAATAATCTGTGATATGTCACTATATGAGCTCACCTTGTCTCACATCCTCAGTAACATCAGGAGATGATGAGGGACCTGCTCCACTGTCTGTGGCTGTTTCTGAAACTAAGGGCACTGTGTTTCATGATGTTAAGCTTTGCTGAGTATTTTATTTATTTGATAGATATAATATCATACGGCATTGTAGGTATAATGCTGATTTATTTATGAAAAAACATTTATTAAATGTTGCATCCTACTTTTCTATTATCCTTCAGCAGTAAACTAGCTCCAACGAAGAAATTGTCCTGGTAGTGATCAAGCTAGCATTAGTTAGCCAGCTAGCAGGGAGAGCTATAAGATTTTGTCGCTAAGCAGCAAATAACTAAGTGAAGTGAAATTTCGAGTGAATGAATGTAGAAATATGTAATCAATTTACTTTTGAAATTTGGTATGATTTTGATTGAGGCCAGCAGTTGTGGTGCAGTGGTTAGTTACTACATCAACAAAGCAGCCTGATCTCTTCATGGTAATAACATCTGAGGCTCCTGGATACTGTGCCATTAAACATGGGGAAACATGATTTGTCAGGAGGGAGGGAAACACTTAAATCTTAAAACCAGTCTCCATGACACAAAATTCATTTATGGGAAATCAGTTCTCCTCTTTTGTGATCAATTTTTGAGATTTAATCATATGATTATAGAGTGATGAGGCTACAACTTTCTTAAGACAGATTATTTATTTGCATTAAACAAAATATATTTCACTAGCAGACAGACAGACAGACCTTTTAAAGGGTCTCCCTCAAAACTTTCCTATTGCTCCTTTAACATGAACCTTCGTAGATCTTCCAAATGACATTTTGTTGTCATTTGGATCCATTAACGCGCAGAATTGACCACTTTAGCTTTGAGGTGACATTAAAGTTTAAAGAAAGGCAACATATAACTGCATTAACGGGGCCGCTGACCTCCCGCGCGCTGCATTGACACCAGACGTTCTGCCAGCGTTCCTGCTCTTAGCGAGATGTGCTTGTGGCTTGAATAACATTAATGACACACTTCTTCGTGGAGCCACAGGTGGGCCGAGCTGCTGAAGCCATTAAAGACACCGAACCAGCGAACAGAGAAGGTCGTCCGTCTCATTTGGTGTGGAAGTTATCAGCTCTGTAATGACGGGGCTAATTTATGGAGCTGAATAAGACACATTAGGGTAAATTCAGGTCTCTATTACACATGAAAAAAGAAAACCTGTGACATTTCTGATGAGCATGTCGGTTTCTTTGATTCGGTGTAAAGTCTCCACATCAGCCAGGGAGCACCATTTGCAATAATGATAGCATGGAGCTCATTTCTACCTCCTCTGCTGTTATGTAACAGATGTTGAAGCTTAAATGTCTGCTTAATTGCAGCCTCCTGTGGCCGCACAGAGAATTACAACAACATGCAAAGTATGTTGAGAACTTTTTTTTTGGAACGTTTCAGATATTTAGACAAAGTTTTTATTCTCTTTTTTCAATTTTTTAATGTTGGAAAATTTGAAAACAAAACAATGCACGAAAAGATATAGATGTCTGTACCCAGTATGGCTGTTGTCATGGTAACCAAAACCCAATCCACAATGTGTTTTTCTCCTCAGTACTTTCTGACTTGTGGCTCTCAGCTCTAATGATGTAAATCTTTAAAGGTCCATATAGTATGAAGGTAGATGTCCATGTGTTGTGTTATTATAAGGCAGGTATAAGTTCTATATTATGAAAAAGGAAACATCTGTGAATCCGCTGGTGAAGGCCTATATGATGAGCTGTGCATTCAGAAAATCTGACAAACAATAAACAAGGGAATAAAATAACCTCCAAGTTTAACTTCACTTTACAATCATGATGTGGAGCAGCATCTGTTCATCTTCATTCTGATGTAATATAAGCTCTAAAACTTCCTGTTTTTGCACCTACCTGAAGGTTCGTCTTTAACAGAAGTTTTCTCCCTCTGAATGCAAGTACGAGTCATGTTTCTGATGTGGATCTTCATGCTGTCTGCTGGTCCAAACGGTGAGAGCTCCACTCTGTCCCTTTTAGCTTTAGCTAAAAGTTATCAAAATTTACAGCTGCTGATCGGATTCAGTAGATTATTATAGAAATATTTTATTAATCATGTTCTAGTGACAAACTGAAAGAAATCTTTTTGAAAGTGGAACAGACTTCACTTTCCTGTAGAAGTACATGAAGAAGAAACTCACTTCTTCTCCGCGATGATTTTATGTGATTATTCTAAAATAAGAGGATGTATGTTTGATGTTGCATACATAACTCACATCACTATTATAACAGTTACTCATCTTCATCTTTGTCTTCAGCGCTTTCTGCCAGCTCCATTTTCTGCTTGGACCCAGTGGCCAGTGACCGAAATCCAGATTTCATGATCGGTAAGGGTGCAACATTACGTAATAAACTGTGTGCAGCATGACTCGCTCGCTTAATATTCATTAATGAGTCAGCTAATCACAGTCGGTGACGCTTGAACGAGGCCTGTAGGGAATTAACGGTTTAGTTCTGCAGAAAGGTCAGAGCTGCTGGGGATTTAGCATCTTCTCTGTCATGTACAGATAAATATCTGAGGCAACCACCAGTTACTAACAAATTGCTTTAATCTACATTAATATGCTAATTTGAGATGAGCTCACAGGACTTGCAGTACTTTAATTGGCTGTCATTGAGTAGGGGTAGGGTGGTGGGGGTTGTGGGTAAACACTTCATTGTGGTGCTTCTTTGAGGGACCCATGACACCTCCAGAGGACTCAATGGTGACACCTGGTGTCCCAGGTGCACCACCCTCTGCTTCTACCCCAGCTGCTTTAAGCCAGTTGCTGCTCCACTCAGCAGCCTCTGCCAAGGACTTGGTAGCCTGCTAGAGGGCCTGTTCTCAGATTCCCATCCCTTTCAGTAGCCAGATGATTGACATGGCTACAGAACCCTGCAGCTGACCTCACCTCCATCGCAAGGGAACTTTCCTATCAGCACATGCAGAATGAATGTAGGTGGGAAATGTACGTTTTAACCCCGAAGGAAGAGAGAGAGCAGTGAGATGATATACAGCCACTTTTCAAGTCTACAGACGTGTTTGGATGTAATATCATTCAATTTTGATCATATAGTAGTAAAGTAGTAAAGTACTATAGTAGTATGCTGACCTGGTAGCTGAGTGCTGGAGGAATGGGTGGAACGCTCGCTGTTAGCCAGTGGAAGTGGATGTTTGCAGGCCAGTCTCTACAGCTGGTCCTGGGGAAGCAAGTTAAGTAACTAATATTTAATAGAGCTGAACATTTAATTGAAATATAATCGAAATTGCAATATGGCCAAATGCAATATCCAAAGCATAGGAGCTGCAATTTATTTCTCAAAGGTAAAATGTGTCACAACATTGTTGTGCATTGTAAGCAACATAAGTGTTGCGTTGCTACAGAGACGCCCCGGCCTACAGATCATATTCTCCAGATGTAGAGGAACATGATGTTTGGTACAAGACCAACAAAAGTCACATCATCATCATTTTAATATTTTTTTAAGTGAAATGAAATGAAAAATGAGCGTTCCAACTGAAATCGCAGTCACATGTTGCAATCGCAATATCTGCCAAAATAACCCCAACATGATTTTTTTTGCATATCATTCAGCCCTATAGTTAAATAAATGGAGAAATGTCGGTCAGTGTTTCTTCAGGCTGAAAAACAGCAGCATCTCAGACTGTAATTGTTCAGACTGACATGTTTCCTCAACAGTCCTCCAGCTGCCTGACTTTTTGTGACATTTTCTGCTGTTGTTGACATTAAGGTCGACCGATTGACCATCTGTGATGTTCTGGGACACCTATAGTCCCGATCAGCACTGTGGGTACATCTGGCATGTGGAGAGCTGCAGCCTAAATCATTTTCTGCCCTGCACGCTTCTCTGGACTGTGGAGTCTGCCAACAGGATTATCTATGATTAAATCACTCCGCTCTCTGCCTGCAACATGGAGGAAATCGATTTAGAAGAAGAGTAAAATAGTTTAGGATTTTTTGTTCTTGCAGCCTCTGTGTGTTTGCCTCTTCAGTTTCCATCGTGTTTTCCTTCTCTTCGTGCAGATTGTCTGGGCCTGCGCTTCACCTGGCTCCACTCCATCTTTGATAATTTCCCCTCGTTGCTGAATTTTGCTGTGAGACTTCGCTGTTCCACGGGGCTTTGTCCACGCGACCTGGAAGATTACGGCTGCTCCTGCCGATATGTAGCAGCTGGAAACCCTGTGGATCCTCTGGACATGTAAATAAGACTCGCAGCAGCAGCAGTTGCTGAATCTAAAATACAGCATGGCGGCTTCATTGAATTCAGAAGCTGGAGGCAGGCATCTGCAAAGTGGGCTGGGAGAGAGAGTTAATGGTGCAAAAAACAAACCCTCCCATTACCCATGAGATATATTTTCGCATTTTATAAGATGAGGGAGTTCATATTTTACCTGTATCCTCTAAATCAGCTGTTCTCAATAAGAGTTAGGGGCCCCAGGGTTGGAAAGAAAAAAAATATTATGTTTTTCTTCAGACTTCTATCTAATGAATACAAAATCATTTTAGAGGAAACTATCTGAGAAGAAAAAACAAAGCAGGTTCGGTGGTCACAGTTTCGTTTTAAGGGATGACCAGCCAAAAAGAGATAGAGAGTCACAGCTGTAAACAGTGGGAGTCCTACATCTGTCTGTCTGCACGCCTTTTTGCAGACAGACAGATGCAGGTGTGTTTCCCTCCACAGTACTGAGAGGACGAAAAGATGTTTGGCTCAAACCTCCTCAAATAAAAAAATAAAAGAAGCTGTACTCATGAGACCGGGACAGATTTACAATAGATATGGTGTTGCTTTCGATATCAGTGTGAACAGGCTTCACATAAATGACAGAATATATCAACGTGTAGAATGCAAGTCGTGTTTTTCTCTGACGCCCTCTGCTGGACCACCTTCTTTTCCAGGGTTTGCTCCAATACCCACATTTGCTGTCTTGAGCACTTAGGCAAGAGACGAGTGTGTTGCACATCAGAAAATGTCAACACATACTGCACTCGATGAGCTTTTATCTCAGTACTGCTTCAATGCTGCATTTAGAGCTGTGTGAATCTACCAGCTCATTTTGAACTGCTGCTCCACTGCAGACCAGCTGTTGGCAGTAATGCGCCTATAAGCTGCTTTTAGTTCTGACGTTCGTCAACATACAGCATCAACGAGAAGCAGCTGAAGAGAAGTGCTGGATTCAGCATGAATGTTATTATCTGAACATTACTACAACCCAGCATCAGAAACCTGTTCATCTCGCCACAGACTGATGTTGCATATCTGACACGGTCAGCGTAAATACTGAATATCATTAAGTTCTATTGATAATTAAGGAAAAAAAACATATCTAACAGATAGAAAAGTTTCAAAATAATATTACATTATGTCTCTTTTATTTACAGTAGACACACATCATTCACAGTGACCCTGAACTGACACAAACCACGGACCCCGTCTGATGAGATGTTTGCTTTAGGTGTTTTATTACAGAAAGTGTGTGAACCCATGACCAAAACAGTTGCATATTCTGTCATTGTGTTACTTATGGGTGAAATTATAGTGAAAAAGATTTCCCTTTTTGCTGGAGACCCCCAGGAACCCCCCTAAAGGACCCCCAGGCAACCCCCAGACCCCACTTTGTAAACCACTGTTCTAGATAACTGGATTTAATGTGTCTTATGTGTGTAATGTGTGCAAATTAAACTGTTTGTCAGTTTATCTGAGATCCATAGATCCTTGTATTTGTGCAGGGTGACGCACCCGTAGACCTTTTTGGCATCTGTGTCATTTCTTCTCTGCTGCAGCTGCTGTGAAACTCACAGGCTGTGCTACCAGAGTGCTGCCCCCTGCACACAACTGCTGCCGCTGCTCCCAAACAACCTCACCTGCTCCCCAGCAAACTCCAGCTGTGGTAAGATGAGACCGAAGAAGATCGATCCCACTCATGCACCTGTTCAGTAAATACAGGGCTACAAACTGTTTGGCAACCTGCAGGAAGTCACTGTAGCCGGCCAAGACACGGTCCAGCACGTTAACCACCATAACATCAGTGTGTGTGTGTGTGTGTGTGTGTGTGTGTGTGTGTGTGTGTGTGTGTGTGTGTGTGTGTGTGTGTGTGTGTGTGTGTGTGTGTGTGTGTGTGTGTGTGTGTGTGTGTGTGTGTGTGTGTGTGTGTGTGTGTGTTTTTGTCCAGATTAAACAGAAAAAGATATAACGTGTTACTGTCAGTGAGCTTTAGAGGTATTGATAGGCGGATTTTGTTTCTTTTGGACAGAGCAAGGCTAGCTGTTTCCACCTCTTCCCAGTCTTTGTGCTAAGCTAAGCTAATTAACAGTTGGCTCTAGCTTCGTATTTAGAGTCAGGAAAGGGTTAATTTATATTATAAGTGTAGATCTTATGAAGCCTATCTAGTAATTGTACCCACTATTACACCAGAGGACACAGACATTGTGACACTGGTCCAACATGTCTGTAGTTATATCAGCTCATCTCTGGATATTAATTGATTGTCTTTCTTTCTTTTTATCCCTGAGATGCCGGTGATTGGTGTGAGCAGAGGTTTTGTGAATGTGACCAGGCGGCCATCGATTGCATGAGTCAGAGCTCATACAACTCCACACTGAGAGGCCTCGCTGAGTCGTCCTGCTCGGCAGCAAACCAAACAGGTGACTTCATCAGAGCAGAGACAGCAGCCCGTTGAAGCTGAACGTCACCTTCATTTCACTGACTTCCCTGCACATTTCGCAGAAGACTCCTGGGCGGCGCTCAGGATCATTAACACTGTGTCTGCTTCCTCTCCAGATGAGAACAGAGACGGAACGAGTTTGGATCTCATTAGTTTGATTCTTGTGTTTCAGACCTGCTCAGCGGCGCCGTGGAGACAGATGAACCCTTCGGGGGGGCAGGTGAGTCTGAGTGACGTCAGCGCACTTCAACTGAGACTCTGATCAAATGACACTGAGTCAGGCCGCTTTGAAGATCAGACCGCCAAAACGTCCGCGTCAGTATCCTCGAGACAGCGCGTCAGGGTTTTTTTTTTTTTTTTTTTCGAGCGGGTCAGCGATGTCAGATCCGAGGAAACGATTGATTGGGTAGAAAACGCAGACAGCTGAGTCACACCCCTGGGCCTCTCAGCCAATTAAAACAATGACCTCTTGACGTTTAATCCTGCAGCTTCCTGCCCACGCACAGATGAGGGGTTGGGGGGTGGAGAATCCTTTGATCTGTCAGGTCTAAATATAGATGTGATGCTTTCAGTCTGCAAGAACCAGGAGAAGTTGAGGTAGAGAAAGTTGTTAGGAGGTTGTTTCTGTTCGAATAAAGACTTTACTGAAACCAAAGGCCTGCAGCCTCCTCTGGCCCAACCTGGGAGAAACTTTAAATCCACTTTTATTCACGGTTTTAGGTCAAGTACTGATGAAAACTCAAAAGATGGTATGACATGCCTCGTATGTTGCAGGAAAGTAAAGATTAGACACAGGTAGAGAGCAACTGGTGAACACAGTGGAGGATCTAGCAGCTAAAGAGCTGCTGGGGACCAAACACAACAACAGAGCTAAAAGAGAGGGAACACCGGATCGGCTGGATGCAAACACCACTCCAGATGTTTGATCACGTTGCTCTGTGGCTGCTGAATGTGGAGTGAAGTGTTACCTTGTTTCTGCTGCTCCCAATTTGCCAAAGAAAACAGGTTATTGCAGGTTTAAAACAGCCTCAGACTTCATGTTTAACTGTCACTGTAAAGTATATCTCTATATTGACTGGATTCATCCTGTACTCGCCGGTCTGAACCCGTCCTTGTCCTTCTGCCTTCCAGATGTTCTCTCAGCAGTAAACGACTCTGTGAGCTTCCAGCTGTCCAACTCTTCCCTCCTGTCAGCAGGTAAAAGATAAATAGAAGACACAGATGCATCATGGCAGCTGGGAAGTGATCCACATGACCTGAAATCTGTCTGTTTAATCAAATCTAACAAACAAGAGGAAGTGACACTGGAAGCAGCTTTCTACATTTTCACCTGTGACTCAGACTCTTGAAGGAACACAGCGTCTTCGATCCGACTTGACCTGAGCTATTATATTGTGTCTGGCCTTCAGAGATGGACCTGCTAATGATCAGCAGAGTGGAAAACCAGAGTGACATCGGGCAGACGGACGGCGACCTCGCCCCCACATCCCCCCCGCAGACGCCTGCTGGTATGCTCTCTAATTGGCTCACAGGTCACAGGTTTAACACAGGGATGAGCAGAGGGGCAACACCTGTTTGATTTAAAGATAGAGGGGTCTCCTACACACACACACACACACACACACACACACACACACACAGCTCAGACCTCCATCACACGGATGTGTAACACAATCCTCCATGTTTGTTATTTTAATAAGAGAAAATTGTTGTTTTTGGATTTAAAATAATCTAAACAATAACTCCAGGAAATATTAGGACTTTGTACAAGGATAGTCAGTTTTAACCAAGCATCAATGTCCGGAGCTGAAACATGAAGCCAACACTGAAGGTTCTTAAAGCTGCAGTTCCTCTAATGACCACTAGAGTCTGGCTCCAACAGTGAGTCAATCCCCATACACTCCCATGTTAAAATGTCCAACTTTACAGCAGAAATAAACATGTTTACAGCCTGGTACAAAAACTGTTTGGGTCTTTAAAGCTAATTTCCTCCTTCATGACAGCTGTTTATATAACTCACCTGTTCACATTTTATTAAGGCTTAGAGTTATGAATACACTTGGATATACTTATTTTATTTTACTTTGAAATACAACAGATCAGTGGCCTTGAGTCATGCAGCTATGCAAGCTACGTTGATTGAAATCTTCTTCAGACGTTCATGGTCCCCTGAAGATGAGTTCTAATGACATTGGTGATCTTCTGATGTTTCCTCTAGTGCCACCATGAGGTTAATTCGTTTTAGGCCATTTTTACTACTGAAATTATTATTTGTTTTTGGGAAACTCTCCACCATCCGTGTGTGTGTGTGTGTGTGTTTTCACAGTGTGATCTGTGTCTTGTCATTTCAGAGGAGTTTGAGGAAAGCGAAGGTGGTGCGGAGGAGGTAGAAGAAGAAGAGACGAAGCACCTGAGTGTCATCTCGAAAGGTAAAACAGTTGCCTCCCTCACCATACTTCCCATGAATCCTCTCTGAAGTTAATTTCTGCCAAACTTTTCTCCAAGCTGCTTATAATTACATTTGGCTGGCGCTGACCATCCTGCAGCTTCCGAAACACTAAAAATAATTTCCCCGCTGTTCGTCTCCTGCTGCTCGATGACTCACTTGGCTCAGACGTTTCCTGTCTTCTCTTGTCGTGTGTCGCTGCTTTTTACAGATTTGAATGAGACGGTGGAAGTGCTCGAGCAGGAAGAGATAAATAAGGATCATACAACCCACAATCCTCCAGCAGTCAGCCTGGGTGAGCCAATAGTTCCGTCTGTGTTGATAACATGTGCCCCTAGACTCTTACACAAAGGAACAGTTGGTGATGTTTTTTTATTTCAATGACGTGGTCTTGTTCACATGATTCTCTATATAACTCTACAGTTTATGTGTGTCAGGTCGCTCTGACGTGAAACACAGGAAGTGATGCATGCAAAGCAAAAAACAAGGTTGACTGTCTTGAAAAATGAACTTGAAGATAGACTTGTGAAAGTGTGCGACTATGTGACATTTAGATGTTATATTTCAAGCTAAAACATTAAACTTTTGCCGCTACAGCTTCATTTACCCTGGTACGAGCTTATAGAAGTAAGTTAGGAAAAAGCTAATGGTGCTAATGGTGGTACTGAGTCAGTCTGCTGACTTTGACTCTTCTTATACAAATGTTGGGTCGCAATAACATCAAGCAACAGCAAGATTTTTTGACTAAAATCAATTTATTACAATGAAAAGGTCAAGATTCTCGTAATTTCATTTTTTTTTTTTTTCCTCAATGTGGCCCAAAGGTAAATTTACATATCCTTGCTCTGATGAGAAAACAAAAACTGCTGCACAAAATAGTTTGCAGACAAACATGAAACAGGAGTCAGTGATACAAATGCGTGTGTTGAATACACTTGTCGATCAAGCTAGTTTGCCATGTAGCTGTTAGCTTGCCAAACAAGATTCACTGTCACCGAGCTTCCAGCACTGCCTGCCTAGCAAATCAATCAATTAAAACTTTATTTGAACAGCACTTTTCACACAGGTCAGTGCAGTTCACAGTGCTTCACAGACTGATGAGCTAAAAAGAACAAAGGACTGATCACATAAGAAAGCTGAGAAAATTAACAATAAAATAACATAAAATATCAAAAATTAATTGTAAGACATTTTTCTTTCATTTCCACTGGTAAAAAAAAACTGTTTAATAGTGTTAACGCAAGTGATTGTTCAGATGACTTGCTTCTCTTTTTCCATTCGCTCTTGATTCACATGACTCTAATGTTTCAGTTGTTTCTGAAGAGAACGAAAGGATTGAGTTTGATGGTTGCCTGGTAAATATAAATGTGCTAAGTCAAACTGCTCAAAGAAATCTGAATAGTGATGATATGAAAACAAGAAAACATGATTTTATTTTAGTCTCTGGCTGTGTATGATTTCAAAAGTTTTATTTACATATTCATAAGATCATTTCACACAACACAACATATTGAATATATTTTTTAATTCTCTGTTGCAGATTCAGTTTGGTCGTTCGGTGACCTTCCAGAGTCACAGAGTGAAGCAGGGTCAGAGCCCACTGAACTCTCCTCACTGACTGTAACCATGACGATGTCACGCGCTGACATCACACCGTCTGCTTGGACTACAACTTCCAGAGAGCTGGCGAAAACAACCGGGGAGGAGTCATCAGAGGAAGGTAAAGAAGGAGTTTCTCTACACTGGTTCTGTCTCATGGAGAAAATATTTTCACCTCTGCTACGAGTTTCTCTGTTTTTAAATAAAGTTTTCACTGCATTGAAATGGATTTTAAACCCTAATAACACATGACACAAAAAAATAAAAATGTAAATAAAGGTAGATTAAGAATAAAAATCAATTATAAAAACATAAAAGCCAACTGAACTAAAACTGCTGCTAATTAGTAATAGTAAGTTTAACTGTAGAGACGTTTCCGTGGAGCACTTTGTTGACAAGAGGAAACTTAACTTTCAGTTATTAATGATTAATTGTATCTGACATCTCTGCTTCAGTCATCATCACAACAGCAGCAAAATCACAAAACGGTGCAATCAGGGAAACAACAACCACATCCAACACGACGCCCTCAAAGTCCTCCGAAGAAGATGAGGAGGAGGATGAGGAGGATGACGCCGACGAAGGGGAGCAGGAAGCTTCAGATGAGTACGGTGAGTTTAAGTGAGCACAATCTCCTTACGCCACAACGATTCAGTGACACAGCTGTAGACTTGAGTCAGACTCGATGCTGGACTTGTGGAAGGCTTTAATGACAAAAACATTCAAGTGTCAGGTTCTGACCTGATAATATCTTTGAGCACTGACAAATACGAAGGTGTAACATAGCAACACAGGTGTGAATTCTCAAATACTGCTGTAATAGTTACCTTATTAGTGCTATTGCTACATATCCAACGTTAGCATTAGCAGCCATTTACTAACTAGTCTTACCAAGAGCTTCAGCCGTCGTTATGGGGTTATGATACGTCTTCAGGGCAGACTGGTTGCTACAGTGACGAGACGGTCCAGCTTAAATACAGAGAGAGGAGCAGAATCAGGTTTATTGCCAAGAAGGTTTTCAACATACGAGTTTGCTTTGGTGTTTTGGTGCATGACAATAAACATAGTAAGAAAAAAGGAAATATAAACAGACAAAACAAGCAAGTACTTCAGGTCAGATAGCTTAAATTTAACAAGTAAGTAAAATATAAAATAAATAAATAAAAAAGTTAAGAAATATTACACAAAAATATAAATGTATTCAGGTTTTTGTGCTGTTCATGCAAACTCAACACCGTCTTCATTTTTTCTCGATCGATTGGTGGAATTGCAGTTTTCTGAAAAACACAAAATTATTAATATTTTTTAACTGGATTTAGTCTACCTCACAAATCCTTTATTTGAAATAGGTTTATATTAGAGAAATGCTTTTTATTTCAACATTTCCCAGAATATTTATTTAGCCTCCTGTTTTTCTGATCTTTTACTTACAGTTGAAGCAAACTAAACACTTCCCCTCCATGTTTATTTGTTGTCTCAGTGTGATTTCCATTTCCACAGCAGCATCAGTCCATCAGCACAACACAACCCTTTCTAGCAGAAATACTGTTCTCATTCACAGATCAATTCTGACCCCCCCCCCCCCCCCCATTTCTGTTAAGTCATTAATGCTCAACATTTCCTGCACAGATGTTTCACATTAGAAGCCAACCTTCAAGCCTGCACGTGAAACATCTGCAGGAAGTGCTGCGATTAATTGAGACCAAACAAAAAAACTGAAAAGTAAAAGCAATCTGGGTTAATAAGTGGATGAGAACAGTATATGTGTTAAAAGAGAGAGTGTTTTTAGCAGAGTGGTGAGAATGACCTGTGTTGTTGTATTTAATGGAATTGGGGAGATGGACTGAATTTACCATGTGAGCCATTATAGTGCAGATAATTCCACCTCTGCTCGCTGGCTATTTGTTTGTGCTCTGATGTTATTTGTTTATTTGAGATGCTTTCATTATTTCAACACAGGCTTTTATTTGATATTTTACACCATGTAAAAACACATTTAATGCAGCTCATTAGGACTCATTTATTTATCACAAAGGGAAATGACAGTGTTACAGCAGCTGAAGAAAAATCTTAACCTCTTTATTGTGATTCTTCTTCCTCAGTCAAGGACATGTTTACAAGTGACACAACCACATTTTATGAAGCAGTATCAACACGGACGACGACAACACCGGCAACAGGAAGCTCGACACCAACAGGTCAGTTTGTCACAGAGGGGGCGGGGTCTGTGATGTAGTGCAGCTGAAGAATTAGAGGAGTGAAGTTTGATGCTGAACCTGCAATGTTTCTTCCAGACTGGTGATTAAACAGCTGTTAATGCTAACATTAGCTATGTAGCGATAGCAAAACTTACAAACAGCTCCTTTAAATAGTTTCATTCTTAAAATAGGCTCAGTAATTTCATAAACAGCTGCTTACTGTAGTTTTTTTTCCAACAAACAAACAGGAGTGTAGTGTAGTGAGTATTTGGGGCAGAAGGACGGTGTGTGTGTGGCACTGAGTCAAAACAAACTACAGTGTGTGTTTTCATGGTGATGAAGGAACATGTCACCCAGCGCAACAGTGTGACTCACTGATGTGTTTTTAATACTTTCTGGAAATAAGTGAGCTCAGCGGCTCAGAGGAATCAGGCTGTACACACACACACACACACACAGTTAGGAGATTTGAAGCCACATCCCTGCTGTCAGGTAAAAAAAAAAAAAAAGTAACCACTAAAGTGCTTATTTTCCTCCTGACGGCCGCAGTCGTCAGTAATTACATGCTGAGGGTTTGACAGGTGTCTGAGGCCTCACTCCACATTATAATAATTATCATGTACACTTTAAGTTTCTTTTTCTTTAACGCTGGCTTTAATCAAGTGGAACGTGTGTATTAACATGAGGGCCTCTGTGCTCTGCTCTCCTCGGGTGTCGGCCAGCGGGAAACAGGTTCTCACAAGGCGGCTGCAGGTCGTATAATAACTCTGATTTAAAGATTATAGTTCCACGTTTTGAGAAATACACTTAGTCACTTTCTGGCCGATATTTAGTTGATAAGATTGAGACCTCACGTTATGCAGCTACAGCGAGTTGTGGTTAGCTTAGTTCAGCATAGAGACTGGAAACGGGGAAACTGCTAATATGGCTTTGTCCAAAGGAAACAAGATCCTCCTCCCAGTAAATCTGAAGCTTTAATCTGCACAAAAAACACATGTAAAAAGAAAAAATTCACTGTTCTATGTGCCAGACTGTAACCCCACTGTACGAATATTCATTGTCTAGATCTGTCTGTGAATACAGCCACGTCACCAGGCCCAGAGATTATTACCACGGTGACAATGAGAACTACAACAAGAGCCTCGCTCCCCGAAACCAGACCAGTCAGAAGCACAGCTCCTGACAGTTCACAGGAGGAAGACTTCACTCCACCACCTCCCGCTCCTCTCAGTCCCCGGAGTCCAGGTGAGGCAGCTCCAGGCACAGCAGCACTTCTCTCTGAAAAACTCCTCTGGAATGAATTAGCATTTCATTAGCACATGGGGGTGATGATGGAATTAATTAAATGCTTGCAACGTCTGGGAATTTGCATTTGTTGCATGAGGCTGTTCGTCTCTAGGTAGTTAGGGAGGACCTTACCTGTAGCAGTGTTTCACCATGGAGATGGTTTTGGTTTTATTTGTGCAGGTTTTCTGCCACCACCACAAAACAATGGAGATCCCACTGAAAACTTAACAGCAGACTAACAGACAGACTTTTAGCAAAGACTCAGAAACCTTTAATCTTACTTGTTGCAGGTCAAGAGCCTCTAACATCTGCAACAACAACATCGTCGTCAACTTCAGTGAGAACCGTCACCCAGACGACACGAGGAAGACAAGTCACCTCCATCAAACCTCGATCAGATAACAACATGTCCGCCCCAACAGCAGCAGCTGTAAAATCTCCCTCACTCACCACGGCTGTATCTGAGGAGGAGGTGCCGGAAGAAGTCGGGACGACGACAGACAAACCTCCGTGTGTGGAAGGAGAAGACGCCGACAGCTCGCAGGAGAAGGACGCAGATGGTAAAAAAACATATAAAATACAAGCAGCTTTCTGGTTTTCATTCTTCTGCCTCTCCCCCATTTGGCCTCTTTGTTCTCCATTGACCTGCCAGGTTAAATGAAAAGAATGAAAGTAGATTTCTCCAGCGGTTCAGTGAAGTTAATTATATTTAAAAGGGTTACAGAAGTTAAATGAAGTAATCAGTGACCTCTACTGACAGCAAGGAAAACAGCAGCCCATAACTGACACTAACAATAAATTAATTTTCTCACTACAGAGGAGCAAAGTGGATAATTAGGACAGATTCGTCCAGAAAGGAGCTGATACAGCACAACATTAGGTTCTGGAAAACATGAATTGATTTAATGTTTTTGTAGTTTAAATGAGGTGTAACACTGGTCCGTTGCTAAGCGCTCAAGAGGGGGAGTAATGGACTGCTCTGTTATTAATTACAGTACAATAACTTTTCATTACATCGAAGATAATCTGCAGTGACCCTGAAGCCTCCACGCTAACATGTCGACATTTTCATCCTCAGCGTGTCGTCTGTCTCTAATGATGTTGAAGCTGCTCGGCCTCAGAGTTTCCTGCATGTGTTTTTTTCTTCTGTTGGCAGAGTGGGATGTGGCTCAGAAGAGGACGGTTCCGTTCTTCGCCTGGTCCCTGCTGGAGTCTGTTGGGCTGACCGACCTACAGCTACAGCCAGACAGCACAGGTATGGCTAAGTATCTTTAGCTGTGTTTCACTGAAGACGTCTCCCTCCTGTCTAGCTATGAAGTTTTAAAAAAAAAAAAAAATAAATAAAGAAATGTCAGAGCAACAGAGTTCTGTAATCTGAACTATAACATTTGTCTGCAGCCCTTTTTTCATATGTTCAGCACTAACCTGTGTTTCTCCGTCAATCTCCCAACAGAATGCAGTCGCTCCCTCACCCTGTACGGCAGCGATGGCCGAGCCAGGCGGGAGATGCCGGCGTTGGGGGAGATGCTCCACTGCCTGACGGGGCGCTGTCCACATGAGTACGAGATGTACGGCTGCTACTGCGGACAGGAGGGCGGCGGTCAACCTCTGGACCAGCTGGACAGGTGAGCAGCTGCAGGAGTAGGAAGTGATGGGAAGAAAGAAGAAAAGTGTGCAGGTTAACAAGTGAGCTGATGAGTGAAGACTGAAAGAATTGAATGATGCCCTGAGGAGTTTTCTTATGTTTATCCTCGAGGTCTAAACAATTCAAGCAGAAAACACACAAACACTCTTAAAACATAAGATTTAAAAGCAGGTTTCAGCAAATCTCCTTGAGGTTTGACAAACACACTGAATGTATTTCCTGTCTCATAAAACATTTGACTCCTGCTGTTTTAATCTGTTTGTGACGAGTCATTTTCTTCTGGCACAGTGCTGATGTTTCTTAACTGAAGAGAAATGGACAGATATGTTACATTAATCAATAATCAGAATACATTAGAGGCAGCTGCCAGTTTCATCTGCCATCACAGTGGCTGACTTCAAGCTCCAAACATGTTTCCAGTCGAGAAAAAACGGAATATTGTGGGTCCCTGATGTGTCCATGCTGTGTGAAGCTAACAGGCTACCTGAACTTCACTCACCAGGTGTTGCTTCTTCCACCACTGCTGCCTGAAGCAGATCAGTTCCATGGGCTGCAGGTCGGAGAGGAAGCTCAACGCTCAGATCTCCTGTGAGAGCGGGAAACCCCGATGTGAGTCAAACAGGTCGACACTCCCAGTGATGTACCAACAGAGGAGCTAATGAATATGTTGCATTACCTCAAATTTTTTTTAAAGGACCAGTGTGTAGGATTCAGGTGGATCTATCAGCAGAAATGGAATATAATATAAGTATGTTTTGATCCACGTCGTTTTTTTGTTAGCTTAGAATGAGCTACACGCTTGTGAAGGGAGGGGTGAGGGGAGGGGTATTCTGTTGGTTGCAATCTGCATCATCACCACTAGATGCCACTCAATCCTTCACACTGGTCCTTTAAATCTGTGTCTTAGAGTCGCGAAGATATGAAGGATTTCAAACTGCTCTGTTGAGTCTGTGTCACTCACATAACTGGACATGGTAGTTTAAATTCACCTCATATCAGGTCACATCACTATCATCAATATAAAAGTCCTTGTTTTCTAAGGAAGGCTAATGAACGAGATTCAGAAAGAAACATCATCTTGAGTACTCATTCTTAATCTCATCTCTTCCTCACATTAAAGCACCATACAGTATAAAGGCAGATGTCCATGTGTTGTTTGATTATAGATCAGGTCTAGCTTCTATATTAATACTGTGAAAGTATCAAAGCCTCAGTCCACAGAGAAATGCACACAGCCTGTATTCAGAAACTGAGCCTTAAAACCAGCCGTCGGGACTTCTAGTACTTTGTGATGTCACAACAAAGCAGTCACCAAGCCCCGCCCACCTGGACCCACCTTCCAAACCTTTCAAGTAACCTTCCAGAGAGAAGCCTGAGAGAGCTCTCTGGTGTTATATCTTCTTATGGATCAACACTTGAAATAAAACAGGAAGTGTAAAATATGGATCTTTAACAGAACAGTAATGAGTCCGGTCTCTCTGCCTCAGGTCAGGGTGTCACTGTGTGCGACAAACTGCAGTGCGTGTGCGACAAAACCACCGCCGAGTGTATGGCAGCGGCCCACTTCAACCACAGCCTGCCGTCGCAACAGTGCCGCGGGGCGCCACCCCCCTGCCGCCGGGCCAGCAGACCCCCCAAACCACGGCTTTCCCCTCAGTCCAGCGAGGAGAGCGAGGAGCCGCTGGGAGGGAACTCTGATAGCAATGAACTGAATGACCAGAGACCTGGGGATGGAGAGAACACGAGCACGCCTCCTCCACGCCGATTTCAGAACAGGTGAGAGGAGAAAAACTTAACTGTACAAATATTAAGTATTAATGTGAAACAAACCAAAACTTCTCATAATGTGCTCCTGTGGGCTCAGACTGTGGCTTTTAAATGATGATGAAGTTGGGAGGCGTTTCATTATTTACCAGATAGATGAAGTAACTGCTCTTGTGCCGTCAAGCTGATGATTAGTTCACTGTCAGACATTATCACAACTTTTTGTTAAACCTCTGAAATACCAGAAACACACAAAAAAAAACATTCGTCAATATTCTCCTTTTAAATGAATGTAGTTAGAAAGTGACTTCATTTTGTGAGGGGAATAAAAAGAGCAATTTGCATGTGTTTAATCCGAGTCAGAAATCAGCTGTTTATCTCTCAACCGTTCGTAAATAGATCTACTCGAATGATAAGACGAAAAGAAGCAAGAAAACGTGAAAACTCACAGTTTGCGAAAAATGTTTGGGTTGTTTTCACTGACTGAGGAAGATGAGACCCACACAGTTGTCTGCTGCTCCTGGAGTTTATTCTGTTGAAACACATTAAAACACATTTCAGAAGTTTTTCACAGAACTGATTCATGTTCACTTCTGTCTGTCTGCAGTGATGAAAGCTCTGACCTGAAGGACGAAGAGAAGTCAAATCCTCCTTCGGGATCTCCTCCTCCTCCTGCCTCCAGTGAAGAGAGCAGGGAGCCGACGCTCAGCGGGAGTCAAACCCACAGCCACAGGCCGAGTGCAGACCAAAGCCAAGGGCACCGACCGGCAGGGAGACCAGAAAGAGAGCAGGTGAAAGATGAAGAGGAGGAGGAGGAGGAGGAGGGGGGAGGGGAGGAGGAGGAGGAGGAGGAGGGGGGAGGAGAGGAAGAGGAGGGAAACTAAAAGCGAATGTACTGAACATGTTTTTCAAAGGCAGCTTTGGGATCTGAAGATTATTATCAGCTGTAATTTATAGGGAAATAACATTAAAACTGTGTGACATTTGTGAACTTGGACTGATTTTGAGAAAATACATAAAAAATAAATAAAAGGAAAGAAGAAGAAAACAGAAAAGCAAACAAACATCTCCTGGGCCTTCCTTCAAACAGTAACAAAGACATCACATCATCAGATTTGATAGAAACACTTTATTTAAGTCTCTTGAACATTAATCTCAATGCACAATTTACTATTAAATAGAGGCTTTGTAATAAAGCGCTGAGGCTCTGCTGCCACTGTGGTTCAGGAAATAATGTCACTGTCAGAAAAAGCTGCTAAGTGACATATGAGCTGAAGATATTGTGCCACAAGCTGTAGAGTAAATGAATAATCAATGAATTAATTAACAGTTAATAAGAATAATAATTAGTCGCAGCCCAAGAGTCCACAGTCCTTCGTCAACGATCACGAGAAAACAAGTTTAATTTAGTCTCAGATTAATTGTTGTTTAGACTTTATCGTTTATGACTCAGCTTGATAAAAGAAATGCGTGCTCCGCTTTCTCTGACCAAAACAAAATAAAAGTTAAAGCAGGTTTTGTGTCTCAAACCGAAGCAGATGCTGAACTCAGGATGTGGAACTAATCTGAACCCATTTCCTGAAGCCGCAGCCGGAGCCGAGCCTCAGCGCCGCCTAGTGGTTAAAGTCATCGGTGTGTTGAAACGAAGCCGAGCTTTAGCAGTCTGTCACCGTGAAGGCTGAACACACACTTGACAACTTTGATCTCTAAAACTGGCACAAAAATACAAACTGTTGCATCACCAATAAAAAAAACAAAATAACAAAACAAAAAAAAAACATAATCAGCAGCTCAGTTTTTTGTTGTTCTTGTCATTTTTCTGCACAAACGTCCATCTTGAAAAGTGAAGAACTGTTTGAGTCCAGCGTTCGGAGTAAGGCAGGTTAGCAGTGAAATCATTTCACCCCATTTACTCATCTTAACTTTAAGACTTCACTCACTGGTCAAGAGGGACATTTTAGTTTTTTTTTTACAGTTTCACACAAAGTGATTCTTGAATACAACATTTCACAAACTGAACTGAAATCTCTAATCATCCATTTGTACCAAGCACTGATCTGTGCTGAGTGGTTGTTGCTATAGTACCAGGTACACAAAGTGCAAACACAATGTCATATTTCATTGTAACAGATATTAACTGTTTATTACGTGGCCATACATCTGCTGCTACGCTTCAAACGACAGATCGAGCTAAATCTATTAAATATAATATTCATTTATCAAAAGTAGCAGAGACTCATTGAGCTGAAGCTTTAGACTCTTTTGATATTGTTTAATTCAAACACCAGTTAACGCTCACTGTGGTGAAGAAGTTGCAGCTCAGGACAGATTCAGATCCAGCTCTAACATATCTTCGATATTTATCTGAATGGGTGAAACTGCGAAAATTCGGATTGTGGATCTCATGGACGTGTTTACGCAACAGATATGGAAATTGTTGTTTCTGTAATTTAAAAACAAAAGAGCAAAACGTCAGCTTCAGCACTGATAAACGTTTCACTGTCCTGCAGCTTAAAAACTATTGATGTAGCATGAAAAACATTATCATTATTCTTTGCCATACTTCTACTTGGGGTATAATCATGCTCAAAGTTACAGTTTTGGAAGTTACTACAGCACAGGAAGTGTTGCCATGGATTCAGCACGTTAGCTCTGATCTACAACCTGAAGCTTCGGCAAAAAATTGGCAACATTAAAAAGTAGCCGAATTATCTCTTATCAGTTCCTTTCCGCAGTGTATCCACGGATGTACTGACAGCTGTCACTGGTTCACTGTGACACTGAAGGAACTTAAAAACACGAACTTTCTCAGGCAAGTTCTGCAGTTATAAGGAGGGTCTTTTTTCTATGATTTCCAGGCGGATTTCTGGATGTTTTCTTGCGTTAGAGATCAGAGATAATCATCTTCTCACACAGTGTAATCACACTGAGTCGTATCACGCGTGTGATTCAGATTTGACTCATGACTCAGAGGATATGAGAATGATGTGTGATGCAAACTGCTGCAATCGGGCGCTAACGGCTGTAAATGGCCTCAGGCTTCACATTACAGAACACAGTCATTATAAATGGACTTAAAGGGCGTTTGAACGCTGCTGCTGCTGCTGAATCTAAATTAAAGGTGGAAGCAGTTTGCACTTGTATTAATGCTGGTGAAGTGGCTGTTCGTGCTGCGATCCTTTACTTTGTTCCCGTCACAGTCTCATTTCGTATCTAAAACTCTCGAGTCTGAACCAAAGCTGCAACTTCTTTGAAAAATAAAAATAAAAATCTAGATGCTAAAATTAGCAGATTGCACTGATTTACTCTGTATTATGTAAAAATAACCGACATCATCAGACTCTAGATATAATATTCATTACTGTTTCATCATATTTTAAATGATATAATTCATTCTACGATAAAAATAAAAACTCAAGTAGTAGTATGATAAATGAGATTTCTCCCACTGCACAATCCCATTGAAACCCTGAACCGTCATATTCATGGTAAACAACAAAAAACGGAATTATTAAAGGAATCAGCATCTGTTTTCATTTTGATGAATGTGATTGACAAGAATAAATCTCCCAGTCTCTAAATCTCTACCAGGCAACGATTTGACCAAACGTGATGCATAAAATGTACAAAAATATATATGATATACTGTTATAATGACACATTCAGAAGAGGAAGTGATCACGTTTCCCAGCCACATCTAAACAAACAGTTCATCCACCCTTCACCTGTGAAATCTCATTTCCTCCAAACGCGTTAAAAACCCGTCTGAATGGAAACCAGACTTTAGGATCCAGTCGATGAAACAACTTGTTTAGATGGATTTTTTTTTTTTTTTGTTTCAAGATAAACTCCCAGCGCCCCCCATCGGCAAGTTATTGATATTAAGATATCATGCAGTTACAGTACAGCTATGATACTATGATTTCAAATCATAACAGCTTGCATTTAAAGCTAAGACGTTACGCAGCGCAGATATGCAGAGGATAATGCATCAGTGGATGATCTTTCTATACATTTTCTTTCACTCAGGCTTCATGAGTTTTCCTTTCATTGTCAAATCCTTTGTAGCAGCGACTCTACAAGCCAGCTAACTCTGTAGCCAACGCTCACATTGGCTGGTTTATTACAGACATCACCAGCCACTGGCAGACTAGAAAATCACATTTAGACCAGAAGAACACAAAGACTCCATTTGCACCTCGTATTAACCTGCAGTCTGTATCAGGATCTGTTATCTGTGTGACAACATTGGATGTCATCTCCGCTCGCTAGGCTAACGTTACTTATGGAGGTAATCAGATACAGTGGAGACGCTTGCTAGCACCAATGGTAGCACTGCACCCACTGATCACATGACCTCTGGCTTGCATGTTGGTTCAGTCCTTTGAGAGTCACCCACACAATAGAGTGAGCCAGACGACTTCCATTCTTACTGATCCAGAAAAGAGACATACAGAGTCAAAACTAAGCAGACGATTGTTCTGAGTTCTCAGGCTCATGTTGGTGATTTTGCGCAAAGTTCATTTAGTCGACCTCTTTTTGTTCAGGAACACAATCTGCACTCAACGACGTTAAACATACAAAACCATCTGAAACGTACACGACCATGTAGAAAACATCCACAACCATTCCTTCATTCACTTCTCCATCTTATTTCTCCAGCTTTCGCCATCTCATTCTGTTCAACTCTCAGCAGAGGAAAAGGTGCAACAGGAACAGATCTGGATCCAAACAAGCCACAAACGAGTCATCTGATTTGAGTTTGATGACCGACCTTCAACCTCGGAAAAGCGAAGGTTGAGATGTGCTCTAAACAGCTGCTCAGACCAAAACGAAGGCAGCAGGTATCCGCCTCCAGCTGGAGGGATTTCTCTTCCTGCGCTGAGCTCAGATCAGAGAAAATGCTGATAACCATCTGTCATTACAGATCGCAGCTGCAGCTTCGCCTCATACGAAGGATCTCATTCCAGAAAACGCCTCCTGTACTTCAGGAAACAAACCGCGGCCTTGTGGTAACTGTTGATGAAATCCTCCAAAAGAAAAATGTCACTGATTTGTATCAGACATGAATTAATAATCAACAGCTCGATGAATATCAACACATTCCCTGGGGAGGTTAACTATGATGAGGTGTCAGCTGCTGAATGAAACTCTCCATATGGCTCCTCACAGACACTGGCTCAGAAAAACACTTCGATTGAGACATTTTGAGTCTTTGAATCTTTGGCAACGGGACATGTTTTGGTTTTTTTAGGAAGCTGCGAACAGAGCAGGGAGAAGTTCGAGCCGCTGGTCGAGTCCAAGACGTTCACAGTGAGGTCATTGTGTTGGACGAAATCTATATCACAGGTAGAAATCAGCTTCATGTCTGACAAACTAAGAGAACTTATTCACTAGATTTTTTTTTACCACAGATACACTGACGATTGTGGCGGCGGTGCAGCAGCGTTACTCACATACCTGCCTATGTTCGTGTGTAATTGGACGATTAAAAAGAACGTCTACCAGAACTGAGGAACGTCTTGTCGCCTACTTCTTAGGTTTGTTCAGCAGTTCAAAACAGGTCTGGTTATTTCTGCCATTTGTAGAATTAATCAACCAGTTAGATCTTAGTAGGAGGGATTAAGTCATCAGTCATCTTCCTACAGAGCTAGCTACCAAGCTACATCCATGTACATTAATGATAGAGAAATGTCAGTTGGTGTGGATGAAATGGATGCAGCTGGACAGAATGAACAATTCACAATTCACAATTCAGAAACTTGAGCGCAGGGTCAAAAACAAGTGCTGTAACATGTTGAGCCAAGGTAATGACTGTAACATGTGCATGTAAAGAGTTGAACTGTCCCTCAAATGTAGCTCACATCGCAAAAGATTTCATACCTTTCAGTATTTTGCAGTTCAGGTTTTGTGCTCAGTCTCTACGTTTGTTCTAAAGACGCTAAATGGAAAATAAATACAGCAACGATCAGTCAAATTTTTCTATTTAAAGTTAAAACCAAGTCAATTCATGCTGGTAATTGAACTCCTGTTTCTTAAATATAAATCTCTATCAGCCTGTTTGTTGTCGCCCGGCTTAGTTTTTCAGGAAGACCATCTGACATTTGTTCGACGCGGCTGCTCCAAACGTGACCTGCCAACACCTCCGCCCGTTTCCCGGAGTGACGTCACTATTTCCCTGTTTGTTCCGTCATCGCGTGTCACAGTTACAATTACACGTTTTTATACATGAGCTACTTCAGGGAGAAGAAATCAGACTCAAACATTTGAAGTGTCCGAAGAGCTTCAGTTATCAGGAGAAATCACCAACCATGAACCACTTCTACTGAACTGTGTTGAAATGCAACTCTCTTCGGCTCATCCACCGAGTCTCTGTGCCGAACAGACACCTGTAGCTGGTCGCTGAAGTCGTTTCTGATGCTTATTCACCTTTAAATAGCAAAGACTGAGGAGAGAGGACTTACTAGACTGAACAGGTCGGAACAGCCATGCAGCAGTGAGCCTAACACTAATCCGCCTTCTACCAGTTACTCAGTTTTTTTTTTACAGCTGATGCTAATATATTACTAATACTCATTAGTGACACTGACGCCTACGGATCAACATGAGAACAGATACTTGTTAGGAGGCAGAAGCCGCTAAAACCAGCTTCACATTTAAAACCTGGAGCTGGTTTTAGCCGGTTCTTCAAGAGGTTAATCTTAGACTAAAGAGCGTATGTACAAGGTGTTGACGACTGACTGGATCAGCAACATCAGATCAGCATCAAATCACTGAAATCTCACAGGTCAAGCTGTTTTTGTTTTTGCTGTTCCTGTACTTTGTAAGTTCAGTTGTGTTTAGCGTCAGGGATGTGAGTCAGGAAACAAAGTTCATGTAGAGCTGCTTTAAGCTCAGTTAAAGATCAGAGTGTTTAAGAAAGAGGAGAAAAGTTAAGATATGATATCAAATTGTTTTGCTGCGTTTTGTGCTCTTGTGCTGGTCTGAATAGGAACCTGGACAACAGATTGTGATTGTTTTGTTCTTTTTCAGCATTTTTAAATTGCATTTTGCGTTTCAGCTGTCTTTTGTGTGTGTGTGTGTGTGTGTGTGTGTGTGTGTGTGTGTGTGTGTTTCAGTAGACACACAGGTCTGGAAACTTCATCTCGTAGACAGGTACCGACTGGTGCTGGGTGTGTCCCGCTGAGATGGAAACCACTCCGGACGGGCTGGGTGGAGGCCTGGTGGTGGTGGGGGGGTGATGGGTGGGATGTGGGTAGTGGTGAGAGAGGGGCAAGAGGTTAAGTTGAAGTTTCTAAATTGCCAATTAGATGGAAAAACTAGAAGGGGGAGACTGTTAATGTGAGACCAGAAAATTAAACTAATGGTTGAAGATTTTTCTATTAGACCCTCACCACTAGAGGGATTGTTTATGTTGACTTTGTTACCTGAGTCAGAAGAGTTTATCCTTTATTATGATGGTTATTTCAGTAAGTCTTAGTCTTAGTCTTAGTAGAGAGCATTCATTGTAGGTTGAGTTTTCAGGGGAATCACTGGTATAATAATGGCAAAATTAGCCTTTAACAACCACAGCATGTTCACATGTAGCAGGTTTAGCGGGTTAGAACAGGATTTGGTTTCTCTGAGTGTTTACCTGAAATCTGATATATTTTTATTGGATCACTCAGAAAACAGTCAGCCAATCAGAAGAGAGGCTCTGAGCATCCTCTCTTCTGATTGGCTCACTGACTGTTGTTACTAGAGCTTCAGAGAGAGGCCTGAGAGAGGAGATGTAAAACTACATTGAGATGGTTTTTGGTTCTTAAAACCACAAATATATCTTCTTATGGATCAACACTTTGAATAAAAGGAGGAGGAGGAGGAGAGGATGATATGGGACCTTTAATATATTCATGCTAACATTTTAGCACTGTAAGTTTTTAATATTAATCTTGAAAAGATTTTAATGTTGGCATAAATCTCATAACTGAGGCTGCTGGGAATTTGGTCATTAGTTTAAGAAGTAGGAAAATAACCCAGTTATTCTAAATCTACCTCTAAATCACATTTGACAAAGATGAGTAACGTTTTCAGTATTTATCATAGACACAGGAAGAGAACGTCTATTACTAGCTCCATGTTCAACTGAACGAGAAAATGTACAAACTAACAAATTAACAAATTAAATTGTAATTGTTATCAGAAAGATGAAAAACTCACCGAATTGTAAGTTCGAAGATTTGTGCCAGCCGGTCGTGCAACATATTCGCCTGAGGAAATACACCAAAGTAAAAATATGTTTCATACTGAGGTTTTATTCCTATATAATTATCTCGTTAACACTTAATTGGAGTGTTCTTTTTACCTTGGACTCGCAGTGAGCGGCGATCTCCTCAAACGGAGCTTTCTGGAACTTCTCCATCACCTGACGCCTCTTCTCCCGCTCCTGCTCCTCCAGACCGGTGGTGTCTGAAAACAGACACAGGTCAATTATACGTCAGGTAGTCCTCAATTCATTTATATTCAGGGAGACGAGTCCACAGGAAGGTGAGCAGAGTTGTGCCGTCTCAGAAACTTTTCTTTGATCTCACCTATAGCCTTCTTCAGGGTCTCGAATGTGATCTCCTCAGCCAGCTGAGACTGCGGGAAGATAAAAACACACAGGGATCAAACAGAGACCATCCTGAGAACACGACGGTTGAGCT
Organism: Seriola aureovittata; assembly: GCF_021018895.1. NCBI lineage: Eukaryota > Metazoa > Chordata > Actinopteri > Carangiformes > Carangidae > Seriola > Seriola aureovittata. The sequence goes on from NC_079375.1 coordinate 2,623,977, forward strand.
GATCAAGTGCAAATGAGGAGAAAGGCTGAGCTGTCAACAGATGAGAGGATGACATATACTGTATAATACTGTATAATGTATCTTATTTTTCTATAATGGCCTTTTAAAGCCTTGAGTGCAGGTCACAGTGTTAGACCCACCTTGTCTGGAAGGCTGTTGGACACGATATCCATCCCGATGGAGACTGTGTCCACGAAGCTCTTCCTCCTACTCAGACGGTCTTCATCTGCAGGGCGACAGATGATTCATCAACTTCATATCCTGATACACTGTATATTCTCTGTACTGCAGGGGTGTCCAACACATGGCTCCCCCCCCCAGTTCTCGAGTAGCTCTCCCAAAGGTTCAGAGCATGTACAATGTATCTAATCCAAACACAACTAAATCAAATACACAGACTCTTTTTCACACTCCATTTCTCTCTCCTTCTCAATAAATCTAAATATATGTGTGTGTATATATGTCATATATCTAAATGAATAATAATAGCAACTAGAAAATTCCAGGGAAATTTTGAGTGCCACGGGGGCTACTGCCGGGATGAGTACATGATTTATTTCCAGTGTTCAAAAGTCACCCTGATCATATTCTGGTTTTGAGAAATGTCTTGATATAAAAGACTCTGATATAAAAAGGGAGAAATTTGGCAATACTGCGTTTTGACCATACATAACTTTACAGCTTTCAGCATGTGTTGTGTTTGTTAATTTGATTTAGTTGGTTAAATAACTGATGTTATTTAACTGATGTTATGTTATTTAACTGATGTTATTTAACCAAGTTAGCTAACGTAAACTAGCAAGATGGCCTTGGCTTCTGTCTTCTATGGGCTAGCAGTCAAGTCAATTGTCAAAAGTAAACATAAAATGGTGGATATGTCAAACTATGAGTTGAATTTCTGTAGAGAAAAGCCATGAAAATGTCAACATGAATTCTATGACTGTTTTTATGTCTTACTATACTATGACTTTTTATACCTTACTGTAATATAATGTTTTTATGCTTTATTATACTATGTCATTTTGATGCCATACTATGATATGATGTTTTTTGACGTTTTTATGCCTTACTATACTATGACAATTTTTGAAATTTTTATGCCTTGCTATACCATGACGTTTTGTGCCTTACTATATACTATGATGTTTTCATGCTTTGCTATAGTAGGAGCTTGTGTTGGGGCAGCATGGTGATACAATGGTTAGGACTGCTCCCCAAAACTGGGAAGGTCTTCGGTTCAAACCCTGTTTTGGGGCTTTACTATCCTATTTCGTTTGATATTTTTATGCCATACTTTATTGTGCAATTTTTTTGCATTTTTATGCCTTACTATACTATGATGTTTTCATGACATTTTATCATAAAAGGATGGTTCATAATATTTCACTGATAAATATACTATGATATATTTTATGCCTTGCTACATTTGTGATGCGGCAGCATGCTCATACAACGCTTAATACTATTGCCTCACGCTGAGAAGGTCAACGGTTCAAACCCTGGTTTTGGGCTTTACTATCCCGTGACATTTCTATGCCATACTATACTATGACGTTTTTTTGGCATTTTCATACTTACTATAATATGATATTTTATGCCTTACCATACGTTTTTATGAACTTCTATGCCTTTATATACTACGATGTTTTTATGAGATTTTATGCCATACTGTAGTATGACATTTTTTGACATTTTTATTCTAGTAGAGCATAAAAATGGCAAAAAACGTCAAAAATCCATCATTTTATATTAAGGCATAACATGTGATAAAAAGGTCATAGTATGGTAAGGAATAAAAGGACATAGTGTAATAAGGCTTGAAAATGCCAAAAGACGTCATAGTATAGTATGGCATAAAAATTTGAAAAAACGTCATATAATATTAAAGCATAAAATGTCATACAAAGGTCATAGTATGGTAAGGAATTAAATTACATAGAATAATAAGGCTTGAAAATGCCAAAAGAGGTCATAGTATAGTATTGCATAAAAATGTCAAAAAACGTCATAGTATAGTATGGCATAAAACGTCAAAAAAACGTCATATTATATTAAGGCATAAAATGTCATTAAAAGGTCACAGTATGGTAAGGAATTAAATTACACAGAATAATAAGGCTTGAAAATGCCAAAAGATGTCATAGTATAGTATGGCATAAAAATTTCAAAAAACGTCATAGTATAGTATGGCATTAAACGTCAAAAAAACATCATATTATATTAAGGCATAAAAGGTCATAAAAAGGTCCTAGTATGGTAAGGAATAAAAGGACATACTATAGTAAGGCTTGAAAATGTCAAAAAAACGTCATAGTATAGTATGGCATAAAACGTCAAAAAAACATCATATTATATTAAGGCATAAAAGGTCATAAAAAGGTCCTAGTATGGTAAGGAATAAAAGGACATACTATAGTAAGGCTTGAAAATGTCAAAAAAACGTCATAGTATAGTATGGCATTAAACGTCAAAAAAACATTGCATCGTATTAAGGCATAAAAGGTCATAAAAAGGTCATAGTATGGTAAGGAATAAAAGGACATACTATAGTAAGGCTTGAAAATGTCAAAAAAACGTCATAGTATAGTATGGCATAAAACGTCAAAAAAACATCATATTATATTAAGGCATAAAATGTCATTAAAAGGTCATAGTATGGTAAGGAATAAAAGGACATAGTGTAATAAGGCTTGAAAATGCCAAAAGACGTCATAGTATAGTATGGCATTAAACGTCAAAAAAAAATTGTATTATATTAAGGCATAAAATGTCATTAAAAGGTCATAGTATGGTAAGGAACAAAAGGACATAGTCTAATAAGGCTTAAAAATGCCAAAAGGCGTCTAAGTATAGTATGGCATAAAAATGTGAAAAAACGTCATATTATATTAAGGCATAACATGTCATAAAAAGGTCACAGTATGGTAAGGAATTAAATTACACAGAATAATAAGGCTTGAAAATGACTAAAGAGGTCATAGTATAGTATGGCATAAAAATGTGAAAAAACGTCATAGTATAGTATGGCATTAAACGTCAAAAAAACATTGCATCGTATTAAGGCATAAAAGGTCATAAAAAGGTCCTAGTATGGTAAGGAATAAAAGGACATACTATAGTAAGGCTTGAAAATGTCAAAAAAACGTCATAGTATAGTATGGCATTAAACGTCAAAAAAACATTGTATCGTATTAAGGCATAAAATGTCATTAAAAGGTCATAGTATGGTAAGGAATAAAAGGACATAGTGTAATAAGGCTTGAAAATGCCAAAAGACGTCATAGTATAGTATGGCATTAAACGTCAAAAAAACATTGTATTATATTAAGGCATAAAAGGTCATAAAAAGGTCCTAGTATGGTAAGGAATAAAAGGACATACTATAGTAAGGCTTGAAAATGTCAAAAAACGTCATAGTATAGTATGGCATAAAAATGTAAAAAAAACGTCATAGTATACTATGGCATAAAACGTCAAAAATTGTCATATTATATTAAGGCATAAAATGTCATAAAAAGGTCATAGTATGGTAAGGAACAAAAGGACATCGTCTAATAAGGCTTAAAAATGCCAAAAGGCGTCTAAGTATAGTATGGCATAAAAATGTGAAAAAACGTCATAGTATAGTATGGCATAAAAATGTGAAAAAACGTCATAGTATAGTATGGCATTAAACGTCAAAAAAACATTGTATTATATTAAGGCATAAAAGGTCATAAAAAGGTCCTAGTATGGTAAGGAATAAAAGGACATACTATAGTAAGGCTTGAAAATGTCAAAACACGTCATAGTATAGTATGGCACAAAACGTCACAGTATAGTAAGGCATTAAATGCCAAAAAAAAGTCATATTCTAGTAGAGGATAAAAATGGCAAAAAACGTCAAAAATCCATCATTTTATATTAAGGCATAAAATGTGATAAAAAGGTCATAGTATGGTAAGGAATAAAAGGACATACTATAGTAGGGCTTGAAAATGTCAAAAAAACGTCATAGTATAGTATGGCATAAAACGTCAAAAAAACATCATATTATATTAAGGCATAAAATGTCATTAAAAGGTCATAGTATGGTAAGGAATAAAAGGACATAGTGTAATAAGGCTTGAAAATGCCAAAAGACGTCATAGTATAGTATGGCATTAAACGTCAAAAAAACATTGTATTATATTAAGGCATAAAATGTCATTAAAAGGTCATAGTATGGTAAGGAACAAAAGGACATAGTCTAATAAGGCTTAAAAATGCCAAAAGGCGTCTAAGTATAGTATGGCATAAAAATGTGAAAAAACGTCATAGTATAGTATGGCATAAAACGTCAAAAAAACGTCATATTATATTAAGGCATAAAATGTCATAAAAAGGTCACAGTATGGTAAGGAATTAAATTACACAGAATAATAAGGCTTGAAAATGCCAAAAGAGGTCATAGTATAGTATGGCATAAAAATTTCAAAAAACGTCATAGTATAGTATGGCATTAAACGTCAAAAAAACATTGCATCGTATTAAGGCATAAAAGGTCATAAAAAGGTCCTAGTATGGTAAGGAATAAAAGGACATACTATAGTAAGGCTTAAAAATGTCAAAAAAACGTCATAGTATAGTATGGCATAAAACGTCAAAAAAACATCATATTATATTAAGGCATAAAAGGTCATAAAAAGGTCCTAGTATGGTAAGGAATAAAAGGACATACTATAGTAAGGCTTGAAAATGTCAAAAAAACGTCATAGTATAGTATGGCATTAAACGTCAAAAAAACATTGTATCGTATTAAGGCATAAAATGTCATTAAAAGGTCATAGTATGGTAAGGAATAAAAGGACATAGTGTAATAAGGCTTGAAAATGCCAAAAGACGTCATAGTATAGTATGGCATTAAACGTCAAAAAAACATTGTATTATATTAAGGCATAAAAGGTCATAAAAAGGTCCTAGTATGGTAAGGAATAAAAGGACATACTATAAGGCTTGAAAATGTCAAAAAACAAAAACGTCATAGTATAGTATGGCATAAAAATGTAAAAAAAACGTCATAGTATACTATGGCATAAAACGTCAAAAATTGTCATATTATATTAAGGCATAAAATGTCATAAAAAGGTCATAGTATGGTAAGGAGCAAAAGGACATCGTCTAATAAGGCTTAAAAATGCCAAAAGGCGTCTAAGTATAGTATGGCATAAAAATGTGAAAAAACGTCATAGTATAGTATGGCATTAAACGTCAAAAAAACATTGTATCGTATTAAGGCATAAAATGTGATAAAAAGGTCACAGTATGGTAAGGAATTAAATTACACAGAATAATAAGGCTTGAAAATGCCAAAAAAAAGTCATATTCTAGTAGAGCTTAAAAATGGCAAAAAAACGTCAAAAATCCATCATTTTATATTAAGGCATAAAATGTGATAAAAAGGTCATAGTATGGTAAGGAACAAAAGGACATACTGTAATAAGGCTTGAAAATGCCAAAAGACGTCATAGTATAGTATGGCATAAAACGTCAAAAATTGTCATATTATATTAAGGCATAAAATGTCATAAAAAGGTCCGAGTATGGTAAGGAATGAAAGGACATGCTATAGTAAGGCTTGAAAATGCCAAAAAACGTCATAGTATAGTATGGCATAAAACATCAAAAAAACATCATATAATATTAAAGCATAAAATGTCATACAAAGGTCATAGTATGGTAAGGAATTAAATTACATAGAATAATAAGGCTTGAAAATGCCAAAAGAGGTCATAGTATAGTATTGCATAAAACGTCAAAAAAACATCATATTATTTAAGGCATAAAATGTCATAAAAAGTTCATAGTATGGTAAGGAATAAAAGGACATACTGTAATAAGGCTTGAAAATGCCAAAAGACGTCATAGTATAGTATGGCATTAAACGTCAAAAAAAACATTGTATTATATTAAGGCATAAAAGGTCATAAAAAGGTCATAGTATGGTAAGGAACAAAAGGACATAGTCTAATAAGGCTTAAAAATGCCAAAAGGCGTCTAAGTATAGTATGGCATAAAACGTCAAAAAAACGTCATATTATATTAAGGCATAACATGTCATAAAAAGGTCACAGTATGGTAAGGAATTAAATTACACAGAATAATAAGGCTTAAAAATGCCAAAACACGTCATAGTATAGTATGGCATAATTTGTCAACGAAACATAATAATATATGAAGGCATTAAAGAATATACTATAATACGGCATCAAGATGCCAAAAAACATCAATAGTCATAGTATAGTATGGCATAAAAAGTAAAAAAAAAAACATTGTATTATATTAAGGCATAAAATGTCACAAAAAGGTCCGAGTATGGTAAGGAATGAAAGGACATGCTATAGTAAGGCTTGAAAATGCCAAAAAACGTCATAGTATAGTATGGCATAAAACGTCAAAAAAACGTCATATTATATTAAGGCATAAAATGTCATACAAAGGTCATAGTATGGTAAGGAATTAAATTACACAGAATAATAAGGCTTGAAAATGCCAAAAGAGGTCATAGTATAGTATGGCATAAAAATGTGAAAAAACGTCATAGTATATTATGGCATAAAACGTCATAGTATATTAAGGTATAAAAATGTATAATGTTTACTATAATGTTTTTTGACATTTTTGTACCTTAGTATACTATGAATAATTTTTAGCATTTTTATGCCTTACTATACTGTGACGTTTTGTGCCTGACTATACTATGACGTTTTTTGCCATTTTTATGCCTTATTATACTATGACGTTTTTTGAAATTTTATACTATACTATGACGTTTTTCCATCCATACCTTCAGCTGTAACACAGCCAAAATGAAAAGTAAAGAAAATGTCCAAAAAAGGACAGAGGGTTAATAAATCCCATGAACCGCTATTTAAATTACCACTATTATGTTTTTTTCTGTGCTAAATTTAACATTACTGGGGAGGAGAGCAACGCGACTAGAAGTGACAGCGAGAGAGGGCTAGTAGCTTCTCCTCTCCTCTGTCTCAGCGGAGACCGTCACAACTTCATTCACTCTATTAACAAAACAAAAAAAAAACCAACGAAGGAAGCTACATTTTATGAATCCCAACAACTATGTCTACATTTTCAGAAAGAATTATTTGTCTCCTTTTTACGGTTTGGCCGCGAGCTCGAGTTAAAAATAAAAATAAAGGTTATTTTTTACTGCTCCACGCACTCTAGCCAACTGACTCTTTCACTCTAACTTTGAAGAAAAAGTGATTTGCACTCCTCCTTTGAGTGCTCACAGTTTGAAAAGTTTACATGTTATGTAAAAACAGTTCCTATCTTTTTGAGAGAGCAGAAGTTTTCCTCCGTTTTATAGTTTGAATCACATTTCTACATGCAGGTATGAGAGAGCTGGGTGACTCAGCAAAAAGGTGCAATTTTGTAGAAAAAAGGTGGGTTTCTAAAGAAAATTCCGATGCATTTCTAATGCATTATTTTTTCCCAGTTTTTTGGGAATAACTTTGGGAAAAATTGGAATTTTAACACCAAAAGTCATAGCACCCCTTTCGGGATCAAGACGCACGTTTTGATGTATATATTACCGGGGTTTTCGCCCCGAGGCACTCCTCTCAGCTATTCTAGCTGCAGAGGAGTGCCTCGAAGCTGAGCACCCGTGGCACTAATAACAAAAAGCTGTCAGTTGTTCTCTGTGGTAGTGTATGCCATCATGTTATGTTGTTATTTTATGTTATCTTAGGTTACATCCTGTTTCGTTATCTTATGTTTCGTTATCACTATTTTTTGTTTGATATCCAGCCCTAAATAGTTGTATGAACAATAACAAATGAAGACACCTGTGATTCCGGGTGAACATACACCAGCTATCATTAAAGCTTGTAATTAATGTACTGTTAACTCAAAGGCTCAGTGCACCAATAGGAACTGGACCAGAGGAGCTCACAGTCTCCTGTAAATCCACCTAAACACACAGTGTCAGTAAAACCTACGTTTCAAATAGCTCAGACAGTCTAACAGTGCACCAAGAAAACACACGACAAGATTTTGTAGACGTAAAGGAGGAAGTATTGTAGCGTGGTGTTAAAAGATGGTCAGGGCACAGTGCTCACACAGACTGCTGTTAACACTCATGTCCCACCAACAGTCAGTGTTTGTTCCTTGAAACTTTCCAGACAATCTTTCTCCGGCAGCTACTGTCTCAACCCGAGGACCGACACAGAGTCAAGGTCAGAGACAGGAGGGAGAAACAGGAAACAGCAGCACTTTCTAACTGTTGTTCGTGTGAGTCACAGTGACCTTTGTTTTGCACTTTGAACAGGTACGACTCAGCAGCCTGAACTAAAGGCTCTAATGAGGAAACTGATCTGAATAGACAAAAGGTTAGAGAGAGAGAGAGTCTTTTGACATTTGGCTCACACTCTTATCTATAATACAAAATTCCACCAGAATTATCTTTCATTTTAAGATAATAAAATATCTAATATAATAGAAAGTTGAACACCGAGAAACACAAACAGCTAAAAGCCTCCAACATGGCCACCAGAAGCAAATGCGCTCGTGTCTGCAAAGAGTACCAGCGTCTGACAGGTGTTGATGATGTGCTGGCTGAAGATGTAGAAGCCAGTGAGAAGGTTAGTTATTGTCACGGTGCCTGTGGTCACTTAAGATGCAGCATGTGGACAATTATTTGCTTCTAAAAATTCTGAAAAAACATTAAAGGAATAGCAGGCTAACTAGCGTAGCCGCTAACTACACAACAAGTTATGGCAGCTTAATGTGTTAAAATGAACTCTCTACATTAACATTATGAACAACAATAAACACAACCTACTACAAGATTCATAATCTACACAGGTCATCTACTTGTAGTTCATGTACTCACCATAACATGTCCAAATGCAATGCAAGCAAAACAGTGGCAATAATGATTAAACCAACTGATTTAATACATGAAGTCTACAGCTAAGAAAACAGATAAAACAACAAGACATACTAACAAGCTACAACAATTTATCTACAGCTGGTGGGTCAGCTACGGCTCTTGGATGGTTCCCTGGACAGGTGTTGTACGTTGGTGGCTGCTGGGTCACTCAGTGGCAAAGCATCTAAGCTGCCAGGGTTGTGGGTTCTACTTCCTATTACGATAACTGGTACAAAATAAAGCATCTTAAGGTTCCAGATCTCAGCTTTTTCGCTGCATAGCTGGAGCTGCTACAGTCCATGTCATGGTCTCTCAAACTTATCTACTGACTAAAGACTCTTTACTGGTCTCAAGAATTTCATGGCACAGGCGAATTATAAAGCCGAAAAGGTTTTTATATTAATATAAGTATGGCACAGTATGGAGCTCCAAAATGATGACAGAAAAATCCTGACAAGCTGCATGTTTCAGGGAGGTTTGTCATAAGTCGTCAAGAGGAAAGTCGTCATCTTGCAGCTCCTCCAAGGTGCACATAGCAAAAAGATTAAAAAACACCTGCCAATGCCTTTATTAAAATGTTGAACATTGTCTGTCTGCAGTCTAAACCCAGCCGCCATGACAGGAGACCGGTCTAAAGCTCTACTCTGGATGGTTACCTCTGGACGTCTGCTTGCACCTGTGGAGGATTTTTCCTACTGTGTAAAGCACTGTGTTGGATGAGAGCATGACAGAGGGAAGAAAACAGATGCACACAAAGACGAGTCAGTTAACACACTGTTCTCTCACTCTCTTTGATTTTGGTTAATTCACTTTATTTGAGGAGAATGAAACCATCTCTTCTCGCTTTTGGGTGTTTATGGATTTCCAAAGCTCGATTTTCAAAAATGAAAGAAACCGAATCTTGAGGATTAACTGTTCCTAGAGAGGCGACTACTTTTGTCCATGAAACCAAACTGAGGTCCGTGTTGTTCTGATGTGAAATATCGACATTGACGCCGACAGCCTTCAGTGTAATAAAGCTGATCAGACAATAGTTTTTTTTTTTTTTTTTAAGTTTATTTTGTGTTCACTGAACAACTCCTTAAGCTGATAATCCTTCAAAGCCCTTTTGGATAAATCTTCACTCAGAGTGCCAACAGTTCTGGGGGGGCAGCGAGAGTTTAAAACGAGGGGAAATAAAAATGTCACAGTTTATAAAAGCACAACAATCCCCAAGTTAAATCCTTTAATCTGACTTTTTAACCTCCTAACAGCTCAATGTCACTCTGAAGTATTAAAGTTTTTTTAAATTTAGAAAAATGCATCTCATGTTTCAAAAACCTTTATTTAAGATATATAATGTTTATAGTTACTGAAATATTCACCATGTTGCTTATGGCTGCACAAAAGCTAGGTCTCATTTCAGGGCTGCCTCTGTCAAAGGACGAGTAGTAGTCTGCAGGAGACGAAAGACGCATTTCTCGGCTGCATTTGAAGGAACCTTAAAAGTGGGACAGCCTCGTCCCTTGTTCATCAAGAGATACTTTTCCCCAGAGTTCAGCCTGACATGTTTCAGGAAATGGTGGAATTTCCACTTTAATTTATAACAACGTTTGAGCGATAACTGTCTGCACAACATGAGCTTGAAAAGACGAGTCAGGCAAAAGAAGGTTAAACAAGAGAAAGAATCTGCCAGTGAGGAAAAACAAGTGCTACTTGTTTCAACTGTCTTTACATTATTAGAAATAAACACGATCTGATTAAATATTTCAGGAAAACTGCACATGAAAAAGTGCATCTGTGTTAAAACTCACAGTCGCCTAGTGATTGAAATAAATATCATGTGATAGCGACAACAGTTCGCTTACAGGGACCTGAATCGCCTCTACTTCTCTCAGTAGAGATATATCAATGAAAATATTTTCATTTAATTCAAGGCTCCAGCGAAGAGCCTGTAAAGCTGTGCTATCAGTGTGGTGCCACCTGGCCACTCGTACCTGTGACTTGGGGGATGTAGGGGATGGAGAGTCTGTCTGCGTTGTATCCCGGTCCTGCCAGACACTCGGCCATGTCGGAGGTCTGGAAGTACAGCAGTCTGTCCTCCTTGTCCAGAGATTCAGGGAGTCTGAGGAGGAGGAAGGAGAAGGATGAGTCTTTGGTCTTGATGCAGGAAGTTTCCTCTTTGTCAGTCACACTCTCTGTCACTGAACACTGAAACTCAGCACAGGTAAACCAGCTTGTGTTCATGGTACCCTCTGAGAATCATGACAGTCAGTGATACAGGTACAGATACTGCTCTCCTCAGATCCTCATGGTACATAGTAAACCAGTTTACTGACACAGTTCAGCTGTAACACACAGCTAAGTGCTGATGTTAGTAAGTGAATGAATTTTAAACAGGACACAGTGGAACTGATCTTGATAAATAATAAAGAGATTTAAGGGATTAGCAGAACGTTCCAAACAGCCTCAACATTTTTATCTCTCCTTTGGCTTCGAGCCGTCACGTCTTCACTAGAGTTTAAGTCTCCCCTCGGGCATTTCAGAACACTCACCTATACATCAGAGATATTTTTGTTTTCACAGACATGAGAACTACAATGGTGGAGGAAGAATGACTCAGATCTCAACTGGAGAACATTTGGAATAAGGAGGTCTAACAAGCGAGACTCAGACTCTCCGCGAGCTGTTTGAGAAACAACCTTTTTTTCCACACTTGTTAAAAGACAGATAACAAGCTGACATTTCTATATGAGAGGAGAGAGAAGCCTCATCTATTATACAACACTGAGGGTTCAGAGAGTCTGAGGGAAGTTTAAGAAGAAAAAACTTAAAATAGATTGTGATGATTGTGTATCTGAGGACGACTGTTCATGTTGGGCTGACATGATCACTCCAACAAACCGGAGCTGTTCAGTGCTGATGCTGACACCTTATGAGTCTCAGGTATGATAAACTACTTTGAAGATGACAAGAATATTTTTCTACAAAACTTTTTTTTTTCACTGAACAAAAGAAGCCAAAGTTTAATTCTGTCTGAAGAGAAAAACCAGAAACCAGAATTACCACCTCACAGTTATATCCCTCCGCCAAGTCGCAGGAAACATGGTCACCATCTCTCCTTCCTGAGTTACAGTGTTAAATAAGAGGCTAGAAGAGTGTTTGAAGAACATTATGATGTCACAGGGAAGTTGACCTTTGACCCTTTGGATATAAAATGTCATCACTTAATTTTGTTCAATTGAGTTAAATTGTGACATACTTAGCATATTTGTGAGTTATGGCCAAAAACATGTTTGTTTTGTGAGGTCACAGTGACCTTGAACTTTGACCTTTGACCACAAACATCCAATCAGTTCATTTTGAGTCCAAGTGAATGTTTGTGAGAACTCGAGAACATAATGCGTCTGGCTCTGGCTGTCGCCGGCGCGCAGCTTAATAAAATAGAGTCTAATATTAGCAACGTTTCTGAATCTAACGAGGAACTATTTAATTAAAGAATTAGTAAACATGATGGAGAATATGAGCAGACATTAGATTTACTGTCAATTTTCTGTACTTGACATGGCTCATTATACTGAGACCTTTCTGTTTGAAACAAAGGAAGTATTGAAATTTGAGTCAGCTCTAAGATTCTGGTGATTTTATAGTTTGTGGGGTCGTTAGAGAGGATTTGTTCTGTGGTAATGATTTTCTACCCTTGACATGAAAGTACTTGTTAAGCTCTGAGGAGCCTGAACTCAACCAATCAGATTACAGGAATATGGACTAACTAGTCTTGACACTTACGGACACTTGTCTCTGAAGATGTGCTCTGGGAGGAGGTACGGAGCGTCCATGTTCCTCAGCTCGATAACCTGGAAACAGCACGTGGTATTCAGTTGGAACCATTTTATATAATAACTACAACAACAGATCCAAATGAAAACAGCGGTGCATCATCTGCACGTTAACAAACTTCAAGTCTACAAAGCAAGAGCACGGTTCAAAGTGTTTGAGATTTTTGAGATCGTACAACAATGATGCAACATCCATCAAGACAACCTCACAGATCAGTGATGTACAGTCAGGTAACCAGACAGTGACATTAGAACGAGCCAATGACCCACCTTGCTGACGTGCTGACAGAACGGGGGGTTGGCGATCATCTGGCTCAGGAAGTTGAGGTACGCCGCCACCAGTGCATTGACGCCACAGCGAATAATCATTGGCATGTTCTCCTCATTGGCCAGAACCATGTCCTGCACAAACCAGGGACACTTTAGCCAACACATTAACAAGAAGACATTTACTAGTTACACCATCATTATGTGGAGATTTTTATTCATACCAATGGTGTGATACCAAATGACACCAAGAGGCATCACTTGGTCATTTGATGAGTTTGTGACTTTAAAATCTTCTCAGTGTTGTTACATTTCTTGTTGGTCACTGAGAAACTATAATCACATCACCTCTTTGGTAACATCAGTTAAATTCAGACATTTTCACTTGTTCTTTATGACACAGATCAAAGTGGAGAGAGATTCAAACCAAAGAGCCACTAAACCAATATTCCAGAAGAATGACCTTTACCAAAATAACAAAGGGATTATATGGTGCATTCAAAGAAAAAAAAGCTTTACTAGTTTGACTATATTCTTAGGGATTATAACATTTTTAAAACCCGTCTATGAACTTTGACACAGTGCATCAACAGTAAACTGGGAGGAAACTTCATGATGGGGAGCAGAGGAGGATTTGCTGCTTTTCCTTGGAGGTTGGACTGCTGACTGTGCGTTTAAAGAGCTCCTCTTTAACAATCAAGCTTTCATAATTTTTCTCATTTCATAGATTTACAGAAGCCCTGAACAGCAGGATCATTTCTATCTGGCCAGGATACATTTTCTAATTTGCTTTATCTCTATATACAACCTTTTTCTTCTGGTCAGAAAAATATATTATATTATAATTAACAAATCACCACAGAAACACATTGCAGACATGCAGTGCATCATATCCAGCCCTCTGTGCTTGCTTGTGTCACCTCGAGGTTGTTACCGTGACAACGACCTTTTGTACTGACAGTGTGAAAACACAATCAAACGGCAGATACTCCTTCCTGCGACCTCTGAGGATCCAGAGGAAATCTTCCTGCACTCTGTAAACCCTGTGCATGGATTATGATACCAGTGAAAATATGAGGTGCTGAGGTGTGTGTGTGTGTGTGTGTGTGTGTAAATGTTTGATCTTCTTGAGAAATAATATATGAACCTGTCTGAGAACATCTGTTGCTCTCTGGGCCCTATATCTTAATCTGTGAGACTCCAGAGGGTTGAAGATGTTCCCAGTGCAGGTAAACACACTACTACAAAGGTCTGTGTGTATGTGTGTGTGTGTGTGTGTGTGTGTGTGTGTGTGTGTGTGTGTGTGTGTGTGTCTGTATTTGCTTCTCTTCTCCAACATTGTGACATTTTGATGATAAGATCTCAGCGTGATACACAAACGAGCAGCTGGTGTGTGTGTCGGAGGTTTCTAACGACATTAAGGACTTGAGACGGAGATGACGACAACAACCGCAGCATAGCTACACAAATATGACACCTGACACTGTGAATACATCATCATCACATCAAGGGTGCTTGAAGTTGAGCTTGAAGGGTAATTGAACTTGTTCCTTCACTGGATTATCTGACAGCCGGAGTCACTGGTCACGAGTTGCAAAATGAGCTAAAGAGCTGGAGTCAAGTGGAAACATTCAACTTTTACATTTTATCTTTCCTTTATTCAGCATTTTCCCATTTATTCTTTCTTTGATGTCATACCCCCATCTTTCCCTTCTTTCCCTCATTGTTTCTATTTATTTTTCTGTGCATTATTTTCTTTCGTCAACTTTTCGTTCTACTGCTCGTTACTGGTTTAGTTTTACTTCAGTTTGACTTTTACTTCTAATGAGCTACACTGCTGTACTTCTTTTATTTTAAGGTTAAAGCTCCATATTTTCCTCTTGAAGTTTTGATCCATAAGAAGATATATTATATATAGATATATATATATATATATATATAAGAACCAAAAACCATCTCAGTGTAGTTTCTCATCTCCCCTCTCGGACTTCACAGGTCGGTGAGCCAATCACAAGAGAGGAGGCTCTGAGCCTGACACCAAATCCTGCAAGGTTGGATGGTGGATCCAGGTGGGCGGGGCTTGGGGCATGGCTGAGAGCAGTGTCCTTTGTTGTGACATCACAAAGTTCCAGAAGTCCTGATGGCTAATTTTAAGGCTCAGTTTCTGAATACAGGCTGTGTGCATTTCTCTGTGGACTGAGGCTTTGATACTTTCACAGTATTAATATAGAACCTAGACCTGATCTATAATCAAACAACACATGGACATCTACCTTTAGACTATATGGGACCTTTAAAGTTCAGAGACTTCTTCCAATCCAATGAAATCACATCTTCTTTTACATTTATATAACACATATTCTAGTGAGTTTTTTTTTTTTTTTTTTGGTATTTAGCTGTGTTCCCTGTAGTACAGAAGCCCTGAAAAGAAAGTTTTTTGTTTTTTTTCTGGGAGGAAGGGAAGGAAGGAAAGAAGAAAGAAAGAAAGAAAGAAAGAAAGAAAGAAAGAAAGAAAGAAAGAAAGAAAACCTTTTTGACCCTTTTGTATTTTTTTTTCACCTGCTTCTCAGCGGTTGCTTTCATAGATGTAAAAAAAAAAAAAAAAAAAAAAAAAAAACCATAAAAAATGATCCTGGCAACAAACAAAAAGATTGCCAGTGTGTAACCCTGATTAGAGCTCTTAAAGGAATAGAAATGTGATCACCTACAGTTTAAAGAAAACTGACCAACTACATCTTCTGAGGAAGATTATGTGATATGTTTGAAAGCTCCAGAAGAGTTGCTCAACAGACTCTATGGTGCCATTGTTCGGTGAACTTGTGTTTCCAGATTTGATAGATTAAACAAGATTTATCGGTTTTCTCATTGCGACAACAGCTCTGCAGAATTTCAAACTCTCTAATAAAAACAGCCCAAAATCAAGAAGTCATTGGTTTTACCTGCAGAGCGACAGAGAGCCGGATGAGGTCGATGACCACCTCCTCGTTGGCCAGCTCAATAGTCAGAATGGCCAGGGTGGTGAAGAGCAGCTCAAAGTTTTTATGGACGTTATCCTCTTCCTTACAGCCCAGGTAGATGTGGCGGTAGAGCTGCTGGCCGTGCTGGACATCACACAGGAAACAGAGGAGAGAGGAAACAAAGACAGTCTTTAAAGCTGCAGTTTTACATCCAGCAACTCATCATTTTACCTGATTATTTTATTATCAAATTATTATTATAATCAAGCTGGTGAGGGTTGGTGTGAAAACTACATTCCCAGTCTGGGTGAGAACAGCCTGAGGTTGAGTTTGGTCATCGTGCGTCCTTCCTGAGTCGTCTGACTGTTGGAGAGGGACCAACGAATCCCGTCCTCTGATTTCAGGGTTTCTTCTTCAGCTTCATCCACCGGTGGGTTTCTGGTTTGTCCCTACGACAACCAACTCTGACATTCCCATCACAGCTTCGGAGCAACGCTGGCTTTGAACGTGACCAAGAAAAAAATCTGTCCGGGGGGTGGGACCTGGCGTGACCTGATCCCAATGTCCAGCCTCACGGACTCACAGACTTTGAGGCGTGTTCCCAGTAAAACCATGAGGACTTGTCCCTCTGTCCATCAGTGCATGGCGGCTCTCTCGCAGACATTAAAAGCAATTTATATGCACTTTCCATGAGTCCAGGCTATCGTAGTTAACAGTAAATAACTGAATCAAAAAACCTACATTGTTCGTCACATTGAATTTATCTGTGTGTGTATGTAATCGGTAAGGAAATCGACTTGGCCTCCCAGGTGAGTCTGACTACAACATTTTTATCCCCTATCATCCAAAATATCAACAGATTATCCAGGAAACAAACTAGCAGCTTAATTGATAATTATAACAATCGTCAGTTGTAACCCTGTACTGACTAAAACCTCCTCGGCAGCTCCACTCTCCGTGATATGAATAAAAATGTTGTTGTGCCGTATAATGCTAATCAAAATGCCGCAGTGCTGCTCAGCGGAGACAATAAATCCCATTCAGTGTGAATCAGCCTAAAAATAACCTGCTGTGTCTGAGGCCTCCTGTCGTAGAAATGCTCTTTATGAATTAAATAAAAACGCTCTCACAGCCTCGTTCCTGCATTCATGCGCCTGATGTGGAGCCTAATGAAAAGTGAAGGCCAGCGGCTTCTCTTCACCACTAATAAATGCAATTACACAGCATTAACGACCTGTGACAGCAGATGAGAGCCGCTGCTCTGAACGTGGTGAAGTGAGGGGAGTTCCAGCCCTGTGGTTTTGCTCTTTCAGGTGTTTGGCATGTGGGTAAAGGTCACGGCTCAGGTGTGATTCACATTTCAAAGGTGAACAACTTAAACCGGGGTGCTGATGGTGGCCGGGCTTTTCCTGTCATGGTCAATAAACTGTGCGACCTCCTTGGATGAAAATTTAACAGTTTAAACATGCAACCACATCTTAATAAAGCGGCCAGTTTTATTAATGTAAGCGCTTGATTTTCTGTTGAAGTTCTAGAGTGACTTTTCTTTTGTTTGTTTTCGTTTGATTTTGTTTTGAAGTGGCAGGTTTTGAAGATGCGACTGTTGCTGAAGGATGCGGACGAGGAGAACGATGTACATGTGTGAGCTCATTTTCTTATTCAGCTCAGGCGCAGATTAGTGGCAGAAAACAGACGGAGCAATCAGTGGATGGTTCAGTTTAGTTCTTGGTCAGTGAGCAACAGATAACTCCGACGTCCCTACAGCTGCCGTCCTCCATGAAGGAGAAACCTTTACAGCCTCCACACGAGTGACAAGTTAGCTCAGTGAACTCTGCAGAAGATTTTCTACCTTCTTCATGAATGCGACGTCTTGTTTGGAAATCTTCTCTCTTTTAATCTTCAGTGCTGCGACGTTGGGAATGATTCTGAAACAGAAAGAAACCAAACAGGCGTCAGAGCCGCTGACACCAAAGAGCATAAGTTACACTGTATATAGGAAAGCTGGTGTGTGCGCTCTGCACCTGATGCCGCGTAGCTTGGCGCGGTTGTCATGGCGATCAATGATGTTGTGCAGGATCTCGAGCACCAGCTGCCTCAGCTCGCTGTCCTCCATCAGGGAGATGGAGAAGAGCGGGTCCAGGAAAGGAGGAGGCAACGCAGCTGCCATGGACTTAGACTTGAAGCCGGAGGTTACCTGTAGTAGAGGAGAGGGAGGGGGGAGAGAGGGGAGAGAGAGATGTGAGCTGACTTATCACAGTGTGATGTGATTAATCCACAGGGAGGGTCGTTGAGAAACAGCGCTTGAGCAGAGCTTAAAGGTTACGTTCACAAGCAGCTGAAAGCGTCCAAATGCTGACCTTTCCTCCTGTACGTGACTCTGATTTGATGATTTATGATCAGTGTGAACAAGAGGGGGGGGGGGTGCTTGTATCTGAACACAAATCTGAGCTTCCATATATAACATGTTGTTCGTTACAATGCTATAAAAAGCTTTCAAGACCTTATTAATACGTCGTATTAAGACAAAGACAGACTTCCTGTCTTTGCTTCAGCCTTGAAAAATAAAAACAGAAACTTGTTTGTTGTCCTGGCTTAAAATGCTGATCACAGCCACATTTGATTAAAGTGGAGGGTGTGCACTTTTCCAAACAGAAAATCAATTCACCTTTGTACCAATTTTCAAAATGGCAGCGCTGGAAGTAACACAGGCGTGTGCACAGACAACCTGAGGGGGAGACTTGGTCTTGGTATAATCTGAAATAGCTGCACCTATAATAAAATAATTAATAGCTATAAATATGGTAAAAATACAGTATCTTAGTTTGAACAAGTCAATTATTCAGTCATTGTCAGTGTACCTACACTAAGCTTATTGATCGAGTTACTACATGACATTGTTCATTACCTTATTAAATTACATAAAGCACCTTTGTTCATATTCCCATAAGTTTGATGTTTTATAAAAATATAGAATTATTTCTCCTGACATCAGTCTTACACTACAGAAAAGTCCTGATGGTAAACGTTTTCATCGTGGACGTCAACAACTATTTAAAGCAAAATGTCTCCAATCAAAACCTCAGAAAAGTCATCCTGCAGTACTATCATAGACTGTAAATAAAGATGGGCGTAGCCTCCGTGATGCTCCACTATCGCCATTTTGGCAGTGCCTGACTCCGCCCCAAACTCCCAGCTAATCCAGAAATGGGCAAAGAGGAGGGGCATGTGTGTAGCCGAGACTTCGGTGCATGATGGTTTATGGCAAACCACCCACTTGTCACTCAAAGAGGCCACGCCCTCAATTCTCCATAACTTTAAGTCTTAATAAAATGTAAACAGGTGAGTGAAGGAGGAAATTCGCTGTTGACTACAAGTCCTCAAACATCTGGGTTTATTCCAGCAGCACTCACACCGACACACACACAAACACAAACACACTCCCTCCTGTTGCACCCTACCCCTCTCTCCCCTCATGCTCAGCCCCATCTGCAGCTGAACTGCGATATAAATATTTTGACCTTTCACCTCTCCTCCAGCTGCACTGAGAAGCCAGGTGGTGGCGAGGGAGGGAGGGAGGGGTTGAGCCGAGGGGAGGCGAGGACACATGGACGCCGTCATAAGTCGCAGTGTGAGTGTTGGTGTGCAAGAACCGCTGCAGTGCACAAGGATACTGCAGGAAAACAAGAGAGCGTGTGTGTGTGTGTGTGTGTGTGTATGTGTGTGTGAGACTCATGCATGTGTTTGCGTGCATCACTACTGGGTGTGTTGGTGCCACCTGTGCCTCCTCATCTCACTGAAGCATATAATGAAGGAGACGGAGGTGACTTCAGACGTCAACACTAAATACCAAGAACTCTAACACCAGCAACATCGAATAAAAATTTCAGACTAACTGGAACGTTTTTTTCCCTAAGAGCTGGAATAAAACACTAATGATTTATCTAATTATCTATCAATTAATAGTTCATTATATATTGTACTTTATATTGTACATTTGCCATTTGAATCTTGTGCTGATTTTGTAAGTTGTGAGTTTCACAGTGTGTGTTCATCCCTCCCAGATGATTTCACATATATTTAGAAAAAATCTATTATCTGCTGCCAAATACAAAACTGCAGTTCAAAGCCACTTATTTATCAAATTAGGTCAGATGTGAGTTGTCATGGTGACATGTCATATGAGTTGTGACAGAGCTCAAGTAAATCAGGCTGAACCTTAGTGTTTTCACCGCCAAGCTTCACCAAGTCAGCTCAGTGTGCGATTCTCCAAACGGCTAATGAATTGCTACGCTAACTTTAGCTTCGGTTCTAGTCTGACAGTTCAATCTGCTGCTCCGGTCAGAGGACAAGGAAGGACTCACCATGATGAGGGAGCTGAGCAGCATGGTCTGGATCCTCTTGGTTCCCTGATGCCTGAGAGAAAAAAAAAAAAAAATAAAATAATAATCAGACAGCAGAAGAAGAGGAGAGTCCCTATGATTGGCTGGTATGGTAACCTGAGCGTGACAGACAGAAAACACCTGAGCCAGATTGTAAAGGTGGCTGCTAAGGTGACAGGTGTCCCACTGACCCCCCTGAAGCCCCTCCCCAGTTCAGGTACAACAGGACTAAAAACTCCTTTATCCCGAGTGCAGTATTCCTGCTGAATCTGCACACGTCAATTGTTATTTTTATAGTGTTCTGTTTTTATATTGTTGCACTTGTTTCTGTTTTTTATCTGTACCCCTGACTGCAAATCAATCCCTCTTGGGATAATAAAATGTCTGAATCTGAATCTCTTTTATTTCAAACTGGCAAATTTGTGACACACACACACACACACACACGTTTAGCAGCAAGTAAAGCAGCTGTAATTATTGAATTATAGTAATTATGCATTTTGTAGACATATGTCCAAGGCTCCAAGGCCATGTTCAGACCAACATAGACCAACGTTATTACAACATAACTCCAGCTTCCTCATTAAATTTTAATGAGGCCACTTCATTGATACAGCGCAAGGGATAAAACCTAGGCTCAGAAAATAAATAAAATAAAAAATAAAAAAATGGCTCATCTTGAAATGTGTTGGCCAATCAAATACATGTAACAAGAGCAGAGCAATTTACCTCAAAATCGGACAGACCAAGAAAACTTTGCAAAGTTGTAAAGTCACGTCTCTTATTATGATAAACCACAGTGTAGTGTTTGGCGTGGGACAAGTCCTCAGAGTTGTGCATGCAGAACTCAAGGTGGTCTTCCAGGCTCCTCTGTAGGGCTGTACCTGAATCAGGATGCTCAGACTCAGGGTATGTGTGCGGGATATCTTTCATTCATTCTCATCTACATTTATTTTATGAAATATTATATCATTAACCCAGTCACAGTTCAATGTTTCACTCATCAACATTTAGCTCTAATCACCTGCATCAATTTTTATTTTGGGTGTATAAACCAGTGTAGTCTTGTATATCTTCTCTACCACAGAACTAAATATTACAACAGTATTTTATTATAGAAATGACATATAGCTGCATTATTGATTGTTTCCTGTCTGGTCTGGTTATAGAGAAAATCAGGAGGAGACCAGCAGGAATTTAATTCAGTTTTATCAAATTTTTAAACATTTCCCTCCATTTTCTACAGACGAAAGATCCTGCGAGCAGCAGCAGCAGATCCTGAGTGTTGACAGTTTAAAATGCAGTGTAAGTGCACTGACCTCTGACAAGCTGCAGAGTCAAATCTCTCCTCACGGGCAATGACCCGAAAAGGAGAAGGGAGAGACGGAGAGCCTCTTGGTTTGTGAGGAGGTGGAGGAGGAGGAGGAGGAAGAGGAAGAGGAGGAGGAGGAGGAAGAGGAGGAGGAAGAGGAGGACAGTGTTCGTTTGATTTGGGATTATCTGTTCTTGCACCCCTGAGGCTTGAGGGATTAGCTTGTTTTTCTTTTCTGTTTTTCTTTTTTTTTCTATTTTTTTGAAGCCGTCGTCTCAGTGACCCGGGAGCTGGATTCGCTGCAGGGTGTCGACAAGGTGAAGCGAGGACAGATTAAGATACAATTCACTTTGGATCAGCGGGGGGAGTGTGTGTGTATATGTGTGTGTGTGTGTGTGTGTGTGTGTGTGTGTGTGTGTGTCTCTATAGTGATGTCCTGTGTTACTAGTCTAGTGCTAAATGTCAAACTGTTTAACGTGCTTTATTTTCAGCGGCTGATTTAAACAGTAACGAAGTTAACACATTAACATCACTTATAAATCTGTGACATCACATGTGTTACAGGTTTTGTATGTTGGGCTGGTTAGTGTCACTTTTAACTGACATTCTGCTTTTCTCAGGATTAATATCAGGACAGAAAAGAGGACAAAACAATTTGGTTTCTAATGAGCAAAAACGATTAAGCCAAGTTTATTCATATGTAACTTATAAAAGTTTATTTATAAGGCGCAGACTCACTAATTTTTGAAGATTTCAACTTTCAACACCATCACGGGATAACAGTCTCTTTTTGCAGATGCTGTTTGGTATCTGATACAAAATGACCACCTTGAACTCTCAATTATTTTGATTATTTCTAATTTTGTTTTTCCTTAATTTTTATCTTTGTTCTTCTTTAATATTGGACTTTTTTGGAAGTTTTTGCTATTGCTTCATTGCTAACGTTAGCATTAAAAGCTTTTTACTTTCCAGTTTAGAGGAAACTTCATTCCTTTACTTACCAACAGCTGTCTCCAGAGGTGGAAAGCAACCCCTTTTTGTTTTGCTTCTATTTCTATCACTTCTTCTCTTCTACTGAAGCTAGAACGCTAACCAGCTAGCTCTCATCTCGTCACTTGCCGATACCGAGTCACAGCAGCCTCCAGTCTGTTCTGAAGAAGTAGTTGCTCAGAGGACATATTATAACCTCTTGTCTTATAAACACAATGATGGCTGAAGCTTTTGGCAAGACTGGTAAGTAAAAATCTGCTAATGCTAACACTTACAAATAGCTTCTTTAAAGTCCAACTGAAATGAAATAACAAAAGCTAATTCCTTTATGAAAACTAATTTGCAAATTTATTGTTGTTAGCTCTCTAGTCCTGGAAGGTCTTTGTTGATGCATCAGAAACGCTCCTTTGGCTTCCAGGTCACTGAGCAGTGAAGCTGCTGTCCTGGTTTGAATGACTGAGCAGAAGCACAACACACAAGACACTGTGGTGCAGTGCTATTGAAGAATAAGGACCACAGCATTTGTTTCAGCTGATTTGTTAGCTAGCTCTCTGAAAACTGACATAAGCAGTGAACTGGATGTGTCATTTTTCACTTTTAGATACTGATTATTCCTCATAGAGAACACAGGACGAATGATTTGAAGAGCAGAGGTGAGTGCTTTCATTTCATGTTTCCATCACAATCTATGAAACCTCAGTGTTCACTGTGTCTGAGCTGAATGTGCTGGGGAAGAAAAGAGTTTAGAGCTAAACTGTCTCTATATTCAGGAGTGGGGGCTTTTGGTAGCTGTGAGCTGTGAGCTGATTGGCTGCAGCAGCACCCCGGGGTTGTTGGATAATGAACGTGTGACTCACCCAATCTTGACGGTGTCCAAGGTGTGGCAGGGGGTCCCATACACTGGCACTTTGCCCATGATGAACATCATGACCTCAGCTCGCTGGTAGTCTGGCAGGTTTCCACCGAAGAAGCCTGGCAGAGAGAGAGATGAGAGATGAGAGATGAGTCAGCACTCAAACACAAAGACATTCTCCCCTCAACAGTCTTTATTTCCACATGAAAAGTCTTGCACAGAACCAGGACTGCAAGCAAAGACTCTGAACACAAACTCTATATGAGTATGTATGTGTTTCAGACAGACAAAGACAGACAGCTCCTGTCCTGTCCTTTAGTGAGACAGGAAGCTAAAGTCTGTTGTACCGATGGTCTGGATGATGGCGTTCTGGACGATCCGCTCTTCACTTTCTTTGCCACGGACAGAGGAAGCGCTGGCACTGGAGTTTCTCCTTGAGCTCTCGCCCAGCTCGAAGTCCACGCTCATCCGCAGGTGTTTGAGCAGAGTGTTGAACACCTCCAGCACTGTGGGACCTGCACTCACACAAACACATACACACACACACACACGCACACACACACACACACACAGGCGCGCGCACACACACAGTCACCATAACAGAGTAGATTAAAGTTAAAAACCGAGAGGTTTCCAGCTGGGACAAAGTATGAGAAACTTTTGTCATGGAATTTAAATGCTACCAGTGTAGGGAAACAACAAATTCTCTGTGTGGCAAAATTACTGTGAAGCAGAGACGACACTCAAACTTTCCACAAGAAAATCTGCTCACAAATATAATTTCTTTCATTTGGAAGAACATTTTTAAAACGTTTGTCTCATCTAACCCCTGAATATCCAGATTCTTCGTTTTATTTCCACTGAAATAGCCTTTAAGCTCCATATTTCCCTCTTCTCCTGTGTTTTATTTGAAGTGTTGATCCATAACAAGATATATTTGTGGTTTTAAGAACCAAAAACCATCTCAATGTAGTTTTACATCTCCTCTCTCAGGCTTCTCTCTGGAGCTCTAGTAACAACAGGTCAGTAAACCAATCAGAAGAGAGGAGGTTCTGAGCCTCTCTTCTGATTGGCTGACTGTTTTCTGAGTATTCCAATAAAAATATAGCAGATTTCAGGTAAATACTCAGAGAAACTTAATCCTGCGAGGTTGGATGGTGGGTCCAGGTGGGTGGGGCTTGGGACATGGCTGAGGGTGGTGACTGTTTTGTTGTGACATCACAAAGTCCTGACGGCTGGTTTTAAGGCTCAGTTTCTGAATACAGGCTGTGTGCATTTCTCTGTGGACTGAGGCTTTGATACTTTCACAGTATTAATATAGAACCTAGACCTGCTTTATAATCAAACAACACATGGACATCTACCTTTATGGACCTTTAATGTTCAAAAAAATCCACTCACTCCACAGTGCCTGTAAATATGATATGGAGTCTTAAACAGCTTGATGTTATGATGTTTGCATTGAGATCATTCCATCTTATTCACATTTCCCCCAAATTTCATCCTTAAATATTTGGTATCAGTGGAAACTGGTCTTCACTAATATTCATAATAAAGTTATGAGAAGATGAATAGTGACTGGCTCCACAGGATCCGTTTGTACTGACTGAGGGTTTAAGAGTTTAAAGAGAAATCTGTTATATTCTGCGTCATTAAAAATCATACTGAATAACTTAAAGGTTTTAAAGGATTCATTAGGGTTTCCCAGAGAAGTACAGACATTAAACATTTAAACATGGACCCGAGCTGCAGAAAAACACAGTCCATGGTGTAACAGTCTTGTGTCTGGGACCAGTTGCCTTAATTCACTTTGTCACAGGAAGCAACAGCCAGTCACCCTGTGGCACAATGAGGCCTTTACCCATTAAATAAGACTGGAGAATTTTTTTTTTTTTTTAATTTAGATATGGTTAGGTAAGGAGCTAGGCTACCAGGTTTTCCCTTGCTTCCTCTCTCTATGCTAAGCTAGGCTAAACACTCAGGAAACAGACAGCATCCATCTTCTCATCTGCAACAGGGTAAATGTCAGGATTTCCCTTTGACACTGAATCTACTCTAATCTACTGAGGGAAGATTACACACAGCAGGTCTGGAAACAGCTTCACATCACTGAGCTGCTCTACAACAACAACAAAATCCAGCTACAAAACCACAACTGTATCTGAATCAGAAACTTCAACATACTCAGACCCACAACTGAAGGTACTGGCTGTTATAACACAGTCAGTGGAGGATGAGAAAGACAGAAACCTCTGAACAAGTTAATGAATCCAAGTGTGTAGTATTGCATTAAATGGTTTACATCTATCTTTGTGTCTGGTAAATATACATACATACATAAATACATATAAAGACTGAAAATGAGGTGAAATAATTATTAGTACACCTCAAATGTAAATCGAAAACTTTTAAAGGGTTAATTAACTCAAATTACAAACTCATCTATGGTGTCGCTGTATTTTCAAATGTCATTCCTCCCATTCCTAGTTAAAATGTGTATATGTACATTGATTAAAAATATCTGTTATGTTTTGAATTTTTTACATAGAACATATGTGTATACTAACAGACTTTGGGATGGATATGTATTTTTATGTAACATATGTCTACAATATAAGCATACATATAGAAATGTATATATGTGTATAGGCTACATATACACTGCTCAAAAAATTAAGGGAACACTTAATCATTACAGTATATCACCAAGTCAGTGAAAATTCACTAGTGATTGTGAATCAGTTTGACCTGCTTTGGTGCAAATGAAAGTGACAACAGGTGCAATGGAGAGGCAAAAGCAAGACAACCTCTAAAAGGGAATTGTTTTACATGTGGTGGCCAGTTGCTCTCTCCTGATCCTTCCTGACTGATTCTAGTATCCTTGTCACTACTGGTGGCATGAGGTGGTACCTGCTGCCCAATCGGGTTGCACAGGTAGTCCAGCTCCTCCAGGATGGCACATCCATAGGTGCGGTCTAAAGGTTTGCTGTGTCTCCCAGCACAGTCTCAAGAGCATGGAGGAGATACCAGGAGACCGGCCGTTACAATAGGAGAGCTGGACAGGGCCTTAGAAGGGCATCAACCCAGCATCAGGACCGCTACCTGCTCCTTTGTGCGAGGAGGAACAGGAGGAGCACTGCCAGAGCCATACAACAGGACCTCCAGCAGGCTACTGGTGTACATGTTTCTGACCAAACTGTCAGAAACAGACTCCATGAGGGTGGCATGAGGGCCCCACGTCCTCTAGTGGGACCTGTGCTCACAGCCCAGTACCCTGCAGCTCAACTGGCTTTCGCCAGGGAACACCAGAACTGGCAGGTCCGGCACTTGCCGCTCCGTTCCCTTCACAGATGAGAGCAGGTTCACACTGAGCACATGTGACAGGCGTGAAAGAGTCTGGAGACGCCGTGGTGAACGTTATGCTGCCATCATCCAGCACCGTCCCACTGACCTTGATGTCATAGCCAACAGAACCCTGACTGCTTTTAGGTACCGGGATGAAATCCTCAGAGCAATTGTCAGACTTTATGCTGGTGCAGTGGGCCCTTTGTCCTTGGTGCAGGACATTGCACCAGGGTAGGCAGTTCCTGGATGACGAAGTCATAGATGCCATTGACTGGCCCTCATGTTCTCCTGACCTAAATCCAATTGAGCTCCTATGGGACGTTATGTATCGGCACATCTGTCGTCACCAAGTACCACCACAGTGGTACCCAGGACACTATCCACCAACTCATTGGGAGCATGGCCACACGTTGTCGTAATGAAATTCACATAAGCTGGATCTGCTTGTGATTTCAATTTTTAACTTTAATTTTCGGTGTGGTTGTGAATCCAGCCCTCAATGGGTTGATGATTTTGGTTTCCATTTGTTGTCGTTATATCATTTTGTTCTCAACAAATTATACAATGTATATCAGTAAAGATTTTTTCAAATTCGTTCATCAAGATCCGATGTGTGATTGAAGTGTTCCCTTAATTTCTTTGTCCAGTGTAAATGTCAATATATTAAATATTTCCAATTTCTAATAGGTTTCATATACAATTTTTACATATATATATAAATATAAAATAAAAACGTATGGAAATTCAATATATGTACATATATACATTTGCATATGGCCAGAAACCTCAGAACTTAAAGAAAGAAAAACCATTTGCATGGACAGATCACTATCAATAAAAACTTAAGAACATACATTAATATACGTTAATAAACGGAACCTTTAGGTTCCTGCAGGTTTGTGGTATTGGACAGGTGTTTCTGTATTTCTGGTCTCTCAGTGAACGTTCATATCAACACATTCAGATGTGTTGATCTGAAAAGATCTGAACCTTTGTGCTCACCTGGCATTAACACGCAGCTCATACCACTTTGAATTTGTGTTTCTGCTGTTTGCACATAAATACACTGTGATTACCCAGCATGCTCGTTAATGCCAGGCGTCCGTGTGTGTGTGTGTGTGGGGGTGTTAGGGTTAGGGTTTGATGTCATAAACTGCTCTACACATCCAGCTTGCATCTAAACCACATCATCATACTGTACCGAGCCACAGGTTTGGAGGAGTCGTTCTTTCAATTCCATAGGTGCACATGTCGCGACTTTTGGTCTCTTGAATCATTCCTTTATTTTTCCCACAGGAAAAGGCGGTAAAACACGGGTCATAGAGATTAAATACACAACAGCTTGATCTATAATTATATAAATTTATTCCTATCAACTCTGGTGGATTTTTAAAATTCAGTTCAATAAACTACAGCTGATCCCACAGTGATGTCTCCATATCTTCATATCTTTATACAGTTTTTGTTGTGTCTTGTGTTGAGTTGTTTTGTATTGTGTGTTGTTGTGTTTGCGTTTG
The DNA here is from genome assembly GCF_021018895.1 of Seriola aureovittata. NCBI lineage: Eukaryota > Metazoa > Chordata > Actinopteri > Carangiformes > Carangidae > Seriola > Seriola aureovittata. The sequence goes on from NC_079375.1 coordinate 2,652,323, forward strand.
TGTTTTTGTTGTGTTGTGTATTGTTGTTTGTGTGTTTTTGTTGTGTTTTGTTGCATTTTTGTTTTGTTGTGTTTTTGTTGTGTTTTTGTTGTGTTTTTGTTGTGTTTTGTTGTGTTTTGTTGTGTTGTGTTTTTGTTGTGTTTTGTTGCGTTTTTGTTTTGTTCAGTTCTTTATTGGAATTATTGGAGCTTCATTTTCTGTTGACAAACCGGTTACTACTGGTCCTGCAGTGGGAACCAGTCCAGTCCTTTAACTCACTCACCCACTGAGCCTTTGGCAGCGATGGCCACCGTCTCCAGGAGGACCTGGACGATGCCGGCCCTGACCCGCGGCGCGGTCTTGTTGTGAGTGTCCAGGTGGTTCAGAACCTGCTGGATGACGTGGTGGGAGTGCTGAGCCTGGAGACGGAGAGGAAGGAGATTTCGAATCGTGTTTGGAAAGTCAACAGAAACTACATTTTTGTCCAGACATTATTAAACTGAGGGGGAGGGAAACAGAAACCCAGCACACCTGGATCCAGCACTTGAATCTTGAAGTAGATTTTTTGGTCCTGTGCTCCTAGGACTAGTTCAACAATTGTTTTTTTAATTGCAAAATAAAGTGCATTTCTCAAAATGTTGGACTGTCCCTTTAAGAAACCAGCCATATTTCAGGTGAGTCTTTCCTGCTCCTGAGAGTACAGATTGTTTTTTGTATCTGGCCTTCTTCAATACATTGGTATCAGCTCTTTACAGGAAATCCTGATGATGTTATGGATCAGTTTCCTGGAACTGCTGGACCACAGCTACACCTCAAAATGTAAAAGATCATCCTCTGTGTTTTTCTTCTAAAAATGGTCCAAACTCTGTCATCTCTCTCCTGACAGCGGGACGTTCGAGCGTGTCTCTGAGTCTCTGCAGGACAAACCCGGGGTTTGTTTGTTTTTCCCTCACTCAGATCAAAGAGGTGCCGTCTCCTGGCAGACAGACACAAACCCCCCGGACAGATCAGAGAGACAAAACTCTGCCAGCGCCTGTCGAACACTCACAAAGAACATACACAAAACCGTCCGGCAGCCACATTGATTGTGTTTTATCTGTGGCAGCACCTCAGTGTCGCCTGGGAAGTCCTGGACGAGCGAGCAATTAAACAAACAGTCAGAGGGGCAGAGAGAGGGAGTGGGATGGAGGTCTGAGCTCTGTGTGTGTATGTGTGTGTGTGTGTGTGTGTGTGTGTGACAGGGACATGTGTGTTGGAAAATGTGACTGGCATCAGTGCACCAGCAGTCAGTGTGTGAGTTAGTGTTGTTCCAAACTTCGCATCCATCACAATTTAAAATGTAATTAGAAGATAATTAAGTTACCTGTTAGTGAGCTTTAATAATACAGGAATGTTTAGGTGCCTGAAAACATGTTTTTATTCATTTTAAATATTAAATTAAATCATCAAATATTGATGACTACCAATACTGAAATGTGACATACAATATATGCTCCTACACATTGCCATATATGTCACTTATAAAAGGACACATTATTGTCATTATTATTATTATAACATATATGAAAACACCCATAGTAAATGGTGAACATATTTTCATTTTTATAGAAGGTTTTAGTATAAGGTATTATATGTTGCAGTCATAGTTGTTAATGATATATATTTGATTCATATAGGCAGCTTTACTAAAACAACATACTTAAAACATACTGGTGTATCTTTGTATTTATGCACCCTGTGCTTTTATGTTTTTTATGCATATATCCCAATGCTACGTACCCAACTGCCCCGCTGGGGACAAATAATAGAGTGATTGATTTCTATATTTACATTATAGTCTTACATTGACAGGCTTTGGGAAGGATATATATGTACGTAACATATTTCTACCATAGAAGCACATATACTGTATATAAACATAAATATTTGTATGGGCTAGAAATACTGTATATGTCAATATATGAAATTGTTCCAATTTCTAATAGGTTTCATTTCAATTTTTACATTGGTTTTAAGGTTTTAATAAATAAACATGGTGATAGAGAAGCACAAACATCCAATAATTATTTGCAGGTGCTGGGTGACAATCGTCTGCACAGAATTCAACCTGAAGAAGATCATGAGTGGCTGAAATTTTTTTCCACATAAAGGAATTGGGAATGAGACATTCAAGTGAAGGTCTTTGTTTTTTTCTGATAGTAATTTGAAACAAAATATTAAGAATTAGCCTTTAAATTTGGCTAAGTATTGATAAAATCTCCATGGCAACAGTGATGAGAAGCTGATTCAGGACAGGATTTAGGAACCACAATGTTCATGGTATGTATCTGGATCTTTGCTGCATCTCTCTCTTCCTCCTTTCCCATCATCTCTACACTATCAATATTTCACAGAGGCACAAAATGCCCCCCCGCCCCCCCCCCCCCCAAAAAATAAATAAATAAAAAAATAAATCTGAATTTGCTCTAAAAATTAAGGCATCAAATCAACCACTCACACCTGAATCTCCCTGTCTAAGTAATCTAAGTTTGGGGGCATGAACCACTCACAGATACAGAGATGTTTTTACCCTGGACCAACCCTCCTTCAACAAGCGTTTTGTTCAGCAGGACTTGTACTACACAGTGTGCAGAGGAAGAGCTGCCTGAGAAGCAGGAGGAGCTGGAGGTAGAATAAAAAAGCCGAGTAAATCTAAGAAAACATAGAGCGGACACCAGCGTCAGATCAGCTGTGTTCTCCATCTGCCTGTGGAGGCTTCAGGGACACCGCTGACTTCAGGCCTTGAGCTGGATGACAGCTCGTCAAGATGACTGACAGGCGCTGGAGCCAGATCCAAGGGAAGGGGGGAAGGGCGAGGCTAACAGTAACTGTACACCATGACAATGTCGCATTTCAAACTCAAAACTGAAGCGATGTATGTGCTGTACCTGGATGGAGTACATGATGATTCTGAAGCAGGAAACAGCAAACTCATTGGGGTCCCAAAGGTGGTGATTATCCAGGTGACTGAGGGCAGGAAAGAAGAGAGGAGCTCATTAACATTACAGCTTCAACAGCATCAGCATTGAGGTTTGGACACGTTAATCTGTTGTGTCCCTTCATAAACAAAAAACATCCCCGGATCTGAAGTTTGAAGATGCTGAACCTTTTGGAACAGAAACATGTGTTAGTAGATAGTGTAAAGGCAGATGTCCATGTGTTGTTTGATTATAGATCAGGTCTAGGTTCTACATTAATACTGTGGAAGTATCAAAGCCTCAGTCCACAGAGAAATGCACACAGCCTGTATTCAGAAACTGAGCCTTAAAACCAGCTGTCAGGACTTCTGGAACTTTGTGATGTCACAACAAAGCAGACACCACACTCAGCCACGCCCCGAGCCAATCACAGGCACTGAAATAACTTTTTTATTTAGCTCCAAGCTGTGGTGACATGATATTATTATTATTAGAGTATAATTCATGAAGCTCTAAAAAGACAGATTTTACATCTATACAGAGCACAGCACCTGATTTGTCTGGCCTCAAAGAGCAGCTGACAGCAGGTGGACAGTCAGCACCTGGCTTCTGGTTTGGTTACAGTTTAAATGAACCTTTGTGACCAACATAAACATTTAATATTGACCAAATAATCAGTAATATCCTCTCACCTATAATCTTGCAGGACAAAATAAAGAGCTGCCTGCACACTCTCAGATAAAGATAAACAGATATAATTAGATAATGCAGAGGATCAGTTACCTGGACTAAATCTGATACATCCCACCACTGATTTCAGAATAAAGGGCAAAAAAAGGGGGACAGTACACCCATGTATTTAAACTCGAACTCTACGCTGAAGGAGGTGAGATGCCCATGAGGTCAGAGGTTTTATGAAACATCATGTGGGTTTTGAAGGTGTGAGATGATACAGTGCAGTATGCAGCATTCAGGTGACAGTGACCTTCCAGAGTTTTCTCTACTTTAGAATCCATGTTTTCAGCAAAAAAAGCCTCCGACAAAGAAAGAAACCAGGGCACAGGCGGACTGACCGTGGGGACTTCTGGCTCAAATCCTGGTCAGCCAGTGAACCGTCAGAACATCCAAAAAGTTTGCAAAGTTTTTACCGACTCCATTAGTGTCTTTACCGGTTCGCCAGTGTCTTTACCTGCTCCGTCAGTGTCATTGGTGTGGCTGGTCCTAGTATATGTCCAAGGCTGAATTTCTTTCCCAGTCTGAGATGAGAACCCCACGAGCTGCTAAAGGGTCCAGCTTGAACTGGTTTCTCTTCTCCTCCATGCGTCATTGACTTGATGGTTCATAATGTTACATGTCTGTTTTCTTCTCCAGTAGACATGATAACATTACCCTTATCATGAATGTGTTCGGCAAATGTTGCTGTGGCTAGCTGGCTCCCTGTCAGCGTTGCTGTGGGGCATATCATGGAAATGCTAGCATGGGCTAATGGTTGGGGTTTGATCGTTTATTGTTGGCTCTCGTGTTCAGAGGGAAACTTTATTCAGCTTCTTCTTGTGTTTTTAAGGGCTGCTTTCACTAACAGAGTGCTGACTCAGAACGTGATCCAGTGCGACATCTAGTGGCAGTCATTTTTTTGGACATTTCTGGTCATTTTGTATTTTACTGACAGATCTAACACTCTTCGTCCACAGTTACTCACAAGTACCAAACCACCAGTTTGAGCTTCCACCCCTGATGAGAAAAGTCGAGGGATTTTTTTCCACTTCAGAATCAGAGAACAGAACATAAGACAGAAGAGACACAGGGGGAGGAGGAGGTTTTCAAGTGCAGAGACTTTAGTGCAGCTGCTTTGGTCTGATGATGTCTGTATCTGTAACACCTACTATCCAGTACTCCACAGAGCAGAATGAGCAAATAGATCAGCCTCGCAAAGTTTATTTTGTAGCTTTGTGTCTTGTACCTTCAAGTGAGGCCGTGTTTGTTGTGTTTACAAAGATATTCCATTTGGACGACCCACTGATCTGGTATCCAGGTGTTTGTGAGAGGACATTTTTAGAGTTTACAAGCTCTGAGAACAGCAGGGTGAAAAATGTTGGAGCTCGGGGGAGTGAAACTGCAACATCCCCGGTTCAATGTTATGTTGACAGAGCAAAAAAAGGCCGAACTCTATTGCGAGGACGCAGTGCAGCACCCGGACGATATGCAGCACATACACCCTAAAGTCGTCCATTGATGTTGAAAGTCTGATGCGATGGCGCCTCCTTCAAAGGCCGGTGAAACAATTGCGTTCATAATCACGTCGTCCAACCACGTCTAAAGTCACAGACAAAAAAAGCCAGCCATCACTGAGACTGATGAATCTTAGAAAAGAAGCAGCAAGCAGTCTCCAGACACCTTTCATCGTCAAACACTTCATTCACGGCTACAATATTAAACCACCACCTCGGACCAGACGCTGGCGTTGACCTCGTGTTGATCTCAGTCACAGCGGTTTTCTCTTCTCCACAGTTTCTGCCACTAGACATGAGGTCAGCTGATCCTTGATTTTTTCTTCTGGACTGTTTCTCACATAAAAGGCGTGTCCACTGAACTGATGGATTGATTAAGCTGGGGCTTATCTCCCTGTTTAAACTGAGGAGGCTTCACATCAGTCGCCGCTGTGACTCAGCGGCTAGTTTCTGACAATTTTTTAACAATACCAAGAAATCAGCAAGGCTTTAATGCCTGGATAACCATGGACAGATTATGAGACAATGGGCCGTTGGGAACAGACATACAAAAAGGACCCCAGCCCCTCTGACATAATAGCAAGGGCCATGGATTTAAACCAATGCAGCAAAGTTACTCTCTGGGGTCATCTTGCATTTAATTGTCTCTCTTTGTGGTGGTTTTGTGTCTCTTTTGTTGACTTTCCCACAGGAAATGTTAACGGTCACTTCATATAAAAGGCTCCGGCAGCCCCTGACCCACTGGGCCCCTGGTCACCATACCTTTGTCTGGTTTGCCCATTCAGTAATCCATCTACGATGATACTGACCAGAATTTATCCATAACACAGAGTTACAGGTTAAAAACCATCAAAACAAATTAGCTCCAACTGTCAGGTCACATTCTTCATCTTGTTTTCCTGTTCTTTGATGAGATTGTTCCAGATTTAAAAGAATATTTGCCAGTTTTAGATATTTAACGTGTATCCATATCCTATCACACATACGCCTCCATTTATCAGCTTCCTGTGGGGAACCCTGAGCAAGGTGTTGAATAAACCGTTTTAGCACTGAGAACTGATACCCAGCCCCACCTGTGTGAGGATTGATACAAACATCAAATTAGTGTTAGAGAAGGAAGGAAGTGAAAAGAAAATGGAGAAGATTTGGAGAAAGAGAGAGAGGAGAGGAAAGAAATAGACAAAGACATTAACAAGGGGAGAGGAAAAAGCAGAGGGCAGCGATAGAAAGGATTGGAAGCTGGCTGTATGAGAACAGTTCACCAAAATGACGTCAATCCAAACCCCCAAAACCCACCTCCCTCCCTGTTAACCCCAATCCCTGCTATTTATAGTCTGAAGACACTCTCTCCTCCTCCCTGCAGGAGAACTGGTATCACCCACACAAACAGACAAGACAGACTCAGTCCTTTTCTGCTGCTGTCGCACCTTCAGATTTCCTTCGTAGTTATGAATATGCTGTATTTATTATGCAGTGAGTGTTTCACCTCAGCGTTCACGCTTTACATCCACCGCATACATTACATTTCACTTCTGTACGGGTGGCCCCGCTGGGTTTGACAGAGATGATTTGAAACTACAGCAACTGAACTTTCTTAAGTATAATATATATATGGCATAACTACAACCTGCCAATAGTACATCCCCCCTACAGAGTGTGTTGGAGTCAGAAAGAGGTTTTATGAGATTCTGGGGGGAAGCTGCTGGAGACTAACCAGAATAAAGGAAATAATGTCTGTAACCTTTAAAACAACAGCTGCATCGAGGATGAGCATCACATTCTGTTTGAGTGTATGTCCATTAACCCTCCGCTTATATTTAACTTAGTTTGGTTATTACAGTGGGATAAACCAGTGGGATCACATGCCCTTTCTTTAAGTTGTAATAAATAAATAAATAAACAAAAAACTAAAGAGAACTGCACAAAAAAAATGATGCATTCCCTCATGTGATGTCAATCAAGGCAACACATAAAACATCTAAATTTCCAACTGAACTGTCAGCATTGTGGGTAATATAGGCGTTTTGACAAGGGAGAAGAAAGTGGGAAATAAAAAGTGAATATCTCTGGTTCTGCTGCACTCATTTTGATGTTTTGCTAAACTGGTGGGGTGTATTGTATCTGTGTTACTGTTAAGCACTTTGTTACTTTTATTTACAGTAAGTATTATTATTATCATTGGTTTTGTATATGCTGTTGTACTTTTTTTTACTGCACTCTGGGTCTTATGTTGGTAGCTTTGTCCTGACAGAACTGTGCTCATTATAACTTTAGTTGTTGTTTGTTCCCACATCTCAGTTATTAACTTTGTGAGTACAATGTTAACACACATGTGATCAACTAAAGAACAAAAATAAGACCCCAGTTGGAATAAACAAGCAGAAGACGCATGAAAAGAGGCATCTTATTTGTATAATCATATCTTTTTTTTTTTTTATGTCGTTATAAGCCAAGTCCAGACAAATAATGTGTCTGGACTGGTGGAGAGAATGACTGAGATCCATCCAATCATCTGAGCCTGCAGCATTTAAAACCACCAAAACAACACTGTTGCACAGCCCAGGGGAAGTCAAGCTAACTGCCATATTCACTAGAAAACTGAGTGTGCACTTATGACCATGCACTGTGAAATATTCAGAAGCCTATATTGGAAAATAAAATGATGAGCTGAATAAAACATGACCTTTGAGTTATGACAATTATTCAGAATCCCCTGCATCAGGTCACAATCCCTCTATTGGACCCAGCTTCTTCCTTTCCAGCTACACTCACAGCAAAAAAGAAAAAGAAAGAAAGAAAGAAAAAAAAAAGTCCTAACAGGATTTTTCTGTCACTGGACCAGCTGATGTGGTGCTGCCTGGCCTGCAGGGGGAGCATGATGTCAGCGAGTCAGTGTTTAGAGCTGGAGGTGACGCTGAAGATGTTGCCTAAACACAAACCCACTCATTTACAAAAACAGACTGGGAGTGTGAGGATGACACACGACGGCAGTCTTTAATGCTGGTTATTGAGGGGTGTGTGGGTGTGTGTGTGTGTGTGTGTGTGTGTGTGTGTGTGTGTGTGTGTGCGCTTGGCAGACGTCCTGTGTTGGCGTCATACCTCAAGATGAGCACTGATGAAGTGTCAACACAGAGGACAGGAGGTGAGGTGTCGCTGGGTGAAACAAATGATCGTCTCAGACTCACTGCAGTACGGCTGCACACTTTATCTAATACTTTCTTCATCAGTTAAATGACTTACTGAGACTTAAACATACTAAAAATACTGATTAATGCCTGTTGCACATTCCCGAGCACCAAAGCTCTGTATTCAAAACGCTTCTGTTATCCGACATGAGTCCAAAAACCAAATTCAGCTTGTATGAGACAGAAAAATCTTTACATTGCCAAAGAAGCTGGAACCGGCAAATGTTTAAAAAAACACCACCACCAACTCTCAAGCTCTAAATATCCACTGTCCACAACCTGCTCAGAAGCAAACAGCAGACACACACAGGTAGAGAGCAGCTGGTGAACATAGTGGAGCATCTAAAGAGCCAGATGTTTCCCTCAGGAGCTGCTGGAGACCAAACTCAGAGCGAAAAGGAGAGTAGTAACATCTTTGTGATTTACTGAGAGCTACAGAGCGAGTTTCCCTACAGCTTTTCTAAATCTGACCGAAGAGAAAGACCATAAATGAAGTTGTGAATCAACATGACTTGTCTTCCTCTGATGTGATGTTTATGCAGAGCTGAGAAAAACCAGCTCATAAATACTCCATAAACATATTAAAATACATTAATTCAAACAAACTCAGCTGTTGGTTTAAGAGGTTTTACAGTTATATTCTATATGCAACAGTAGAAATGAGGATGTGAAATGTCAGCCAGTTTCTTATTTGAACTTTTCCTCCCTCTGGTACAGAAGTGATTTCCCTCTGAGACAGACAGCGACAGAGTGATTGACAAAGATGGAGACACTTTAATAAACTCTGAATGGATGGAGAGAAGAGATGGATTGAAACACGGGAGAAGACAGAAGAGAGGAAGCTACGATAAAACAATTGCTTTAACAAGAAAATGACTCCGACAGGGTTTCATCACACACACAATTTTCCAGGCTATGGAAACATTTGATAAATCTAACACCTTTATAGTTGAAAATGTTAAGGTATCCCTCCCTGCTATTCCCAGGTAACATGGTTCTGTTGGCCTCGTCAGACGGGACCCCGGTTTGCAGCAGAGTGTGAAGCGGTTGGGATGAGGTAGTTTAAGTATCTTGGAGTCTTTATCATGAGTGAGGGTAAGATGGAGCAGGAGACTGACAGGTGGATCGGTGCAGTGTCCGCTGCTCTATCAGAACTGTCGTGATGAACAGGAAGCTGAGCCAGAAAGCAAAGCCCTCCATTTACCTGTCAATCTTCATTCCGACTCTCATCTACGGTCATGAGGTTCGGCTAGGGACTGAGAGGAAGAGATCGCGGATACATGCAGCTAAAATGGGGGCTCCTCCACAGGGTGTCTGGGCTCAGCCTCAGGGGTAGGGTGAGGAGCTCTGACATCCGGAGGGAGCTCGGAGTAGAGCCACTGCTCCTCCAAGTCCAAAGGAGCCAGTTGAGGAGGCAACTTCCATTGGAGGTCTTCCAGGCAGGTCCAGCTGGAGAGATTATATATCACATAGCCTGGTAGCGCCTCGGGATCCCTCAGGATCCCTCAGGATCTATGGTAATTACAGATGGTATAGTCTCCAACTGAGCGCCTGGAATAGAAGTGTTTATGCCACATCTCACCTACACATGTAGACATAGTTTTATAAACCAACAGGTTACGGCGTGTGTTGTGTATCTAAAATAAGAGCTTGGCTGCTGGCGTTACCTGCTGAGCAAAGGTCGCTGAAAAGTCAAAGAACAAGCTAATGAGAGCGTCGTGTGAATGTGAGGTCAGATCAAGGTCTGTTTTCAGGACGGAGATGAGAACCAACAACAAATTAACTGAGAAAAAGCTCTGAGGCAAAGAGGAAACCAGTGAAACAAAGTGGAGGTAAAGTGAGAGGAGAGAGGAGAATGACTGAATGCAGCTTTGTTCTTGAAGAGGCCCTACAGATGTCAAGCAGTCACAGTAATGTTATGTAATTAATTGTTAATGGCAGCATTAAGAGGCTCGCTCGCTGATTGAATTTGCAAGCAGCAGTGGGTTACTGTTGTTACAGCTCTACATAGTCATTCTGACTCAAGGCTAAGGCTAAAAAAAAAAAAGGCAACAGCCGAAAGCCTGTCGATGAATCTGAGGAAAACTTTATCTTCACACATCTCAAATAAAATAAATAAAGAGTGTTTTTTTCAACTCTGTAAAGAAATGTTAAGTCAAATGTAAAAAAGGAAGTTCTCAGTGTTTTCTCACAATGAGTAGTTGACTCCCATCAATCAAAGTGTTCTGGGTTTCTGGGGGAAGCTCTCTGGAGAATTAATTAGCAACAGCAACCACAGACAACAGGACTGCAAGTCTGAATTATCATCAATTAAAAGCGAAACACCATGAAATAATCGTAGCCGAGGGACAAATGACTGCTGCATCAGTCTAACAACTGGGCCAAACAAATGAAACCACATAAACCCTTGTTTCGTCTCTCAATGACACTCTGATGGTGCTTCTTAAAGCTTCACAAACATTTATGGAAAAAACAGGTGCTGTGTGCACTGGAGGGCTGCTCACTGTCTGCCTTTTGCAATGCTGAGGTCTTCCTGCCACAACCGTGGTGACCTCCGACACACTGAGAACAACCTCTTCATCCATTATGGGAAACTGTCAGGGAATGCCACGGGCAGCTGTCAAGTTGTTGGGGATTTAAAAAGTTTTCTTTGCTTTGTCTTGATGGTTTTAGATGTTTATAACTCACATGACAAACTTGAAGTTGAAAGGTTACAGGAAGAACTATTTTGTAGAGAGCTATAGTAAACTGGGTGCCATAAATTTGTGGTAATTCGGGCAACAAGTATTTACACTGGTAGCAAATTTCTCCAATAATTACAAGAGATAAGGAGATAAATAAAAGTACAATTATAAACTTTAGAAAGTGTGTCTTACATGGAAACTGAAAAACACTAACTCTGGCTTTTTACATTGACCTGACACCAACACTTTGACTGTTGGTAATGCATTCGTTCAAATTTAAGAAATTCGTCAGAAGTTATTTAAGTTCAAGTAAACGAAAACACACAAACACGAAACACAACACCGGCCTTTTACTTCTCTATTCTTGCTTTAACTTCTGTCTCCTCTCTCTGTAGTTCGTGTTACTCTGTTGTGACAGACGTTGGGCAACTCATCAGGTCATTATGACTGAGACCTACCTTACTATTGATTGTATTGTGAGGAGCTGAAGCTCATTCTACTGTTTCACTCAGTGTGAATGCTGTTTTCTGAGCGTCAGCCAAGAGCCTGAAAGGTGCAACATGATAGACCTACAGCCCCTTTCCTCTGACGGAAAGGTACAAATCTGATTTAAACCAATTTAAACAGACCTCAGTGGGAAGACAGACGGGTCAGTGTCTGACTGGAGATTTTTTTGATGCATAATTGTAACTACTATTTACCATGTACATCTATTTGTTATTTTGGGTAGATTTTGAGATTTCTATTTCTTGTGAACAGGTGGTAAATTTAATCCAATGGTGTCGCAAAATGTCAGGGGACTAGAGACATTAAGGTTGGTCCTTTACGGAGAAAGTAGTATTCACACTTAACCTCTAACCACAATTTAAACTAGTCAGTTTTTATTACTATCCATGATGACCTGATCTATTTATAAAAGTGATCTCACACCTTCCACAAACAGTGTCTACAGCCGTGCCTACACTGTGGCACAGGGGCATGCTAACATTAGATAATTAGGACAAAGTACAGTACATCTGAAATAATGGGAATGTCATTAGTTTTGCAGGTATTTGGTCATAAACAAATTATTAGACTAATTAACATTTTGACCTTATGACAATGCTGGAGATGAACTCTGTTCTATCCAGTTGAATTTTTGTGTTTTTCTACTTTTGCCTCCTCGATGTGCTTTAAATTTGTCACCCGTCTGTATATGCTAAGGAAAAAGGGAAAAAAGGGAAAAGGGAAAAAACTACTGCACTCAGATGACATGACTGCATGGTGACATGCTAACATATAGTATTTAGAGGTATATCCTGAACCATGACCACAAATAACTACTCAAAATTAACTGGCCATCATGTCATAGTTGTTGAGATCTTTCTGGACGTGGCCGTCATACCAGCATACTAACTAACCAACCATCAGCATCCCTGGAGCCACACTGATAGCAGGGCTAAAAATACTGAATACCAAAACACACTAATTTAAATGTCTAAATGAGCCTTTCCTCCTGAAACTGCTGAGGATAAAAGGAGCGGAGTGAAGCCTGCACTCAGAGCGCTTCAGCGGAGCAGAAACAGACACCGACAGGGAAAATCTCAGCGGGTCTGGGCCGTTCACTCCGTAATTGTCCAATTTATGAGAGCCGTGGCCCAGTGGCGAGGCGGCGCGGCCAATCGGAGCAGCGACGAGGACATTTAAATCCCAGGAGGGAGACGCGGTCACCGGGTGGCGACAGTGTGCCGCGTTCACACGGCAGCCGCCAGAGTGATAAGAGAGCTCATTTAATTTCCTCTGTGTGCTGGGAGTCTGCGGTGAGGAAGAGGTGTGTGTATGTGTGTGTGTCTGCGTGTGTGAGTGAGAGAGAAAATGAATGTGAATGTGTCTGTGCGCATGTATTGTGTACCTGTCTGGATGAGTGCATGTGTGTGTGTGTGAGACTGGGCAACAGGTTTATTTACTGTCCTGACTCCTGCTGTCTGTGTCATGACTCCACCATGTAATAAAGCAGGTTATGAATCTGAACCCTGCTGCAGATCTTTGTGCACATTGCATTGATTAAAAAAAAAAAAAAAAATGGCATTCCTCCTTTTTTTCTTTCTACAGAGACTCAGTATGTGTGAACGCAACCCCAACCAACTACTGGATTTGGAAATGCAAGGGTGTAGCAGAAAGGTGTAGTTCTGTATGCTAATAAAGCCAAGCAGAAGAGAAACGAGGCTGGACTGATGTTCTGATTTAGCTAAAATGTGAGTGGAGAGAGAGAGAGGGGTTTTATTGAAGAAGATAAGAATTGGCGTTCCGGCACAAATCAATAGTTTGATTAAGGAACATGAGACGGCTGAGGCTGAACTCGGAGACATGGAAACAAAAAGACTGAAAGCCTAAGATGGTGCATCAGCAGGAGAGGGGAGGAGAGAGAGATGAGATGTGAGTGAGTACAATAAAAAAAGAAGGTGCGACCGCAATGGATTTCCTGCTTTTCCTTGTAGCTCCAGTCTGTTGTTCTCTGTTCTGCGGTATGAGAGCTAAGCCCCGTGTTGCCCTGTGTTTCCCCCTGTAGGACCGCTAATGAAAATTCACACGGTTCATTAACATTCACTAAGAAACAACACACACATACCCACAAACAACACACACACACACACACACACACACACACACACACACACACAGTGATGTCACCATTTAACAGTCCAACATAGGCCACTCGCACCTGGCCAATTCACTCAGGTGACGCTGCGTGCGATACAAAGATAGATCCATCTGTCTTCCACTTTGCTAATTTCTTTGGTATACATTAACACACACATGACAAGGTGAACTAGATTAACCCCATCTGTAACCAGTCTACGGTCATTTTAAGATATTCCTCCACCAACACAAGTTCACACAGGTCTGCTGTCACGTGAATCCTCACCACAACAATCTTTGGAAAAATCACTCTGCACCTCCTCATAAAGGTTGGACGATTCTTAGTTGTTTTTTTCCCAAAGAAACTCCAAAGAAATCTGCAAAACTGCAGCAGCATCAGAAGGAAATACACAAAACAAAACAATCTGCTGTGTTGTGAAGAGAATTAAATACAGACCAATGTCATCAAAAATGAGAAATGTGTGTGCTGTGTATTGATGAAACCATGACGCTGTCCGTGGTGCTGAAGTAACAGATTTACACAAACTCCTCGTTTCATATTAAATTGTCTCTAAAGCAAATATCAAGAGCTCTCAGGTCATTTTAAGAGACATATTGCAACAATGTTCAGAGCGACCTCAGTTTCCTGAAGTAGTGAAGTAGCTGTTGTTAGAGTTAAATGTTGCTTAGCGATATTTGATTTTCATTACTAAAGCAACGCGTTGGAATATATACAGACGCCCTCACTTCAATCATTGCTGTTTAAAATCCCTAATTTGAAAAGTGCATGGGGTAATCTATTCAAATTCTAAGAGGTATGTCTCCTTTATTCTTTCCCTCCCTCTTATGTCTCACTTTCCCCACTTATCTCTGACCATCGTCTCGTCTCTCCCCTATGTGTCTATCTCGCGCACTGACTCAAGTCACAATGATTGGTTGACCAGTGTCACATGACCAGTGTCGTAATGGCTAGACAAGCTGCACCAGTTAAAATAAAAACATGCCATCAAAATGTAATAATTCTCGATAATTTGTAGGTTATGGGTCTAGGTGTAGGTCCGGGTCCAGATTGCGGTCCAATTATTAATGCCTCTGCCTCACAATGATGTTACTTTGAAAGAAATTTAAGCAGATTCAATGGTCGCTGTAATGAGTTTTTTTTCCATTCTTTCATATCCTATGGTATTTAATAGAAACCAAGGTCAAGGAAAATACACCCTAAGGTCACAAACTTTGTAATAAATGGGATAAAAGACAGCGCTCATTTGAACATGACGTGTAACATAAATGAACTGTTGCAGTCTCTGTTGCACAAAGTTGACATAAAATCTGCATCTACATAACAGTCAAATTTTTTCACATATAAATACATTTAAACTCCCTCCCCTCTGCTTCATTTGGACTGTGGAGCTTTACTCCTCAGAGTTTGACACTCGCACTTTAAAACATTTAAACTGCAGCGGTCTTGGCTCACATTCAGGTACTCACACTAAGACGGGTCGCACGGCGTTGTTCATGTTGCCGTAGGCCGCCCTGCCCAGCAGC
This sequence comes from Seriola aureovittata, assembly GCF_021018895.1. Lineage (NCBI taxonomy): Eukaryota > Metazoa > Chordata > Actinopteri > Carangiformes > Carangidae > Seriola > Seriola aureovittata. Next base: position 2,667,520 of record NC_079375.1, read on the forward strand.
TCTCTGAAGCAGCTCTCAGCCAGCGCCGCCGGGTTTTCCTCGCCATCCTGACCCGCCCCCGACGGTGTGCTGGGGTGCCCCGCCCTGCCAGAGAGAGGCCGAGAGTTCAGACAGTGTAAAGGGAGAGAATGACTTCATGAGCAGCAGGACAGACGGACCAGTGAAAGAAATATAGAAGCTGGATCACTGCTGTGTGAGTGTGTCTGAAAATAGCAACATCCTGAAATAAAGTTAAAATGACTGGAAACAAACACTATGAGCAAAGTGGTTAAAGTCCTGAAGAAGCTCAATGAGTCCAATAATCAATTCCTCATATCGCACAAATAAAGTGTAAAGAGAGACGGGCATGAGAGAGAGAGAGGGAGGGAGAGTGAAGAAAGGACTACAGAAAGAGGAGAGACTGAAAAGGAATCAATCAGAGCAGCTGAAAAAAGGGAGAAATCAAATGAAAGAGTATCGACCAGCCTCAATCAGATGGGTGTCTGTGTGTGTGTGTGTGTGTGTGTGTGTGTGTGTGTGTGTGTGTGTGTGTGTGTGTGTGTGTGTGTGTGTGTGTGTGTGTGTGTGTGTGTGTGTGTGTGTGTGTAGTCAATCGGTCTATATCAGGAGACAAAGACACTGCAAAAAATATTCAGGCAAGAAATGTTATAAAGAACTGAGCAGTAGCTTATAATGAAATGAGACAGAGGAGAATCTGGGGCAAAACGTGTTGGCTTTTTAAAATAAAAATTATTTATGTACATTGATTAATGATCAGTCCTCAAAAACTCAGTGAAAAAATATTTCATTTACCAGTTTATTCCAGAACAAAAATTATTAATTGGAGTGTTTCCTGATCTGCTCCCTCTATTATCAAGATCTGGTTCAGTCTAAAACCACTTTGTAAAGTTCAGGAGACAATGTGTTTGTTTGTTGAACCTTCCACCCCAACCTCCTTCCAAAGATGTTTTGCTGCTCTGCTACAAATTAAACACACCATATGTAACTTCTGCTTCTAGGGGTCTCTCAATCAAAACAATAACAAGAGACGGCATTGGTGACATTGTGAAGTAGCGTGGGATCATGGGAGTTGTTGTGTTCACCACCATTACCATCAGCTTCTCCGGGTTTGGATTCCTTCAGTGTCAGTGGTTCAGGAGGTTTTTACCAGCAGCTGAATTATCCTCAAAGGGTTTCTCCTCTCCATGACAAACAGACCAGTTGATTATAACCAGCAGAAACACTGAATAAAACAGTTTCACATTCAAAGTTATAATATGTAAGTTTTCCACATTAAAATTTACCAGTTTTAATCCCCTGGTCCGTTTGTTATGGAGAGGAGGACACCTCTGCGGATAATTGGGCTGCTGTTAAAAACTTGTTAAAACGTCTGGTTCATAAGTTTTGAGAGAAACAAAGCTAAGCAGTCTCAGTTTCCAGCTACTCCGAGACGTCATGTGTTTTTCGCCTTTATTCAGATAGCTACAGTGAGAGAGAGAGGAATGTCAGGGAGAGAGGGGATGACATGCAGGCCACGGGACAGACTTGAATCCGGGTGGCTGCAAGTAGGACTAAGCCATTATGGTATGAACTCTACCAGTTGAACCACTGGGGAGCCTTGAATCACTGATTTTAAACTGCTTTATGGGTGTTTCTACTGGTTTCCTCCTTTGCATGACAAACAGACCAGGGGATTAAAACTGGTAGAATCACTGAATAAAGCAGCTTCACTTTAAAAATCAGTGATTAACCGAAACAGCTCAGCGGACTCAGGATGCTGCGGAGCTGAGCTGTCTAACATTCCCTCAGCTTTTTTCTCTGATAACTCCAGAAGTCCGATGACTAAAATCCTTCATCTGGTTCAAATATATAGTTGAAAATCACCAAAGTGTGAAAAGTGAATATTAAAAATGTGAGTTAAATCCTGATAAAAGTCAATTTACGCTTTTCAGTTTCAACACAACAGTGACACATGATCATAGAAGATATGATGTCATTGAAATGTGACCAAAAGTAAACGTTACCATGATTAAAATCACAGATTTCTCTGGTTTGAGAATTGATGGAAACATAAGGGATAATGTAAGACCACAACTCAACAACATTTAGAACATAGATCTAGATGTGTTTAGACATTTCAGTGTGGAAAAGGACAGGCATTAGCACTTGAACCACTGCTCTCCTCAGTTAGCTTTCGATTTCTGCTCCACCGCCGCCCCGTTGATCCGGCAGCTCTACATACAAGATACGACTTCTTGTGTCCAAGTTTGTCATTTCCTGCAGGAGAGACCAAGCCAGTCCCCCAGTTATGAGTTATATTGATAAAATAATGCAATTGTAAATCAGCAATAAGCTCAGTCATAGATGGACTGTGGGCAGCCGGGTCTCAGGAGGGAAACAACGCAATTGGAGCAGGCCCACGCAGGCGGTTCAGGGGAAATTAGATGCTTATTGCTTGTTAGAAGCAGGAAAATGAGACAAAAATGAAAATCTCCCCTGTAATAGAAGGTGGGCCCGTGTTGTTTAATGAATTAGCCACAGCAAACGTAGTGAAAAAATTTAGATTTTTTTTTTTTGATGATTGGCAGTTGGAGAAAAATACAAAATAAGTGTTAAAGTCTTCCTGAAGAGTGAGGGACACTGTTCAACCAGGCACACGTGTCATTTAAATTCTTGTTAGGACCTTGCAGGTTTCATGTAGCACATGTAATGAATCACAGGAAATGTGAAGGAAATGATGCACAGAATAAGTAGAAATTTTTTGTCTAATGGTGCAACTATAAATATTACTGCCTTGGCTTTGAATGTTTGGCAGTAGTGACCTTAAAGGTCCATATTTCCGCTTCTCCTGTATTTTTTTTTAAGTGTTGATCCATATGAAGATATATTTGTTGTTTTAAGAACCAAAAACCATCTCAATGTAGTTTTGGATGGTGGGTCCAGGTGGGCGGGGCTTTGGGCATGGCTGAGAGCGGTGACAGCTTTGTTGTGACATCACAAAGTTCCAGAAGTCCTGACGGCTGGTTTTAAGGCTCAGTCTCTGAATACAGGCTGTGTAATGTGTGTTAATATAGAACCTAGACCGGATCTATAATCAAACAGCACATGGACATCTACCTTTAGACTATATGGAGCTTTAAAAGTGCTTCAAAGTCATAGGGGGAAAAAAATTATATATTTTATACATATCCCAGAATAATAAAATAATTAATATTTTGGACAATACAGACAGAAAGTGCTTCAAACAATAATGATAGACCAAATTTATTTAGTTTGAGGATTAAAAATTAAGATTTTTGGCAGACATTAAAAGGGATAAGAAGCTAGTGGGAGTTAAGGGGCCACACAGAAAATGTACAATCACCTCTACTTTGAAGACAAACACACATATAGCAATGGATTGCTGTAACAAAACTGTGTCAGTGTTATTGTTCCTCTATACTGGTCACTGTTTTGCTGCAAATACCTCCCTTTGAGAAATGTGTGTCTCTCTACTTATTTATTTTGATTATTATTATCATCTTATTTTTTAGGGTATGAGGTCCTGTCAGGCACTGTATTGTTGTGTAAAATAACTACAGCATTAAACAAAACCAAACAAAAAAAAACACTCATACAGCTCATGCCAGCATCTGCATTAACAGACGTTATATTAGTAGCTGACAGAATTTATGTCATTTGGACCTTTGTAGAAAGAAGAAATCTAATATTCACTATGTGTGATGTCCTATAGTGTCAAAAAATGTCTACAATGTCTAAAAGACCATGAAAATAGAACATCAGGGTTCTTTTGGTGGTTAGAACTGTTCACCAGCTCATAATGACATAAATGTATCATCATTTAATGTTAATTATGTGTCAGACAAAAACATGAAGTTTAGTCAGCAGTTAAAATTCTGACCGGGTGAGTGAGGAAATGAAAACTGGTTCAAAGAGAATGAGTGGCGTATTATTGAAGCACGTGATCGATTGATAATCAGGCTGTGAAGAGGTTTGAAGAAACAAAGGTGCAGAGGCACTGAGGTTTGTGACGTCAGCGATGCAGGGAATTCAAAAATTACTGTTATAGGTCAGCTTAACACCCTGTCTGTGTGTGTGTGTGTGTGTGTGTGTGTGTGTGTGTGTGTGTGTGTGTGTGTGTGTGTGTGTTGCCAAACAACACAAGCAGGCATTTAATTGTGAAACAAGGACCGCTTTTCTTCATTCTCTGAGCCTCCACCTCTTGTTCTCTGCACGCCGCCCACGTCCGACCTCCCGAGAAGCAATTAACAGAATCAAACGTCCTTGACCGCGGCTTCCTGTCGGGTCCACAGAGGCTCGATTAGAAAGCCCACAACGCACCGCCACTGGGAAAACTGACCACGGCAGTGTTTGGAAACAACACTATCCAAAGCAGATTGTGTTTGTGGTTTTTTTTGTTTTTTTTTTTTGGGGGGGGGGCAAAAAAGACACAATAACACACGGTTCTTACCCTGGAGCAGTTCTTCCCTCTGAGGCCGCCGACGTCTAACTGTGTTTTTGTGACGGGCGCTGAGTCACACTATTAAACTGACAAACCCCAACTCCGCTGATGGACATTTTGTTTGACAGGACGCTGCTGGACTGCCGTGATGCTGAGCTGCTCCAAGGAGAAGGGTCAGCCTCTGAACGGGCAGAAAACTACGCCAACATCATCACAACTGTGTCTTCTAATCACGGAGGTGGGTGACTAAGATTCTTGGTAAATTATTCTCTTTAAACTGCAGCGTTTTTAGCCTCTCTTACCTCTTAGCTTTGGTTTTATGGTGCATTTCCTGTGTAGTTCAGTCTCAGTGTGACCAACAGCAGCTGCAAACTAGCTGCCCAACACCAGAGGATAATTAATAATCGATTACTCATTAAAAAATAAAGAGGTATGTTTTCCCATAATAACAGCACCTCTCAACTACTGGTGTGGCCCCTCATCTTTGCAACATCCATGGACATTTGCTATTTGAGCAATAAATTAAACAGAAGCCCTGAGAGGCAAGTGAAAAAAAAACTGTCAGGATTTTTCAAAGTGTTTGCTTTTGTAATACTGTTATCGACCACAAAAAAAATCCCCTGCCAAAGCCCTGAGAGGCAAGGGAGTTTTTTTTTTTTTTGGCAGGATTTTTCAGGTTTTTAAAGGTTACCTGTAAAAAAACATGAACGCTTTAAGTCATATTTAGTCCTGGGTTAGTGATGCACTGGCCGAAATGAGTACTACAAAAGCAAACACCCAAAAAACTTGTTTTGTTTTTTTTCCACTCGCCTCTCAGGGCTTCCATAGGTTTCCAGTCTGCTGTGATTACATGGAGCTGTGTGTGATTGCCGATGTGTGAACCAGGCGACATGACATTGTGATGTGTGCTGCCTGATTACAGATGACAATCATGATGGTAACTGTGTAGTTTGGACTCTTTACTCTGATGATTGGGAGGTGATGCTTCTCTTCAACAGGCCTCCCACTCATTTCTCTCCAGGACATTTTCAATGATATCTAGCTGGACTGACACTTAGGATCACACGGCAGACTAATAAACTCCTCTCACTGATCATCAGAGGTTCATGGTTCGCTTTAGGAGATGGTTTGAGCCTAATGCTGATCCATGTGACTTTGCACTGAGACTCTCCCCACCAGGAAAATGACAGCACTGAGTCATTTGTTTAAATGAAACTACCTTTATGCCGACATGGACCACTGGTGCTGCGTGACTCATGACTGTCTGTCCAGAACAAGTCTTCTGAAGTCATTAGCACCACAAAAAGTCAAGTTCAATGTTTCCACACAACTTTGACATGTTACACAACTGTTAGCATCAGTTCCCTACCAAGTCAACACTGTTTTAATTCAACCATGACTTTCCATAACCAAGACATTTTTGCACCTAAAGCTAACAATGTAACCACGTGACACATGCTCTTATTTAGTTTGAGGAGTTGAATATTGTGAATATTTGAAATGAAAAATCACATTTTTAACAAACTGAGTGATTTGAAATGTTGCAATTTTCAAACCACAAGAGCAGTGATTTTGATTATAGCCGATGTTAATAACAATGCTGTTGTTCTGGAAGGTCCATTTTTTAGCTATCCCTCCTGTTGTGTAGCCAAGTAGACAGAAACAAACAAGATTAGCTTTGCCCTCAACAGTCAGTAGTGTGCATTGCATCCGGTCATTTACAGCTGTGGTTGCTAGGAGACATTAACGTTTTTAAAGAAGATATAAGAAAAAAACGTCCCATTGTGCACTCACAGGAAAGGACGATCGCAACACATGACTGCGATGGCTACCCACGGAAACATCTGCCTAAACGTTTTACTTTCGGGTGCATGCCGCCTGTGCTATGCAACATTGAAATTACTCTGCCATACAAAGATACGTTGCAGGTCCATCCCCTTCTGCTACGTAGCCAAGATGGCGACACTCAAAACAGCAAGTGCGAGTAAGGAAGTACGCAAATGGAAAGACCAGGAAACATCCTGAAATAAAACTCAAAAAAAATGAAAAAACTTCAAACAACATTAAAAAAATAAATAAATAAATCTCTCATCATTGTAGCTATAGCCAGATTTTACGAGTTGAACCAAGATTTGAATATTAAACCATGTGTCCTTCCTGTTTAACCTCACACTTCCAGCTTCTCCTCCATCAAAGAACAGACTTCCCACCTCAGATCTGACTGAAGCTTCTGCTCATTAAGTTGCGGGAAGAACATTAGAAACGAGAGCCATTCCCTGAGGTGGGGAAGGAACGTATGCAGCATAATTATATAAGGATTATGTGGAAGCTGAATTTCCGTTTAAATCATAGAAGATCTGAAGTGGTGATTAGACAGTTAGGGGCAGGAGAAGAGGGAAAGAAGAGAACTGTGGGATTAAAATGAAAGATACGGTGAACATGGTTGTATTTTAAACTGCTGAGAGCAATTAGGAAATAGGTATTTTTCCTGTTTTTTTCAGTTCTTTAGAAACACATACTGTACAAAGAGGTCAGAGGTCAGTGACCATGACCAGAAGAAAACTCTGTAATTGGACCTTGAATGTCCACGTTTTTTGGAAAGATTTGTAATAATGGTCCAATGAGGCCCGTTTCATCCTTGTGGCTTTAAAAGATGAAGGCATTTTTTTGCCCATATTTGAGGACAGAACTTCAGCTTCTTTTCTGGGCCTTGGTATCCTGAATCCATTGTGGGTCAGTAACTGATTTATAGAGCATCTGGCGGATCCTTGTTAACTTGGGACGGTCGGAAAAACGTTATTCAACCACGTCATATTTCCCAGGTGTTCAGCTCGCTAACGCTAATCTACCATTTGCTCTTCAATAGGTTTTACAGAAGATGTGAACACTATCGCCGATGTACATGAAAACCTGGACATTACAGACACATGACGGCTGCAACATGGACATTAACGTGCTGCTGCTCTAACCACTCCAGATGTTGAACCTACTGCAGGGATTTACTCCCATCCAGACACAAGAGCATTGGTGAGGTCAGACATCGATGATGGGTCATAAAGTCAAGTTCACAATCAGTGGTCCAGTTCATCCCAATGGTGTTGAAGACAGGGCTCCGTGCAAACCAGATGAGTTCTTCCACACCAAACTGAGAAAACCATTTCTTTATGGAGCTGACTTTGAGCATGAGGGAAACCGTCATGTTGTAACAGGAACGAGACAAACACAAACTGTTGACACAACTGTGGAAAAAAGGAGGCAAAACCTGGAAAAACAGCCCCCAAAAAAGTGACACGTTGGAAGTTGTAATGGTGAAACACCAGAATGCCTGTCTGGTGTCGGTATGAGAGACTCGAACCACAGCATTTTGAGGTTGTATTTAAAATGGCCTATGATTATATGTTTGCAGTCCTGTGAATATTGACTGGTGTCTCTCGTGAGGACAGGCAGCAGCAGTTTGACGCCATCATGCAGCAAAACCTCTTAGAGAGGTGATCAGGATAGACGGTTTGACAGAAAAAGCATATGGCTTCAACACCAGAAGCCTGACCCGTCTCCTGACTTGGAACCATGAAGGTGGTTTTACTCCAACCTTCTACTCAATTCAATTCAATTTTATTTGTACAGCGCCAAATCACAACATACATTATCTCAAGGCATTTAACAGGGTCAGGTGCAGACCTGACGATACTGTAGAGAGAAAACCAACAGTTCCCACTATGGGCAGCACTTGGTGACAGTGGGGAGGAAAAACTCCCTTTAACAGGAAGAAACCTCCAAGAGAACCAGACTCTGGGTGGGTTAACTACAGCAATGGAAGATAAGAAAACACTCTTTTTCTTTCATTTTGGAAGACATTATGATTTGTTTCGTTCCTGTGAAGACAGGATGTTCTTCCCTGTGAGGTTGAAGCAATTCATTGATGGAGGAGCAACAGATTCAGGTCTGACCTTCGGTGCTAGTTGCTCAAGGACAGAGGAAGAGTTGGCTGAAACCAGTTCTGGCTGACGGACATGTTTCAGTATTGGAAGTCAGACTGATTTGAACTTGTCTAGTTTAAACTGAGTACAAAGGGAAGCTCGCAGTCACCACTGGCGTAATTTGAAAAGAAAAACATGTTTCATGTGCTAATATTGTCCACGGCTGGTGGAGGTTGTTCTCAAGGTGACTTCGTTAATGCACAGTGTGACAATTTACATCTAATAGAGGCCAGCTGAACTTAAAAAAGAACAAAAAAAAGAGCAAAAATATGTTTTTATGTGAAGTAATATTCACACTTTTACTGCCACGCAGATTTGAGACATTTCACCAAATGAACAACACTGGTCTCCAAACAGTCCTCACTGACACAGACTCTCTTGAGGAACAGCATCTCTCAGTAACTCCTTGAGGGGGTTTCTTCAAATTTGATACAAACGTTCGTTTGGACTCGAGGACGAAGCGATTAGACTTTGGTGGTCAAGGCTCAAAAGGTCAAGGTCAGTGTGACCTGACAAAATCCTGACTAGCCATTACTCAAGACTTTACACAGCAATTATGAAAGAATTTTACACAAATAGTTCATATTGTATATGACTCTGGATAAACAGGGATGTAACCTGAAACTAGTCTGAGTTGTGGAGGCAGACAACTGTGAGGTCGTAATTCTAGTTTCACATAGTTTCACAACAACATTCATCACTAGCGATATGGAAATTTGGATTTTTTCCGAGACAAGTGTGTGTGTGATGACTTTTCAGTCTTGTACAAACCAGACACAGAGTGACTAACGACTGTTTTCTGTTCAGGATGGACAGTTTTTGGAAGAGCATCCCTGATTCACCCAGACACAGACTCCAACGCGTCCAAGTAATGACACCAAGACAGCGGCCGGGGTCGGATCATATCCTAACCCCTTAACTCCTCCACATGTGATGTAAAGGAGGCATCGGTATTTGGGGGGCTGGTGTCCAAAAATAGCTTTTTGTTCACATGGAAACCATCCGAATGAGATGGAGAGGAAAGAGGAAGCCACGGGCGAGAGTGAGGGAAAAAGAAAAGATTTAAGAAATTAAGGGAGAATATAAGAGATGAAGAGAGAAGAGGAGGAGGGGAAGAGGAAGAGAGGTGGAGGGGGAGGACAGGAGGAGATGAGTAGGAGAGAGGAAATTAAAAAAGAAAGAGCGGAGAGGAGATGAGATGACAAGATGAGAGGAGGAAACATCAATAAGGGATTTTTTTTTGCCTTTTTAATATTCTCATGTTTGTTGTGTCTCCAATTTTTCAGTCTCCCTTTCAAAATAAGTTTCTGACTTTAACAGGACCTTCCTGCTTAAATTAAAAAAAAACTAAAAAACATTTTTAAGTATAAGGATGGGACTGTTCAGGTGCAAGAATCCAGAAGACAGAAGAAACGCTGCTTCATTCATCTTATTGGGCTCAATTACTGTTTTTGCCCTGGGTTTTGCCCATCAGGCTACACCCCCCTCCCTCTGACAGGTGGAGGCTGTTCGGACTGCAGGCGCTACTCAGGTCTGGGAACATGTTTGCCACCTCCTGAGTGCTGAAAAAAAAAAAGAATAATCGAATCGACATTTTGATTTATTTTACCATCGAGAATCAAATGCAGCGTCATCTATCAGTGCTGCAAAATTTGATCTTAAGTAGGGTTGGTACATTTATGATGCAGCAGTTTTTTAGAGAATTGTATTTTTATTTTTTATTTTTGAGAATAAAGTGTCGAGGCCAGTGTAAAGCTTCCTGTCTGACCTCATTTATCTTTGCCATAAATCATTCGAGCCTCGAGCACAAGCGAACGCAGAGCAGCGTCCTCAGAGCCAGGAGGGGATGAGGAGACGCAGAAAACTCCTCAGTGTGACACATCGCCAGGATTTCCTCCTTCACCTGGGCTACCAGCCTGGATTTGAGGATTGAGTGAATATAATGAGGTCTGAGGTGTGTGTGTGTGTGAGGCACAAAGAGAGAGAGCGAGAGAGCGAGCGCGGTAATTCCCAGGCTCGAGTTCAGGCGAAGGTTTATATTCCTTCAGCCGACGCTCCGATTCCCAGCGACTTAACAACAGATCCAACGGCTGGATTGAGTTTAGATCCCGACTTTTCTCTCACTGCAGGCAGCAAAGGTTACAAGAGGTACAAGGACAAAAAAAAAAAAAAAAACACATCAAACCTTTGTCAAACGTTCACATATTAGGAGAGAAACAGGTTTATAAAGGTCCCTTGCATTCTCCTCACTTTTTGTGGAAGGAAATATAGACTATAATGATACAACAGCTACTGTGTGATACGTTTCCATGAGAGGATGAAGTCGTTTTTAGTCTGGAGCCTCTGAGTGGATATTTGTGGGAGCCAGTGTGGACGTCAAGTCAAGCTAGCAAGCTAGGCTAACTGGATTTTTTCTTGGAAAGTAGAGGATGGTTAGCCTAGCTTGCTGAGTTCCAGACGATGGTAAACTCGGACACTTCTGAGCGGGAAAGACCAAGTTCTGTATAATAACGTCGGCCTGCAGTAACAGCATTAAATCAATAACCTTAATATGTAGTGGGCTAATATTAATTACTACAAACATCTTTGCTAAAACTGGCAACTTCGCTAATATATTAAGAATTTAAATATATCACGTACAATAGTAAATTGTATTGCGACGGGGACGCCATGACTGTAGTCGGGTAAAGAGAGAGTTTAAGAGCAAAAAAATGAACCTGTCGATAGGTTCAAACCATTTTTTCCGAGTTCAAGCTTTTAATGTCAGACTTTCCGTCATGTCATGAACAAAGAAATTCATCTCATTCGTGTTATTTCAACCCCTGCTCAGCCGCTTCCACACAGTCAGTGCTGTGTTCGTGTCGCATCATTGAACCCCGCAACCCTAACCCCCCCAATTAGGCTCAAACGTATCAGTCTGCCTAAAACCCATGTGTTGAGTGAAGCGATATAACAGACTCTTCATTGCCGCCCACACAGATACACTGCTGCAGTGCTGTGTTACAGTGCAGCCAAACTAACTACGGGCTGAGAGGACTCATCACCTAAAGCTATTTTAAGAAAGAAGACGGTCAACAATTTTCCTACTTAATCAAAAACTATTCTGAAGAAGCTGTGTACGTGCGGAATAATCATGATTAAAGGGGACTTTCATCTCAATAAGCATAAAATGAAGCAAATATGATTGAAAATCTTTCTGACATGAAAAAAAAAACTGCTTCCCAAAGTGTCTCAATATCATTTAAATGTTCTCATAATGAGACACTTTGTTCTCACTTGAGTTAACCTTCCAACGCCTCCTGGACTCGCTTCTGCCCCTAAACTTTCATACGTTCACACCAAGTGACAGTGAGTAGGAGGAGAAACAAAGCGGAGACTGTATGAGCAATAAATCTTCTCCTGTCCCCAGAACTCTGCTCAGATGTGATAAGATAAATGTTTGGGAAGAAATAAAAGCTTTTTAAAATGAGCTAGAATCAGATGATACTCAAGGACAGAGCAGCAGAGCGGACTTTGTTTTTTCTCATTGTTTCATATTTCATACAGTATAACTGCCAGATATTTTTGCGCATTTTTTTTCCTTTGTTTTTCACTTAACAAATCTCAATGTTGGATGTGTCTGATGAACAAGTATGTTCTGTATTTAAACTTACTGTTTTCCCCAAGAACATGCTGCATATCAGGAAATTTAGATATTATACCCATATATATATATATATATATATATATATATATTGTCACTAAGAGGTTTAAAGGATCCAGTGACACTGATACTGAATCTGGATTTGGAGGTTTAAATTCAGCCTGAGGAGCACAGAAGACGACACAAGAGGGATCTGAGGTCTGTTACTGTACAGAGGCAGAGAGTCTCGGTGGATTAACCTCCCAACACACAACAGACATATACACAAGGAAGAAAAAATGGAACATCCTACTGCTCTGCTTTAGATTTGTTTTCACATTGTGTCCATAACAAGCAGTATTAAAAACTTGAGTAATCTTGCTTACTTATTCTTAGATCATACTGGTTTTAATCCTAGCTTTACTCATCTTAGATGTTGCTTTTTCAAGTTTATTCATAGAGGTCATTATACATAAAGGCAATTCAAAGTTCTTTAGATTAAGCAATAAAACATTCAGCATTAAACAGAGGACAGAAACGATTTTTTAAGGAAATTAAAAAGATAAAAATACTAACATTTAAATAAACAACTCTTTGAGTCTGATGCCAGAGCATTTTCCTTTTCTCATCCTTAACCTCTCTCACTTTTGTCTGTGAGGTTCGTCCACATGATTGAGCATTAGAGGACATGACGCAGTTAGAAATTTAATAGTGCAGCTACCAATGAAGAGTTATCAGATCAGTGCTGGAAGTGAAATGAAGAGAGAATGGTTAAACTGCTAAATAACATCCTTCTAAAGCAAAGTGGTGCATGATGAGAGGCAGTGAAGGGGACGTGTCAGTCACTGAGATATAAGATGACAGTCGACAGCAGGTGATGTTACACAGAGGATGAGGCTGGACAGAGAGCTGACCCTGGGACAGCTGTCAGAGTCAAAGAACTGTACATGTTCCTGGCCAATAATATTCTTTAAAAAAATGATTGGCAGTCATGACGTTAATGACAATGTGGTGAACAGAATATTATTGCTGCATTAAGTTTGTCCAAGTTATATATTTTATTTTTGGTGAGATTCGGTGCCATATTTGAAATCCAAATTCACTCAGATGAAGACATTATGATTTCAAACGACAGGTCTGGACCACTTGCGATTTTCATATGTACCCAAGAGAAAAATTTTAATAATTCAAAATTCTAACAAATTCTCTTTAACCACTGGCAGGAGTCACTTAAGAACAAATCTGTTTGTAATTAGTCCCAGTTATTTGGCGACTTCATCAAATGAATACAACAGGTTTTAAGATATAAATTGCATTTATGTAAGTTAAAGATAGATATTTAAAAAGTATTGTTTTGGCATCAGTAATGAAACTTGTACCAGTGTCAAAAAATTACCAAGATAATCCCCTGCCTTACTTCTATGTGGTGACTTTATTTATTTATATTCTTTGTCGCACGAGCAAGGAAATATGCTTTAGATGCTTATACTGTAATGATAATTATATGTATATGGATTTACATAACAAGAAAATAAACTACTTTATCTGAGACAAACAGTCAAATGACGCAGCAGAGCAGACGTCATTTGACTGTTTGAAACATAGATGGGTGAGGAGGTTAAATAAAGTTACTGAAGCATCTGAACTCGTGATCCTGAAATCACTGATTCATCAAGAGCCTATTCTACAGGAAAGTAAAAGTCAAACAATCATCATTTGAAGATCCTGTTTGATTATAAACTCTTTGATAAAAACAGGTGGGTTCTGGGATACCAGAGCTACTGTGTGTTGCCCTGGTAGCAGTGACCCTCATTCTCCAAGGTGGAGGGAAAGTTTGATGTTGCGAGATAAGTGGTTTACTTTTCTGATTGCCTCGAGAGAAAAGCACCGGCGCTGCATGCATAATTGATTGAAGGGGAAATATTGTGTGTTGAGGTTTGGTGTATTAACAAGGTCACCTCCACACTACAACAGTCCTCACCCCAGGAAATCAAATATTTGCCGCAGAGCATTCCTTCATGTCACTTCCAAAATCGATGTGGAGAATAATAAATCACAGTGAAAACAAATCACACAAAGTCTTTGGTTCCAGCTGTCCCAAGCTGAACTCTGTGTGGTAGTGTGTGTGTGTGTGTGTGTGTGTGTGTGTGTGTGTGTGTACACGTGTGTGTAGTACCTGTCCAGGTCTTCACTGTCCTGCATGTTGAACAGCATGGATGGGATCAGTTTGTCCATGTGCTGAGGCTCCCAGATGATGGCCTGCAGCTCGTCGTTCACCGTTTTCCTCACCACACCCTGCAGGCCTTTAATCCCCGCCACACGGATCCTGACCAGGACACACAGACCGTTAGACACCCAGGAAAATATCCTCCCTCCAAACAAACTCTACAAGTGGTTAGCAATGGAAGTACAAAAACACTAACACACACTTCATCTTCGTTGTAGACAGTGAAGGTCTGAAGATTTGATTATGAAAGTTGCGTCTCTCCTTTTTTTTAATTTTTTTTTAAATGTACAAGCAGACCTCTGGTTCTGGGACCTTGAGTTGTATGCACAACATAATAATAAAATTTTCTTTCATTCATTCATTCATTCATAAAACAAGTAGAAAACACAAGGTGGAGTGTCCTAACAGGAAAAACAGCAGCAGCAGGTTATTTGTTTGAACATGTTTATGCTCTCCCTCTGTGCTGATGAAAGTGTATCTGTCCTCTAAGGTGTGATGACAACACTGGTAATTTGTCTCTGAAAAGAATTCGGGAGGTGTTTGTTTGGACTGACGTGCATCCACAGTGTCCGACACCTGTATTCATGTTGGTTCTTTTTAACCACGACCACAATCTTTCTCTAACTTTAACCAAAGTTTTTGTTGTTTAAACTAAACCTAAACGGACTTCAGTCACAGAGGTGGCTCACATCAGAAAACACAGAGCTTTATCGAGGACACTGATAACATATCTATTTTAAACTGTAGGTCTAAAGATGCTAGCATACTGTAGCCAGAAAAGCAAGAACTACTTGACTTAGCACACTACAGTAAATGCTAGCATGTTAATGTAATGTAACGTCTGGCATTTTCCCTATTCACGTGTACAGTGACCATGGAAATATGCTACTGGTTCATGTTGCTACAGCCTATGCTAACATTAGTATTCTACACACTTTACTATAGCATTAACATAATTTGATGTTTCTAATGTTAGCATATTACTGTGTACAGTGACCATAGTAAAATGTTAACAAAGTCACTTTACACAATGTTGTTAATTTAATTTAGCATTTAGAATCTTAGCATGTAAACAAAACAAAACAAAAACAAAAACAAAAAACAAAAATGTAATGCAAAGTTTAGCATTTTCTCTATTAACATTTGTACAGTGAGCATAGCAACATGGCACTGTTCATGTTTATATGCTAACGTTAGTATGCTACATGGCTGTTAACATAGCATTAACATAGAGTCAAATTTGGCATATTACTGCACAGTGAGGGTTATAAAATGTTCATGTTTAGCATGTTACCACAGTCACTATACAGAATGTTATCATATTAATGTAATTTAGCATTTTAGCATGTTAACGTGTTCATATGTTGGGTCTGAGCTGTGCCTCATGAGCTGGACACCAAATGTCTCAATTTATTACCATTAATCTGGAACTCTGATTAACAATTAGCTAACTAACTATAACCAAATTACCATATAAACAGTAAGTTAAAGTTGAAGGGTTGGAATTCTACAAAGTGGCAATAGCATCATATTACTGCTTGGCGAGTGTATATGGTCATGTTAGCATGCTGCCACACAATTCCATATAGAGATAATCATGTTGCTTATGCTCAGTTAGGATGTTCCAGTGACAATGTTAGCATGCTATGTTAGCATTAATCTCAAAGTTCAACTGAAGTGGATATTCAGTTGCTGTGTCAAAGAAAAGACATTAGCATTCATCCTCTGGTATAGATATCCATGGTCCCCAAATTTCAAGCCCATCTAAAAGCTGCTATGTGGCTTGTGTGTTAATAAGAATAACAGGAAACTTGGTTTGACATTACAATGAATAACCTGAAAATATTGAGTAATAGTAATCCAGCTTTTCCCAAGTCCCTGTTTATCTGTTTTATGACTCGCTGTGGTTTGAGAGTTTTTCATATTGTAAAGCAGCAGGCTCGACTCACTCCCTCAACTTCAACTTCCAACTCTCATCTGATGTGCGAGGGAAAACAACTCAACGTAATAACACTTTGTTTTAATATTATTTCCAGCACTAACACATACTGAGACCACACACACACACACACACACACACACACACACACACACACACACACAACCATGCACTCTCCAGTCTCTCCAAGACTCTCTCTGCCAGACAGAAACACCTCAACAGAGTCTGCAGAGCAGGACTGGTCTCTGGACCAATCAGAACCCGGGGTGTCTGACTTCACTGTTTTTCTGTTTCTGTGTTTCCGACAGAGACAATCGTATGAGCAACGATATGAAAAATAGGGCGGGTGACCTCGCCTTAGGCCTAATCCAATAACCGCCAGAGAAATTCTATTTGGGAATTCATCTCCACCAACAGCGAGACGGCAGCGAAACGAATAATGAAATACAGGAGAGAAAAAAAGCAAAGTGAGAAGTCATACTGTTTACAGCGTGGCGGCGGCGAGGTATCAAGCCAACTCGAAAATAATCCCAGCATCCCCTGGCTCTCACCATACCACCCACCCCCAACATGCCTGCACACGTGCGAACACACACACACACACACACACACACACACACACACACACAAAAACTAAATAATAGTGTATTTCTATGCACAAATATGCTCAAAGACCAAAGCACTCACACGGGTCTCAGCTGCTGCAGTGACATTCTGGCAAATAACTGCAGTAATACCAGAGGAGAGGAGCTATTTTCACAATGAAAGAGAGAGAGAGGAGTCTTCAGGTATTGTTTTAATACACTGCTGCTCTGAGCTGGAGTCAGAGGGTGGGTGTCGCGGTGGGAGCAGGCGTCTTGTAAAGCGCTGCGCAGTGTCACAGCCTCGCCTGAGACTCACCGCCGCCACCGAGCTATTTTTACCTTCTTAATACTCCGGCTGGCAGAGAGAGAGAGAGAGGGAGAGAGGGGGAGAGAGAGAGAGAGAGAGAGAGGGAGAGAGAGAGATTCTGCGTTTTCATAAACAATGAAAGATTATGTTTGCCTGACATCTGTCTCCACAAACAAACTCATTTTTCTCTTTTTAGAAACAAAACTGTTGAACTGCTGATACAACATTGCTGCACTTGCATGGTGAATAATAAAGCCTGCAGAAGAATTTATTTAGGTTTTTGTTTTTTTTTCATTTATTTATTTCACTGACGAGCTTTTCAAAATTCATCTGCTGAGTTGCTCTATTTTGGTGACTCTTGCTGAAATAAATGAGAAGGACAAAAACATTTGTCAGATTAACGTTAAGTTTCAGTTTGACTCATGACTATGAAGAGGAAGAAGAAGAAGAAGAAAAAGAAGAGTGGTGTTTACAGCAAGTTGTGACAACTGAGTGAACTCTGGCTGCTGTTCCTATCTGTTCACAGCATGTTATCCAAACAACGTATTTATTTACATCCCTGCTTCAATTCACAACAGAAGTTATCTTAAGGCACTTTTCATATAGAGCAGCTCTGGACCTTCTCTTTATAATATCATTTACAAAGACGCAACAATTACCACCGAGAACAAACACTTGGTGACGGTGGCGAGAAGAAATTTCATTTTAAGAGGCAGAAACCTCGAGCGCAACTGGACTCGGGGTGGGCGGGGCCATCCGTCTCGAGCAGTTAGAAGACATGTCGGCTTCACCGACACTCTAGTTTTTGGATATCAACCAGTCCTAGTAAGTAGGTGAGCTAGTATAGCAGGTGATCATCTGATCGCTCATGTTATTCATATTTCAGTAATGCTGCTGCAATCCCTGGTATCAAGCACAAGCGATTATCTTTTTGAGTACAATGTTTATTATTACTGCTCTTGTAAAATGGTGTCTAATAGTATATTAATTAATTCGAGTATAATTTGGTGTAATAGTGTCTAAGTATCGTTTAATTTGGATCTAATATGTAATTATAGGTGTTTCTAATTGCAGCATAATTTAGGTGTAGCCTCTAAAAAGGAACTATGTCTACTTTCTAGTAAAGAACATATTATTTATAGTTTTGTGTAATTTGATACAAATTACGCCTTGTTACGTCTTGTTAGTGCACATTAAAATAAAGTGCAACCAGACTAATTGGGAAAACGCCAAAACTATGACAAATAAGACGTGGTCTCAGACTTTTGGACCCTACTGTTTATAATATCAACATATACTGACAAGCTTTGGGAAGGATATATATTCATGTAAAATATGGCAGCAATATAAGTATACATACATAAACATTTATGTCAATATATAAACTTGTTCCAATTTCTAATATGTTTCATTTATATTTTTACATACATTTATTTTATATGTACATATATTCTATATATGGAAGTTCAATATATGTACATTTATTACATTTGCATTTGGGGAAATTAGACTCTCCCTGAATCTGCGTGTGGATCATCTCAGAAAATCAGGTCCAGGTAAAAAACAGCTGGACCCCAAAGTGCAACATTCTTACTTAGACTGCATTTCTATTAGCTTTATGTTTATTAAGTTGCAGGTGCAAATGCCCTCATTATCCCAAAGGGACAAATTGAAGTTTCAAATTGTATTCGCTCAGAACTGCGAGTGAAGCTATTTTGAATAGGGAGAGCACATTAAACCCATAACAAAGGCAGCGAGGGAGACATCACGGGCAGGTGAGCCCATTCCTCTGTGAATCACCTCACGTTCTCACATCATTCAAGGCCAGCTATTCTCTAACACTTCATTCCATCATCACGTCTTCCACATTCTCATATTTCAATCCCCGTGAGCGCGGTGAGACACTCCTACGGTGGTGTTAGTGAGCCATGTGGTCACAGTGGGAGGGGAAGGCCATGAAATACGGATCAGGAGGAGATAATATATAATTCCATATTCACTGGATTCAAGTGGGATGAGACCCACCTCCCCACCCCCCATAGGAGGAGCTGTTGGTATGATCCATCGCTGCATTAAAAGATGAGGTTGTTTCTTAATGTGTCAATAAAAATGTCTTCATAATAATGAAAAGTGATGCAACGGTGGACAGCTACACTGTCAATTCTTACGTAAAAGTGAAAATCAATGCAAGTAACGTGTGGGCAGGTTTTCATTTTATCCAAAAGACACAGCTTTAACTGAAGCGGCTGGTTTCTCCAGCTCAATTTCCCCACATGAAGAGAACTAGTCAGAGGAGCTATCTACAGCATCAATGATCGATCGGCTGATTTCACATGGTCGTGAACAACTCTAACAACTGCTCCAGGAGCTGAAGTTTTTTCTTTTAAAACGAAGATAATGAAATGAATGATGCAGCATGTCCCTGGATCTAATCAGTAATCAATATGTCATCTTGTTTTGAACTGTGGGGATTTTTGAGATGCTGAATTGCAGGTGCGAGAGGCAGCATCTGATTAGCTCTCTGTCTGACATCGGACAATGTGTTTCCATCAGGCAGGAAAAGCAAGGAAAGTGGTTTCATACCAATGAGTTCATAATAAACAGGGAGTCAGTGTATGGAGGCAAGGACTGGGGAAGTATGGTGTTAATGTAACTCAATTCGCTTTTTCCGGAGTCTTCCTCAGCAGGAAAAAGGCCAGTAAGTGGAGCTTGAATTACGGTTTTTCGTCAGACTCCCGGTTCCAAGGTGAAGAATAACCTTTTACTCTGAAATTCGGCTCTAACTGGATGTAGGAAACGCTTGGAGCATGTCTGTCTTCTTACCTTGTTCTGGTCTCAACATCTTCATGAGTTGAGTGGCACATGGCGCTGAACTGAGACACAAAGAAGTCGTAGCGGCGATGATAGGACGGCGTGTCCTCCTCGATGTTGGCAAACTTCACAAACTAGGGAGAGGAGGAGGAAACATTTATTAACCTTCTTTCGTCTCAGGACCTCAGAGCAGAGATGTCACATGAGATCATTGGTTGAGGTTTCTTTTGATTGAAGTGTTCAAATAAACTTTCCAGTCATTGTTTGTTGCACCCAACATATCACATATCACATTTTAACAACAACAGCTGCAGCATCTGCCCACCGTCTGTAGCTGGGGCGAGATGTTTAAGCTTAGAAAGAAAAATTCTGAACGGCAGAATAGAAAGTGCTTTGTCAAGAAAAACAATTGGTCAAAACCAGGAAGTGCAAACCCAAGAAACCAATGAAAAACTCACTCTACAGAGAAAAACACAAAGCTTACAGAGCATGTGAAAAGATTGTGGTGAGAAAAAATATATAACTACATATTTGTGTTTTAGAGGAAAATAAACACACACAAAAAAAAAGAATAGAAACTGTTGTGACACTGATGTTTAGTATGTGTATTGTCACAATAAGCGACAAGCTACCAGCTCCAGCAGGCTGACTGCACAGGACACAGCCTCACAGCCACCTGAGCAAACCCAGTTCAATACCCGCCCACGAGCTGCAGCACAGCGCACGAAAAACTAGTGAGCAAGCGAGAGGAGACGTGGTTAAAATATTCAGCTTCAGTCATTGGAAGAAGAAACACTGACAATTCTGTCAATAGTGTTTAAATAGCATCTAGTTTAAAACCAGTTCTAATGGACATATTACACATGACAAGTAGATTGGATCAAGTGATACGGAGAAAAACAGTTGATCTGAAGACAAACATCTTTCCAGGGTTGAACAAACTTGCTGTCTTCTGCTTAGAGCTCGTTGAAAGGCAGCTACTGTTTTACAAAGCTGACGTTGAATAACGTCGTCATCAACTAATAATTCTGACCTACTGATGGTATTTAAGTATTAAGCAAATTATTCAACTTGACAACTATTGAAGAGAAATGAGTTTGGCATTCAGGTCGGCAAACAGTCAAATGAAAAACTGTCCTCTGTCCACCTAACAGTCCACACTGATTCTCAGCTACTTCAGATCAGAGATACTGACTGCTAATTGTGTGACCTCTCAACAATAGAGAGACAAAAACACTTTTTTTTTTTTTTTACTCTGTGGCACCAGTAACACAATGACCCGCACGACGTATATTGCATAGCCTTGAACTGGAAGCGATGGTGGTAATGATAATAACCATTAGAGAACTACCCTCTTTTGTCCAGCCTAGTAATTTCCTCCCTCCAAACAAGCGTGGAGTGTCCTCTGGAGAGGCCTCCTCTCCCGGCTGCGCTCCAGTTGCTGTTCTCGCTACCCTATCATTGTCCACTGCAACAAATTGCCTGGGTACAGTTTGGCACCGGTGACAAAAACCCTGCCGTTCTACCTGATCATTTCCTCTCATTTTGTACCTAACCTCTCCTGGGGGTAATGGCTCAGATGGAAGGAGGCGCGCTAGCAGCTGGAGCACAGGAGAGTGGTTTCCCCTCAGCAGCCATGTTACTGCAGAGGAGGAGGGAATCCAGGCGTTAGGCATACATGAGGGAGGGAGGGAGGGGGGGGGGTGTTAGCGCTAATTACTGGCTTGTGTTTATGAGGTGCTGAGGGGAAACTCTGGTCATGACTTGTGTGTGGGTGTTGTGCGGGGGCCCCCAGATGGATTTACTTTGGCTTTATTCAGTCATAAAAGTCAGAAAACTTTATACATATATATATACAGTGCTGTGAAAAAGTATTTGCACCCACCCGGATAATTTTTACCTGCAACTTCTTATTTCATTAATATCTTAATGCTGGGGTTCTTGATTAGCAACTGATGATTACTTCTTCTGATAACAGACCTGCATGCACCATTTGTGAAAATCCTCTGCGGAGGCCACGTGTGTTTCAAAAGGTGTTTTTCAGTCTTTGTCTCAGGAATGTCTAAGAGGTCAGGTACAATCCAACTGCAACCAATCAGCTTTTTGCACCAACTCGCAAATTACAAACATAACTGTAGATCACAGTGTCCTTTCAGCTGCTGCTTTCACTTCACCTCCAGTTGTTTAAGGCTTCGTTCTCACACCTGATAACTATCATAACCCTCATTCATCTGAAAGGGTCTGCTGCTGCTGCTGCTGCTGCGGGCTTTGGGGAAAAAAAAACAAAAAAACGCAGTGTCCTCTGTTGAACCTGCCAGCCAAGGTGACAAATCAAGTACTTGCAGGTGCATATGGCTGGTAGACGATTCCTCTTTCGCTTGAACAGCTTGTTTCTTCTGTTTCTGTGCAGTGTTTTCAGTCTGATAAACCCACCATCTACCACATTACTCACACTGGACTTCCTATTCCATCATCTTACTTCCTAGACTAGGCGATCCTAGACTCTGGGGGTGGTGGGCCCCTGGCAAAGAAGCCCAGAACAAATCACAGATGTTCCCTGAATTCCACACATGCAGGCAATGGGTAGACGCCTATAGCACACATCATCAGGCGCCCCATTTGAGTGGGGTTTGGGTGCAACAGCAGTGCGCTGCATAGCATCTTTACAGGAGGTTTAAGGGGGGTTTATAGTTGTCATTGCAAAATGTGCCAATAAGAGGATTGGGGCCATCGGGGGCCCATCCTCCCAATGGGTGCCCCAATCACTTTGCCTGGTTGCCCTCTTGTACCTGAAGCAGCACGTACCCACCAACGCAGCTCCTTGCACCATTTTAATGCAGGGCTGTTTTCCTCCTGAACGCCCATTAACTGTGTCTGATGAAGGACTGTGAACGCCTTTTCATTTCTGATAATTATCATTTTAATAGCAGAATATTAGCATAATGTATGCCTGACTTTTATAATGGGAAAATCAACATATTCATATATATATATATATATATATATATTCATTTCAAAGATCCTCCACAGATCCACAGTAAAACAGGCAGAATGAGGACAACAGACTGGGCTATATATATATATATATATATATATATATATATATATATATATATATATATATATATATATATATATATGCATATGTCAAGGTATCAAGCTAAATCACATTAATTTAAAGTGATGAAAGAAAATAGAAATAAAATAAAATAAAAAAGTTGCCTTTTTGGGAGGGGCGTGCTCACAGCTAGCTGCTGCTACTACAGAGGTGCCAGGCTTGTACTATCCACCAAATGAATGTGCCACAATGCACTGTAAAATAACATTAAAGATTTGTGTATCCTGATCATTTTCAGCATTTAACTTGTTAAAAAGACACTTAAGACGATTTGAACCATTTCCAATTCGCTTTAATTTGAGCAGAAGAGTGAAGCCTTTCACATCGAGAGGGTTTAAAAAGAAAAGTGCCTAATTCTGGCTGCAACTGAGGTTTCATCATGTAAATAAGACTAATCAAAAAGCGACAGGCTTCATGCCTCACCGACGCCTCACGGCAAAGCAGTTAGGATTTCCAACAATGAGGAAACGAGAGGGTGATACAAACACTGGCACAATTTGTTTTGCTTCCCCTCAGGCAATTTTAAAAGAGCTGAATTAAAAAAAATAAATAAAAGGTGTCATTAAAAAGTCCTGTGAAATGGGCTGGTTTTACTTATCTGTGCACACTGAAGTAGTAAAGAGTGAAATCCATTTACACAGTCATCGCCAGCGTGCCACTTTGGTTAAATTAGTCATTGGCCAACACCTTTTAGAGCAGATGCACTGTGAACCTTTTAACTTTAACCACCAATTAGGTTTGTATCCAATCAAGATGATGTATTTAAATTGATGCAACAAGTGAAAATCCATCTTAAATTTTCTGAATCAAACATTCATTTCCTGGTACATTAAAAGGTGGCTGTAAATGGTTTCCAGTGACGGCTCTTACATGAGCGCTCAGACTAAAATAAAGCTATACGGAACAGAGCGAGTATACAGAATAAGCTGCAGGAGCACTTCAAGGTCCTATATAGTCTGAAGGTAGATGTCCATGTGTCTTTTAAATCAGGTCTAGGTTCTATATTAATATTAAATACTGACCTGTTGTTACAAGAGCTCCAGAGTGAAGCATGAAAGATGTAAAACTACACTGAGATGGTTTTAGGTTCTTAAAACCACAAATATATCTTCTTATGGATCAACACTTCAAAATAAAACACTGGAAATGTGTAAAACATGTGACCTTAAAGAAGTTTCTTTACTTTTGGACATGTTGATAATCTTGTGAAAACTTGAAGGATCCACCGCAACCGACACAAAGCCTGTTTGAAAATCACCCACAACCTATTTACAGCCGACCCTGAGACCTACAGGACGCTAGAGTTTGGATTAGACTTTGACTTCTGTAATGTGTGTAGGCCACTGAGGTGGACTTCTCAAAGCTTTCACACAGCTTCAGTCATAACCTTAGCTTCTGACCAAAAGTCTAATCAGTTTGTCCTTGAGTCCAAGTGAAGGCTTGCTCCGGCTGACCGCGGCACGGAGGCGTGAAAACAAAACATGGCGTGTGACTGGCTGCATCCTGTGCTTTGGGCTTCTTGTTTCATTTCTAGTCCTGCTACATCTCCATCCATCTTCACCTAGCATGGATGTCATTCTATACGACGCTGCTTTCATCAAACATCAACAAGAGAAGGAAAAAAATCCATCAATGTGAAAAACTCAAACAGGTTTTTCTGGTTCACCATGGACCCTGCTGGAGTGTCACTGTGAGGGGGAGGAGGCTGACCGTAGCCTGCAGGGATTATCCACTGACATCAGTTTTGATTGAAGTCATGAGTGAAGAATATTGAAAAGGATAACACGTATACGTAGCAGAGCACAAGTGTTAACCGAGGCCCTGCCTATACTTCCACCCATCACTGCTTAATTTCCTGTATCTCCACCATACGTGCCACGTCTGCACTTCCCTCTCATCAGTGGGCGACGGTTTGTCAAGTCCACAGGAAGTTAACAGCATTTTGGAGGCAACTATCAGAAACCCTGGCATCTGCACTTTATCACAGCAGCGTGCGGACGCCTGCTGCTGCAGACAGAGTCGTAACAGGCTGCTGCCTCCCGAGTCCTGACTCAGGTAACGATAATGAAGACCTGCCGGGTCTGTTAACGGGTAGACTGGGAGGTTTTGTTTACCCTCAGTTCTTGTTTGTGCCGAACGATCATCAAAAACCTCCTCTGCAGCTGCGATTGGACTGAAGTTCAAGGTATTTACTGCAGTTTCATCTACAGTCATTAAAGCTGGACCAATCAGGTTCTTTTCAGGATCAAATAACTGTTTCATAGTGAGTCAGCTCTCCACAGCTTTTCACTTGAAGCTGGGCAGTAAATAAACATCCTTTATATCATTTCATATTATCATTTTACACAATTGAAATGTCAAAATGACTCATTCAAAGTCATTTAAATCTCCTTGTGCAGAGAGAGACCATTAGATGCAATTGAATGTATCCGAAAAAGCAAGTAAGTGGACCTTGAGTAAAGCTTATCTTCTGATAACTGCCCCCAAAGCTTTCTCTTTTATTGTCTTTAGAAAGGACCTATGACAACATCTTGTTTTGCCACATTAAATGTTTCAGTAGATGTTATTCCTTAAATGTGATGAAACCAAAACCAGCGTCACAAAACAACCTTGATTTAAGGTCTTCTTACTGGCTTTCTGCAGAAAGCTCTAACTGAAAGCTTCTACCTGCCGAAAGCTTACTTTACTTTACTTATTCTTATTTGATCAAACTGCTATTTCTACTTGTGGCTGAACCACATTGGTTTGGACCAATCAGCTTCTTGTGAGGGAGGAGCTACAGAGAAGCTTTGGTTCCTGTAAGGGTAAATTCTCCTCACAAAGACGACAACAATCTTCTACCTACATGCTGCGGATTGTTGTTGATTCCTCTTCGCCACCCTCCTACTACGTCATATGACAGACAGATGGTTCATCCAATCACCTGCCTAGAATTTTTTTTTTTTTTTTAGAAGGCACCTGTCGTTTTCTGACAAAGCCTTCCCAGATGGTTCTGAGGTAACAAACCATCTGGCACGTCAGGTCACAAGAATAACCTTTAACATGCAAAACTATATCCAAAGTTATGGAACTTGGGGGGTGGGGGGGTGGGGGGGGGGGGTGTCCCATAGCGGGTTAGTCCAGCCATGCATGTATGAAACATTTCATGTAAGATATAACACAATTCATTTTACATTTGGTCTTGCATACATTTACCAGATTGTAATGATCTATTCTGACTGTTTTTGGGTTTCTTCTAGCGGAGGTCTTTTTCTGTATCATTTCTCATCTCTTTGTAAAAAATGTGAAAAGTTTCATTTTGTCTTTTAACTGTGGGACCTGTGTCTCTAATTCCTGCACATTTCCTGGCTTTGGTAATTAAAGAGTTTCTGATTTTGGCTCTGAGCTTCAGACAAACGGCCTCGAACAGAGAAACAAAGACTTCAGTGTGGACTAATGAAGCCTCCTCTGCTGACACGTCTCCATCCATCTGTGAAAATAACTGTTGGGTACGAAAACACAAGTGAAGGCAACAGAGGCCACAGTGGAGGCAACATTACATTTACTCATTTATCAGAAGCTCTTATCCAAAGCGATTTACCAGTGAGGGACAACAAGTACAAGTACGACATCTATTCAGCAAGTTAGGGAGATCAGGTAAAGAGATGCAGTGAACGTGCGTGGGAAGTGCTAGTTAGGCACATTAGGTTCTTCAAGGACCTGCTCAGACCTGGTATTAACGTGCGTCTTCAGCGATCCTATCACAAGTGGTCAGCTCTCAGTTCGTCATTTCACACCTGACTTTAAAATGCCACTCCACGTGTGTCTCCATTGATCGGATCTCACTTCCTGCTTTATATGCAAATTAACAGGTATGCAATGTTGTTTTTAGCCAATCAGACAGACGGGTCCATTGTCGATGTGCTTGTGTGTGTGAGTTAGAAAGAGACAGCGGGGCATGGAGGGGCTGAACGAATCATTGCTCTGCTCACAGCTCCACAATGAAAAAAGGTTTCATCTGTTTGAAATGGAAAAATATTTTCCGTTCATTATGAAGCTGTGTTGGGACTAATCAGACTCTGACAGAGGACGTCAGTAGAGTAGCTGGTCCTTCAGTGTGGACCAGGACACATTCATGTTCACACTGCTAAAAGAACTGGCCACATGTGGTCCACACCACCTCCAAATGTGCTCTGAGTGATCAGATCGCCAATGCGTCCTCAATGCATCTTGGTGTGTTCACACCTGAGCTTAGAGGTGAACACTTGACGGATGCTAATACCTGGTCTGAACAGGGCCCAAGAGTTTCTTGTGGATATAAAGGGACGCTCCTGCTCCAACAGCATTCAGGGAACCACAGACTAGAACAATTTGGACTCAGATAGTCTTGTGTGCAGGGACGGCGATGTCAGGCGACACTCCTTGAAGGAACACAGTGTCAGGCGGCCATGGGTAGCCAGTGGAGGTTTGATGAGTCACAGAATGACGTGTGCCCTTTTAGGCTAACCAGATGGGCTGCTGCATTTTGGACCATCTGTTAGGGTTTCACTGTGCGGAAAGGGAGGCCTGACAGTAGAGTGAGAGATAACCGAGGCCTGGACCAAGAGCTTGGTGGCATAGTGAGTCAGGTAAGACCTGAACAGAGAGAATGTAACAGAGGAGAGATGTGAGAGTTCACTCTAAAAAAAACATTTCAAAAGCATCAAACTGGCTCACGGAATAATGAGGGAAATAAAAGAAAATGAAAGTAATCTTGTTTCCATTGTTTTTTTTCCAAGCTCTTCAAACCCAGAGCACTAACCAAGACATTTTTATGATCCAGAATCTGTACATAAATCTGATCAGGGAACTCAATGAGGAAGAAAACAGGCAGCATATTGGAAAGATAAATGAGGTACAGGTTTCCTTGGCGCAACCGTTGGCTCTATGTGCAGCACATCTGGCTCGGCAGGCTCTAAACACCTGACGTATGAACTCCCCCGTGTGTCTGACTCAGTGGCTTCATGTGTCTGAGTGTGGACTGATGAGTGCCTCTGTTATTGAGATGGAGTGGAAGAGGAGGAGGAGGAGGAGGAGGAGGAGGTACTTCTCGCTGTCGCAGGCTGCCCATTTCTGGTGATAAAGTTAACTGGCAGATGCATTTGGAGACAGCGAACGCCTGGCAGCGCAGGCAGGAGAGGAGCACTCTGCTGACACACAGTTATACTCAAGTCTCTCACACACACACACACACACACACACACACACACACACACACACACACACACACACACACACACACACACACACACACACACACCAGGTACGGTAAAATAGAAGAACTGTTGTGTTGTAATAGGGAAAAGAGTGAGATGACAGGTGATTTATGTTGCATGTTTCTAGTGAACATGTGATTCTTAGTTGAGTAGAAACATGAAACTTTCCTGGTTGAATCATCAGCACAAAGACGAATAGTTGTTGTGCTGGAAAATATCTGGAGAGAAGCCAACTGCAACTCCCAAGTTGCATTTCAGTAGCCAGCATCCAATCACAAAGTTTGTGTGTGCAGCTAACGGTGAGCTAAAGCTAATGATAATCACTGTGATTTAACTGGTTCATTAAGTTTCTGCAGTTAAAGACCTGTTCACTTTCACATTCTGCATCAGTTTAGGATGAATTTAACCACGATTTGTTCCCACGGTTACAACAAAGTGTTGAATTTGATAGAACTCAATAGCTTCAGTGGAGGTTGAGGCTCCACTGAAGCAGCTGCCATCTCTCTTTCAACCACAACCTGTTGAGCTCGATGTTGGTGTTGTTCTGAAAACATCTCAAACAAACTCATTGAACTGATGATTACAGAACAAACACACACGCTTAGTTTTCCTCTGCCACGGTGTAAAACCAAACCCAGACATTAAACGCAACATCTCAGCTTTGTAAACGGCGACATGATGAAGATGTAATTAACAGCTCTCACCGAAAGGCACAACCCCCTCTTCACCCCCCCAACCCACCCTTCAACATCCCACCTCTACTACCTGTCTCTGCATCCGCTCTCCTCCTCTGTCAGAGTCTAAATACCACACATAAATAATGCAAAAGCTTTCACATCTAAGCCCTCAGCTCGGTTTCCTGCTCAGATGAGCCGCCAACAATGGAAAGGACAAGAGGCTCAGAACAGGAGGCATGGAGGAAGGAGAGAAAAAAAAAACTTTGGGTTCACCTTCAGAAGACTTGGAAGGAGAAATGGGGCTGACATTTGCTGGCGGCTTATAGAGGCTAATAATAATTAGCGGATATGTTATAGAGCCATTTCCACTGCCAGTGTAAAAGTTAAATTACATATTTAACCACCAACATCAACCTCTGGGCTCCAGCTGAGTGATGTGTTTTATGTCTTTGTCGCGTGCGTGCGTGAATTGCAGCTTTATGTTAATGTCATTATGTCTTTAGGATCACAAGGAAAAATCTCAACATTCCTCTTCTTCTGAAGCTGCATTTAAATTTAACAACCTCCACAAATACAGAACCTAAATAATAAGTAAATACATTAAAGTATAACAGGCTGCTGTTTAACTTTATGAGCTCATATTCAGGGAGGTAATCTACTGCACAGGACTATTAGATAAACAGGAAGACACAGTCAGTTTAATAATTTGACGAGAAAAAGAGCAAAGCAGTTTTCAGGGTTTCATGCAGTGTATTACAGCAGGAAGAAGTTACACTGAAAATGAAACGAAAAATCAACCTTAAGGTAAAATGAGCAGAGGCAGCAGCCACATATTTATTAAGTGAGGCTACTGTTTACCCTATCACCTTAGAGCCTGAGCATGTTTGAAGCTGGGAAAAGAAGAAGAAACAGTGAGTTGCGGATGTGTGAGGAAAATCAGTGTTAAAAGGTCCATGTAGTCTAAAGGTAGATGTCCCTGTGTTGTTTGATTATAGATCAGGTCTAGGTTCTATATTAATACTGTAAAAGTATCAAAGCCTCAGTCCACAGAGAAATGCACACAGCCTGTATTCAGAAACTGAGCTTTTAAAGCAGCCGTCAGGACTTCCTGTAACTTTGTGATGTCACAACAAAGCAGTCACCAAGCCCCGCCCACCTGGACCGACCATCCAAACTTGCAGGATTTGGTTTCTCTGAGTGTTTACCTGAAATCTGCTATATTTTTATTGGATCACTCAGAAAACAGTCAGCCAATCAGAAGAAAAGGCTCTGAGCATCCTCTCTTCTGATTGGCTCACTGACCTGTTGTTACTAGAGCTCCAGAGAGAAGCCTGAGAGAGGAGATGTAAAACTACACTGAGATGGTTTTTGGTACTTAAAACTACAAGTATATCTTCTTATGGGTCAATGCTTCAAATAAAACACAGGAGAAGAGAAATATGGAGCTTTAAAAATGTAACTACAGGTCTGTGAACTGTGGAAATGTATGTGAATCCATGTTACAGCACATCTCAACAGACAAGCAGAAAGACACAAGCAGTGCTGATGGTCAAATCCTAACTTACAGATGGGCATGTTTAATTACATAATACGGTCTAAAGTAACCACCACGGCTAACCCCCTTCACAGCTTCTGACTAGAGCGTCTTACCGAGTTGGTTCCAAGGACCTGCAGGTCCGGCTCTCTGGACTCCAGCAGCTTGGCGACCATGTGCAGGAAACTCTCCACGAAGGGTTTAATGCTCTGAGAGTGACAGGCCATCAGCAGCTGGTCCAGAGCCTCCATGGCTATCACCACGTACCTGAGAACAAGTGATCAGGGCGCTTTAAGCTCAATCACACACAAAGTCCTTTTTTTCCCTCAGACAGGTCAGAGGTCAGGTTCATGTGTGATGCAACCAGCTATTTAGCTACTTAATTGTTATTTTCTTTGTTGGTCTTTTTAAAAAAGAAAGAGAGACACAATCTCCTTTTTAAAAATGACTAAAACAGAAGAACCATTTCACCAGAGTATTATTCTGTACTGAAGCCAACTCATTAAATTAGTGTTAATTAGCTGCTGTTGACTAAATTTGCCAGTGATTGATTTTCCCCGGCTGCTCGACTGTAAATCAGTGTCACTGCACGCTGCATTCAGCTGCTAACAGACACAACAATTTCATAAACACAAGTGTGAAAGTTCACGATTGTCTGTGCAGAAAAATGTACATTCTTCCAACATTAGTTGCTTTTGAAAATGACATTCAGTCCGACATCTGTGTTGACTCTGAAAAATCTTATCCGCCTGCTGAACTTGATAGTCACTATCACTATCAGCTGAAGTGTTTTAGCAGAACATGAACATGAACAGTGAAGATGACCTTTGACCTTTCGGATATAAAGTGTCATCACTTCATCATTTTATCCTTGTAGAAAATTTGTGTAAAATTGTGTCATAATTAGTGTATGAATTCGTGAGCCTGATTTGTGAGGCCACAGTGACCTTTGACCACCAAAACAGTTCATTCTTGAGTCCAAGTGAATGTTTGTACCAGATTTGGAGATGTTACTGAGACATCACGTTCATGAGAATGAGACTGACGACCTGAGAACATGACGTCTCCGGCCACAGCTGTCACCGTCCCGTATCTGGGTTTGATATCTTGGACGAATAAAGAGCGTGTGCTGCACATTTAATGACATGAACTTCTAGGAGCAGATTATATCAGTTTGCTCCATCTGGGAGGCGAAAGCTTTGCCAGATAAAAAAAAAAAAAAGCCTCGGGGGTTTGAGTGACCCAACGAACCCGAGCATGTGGACACGTCACTTTGTTGGACGGACGGCGTTTGTCAGACGAAGCCGCGCGGTTCTGTAACGAAACGCGGGCGAGTACAGATGGAGGAGAGAGAGAGAGAGAGAGAGAGAGAAGGGAGAGAGAGACGTTTTCTCCGTGACTGTCGGCTTCTGGGAATAAAAATCACAGCCAATTAAACACGGTTTCTGACATTATAATCACTGCATTGATTTGGTGCTGCCAGTCGTCTTTCAGAAATACATGAGGGACGTTTTTATCTTTCCACTCATTTTAAAAGCAGGAAGCGCTAAATGGTTTAAAAATTCACAGAACCCATTCTGATTAACTGATGTTTTTTGAATGCATAACATTCATTTTGCAGATGACTTTATCCAAAGCCAGTAAGAGGTATTTGGTCTGCCTATGACAGAAAGAGCCGGGGATCGACCCACTCTTCCACCTGGGCATTTTGCAGTTTGCCGTTTGGTGGTGACAAACATGAAATAAAAACCATTTGAGAGCCTAAACCTTTGGTTTTGATTGTAAATCATTCTCTTTACCCCAAGGTTCATTTCTAAAAAGAAAAATAAATAAGAAAATCAATAAACGTTAAAAAGAAGTTGAACTGAACTGAGAATGTTGACAACTGTGCTTGTTTTTCCAGCCATATCCAGTTTCAAAGGCAAAGGCTGTGATTAACAATAAAAGTCATGGGTTTAAGCTCTTAAATGGTCTTTATTTCATGTTTCTATCTAGTTCGGAGGCTGAGAAATTAAGATTTCAGCACATGTCAGGTTTTTCATAAAGCCTTGAGTTTTTAGGAGGCCGTGTTCAAACGGTGTTGAGGTGTTAGAGGACGCCTTAGATCTTCATGGGCTAACTGCAGCTGTTTCGTTCCTCTATGAGGTTGGATTTATACCACACCAACGTCAACATGATCTGAGTAAAATCCTTCCTTTCCTCATAAATAATAACTTAATCTGTGAATAACAACAGACACACAGTCGGGGTCAAAGGTTGCTCACCCATAGCGGTGTCGCACGACATCTCTGCTCAGCCTCTCGGCCAGGTACGCTCCAATCCTGTCCAGCTTCTCTGGAGCCGACACAGCATAGAAGGTCAGCTTCTCCATGTCAGATTTACTGAGTCCATCCTGGAGATTAAGAATAAAAAGAGAGGTCAACATTCATTTGCTTTAACTGTTAAAATATTCTGTCAATATATGCAAAACAGAAATGTTTAGCCTGAACCCAAGATGATGCTGCCAGGTTTGTGCAGCAACAAGGAGGGCATCCACAGTTGCAAAACTTTTGACAATGACAATGAATATTTTAATCAGTTTCAACTTCAACGAATGTACCTTTAAAATGAGAGTTATCAAAGTTCATGCATCAAGACACCATTTTCTAAACCCTGCTCGGTCTCTGATGGTGACATTAAAACTAACAGGAGCAGCAAATGGCCTGTGAATG
Organism: Seriola aureovittata; assembly: GCF_021018895.1. Lineage (NCBI taxonomy): Eukaryota > Metazoa > Chordata > Actinopteri > Carangiformes > Carangidae > Seriola > Seriola aureovittata. Next base: position 2,700,702 of record NC_079375.1, read on the forward strand.
TGTTTGATTTGGTTCTTCTGCTCTGATGACACGACTCAATCAAACCACCACAGATCACCGCTCAGGAAAATCAGAGACTGAAACTGCACATAATTAGAAATCATTCAAAACACAAGTCAGACTCAGTCATAATACATTCATTTACTTTTTCTCCTAATGAAAAAGGGAAGTACATTTTCTTGGAAACTCATGGACTGAACTTCAGCATCATTCTGTACAACAGACATGAGTGTATTGCTGCCAGGTGTCATACATAAAGAGGGGGGAGTTAATGCATCTTTCCCCTGAGTCTTTTCAGCTCCTCTGACTCTCAGCGACTGATAATTAATTTGACAAGGTCTCGACCAGTCGAGCATTTTGATTTCCCACCGCACAGGTCTGCTTACGCCACAGAGAAGATGTGGGGCTGGGACGAGAAAATAAAACAAAATGCACCGTCGCGTACGGGACAAACCCTGCTTAGTGTTTTAATTAACAGGGGTCAAGGAAGCGGGTGATAATAACTTGCTGTGGCCCAGTTATCAAAGCCATGTCAAATTTTTAATAACCTGATTCATTAGAGTCGGAAGCGTTCACGTGGCTAAGTGGTTGTCCAATTATTTTCTGTGTTGTGGCGGGGAGGGTCTCTGGTGGTGGAGGAGACGTTGGGTTCCAGCAGCACTGTGATAACGACTGGGCACCAGACACAGTGTTGATACACTGCTGAAGGTCCAGACTGTCTCCTGCATGCTGTCAGATGTTAGAACAGATTCTCAGATATTCAGATTCACTGGGATAGACCTTTTTTCTCTTTGGTAAATGTTTTTTGGGATTTTGTCCCCATCAGAGCAAAACAAAGGAGGCAGTTTGTCCATCAAAAACTTGAATCAAGATCCATTAAAACTGTAAAACTGTGGATACACATGGTCCCTAGAGGATTTACCACATTGATTTTGGTGACCACCTGACTTTTCATTAGGATCCACCATCAGGTTAAAATTCACCCTTGACCAATTATTTGGTTCAGAAGAAGTTTTCTCTAAAACTAAATTTGTACAACTTAATGCACTTCAAGTAAGATTAAAATTCATGGTCACCAGAGTTTTTCATCCAACGGATGGATGGACTTTTATTACTAATCATGAAGCACTTTGTAACTGCTGTTTTATAAATAAAGTTTATTATCATTATTATTATTATTATTATTATTATCAATGTTGAAATTGATGGTCACCAGAGGATGATCCCAATGTTGAGTTTTTCATCCAACACCGACCAGAAGACAAACTGTCATTTAACATACATAAGACACTGACAATGACATCGCAGATTTTCCAGATCACTGTCCTGCTCCCCAGAGGATGAACCTTTTAGAGTTTAACTACACCGTGGGTTTTTCTCTAGAGCCACGCTCAGTTGCACATTTTCACCCTACAAGTGGTAAAGTCCTTAAGATCAACAATGTGTTTATTATATCGCTTTCAGACTGGACGTCATGAACACTGCAGCCTCGAGAGGACACTAGTGGACCTTCCATTTAATGGTAGGTACATATGTAAAAAACACACTTGGTGGTTGACAAGGTGCATTTAAAATTCACACCTTATTTTGCCTGTATGTATAGCATTTGAAAAAGTTTAACTTTAATTTGAAAGATGCTATAATCAGAAAGAAATTCTACACATTGGGGGCTATACTGTCCCTGTGTCTTACTGTCATCTAACTGAGCATTTGCAGGGCCTGCAGGTACTTACTTTGGGGTCCTCAGGGAAGATGTTGTCCACCAGGCGTTTGTACCTCGGCCTCAGCGGCCCACAGCAGCCACACACTCCTGCAACAAACACCAGAGACGTGACCGTTAGCAGAGGTTAGCTTCCTGACATTCTGTAAGTTAGCGGCTGTCGTCGGGTCTGAAAATCCTCCAGGAGGAAAATTCACAACAGAGAAAAAAAGATGCATGAAGCCTAGACACAAGAAACTAATGACTGTAGTTACTCGGCTTTACAGCATAATGGTCCTGAAAACACTAAAAAGATCTTGAATTTGCTCCCAAAAATGCCAAGACTTAAGATACATGTCCTTATTTATTATACTGGCAGTCATAGGCATTTTTGGTGAATTTCATTGAGATCTTATTTGATATTTTTGTCTTTTCTAATTTAAATTTTTCTATTTTAGGTTTTTTGTGGCAACATTCATCATTCATCTTTCCTTGGTGCAAGAACACGATGTACATTTACATCCAGTAAAACTCAAAGTCAAACTTCCCCATGTGTGCACAGATTAGCCGAATGTTCCTTCCTGATCAGTGACTGTGACTGTCAGAGCAGTGTGTTCGGTGAAATGTCAGCGTTTTTGTGTCTGGAGGAGCAGCAGACCACAACTGAAAGGTCACAGCAGCATTCAGCTCCTCTGACAGACGATCAATGAGGGGAGCCATTTAGCATCAGAGACCAAACTTCACCCACTTCAAAACAAACATTTCAAAAGAAACACACAGAATCACAAATGGTGCCGTGATATTTACACGCTTAAATGCTTAAGATGTCAATTTATTTGGGTTAAATGAAACACTGATTTTCAGTCGATGATGTCCAAAAAAAAAAAATGGACTGTTAATAAATTTAACATAACAACAATAACTAAACTGCCTCAGAGCTTCGTCTATATTTTCCTTAAAGCTCCATATCTTCCTCTTCTCCTGTGTTGTATTTGAAGTGTTGATCCATAAGAAGATATATCAAGGTTGGATGGTGGGTCCAGGTGGGCGGGGCTTGGCTGAGAGCGGTGACTGCTTTGTTGTGACATCACAAAGTTCCAGAAGTCCTGACGGCTGGTTTTAAGGCTCAGTCTCTGAATACAGGCTGTGTGCATTTCTCTGTGGACTGAGGCTTTGATACTTTCACAGTATTAATATAGAAGCTAGACCTGATCTATAATCAAACAACATCTACCTTTGTATTATATGGACCTATAACAGCCACTATCTTTTAATTATTTTTATGCAGAAAACTGCAACCAGTTCATTGCAGGAACTGGTTGAACTTGCAGTGATTTTTGAAAATGCTAGATTATAAATCTCTGGATAGATCATAAATTTGTGGGATTGTAAAATGCAATATCACTTAATCATCAGTAAAAAAGGAAACAGTCTGTTTAAACACTGCCAATGCAGTATTAAAAGTATTAAAAACATGCTGAGTAGGCTTCCCTTGCAGGTCCACAAATCCTATGTTAACTCCATTCATCATCATTACCTATAAGAGTCACCTTTACCTGCTCAGACGAAAATTTAATTTAGTGAGGTGGGGGCGTTTATTTCCCAAGAGCCAATGTTCAGACAGTTTACATAGCTCCCAGTGCACCCATCACCTTACATAGAAACCTCTCAGGCAAAGTTAGGTCACCTTAACACCTCCAGAGTTTATTTCTTAGCTGACGTGCAGCAGAGTTTGACGGCAGCCCCCAGGAGTGTGGAGATTAATCAACTTCACAAAGGCTTGTATCAGCGGCTTGTCGCCAAGGCAACCTTTCCAGAGCTGTGGCTTTAAAGCGTTCATTATGGATTCTGCAATTACCTGCCACATGAGGGCACGCAGCGGCGGGGGGTGGGGGAAGCTGCGGCGCGAGTATTAGAGTGACCGGGACGAGTTTAATGGAATTCAGCTCCGAATGTGAAGGCAGAGGAACGTTCACAGGAAGTGACTGAAATGTGAGACAACAACGAGGCTGCGGCCGGTTCACCTGACAACGCGGTGTCACTTTACGGGACGACAATGAGGACACAGTCAGTGATGTGGAGCCACTGAAACCAGGTTTAGCCCTTTGGGAGCTGCAGACGTAGATGTGCTGACGTCACCAGCGAGTGAAGGAAAGTAGTACCTGCTGCAGTTTTTGGAAATAATGACACCGGTAAACAAGGACTGTTACAACTACAGCTGTTTGTGTGTATTTTAAACTTCACTTGAAAACTCTCATTAGGAAACAACAGCTTAGCTAGCACACAAAGTATTTATTAGCTGTTGTTATCTACTCCTTGTGATGGTTTTAAATTAAAACTAAAAAGCTATTTTGGCTATTTGTCTTGATACAAATTCAAAATCCAAAATAAAAATCAAAGGCCACTGATGAATCATGGGAGATGTGGCTTATACTTTGTCCAAACAAAGCCACTGCATTTTTCTTTTGGTTGTTTTATCCAAACACGCAAACAAACAGAACAAAGGCATCATGTTTCCCGCTGTTTCTCCTGCTCTAGTAGAAAACCATAGGTACCAAGCACCCACAGTGTTACCAGAATAAACTAAATACTAGTTAAGTAAAACTAACTATTCTAAACAAGCCAATAATATAAATAAACTAATGACTATCATGAGAGAAGATAATCAAAAAATAAAACAAATGAAAGTAATCCAAACTCAGAACAAATGCATGACTAATCAGACAAAGCAACAAACAAACTAGTAAACGGCTCCTACAGGTAAAGCCTCAGGATAATTCAAGGATCTGAATACATCAAACAATTCATTCATTCACCATAACTAAAGTGTGATTTCAGCTTATGAGCTGCTGTTATTTTTTTTTTTTTATGCGTATCTGAATTAACTGTGGTGTGATTCTGCATGGAGGAAGTGAGTCAGTTTATTTTGCGGTACAGAAGGTTCCGTACTGGACATTTTGTTGCCATGTCGACGTCACCCGTGTTGAAAACCCATCCACACTTCATCTTCAGCTTACGCTAATACGGATACACGTTTGCTAAAAATGCCAGCGTCCTACAGTTATTTTGTCTTACAGTGGGTGGTAGCAAATTTTGGCAAGAAAATATGGAAAATCTGTTGAAGTGAGCTAATTGCTTTGTGAATTGATCCAGAATCATTATATTCTTAGATAAATGAAAAAAAAAAACTTACTAAACAATTAAAAAAAAAAAAAGTAACTGGGTTGAAAACGTTTAATTTTATTTTAGGCCAAATTACACCAAAATTATGGAGAGCTGACATTTTTATTTACAACTCACTACCCTCACACTTGAGAAGGTAATCATGCATAAATGTAAACACACACACACACACACACACACACAGCAGAGTCACAGCATGTGTGTATGTAGACGTTGAAGATGAAGTGAAAACACCTGGGTGGCTGCGGCTCCTCCTGCGCGGGGCATTCAGGGACGGCAGATGGATCGGCCCGAGGACAGAGCGGGCGGAGAGGAGGGTGATGTGACAGCTTTCTATTTTCATCCTCATTACTCTGCCTCTGATTCGCTCCTCCACAGCCACTCAGGGTGAAAAGGAATCAGCCTTAATAGGAGTTTGGTTTAAGTGTCTGAATGATTGTGCGTGTGCAATTATGATATAATACCGCTTACTGCCTGAAGGTGAACTAAGCTTCTACACGGCGCCAAGAAAAATGGGTGAACCCATCTGGTAACCAAACGATCACGTTTGTGTGTGTTTCCAAAGCCCAGTGTCTGGGCAGTAACGTCGCTACCATAGACTGTCGATAAAGATGGACGTAGCCTCCATGATGTCACCCACAGGTTTCTGAAGAGTGGTTTTGAAGCTCAGAGTGAGCTGCTCCACCGTCATCATCTTGGCAGTGCCTGACTCCGCCCCTAACGCCGAAGTCTCAGCTTTTTGTGTGGAGCTGAGACGTTACTACATACCGGTTTGTGGAAAGCATACGCTCACCCACCGGCTATTTGTAAGTTTTCTCTGCTGCCATACATAGTTTGTTGCCTGAGAGGGTGGTGTTGATTATCGCTTGACAAGAGCTTCGGCCATCGTCTCATTTACAAGACAAGAGGGTATAATACGCCAGTGACTCAGTATTAGGAAGTGACGAGACAGGCCAGGGCTACCTCTTTAGCATGCTAACTTCAGTACAAATGGAAGCAAAACAAGAGGGTTGCTTTCCACAAATGGAAACAGCTGTTGGTGAGTAAAGGAATGATGTTTGATGCTGAGCTTGCAATGTTTCTTCTAGACTGGTAAGTAAGCAGTTGCTAATGCTCACGTTAGCTATGCAGCAATAATAAAACCTAGAAATAACTACGTTGATAACAATATAGAGTTATATAAAAGTTCACCCCTCATGAAGGAGGAAATTATATATAGAGACCAAAACTGTTTTTTGACCAGGCTGTAAAAATGTTTATTTCTGCTGTAAAGTTGGACATTTTAACATGGGAGTCTATGGAGACTCACTGTTGGAGCCAGACTCTAGTGGTCATTAGAGGAACTGCAGTTTTGAGAACTTCAGTGTTGGCTTCATTTTCACCCACTTGGTCGAAGAAGTAGCAGTGTTACCAGTCCAACTACATTACTCATTAGCATTATGGTAACAATGCCTACTTCTGAATCAAACAGCTTGTCAGTTAGGATGCTCTTTGATGGATCAGGTAGCGCTGTAGCTTCCATACACACTATGTTTTTACAAACATTTCTGAAGCTTTATGTAGTATTTTCAGTTTTCTGAAAACTGAAAACACTACTTTACATGAATGGATACTGAAAATAACCATTAGCTGCAGCCCTATATTACAATTACAGTATTTTTGATCATTTTACAACGCTTTGGCTTAAAGTGTAAACCAAATGCATTTCCTATGTTCCCGAATTGACTGCATTCAGCCTCGGTCAGTGTCTTTGTTTGTGTAGAGGCACCAGTGGAACGAAATGAATGACAGCGGCTCCAAATTACATTAAAAGCCATTCTGGCTAAGAGCATCATGGCTTCAATACTGTAGAAGAGGTGATGCATCAATTTGAGCGTCCAGCTATAGATCTGCAGAGACGGCTGCATAATCACAGCACAGAGAGGGCCTCCGATCGAGAGATTGTGGTGGTCACGCGGACTGATAAATTACACCCCAACACAACAAACTCAGCTGGCTGAGAAAAGGCCATTACAGAGGATCAAATCCATCATCCTGCTGCGACGAACACAAAGGCAGAGAGAAATTAATACAAATGCAGACACTTACGCAAACGCATGCTCCTGCGTGTACTGACATTTCCTTGGAAGTACGTACAAAAGCAGGAGATTCACGGACCTGAACATGTTTTACAGATAAACAGTTTACATTCACACACACACACACACACACACACACACACACTATCTCCATCTACAGTGGATTTAAATGTCTTGTTAACATCTGTTCTCATCTGAGTTGCACATTGGGTAGAGATTTTTCATCACGGAGCAGCCTGCTGCACAGCCCTGACCAGCACCTGAGTAGAGTACTAACATAATCTTTATTCTTTATTGATTCCCAGAGGAGACCTGGATGACCATGAAACACACCAAACACTGAATAAATAGACCAAGTGGAAAACTACTGAGAAACCAACAAGTAGCCTACACAACTGCTTTTACCCCTTTATGCCCTTATTTGCATTAATTATTTTTATCTCATTCTGTTGCTTTATGTTGTTTTAGTGCCTATACCCCCTTTTATTATCCTGCTTACATTGCTTACATCATCTTACTTCTTACTTTGGTCTTCCTGGTCTCAATTTACTGTATGTTGTCGGGTTCTTGTGTTGCTTGTGTTGCTTGCTTCTGCCATTGTTCTCTTGTATGTTTGTGCTTTTAGGTCAAAGCACTTTGTAAACCCTTGTTTTTAAAAATGTGCTATATAAATAAAGTAATTATCATGCTTATTATTCTTATTATTATTATCATTACCACAAAACTGAAAGGAGCCATGGTTGACTCAACCTAAAATGTACAGTTGATGTGTAACTGAATAGTTTATATTAATGTAATAACGTGGATCGTTATATTACTGCAAAAGTACAGTAATTACTGCAGTATTGGCCAACATCAGCAATGGGCATGTGTTGACTCTGAATGCTTCATTTAAGACACATTACAGGAAGTTCTTGGAAAGGAACATTTCGTCAATGTCAACAATAATCACATGGCAACGAAAAACCTAAAGATAGAACAAATGTTGAAAACTTGTATAAATACAGAAGCAAAATAAATTAAAAAAAAATAGACTGTTTGGTGGAAGTGTTTCTAAATATCATATAATACCATGCAAATTTTGCATTTGACTCAACTGTGACCCAGCGCATTGTATTATTTGTGAAATCTACCAATACTGTTGACATCAGCAGGGATAGAATCTTTTGAAATTTTTAAATAATAATTTTAGTTCAACAAATTTCAACTAATTTCTAAATTGTTAAATACTGTTCAAACATATGATTATGAATCTGACATTCAGCTTCATAGTGTTCAATGCCTAGCGCTACGGACAGGGATCAATTCCTAAACCCTACAATTCAATATCTGAGTTTCAGGACAAAATCAGAGCAGTAGCCCACTTTAATATCAACATGGTCTTCAACAAAACATGACCCAACACAAAGCAAAAAAAAAAAAAAAGAAAAATTTTGCCTAAATAAAATAAAGGCTAGATTATGCTTTCAATCAGTAAATAAGGAAAATATAAATCTGATCAAACCTTCACTGCCTCTGTTTTCAGCATCTGTTGCACCTAAAATTTTCATCTGTTCGCAGTAAGTATTGAGGTTTGATGCCAAACACTGCAGAGGACGGGACAGGTTAGGTTCGGGTTAGTTAGCTGATAATGGTCGATTTTTTACTTGAGGTTAAAAGAGAGGTTTGTTTCTTACAGCGTTTGTTTTTTTTGTCCGTTTCATATGATTTTCAATTCATTTTAAACATTGTTGTAATGATGTTTTTGCTAAGAAGTTCCTCTGTTTGAAAAGTGCTATCTAAATAAACCTGCCTTGCTGACTAATTTTAAAAATTGGCTCAAATAAACAGTGTGAACGTGACCAGACGGAGGGTCATCTTCTGACCTACCAGAGTTCAACAGGCCTCGTCTGTTTGAGGCTCGGCTGTAGTTGAAGGCTCCGTCAGCCTCAGTTCGAGGCACCTGCCTGTACCTCCTCAGGATCCTCCGTCTCAAGTAAACGCAGAAAGACGGCATGACTGGAGTAACTTTAATTTGATCCAAACTGTGGTCCTCACAGGTCACACGGCGTCAACATGGAGTCTTTAAGTCACAAAGGTACGACTGGTTCTTCAGACCTTCACGAGGTCTTCTTTTGCAGGAGTGAATCCGCCTCAAGTGAATCGTGCTGATGTTGATTTCACCCACAACAGAAGAGGAGGTTCCATAAATCAACCAGGTAAGAACATCAAAGCCTCAGCAAACAACATCGCAGCTTCACCTCCCCACGGATTCCTCCGGCCACAGGTTCTTTAGAAACATCCTCTCCTTGATGGACTCCAAGCTCAGCCAATGGGACGTGGGCTCGGGCTGCGCGTCTGTCAGCGTCCGGGATTACCCTTCATTCTGACAGAGAAGACGAGACGCCGCTGGGTCTAATGTGGGCCTGTCTGCAGCGGCTCGGGTTACCGGCCTCTGTGTTCAGAGGAAAATGTGATCCAGCACAGAGACGACGAAAAAACCTGGAACCAAATGGGCCTCGAAGTTTCTGCGGCTTCACGTTCTCAATAACCTTGGAGAATGTGCTCACAGGAACAGAAAGATAAGTGATACTAACTCTTTCATTTACAGTAACTAACCTGGCTACTGTTGGCTCTCTGCAGAGGCTTAAATCTCATGTAAAGAAGGAAACTCTTTCCTCTCTCACATGTGAAAGGATTAAAAATCAACATTATCATATGTTGTCATAAGTAAAGAGCAGGTTATTTGCGAAATTCAGATTCATTTACACACACCAAAGCTTATTTATTCTCTACATTACAGAGCTCGTGTTTTCACTGAAATCTCCCTCACAATGCTCCAGGAAAACACAAAACCTAAAATCACATGTGCCAGCTTTAGTTCGAAAGTATGGAAAGAGGAGTAGTTATTGTAAATTTAGGCTCTAAATTTCTACACTTATCTGATTTCACGCAGTAAACCAATCTCTAATGTAAAGATGGAAAACACCTTAAGTGTTCAGTATTAACCGTGGTTAACTGTGGTTGTATGTCTCCACCAACCAGTCAAGTTGCAGGAAACATGGTCACAACCTCCCTTTTCTGTTCAGTTACAGCATCGAATAATGGCCAGCGTATTTGCAGACCATTCTGATGTCGCAGTGAAGTTGACCTTTGACCTTTTGAACATCCTGTTATTTGTCACCCTGACCTTTACCTTAGACCTTTCACCATCAAACTCTTAGAGGTTCATCCTTGAATGTTGATGCTATATTTGAAGAAGTATCCTCAAGACATTACGGAGATATCACATTTACCAGAATGGGACGGACAACCCAAAAACATAATGTCGCCGGTACATTGGAATCCTTAAGTATTTTAAAAGCAAGTTCTCCAGTACTTTAACTCAAACAAAATTTGACTGAACAGCTTTCACCTGTATTGGAGTCATATTTGACCAGGAGGATCTATATTTTCATTTAAGTAATGAGGCTGTGTACCTGTCCATGTTTGATGTGCCTCAGTGTCAGTTACTGTATCCCTGGTTTATGGTAATAATCTCTTTTATTTCCTTACAGACACGTTTTAATAGTTTTTTTCATCGGCTGTCATAAACACTGTCTCGCATCAAGCCTGCACACAACATCCAGTTATTCATTAAGAGTAAGAAGTGATCATTATTACATCTATGACCTTGCATACCAAAAATGTTCACTTTAATAAAAGCAAAAAAGACTTTTTCTATGGATAATTCAACTGCATGTAGACGATTCACATCAAGTCAGTCTAGATGCTGATAGTTGGTTATATTTTATGTCTCCAAACACTACTTCCATCTTTCCTCCAGTCGTAAGTATCCACACAGACGGCCACAACCACACACACCACAGTAAATCTCACCTCCAGTAGCGCTGTGTGCTTTAATCTGCACCTAAACCGTCTGCGAGGAGCGTAATCTACAAGATTAAAGAGCGCCCTCAGCCCTCCTGATTAATTCCCCGGCCTTTGACGAGCAGATGAAAGCCATAACGCCGTGCTCACTCCACACTGTCGATCCGTGGCCTGACAACATCGTCCCCACACACGGGGCGCCTCTTGTTCGGCTCAAGTCTTTGGAGAGGAGTGTGCGAGTGAAGCTACTTGTCGTCCGGCAGCAAAAGGCTGAAACATACTGTAGTGTGCAACTCTGAAGGTGTTGTAGATCCGAGTCGGACCACAGACGCGATACAGAGGCAAAAAAATCTACCGGAGTTACAATATCATTGTACATTTTATTACTGGGCGTAGGACGCGGCTAACAATTGTTTTCATTACCATTAAATCTGCTGATGATTTTTTTGGATTAATCAGTTATTTGTTTGGTCAATAAAATGTCTGAAAAGAGTGAATAAATTCTCTTTCCCATGGTCCTAGGTGACATCTTCAAATATCTTGTATTGTCTGATGAACGGACCAAAACCCAGACATGATCAATTTACAATGATATAAAACAGAAGAGCAGCAAATCATTATATTTAAGAACCTGGAATCAGGGGTATGTTCGGAAACGTGGCGATAATTTGATCAAAATAGTTCCCGGAAACAAAACCCACTGAAACACTGTGTGGTATTTCAGCGATAAAAATTAAACTTGACCCAGACTGAAGTTCCCAGACTAAACCCACACAGGACTCTGGCTACAGGAAGATCAACTTCAGGTTTAAAAAATGATCCAACTTTCCACATCTATCTCCAAAATGGCCCCTGTTGCTGTCAGAGCCACAGTGGAGCAATAAACATGAAGAATCACGACTCCACAGTTACAGAACAAAGTCAAACTTCTCCACTTAAAACTATCACAGTGATGGCTGACGAACGAGAGAGAGTCTCCTGATACTGATCCACGGCTGTGAGTCTGTGCCCGTTTGTTGTATTAACACATTCATACATGAATATCTGTTAAACACACATGCAAAAAAAAAAACCCTGTTATTTATGCGTTTTGCAAATGGCCAAAGTGTTTGCTTGCTTTGAAAATCATGGCCCTGAATGGCTGGTGGGCTCATTGACTTGCATTACCACATCCTGCTTTTGAACCTTGAAGGGTGCATGCACAAAAACAGATGATGACCCATAAATCCCCCCCCCCCCGTTGCTCTGCCTCGGCCCCAGCCAGACGGATATCTAAATTTATACTGCTTAAAAATCGCCTTTTGTTGTGTGAGGCCTGGAATTCTGGCCGGCTTCAGCAGGCTGTCAGCGGGATCATCTGACCGGACCCGAGATTTCTCAGCAAGGAAACTCCTCAAGGTCTCTTTTATAGTTTAGATTCTTCAACAGAAGGTGGACTGAGTGTGCAGTAACACAATGTTGAAAATGATCACGGTTGGACAGAAAAAAAAAAAAAAAAAACCTGGAAGCTTTGCTATGCAACTTATTTTTAAAAAACATTGGCAGCTCCAGAGAGAGACACATATGCTACGATACTCTGTACTTAGACTGTATTCAAATAAAAGGACTGTAACTTTCTGGTTAGTTGCACATTGAACCAAACACTAACTGAACATTTATTCATCCTGTTTGAAGGTGAATCCAAAACCTCCTTGAAACATCTGCTTCCATCAAGTCATCCAATCCAATTTACACAGGCCAGGTTAGAGGTCAGGGCTGCTTTACATTTACACTTGAGGCATTAAGCAGCTGCCTGTTATCCAGGTGATCAACAACATAAAGAATATTCAAGACCATGTAGTGGTATCAGTTTGTTGTAGACACAGTCTTCCTGTCATGAAGACGACACAGTCTTCAGCTACAGTTCTGGCATTTAGCTTTCCATTCCAAACGGCCACACAGTACACTTACCACCTGCGTCAAGTGTCTGTGTGTTTGTTAGTCAGTCAGCAGGATTACGCAGAACAGTACAGGACCGGTTGGCACCAAACTTGTGGATGGATGGGGGATGGGCCAGTGACAAACACATTACATTTTGAGGCAAATCCGGAAGATTTTTTATGAATTTGAATTTGCGTCATGTGAAGCCTGGTGTCACTCTCTGAGTGAACTTCTAGTCACTCACGGACTCATTCCAATGGACTATTCTCTCAGGACCTGTTTCTTGGCCCCGTTTGAAAACTCCTATTTTTGATTTAGAACATTAGCACTGCTGCTGAACTGAGACTGGCCATCACAAAACAAACAGCAGCACTGATGATTGACTCCAGTACTCAAAAGGTAATTTTGAGTATTTTATGTGCCTAAACCAAACTAAACTACAGAGGCGGCAGATACAAAAAGAGTCATATGAATCATTTTATAAACAAACTCCTGCAATTTTGGAAGCCACTCAAAATATCATCCTGCTGTTAGGAGCATCAGGAAGGACATTACAAAAAATATATTTTGTCTTTTTATTGCTTTTTGTCTTTTATCTGAGGTCATTGCTCTGTTGCATATTTACTTACTATTTACATGAGCTGGAACAATCTCCACAAGATAAAATCCAGATTTAAATCTCAAGAACTCACCTAAAGTATCTACTGTATATTGCACTCACCTTTATCCAGCCTTGGGAATCATGGAGCATCACATCTGAATCTTAAGTCGACAGTTCTACCCGATTCTTCCCTCAAGTTTCTCAAGTTGACTTTACTTTTTTGCTGGTGAACATATATTAAGACTACTAAGATTTCATGTCTCTTATTATAATATAGTACCTGTTCCACTTTGAGCCTCAGACAGAGGTTATTCATTGACATTTCCTATTATTCATACAGTAGAGGGATTTCAGATGGATTAGAGGGCATCAGATATTGTCGTCTTGAGCACATTCACCTTCCCTGTGGCACCGCCTTATGAACATTTAACCAGCGATCAGAAAACACTCTGCGCCTCGTGATAAATGTGTTATGTTCAAATTGAATTATGATCCAACTGTAGATAGTGGATTTGTTGCGGAGGCGGTGGAAGCTCAGTATTTCTCATTTAAATATTCATGCAGGGTAGACAAAGGGAGGAAATGGAAACTGAATCAGACGAAATCCCAGGTTTCACATTTCCTAGACGGAGGAGGAAAAACGCAGGCGGTGGAGGAGGAAGAGGAGGAGGAGGGTGTCACGAGAAATTCAAGCTCTTTGGAAGCGCTCAGGTGGGAAGGTATGACGTGGTGACACAAGTCCAAAATCTTGTCACCGCAAAAAGACAAAAGGATTGTTTCTCTCGAGCACAGTGAACTGAAATAACTGCACAAAGGTGAATTACCAAATAAACAAACTAATGTTCTTGTAAGAATTATGTGAAATCCTGATAAATTCACACAGTGAGGAAGCAAGTCAGAAGGAATACTGACATTGTAGTTGAAGGTTTCAGGTTTTGGCTCAAGGAAAAGAGTTCATGTACCCTCTCGGATAAAAAAAAATAAAAAAAATGAAACCCTTTTATTTCTTGGTGTATTTTAGTATGTCACTGCCTGGCAAAGGCCACGGCTCCACAAAAACAAGTTGGAGTTGTACAGAATTTAAACAAAAGGAAAATGCTTTTCAGGGTTTCTGCTTCTGGAGACGCTTGAGACGTCTTCCTGATTCACTTGATATGTGGCTGTGGACGTACCAATAAACTCAATGGTAAAGAACATTTGTAATACTGCACAATGCACAACGCAGCCTGGATGACAAAACAAAAGATAGATACTGAGCTCTAAAATTTCCCCAAAAGGGACGTGCAAAATTGCTGTATAAAAAAGGTTCTCAAAATGGATTCCAGTTGTTCTGAGAATTATGTTCTGGGTGTGAATGATACACCTTTGCATTCCTGCAGAGCCTCAGACCGTGTGGAGATGATTTTCACCACCATGGAAACAAGTGAACTGAAAGCTACAGACTGCACTTTGACAATGTCAGGACTTCATTACACTTTGATTCCACAAATATGATTGATCTAATGACATGATTTGTCCAGCCGTAAGGTTCCATTGGCAAATCATGGTTAACACATTAATGAATGCTTAAAGCTATCTCATAAAGTCCCCAAACAAACCATACTCCAGGGATTTTCTCCACCACGATAGGCGGAAATAAAGACATAATAATGACAGTATTGCACTATGCTATGTACTTTGTGGCTATGTAAATAAGTTTGTTGAAAGATACTGAAAAATGGGGTTAAATGTTAGTATGTGTTGAAATACCAACACTAGATTCAACAAACAAAAAGATGCAACAGTAATTATTCAGTCAATCCATCTGCCAAAACTATGACGACGTAAACAAGGATCAGGTGGTTGGCAGATTGAAAAATTGAATTTTCAGTTGATAGAAAAATACATACAAAAAATTTTGACATGCAGATCACCAACCAGGTCCTGACTGGATGCTTCCAGCAGAATAAGGCCCTCACATCCATTATCTCTACATGGTTTCTGGACAGTTTACTTAAATAAACTGCAAGACCGCCGGGTCTAAACACAACACAACACCGTCAGGACACCCAGTGGTGCATTTCCGGAAAAACTACAGGAACTGCAAGATGATAACATCAGGGACCCAAATGTTAAGGTTTGCCCGCTCAGGATTCATGCTGCTCTGGCGGACAGCAGGGGTTCAATTTAGTACCACAGTGAGGTCTAGCTTATAAATGGGGACCCCGGGAGTACATCCAGTGACATTTGGGCCTTTAGAAACACATTAGAACAGAAGCTCCCTTCTCTCCAGCTGGCTGTTTCATCAGTCTGCCACCAAGGGGTAGCCAACGCCGAACAGCTCGAAGAATGACTCCAATGGCCGAGCCGGGAGATCCATCAAAAGCAGCGGGGAGGGGGATGATTGCAGCGCTGGCCCATCCATCTCTGAGCGAATTACAGCCACTGCGAGGGAGAAATCAACCGGAGAAGGGAGGAGGAAGCCAGGGAGAGGAGGACAGGAGAGAAACAGTGAGAAGAAAGGGAGAATATTAAAGAGTCAAGAGAAAAGGAGAGTGGAGGATATGAGGAAGGAAGGATGACAGGGATGAAGTGCAAAGGACATGGACAGAGGGAACAACGGAATTGATGATGGAATAGATGAGGCACAGGAGGGGAGAAAATCGACAGAAGAAAGGAGATATAAAGAAAAAAGGAAAAGAAATGAATTATAATGAGAAGGAGGGAAAGACCCACGGGGAGTTAGAAGGAGGAGGACAAGAAGCAGGGAAGGATGGATGGAATGAGGGGAGGATGTAGATGGTGAGAGAGGAGACTGGTTAGGCTACAAGGTGACAAATGAGCCCAATATAAAGTCTGTTCTCCCACCTCCATCCAGCCGCCATCCTCCCCTCCGCCTCCAGACGATGAATTTGTGAGGAGGCCGAGGACAAAGACATCGATCATCAATCTGATGTCCAAAAACAAACCCCGGGTCTACAGACAACCTCGTCCAACGGCTATGAAAAAAACAATACTTCCTCATTTATTGACACAAGGCTTTCTCTTAAGTCCGTTTCAAGAGGGTCATGAAACTCAACCACCCAGACGTCTCACTCTCAGCCCCCAAAACTGCCTCAATCTCAGGGGTGGGGTTTAGAGAGAAGAGGAGCTGATAAAACTGAAGCTGGTGGGCGTCCAGGGGGAGGGAGTTGGTACGAACCAGCGCACAGCCACAATCACCTGTCTAAGCCTTTTATCGACGGCGGGAGATGGAATGAGAGGATTTAGCTGGAGATCTCTCCTCATAAATCCTCAGAGCTCAGCAACCTTCCACAGTTTAAGGCTTTAGATCACTTTCAATGTATCCCAGTTCATCCTTCCGCTTTGGGCAAAATGACGATACAGAGGACACAGCAGACTCAGATTTGACGTACTTACTGTCAAAATATACAGGTGAAGTACTCTAACAGTTTGTCATTTGCATCATTTTATAATCAAAACTAGCAATTATTTTTTGGTATCTTAAAAGGCTTCCAATGGATTTTGGCTTATGATCCTTTATAGCTTCATAACAGGTTGTATATGTTGATGAATGACGAGCAGTTCAGCTAAAGAGCAATGGTCCCTTTTATTTAAATAGATTTTATACCTGAAGATGTCAAACCCTCTAGTACTTCCCTAGAAAAAAACGTATTATTTACCTTACTACCACTCCATGTGCCCAGGCAGGGCTTTAGTAGTAACTGGGCAAAACAGGAAACCACCCCAAAAGGATGCACCAAGGATCCCAAACCCTAGATCCCAAAAACCCAGGGTTTTGAAATTGTATATGAAATAATTATAACAATGCCGAATATAATGAACACTACACGGCTATAGGCTACGTCCACACTCAAAATGCAAATACAATTCAAAATGCCTCACTTCACACCTGGTGTCCACACTACTCCAAAGCTTAAACAGAGACTTTTAGAAACACTGCTGCTCCTGTTTTAGTTTGAAAAATACAAAGTGGCTCTGACAGCAGCCACAGCTGTGAGTTCCTCATGTTAAGTGATGAACTGAGTCTCTACACAACAGGCAACATTAGTTATATTGAAATGGATTTTTAAGGTAAAAAAAACTACCCAACAAGTTCAATAAATTAACTTATATCTAATTAACAAGACAATAGTTTGCACAGCATGCCACATTCATAAAGATAAAACAGATTTACAAGTTCAAAGACAAAGAAATACACATAAGGAAATGTTTCTACTGAATATATAGGGAAATTATAAATAAGCATTAGCAGTGAAATGTATTCAATTACTAAAAGTGGAAGTAATGGTGAAGCAGTGATCGTCTCAGAAAGATAAATGGCAAGGAAAATGAAAAAAAAGGCAGTTTTCAGTCATTTTGCCTGAGCTTTCAGTCTCTTGTTGAACACAAACTGTATTTCCTAGTAATTACAGCCATGACATGAATGTAGTAACAGATAGGTAGAAGATAGCAGAACCTGTAAACTGCTCGTGGAGTACGTGAACTAAAGTACTTTTAACTTCACACCTTTGTAACTCTCTCAGGAGGCCTTTGGAAGCTGGTGGTAGGGCAAATGTGTTCCAACAGGGGGCACCACACAACTGTGTGGGCCTGATCTTATGTTCTATTAAGATGTGTGTGTACAGCATCACTCAGCCTGGTTCTTGTGTTATCAGTGTTGTGGCGACCCGGCGACACCGACATGATGAGAAAGCTTCCCGGCTTTGACGGAAAGATAATTGGAGCATGAAGAGCAGCACAGATCCACAGATCCAGTTATTACATCTGACGGGACTCTGATAACCCAGACAAAATAACTGATTATCAGCCGTTAGGATTCTCGATCTCTGCTAATTAAAATCTCTGTTGTACAAACCAGACGTCAGTTTCCGGCACTGTTCCACCACAAAGCACCAGGAAACATGGAAGTCTGGGGGGGGGAGGGTGGATGCTGTTTACTGCTCCTCCTCTCTCTCTCTCTTTTCAGCATTAAATGTTAAAGTGGGAAACTTCAGCTGCTCTCCAGAATAAACTACCTCTGGAAAGCCACTGCATGGTGCCGCTTTAAAATTTTAAATATTTAAATGTCAGTGTTTCCCCAATAAATTGTTTTAACTGAGAAATGTTCTTTATTCTTTCAGTTATCATTTTATTATTTGTGATGGTGTTACATGTTTTTATCATTTTATATGAAACTGGTTTACTGTATTGCTCTGCTTTCTTACTTTATCATTCTGTTTTTTTTGGTTTTTAATTTAGATTTTCTGAAACAATTGATTTTACACTTGTACAGTATTGTTGTTTCTTAATATAGTTTACATGTAGTACATAAGTTATTTCATTATCATTGATGTTTTATTTATATATTACATTTTCTCAACTTTGTTTCAATTTCTGTCCGTTTGATTTTGTTTTTCCATTTTTATTTTACTTTTTAAAACCTTTTTAATTAATTAATTAATTAATTTGTTTATTCTTTTTTAAAAGGTCCCATATAGTCTAAAAGTAGATGTCCATGTGGTGTTTGATTATAGATCAGGTCTAGGTTCTGTATTAATACTGTGAAAGTATCAAAGCCTCAGTCCACAGAGAAATGCACACAGCCTGTATTCAGAAACTGAGCCATAAAACCAGCCGTCAGGACTTCTGGAACTTTGTGATGTCACAACAAAGCAGTCATCACTCTCAGTTATGCCCCAAGCCCCGCCCACCTGGGCCCACCATCCAACCTTGCAGGATTTGGTTGGTTTTAAGAACCAAAAACCATCTCAGTGTAGTTTTACATCTCCTCTCTCAGGCTTCTCTCTGGAGCTCTAGTAAAAACAGGTCAGTGAGCCAATCAGAAGAGAGAAGGCTCTGAGCCTCTCTTGGTTCTTAAAACACAAATATATCTCCTTATGGATCAACACTTCAAAATAAAATACAGGAAAATTGTAAAATATGGACTGTTATTATTAACTGTTTCTTTTACACACATTTTCTTTTGCAGTTTTTGCTGAATATTATGAACATTGACATTTAAAGTGTGATTTTTGATCTTTAACTGAACATACCTGAAATAATCAAACATGTACTGATCCAACATGTACAAATATGTTCAGTTCTCACACACACACACACACACACACACACACACACACACACACACACATCAGTGAAGCATTAAACACAGCAAAGATGTATGAGCGGCAGACTGCAATGACTTTTCTGTGACATTTCTGTGGACAACTCAATACCCATCTCCGAGGTCCCAGCTGGTGGCCGCGGCGTTACTGCGACACTGCACGTTTGTGTGATTCCCCAGACAGCCGTGGACGTACACTGACAATGATCACAGGAAAATCTCTCTGCTGCACAACTACGCCGGAGAGTGTGTGTGTCGTTTAGTCAGTGTAGATGTAGATGTTAGGAGTGCAGGTGCATGTGAACTGAAACATGGATATGGACATCAAATATATCTGAGCAGTTATGATCTACAAAACACAACGATTTTCTATATAAAATGCCAGATGGCACAACTAAATGTCATCGAGGAACATCGAGAACTGTCGAAGGCTTCACCTGCTGCCTGACACCGTCTTCAAAACATGGCCTCACCCTACTGCTGAGACCGCGCACAGACTGTAACTCCACCGGTCTTGGACTGCAGCTGGTGACAGCGATTCTTCTTCTGCTCAGGTGGGGAACTCCATCTTGCTTTATAAGTCGCTCCTGCTGCCGTGCACACCTGGAGGCAGACAGCGTGTTCTGATATGCCGTCTCTTTTCTGAACCAATTCGTCTGCCTCCATCTTCAGTTACCATCTCTAAACACGGATAAACTCGCTTCGGCGCTTCACCTTTTCTTTTTTGCTTTTCAGTTCCCTCCGCTCCAGATACAAACACACACACCTCCTCACCTAGGTCACACACGCGGAGAGTTTTGCTGGATGGGTGGGGGAGTGTGTCTGTGAGAGGGAGAGAGCGAGAGGAGCCAATTTCATGCCGCCGTCTTGAAACAATACATCGCCCACCCCAACCTGTGTGTCCAGTGTTAACATCCTCTGTTGGTAATAACAGCATAGCCAGTGTGCTCCACAGAGTAAGACAAGCTACTTGACTTAGCTGCAGTGATATGACTACCTCTTGTCCAGTTAGTGAACGTCACGTACAAGCTTAGGCTGAACTCAAACTTGTCCTGCACACACACATCTTCATATATTATATTTCACTTTTCAGATGAGTCTATTAAACTTTGGATTATAATCTACAAATACCTACACATGGAGTAAATAAAAATGCTGGTTACATGTTGCCTATCTAAGTGCTAAAGGGAGAAGCAGGTGGTAAAGGGGCATTTCATTTTTTGATATTTAATTCTACAGATAAATGTCAAAAACTGTAAATTAAGACACAAAAGACAAACGCGAATAATCCTATCTATAATGATGCTGAGGTCATTCAGTCATGCGACGCATCCTCATGGACGCCGGCACAAAAGCACCGCTGCCGGAGGTTCTAGGGGAAACACTGATTTCAGCTTCACAGAAAATGTCTCTACTTAAGTTGAGGGTTGCATTTATCAGCTGTTTTCACTGTTAATCCAGTAATGTTCTGATTAACTGATTAGTCTAAATTGATTCAACATCTTCCTGTTTATATTCCACTTAACTAAACCAATACATGAACGGTACACACTCATTGTTACATAACCCTGGAAGCTTTTCTACATCTACAAACCTATGACGTGGTGATGCAGAGGGCCCAGTGCCACTGTCTCAGCAGCAAACCAAACTTATCTATTCACACCTGAGTAGTTCAGGACCACCCAGGCCAACAGGGATGACCCTGCTGCTTCTGCTGATGGCAGTAAAAAGGCATCAAAACACGTCTTCCATTTTCCATCTACCAAGCCTTCAGTGTACTGTCAGCTCACAATGGGAGCTCGGGCTGAGTGACAAAGGCACAGCACAACACTGCCATCATCAAAAACCTCCCAAAAAAAAAGGAAGAGGGATCAAAACCCTGCTTTCCCTTCTCCCGCGGTGCTGAGGGATGTGTCTGTCAGAGAAAAAGGAGAAGAATCTCAATGAAAAGAAAAAAGGTTTTCTGGCTCTTCCGTCTCTACGGATCCAAGTTCAGCATCCTCAACCCGGGAATGAAATATCACCCAAAAAAAAAGTTTTCTTACAAGCAGCAGCTGGATCTGATGAACAGGCATTACTGTAACAGCAGGGAAGCTGAGATGAGGCTGAGTGCAGGAAAAACTCAATCCTAATCCTTTTAGTAGGTGATTCCTCCCTTGGATCAAATTGCAAAACATCTGAGTGAGGCCATTTTTATTTCAGAAATATATTCAAGGTGGTTTAACAGATATTTTGGGTTGGTTAATGGACACAATAGTAAATTCCTCAAAGAAAAAACTGAAACTCTCAACTGAACATTATCTAACGAGAGCATCTCCACTCAACAAACTAGGAGCTGAAAGCTTTTGTTCAAGGGCACAAAAGCGGCAAAATAACCATCTGGTCTGCCAAGACATGAACTGTTCTCTGGGCTCAATTTTAGAAAATCTCTGAGTGGGTTATTTCCTGCTGCTTCCTCTTCTGACAGACAGTCTCAATGTCTCAATGAGGCAGCGAGCAGACTGCCAAATGCCACCACAGGAAGAGATCTACAGCGTTCACAGGCATATGGCGCTGTTTATGCAACACCACTTGAGTTTACTTGTGCTGAAAAAACACATCTGCTCAGCGCAGCCGTGTGACAATGAGCCAGCACTGCACCCACAACAACTCTGGAAAGTTTTAGCATCATGTCACGGCACAAAACAGGCTTTTAAAAGCATTACAGTAGGAAATGGGACATATCAAAGGGTAGCAGACAGAAATGAGGTGGTCTAAAATCACGGCAGCACTCGTCACAGCCACTTTCAGAATGACCAATTTCAAAAAGCACTAGATATAGTTGGAATTGTGATTAAATACATATTCTTTAGATGGATATAAATGTGTTTATTTTTTTAATAGAAGCAGCTCTTGTTAAAAATCTAATAAAACTATTTCGAACAACCAGTCCTGTAACCTGAACAACCTTCTAATACGACCCATACGAGTGTCTCCTGAAATAGCGCCCATACTGCGGCTGGAGTACTAGACCTTGGTTGCCATGGTTGCAATAATAAAAATGCAGACTGTACTGAGAGCAACGTACCTACCTTCATTGCAATGGTTGCTATAATAATGGTCATGGTTTGGTTGGGGTTAGGGAAAAAAAAAAAAAAAAAAAAATCACAATTTGGGTTACTTCCTCAACATTAGACGATCTTTGTTGCCATGGTTACAATAATAACAAATGATCATGGATAATAGAAACAACAGAAACAACTACTACTTTCACATGTACTGACTTTGTTTCTTTTTATACTTCATCAACGACACAGTTCCCTTTGCTCCTGTCATCATTACTATGACCAATAGATGTCGCCTAGCAACAAAACCTAACTACGGGTCATAATAACCTGCTGCACAGACGACCTGTGTGATGTGACGTAGGTTATTGATGTATTTTCCCGCTGCAGCTCTAATTACCTCACGTGGACCTGGGCCTCATTATTCATTCAGTGCAGCCTGATTATTTAGGATATTAGTGTTGGATTAGAAGCCTGCATCAATTCAAATCAGCATCAAAATTCAAAATCTGATCTAAAAGTTATTATTAGTAGAGACACGGGAGCAGCTGATGTCACGAGACAAACATCCAGACATGAAGTGCACATAAGAAGACAGCAGACCATATACACATCATGTGACTGCAGCTGCAGGAGGAACCATGGCGAGCGTCCAGCAGGAGACTGAAGCAGTGGACCGTGTAATTACCGTAGACCATACAATTTCTGGAGCTCGTCATGCAGCTATACTGAGCACAGTGAAGAGTCCTCAGGTCTGAGCGTCATGGAGGAGAGACACACAGTCACAGTTTGGCCTGAAGCGCAGACCTCTACAGTCTCTTCTGTGATTTTAATCTCTGTTTGACTTTAGTTTACTTGGAGATTTTGCTATAAAGTTGAGAAGCGTGAAAGAGTTTTTATAAGAGATCAAAAGTAATCTGTGTTTGTTGTTGATTGAAACAAGTAGCATCCACCAAAACAGGAAGCTTGAAACTTTTAGTTCATCTCATCTCTTCTCCATCCCCAACGATAATGTATCAATAAAACTATGACAACAGTTACCTAACACCACTGAGTATTATAATAACTTAAGAGGCTCAGGTAGCAAATTAAATGTGCCCGAAAAAAAGGAGTTGACTAAACACATCTAAAAATCAATGATAAAACTAAGGATAAATTAAGTAATTGCTTCATTTATTTACTTTAAATGAAGTTAACTTCTCCACTGTGAAACCATGTTACTAAAATATATTTGCACAGCCATGCTCATATCTCTGTGCATTGGCCTGTATTTCAACCTTCACTTGGAACAGGGAGATCTGAACTCTGCACCTCAGAAACACCATGGATTTACTATAGCTACATTTACAGTGTTCATACACTGAACCAGGGCTCAGATAGATCTCAAGTCTCTCACAGAACTAAAACTAATATGAGTAATATGAACTAATATAACTAACTAATATGAGATAGTACAAAAGACAAAAGCCGTGGAGCTGCGTCTGCTGACCATTTAAGGAAACAAGATTTAGTATAAACTGTGGCTCTGCACCACTCAACCAGGAACAGAGCCTCATTTTCTGTCTACAAATTGTTTCAACAAGACTGTCAGGTTCATGAAAACTATCAGACAAGAATTAAAGAGCTCCAACAGATGCACAGTTACACGCCATCACACCTGGCCTGAAACTATTTACTGTCTTATTTAGTGGAAAAGGAGAATCACATATATATTCTACACATTTTGTCCTGTTTTGACAGTTAAATGCATTGATGGGGAAACATCTGATTATACTGTACATTGTGGTCATTTTGAAACTTAAGTATAAAGTAACATTTTGGTTGAATATAAATCCGTAGTTTTCACTTCTGAACGAATGAGATCGCAGAAACAAGCAGCTGAAGCGAGACAGGGTGTCTGGGCTCGGCCTCAGAGAGAGGGTGAGGAGTTCTGAGTAAAGCCACATCACAAGGAGTCAGTGTAGGTGGTTCAGGAATCTGTTTAGGATGCCTCCTAGGCGCCTTCCTTTAGAGGTTTTCCAGGCACATCCAACTCCCCAGATCCCAGGGTAGACCCAGAACTCGCTGGAGGAAATACATATCCCATCTGGCTTGGGAACACCTCAGGATCCCCCAGGAGGAGCTGGAATACTTAGCTAAAGAAAGGGACGTCGGGAATACCCAGCTTAGCCTGCTGCCACCGTCACCCGACCCCGGGTAAGTTGAAGTTGTTGGACGGACGGACGGACGGACGGATGGATGGATGACTGGAGATACAGTACCAGTCAAAGGCTTGGACACCTTCCCAATCACTTGAATGAGAATGTGTGCAAACTTTTGACTGGTATTGTATCTCCATCCATAATTTTGAGAATTCTTTAACTACACTGGAGTTTGTTTTTTCAATTAATCAATTGATTGTTCAGTCTTTAAAAAAAAAAAAAAGGCAGGAAAAAAGGCAGCGAAAAATGTTCATCACCTGTTCTCAAAGCCCAACTTGGCGTCTCTTGAAATGCTTTGTTTCATGCGACCAACAGTCCAAAACCTAAAGTAATTCAGCTTACAATGATTTTTAAAAAAAACAAACAGACAAAAGCACTGAATTCTCACATTTGAACATCTGTTCCTCGGAATATTTTGCCATTTTTGTTTTAAAAGTAAATTTATCACCATAAAATCATAATAAAAACAACATCATCTTTGCTCAGGAAGGTTTGAGCGATCAATATTTAGTGAAAAAACTCCAGCTGTGTATCATGGCTTTGCTGGATCTTGGCATGGTCAATCAATACGTGATCAATACCTTATTAAGTTTAATCAGGTGTGTTTGTGGTGGAATTTAACAGCAGCAGGCACTGAGGAGGTTTCAGATCCAACATGAGATTCAATAACTAAGCGGCAGAATGATTTCGATCTTGGTGGTGATGTCTGGGTTAAACGTCCCTGATTCACTCACAAAGTGTGTGTAGTCGTGGACCTGTGAGGTTTATGAGCAGTGAGGCTTTCAAGTCAGAACCAAGAGAGTCTTGCATCTTTAAAACTGAAGCAAATCCAATTAACCGGGACTGAATTAATCTCTATCAGCAATCAGATCTCCTCAACCTGCCAGACACTGAATTAAACTGATCACGTTCAGCCAGTGGCATATCAATTAATCCTGCAGCCAAGACACAGATCCCAGGAACTCAGTATTCTGGGAGCGCTCTCAGTTTACCACAATTTCATTTGGAAATTCTAGAACGTCAGGCCTCTGGCTCTAAATACTTCCCTCCGAGGCTCCGAGAGTGAAACTGAGCAGGTAACAGTGATGGAGGTCAGATCACATTCACAACATCTGACCTCAGATTCATCCTGATGCTCTTATTTGTTCAAATGTCTGATTTAAATCTTTAAAAAAAAAATGCATTAGAGTTTCACCTGTTGATTCATTTTGAATTTCTATTTAATCCTCTCAAATCCAATATCACCGTCAGCCCTGATGCACCAGACTGTGCATCAAAGAAATCATTCAAGATTTTGAGAAATAATCTATTCACTGTTTGAGTCAGATCAATACCAGTTTCATGTTTGTCAGCTAAATATGAACAGATAAAAAGCCAGTTAGCTTTTTACAGATATAACTGATGTTTCAACCACTAACCAGCTAACCTCCAAAACCTGACTCTTCTAACCTGACAGTGTTAGATGCCAATTAATTCAAGCTGTACTACATCACTACAGGATGTGAAATCAACCCATAAACTATTAATGCCATTTTTATTCATCATGAGTTCTGTGTTCTGCAGTTCCACCAATCAGGAGGTCGGAGTGAGGTACAAGGTGGGGGTGGAGCCAAACTGTAGACTGGATCACTCTGCTACTCAAAGGCCATCATCATCATCATCATCATCACCACCTTTGGTAATTAAAGCAATGGTACGTACGCACACACCTTTATAACTGGGTGATGTGTGTGCAGCAGTCGGCCATTATTGATTCAGCCCACACTAATTTTCTCCTCTAAGTCTGTAATTTGAAATATTCATAATTAAAAAGCAGAGATTAAAACACCTGCCTCTCATTTGGTTAAAGTCATTTGAGGCTGTGGCTGTCGGGACCGAGCTCCGCAGCCCAGCATCAGAGTGATTCTAACACCACAGACGTGTTGTATGTGTTGGGACTCACATTTACTAACCTGCACATGCACCAACTCGCACGTGCTACTAAAACAAAGACCAGAGAAACTCGATTACAACACACAGAGAGGGGTGTGGCTTCGTTCTCTGCTCTGGACGCCATTACTCCATTGTATCTTTACATAGAAAATAGTTGTTTGCGGCTGTATTATTGTTTAAAATCTTGTTTACAGAAACTTCGAGAAGCTAAAATGTTTGGTATGTATGCTTGGTAAAGGACTAACTAACTGATCATCAAAGAGCAAAATTAAAGTCACTTGAATGTTTTCTGTTGATTGAATTGAATAGTATCGGCACAACTTGAACTCAGTAAAGACACAAAAAAAAGAAAAAAACTGGCTGTTCCAGATCAACTACTTTCTTCAGTGATCATCCCAAGGCTGCTCCACAAAATTATTCAAACAAATTTAGGTATCCTGCAAAAGAAACCAAGCATTGGTGACCACCCACCTGTGACTGTGCCCTACCTCAGTGACACCTGTGTTAAAAACCTATAACATCAAATCCTGTTGTCAGCCAAGTGTCTGAACATGTTAATTTACATTAACATGTAGGGGGGGGGGGGGGGGGGGGGGGGGAGAGTTCTGCATACTCAGAGCAAAAAAAAAAAAAAAAAAGAAAGAAAAAAAATCAGATTTCATTTTCTGGCTGAGAGGTTTTGGACTGGTCAGACTTCAGCGGATCAAGAGTCGACACAAGAGAGTGAAACCACGAGTGAAAGAAGAGCTGATCTGATGCAGATGTCTGCTCATGTTCCTGACAGACGCTCGGTAGAAACTCTCCTGAATCACTTCACTGCACAAAACTGGCAAAAATACAGCATTTGCACCTGTCACTCAAGATCTCTCCAGTCTTTACTGAAATGTGATGCCAATCTTCGTTCAGCACTATGTAGCACATTTTTGGTTCTTCGTAGCCGTTTCACCTACTGCATGCAAGATCATTTACGCTGTAGAGGTCAAGGACGAGAGTCACGGGCCCAGTTTGGACAGTTCATCAGTGTAAAGAAGTTAATTTTAGTTATATCATCAGCTACGTGCTCATTCTGATCCCATCTGCACTGACTGAGCTGGTTATTTTAACCTCTCGAGCTCGCCCTAAATGTCACCCGCTGATGATATTTCTACTGTCAGGACGGAAACTTCTGCTCGTGTGTGTGGAAAAGTTGCAGTTGCACTTTTTAAGAACTCCAAGGTAGCGAGGGAGCACAGAGGACACACACACACGCAAATATGGAGGTGGTGCGTTAAATTCGAAGACACCTACTCAAACAAAGTCAGTCCTCAAAAAGATGAAGTTTTAACTGTACGCTTTTTGGCAGGAAACTGGAGAGGAGGATTTGGTCCAAATCATCTGAGTGAACAGAATATTTATTTGAAATCACCACTGCTTTTTTTGGGGGGGTTGCTTAAAAAGGTTTCATATAGTCTAAAAGGTAGATGTCCATGTGTTGTTTGATTATAGATCAGCTCTAGGTTCTATATTAATACTGTGAAAGTATCAAAGCCTCAGTCCAAAGAGAAATGCTCACAGGCTGTTTTCAGAAACTGAGCCTTAAAACCAGCTGTCAGGACTTCTGGAACTTTGTGATGTCACAACAAAGCAGTCACCGCTCTTAGCCACGCCCCAAGCCCCGCCCCACCTGGACCCACCATCCAACCTTGCAGGATTTGGTTTTGTTTACCTGAAATCTGCTATATTTTTATTGGATCACTTAGAAAACCAAGCAGCCAACCAGAAGAGAGGCTCAGAGCCTCCTCTCTCCAGAGAGAAGCCTGAGAGAGGAGATGTAAAACTAATGTACATTGACATGGTTTTTGGTTCTTAAAACCACAAATGTATCTTCTTATGGATCAACACTTCAAATAAAACACAGAAGAAGAGGAAAAGATGGAGCTTTAAAGTCAAACACTTGTTCAGCAGTCAGCAGCCATATAAGGCCAGTTCATCCAATATTAAAAATCAAATCAAGCTGAATATTTTGACCACAATCCAGAGTATTGAGGTGAAGGCAAAAAGATTAAACAGATAAAGTGACTGGTTAAAAACAGAACTCCCAATGCACAGCCAATGTTAGCGACCAAGTGCTCGTCGGTCACAAGAACAACTGAAGTGAACATCAAACTTAACCATCGCACACTGACATGACTTTCCTGTGACTTTAATTGAGAGTGAACAACGCGTTTCGCCTGTGGCTTCTTCAGGTTCACTCAGTAGAATTACAAGAGCGTTCACAGGTATGTATAGGTCATATGACCAACTATCATAATTCACGAATCAAGGATGAAGTGATTAGACCAAAGACCATATTTATTTACAGAGGTAGACTATAGGTCCTACAGCTGTCCCTCTACATCAGGGGGCTTCATAGCTCTTCATCAGTTAAATTAACCCTTTAAACACAGCGGCAGTTTACACATAACGCTGTGTCACAGGTTGGTATTTGGTACAGCTTTTTATTAGGTTTATTTCCACCTGCAGAGTGTGTGTTTGCGAAAGAATAATGAATGCATGCTTTAGTGTGTGTGTGTGTGTGTGTGTGTAGCGCTGTCCTCCTGCCCAGTCAGCTGATTGCTGCTGCACTGAGCTGCTATTGTGTCATATTGTGAGTGTAGAATGTTTTGTAACAGTGGGTGCGTACAGTACTGTGTATATTACAGTCAGCTCTTCTGACAGTAGGATATATGTGTGTGCGTGTGTGTGTGTCACAGTGAGGTAGTACGGCGGGTAGGAAGGACTTAATTGAGCATGAAAGACAACAGATGACCTCTGGTGCTTCAGCACTGCTGCCAATCAAACATCTGCCAGCCTGAGGCTCAAGGACAGCCACAAACACACACACACACACACACACACACACACACACACACACACACACACGACTTCATGCTAAGATTAACCTGGAAACACAGTCTCGATGCAGATAGTCTACCTGGAGGAACAGTATAGAGCTGAGACAGCTTGATGTGAGGCAGCTGCAGATCTATAAAGGTGGATTTTGTTTTCTAAAAGGATGTTGAGGTGATAGTTCAGGTTATTTGACATGGGGTTGTGTGAGGTACTTATCTATAGTCAGTGTGTTAGCTGCAGTAGATTCACATCAGCTCCCAGTTTAGAGAAGCAGCAGGAGCAACGGTACAGGAGCTGAGAAGAACTTAATATTTTCACCTCTTTATCTTGTCGTCAAACAGCCCTTTCCTTTGGAACTACATTTTTCAACCTTTCACTACCGTTCCTCCGCACAAGCGCACCTACGCTTAGCTCTGTCTGACTCAAACAGCTCATCTGCGTAGTAATACAGCAGTTCAACAGTTCACAAAATATAGTTCAGCTTCTGTACTGGTGGCTCCTGCTGCTTCTCTAAACTGTGCACTGATGTGAATCTACTGCAGGTAACACACTGACTATAGATCAGTACCTCACACAGCCCCACACCAAATGACCTGAACCATTTAAAATATGTTTAAAAAAAAAAAAAAAAGTTAAAAAGTTAATAGTTTAGAACGCGATGACCTTCTTGTTTGTAAGAATTTTATGTTTGTTAAGTTTTCTGAAATGGATATTGGAGCTATTTCATCCCAGTTTTGTTTTTTGTTTTTTATCTTTTTTTGTGACTTAGATGATTGAATAGTGAGAAGTTTTCTTTTCTCAGTTATTAAGAAATAAAATGATTAAATAGAGCAACTGTGTTGTGCTGTGTATTGTTAGTCTCATTGTGAGTGTGAATGATATGGATGTGTATTGATGTATCTGTTGTCATTGAAGAAGTGTTCATAAGGGACCGCAGGAAGAGTAGCCATTGTTACTACATAGTGGGTAATGCTAACTAAATAAAAAATTACACTATCACCTTAATGTGAGTAGA
Source organism: Seriola aureovittata (assembly GCF_021018895.1). Classification (NCBI taxonomy): domain Eukaryota; kingdom Metazoa; phylum Chordata; class Actinopteri; order Carangiformes; family Carangidae; genus Seriola; species Seriola aureovittata. The sequence continues at coordinate 2,731,201 of NC_079375.1, forward strand.
GCTGTCCTCAATAAAGACATTTCCCCACTAGAAGTCAAAGGAATTTCCTTTCCTTTGAATATTCAACTCGTTGTTTTGCGTTAAAAGATGATGGTAATTATTCATTTGCAACTGTCATTTTCTGACCAACAAGAAAACACAAAATATCCTGCTAGCATTAGCCAGTCAAGCTAACCAATCACAAATGAAAACTACAACGAACACATCGACAGTAGTCAGCATTTACTACGGCCATAGTAAACCATGTTTACGCAACCATTTCCCTTCATCTCCTCTCTGCAGTCTATGACGCGTCTAATAAAATATGCAAAAATGTATTTTAAAAAAATGTATTTACTGAAGATGTAAGTATGAGCAATAACATTTTAAGCAGTTTAAACTTTCAGGAGCCGAGAGTAATCCCACAATGACAGCTGATTGAAACAGAATGAGCCTCAATTCAGAAAAACAATAACAGCTACAAATCATCAGCGACACATCCTGACCCATCCCTCACTCGTTATGACAACATAAAATCTGCATCCTCGCACCGATTGGTCTCAAGTTGTGTCATTCAACGGGAAACCAGGCAGCTGATTGGACAGCCGGGGGACGAGTGGGCTCGATAATACAGACGGAGAGCAGATCAATGGCCGCCACCGAGCAGGCTTACTCACAGAGACATGGACCTGGACTCTGTTAGTTTCCCTTACTCTGTCACTCACACACACACGCACACACACAAACAGGAGAGTCACAAATTAAAAAACAAACCCCTACCCGACTCGTTGTTCTCAGAATCCATCTTGTTGGAGGGGAAGCGGAGGACGGCCTGCCAGGTGGACCTCAGTGTCTCCCTCTCTCTCTATCTATCTCTCTCTCTCTCTCTCTCTGTTTCCACCCTCGCTCTCTCTCTCTCTCCCTCCCTCTCTCTCCCCCTCACAAACTGACTCTCATCTCTGACCTTGCAGTGTTTGTGTTTCCCCTCGCCGGCAGCAGCAGCAGCAGCAGCAGCAGCAGCAGATCTGCTGAAGGCTGCAGGTGAAACTGCAGAGTCGAGTCCAAACGGCTAAAAAGCTCCAAACCACCTCGGTACCAAATCCCCAAGAGGGCTGAGGGGGAAACACATTAAACACCCTGCGCACACACACACAAACACAGACACATGCACATTGCAGAGATGACATGAATGTGTGTCCGTGTGTGCTGGATTGAGGGTGTTTTAATCATCCTGATTGGAGTGTAATTATGCAGATTTACTCAATGCTATTGAAGGAATTTAGCATTTCCAAATGAGCATATGTGTGTGTGCACATGTCTATCTGAAGCTGTGAATGTGTGTGGGCCTCTGTGATTGTGTAACTGAACAAGGACATGTGTGTTTTTCCCAATATGTGTGTGTGTGTGTGTGTGTGCGTGCGTGCGTGCGTTCGTACGTGCGTGTGTGCATGTAATTGTAAGCGCTTGTACTTCCATCTATGTGAGGACCAGCTTTATTTTTAGATGTTGGACATGAGGATGTTTTTCTAACGTCTGGGAAATTTCTGGAACATTTTTGTGAAATTAGATATTTGTTGAAACTGAGAGGGTTTTAAAAATTGATAACAAATATGTTAAAGTGAGGGTATTTGAGAAATTGTGTACATTTATTTTGGAAAGTGAGGCCATTTTGTCCGGTCCCAACTTCTTCTCATGGCACTCTGAGGGTTAACACTTTCAGTTTAAAGGTCAAGGATAAAGGTCAAAATTAGTTTTAGGGTCGCTGGGGAATGCTTTATATTAATGAGAGTCCGCACAAGTATAGAAGTACAAGTGTGTGTGTGTATATATATATATATATATATATATATATATATAAATAAATAAATAAATAAATAAATAACAGATGGCTGCAGCAGATACCCTCATACCACACACTAGTCAGACAGCTCAGACACTAATTTTAGAGTCAGTCTGAGCTGAAACTTACTGGACAAACGCCTCTGATTTCATGTTTGTTTTTTCTACATTAAACCTTAAATTGCCATGACAACACTTAAAAGAAGAAGCTTAAAATAATATTTTCCTCACCGAAAATGAAACAATCTGACAGGGACAGATCAATCCGGAACACGCAAAATCCAAAAATCTGTGATGCCGGGTCACGATAGACATCAGTTTAATTTAACTGTCCATTCTATAAGAGCAGCTAACAGCAACCAATCAAAACAAACAGTAACACTAAAGTTTAATAAAAAAGACATCACTGAAGAATTGTGAAAAACAGACACCTCTTTAATTTGTGGTAGAGATGCAGGTTAATAAATTGAATCTGATGGAAAATGTTAAAAAAAAAAAACACCCCCAAATATGCAAATGCTTTTTTTGCTTGACTACTTGTGTTTTTCTTGTTGAAAATGTTACATTAAATTTTCGGCAATTTCAGCAAATGGCTTCTCAAGGTCAGACACTTTCTTTAGGCTGCATTTGTTTACACTTTGGAAAAACTGGCATCATTAAAAGTAGCTGAATTAGTTATTAGCAGGTCCTGTTTGCAGTGCACCCATAGATGTACAAGGTCGACTGTCACTGGATCATTGTGACACTGAAGAAAAATTAAAAACGGGGTTTTTCTCAGGCAGTTTGGTTATAAGGAACATCTTTTTACTTTTCGTCTGCAAAGTCTTTTTTACTTTGCTAATCTTAAAATAAAAACTCAGACTGCAGCTTTGAGTCTGTGAGTTCACAGATTTAACAAACAACATATCACATGCAACAAAAAAAAAAGAAAATAAAAGGGACAGACTGCAGAGCCGGAGGGATCTCACAGCGAGCGTCTGGACTGCTGCTGTGTTAGTCGCATGTGCTCTGAAAACAAATACATGATACAGTGAGAGCTCAACAAGAGGAACAAGGACAAGCTGACATTCAGACTGAAGCTGGACTGTCGAAAAACATCAACATGATACAGACATTAGAGGCACTGTGGGAGCTGCAGGTATTATAACAGGTCAAAGTGGGACAGTAGATACAGTATGAGACTGTACAGTAACAGCAGCAGATATGTAAACTACAATAAACGGTGGTTTCAACATAGTGCTGTTCCCTTAAGTGATAGTTAACAGCTTAGACTGATGTATCAGGCTGAAATTAGCATTTTAATGAATACAAGTCATCCAGCTGCTGAAATACAGGAATATTTTTGCTTATTTGAATGAATTTCTGGTCAAAAAGTCCTTAAAAAGAAGTGCTCAATAATGTGAATCTACAGCTCCATGGCAACAGATCACACTCTTATCTGCTAATGAAGATTGTGGGATAAGATCAAAAGCTTCAGCAGACACTGCGGCTGCTGTTTCCAACATAAAGAATTAACTTTAAAATCTCAAATGATGAAACATTCAGCTACGGAGAGAATAGATGATTTTATATTTCATGTTTATGTTGACACTGTCGGATGTGATATTATTCTTGTGAGTCTCAGCTAGAAGGATACATTTTTTTATATGTTAACTGACTGATTGTGGATATTCAACATAACAAATATCACCTTATTCATGCCTTGTGAATATAGTCAGATATAAAATCACAGGTGCATTACTGCCAGCAGCTACACTACACTACAAAACCGTCTCCAGGTACCATCCCTACTCTCTGGTTGGTCTTCAAAAATGTGTCCATGGTTTTCAACAAGCATCAACCTCTGGGGCTGAAAAATGAAACCAACACTGAAGTGCTACAACCTGCAGTTCCTCTAATGGCCACTAGAGTCTGGCTCAAACAGTGAGTCCCCATAGACTCCCATGTTAAAATGTCCAACTTTACAGCAGAAATAAACATGTTTACAGCCTGGTACAGAAACTGTTTCGGTCTCTAGAGCTAATTTCCCCCTTCATGACAACTGTCTATATAATTCACCTATTTACACTTTATTAAGACTTAAAGTTATGGAGAATTGAGGGCGTGGCCTCTGTGAGTGACAGGTGGGCGGGCATATGCTCGCCACAAACCAGAACGCACCCATGTCTCAGCTCGACGCACACCCCTTTGTCTATTTTTTTTGGATTAGCTGGGAGTTAGGGGCGGAGTCAGGCACTACCAAGATGGCAACAGTAAAGCAACTCACTCTGAGTTTTATAACTGCTCTTCAGAAATCTGTGGGTGACATCACAGAGGCTACGTCCATCTTTATTTACAGTCCATGGTTTTGAAACGACATGCTAGAGGGAGGTAATGTTTGGGTGTCCACATACTTTTGGCCATTGTACTTAACTGCATTTTAAAAACATCTATATTTATAACGACAACTGCTGTTTGAACTACAAAAAACACTGTAAAAATGAATGACATGCATTTTTATTCATTAAAAACTCTTATTATTTTACAAGGGAACCAAAACGTCAGTCTTCCATTTATATTCAGTTCCTCTGATTCAGTTCAAAATTATTTAAATACAAATACTTTGAGGTTAATCAGCACGCAAAGGCATGTTTTAACTTTAACACACACTCATTTCAATTTGGAAGTAAACCACTTATTTCTAGCTCAGGCATTTCTCATGCTGGTGATGTCGTTCTGCTACAGGCTCAACGTCTCTGTACCTACACCTGTCTGTTGTTGATAGAGACACACACACAAACATCAGAGCACAAAACAGGCCAGGAGGAAAAAAAAAAAAAGCTGCAAAAATCCTTCAGAAAGTGCAGAGAAGCAGCGAGCCGAGCGTCGCACAACAAGCAGACAAAGATAAAAGCTTCCCTCTCTGCAAAGATGCGAGCGGCGGAGGAAACAGAGGGAGGCGCGTCTCCTTTGAAGTTATATTTAGGCCAAATCCTCCTTTGCAGAACAAACCGTCTTCCACAACACATACAAATCACAGCCAACAACTGAGGGAGGAACCGTCCTAAGAGCACAGGAACCGACCGCACACACACACACACACACACACAATTAGCCGGCGGAGCATCAAAACAACGCATGGCCCGCTGGATTTGATCGACTTGTGCATCCCAAATACTCCCTGTTCCACCTGGGACCACGAACGCATGCTGAGTGACTGGGTTCTCATCGGACACAACTTTGAAGATGTGAACACACACAGGATCCGCGCCGCAGGTGGTGCAGATCCATTTACACACATTTACAACAAAGTGGAAATGTAAAGCACATCCAGCGGCTGTAAAGGTGTGACGTAAATGGAGCTGAATCAGTTTGTCACAGTAACCCTGCAAACACACACACACACACACACGTCTATCAAATTCACCTTTATTCTTTATAACCTTTATTTCTTATGACAACTGTTCTTGAAGGCCGCTGAACCTCAACTAGACCTCACGTATATTTTGTAAATTTTTGCATTGAGGTCCAGGCAATTTCTTAAAGCTCTTAAAAAGTCTCTGTCCATGTGTTGTGTGATTATTGATCAGGTCTAGGTTCTATATTAATACTGTGAAAGTATCAAAGCTTCAGTCCACAGAGAAATGCACACAGCCTGTATTCAGAAACTGAGCCTTAAACCCAGCCGTCAGGACTTCTGAAACTTTGTGATGTCCTCCATTAGGGCTGCTCGACTATGGCAAAAATCATAATCACGATTATTTTTGATCAATATCAAGATCGCAATTATTCAACACAAGTTCTCATTGACTTTGGAAAAACACAATATAGAAAAATGATTTCAAAACAAAAAGCGTTGTGTTTATGTAGTCTATTTCCATTATGCACAATATAAGAAAATTGATATTTGAGCATGGGACACACCAACCCCCCAATTTGGGAGTTTTTGTAGGGGGGGGGGGGATTTGTTGTGCAACAGAATGTGGCACAATAATCTTGTTTTTATAATCATTGGAGGCCAAAATCGTAATCCATCCAACCTTTCTCTGAGTGTCAGCCAAAAATGATCAGTATCAGCTGTGGATCGGCCAATCTCACTCATAGACGTTCGGTATCGGCGGCAAAAAAACATCGTGCCATCCCTAATTTCCATGCATGTGTAGTGATATATAAATAAACTTGGCTTGTGCAGAAGAAACTGAATTTGAATGACTCAATAAAATTCTACCAGAGTCCACACAAAGTCTCACCCCTTCTGGACCTCAATGTTAGCTGATGATGCTGAATACCTCCCATGTTTGTCCTCAAAGGTGCAAATGTTTTCCTGCTGATTGCAGTCGTTTCTTTTGGGGGAGAACAAGTAAACTTTAGGTGACTGGGTTGTCAGATTGGTTGTAATGAAAACACTTAGCACAGCTTTTCTTGGAAACAGGGAGGCTGGGTGGTCTCAGCGAAGAGCTGATCGTATGGATGGATGTTTTGGTAGAAACTTTAACTGCAGCTACACAGTTCTGGGAAACAGTTTCAGGATGGTCCACCTTCAGTGTAAACTGCTTCTCTCTGGAAGCAGATTAATCTCTGCAAAGCACAAGAATGGGGAAAGTAAAGAATTTTATTCCCAGCAGGCATCCATCCATTTATCTATGCATCATCTAACCATGAGCTTATCTGACTCTTCATTCAGTCTAAGAGCAGCAGCAGCAGAGTGTGTGAGTGACAGCAGCGACGGTGGGTTTGTCCTACATAATGACTTAATTGAGGTGGTTAACACTTTGAGGATAATGAGAGCCTCTAGAACACAGCAGACCCAGGAGCAAGAGCTCAGAAATGGAGCAGCGCACACACACACACACACACACACACACACACACACACACACAGACAGAGGAAATTGATTATTAATAGCAGTACTCAGTCTCAGCAATGCAGGTCCATCCATTTTCTGTTTCTGTGTGACTCAAACACATTTCACACAATTACAATCAAATAGATGCAAGTGGACGATATATGTTAATTTAATTTGACCAACACACACACACCAACAACAACAACGACTGAAAGTTAGAACACCTGATCTGCTCAGTTTCACCTCATTTGCTCACAGGACATGTGCCTCAGTGTCAGTGAACACAACGCTGAGCAATTTTTTTTCCGAGATTGATGACAACCAGGAAAAATCCATCTCCTGACCCACTGACACTGAAGGAGTCCAAACCAGGAGAAGCTGACAGCCATGATGGTGAAGACAACAACTTCCATAATCACACGCTATTTCATTATGCCACCCATTGTTACTGTTTTGATTGAGAGACCCCTAGAGGCAGAAATTACATACTGTGCGTTTCTACAATCTTTCAAACTTGGGGCTGATTCACAATTTAAAAAAAAAAAAGGCAGCAATTTTAAAACGTCACTGAAACATCACATTCATGTGCAAAGTAGCTGAGAATTAATAATAAAAGACCTGCACCTGCAAGGCTGTCATCATTCTGAACATTCAAAACACAGCTATGGTCTGACTGTCACTATGAAACTCTTCAACAGACGGGAGCTCAGGCGTCCACCTTAACTGTCAGCGGAGAGGTGCACACTCTAATTCACCTGCTACTTTTAGTTTCCTGACAAGACATCAGTCTGATATTTGCAGACAGCTACTAGCTAGTGTTAGCCTCCCAGCACCGACACACAGCCAACCAAATCAAATCCAGACTTTTCCAACCTGATCAGAAATGGCAGAGTGTTTGTCCATGTAACCACACACACACACACACACACACAAACACACACAGGCCCATCAGGGATCGATGGTGAATGCGTCACATTACCGCTAATGTAATCAGCAGTTTACCACTGGGAGTAATTACAGAGCAAGCATGAGGCCTGCAGGGATGCAGAGAAGCAGACGTTGCCTGCAGCCAAGCACCAACGAGCGGGCACATCAGCAGCCTGAAATACCACCTGCACCAGCCACCTCTCCAATGACACCACCAGTCTTGTCTGGAGGGGGACATTTTGAGCCCCAGACTCTTCGTGTCTCATCCGACTAATCGCAGCAGCCAACTGGGTTTTTGGGAGAGAATGGTTGCGCAGTAAAACAGCAGCTGGTTACCTGCCAGAGCAGCTGCTGGAGGAGAAGAAAGGCGAGGGCACCCAAAGTCCAACTTTCCCAAAATAGAAACACTGTCAGACATGACAGCACACACACACACACACACACACACACACACACACACACTCTCTTTTGAAGGCTCATGTCTACACTGAGCGTGAGGTCGAGATTTAGAGGGTTAAAGTCAGGACACAGGAATGACAAAGACGATGGGAGGAACAGTGGAGGCGGCAGATTTAGAAAATGTTTGATCACAATAAAGCTTCTTGTGTTGCATTGTATTGACTGAAGCTACAGGAGCTGAAAGACAATAAGAACTAGAATTACTGCCTCCTCCACTCAGACTAGTTTCAGGTTACATCCCTGTTTATCCAGAGTCACAGAAAATATGAAGCATTTGTGTGAAATTTTGTCTTAGTGCTGTGAAGTCTTGCGTGTCTTCATGAGGTCACACTGCCCTTGACCTTTGACCATCACCATCATCTAATCAGTTCATCCTTGAGTCCAGATGAACATTTTTACCAAATTTGAAGACATTTTCTCAAGGCGTTACAGAGATGCTGCATTCACAAAGCCATATATAACCAATCCAAATATGGAAAAGGCATTTCTTATTACCAAGATGTTTTAATTATGCATTTATTTATGTATCTAATTATTTATTTCAGCATTTACCTATTTATTTATACTGATGTCATTTTTTGTCCTTCATAGAAGTGGATCGCTCTGCAGTTAACTACAATAGCTAACATAGGAAGCTAACTTCTGCATTTACTTCCAGGCAGACACAAGACACAAGTCACATGAAGTATATTTGGAAAGCCTTGGGAGGTTCACGCTGCTTTCTCTGATATAGTTTTTGTTTTCTTTAGCAAGTGCAAAATAAGCATGATCCATAGTCAGACTGAACATAATTATCAGAATGAGACCCAGGTAAAAAGAATAAATATAAATGAATCATTTACATCAGTAACTATTTGATATCAACCACTGTTGAGCTGAAATCCATCTGTTGCAGTGAACAAATTGTGGGGGGAAAAAAAACAGGCCTGAAAAAGCATTCTGGTGTATTCTGGTAAAGTGACCCATTTGTTAAAATCCCTCAGAGGCTCCCTGACTTCTCTGCAGAGTTTATCCAGTTCACTGATGTTCCCTCTCTGGAACTCATCTCCACAAATTCCATGATACACCAGGAAAAAAGCTGCATTCCATAAAGAAGTCAACAGTTTCTCCCAAGCGATTAAAAGTATTTAAAGGCAAAAGAAGAATTAATGATTCACAGTCTCCTGAAAACTCACACTCCACAGTTGACCATAAACGCTACAATCAGCTTCTAAATCCTTGTCCTCATCTAAATTTGCAGAAACCAATCTTTGCAGTTAATGTGAAATCAAAACCTTCTTCAATTTCCTGTCAGTTTGGGAGAGAGAGAACAGGACTGAGCCCAAGGTCTAGATGCATGTAACTTTTATATATTGCTGTTTATGTAACTGCACAGTCAAGTAATGCAAGCAGCAGAGGAGGAGCGGCACTGCTTGGCTGCACCGCATGAAGGGCAAAGATACAAGGTTATGATAAAGTTTTTGATAAGAAGAAGCTGTATAATTTACAACTTTGTGCTGTTAGCGTGCAAGCTCCCACTGTTTATGTTTACAACCCCACTCGTATCATTTCCTGTGCCTGCTTCTCACTATGGCATGTGAGTAAATTTCACCTGGCTCATCACGGTCTAACTCCACCTTACACTGTGCACAATGACAGTGAATGCATCACTGACCTTGTAGTTTCATTCAACACAAAAGCGGCAGCTGTCGGTAACAGCATCTCTAATTAACATCTGTGGAAGTCCTGCACTGATTTCAGAACACACATTCATCAACAAAAGCTGAAACACTGACAGTAAACACAACACAGGGTTTCCAGCAGTGTTTTATAGAGGAGGAGCTCCACATTCCCTGAGATGAAGAGCACTCGCCACATCCTCTGATCAGGTCCCCGAGGGGAAACTTTGCAGTACAACATCCAGCTTTTACAGGTTTTTCCCATATTATCTGGCACCATTTTATTTGCAACTGCCCTTACAAGCTAGGGTTGCAATTTGGGATGAAGCTAATTATTAATTTCATTATCATAAACCTGCTGATTGTTTGCAGTCTTCAGTCTACAGAGATATTAAAACAGAGAAAAGAACAGAAGCTGAGTGGCTTGAACCAGATAATATTTAGTGTGTCTACTTGATAAATACATTACCTTACATTTTCTATCAGTCAAATAATTAATTGATTTATTGTTTCAGCACAAGTTAAAAAAAAAAATTAAATCCATTGTTTTGAGGCATTATTTCTTTGGTTCCAGCCTCTGAAATTTGAATATTTTCCTATTCTCTTACTTTAATATGACAGTAAGCTGAAAATATTTGGGGTCTGAAATATTGGTTGGACAGAAGATGTTAAAAGAAGAAAACAGAAGTTACAATGGGCTTTGATAACTTTTTTGTATTCTCTAACATTTAATAAACTGAGTGATTAAAAGGTAAATCAAGAAATTACTAATTGCAGTTTTCCTAGTTTCAATTTGTGAACTACAGAAGTGTCAGGAAAAAAACGTGAACTGTTAATAGTGCGACGTAACAGGACTCCACAGGTTGAAGCATCACAGAGACACAGCAGAAGACTCCAAATGCCACACTCAGGCAGCGACCATGAACGTATCACTGCACTTCTTTTTTTTGAACTTCAATACTCGAGTCGTTGCTATAATTAGCCGAAACTGTGACATTAAACGCAACACTTACACACACTGAAGTGTAGTGGGGTTTTTTTTCAACACACAGTCACTGTCACACATACACACACACACTCACACACACACACTCACACTGAGCTTACCGGCTGGCATTCTGGTGCTAATGTACCGCAGTTCCTCTGTACGCCGAGCACCGATTGGTCCGGGGTTAGTTAGCCTCCATGTAGCTTCTCCTGCCGTTTCACTTCACCTGGCATCGGAATGACGACTCTGTGACAACAAATCACCTGTGTATGAGTTCACACGACACATTTAACGGGCGTTTTAAGTCAAAACAGTGAGACGTTAACCCTCATTAACGGGCTAAAAGCTGCCCGCCGTGGCACTAACGGACAATCCTGTAAAACACTGACTGTCTGCGGGAATTAGCCGCAGGAGCTAACGTCTCCGTTAAAAAAAAAAAGTCCAGACACTGCGGCGGGTTCAGGGTAGGGAAACACACACATGGGGAGACGTTAGTGAGACATTTCGGGGATGAACCGGTGGACATACCTGTAGGTAAACAGCAGCGGGACAGGTTAACTCCTACACATTACTACAGTGCTTCCTGCTTTACGGTGACAGACAACACGGAAGTGTGTGCTGCGGCGGAGCAGCTCCAAAAAACTCCCCCGCTCCGGTTCAACATATGCTGCCCCGCACACAGGGATCGTGGAGCGGCGGGGGGGGGGGGGGGGGGGGGGGGGCTAATTATAGCAGCCTGCGGCAAGGTGTGCGCTCCAGGATGATGAGGCTCGGACTATGAAAGCCCCTTTTCCCCTTCAGAAAATTTATGCAAGTACATGTGCAACAGTTTTAACATGACACCAACCATTCACATTTGCTGCACTTGCATGAATGTAAAGGTGCACATGACTGGTTGACAGACAGAGGAGGGAGAGTGTTCAAGTTGTATGCAAAAGTTATGAGAGGCAGGGGGTGAAGGTGAGAGGGATTGGGTGGGGGGAGTCAGTCCTGACCTGACACTGGCAGGTGGAGGGATGACAGGTGTTTGATTACTTTCAGGCAGTGTTGTGCCAGTTCACACTTAAAAAGAACAAGTTCAAAGCTCAGTTTATACAGATGAAAATGAACTAATTCACATTCAAAGTTCATTTTTCAAATTTTGAACCAAGTTCACAGTTCCAAAAATGAATTGGTTCACGTTCATTTGTTCCGTTTTTTTTTAAATAAATCGCCCACTATTCTTTTTCAATAGAACCTCCTTCACCCCATCCTTCACCAGCCCCAAATCACTGCCACTCCCAAACTAAATGAATTATTGTAACACTAAAGAATCACAGACATGAGTTACATTTAAAATCCGTATATAGATATAATCCGTCTGAGTCTTCACTTGTTTGTTCATAAAAGTTCAAATGCTCAAACAAACTGGCTTCAGCAGTACTATGCATCTGTACCGCTAACACCAGCCTTGCCATTCACGTTCATCATTTGTAAACTGATTAGTTCAGTTCAGTGTTGAGAAGCAACAAAGGTCCCTGGCCAGACAGAAACTGGTGATGCTGTGGTCCATGTTTCCTCCTTTGGTGTAACCTTTTGCCCTGCTCTGCATGTCAGACACCGGCTACATCCACACTACTACGTTTTCATTTTAAAACTGCATTTTAAACTGAGACGATCTCCGTCCAGACGACCGCTTTTCCTATCAGAAACCATCCAGACTAACACACTTGAAAAAGCATACATATTCATTCATGTACACTGAGCAAACACTAAACACTAAACAGGAGGCAGATTCTCTGCTCTGCAGTTGATAAGTTGCAGAAAATACTACTAACGATCACGTTAAGATACAGAATTTAACTGCACAACAGCTGCTTGCAAAAACAAGGTCAGCAACACTTCTAATTCGTTATTCATGTTGCTTTCACCACTGGTAATCAAAGCTGATGAGATCCAATAGCGATGTCTACGTCATCGTTTGCAAAGATCTCCGTTTTTGCCCATCCAGAGTACAACATGACCCTGGAGTGGACTGGAGGCGAAATGCAGCAAAAGAAATGCGTTTTAAAACGAAGAACGTACTAGTGTGGACGTAACTTTAACCTTTATTTAAGCCCGTCTTCTGAATTCAATAGAACCACTTAATGCATTATGTTTGAAAATCAAGAAGTGATTATTGTAGGGATTGTATTGTATTGCGCTACAAGACTACAAACTGCAGGACTGCTCTCTGTCTGGTGACAGTGTGTGAATGATCACTCTCTTCAGTATCTATTGAGCCATTATATCACATGCCTCAGCTCAGTGTGGACTAACAGAAGGCTAATGTGGCTGCACCTTTAAGAACCATGAAGAAACTGTTCTGTGGATTATCCTAAGTAAAACAAGGGCACTGTTCCTGGAAAGAGATGTTGCTGCGGAATTTTTAGAAATGTAAGTTTTCAGTGTTTCAGGCAGACCAAAAGTGCGTTTGGGGTCAAATGCAGTCTCCTGTAGCTCAGCTGGTTGATCAAACCAATATGACTGCCATGCTTATGCCTCATGCTATATCAGTTCTGATTTATCAGTGTGTATTTACACACTCATGATGTATGTTATCTTGTTAGTGCCACTGGATTGTATCACAGACATGTACCACAGAGTCGCTCTAATGAGGAAAACAATTGGTCCTGCAGCATCACTAATGATGGCACAGGAGAATATCTTGTCAGTAAGATCACCAATGAGACCAGAAATGTCCAACAGATGGTAATTATCCAGAACCTGACTAAAAATATCTCTCAGAGCTGATGTGTTAATGTGTGTGAAAGTACGCTGGTTGTGCTTTTTAAGCTCTTAAGGACCTTTGCTGGACTAGTCCAATGGACTTAGAGGTGATTAAAGGCTTTGGCCACACAGATGGCATGCCAAGCGTCGAGTAAAGTCAAATGACTGACAGCAGCCAGTGGCACCCCTGCCTGACAAAAAAAAAACACAGAGAAAAGATCCTGTTTGTGTAATTACTCTAATGCAGGGATGTCCACATGTCACAGCTGTAGTGCAACAGAGGTGAATCTGCACACAGGCTTAAAATAAAGCTGCAGGCGGAAGCGGGGGGGGGCATGCTGTCATTATTGACCAAACATCAACAGATTTAGCAGTCAGACGGCAGCAAGCAGCACTTCACTGTCTCCCATCAGACACAACATTGATATTATTTAACCAGGAAGGCCAAAATCTTATTGTCAGCATGAAGTTGTCAGGAAACCTGCAGAGTGACGGTAGAGTATATTTTTTAAGTATTTATGCTAAGCTAGGCTACCCTCCTTTCCTTTTCTTTCTGAAGGTAAAGTTTGTTGTGTAAAGTTGTTTTCCCCATGGAGATGTGACATCTGTTGATTCTGTGATTGTAGACTAAAGCAGCGGCGCAGCTTAGGAACAGGCACAGCAGACAAATGTTTGGGGCCCCAAGCAGTAAAGGGGCCCCTGAGGGCTGACAAATTTATAATTTGCAGTGACATCCCCATGTCATCCCCTGGAAAATTTGCAATGACATCTAAAGCTGCAAATACATACAAGATTATTTTTCATAAAATCTTAAAACAATTACATTAAACTAAACTGACTGTACCTACCTATATTTAAATTAGCATTTGTGTGCATCTAACTCTAACACTCTAATATTATATTTGTATTTTGAGAATTCTACTAACAAGAACATTTGGGGGGAAAAAAAAGATTATAAACATTTTTTGTTGGTGTCTGATTATTTATTTCATAACGGGGATGAACGCTGATTGGAGACTCTAGAACGGCCACTTTGCTACAAGTGCTGGGCCAAGATTGGTATAATTTTCCAATGTTGTTTGGATCACTTATGGTATTTGTCTGGTGAAAATAATTAAAATCAATTATGTTGACGAAGATAAACTCCACCACTCGGTCAATCGTTACAGATGAAGTTTTCCTTCCTAATATTCCCCTGTATCTTCAGTATGTTTTGGGGTTTTTTTCTAGAAGGTAATGCTTGCTATATATCTTTGTCCAAAAAAGTACAAATTTCAGATAGGTAAAATGTCATCATTTTGTACTATGACAGAGTAATCTATGACAGAGTAATCTGTCATAGTAATCAGAGATTACTGATTACTGAATCATGTAATCAGAGAAATCTTCCTTTAAATGTCCCATATACGTAGTCTAAAAGTCCCTTTGTTGTTTGATTATAGATCAGGTCTAGGTTCTATATTAATACTGTGAAAGTATCAAAGCCTCAGTCCACAGAGAAATGCACACAGCCTGTATTCAGAAACTGAGCCTTAAAACCAGCCGTCAGGACTTCTGGAACTTTGTGATGTCACAACAAAGCAGTCAACAAGCCCCGCCCACCTGGACCCACCGACCAACCTCACAGGATTTGGTTTCTCTGAGTGTTTCCCTGAAATCTTCTATATTTTTATTGGATCACTCAGAAAGCAGTCAGCCAATCAGAAGAGAGGAGGCTCTGAGCCTCCTCTCTTCTGATTGGCTCACTGACCTGTTGTTACTAGAGCTCCAGAAGGAAAGCCTGAGAGAGGAGATGTAAAACTACACTGAGATGTTTTTTTCTTCTTAAAACCACAAATATATCTTCTTATGGATCAACACTTCAAATAAAACAAAGGAGAAGAGGAAAATATGGCGTTTTTTGGGGGGCTTTTTCTGCCTTTAATGGACAGGACAGTAGAGAGACAGGAAATGGGGAGGCAGAGAGAGGGGGAATGACACACAGCAAAGGGCCGTCCGATGCAGGGGTCGAACCGGAGGCCAGCTGCAGCGAGGACTGTAGCCTCTATATATGGGGCGCCTGCGTAACCCACTGCGCTACGCGACGCCCCTAATATGGATCTCTAATATATCACCAAAATAAGTTGTATGAGTAAGATGCAGTGCGTAAGCTTTCCTCTGCTGCATACATCAGCTCACATCTGGTCTTTTGTGAGTCATGTCAGTTCACTCAAAGTCCAACTGAGATTCTGCTGACTCATGGAGAGGAGATGTGTTCACTGATATTTATTCTTCTTTCAGCTCAGGAGCCATTGGTTTGTACTGATGCTAAGCAGAGTATTGACAAGTGTAATCAGCAAACAGTTGAAGTCAATGAGACGTTAAAACTGTCACAGTTTTCTCATTAGCTGAGTGAGGGCTGCTGATTGTCTGGCTGCTTTGGGATGTTTCAGTGCAGTAAGTCAGAACCAGTTTACATGTTGATGAGCGGGTTCTGTGAACAGACTGATTCTTGATCAGTACAGGCTTCGGAAGACGAACTGTATTTCCTGTGTTTAGGGATCAAAACTGCCAACAGTCGATCGATGGTGCAGAAACCTGTTGGGGAGCAAGTGTCTGACTGTGACTCGACAGGCCACTCCTTTCCATCCCATTTTCTACAAAAACTCAATGTTGGATGCTTTTAGCCCGACCATGAACTTACCCAAACCTTAGAATGTAGGTTCATATTGAACATTAAGAGACCTCTTTCTGATTTTTAAGATAATACTGTATGAGGTGAGTTTCTTAAAGGTACAGGCAAATAAACAAAAGGAGGAGAACTTTAACTAAAATGAATGTAACTTTGGAAGATGCTCTCTTGATTTGTCTCTGTCCGTCGGCTTCATACATTTTTTAAACGAGACTGTACGCCTCCCGCCGTAGGAGCGCTATTTCAGGAGACACTCCTATAGGTTGTATCAGAGGGTTTGCAAAAAATGACCTGTGTGGTTGTTTAAGTTGGAGGAGTTGTTGGAATCAGATGTAATATGTCAAACAGTGTTGGATGTCTGCTGATATCAGTGGCAGATGGTTCTGGAACAAGATGACAATCGACCTGAGTTGTTGCCAAGCACAAATAATGAATGGAGAAGAAATCAGCTGTGAGAAATGAAGAGATAAACTAGAGGATATCAGGACAGCCTCTGGAAGAACTGGGGATAAACCAGTTGTTGAATGAAACAAGAACAAGATAAAACAAGAGCATCTGTAACATAAAATGAAAAGAATGTAGCACCAAAGGCTCAACATTTCTTTGACGCAGTGCAGTTCAGGTGGCGGAGAGCCTCAGGTTACAGGGTTTTTAAGCTCCTGTAAAATGGAAAACCACAAATATACATCCAGTAATGAAGCTGAACATGTTCATGAGTTCATCATTGATTCATCCAAAGTCATTCTGGGTAAAGAAGAGAGTCAAAACTGAAATATCCCTTTGAACTGAAGGATGTTTTTTTTTTTTTTTTATAATGAGAAACCTGTTACCGAGTTCAGTACTGTTAAATGTGCATCATATTATCAGCCCACTCATTCTGATGAAAAGCTCAGTGAGGTGTTTACAGTATCATGAAAGAGAGAGTGACTCTATGAGCAGCGATTCACACTTTAATGAAAACACTTTACACATCCATAACTCAGAATAACACTGCTCTGTACCTGCGGTGTTATTCCGTGAAACATCCGTCACATAAAAGGGAATACAGCAGTGTGTATTTTATCACAAACACATAAGATGCAATCAATCTGTCTCCCATTTTTATCTCCACACACAGGCGCAAACACTTTCGCACACACTCCTCTCTGCAGTGCCCAGAGGTGGAGGTGAAAAGTGCTGTGGAAAGCCTCGGTTTGCACTTCAAAGGGTTGTGTGGGTGGAAGGCAGACGCCTGCGGAGAGCTGCAGCAGTCATGAAAGGAGCGACTGCTGGAGTTTTTAACCTCCACTGAAACACGCTTCGGCGTCCGACAAACATCAGATCAACTCTGACGGCCGTTCGCCATCAGGCCCGGGGGGAGCTGAGGGGGTTTTGATGGACAGGTCAATGATCCTAGAGTTATGGTCAATATGTTTTCTAACCTTTCTGTGTTTACACAGGAAGTTGTGGACGCAAAGTGTTTTTACATGTGAAAAAACCCCTATGTTCTAACCAGTGACTCTATCTAAAGATGGACGACACGTCTCCACTTCCGCTGTACGAAAATGAAGCCATGATGGACCCAATCCCATTGTCCATGAGGGATTAGTGCTGTCCCACTGTAAAACCATCTAGTGCACGAGGGCTCTCTGGTAGACAGTTAGAGCGCTTTATGCACCATAAGTCCACATTTCTGCAGACTTTGCCTGAGGTAATTACCCAAAGTTCATGGGGTTATGACACGTTGGACACAGGGTTACCGTGGTTACCTGGGGATGCCTGAAAGCATTAAAAAAAAAAGTAGATAAACAACCGGCATAAAACGTAAAAAAGGATAAGATAGAAGAATGGTTAACAAACAAGCATGAAAGGAACGAACCCTAACGTTAACGTTACAAGGCGTCAGAAATGTTCTGTCTGGACCTGACCTGGCAAACCAGTACAACAACTCTGTGAATGATCATGAATGTTCCTACGTCATAACTTTAAGGAGTGTGAGTTGCACCCAGTTCTATTAACAGGAGGGACTGTGGGTGTGAGGAGCAGAGGAGGGCTGGGCAGGTGAAAAGGTAGAGCATCTCTGGGGAATGTTTTTCCCAGAGACATTCCCAGTGTTTCTTTTAACAGTTGATGAGTCTTATAACGATGCTGCTGCCTCCTGTTTGCTTAGAGCCACAACTCACGATTATTATCATTATTGACTCAATGTATAGTTTAAAAACTGTCAGAAAATTGTGAAAAATAAATAAATCCCAACTTCTAGAGTCCAAAGTGAAGTACAAAACCCAAGCATATTCAGTTTATGAGTTATTATAATGAAAAGCAGCAAATCATCTCCTTTGAAAACATGGAACCAGAGAATATTTGGCAATTTTTACTGTTTTTGCTTGAAAAATAACTGGAATAACTAATATTGAATAAGATATGATACTGTGTTTCAACCATAACTTACATATTTTCAATGTTTAAAGGTAAACATATATATATACACTGAACAATCCCCACATCTCCAAATTCCCTGTTTGGAACTCAACACAATTTAGAGTAAGGTTTTTTCGACCGAGGCAAAATAGAAGAAGTTGAGTGAGTTACTGACTCATGAGTTAGTTTAGGAAGAAGTCATTTTAAAGAGAGGAGAAGTTGGAGGTTTATTCATTTACCTCAATATATTCAGAATGTTTTGGAACCTGCAGCTAGTGGCCATTTAAGGAGCTGCATCTTAAAACTGTGGTCATTTTTGTCCATTTCAAAATGCCACGGTTTATATCGTTGTTATGGCTAACAAGACAGCAAACAGCTGCACATACAGCAGACACACAGCAGCGTTATCATCCCATCAGAGGGTTTGTGTCTCCTTTTTGATCTGGTTTGGTATTTACCTTCTAAATGTTCACCAGTTAATCTCTAAATGTGCCTGTCAGCTGTTTGGTGCCTGGCTGGTAGTGGACAGTGGGTCTATAACAGCTGGAAACACAGAGACTGAGCCCGAAAACTGAAACCCTGAACCAGGGAATCTCTTCAGAGCTGCAGGGAATCATCAGTGATTTCAGTTCCATCAACACATTGTATTGAAATCTTGACTAAAGAAAGAAAAAAAAACCAAAAAAAAAACATTCTCCTCCATCTAAACTTGCACTCTGTCAGCATGAAATTATTTTGCAGTGTTTCATTTCACAAAAGTAGAATACATTAAAGACTGTGCGGTGAATCCTTCTTTAACCGCCAACACTAAGCCAGGAGTTTCAGCTGTGAAAAATTAATGACAGGGAACTTCAACGGGGTTTTTCCACGCTGTCTGTTCATGTCTGTCAGATGTGAAAGGTGTCACAGCACCCGTCTCTGTCTGCTCAGGGCCCAGATCCTCATCAGACGGCTGAGAATAGCAGCATTTAGATCAAGGTGAAACGGGAGGTTTGGAGGAATGAAAGTGAAAAGAGAAAGTGCAAGTGTACCTGTAAGTGAGATCAGAGATTCTGCAGGGAGGAAAGTTTCAGACAGACACAGTGTAATGACTGGGGAGTGTGACATAGGAAATAACAGGTAAGATTCAGTGAGAGCAGAGTCCTGCTTTACAGCCATTATAAAATATACTGTCTATAATCTTTGGCTATAAACAATGAATATACACATTTTCTGTTGTCTTTCATTAATAATGCAATGTGACTTTCTTTTCATGATGTGGACTACATTTCCTAAGTCGGCCCTGAAGGTGCCACAAATGTTTTTATTTAAGAACACTCTTGCTGTATGTAACTGTAAAAATTACCCACAATACCTTGGTTTAATCATCATAAACAAAGCTGGCATTTCTCTAAATTAAGACAGCTGTCTCTCAGTCAAGTATCAACAGGTGACTCTGCCTGTAACGGACCGGAGGTGGACCCAGATGCAGCACCAACCTCAAGGTCGGGTTCAAAAGGCTAGTCGTGTACCGGGGGACAGGCGATGAGGGGGAATCAAAAAACAGGCTGAGTCAGCAACGGGAGATCCAAATGGCAATGGCAATGTCTTGCATTGGTGGAAGGCTGGGGTGTGTATACTGGGTGAGGGTAATCAGGAGCAGCTGTGTGACCAGGTGAATAGAGTTGGCTTGATGAGGTGGGCGTGGCTAATGCAGAAGTGCAGGAGAACAGGGTGAATGGAAAATTACTGACTGGGATCTGGATGACAAGGAATGCTGAAGTGAGGCAGGTGACCTGAAATACAGAACTGTGACACTGCCTCCACATCAGCAACATTCTTCAGGTGCCTCACGACTTTAAAAGGTCCATATTATAGACACATAGCCTGATCCAGAAAGTGAGCCTTAAAACCAGCTGTCAGGGCTTCTGGAACTGGACACAGTAACAGAAGTATAAAGAACACTGTAGGACACTTGCACCATGGGAACTGAGATGTTCTTCAAAACAACACAGAAAACTTAGATCCAGTGTAGAAATAAAACAGTGTTACTTGTATCTGGGCAGCTCCACAAATCTAACCAATTTATATACAGAGTGATTGTCAAATGCTACTTCCACATCCAGACCAATGCTGGCACATACACAGAAAATCCTCTGGTAACAGCTCTACCCAGATATGGAAGAATATGGGCCAAGGACCCAGGCCAGGTGTTTCATTTTGCTATTGATCTTGGATGATTTTCACATTTACTGTTAACAATCTGGGCCCGAAGTCACAAGACATTTTATCTTACCGTTAAGAGTACTCCTAAGTCACGCTAAAAGTTTCAAACTAAAAGTTTTTAACTAAAAGTTTTCTCCTAAGTCCTCTTCACAAAGCTGCTGAGACCAACTTTTCGTAAGGAAAGGCAAAAACTCCTAAGTTAAAAGTGCGACTCTGTTGCTATGGCTGACGTCTATTTTCATGGACGAACTCGCTAGCAGGAACCACAGCGATTGGTTGATGAAAACGCAGGCGCAACATCCCGCAATAATAAAAATAAAAAACACTGAGAAATAAACAGATGCAAATGAAATAATAACAGATCAGCTGCTGTTTACTAAAGTAGTGCATTCTCCAAAATACATCTGTATGATCAGGTTTGTGTCGACCCGGGAGAATTTAATTTTACTCTAAAAACGAACCTGTCCTAGACGACCTGACTAAAGCTAACTGACTATTAGCCACAGTCTGTTGTAGCTGTACCTGTTGTAATGTAGCTGTGGTCCCAGCTGTGGGTTGAGGTGTGAGAACATTTCCCCTGTCCCACCAGGTGACATCCAGCTGGAATATGATCCTTTCAAACAGCTGATCAGGTCACTCTCCATTCAGATCCATGACTTGTGTGTAGATCCTGAACACTGTACAACAATGTCTACAACTGTACAAGCAGCATCAATACAACCTGTGTGTTGATGGTGTGATTTTGTTTTCCTGTTTACAAACACCTCCTCGTCTTGTGATGGTGCAATAATTATTACATGCGTTCCATCTCTGGCACCGATCACAGCAGGTAGACCGACCGTGGAGCTGCTTCATTTCTCTGTAGTTGTTGAACATCTCAGATAAATCATATGAATTGTCCTATGACGTCAGAGCGCGTTTATTGTTTGGTGAATAGATCAGCCTTTCTCTGTTGCCAAGTAACGCAGCGTTGCCAAACACTTCATCTCCGCGCTGATCGGGTTGTTTCAGTTGGAGATGTTATTGCACCTTCACAAACTCCACAACGATCATTATTCCCTCGTGACTGAGTCGTATCTTTTAGGTAATTCAGCATCGTGTAAGGTTTCCAGAACACTGTGACGTGGGATGACAGCAGCTCTTTAAGATTCTTTGTGATTTGGTCTCAGTGAGTTAGGAATCCTCTCCACTGCTTCTACCTTCTCCCAGACGTAGGAGCTACTTTTAGAGCTAAGTGACAGAAAGTCAGAAAAATGAAGAGTCCTAAAGTTAGGACTGACACGCTGATAATTTTTAGGAGTTTCTCCTACATTGGCAAGTTAGGAACTACTTTTAGCCTTAAGATGCTTTGTGAATACACGCCCTGATATATAAAGTGAAGACAATCATGAGCTACTGGATTTTCACATAGCACCATCATCAGTTCATCAGCAGATGTCCAGCGTCAGTGACACATTTTGTTTAGAGTTAAACAGCTGCTAAAACAAGCATGTTTGGTTTCTCATGTAAGCACGCTGATGCTGTTAATATTTAGCTCAAAACACCACTGTGTCTGACCTCAAAGACAAACATGTAACTTCAGTCTGATTCCTCTGTGCGAGCTGTGGCTCTCAGAGAGCTGCTGTTAGACTGTGGCTCCCAGACGGCTCTGACAGGTCGGCGTGACGGGCCAATCGCTGACATCAGAGGTGATGAGCCGAGGATGCAGGAGTCCCACAGCACAGAGTGAGAAAAAAAACATGACTCCAATCAATGTGCCTGTGACTCGAGGAAACTCTGAAAACAATGAGTCATCCTCCTCCACAGAAGCTGGAGATGAAGGGTCTGAGGGAGTGGGGGGGTGGGGGGGGGGTGGGGGGGTAGGGTGGGGATGGAGGAGCGTGACAAGCGAAGAAGCTAGTTCTGACACGAGCAGGCGGAGGAACGACGGGTGTTTGATTACCTGCAGTGACACTGACGTACACATCCACAACAAGGATTTTAATGACGTCTATTTTAATAATTTATTCAGTAACACAGCGTTTACTTACCGTGTGATCCGTATTAAAAACATATATTAACACCAAAGATAATACAGCTTATATATTTACCCAAACAGTTTGTGCTGTTTCCGCCTGCTCTCCTTGTTTAGTGCTGACCAAAAATGAACAACAGAATTTTTCCTACTGGTGTTTTTGTGAATGAAGAGTTTACACTGATACATATGCCTTCAGGAAATAGCTGTACGCCTGCTCTGTGAGTCTGATAAGAACAACGGCTTTCACCGTCTCCCACCTGCTCGCCCTTTAGATGTTACCAAACTCACTGCCAGATACTTAAATGAAGCCATTTTCACAATGATGTTTTCTCCACAGACATTGTTGTTTGACTGAGAAATGAAGCGCTTCTATGACTTCAAACTCTCCTTGTTGAATCATAAGTAAGAAAAAAATAAAATAAACAGTGTTGAAAATATTTGGTTCTTTGGGAATAAAGGTGAGAGGTACAAGCCTGCAAAAACTTCAGAGTAGAGGTTTATCAGGATTCCCAAGGTGCATTTCGGTAACAAAAAATCAAATCACAGAGTTTAAATTGTGCAACATTAAAGCTCCATACAGTCTAAAGGTAGATGTCCATGTGTAGTTTGATTATAAAGCAGGTCTAGGTTCTATATTAATACTGTGAAAGTATCAAAGTGCTCAGTCCACAGAGAAATGCACACAGCCTGTCACCGCTCTCAGCCACACCGCAAACCACCTGGACCCACCATCCAGCCTTGCAGGATTTGGTTTCTGTCTTAGCTTCCTCTCTGATTCACAGCTCCGACTGGTTGCTCCTCCATTGCAACAGCAGCTGTGATTCTTGGGTGTTGTAGTATTTTGAGCCGTCAACCAAAACAAAATGACAGAATGTGATTTCTCAAAAACAAAGCTGAAATAATTCAAACGGTGGCCAAAACATAAGCCTGTGTTTTTATGTTAAATGACAAAATTATTGTTTAAAGAATTGTTTTTTTAATGGGAGCACAGGAAAAAAAAAAAATCAATTAGTGTGGCCAGTGAAGTTTCCCCAGTCTTTAAAGAATACAAGCCACATGGTCCGGCAGATATCTGTTATCTTGAGGCTGCACTGAGGTGGACTTAAAGTGAAAGATGTGACATTTAGCCAATGACATACGTCTGCAGACCAACAGACAGAGAAGAACTGTGAATAAATCACAGAGAATTCATTAGATGTCTGATCCTGGGGCTAATTTGAAAGCCTCAGGACAGACACAGACCTACAGTAACCATTTTTCACCTTAGAGGGCAGAGTTGAGCTGCTGTCCTGCTAGGAACTGCTCTCTCTCTCTCTCTCTCTCCCTCTAACACACACACACACACACACACACACACACACACACACACACACACACACACATCACATCACACAGATCTAACAGAAGTCACCACTGTGGTGGGAATAGACTGAAAGTAGGGCAGGAAGGGCAGCTCTTGCTTGAGAAAGAGGAGGGAACCTGCTGCGCTCCAAAAAGACATAAACAAGTATTTTGAGTGAATCAGTACAATACCAGAAAAAAACTGCAAAACCCTAAAATGAATACATTAGAAATAAGATCTTTACTGAATATATCCTTATAAAATATAAATCTTGTAACTCCAGTTCAGTGGTACATCTACGTGATTTTTGGTGGCTGAAAAACAAAGGTTCTTAAAAACATGGCAGTTATGTGTGGAGAACAAAAATAAAGTTGTATGCTTAAATATTTTGTGAATTTGATACATATAACCTTTTGATTGACTGGAAAATATCCTTCACCAAATCAAATCTGGCAACACTGCAATGAGTCAGGGATGCCATGTTTGTAGCCTTTACTGCCATCTAGTGTATAAACAGTAAAGCTGTTTTAAGTTACCGATTCTTAAATGTCATATTTTAGATACCAGAATATTAATAAATAAAAAAAAGAAATCAGCATATTATTCAACAACGAAAATAATCTGTTGATATTTAAAGAAAAATTAGTCACCACTGCTGCACCAAACAATAAAAACTGAAGGTCTTTTCATTTTGTAAAGATGATAGCTAAATTATTTTGTTATGATCATAGACTGTAAATAAAGATGGACGTAGCCTGTGTGACATCACCGACAAATTTCTGAAGAGCGGTTTTGAAGATCAGAGTGAGCTGCGCCACTGTTGCCATCTTGGCAGTCCTTGACTCCGCCCCTAACTCCCAGCTAATCCAAAAATGGTTAAAGAGGTGGAGCGTGTGTGGAGCTGAGACTTCAGTGTATGCTGGTTTGTGGCAAGCATACGCTCACCCACCTGTCACTCAAAGAGGCCACGCCCTCAATTACTCGGAACTTCAAGCCTTAATAGAAATGTAACCAGGTGAGTTATACAGTTGTCATGAAGGAGGAAATTAGGAATGGAGACCAAAACTGTTTTTTTTTACCAGGCTGTAAACATCTAGCCATTCTCTAGTGGTCATTAGAGGAACTACAGTTTTTGGGACTTCAGTGTTGACTTCATTATTCAGCCCTGGTGATTGCCGCTTGGTTATACCCAACAACTGCAACTCCCATGAGGCTTTGAAAGTGCTTCTGTGGCTAGGACTTGTGGGATATATTGTTGTTGAAGGCTAACTAAAGTGTTGTTGTTTTATGGCATGGTGACAGACATTCATTAATCAGACTATATGTCTGAAAACACCGCAAACAAAATCTTTTCAGAAAAAAAAGATGAAAGAAACATTTTGTCATATTTTTTTTTCTTATCAATGAGATAGGATCACATTCAGGGTTCTGGGTTATTTGATGTCAACACAAATCAAGTGTTCTGTTCTCACCTGGTCAAACAAACCAAGCTTTAAAAAGCAGATGCTGCAGATGTGAGATTGTCCGTCTGAAAACTAAACAAAGGCAGAAATTCTTGAGATGACTGTCACCACAGAACTGTCATAATGGTCTCCCAGCATCTCCCACTGAATGTGCCTACATTATGAGTGAGGCAGGCCGTCTGACAGCCTGTCAATACCACAGATTCTCCTCCAGCTGCTTTCCAAAGACTCCTCACCGAGGGGAGGACAGCGCTGTCTGCTCTCCTTACATGCCTCATGGATTTTAGCTTTTTTTTCAGACATGTTGGAGTTGGGGAAACAAAAATTGATGAGGTATATTTTCCTCCTTTTTCTTTTCAACTCTGTCAGCCCAGTGGTTTTCTTATTCATGTTGCATCGGCTGCAGCTAAGGAGCCATTTGATTTCTCATCCTGAGCTAGTTGACATTTATTTCACAAACACTTGACATTTGGAAATGGGCTTCCTGTGTGAGCACTGTGTGTGCACACTTGTAACCCCCTGTCCTCTCTCTCTCTCTCTCTCTCTCTCTCTCACACACACACACACGCACACAGCCCTGTGCCATTAGCAGCCTTTGTACAGAGCAGCTGGACAGTCCGACTGTCTGCTTGTTATCTTGGACTAAAAACGACTCAACTTTATGCTGAAAGCGAACTCTCAGTCTGAAATCTGCCAATAAATCAATACGTTCTGACTAATTTTGACATTTGTAACAGAGACTTTTGATCCAGTTTAGTTTCTTACAGTTAAAGGTTGAAACATACAGCAACAACCAACAACTTCTGCTACTTTGTGACGTCACAACAAAGCAGTCACCGCCCTCAGCCAAGCCCCAAGCCCCGCCCACCTGGACCCACGATCCAACCTTGCAGGATTTGGTTTCTCTGAGTGTTTACCTGAAATCTGCTATATTTTTATTGGATCACTCAGAAAACAGTCAGCCATTGAGATGCTTTGTGGTTCTAATCTGATATCTGTCTAGCATCCAAGAAGTTTTCTTTACGGATTATAATCTGATCACAAGACTCTACAGCCGGATGTTGAAAAAGTGTGAACACATCCATCTCAAGACACATATGCAATCATTCCTCCTCTCATAGTCTATGTCAGTGAGCAATCTGAGGACATCTACCCACTGTCTGATCTTCTGAGTCCGTCTTCTCGGTTCCTTGTGATAAGAAAACCCTGAAGCTGTTGCTCTCCAAACATCAAATACAAACACAGCACTGAGCTGTTGAACCTTTTATGTGATCAGTTCAGACACTGAATGATCTGTTTGAGTGAGGGAGCGGCATGCATGAGCCCTGCAGACCAGAGTTAAACCTCACCACAAAGGATCCAGGGGGAAGCTTGTCTCCTCTTAATAACACACAAAATATTGACAATACACTATTTTTGCCATGAATTTCTATTTTTCTGTATCTTCATCATCATCAATCATGCAGAAAATGAGGCTATTATTGATGTATGATTCATGCATGAGAGTGATTCATCACTAATTCACTTAACATGCATGCTATTCTTACCATCGCCATTGAAGCATGGCAGCACTTATTATTCATTTTAACAGCAATAATGATAAATAAAGTAAAATCAAGCAGGATACAAATGTTGCATCTGTCGTTTCTGACCATGAGAAAGTGAAAACCATTGTATAATAAAGCTTTTATTTTGCTTGTAGTTTATAATTACATTTCATTCAAGTGTGAAAATGAATGTGCTCAGAGGTGTAAATGCATACAAATCAACATGACTGCATATAGCTAGAAGAGCTGCAGCATACCACACCTGTAAGACAAAGTGTAGGGATTAAGTTTTTACACGTAAGACAAGGTGCAGTTTATATCAGATTTAATCACGAATGTATTTAATTAAAAAGAGCAGACGGGCAAACTGTGGTTGTTGCTGGTAACTGTAGTTTCAATAAAACTCTGTTTCTAATGAAAAGACATTGGCTGGTGAAGTGATGAACTGAACCGGGAATAGATTCTGAAAACATTCTAACAAAAGCAGCGAAGCATCGAGGAGACATTAACATTCGCCAAGGTGATAGCGTGTTAGCACGTGTTGTCATTCATGGTTAACCTCAGACGCTGAGTCCAGGAATCCTGATTGTGACACCTGAGCTAGGTGTGAACAGGGTCGGGATTTCAAAATAAGACACAGTGAGGGTTCTGCTGTGAGGTGTGACTCTACTGATGTTCAGGTGAGTGAATTCATGCCGTAGCAGCACAGGAGACAACACATGCATGAATATGTCCACATTATGATCAAAATGACGATGTGTCGTTTATTTTCATTTCTACTTTTTAACTGTCTGGGCTATAAAATGTCCAGAAATGTCCATTAGAAATTGACGCCCAATTTTGGGGAGTCTGGGATCCAACATCCAGCGGAAGAGGAGGAAGTTATTCAATACAGGTGACATGCACAGATACAGTGCATCTGGAAAGTACTCACACCCCTTCACTTTCCCCACATTTTGTTATGTTACAGCCTGATTCCAAAATGGATTAAATTCCTTTTTTTCCTCATCAATCTACACACAGTACCCCATAATGACAAAGCGAAAAAGGTTTTTTAGAAATTCTTGCAAATTTAAATATCGCATGTACATAAGTACTCACACCCTTTGCTATGACACTCAAAAGTGAGCTCAGGTGCTTCCTGTTTCCACTGATCATCCTTGAGATGTTTCTACAACTTGATTGGAGTCTACTTGTAGTAAATTCAATTGATTGGACATGATTTGGAAAGGCACACACGTGTCTATATAAGGTCCCACTGTAGACAGTGCATGTCAGAGCAGAAACCAAGCCAAGAAGTCAAAGGAATTGTCTATAGACCTCAGAGACAGGATTGTATTGAGGCACAGATCTGGGGAAGGGTACAAAAACATTTCTGCAGCACTGAAGGTCCCAAAGAGCACAGTGGTCTCCATCATTTGTAAATGAAAGAAGTTTGGAACCACCAGGAGTCTTCCTGGAGCTGGCCGCCCAGCCAAACTGAGCAATCGGGGGAGAAGGGCCTTGGTCAGGGAGGTGACCAAGAACCCGATGGTCACTCTGACAGAGCTCCAGCGTTCCTCTGTGGAGATGGGAGAAACTTCCAGAACCGTCAACCGTCTCTGCAGCACTCCACCAATCAAGCCTTTATGGTAGAGTGGCCAGACGGAAACCTCTACTCGGTAAAAGGGACATGACAGCCCGCTTGGAGTTGGTCAGAAGGCACCTAAAGGACTCTCAGACCATGAGAAACAAGATTCTCTGGTCTGATGAAACCAAGATTGAGCTCTTTGGCCTGAATGCCAAGCGTCACATCTGGAGGAAACCAGGCACTTCTCATCACCTGGCTAATACCATCTGTACAGTGAAGCATGGTGGTGGCAGCATCATGCTGTGGGGATGCTTTTCAGCAGCAGGAACTGGGAGACGAGTCAGGATCGAGGGAAAGATGAACGGAGCAAAGTACAGAGAGATCCTTGATGAAAACCTGCTCTAGAGCGCTCAGGACCTCAGACTGGGGCGAAGGTTTACCTTCCAACAGGACAACGACCCGAAGCACACAGCCAAGACAATGAAGGAGTGGCTTCGGGACAAGTCTGTGAATGTCCTTGAGTGGCCCAGCCAGAACCCAGACTTGAAGCTGATTGAACATCTCTGGAAAGACCTGAAAATAGCTGTGCATCTAACCTGACAGAGCTTGAGAGGATCTGCAGAGAAGAATGGGAGAAATACCCCAAATACAGATATGCCAAGCTTGTAGCTTCAAAAAAAGGAATTTAATCCATTTTGGAATAAGGCTGTAACATAACAAAATGTGGGGAAAGTGAAGGGGTGTGAATACTTTCCGGATGCACTGTAGGCAGAGCGCCTGATAGAAATACTAATCACAGCAAAAATAAAAAGCAAGCAATAAAATAACACACACAACTTGCAATATAATATCTCTGCTGTGTGACACTTAGTAGTGAACATTATCCAGGCAGCAATTACCCAAAAATCTATTTGGCAAAACCATTTTGTAGTTAATCAATATAATTTTTAGAGGAAATGGTTGAATCTTAATTATATAAATAATGAATACAAATAGGAGTATTAAATATACTATATGGCCAAAAGTACATGGACACCTGATCATTCCAGAAATATGTTACACTTTGTGCATCAGTGAGGTCCAGATGTGATTTAGGAAAACTTTTCACAATTCAATCCACTAAGCCACAAAATACATAATTAAATAAAAAAAAGTTTGATGAAATAGCTCCCTGTATCCATTTCCACCAAAACTTAACAACAAAAATAAAATTCTTAGAAACAAGAAAGTCATAGTGTTCAATGCTATTCCTTGTGTCAACGAACACACTCTTAACTTTTTTTTTTTCCACAGCATATTGTAATATTTTCTGATGTCAAGAAATTTGCAAATGAATTCTATGCCACCATTACTCAATATCTGACTGTTGTCTGTATTAATCCTAGTTATACATGGTGGCAACAGATAATGGCCAGCACTGATGTGAGGTGATGAGGTCTGGATCTCAGTCAGCAGTCCAGATCATCCCAGAGGTGTTGCGTGCTGTTCAGGTCTCGGTTCTGTGCAGATCAGTCAAGTTCTTACACATCAAACTGGAAAATGATTTCTTAATGGAATTGACTCTGTGCACTGTGGCGACCTCAGATTTCAGCCACTGATTGCGGTCGTCAAGCAGCACCTCTTTTTTTTTCTCTGTCTATCTCAACATTGAGTATTCTCTGCAAGGAAATGGCAGACCTGAAACGCCTCATTGAATTTCATGTGGAGCAGACGCCGCTCCCTCTGCAGGAAAGGCGTTATGATGCTTGGAGTGCTGTGTAGTCGGCGCTCTCGAAAGCTCGGGGAGTTTGATAAATTGCATTTGAAGTGATGCCTGCATTAACAAGATCAGACCTTTTGTAAGTCGATAGCAGCGACGGGCAGAAGCACAGTTCCTGTAAAGTTTGGTGAGAGTGTCCGCACAATGTACAGTGATGCTTAAAAAAAAACAAAAAAAAAAAACACAAGATGCTGGCAACTGTATTCATAAACTGGTTGTTGATGAAAAGGCATCTGTTTCCCTGTTTGTGGATTGAGCTACAACATCTGCACCCTCTCTGACCTTATAACTAGTGAAAGGTTATGTTGTTATCAAAACAGCGTAACCTCTGTACGCACACCACTGTAGAGCATCTCACTCACATGTCACACTTCATTAGTCTAAACTGTACTCAGTCAGGCTTAGGTGACCAGGTTTCTGAAATGAAAAACAGGGACATTTCCGGTCCTGTGGTCAATATTTCATTAAAACAATAATGGGACTTCCCTTCTGCTCTGCTGCCCAGTCTTTCTCCAGTCAGTTTTTTTTCATTCACAATTAAAAACAGGGACTTTTCCAAGGGACAGGCAAACTGTCCACGGAAAACAGGGATGTCTGGTCACTCCAGCTTAAGTTGTTGCGAGGTTGTGAATCCAGTTAAAGTTCTTCTCCAGACATGTTTTAAACTCTGTAAAACTCCTCTGATATGATTAATATTTTGTTAAACATGATGTTCAAACATAAAAAGTGAAAAAAATGGAAATCTGAGTCTGAAGCTCCTCTAATCTTACTTCCTCACTAAGAAACCGGGATAAGCCTTGGCCCCGCCCACCACCTGCTGTCTCCAGGTGGACAGGTGAAAGAGCAGAGAGCATCGAGATGGTTAGAGGAGGAAACATCAGAGAGACTCAGCCACATGTTTGAGCCTCAGTCAGACCCAGACTCAGAGGAGGAGTCTGAGACCAGAACCAGAGACTAGCAGACAGATCAGAACGGTTAGCATCTTTTATTTGGTTATATTGTTTGTTAGCTTGTAACAGGCAGACATAGTGTCGACTGATTATTTCACTCGTCATATGTCGTGTATTGTATTAAAAAAACACCATATGGACAAAGTTAAACACTTAATTTTCATTGGAGGGGGTCTGTAACATGTCAACATACAGCAGCCAATAAAAACAAGCTATTTGATAACATGTTAATACTAGAATGTTAATATGTGCAGGCAACATAGTTAGCGCGGTAACATGCTAACAGACATTTCAACATAAATGCATTTTCGATTATGTAATTTTATGCGCTTCAAAATAAAAGCACTTGAGAGCATTTTTGAAAGGAAGCACATGTTAGCATGTCAAGGCCAGGACTGAGACTTAAGCAGTTATACTCAGAGGTATACTGTGCTGACCATGCTTGTTAGCAAAGCGGATGTTGGTGACCAGGTAAAATGTGAGGGGAACTCTACCAAATTTAATGGTAATTTATCTGATATTTGTCAAGGTATCACTCCACTGACAGACAAGTAAAAAAATTAACCTGAAATTGAACATTTGAAACCTGAAAACTCCACTCACACTGGTGTGCAAAGTACATTCAAAAATACCAGTCTCTTTATTATGATTTATAATTCAATTATAGTTAACATCTCCATTTTACACGCAATGAAACCTCCTTCATTTAATCCTCTCAGGTTAGAAAAGCTTTTTTATTTGTAATTTGGATGTATTTGCATCGAAGACATATCCTGCTTTATGAATTGATACAGTGATGTCAGAGACTCTAAATTTATAGCATTTTGTAAAGGTAACACACAAGCTGCAGTCTGTTCTTCCATCCTGTTACCACCAGTTAGAACATCTATATTTCTTCATCTAGTCACCAGAGCAACATATGAAGAAAAATGCATCAGGCCCAGAGGTATGGCTGCGTGATTACATAATCACTTTGATATCATCAACACACAGTGAAAGTTAACCCTCAGGAAAAAACAGGCCAACAATTCACAGTAAAACACTCTGCTTCTCAAAGACTAGGTTTCCCTCCTCCCAAAGCTTCAATCAGCCTGCGACACTCAGCACAGACCACCGACATCCAACCCCGCCGGCTCCAAACTGGAACTACGTCCTGTGTGTTTTTTTTCGAACTGCTGTGGCACGCATGCCCCGGGCTCCGATAGCTCTGATATCGGACTCGAGGTGAGAGTGGATCTGTGGCTGGGAAAAAAAATGGCATCTTGAATTATGTCACAGAAAAAGATGAAGTTGAGAGCTGGAGGGCTAAAAACTGAGCGGACGCTTCGTGTTGAGGTCACGCAGCAGAACATCTGAGGCGGTGAGCGGATATGTGTCAGTGCTGCTGTTTGCGTTCATGGGAGGCTGTAGCTCATCATCATGTGTGGAGCTGCTTTTGGAGTTGTCTTCACTAGGGCTGGAACTAACAATTATTTTCAATATTGATCATTTTCACAAAATCATTTGATTTATAAAATATCAGAGGATAGTAACAGTTTCCTAAAGTCTTGTGTGACGTCTTCAGGTGTCTCTCATTAGATGTAGAAAAGCAGCAAATTCTCACTTTAGAGAAGCTGGAACTGGAACATTTTTGGCATTTTGGTTGAAAATGAATTGATTATCAAAGTAGTTACAGATGGGGCTCACCTGGTAGAGTGCATATCATAAAAGCTTGAAGGTGTAATGTGTAAGGTCTGGCCAGAATTTTAGTTTAAAATGTTCAAAAAATGAACTAACACCATGAATAGCATGTGAAGGAGCCACAGTGATGATGTCATGACCAAGACCTCCATCTATTGTATTTCAGAGATATCTACTGAAATAAGCATGCTAACCAACTAGCTGCGACCTGTCCCGTGTTGTAATACCACTTTATGACACTAGATGCTGTGTGAGTCAGTGTAGCGTCTAATCTGCCCTCAGTCCCACAGAGAAGAAGAGCTTCCTCCTGAGCTTGAAGTTGCACTACAGCTCCCGACTAAAAAAAAAAAAAAAAATCCCAACAAAGCTAAACAGTCAATATCATTTATTTTATAATATATCATTATATATTAATATTATCAACAGCAATTAATTTAGAACAAACAAACTAACAATGAATGTATCTACTAACAAGTATAGTGTGTGTATCACAGCCTGATATATGTTCTCCCTTTGAACCATGGAGCTCCACTGTTTCCAGAAACTATTAGAAACACATCAGTGAGCCTCATTGTGTCACTGGGTGACATGTTCCTTGGTCTCCATCAACATGTTGAGTGCAATTTATTCTTAAACAACTCAATAGCTGCATCTCTGATCTCTGGGAGTTGTTCCATGCTGGGCACACGGTACTGAATATGCCTCTGGGTTTACATGTGTAATGTGTTTTTAAATTGAAAACAGTGGAGGGCTGTGGCGTGGAGGCAACTGTTCCCAGCCTTGTTCTATTGTTGGTTTTGGTCTCTTCAGGATATTGCTGTTAATAAAAAGATGAAATAATGCCGGTATTCATCTTTACCCATGTTCGGTGGTGGAGGAAGTATTTAGATCTTTTAAATGTATTTTTTACATAAGTAACAATCTAAGTATTTTAATAAAAATATGCTCTCAGTAAGTAAGTTTTCACTGTGCAGAATGACCTGTCTCAGAATATCATTGGCTGGGGCGCCCCAGTGGCTCAACTGGTAGAGCACGTACCACTTAGGCTCAGTCCTTAGCGCAGTCAAGGTTCAAGTCCGACCCACGGCCCTCTGCTGCATGTCATCCCCTCTCTCTCCCCAACCTTCCTGACACTCTCTCACTGTCCCTATATGAAGACAGGAAACATAACTTTAAAGAAAAAAGAGAATATCACATGCTACAGGATATGTTAAGTTTGGAATGAAGTTTTGTATTTGGTCCCAAAGGGTAAGACTCTACGGTGGCCCAGACTGGTCAGCACAAAACAAAAGCCACAACACGAATTATGGCTTTTGCATTGTGTTGACCCATCTGGGCCACTGTAGTACTCAGACCCAGAGACGATTGAGCAGTATAACAAAGACTGTTTATTGTAGAATTTAGGAATGATGGCTTAACGTTGGGGCTGGGATCGCCAAAGAGTGGAATGGAGGGGCAGAGGACTGAGCTGGACTGGAGGACAACCACAGAGCTGGCTGCATGCTGGATCTCAAGATGGGTGTTTGAAGACACGATGAAGCGATTATGGATAATTTATCCGAGCTAACGAGATACAGTGTGTCAATATTGACAAACATTTAAGCATTTATATCTTTGCTATGTCGCTTCTTACTAATGTGATCAGGTTGCTGGTAACGTGGTTAAACATCACAGATCCACAATGATAATGCAGACTGAC
Organism: Seriola aureovittata; assembly: GCF_021018895.1. Lineage (NCBI taxonomy): Eukaryota > Metazoa > Chordata > Actinopteri > Carangiformes > Carangidae > Seriola > Seriola aureovittata. The sequence goes on from NC_079375.1 coordinate 2,765,927, forward strand.
AGACTGTAAGGGTTAAGTCCCCTGTTCGGCCACATTAAGTCTGAACTACAGAAAGTTTCTGAAGCAGTCCTCCTTGAAGTGCGGGCTCACACTATAATGTTTGGAGCAGTGGAGAACTGCGGAAAAATGAAGTAGATTTTTGCAGGAATTTGAGAACAATGTCTTTTCGGCATGGCTACAAAACTAAAGAAACTCTTCAGTATAAGTAATGTGCTGTGGGGGTGTGCCACGCTCGCAGTGGGTGTCCAGGTTGCAGGTGGGCAGCACCAAGGACCAGGCTTTTAGCCTGACAGAGTTTCTCCCTTTGATTTTAACTTTGATCCTTGTGACTCTGGAGACCATTTACATGCACAAAAACCTATATAACACACTATAAGTAAGGAAAAACCTGTAATCGTAATAGGTCCCCTTTAAGTACACACACACACACGCACACAGTGTACCTGCTCGTCAATAATCCCACCATAAACAACCAGCCCTCCCCCTTTAACTGCCGTGACACCTGGGTCATACGATGACCCGATGACCCTTCTGTCTCACCATCCTCTTTCTCTGCTCGACTGACCGGTCCAGCAACCCTCCGTTCACAGATCCTCCCTCCCACTCTTCCTCTCCCTCCTCTTCTTCTTCTTCTTCTTCTTCAGCTTCATCATGTCCTCCTTCTGTTGTTGCACCTGCAGCACAGCTGGTTCTCTGGCGAGTGCTCCCGTCTGTGGGCGGCTGCTGTTTGCTTCAGGCTTCATCCAACCGTTCTCCCTCGCTGGTTAGCACTCTCAGCTTCAACTCCCCACCCCTCTCCCTGACACACACACACACACACACACACACACACACACACACACACACACACACACACACACACACCACCACACTTCTCCACACTAGTTGAGCCGCCATGCGCCATCTGCTCCCATCAGGAGAGGGTGATTGATGCACTGCCTGTATAAAAACTACAGGGATGACTCATCGACTCCCCGCCGCGATGGTGCAGTGAGAATGTGTGTGTGTGTGTGTGTGTGTTGTTTAAGAAACACATCATTTCTTCTCTTCCATGTTTACTTCTGTGCTTCTCTATCAACATAGGCTTGTACAGCACCAATTTTTTGATCAGTAACCGATCACTTATTTATCAATCACTTCTCCTGCTGATGGAGCCGATACCTCAGGTGAGTGATCTCCAGAGGTTTCACGGTCTCAGGGTTAAATTAACAGTAAGAATTTTTATAGTGTAGTCAACTTTTCAACTGCTCATCAACGTGCTGAACCACGGCGTCAACACAAGTCAGCTGTGAAAAGCTGAGAGTCAATTATAAAGCGATTTTTTTTATTATAAAGCAGGTCTAGCCTCTATATTAACACTGTGAAAGTATCAAAGCCTCAGTCCACTGAGAAATGCACACAGCCTGTATTCAGAAACTGAGCCTTAAAACCAGCCGTCAGGACTTCTGGAACTTTGTGATGTCACAACAAAGCAGTCACCGCTCTCAGCCATACCCCAAGCCCCGCCCACCTGGACCCTCCATCCAACCTTGCAGGATTCGGTTTTTCTGAGTGTTTTTACATGAAATCTGCTATATTTTTTTTGGATCACTCAGAAAACAGCCAGCCAATCGGAAAAGAGGCTCAGAGCCTCCTCTCTTCTGATTGGCTCACTGAACTGTTGTTACTGGAACTACAGAGAGAAGCCTGAGAGAGGAGATGTAAAACTACATTTTGGTTCTTAAATATGTCTTCTTATGGATCAACCCTTCAAATAAAACAAATGTAAATTTGTATTTACATCGCGCCAAATCACAACAGGAGTTATCTCAAGGCACTTTGACCATTAACAATCAATCTGTGACAGGAGCGCAACTTCATGAATCTATGTAACATTTCGTTGTTTCAAACATATGTTTTTGTGGCAAATGTGATAAAACTAGAAACAAAAAATATAATTTAACACCACGCAGATGAAGGGATAAAAGGGAAATGGTGACTGAATAATTATGATTAATTATTATACTCTATCGCAGAATGAAACCTAATAGACAGTGTTTTTGTGCTTTAAAATGTTTGAACACTTCAGTCTAGTGTTGCATTTTGTCCTTGCATTGTGTTCTTCTGTCCCCTCTTCTGTGTTTTGCATCAGAGATAATGTACCAACACGGTGTCATTGTGCACTTCCACTGAGTGTGGTTTAACACAGGTTCATACACCACAATAAGGCCACCGAGAGTAAAGTGGCTGTGCAGCTGCTCGTGAAAAGGAGGAGGAGATTGTGTTAGTCTCTGGTCCGGATGATGAGATGAAATCACGGAGAGGAGAACAAACAACCCCGGCGGCTTCCTCCAAAGCCACAGTCTGAGCCCAAGGCAGGTCGGCCCTTCATCTGCATCTCAATGAGGAATTTGATCACAGCTCAGCATTCAGAGGCAATGGCACAATGTGAGAGCCACCGGGAGCTTTCAGATATGAAAATTCATCTGGGAAACAAATTAAAGACGGAGGAGGAAGAGGTACGAGTGAAGCTCAAAACCAGGCAGCCCACTGTGTTTGATTCGTACTTTGCAGTGTTCCCTCTGTGTTGGTTTGTTTTTCCCGGAGGATAATGATGACATATGAACTCAAAAAATGTCCAGAAAGTTTAGAAGAGTCCCCCAACAACTATTTATTTATCTGCTTTCTTTGGCATGTGTCCTATAAATCTCCATCAGGAAGCAGTCGTCATGTCTTGGTCATCTCTTCTCTTACGTTAGGGTTAACTGACAGCTTTGTTGTGACATCACAAAGTTACAGAAGTCCTGATAGCTCAGTTTCTAAATATAGGGTGTGTGCCTGTGGTACATCACAAGAATGCAAACCTAAAAAAAGAAGATTTTTAATAGTTTTTGTAATGTTGACAGTCTGATGAGTACAGGAAGTACCTTCCAGAGTTTAGGGGTCTTGACAGTAGAAATCCTGACCCCCTCTGTTTACAAAATTGGACCTGGGAACAACGAGGAGGAACTGATTGGACAACCTAGGAGGATCATGTTTTGGTTCACAACTTTAAGAAGTCTATTATATATTCTGGGTCCAGTCCAAGTTGAGCTTTTAAACTGAGTAATAAAATTTTAAAATCAACTCTAAAATATAAAACTGTCAGTGAAATGATGCTAAAACTGGATTAATGTAGTCTCTTTATACCCATTAGAAAGCTGGCAGCTGAGTTGTAGGAGAGACAGCTGCAGAAGAGCACAGAGAGCTGCAACAGTGGAGTCTGGAAAAAGTAAAAGCATGAATGATCGTCTTCAAGTCAGAGACAGAGACAGAGAAGGTAATTGTAGAGATGGTTCTTAAGTGTAAAAAAAAAAAAAAAAAAAGACATGGACGACTTGTTCCTTTAATGTGAGATTATAAAAGAATATAAAACTTTAGGTTTTATATTTATATGTGGTTAGTTGGTTAGTTTGCCATCTACGGTGTAGAACCCAAAATACTTCCACACGATACTCTGGTTTCGAGATGGTCTGATCAGGGTGGCTTTGCTCGCTAGTGTTCTCCACTTTTATAGCGAATAACATAACATTGCTAGCTTGACAGGTCAAGAGGGCATGTGCCATAGGTCAACCTGACAGGGAAGTTTCAGAGCGCCCTCTGCTGGATCACAAGCAAACTATGACATTTTGAGTTTGAACAGATAATTACAGTTCAAATTCCGAGTAAAAGGTGACGGCCCTAACTGAAGCTACTTATCAACTCAGAGCACCCGACACCTGACTTTGAACTTTAGAACTAATAAAGCGTTGAACAACAATGTGTCCCGGCTGGGTCCATCACTTTTTTGTGTCCCCTGGAAACACTTCTGTCGTCGTCTGTGCTACTTACAGCATGTTATTTGGTTGTGTTGTGAGGATTTGCAGGACACGTGTAAGCAAAGTGATGGAAGATGTTTTTTGAATTTCTTTAGTTGCAGTGTGTTGAGCTTTAACCGTAGGTTTGGTTAAAGTTTGCTCTACATTTAGATTGAAACTTGACTAAATATCAGACTGAGAAGTGAAATGAAATGGCCGCTCAGTCTGATCAGCCTAGGACAGTGCAGAGTTGATGAAATAATGGATAAAACAGGTATTTGTGTTTGTAATGAATAGGTTGGGAAAAACTGAAATTACTCGACATGAATGTTAAGATCACCCCACCTTGTTTACAGAATTAAATCCAACATGCCATAGTCCAACACATTTACACTGTCCTCCCCTGGAAATCAGATTCAAACACCTCAATTTCAATCAGGTATTATCTCTGGTGATGTATCTGTTTTTATTTGCATCAAGGGGCTTTTAATTACAGGTTTCCCAGAGTGTGAAGCAAATAAAAACCACCACAATGCCGTGGTTAACGGGGTATGACGGCGGATAGGTTTTAAGCCTATGTGGGTGATATTAAAATGCATGGTTGAACTAACTGGACGGGGAACAAAGAGGAAAGAGAGGACAATAGATTGTTCACGACGGTGTATACTTATCACAAAAAGGCTGCAGAAGAAGAACACTAAATCCACCGGATGAATAGAAAGTAAAGTTAGCGGTGAATTAGCATGGACAAGGTGCAGGAGCAGAAGAGATATCGCTATGGAATAAATGATGAAAGAAAGTGCAGCAAGCGTTTTCAGTGTCACTGAGCCCTCTTCCTAACAACCACAGCACTTGCTCTTTTCATGCATTTCTCCTTTTTGTTTCCTGTGTTGGTTCTAAAGATAATTTCCTCCTCAGAGTTGCACATTTGAAATGAGTGGCATGGACTTTTCAAAGCCATTGCTGATATATGTAAAGTTGTGAACTTTTAATCTGAAAGGTGGTGGGGGGGACATGGGTCAAGGTGGCCCCTTCCACACATACACACTCATTACTGGTGAGGATGTCAGTTTCCTGCATGTCTGGGGCTTCTGAGAGGCGGCATGACCAGAGTAAAGCCATAACATGTAGAATCTTTATGTGATTACTGCAGCTTTAAAACTCTAATGATGGTAGAAATGTTTGTTTGTAGAAAAATGAGACAATCCTGGTGAACACTGCTGCTGTCTATAGCATGTGTCGGTCATTCATCACAGTGCCAGAGTGCCAGAATCTTGGCAGACCCGAAGCAAAAGAGACCAAAAAAACAGTTGGACCCTCAAAATACACCAGAGGATAATTTGGCCCAATTTGAGTTCGAGTCACCAACAGACCCAGAGAGAGGAAGGGAGTCATCAATCAGCACTAGTTGTCCTATGAATCAGTATATCTGAATCATGACTTGCTGAGAGATGACATTCAAGACCAGGAACTCATCTATCCGAACCAAATCAGGTCGGATCTCAGTAACTAGGAACTTAAGGAAACCACCGTCCTCTAATTGGAACGCATTGCTCTCTGGTACTGGTGCAGGTTGGTAAAAGGTACATTACATTTACATTTACTCAGTTGGCAGACGCTTTTATCCAATATACGATATCTATGCGATACATTATATCTATACAAGTGACGGACATCACTTACGTTTCGGTGCAATAGGAGACCTTGGTGGAAGTACTAACGTCTACATCTAGATATACAATCAAAACAGGCATTCAAAAACCAGAGTAGGCTGGAAAAAGACTGGAACACTAAGGCTTTGAAGGTAGTTAGGGAATGGAAATAAGGTGGGCAGGTAGGTGGTAGGTAGGTGTGGAGAACATGAGTGGAACTAGTGTGAACACACTGAGGGTTCCTGCTGGTCAGATGGAGAACTACAGGATCTGAAACAACAGGAGAGTTGTGCTGGGAACACAACGCCTGCGTTGCATGTGCATGGCGCATGTCGCTGAACTGCTGCAGCTCACAGGTTTAGAGTTTGCAGGTTACCTGAGTGTTGGATTTCTTTGCATTATAATTTAATTTTTGGTTTATTTTTGACAGAAAAATGTCACTGTCTCCACATGCAGCTGTTGAAATGGTAAAAAAAAAAATATTTATGTTTTTTCATAGTGGAAGGTATCAGTTGAATGTAATGTTGCTGGTATGATGTAAATGTGACATCATCAGGCTCGTGAGAGGCATGAGACATGCGTAACACATTAACATGAACGCTGAAATGAAAACCAAGACGTTCCACAGCCGCCACGCACATGCCACGCAGCCAGTGTGTTCCTGTCCCGTGGCTTGGAAGGTAATGAATGGAAAGCAGGTAGGTGTGGAGAACACGACTGGAGCTAGTGCAAACCATAAACGGTATGTTACGACCCCATGTAGTGTTTGGGTTTGCTGCTCTCTCTCTCCCTTTCTCCTGCTCTAGGTATGGCTCCTCCTCCGGTGGAGTAGGTGTGCTGCAGCAGCTTCCCACTCATCAATTAGGAGGAGGTATAAGAGTAGAGAGAGGGAGCCCAGTCAGTGCCAGTGGTGTGAGAGATGTGTGATGTACTTCTTGCAGTGAAGGAGGGAGCTGATTTACCTGAGATCTAGACTGTTAGTGGTATGCTGTCAAATCCTGGATGTTTATTGTTTTATAGATATTTGAAACCTCTGTGATGTCACAGAGGATTCTGAAGAGTGGTTTTGAAGCTCAGAGTGAGCTGCACTACCGTCGCCATCTTGGCAGTACCTGACTCCGCCCCTAACTCCCAGCTAATCCAAAAATGGACAAAGAGGAGGGGCGTGTGTGGAGCTCAGACTTTAGCGCATACTGGTTTGTGGCGAGCATATGCTCACTGACCTGTCACTCAAAGAGGCCACACCCCCTCACTTATACATAACTTTAATTCATAATAAAATGTGAACAGGTGAGTTATATAAACAGCTGTCATGAAGGAGGAAATTAGCTCTAGAGACCAAAACTGTTCTTGTACCAGGCTGTAAACATGTTTATCTCTGCTGTAAAGTTGGACATTTTAACATGGGAGTCTATGGGGATTGACTCACTGACTAAACGGGCGTCTTCTACCCTCTTCTCCTCTTCCTTTCCCAGCCTTTAAACAACGTTTGCAATCCCATTAAATCTTTGCAAATAATGGAACAATCAGTAAACATGGAGATTAATCAATCTCTATAATGTTGCCCGGATCGTCAGTTTAGGTCTCTAACCTTATTTCGTTATGCAATCAGTGCTAACGACCCTGCAGGGACACATATGGAGGAGCTGGGCATCCTTTCAGATTCATGAATTTCCCATTTAAAACATGAGCGGTGGTCTGGGCAAACACTCCATTGACTGCACTTTGTGACGTCCGCTTGTTGGAAAGGAAGACGGACATAAATGGCTCTGCGGGCCTTTGAAAAGGGAACATATGCCCTTTTTGAAGATGAGAAGCCCTTTTTGTAGCACATGCACACCATTAGCCCGGCACAATGGAGAGCCCTCAAGGCCGAGCACTCGTCCTATACATGGGAAATGAGTCTGAGGAGCGGCGCTGCAGAGGCATGAATTAGATGTTACAGTCTATTTGTCAAGCTGCAACGTTGTCCTCGAGCTATTCCACAACAGATACAGTCAGCAGGAGTAACACAGATACTATACTGCAGCTGCTTAAAGGGCCAGGCTGCTGTTCTTTCATGTATAGACCCATAAATCCAAATCAAGGACATTTTTATTAAGCAGTGTGTACTTTTACTTTTTTTTTTTTTTTTTTTTTTTTTTTTACTTGTGTACATTTGGTCTGGGGCTGTTTTAAACGATCTGAAGCTTGTTTTACTGAATAACTAATAACTAACTAATATATATGATATATATATATTATATATATATATATATATATATATCATATATATATAGAGACAAGCTGAGAAACAACTGAAAGTGCAGCTATGAGGCTTTAACTCACTGTCTCATTAGTATTTGTTGGCCATTTTAAAGAAAATGTTAAACTGAATTATTAATATTATCAGTGATGTACAGGCATACATCGAAATAAAAAATGCACAATAAATTAAATTTACATGGAAATAGACTTTAGTTCGATTTCTTTTTTTTTCTCCTGCGCTTGTGTCTATAAAATAATTAAATACAAATACATATAATAATTAGATACTAATACATATAGTATTTTGAGTAATTGAATGGACAAAATAAGAAGTCAGACAGCTGAGTTTGTGCTGGAAAAAAAAATACTGTCATGTCCTGTCCTGATTTAAGTTATGTTTTCTGTTTTTGTCATGTTGGTTTTTCATTTCCTGTTTTATTTTGGTGTATGTCTTACCTCTCCTCTCGTACCAGAATTCCACTTCCTGCCTTAGTGTGTTTCCCGCTCCTGTGATTGTCGACCCCGCAACTAATGTGTTGCACCTGTTGTCTTCCCCTCCTAGTGTATTTAGCCTGCGTGCCCCCTGTTTAACTCTGTTCTTAGTAGCAAGCGGCCCAGCATTCTCTCTGTGTCCAGTCTAGTGTGTATGACCTGTTTCCTGTTCGCCCAGGCCTTTTGCCTCAGCCCTTGGATTTGTTTGCCTTGCCTGACTGATGTCCTGTGTACCGACCTGGTTTCCATTAAAAACCCTGCCTCTGATTGCTGCTGAGATGCGCTGTATTGAGTCCTCATCTAGTGGTTGTGTTATACTGTGCATGTGGTGTATGCTTTAAAAAGGTTAAAAACAAAAGTGGATGCAAGGGAGAGTTGGCAATCCTAATGAAGGGAAATCTATAATTAGAGGTATAGTAGGTATAGTAGGTTGATACAAAAGAGCAAAAGAAAAACAGAACAAAAAAAATGGCAAATTGGTTTCCATCCAAATGCTGGACTGATGTGCAGAAGAAAATGCAAATGAATCCATGTTTCTTTCTTTACCATTGTTGTGCAAATATAGTCAAGATAAACAAACCATGTCATTATCACTAATGAAAAAAGAACGTTGCAGAAGAATAGAAGAATACATCATCCACCGGGTGAATAGAAACAAAAGTTAACTGTGAATTAGCATGGACAAGGTGCAGAAGCAAAAGAGTCATCGCTTTGGAATAAATGAGGAAAGTTCAGCGAGTGAAAACACTAATCTCCAGAACTTTAACAACCACAGCACTTGGTTTTCCCAGTTTGGTGTGGAAGAACTCGAATGGTCTGCGCAGAACCCTGACTTCATCCCCGTCAACCCAACAAGCCTTGTGATGAACTGGAACACCGAGAGTGAACCAGACTTTATCATCAGCATCAGTGTTGGACCTCACTGATTGTCATGTATAAGTTTTCCCCATGTGTAAATAGACCAAACATGGATCTTACATCAACCAAAGATTCCTGTTCAAACTGACGTTATGTCAGAATTACAATCCTCAAACAACCAACTCACTGGTCGTACGCATGGGAACCTTTGCCCTCTCTTCCATCTAACACATTTAATCAATGTGTTATTATGCTCTTGTGGCTGAATGGGAGCAAATCTCTGCACGCTACAACGGCCACTCATTTCTTCATTCTGAGCGGAGCTTAGCTTTGTGTTTAATCTGCGGTTCTGACGCCCTTACGAGAACAGGTGGGGATAGGTTCGATGCCCTTAACTCCCCAAGGCGTTTGAGAAGTTGGAGGGTCGTCCTCCACTTTGCTTCTCCCAACATGCCGGCCCTCTCATCAGACGACAGCTCTGTGTCAGTCCAGGCGCCACAACCTGTAAGTGCAGCTGCTGTTTTCATGCGACCTGCTGCCATGTTCAACAACATGTGATGTTCTTCGACACTGGGTACTAAGTGCATGTTCTTGAGGTGCTTACTCAGCCATCTGAGGGTCCGTTTACACTGGCATCCTAAAGAAAAAACAACTACTTTATAGTGACATTTTTACAACAATTTTATAGTGCATTTATAGTACATTCATATACAGCTGTATTTAAGCACGTCAAAAACATTCCTCATTCCAATTACATATAAAACTGCATGAAATCACATCCTACGATAAATATGTTTACCTTTAAACAATAAAAAGTAACAAAAATAATATATAATAATAACTTGATTTATGGAGCACTTTTCATACATGAGAAGTAGCTCAAAGTGCTTTACAATTAAAAAAAAATCGAATTGTACAGTAATATAAATGCGGATTGAAGGACAATGAAAATAGAGAATTAGAAAGACAGTTTTTCCGTTACTTGTTTGTTGCATACCGTAGATTTGAGATTGCACCAACTTATATCCATTGTTTCTTTGTGTTTTCTGTTTGATGTATATGGTTTTTTTTTTGTTTTTATTTCATTTCTGAAGTAAATGAAATGAAGACAACAAGATGTAACGTGTCAACATGTGAAGACGATACCAGGTAAATGTGCAATAAAACCACAGGAACATTTGAGCTGATTACTGTGACTGATGTCATTTAACCTTTTAAACATGTAAACAATGAACTCACTAAACACTATAGATATGCTGTAAGTACATAAACTAAATATCAAATTAACCTATCTCCTTCAAATCCCGCACACAGGACATCAGTTGTGTCTGAAACATGGGTGAGATCAGTAGCATTACTTTTTACTTTGTCAAGGTTGCATCATTGTTACATCCTTGTTGTGCATTCAAAGACACTGTGACATCTGAGGAGACATGATTATCTCATTATATGTGATCCATGTATGATGTCATCTGAAAATTAAACCAAAAGACAAATAATGAGGACACTGTGTCATTCTGTGTGTTAATAAAAGCCGCTCCTCCGCAGCTGACTGCCAAATCTCTTATTTTGAAGTGTCCTTGAACACATCAGTGCTGTTGTCAGACATGTCAGTGCTTCTCTTGGTTGCTCATGTCCTCAGTGAAGAACCATTACATGTTATGCTTCACTCGAATTATGACTGTAAATACTTCACCACACAGCCGCAGAATTTCAACAAGCCACGTATATGAATTTTGTTATTTTCGAAGCAGGTGCCTTATCGCACGCTAACAGATGTCCTGGGATCGAACACATCTCGCAGGCTGAAGTGTTTAACCTTTCTCAGATTGACGGCCTCCAAACTGCCACCTGTCATTTTTGAGGGGGAATTGTTTCTTCAATTTGTCTGAATGAAGATATCACGGCCCGGATGCTCCTTATCGCCTCCCCGGTAACACAGCCGGCGACGGTTGTTTTGACACCTTCAGACTTCCCTGCACCCTCCACATGTTTTGGGTGGGTGGGTGGGGGGTGGGGGGGGAGTCCTAAATAGAAATGTGCCGCCTTTTTATAGCAGGTGGGAAGATTTTGCACATTTAGATCACACTTCAGCTCATGGGCTCTGCCAAAGCCTTGATAATTAATATGATTATTCATATCCGAGAATCTGAGTGAAGGACACATCGGTGCTTTGTTTGAGGCAAAATATTTTCTCTGGTGTTTGAGGTTTCGCTGCTTCTGTGTCACATGATGATTTATTCACTGGAAAATCTTATTACAGTTATTTGTTATTTTCAATACAAAAATATTTCCTGATGTTGTGAAACTGATTTAAAGGATCATTCTGGTTTATTAACAAAATTAATAGAGATCTGTAAACACGATGACATAACGACATAGACTGTAAATAAAGATGCACGTAGCCTCCATGACATCACCCACAGGAAGAGTGGTTTTGAAGCTCAGAGTGAGCTACTCCACCGTAGCCATCTTGGCAGTGCCTGACTCCGCCTTCCAACTCCCAGTTAATCCGAAAATGGGCAAAGAGGTGGAGCATGTGTGGAGCTGAGACTTCTGCACATGCTGGTTTAATAACTGTGGCAAGCCTACGGTACCATTAGCATCATTAGCACAGCTGGGTGTATTTGCTCAAACGCTAACCCAAGGCTAATTAATTTGCTGGCTAGCTTGTTAACATGCTAAGCTAACAAGCCAGGTATGGGGAGCACAGACACCGATACCTGCATGTAGATGTGGCGAAAACATTCACTTGGAGTCAAAGATGAACTGATTAGAATTTGGTGTTCAGAGGTCAAAGGTCAAGGTCATTGTGACCTCATAAAACAGATTTTTGGCCATAACTCACACATTCATTCACTAATTCTGACACAATTGAACTTAAATGTCTATAAGGATAAAGTTAAGTGATGACATTTTATATCCAGAAGGTCAAAGGTCAACTTCACTGTGACATCATAATAATATCAGGGGGAGAATGTGACCATATTTCCTTCAACTTGACTGGTTGTGTAGTGCATGGAAAGGCGGATTCATTTGCATGTTCTTTCTGCAGATTTGATCAAAATTCAATAACAATTTATGCAGCATTTGGATGGAAACCAGTGCCACTTTTGTTGTTTTGTTGTTTGTTTCTTCTTCTCCTTGCTTTTAATAAAAATAAAAAAAAAAAAAAAACTACTGAAGGAAAAAAACATTTACAGAATCATCAAATCTTGCATGAATAAAGATTGTGTTACATTGCTTTATCCATTTATCTATTTGGATCCCGATTAGTCACTACCAAGGTAGCAATGAGTCTTCCTGGGCTTCACTCAAGTAAAAATGACATCATAATACAAAACAATGTAAAGACAAAAAAGGCAAATACAAACAACAGTAAAACTATTAATTAGGATAATAACAACAGCGGCAAGTTCCACACTTTATCTAAAGTGGAGGCTTTTTAAAAACACTTTTACTGGGTAATGTGAAATATCTGATGGCTTTCTATAATTAATGTGCTGAATAAAATCCAGTTTACAATCAGCTGAAAGGAGCATGTGTGGACCAAGATGCTGTGTCCTTGGTCAGGTACTCCAGCTCATTTTGATCCAGCTGTGGTGTACCACTGCACCACACTGGTGTCATGTACCAGCCCTGGTATTACTTGATATAAAACGGTCCCTCACCTACAGTGACTTAGCATGTAGCCGTGGAAACACCTGTCAACCTATCAGCTTTCTCTGGTGTGTTTCTCTGACTCTATATTTCCTCGACACTCGTCCCCATCGAGGACATGAACTCCTGTGCGGTCAGAGTCACTCTGAGCTTCGACCTCTGCTCTGTCAGATGTTGATGCTGCTGCTCATCTGTCGGCGTGCTCTGAACGAAGAGGAAATAAAACACAAAGAGGAGCACACTGTCTCCTCGGCTTCTGTTTACAAAGAGGGAAGGCAGACAATCACAAACTGTGATATTCACTCCCTCCCAGCACACACACACACACACACACACACACACACACACACACCCTCCCCCCCAGGTCAACACTCCTGGATCAGTATTATCACATCTGGCCCAGCGCTGAGCAAATCCCCTCCATATTTTTTTCAAGTTAGTGAGAGAATGAATGAGAAAGACGATTAGTGAGCATAAGCCACAGTGTGTGTGTGTGTGTGTGTGTGTGTGTGTGTGTGTGTGGGGTGTGTTTTGTATGCATGCCTGTATGCTGCCGAGTGTGTCATTGTTGATGTGAAGTGTGTGTGTGATGGCACGAAAGGCTGAAATGGTGCTAGCTGAACCATGGCAGCTCGCCAGCAGCAGCAGCAGCAGCAGCAGCAGCTCGTCCTGCTCTATTGTCGACAGGAGACAAAAAGAGAAATGAAAAAAAAAAAAAAAATCGAAAACGAAATGAAAGCCAACAGCTCTCTGTCTCTGTTTGTGCGGCACAGAAACCACACAGCTGCTCAGTGAAATCTGTAATTTTCACAGAACAAAGCGGCAGAGGATGTCAGTCTGTCAAAAACCTCGAGAGCCGGTCCAGCAGCGCGCCACTGCTGGGGGTTTTTTGTGTTTTTTTTTTTCTCCTACTCAAATCAAAGAAGTCCTTCCTCACAGGTAATTCAGTCCATTCATTCCAAGCATTCAGTTTGAATGGAGACAAATTGTTGTATTAAAGCGCAAATCCCTTTTATAATAACCTGGGTCTCATTCTCAGGAGAACAGTGACACGTTTATCAACGTTTCACTTTCAAAAAAAAAATCCACACGGCTCCTTTGTTCAGTGAAACACTACAGAGGTCAAAGGTCACAGTGACTATTTTCATGTCATGCACCTTTTAGAATGAGTATTTTCCATCTGAACTGTTTTTTTTTTTCTCTCTGCTTTCCTTCAATAACGGAGCTGGATTCAGTGATGTGAGATGGAGCCCCGTTCGCTTGTTGAAAATGACATCTGCGGTCTCCTTTGTTTTTGGGGCATGAGGATTAGAGTCCTTCTGACTTCCTGCACAACGTCTGAGTCCGGACCCGGACTGTCAGGCCTATTGGATCGAATGGAACAAATTCTCCTAATAGAAAAAGTAATATCAGGGTGTTTGGGATGTTAAAAAATGCTATCTTAATCTATAACATTACAACATCATTTATTGGTCGATGATAGTTTGTATTAGTAAAATAAATCTACAAAGTAACCAGCAACTAATACTGCCAGTTAAATGTAGTGGTAGTAATTCTTAATTACTTTCCACCAGTGCCACTGTTTACCTGTTTATCTATGGCAAATCATCTGCAGCTATACAACTGGACTTCCAGAATGTAATAACTCCTCATCTGCGTCTGGCCTATCTCTTTATAGTGGGTTTATCTTCCTCGCCCCTCCTCCCCTCACCCCTTCCCTCCTCTCTCAGCAGCAAAACGCTTCACATTCGGCTGTTTTTAGCCTCGTCCTTGAGTGGGCTAAATAAAAACCACAGGTCATCAGATATTCTCTGAGGAAGATCAGCGACTTTGTGGAGTTTCATTTAACCTCCTATTGTGCTAACGCTTGGAGTGTTTGTGTGGGTGTGGGTTTGGGTGGAGGGGGGTGGGGGGTAAGGAATGGAGGCTTGAGTGATAACATGCATTTAATTTCGACGTCACCTAGCGCAGTATTTTGTATGTTTGTGTTACAGCTGTTTGAATGAAATCGCTCTATGGTGATTTGCCATCCACAAAACACCACTTCATTTTGTTGTCTACCTCACACGGTGCATCATCACTCTACACTGTAGTGCAGATATAAACATTCCTCTGTAGCCAGACGCTCTGTGTTTTGACTAGTTTCTTTTTTCAGCTTATTTTTTCAGTTATTATTATTATTATTATTATTACTATTACTACATTTCTATTATACACCACACTTCCAAACGTATGTGGACACCAACTTGTCCTACTGACATGTGATTGCTGAACATCTTTTGCCCAAAATATGATAGTAAGATATAACATCCTCCACTCTCCTGGTTTAAGGCTTCCCATTGGCCTCTGTGCCACATATTGTTGTTGTTGTCCAAGACCAGTTTAAAGCCTATTAAAGAGCATAATTGTAAAACTTTATGCTGTGTTTTCCCTGCAGACAGTGAATGTGTCACATAAGCTGAAGGTATAGCTCTTTAATGCAGTGGTTCCACTGTGTGGAAATACTACTACAACTAAAGTTCCTGCATTCAAAATTATATTTATGTATTAGAATCAAAATATACTGAAAATACCAAAGCAGAAGTTCAGAATAATTTTTATTATATTTCTGGATTCTAGTTATTGATGCATTATTGTGGAGACATCCTTTTAATGTTGCAGCTGGTAGGTGGAGCTAATTAAAAAAAACTTTATCTACTGCTGTGCTGCTAATTAATTTACCCCTAGGGATCAATAGTGTGATCTTAACCTGCAACCTTCAAGATCATAATTTAGTTATATTTAAATTTTGTATTATTATTCACAAATCTATAAGGTATTTAGTAAAAAAACGAACCCATATGACCCGTAAGGTTTTGCTGCTAGGCAACATCTAGTATGCTGATGTAGTATAAAGAGAGACAATGTCCACGTCAGGAGGAGGTTGTGGTGGATGGATAAATATGACACAGGACAGTTTGATTCCAATGCGGAAGTAGCAGTTTATATTGTTTCTATTTCTTATATATATTATATATATATTATATTGTTTTCTATATTGTTTCTGTTTATCCATGACTGTTTGTTGTTATTATTGTAACCATGACGACAAAGATGCTCTAATGTTGAGGAAGTACTTATTTCAACCCAAATTACCTTCTTTTCCTAAACCTTACCCAGCATGGCGACAAAGGTTCGGTACGCCATGCTAGTACCTTCTGCTTGTTTATCATTGTTACCAAGACAACCAAGGTCTAGTACGCCTGCCGTGCTCTTTCAGGAGACACTCCTATGAATCGTATCAGAGGGTTGAAAGAAACGACCTGTGTGGTTGTTCAGGTTGGAGGAGTTGCTGACTAAAGTATTTATTTACTTTCCACTACTGTTTTTATGTGTTTCTAAATGTCAGTTTTACTTACTGTTACTTACTGACTGTTGCATTTGTTGTCGTTTAGTTTCTGGCCTGTGTTTGCCTGTTTGTTGTGTCTGTTCAAACCTACACTCTGTGGCATGTAACAAAACCAAAGAGTGTAAATAGTAAACAAAAATCGGTATGTAAGCACGTACAGTGTGTGTGTGTGTGTGTGTGTGTGTGTGTGTGTGTGCGTGTGATACAGCATCAAGGTTACAGCTCTGTCCTGCCTTCAGATCAGCCAATGATCCGCTGAAACATCGATAAACAGCACAGACACACAAGAGCATCTGACTCAATTATTCATCACTAAACTCTTTTGCCCTCCGTTAGCGAATCAATAAGCTGCTATAATCAGCTTTGTACTGAGGGAAAGTAGCTCACTATACACACTATACTTTACATATTATGTTTCTATTTATTATGGCTACGCTCCAAATGTTTCATATGTGAGTGAATAGAAGAGGAGACGACTGCAGTGCTTTCAATCAAAGTCGGATGTCGAGGAAAAGTCTTGACTCCTGGTGACGTGTAATGCACTTTCATACGACCACACTCTGCCTGCCAGATAACCAGATGTTAGATTCAGCTTCTCTTCGTACCTACAAACAGGGACGGCTGGTATGAATGGACTAAGCCCCTCGCTGTGTTTTACAGTAAAGATGAGAATCATTGTTGAAAGAACAGATTGTTTTATACTTTGGCGGAACCTTAGTGTAGCAACAGCACCAAATATTCCTGAGATAAAAAAAACAGGAGATAAGGCCGTGTAAAAGTTTGTGTTCGGACCTGAGAGCTGACTCAGACTAAGGTGGGGTATTGACAAAAGAGTTACTCTGGGGAAGCAGCTGGCTGGAGAGCGCTGATGGCCGACTGAGGAGGGTTGAAGCAGGGAATGGTGGAGACCATGCTGAGGATGAAAACAGGGGTGAAGGCGGAGGGATTGGCAGTGGGGGGGCGGTGAAGAGGCTGGCTGGTGCTGCGAGTCTGGACACAGAGGAAAAAGACGTTAAACACAGGCAGGGAAAGGAACAACTAGAAGCTGTGGCAGAGCCTTAACATATTTAACATATCAACAGGTCATTGACTTTTGGGACTGGGAGGCTGTAGTCGGCGTGGAAGCATTAAAAAAAGAATTATATGACTCTATCTGACATTTGTCAAAATTGAGTTATCCATATAATCTTTTATTCTGTGACAACCTATTAAAACTATGTGAAGTTTTTGTTTAAGTTGTTTGCATTCTTGGACTCCTTATCTAGAAAACAAAAAGACTATCAGTTCTGCTCTATGAAATGCAACAAATTTGAAACTCAAAATCTCAAAACTGCTCAGATAGAAGTAGACGTGATGCTGCTGTCTCTGCAGCATCAACTACTGATGGGTATAATGCCCACCCAACCAATATCAGCGCCCGCCGCTCCTGCCTGTAAACCTTTGTGCACCGGAGCTGATTTAATGTCATTTCTTTAAATTGTTCTTTTTTTTTTTTTATCCTGTGTGTTCTCAACATTTTGACATTTACAGCAGCAGCAGAGCTTCTCAAGAAAAGCCTGTTAGTAGTTTTACTCGTAGGTCCAGCATTTCCTCAGGCACGGGGAATTTAATCCTATATATACCATCCACCCCCCTCCCTCCCTCCCTCCCTCCCTCTCTGCACTGTTTCCTAAGTCTCCTCTATATAAGCTGATGATCCGTTTGCTTAATAAAACTCCAGAGAATGATACTTGGGCTGTAGTTAAGCTTCTTAACAGAGATCCCTGTTTGCAAGCATGACCTTAAAATGTAGAATATGTCACTGCTGTTCATAGTTGTAAGGGGAAAAAAAGTCTTCACAGTTATTGTTCTGTTAAAGTCCATGTGTTGTTTGATTATAAAGCAGATGTAGGTTCTATATTAATACTGTGAAAGTATCAAAGCCTCAGTCCACAGAGAAATGCACACAGCCTGTATTCAGACACTGAGCCTTAAAACCAGCCGTCAGGACTTCTGGAACTTTGTGATGTCACAACAAAGCAGTCACCCCTATCAGCCATCCCAAGCCCCGCCCACCTGGACCCACCATCCAACCTTGCAGGATTTGGTTTCTCTGAATAAAAAATATATCAGATTTCAGGTAAACACTCAAACGGTCAGCCAATCAGAAGAGAGGCACAGAGCCTCCTCTCTTCTGATATCTGAAATATATCTTCTTATGGATCAACACTTCAAATAAAACACAGGAGAAGAGGGAAATACGGAGCTTTAAATATAACAGAAAGAAACAGAGACATGCATCACTCAGTAGTTGGTATATATTCGGTAGCTATATTTAACTTCAGCTACATACAGTGAAGCCAGTTTGCACTCTCATCCCTTTCAGGTCTCAGTAATCAGTATTCCCTTTTATTTGACTACTGGATCCAATTTGAATGGCAGCGTGATGTTCCGGTCTCCGGTCAAACTGAGCTGCACCTTAATTCACCTGACAAAAGAGAACAAAGAGCGAACCCCCCCTTCGGGTCCCTTTATCTTTCTTACTTTTAATTGGGCCACTCGATCAAAGGGGGATGTCTTGCCAATGAAACACTGTCATTTTAATTTTCTTTCATTAGCTTTTAAATTACTTAGCAGTCCTCTGACGGGGGACCAGTCATCTTTAAGATGGAAATGAAAGAGTGGTTTGGGGTAGAAAGGAGAAAAAAAAAAGAGAGACGCAGTGGGTCACCACACAGCTGCTGTGCTCCCGTTGATATCCAGACAGTATATTCTCACCTTCGATTTCTCAGGTGGGAAATGTTGCGATGGGGAGAGATGGGGGTCTTGACTCTGACAGTGTGTGTGTGTGTGTGTGTGTGTGTGTGTGGGGGGGGTTATCAGGTGCCTTTTCTCTTTACTTTTTCATGAGATCACAAAGCAGTGAAGAAGCTCCTCCAAAGGTCTAGGTAAGAGTGACCTCACAAAACGTGATTTTGGCCTTATGAACACCATATCTCAAGAATTCCCCAAGGGAATTTCTTCAAATTTAGTACAACCATTCACTCGGACTCAAGGGGCGAACTGATTACAGTTAGGTGGTCAAAGGTCAAGGTCACGGTGACCTTTTTAGCCATTACTCAAGGCTTCACTATTTCAAACAAATGGTTAGTATTGTATGACTCCGGATAAACAGGGATGTAATCTGAAACAAGTCTGAGTGGCAAAGGGCAGACACCCGTGAGACTGTCTGTGGGTGTAGTTTTCCATTGAAATGAATGGACGGAATGTTTTCATACATTTTTCAACATTCTACTCATTCATACTTTCAGCTAGAAACCCCATTCAAGCTGTAAAATGTTCAGAAATTTTCCTTCCTTTTAGGTTATGTCTTTTATATCCCATTCATAGTTTTTACATAGATACAGTTCAGGCTTCATGAATGTTTCTGGACCTTTTCAGGTTTTTACATTAGTGTGTATGTTGCGGAATGTTTGAAGCTAGCGTGAGACAAGGTGGTAGACTGCTCAAAAAAATGTGTTTAACTTGTCCTCACGGCCACAAATTTCACTCTTAACGCATCATTTTTTCACAGATTTTAGACAAATTAAACCTCTTTCACATAATGTGACTACCAACGCTCAGTGACTTGCACAGTTTGAACTACAAGCTTCAAAGTGGAAGGAGAACCTTCCAACTGACCAATCAATGTAAACTGACACCAGAAAATCATGGAGGACAGCAGGAAGCGGGCCATTTTTAAAATCGCTGCACCTCCCACATTTATCACACCACAGACAAATATTTTAGGCAATAATAGTTAGTCTTTGATTGGAAAGCCAGAGTTTGAGAGTTGTATCTCACCATAATCCCTGTTTTAACCAAGTGGCAACCCACAGGTTACGTCACCCAATTGTTTGTTAACAAGCGTTTTGAAGCCAGGAGTTTGCATTTTGGCCGTCACCATCTTGGTTTTTTGAAACCAGAAGAAACCATATTTGGAGGAAAGGGCGGCGCTGGGGAGGAGTGAGGGATGGATCTGACCCTGACCCCGAGAACCGAGAACACTGCACGCCCACTTACACCGGCTACCTGACCACAGCAGGCTCCTGGATACGCGGTACGAAGTTGTTGCTAACCCAGTTAGCATTCATAATTCGAGGTAAACTTTATATCTTAGTGTTAAAATAATCTTAGTAGCTAATTGCATACATGTCCACATTTGGTAAATATCACATATATGAAGAGGAACCTTGTGATATTAGCTGGACTTAATGTGTGTAAGCTAACTGTGTGGTGTAACCGCTTGTATTAAAACCATAGACCGAGGGAAAACATGTTATGACGTGTTTTAGAATTAGTTCTGCAAAGTGAAGGTGACGTCACCGACCTTAGTGTTAACAGAGACAGCGGGTTGTCAATGTCGGTAAGTCACGGTCACTAAACGATGCCGTTATTACAGTGAACTGTCGTGTCTGGACGTGCTGTTAAAGAGCAGAGCAGCGGACGTGTGTGTCGTGTTTGTTCATATTAAGTTTGGTTCAGTGTTAGTCGCTTAGTTTTCAGCTCTAGTTCATTTCATTATTGATGACAGGAGTCAAAACATCTGTTGGAATGATTCTGTCTCTGATCAGAATAAAGAACATCACTGAGAGCTGAGAACCATCATGACATGTTCACCTGCACAATGACTCCAAACTGAGTATTAGTTTCTATTCTATTGTTATTTCATGTAAAACGGTTCAGCAGACTGTTTATTACAACTAAGCTGAGGGAATAATGTATTTTCAGATATCTGATCATCTAATCAGAGTTCTGTTTTTTTTTGTCTTTTTCTCTATACTCTACAATATGATATTGATATGATTTCTCTCTATTATAATGTTTTTTTCCATCCAGCTAAGGTCTGGATCTTTGGGGACACCTACAACCTCTTGCAGCAATGATGGAGGCCCTGCACCACCTCCACCTGCAGTGTCCACACATGAAGATCTTCTCTTCCCAACACAGTGTCTTATATGATAATATAGTATTTTTTTAATGTAACACTTGTGGTTTTTAGTTGTTACTAAAAATGATGTTGCACTGTTGATTCAACTACCTCTTTTTATTATGCAAACTTACATATGACATTGAAATTCAGCTTTAACTTCATCCACAACTTTATTTTATTTTTGATTTTAAATAGTTACAGTTGATTGTAAATTGTACACTGCAATATTTAATTAATCAATTTATTACATTCTTTTATACATGTTTCCAGTGTTGTAAATTGTTTAAATTAACGTAGTTTGTTGTCATGGTCTCAGCTGGAGGGTATTTTGGACTTTTTTGGACTTTTGGAGTTTTCTGTGTTTTGGGTTTCTGTTCTGGGTTTTGAGTATTTCTAGTTTGGGTATTTCTAGTGTCTAGAGTAGTCTTCCCTGTCTTGTGCTCTGTTTCCCTGTGCACTTCCTGTTTTATTTTGATAGTCGTGTCGCCCCAGTGTCTGAGTTCTAGTTTTGCTTCCTTTGGTTAATAATCCCTGATGTGTCCCACCTGTGTCTGCTTCCCCACCTGTTCTCCATTGTTAATCAGTTCCGTTCCTTTAAACAGCCCTTGCTATCATTGTTGGTTATGAGGTTTGGTGTCTGTGGCCCATAAAGTTATTTATGAAGCTCTTGCTTTAACTTTGTTGATGGTTTTTATAGAAATGCATCTGGTATGAATTTTCACAATAGTAACATGTACAGCATTGTGTGACTGTTTCTATGTTAGCTTTGATCAACAACATAAATACTATGCAACCAAAATAAATTACAAAGAATGAAATTGGTCTTATAAAAGCAAATAAATTCTATAAACAATGTAAAAATGATCATGGCAACAGTTACAGAATAATAATAAACTAATCAACAGTTAGTCTGTCATTTCATCAGAGGAAGCTGAACTGGAGGTGGTTTTCTAGCATCATCATCATCACAGCACATTAGAGAACTCAGGATGTCCATGCAGTCTCCCTTCTCCACAGCCAGATGAATGGAAACAAATGGGCTGCTCTGTACATGAGCTCCTCCTTCTGTTGGCACAGATCCCTCAGTTTTCACAGTGTGGAAACCTTTCAAATGACAACAAAAGACAAACACTGGAGTTAACAACTGTAATATTAACAGGGATGCAAATTTTGGCTAGCAAAAAATAGGCTTAAAACAAAATGTTCTTACTGGATGAAATTGAACCGCCGACTCCTCTGAGTGCCTTTTAGAACAACTGAACGCCGAACAAGACATTTTCTGGCAAACAACATGTTGGCGCTAACTTTGATGAACAGAAAACACAATGACAAGTCAAATGTCCGACACATCGCTCTGACCTCTATCCGGATGAATAGGCAAGTCACCCTGTGTGTCAATCACGTGGTAGCCACGCCCCAAAACCACTCTGCTTTAATGTCTATTTTCTTTTAAATAGGATCATTATTTGAAAAATGATCCATCATGCTGTATTGAAGAAAACTTCAAACTAGCGATTTACACCATAAAAACATAATGAAAACGTTTACCGAGGTAATAAATCAAGTGACAAGTAGGGTCATTTTCCCATAGACTTCAATACAATCAGGCTTCTTTTTGCAACCGGTGGAGTCGCCCCATGATGGTCATCCGATCGAATGCAAGTTTAAGGCACTTCAGCTCATTTTCCAGGCCCGGAGTCGACGTCCATTTTTATATACAGTCTATGGTTTTAACCAGGTGTGACTAAGCAGTTACCATCACTATGGCAACCATTAACCGGAGCTGGCCACACAGCTGATTCAGATCGGCTGATTAGATTTACACAGATACACAGAGACAAACAAAGACACACACACAAACGTACAACAACATGGTACCAGCATTTCAAGCCCAGTGTCATTTAGCTTCTTCCGACATGTTTTTACTTTCTTCTAAAAACTTTATTCAAATTTTAAACAGGTCGCACAGATAAATATTCAGCTTTTTCACAACCTTGATAAATTTTCTTTAACCTCAGTTCAATTTGCATGCACATTTCAGGCTATTCATAAAGCAATTTCACTGCTTACACTACAGTTTACATTCATCATCTCTTGCCCATTTTCCAACTCTTAATATTACTTTTTCATACAAATTCAAGGCAGCAACGCGGTTTAGCTTCAGCTGGTGCAGAAGCAGCAATCCCCGCTGCAGTTTCTTCAGAAATTGCAGTTTCAACTTTATCATCTCTTTGCTCCTAAAAACAGAAAAAGAAGCGCTCAACTCAGCAGAGACGAGGCCCCGGGGTCCGTCGGTCTGAATGCCGCGATGTGTGGGTGTTGATTTTCCTTTACTTAAAAACAGTGTCTCCGGCGAGGCTGAGGATGTGTCAGCATCTCCTCCAAAGCTTACAATTTAAGTCAAGAAGCAGGAACATGCTGCAGGAAAATGAAAAAAAAAAGCACTAATCTCTTATTCTATTTCAGTGAAGCAATTTGGAGACCCAACACTCTCCCTGCACTTTGTCTTCCATCCGCTTAACCCTGAACAGCCATTATCAAGCTTTCAAAGTTCCTAACATCTAAAAGCTCTTCCTGCTTTGACCCACTTTCTTTTTCCTCTCCTCTTTTTTCGCTGCTTGTGTCCTGCTGGTATGATTGACGTGTCATGAGTCCGGTTGTTCAGGGTGTCAGCAGTCTGCCAATTAAACCAAAGGGGAGCAGGTAGGTCTATGATTAGATTCAGCCCGGAAGGTTTTACCTCATTGAGGTGACTTAGAAACAACCTTAACTGTCAAATCACACAAATCCTGTTGTACAGAAGCCAGAAGTCGAGGTGGAATTTAAAACGTGCACATGGGTCTGAAGTTTCAGCCAAAAAAAGCTGCACTTTCTCACCTCTGAAGTCTTTTTGTCAGTAGCTGCTTTAGCCATGATCACCCAACATTCACTTTATATTGCTTTGGGCTGCAGCTAACAATCATTTTCATTATCAGTTAATTAATAATTTCGTCAATTAACTATTTAGTCTATTAAATCCATCCTAGCTCCCCAGAGTCCAGCCATCCAAGAACCAAAAGTTTTAGGTCTGCCTGAATCAAACATGAAATCTGGGAATACCATAACAAAAGAAAAGGAGTTATTAAATATGTGATTTGTACAGGCAGCAGTCGTTGAGATGACCGTGTGATCTGCCCACTTTCTCCCGAAATCGGATTAATTGAATATCACCCTATTATTTTTCCCAGAGAGCTCATCACAGATAATTGATTCTGCGATGTTCGTGATCGGTCAGCGGCAGAAGAAAACCCTGATTGATCTGCTGCTGATTGATTGAAAGCAGCAGAAAGATAATAAGAGGGCGTTTAAGTAAAGATCAATATCGTTTAGGTTCATTTACTGCTGTGTTTCCTGCTGATAGATGGACAGAGCAGCAGCCGGGGGGGTCACAAGTTCACTCCTCACTGTGTCTTTTTCTGTTACTGTGGATAATGCGGCAACAAAATGTGCTCAATTTAAAAATAGTCCCTGTCTTTTTTTTTTTTTTTGCTTTTGACAGTGATATAAAAGCCGTGATATGAACCCTGTGCTCTTGTGTTTTCCTGCAGCTCCCATATTTCTGCCACCGTCTCCGGCAAAACTGTCCACATACATTTTGTTCTGGTTTGGAGTCAAACTGTGTCTCCGAGCCGGCGAGCAGGTGGCTGATTGTCAAACAGATGAAGACGACAGGCTGCATCGCAATGAAGTGGGAAGAAGGGCGTCTGGAGCAAATAATTAAGGGCTCGGCGTGCACATAAAAAAAGGCAAACACTGGTGTTTAAATTCTGCCGAGGCATCAATCCTCCGCAAATCCCCTACACGCTGCACCGATGGCAGCATCTCCGTGTTTCTGCGGATGCAAATAAAAGCAAAAATGCGGGAAGGAAAAAAAAAAAAGTAGCTTGAGAGTTAAGGCAGTTACTTTAAATAGAAATATTAATATGGTCTGTTTTTTTTTTTTACCATGAATGATGCAGCTGAAAGTGTCCAAGTCAGTTTTTTTCTCCAACAAGATGCAGATTTGTGTAAACAGGAAAAACCTCTGCACATTATTTTACTGTATCTGGACCAGATGGATATCTGGAAGAAAAAAGCCAGGAAGAGAGAAAGATGAATGGAGAGAAACTCAAGATCTGTGGAGGCCGGAAACTGCATGCCAATAAAAGTCTAAAAGACAAAAATCAGTGTATCCACAGTGAGGTGGTTCCAAGCATGTGGGTCAGGAGCAGAGCAAGCAGTCACAGCGTAACTTATCAAGATGAAATAACGCAAGTCACAGCGGATGGGGCGAAGTAAACCTGAAACCTTGTCAGAGTTAGCATTAGCACAACCACTAACACTGTCAGCCACTGCCAGTTACAAGCTAACAACATAAACGGTTCTGATCCATCTGCAAGTCTCTGGTTCTGGTCTCAGACTCCTCCTCTGAGTCTGGGTCTGACTGAGGCTCAAACATGTGGCTGAGTCTCTCTGATGTTTCCTCCTCTAACCATCTTGATGCTCTCCGCTCTTTCACCTGTCCACCTGGAGACAGCAGGTGGTGGGCGGGGCTCAAGACCTGATCCAGATTTTTTTTTTTTTTTTTTTTTTCGCTTTTTATGTGTGAAACCACCTTCAACTAAACATTAATCATAGCAGAGGAGTTTAAAACATCTGGAGAGGAACTTTAATTATATAACTTCATACTTATGTTCGTGTGTGTGTGTGTGTGTGTGTGTGTTGTGGAACTGGACGTGGCTACCTCTCCTGGCTCCTGGTAGTCCTGCACACCAGACAGCAATCTGTAATCTGATTTCTGGGTCCCAATATAAGTCTGATGCCATAGACCAGGACTGATGTGAGGCTGCACCCTTAAATAAACTACACTTGTGTTACAACCCCCAAGAGGTTTTAAACCAAAAATGAAGCCCCGAAGTCCCAAAGACTGATTGAACAGCTAAAAGAAAAAAAGAAGGGAGGCCACCAGACCAAACCACAATGGATTGTAGAATCTGGTGTCTTCTCTCCAATCTAAAAAAAAAAACAAAAAACAACTCTGACCTAACAGAAATGAAACCACAAAAATAGGACTTCTGGATCCATCAGTCAAATTAAAGAAACAAACCCTACCACAGCAGTGGCTGGCAGATGGAGGAGAAGGGCTCTGAGCTGGGATCCCTGCCGACTTTATAGATTTCCTTTCACCAATCAGCCCAGACCTGGTTCACCTGAGTAAAAAGAAGCAGGCAAATCATGACGCATTAGGCACATCACCAACAGGGGGGGACAATGTAACAACTTGTCAATTTTTTAGAGCGCTGGAGAAATCATCCATTCCCCATAAGCTGAACTGCACTTATCCTCAGTTGATATAATCACACGAAGCAGAAGTTAACACTCATGTATTTTGTCTTTTTTCTGTGTTTAAATGCAAAAATAATGCCATTCTCTATTCAAACCAGCTGCTATACCTCTGCTGTTGCTATGGTTGCCGTGCACGTGCTAAGGATAGGGTTTAAAGACAATAAACAGTAAACCAAAAGGTTATCCAAGCCCTGTGAAGGCACATAACACACTTGCACAGTGGTAAAACTATGTCTGTTCACATTAAAGAGGAAAGTCACATTAAATCCTGAGCTTTAGGAAAATTTGATCCTGGCTACTGTTCGCCTGTTTCCACCCGGCACGAGTATTAAAGATGGATTAAAGACACACATGCTATCTGCAAAGTGAGATTAAAATCATGTACGCTCCGCAAAATGAGATTAATGTTGTGCCTGACAAACTATATCTGTTTCCCCGCAGTAAATCTGCACCCGTGTGTTATAGCCTCGCTCTCATTCATCGATGCAGATCAGCCACGTGATGCAAGTACGGGCGGCCTTTGACGCTTCATCGCCATTCCAGAGATTTACAGGAGGAGATGTTTTGTTTTCAGCCTCAGAGTCACGTTCTGGTGGCCCATCTGTCACATTTCTGACAGCGTTTATGGGGCAGCAGGTAGTGGGGCCGCTTTAATTATGTGGACCAATAAATCTGCTCTTGAAGAAATGTCAGTCAGTGAACAAAAGATGTGGACGGCTGCAGAGGGTAAGGATGAGGAGCTGTGCAGGTTGAATTACATGGGTTCATCGGTTCCTAGGGGGTCTTCTAATTCAGGGAGGAAGGGGTCCTTGATCTGCTCGCCTCTTGGGACGAGCAAACCAGTTCCAATACCATAAGATCGGTAAGATGGTCTTTTTAAGAGCTACTCTCTAAATGTCATCTCTGAGTCCTCTGAGTGAAAGTACTGAATTATCTATTAAAACTCCATATCTTCCTCGTCTCCTGTGTTTTATTTGAAGCGTTGATCCATAAGAAGATATATTTGTGGTTTTAAGAACCAAAAACCATCTCAATGTAGTTTTACATCTCCTCTCTCAGGATTCTCTCTGGAGCTCTAGTAACAACAGGTCAGTGAGCCAATCAGAAGAGAGGAGGCTCTGAGCCTCTCTTCTGATTGGCTGTTTTCTGAGTGACCCAATAAAAAATATAGCAGATTTCAGGTAAACACACAGAGAAACCAAATCCTTCAAGGTTGGATGGTGGGTCCAGGTGGGCGGGGCTTGGGGCATGGCTGAGAGTAGTGACTGCTTTGTTGTGACATCACAAAGTTCCAGAAGTCCTGACGGCTGGTTTTAAGGCTCAGTTTCTGAATACAGGCTGTGTGCATTTCTCTGTGGACTGAGGCTTTGATACTTTCACAGTATTAATATAGAACCTAGACCTGATCTATAATCAAACAACACATGGACGTCTACCTTTAGATTATATGGACCTTTTAAGCAACCAAAAGCAAAAAAGACGACAGAGTGTTGATTTCAAATGAATTTTTTTTTCATTCAGATGATTTGAACCAAAGCCTCCTCACTGCTTACTTTCTTACCTCTGCTGAGCCTCCATGATGTTTTTTCTTCATGATGTCTATATAATGAATGGGTAGGTTGCCATTGGCTGTGTGTTCCACGCTCCATCAGTTTGGTCCTGACCTGATTTCGGGGCGGTGAAGACCACTGGAGCAAACTGAAGCTCTTCCTGCTCTTCATGACCTCGTGCTGCCGCAATTCTGTTAAAAGCCTCCAAATCCGTCCATCATTAGCAAAGCTCCGAGCTCTTCTCTGATTGTTTTTGTGGCTGGAAATGGGAGAGGTTCATTTCATAACATGTGATATCTCTATTTTGGGAGAAATGTTCCTCAATTTTACTTAAGACGGTTCATTTTCCCAACATATCTGATTCACTCATGTTGTTTGGCCTCTGCACAGTGAATAAGCAACAATCCCTTAATTAACATGTCCCACTTCTGCTTCTGCAGCCAGAGAGAAATGACTGTTCGAAAGAGTTAACCACCCCTGCAACAGAGGAAGTGAAGTTGTCACAGCTCATAAAGGTGAGTGACAGGTGTCGGGGCAGGAGTCTGGGACTCAGAATAAATACATTTAAAAAACCTCAGGGTGGAAAGTTCAAGATTTTTGGCTTCAAATTGTGTCGTGGAAGCTTAAACTAAATGAAAGCAGTCCCCAGCCCGAGTGCCTTCTTTACACAGTCATTACATTGTACTTCCTGCCTGAATGAACGTGCATTTAAACAAACCAATCAGTCTGAACATGAAGTGACACTTTGCCTTTATAGCAGCAGTTATTTTTTTGTTTTGAATTCAATCTCCATCACAGCAAATTACAGGTTGCACTCTGCTGAACAGTGAAAACAGTTCTCTATCTGTTCCACAGCTGTGCCAGTCTCTGCTTTATTACCTTCAACTGTCCGTCAGTGTCATGTGTGTCTCTCATTTATTAGTATTTTGGTTGTTTGCACAGAAAATGTGCAGGTTACAAGAGTGTCTGTAACGCTGAGGTTCAGTCCTCATAGAAGAATATATGAACAACAAATGGCTCTTATCTATTTCCTGTCTCTTTTGGCTTGTTAATTACACCACAAACCAACTTCCTCTATAAACTCCTCAAGATGTCCGTGTTTGAACTGTTTTTTCACTGTGGTTCAGTTTAGTCATCTGCGACAGACTGTTTCATTTCACTGATTCGGAGCCACTTCTATCCATTGGAGACAGCGGACTGCGCCACCATCACCACTGCCACCACTGCCTCATTAAAGAGAGCGGCTGGCTCTGATCAAAGGAGAAAGTATTGTTATCCAGCAGACTTGTTCCCTGAGGTTTCACCTCTGCTGAGCACCGGCACAAAGCAGCTACACACTGTTGTAGGAAATCAGACATATACAGGAATATGTGTCATAGATATTATGACATTTTCAGGTGAAACTAGATATATCTTGCAATGTTTTATTCATTTTAGACCACAATTCAATTAATCAAAACTGAAATTTAACACAGAAGAAGCGATAACTTCCGAATTTAGTTTGTTTGACTAACACTAAATGAGAAAATCTATATAATGTTTTCTAACGCCATTCATTTAAATCAGTAGTATTTACAAACGTAGGAATATGGTCACCCAATGATCACGCCACTTTCTGATGCTAAGTCATTGCACTTGCAAAATCATTGCATTTGGTGGACGATTAAAAAATTTTCATTACATATACACACATTTACATAAAGCTTTGTTCACTGTGGGATTCAGCGTCTTGTTCAAGGACACTCTGATGTGTGCAGGACCAACCCTAATTGCCATCTCTGCTACAGCCGCTGTCTATAACCAATAGTTTTGTTGGGCCTGGATATGAACAAAGGGACTTTATTGGGTTTTCCTACCAGACCTGTACACCACTGAAAACAGTGTTACTATACGTCAGGGCTCGGCCTCTTCTCAGTATTTTATCCTCAGAGAGTGTTCGTCACTTCGGCAGCTGAAAAACAGTCACTCTGGAGAGCTGCCTCTGTGGATAATTCATTCATCATATGCACGCCAATCAAGAATCTTGCTCCTCTCAATGTATTAATTCCTCAACTTCAATAACAAGGTCACTGGCAACATCCGTGACGGAGAGCTTTGTACAATCACAGAGAGCAGCTGAATCACTCCAAGTGTGACTGTAATGGCTAAAAGACATGAGTGTAGAGGACTGTTAACTGAATGCAGAAAATTACATAGTAAAACTACATTTACATATTGGACATGGTTGGTTAAATTGGTTAATTATAAAACTCCAGATTAAGAATATTAACGCAAACAAGCATCAACATGAAATTTACAATTACATTTTCATAAAAGCAGGAATTTAGACTTGAATATATAGTTTTATATATATTGTGTTTGGCAATATAATATTATATACTTTGACAGTAAAATATGATCAGAGTGTCAAAATCTGGTCAGAAGTGAAAATATTGTGTGTATATATGTATATTCTAAAAATAATCATTTCTGAATGATAATCAAATAATAAAAAGCTAATGTCAGAATTTTCAAGGATGGAACCAGCAAGTTAGTCATTTTTGTTTTTGAAAAATTCATAAAAAATAATAAATTTATTATTTAAAAAATCCTGTTCACAAATGATGAATCAAGTATTTTCTTCAACAATTGTAAGTAAAAATAATAAATGTGCTGTTTATTTTTTTTAAATGATCATAAATGGTCTGTTGAGACATTATCATCAAAGAAATAGTTAACAAATTTATTTTATTTGTGTGAGTGAAATACGAAGATTGACACCACTCTTATGTCTGCGTTTGGGCCTGGACGTGATTAGCCTAGCTTAGCATAAAGACTGGGAGCTGGGGGAAACAGTTAGAAGTTAGAGTTGTCAGCCACAACACACAGACATGATAATAACTGATCTCTATATCTCACTCCCAGAAGGAGAGCAAATAGGTTTAATTCCCAAAATGTGGTACTATTCCTTGAAGGAGACACGGCAGTCCAGTTGCTAAACACTTTTACAAAGATCTTGTAATCTGTTATCAATTCTCCGGCAGTTGTTTACACCACCTTCCTTAATGTGAAGCGTTCAGTCAAATCCTCACACTGATGAAGACAGAGAAGTAGAACTCAAATCTGTGAAGTCAAATTGCTTGTCGAGGAGGTCATAGAACCCGTCTTGGCGAGAACCCTGATGGCGAACAAGATAGTAGACAGTTCTGCGCAGATAGCAGCTGTCCTAATTAGATCAGACGCTTCCTCCTCTGCTTCCTTACTTCATTGTTTTGGTGTCTCTAATTAAAGAAGTGACATTTGAAACAAACCCTCAGGTTGCTGGAGAACTCAGACTCCATACTCTATCTCCTCCCTGGCTTCACTGGACATGTCTTTCTCCGTGTGGCCGCCGTTACCGACAGTGTGTATCAATCACTGGGCCCCCGGCCTCTGGTCTTCCCCTGGGTCTCTTCGCTGCAGCCTGATGGTGAATGTCAGATGGTCCAGTAATGAGTTGTTATTGTGCCAGTCGATGTATGTGCGCCTCCCCAATGATCTTGGGTCACTGCAAGGATAATGTACCATTGATTCTGTGATCGATGGCTAACATGAGGAGCCAAGGGGGTCGTCGAGCCAGGCGTCGAAGCCCGTTGTGCTGTTTGTAATGTGTTCGCAGCCTTCGGGATGCATACCAAACATGACATTGGCTTTGATGCTCTCTGTTCCCCTGATCTGAGGGTGAGCGGGTGAGATGACACAGTGATATAGAACGTTTAAACACGACTGAATCAACAGTGACGTATTCTCAGGCAGAAGTATTGAATCTATATTGATGCCTGACATTGAAAGTGCTTGTTGTGTTTTAAAACAAATCAAAACATAAGATTTTAAATCATGACTGACACTGAATGAACACTGATTCTCCCATTATCTGACACCAGTCATTTAAAAATACAAAAAACAGTTTCATAACATAACATTGTTCTCAACATGCAAATAAAAAAACAAACTTTTTCTTTCATTTATCATTTATCATCATCATATTCTTTATGCTACAACATCAGAAGGATAGCTAACTAGCCTATCATGATAGCTATAGGCTAATATATCTAGAGATTGTCGTTCCCAACCTGTGGGACAATATGACAAATCATAGTTTTGATGAAAAAATGAAATAAAGAAAAAATAAAATAAAAAATATGAATAATGTTTTTAAATATTATGAAATGAAATCTTTAAAAACCTTGTTTAAAAACTCCTTTAATTGTCTTTTTTATGTGCCTTAATATAAGAGACAGATGAAGGTGGTGGAAGTGAGCTCTTCTCTGTCAAATAAAAGGGAAAAATTCGTAAATGTCTCAGCTGCTTTCAGTTCATTAAAATATACTCTGAGAACATATTCACTGGTCCTTCCTGTTACGGAGTCGGATGTGTGCCATGAGCTGGAAAAGGTTGGGAACCACTGGTCTACAGTTTGCCCTTGGAGAATCAGCTAAGCTAACAAGCTAAAGTTGGAAGAACTGCTTTTGGCTTCTTTGTACCGTTCACCTGGAACTCACCACTAAGCACTTTCAAAATGAATTTGTTGGCGTCTCTTGGTCATTTTAGATTCTTAATCTCTGACGTTTTAATTTCTGTTTGCACCCATTGATACTTATCATTACAATATTTATTAATTGTATTTATATGTTTGTTTTAATTGATGACCTTTTTTAACAGGTATTTTTAATTTAGTCAAATATCATTGTAAATGAGGGCTTTACCCTCAATGCGTTTCGAGTTTAAATAAAGACATATATAAATGATTACAGGCACCACAGCAGTGATGCAAACCAGCACATCCACAGTGATTGTCCCATAACTAAACATAGTGGAGGCATTTTGTTGCACTTTATTATGAGTCAACTCCAGAAAAGCAGCATATTCCAGCTACTGAATGATTACTAGTCCTGTGTGTACCTGCTGCATCCAGCTACCTGTCTTGTCTGAACTTATTTAACCAAAAAAAAGCTACTTCATTGGCTCCAGCTCGAACTACATTATGGTTTTCAGAGCTCCATGTTTGTTTTTATTCAGTTAAACGTTTCTAAGAGCCCTCTGCTGTGCCCCGTGTGTCACTCCGTCATGACAATGTGAAAGTCAACGTACAGTAGAAAGAGGGAGCGGCAGTCCGCTGCAGGAAAACATCATGTTCTGCCAACACGCTTGTGATGTGATTCAAAAGTGAAAGGTTACAGCCATTATATTTAACCTCCTGTCAGTGACTCACTGATGGCTTCATGTATTTGTGTTAGTGCGGGGGGCACGCACACACACACACACACACACACACACACACACACACACACACACACACACACACACACACACACACACACACACACACACACACACACACATATATAGCAAGGGGGACAAATGAAGGAAGCTCAGAAAATATCATTTAAATATATAAAAATATTTGATCCCACATTAACTTCAACTTGTCATATTATGTCATAATTAAAAGGGAATTCATATTAACTTAAGGTCAGAGAAGGTTCAGCTCTTTAAAACTAAAAACCCCCCAAAAATATGGTTTTCAGGTTTATTTTTTACCTTGTGATATTACAGTGATGATCATTTGACGCCTCTGTAATCCATTAATTTTATACATTTCTGCATAAAAGAAGGAGAGGAGGTGCAGGAAAAAGAAGAGTAGTGTCAAGAAAATGTCCCTAAAGATAATTAGATCAGTAAAAACAAGTACACAAGGACAGCAAGTCTTTGAGAGTTGATTTTTAAGGTGCGAAGGTCTGGCAGACATTTAAATTTCACTGCTTCCGTCTATCATCTGGGCTCGCTGCCTCGGCTGTGAGATGTGAATTTCTCTGCAGGATGATCGATTGTTGTCTGTCAGCAGGAGCTGACACTCAGCTCAACAACAGAATATCAAGTTGAAAAATCTGCAACAGGAAATATTAGCGCACTGCTATGGCCTGATAAACGACGACCGGGCTCCGTGTTGTTCTTCCTCTCTGCACAAACCTTTTTTATCAAAGCGGGAGTTAGTTCATTCACTGTGACAAGAGATGTGCACACTGAGGTTGACCTTTCTGTTGTGTGTCGTCGTGACAAATGTGACCTCGCCTCAAACTTTGAGCTGCATCAGCAAACAGCTAAAGAGGCAACTTACACCGACAAAATGTCACCACATTATACTTGAAGTGTTGTTGAAATCACCGTAAACAAATGAGACCTTTAGTGAAAAGATATCAACACGACTGAGGTAAAAATCAGACAAGAATTAAGTTAAAATCAGCAAACTTTTTTGTAAAAGTCTGATAATAAAAACACAGAAAACATTTTCGTAGATCTTCAGCTTCTCTAATGGTGAGTTCAGAGATATCTGTTTTATCTCTGCATGCTATATGGCATTATGGCAAAACACAGTCAGAACAACAGTGTATTCATGCACAGTATGTTCATAAACCTTTTCTTAACAATACTGAAAAAGACGATCGTCTCTTCTTTGCTCAGTGTTTTTTTGTCTTCTGTCCTGTAATGGAATAAAAGCCGGTGGGGGCTGGGAGGCGTTCGGATGTCAACCCGGTGTGGCCACTGACCCATGGCCTGTGTCAGTAAACACATCATCCTCAATCAGCCCCGCTGTCACCGCGCTCAGGTCAGCTACAGTATTCATCAGCCTCACTCTGCTGCCGCTGATACCGAGACAAAAGTCTGACGTCTCACAGAACAGCGACGGAGAAGGGGGAAAATGAAGGGTGAACAGTGGATGTAAAACCTTTTGGTTCCATCAGGAAGCGAAAAAACATCACACCACTCAGGAGCAATCAGGGCAAATTCACAATCAGCCACTAAAGAGGGACTGTTTCTCAAAAACGCAGAAAAGTACAAAGATGTGACGGATTCAAACTCTCCTCATTCAAGATGAAGCCAAACTCCCTGTTTTACCGTCTTCAACATTTCTGCCTGCAGACACCTTATTATGGATTGTTAAAAAAAAGACACAGCTGAGGCTCATGGGTATTGTAGTATTCAGAGGCGCCCACCATGCCAAGTCCAGATGGCATTTGATGTTAGTTAAGTTAAGCTGCAATCAGTCAGGAAATCTCATAAAGATCAAGGTGTCTTTCACAAGAGTGACGTGGGAACAAGTTACACACAAGATCATAACAAGACAAATGACTTTATATTAAAACATATTTTCTGGGACGCAGTTATATATTATAGTTTGAGTATTCAGCAACAAAGTAAACATGAAATTTGATAATCAATCAAAACAGACCAGGGCTGCACAATTGAATAAGCACTGAGCATGCTGGGATACGTTATGCACTTTAATGCATTTTTGTAGAGGTAGTTTGTTTTTCTTCCCTTCTGCCTCGCTGCCTCTGATGGTGAATATAAATACAGTGACGCTTCTATGCCAAACCTAGTATACTCCATACACTACTATCTGTATGGTGCCGGTCTGTGTCTGCATTTGATCAAGAGCGTATTGGTTTGGTTTTGCTGACTGTGTTTTACTGCCCTTGGTTCATTATGTCTCTGTGCCAGTGGCAGCCAGAGAGAGGCCTGTGGTTTTCAGGTTGTCCGACAACAACTTTTTTTCTTGGCACTTGGCACAAACATTCACTTGGACTCAAGGATGACCTGCTTAGATTTTGGTGGTCAAAGGTCAAAGGTCATTATGACCTCACAAAACATCTTTTAGCCATTACTTAAGACTTCACACATCAATTATAACGAAATTTCACACAGATGGTTCATATTTTCTATGACCCTGGATAAACAGGGATGTAACCTGAAACTAGTCTGAGTGGAGGAAGAAGACAACCACCAGGAGGTCATTCTAGTTTTTTCGTTCTTTTAACAGTGCATTGGCTTTTATTTTGGCGCTGCTGGTTTCCTGTCAAGCTGTATGTTGTGTAATTCTTCTGTTTATTGATAACGTGTTTAACAATGACATTTTACTTTTTTTTTTTCCACAAAAAGTCTGTGATATCGCACATGTATAAACACACACACACACACACACACACACACGTATGATAATGAAGGTGTTGAGGTGACGACGAGGATGAGTGAGGAGTTTATTCTTGGTAAGCGGGTGGTTGTGGGTGGAGGCTGGGAGGAGGAGGTCTGTTCCCATCAGGCCCTGAAAAGTAACTGGGGTGTGAAACAGAATTACAGGATCAGTTCTGCTAATGCTTCAATCAGAATAAATGAGTCTGATGCACTGTGCAGGTTTGTCGACCAGTTCACAGGTGATGAATAAAAACGGTTTTTATTGTTTGTGGTGGAAAATAAAAACCTTTCAAAAAAACATCACTTAGCAGTAAAAAAATACTGTTTATTTTTGTCCCGCAGTCATTTCAAGGTGGAGTGATTTTAACATTACCTGTGCTGGTCAGGGAGTGGGTACTGGGGTAATTTGTCACCCCCAACCCAGTAATAATTACAGCTGCAATTACCCACTGTTTTCCTGTGAATTTACTGCTCCTACTATAATTTATAAACCATTTGGAGCAACGTCCTTGTATTTGCAAGTGGATTTATAATTATTTCCAGCGGGGAGAGCTACTCATGCTTCTGTTTTATTTATTTATTTTTCATCATCTTAGTGTGATATTTGAATGTCAGGTGAAAGTGAAGGAAGTAACAAATTGTTTCTGCTAGTGTGGAAACATGCTAACGCTAACATACAGGCCTTATTGGGAACCTAGAAGACGACAAAAAGAAGTAAAACCACCAACACAACATAAAACTCTGACTGTTGTGATCTGAGCTGCAGGTTTTATCTGCTGAGCCACAGTGTTTTTTCATATATTAGTTTACACTAGGACAAATTTGCACGATTAAAAGTACTCGCATTATCTATTATAAGTTCCTGTTTGTAATGCACCAATGGCTGCACAGACAACTATCCCTGGATCACTGTGATACTGAAGAAAGTTCTGAAACCTCATTGTATATGTGGAGGTTTTATTCTCGATGGACATCAGAGATAAAGATATACAGGGGAAGTCAACGTCGCACTGAATGAAATGTTTCATGTCTGTGTATTTAGATTTGACCTATGGAACTTTATATTGTATAAGATAAAAAACAGAATTCAGTATTTATAAAAATTCTAATTTAAACAGTTTAAAGAGTCATTGTGAACTTTTGTATTAAATTCTGTATTAAACCAGCCCCTTAAACAAAAAGCTGTGAACATTTGACTGAAATGTTCAGTCTCAACACAATTGCGACCCGACAAATATATGATTTAACAAAATATTCTGAAACATTTATAGAAAATCTGGTTGCAATTATGTGTCGTACAAAAACGTGTTTGATGCTGACGTTTAGGAATATAAAAATGTAATTAGTTTGAGACACGTCGAATATTTAGATCAAACAAACAAAAATCTGGAATATTTATATATATATTTATTTATTTATTCAATATATATATATATATCTGATTCTCTCCTCGGTTAAAATAAAAAAAAAAATAAATAAATAAAATAAAAGTCCTGCTCATTATTTTAGAACTCAGTAAATTAAAAATCTTTAGTTTTTATACAAAAGTTTGTAAAAAATGTCCAATATTGGAACGTTTTACTCATCTCAAACGTACTGCACTGTGCCGCCGACTGTTTAGATAAAGCAGAGTGAAGGAGCCAAATCCCTGATGCTGCAGTCTGTGCGTTATCTGGACAGAGATCTACCAGGTCACTGTCTATTTCTGTACACAGGACCAGAGCTGAGCGTCTAGACAGTCTACTGACTCCCTCTGCTCCGTCTCTCTCAGGAACAAACTAAAATATCACCCTCACCGCCTCCACTTCAGAGCGTACCTAAAAATAAGAGCACTTTTCACTTTTTTCTTGTTTCTAAAATCGGTTCCCAAGACATGTTTGGAGAAATGATTAGTGAACCTGAATAAAAACTAGCTGAGGCGCGCTAGAGACAAGTTAAACCTTTTCTACCCTACAGCACTTTGCTTTGTTGAATATAAGGAAAAAAAAAATTCTCAAGAGTCAAATTGAGAAATCACTTATTTGACTTCTTCACTTCTGCAGAATTACAAAAAAGTGACTATGGAAAAAAAAAAGAAAAAATTTGGAAAGTTCCTGTTCGACATATTTATGACATTTTAACTGTTTTATTTTTTTATTTTGCATAGTTTTAAGATATTTAAGGACAAAGTATTATTTTTTTTCCTACAGCAGCAGGTCAAGTATTGTTTAAAAGTTTAAAAGTTTAAAAGCAAATTGCCTTTAAGTGCTGAACAAAATATGTAATTACAAATGTACGGTGGCCATAAAGTGCAAATCAAACGACAAAGCAGAAAACACAACATTCACTTCTACTGGAAGAGGCAGGACCTAACCTGCCGTTGACGAGGGTCGTCACCGATTGGACAAACGCGCAGTCCGTCTTTTTAACAGGAAGTAGAGGCTGCTTTCAGATGTAAACATGAGCACTGCCAACAACACCTCCTCCACCCTGAACAACCATGCAGGTACCATACCCTCTGATACGACCTAAACACATGGACTGTAC
The DNA here is from genome assembly GCF_021018895.1 of Seriola aureovittata. NCBI lineage: Eukaryota > Metazoa > Chordata > Actinopteri > Carangiformes > Carangidae > Seriola > Seriola aureovittata. The sequence continues at coordinate 2,804,422 of NC_079375.1, forward strand.
GGAGAGCGGCGTGCCTACCTTCGTCGCCACGGTTACTAGAACAACTGTCGTGGCTTGGTGATGCTTAGGAAAAGATGAAGATAGGTGATTTGAGTTCAAATAAGCACTTCCTTAACATTAGATGATCTTTGTTGTCATGGTTACAATAATAACAACAAACGGTCATGGACAATAGAAACAATGTAAACAGCTACTTTCGCATGGGAATGGAACGTGGACTTTGTCTCTCTAAACTACGTCACTGCAGATTTCGTAAACACAAACACATGATTGTGTCACGGTCTGCTGGGTTCATTTCATGGTCAGTTTGTTGATCAGGTTTAAGGTGCTAAGGACCCAAATACAGACAAACAAATGGTTGTTGGTGGAAAACTTCACAAAGGCAAACAGACCAACTGACAAACACAACTGGGAGCACAGAGACTAAATACACACAAGGGGAGCAGGTAACAAGACACAGGTGAAAGATATTAGGGTGGGGCAGACAATCACCAAGGAAGAAACAGGACAGAGACAGGAAGTAAAACAACTATGGATACACACAAAAAAAAATACTTCAAAATAAAACAGGCAGTCAACAAAAATCCAAACTTAAAGTCCAAACTAAGTAAAAAGAAAGAGTCGGTAACAGGTTGTAGCCAAGATGACACAAACACACACAGACCTTATATAATATAACACTGTGACAGACCTACATACTTGTTTTAAACAATTTTGTAGTCGTCAAAAATGACATTATATTTATTGTATTTATTGAAGTTACAGTTTTCAGGTAATGGTAGCTTGCACATGTAGTGCTCTCTTTTTGTTTGTTTGTTTGTTGTCTTTTTATTTTATTTGTTTTATACACACAGAAAGAAAACAAAAGGCATAATCAGGGATGAGAGGTGTTTTCCTCTGACAGGCTCGTGATAGATAAAACCCGCCTTTTTCATATTCAACAACTAATCGATGGGAAAAATGACGGTGACATAATAACAATCAATAGCTGTTGTGATTTCTGACTGACAAACAGCGATGATACTGCTGAGAGCTCTGGCTGCTGGAGTTAATGTTAAGATCTGCTGTCGGCCATTTATACTCAACAACTACAGTTACCTGCTGCTTGTGTTACCTGTGTGAAAACAATGTGATGAGCCTTTTTACGTCAGAGGGTTAGAGGGAGCTTCAAATAGAAAACTGTGGGAATTTAAAACTAATTCTGGGGTCAGACTTTAGCAAGCGCACTATTTTTTAAAAATGACTGGTACTCTCCATACAGGAAATGAAGGCAGGTGATGAAGCAGTGAGGCAGATCAGATTTTAATTTATTAAACTGATGATTAAAGCTGTATTAGAACACAGTCGGATGCTTCACTTTACTGCACAAATATCCTGTGAAGCGACTTCAGTCACCACCACCTGTGTGTGATCACACATGGACCAAACATTTGAGGTGTTCACTGGTACTCTGTGTGTGTGTGTGTGTGTGTATATATGTGTGTACGTGTGTGTGTGAGTGTGTTTCTTCATCCTGGCTGTGGTTTAATCGTGAAGTGAAGCAGTGATTAAAATTCTGCAGTGACAGCTGGCTGGGAAAACTGTCCAGCAGCAGACGCAGTATTTACAGGTGTGACCTTGGTGTGTGTAGATTTATTCAGCAGAGGACGGAGTCAGTGTGCTGCATGACAAGACACAACTCATCCACACAGAGACTCAGTGTGTGTGGCTCAGTGGCTGCAGCATTGGAGTAAAGGTTTAATCCTAGCTAACTAAGATTTAATGTTAAACAACCTCTCATGTAAAGATCAAAGAAACACAGTTAATGGCTTAAAAGTTAAGAAGAAAATTCTTCATCCCCGTGAAAACATAGGACGTTGACACACAAATTAACTGTTTTTGTTTTACAGTGAACCTAATAAAAATATGAATCATAAAACTTTCAATTTTGCATTTCCCACTCATGTTTAGATGGAAAAAGGTTTTATGGGGGTCAGTAAGCAGTGTACTGAGGCCAAACCTTTCTAAAATGCATCCTGGCTGGTTCCACTGTGGGTTTATTAGTGATTTTAAGGTCCCATATGGTATAAAGGCAGATGTCCATGTGTTGTTTGATTATAAAGCAGGTCTAGGTTCTATATTAATACTGTGAAAGTATCAAAGCCTCAGTCCACAGAGAAATGAACACTTCTGGAACTTTGTGATATCACAACAATGCAGCCCCAGTTCTCAACCACGCCCACACTCCGCCCACCTGGCCCATATGGGCGGGGCTTGGGGCGTGGCACATCCAACCTTGCAGGATTTGGTTTCTCTGAGTGTTTACCTGAAATCTGCTATATTTTTATTGGATCACTCAGAAAACAGTCAGCCAATCAGAAGAGAGGCTCAGAGCCTCCTCTCTTCTGATTGGCTCACCGACCTGTTGTTACTAGAGCTCCAGAGAGAAGCCTGAGAGAGGAGAAAACTGCACTGAGATGGTTTTTGGTTCTATAAACCACAAATATCTTCTTAGGGATCAACGCTTCAAATAAAACACAGGAGATGAGGAAGTGAAGTGGAGTTTTAATTTTTTTTGTTAATGTTTCAAAGTTTTCCTTCTACTTCTCGGTGGTTGACACAACAGTCTAACTGTAAAACATTCAAAATAAACATATCACAGATATGTTGGTGACTGCTCTGGGTGATATGTTGAAGAGAAAAATCTCCATGTGGCATAAATGCACATTTTTACTCCAAAAACACATTTTCCTAATATAAATAACAGAGTTGACTCCACAGCGAGCCAGAACCAGTGAGTCCTCACAGTTAACTTCTCAGGCTGCTGACTGTGTCTGATTCTCTCTCAGCTGCTCTGGCACATTGTTCCTCGTGCAGCCGAAGCCGTTAATTATGGCAGCCAGTTCACAGTTTCGATAGCAGTGCTTTGGCGCTCTGCGACATCCCAACTGTCAGTTTAATCATAGAGCAGCGTCGACGACAGCGACTGCGCCGGGCTGGCTCTGCCTCGCCTCATCCCACGCTGCAAAAAATATCCACAAGGAAAAGTCACCACACCTGCTGTTGCTCAACCTCTTCCACTCACAGTTTCAAAGGTTAGGCCTGTTATTATATATGTTCTGCAATATAAAAATATTAATTTTATTAAGTCATCTCTGCCTAAAATGTAAAAAATTTAATTAATTAATTTTAAGAATCTTCTTCTGTTGAGACAAGAGAAAAAAAGTCTGCACAAGAATCGAGAAAAATAGCTAATTAAATCTGGGCCATACTCGGGCCCCACGCTTGTTTTATTCTGGCACAGTATACGCCTGGTGCCACAGCCCGAATCTGGCCCATTCACAGCATGATTTTTCATAGCTACTTCCACATCTGGACCAACTCCAGCACATACACAGAAAATCTGGGAATTATATGGGCCAGACTTGGGCCTAGGATCCAGGCATATGTTGGGCATGAGGTTCAGAGTTCACATAATGTAATATTACCACTTGATTTAGGTCAATAAAATTTAAGGGACTAAATGTCAGACAGAGGCTTGATAAGGAAATTTGGTCTTTTGCAGGCCCTTACAGTGACACTGAGGACACCTCAGCCTCGTGCAGATGGATTAGAAGATCTCTGGTTGAATCAGACTTTTCTTGCAGCGTGGAGGATGACTAGGAGCCGACAAGTCATTTCATCCGGTGGTGTTCTTGGTTTCCAAAAACAAACACACATCCCTGTTACAGCATGACGTCATCAAGTGCAGCACGACTTAGTACGAAGCAAGCAGTATAAACAGATAGACATGATGGAGTTTCATTCATTCATTCAGCTGCAGCTGCCTGGTAAAGCTTCCAGATGTGTGTCCAGATTCAAGTTATATATTACTGGCTGTACAGCATTTAACTGACTATATTTCAGTGGGAAGCAGAAAACACTAGCACGAGCTAGAAGGCTATAGGCTAAAGTCCACCACTTCAGTCCAGACTAAACATCTCAGCCAATAGTATGTTTTTTAGTGTGTTTTAACTTGGATATTTGAGCTCTACTGTGCAGCATGACTGCGGACTCTTAGAAGAAACACACGTCGACATCATCACAAATTTCAAGAAAAGTATGAGCAACCTCGACTTCTGCAAACACTTCTTAACACTTCTTCTGTCTGTATGCTGCATGGAGTCAAATGGATAGTCAACTAAAGATAAATAAAGATGGACGCAGCCTCTGTGACGCCACCCACAGGTTTCTGAAGAGCGGTTTTGAAGCTCAGAGTGAGTTGCCCTACCGTCACCATCTTGGCAGCGCCTGACTCCGCCCCTAACTCCCAGCTCATTTTAACATGGGAGTCTATGGGGATTGACTCACTGTTGGAGCCAGACTCAAGTGGTCATTAGAGGAACTGCAGGTTTTGGTTCTTCAGTGTTGACTTCATCTTTCAGCCCTGAAGGTTGCTGCTTGATCAAATGAAAAAACACTATGCCACGTGACCATTGATAAAGTTTTATGATCAGTTTCAGTGATAAGCTACTTAATGATCTTGAAAATCGGCAAAAAGTGAAATAACACATTTTAAAGAGTTTTTTGACAAATTAAACACAACTTTTGCTTAAAGGGAAATTCCTGGTTTTGTACAAACTTATTTTACATCTTATTTTTGTACTTTTGGAGTCAAGACAGTAACTCCATTTACACCTGGTATTAATATGAATCCCCCACGTCGACATGGAGACCTGATCGCTCTGTCCAGCTCGCGTCACATCCTCCTCTTGGGTGTAAAAAACAACAAACAACAACAAAAAGGTAGAAAAAGAAGAAAAGAGAAAGATAGCAGCCATCTGTGAAGCTGTGTTGTTGTGCCTACCTGCTTTTTTAATGGCTGCTAGCTGCATAGCTGCTACCTCACTGGTTTCGATGATGTATTTCCGCCCATGTGGTAGTCGCAATTTCAGTCTTTTGTTCACTGCGGTCACAATGTGTCCCTGAACACCTCTGGAGGTGTTGTGGCTGATTACCTCCGATCCATCTTAAATGCATCTTGGGTGCAGTTATACCTGTATTTTCATGTGGTCCAACTCTATCTGATCACAGTCCCATCACCTAAAATGTATTTGAACACCAGGTGATTAAACCACTTCATTCATAGTATAATATTACAATCACTAACAGAAACGATGGACAACAAGTTGAAATAAACTGGAATTATGGTGCACAGTATAGGTGTGTTGTCTGAACATGTGACAGTTAAGCATGTTAAGTGTTGCTTGTCTGCTGCAGCTCGTGCAGCTGCCACTCAAGGTCAAGATGTGAGACACTGAAGATACTAAAATAAGCTCAGAATATCGTGTGAATTCAGACTGTGGCTGTTCATTTGCAGCGAATCCTGTTTGCTTTTGTAAATTGCTGTTGTGTTCAAAGACCGCTCGCTGTTCCTGGAGGGTTTTACACAGAGGCTTTCTTACACACACACACACACACACACACACACACACACACAAACACACAGTGACACATCAGAATAGCTGGCTGAATTTCGAAGGCTCATTAATGGTCCTTTCCCGCCTGTGTTGATTTGATGTGTGTCACCTGCCGCAGTCACAGCACACCCAACATCCTGTCCTGGAGAGGGTCAAAAATAGCTGCTCATTAACTCGCTTCACCTCCATGCACGTGCACGTGCACACACACACACACACACACACACACACACACACACACAGACAAATGAACATACAAACAGATAAATCCACATATTCACACACTTACTTGTTTTATTATCTTTCTTCACAGACACATGCTTCTACACACACATGCACATGAATACATGAACACACACACACACACACACACACAGTTTGTCTCCACACAGATGTGACTCATCATTCACCAAAGGGGAATCTTGACTTGAGTGTAAAGACACACACTCAGGTTGTTTTCACACCTGGGTTGGCTGAGGGAGTTTATTTCACATTTAGCATCTGAAAAGCATTTGAACCTGTATGACAGGTACGATACAAATAAAGTCCGAGGTTGCATGATGTTTAAACAAAAAAATCAACAGATTTTTAAGCAGATTAGTTGAATCCGTTTCAAATTATCAGTACTACATTCCAGAGAGTTATATGTGTTAAAAACAATAAAACAGATGAACATGCTGTACATTCAATCAGTTGAGCTGCTGTAACAGTTTGTTTAACCTGCTGACTTCAGATAAACGTCAAACTCCGGGGCTGAAAAATGAAGCCAACATGGAGGTGCTAAAAACTGCAGTTCCTCGAATGGCCACTTGAGGCTGCAGCAGTGAGACAATCCCCATAGACTCCCATGTTAAAACATATAATAAATAAACATATTTAGAGCCTGGTACAGAAACAGTTTTGGTCTCTGTTGCTTATTTCCTACTTCATGACAACTGTTTATATAACTCACCTGTTTACATTTTAATAAGACTTAAAATTATGGAGAATTGTGGCTACTTTGAGTGACAGGTGGGAGAACATATACACCGAAGTCTCAGCTCCATACACGCCCCTCCTCTTTGCCCATTAAGGGATTAGCCAGGAGTTAGGGGCGGAGTCAGACAGTGCCAAGATGGCGACAGCAGAGAAGCTCACTCTGAGCTTCAAAACCGGAAGGAGATGGATTTCACAAAGGCTACATCCATTTTTTTTTATTTACAGTCTATGATTTCAGATAAGGCCACCATCGTTCTGCAGACTGCTCTTGAAACAAAAGTGAAGGTTTGGTTGGAGTGGGGGGCACTAAATGTCAAAAGCAACTCAAAACAGATGATAGCCAGAATTTTACATCTAGAAAATATAACACAATTTATTATATGCGGGATCCGAACCGGGGCCGACTGCAGTGAGGACTGTAGCCTCTACACATGGGGCGCCTGCTCAACCCACTGCACCACTCAACGCTCCTAGATCTCATATCTTTAAGCACTAAAGAAGTTATTCTCCGCAGCATGATAACTGCATCTTCTCCTGTTTTGTCATAGTTGTTGAGTTATTTTGGCGTAAATCTCTGTTCACTGATTCGGCAGCAGGAAGCTGGAGACCGGCGGCGATGCCCGGCAACAGGCGAGGGAAGCTGATGTGGTTTTTGTGAGGCGACATGTTTTGTCAGTTGTGTTTCGGCGAAACTCCGGACACACCACATGTGACACGGTGTGTGAACACTCAGTGACTCCATACATCAACCTGACAGCATCCAGCCTGGGACCCTGACAACTGCTGCTGTGTTTTCGGACAGAAAAGACCGGTTGCACAAATATTTATTTATATTTAAAATTGTATATGTAGAAATGCTTCGGTAAATGTTAACAAATTGATTACAAAACGTTAAAATGTATCATGAAAATGATAAAAGATCAAGCAACAGAAAAAATACATAAAAGGAAGAAAGAGAAAAATAGGCGTGTCCTAAATGTTTTTGTTCTGTGTTGTTTCCTCCATGTATTGTGCAGTTGAACCAGTGTGTTACTGCTCTACTTCACAACGCTGTGAACCGACCAGGTTATCACTGTACACAAAGTATGAGTGCATCCCTTTCCTTGAAGAAACATTACACAGCTGTGGCTTTACATTTTTCTTTTCCCACCAAAATAAAAGCATCCTAATCTATCTGGATCTGAATGCTCTACTTTCCAAAGGTTAGAAACACACATTTTGTATTACTCTAAACACTGTAAATGTGTTGCACAAAAGTTGCTGTTCACACAGTTTTTCTCTGCTGGAAATGAAGGGCAGTGTTGTAGATTGCAGTAGAGGGAATTCTGACAACATGTATGAGTATGTGAAGGCCATGACTGCTGCTGTCGTCTGAATTATACATGTAGAGCACAGAATCGACAAATACACACATTTATTCTGTGGATTTGTTATTGAGCAAGCTGAATACCAACAAGCTGAGTCGCCAGGCACTTTTTCCCTTGACAACAAGCGTGTCACCCAAAATGTTGAACTGTTATCACCTCCGTCATGGATTTGCACTAAACCTAATGGAGGGATGGGACATGGGACAGTGACAAACCAATTCAATTTTGGGGCAGATCCAGATCATTTTCAATGAATTTGATATTTTTTCTCTGAAGTTTGGTGTGTGTTGTTTGACAGTGTCCTTGCCCTTCTTGTTCTTCATTTTTTTTTAACTGTTCCTCTTAAATGTTGCTTTGGTATCGAGAGACAGTTCAGATTTGTAGTTAAAGTGGAGCCAAAACAACCACAACTGACGTTAATAAGCTAACAGACTTGTCCATCTGGTTTCCTAAACCTCATGTACTATAATACATACAGTATATTAGCATCAGAGTTTTGTCTTGAACTTGGAATTGGAATATTGACAAAACAAACCGAGCTCAAGGTCCATTTACTAGCTTAATGTAATTTGAACTTAGTCTATCTGAGCTGAATTGAACTAAATGATTACAAAGTGGACTGTTGTGTTGTTTGAGCAGTAAATAAAACACCACCACAGGCCTCGACAGGTATTAAGGCTGATTGGCTTGGCGTCGAGGTCATTTGTGTTGCCTGTAAAACGCGGTGACCCATGGGAAACAGAGGTGAAGGTGGTGCTGATCGACATCATTATAAAGAACAGCAACAATTTCGTTTTAATAAATCACGCAGCAGTGAGTCCTCTGAATGCCTCATCCATACTGAGATACCCAGAGTGAAATGGCTGCTTCTGGATGTTGTCCAACCTCCAACTGAAGAATGCCTGGATGAACAATAGCTACCAAACTAAACTGAAATCTGGTTCCAGTGAAGGTGGTAACATCTGGCATTCTTTTTCCAAACAGAGAACACACTTAAGATATCTAAAACATATGTGAAATGATTACTAAAAATTAAAACAACAAACGTCAAACCTGAAACATGCCCAGCCATCATCACCCACCCCTTGTTAATCCTTCCGTCTGTCACATGTATACATTTCTTCAAATATGAAGTGTATATCATTTCATGTCACCGTGATGTCACGTTGCCCAATTTGCATTTATATTGGATCTAATGTGACACATTATGTATTGAAATACCTGTTAGAATCAGTTTGGAACTAGGACACTGCTCCCATTTCACAAAATGGTTAATGGAGGATTATTCAGTAAAAACACAGCATCATCAGTAAAAGAGTTGAGACACTCCCTCTCGTTAAAAATTCACTTCCTACCCTTGTGTTTTTCCCACCACTGTGATTGTCTGCCCCACTCTACTGTGTTGCACCTATTTCTCATTGTCTCCTAGTCTATTTAGTCTGTGCTCCCCATCTCCTGGTGCCAGTTTGTCTTCGTCCTTTGTTCTTTGTATGTATTGCTCTCCGGTGTAATGAACCTTACACATAAAGAGACTTTGGCTGCGGTCAAAAAGGAAAGTTAAAATAATATCCTTTCCTAACCACTTCTCCTCGACCTTGATGGAAAATGCCATAAGGTCAAGGAAAGATGTGAAAGAGAATTTATAAGGATTTAGGAAAAGACAACTGCGGTGTGGAGAGAATCTGACTGCATTTACACTATGATTTATTTTAAAACCAACTTTATTATATATTCTTATATATGATGATGATAAAGATGCTTGACTCCTGACTGGATCTGAAAGAGAATATATTTGTATTTACAGTATGTATGTACCTTTTCCTAAACCTAACCAAGCCATGATCGTTATTATAGTAACCATTATGACAAAGGTAAGTACGCCGCTATTGGTACAGTCCCCATGTTTATTATTGTAACTGCTGTAGGGGCCCTATTTCAGGAAGCACTCCTATGGGTCGTATCAGAGGGTTGAAACACACAACCTGTACTGTTGTGGCTCTGCTGTGGTGTAAATGTAATTGTGAAATATTTTTTGACCGCAGCCTCAGATTCCTGGAAAAACCCTGGCCTGAGTCCTCACCTAGTGGTTCTCAGTAACTGCCTGATAACAGTTAAATTAAATTAGAGAAACAAAGTTACAAGAATGGACAGACACATTATTAAAACAGACAGACAGTGTACAATGAGCATGGGAGGTGAGAGCAATCAGTGGGAATGTTGTTGAAGTTACACAAGGTTAAAGGCACGACAAAACTGTGTTCCCGGGCCGTGCAAGCAGCTCTCATTTCACTCTTCACCGCTGACAATAAAAATCTGCTGCTGAAGGATCAAATTATGATTTTCAAGTGAGTTATTTAATCATTAGCAAACAGCAAGGAAAACAAACAAACAATCAATCTGAAGCTCCACATTCAGACTGTGAGTGAAGAGACAACGAAACGACTGTGCCAGGCATCACGGTCATGATTATGAATTTAAATTTTATTTTCCAGTGCATCAGCATCTGGACTGTCCTCAGCTCAAGGGGACATCCAGTTTCAGAGAAATGTTTTGTGTACGTACATTCTAGTGTTCTCTGATTACCGACATGATTACAGATGATTAATGCCGCAGCTCAAAGCCAAACAACCAGAACCAGCAGCCAAACGGACGATGAGCTGAGCGCAGCAGATTACAAGTGAGAGACTGAAGGAATGAAGAGGAGGGGGGGGGGGCGTCCTCTGGATGACTCATTCCCTCGGGCTGCCTCTCAGATGTGATGCCAACACAGTCGGTTTATTTGCAAGAGGCTCAAACTGCCGCGAGACCTCCGTGTCTCCCCCCGACATCATCACAGTGCAAGAAAATCTCAACAAGTTGTTTAATCTTGTACAGAGGATTAAAAACTTATATCGCTTGGAACACATGAGGGTTTCACTACTTCTTTTTATAGGTTATGTCATTTTTCACACTCATACGAGAGCGGGATTACTGGGGAGCCTATTTTATGCTGCTCACGCTTCCAAACTAGCTGCTATCCTGCTCGGCAAAGATACAGTTTTAGTGATGACGTACAATGAGAGCATAGTTCTTTTCATTTCTATTTAAAGGACCAGTGATTTACATGCAGGACCACAGCTACCATTGAGGACACTGAAGTCTCGTCCACTGTATTTTTAGGGGAGATTTTGAGGTTTTTCAAAAAAATGGGGGGTTGAGAATCTATAAATAAAAACTTTAGGTAAATTTTGGAATTTTTAAATTCATAATGTTTACATTAATTAAAAAATGATTTTGTGTGAAAGATGGATATCTTTGCCTATTTCCCTGATATGGTGAATAAACATATTAAAGATGAACATATTACCTACATATATACATATATTTATTTCCTTTGGCACCACCTGAAGGAATGTTTGCAAGAATTACATCATTCATTACTAATTTATATGGAATAAGAAGTGTCCTAGAGGATGGATGGACGGATATAAAATCATTCTTTGTTCAGATACCACTACATTTCAATCTGTATTCAAAATATCTAAGGGCACAGGGTAGTATGTGGCCTTGGATATTTTCCCCTATGGTGCTTAATATGGTCAATATGTGGTATGAGGTAAAGAAATATATGAATATATCTAACTCCTTGTCAACATTTACTCCAATTTGGGGCAATGCTTCATTTAGACCAGTTGGGCAAAGAGAGGACAAAGTAAAATACCTGCCCTTTATTTATTTAGTCCTGTCTTTGCCCATAGCTGGACTCCAGCATCCAGTTTGCCTGGTTTGAATGGAGCATATCTGACCTTTACAAACAGGAGGTTGTAATGACTTCTGAGGACATCTCTCTAACATAAACATTTCCTAAAAATATCTACATTTGAGGAGTTTTGTCTCTTCCATGTAAAACCAGTCACTAGTAATTCCTGCACTTGCAACCTTTGGAAGAAATTATTACCAAGAATCGCAGGAGTTATGCTTTAATCTTATTAATATGTAACTGGCTTGCATGTGGTTCAAATGAAGGAATTTATTGCATATTGTGTAATATATTTCATAATTTCCTTGGAAGTTTCCTGGAAAGAACTATGTCATCATAGGAAAAACAGAGACAATTATTTCAGTTATAGTTAATTCTGTTTTAACCATTTTAAAGCAGCTGTTTGGTCGTGATGCAGGTGCAGGACTTTTTCTCAGGTACACTGATTAAAGGGAAACACTGCGCCTTTAAAATTAGATTTTAGGTGAGTATTTTTTTTCTGCGTCACAAACAACAAACTGATGTTTGGTCAAGACTGTTATTTGATGTTTTCAATAACAATAATGTGAAAATGAGAAGTGAACACTGACTGCGCCGCATCTTTCAGTGGACGGGCTGCTGAGAGACTCTAGTCAGATTTTCCTGTATGAAGATCCATATACGATCGGAGATGTTTAATAAAGGCTTTGCTGAAATTTGATTTCGGTCTCTCCACTTTAATTAAATCTGATTGCATTTTGGCTGCGGTGGATCTGGAAAACCTCGACTCAGCGGCTTTGAATTAAAGTAGGTACTGCTGTTGGCCAATCAGAGCACAGCGGTGTGAGGAACCAACTGTACAAATTAATTTGGTAAAGAAGCAGGGCTGGATTAACCCTCTATCTGGCCTCAGAGAAAAAATGAGTCATTTCCTACCAACAGCCAGTGTTGGTTTCTTTTAACCACGACGGCCATCTTTCTCTGACCATCTGTTATCCATCGAGGTGGATGAAATATTATATATAATATATCAACATGGCTTTTGTGGAACATAATAAACTATAAGTTATGATGATCTGTTTCAACAAGATTGTGGAAAAAAAATCAGGTGTAGCAGAGGTTAAGAACTTACTTTATGTTTCACTTATTTCCAAAAATGCATCATAATCCGTAACAAGATATCAGTCGACTACTAGTGGGACAATACTGCTTTGAGCTAAATGCTAACATCAGCTTGCTAGCATGCTCACAATGACTACGTTAACATGCTGATGTTTAGCAGGTATAATGTTTACCATGTTAATCATCTTAGTTGAGGAATCCATCCAATGTTTGTTGAGACATTTCACTCAAACTCACACGATTTAAACCTCACGGTGGTGCTAGAGGAAAAGTCAGAGGATCACCAGAGTCACAGAGATGCATCATCTGGGAGCCATGACTGTCTGGATCATATTTTGTGGTAATCAGCCAATAAAGGTTGAGATAGTTCAATGGATAAGAGAAAACATTGGCCCGTTGGTGGCATTACATAAATATTTCTGCCAAATTTCATGGAAATCCAATTGTATTAATCTATTGTTGAGTCTAATCAAGTATTGGACTGCTGGAATACTGATACTGAAACTGGTCCTCACAAAGTATAGCCATACAAGTACACGCTCACACACACCCTCACACACACACTCACACACACACGAGCATCTATATTCTGATTTTAAGGTTCACTGATGTGTTTCCTTCATGTAATGATCTTCCTGATTCTTCACTGTTGCAGACAGATCATGTGTAACATCAATACAGACATATTCCCACACAGAGATGTCTATGAACACACACACACACACACACACACACACACACACTAACACACACACACACACTCAAGCTGAAAGTCATTACATATGTCTATACAGGCACAGATACACACATGCATGCACGCTCATAAACACATGCACATTCACATTCCCACTCGTAACACCACCATCACCATGCTGATGGTGGTGTGTGGCTCATCCATGTTGGCATGTGAAGTGCAGGTGAGTGTGACAGAAGACGAGGTAGGAGGAGGGGGGTGGGGTACAGTGCGTGCGTGTGTGTGTGTGTGTGTGTGTGTGTGGCGATAAGGCTCCAGCAGCCTCTGTCATTTCCCAGCCTGCCTCCTCCTGCCTCTGATCTGTCAGATAAACTGGAGCTGAGTTAAAACCTGTTCAACATCCAGAGAATCTGCATCTTGTCATCACAGAGGAGGAGGCTGACGCAGAGCTGAGGTCAGCGTGACCAGGAGTCCTCACACACTGAGCCTCACACTCTTTCATTTATTAAACGTTTGCTTTGATTATTTTATCTCAGTCGTAAAAAAGAAGCTGCTAGTCAATCTACAGGTTGTTTTAAAACACTTTGCGTCATTTCTGAAAAACATAAGAAGCTGAATGGTGAAGAACAACGAGTCGTTTCGGGCGGTGCTGATCCCAGGATGCAGCGATGGCGCCCCTGCAAAATAGTGTCGGAGGGGAACCTGTAAACGCAACGATGGCTGAGGCTGATGCTAATAGAAATATATATATCTAATATATTTCATAGAAATGAAATGTGTCTGACTGTGATACAGGTTGATAACGTCAGCAGCGTTTAGTGCTACGATCAGCTCGGTTGCTTCAGAAGTCTGGACCCGCGGTAACAACGTTACAAACAGGAACTCCATCCAGGTTCCTGGCACTGCAGCATCCCTTGTTGATTCTCCATCTGATCCGATCAGCTGAAGTTTGACTTTCCGTGTTAAATTGAAGTTTTTAATCGCCAAACCTCTGCTACAAACCTGAGATTCCCTGTCACGATAACAAGGAATCTTACCCCTGGATCATGTTTGACCCAGATTCAAATTCAACACTGCACAGATACACAATAAAACAAGACCTCTATTCTTTAGCTGTGTCTCTTTGTTCCATCCACTGATGAGCTGTAATCCTACAGGGAATGAAGGGAGCCTGTCTGCAGTTCCTCTGCCAGACTGAGTTTCCGCACACTTGATTATTTGCCTGTTTTTCTTTTCTTTTTTTTGGTGCAGAGCCTCAGTTTTTAACCCTGGTGTGTCCAGAGCAGAGAGAAGCATTTCTCTGTCTAATAATTAACCTTTATTTAACTAGAGAAAGGTGCCTGAGCTTTTACACTCTTTTTCCACCTACTGCCTCCTTCAGTCCTACATTAACACTTGGCAGCAGGCCAGTACAATCACAGCTTGCTCTTATTGGAGCTGAATTGGAGTGAATGAGCTGGAGAGGTTTGGAAAAACTGATCTACACATCACTTTAAAGAACAGAAAAGCCATATAAAAGAAGTCAGTATGGGCGTTTATGGAAAGGAAAAAGTAACTTTAAAAAAGGAAAAAAACTCAAATCAGGCAGGATGTGTGCTAAACAGAACCGATCCGCTCAAGCAGTATTCATTATCACTGCAGACCACTGTGATTCAAAGCTTTCTGTGCATGCACACAGTCCTGCTGTGGACTCATCCAGATCATTCTCGTTTCATTTGATCAGGTTTGGAAACATTCGTCTGTGAGACCTCTGCCTCAATGCCACGGAGCAGAATTTAGTTTGTGGTGTTCAAAACATTAACAACAGTATGTCTTTCCAGAAAGGGAGTCTTAGCTACAGGTTTTCTTTAGAGTTCAAGTACTAAATATCTAAGAAAGCGCCGCCTCATGGAGACTAACAAGTCCACCAAACCACAGTAAAACATGCCCGTAACGTGGTGAACAAACATATCCCTTATTAAAAGAAGCTCAAATGCAGTAATCGTCCCACAATCTCTGCAAATTCAGCTTCACCTTTTTAATATATGAAAGCAACACACAGAAATTCTCTTAAAGTTTCTCTCCAGACATGTTATTACCTCTCTCAAAATATATTTAAAATTTAAAAAATATTTTTTTAGCATGGCTTTCCCCACATAAAAAGTGACGAAAGATCAAAACAACTGCTGCACCTGCTGTCTCCAGGTGGACAGGTGAGAGAGCAGAGAGCATCAAGATGGTGAGAGGAGGAAACATCAGAGAGACTCAGCCTCATGTTTGAGCCTCAGTCAGACCCAGACTCAGAGGAGGAGTCTGCTGTGAACCAAACTGGGCGACAGAACGGTTAGCGAAGTTAGCGTCTTTTAGTCTTTAGTTTAGTCTTAGTAGCCAAAAACGACTTAATCAAGTTTAGGAAAAAGGAGGTCTTCGTTAAGGTTGTTGTTGTGGTTACGATAATAACTGTCTGTACTGAGAGTGACGTACCTACCTTCATCGCCATGGTTACTATAATAACGGTCATGGCTTGGTTAGGTGCAGGAAAAGATCATGATTTGTGTTAAAATAAGTCCTTCCTCAGCATTAGACAATCTTTGTTGTCATGGCAACAACATGATTAACTTTAACGGTCATGGATAGTAGAAAACAACATATACAGCTACTTTCACATGGGAATTGAAACACCGCTCTCCTGTGTCATATTCATCCATACATCCAATCCATAATCATAATTACTACAACCACTAGATATCGCCTAGCAACAAAACGTAACTATGGGTCATAATAACCTGCGTCACAGATGACCTGTGGGCTTGTTGCAGGAGGACAGTCTGCCTATCCTAGTCTGTTTTTCTTTTCTTGATGGTGCATTCAGGGACTTCTGACATCAGAGATTTTAACTTGAAAAATCAAACTAATTTCCTCAGTGTGCATTTCATTTCTCTGAATATCCACTAGTGACCCATAAAGTTAATACTGTTCCACTCAGAACTCAGAACCTGTACACGCTGTGGGTGGGGTGGGGGTGGTGGTGGTGGTGGGGGGTTGACCTGAGACCAGCCTGCCAGAGGAATTAATAAGGTTATTACTCATGCTGCTCAAACAACCATGCAGTTTGAACAAACATGGATCGGTAACATGGAATAAATCATTATGCGGGGAGGAAATTGTAAGTGGCGAAGTGTGAAACGTAGGTGGCTGCAGCGGTTTGACAAATGAAGTGGTAAATGACCTTCACAGCAGGCAGGCGACTGCAGACTGAGGAGAGGGGGAGAAACTGGGTCTGCAGGTGACAGGAGGCAGAGATTTAGATCTGGGGGGGGGGGGGGGGGGGGGGAGTACTAACTAGCATGATCGGAGGTTCATGCACTGAATATATATCGACTGAAATACTTAGTGTAGAATTTTGCTCGTAAACCAGAGTCATTCAGTATTTAAGATAATGTTGTGATTGGGATTAGACAGTCACAGCTTCTAAAAACAGCTCGTTATTTTTATGAGTGATTAAAATGCAGATTTCCAAGGTGATTTAATTCTTCACAACAAGTGCAACAGTTCTGTTCCACCTTTTTTGGGGGGGGTTTTGGCTGTTTGCTCTTTGTGTGTTTCTTTATATTTTTTATCATGTAAGGAATGACACTTTTCTCCAACTGTAATGGATGACACAAAGCCAAAGAACAAATCCTCCAATCACGTCCAGTTATTGGAAATTAATTGGCACCTGCCAACCAATCACATCCACTGAATCCACAGTCCTGGTTCTGCAGAGAGTTTTTAAAGGTGGTACCAACCCTGAACACTGGTGAACACACATATGCCTTTGGAATGCAGTAAGCATCCCATAATCATATGCATGTTAACAAGGATAAAAACTTGATTTTCATCAGAGGGAGTCTTTAATTTTCTAAATTAGGGGATTGACAACTTAAATAAATCTCAAATGAAGTTATTAAAATCCTTAATCAGAGCTAAGTGACAAGCATAAACAGCATTTGGGGCTCGACTTTGGGCTGTTTAGACCTCAGGCTTTTGTTGTGTTCGTGTCATATTGGTGTTATTGTAAGTTTCCAGTTTGTTAAAAGCGTTCACGTCAAGCAGTATTAAACTCCACAAACAGCCCATGAAAGTCTATATTGGCGTGTTGTTTCTGTGTTATCCCGCCCTCCCATCTTCTGGTCAGTTACCTGCTTTGACACCTGTCCGTTCTCCTGTCAGGACATCATCCATCTTAAAGGCAGGATAATGGTTCCACCCAATAGGGCATGAACACGGCCATTGTTCATGACGATTGCACGTTTTGATGCTGTTTGTTGTGTTGCGTAGTGATAGCATGTTGGGATGCCTCACAATGTTGTCACACAGGTTGTGAAAGACGCCAAGCTTTGATTGTTTTGGGGTCAGTCTTGTATGCGATGTTGTGTCTCTCAGCCAAATCAGAGCAAGGATTTATTGCTGGGTGATAACCTAATAAAACAGTGGCCTAAAATATCACGTAATCTGATCCCAGCCATAAGACTGAAGCCTCTTTAAAGGGGACATGCACTCTAAAACAGAACTCTAACACCATCATTTGAACAGTAACGTCATCCTCAGTGAGTTCACATCCACAGCACCAAGACCTGAATTCACAATGTAATCAGTAAGATGTTTTATTAGTACATTCATCAATAATAAATGGATTAAATAGTGACTGAATCATTTTTGCCGGTTGTGTCTCATTCCAATGAGTTTGTTTCGAATTCAAGGCTTCCAGTAGTGACTCATCCCCATTGCTGATCTCAGAGCAGTTGTTCATTATTCACTGTTTGTGGAGCCGCTCCAGGTGACATTATCACTACAGTCTGTTTCCCTGCTTCAGATGGACTGATTCAAACTGAACTGTCCAGTAGTGTATATCAAATAAAATGAAATAAAATAAAACTTTATAGCTGCGGACTGTTGATGGACACTTAGTTACCTCTGCATATAACTGACTGAGACAGGAGACAGAGGGAGAGAGACGGAGAGATCACATGAGACTGGCAGGATTCAGACTGGAGTATGTAGTGTCCTTCATAGACCATCAGAATGTGATCTTTTCCTCAGAGGGAAATACAGCCTCAAATTTCAAATACCGCTAAAAGTTTTGTACCTTCCAACTCTGGAAAACGAGCTTCAGCGCAATCACTCTTTCATTTTTGGGCTTCGATCTACAGATTCATATCGACAGTTCATTGTCGAGAAGCGGTTGATAAAACAGTCCCAGCCTCAGTCGCCTTTGAACGCATCGCATGACTCAGCCTCAACTTTTAAGCCAAGAAGATGAAGACTGTGTGATACAGTTGAAAGCTCTAGGAAGCTCCCAGAACGCGGGAATAAATTAGCTCCATAAAATTCTTCTTTATAAAAGATAAAAGATATTTATATAACTGTACACCTTATCTATGCAGCATAGAGACCGGGAGCACGGCAAGAGAGGAAATTATCTCCAGAAATAAGACAGATTATGGCTCTAGCACCCTTATCCCTACAACGCATGCGCTGCTCGACTCCTTTATTCGCAGGAGATGGAGCATCCGTCGCTCCGCCCAGTTACAGTAACTGCACATGAAGCCTTTTTCCAAATCTGGAGAAAGGCTGTATTTTTTATGCATATTTTCCTGCACTCTTTCTATTGAAGTAATAGTACACCTTTCAGCCAGTAGATGCTCTGGTGCTGTTGTGGATCTGCCAGAGGGATTACAGCTGCAGGCTCTGACATATAAACATGCTCTGAGGACGCTAGCTTCGGCCCACTGTCTTATCAGTCCACAGGGACTTCAAAACTCACTTTTATATACCTAAACTCGTTCTCAAACAAATGTAAATGTCATATTAGTGGTTTTTTTTACTGTCTTCAGATGGTTTTTACTTGTTTAAGATGTGCAGCGAGTTTGTTTCTGCAGTAGAACATCTCAGCGAGCGCCATCATGGCGACAGTAGTAGTTTTACACAAGTATGTAACTGAGACTAGTAAAGATTAACATGGCGTAATGTGTTTTACATGCAACTGTAAGAGAGCTGGTGTGTGAGAATGTTGTAGAAAGGTTACGTTATGTTGTAGTATTGAATGAGTTATTCTGTATTATTATTATTTTTATTATTATTATGTTGCTGTTATATTGGTACCTGTTGGTAGACCTTTTTTTTTCTCCTTCAGTCAGAATGCTTTATGCCACTTACTGTAGTTTTGGTTCCACAGTCATTTCTTTAATTCATGGGATATTTTATTGTTAATATTATTTGTACCCAATGAGGATCTGTAGATGCTGTTACTCAGGAATAAAGGAACTCTGGCCTGTTCAACATGTTTGGTGCTTTGGTCAAACTTTGGTCCTCTCTTTATCAAAACACAGTTTCTTTATATATTTTTTTATGCAAGAGAGAAACTAAAGTGTAGTTCTCCTCACAATAAGAGATTTGAGTAAAATGTTACTGCTGCATTAACAGCAGATTTGTATTTTCAGAAACTTGTATTTTCCTGATGTGGTTTTGTTCTTTTGTTCATTTCACATAAGTCAGCTCCTCTGTCACTAAAAACCCCTGGCAAATGTTCGCCTTTAGCTGTGGTTGTACTGAGTGTTTCCTGCAGTGGGCCTATGTGCGATTTATAGTCAAATTATTTGATAAAGAACTGTTGATCATCTCAAACAGGGCAAAACACAAACAGAGAGGAAGTGAAGTAGAATCGACGTCCTCCTCCAGGCAGTTTGTGTCCTCCAGCCGAGACAAACGACGAGAGTAAAAACCTTCCCATGTCTCCCTCCATTATTCAAGGTAAGGCCTGTTCAGCGGGGCAGTTAGCTGCGGTGCACGGCCCGTGCAGGCGCGGCAGCCTTGACACACGGTCAGGTGACGGCTCGGGACACATTCGTCCTTGCCGCCCCGCGCCCCGCAGCCGTCGAGCCCCCGTGCATATGAATGGATGGCGAGCCGTCCCTCTTTTCCTGTCAAGTCGTCATTGAAACCTCAAATTACGGCGCCGCGGAATTGATGAGCTGTCACGCCCGACCCTGCAGAGCTGTCAGGGGGCTGACACCCTGAAATGAGCGAGTTCGGGCAAAGTGGCAAACAGCTTAATTTCTGAGGGGACTGTGACATTTTGATGGCCGAGCGGCCGCGCAGACCGATGCGCCTCACATAATGTATGCAGGCTTTAATGGGACTGGGGGAAAGTAAAGTAAGGGTTTCTCTCTGAAAGGATATGTGTTACATTTAAATCAGCACCTGATTTTCAGGACTTAATATAACAAATTAACAAAAGGTAATTACATCTAACTGTCTTGAAGGGGTCCGCTGATGAAAGTGAATTACTTTAACACAAGGAGATAAAGATATATGTGCAACAGCTGTTGAAGAGGATGACATGTTTGTCTTTGGTCTCTCTCTGACATGAGGAAATGTAAAGATGAGAAGCCAGAAGGAGGCAGCTGTCACGTTTGATATGATCATGACGCTTTAACATGAGAAAAAGGTCTGATGATATGCATTCTTAAAAAGGAAAAGTCACATGAGGTTTATTCTAAAATACTTAAATAGATATTAAATCCGGTCCTGATCATGAATCACTGTGTCAGGCTGAGTTGCAGTGTGTATTAATCATGTTAAGATGTGATACTGCAGGAAGCACAGCTGCTTCCCAGACAGGGAGAGGATATAATAATAATATCCCATGAACAGCACAGCGTAACCTTTATTTCTGTAGTACCTCTAACAAAGTAAAGATATACTGAAACAACATGAACATGCCATTTCAAAAGATGCAGCCCTTCTCCTCCAGCAGAAGCTCTCTTACACTCCATTTTGTTGTTTTTCAGGGTACGTGTCACTCCTTCCATGGACATACGTTGAGCCATGTTCTTGATCCAAGCACCAGTTGTAGGTGTGACAGGTTTCTTCCAGATGAGAGCTATCACTCATTTAGCGTGGCGTCCTTTTAGCGCTGCACAGTGTCAAATTGTCCACTATGACTGAGAAACAGTTTTATGGTTTCATTTAGATACATACATACATACGTTATTTCTAAGCTTTATACAAACAATGATTCTGGAGTCCACATTTTGTGTTGTGTAACACGTAATGGATTTCAGTCGAGTCAGTACATTTAACTACAGGGACAATATCATACTGCGATATTTTGGCTGGACTGTATGGAGATATTACATTTTGGATATTGCCCAAGCCTACATTCAACTATAAGTTGGGTTCAATTTTTTATTTCAATATGTAAAAATCTGCCACAAGTTACTATGGTTACTATTTTTATGCATATTAAAATCATGAATAAAGATCATTCAGTTTCACAATAATATGTGCAGATTTACAATAAAAACAGGCTTGATAATGTTGTCCATTGATTTTTAAAAACTCAGTCATTTTATTGTAAACAGATTTAATTATAAGATGGACTAATTTAAAGGATAATTATATTCCATTTTGACAAGTTCATACATTATTCAGCTATGAAAATAACATACTCTTTGTACAGAGAGTTTTTACTTGCGAGAAAATGTCAGAAACAGAAACTGGAGGAACGAAGTGCCGTATTCGCTGAGTTTCTCTGATGTGCAGCTTCATTTGTACGCTGGCGAAACAGCCTCTGTCTGAAGCGCAGACTCCTGTGATGTGTGAACGGCTTTAGCTTCGCATTTGATTTTTTTCCTATCAGTTATGACGTCCCACTTATAAGGACAAAAAAAGGGCGTGTTGAATAATAACTGGCTCTTACTGGTTTTTGATAGTGTTCAGTGAGGTTCAGTTTGCGGAAGGATTTCAGTAATTCTCCTTTCCTGGGCATCAGCAGGAAAAAAAAAAAGCTACAGTAGAGACACGACAGACGAAAGGAGGGTAAAAATAGACTGAATAGCAATGAGGCAACTTTCCTCTTGCCTGGAGTCATGCATGAGTCAAAGTGGGGGTTGCTTCTCCTCATAAGGACCTCTTGCAGCTCCTCAAGGTTTTAGGAGAGAATAATTTTACCCAATCTAATCCGAGTCCAGCGCTCTGACAGGCCTCGGCCCTGCTCCTTTCGGATAAGGAAAAGTGGGACAAGATACTGGCACACAGCAGGGGGGATGGTGGAGCCCCCGCCGTGCACATCTCCTTCTCCAATATTCTGTCTAGATTTTGGGCATTTTGATGATGCTGAATTAATCTGAATTAATCTCGCTTTAACCAGACCCCCCCCCCCCCCACCCCCCCACCCCCCCACCCCTCCTGGCAAGACAGTGAGCAGAGATGTGTGGAGGATGATTGTAAAAACATCTCCGGGGAGCTTTCCTTTCATGATTAATTTGAAGTTTACTGTTTGTGATTAACATGTGAGGGCCTGCGAGCCTCTGATTAGATGCATGCTCAAGTTATATCGCTGAGAATATTATTTACACTTTAGTTAGCGAGTCGATGCCCTCAGCCAGGGTGCTTCACAGCAGAAGAAACCTTGAATTAAAGATTACTAACATTACATATCCTTAGTTCTGCGGCAGCCAGAGCCACACTGCCCTAAAAACAAATGTGAAATACATGACTGTGGACCAGAATGATGGAGCAGAAGGTGTTTTCAGAGCGAACGCGAAGTGAATTTTAGAGGCGACTGCACACACAACACAGTCTAAAAGAAATTTTGTTTGTATAAAACTAATTTGCAACAGCAAATATGTTTTTTAGGAAACATAATTGCGACCAGATTACTTTTTCTTTTTATGTTACGAGCAGATGTTGTCAATTTACATCTAACAAGTTGCAAATATGTTGATACTGAACGCATCAGTAGAATGTGCAGAATGTTCAGGTGTTTTGTTTCCATCATAATATCAGATCTTGCAGTACAACATCCAGTGACTCCACCATTATTAAACTGTTTTATACTTCTGTTTAGATTCTCACAACACTTGGTTCAGTTTAGCGAAAGATTCTGGTCTAATACAAAAAAAGATAATAAACCTAAAACATCATTTCTAGGAGACAGAGTTGGTTTATAAAGTCGATTAATTGGAGGATTAGTTTTTTCTAAACCAGTGCCATACAATACCTCAGTTGTTCTTATAACCTATCAATGGTTTTTCCAATAATAAAACAGATTTTTTTCTGCACTATACCCTTTTGTAATTTTACAAAACACAAGTATTTATGCTAAAGTTAAACCAGTATTACACTCAGTTCTTCCTGTACAAATTGATATATTCTTGGTGTTTGTTTTGGTGTCACCCATTGTTTAGCCACATCTTTCGATTTGTTTCCTCCGTACAATACTCTGTGACTGTGTTCCTCACTCTGTGCTCATTTACTATCACCATATCTGGCCCAGGTAGGTAGGACTTCTATCAACAATGCAGGACATATACAGTAGTCAAAAGTTTGAACTTTCCCATTTGGGAAGATATAAGACAAATAAATGTGCAGGACCTGCTGGTGACTCAAGCTGTTGAAGTAACATGAACAAAAAACATCTATTGGGAAACGGTGCTTATGAAGCTAGGCTAACTAGCTTCCTCTCAATACAAACCGGTTGATTAACACAATGTGGACTGTGTTGAAAAAGGACAATGCATCAATGTTCATATGATGTTCCTCAGTCAGAAGCACTGACAACCTTTAACTTTAAATTGTCTAAATGTAACCAGCTGTAAAAGGACAGTGACTAAATAATCTAAAACTGGCTAAATGATAAATTATGAAACAATCTGATCAAACAATAAGTATCCTGAACTAGAAGATGGATTTGACCCAACATTGCAGCATTCAGTACTTTACTGTTCTCTTTCTTCTCTGTGGTACAGACACATTTTGGTCGGTACCAAAGGTTAGATACGCAGCCGTTGACGCCAGTGGATGGATCTGCTACAAGTGGCGGGAAAGAAGGTGAAGATGTGTAGTTATTGCAATGTTTCAACTTTTCTAAATAAATAGATAAGAGGAACGAGGAGACAAAGACAGATGGAAAGAACTGGAGTTGTTGGTAAGTTTTGAAATCATCACTCATGTTAACACTGCTGTCATGAGTTGGTTATGACGGACACACACAGACACATTTCCCCTGAAAATCAATGTACCTGTTGTTTTAAAACCGACTTTAGCTTCAATGCTAATGACTGCTCAAAGAAAAGTGTTTTGTGTTAACATCTCCACATCTACACATTTGATAAACAAACTGCTTTTGACTTGGAAGACATTATTTTCACTTTTAATGAAGCTAGGCTAACGATGCCCCCTGCTTACAGTCTTTGTGCTAAGGCTAATGTGTCCTAGAAGCTTACTTCCCAACATATCTTCTTTTTTTTCTTTTTCCACAAGAAATCCAGTCATTTCTAAACTGCCATAACCAGGATAGACCAGCTTGTGTGTGTGTGTGTGTGTGTGAGAGAGAGAGAGTGAGTGCAGTGTGAGCTTTGCGGGACAATGAGTCTAAAGATGACTCATTTTATTGCTACACCAGACGATTGCCTGTTGGTCTGACGCAGTCAGTCCCGTTATAAAACACTACATCCCAGACAAGACACACTGTCAAACAGCTGCCAGGCTCACACTTTACAGAGCTGCTACAACTTTAATGAAGAGGTCGCCTGTCAGGAAAATGTTAACGTATGCTGTTTTAAATATGACTGATGTTGTTGTCCTATGTTTATTAATCCCAAATGTCTCTTTATTTATTCTTTTTTAAATTTATTTTTGTTGAATATATTGTTTCTTTAAAAAAAATCAGACTCCAAACTTATCTATTTACACTAGCCAACATGACCAAAAATATTTGGACATGCAGTTATTTCAACCTTCTGTGATTGTTGAATTTTTCTAGACCATGGGCATTAACCTGCTGATCTACAACATCCTCCACTCTTTCCACCAGATGTTGAACCTGCTGCAATGGTTTACTTCCATTCAGACACAGGAGCATCACTGAGGTCCAACACTGGTGCTGATGAGATCCGGCTCGTCCAGTTCATCCCTGCGATGCTGGACAGGGTTAAAGTCAGACCAGTCAAGTTCCTCCCTGCCAAAGTGGGAAAAACATTTCTTCATGGACCATGCAGCCCAGGACCTTGGACAGTGGTTGTGTATGAAAACACTTACTCATTCACTCCTCCTTACTCACTATCCAGGGAGTTCTATGTGGAGGACTATATAGTGAGCTCATCTGTAAAATGAAAAAACACTGTTGGACACAACTTATTTTCTCTGCACCATTTTTCTGTCTTTCAGTGCGAGTACAATGCATGATGGTATATATTGCTTGGTTGGTGAACCTCAGTTGTACACTATTTTTCATGATGCACTGTGGCATACTATGAGTCCACTACATAGGATAAAGTAATTGGATGTGTTCGGAACCGCCTACTAACGTACTGCCTACTAACGTACTGCCTACTAGTATGTACTGCGTACTACTAAATTACCAAATTAGTATGCAATTACCAAGCGGAAGACCACACTGAAGTATACAGCCAGTATCCCAGAATGCATTTTGCACGAGGTGGCAGCGACGACTGGCAGGGATTTTAAAGAAGGTTGAAAACTGTTGTAATATTCACTAATAACACTATTAATAGGTCACTTTGTAAACTTTGAACATTTTTTCAGGCAAGAATGTAGCTGGATAGACTCACAATTTTTTGGTCTGTTTATATGTGAAATGTCGGTTTGTAAATCTGCTGAGACGATACTGTACTGTACAGAAATGCTAGTAGCAGCTAAGACGGATTTTGCAGAATAGCGATAGAGTTGAAACTGTTGCTGAAACAAGAGAGGAGCTTTGTGTTAAGTTGGAAGAACAATATTGTCCATTTTTTTTATGTTGTTGCATTGATGGTTCCTCTCACTGGAACAACCAGGAAAAGCAGGCCCTTTGATTAAAACGTCAATTAGGTTTCACTGAGGTGAACTGGGAAAAAGAAAGGAGAGACAAAGAGAATGAGGAAAGAGGGTGAGACAAAAGGCAAAGAATATGAGGAAAGGGAGAGATATTTTGGAGACAGAAGGAGGGATGATGGGAGATGGAGAAAGAAGGGAGGGAGGGTAGAAACAGGATGAATGGAGAAGAAGAGCGTTGAATGAGGGAGACGGTTAAGACAAGGAGAAAGAATGAACACACACGCACACACACACACAGAGGTGACTGTGACGTCAAACCGGAGCCCAGCTGACTCGCTCGCTCCGCCGTGCCTCTCGCTGACCAGCCTCGCGCTCTCTGCACAGCTAGTACTCCACGCGGCTGCTGCTGCTGCACGCCCCTTTAAACACAGAAGAAGAAGAAGAAGAAAGGGGGCGAAAACAGGAGAACTCACGCGAAGAGACGGCTCACCAGAGGAGGAGGAGGAACTGGAGGAGGAGGAGGAGGAGGAAGGAGGCGCAGCACGGGGACATATAGGATATTTGTCTTATTATTTATTTTTTTGGGCACTTTACATGGAGACGAGCCGCTCTGCCTGGCGCGGTCTCCTCAAAGAGATAACCGAGTAGGATTGTTTGTTTGTCTTGGCACCGCTCCCCGACGCCCTCCTCCCTCTCTCCCTCCTTCCCTCCCTCCCTCACTCCCCAACCTCGGCCAGGTGTTGCATCTAAGCGCGAGCCCTCGTGTTGATGGAGAGGCGCGAGAAGGAGGGTTGAGGAGCTCGCGTACTCGACTCTGATCCTGTCTGCGGAGCCTCGCGAGCAAAAAACAAGTTGACAATATTGATTTTATTTTTAAAGAAAGATTCTGATTACGGATTTTGTTTTGCCTTCTCTGCCGCTGCGGATTTTTACCGGATTTGTCTTTTTTGTGGCATCTTTTATGAACGTTACAGAAAAACGGGAATTAACGTGAGATTTTGTGGGTTTATGGTACTATTTGGAAAAAATGGCAAAGTAAACGGATACAGGTGTGCCAACGACGCACGAGCCATTTTTTTTTTTTTTTTTGGGGGGGGGGGGGTTTAAATTAATAATCACATTTCTAGCCGTCTGGTCTGCTCCCTGACACCGCTTACACCCGAACTTCCGCCTTGTTTTTTTCACGGATCCCGGTTTTCCGTGACAGCCGTGGCACCCTTATGGTGTGGACGGTTGGCGCACGGTGGTTCGAGGTGCCGCTTGGACACGCCGCCCGGTGTTTCTTTTAGCCCTCAGCACGGAGACACGGTGCATGGTGATGATGGTACGCGGATAATCCCGGAGATGCTTTTCCACTCGAGTCGGATTCATGGGCTGTTTCTTCAGTGGGATCGTTTGCGTGACAATGACCTCCAACTGCGCTTTACCCCGTGCCGTGCTCGCCGCGCCCCCGGTTCGATGCGCACGACAGGACGTCGTCGTCTCCCCAAAATCGCTGAGCTAACTAACTCACAACCGGGAAAGGGAGGGATAATATCAAACCAAAACAACCGATAGGAGAAGAAGACAATAACAACAGCAGCTGCAGCAACAAGCGGCGGCAGTGATGGAGCTGTCCGAGGTCCGGTGCTCCAGCGCCAGCGAGGAGCTGTACACAATCAACAAGACTCCGAGCAGCAGCAACAACAGCAACAGCAGTGGCAGCGGCAGCGCGCGACCCAAACGGCTGCTGTGGCAGAACGCGGTGCGGCACATCACCGAGCAGCGGTTCATACACGAGCAGGGTGGGGGAGGCGGAGGAGGGGTGAAGGGCATCGGGCCGGACGAGCCCTACGACCCGAGCCAGGGTCCGCGGAAGCAGTCGGCGGGGCGGACGTCAGTGGGAGACCGGCACAACAACGGCGGGACCAAAGTGTTCCCGGAGCGCGCCAGCAGCGACCTGGGATTCCTGCAGATCGACTGCGCGCCGAGCAACTCCGACTTCTTCCTGAACTGGGGCTACACGTACCGGGGTGTCATCTTCCCCACGCTGCGGAACGCCTTCAAGTCCCGCGACCTGGAGCGGCTGTACCAGCGCTACTTTCTGGGCCAGAGGCGCAAGTCCGTGGTTGTGATGAACATCCTGGATGTGGTGACCAAGCTCACCCTGCTGGTGCTGCACCTTACCCTGGCCTCCTCCCCGATGGACCCCATCAAAGGGACGCTCCTGGGCTTCTTCACGGGCATCGAAGTAGTAATTTGTGCCTTAGTGGTGGTGCGGAAGGACACCACGTCGCACGGCTACCTGCAGTACAGCGGCGTGGTCACGTGGGTGGCTATGGCCACGCAGATCCTGGCGGCCGGTCTGGGCTACGGGCTGCTCGGTGACGGGGTGGGATACGTGCTGTTCACCCTGTTCGCCACCTACAGCATGCTACCGCTGCCGCTCACCTGGGCCATTCTTGCCGGTCTGTTCACCTCGGGGCTCCACATCCTGGTCCAGCTGCTCATCTCCCACAATGCACAGCTGTCTACCAACCAGGTAAGCTCTCACCTGCTCACTTTATGTCATCCATCCATGCATCTTCATCCTCCTCTCTTCTCCTATCCTCTCTTGTTTACTTTCTAGTTTCCCTCTCTTCTTTCATTTGTTTACTTCTTTTTTTTCTTCTCCTTCTCTCTCCTCATCTCCTCTTGCCTCCTCTCATGTTGCCTCTCTTGATTCCTTTTTCCACACTTGTTCTGTCCCCGTTTTTCTTCTCCTTGTGTTTCCGTCTCCTCTCGTTTCCTCTCCTCTCTTCCAGCCTCCGATTCCTCTTCCTGTCCTTTACTGACCTCCTCTCCTTAATCCTCCTCTCCTCATGTTTTCCATCTTCGCCCCATACATCCCCTTCTTCTCCTTCTCTCCTCCATCCTCCATCTTTGTTGCTCCCTGAACCTCTCCTTCTCCCAATTTTCTCTCCTTTTCTCCTCTTTTTTATGTCTCATCTCTACCTTCTCCTCTTCTCCTCCTTAATTCCCATTCCTCCTTTTCCTATTCCTATAGACCTCCTCTTTTTCCTCCTTCATCTCCCTCCACATCATCGTCTCCTCTCCTCTCCTCTCCTCTCCTCTCCTCTCCTCCCCTCTCCTCTCCTCTCCTCTCCTCTCCTCTCCTCTCCTCTCCTCTCCTCTCCTCTCCTCTCCTCTCCTCTCCGGGAACGTTTTTCAGACTGATGCTTGAAGATGATGATGTTGGTGTTTACTGAAACTTCTCAGCTGAGTGGAAACTAGTTGCTGCATTGTGATGTTTTTTGATGTCTGTTTCCTTAAGTTTTTGCTGAGAACTGAAACTGGGCAGCAGTTTATTTGCAGCTGTCACTCACATTAGTGAAACAACACAGCGGTTGTGTTATTCTGTGTGAATAGGTGTACATGTGTTGGTCTGTCTGGGCTGTTTGTTGCTCTCTGTCTCTGACTTCCTGATTTTTTTTAGCTCTTGAATTCATTGTTTCGGTTTTAGTAATGAAATGTGACACCAGCAGGTCTGACTGCTGAGGTTTCAGCACCAGGAGCTGTCCAACACACACACACACACACACACACACACACACACACACTGCTCTCTCTGTAGTTGTGAGGACACTCATTGACATAAAGCATTATCTAGCCCCTCACAACTAAATGTCTAACACTAACCCAGAGGTTCTTAAACTGTTTCTGGCTTGCCCCCCCTTCAGAAAAGACCCAACCCCCCCCCCCCCACCCCTACCCCCACCACCTCTGCAGTACGCTCCGTGGCCCCTCCCTTCCTGCCCTCCAGTTTGAGAATCACTGAACTAAAACCTAAAAGTGTGAGGGAGTAGAATTGGTGCACACAAATGTAGAAAGACACACACACACACACACACACACACACACACACACACACACACACACACACACACACACACACACATTGAAATGCACTGCAGCTCCAAATAATTTCAGCCCCCTCTACTGGTGGGATCAGCTTTAGTTCTTCTTTCTTTCTTTCTTTCTTTCTTCTTTCTTTCTTTCTTTCTTTCTTTCTTTCTTTCTTTCTTTTTTCCTATAATAGTAATTAAGGTTGTGTAATTACCATAAAGCGTACATTTTTATGTATGTGTACAGTAGCATAGGTCTCATAGTTTTACTCCTACTCTCTATAAAAACTGAAATAAATCAGTGACTTTGAGTTTAAACTGCTGACTTTAATATTTAATGTGATGGTGTTTACATCCACATCATTTTTACAATCCACCATTGAAATGATCCTAAACTCACAGACAAGGCAACCAAAGATTTATGATCAAACAATGGACTGGTCTTTACTGTCTGAGTCAGTCACCTGACCCTCAGACCAGCTGATCATATGTTTCAGTGCTGAAGGTCAGACTGAAGATAGAAACCCCCCAGAAAAAGGCACAGGCTTCTCACAACATCAGCACAAATACTGAACGTGACGTGATGACTTTTATTTAAGTTTCTGTCACTTATTTGAAGATGTGGATGTACACACACTCATATTTAAGATGAGAATCAATCAATACTCACTGACTTTATAATTAGGAGACACTTTATTCTGAAAGACCTTTGTTTCTGCTTAGTATTTAAGAGCCTGTACATTTATGTCTATTGGTGGTGCTGGTGTGGAGAGAGAGTGAAGCACACAGCTGTAATCTGTCTGCGCTCGGCCATTATATTTTCACTGAGGTTGGAAAACACTGTCAGTGAACTGTTGCTTATTTTCCTGGACCCTTTCCTGGAGTCTTTGCCTCACTGTCAGGACCTGTCTGGATCTTTTTTTAGACTTCAGATCAAGAGTTTTACACTCACTAAACCTATTTGCAGCTACATGGGAACCCCCTGCTGTAGGGGATGACAGTAATGAGCTGAAATTATATTGTTGCAAGCTTTCAGTCAGCGTATAAAGCTTTTTGTTTGGACTGTGTCAGTATACATTTGACAGGTTATAGTTGACGCTGTAAAAATGTTTCTACAGCAGGGTCTTGTTTGCTGTCATGACTTTTGCCTTGTGTTTTGAAATGATCATAAAACCACAGAAGAAGAAAATTATCCATCTGTCAAAAGCTTTTGTTTCCTGTTTAACTTTTGAACATGATTTGCCGCAGTTGGTTTGAATAGAGTTTGATTAATTTAATATAAACAGAGAGGAAATTACTTAGTTGCAGGTTTAGAAGCTGGATCCACTTCCTGTAAGTTTGAGAAATGTTAGTTTGATATGTACACAGAGTTTAAAGGTTGATATTTTACACTTCTCCTGTGTTGTACTTGAAGATATAAGAAGATATATTTGTGGTTTAGAACCAAAAACCATCTCAATGTAGTTTTACATCTCCTCTCTCAGGCTTCTGTATGGAGATCTAGTAACAACAGGTCGGCGAGGCGATCAGAGGAGAGGAGGCTCTGAGCCTCTCTTCTGATTGGCCAACTGTTTTCTCAGTGATCCAATAAAAAAATATATTGCAGATTTCAGGTAAACACTCAGAGAAACCAAATCCTGCAAGGTTGGTCGGTGGGTCCAGGTGGTCAGGGCTTGGGGCGTGGCTGAGAGCGGTGACTGCTTTGTTGTGACATCACAAAGTTCCAGAAGTCCTGACGGCTGGTTTTAAGGCTCAGTTTCTGAATACAGGCTGTGAGCATTTCTCTGTGGACTGAGGCTTTGATACTTTCACAGTATTAATATAGAACCTAGACCTGATCTATAATCAAACAACACATGGACATCTACCTTTAGACTATATGGGACCTCTAATGTAAACAGAGAGAGGGAATTACTGAGCAGCAGGTTTAGAAGTTGGATCCACAACCCACAAGTTTGAGAACTGTTACTTTAAGATGTATGCACAGTTTAAAATGAAGGTTTTCTTGATTTGTTGTGAGTAGATCAAGGACAAAGTGCAAAAAAATAAGCAGAAACTGTGTCGTTGTGCAGCAGAGTGTGTGTATGTGTGTGTGTCGTGTTAGTAGAAAACTCTCACCTGGAGCGGATTATTCAGTATGTGAAAATCAAAAGATGAAAGTGTTGAGTCGGATAAAAAAAAAAAAAGCTCATTGAAGTCCTTGGATGTGTTTTGCCTTTAATTCAGTGTTTTCGTGTTTCTGGAGATGAGTGTATAGTCACAGGCGCAGTGTGTATCTCATTTGAGAATTAAGCTCTTCACGTCACTTGCACACTTTTGGCTGCGTCTCCAATTTACAAGAGAGAGGCTGGAGCCGTTAAAGTTTTGAAATGAGCAGAGATGAAGAGACGACAACATGTCAGGCGTGATGAGAATGATATATAGGAGTGTTCGCTTCGTGACACTGAGGACACCTATAGATTTACAGAAACAACACAACGAAACATAACGTTAACAAGCAGCACAGAAACAAAACAAACAACTCAGCATCAGCATAAACACATCATAAGATGCTGTTAAATACTTTTCTGAGTATAAACATGTTTCTTCTGCATATTATGTTACAGTTTTAATGCTGTTTTACCACAGACAGCCTTCAAAGACATTTCCTACATGAACGAGTATGAAATTTACAAATGTACAATATTACAAAAAACTATTTTAAATCAATTAAAGTCAGTTGAGTTACACTTCCTGTCAGTTTGTTTGTCTCTGTAATTATACGTTTGGTGACTGATGGAAAAATCCTGACGTTTAAAATGAGACGGTGATTCACACCCTGAGTCTCATGTGACATAGTTTGTTGATGTCATTAGCACGTTGTGCCATTTTTCCATCTCTTTGCAATTTTTCAGTATCAGTAAAGAGACAAATATGAAACATTCTCATATCCAGGTTTTTATTTTGTGCTGTATATTAAGGCCAGTAGCTCTTTATTTTTGTGTTTGTTACCTTTTTAATTTCATATTTAGCTCTGTTTTTTTAGTCAGAATGATTTGTTAACTAATCAGTAAGTGGATCCACAGAATATTACTTTGATGAAAATGGCAAACATTTTCTGGTTCCAGATTTGCAGTTATGTTGTTTATATCATTACAAGTTGAATATGTTTTGGTTTTGAACTGTAAGTGGGTAACATGGGTTTTAAAGATGTTATCTATCTGTGGCACCTTGTAATTGGCATTTTCACCATTTTATTAACTAAATGATTCATTGAGTGATAGTAAACAGATTAATCATTGGTACTTTAAAATGCAGAAGACAGAGGGGGCGACACAACAAAAAATAGATAAAAGGAAATAAAATACACAAAATAAAATAAAATACAAATAGACAAAAATAATAGGACACCAGAAATACATGCACAGTGCATTTTATTGCTATGTGAGTATCATTGTAAAGAGACATTATACAGACAGACAGTATATAAACCAGGTACATGAGGCTGTTCGTGAGTCACGGCTTATTTTCAGCAGCTCAGAGTGATGCATGTTGAGACATGCAGGAAACTCCACAAATACTCGTGCTGCAGCCTAAATGCTGCAAAAAGACACTGAGCATGCTCCGTGCGACTCATGCTGCCTTGGCTGGATGAGCGGAGATGAACAGAGCCTTGTCCTTCCACCGGTGTCACGCTGAATCCCATCACACTTCACTTTGGAGTCTCAGCTGACCCTGTGCGTGGTCGCGTAGCCGACTGTAGATGTGATGCAGCTGACTGTACGCTACACTGTCGTCTCTTGTTGTGTAGCTCAGGGGGGATTTCCCAGCTCCCCCTCGCACGGTTGAGCTGCGTCGCTCCACTTGCAGCCACCGACCCAGCGAGCCTCTCACAGGAAAGGTCGGAGGTCGAGAGCCTTCAAGAGGCTGGTGTTAGCTGGATTCAGAGTCTGACACTTAGCTTTTCAGCGGCTGATCGCAGTGTTTTATGACTTTAATCGACTGATGAAGCCTCTGATATCTGATAGATTCAACACAAAGGTGATTCAGCCTGTTTTAAAAGCTTTTCAATTTTTGCTGCTCTAAACGCTCACTGTCAGGTTGATTCTTCTCCGGTCGGTTTCCTCCAAACAAACCAGAGAGGAGAAGAGCCGTGATAACCACCATGACAGAAACGAGAAAATCTTGAACTTTAAAGACCAGTGTACAGTACTGAATATCTTTGGGTTTTGAACTGTTGGTCGGACAAAACGAGACATTCAGAAACGTCGTCTTGGAACTTGTAATGGGCGTTTTCACCATTTTCTGAGATTTTCTGATTAATCAATAATCAACAGATTAATCAATAATGAAAAATTATTATTATTATTCCACTTTTCAACCAAATGTCGCCCAATTTTAACCTTTTTTTGACCTATAAATCACCAAATCACTAACATTAACAAACTATAACAGCTAAATGGCCAAGAATTAAGTCTTGTTGTAGATTTCTTGCTAACATTTTATCCATATTTTTCATTTTTGACTCATGGATAAGATTTTCATTTACAGCAATTCTCCATATTTTACTGACGTGTAGGAGTGTCTTCTTGAAGTTCAGCGATGAGTCCATTAATTAGCTTCCACTCGTGCTGTGATAAGTCTTAGCTTGTGTCATTATTGTAAGTATTAGCTCGGTAGTATTAAACTCTGTGGGCGGGGGAGGGATTATTTTCAGCGTTGCGTGCTCGTATTAGTGAACCTGAAAATGCTCCGAGATCAGCGCCTTACATGTTCTGTCTTAATTCGGCGGCGGCGACATGCGAGCGGGGCTGCTGTGGAGTGCATGCAGCTGGATGGACGCGGCGGCAAAGGGAGGATTAGGATGGCTCATGCTGCACTCCTGGGGTTAGGAAGACTGCGCTCGCTGTGAAATTAAACATCCTGGACTCAAGCGGCGCTAATCTGCTCTCATGATTTGTGTTTGTTTAAGGATGTGGTGAACATATAATATACTGTACATAATCACAAAGTTACACTTAATGTTTGGACAGGTGGTAGCAAAGAGGGACAGTCATTGATCTTTTTTTTTATAACAAATAAACTTGATTGTAGGTCAAACTGTTGTGTTTATAGGACATAATCTGGTGCATTCAATCAAATGCCGTGTATTAACATAGACCAGCCACCATTACACCCACGTATAACACTAATGAAAGTAAAAGATCAAGTGATTTTGCCAAGTAATCTGTCCAGCACGTCCTGTAGAGGCAGTTATGTGTTCAAAACATAGTCATCAAATGCCATTAAAACCACTCAGTAGAAGCACATACCTCCGCCAAGGCCAAACAATCCTACACATGTCTGTTCAGCTCTTAGAATAGAAAAATGAAAGCAAAAAGGAAATAGTCTGATAACATGAATTATTTCCTAAGAAACTGATAAAATGTTGAAAAATGCTCTGTCTTCAGTCTTTCAACAAATCTCTATTAAAACCTTGTGTCTGAGCAGAATGGACCAAGCGATCGTGCGTCACGGAGCTGACGGTGAGCTGCCACCGCGCTGGTAAATGATAGCTTGGTACTGTTGTATATTTGCTGGCTGAAATCCCACTTTTACAGTATCACATTTCCATTTTTGAAATTAAATTGATATAAGAAAAAAATAAAATGAATGGATTTTATTCTGATCACAATGCAGTAAATCATGGAGTTTGACAATTAAAGTCACATACCAGGAAGTAATCGCTTAAATCCAGGTTTAATTACTTTTACATACAGACTGTGTTTATCAGACAGAAGCGTTATGTTAATGTTGTTTTCCCCAAAGCCTGAGTCATAATTCATCTCAGACTTCCACAGTCAGACAGTCTACCTTCGTCAGTGGGGGAAGCTGCCAACTGCTGAAGATTTATATCTTCTCACCTTGCCCCCATAGCAGGAATTGCAAATACTGTTGAGAGTTGTCCACTTCTCCACCTCTAATGTTGTGCTGTCCTTGTGTAGTGAATGTCCCTCTAAATGCCCCTGTGTTTTATCACTTAATACCTGTTTTCAGACTCTTTCCTCTCCGTCCCTGAGCCTGATTTTTTCTGTCAGACTCAGAATAGCCTCCCATCGATCCAGCTCCGTCTCTTTAGAGCGTCCCTGTTGGCCCCCACATCCTTTGTCTCTGGCCCGTCCAAGGCTTCAATATTGACTGTTGCTTTTCCTTTAAAACCCTCACACCAATACAATCACGCCCCATCCTCTCGCTCTCTAAACAATAAGCTCATATTGACCTTCTGCTTGTTTTTTTTTCATCCTGAAAAGACTCCAAATAGACCTGATTCTCCTCATTCTCCCGATTGTCAGTTGCTGCTGTATTGAGGGCTGCCTTTGTGCAGAAGTCACTTAGCCTTTTTACTTGCTGTTTGATAAACAGAGGCATCAGTAAATAGCAGATTAGCTTGTTCCGGGCAGTGGAGGAGTGTGTGTCTATGATAATGTGTGTATTTTGGTGTTAAGGGAGCGTTCTCGAGATGCCGAGAGCAATATGAAACCGTCAGTAGCAGCGAGTCTTTTTCCCTCTGTTCACACTCATGTTCACACACACACACACACACAGACACACACACACACACACACACACAGCGAGAGCTTCGCACCCACCGATTAGCCGTTCTTCAGGCTCGCTGCAGCTTCCTCTTTCAAGGTCAAACTCAGCTTACCTGGAGCGCCGGCTGCACCGAGGAGATAGAGGGGAAAAGAAAGAAAAGCAGGCCAAGTGTGGATTTCGCAAGAAGACTACACGCATGCATTTTCATTCTTCTGCCTTCAGCGCAGTCCTGACAAAAAAATGTTTTGTGTATTTTAACATTAAAAAGCCTTTGCTGTTTTCCACCGCTGCGAGCCAGTCACAGTCAAACCCATTTTTCTGTCTTCTCAAAGACGTCCGCTTCGTCTCTGCTTTCATTTACATTTTACATTTCAGGTATTTATGTGAGAAAAGACTGATCACATTATCTGTGACTGATTCTGTGTTTTAAACAGCGCCACTGGCTGATCGTGACCCCGTTTGCAGATTTAAACAAACCATTTTCCACTCAAAACAATGCACTGTATTGAAAATGCACAGCCAACACGTATCGCAGGATTCTGTGTTTATTCTCACAGCTGTATCTGCGTCTTGAAATAAATCACAGGTTTATAGTAATTGTACTTTGCTGTGTGTGTGTGTGAGTTTGACTGTTGAGGTGCTTATTCATTTGGTGCTAGTGGTGGCTCATGGGAGGGTTTTCACTGCGGCAGGAGAAGCATCAGCTCTGCATTCTGTCTGTTTTATTGAGCCAGGTCTAAGCTGACCAGCTGAGACCAGAAAAATGACACCATCAGTCATTTGTTCAGACAATTAAAATGACAGATGTTACATCCTGTGATCATGTGATGAGGCGTGTTACTTCAACACTGGAGATTTTTTTTTTTTTTTTACATCCCATCCCCTAGTAACCAACGCCCTTCTGTCATCTTAACCAAGCAGATGTAGTTAACCTATCTTTAAACACAGACGTGGTTTAGGTAGTCTTCGAAGGAGCTAACAAACAACCTCACCTTTTTACAGCTTTTGATCATATCGCACGACCTTCATCAGCAGATTCGGTTGGCCGGTTGTTCTCCTTTGCAGTAAACCTTGACAAGAAGTTCTTAAAGTGTTCTGAAAAATCTTGATTTTTATTTAACATTTCCGTTTCCATGACAAAACTCTTCTGCTGATAAAGCCCTAAAAATGACTCTATAGGTTGTCTGTGCAGCATCCTTTTAGGAACCATGGTTATGTTTTGTTGTTAGGTGACCTCTAGTGGGCGTAGTCATTGTAACAGGAGCAAAGGAGGAAGCCCGGTGACGTAGCATAAAGAGAGACAAAGTCCATGTCAAGCAAAACTCTTCTAGACCTTTTCATGATCAGAAGCAATGATATACTTTATATTTAAATGGAGAGAAGTAGTTGACCACATGGAGTAGCTATTCTGGAGCTTTCAATTGTACCACACGATCTTCCTCAGTGGATGATGTTCGTCCAGTTGCCGCTGGACTGTCGCTCTTCAGATAATCGTGAAAATTGGAAGTTGTGTCTCTTCATGGTTGAAAAGCTGTTGAAGAGTTTTTTCTTGTCTGATGAGACACAGCAAAACACAGAGAGCTGTAGTTCTCTGGTCAGGAGTCTCTGTCCTGGACACTTCAGTCTCCAGTGTGAAGGTGTGATAAAGTATTAATTAGAATGTGGGAAAACCATGTAATACTTATTTAAGAAAAACCTGTAATTTTCCTTTTTCTTTCGATGAATGCAGCAACTTTTTTCATATCTTTTATGACATATTGTTGGACTGGTCCTTCCGGTCTGATTTT
Source organism: Seriola aureovittata (assembly GCF_021018895.1). Taxonomy (NCBI): domain Eukaryota; kingdom Metazoa; phylum Chordata; class Actinopteri; order Carangiformes; family Carangidae; genus Seriola; species Seriola aureovittata. The sequence goes on from NC_079375.1 coordinate 2,842,745, forward strand.
GGCACGAGGAAGAATTTGTGCTTTCTGAGACAGTGATAGGCAGCCATGTTTCTGTTATCTGATGTCGTAGTGACCTTTAAGGCCTGGTTGTCATTCAGACGACATCTTGCCTCGCTCCTTCTATGTGCCTCCTCTTTCTTCCCCTCTGCAGACGTTTCCTCTGTGAGCAGCGTTGGACTGACTCAGCTTGATGAAAAATCATTTCTGAGGGAGGAGGGAGACGGAACGGGGAGGTGCAGAGGGACGAATCAGTGACTCCATCCTTTATCTCCCCTCCTTCCTAACCTCTCTTTCACCCTCCTCCTCCTCCTCCTCCTTCTTCATCTTGCCGGTTTCATGCGGTTGATCTTGGACAATCTTGCCGTTACCAGACACTGCACTCAGCCGCTCTTAATATTTAATGAAGGATCAGGGCCATCAGCCGCAGCTTTTTGAGCTTTTAATGGCGGAGTTTTCCAGTGGCATTTTTACGCTATGACCTCCCAGGCATTTCCAAAAATTACCTCAGACGAAAAAGCTTTTACCGTCCTTCATTCTCATTCTTCTGTCATGTATCAACCTTGAAATCAGAGCAGGAAATAAACACTTTTCATCCATTTAGAAATCAGCAAGGTTATTACAACTTAACTATCCAAACACAATTTGTTTTTTTAGATGTTTCTAAAGAGTGCCTGGTTAACTGCTGAAGTGGCGAAGCGTGTGATTTAAAAAATACTCTGAAATCCAAATATAGAATAATAATTTGTTTGGTACGTGTCATACTCGGCTCCACTAAATATTTATTTTGCACCAATAAAACTTTTGTTTGAAACTGGCTCATTTTAAAGACATTCATTTATTACTAATGTACCCTGATTTTAGAAGCTCTAATTATCATATTTAACAAGACGTTATCTGATCAGGTTCCCATTTTAATTTGCTGTCGATGCTATTTTCTGTTAATAGAAACTGAAAACTTGCTCCATCTTTTTCACATTTAAATCCTCCAGGAATCACATTAAATTGAATTCACTGGAAGGCTTTTATGGTGCTGCAGGAAGTTTTAGTCCCAGTGGTGAGATCTAATTATTCCTTCCTCCATTTTTGCCCGATTGTATGATAAAGTCAAAGCATCAGTGCAACAACAAAAATCAAAAGCTATTTTGATGATTCGTCAATCAGTTAATTAAACATAAATGACACAAATTCTCTGATTTAAGTTGCTCTGTTATGCACCTCTTTTGAGAATTTACAGTAGTAACAATGCGTGACCACAATTTTATGATTTACTAACGTCTATTTGTACTCCGGTGAAAATAGTCATATGACAGCTATTAGGCTATTTACACCCACATGGTAAGACCAATGGTTAAGTGCCTTGTTTTTTTTTTTTGTTGATAAAAAACATCGACAGGACGCATCAATTGTTGCAATGCTTTGTTTGATATGTGCCATATGCTGGGTGCTGACATAGTATAAAGTTCACATAAGGGGGAGGTTGTGATGGACGAATGGTTCAAACACAGGGCAGGAGACTGGTGTTAACTCCTGTGTGAAAGAACAAGTTGATACTTTATTGCATTATTGATGCATTATTGTTTCTTCTTATTATATTTGGTTTTCAGTCCCACGTGACTTATTGAAATGGCACTAATACCCAGGTGTAAATAGCAATTGGCTATCCACCCCGGGTGCGAGCGTTGTTGTTTATGGACACCTGGTTGGAAATAGCATTGTTGACTGCATACACTTTGGTGCTTGTCTCTTCCACGTTGTATACGCTCAGGTGTAAATAGCCACATTGGTGCTCCACCCTGGGTGCAAATAGCATCTGCCCTGATTTAATCCACAATTAAAATGGGTATAAAACTATTTGATTAAAGACAATTGGACAGTTTTACAGTTTGAGAGTCCACATTGTCTCTCAATTAGTGTAAGATGTTAAAGGTAAAAGAATAATACAGATTAAGCAATAACACACATTGTGGTGACGTGAATGGAGGACTTGATTAAGTGTCCGGCTCATTGCCATCATAAACTTCACTGAAGGGATTTTGGCCATGGTCACTGTTTGTCACCGTGTTTATTCCTGCGGCCTCGTCCTCGGTAAGACCAAATGAAACAGTCTGTCTGGGAGAGTTACAGCCCCGGGGTCTGGGCTCTAAAATGATAAGAAAGATGCCTTGTAGCGGCTCATTTCCTCCTCTCTCTGCTCTCTGCTTTGGGCTCTTAATCCTTTTTGTAGCGTTTGGTGCTGGAGGAGTGTCCTGATAAATCACACCTTGTATAGTTTAACAGAACAGTCAGTTCCCTTCGGGGAATATTGGAGGTGTTTTCCACCTTTTTCTTCCTTTCACTGAAGTTTATTCCTTTGTTGCTTTTATTCTAGCGTCATGTCTTGAAATCTAAATTTCCTGAAATGTAAATGTGTCACTTTTCATCCTGCGTCTTCAGCAGCACTGACTTATTTCCAAAGTTACCTGCAAGTCATTCAATTTTACTTGCCAAACACTGACTCACCTCCTCTTCCATTATCGGCCGGGTCGTCTGACATTCATCTCAATGAAAGCTTCTCTTTGTGGCCTTTTCACTGAACTGCTGACACAACCTAATTACTGTTCATATTGCAGCTGGTAAATGGCTAAGATGGCTAACTGCTCTGATGGGAACTCTCGGGCAAAAATTGAACAAACCCATTGAGTTTTGGGGAGACGGTGGCTGCATCTCACAAGCAGTGCGTCAACAAAATCTGTTGTCATGGCCCTGGTGATGCATTTCCTGCTGCACAATCAAGCAAAATCAAGGATCTGACTTGAGACAAAACCAGGTACTTCAGGTGTAAGAGGATGTTTCTGGAGTCTATGTGGTGTTTGTAAGAAACACATGAAGGTGCAGTGAGCTGTTCTGTTTCAACCTGACGACTAAAAGACAGAGCAGGGTCACGTGCTATGAATGCTATGCCAGCAGTTTTGCAATGATGTTGTAGCTGCTCGATCCACGCTGAAAACTTGATTTGAGCTACGCATGTGCGGAAACGTGGCTATTGGTTAGAGTTAGGGTTGACCCGCTTGTTCGATACTGATCAGGCACTGATGCAAACTGGGTAATGACAGATGTTACAAGAAAACATCCTTGTTTTAACGAGAAAACTTGGATAGACAGTACAACCCTGTCTGCATTCACTGGGATATGTTTTTATTTACATGATGAGGAAGTGGGTTAAAGAAGCGTAACTGACAAGTGGCAATATGTTGATATTAAATGTATCTGCAAAATGTTCAAACACAGCATGTGGCAACTGAACCATAATATAAAGAATATAAAGAAAAAATAGAAAATAAAAAATAATTAAAAAAAAGAAAAATCAAGTTATATTTAACCAACATATATTCTGTATTTTGATAAAAACCAAAATCTACTTTTTGGTTGTACACGATATTTCCACGTAGCAATCTCTCTGCTGTGAGGATTTGCTGCTTTTCTTTATCCTATGCATTAATTAACTGAATGTCTTTAGGGTTTTGGGCTGTTCGTCAGTCAAAACAAGACGTGGTGACATTACATTGAGCTTTAGGAAAATCCTAAAGCACAATCTGCCTTTGTTCTGAGCCTGGACCGTGAAATTTTTAAAAGGTTTTGGTCAGAAGATCAGAAGAGTTTTTGTGCAGAAAATTAAGGGGATTAAAGGATCAAAAATATATGAGGGAGCGGGAGAGAAACCACGGAGCTCTTAAAAACTAATTAACATGATCTTAAGTTGAGTTCAAAAACGAAAGCAGAGCAGTCAGCTCTGTACTCAGGGTGTGTTCAGCTCCCCTTGCAACTCGTCCTCCTCATTATGAGCTTCTCAGCGTCCCTCCCACTGTTTGTTGTGTCCCAGTATAGGGGGGGCGGGGGTCAAAGGAAACAAATCAGCTCTTTCTTAATGGACAGCGTGGTGAGAAGCCTGATCTCAGACCTCTGCTGCGAGGTCACCTGAGGTCAAACACGCAACCGGTGGAATAATGACCAGAAACAGGTGAAGAGCTGGTGCGTGATTGGGATCATGACTGCAGTGACGCATGTTCAGCATCACAGTGTCAGTTCAGAGATCCATCCATCTTCATTGAGTCAGGAGATTGACCCCCCCACCCTCCACATGTGGAGTCATGTAACACATATTTTTTTGAGCTGTTTCCAGTCTTCCATTCCCAGTTTCCCAATGAGTGCTGTCAGCAGTATTCTATGTTGAATTAATATTGAGATCAGACATTATCTATGTTGAGACATTATCTTGATGTTGAATTTTGGTCACCTGACGTCACAGCCTACATGCGACCAGATATCAACAACACTGGTGGCCAGCTGCGTACCTGCAGGGTTAATTCTCCTGTACCTGCCCTCTATTTGTTCTTCTATCTAAGAAAGGACAACAGGCCAAGGTGTGCACATGGGCTTCCTCTTAGTGGTGAAGGTTGTTGGTTGTGTATACATTCTGAAAGGATGAAGACACTACACAGGGCTGAAAACAGATACCACCAAGTTTTCAAATCAAAGGTGTTACTTAATCTATATCTTTATTTACAGTCCATTACAGTTAATATTCCCCTTAAAGGATGCTTGACTGAATGAAAGATAAGACAGTCAAGCACTGTGCCATTTGTAGAAAGGATGGAAACACAACAGCATCTATCAGAAAGTATTATAAAGTCACTAAAAATGACTTTAAGTAGGTTTAATGCATCAGCAATACAAAGACTTACATAGAAGGTTTTGTTACACTAGTGCTATAACAATTTATTCATAATGTATTATTGATTCACAGAGAAAAAAGGTACATACTTACTACAAACTGACTCCTCTTTATGTATCCACAGTATTATTTATTCTAAAGAAGTATTTCTAGGATCTGGGGTCATTTTCCAAAACACCATCAGATGCTTTTTTTCTTTCTACTCTTGAGAACGTCATTCTTAGTTTCCTGTGCATTAACCCCACAGATTAAAGCGGGTCTGATATGAAGCAACATTTGTCCTGTTACAGTCTGAGAACATATTGAGGGAGGTTTTAAGCTCAGAGTGGAGGTGATTTTCAGCTTATTTTTCACATTGAGGATGATTTCAGAAAGGATTACCCCCCCCCCCCCCCCCTCCAAGCGGTAATCTATTCATAGGACCGGGCGCCAGCCAGCAGCACTCGCCACTCTCCTCTAGGGTCAGCGTTTAATGAGATTACTGTTGGATTACTGTTATCTGTTTGAAATGTGGAAAAACAGCAGGTAGTTGTGAAAAAAAAGTGAACAAGCAGTGAAAATGTTTGCCACACAGAATTCAGTCAAAACATTCCAGTTACAAGTTGTCAAACATGATGGATTCTTCCTTTTGTGACCTGAACATTTCTTCCAGTGTGAGAGATTCAAGACAGACAGGAACATTTTTAATTACGTTTTTCTCAATAATTGATTGATTTGCCTCAAAAGTGAAAACAACTTCAAATTGATGTCACTTAAGTTTAAAAGTAGCAGAAAAAGAAAAGTTTTGATGACTATTTGAAGCCGAGCAGTCTGACAGTCAGGAGTTTGCTTTGGATTAATTGGCTCTTAATTGTACGGTGGCCTCCAGGGACAAACTTTGTGAAACAAGCAAAGAGCAGAGACTTTAATTGAAGCTTTTAAATGTTGTCTCAAACAGCTTTTCGCCAGCGTGGCGCCGCCTCGTATTGATTTATTAATCAAAAACTCTTTTTTTTTTTTTTACAGGCAGCCTTTCGTCTGACCCTGAGTGTCTGTCTGCTCCAGCAGCTCTGACTGAGAAAATGTTCAACTCAGACTCCTCAAAAAGCTCTGCTCTGCTGCTGCTGTTATACACGTCTATAGATTCATTTTTCTACACTGATATGTGCTATATTCCAGTGGTTAGAAACTGGTCTGTAGTTGGTCATTAGACTTTTTTCTTCATCACTCTCAGACAGTAGATTTAACAGGGTGATTTTGTGATGTATTTAAACGCTGTCAGTTTTCATGGTTTTCGCATAGAGCTGCAGCGATATTTCCATTAGTCGATCAACAGAAAATGAGTGAGAGAGTATTTTGATTTGACAGTTTTACGTTTAAGTCATTTCTCGAGACTGTCGTATAAAAAACGAGCACACAGGTCGTCTTGTGCAGCAGGTTACTATGACCCATAGTTAGGTTATGTTGCTAGGCAACATCTAGTGGTTGTAGTGATTATGACAGGAGCAAAGACAAAAGTGCGGTGATGTAGTATAAAGAGAGATAAAGTCAACGTCAGGAGGAGGCGGTGGTGGATGGATGAATATGACACAGAAGAGCGCTGTTCCATTCCCATGTGAAAGTATATATACTTGTTGCAAATTTCTTGCATTTTTTCAGTTTCTTCATTTTTATTATCTATTATTGGAAATTGAATATCTCGCGATTATGGACAGTCACTGACATTTTATGGATCATTTAAATATTAGTTCATCTTTATTCTCTTTTGTAAAGGTGGAGAAAGGGCAGCATGCTCAATGAAAATCAGAGCTGCTTGCAGAGGGACACTGAATCCAAACAGAGCAGTTTGACACTTGCCAATGAAATTGCCAAGCTCACCGTGAATTTGCCTCCGGGCCGTGTGCAGGTTGAGACCCTGGCATTACACAACAAAGACTATCTGTCATGTCTGATCAGAGTCTGGTGGCGAGGTAAACCATTAGCTTTTAGAAAGTGTGAGAGTCAGTGGGAACGGTGACGTCGTCACAGCCAAACGTTTCATAACCACAGAGACCAAGAGACTAATGGACGATTTTAGACTGTGACAAGGGTGATTCTGGAATTTAATACTTTTATATTCTTTTTTTTTTTTTGGGGGGGGGGGGGGGGGGGGTTCTAAATATCTTAATATATTTATTTTTCTTCATCTCTATTTTATCACCAGGATTTGTATGTTAGGGCTACACCTGGCTCTGGAAGAAACTGTATAGAAAATAGAAATATCTTGTCCTAAAACTTGAGTGCCATTTAATTTGCTCCTCATCATTCCTTTTTCAGTTAGTTGTCTTTTATTTGGGAAGACGACCTGGTTGGTACTTTGTGGTCAAACAAGTTAGCGTTTGTTTGGAGCATTTAACTTCAGTTTTGTTATGTTGATCAAAGAAATCAATTACAAAGTTTCCACTTAGAACAACCTGTAGGGCAACTTATATCAGTCACTGAAAATAAATGTCACACGTTGCCTTGGATTTTAGGGACAAGGATGAAATGTGACATGATAGAAATTAATCATCCGGCTCTCACTGATGTGTCTGTTCTGTTGATACTGTGGCATTGGCTATAACTTGAATTTCTCTATCTGTATCAGATCATTACAGACAACAATTAACAAGGCTGTTTGGCAATATTTTATTTACAGGATTTTTGCGTCAATGTTATTAAGTACCCTCATTTTTCTGGTATTTAATTGGCTGGATCAACCAAAACAGACATATGATTACCCAACGGTATATTGTGAGTTCACTCTAAATGTAATGTATCATGATATACAGTATATCTGAGTCTAGTGGAATACTGTATATTGTAAAATGTCATGAAGATTTGATCATTGTTGCCCACGGCTACTTTTTAGGCCTGTGTCACTGTTTTCTGAATGAATGGGTCCATTTCAGACCCGGAGACCAAAACTCTGACACTCAGTCACATTTAGAAATGTTAGAAAGCAATTGTACACCTTTCGCTAAAGATTTAATGGTGCTTTAGCATCAGTGCAAGTGAACATTGAACACAGCATTGCTTCAGACAGAAGCACAACTTCAAGGCTGAATGTCAAAGGGAAGGATTACTTTAACACTGCAGTAATTCATTATTGGCCACAGGGGCCAAAATAACTCTAAACCCAAGCCTAAGCCTGATATCATTTCACCTTTGTGTGAGCAAACAGCTGAGCATTTACACATTCAGCAGCTTCTTCTTATTGGAGCCATGTTTGTGTCACCTGATTAATGTTAGCTCGGTATTCCCTCTCTCTGAGCTCTGTGTTTGGTCTCCACCAGGTGTTTAGCTGCTAAGTGCTCCACTGTGCTCAGCAGCTGCTCTCTAACTGTGTGTGTCTGCTGTTGGGTGATGGGCAGGTAGTGGTCAGTGGGTTTATCAGAGCTTGTTTAATGAAGACAGCTGCTTCCAGCTGCTGCTAGAAACAGACAGAAAATGTTCTAGAAAAGCAAAACAATGAGCTTCCGTCCTCAGCCACTCCTGCTTAGTTAGATGTTTGGGCTGTTCCCTGTGTTTGTGCTATTACTGTCTCAGTAAAAACTGGGCCGTACAGGTCGTGTTCTTGAGGCTTGTAGCTGCTTGTTTTCTGGTGTGTGCGCTGAATGTCCCCTGGGAGGACTGGTTTTCAGCGGCTACAGTATCACAGACTGTTTCTCTTCTCCTGCAGGCTGTTGTGCTAAAGCTGCTACCTGCCCTCAGGGATCTGTCGCCCTGACAGTTCAGGGAATAACCCTCCGCTCACAGCCCACACTGCAAAAAATATCCTGCATCACAAGCTCTGACTTCAACTGGGGTTGAAGTCAGCTGTTACTTACAAGTCAGGTGAATGTAGAGACATTACACACTCAGTTGACAGTTTATTAGGTAAACCTCACTAAAGCTAATGCAGTCTAACACAACAGTTCTACAACAAATCCCCTGTGTCATGAAGGTTATAATGCTCAGTTTTTGCTATAGTTGTTTCAGAGACATGTTGACTCAACTTTATGATAATTTTTCAGGATGTAGAGGAAGCACATTACGGTGTATTGCCATTATTGTTAGATAGAAATGATTAGTTTATTAATTGGTTAGTCCAATGACAGAAAATTAATAAAATAAAATGATAACTGACAAATCGCTTCTTTTCTTTGTCACATGTGACAGAAAGTTAAACTTTTAAAATGCACCTTCTCTCATTTCCATTGGCTTCTCCATGTGTATTTTTTTTCTGTACTGGGGGGGGGGGGCTGGAGTCAATCCCAGCTGACATTGGGCGAGGGCGAGGTACACCCTGGACAGGTCACCAGTCTATCACAGGGCTGACATATAGAGACAAACAACCACTCATGCTCACATTCACACCTATGGGCAATTTAGAGTCACCAGTTAACTTATAGATAGATAGATAGATAGATAGATAGATAGATACTTTATTTATCCCCTAGGGGAAATTCATGTGTCCATTAGCTCATTGTTGATAATAATAATAATAATAATAACAGTTAATAACAAATGAACAATAATAATTAGATTAGTCCACTTCCTGTGGCTGAGGTGTTGTGTAGCCTGATGGCAGTGGGAACAAAGGATCTTCTGAACATCTCTGTTCTGCAGCGCAGTGAGATGAGACGTTTGCTGCTGTAGCTGCTTCTTTGTCCTGCCAGAATGTTTTTGAGAGGATGGTTGGTATTGTCCAAGATGGCCTCCATCTGACATTGCATGCTTCTCTCCACAACAGTCCTGAGTGAGTCCAGACTCCTGCCAAGCACAGACCCAACCTTTTTGACCAGCTTGTCCAGTCTCCTTGTGTTCATGTCTGACAGGCTGCTGCCCCAGCAGACTGCAGCATAAAAGAGTCCACTGGCCCCCACTGACTGATAAAACATGTGCAGCAAACGTCAAAGGACCTGAGCCTCCTGAGGAAAAAGAGCCAGCTCTGCCTCTTCAGGTAGATTGCATCAGCGTTTAGGGACCAGGCCAGTTTACTGTCCAGGTGCACACCTAGGTATTTGTAAGCGTGCACCACCTCAATGTCCTTCCCTCAATATATATACACTATATGTAAATAATGGTGAATGTCACACCGTTTCTTTAGCATATCAACTATTATTTTGTGTTATGAAGCATAATCCTGAAATTCTCCTCAGTCGTGTGAAAATGAAGCTCAGTAAGTGATGCTTTCTTTCCCAGATCTCAGAGACAGGAGCAGCTTGTATGTAGTATAATGGCGGCCTGTGCAGACGGGGTTGAGGGAGGACTCCATGAGTGATATCGATATATCAGCCATAGAAAAATGTTGCTGAACCCTGATACAGCGAGAGGAACAGCAGCAGACAAAGTACACACTGTAGCATATACATATCAGTCAGATGTATGCGTCAGCACTCAGTGACCATGTGCATTCAGGCAGCAATCCATCACACTTGTTTACAGCTAAACACAGAGAGCTGATGGAGCCGATGGAGTGCGCCACAATGGCCGCTTTCTGCTTCTTTTCCTCCTCCTCCTCGCTCAGAGGAAAAAAACAAGACGTTACATCCGTAGAGTGACATTCAAGAGGCGAGCGTGCTGCTGAGCTGCGGGCCAAGCTGCGGGGAAATGTCAGGATCACATGCTCAGGAGAAGCCTCGCCAAAGGCCACAATGGGGGGAAGTACACACACGTTGGGTCTTCTGTTGGAAGTAGAGAAGGTTTGTCAGAGGTCAGAGGCTGCCGTGTGAGAGGCTGTTATAAAACCACATAAACCCTGGTAATGAAACGCTGCACTGAGGAGGGTCTTCATCTTAATTCACCTCTCTGTGTGTTTAGTTTAGAGCCAAATACATGTGATTCTTTCACCCTAAACCTGGACAAACAGAAACTCAATTTCTGAATATATAGGAGGAAGTTATCTCTTCTTTTATACCATAACCTCTGCAGCCTGTATTTCTTGTTGAGGATGAGCAGAGAGCAGAAAATGTTTTTTCTCCATAAAACTGCTGCATCAATGCTTATAAATGAAGTCTTCTTCATTAATGAGAATTCAGAGCTGCATTTCTGCTTGGTGGAAACTTTAAACCCTTAGTAACTGAGAGCTGGAAACTAGTGAGTAGACCTTTGAACTGATATTTTACACTTTCCCTGTGTTTTATTTGGAGCATTGATCCATAAGAAGATATATTTGTGGTTTTAAGAACCAAAAACCATCTCAGTGTAGTTTCACATCTCCTCTCTCAGGCTTCTCTCTGGCGTTCTAGTAACAACAGGTCAGTGAGCCTCTGGCTTAGAATCAAAGAAGACATGGACATCTTCCTGTAGACAATATGGGACCTTTTTGCTTCCTGTATTTTTCTGAATATGTCTAAAGTTTCTAAATACTTTTTAATACCTTAGTTTGGGAAATATATACATATATGACATCATAATTTCATGTCATTTAACTTTTCATGAACTTCTTCTAAATAAATTACTGGTAAAAATAGTGTTATCTGCCACACATGGATCCCTGTAGTGTTCAGTCAACACACTGTCAAAGCACATGACAATAAAAACTGTCAACTCTCACGCTTTACTCCAGCTCTCCCAGTGACGTAAAGTCTGTTCTCACTGGAGCTTGAAGTGTCCCACTTCAGATTTATTTTCTTCCTGTGACACAGATATGATGTTTTCTTTTCTCTGTGAATAGCAAAAAGTTGCATTCAGGAATTTTTCGATCTAGACCACATGGATCTGCGCTCCAAATTTTAATCCCACGACATGCGGCCTATATGCAGCTTGTTACCATGAAAATATCTGATGTCATTCAGGTGAGACTATGGTCTAGGTTTTGGACTCATGGCAGCTTGTCCCAGTCATTGTTAGCACTGAGTATGATGGCTGCTATTTAGGCTGAGTGCACAAGCTTAAAAAACTTTGTGTACCACAGTACCATAATTTAGCCCTTAATAGGAATGAAGTACAGACCATACCATGTGATACCAGGCCACAGCTTTCCCGCTCTCATCTCAACCCCACAAACAAAGACTTTGAGCATTTTGCAAGTTAAATTCTGTCAGGTAGCTCCTCTACATGTAGCAGAAAGTAACATACAAGTGAGGGACCTCACTAAAGCTTCAGTTTATGGATGCATATGTCACTGATTCTAGTGAGTAGTAAGTAACATATAGAAGCTGTGCCACAATTCAAGGCGTGGCCCTTCATGGACAGCGAACGCCAAACCAAAATGAGACGGTCTGGTCTATGCTGTGAAGCAACCGGTCTTGAAATGCAGCCTCTGAAGGACACAGCTAACGTCTCTCCCCATCACAAAACTAACTAACTAACATCAACACAATGTCAGACCAATAAAAATAACGCAGAACAATTAACAGGACAGTATGCTCAAACACATGGGAACTGTTTACTGTCTAAATCTCATGTCAAGTGGTAGCCCTGAAATAAACTAACAACTGTAGTGCTAGTTATCACTTCACTTTTAAAGTAGGCATTTCTCATATATATATATATATATATATATATATGAAGGCATTAGCGAGGTAACAGGCTGAGCTGACAGTCAAATCATATTCATGTCTCCACGTCGGTCTGACAGCAGCTTCTCTTGGCACCTCTATCAGAGCCTGGCTGTTATCTCAGGCTGAACGTGTAAATTGGACTAACGACTAAGATGACAACTGAACGTCTGCAGGAGGATGTATGTGTTTTTGTGTGTGTGTGTGTGTGTGTGTGTGTGTGTGTGTGTGTGTTTGTTTTGCAGCAGCTCATTTCAAACAGACAGTGATTAACACTGAGATGTTCGCCAATATGTTCCGAAGGTGTTATCAGAGCAACCGATGATGGGGCGCTGGATTAACTCTGTATATCATCTGGGTCACTGTATGTGCTGCCGAGGATGTATTTTTAGCGTGTGCTGTTTGAATGCTTGTTTTAATAAGAGAGACTGAGCTGAGGCTTAAATCAAGAAGAAGCCTTTACCAGCTTCTACATGCTAAAAACACACGTGTTAGTTCAGTGACATCTATGTGTCAAAACCTGGACGTCTCCGAGACAAACCATGATGGAAAGTAACTGAGTGCATTAACTGCAGTAACTAAGTACAATTTTGAGAGACTACTACATCACCTGCTTGAGTGGTGGCCTCAGTTGGGTTCGCTTTATGAAAGAACAACAGCCAATGAGTAAACTCCGACTCCAATGGTGGAACTATGATCACTGAGTCAGTCAGTCAGTCAGTCAGTCAGTCAGTCAGTCAGTCAGCGACATAGCCAAAAGTCTAAATTAGAAATTTCACATGACATTTGATTGACAGCTCAGACATGCTGCAGTATAAGCAGGAAAACAAATGAAAAACATCACAGGACATTTTGCAAATTTGCATGTACACTTTGCGTCATTGCAGATACTTTAATTAAGAACTAATCCTTACCATGCTGATAAAATATGTGAGGCAGGGCTCACATTTAAAACTCTGCAGTGTAGTGTCTATAATATTGGTGGAGAGGAGTGCGAGTCTGAATGGCCATTAACAAACCACTGAATCTAAATGTGCTGGCAGCTCTGTGGAGGTTGCTATAATGGAGGCAAAGTGAGTTTTTTTCTAAAACCCAAAACAGCTTTGCTGACGCACACTGTGGATATTATTAATAGGGACAACTGGCTTTTAGTCATATGTGCTTCTCAGTCATTCATTCACTCATGTTAGGAAACAGTTTTTAACACCGTATTGAAAACTTAAACTTCAAATAAGCAAAGGTTTGGAAGTATACCAACATCTGTTTGGTCCCTGTGCAGATTGGCTGGGACCACTCTCGTTTAATACTGATAATTACTGAACCCCAGTGCTGAGTAAAGCTTGTATTGGCAGGAGTTGTTACAAACTCACACGTCCTGGTCCTGTGCAGATTATTAAAGAGATCTATCATATTATAGATAAGGTTCATTTCATTTAGATGAGGTTTAATCTAAAGGAAACAGAGCCACTGACCATGACTGGTGGAAAATAGGTTTGTCCACTGAGAGAATAAACACAGCTTTAGTTATTATTGTCTGCAAACATCACAGCCACATTGCACTCGGTTATGAATTATTAATCGCGGCAGTCTGTGTCATGTTAAATTTAAAACCTAATATCTTTTGACGGCCTGCATCGACTGTGGAATATCTTCATCTATTTGTCGGCAGATAACTGAGCATGTGAAGCCGAGTTAATCCTTCGCTGTCTACTTCTGCACCTCGGAGCCATGGAGCAAATCCCTTCATTTGGCAGAGGAGTGCTTTCTGCAGAGGCAGCAGCGAGGTTTAAACTCCGCCGCTCTCGGCCGGCTGCTGCTCTCACATGTTTTCATACAGCTGTCATCAGATACTAAAGAGCAGGTTAAACTGAGGTGGCCCGACAGCTTTTAAAGACCAGCGATGTCGCTGCGACTCCTTCTTCTGGAGAACATATGTAATTGTGTAATGTCTCCTCCATGAATGTGATATAATGAGTCCAGTCACTATGCAGGAAGGTAAGTGATAGCTCTGAAATATTGATGCTGAGTGGGTGTCTGCGTTTCACTCCTGCCTGCTCCCCCTGAATCATTTTGTTGCATTAAAGGGTGACACTCAGTAATTATCCTGCTGATGTGACGAGAGTGACATCACTGGAGTTCAGGTTTGAAGATCAGGATGTGAGATTCTTCTGTTAGTGTTGTTTTACTTTGCAGTGAGGTTGTACAGTTTTATTTTCTTTAGGAGAGCAGAGCCTTGCATTAGTTTAAGACTCACTACACATGACAGTATTTATATCCACTGCCAACATTCAGTGTCAATGCAGGAAGTAGTGTGTCCTTTAAACCCTGTTGACACCTGGTATTAAAATGTGACTCGTATCCAGATAATAAATGATCTGATCTTGCCTTTGTGTTTACACCTGAGATGGCGGGAAATCAGCTGTAGGTGTCCAAGGTTTCGTTTACACCAACTTAAGATCTGAATACAATGTGAGCCTGACTAGCTCCAGAAGTGGTCTAGCAGATCTGATCACACTCTGATATTACACCTTGCATTAGCATGTGTTTTCCCTCATCTGGGTAAAGTGTCTGGATACAGATCACATTTTAATACCAGGTGTAAATGGGGTGTTGTGTACTGCAGGGCCACAGCTTGAGCGTATTGTTTACAGGTTGTCCGTCCGTACGTCTGTACCTCAGTAACATCTTGACAGAGCTTCTTCCAATTTCACACATTGCACAAACTTTAACTTGGACTCAACGATGAACTGATTACATTTTGGGGGTCAAAGGTCAAAGGTTAAGGTCACGATGACCTCACAAAACACTTTTTAGCCATTACTAAAGACACACATTTATGACAAAATGGTTCATATTCCACATGACTCTGGATAAACAGGGATGTAACCTGAAACTCTAGTTATAAACTGCATTGCAGATTTTGTAGAATCATCTAATAATGATGATCTTGTCTGGAGATACAGTTGCAGATGCAGTGCTGCAAACTTAGAGAGTTTCTCTCTAGTTTTGGCAACTAGAACTTAGAACCTAGTGACTAGTCAAAGATGAACTCTTCTGTCGTGAAGAGAGTCTCCAGTATGTCTCAGTGAATGTGCTCTCACATGGCGCTGAACTGACTGTGTCAAGTGGGTGGAGGAGCACGTTAAGTCAAACAATTGGCAGCCAGACAGAAACATGAATGAGCGGCTCCTCCCTGTTCATGATGTACAGTAATGATAAATGATAAAGCTAAGCTAGCCAGGTTTAATTGTATTTTATTATGCTGTAGAAAACAATGGTTATTTAATGTGCTTTGTCTGTATTTAAACCCACCTGGGTCACAGAAGAGCCAGCGCCATGAAGGCACCAGAACCACCTGCCTCTGAGTGGACTCTGCTATGTGATTGGACTGTCATTGTCCAATCAGATTCAGGTGTAGATACAGGCTCAAAATTAATGCTTTTAAAACACTTATTTTTCTACCTCATGTACTATCATCACTGATATCATTTTTTTATTTGTTTTTTTTTTTTTTTTACAAATACAGTTTTTTCTACATATGGACAAACTTGATTTTTTTTGTGAAATTATTTCAAGGCCAAATTATTCTATAAGTATTGTACATGTTTAGTGGCTTTTCCCGGCGCTCTCGACCGCATCCCACACCCTTTTACAGAATGGAGCGTGCTCAGTCACCTACATGGGAGTTTAAAGCTTCAGAAAAACTAGTATGTGAGTTTGAGACTTGTTTCTAAGGTTACACTCACAACTAGTTCTGAAGGACAGACTTGTAACTGACGGCCGATGTGTGTGTTTATTTTCCGTGTCACACTGTATGCCGCTACTCATCCTTGAATCAAATAGGAAACATTATGATGATTATAACTATTATTAACCCTGCCTGATTATTTTCCATGTAGCTGTTTGTAAAGCTGCACCTCTTCCTGGCCCGCTGCTATTAATGAGGCCTTGTTAAAAACATCTACATCAGTGGCATTTTCCTTTAATGAGTGCACCGTGGTCTCCGTGCGGATGCCCTTTATGGCGAGCGGGCGCTGCTCTTTTCCAAAACAACATGGCCGCTGCCACAGCTGCCGCAGCTTATGGGGTTTTAATTTTCGTCTCTGTGGGAGGAGCAGAGGCCTTCAGGGGGCGACCAAGAAATTGAATCAGGGCTGATGGCGTCCTGGGAGAGATTCACAACAACACACAGTAATACACCGTAATGCACCAGGAGGCTCCTCAGTCTGTGAGATACAGTGAAGGGCCTCAGGGGAGAAGACTGTGAGAAAGATGGCTGTGTATGTGTGTGCGTGTGTGTATGTAGCTTAAAGGAACAATCCTCTTATACTCCTACACATATTCAGTTTTGAATGTGAAATACACTCTAGGAGATTTTTTCCTTCTTGCTAACATGCTGGGTTTCCTGCAGCAGTTTTTGAGCGGAGGCGAGCCGCCTCCACTGAATTAATGGCCGCCTCCACCATCGTCAGAAGATATTAAAACGCTCTTACTGAGCGAAACCTTAAAGTCCCTGCAGTATTTTTCGGGAGCATGTCCATGTGCATGTGTGACTGAAACAAGTTTATATTGACCTGTTTACTTGCCGTGTTTACAGATATTACTGATGTAAACAGAGCTTTTACACAGGGACGTAGACAAGGCCACTTCAGTCCAGTCAATATTCTTTCTACTGCTGTCTAACTCTGTCACTCAGTACAGTGCAAAAGATTAAAAATCAGTAAATGCAAAAGATTAATGTGAATTTTATAGTGATCAGCAGAGCTCCTGAGTTTCAGTCTGCTCCAGTAGCAGCTAGCCCACTGGGCAGGAGAGGCAAACAACAAAAACAAAAACTATGTTGTTTGTTTGGGATGAACTGATGTGCCGACCGGGGACCATCATCAGAGCCTGAGGCCGGTAGTTGATATACATTGTATATACTCGCCTATAAATGCGAATGTCACTGACTGACTGAATGTTGGACTTTCCCCATTGGTTATTGCTCTTTCAAATTGATTTGGTGCACACAGGAAGTGTTGCCAAATTAGCGTCATTATCGCTAGATTTACTGACTTTCCAGACCCTTTGGTGACTCTTTTTTAATTTTTTTTTCCAATAAAGCATCTATCGACAAATATAGCAACTTTTTGAACAAACTTTAGCTTCATCCCGTAGAAGAGATTTGTCAGTTTTGCCCTGTGAGCACGAGGTCGGGCTTCTAACTTTCTCTTCGTCTGATCATTGTACAGTAAACAGATGAAACCACAGCTCAGCGTTTGCCTTTAACTGATGTGTTTGGCGATGTTGTCAGACGACGTTGTTCTTATAAAATCAGGATTTTAGCAGCAGCTTTGAAGTGACTGCTGGTTAACATGTAGTCTTAATGAGCCATGTTTTAGTCACTGTTTCAAACTTGCTCTGTTGTCGTGACAATAGAAACAGAAAAACATGTCAGTGAGAACAGCTTTATTGTGAATTCAGCTGTATTAAAATACTGTATATGTGAGCTAGGGCTGAGGCGACGCGTCGACGTAATCGATGTAATCGATTATGTAAATACGTAAGGTGGGTCGACGCATTGCAAGGAGGAAACAAGATGGCTGCGCCTGGTCAGAGCATAGACTCCAGCGAGGAGCAAGCTGAAGCGAATAAACCTTGTCCACAATCATCTAAAGTGTGGGAGTATAGACTGACTTTATATCAGACTGTAAAACACAGATTAGCAGTTAAGACTGGGCTATTTTTTGTGGGTGAATAATGTCTTGCAGTGCAACACTTTGTTTGTCATATTTGTTTGTTTTAACCTTCTGAAGCCCGTGGGAGCGTTTACGCTTCCAAATTTCATGCTGTCTGATCGAGTCTGATCTGCATTCTTTGCCAGTGACGTTAAGCGTCACGAGACCGAATCAGCCAATCAGAGTGTCTGATTCAGAAGCTTGGCCTGCCTTGGTTTTATACCCAGACTGAATGGGAGCAGTGCCTTTTTACTCTGATATCAAAGTGAGGAGAAGTTGTTTGGAGTTTATTGAAGTGGCAGAATAAAGACAGAAGGATGTGACAGTCACATATTTAGTGCAGCGGAGGACTTGGAGCTGATTTTTCAAGGACCAGACAAAAAACTCCCATAAATACTGCTCCAGAGAATGAGCTTATCTCCTGAACAGAAGAAGATAGAAACTTCAGATCATCTCTAGAACAACTCAAACAAATAAATACAATTTTCTGTGTTGAATTGTTTCTTCTTTATTATGATTTACAGTGTTTTTATCATTAAAATCAGGAAAATTTCAAGGTTTGTTTTTTTGTTTTGTTTTATTGGCTATTTACCTCTTTTAAACTGTACTGGAGTCTTTATTGAGTGACATTTATTATCAGCTGAGGTTATGCTGATTCTAAATATGTGGAGCACTTGGTGAAACTGTTAAAAATGACATTTTAAAATTTATTTTGGGTAGATTAATGTTATATTAAGTAGTTAGATTAATCGCAAAAATAATCGCTTGATTAATCGAAAATATTATCGATAGATTAATCGATAAACAAATAGTGGTTAGGTGCAGCCCTGATGTGAGCACAGAGAGGAGGAGAGAAGAGAACAGACAAATGTCTGAAACCAGCTGACACTAGGCAGAATGCAATTATGAGGCGTCCAGCCACATACTAGGTTTTGACCTAATCTGGTTATGTTTTATTTTTTTATTTCCTTTTCTATGAGTTTACATTAATTGTGTGGACATGTATTGCCGCTCTGTTTGACTGTGGCTGCTCAATTGGTGGAAATCAATTTGCGCTGCTGCCAGTGATGCGTTCATTAAATTGGCTTATTTTGTTAAATGAAATGAAAGTGTTTCGTACATGTCCGTGTGTCTCATTCTCATGAATGCAATATCTCAAAACACCTTGAAGTAATTTATTCATATTCAAATTTACACTTCTGGCCTATACTAACTTATACTACTTATACTGTAACTGAGGAACAGGAGAGGTTGTGACCATATTTCACATGTGGTCAGATACTGAAGTGGCGACAGTAATGTTTGGAGCAAACCTTGAAACTGTGATGATTGTGTCAATCTTCTTTGGTTGAAGTCGTGTGTTCGGAGCCTCCGTGTTTGAGAATTCCTAGTTAACGCACAGCAGAAGTAGAAGCACAAAGCTCACCAAAGTCAGTTTTATTTATATATCCCTATATTAGATATAAATAAAAATATAAAAAATTTCCTATTATATGAGTCTAGACAGACATGGATGCAAATTGCAACTTGATTGGTTGGCGGAGGCGAAACAACCACGAGGCGGTAATTCTAGTTTCCTCTTGAAATGTACTCTCAGTGGAGCGATTTTACTGCAGAGGCAAACAGTGGCAGAGCTCTTCAGAGCCTCTTTCTCAGCGACAGGGGACACTGAACTGTCTGTCTGAGGTTTTTATCAGCTCTGACACAATTCAGCCGCGAGTGTAAGAGCGCAAGCATTTCATCTTTATTAAAAAAAAAAAAGAAAAAGAAGGAAAACAAACACAGTAGACAAGACTGGAAGCAATAACACGCTTTTAAAAGGATTTAATCACCATCACTTTGATTTACAGTGTGCCTCATAATGAGACTTCTATAACACAGGAGTCAACTATAAAAGATGCATTCTGTCTTTAGATTCTGCAGATTCCTCTTCACCAACCCTGTGAGACAAACAGAAGTCACATTTTCAGGATGCGATAGCTAATTAGAGCAGAAATCCAGCAGAAACATGGAGCGAGGAGGGGAAACATCACCGTGCTAAATTCTGGAATAATAAACCTGCCTCTGCATTTATATATTTTTAGAAAACAGGCTGTTTTATAAGCTTTCGAGGCTGAAATGCACTGAGTCACCAGTGGTGTGTTTGTCATCTTAAACAGCTCAGGCTGCCTGGGAAGCATCGCTTATACTGGATACATCTGCAGTTTATGATTAATACAGGAAGTAGAGGAATGTTTTATATTGTAGCAGCCAAAGTGGTGGATGCTGTATAATGTGTTTGTGTCACACCAACAAAAAATGACTGGCTTAAAGGTCCATATAGTATACAGGTAGATGTCCATGTGTAGTTTGATTATAGATCAGGTCTAGGTTCTATATTAATACTGTGAAAGTATCAAAGCCTCAGTCCACTGAGAAATGCACACAGCCTGTATTCAGAAACTGAGCCTTAAAACAAGCCGTCAGGACTTCTGGAACTTTGTGATGTCACAACAAAGCAGTCACACCGCTCTCAGCCGCCTGGACCCACCATCCTAACTTGCAGGATTTGGTTTCTCTGAGTGTTTACCTGAAATCTGCTATATTTTAATTGGATCACAGAAAAGAGTCAGCCAATCAGAAGAGAGGCTGTGCTGTGGAAATGTGCATTATGCTGGATTTTCCATGTGAGCTGCAATATGTTTTTTTTTTACCCATCATGCATATCGTTTGTGCTGGTTATAAACGCTGGCTATTATTTGATACTGGCATTTATCTGACAATTTAAGGCACTTTTTTTATTGTATTTTTCCTCATCTCTTTCCATTTTAGTTGTACTGTTTGTGTTTTGTAGGGTCAGTAGTTGGGTTGTGAACCATGGCTTTGGACCCTGGGGTAGATACAAGCTGCTGGGTCCATATGAAGGACTGTTGTGCTCTCTGTGTAATATGTACTGTTTTTCTGTACTGGTCAGTGGCTGACCCACGCTTGCTTTGTGGACGACGCCACATTTAAGCACAAGATTGAAATAATGACAGTGCTCGGAGTGAATCATGACACAGGGATCCCACCGCTTTCTATCATGTCAGTTAACTTTGTGCTGTAGTGGTGCATATTCCCAAACAGAATCTGGCCCTGTGCAGGTCAGAAGATGAGTTTTACAAGCCAGAAATCTTGCAGGTAATCATGACTTATTGATCGACCAGTTTATCAGCTCTCTGCAGTTACAGTACAAGTCTGCTCATTTTGAAGACTGTCCTTTTGGGACAGACGGAGATACTGTAGATGGTAGCAGATGCTCAGGGCCTGACCAGACTTGTCTGCGACTGTAATTACCCCCCCCCCACCCCACACACACACACACACACACACATATACACACATATACACACACACAGACCCACACACACACCATACACACACCATACACACACCATACACGAGAGCACCATAGATAAACAGTCTTCACCATTTTGGCTCAAAAATAGTTCAATTCAATGTCTTAGTTTGAAGGGCGGCCTCTGTGTGTGTGTGTGTGTGTGTGTGTGTGTGTGTGTGTGTGTGTGTGTGTGTGAAGCAGTAGGCTGGTATCGGTTGAGGGTTTTCCTCTGTGAGATGTGTTGAACTCTCAGCCAACCTGTTATAACACTTGCGTCATGCAGGCGGGAGGAAGGCAGCTGGGGCGGCAGCGGTGATGGTGGTGTTGAAATCCCTCGTGCAGCTGAGGAGGACGGCGCTGTTGCAGAGTGTTACATCAGTTCTGCTTTCTGACAAAAAATAAATTAAAAAATGAAATAAATGAAGTGGTCTTTCACAGAATGAAGGAGGGAGGCTGTTTTTTCACTGATGTGTTCTGCTGAAATGTTACAGAGTACAAAGCACAAAGTTTAACATCCTATGAAGCAGGAATTTACTAAAGATTATAAAACCTCAACGCTCATCTTTCAAATTGTGCCTTCAGATTACAAATAAGACTCTAAATTGTGCACCCGGAACAACTTTTTGTGTTGTTTTGAATGATTTATATCCTCAAATTACTCCAGAATATAAACTCCTGCTCTCTAATTGATTCGTAAGCCCTCAGCGCTCTCTGTTATTCACGTCTCTCTGTCAAAGATCAAAATTACAAGATTATAACCGAATGACTCATTTTTAATTGAGATTAAAACACATGGGTCACCTGACAGGAGATACAGGTTTATATTCTTGTGTTATTCTAACTGTTAATAATAATAATAAACCCCCAGGTGTGTTGATCATCAGGATGGGTGAATAGTGAATAACAGACACAGTTTGATTTTCATCAAATCATTTTGTTTTCATTCAATTCTTCACTGATTATAAAGTAAACATTTCCGTTTGACTGAACAGATTTGAAACATCTGCCTCCACTGTCATAGAAAAAATATTAATGTTGCTGCAAAATATCAGCTACTGTTTTCTACACAAAACAAACCCAAACACATCTGCAGCCTTACATTCTGACATCAGATCGGTCCTGTAAGGATCATAAAACCCATTTAACCCTCTCGTCATCCAGCTAAAAGAGACATAGACACAAACTGAATATTTTTGTTCAGTAGATCCTCAATGACTGAAAACAGATGAGTCTGATCTGTTGATACATATCACGTTTAAATTCATATAACCTACTAGCAGTGCGTGAAAGTTTCTTCATAGTGTTACTATCCCGCAGGCAGATCATGTGATGGAGGAGCTGTGCAGTGTTCACACCTTCGATGAGGATCAGTGACCTGTTTTCTTTCTTTATGCTCTTTTTTTCCCTTGTCTGATCCGGTTTCAGATGTTCCCATCTCCTCTGTATGTTCTCGTCTCTGTTCAGTGGACGTCAGGGCTCATTGAGTCATCAAAGTGGTAGAAAACTTGTCAGTGACTCACCAGACTCACCCCTGATGTAAATTTTTAATCTTATCTTACATTGTTTTGTTTTTTTTGGGGGTGGTGGTGGTGGTGGTGGTGGTGGGGGGGGGTGTGTGTGTCTATTTCCTAGATCCTTGAACAGATACTCAAGTTTCAGAAAGACGTAGGGCTGTACTGCTCTTGATGCTATGAGACAGCGTCATTTACTTCCCCCATTTTTGGTCTGAACAGTTCTTAGAAGCTGCTTCTGTAAACAAGCTCCATATTTTCTCTTCTTCTGTGTTTTATTTGAAGTGCTGATCCATAAGAAGATATATTTGTGGTTTTAACAACCAAAAACCATCTCAGTGTAGTTTTACATCTCCTCTCTCAGGCTTCTCTCTGGAGCTCTAGAAACAACAGGTCAGTGAGCCAATCAGGAGAGAGGAGGCTCTGAGCCTCTCTTCTGATTGACTGACTGTTTTCTGAGTGATCCAATAAAAATATAGCAGATTTCAGGTAAACACTCAGAGAAACCAAATCCTGCAAGGTTGGATGGTGGGTCCAGGTGGGCGGGGCTTGGGACACGGCTGAGAGCAGTGACTGCTTTGTTGTGATGTCACAAAGTTCTAAGCCAGGAGACCAGATCTGCTGGCACCCCAGCTGTTCGCACGTCTCCCCCTCAGTCATTTAATCTCCAGTCCATGTCCACATGAGACTGATGTGTTTTGTCAAATGCCTTCAAAAATGAATTAGAAGTAAGACAATCATTCATGACAGGGCGTTCAGCCTAGAAGACAAGTCGGCCAGCCAGTCAAACCAGGTCACCGGTTTGTACCTGCGGGAACAGGCGTGAGGCACATGTTCAACAAATCATCTGGCGGATAAATGAAGCAGCTCATCTGCAAACACATTAAACAGGAGGCTTTTTATTCAGCTATCATGCTAAAAATAACACTTGCATTATATTACCACTGACATAAAGGTAGTCGCGCCACAGTGACTGGTCAGATAACGCTTTTCAACTTGGATCATGTCACACCAAGTATCAGGATGTTGTATTTTATTCAAAGAGTCTACATACAGTATGAAGTAATGAAGTGTGAGGTCAACAGATAGATGCTCTGTTCACACAGTGTTCAGTCATGTTGGTCTGAAGTTGATCATAGTAACCAGATAGAAGCTGCAGGTTTATTTTTAAATAAATAAGAAATAACTATTTTAAAGTTCTAGTCTTAAAGCCTTAAATGTTTCTTTTGGTATTTCTGAGATGTGAAAGTGTGTATTCACTGGTAGATGGCCTTTGTGAACTAAAACAAACTCGGTACATAAAAGCTTCAGCTTCCTGTCCGTGGTTTTTAAAATGAGCCCTCTCTCCCTCTGTGTTTTTTCAGGTAGCGGCTCAGGCTGTGTTGTTCCTGTGTATGAACACCGCTGGGATATTCATCAGTTACCTGTCGGACCGGGCTCAGCGCCAGGCCTTCCTGGAGACGCGGCGCTGCATCGAGGCTCGACTGCGACTCGAGACAGAGAACCAGAGACAGGTGAGTCCAGAACTGCCTGCTGTGCCTGTACCTGTGCCTTCTCTGATGCTTCATACGATGCATTGGTCATTTTTGTGAAGGTGTTCACTGATTGTTTTTCCAACATATTTTTGTTTACATTGGAAACTTGAAAGTTGAGCATATGAAACCTGAAATTTTCACTTTTCCTGTGAAATATCTAATAAATGTACAGGATGGACGGGCACAAAATTTGGTAGAAATATCCATGTTTTCATTTTATTTCATCATTTCATTTTTTTAAATTTCTTAAATTAGCTTCTTACCCATTTTATTTAAAAGGAGCTATTCGTAAGTACTATTACTATTAATAGTATTACTAGTAATTACTATTGCTGCATAGCTAACGTGTGATGAAGCTGTGAGGTTTGATAAAGGAAGCAACGTAGATCTCAGTCGACAGAACCGAATATAAGCAGCTACGCTAATGAGCTTGCTGAGAGGAGACATGGACACTGCATCGATCCAGTGCTGTCACACTAACTGTACATCGGTGCAGTGGACACACACACACACACACACACACACACACACACACATAGAAACATTATACACTGTCTGAGTCAGGCACTTGCAGAAGTATACACACAAACAGTCATTGGAGCTATTAGACTGTCAAACTGACACTCACGGTGACACACACACAGTGACACACACACAGTGACACACACACAGTGACACACAGAGATCTTTGTTTACGTGGAGCAGTGGACGGTGAGCCTCTGAGAAGCCGCAGAAAGCTTTTACGGGATCGTGTTTCCTGGAAGGATTCGACTCTGATAAGCGCTGGGACGGTTGTAATGGAGCGAGGAGCCCGGGCCCCGCCCCCAGCAGATTGTCTTAATGTAAATCAATCACTGCCTGGTATTTCTGTCAACATGTTGTAAGAACAGTGAGCCTCCTTCTGTCTGTTTGTGTGTGTATGTGTGTGTGTGTGTGTGTGTGTGCGTGTGTTCTGAGTACTCTGGTGTATTTCTTTCTAACTGTGATGGTGATCTGAGGACAGGGTCTGACCAGGAACTGCAGACATAAAGCAGACAAGAAGCCGCTGTAATTTATATTCCTATAATACAAACTGATCAAATACCTGCCTCTGTGTCTCAGCTCTTTCCTGACATTAAATTTTAGCCTAAAAGCTTTTTATTTATGCCACTTTAACTTGAAAAACCACCAGGAGCATCAATAAAAGCAGGATAAAGGAACAAAGCGTTTTCCAGTGAACCTTCAACACGATCCCAATGAAGATAGAAGTTGTCAGTGAGCCGCCGGAGGGCTTCAGCTCCTGGCTTAAATCAAGCTGCGCTAATGACTTTCAAAGCTAATCTGACACAGAGTCCGCTGGCTCTCAGCTGTCCAAACCAGAAACCATGTCCAGTGGAGCAAACACACACACACACAGACACACACAGACACACACACACACACACACACACACACACACACGCACACACAGCAGCAACTGTCCACACTGCAAAAAATGTTCACCTTAAAAATACGTCTCTGTCGGTGCCCCAGGTTATCAAGAGATTATAAAGATATCAAATATAACCATGTATAAATATAAGTACTTAATGTACAAATATTAAAGGTAACAGGGAGGAAAGCCAATAAATAAAAGATGGAAGTAGATTTAAGATATAGATGTCAATAAAAATACAGTAGTTTATATTGAACTGTTTTGAGTTTTGATAGTTATATCCAATGTTGTGCAAGTTCACACTTCACCAGAGTCACTACTCTCAAACTACATGAATTACTGTTTACTACAATAGAGAGAGAGAAAAACCAATGAGCTTATGAATGAGTATATGTTTTATGTGTATGTGCTGTGAGTTTGACTCAGGAAGAGGAACTTCACAGGTGTTGTTTCATGGTCTGACTCTTTCCTAATGATTTCTTGTGATCACCATTCACTGAGATTTTATGTAAAGACCGGCCGGATGCTTCAACTCGATGTGTCGTTTCAGATTCATTACTGATGTGTCTGTTTATGCAGATCAGGCGGTGAGATTTCTCTGTTGGAATCTGAACTGATTTGTTCAAAAAAAAGTTAATAAGAACTGACTTTAGCAGCAGCAGTAGCTGTGCTGTTTGTACTGCCAGCGCTCGACACATGCCTGCCGCTGTAAACCCTTGTGTGCTGCAGTAAAACCAAAACACAGTTCTTCTTCTACCTCTGTTGGGTTTTTTTTTTAGCGCTTGGCAAACAGCTTTTTGGTTCACTAGCTCACTCTGAACGACGCTCACGTTCATTAGCTGCAAACGGATACGTTTAGTTCACCCAAAAATGAGTGCGCTCATGCACAGCACTGGTTATTACGCTCTCATTCCTCCTTGATGTTCACGGGAAACGTTAAAGGTTTAAAACTGAAGCCTTCAGTCTTCTTGTGAATGTAAGTCAAAGCTGCTAAAATGAACTTAAGCAGCAAGAGAGAGAGAGAAAGAGAGAGAGAGAGGAAACTGAGTTCAAACTTTTCCGTCTGAATTCAAGACGTCTGTGTAAAAAGAAAAACAAAAAAAAAAAAATCTTGCAGTGAATCTCCGTCAAACCCCCGGAGTGTTCGGTTTGCATTAGCGACGCTCCGCTGGAATGTTTGTCTGTCTGGACCTTAATTTGCGGAAAAAGCACCGCTCCACTTTTCCAGCACAGACACCGGGACAGAACGACAGAACACCTGCTCTCCTGACACATGTCACACTGTTTACACCGTCAGCTGACGGTCACACGCTCAGGTCCTCCACCCACTGCATCACAAGCTGCCACACACCTTTACCAGTGACGGAAACATCTGTCTGAGGTGTGACCTCGCTTTGAGCTTCCTATTCAGACTCTCCGGCTGTGGATTCGGAACCAGGACCGGTCCAGACCTGGCTCCACTGTGGTGACACAGCATCGCTGGACTTTCAGTCTGACACTAATGAATGAACATAGGTGTGTGTTTGTTATGGCAAAAAAAAAACTGAATGGAGCAGAGGATGGCGCCTCTCTCTCTCCTCTCTTTTTGTCTCTCACCCACGTCCCTCCTCCCTCCCTCACCCTCTTTCTCTCTCTCACACCAGCCTCACTGAGTCCACAGGAGGTTGGACGTTTAGTTTTCACTGGATAAACTGCTCTATGATCCGAACAGGGAGGAAGCACATTCACATAAAGTGGATAGTCTTTTTCTACAAGGCATCACAATGTCATGTCAAACTTTATCTCACATTATTACAATAATGAATAGTACATATAAAAGACAGTTAACATTGAGCAGAGGAATAAAAGAGAGGCACAACATATAATGACTATAACCCCAGTAGAAAGCTCAACAATCATTGTTGGTTTAGTTCTGATGATAAGAAGAAAAATATAGTATATTACAAAATTTGTTCTTTAGCAAATGCAAGTTAGTATTGTTTTTAACACGCAGCAAAAATTGGATGCTCCACTAGAATTTAAAATCAAATCTCCGTCTGTCTTTACAAAAGCAGTTTGGAATAATGGAGCTACCACATTTTTACTTCTTAAACTAGAGAAAAAAAAACATTAAATCACCTTAATTCCTTGAAAAGTTGATTTAATGTCTTTAAGATTTAGGTCTGTCTTTTGGGTTCCATATGCTCTCTTGTTTCCAGTGGAAATAGTGCTGCAGGGATGATGTATTTCTGTAGGCTAACCCAGATGTTACAGCCGCCCTGGTTCCCTCAACAAAAAGCCCAATGGGGTTTTTATATTGTCTTTTGAATTATTAGAGAAAATAAACTGTGACAAACAACAGTTTATGATCCTGACAGCTTTGGTTCAGCAGCATCATCTCCACTAATGAACACCACTTTATGAATTTTGAAGCCTAAAACTAACTGGTTATGGTTTTGAGACTCTTCTTAAAACATACTTGTATCAGAGAGTTTTTCCTGCTTTTACTTTCCCTTGAATTGTTTTATTTCCCTTCGAATTGCTCTGTATTGGTTTTTATATACCTGATTGTTTTATCTGTTTTTCTTCCCTTTGAAATCTATTAATATTAATAATATCTATTAATATCTATTTAATTGATCTTTTTACCGTCTTTTCATGAACGATTAACTTTCTCTCCAGGGTGAAATGGTACGCTCCACTTTAGGGGTGCCTGAAATCGTAGAATCGTAGTGTAAGATTCTTCCTGAAATAACTTTACGTGATTTCTGGGTGGAGAATCGTGGGTCTTGGTTTTCATGTATTCAGTAGCTGAAGGAGACAGTTGCTTGGTGTCGGAGCAGATCCCAGAGGACAGAAAAAAAAAAATCACACACACACACACACACACACACACACACACAGAGGGATGCTGCATCTCTCCCACTACAAATCTGTTTCTGCTTTCGCCAAGTGACAAAAAAAAAAAAAACCCCACCACAGGACTAGAACTGTGTTGCTTGTGTTGTTGCTGTGGGCCTGGAGGCTTTGCGCGATCCTGCTGGAGAAACTTAGGCTGGCAGTCTTTTTTTCATTTATTTCTTACAGACAGACCTTTATGTCATTTCTTTTTGCGAGCTTACAAGCTTCACTTGTGTTTGCCTGTCTAATACTTTCTGACTTGTGTCTCGATTTAATTCCTCTTTGGCCTTAATCTCGATGTTTTCTTATTCACTGTACAACATGGAACTCTGAAACGTTTGTTGAACTTAGGTCTTATTTAAGGATCTTATCACTTAAGTTTTCATATATTTGAGCCCTGAGAGGCTTGTTTACTTTAAAAGAAGAGAAGGAAGACTGTGATAAGATGATTTCAGCTTGTTTTTTTCTAGAGCTGAAAGAAGGAGAAGAAGAAAAAGGCAGATTACACTTGATCCTAGAAAGAATTCCTGGTGTTGATTTGTGTCAGCTAGAACATTTCATCAGCGGTAAATTCACTCAGTTTTTATAGAGAATCTGAGCTTTAGGACTTTAAACAGACAAAAAAATGACCTGATAAGCTGAGATTTTTACAGTAAAGCCAAACCCCCGATTATGTTTTTTATTTTGTTATTATGTCTTCAGGTTGTCCCTCCATCCGTCCCATTCTTGTGGACATGATATCTCAGTAACGCCTCGATGGAACTTCTTCAAATTTTACACAAACATTCACCAGGACCCAAGGATGAACTGATTAGACTTTGGTGATCAAAGGTCAACGTCACTGTGACCTCACAAAACACATGAACTCACAAATACATAGACTAATTATGACACAATTTAAGTCAAATGTCTATAAGGAAAAAGTGAAAAGATGACATTTTGTATCCAAAAGGTCAAAGGTCAATTTCACTGTGACATCATAATGTTCAGCAAAAGCATGTCTGGTCATTATCCAACACGGTAACTCAGGGAGGCTGAGACTGTGACTATATATCCTGGGACTTGGCTGGTTGGTGGAGGGATACAACCACGAGGCGGTATGTAACCAAGGTTACTAGGCCCTTATTAGAAGTCCAGTTACCAGTTTATTAGTGAAATAAATAAATTCATATGTTTATGTGGCAGATGAATAAATAGGATAAATGATTTAAAATCTTAAATATCTTAATAAATAGGAAAAAATATTGATGTACACAAATTTCATTTATATCTGTCAAAAAAGGGTGTTTTATTACATTTCAAAGTGTGGTGAATGTGCCTTCCTCAAAGTGTACAAGATTCAGGTGACATGAGGGGTTCACCTGATGGTACTTAACCAATCAGACGCCGTCAGGGTGTACGTGTCATCGTGTTGAGGCGGCTACATGCTGACTTTTTGCTGCAGATATTTTTTGTGCAAGATATTTTGTCTTATCCCTGCTTTAATTGGCGCAGAGAGTCAAATCCTTTTTTTCCTTGCTGTGGATTGATTAGCAAACGGTGTATTCTGCAAAGGAAACGTGGGAAAACTGAAATCTCGACCGATGAGAGCCGTGTGATCTGCATTTGTGCCGGAGGATGTGTGTATATATAATGTTTGAGCCTCTGGCCTGGTCTTTTCTTTTCCTGCTTCTTTTCTTTGAATGGTCCCCTGGTTTCAAGATCTGCATGAAGACTTCTTCTGCTGGGATTCCTCCTGTTTTGTAAGGTGGAGGTGAATCTGAATCTTAGTGGCTGTGGCGAGCCAACCAACCAAAGGACTGTGATCTTTTCAATGATCAATGGGGATTTATTTTATAAACTGTGGTGTAATCTCATGTGTTCTCTTCTGATCAAGTCAATACAACACGCTTAAACTTACCTAGTGGTTGTGTGAGTCCTTTATTCTGTCACTCAATCCCTTTCTCCTGTAGCGGGTCTAGACCTTTGATTTACTGGTCCACAAGGTAATTAGTGCACTGATAAAATACATCTGTATCACCCAGTCTTTACCACTAACATTAAGAGCTGAGGCTGGTTACAGGTACATAAAAGTTTTTAGATGACTAATATTCTTTACTTTCTCTGCCTCCACAGGAGAGACTGGTGTTATCAGTCCTGCCACGTTTTGTAGTTTTGGAAATGATCAACGACATGACAAATGTAGAGGATGAACACCTCCAGCATCAGTTTCACAGAATCTACATCCACCGCTACGAGAATGTCAGGTGAGGCTGTGATACTGTCAGTTGGTTCAAACCCCCACCCACCCACCCACGGCAGCAGTTTAATGACAGCTGCCGGGGGGTGGGGGGGTGGGTGGGTGGGTGGGTGAGGCATGGCAGTTTGCTTGTGAAAACTTTCAAGGTAATATTGTGTCTGAAAAGTGAAAGTATATTTCAGAAGAGTGAGTTTGGAGCAGAGAGTTTGGCAGGGGCTGCAGGTGTATTTACTGTTGCCAGTTTCCTCTCCAGTGAAACTACCTGGCCACGGGTTGAACTGTGTACAAACACAGGTGTTTGCAGGTGCACCGGCTGGGCAGACCTCTGCACTGGTTGGAGAATGTTATGTTGAAACAGGAAAAGGCTCAAACATAAAGCGTTGACGCTGTTGTCACTATCATATCATTGTGTAGCTGCCGCACTAAGACTTCCCTCAGCGGTCCCAAACCAGGAACACACACATCTTTACGAGAACATACTGACGGCAATGAAGCGCAGCAATAAGCAATGTGTGAGTCAAGCTCAGTCTGAAGAGGTCTAATCAGCCCAAATACCTGAAAACACCTGTGTGGGTTCACCTGTGCGAACGGGATGAAAGCATCGTTAGTGTCATCACTTCCACCTGCTACCTCCAGTTCCTTCTACATATTCTGATGTAGTTTCACCTTTTCACTCAGTGATCATTTGTTTTCTTGACTGAGCTTTAACCAGATGTACTTTTCTAAAATTGACTAAATCCTAAACCTGCCCCTTGACTGTAACTCTCAATATCTGCAACATGTTTTACAAAAACTGGAACATGAGCTTCACATAAAAATGTGATGTGCTCATCGTACAGACTGGTATCAGACTGCGGTGGCCGGGTGGTGTTCAGTAACACCCAGTAAAATCCAGCCTCCTCTTTAACATCCACGCATTCTTCTGAAGCAGTTCTAGCACAAGAGAAATCAAATGCTGACCATTGGTGTATGATGAATAGTAATAATTAATTGATAGAGTCTGATACTGATTCTGCTGTAAGTCTCAGTCTGGGTCTGGATCTGGATCTGGATCTGGATCTGGATCTGTCTGAGACCTGCAGATCAGTGTCTCTGTAGTGATGTTTGATCAGAGTGAGGTCACAGCTGATTGAAAGGAGAGCTTCACAGGGAAAACACCAACATTTAAATGTAAATTTAAAAGTGTTTTGATGGTTGTTAAAGAACTGACCTGGATATTAAAGTGACATTTCCGTATTTTATTCAGCATTCTTTTCGCAGATGTTAAAGGCTTCACAAACCTCTCCACGACGCTGTCCGCGCAGGAGCTGGTGCGAATGTTGAATGAACTCTTTGCACGCTTCGACCGCCTCGCACACGTAAGTCGCTTAACCTTTGACCCCATTTTTTTTTACCCTAATTTCTTTTTTCTTTTTTTTGTCAGTGAGTTTTTTAATGATCACCCAGGCTTTAAAGTTGGCTTTGTTTTTTGTTTTTTTTTAACAAATCACAACTGTGAGGTAGAGAGACTCTGATTTAGACCAAAACATCTTTTCATCAGTTCAAGGTCCATATTTCCCTCTTCTTCTGTGTTTTATTTAAAGTGTTGATCCATAAGAAGATATATTTGTGGTTTTGAGAACCAAAAACCATCTGAGTGTAGTTTTACATCTCCTCTCTCAGGCTTCTCTCTGGAGCTCTAGTAACAACAGGTCAGTGAGCCAATCAGAAGAGAGGAGGCTCTGAGCCTCTCTTCTGATTGGCTGACTGTTTTCTGAGTGATCCAATAAAAATATAGCAGATTTCAGGTAAACACTCAGAGAAACCAGATCCTGCAGGGCTGGATGGTGGGTCCAGGTGGTTGGGAGAACGTTAGTTTTCCGCACTCTTGTAGAAAAAGAAGTCAAAGCCGGATCTGACTGTGTCTTTTCTGGAGGTCTTCTTCTCCCTCTCAGTGCTCATGAAAGCTAAATAAAGACACCAGAAGCCAGGATAAATATTTTCTTCAGAGTGAGTAACAGATTGAATGTTCACTCTGTAAGACTTGTATGTTTGTCTGATATTAGATTGAGGAGCGTTTCAGACCGTCACGCTCGATCAGTCAGGATTTCACAGTCGACACGTTCATGCAGAACTGACCTGACGGGGAAATTGTTTTCACATTTATTTTTTTTTTTATAATTTCTATTTTAGATCACACATGGTGGATTTAATGAGTTAATAAACATGGGGTGTGTTTGTCTGCTGACTGATCCGGCCGTTGTGTTGCAGGAGCACCACTGTCTACGAATAAAGATCCTGGGGGACTGTTACTACTGTGTGTCTGGTCTTCCTGAGCCCAGACAGGACCACGCCCACTGCTGTGTGGAGATGGGCCTCAGCATGATCAAAACCATCAGGTACTTTTCTTCTTCTTCCATACTGTTTCTGTTCACTTATTTTTAACCGCACAGCTGTAGGGATTTCATCTCACTTTTGACTGTTGAACTGTTGAATGAGTTTCCATCATATTTAGACTCTCTGTCTGGTGTAGTGTAGCGATGGTACTATCAGTACATCACTGTGATACTGAAGGAATTACATGGAGTGTATGTGGAGTGGATTTAAGGGTGTGTGTGTATGATGGAAATCAAAGGTAATGACATCCTGGGAAAATCTAAGCCTCACAGAATCTAGAGTATGGAAGCATGCAGTACAGTGCTGTTGCCATAAGCTGTGTCCCGATTCAGCATGCATTGAAGACCGACTAGGCGGTCCCGTTCTGAAGGCTCCCTCGGATGTGGCCGAGAAAAATGTGTCCTCCTTTTCCCAAGATTCATTGCGCGCTGGTAATGAAAATAATACGGCAGCAAACAGAGAGCCTGAGGATTACACCTTTATATGTAAGTATTGCGTTTCAGCTCAGTTCAACAGCTAACCGTACAGCTGTTAAAACCACGGGCCTTAAAAAAAGTTAACATGTTTTCAAGGTTGCTAGGCGACAGGAGCTGCACTTTGCGACACAACGGTAAGGGGCGAAGCGAAAACCCTCCGTAGGCCAGACCGTCTTATTTCAGTTCGGTTGGTGTGGCCCCTGCGTAGACCACGTCCCCTGAAGGATGCGGCCCCTGAACTGGGACGCAGCTGTAGAGTCAGTAGGTTTATTCAGGATACTCCTTGAGCCGGAGTCTTTCAGCCTGTAGTTCATAGTTTGTAATTTAAGTTTGGTGAATCTGCACCAGGAAAGTCAGTCTGCAGTCACTGTTGGATCTAGTGACGATTTCTTAATGGATTTTTATCTGTGATTTATTCATATTGCTGCCAGTGTGTGTGTGTGTGTGTGTGTGTGTGTGTGTGTGTGTGTGTTCAGAATTGACAACAGTCAGTTTAAGAACCTATAGAATATTGAACTCTGGTCCAGTTGCAGTTCTTATCTGCAAATATGTGGAACCAGAGAAGCAGGACACTCATGGACTGTTTCTCTGTGACTTTAAAGGAATTAGCTTAAAAAAAAAAAGTATTTTCCCCCGAGGTGTTGGACGACAGTGCTGTTATCTGTAAATTGCTTTTATCTTGTTTCTCACGGTGCTCAGTGCAGCAGTTCTGTGATCTGAATGAAGCTTCCCTGCCATGTTTGCAAGAGCAAGAATCTGCCTGTGGCTGCGTTTCTGCAGAATATCAGTAACAAATAATGCATGCAATCACACGCTCCAACCATATCACACATGCACACATCACTGAGAGGGGAGGAGAAACATTTTTAGTGATGGATCGTATTTTTTTTTTTTTAAATTACACAACCAGGGCTTAAGAGATCTCATGAGCTCAGGAATCCTGACACATAACTGACAGAGTAATCTTCAGATCATGTAAGAAGAGAGCGCTGCAGCAGAAACAAAGTTTCCAGTCACTCACTCACTCACTCACTCACAGCACACACCCACTGCAGATACTGATACTGAACAGGCTCACAGACAGTGGTTTCATTATGATTACCTGCAGCATTTTGAGCTGAGTACAGGCAGACACTGTGTGCTGCAACACGTCTGCTGCGTCTTATCCTCCTGCTGCACAACATGTCTTTTCTCTGCCTTTTTTTTTTTTGCTGCCGTCACGTGTGAAAAATCAGCGAGACACTGAATCTGTAAACCGCGCGACGCAGCTGTGAGGAGTGAGACGCACGTGTCACGCAGTGTTCCCGCCGTTAGTGTGAAGCTCACTGAGCGCTAATGATTTTATTGCTGGCGTTTTCGACTAAAACAATTAAAAGATGAAATCACTGGCGTTTACTCATGGCGATTGACCAACCGACCGCTCATCAGAAGGTCGGCGGTTCGATACCCGGCTCCTCCAGTCCTCGTATCAAAATGTCCTTGGGCAAGATACTGAACTCCAAATCGCCCCTGATGGCTGTTCCATCAGTGTGTGATGTGTGGCGTGTGAATGGGTGATTGTGGCGTGTATTGTTTGAGCGCTCTCTGACACGACTACTCTGCGTCTTTACATCTGCTCTTCAGTACGTGTCAATGCCAGGAGCAGCATTAAGTCTTTGGTGTGTAACTGTTGCTATAATTAATGAGTGTGAACAGTATTTTTGTTAATCAATCAATCAATCAATCAGATCCCCCCTTCCCTCTCTCTGACACACACACACACACACACGCACACACACACAAACACACACACAGTCAACCCCATCTACACACAGAGCACTAAGTGATAAAAACAATAAAAATTGATAAAAGACTAACAGGAACTGAGGAAACACTATCGTGAATCTCATGAATTTGCACTGAGGAAACACTGAAGACTGGAAAGCAAAGATGAAGATATAACGATAAAGATAAAATACTAAAATGCTAAAAAGAGAGGAAATGTTTGGAAGTGAGTAAAACCAGAAATAAAAGTAGAAATAAAATAAATAACCTGAAATAAAAGTTGGGTATTAAAAGGAAAACAGTCCAGTCCAGGACATAGCAGTAAAGCTGCTTAGAATATATAAAAAAATAGACAGATAAATAAAGAATATTCAAGAATAAGCCAAACTAAATAGGTAGGTCTTGAGTTTGCTTTTTAAAATATCAACACTTCTTGCTGTTAAAAAGGGAAAGTGAGAGCAGCAGAGTGATGAGTGAGTGTGTTCTGTGCACATTTTTCAATCCATGCATAAAAATCCTGAGTGGAAATGTTGGATAAGTTGAAATATCACAAAAAAAGTTTGACAAAAGAAGTTGGTGTTTCGACAAAATAAAGAGCAGTGGAAACAGACAGAGTTAAGAAATCATGACGTAGATTAAAAACTGCTAAAAGTAAATTGTGTCTCATGTCACTGTTGACACTGTTATCCGTCTTATGCTTTGAGTTGCCATGAATCACACTTTAAGTTAACAGCGGCCACCGCTGTGTCTCTGACCTCTGACCTCTGAGCTCTGCAGGAAGGGAAGACCTTCCCTGCTGAGTCAGTAAAGTATCACATCACCATCATCATCATCATTATGACTAGCTGCAGTTAGTTTGAGTTTGTTTCCAGCCCCCCCCCCCTCCTGGGTGTTGTTCTACAGTCGACTGACTTAAAGCACCTGTCACAAACTCCCAGGATGCCTTTCACCTTGCATTCATCGCTGCTGTTATGAAGCATGAAATGAGGCCTGGAGGCAGGAACGGGCGTGACTACCTCGTCACGCTTCACACACTTTTTTTTTTTTATCAGCCTTGGTTTTTCGTGCGTTTATTGTGCTCAGGGATAATAAAGTATGAAATGAGAAACAAATGAATGAACGAGTGTGAAAAGTTGTTTCTCTCCTCTTTTTCTGGGCTTATTGATACATGTGAAATGTATTGTGTTCATTTCTTGGTGGTTTTGTGAACGACGCTGGTCCATCACTGTTATTTGTGTTCTGTTTCGCCGAAGGTAATTTTCATGTATATTCATTTGCTGACACTGTACACACTGTAGAAGTTACCTCTAGAAAATTTTAGCCCTTTTACTCAAGAGCACAAAACTTAAAGCTCCATGTTTTCCTCTTCTTCTGTGTTTTATTTGAAGTGTTGATCCATCAGAAGATACATTTGTGGTTTTAAGAACAAAAAACCATCTCAGTGTAGTTTTACGTCTCCTCACTCAGGCTTCTTTCTGGAGCTCTAGTAACAACAGGTCAGTGAGCCAATCAGAAGAGAGGAGGCACTGAGCCTCTCCTCTGATTAGCTGACTGTTTTCTGAGTGAGCCAATAAAAATATAGTAGATTTCAGGTAAACACTCAGAGAAATCAAATCCTGCAAGGTTGGATGGTGGGTCCAGGTGGGCGGGGCTTGGAGCATGGCTGAGAGTGGTGACTGTTTTGTTGTGACATCACAAAGTTTCAGAAGTCCTGACAGCTGGTTTTAAGGCTCAGTGTCTGAATACAGGCTGTGTGCATTTCTCTGTGTCTTTGATACTTTCACAGTATTGATATAGAACAGGAAAAAGACTGAATCATGCGCTTTACATTCATTCATTCATCTGCTCAGGATGAATAGATGAATGAACTTCTTGTTAGAGATCCTCCTGCTCCTCCTGATGGTTACTTTGTAAAACCTGAACCAGGCTCATTGTGTTTCCTCCAGATACGTCAGATCGCGTACGAAACACGACATCGACATGCGCATCGGGATCCACTCGGGCTCGGTGCTCTGCGGCGTGCTGGGACTCAGGAAGTGGCAGTTTGACGTCTGGTCCTGGGACGTGGACATCGCCAACAAGCTGGAGTCTGGAGGGATCCCAGGGTGAGTGGACGAGACACACCTCCTCCGGGTGCTGATGCAGCTCAGCTGGTAAACAAGCAGGGTTGGGATCAAATTATGTAAGTAAATAAAAAAATATGAATTGTCTCTTGAAGAAAAACACATTTTTGCCTCAGAGCCCAAACAAAAAAACTAAATATCTTATTCGTGGAGAACTTAGTGAGATAATTTCTTCAGAGTAAATGTGTGCGGAGATGTGCAGATGGGAATAAATTTGTGTTTGTTGGGGCAGTTTAGCACATCGTAATGGGATGTTTTTGCTTTTTCCACTTTAAAGTATTTTTCTGCCAAATTATCTCAGTTTTTTTTTCACTCTGATGTTCCTGTTTGGCCTGGAGAGGCAGGACGGGATTACTTCTCTAACTGCTGGTTTTAAATATCCTGCCAGCATCTGTTGTTGAGCCACACTGTAACCCCGACCTGGGCTCTTCATTCAACTCAGTTGCATAACACAGATGGATGAAGCTGCAGTGTCTGAGCCGCAGACAGAAGATCTCCAACTGTCTGATAGGAACATATGCAGGAACATGGTGGACCTGACCTCTGAGTTCAGTGACCTGACACTGTCCAGGATTTCATTCACACCTGCACATGTCACTGATTGGCTGCTCTCCTCTGACTGATGGTGTCACTGTCATCACCTGCAGACTCTTCTAACATACAGACCCTTGTTATATTTGTGAACTGAATGGGAGGATTTGGCTTGAAAAGTAATTTAAAGCTCCATATTTTCCTCTTCTACTGTCTTTTATTCTTATTAAAGAACTAAACCATCTGAGTGTAGTTTTACATCTCCTCTCTCAGGCTTCTCTCTGGAGCTCTAGTAACAACAGGTCAGTGAGCCAATCAGAAGAGAGGAGGCTCTGACCCTCTCTTCTGATTGGCTGGCTGTTTTGTGAGTGATCCAATAAAAATATAGCAGATTTCAGGTAAACACTCAGAGAAACCAAATCCTGCAAGGTTGGATGGTGGGTCCAGGTGGGCGGGGCTTGGGGCATGGCTGAGAGAGGTGACTGCTTTGTTGTGACATCACAAAGTTCCAGAAGTCCTGACGGCTGGTTTTAAGGCTCAGTTTCTGAATACAGACTGTGAGCATTTCTCTGTGGACTGAGGCTTTGATACTTTCACAGTATTAATACAGAACCTAGACCTGATCTATAATCAAACAACACATGGACATCTAACTTTAGACTATATGGGACCTTTAAAGTTGTATTTTTCTAAATTGAAAAATAAATGTAACTGGACCTTCTCTGTCCTGTTCCAGGCGGATCCACATCTCCAAAGCCGCTCTGGACTGTTTAAACGGAGACTACGAGGTGGAGGAGGGCCACGGGAAGGACCGCAACGACTTCCTCCGCCGCCACAACATCGAGACGTACCTCATCAAGCAGCCGGAGGAGAGTCTGCTCACGCTGCCCGAGGACATCATGAAGGAGGCGGCCAGCTCGGCCGACCGCCGCGCCAGCAGCGCCACCTTCAACGAGGCGTCTTGGAGCCCCGAGCTTCCCTTCGACAACATCGTGGGGAAACAGAACGTAAGTCCCGCCGCTTGCCTGTGATTCAAGTCATGTTGTGCACTTTGTCACACTGAAAGAACGTCTGTCTGAATGACAAACCTGTTCTGCAACCAAGGATTAAAACTTCTATTTCAATTTCAAGAAGGACACATGTTAAACTTATACATCTACCAAAATATTTTAAGTTTGGTAAACTCTTTAAGCAAAATGAAACAAACAGCTCTTCACTTTGGCATGAGGAGGTTTGTTAAGACGGACATTTTTTACAGTGCACTGGATCTTCTCACTTGTCTTCGCCTGTTTGTTGGTTGTTCTCCCTTTTTTATTTATGTATTTTTGTTTTCCTGGGAATGAGTGGACGGCCTCCGGCGGAGAGATTGTGTTACCGTGGTAACGCGTCAGCCTGCCTGTCTGTCAGGATGACGAGCTTCTGATTGTGTGTCTCATTGAAACATCCTCCTCATTCCCTCTTCATCTGTCTGCGTTCCTGTCCACCCATAACAACAAATCAGCCCCCAGAGGCGTCATGGTGACATTTTCTGGGTTTTATTTTCTAAGCACAGTGTGTAGAGGATGTGGGTTTGAGCTGCTCATCCCAAAACTTTAGGAATTCAGGAAATTAAAGGCAAACAATATGTAGCTGTAGTCCCATGTTTTATAAAATTATTATATTTTGTGCAGCATAAAACCTGAACGCTGTGGACTGTGATCCACTGTCCTGGTCTCACAGAGGACTCTGAATCAGCTGCAGCTGTTTGATCGTTACGGAGGTCGCGTAGTTTAATTCCTGATGTTTATTTTATAATTGCCTTCCAGTGGATGACAAGCTGACTAAGTTCAGCGTGTGCGGTTCACCATGAAGCAGATCAGGCTCAGGGTCAGCTTTATTTATTCACTCTCCTGGGCGTCGTTCCAGAAAAATGTCAGTCCCACGCCGGCACTGCCACAAGTCACTCACAGACTGTTCCCCCCACAATCTCAGACATGTCATCATACATAATATCTCAGGCGAGCGGGGAGGGAGGGGTAGGGGGGTAAAGCTGCATATTCAGGCCATATTTGCAACCTCAGATGGGATTGAAGGGACGAGCTGTTGGAGGACACCCAGCACACACACACACACACACACACAAAAAGAAAAACATGCTGCTTGGCCGGGACTCAATGTTCCTCCACCAGAACCAGAACTTTCTACAACCTGCTCCTCCAGGCTGTTCTCGTCTCATCAGAACCATTTCAGAAAGATAGCTAATAAATACATCAGTAGGTTGTTTCAAAGACGCGGATAAAGACAATGCAGATGCTAATTCAGCTATGACTCATGGGAGCAGGACCCAGAGGAGCGAGGGCTTCTTCCTTTGGATGCCTCATTTATGAGCTTATGGGTCTCATGGACTCTGAGGTCAGACAACCTGCAAAAGATGATGAACCTGGATGAACCCTGCCATGTAATTCATGTTTTGAGGGAATATTGTAGAGGGTAAATTCATCTAAAAGCAGAAATAAAAAACGTGTTTATCAAGTGAATTAAGCACCAACAGATTTACTGTAACTCAGAGGTGAATTTTTCTCTCACTTGTGCCCCCGATGACTGTTTTGACATACTGTATATTGACACTATCAACATGTCTTTATAACATTAGACGTCATTAGTGTTTCTGTTGGATGTCCTGCAGCGGCGAGCTGACTCT
The DNA here is from genome assembly GCF_021018895.1 of Seriola aureovittata. NCBI lineage: Eukaryota > Metazoa > Chordata > Actinopteri > Carangiformes > Carangidae > Seriola > Seriola aureovittata. Next base: position 2,883,544 of record NC_079375.1, read on the forward strand.
CGTGTACGTACCTTCTCCCCGGCGAGGCCTGTCAGGAGCTCACAGCGTTTTGACGAAACGGCGTGTTTGGATTCAGAGGAATGTTATTTCTAAAAAGTGCCACTTCTTTGTCTCTGGCACAATGAAAGCCCGTCAGGACAGTAGTATCAAAGCGCGGCTCTTTGCATATCAAAGGCTCCTCAGAGGAGTTTTGAAGTGTCTTTTATGTCGTTGTGTGACTCTGCTCGGAGCTGAACTTCTCCCTCTCCGGTGGTGTTCTGTCTGTCCGCTCTCCCTTCCTGTTGGTCCCATTCACTTTTCAGCATCACTGGATTCAGGACAAGGTAGAATATTAGGGCATGTGTGTGTGTCTGTGTGTGTGTGTGTGTGTGTGTGTGTGTGTGTGTGGAGGAAGTAACCGAGGCAGAGGAGTGAGTGAAGAGGAGAAAAAGAGAGGGAGTGTGTGTTGTAGTGATGTTCTGTTACAGTCAGGTCCATAAGTATTTGGACATTGACACATTTTTATTTTTTTATTTTGTCTCTTTACACCGCCACAGTAGATTGAAATGAAGCAGTCAATAGGTGGTTTAAGTCTCTCAGCTTTAATTCAATGTGTTTAACAGAAATATTGCATTAACTGTGAATAATAACAACTACATCGATACATACTGCCCCGTTTTCAGAGGCTCAAAAGAAATTGGACAAACAAAAATTGTAAATATAAGCATTATTTTTAATATTTGGAGGAAAATCCTTTGCAGTCATTCACTTGGCCATTAAAGAATATTCCATTTCTTTGCCTTGAGAAGCTCTTGGGTTGCTTTTGTAGTATGTTTCTGGTCATTATCCGTCGGCACTGTGAAGCGCCTTCCTATTAGTTTTGCAGCATTTGTCTGAATGTGAGCAGATAGTAGCTCTATACACTTCAGACTTCATTCTGCTACTTCTATCAGCAGTCACATCATCAATAAACACCAGTGAGCCAGTTCCATCGGCAGCCATACACGCCCATGCCACAACACTGCCTCCACCGTGTCCGACAGGCGATGCGTTTCGGATCATGAGCCATTCCTTTCCTACTCCACACTTTCAGTTCATCTTTGTTTCATCTGTCCAACGAACCTTGTTCCAAAACCGGGAAGGCTTTTTCAGATGTTTTCAGAAGTCTAATGGCCTTCCTGTTCTTTAGTGTTGCCAGTGGTTTGCACCTTGTTGTAAACTCTATGTACTTGGATTCATGAAGGCGTCTCTCGATTGCAGACTTTGACAGTGACACGCCCAGAGACACACCTCGCCCAGAGTATTCTTGATTTCAGTAGATGTAATGAGGAGGTTTTTCTTCACCAAGGAAAGAAATCTGTGATCATCCACTTTGGATGCTGTCTTCTGTCTGTCTGAGGGTTGCAGCCTAATGATGGCCTCCTTCACTCGCAGTGACACCTCTTTGGACCGCATGCTGAGAATTCCAGGGACCAAATAGCAAATGCAAATTCAACATTTGTAATGAGCTCCAGACCTTTTATCTGCTTAATTTGTCACGGTATAACGAGGGAACAGGACACACCTGGCCGTAGAACTGCTCGTCAGTCAGTTGTCCAATTATATTATACTATTAAACACCGTGAATTAAAGCTGAGAGACTATACTTAAATCACATATTGACTGCTTTGTTTCCAAATCTATTGTCTTGGTGTAAAGAGACAAAAAAAAGAAGAAAAAAAGAAAAAAGGTGTCACTGTCCAAATAATCAGGACCTGACTGTATGTAGGAGTGTGTGAAAACAATGACATACTTACAGAGTTTGTCCCTCCTACAGTCCAAAGTCCAAACATATTTCATTTATAATTGTGTAAAATGGAGAAAAGCAGAATCTCCTCGCATTTGAGGACAGCTGGGTATCATCTTTGATATTGATACTGATATCAAGACCTTGATTTCGGTACTGATTCTTAATGATACTTTTTTGGATACCAATTTTATCAAATCCATTTTGCCAAAAAATAAAATGACATTAAACATTACGTTACAAATTTTAGCTTGGTTTCTTTACACACTCAAAAGTGTTTGTGTAAATGAACAGCCAATCACCAGCATCATTAGATCTTGGTCCAAACATGCTGCATGCTCAGTTGCTCACTGATTCTAATGAGATTTATGCATTTACTCCTCATGGACCTTTCAGACAGGATGGGAGTTTTCGAAAACTTCTAGCAGGACACGTCACTATGAAGCGGGAAGCTCCCGCTGTGTTTACAGTCTAACGTTGAGTGTGCTAAGAAGCGAGTGTTAGCACTAGCTCCGCTAATGATAAAAAGAAGGGGAGCAGTAAGGAAGAAAGAAGCTGTGGCAGCTTGGGCTCCATTTCCACAGCGACCGGCATCAAACCAATTATTTGGTCGGTTCATAAAAGTTCGATACCCAGCTTTGCATTTGAGAGAAAGAATGTTTGGTATGTTTGCTTTAATTGATTGATCATCAGTTATCAAAATAGTCGCAGATTAATTTTCTTGTGATCAAATATCTATTTCTTCTACACACACACAACTATACTAAAAATAAATGATTATTTCCTGTCGTGTTAAACTGTAGTTGGTGATTGTTAGTATCAACAATAATCTGAATGTGACTCCTTATTCAGCGAGTACAGTGACAGGAGGTAGAGTTATAGTACAGGTTACATAATGACATGGACAATAGGAACTTCCATTAACTGCTGTCTGATAACCGCCATAAAGCAGTGTTTAGTATCTGTGGCCAACCATTATCCTCCATCATCCTGTTTTTCGTTGTGAAGCACTCTGATAACCACTGACATCATATCCTGTCTGCCGCCATGGTCACTGGAAACTGTCGTCCATCCGGGACTGATTGCCGTAATCAAACCCCAGAAGATTCGTCCTCGGATCTCCGGCCCTGAAATCGGACTCCCAGCTCTGCGGAGGCTCTCTGCACTACCGGCTGAGTGGTTCTGTCTTTACCTCTTTCATGCTTCGCTGTGTGCCTGCTGGCTCCCATGATGCACAGCACTGTCACAGTGCTTTCACCTCAAAGGAGGTTGTGTGTCTCCTCAGAAGACCCACTTACTCTAAACCATGAAATCCAAGCCAAAAAGAAATGGGTTCATTTCCACGTTCCTGGTTTAGTTTCGGCCTGTGTTGGTGCCAGCTCTCTGAGACTAGTGCTTTCAGTTCTGCTGAAGAGAAGCCGTTCGATGTTTAAAATGAGAGGCCGCTCAGTCTCGTTCTGGACGCTCCATTCTTGCGTTAACACTCGCCCTCATTCACTCTGCATCCATTTGCCTGTTCACATTAGAGACTTGCCATATTCAAGGCTACAACACCAATTAACAAAATCATTTAAACATATTCTCTCTGCCATCAGCTCCAGCTCAGCTCCAGTCCTCGTATTAAATCCAATTAAAAGCTTTTATTTTTGTTTTAGATACCACAGCTCTTTTATGTGTTAATTTCAACTCACTTTATAGCTCCATATAGTCTAAAGGCAGATGTCCATGTGTTGTGTGATTATAGATCAGGTCTAGGTTCTATATTAATACTGTGAAAGTATCAAAGCCTCAGTCCACAGAGAAATGCACACAGCCTGTATTCAGAAACTGAGCCTTAAAACCAGCCGTCAGGACTTCTGGAACTTTGTGATGTCACAACAAAGCAGTCCCCGCTCTCAGCCATGCCCCAAGCCCCGCCCACCCACTCGCAAAACAGTCAGCCAATCAGAAGAGAGGAGGCTCTTCTTATGGATCAACACTTAAATTTAGATTTAAATTAAATGATTTTGAAGATACACACTTCAGAGGCCAGTAGCAGTCACACATCTTTATATTAGCACCCTGCTCACTGTCCTAACTTAACATAGGTACAACACGGGCAGATTATGAATACAATAACATTTATGCATTAATGAATATTTATGAATTTATATTTATGAATATAAACCATCATGACCATTTATCAGAATTGTTCTTTCATCATGCAGTGATGCAATGAGATTAGAATAGTTGTTTAAGTCGTCTGGACTTCACGTCTTCAAATAATTCATGTCATATTCAGTGTCCTTTTTCCTATTTATTAGATTTGGTATTTTATAGGTTTGAGGCTCTGCATTGGCCTGAATGCTACCATTAGCATGCACATTAGTGTGTGAACATGGCCCAGTTCCTCTGTTGGAACTTCTTTGTTTATTTTCATGTTACTTTTTGTTCTTTACTTCAGGTGGTGTTTTATACTGATTGTAAGTTTTTTTAATGGAACAATAAAGAATAAATGTTTTCTTTACATTAGCACATTAATGTTAGAAATAATGTCAGTTATTCTGTTGGGAACTCAACTAGAAATGTTGGTGGCCAGATGGCGGCGCTATATGGAAATTCAGGGGATCTTACAGCGGGTTTCAGTTCATTCTTTCTGGAAGATATTTCACTCTGCAGTACATTGTTGGTCCAGATCCTTCTTTTGCCCTGAAGCGTGTTTGTGGTTTACATAAACCGCCTGCTTGCTGTCCTGTGAAGAGCAGTGAATTGTGCTTTCTGGTGAATCCGTCACACTCATCAGACATGTGAGACATCCAGCTGATGAAAATCCTCTGACATTACTGTACGTGTTCACTCTGTCTGATCTTACACCCCCCCAACCCCCCAACCCCCCAACCCCCACCTCCACTTGCCCTTTTCCTAGCATCATATGTTGGCATTTCCAACAGATTGACGCCTTCTGTTATTAATATGTATCTTACATGTAACCCCATACCGCTTGCCCCCATACAGCCGAGCACTGCTTCGGGCGCTATCACACCGGCCAATATACAGAAGAGAAATGTCAGAGATGGAAGCATGTGGCCTTTAGGCTGTATGCTCCTTTAGGGAGGTGCACGTCAAAAACAATCAGGGCAGCACAGCTCATAACGCTGGCAGCCGTCCCCTCTGAGCCCCTGTGTCGTGAGTGGACGGCTGAGGGTCGGTAGCTCATTGAGGTTTTGAAGTGGTCTGTGAAGTATAAGATCCACCTTTGCCGATACGGAGCTGCACCCTCTTTGCTGTGATCCATGTCTGACCCTGCTGGTTCCAACAGAGGGTCTGTGTCAGAAGAAAAAAGAATGTTACACAGCTGCGCTCTTATTTTGAATTAAAGTGGAAATGCCTGAGTTTTTTCAGACAGAAGATGTGTCAGAATAGCTGTATAAAAAAATCTCAACCAATAGGATCAAAAAATAAGATGCGAGATTGTAGCTCCGTCGACATAAGGGAATATATAATATATATGTGACATTCACTGCAGTGTGGGAAGTAGGATTTTTCTAACTGAAACAAGTGATGGTGAAAATCAGTGGGGGAATGTTCTGGAGTTTCTTTAAAGTGTCACAAGGAAATGTTTTCATGTTTAAATCCAGTTGCTTTTCTGAACTGAGAAGACACTGATACATTATCAGTCTGTGATGTTCAAAGCGTTTTAGTTATTTAGTATTCTGCTTCAAGTCAGTGACTACCTACATACTCTTCCCAAAATGCCTTTTGATGAACCTGACGTCGGGGAGTTTTCAGTGCTGCAGATGTGAAGGTGGAGAGCACAGAGGCGACAGTAACAGAAGTGGGTTTCTACATGTTGTGCAATAGTAGGATTTGAAAATAAAACTCTTTGTTATATTAACAGTAGAGAACTGCAAGCAACTTCACAGCTCTTTATTTGTACAGATTAAATAAACTAGATAGAACATATTAATTAGTGAGCTTTAGAGGTGCTGGTGGTTTTCTTTGGCTCCGGTCCGACTGGCTTTTAAAGGTCCCATATTTTACACTTTTCCAGTGTTTAATTTTGAAGTGTGGATCCATAAGAAGATAATTTTGTGGTTTTAAGAAAACCAAAAACCATCTCAGTGTAGTTTTACATCTCCTCTCTCAGGCTTCTCTCTGGAGCTCTAGTAACAACAGGTCGGTGAGCCAATCAGAAGAGAGAAGGCTCTGAGCATTTCTTCTGATTGGCTGAATGTTTTCTGAATGACCTAATAAAAATATAAAACATTTCAGGTAAACACTCAGAGAAACCAAATCCTGCAAGGTTGGATGGTGGGTCCCGGTGGGCGGGGCTTGAGGCATGGCTGACAGGAGTGACTGCTTTGTTGTGACATCACAAAGTTCCAGAAGTCCTGACGGCTGGTTTTAAGGCTCAGTTTCTGAATACAGGCTGTGTGCATTTCTCTGTGGACTGAGGCTTTGATACTTTCACAGTATTAATATAGAACCTAGACCTGATCTATAATCAAACAATACATGGACATCTACCTTTATACAATATGGGACCTTTAAACTGTTACATTAACTGTATTCAGTAGTTAACTTGGACATTAAAACATGATCAAGTCCGAACCAGAATTGTCCTGTAAAGTCCTCCAGACTTAGTTCAGGTAGCAGATCACTAATTAAAAAGCTTTATGTAGCATTTCACATTCATATATAACTTCCCTGTATTCCTCAGTGAGATCATTCTGAAATAAACTGGTGTCATCACCATGAACTCGCCCTGGAACACACACATCTGAAGTATTTGATGTTCTTGTGATTTCACAAACCACTGTCCAATTGTCTCCATTATAATGAGGCTTGTGTATTTTCTGTGGCTGCTCCAGATATGTTAATCATTTGACACACGGGCCACGTGTTTCCATTCATATGCAAAAGAGGTTTTGTTGAGTTCAACTTCAACTTCAGTTCAACTCTCCCTCACTCCCTCCCTCTTCACTGTGTGTTGAGAGCAAAATCGGCTGCTTTACATTTAGTTAGTGCTCTTCTCTGCCAGAAACAGAAAGAAATAAAAGGCATGTGGAAAAGTTCCAAGCATTTACAACTTTTCATGGGTCTATTTTATTTTGTTTACATCCAATTTACTATTATCTGTTAAGTTAAAGGTCCCATATAGTCTAAAGGCAGATGTCCATGTGTAGTTTGATTATAAAGCAGGTCTAGGTTCTATATTAATACTGTGAAAGTAAAAACTGAGCCTTAAAACCAGCCGTCAGGACTTCTGGAACTTTGTGATGTCAAAGCAGTCACCACTCTCAGCCATACCCCAAGCCCCGCCCACTTAGACCCACCAACTGAGCTTGCAGGATTTGGTGTTTGTGAGGTTCAGAGCCTCTTCTCCTCTGATCTGCTCACACACCTGTTGTTACTAGAGCTCCAGAGAGAAGCCTGAGAGAGGAGATGTAAAACTGCACTGAAATGGTTTTTGGTTCTTAAAACCACAAATATATCTTCTTATGCATCAACACTTCAAATAAAACACCGATAAAATGTAATAATGGACCTTTAAAAAACCTAAACATCAGAATTTTCTCATATTAGAAATTGGTGTAAAAATCATACTGATCTACCTCCAATTATGGTTGTACTTTTTTCTCCAGATTGGCAAAAGAGCCAGAGTTTCATGTATAAATATCGCATTTCAAGCAACTTCAGGTGCAGTATATGTCATCGAAATAAACGTCCTGCGCAATAAGGTGGACTGAATGAGTCCTTGTCTTACAGCTGAATAGCAAAGCTCTCTGAATAGGTGAGAATCTTTCTGCTGACACTGATAAATGCTGCACTCTCATGTGATTTGTGAGCATTGACCAATAAACTGTGAAATAGCAGTCATTATAATCTCCAGATAGCTCTGATTAAGATGAAGTCTGCCTGTAATGAGGCTCAGTAATAAGTCAGTGACCCTGACAGGCAAAAAAAGAGAGAAAGAAAAACATCCAATAATTCGGATTTGTTCAAGAACATCAGTTATTTATTGATCTCATTGTGATGGATTCCACTTGTTAACGTGTTGGATTAGGCAGGATGAGGCTAGACTTTTGATTGGCCGGAGTCGGCGAGAAGACACATTGAATTTCGCACAAGTATCTCCATCATCATCATATCGCTCTTGTAATCACTTTAATGGCTGCCAGCCCCGCAGGGCTCAGACACTCCAAATGGTAATTTGTCCAAAGTTTGCCACACGACTGGTTTAACTCACAGCTAATGTTGGAAAGCTAATGTCAGTGACTCTGAGAAAATGACTCTGGTCCGTATGGTACAACCTTTCTTTACAGTGGATGTGACGCTTCAGCCAAGACGAAGAGCTTGAGCCTTGATTCTATCTATCTATCTATCTATCTATCTATCTATCTATCTATCTATCTATCTATCTATCTATCTATCTATCTATCTATCTAATGAAGCTGCTGGTAGTGACCTTCTTCTCCGATGTGTTCAAGGACACTGAGGATAATGAAACTTAAACTCTGTGAAACTATAATGTGAATCTGGTCATTGCTTGGATTATAAAATTTGCTTTTCAGTGTTTGATCCCCAAGTTCAAGATGATGGAGCTTCCTTTATTGCACCGAACCACATAACACGAAACATGGAGGTGACAAATTATTGGCAGTGGATTATCTGCCTTCAGTCAGGCACTACTAAGAACACTGAGGTCATGTGTTTTAAAGCTCCATATTTTGTGTTGATCCATAAGAACATATATTTGTCATAGGAACTTAAATGCCTTTTAGAAATACGATTTGTCGATTTTGCACATGCAAAACCACCAGTGTAGACCTTTAAAGATAAAGAATAAGAGAATCAGGGAAGGGAAAAACCTTTGGTGTATTTATTTAACAGAGAGAGAAAGGCGTGAGACGGGAGGTGATAAAGTGATCGATCCTTGTGGAGCAGGAGGAGAAAAGTTACCTGCATTTTGTCTTTCTCAGCTGTGTTGTTTGTCCTTCACTTACTTTATAGTGTTTAATTTTCATCTGTTTGTTGTGTTTTCGTTGCCACTCCGTCCTCATCCAATCACAGTTGTGGACATAAAACTGCAGCTTTGTTCTAACGTGTGCATAATGACAAGCTTGGTCACCACTAACATCAGTGCAAAGTGAACGTGCTGTGAGCGAATGAGAGATGCATGACTTGCTCTGTCTGATGGCGAACGTTGCATTTTGGTCCACTCCCCCTCTTTTCTTCCTCCTCCTTGATTTTTCTCTTTCTTTTGTGGATGTAATGAACGTAACTGTGTCTGTTCTTCTTTTTCATTTGTAACTTGAATGAAACAAAAAAAAGGGGGACAAGCAGGTTCATTCTATGTGCATGTGCTTTCCCCCTAGACTCTGGCTGCCCTAACGAGAAATTCGATAAATCTGCTTCCAAACCATCTCGCACAAGCTTTGCATGTCCACTCTGGTCCTGAGGAAATTAACAAGCGAATAGAGAGCGCCATCGACTTACGGAGTGGCGATAAGTTGAGAAGAGAGCATATCAAGCCTTTCTCACTGATGTTTAAAGACTCCAGCCTGGAAGAGAAGGTAGCTGGGGTTTTAGACAGATAACTGTTTTTTTCTTTCTCTCTCCCTCCTCATATTTATTCCTAGATGAAAATTTTCAGAAGCAAAACAATGAGCAAAATTATTTTTTTTTTCCTTTCATGAGTAAGCTAAAGGCAAATGAAATACTTCTGTGATATCACAGAGACAAAAAAACTATTTTTTATTTTACTGTATTTACATGAGTCACTGAGGGATGCTGTGAAATTTATCGGAAAATAATGAAATAAAATATACATAAACTGTTCCAGGTTATTTTTATAATTATTATTATTTTTTGCTCAGTACTTTTCTTTATTTAATCTTCCAGAGTACAGAGTCGCAAGTGTGCCACCAGAATAATTATGGACTTCAATTTTAAATTATTTTCAATTAATAAAGTCATAGTATTAAGTATTATACACTGAATTTGCATTTAGATGATTCCCAAATAAATTCAGACTAAAAAAATAAATACATTTGCCAATTAATAATTCTGTTTTCTCTTCCTTTTTTAAAAGATTGAAATAATTACATTTTACAGTGTAAATTGAAAAAACATTTTTTAAGGCTTTGACATTTTGTTTTTGGTGTAGTGTCAGCCATTCATATTCCATCTTGCAGCTCGTTTTTCTTGCTTTAACAATAGAGTTCCAATTTTATAACATTTTGCAATTTGCAATATTCAAAGTCTTAATTAAAGTCATAATTGATTTTGCGATTCCAGTTTTAAATTAAATCATTAATTCCTCATCTAATAAATGAATGAAATCATTAATATGCAAATTTATTGTATTTGTTTATATTTATTTATTAGTGCAACATTCACACTAGCATTATCTTAATCAGTTTTAGTAGATCCAGGTTTTGCAGGATCCACTTTATGAGGTGCAGTTGAAATTTCTGCAAGTGAATCAAGTCAAACTATCACTCCTAAGATCAAGTGTAACTTAATTAAAAGTAATTTATTAATTGGCGATAATAAAAAGGTGGAACACTTTAGACTTTATGAACATACTAATGTTGATAAATAAACATGGTGACCCGAATCTTACTCTTTGCAACATTAACACATGTAATACCAATAAATCAACTTCACCATGACTCATGTGAGATTCTGAAATAATAAAAAAAAAGAGCTTTGATTTTTGCTTCAACGAGCACAGAGCAGCTGGGTGATTCATTGATGTCTGGCAATGCTGATTTGCAGAACCCCCTTCAGTTTACTCATGACCAAAGGTCCGTGCCATGGACCGGTTAACCTTTTACATTTTGATGGAAAAAGTTGACTTGTTCAACTTGTCTTTTTTCTTTCTCTTTTTACAGGAGTGCATTGCATTCACTCTACAAAAAGCATAAAAAATCCAGTTGCTTTATCAAAATTGCAGCTTCCATATCCTATAATTATGACTTTACATTTCATATTTTTTACTCGATTTCTTCTAGTCCAGACTAGACTACCACAATCAGAAAACAAAACAAGAAAAGCACATTCAGCTCTATAGGCTGTAGGTATAAGACATAGAATACAGTAGAGGAAACTGAGTCCAGAAGCTAAACTATGACTTCATTTTCTAACTCTAAATGTGCTCTTTAGACAACTGGGTATTTATTGTAAAATTACGACAAAAGATCAACATGATTAAAGTCGTTATTATTATTTGATAAGGCGGGTCTATGAAGACATCCTCCTGAATTAATCCCTCAAAAATCAGATGTAGGGTCAGTCAATACAAACTAATCCTGTTTTGCCAAATATTGTTAAAATCCACAGAACTTTATTTTATTCATATTATACCAAATATATCAGGCTGAATTTTGGGGAAATGTGTCTAAAATTCTATGCAAGACTACAAGAAAATTTACATTTAATTGAATGGAGGAACAATAAAAAACATGGAGTCTTGGATTTGAATATTTCACTCAGTGAGCTTCAAGGCAGGGTGGAAGTTGTTTTTTTAATTCATTATTATTGTTATTACATATATATTACTATAAATAATTAAATTAATTATTAATAATAATAATAATCATTAAAAGGGTTGATTTGCTTTCTGTCCTGTTTTGTTTGAGGCTTTGACACATACATGTACATAAACACTATAATTTTATGAATTAATTTTTTTATTTTATAATTTTATTTACAGTTGCAGTGTTCAGTGTAACCAGCCAGCCAGAAAGTTAACTTGGACAAGTTGTTTCCATAGCAACACATTCCAATGAAACAGCCGATAGCACTGTTTTGACAGAGTACTTAATCTAATTCTCTCATAATTTTGAGATGTTATAATCATGAGATATGGAAATCTTTATTATAAGAAAATGTTCTTTTACTTTGGTGAATGTGATGCACTTCTGGAGCTTTTTGTCCAACTTTTCCCCATGTTTTTTTTTTTTTTTGTTTGTTTGATTTTTGTTCCTTGAGTGAGCCCATCTTTGACCTTTGAGTTGACCTCCATACTGGCCCGTTTCCTCCTCCACATTTGTGTTTCCCTTTGAATCCTACTGCCATTTTCCCAACTTTTCCAACATTTTTTTTTTTTTAATAATAATTTTTTGGTTGACCTCTTAACCTCTTCAGTAAATGTGCAGTGATTTGCTGTTGGCCTCCCTCATTTTTTTTTCTGCCAAAGTTGTGACGAAACGTGAAGCATCCTCTTGCTAATTTCCCAGCACCCTTTGAGAAAGAGACAGAGCGAGGACTGGGGCAGCGGGGGTCACGGGGGGGGGGGGGGGGGGGGGTTGGAGAGTTTACTACTGAGACGAGTCTGGCTGTCGGTCCAGACTGATGAATCATCTAGTCTAGAGTCTTACATCAGCACGGGGCTTCCTTCAGGAAATGCTTATGCTCGCGTTGTCAAGCACCAGACACTTCCCTCCTCTTATGTCAATAAACCCCCGTGAAATCATGAAAATAAAAACTCATCACTTTTCTGCAGAAGTGAAGGAAATATTCAGTTTAATTCAGAAAAACTGCTTTTTAACTAAAATTTAAGTAAAGCTTACAATGCGTACATGTTCACTTTATATGAAAAGTTATTCTATTTCATTTTTATTTTAGAGTGCATTTTTAAAGGGATAGTTCAATATTTTGAAAAATATATAATTAAATTAAAATCAATATGTGGAAACTGCTCTTTATACGCTGTAACACGTCAACCAGGCTCGTTATTTTGTAATCGTATCAGTAAATAAATACAATAAAGAATTTTTACATTTCTGCTTGAGTAGTTGTAAACAAATTAGATATAACCCGTTATTAGTGAGCTTTAGATAAATAAAATTTTAATAAAATGAATGAAAATATAAATCAATACTACAAAAGTAAGATTAGTAATACCAAGTCCTGCAATCCAATTAGCCTGAAGTAAAAGTGATTATAAGTTGGTATTAAAAAAAACAAAAACATTTTGCATCTCTTTGTATATTTCATGAAGGATAACAGCATTTTCTCTAAAGTTTGCGTTATGGAGATGATACATGATACCTGACAAAGCCCATGTTTATCTCATTTTTAAGTTAAAATCTCAGCCGTCAGATAAATGTTTGTGAGGCTATGAAATACAGTGAGGGAATAGTGGGAAGTCTTCTAAAAGTATCTAAAAACCACATTTAAACAGTAAATAATTATTAACCTCCACTGATTTGCAGGCGTTTTACTTTTGTGTTTGAGTTGTAAGCATTGATATTTCAGTCAATAAAACCTTTGAAATAAAAAAACTAAGTTCATTAACAACATTTCAAATCTAGTTTCAATTCAGTTGAAATGTCTGGCCCCTCAGTTCAGCTCATTTTGAGAGAAGCGCTCTCAGTTTGTGTCTCTGACTCGGCCAATCACTAATAGCCGACGGCTAACAGCTAGCGTCGCGCTTGTCAGCTTCGCACCTTCCCCAGGACCCCGCGGCTAACCCACCGGCTCCTGTCTCTCTCTAACGCTTGTGTCTGACCCGTCGCATGCATCTGTGGCAGTGCACTGCTGTGTTTGAGGAGGGTTCAGTGTCTTCAGTTTCTCTGTTCGTCTGAAAACTTGTTTCTCCATCTTCCTCCCCCTCTCACCTCCTCTTTCTCCCTCTCGTCTTCTTCTTCTTCCCTTTCACGGTGCAGTACTCCCAGATGAGGGACGAGGTGTTCAAGTCCAACCTGGTGTGCGCCTTCATCGTGCTCATCTTCATCACAACCATCCAAAGCCTGCTTCCCTCTGCCAGGTAAAAACAACAGTCCGTCAACATGGTGGAGAGTTCTGACTGAAAGATATTTAACAAAGAACACTCCAGGTTCACTTCTGTCCTGCTCAGCAACACCTGGCTAAGGCTCCTAAGAATATTGCATGTTCTTGGCTCAAGTTTGACCACTGGAGTGATTTGTAGTCCAGAGCTGTGTCCCGGTTCAGGCGCTGCATACTCTGGAGGATGTGTCTTTGCAGCCGTACTGAAATGAGACAGTCTGCGCCTACAGAGGATTTTCACCCTTACCGTTGTGTCGCAAAGCATGGCATCTGTCACCTAGCAACCTTGACCATAAATACATTTTTTTTTAACAAAAACTTGAGGTTTTAAGGTCCTTGGTTGTTCCTTGGAGCTGAAACACGATACTTACGTTTAAAAGTGTAATCCTCAGGCTCTTTGTCGGTGTTGTTTGCTTTCATTACCGGGGTTGGTTACCAGGGTTGGGTCATGAGGGATCCACCTGTCGGAGCCCTCACTGCCCAGGAAAAGAACCATGCATTTCTCTGCCGCATGTCCAGGAGCCTGGTGTTGAATGCTAACAAATTAGCCATTTTATTTCTTTGTTAAATGACAAGATGTTTGAAATGTATTGCTGAAGAAAACATGTTTCAGTCTGATGAAAGAAACTATCTGTGAGATGTAATTGCAGAATCCATATTTTGTTAAGAAACACCATTCTCTCAATTATGGGATATCAATCGAGAAATGATGGCATCTTTTCCTTGTCATTTTGAGACACAGATCTGATCGTTTTCAGATCAAAATTTGTCACAAGTCAGAGACAGAAGTCATAATTATGAGATAAAGTCTCAGTTTCTGTTGTGAATTCAAAGGTTTAATGTGTTTAATGTGAAAGTCCAGTCTGAAAATGTTGTACGTCAGCCCACAGCTGTTATATTATTGTTATTATCATTATTATTATTTTGCTATTTATCATGTCTCTGAAGGATGGTTACCATGGTGATCCAGTTCTCCGTCCTCATCGTCCTCCACTCCTGCCTGGTCCTAGTTACTACAGCGGAGGACTACAAGTGTCTGCCTCTGGTCCTGCGAAAAGCCTGCTGCTGGATCAACGAGACCTACGCTGCACGGAACGTCATCATCTTCGTCTCAATCCTCATCAACTTTCTGGCGGCCATGATCAATATAGTGAGTTCAGTTTCCAGTGTCAGATTATTATTTGTTATTTATGAATATTTATGGAGTCTGTGTGTCCTATTCTTATCTTAATCTTGGTGTCTAAACTTAATCTTGAAAATAAAACTTTAATTGAGATAGAAAATTGTAGTAAGAGTTTCAACAGGATTTCTTGACAGTTTTCAACAAATATCATTAAAATAAGAAGTTAGACCACCTCTCAATGCGTTTTGATTTCTGTGACACAAAGACCCAAGTCAGTCAGTTCCTGCTGAAGCTTTAAAAACAGCTCACAAATGTAAACTTTGATTAAAAGAAGGCTCAGTAATTCAAACTTATCAAACACACACAAGAAAAACTGTGGATTTCTTGGGGACTATTTTCGGTGGCGGATTAATCCACGTTTGTTTCTCTACAGAGTACTTGCGGCAGCAGGACGGTGTGTGTGTGTGAATCGGAGTGAAAATAAACTAGAGTGTGTGTGTTCATGGTGATGAAGGAACATGCCATCCAGTGCAACAGAAACGATGGAGCTCTGTGGCTCAGAGGAATAAGATATATCAGACTGTAGATAAACACACACACACACACACACACACACACACAAACACACACACACTGCAGTTCCTGGTCTTTTCATGGGATTTACTGACAACATTGAATATCACCAGATTTATCCTATAAGACTAGTGGTGAAACAGTGACCGATTTCCTGCAAAACATTCAAATGAAATCCTTAAATCTCACCAACACACACAGGCCTTCAAATGGTATAAAAACTGAATGCACAATAAGACATCGGATTTAATGTAAGATCTTCATGTCAGTCACTTAAACCTTTCAAATTAAACTAATGAACTCCTACATATAGTATAACAATAATAATGATAGTGATAATGATAGTTATCCTCTGTATCCTTAAGCATTTATTGATTTATAGAATATGAGATTTATCTTATTTCTTTTTTAATGAAACTGATGAAAACCAATGAAACCAAATAAACTAAATATCTTATTTATGTAAATGATGTTATGTAACTTATGTGCTATTGTATCATTTCAGCTCAGCTTCATGTCGCACTTTTCCCTTACTCTTTGTTTTCTTTAACATTGTTTTAAATCTATCAGCTGAAGCATGAAGCTGAACTCTGTTGATTCTGTTGCTCACCTTCATTTGTTTGTATCAAACAAACCCCAAATTTCATTGCATCAGGTCGTGTGTGACAGGAAGAAGCTTCTCTCAGAAACTGGACACCACCTCCTGTAAAGGATGAGCTGTTTATTGATATGAACGTGTTGCGGTTTATTTCTCTGAGAGGTCAGAAACGATCAGCTTCCCGAGAGAGCTGAACCTCGTCCTGTTTACTCACAGATCAGATGTTAGTTTCTGACACGAGCATCTTGAAAGATTAAAGGCTTGATGAAAAAATGTATGAGAAGGGATTCGGGGTATTTTTTTGTACTAATCCTGCATCGGTTTAATACTGTACAATAACAATAATCCCTCCGCTGTTGGTCTCCTCTCACAGCTGTGGTGCGACTTTGACAAGTCCAGCACCTTCAGGAACCAGACGTACAACGAGTCAGCCTCCATCCCAGACATCTGCTTCTACCCAGAGGTACCCACTAAATGAGGTGTCTGAATCTTGCAGTCACTTCCATCTGTTGTGTTTTTTTTTTTTACTTCTGCGACGGCGGCGAGATGATGAATTAAACATCTCCAACATCTGCTCGCACCCAGAGGGAGGTCTCACCTGACAGCGGCGACTGATGGAGCTGTCTGAATGTCACAGAGAAAATATCTGTTATGTTATTTTGTTCACACAATATGCAGCAATTGATGGAGCTGATAAGGGGGCGACATTTTTTATCGCTCCAAGCCGGGGTCGAGTCACATATCGCTGCATATATATATATATCACTAACTTATTCAGTCCCCAGCATCAAGAAAGCTTGCCTGTGCAAGTCAGATGGTTTTAGATACATGAAGAAGAGTTATTGACTTTTTCTTTTTTCTTTTTTTAGCCATAGTGGGATATTAGATCAGACACAAGTTCAAAAATGTTGCTGCCAAATTAGCCTGTGAAACCAGCTGATGGATGGAAGGAGACATTATGACATTGAGTTGCATTATGGGATATGAAGTGTTTTCGACTCATACTACAGAATAAATTCAAGATCTTAGCTGCTTCAATTTTTACCACTCTGTTCTTGAAGGTCCATATCTTCCTCTTCTCCTGTGTTTTATTTGAAGTGTTGATCCATAAGAAGGTATTTTTGAGAGCTTTTTTTTTAGGTCAAAAACCATCTCAATGTAGTTTTACACATCCTCTCTCAGGCTTCTCTCTGGAGCTCTAGTAACAACAGGTCAGTGAGCCAATCAGAAGAGAGGAGGCTCTGGCTGAGGCACATGGCTGAGATCGGTGACTGCTTTGTTGTGACATCACAAAGTTCCAGAAGTCCTGACGGCTGATTTTAAGGCTCAGTTTCTGAATACAGTCTGTGTGCATTTCTCTGTGGACTGAGGCTTTGATACTTTCACAGTATTAATATAGAACCTAGACCTGCTTTATAATCAAACAACACATGGACATCCACCTTTATACAATATGGGACCTTTAAATATACCTTTTTTCTGGTTCTCAAACGCAGTGGTTCTCAAACTTTTTCAGATCGAGGACAGCTAAACTGACACAGATTAGACCACAGACCCCCATGTGATGAAAGATCTGCTCTTAAATGTTTTATTGCAGAAAATAAATAATCCCCCTTTTTGCTGGGGACCCCCAGGAACCCCCTCAAGGACCATTTTGAGAACCACTGCTCTATCATTATTGGAATGTAATCCTGAATGGAGTATTGCTTTCAGAATTGTACATAGGAAGGCTACACACTCTAAATACTAATAGCACGCTAACAGCTATCTTAGTTTAGCATGTTTGCATGCTATCATTTGCTAACTGACGAAGGTAGGTACAGCTGAGACTGATGGCAGTGTCGTTAGTTTTGTAGGTATTTAGTCATGAAGTAAATTATCAGACAAAGTGACCTGGATACAATATAATTTATATAATATAAAAGTTGTGTATAAAATGTGGAAGTAAAGCATGGACCTGATGACCTAACAATCACATCTTTCTTTCTGTTCCTGCAGTACTTTGTGTTTACGGGGGTCCTGGCGATGGTGACGTGCGCGGTTTTCCTGCGGCTGAACTCGGTGTTGAAGTTGGCGGTGCTGCTGGTGATGATCGCCATCTACTCGCTGCTGACCGAGGCTTTCTACACCTCGCTGTTTGTCCGTTACGACACCGTCCACCACAACACAGAGTGAGTGTTTTTGAATGACGTGTTCAGCCAGTGTGATGTTCAGTGTCTCAAGAATAAAACATGACTGAAACTTGTACAGGAAATGATTCGCTTAGATTTCACAGCATTTACTGCCTAATTCTTAATTAAGCACATGTGTTAAAGTAAAGATAGGTGCTTTAATGTATCTTCATTTTTTTGTCTGTTTCCTCACCCCTTCCTCCTTAAAACACACCAGGGAGCCACACTGACCTTTTTTTTCTCTAAATGTTGCAAATGTGAGAAAACTCATCTCACAGGCGTTGGCGGTCATCGTACAATGACCTTTACAGTGACAATGTACGAAGGCATCCGGAGGGTCTACCAATTATACACTGGTTAAGAAAAAAAAAAGCACTAGAAAGCTTTCAAGAAGAGGTTTCTATACAGTATGAGCTTCATAGGGAACGTTTCTTTGAAGCCTTATGGGAACTGACAGTAAAGGACCTCAGGTGAAAACTGACATGGCTGACATACCTTTAAAATGGAAAAAACAAATCTATAATGGAAACACTTTGCAACACAAATACTCTATATATATATCAGCGAATCAGCAGCTCTTTTTGTTTTTTTGCCCCATTTCCTTCTTCATTTTCCGTCTCCAGAGGCTTTTTATGAGCTGTACTATAAATATTGCAGGAGGACCTTGTCTTCAAAACTTCAAACATCATTGTCTTCATGACAAATGTTGGTGCTTTAGGGGACTTACAAATTCAGACAGGTCAACATGTATTAGATCATGTGTCCTTGTTTGTTAAACTCTAAGGAAAATTAAAAGCATGGAAACAAAGTAATAAGTTTAACTTCAGATTGTGATGCACCCGTCTTCTTGTTCCAACAGAAACTTCCTGGGAACTAAAGAGACGTCGTTGCTCCTGATGGCCATGTTCCTCCTCGCAGTGTTTTACCACGGCCAGCAGGTGAGACCAGTCTCATAATCAGTGGAAGAAGACTGAAGAAGAGATTAACATAAAGCTCTCCCCGTCATATTCTCCTCCAGAAAGAAAGACTTTTATAAATAGTCCAAAAAATTAAAGCAGCAGATTCCCAAATCTAAAGATGCTGTTGATGTCGAGCTCTGCGTGATTATAGATAACATGAATACGTGGGATGAAAAATGGTGAACCTTTCCGTTACATGGTAGTTACAGAGAGGACCAGAATGTAGTGGGCCTGAGGAACGTTGCATCATTCTTGTTGCTATGCAGCCATCTAATTAGTGTTAGCAGCAAACCTGAAGTAATAATAACAAGAGAAGAAGAAAAACAGAAAAGAGACAGACAACTGTAGTCATAATGGTGTTTAAACAAGATGAGGAGTTTTAAAAAATTATATCACTCACTGGAAAATATGCATCATCAGTGTGTTGTTGACACAATTCACCCCAAAACATGATAACTACATTTCTTTTTGTCTTTCTCTATCATACATAAATATAGTCATAAATAATAACGATATAAACAAAAGTCATCACCTAAACAGTCGAGTAACCCATTGGAGCCAGTGGCAACATTGCGATGAAATGACTGAGATGGAACCAATAAGCTGCCATGACTCCTCCTGCCCCTGTTTTTAATTCACATGTAGAAATCAGAGATGTAGACTTTAGACTTGAGACTTGAGACGTCGTTTGCAGTGACACTCAGATCTTGAGAGTAGATGTGTTGATCCCAAGCAGCAAAAAATTTGCCAAAACCTGCAGTTCCTCTAATGGCCACTAGAGTCTGGCTCCAACAGTGAGTCAGTCCCCATAGACTCCCATGTTAAAATGTCCAACTTTACAGCAGAAAGAAACATGTTTACAGCCTGGTACAAAAACAGTTTTGGAGCTAATTTCCTTCCTTCGTTAATTCGCTTACAGTTATGTATAATTGAGGGCGTGGCCTCTTTGAGTGACAGGTGGGTGAGTGTATGCTTGCTACAAACCGGCATCATGCACTGAAGTCTCAGCTCCACACACGCCCCTCATCTTTGCCTATTTTTTTTTTTTTTTGATTAGCTAGGAGTTAGGGGTGGAGTCAGGCACTGCCAAGATGGCGACAGCGGAGCAGCTCACTCTGAGCTTCAAAACTGCTCTTCAGAAACCTGTGGGTGACGTCACAGAGGCTACATCCGTCTTTATTTACCGTCAATGCATCTGAACTACTTTCGACTGAAGAAATTGTCCCACTTACTAAACAGAGAAATCATGGAAATGTTTCTTAATATCATTGACTACATCAAATTAAATCCCAGCCACCTCCCTTTTACTGGAACATGATGCTCAACATATGTAAACTGTGACAAAGCAGTACAAGTAGACAGGGTCACAGACCAAAAATATTGAGAAGCAACACTTTTGATACTTTAATATGTTTCATTGCTGTATAACATCTAACCTCTAAATGGTACTCACATAAACAAACGTGTCTCCCTTCACACATCTGATACAAAATAACAAGCCGTTTTGATAAACATGCAGTCAGAGTCATCAGCCTGGAGGAAGCTGGTATCACCGTGTCGCTTTCATACTTTTCTCTATGGCAACCTTTGATCGTGCTGTTCAGCGGCTTGGCGACGGCCAGAGATGGAGGAGAGAAGGTCGTAATTGAGGGTCCTTTGTAGCCCCCATGAAAGTATAGAGCAGCCGCATTTGAAGTCACCCAGTGGCATATTGATTTTCCCCGGGTCAATTCTGCCACTTGTTTGGAAAAGCAGAGACAATGGCAGCTCGCAGCGTGAGGTGTGGAAGTGTCGCCGCTCTGAGAGGCTGTTTGTGAGAGCTGCATCAGGCTGAGAGAAAAGAGCGCATATGAAAGAGACTGTTTCCTCTTAACAGGGACGTCCGCGGTGCCAAATGCGATCCAGCTTTCTCTTTAGTGGAGCGTTAATTGTTCGATGTGCCAGGTTCAAACACATTGTGAGCTCTGTAATTGGCTCTGTCCTTTCTGCCAAATAACCTTAATGAATTTTGGGTAAAATTAGTTCTGTGTGAGAAAAAGTACTGTTGACTCTCTTAGTGGTCAGACTCACAGCAGGTGTTATCCTCCAGCTCTGTCTCCTGTAAATTATATTCAGCTTGTCTAAAATGTTTTGGAGGAAAATTCTTTTCCACCCACATTGAGTTTTTTATGTTGAAACTAAATTCTTTCACAGTTTTTAGGTGAGGTGAGTGTAGTGAGAGTTTTTATGCTGCTGCTGGAGTTACATCGATTTCAATCATTCCCTTTATTTCTTATGTGTTTTCTTTATATTGTGCTTTGCTAAATGAGACACAGCTTCTTAGTGTTGAACTAGTGTTTTCTTGAAAGGGCTATTTGTAAAACTTACATGCTTAGCATGCTAACTTCATTGTTGTTGCTTTCCACCGCTGGAGTAAAGGAATGAAGTTTGTTGCTGAACTCTGAACGTCATGGAGCTGCTACAGCTCCAAACTCTTGAGAAACATTTACCAAATCTCTTGCCAAAAGTATGTGGACATCTTTTTAATGGTGGGTTCAGCAGTCTCATTGCTACTTGCCATATAATATATGACTCACACAGTAATAACACCTCACATTTTCACAGAGGACAGCGGAGATCCCACAGGAACACGTAGAGATGAAGGAAAACAGGTAATACATCACCAAGCTAAACACTGAGATAATAAAGCAGCTTCATCGTTTCACTCTCTGCACCGAATGATCAGGCCTTTTCCTTTGTGGCTGAAAACTCACAGCGCTGTCGGCCGTTGTCGAGAAAACACAGCGGGTGTAAAAACATTAGTTAGAGCTTCTTTCAGCGGAGACGTTTAGGTGATTTTTTTGTCGTTTTGTGCAGAAGAGCCTTTTAGAGCAGAAAGATGGAGGACACTCTGTCGCTGCTTTGTTCTTCTTCACAGCCTCTTTCATTATAAGAACCTCACTCTCATTGAGCGCTCGTTAAATGTGAGTGTTTTGTATGATGTCTCCACAATGTGTTATGTATGATGTGTTCACAATAACTCACATTTTCCATTGACATTATGCCAAAGCAAGCACAAGCACACATCACTTATTGTGTGAGCAGATGACTGATGATTACAGAATTTGTGTGTTCTCGTGCATTTAAGTATAAACGATACAAATGAATGTAATGAATTAAGCAGGTTCCATGTGTTTTCTGCTGCGTGAGGCTGATTTTTGCTTCTCCAGAAGCAGCAGCTGAAACTGAGCCAGAGACCGTTTACATAATAAACTAATGGCAACAGAGGCCACAAGCCAGTTGAGGTTGTTCTTCACTAGCGCTGCTTCCTGTCAGAGCAGTAATTACATTATAAAGCACAGCCAGCATGAAGCGTTTCATTACAGGGGCTGCTGACAAGGCTCTTATTTTCAAATGAGTTTCTTTTCTCTGAAATCATTTTAAGACCAGCAGGTTAATCAGAGATGTTAATGGCACCAGTCGTATACCAAGAAATCAAATACTTTAATTAAGGAAATTAAGGTCGTCATATACCTAAACAACAAAATAGGTAATTATGTGTGGTCTGTAAGAACCCAGAGGTTTGTTGTGGTTTGTGTTTATGCAGCTAAAACTAGTCGGTTAAATTTAAAGAAAGTCATGTTTGAATAAAAAATAAAAACAATTTTTGACAGTTGGTTTGACAACAGTCTGTGATGTCAGAATCAGAAACTTCTAGCATCCTTGCCAAGAGGTTCGTGTCCCAATTCAGGGGCCGCATCAGGCTGCATCTGCAGACCAATTGCGTCACAGTGGCGCGACCAGGCTGCCGCAATTCAAAGGCTCTTTCAAATAGAGCCGAGAAATGCGGCCTTCTTTTCCTGGGCACCCCGGTGGATCCCTCATGGAGGGAGAGCCTGAGGATTACACTTTCAAATGTAAGTGTTAGGCTTCAGCTCAGTTGAACAGCTAACGTTCTCCGTAGACCAGACCGTCTCATTTCAGTTCAGCCTTCGTGGTCTACGACGGCTACGAAGGGCCACGCCGTCATAAGCCGCGTCGTCTGAAGGATGCGGCCCCTGAATTGGGACACAGCTGTTTTGTGCTGATAAAACAAGAAATAACTTCACTCCACTTCCCCCTTTACTTCTGAAAGATGACAGTGATAATTGATGTTAGACCTTTCTAGCTTTGTTTTGGTCTTTAATTTACTCAAATAAAATACAAATAATGATAAAAACTGAAAATAGAATTAGGCTGCACGGTGGTGAAGTGGTTAGCGCTGCCTCACAGCAAGAAGGTTCCGGGTTCGAGTCCCGGCTCGGCCGTGGGATCTTTCTGTGTGGAGTTTGCATGTTCTCCCCGTGCAAGTGTGGGTTCTCTCCGGGTTCTCCGGCTTCCTCCCACAGTCCAAAGACATGCAAAATGGGGACTAGGCTAATTGGATAATCTAAATTAACCATAGGTGTGGCTGTGAAAGTGAATGGTTGTCTGTCTCTATGTGTTTGCCCTGCGATGGACTGGCGACCTGTCCAGGGTGTACCCGGCCTCTCGCCCGAGAAGATGCTGGGATAGGCTCCAGCCCCCCCGCGACCCTACTAGAGGATAAGCGGTAGAAAATGAATGAATGAATGAAAATGGAATTGTGTTCAAACGCATTTACTATGACTGACCGGTACACAGTCTCAAATAATGATCTTAATATTATTTAAGCACTTTTCTTACTAATGAAGTCACAAAGTGTTGTGGATCTTCACAGGTAAGTTGGCAGGTTCCAGCTGATCTCATAAACAGTCTCTAAGTATCTTTGTCTCTAAAATACATTTCAAATGTAAACTGTAAATGTCCAATGGCCTGACTTCAGCTGTCTGCTAAATGTAGTCAGTGATGAAGTATATTTACACAATTTCAAGGTACTTGTGTACTTTACAGCATACACATACATTTAAATGGCAGATATAGTAACTAGTTGCTTTTCATATTAAGACTTTGTACCTATCTTACAAAATACACTCCTCCTCTGGATGTCTCTTTCATAAAAGGCTTAAGGTTGAACTTCCATCCTTAGGTAAGATTTTGAACGCAGGGCTTTTATTTTGTAATGGAGTATTTGTACATTGGTGTACTGTAGTACAACAGTTTCTCTCAAAAGGGGCGAAGGAAAAGCAGAAAGTCTTTGTACGAGTATAAACAGTTTCAGACTTTAGTTTTTGCTAAACTCTGTGTGTGTGTGTGTGTGTGTGTGTGTGTGTGTGTGTGTGTGTGTGTGTGTGTGTGTGTGTGTGTGTGTGTGTGTGTGTGTGTGTGTGTGAGATATCCTCATATGTTTGAATGCTGGCTGGGTAACAGCCTGTCAGATCACAACATATGACTGTGCAGTTGGACATTATTCTGCAGCAAACCTAATAACACTGTGCGAGCTGGCAGCAGCTGAGTAAAGTGTTTATTAACACCCTCTGCTTCTCTGCGGGTTAATAGAAGCCATTTTGAACGAACATGTCACCCAGCTCTGCACAGCGGAGGTCAGGTTAGTTAACGACTGAGCGACCTCCGTTATTTCATCGGCCGGCGTCTCATTATCCCACCGCCTAATCGGCGCCGCAGGCAGTGCATTCTTAATTAGAGAAAACAGAAAATGAGATTGAAGTTATGTTACTCACTCGTGTGATTAAGGGACTAATTGATACCACAATTAATCACAAAACTGTTTCCGTCGATTGACAGGGAGAGAGACGCTTGACTTTTCATCCCCTCCTCCCTTCAATAAGCACAAACTAAACGCTGCTGCTTTTGTTTGGCTCTGATGTGCTCAAATGACTTTGTGTTAATTGTGCATCAAGAAAAGCAATTTGTGTTGCCCATTAGAATCCTTTTTGCTGCACTTCAGATTGATCACTCTCTCGTGTTTCATAATTGATCCAACCTTTAACACATTTTTTTTAATTTAGCCGTTCACTGTTGAGCCGTGGCTTGGCCTTTCCATCATTTAAATGATACAAACAACAAACTTTCTCCTTATTTTTCTAAAGCAATTAAGCAATTAACAAAGTCTTGGACCTGTCTGGAAAATCTGAAGAAAGGGTTCGTCTGAATTTTTGAGAAGTTGAACAAAATGTTTGGAAAAAAATGGAAAATAATTGTTGAATTGAATTGTCAACTGGACAACATTCAATTAAAACAAACACATTTGAAATATTCAAAACATGCAAATAAATGCATCGTGTCTTTTCTTGTGCGTTTCCTTTGTCCTCAGTTGGAGTACACAGCCCGACTGGACTTCCTGTGGCGCGTACAGGCCAAAGAGGAGATCAACGAGATGAAGGAGCTGAGAGAACACAACGAGAACATGCTGAGGAACATCCTGCCCAGCCATGTGGCCCGCCACTTCCTGGAGAAGGACCGGGACAACGAGGTATGTGCAAACTTGATTTTTGTCGGTATGTTTGTGGAACTAATCCAAAACTCGACAGTCGGTCGGTGAGCCGCTTGAAATCCAAAAAAAACAATCAAACTCACCATCATCTTTTCGTAGGTTACACAGTTTGATTTTCGGCTTTCAGGAGCTCATTCGCAAACTCTGAAATGTCAGAACCTCCAACAAACATGTGAACACATCAGAAGGGGGGGTGTTGTTTAATGTGTCTCCATCAGCATTAAACACACGGTTAGTAACTTCTGCCTCTTGGGGTCTCTCAATCAAAACAATAACAAAAGATGGCGTTGGGTGACGTCGTGAAATAGCGTGGGATCAGTGGTGTCCTCCTCTCCGTAACAAACACACCAGGGGGTTAAAACCAGTAGAAACACTGAATAAAGCAGTTTCACATTAAAAAAATCTGAGATTCACTGACGCTCTTCAGTGACACAAGACAGGACGTCACTTCAGATCCAGACGTCCGACAACTAAAATCCTTCATCTGCTTCAAATATAGAGCTGAAAACCACCAAGGTGTCAAAAGTGTATGTGGCTTAAAACTAGATAGAAGTCAATGTTGAGCTTCTGTCAGACAAACACACTGACACATGATCATAGAGGATATGATGTCACTGAAAGGCGACCAATGAAACGTACTGTTACCATGAGTAAAATCACAGATTTCTCTGGTTTGAGAATTGATGGAAACATTTGGGATGATGTAAGAACACAACTCAGCAACATGTAGAACACAGGTCTAGATGGTTTTAGACATTTAATGTGGAAAAGTTACAGATTAGAACTTTAATGTGACGATAACTTTACTTTGAGAAAGAAAAAGAAAAGAAAGAAAAAAGAAAAAGTGATGAATGATCCACCTCAGACTAATCTGAGTGTCGAAGTTCATTTTCAAACCCACATAAATCCACTTAGATGCGTCTTTAAGGCAGGAAGTGAATCTATTCCAGTTGATTACAAGTTCGGTCTTATTTTTTATAGTTTTGTGATGTCGCTGAAAAAAAGTCATGAAAAAATCTAAACCACTGTAATTAGAGGTCAAACTGAAAGTGAATGGACCTGAAGTAAACTGATAATAACAGCTAACTGCACAGGGGAGAGCCGTGTTAGTCAGCTGGTCAAAGTTGAGGCTGGTCTGCAAACTATGATGGATGTTCAACAACAACTGTTTGGATAAAATATATGAAAGTAAGAGGCAGGTTCAGGCCTCCTTTGACTCTCAGTCTTTCAGTGCTCCACCTCAGTCTGCGCTGAAGAACCTGTTCCTGTCGCCTGTGTTCGTCACAATGTTCTCCCTGAGCTTCTGTGTTCCAGTCGGCGAAGGAAAGAAAAGACTGTGTAACTGCTTTTCAAACAATTGCGTAAAGAGAGAGAGAATTGGTGGGGCGGTTCATTCAGCCAGAAACCTTTGTAGAGTTTTTTTTTTTTTTTGGTTGCATGCATTTGATTTGATTTTAATAACATGTTGTCAGTCAGCGGCAGAGAACACATTGATTTGTCTCAGTGACTCAGCTGCCTCGACTCTCCAGAGAGTCAAACTTTACAGAGTTTCTCTTTTTGTTCACCTTATCTCTTCTAACCTTTTTTCCTTTTGTGCCTTTAATTTCCAGTGAATAGAGCTGCTCTGCACTCATTAAAAGACTAAAATGGGAACTCATACATTAACGCACATAACTAATGGGCCTTCTGTAGGGCTGGTGCAGGTTTGTGCATGTTTCAACCCGTTCACTGTACATTAAATTACCTTT
The DNA here is from genome assembly GCF_021018895.1 of Seriola aureovittata. Lineage (NCBI taxonomy): Eukaryota > Metazoa > Chordata > Actinopteri > Carangiformes > Carangidae > Seriola > Seriola aureovittata. The sequence continues at coordinate 2,910,650 of NC_079375.1, forward strand.
ACATCGCTGCTAACTCCTCGAATGCATTGTTTTGACGGTCCAGTGGATCTCTGCCATGGAAACCCATGGTCTTGTGCTGAAGTTGCTTCCTGCAGTAGTCCGCTGCTTCTGAGCGTTGCAGCTGAGGACAATTGATTTTTGGATTATCGCTTTGCGGCTGAGCTGTTGTTGCTCCTAAACATTTCCACTTAACTCTCTGGAGACAGCTCTTGGTGAGTAAAGGAATTAAGTTTGTTGCTGAACTCACAACTTTTCTTATAGACCGGTAAGTAAACAGCTGTTAATGCTAACATCGGCTATGTAGCAATAGCAAAAACTTACAAATAGCTCCTTTAATTGGGTTTGCATGGCTGTTTACTTGATTTTATATAGCTGGTAGCAATGGGTGTAGCTGAGACAGCAATAAAGAGGTGTCCACATACTTTTGGATTTGGTAAATGAGTTTAGAGCCAAAGCAGCTCTGTAAAGCTTCACTCAGGCTCAATGTTAACATGTTGATGGTTAACAGGTGTGTTTACCGTGTTCACTATATCTCAGTGTAACATTTGCTAATTAGTTCAAAACAAAGTACAGTACAGACAAAATAAAATTGAGATTCTTGAGTTTGGACCAAAGTAGCAGATCGACTAACAATAAAAGATCATCGCTTTTAATGAGATTTATAAGCTTAATAAACTTTAAAAGTGGGAAAACTTCCTAATCAAAGACTGTCGTATAACTTCACTGTCACTCAGTAATGAGCTGCCAGCAATTAAGATAAAAGACGAGATGACTTTGGGATGGATCTATTTAAATCTCCATCACCAGGGTTTGATATCAGTGAAGTACAAAGAAAAAGTTACATATTTTATCTTTTAAGGAAAAAAAAACATGACAGGAAAACTTTCTTCAGCCGTTCGTTCTGCTGCGTTCTTCATTTACCAACTGGATAATGACTGATTGTAGCGGTCGGCAGAGAGGACAGTTATCGCACGACGGAGTCAAATCGCCATATTGTCCTCGTTTGTCCGGGCTCCTTTGTTATCGACTCCTCCGATCTTCCATTGCTTCCTGAACAAAAGCCAAGCGGGCCGATGAATTATGAATGTCAGGAGAGGAGAACTGATATCCTTCTGCTCCCATGCTTGTTCCTAATTAAAAAGGACATGATTAAAAATGCATCCATTAGGATAGGTTGGGTCCTAATCACTTGTTACATTATTAATCAGGCTGTTTATTGTTCCGTGATTTAGATACTGGAGCACTGGGATATTAATAGGCTCCTACACCCCTGAAGAGGTGTTGATGATCTTTGGAATTAATCAGGTGACAGAGAGCTGAGTGTCATTTATATCAACACCCTCATTTTCAGGTATTTTTTTTTATTTATGACAGTTCGCAGCAAAGGTTTCATTGCTTTGCTCAAGAAGCGTTTTAGATCCTGAGTTCTCGGCTTCAGTTTCCTGCTCCCCCTGTGTTTTGTGACAAGTCATTGTTTCAGATTTAAATGATTAAGATGAGGCTTATGTTGAGTTATACTTGACTTGTTTTCACAGGCATTAAACAAGTCTTGTAGAATTGCACTGTACGATTTTAGGGGTGCAGCAATCTGACTTTAACTTCCTCAATTCTCATTCTGATCCTGAGCATCAGTCAGATCAGATCTTTAATATTTAAAATCTAAAGGTCCATCTTGTATAAAGGTAGATGTCCAGATGTGTGTAGTTTCATCATAAAGCAGGTCTAGGTTCTGTATTAATACTGTGAAAGTATCAAAGCCTCAGTCCACTGAGAAATGCACACAGCCTGTATTCAGAAAGTGAGCCTTAAAACCAGCCGTCAGGACTTCTGGAACTTTGTGATGTCACAACAAAGCAGTCGCCGATTTCAGCCATGCCCCAAGCCCCGCCCACCGGAACCCACCATCCAATTTAGCAGGTGTTTTTAGTATTTACCTGTAATCTGATATATTTTTATCGGATCACTCAGAACACCATCAACAGTCAATAAATATGTAAAAGTTACACGTTGTACATACAATTAAAAACAGCAACGTGAACAACCTCTGTGCACATGTTCAGCCCAGAGAAGCTCGAGTAGAACCATGTGAACTCTAAATCATATTTTACAATTAGGTCACAAGGGTTCATTGAGTTTAAAAACAAAGCGAATCATAAGCTGCGGCCTTCACTGTCACCACATCTCAACCTGACATTTAGACTCGGAGAATCCACGATAAGGAGCATTGAAGCGGTTCCGTTGGCTTGTGGTGGCTCTAACACACTTAATGTTGGGTTTTACTTTCATTTCGCACCCACCTGTATCCACCTGTCTATCTAGTGTACAGTAATGTTCCTGAGGTGAGTTTAAGAGACTTAACCTGCAGGATGAAACCCCGCAACACTGACTGACGTGCTCCTGAACAGATGCACGGAGGAACCGGGGAATTAAATTAGTTTGACTTTGAACAACTTTCACTTTGAAGCTTTGACATTTGACTGAGCTCATTAAGAGTGTGTATAATGTCAGCGAGGATGTCACAATAAAGTCAGAGGCTTTTTTTTCCATAAGTGTGTAATTACAGTAAAACGCTGAGCAGAATGCAGAGAGAGAGAGAGAGGTCTGACGTTCCCTGAATTATTAAGTGGAAAACGTTGAACTCTGACTGGACGTGATGTTTACCAGCCTATTATTAAAATATTTCCATAACGACATGATTAAGTACTGCATGTGGCATTAGTATGTGGGGACATGCCGCTTCATGTCAGCAGACCCGCTGCGCTGCTTGGCCACGGGTCAATATTGCCCCCCAGTGGAGGAGACAGTGTAGTGCAGGTGCAACATTCAGTACCAACCAGTGAGGAGGCAATGATTTATCCTAAAGCCTTTAAGTTTGAGGCTTATTTATTTGTCCAAGTTGAAATCGAACTAATTAATGAACAATACAAAGTGATGTGCAGAGAGACCAGCAAGGATTTGAAGGTCCCATTTTGTAAAAAGGGACATGGACATGGACATCTACCTTTATACAATATGGGACCTTTAAATCATATTTCACAGATGACTTCCTCATCTGAACATTAACACTACAAAGACCAAAGAACTCGACGACTTTAACGTCATATAAATTGTACAGGAACAAAATAGAAGTGACGGTTGAACATATTTTTCATTTTCATCAAGGAAAACATGACAATAAGTTTTGGTTGTCTGATGTCCGTCCCCACAGGAGCTGTACTCACAGTCCTACGACGCCGTGGGCGTGATGTTCGCCTCCATCCCGGGCTTCGCCGACTTCTACTCCCAGACCGAGATGAACAACCAGGGAGTCGAGTGCCTGAGGCTCCTGAACGAAATTATTGCCGACTTTGACGAGGTGAGACTGCGGACTTTGAAGTCCACCCACTTCTACTTCAGGCCAACTTTTAAACATGCAGGGGACGTCAACATCCTCCATTTTTGATTAAAAGATCCACCTCATTCCCCAGAACACTTCAGAGCTGATTAATACAAAGGCAGAGAAGAGCCCACGTCTGCAGGTTGTCACAAGGTGTTTATGTCAGATGGAGAAGAACCACCACAGGGAATAAACATCACAGATACTAAATGTTTTGGACATTTTCTTTATAAAGTAGACGACAGCGATAAATCCAGACTTGAGCTTTCCTCCAGTATTGATTTCCCTTACGACTTACTGGATTATTTTTAAGCTTTGCCACAGTTTGAATGTCTTTCTTTCTGTATGAGAAATATTTCTCAGAGATTTTCTAGTGCCATAAAAGGAGCTCAAAGCAAACTGAAACAGAAAATCCTCATGACTGAGGTTTAAAGGAGGTTTAGGAAACTCACTTTCCTAGCATCTACTAAAACCATGAACCACACACACTTTGGGCTCTAAAGCGCACGGAGTAAAGCGCAACACACAAGTACATTTTTGTTCATCATGTCCATGTAACTTTTGCCATTGTAATAGGAGAAAAAATCTTGCCACTGACTCAAGACCAGTTTCTTGTTGGTCAATCGTTTTCCTCTGTCTCAAGATATCAATGTGCCAACAACGCTCCTGACCACACCTCATTTTAAGACCAACACGCCCATTGGCGCTCAGATGAGCACAACATTATAATATTTAAACAAAGCGAGCGCTGCTCAGTCTGAAACTAGCACAGACACTTATGTTGCGCTTTGCGCCGAGTTAAGATTTATCTCCAATTTATCTGAGAAATCTAGATTAGACACTTCTGACTAATTTAAGTCAGGCTTGAAGTGTAAAGTCAGGATATCTTTAAATTCAGGATTCACTTTTCTGGAAAACATCCCGCCCTGTATTTATCAGATTTATTCAACAGAAACTTACAATGTAGAAATAAAGATGAAAAACACTGTGAGAAGTTCTCTCTGCCTCAGGCTCAGTGTAACTTAGCAATCCAGCTGAAGTTTTTGAGAAACTGTGGCACATCTCGGTTCCCTGGGAACAGACTGAAGTCTAGAGGAACTTGTGGTTCCTGATCGAGGCTCCGAACTGAGCCGAGTCTCTGACAGAAAATGTCAGTCTCTAAATATAAGGGCCGAGACAGACAGACAGACAGACACCAGCTGAGCTCTGTGCAGCCTCAGGCCACACTCCTCACTCACCCTCAAACACCAACACTCCTCTTTTCTCTGGGAGCTCGACGGCAGAGTGGATCGTCATATCAGCAGCACACAATGAGATCCGAATCACACCTTTTAGGAGACAATTAGTCGAGCAGTTAATTGCATGTAAGCGCATGGAGCAGAAGAGAGAGTTGTGTTTTGGAAGGTCTGGTTTGTTTTACAGTCGGCTGCTGCAGCTCAGAATAGTGGAGGCGTTGGAACAAGGTTCTTATTGTTTCAGTCACGTCTCTTTTCTCTTGATGCCGTTTCAGTAGACATTTCTTACAGCTACGTCGGCGCTCATGTTAAGTGCTGCTATACAATTAGTTTTCTATTTATGTTGCACTGGTGGTTGGAGGCAGGAAGTTGAAGGAAGAAAGTATCATCAACTGACATTTGTGCTTTCGAGTTAAGAAGGTGGAAATAAAAGTGTTCGGATGCTTATGAATCAATATGTTAAAGGCTCCATATTTTACACTTTTCCAGTGTTTTAAACCAAATCCTACAAGGTAGATAGTGGGTCCAGGTGGGTGGGGCTTGGGACGTGGCTGAGAGCGGTGACTGCTTTGTTGTGACATCACAAAGTTCCAGAAGTCCTGACGGCTGGTTTTAAGGCTCAGTTTCTGAATACAGGCTGTGTGCATTTCTCTGTGGACTGAGGCTTTGATACTTTCACAGTATTAATATAGAAGCTAAACCTGATCTATAATCAAACAACACATGGACATCTACATTTAGACTTTATGGAGCTTTAATTGGTTTGAAAGAAATTGCTTAAAAGGTAAAATAATTTTACTTTCAAACGTTGGGCAGTCATGTTCGTTTTTGGGAAATGAGATTAAAGGTTTTTATTTTAGTTTTTTTGGTTGGAAATGCTTTAGTTGTGTTTTTATTCAAATGTAAAATGCTTCCAAACTGGACTGTACTTTGCCAAAGCAATGTGTTCGTACTGTAATAACATTACAGTATGAGCTTTCTTAGACTAAATATGGGTTCAGTTATTGCTGTCATATTGGTCAGTAGTAAGAAATTGCAAAATGCCATGTATTTGTATTCGTATTTTCTTTTTTAAGTGTATAAGATGATTCAGCAGAGCAGCAGACGGCAGCATGCATGTAACGCAGATCAAGAGTTGGACTCATTTCATTTTGGATGTCTTCAGAATCACCGAGCTTGATCGGTGTGGGCAACTGATGATGTTTAGGAAAAGTTTTTTTTTGAGATTAGAAAAATAAACTCTTAGTAAATAAACTGTCACCAATGTTAAAAATGTGTCTCTGTGTAACAACTGTCACAGCTGCTGGGTGAGGAACGGTTTCAGGACATCGAGAAGATCAAGACGATCGGCAGCACCTACATGGCCGTGTCCGGTCTGTCACCTGAGAAACAGGTGAGGTCCTCTCTGGTGTCGTTAACACTGGCATCAGTCCAGCTGATTGATTTTAACCTGCATGCAGCAGCAGGTGAGTGGGAGCATCAAGAACTGGAGATTTGCATTGTTTTCAATAGATCTGAGTTCTTGGTTCTTTAAATATCTCAATGGTGTAATTTATGCTTGTCTATTAAGGTATTACGGCCAGTGAAGGATTTGATTGATTGGTGGGTTATCATCCAACACCAGGCAGACATGTTGCACATTAACAGTACATTTATTAAATAGCAGAGGTTATCTTGTTTACAATCTATCATTCATTTTGCAAAATAAGACAACAGGGAAAGATTTGCACAGGAAAGAGTTAGCAGAAGATTACAAACCATTCTTTACCAGATGTCATTGGAATCAGCATTGGAAACATGTAGCAGGAAACAGCAGTTTTCTACTTCAATCACATGCTGCCGTCCGGCCGGTCCTGACATTCAGCTGACTCAGACTCTGTCCTCTGCCGTCCACAGCAATGTGAAGATAAATGGGGTCACCTGTGCGCGCTGGCCGACTTTGCCATCGCCCTCAACGAGAGCATCCAGGAGATCAACAAACACTCCTTCAACAACTTTGAGCTGAGGATCGGTAAGAGCTCTTTGTCTTTCAGAGAACTGATTCGTTCTTCTTTAATCCGTTTTCTTTTAATCATGTACATGTTTTATTCCTCCTATTTTTCCCTTTTTGTCCCACTCTTTTGTCTTCTTCCACCTCCTCCTCATCTCTTCTGTTTTTCCTTCATTTTTATCCCCATCTTATTCTTTAATTTTTTCTTAATCCTATGATGAAGGGTGCCAGATGTTTCTCTAAAGGCTGGAACTAATGATTATTGTCATTACTGATCAATCCATAGTTTTCTTTGGGAACTTTTTTGACCTTAGAAAGACTTAAGGATGAATACGTAATCAAAGCTCAAAGTGACGTTTTGAGATTTTTTGTTTCATCTTAATCCAAAGATTTTCACTTTACATTTAGATCAGTGGTTCCCAACCTATGGCCAGGGGCCCACTGGTGGGCCGCAAAGGTATTGCAAGTGGGCCGACAAATCATTTGCAAAACAGAACAATATTGGTGAAAAGATCTAATTATATATTAAAAAAAACTATGACTGATGTTTGAAAAACAAAATGATCGTTAAAAACATACAAAATGTTGAATAACTCCTTTGATTGTTTTTTTTTCTCTTATTAAAGCCCATCACTGTGATAAGCCCAGAATAGAACCTCTTATGTTGTTGCAGCCGGACCACATGGTACACACTGAAAGATCACATCCCTGGCAACATAGATACCTGGTTAGAAACAGGAAGAATACAAAGGAAAGAGTCGAGAGACAGATGGTGAATCAACAAGTGATCTGAGTGAACTGAGTTTCACCTGCTTCAGGTTCGATCCTGAACGGTCGTCTTTATCGTTATTGTTGTGGGGTTGAACGTGGAACGCCAACAATTTTGAGATTTTCAAGTTGGCCAAGAGTTGGAAAAGGTTGGGAACCATTGACTTAGATACAACAGAGAAAATCAGCATTTCCTCACGTTTGAGAAACAGAATGTTTTGCATTGTTCTTTAAAAAATTCTATAAAATTATTGATGGTTAAGTAGTGGTTCAAACTATTTAACCCTTACTTAACCACTCACATTGATTTGCAGCATGTTTTCATGTTTCCCCAGTCACATGGAAGATGCAGGCACAGTGTTGATGTCAGATAGTTTCTGCACTGTAGCTAAAGATGCATTCAGTCCTTCAGAGTACATAAAAGCATCCCACATCTGCTGTACCCAAGTCAAACGGTACCAGCCTGTGTCACTATGGCAACCAGTGCCAATGATTTTCCTCGTCTTAACATGAAGAACAAGTTTATCTTCAGGAACAAGTGATGAATTCAGTTGCAAGAAATAAGAAATAAAAAGGACAGTGTGATCAAAGTGACTCTGTCACCTTCAGGGTCTGACAGTCGACAGGCCTTTTCACAGCAGGGAAATCACAGGGCCCTGAACCTGAACCTACAGCAACGAAATGGAATTCAGCCTTCATCCGTTTTTATTCTTTACACCTGTTTCTTCTTGACTTTGACATGTCAGAATATCTGCAGTGAAAAAGGTCAATCAAAGAGCAACTGAAGGAATTAAGTTGTCTTTTTAAATCTGTTGAAATGGAAATGTATCGCGGGACCAGATTGTTTTTATTTTTTTATTTTAATGACATATGGAAGTTTCTGGTTATAACAAGAGACCAGTTCCTCGTGTTATAACCAGAAAAGTATCTTCTTTAACGCAATAGGTTGGCATTGTGTAACAACGAGTCACTTGTTTGCCTTTGGAAGGTATGGCTCACGGCTCGGTGGTGGCGGGTGTGATCGGTGCCAAGAAGCCGCAGTACGACATATGGGGGAAGACGGTGAACCTGGCGAGCCGGATGGACAGCACGGGCGTGAGCGGCAAGATCCAGGTGCCCGAGGAGACCTACCTGATCCTGAAGGAGCGCGGCTTTGCCTTCGAGTACCGCGGCGAGATCTACGTGAAGGGCATCAGCGAGCAGGAGGGCAAGATCCGAACGCACTTCTTGCTCGGCCGGGTGCAGCCCAACCCGCTCATCCTGCAGCCGCGCAAAATCACCGGCCAGTACTCGCTGGCGGCCGTGGTGCTCGGCCTGGTGCAGTCTCTCAACCGGCAGAAGCAAAAGCAGATCCTCAACGAGAACAACAACTCGGGCATCATGAAGGGCCACCACCACTACAACCGGAGGACGTTGTTAGCGCCCGGTGGCTCCGAGGTGGGAGGGGGGCATCACGTCGAAGCCGCTGATAAGACTGAGCTGTCCTGAAGAGCAGACTGGAGTTTAAGTTCCACGCAGATTTGTCAGAGGCAGAGACGCTCTTCAGGCAAAAATAATCCCAGTGGTTGAGTTAGACCTCAGAGGGTGCAGCTAAAGAACAGTGGTCATGTGAGGATACAGTAACAGTAGAAAGTTCTTCAGGAGTCATAACAACCCAAAATGTAACCTGGTTCCAGATCTCTGACTCGCTGCAGATTCACCAACTGTTGTGCTGTATTCTCAGTTGGAAAAGCAACTGACCAATCAGAGCTTTGCAGCTAAGATCAGTAATTGGGACATCAACTTTCTGTACCAGAACCTGAAAGAGTCTGGATGAGGTTAAAGGAGTTTGTGTCGACTCACAGTGGCACCAATGCGATGAATACGTTCAACACTACTTGTTGGCGCACGATGGAATCCGTTACTAGTTTCAACAAATCTCTTTAAACTCTAATTATGGCTTGTGTATATCTGGAGTATCTTGCTCATACATGGGTTGTGAGTATCGCTTAGAACGTCAGGAAATGATCTCATGTTGCAAATTGGAAATTTGGTGAATCAACCCCTGAGTGTTAAACAAGCAGATTGGTTGTTTTAATTCCTGTCATGAGGTGAGCACAAGAACCCAGCCTGAAAACTTTATCTGCAAACCAGAGAAGTATGTTCCAGCTTTAAAGGTACCCTGTGGAGTTTTTGTCCACTAGCAGCATTATGGAGGAATGTTTTCACATGTGGGTTCCCGTTTTGTTTGGTCTGGTGATACACATTTCTGCCAAGCGTTTCACACTATTCCACTGACCTTCAGGTGGCGGTAACACACCAGAAAACTCAGCGATGCACCAGCAAAGGCAGGGAAAAGGAAGACTGCCCGTTATAATATCCATGGATGTAAAGAATGCAGGTGTCAGACTTAAGAAAAATTGGTTTTATGAGAAAGGAAATGCACACAGCAAGTTCATTAGACCTCAAGGATACACACAATGAATGTAAACAGAAACTGTGTTTACAAGAAAACTCCACAGGGCCCCTTTAAGTGAAGGTGGGATATCTGGGGGAAAAAAAAACATGCTACATACTTATTTTAGACGGGTTGGACGCTACTACCTGAACATTATGAGGTTAATCAGTGGGTTAGCTTCGCTGAGCTAACAAGTTCAAATGCGAGCTTTCTAGGTAAGCTAGTAAATTAGCCTGCTGACCTTTCAACATCATGAATATCAGGTAAGAATGAATGACTTGACTTGCAAAAATTGCTTTGAAAAAAAGTTCCCTTGGCTCCTCCCACTGATGTTTAACTCAGCCAATGAGATTACTTCTGCCTCGTGAATCAGCTCCGCTTCCGATGAATGTTTGTAGAGCTGAAACTCCACTTTGTTCCTGAAGCAGGAGGAGGTGGTGGTGGTGATGGTGGGGGAGGGAGGGAGGGAGGGACTGGACGGGACCGCCGTGTTCTGTTTTGATCCACCCTCATCTGTTCGATGTCTGTTCGCCCTCGGACTGTCCGACGTTCCTCCTGTCGTTTCCACTTCCCCTTTTTATGTCGCCCGGCCACCGACTCATCCTCGCCCCCGAAACCCAGAAACCCTGTCCCGCTCTGACCCTCGCCCGGTGTCGATGTTTCTTTTTTGTATTTCTTTTATATATGACAACACAATAAAAAGGGGTCTAATTTTTTATATAAGCTGGTTGTCTTTATTTTGTCTCATTTTGATAGTGGAAAGGATTCAAATGATTTGCAGGACTTGTGATAAAACAATTGGGACCAGGAGCCAGAAGCCTGTGGGAATCAACAAATGAAACTCCAAGTATTAGGATGCTGTAAATGATAATGTAAGACAAATACATCAGTAATTAGAGGGGCATAGACTTCCACCAAGACCAATGTCTAACAACATACACCAGACTCCAGAGAAAAAAATGCAAATTCATAGTAAATGATCCGGATCTGCCCCAAAGTTAAATGGGTTTGTCACTGGCTCATCCCCCATCCCTCCACCAAGTTCGGTGTAAAACGGTTCAGTACTTTCTGCGTAATCCTGCTGACAAACCAACAGACACGGGTGAAAACACAAACTCCTTGGTGTAGGTAATTACTGATGGAGCTGTTGGGTCGTTGCAGCAGCAAAGATGGGTGTTGGTGAACATAAAGGCACTTACAGGTGTATTTACAGCAGCCAACTGGGCGACATCACCCAACAGTGTCGCTCTGCAACACACCTGTACATCACTGCAGCGAGGTGACGAGTTAAACTACTAGAAGTCAGCAAAAACGCGTTTTTCTACGGTTGCTAAGTTACGACTCTTTGGGTGACACGTTCCTTCATCTCCATGAACACACACTGTAGTTTATTTTCACTCAGTCCCACACACACTGGTCCTGCTGCCCCAAATCCTCACTAGAGCACCAAATGTGGATTAATCCGCTGCTGAAAATAGTCCCCAACAAATACACCATTTCCTCCTGTTTGAGTAACGTTTGACTGAAAAATGCAGAAACCAGCTGGTTTAGAAAATGTCTGAGCCTTTAAAAAAAAATAAAAAATAAAAAAGTGATAATATATTTGTGTGTAATTCTTAAAGAGTCACGTCATCAGTCAGAATCAATGGGCTTAAAGCTGTGAGTCGCAGACAGGGTAGAGCAGTCAGAAAGTGTTGAGAGACAGGTTTTGACATTATGCGTTGTTACAGGTATAAATTAGAAATTTACAGCAGCTAAAAGAAAAAGCTCCTGATGAAAAAAATGCATCTTAGACTAATGTTTCTTTTTGTTGAGGTTCTGGAGAGTTCTCACTATTCTGGGGCTTTTTGAGATGGATGTTAAATAAGAAATTGAAATGAGATTGAAATTTACCGAGGTTGATTTACTGGGAGATGCATCATGGCAGTGGGTGGTAAGTAAGGCCAAATTTTTATTACATTTTTAGACAAACTATTTCAAACAGAGAAGGCTGAGGCGTTCACTGCTGTTGATTTTCACGTTGATGCAGAAAAGATTAAATGAAAACTTTAAGCGGAGGAAGAACTCTGTCGTCTTCTTCTTCTTCTTCTTGAAAAGGTTTTGATGAATCACATCGTCGGACGAGCGTGAAGAAATGAAAGCGGGCACCTGCTGGATGATCCCAAACCATCTGGACTCTGACTGACCGAGCAGATGATTGATTATCTGTATCAGACCTGATCATCTGTTCTGTTCAGCTGCAGACATGATGCATAACTGTTCTCACTGAGGAGTTTGAATTCACATACAATTCCACCAGTAATTTAGTTTCATTTAGTTTGTAAAGTGTAAATAAGTTGGTCAACTCTTCTATTTTCCATGAGCTTAATCGTATTAACATGTCAAACCACTGATCAGACATTAGATGCCTCAAAGCTTTTACCTTTGTTATTGAATTGAACTAAGGAGAACAGTGTGAAAAGCCGGTGGATATTTGGTGTGTGAGAGACGACTAACAAGCTGCCTGACAGCTGTTTTTATCACGTTACAGAGATTACAGAGTTACAGAGCTAATACACTGAGAAAGATTTATGCAAATTAGGAAAAAATGTCTCCTCAGATTCCAAAAAGGAGTCAGGGCATCAAAAATATAAATGAAAAGTGAACGTTTCAGTCACACAAACACTGTCAGAAACACTCAATCGGGTAGCAACAGGTGGTGAGAGAGAGAAGCTGTTTTCAATCAACTCGTTCACTCAGGTGTGGTCACAGGAATACAAGGACATCCGAGTGGATGTCGCAACAGAAGCTGCTTTTTAAAAAGGTGTAAAGTCTTCAGTTTTGATGTACAACTATTAGATCTCAAGTTTGTTTCATATGAGAATCTGTGAACTCTAAACTAATGAGGAATTTCAATCTGATCTACGTTGAGAAAGGAGCAGAGTCTGCAGGTTTTACTGCTCATCACGTTAATCAAGCTCGAGTGAAACAAATTACTTCTCAAGCGTCCCAAAAACAAACAGTTGAAACGGTTATCACAGCAGTGAATTATCTCCAGTGAAGAGATGGGGGCAGGAGATGTTTTTATATAAATTTCCAACATTTTGAGTGTTTGTTTACTTATATTTATTTAGGTTGTGGAACCTGAAGGAGGAATCTGATAAAAAAAATTCTCTATCATCAATCTGTCGAGGATATCCGAATTTGAGGAGGACACATTCAGTTTATGCAGACTATAGAGTGTTGAGTTTGAGATACTTTAAAACTGACCAACAAATTGAAAATGTCAGCATCCAGACAACAGTACTGCAGAGAAAGCAGAGAGAGGATCAGCTGATGTTTGTCTAAACTCAAAAAGTGCTCAAAAAAATCCCTGACAGACAAGCAGGTCTGGCATCAGTAATGTTGTAGGTTTTGAATAATAATGAGAAAAAACTAGAAAATGTTCTAATGTTTCCAGCGATGGATTATCTCTGATTTTCATTCCTGCAGCTTCTGAAGGAGGAAACTGATGCCTGAAATCTTCTACAGTGATTACAAACAGAAGCCAAGCTGGCAATGAGTAAAGAAAAACAAAAAACATGACATCACTATCAATCTGTCGAGGGTTTGTGTTTGTGCAGACGTGCTGTAAGAACTCAACCCTCACGCAGTGTGTGGAAACCTCCACCAGATGGCAGCAGACACCCAGTCAGACACCGAGGAGGGCTTCAGCCTGAGAGGCGCAGAGAGAGATTTGGTTGATGTTTCTGAAGCTGTAGGAACAGTTCATCCCACCTGTTGTTATCGATCCGTGACCTCTGACCTCTTCATGACCGGTCACATATGAGGGACTTAACGACTGTGGTTGAGAAGATCAACAATTCAATAATGTTGAATCAATCAATTTGTTCAGACTTCCTGAAAAGATGGAAACCAGGAAACTGGTCGGGACATGACAGTAAATTTACCTACTTACAATAAAAAAACATTTATACATAAAAAATGTGGAAATGTATGTTTTTCCTAATGGCCCTGAAACTGAAAATAGTTTTTCTACAAACTAAGGAACCAATTAAAGCATTTGGTGTTTTTGATCACTCTAACTGCAGGTTGAAACAGTGCATAGCATGATTGCAGAGTAGCTCCACTAGGCAAATACACACCTTTAAAGCTTCATTTAATGACTTATGACCACTAGGGGTCAGTAGAGAAACAACAACCCATCGAAAAAACAGCCATGCTCACAGGTTGTGTGATGTCCCAGGACCAAGCCAGACTTTTTGTCATGCCAAAGTATTGAAACAGAATTGGCTAATAGGAATATTAAGAAGAGGTGGAAGCTTTGAACCATTATTTTGAAGGGCCACCAGGAGACATTTTTGTGTCATTCGTACAAGAAAGGAAAGACGGAGAAATGTTTTCATCACATCTACTGGATGCAGAACAACATGATCATTCAGAGTCATGTTCGTCTGAACCTGACGAATTTCAGTCCAATGCTCACTCTTCATGTTAAACAGCAACCACTCATCAAACAGGACGCTGACAGTGGACAATAGTGCAAAATTACATTTTTAAAGCTCCATATCTTCTTCTTCTGTGTTTTATTTGAAGTGTTGATCCATAAGAAGATATATTTGTGCTTTTAAGAACCAAAAACCATCTCAGTGTAGTTTTACATCTCCTCTCTCAGGCTTCTCTCCGGAGCTCTAGTAACAACAGGTCAGTGAGCCAATCAGAAGAGAGGACGCTCTCTTCAATTGGCTGACTGTTTTCTGAGTGATCTATTAAAAATATAGCAGGTTTCAGGTAAACAGTCAGAGAAACCAAATCCTGCAAGGTAGGATGGTGGGTCCCGGTTGTGACATCACCAAGTTCCAGAAGTCCTCACAGCTGGTTTTAAGGCTCAGTTTCTGAATACAGGCTGGCCTAAGTTTGCAAAATCTCTGGGTCGTATCTGCGGGCTAGGTGCAGGTTACTTCCTGTCTTCAGCTGTGTCACTTCCTGCTACTTGATATTTCCACCACTTTTTCGTTGTTTCTTTCCATCACTGTTGCTCATTCTCTCCTCCAGCTTTCAACAAACAAATTCAGTCTCAACACACAAACACTGATAAAGTCAAATGAATTAGATTTATTTTCATTTTATTGCTGGAAAAGTTGCAAATCTCAGTTTAAAATTTCCTCCCACTCGCCCGCTCTGCCTCAAATGGCTGTTCCCGAGCAGAGACATCACTGATGAATAAATCAGTAAATCAAACTGAACGACTCCCGTCACCACGACGGCGACAAACACAAACGCCATGTGTCCAGGAGAGATGGATTAGTGTTTCTCTCGCTTCCCTCCCCTTGTATGGATTTTCTGTTGGACATGAAGGAGGAAGAAGAGGAGGAGGAGGAGGAAACGACAGGAGAGGCAGAGATGTGGTGTGGAATGGAGTTGCCATGGCGACCATCGGCATGCTGGGGGTTGCGGTGTGTTATAACTGTGACTACGGGTGTGTTTGTGTGTGTCTGCTCGCAGATGAAGACAAGTTTGTTGTATTTTTCTGATGTTGGACAGAGCTGTGCAGCAGCTTCACTGCCTCATCATCAAAAATACAGCTGTGCTACAGATGTTTTGACGGCCCTGCACACTCACACAGGTGTGTCTTTTCCATCCAAACAGGTGGAACAAAGGTAATACTACAGTCAGAGAGACGTCAGTCATTAAACACCCGGTGACTGTGGATCCATGAGTGTATGAGGCCTCTACAGAATGAATTAGTCTCTGAGAACAGTGGCTCCCGACCTGTGGGCGGCGCTCCGCTGCAAAACACTGGCAAATGCAAAAAACATCTTCACCAATTTAAAAACACACGCGCTGCAAATGCTGACAACACAACAGAAATGTTTCCAGAGGACACTAAATGTGATGAGGGAAGTTCACCTGGTAGAGCATGTACCATGGAGGCGTTGTCGTTACCGCAGCAACCTGGGTTTGAGTCCGACCTGTGGCCCTTTGTTACAAGTCATCCCCTCTCTCTCTCTCTCTCTCTCTCTCTCTCTCTCTCTCCCTCCCTCTCGCTGTCGATATCGGAATAAAGGCAAAAAATTCCCCCCAAAAATTACCTTTTTTTTTTTAAGTCGTGAACGGGGCTGGGACACACTTACATGGCTGTATTATAAAACATCCATGCCAACTTGTTCAATGCTTTTAACTTCAAAAGTCACAAAGCATTGAACAGCAAGTGTCGCGGTCAGGTTCATCAGACTCTCCTCTGCTGCTGCTCTCAGGACAACACACATTTTTTTATCCCACTAGTGTTAATGAATGAGGATGATCACAGACTCACTGAGCTGCAGTGTAAAATATTGTTTCACCAACACACCACATACCCTGTTTTCTCTTTACTGCCACACACACACACACACACACACACATAAGCACAGCCTGTGGCATCGCAGCTGAGTGCAGCTTGTTACCTCAGAGCTGGAGCCTGTTGTCTGGATCAAATGAAGCAGCCAGGTTCAAACAGAGTCCAGAGCCTTTATTCACAGCTTCACATCAACACTGCATCTTCACCTCACAACCAACAAGATATAAAAAAAAAAAAAAAAGAGTTCATCTTCAGGTTCTGGGTACAGAGATACAACTGACATGGGAGACGGTGGGGCCCTCGCTGGGCAGCCATTGAGGGTCCCCGCCGAAACAAACGTGTTCATGTAGAAACAACATTCTCGACACTTGAGCTAAGAGCCGCTCTCTGCTTCTGTCTGTGATGACGGATAAAAATACTCAAGTCAAACCACCAATTTCTGAAGCTGCTTGAATATGAATTAGACGTCACCTTCGCCATGGCAACCGCCTCCTTCCCGCCGGCAGTTGACCACAAAAGAGTCGACTTGCCATCTGGGCCAACAGGCGGAGAGAGGAGGGTGCGCACACACACATACACGTACACACAGAAAACAATACACATGGAACACATGCTGTCACAGAGAAGCTCATACATGCATGAAAAGCAAATACACAACTCAGAGATACAAAAACTATGGTGAGCAAATTTCAAGCCTCCGTGACTTGGAAGGTGGAAAAACACATCTACAAATTTCAGTGCTACTTGCATGAATTAAGACGTGGTTGTCAGTGCACAGGATTTACCATGTAAAGCTCCATATCTTCTTCTTCTGTGTTTTATTTGAAGTGTTGATCCATAAGAAGATATATTTGTGGTTTTAAGAACCAAAACCCATCTCAGTGTAGTTTAACCTCTCCTCTCTCAGGCTTCTCTCTGGAGCTCTAGTAACAACAGGTCAGAATAGAGGATGCTCTCTTCTGATTGGCTGCCTGTTTTCTGAGTGATCTATTTAAAATATAGCAGATTTCAGGTAAAAACTCAGAGAAACCAAATCCTGCAAGGTTGGATGGTGGGTCCAGGTGGGTGGGGCTTAAGGCGTGGCTGAGAGTAGTGACTGCTTTGTTGTGACATCACAAAGTTCCAGAAGTCCTGATGGCTGGTTTTAAGGCTCAGTGTCTGAATACAGGCTGTGTGCATTTCTCTGTGGACTGAGGCTTTGATACTTTCACAGTATTAATATAGAAGCTAGACCTGATCTATAATCAAACAACACATGGACATCTACCTTTAGACTATATGGGACCTTTAAACACACCAGCACCATCATTTGGATGTGTTGCAGTATGAAGAGCACATAGTGAGAGAACAGGGACAGACTCCATTTGATTTCTCATTTCATCATTGCAACAAAGATAAAACCACTTGCTGTCACCACTAACCCTAACCTTTAGTGTTGTCTGCCTGTTTTCGAGTTTTGTTTGTTTTGGGTTCTTTTACATTAAATTTGTCTTTCTGTTTATCTGGCTCTGTTTTTAAAAGTCTACTGTTAATTATAAAAGAATGATTTCCTGATGCGGTTAACCTTTTATACAGAACAATTTTAACTGTTTGTACATTGTGTTTTGTGGCATTTTTAACTACATGAATAGACCATTATTTATAATGTATGTATTTATGATTTAATCTAAAACTGAGTCCTACAAAACAGGAATCTTTTACAAATGTAATTTTTAAATGAAATTGAAGATGAAACCTGTCCACTGTACCCGGATCAGTCATGTGATCATGTCGTCACATCTAGAGAGAGATGGTTTCTGTCAGTAGTCATGGTGGCTGCTCTTTGTGTTTACTCCATGTCCATCTACTTCAGGGATGGAGATGGTGGTGGTGTGTTTGTGAGGGGGGGGTCACTGACTAACCTTGGTGACTGACACAAACACACATGTCCCCCCCCACCCCCCACCCCCCACCCCCCTCCTTCGTCTCCCCCTTGGAGACTAGGCGCCCTACATTCAACCATCAAGCCCACTGTTACATAAAACCGCCGCCGCCACACAAGCAGGCTTGCTGCCTGTTGCTAGGCAACAAGCCCTGGAGTCCCATCGTCGAGTCTTGCTGGGCCGTGGCTGTACCTGAAAGTGCTCAAATGGGTCAGCGAGGACAAAGGGAAAGAGACAAACCAGGCAAACGGAAAAAAAAGAAAGAAAGAGAGAGAGAAAAAAGCACATTAAAGCACGTCTGTGCAGGTCTGCACTCAGCATAATGTGCATAATGAGGTTTGTGAGTCCAGGAGGACGAGACGAGGAGAAAGCAAAGGAGCAGGGTCTGCAGACGAACAATAGGCAGAGACGAGCGTCTGCAAAATGAGACAACAGCTGATCTGTCTGAAGAGGTGGAAGAGAGGCTGAAGGCAGACCATCTTCTAAGAGATGATGGTGGGTGCTTCATACAATCTTATACCTGAAACATTTAGTTGTTGTGAAACATCTGCATCTCTTATGTTTATTTGTTCATTGTTCATGAAGGTGTGTCTCTTCGTAGCCGTCAAAAACTGAAGGCTGAACCCAACTGAGACAGCCTGGTCTTACCAGGAGTTTCGCTTCGCGACACCGACTGTTCCGGCCCTTACTGTTGTGTCACTAAGCACAGTTTCTGTCGCCTAGCAACCTTCACAACATGTAACTTGTTTTCACAAAAACTTGAGGTTTTAAGGCCCTTGGTTTTAACAGTTGTACCGTTAGCTGTTGAACTGAAACACAACATTTACATTTAACAGTGTAATCCTCAGGCTCTCTGTCACAGTTGTTTGCTGCCATATTATTTTCATTACTGGCGTGCAAGGAATCTTGGGATAGGCTGCGCCCAACCTAGGGCTCAGGTAAAGAACTTGAAGGAGCCTTTGAAGGAGCCTTCAAAATGGGAGAGTCTAGTCATACTTTTCCCTTTGCTACTGTCATAATTACTATGACCACCAGATGTCGCCTAGCAACAAAACGTAACTACGGGTCATAATAACCTGCTGCACAAACGACCGAGGAGGACAGCTTGAAACCTAGAAAATTGGCACTTTCTACCTTTCACAGTTTATCTTTCCTTCAACAGAATCAGGAAATAATTTCAGATTTGTTTTTATTGAATTGGTGGAAAGAAAATAAGAAAAAAATAACAGACTGCTTCCTGTCGAGCAGACCCTCATGTTGGATCTCTTACCTCCCGCTCACCAGCAGATCTCTACACTGCCTCTGAATTATTCACCACTCCCTCATCAATGTTTGATTCCACATTTTACGACTGGCTGTCCACGCACGGCTCCCGCTCATGATACACTCCCTGTAAATGTACACAGCCCCTAACGCACCGAGTCCCAGGCTGAGATTATCATCAGCAGCAGCAGCAGCAGCGGGGGGGGGGGGCTGGAGACAGGTGTGTACCTGTGGAGTGCTGAGCTGATTGGTTTGATTGGTTTCTGCTGTGATTTCCTTCATGAGTGTGAAGTGTGAAGGAGCCCGGCAGGTGTGAAATCACTTATTTGTAACCTTGCATCACTTATTTTGTTTCCTTGAGGTAGTAATATTTAGGCAATAATTATTTCATTTATTGACACTGATCCACACATGCAGGTTTATTTATTCATTGACAGCTTATTATTTGACATTTTCTCCGCAGCACGTTCTTAATTCCAGGACTCTCAGTGTTTCTATCTAATTGTTTTTATGCTCATTCAGTCCAATCACCAAAAATCTGGAAAAAAACAAACAGAAATATTGCAAAAAACATTTTTCATGCTCAGCTGGAAGTATCAGTAAAATGCGGTA
Source organism: Seriola aureovittata (assembly GCF_021018895.1). Classification (NCBI taxonomy): domain Eukaryota; kingdom Metazoa; phylum Chordata; class Actinopteri; order Carangiformes; family Carangidae; genus Seriola; species Seriola aureovittata. Next base: position 2,930,572 of record NC_079375.1, read on the forward strand.
CGAGTACAAAGAAACCAGACTTAGTGAATGAATCACGACGTAGGTGAAGTGTGTCACTGAGGCTCCTGCTCCACTGAAGCCATGAAAACATCAGATCTGTGTGGAGCGACGAGGAGGTCGTGATCTTCCTCGCGTTAAGACATGAAACAGTCATATATCCATCATGGCTGCCACATGTTCTTCCACCAATCATTTATCTCCATGAGCCGAGTCCTGACGTTAACATGGATGAAAGTGGACTTTCATTTGCGCATTTGGCATTTTTCTGGACGTTCACTTCCAGTTCCTGCTGCAGTTCGACAAAAACCTTGACTAACGAGAGAAAACCAGACCACGTGTTGTTTTTGGATCAAGGCTGTAGAAGTTGTTTTTTTCACATGGTTGGACTTGTCTTGGTCTGGTGGGTGTTTTGACTTGGATTTGTATTGGACAGAGCAGTCTCGCCTACAGTCGTTTTTTTTTTTTTTTTTGGCCTTTCCTGCCCAGTGTCCCTGGCTGCTCTCGTAGCATCCTGGAGCTCTGCTGCTGCTCATCCTTCACTTCTTCTTCTCTTCCATAGTGAGCCTTCAGAATCACTATCAACGTTTTCACATATGAAGAATTTGCTTTGGAGTTTTGGTGCAAAACAATAAACACAGAAGAAGCAAAAATATAAAGAAAGATAAAGCAAAGCAAGTACTTCAGGTCAAATAATAATATACATGATATTATATTGTAAAAAATGTCTGACAATGCAAATGTAATCTGATGGCAAGTAGTTAGCGTGCAGGACATACTGTACTTTGTTTTTCCTTTATTATCTTTATTATCAGGGAAACACCCCCCCCCCATTTGTTTACATCCCTCAATGCAAAGTTTGACAGTGAGAAATGTGTTTTGATGCAGAGGAAGACGAGTAAATTGATGCATTCTGAACTGAAGTTTTTGTACTGGAGCGTCAATATTTCACAGGAAGAAAAGTGAGGTCGAACTGAAGAAATGGGATGCACTTACTGTCATGAAAAAGCTTTTCAAACTGTTGCAATCTAACATGGATACCTACAATGGAAAATATTAAAAACAGCGATTCTACATTTTCTGTTTCCATCAGAAAAATGTGACTCAGGATAGTTTTGAGCTGCTGTGTAAACACAGATTTGAGTTTCAGATGTCATCCTGCGTGGAGAGATTTGAAAATTTTACTGTAAGAGGTTTACCTGAGACGACTTCCTGTCTCCCTCTCCTGCTGTCCTCCCTCTCTGACAGACAAAAAAAACAACACAGCAACCTTGTTAATTTCACACCGAAAATAAACCTCCACTTAAGATTTCTTGACAGCAGTCCCACCACAGCCTATCATCATACCACTCAACTTGAAAAGCGCTGAAAATAGTTCCACTCTATGAATTTCTGTCACTTCTCAGCCTATAAACCTCTTAAACAGAAGCAGCCGGAGACAAATAGCACCCTCCATCCCAGGAGAGACACTCGAGGGAGAATTTGTGAATCTAGGACAGTCGATAGCGCTCCGCTTGACTGACGCGGCCAATTGTATGGCAATCTGCTGTAATCACTGAGCTTAACTATCTATAATTCAGGAGAGTGAGGGCCGGATGATTCAAAGGACAGGCAGACTTTATGTAAAGCAGGAAATAATTCATCAGATGCCTGTTGAGAGTCCTGCTTGATAGGGAGCATCTGAAAATGGTGTACAGCAACAGAGAAGCTAAACCTGGAGGAAAGGATGCGCCATGGTAGAATTAGAAACTTAAAGGTCCCATATAGTCTAAAGGTAGATGTCAATGTGTTTGATTATAGATCAGGTCTAGGTTCTATATTAATACTGTGAAAGTATCAAAGCCTCAGTCCACAGAGAAATGCACACAGCCTGTATTCAGAAACTGAGCCTTAAAACCAGCCGTCAGGACTTCTGGAACTCTGTGATGTTGCAACAAAGTTCCAGAAGTCACTGCTCTCAGCCACGCCCCAAGCCCCGCCCACCTGGACCCACCATTCAACCTTGCAGGATTTGGTTTCTCTGAGGGTTTACCTGAAATGCTATATTTTTATTGGATCACTCAGAAAACACTCAGCCAATCAGAACATTTTCTGTTTATAATTTCATTATAAACTTTGTGGTTTTGGACTCTTGGCTGGACGGGACAAGACATTTGAAGAGGTGGACTTGGGTTCAGTGAAACTGTGATGATTTTTACTGACTAACCATGACTGTCCATCTCACAAGAAAAACAACCAGATTGGCCATTTGTTCAACTGCCAAACTTTTCAAATGTTTTTTTTTTTGACAACATTCCTAAAATTTAACCAAGTAGTTTCTTTAAAAAGTCATGTAGACTTTCTTGGAAATTAGCTCTTTTAATTCCCCTAACCCTAATGGGATGGGATGGTGTGGATGGAAATACAATACATGTCATGGTTTGCAATGGCAGACACTTTTTGTTAGTTTTTAGTTTTTTGCGCTTCCTGTTTGATTTTGTAATTGGTTTCCATGTGTGTCAGTGTTTTTGCTTCCTGTCTTGGTCCTGTGTCTGTGATTGTCTGCCCCGCCCTAATGTGTTTCACCTGTGTTCAATCAATCCTTGTCTATATAGTCCTTGTGCTTCCCTTTGTCTGTGCTGGTTCGTCTTTTTAGTTCAGGGTTTGTTCACGTCTGTTCATGTCTAATTTTTGGTTAAATAAACCTGCCTGCACCGTCTCCCAAGAGTTGACTGCATTTGGGTCCTACTTACCTTGCAAAACCTGACAATACAATGGGGAAAACTAACTGACCTGGACAAAATACATATCTGAACTAAAATAAATTCAAATTTGTAATGCTGAAAGGTTGTTGTTATATCAGTCTCATCATAGTTTTAGTCATCTGACTTAACAATAAATCCACTTTTTGCCATAAACAAATGAAACTGTGGGGCATGTCCTGACCTCTTCTGCTTATAATTTGAAATCTTGGCTCAAATAACATAATGTTAAGTTATTGTCTTTTGTCAAAGTAACATATAGTGTCCTTTGCTAATAAGAAAATCAGTTTGAGTTGTCAAACTTTAGTAAAGAACATAATGATGGTTTGACATTTGTAAAACGCATCAATCTTGGGTTTATTAAATAAAACTCTTAAGTATAGCTATAAGTGGATGATTTTTGTTGTTATGGTTTTTATGAGCCTTTTCTTCATTATTACAGTAAATAAGACATGTTGCACATTTTTGCTTCAAAAATGCTTTGCAGAAACAAAAACCTGCATCACTTAAATATTTATTCCATTAATTATTGCGATTTCTGCTCCCCGGCCTTGATACTACTGGTTATAGGAATATATAAACTACCTTCCTGTTGCTCAAACATTCCTCTTGCTGCTGAGCCTGAATGTTGAAGAAAACAGACATTCAGGCAGTGATTCACTGTAACTTACTGTAGCTGCGACAGTGAAAAGAGTCGGTCCTCCTCAGGTTCGCAGTTAAACGGTAACTCAGGAGAGGACTTTTCATTTAACAACAGCGACACAAACCTTAAACCTTCCAGCGGTGTGGCATTTGAGGAAACAGGTTTCTGCTTGTCTGATCTGTCCGTCGTGTCTTTACAGCACAAATCAGGAACCACTTAGCCCTCGTATCGATTCACTCCACTTAAAAACACAACAGCACCCAGAGCACGGCTGACACTCGCTCCGATCTGAGATAAGATACAATAAAATGAACTTTATTGATCCCTGAGGCGAGAGTGTGTCAGGGCAGCAGACCTGAAGCAAAGGGTATAAATAAGAATCAAATGTGAAAAAGTCCACAGCACAGAGCTCAGAGAAGAATAAGCTCTAAGTACATTAAAGCTAAAGCTGACATGAATTCAGCCTTTATGAATAAGTGTTGAACGGATACTGACACAGACTGAAATCCAGAGCTAAAACAGTAATGATGAAAAGATGAAGAGGAAACTTAACCATTTGCTTTACATTGGTAAAATATCACTGAACTTCATTACACAAAATAAAAGCTCAGTCTGTCAGCCTGCTGTCATGTCACTCCTCCAATATGGGGACATGAGCAGCATCTATTACTAGTTTAACTTTGATGCAGCAGAAAGTTCACATCTGCTAATAAAGCAGATTTTTTTTTTTTTTTTTTTTTTTACAAGCAAACTAAAAGTCCTGTGTTTTCAACAAGCGGAGTGAGAGAAGATCAAAGATTTATTCTTCTTCTAATCAAAACCCACTCAGTCTGTCTGTAGTTTCTCTCTGCGTTCCTACAGACTCAGAAATACTGCTGTTGCCTAGCAACCATTACACCCATGAAAATATAATGAACAAAAAGTGAGAGGATGCTGTAATCTTTGTGCCTCCTGCAACGAGGGCGGCTGAAAATAACTCATATTTTTTACTGAATACTCAACTTTACGTTTCAGGTAGAGCAGTATACCTCAAGACTTTATCGAAGCATCTTCCAGTGAACAGCTAATCAGAGCCACTTTTATCAGACTGGAATGATAATTGGGACTCCTGCTTTGAAAGCTCTGCATGCAAACTCACTGATTACTCCCTGCTCAGGTTAAATTTTGGAATTTTTCGAGGTCACCAAGGTGTAACTTGTTCCACCTTGAAAGGTGCAATAACATTAAGGTGAGATAGTCCTAAATACCTCTGCACTAAAGTAGCCATTTGTAAGTTTTGCTGGTGCTACATAGCCAACGTTAGCATTAGCAGCTAGTCCTGCCAAGAGCTTCAGTCATTGTTTTGTTTACAAGACAAGAGGTTATAATATGCCCTCTGAGCAGCTACTTCTACAGGGCAGACTGAACACTACAGTGACCCGGTATCAGAAAGTGACAGGGACTAGCTGGTTAGCATACTAACCTCAGTAGAAAAAAAGAAGTGAGAGAAATAGGAGCAAAACAAAAGAATTGCTTTCCACTGCTGGAGACAACTTTTGGCAAATAAAAGGATAGTTTGATGCTGAACTCACAACTTTTCTGGTAAACTGTTAAGTAAACAGCTATTAATTAAATGCTAACGTTTAATTAGCAATAGCAAAACTCATTCAAACCATAAAAAAGCATTTTTTTGCTTTAACATGTAATGTGTACAGATTTAACAAAGATAGGCCTACAGAATGCTAATTTTGTTAGCTTTGAAGGTGTTAGTAGGAGCCAGGCTAGCTGTTTCCCACCAACTTTCAGTCTTTTTGCTAAGCTAAGCTAACCACATCCTGACTTTAGCTTTATATTTAACACACTGACAGGACAGAGGTATCAGACTTCTCACCTTCCTCCCAGAGGAAAAAGGGGTTAGCTTTTCTCAAGCTAGCACAAATGTTTTTTGTGAACCTTTTTAGGCATGTTCTTCTGGCTATATTATTCCTGGGGTTTAAACAGCAGTCTCTGACTTTGCATCTGTAAGTTCGACTTGAGTGGATGAGCATGTGCAGACGGAGGTTATGTATTCTGTAAACAGACAGTAATCAGAAACTGTTTACATGGCTGATCTGTGTATGAAGTTTTCATCTTGATTCTCATTGAATTCTTATTGTAAAATTCAAAGATGATGATGTGAGTGCTTATATTAATGTTTGTATGCACGGTTGTTATATGTGTGTGTGTGTGTGTGTGTGTGTGTGCGTGTGTGTGTGAAGATGATGATGATCCATACCAAGTCTGGGTGTACCCATGCACCCAGACTTGGATTGACATGGCAGACACGGGGCCCTGGGGAAGGACAAGCTGCTAGACTGGGTGGGGGGGGGGGGTGATGGTGTTTGGCATGTCGGGCCTCAACCCACATCCAAGGAACAGTCTCAAACATCACCCCCTACATACACATACACATACACATACACACACACACACACACACACACACACACACACACACACACACACACACACACACAGCTGCTGTCTCATACACACAAACAGAATGTGACAAGCACTTCCCCCCCAAACAGAGAATTTCTCAGTGTTTGTCATCTTGTGTGTTTTTAGCCACACTAACAGCGTGGCTCTGGGGACGGCAATAGATAGCTGAAGCTCTGCACCCGTTCCCAGCTGTCTTCTGTTCCTCAGGTCTCAGTGTATTATCTCATACAGGTTTTCCTTCATTACATAATGTACAGGGTAAAAACCAGATCCACCGGTTCACTGATTTTTATCTTTGCCACTTCTTATTGAAAAATACACTGATTTTCATATGGACTTTATACCCACACATTAGTAGAACAATGTCACCTGCAGCACTTTGTCCACAGCACATACCAAGCTTCATTTTTTTTCCAAGATGGGCACTTAGCAGCCAGTGCATACAACATACTGCCACTAAAATAGATTTACAACTGCCTCATCATGGTAGCCTCGGCTGACTTTTAAAGAAAACAGAACTAAACACAGTTTAACAAAAATTACAAAAAAGACCCAACTCACCTGAACCTGACTTGTTCTGTATATCGTCCTTTACTAACTATTAGCTCTCCATGCTAATTTAATTCATTGGCTACACTCATACTGGGCATTGTACATCTACAATATGTGCAACACATGACATGGTCTCATGACAATTGTCTCAGTCAGCGAGGACAGCTGAAAGCTTCACGCAACAGCAGCCTTAACCCCAAACCCAAAACGCAATACTGTGTCAGTAGAGTTTGGGTTGGGTATCCTGTCTAATGACTGAATGCAAACCATGCTAGGGCTGTACTTGATTCTGGTCTTGTATCTTGGAAATGGTAAATGCACTGCAGTTATAAAGCACTTATATCGTCTTATCAACCACTCAAAGTACTTAACACTACAAGCTGCCTTCACCCATTCACTCACACATTCATACAGGGCTTTTCTTTTCTATCACAAACACAGTTATAAACCGATGATACATTTGGGGTTCAGTATCTCGACCTGGAGGAGCTGGTGATCTTACCTGCTACCTACCTTCTTATCCGCTCTACCTCCTCAAATCAGGTCTTGCGGGTGTTTGGTGTGTTGTCATGGTCTTGTCTGTACTGATACTTGTTTTGAATGAAAACTCTTCTTCTCTTCTTATTCACACACCCCTCTCTCTCTACATTCCTGTCCCTGTGTGTAGTTTTTCTGTTGCAAAGTGTTAGACTGTGTCCAATGTTGCGTTACATCACATCATGCAGTCATTAAAACAGTATCAGAAATGATGCCAATGGCACCCCAGACTTCCAACTCATTAATGAGGAATGTATGTGCAGGAATCTACGTAATGTTATAATGCTAGCATTAGCAGCTAACTTTAAAAATACGAAAGCCACACCGCCCCAGACTTCTGCCATTTGAAGGTAATAACTTGGTTCTTCTACTTGTTTCTGCATTGTGTAGCTGTAGTGGACATCCAGCTGAGGATCTCACACACTGCTGAGTGCTATTTAGCAGAGCTCCTTTTTCTAATCCAGACTGCTTGCAGGTCTCAAGGGTGAAGGGCTGAGCGAGGCGATTGGTCTCTAAGTGGGAGACAAATTGAAGCTTGTTGAGGTGAAGGAGCCAAAAATGAACTTTTTTTTCCCTCTGTCTCTCTCGCTTGTTCTAAAAATGTTGTGAGGGGCATTCAGCGAAGCTACCAGAGCAGAAAAACATCATTAACTGCAATATCAAATGTTCATCTGTAAACTGTGGCTATATGTGTGTGCGTTAACACATTTACATACACAGAACTATAAACCTAATGGAGTCTTTTAAGTCAGTAATAAAGATGTTAGGTAACTGTTGGATGCTACTTTTACCTTTATCCTCACATGTAACACAACTTAAAGGTGTTATATAAGTATTTTAGTTTAAAACATCCACAAATCAAGTAAAATTAGATAGATCTTCTCCAGCCTGAAAAACCATTCAGGTTGTTTTTTTCAACCCTCTGATACGACCCATAGGAGTGTACTTCCTCAACGATCTTTGTTGTCATGGTTACAATAATTACAACATGGATAAAAGAAACAACATAAATTGCTACTTCCACATGGGAATCAAACACCGTTCTCCTGTGTCATATTCCTCCACCACAGCCTCCTCCTGATGTGGCCTTTATCTCTCTTTATACTACGTCACTGCACTTTTTTCTTTGCTCCTGTCATACGTACTACAACCACTAGATGTCGCCTAGCAACAAAACATAACTATGGGTCATAATAACCTGCTGCACAGACGACCTATGAGCTCGTCTTTCTCCGGACAGTCTCTCTAGACTCATAAACAGCTGTTATTGCTAACGTTGGCTATGTAGCAATAGCAAATTTACATATAGCACCTTTAATTTGCATTCAAGCTATTTGCACAAAACCAAGCAGGTCCCTGTGTTCCTGTTTCCTGTCGCACACTAGAGACATAGGCTACTCTTGTCCAAAAGCTTTCAGAGAAAATTTCATCGTCACAAACGTGTATTTGTTTTATGAGACTGAGGACAAATCCAAAGCAGAGTTTGTCATTGTTTCTCAAGCTACCAAGTCCACATGCTACTTTGTGAATGATCAGCCCCAGGCTGAAGTCATCATAACAAAACAAGCTGCCAGATGAAAGTGAATGTCAGTCGATGAAACTCACCATCCACTCTGTCACCTTGCCAAGATTCTGTGAACTCAATATCTCTTTTTATTTGGCAGAGAAACATGAAAAGAGATTCAGAGTTTGCCAACAAGATGGACAAATAAAAAAGAGAGAGAACACAAAGAAATGTCTGATTTTATCTTGGAATTGGTTCCTGTGCCCTCATCACAAACCTTTGGTATTTTTGCATCAATATTTTGGACACAACTGTGACTGAAAACACTGACTGTCGTGTTTTATATTGCTTTATGATTCTCCCCTCTCCCCGGTATAAACTGTAATGTAAAATAAGTGAAGTGAATAAGTGAAATGTACAGTAGTGTTTTAGTATGGAGAGGGTGTTAGCTCATCTGTGTGTTGATGCAGAGTTGCATCATACCAAAGTGTGTTTTCCACCTTTCAACCAGTCGTCGGTGGCTGGAAGGTGAAAACACGTTTGAGTACGGTGCACTGAAAACAAACACATACCTTTTGAGAAAATCACAGATTAATTAGTGTTTGTTAGATTTAAAAAGGGAGTTAATGAAGCCAGACAGAGGTGGTAATGCCTGTCTCCTGCTGTGGTTTTCTGATTCAGAAAAATTCACCCAGTTCACGTTTGTGAGATATTTCAAGCAGGAAAAATCTAATTAATTCTGACAGGAAAGACAATTGCTTTATATATATATATTTATTTGTTTGGCTTCCTGCATCACTGGATATGAACATACTCTGGTCCAATGACTCACAGCAACATCACATTGTGCAAGTTTTCGGTTTGAGTTTGTCGCCATCACCCAGACAGCACAATACATTCAGCATGTGAAAACATAAATGCACCCAACGAATATGACTCAGAGACATTGCTGCGTCTTCTTGGAAAGCTGCAACTTGCCAAGTATGCGGTTGCCATGACAATGTAGCGAGCCAATGAAACCCGCTGACTCCCCTGTGAGGCGAGCAGCATCAGCAGCGGGAAAAAAAAAAACAAAAAAAACAAAGGCAGGTGGCCATGGTCAAGAGACGTGTAGGGAGGGAGGGGAGAGAGGGGAAGGGGGGTGAGATGAAAATTATAACAATCACAAAGCTGCAGTCCCACTGTTTCCCACACAGAGATCTGACGAATCCACAGACCCCCCCCCCCCCCCCCCCCGAGAAGGATGGAGAGGTGGATAAAAAAAGACGGAGGAGGCTGGAGGAGGCTCAGCTGACAGAGTGAACGTGTCAGAGCCGTCCTGCTGTTGTGTTGGATTTCTCCTGCAGTTTGATAAAATGTAGACGAGCTGCAGGAGCACTTGTTGAACCATGTCGGCTGCAAGAGGAAGATAACATGAAAACTTTTCCACTCTGCTGTGCATATACTGTTTAATATCATTCATACAATCATCAATCGCGATCATTAAGTTAAAATGTAACACAGTGCGTGGTCATAGTTTTTTTAAATCGTGCTGTTTTTACCTTTTCCAGCAAAGGCAGATTTGCTTACCATAATGAATCCTGTCTCTTAGCAATATGTTAATATGCAATGATTTAGTTTTGCTTAATTTTTTTTGGGAGGAGACATAGTTATTGTATGGAAGCCCTAAAAGGCACTTGCCTCTCAACCTCTGTTTTCACAGATGAAAAAGAAAAAAAAAAAAGAAAAATAATGGGAAAAAAGTACTTTTCTGTCATGGCTTCTGTATTATTGGCTGGGCGTTAATCAGCTGGTCCCACATGTACAAAAATGTCAGACAAAAATAAAGATTATTTTGATTTATTATTATTATTTTGATAACATAATCAAAATGGTTATGGTTATTTTTGACACACACAAAATCTCAAAACTAAATTCAGTGACAAAACAGCTGTTGCTTTTTTAGTAGTTAATAGTTACAACTGCGGTTTCGGTTGTCCTTGCCTCAACCTGCTGGCTGATGCAAAATGCATGCTGGGATACTTCACACACCAGACACCTCCCAAAGCGTCCTTGATAGAATGGGCAGAGCAAGCACACTTCCAGGAATCTGGACTGTACTTGGCTGAATGCAGACCTCAAACTGGGACAGTGTATCTGTTGTGACTGGAGAAGTTTCAGAAGTTTTAAGATGCAGATTGTTAGTTTATATGTTGCATCATCATCATCATCAGACCTTTTGGTACAAAATGGCCGAATACTCAGCTGTATACCAGTATACCTGTATAACATTATGACATTGTTCCTATGCAACACTGCTTCCAAAAATGACATTTGTATACAACAGCATTTGCAAATGTGCAAATGTTATCAGTATACAGTAGTTATTGGTCATTAGTTTTCATATAATATCTACTCCAGGAAACTGAATAATGATTTACTTTTTCATAGTGATGTTCAGGCAACTCAAACGTTTGGTTAAAGTTAGGGAAATATAACAGTCAACAGGAAATCTAAATCGATTGGTTTTAACTTGTGTTGTCCATACATCCTACCGCTCATTCTTATAGGGTGGGGGGGGGGGCTGGAGCCAATCCCAGCTGTCATTGGTTGAGGGCGGGGTACACCCTGGACAGGTTGCCAGTCTATGAAGTTGTGATGTTCCAAATGTCTCATTCCAACGCCATCTTGATATATATATATTTTATTTTATATATATAAAATACCAGCATTCTGGTCATGAGGAAAACCCAATGTCTGCTAAACGTCATAATGTCAGTTAGCCAATGTTGAGTTGATTTTCATTTGCAACTAAAATCATCTGTCCAATGTCATTAGAGTCCTACATCTGTCTGATGCTACACTGACATCTGGTGCCTGATGGGTTATTGGTATAAGTAATCTAATGGTATATAAGTAATATATAGGTAAACGTGGTGCTATGGTTAGCGATGTTGCCTCACAGCAAGAAAGTTCTGGGTTCGAACCTGCCGATTGGAATATTCTGGCTTCCTCCCCAGTCCAAAGATGCAGTTTAATTGGCAACTCTAAATTGCTGTTGTTTGTTGTAATTGGCTTGTCTCTATATGTCAGCCACTGATAGACTGGCAAGCTGTCAAGGGTGTACCCTGTCCTCACCCAATGTCAGCTGGGATTGGGAATATATAAACGTGTTGTGTAGGAGACTGGGTCTTCTCCTCTGGATAAGACTGTAACCTAATATATGATAAAGATGGTGGGGTGAAACTTCACTCCTCAGGTTTTGATGAATGCAGCATGTTCATTTGTTATAGTCAGACAGTCTGCTGAGCATTCAGCACAGAGCGGATGAGTTGGCTGAACTGTTAAAGAGGTGAAGACGGCCTCAACGCTCCACCGTTCTCTCGCCTCCCTCGAGGAAGAGCGTCTGAGTGAAACTGGCGATGATGAATGAGATTTAATTCTGGCTGCAGAAATAATATTATTACCATCATTTACCATCAGCCTGAGGAATGTAGGCAACATCATTTGGAGAGCACGTAATTATTCTGTCCACAGAATCAGCGTGGTGCAGTATATGCGGGTAAATCACATGGTGTGTATAAATGGCTGCAGCGTTGTACCACATATATCAATGCTGTCTTAGCATTTTGTTTTATTGACTTGTCTGCAGCTGTGCCACCGTGACAAATTCCTGCACATTTGTTGTACTTGGCGAATGAAGTGATTTTAATTATTCAGGGGAGAAAGTCTGAATATTGAGCAGACCAGCGTTGTGACTGTTTCTGTCAGGCTTAACAGCTTTCAAACATCATGGGCTCATGGGTGCTGCAAGACTTGAACTGTTCCTGTTCTTCTGAGGAAGACGTTTAGGGCACGTGAGCCATCTCCACTGGCTAAATGAAGACCATTAGATGTGGTTGAAAGCTCCCGAAAGTCGAGAATGAACATCCATGCAAAGCGGGATTACTGACAGTATTTCTGTTACATTGTGACAACGTTAAGGTTTCAAATCTTTATAAAATTAAAAAAAAATCTCTTGTCTCTTGAAATCAGTTCTGTCAGTATGAGTCTGCCACTCAGAATATTTCTGTCTCAGACACCAATAGCATATTTTTCAGCCTAACTATGGTGAACTGCAGGTACTGAATAGCAGGCAGTGAGACAGTGGGCTGTCAGACACCTGTGCGGTGAAGTCATAATAAAACCCATGGAAATGATTTTACCTTTAAGTCAAAGTGTTGAATTGTACATGATCCCCCCCTGCCCCCGCCCCCCCTCCACAAACCTGCCTGGCATGAGGGCTGATGCTCTTTCAGACCTGTCAGTCTTTGTAATCGTCTGCCAAACTTGTGATATCTAAATTTGGAAAACAACGCGAGGACAACGGGTTCATGGGTTCTGAAAAATGACAGCTTAAAGGGACTGATACTCGCAACGTCCTCATCACCGTTTGATGACCTGCTTTCAAATCTCATCCCTATCTAACTTGAGGAATGAAAGGAAATGTGCGTGCTGTAACACATAGCTGAATTAACCCCGCAGGCACGCAGCTGCCACCAATGTCGTTAGATGTTTGATTGAATGTATGCTGTGACATCAGGTGACCAAAATTCAATGTCAGGACAACATCTAACGCGAGCATTAATTTGACATAGGAGATTGTGTATTGATATTCTGTTTGGTTTTAAGATGTGTTGTAAAGTAACCAAAATCCGAAGTCTTCCAAAGGTCTCATGCCAACATCATCTTGATATAAACGTATAACATTCTGGTCGCAAGAAAAACCCGACATCTGTGAAACATCTGTTAAACATCTGCTAAATGTCACAATGTCAATTAGCCAATGTTGGGTTTTCACATCAACTTGTTTTTCATTTCCAACCAAAATTTTAAGTCTGTTCAACGTTGATTCGTCAAGAGTCCAACGTCTATCTGCCGTTACGTTGACGTCTGCCAGGAACTGAGATCAAACTTTCGGTTATTAATGGTCATTAAGTTAATTTGTATTCAGTTGAATGTAAGACATTTTGATTCCCTGCAAAGAAGAAATAAATAAAATGGCCCTTGAAATTTTTTGTCAAGTGTAAGGTTGTTGGATATATTTTCTTCTGACAGTTCATCTTAGTCTCGGATTCTGCAGAAGTTCATTCACCTTCTTTATATGTAACTTCAGTACAGAACAAGGCCCGTCTAAGACCTGAATGATATCTTAGCAGCAAGAGGTTATTGCATCATATTTTTTTGTTCCTGGAGATTAGATGCATTTTTAAACAAAGAAACACGTTATTCTTCAGCAGCGAGGTGCTTATGATGCTTTCAGTCACCACTGAGAGGCTTCTGTAGATTACTACTCAAGATTTGTTCCTACATGTAGTGAACATCTCTGAAAAGCACAAATTACTTCATTGAGTTGCTGCGTCAGGAGAGAAAGTGACAGATCGGTCAAACGGTTCAGTTCGAGAGGAGTCTTATGAGTGCGGGGGGGGGGGGGGGGGGGGGGTCACTCGGATACATTCTCAGCTCCTGGTCAATGTATGTCTCGACGCATCGACTTGTTTGTTGGTCGGATCCACGCATGTCTGCAAGACCTCTGCAACCTGCAATTACCCATAACACCCCTCTCTGCATAGGTTTCCACAGACGTTTGCATGTGTCCTTGGAGAAGCATAAGTCCAGCTTCAGTAGGGAGCTTCCAGGCAAACACTGAGGGACAGATGGTTGTTTCTAGTCCAGTTCCAGACCTCTGAATCTCCAGTTTGTTCAGCAGCTCAGATACAGTAGGTCTGGTATTGTGCTCACTGACAGGTGTAGGCGGGAATGAGAATGGGAACAATGAATGTGGATGAGATTAACGCAGCTGTACAGGTTGTTGCATGTTGACTAACAGGAATAATTCTTAAAATCGACATTATTGAAATCACAAAAACATTCTAACTGCTACCTTTCAGCACTGATTTTGTCATTATTTCCATAAACTTTCCACAGCGTAACCATGGAAACACTAATTATTCTTTACTTTGCACAAACAGATACGTAGGGGGGAAAAAATACTTTGACAACGCACGTTTTTTATTTACATTTTGGGTTGACAGTTTCCAGATTTAGCATGATGATGATAACGTTTTCATGCTATGTTGATAAAACCCTTTTAAAGCATAATTGCTTCTACAAATTACATGTACAGTACATGAGAGAATACAGAATTGTGGGTAAAGCAGTGATCAGTGTTGTGTGTTTGATTTCCCTCCAGCTGCTCTTCCAGGCTAAAGCTGCCACGGTTATGTAAGGGTTAAACAAGACAGTACAAGATGTACTTACTGTATGTGTGTGCGTGGCTTCAAACTGCACGCATCCTCAGCCCTGTGATTATGTGTTTGTGTGTTCATGTACATATGCCATCCTATGTTCCCCCCCTCTCTCTCTCTCTCTGTGTGTCTCCACATGCTCGATCTATCAGCTGCTCCCCCACATGGAGGGAGAGTGGAGGGTGGTGGTGGTTCGGGGGCTCTGCAGTGGCTACACTTGTGCCTGTTGCTAGGCGAGAGTCGGCACCATGGCTGCCTACACAGCCAATCCCGGCGATGCAGGAAGCTCCTAGAGCCAATGAGGCGGCTCAGCGAGGCGGTGGGCCGACGCTCAGGTTCTTCATGGTGCTTTTTCGACTGATTTCTCAATGGGGTTGTTATGTGTTGGACATCAAAGCAGGTATCTGGAGTTATTTTCAGCCCCCTTGCTTTTTGTTTCAGCGGCAGTGACATTGGGTTCGTTTGTCGTGGGCTGTTAACGGTGACGCCTCCTCATGAGGAAGCTCTCGGGAGTAATTAAAGTGATCATTAATTCTGTCATTTCGCTGGTATCATCCTCCTGTGTCATGTGTCAGTTTTCAGTCCATTTGTGTGTCCGCTTTAACACGGCTTATTAAGAAGGTCCATCAGCTCAGACCTACAGGCCAGTTACAAACCAAAACACTCAATTTTATTTTATTGATGTCTTCTCCATTAAATCAAAATGGTCATATCTTCAAAGTGAAGGATCGCATCGCGTTTCTTTTAAGAATTCAATAACAATGGATTCATTTGTGGGGGCTCTAAATATTTTACAGCATTTCACAACATGAAATGAGACTTTATTTAATCAATTAATTTATTAATGTATTAATCTGACAATTAATGCTCAATTTCATCTTGTGAAATTGGTTAGAATTATTAAACTAAAGGTACTTCATTTGTCAAGGACCATTGACCTCTAATTATTATCTTAATTAAGGAGAAAAGGGATTTTGAGATTGAATTAATTTTGTAGCCTGTTGGCTGCCATTACCTTCACTGCACTCATTATATTTCTACATATTTCTACATAAGGGCCGTCAAAGATGGTGTTGATTAGCTGTAAAATTAAAATATTCTTTCCTGACAATTTCCTTAAAGGTCCCATATTTTACAATTTCCCAGTGTTTTATTTGAAGTTTTGATATCCATAAGAAGATATACCAGTGGTTTTAAGAACCAAACTTGATACTTTCACAGTATTAATATAGAACCTAGACCTGCTTTATAATCAAACAATACACGGACATCTACCTTTATACTATATGGGACCTTTAAATATTGAGAGTAAATGGTCATTTTAAGGAAAAGAGGCTCTGAATATCACGCAAATGATAGTGAAGCAATCAAATTTTTCTATTTTTAATTCATTGAAGAAAAGAAAAATGTCTAGAAAAAAAGATTCTGACTCTAATCTGCACCACTGAGACAAGAGGAAATAGGCCCAGTTGAACACAGTACTGCTTAAAGACAGACTGTAGTTTAACCACAGTGACACATTGTAATAAAATAGTGTAAATTTATTCCTTGCTTCTGTCCAAGTCAACAACCTCCAGAATATTTAAAATATCATCACAGAAGACTGAGAAAATCAGCAAATATTAAACCCAGACTAGTTTTATTAAAAATCACTTGAACGAGTGATTATGTTGCTGATCTATTTTCCGCTGATTGACTAATTGTTGCTGTTTCTAATGTGCCTTCATCTGCTCTTATTGTTTCTTATGCTGATTTCTCTGGAGGCGGTTAGAAGGGATTGTGGGAAGTGTAGGAAACAACATGCAACAATGGTTGACAACAAGAACCTATCTGAGGGTGGAGCTCCTTAAAGTGAACGTCTCCACAGTTCGCAGGGTCTACTTTTGGGGGAGCGAGTCATTTAATTAAAGCTCAACACCAGGCAGGTTTCATGAGTATTTGTGTTCTGGTGTGCGTGCATCCTCAAAGACAGGAGAACACATCCTTTAATTATTTCCAACAGCTGTCTCTCCTTGTACTCCATCACTGTTGGTTTCCTCTCGAGTGAATCCAGCGATCGTCCTTGTTCCTTCGGCGGCAAACAAGCACTCGAGCTAAACCCGCTTTAAATATTCAACACATTATGTAAGATTACGCAAGAACGAGGGGGACCGGGGAAACATGAGCGAGATCATGGGAAGCACTGAATATTTTAACAATGCCCTCATGCTTCACTTGCTCCAAGAACTGGTTGAAAATTATTGCAAATGCACATTTCCTCAACGCTATTTTCACTTAAATGCTTCTTGTGGAAAGAAAGAAACACCATGTAGAATATAGTATACTGTTTTCACAAAGGCGCATTCCTTTATCTTTCTTACCCTCACTAAACAGGTACACGGTTCCAACACCCACAAAGATGGATCCTATCCATTTGATTGATGCATTATATTAGATTCATTTCCAGGAGATGTTTTTGTTTGCCATGTTTTCACTCTCTCTCTCTCTGAGGTCATGTCCAAGGATCAGCATTGTCACGGAGGTGAGAGCGCTGTTAACGAGGGCCTGGTGTGTTCAATTAGCTTTGTTGGGGCAGACCAAATGGACTGAAGGGGGTGGCGGGTGGAAAAGAGTTTGTTTTATGTTTGGTTGAGACTCCTCCTGTGAAAAACGAGCAGACAGGTCGTTTGTGCAGCAGCTTATTATGACCCATAGTTACATTTTGTTGTTAGGTGACATCTAACAATTAATAATTATGACAGGAGCAAACGGAATAGTGCGGCGATGTGGTTTCAAGAACGTCAAAGTCCACGTTAGGAGGAGGTTGGTGTGGATGGACGAGTCGACAAAACACAGGAATAAGACACAAGAGATCGGTGTTCGATCCCCATGTGAAACCAGTAGTCTATATTGTTTCTATTATCCAAGACGGCGTTGTTATTATTGTAACCATGACAACAAAGATTATCTGATGTTGAGGAGGTACGTATTTTAACCCAAATCATGATCTTTTTTCCTCAACCTAACCAAATAGTTTTTGTGCCTAAACCAAATCAAGCCATTACCGTTATTATGGTAACCACGGCAATGTTCGGTACACCGCTCTAGGTAGAGTCGCGTGTTTATTATGGTAACCAGGACAACCGAAGTCATGCCATTGTAGGAGTGCTATTTCAGGAGACACTCCTATGGGTCGTATCAGAGGGTTGAAAATACGACCTATATGGTTGTTTAGGTTGGAGGAGTTGTTGGTTTGGTTTGTCTGTTTTTGTTTTGGGGTTGGTAACATTAGTTTGAGTAACATGTTAATATTATATACTTTTTGGGGAAACTGTGTAAAGGTAATCTAATGTATAAGCCTATATATATATATGTTACAACCTGCAGATGTCTAGGAATAAGGGATGCAACATATTGCCAATGTAGTCAGGAAAGTAGGCTACTGCCTTTTATTGCTTAGGAACCAAAAAAACACACAGTACCAACACAAAATATCTGTCAACAATGGAGGAGTTCCTTCACAAAATTACTTAAAGCTTGAATGCCAAATAATCAACAGAAATTGAATCAAATGAGGACAAAGGGAAACAAAACAAACCAGGCCTCCTAACCCAACACATCCACACTGAGTTACTACAGCCCAAAACAGCTGAAACAAATGAAATAAAGACCCACCTGCCTATACTAATCTTACATGCCAAAAACAAGACACACTCAAGCAGCCACCCATAAGACCCTCTTGTTTAACACAAGACAGTTGAATTATCTGTAGGTGTGGAACCAAACTAAGATAAGTATGAAAATAACAAACAAATTAACCTGAAACTAGCGCCCGGATCCCGACATCGCTGAACTAATGCCTCAGACTAGTTAACATGAATTTACACACAAAAAAGGCAGAAGTCAACTGTAGAGCTAACTATCACACAAGTTCACGTTAAAACAGAGAGGTGGACTGCTCAGTTTAAATCACGAAGTTTGAGGACGGGACCAGGCAGGCTTGTGATTGGCGACTGGGATGCAAAAGGGGAGGGACCAGACACAGAGGGCCGGTCTGGAGAAGCCGGGGACAGGTTGACCAGCCTTAAGGGCCATTCCACCACAAAACCTTTACGAGAACACCTGTACAGCTGCTTATTCGTGCAATCCGCCAAATCGTGTGGCAGCAAGTGCAATGAATAAAACCCCGCAGATCCAGCATCCGTTCATGTTGATAATGCAAAGAACGAGTCATCTCAAACTGGTTTCATCAACATGACAGTGAGTTCAGTTCAGTCTCCAGCAGAACACCTCAGGGATGTGGTGGAGCAGGAGATTGGCAGCATGAATGTGCAGCTGACAAATCTGCAGAAATGATGTGATGCGGTCACGTTGACATGCAGCAGAGTCTCAAGGAAATGTAGAACTGGTTTCAGAAAGATTCAGAGTAATGTTTATTTATCATATTATTGGATTGTAATTACTGATGCATGATTAATCAATAGGAAACATTCACCCTACTTTACAGACCCACTACCTGGTTCCACTTGGACCTACTGTACCTAATTTGTCCGATAACAAAAGGATACAGTCTGTAAGTTGCTCTACTTTAATAAACCACATATTTAAGTTTCTGACTGTTAAGTATTATCCTTTTATATAGTTCCAATTACCTTTTACGTCCATGCTGTCAGTCATCCTGTAATAAATAGGTGTCACTTTCTCTGATGGCAGCAGCTCCTCATCGCTCACATTAATATATGTTCTTTCATTTCAGCTAAATGGCACTTTATGAAATTAAAGACTTCATTTCCATAACGACATATGTTCATTTTAGGAACGAGTCCTGAAGGTAATGAGGATGATCCCAGCTGCAAAGTGCTGTCATTTCCTCTTAAATACAGATACCTGATGTCCTTTAACATCACTTTTTTTTTCCTGCCACTCACTCTGCACCAGCTGGAAACACCTTCTCAAACGAAGCATCATGTGTGCAGTTTACAGGTTACATCCCTGTTTATTCAGAGTCATATAAAATATGAACCATTTTTTGTGAAATTTCACCTTCACCTTCACCTTTGACCTTTGACCACCAAATTCTAATCAGTTCATTCTTGAGTCAAAATGAATGTTTGTGCCACATTTGAAGAAAGTCCCTCAAGGCGTTACTGAGATATTCGTTCAGAAGAATGGGAGCGACATAGTTACATACGAAAAGACAACCCCAAATAATGCCTGCGGCTCTGACTGTTGCTGGCGTGAAGGCATGACAAACAAACTGCCAGCTAACAGAAAAAGTGCACATATGCATATCAGTCTGTACAATGACTGAAATGTTCTCAAGTGGATTAAAGGTCAGAAACCATCATCCAAGACATAGTGAGGTCGAGGAAGGAAGACCCAAGACAAAGGTAAGAAAGCTGACATCACAGTATAATACAATCCAATATAATTAGTTCCCAGGTCGACACCTCTCCTGGATAATATGTTCAATATAGGTTCCCCAAATCCTCAGAGACCCAGGGTGGGAATTGGACAGAGTATACTGAATGTCTTCAAGGTACAGACAGGAAACCATGTTGTTTAACCATTAAATCGTTTAAAGTGGGGAGTGTCAGGATTGCAGGGAACCAGGACGGAGGACCCAAATGCAGACGACAAAACCAGCAGATCAAAGATTTATTATCAAGAAAAACTCAGTTGTCATAGATGCAGAAATAAAATCCAGTCAAACAGATGAACTGACAAAGACAACAGGCTGGGATAATAGGACACAGGTGAAACACATTAGGGCAGAGCAGACAATCACAGTGGGGGAAAAACTAGACAAAGCGAGAAGTAAAAGAGTGGACATACAAGGTAGTCTAAGTCTAAATCCAAACGTAGAGTTTATGCAAATAGTCCTTTCAAGGAGGGGAAACTGTTTTCCACTCTTCCAGGATAAGCCTTTTTGCCATGACCACACCAAACACGAGGGCTTGTTAAAATGCAGGGGGAAGAGTCAGAGAGTAGCTGGAGTGACCCAGTATCACAAAGAGACAGTCAGGGATTATCTGTCTGCTGTATATGTCCCTGTACAAATGAAAAATGTCATCCCAGAAACTCCCAGAAAAGATGACCTTAGGATTCTCGTCACTCAATTTACACAGGTAGCACAGGCAGAAGGAGAAAATCTATCGAGTTTGGTCCTGGATAAGTGCAGCCGATGGATGACTATTAACAGAATAAACTGAAGTCTAGCAACGATAGAGCATGCTTTGATCCCACCATAACTCATCCCAAATCTGTTCACCGGTGCCCTTAATCCAAGGTTCTTTCATGTGGAGAGAAGAGGTTGGCAGAGAGAAAAGATCATTAAATGTTTGGAGGTTGGGATTCTAGTCATAAGGTCGTAGAAGTTGTGTTCTTTGGGCATCACATCAAAGTGAGGCATATACCACCTGACAAAATTTCTGATTTGAAATTACAGAAAAAGGTGACCAAGGGAGAGGACAGATTTCACCTGAAGTTGGGGGGGTCGTCCATTAATCAAAGGTCGCCGCATGGTTTAATCCTGAATTTCCCCGGTCCACATGTAGCAGTGTAAAGCCACTGAGTTAAACCAGTGCATGGTAGAAGGGCAAACTGTAAAACATTTCTTTTACTTTTGCATTAACACAAGGAATAAGCAATAATATGTGGAATAAACTGACTTTAGTAGATAAATAGAAAAGCAGAACTTGAATAAACATCAGTATGTAAAGACAGAACAATCTTCACCATATGTTCTGAACTTTATTTAGTTTGTTGCCTTTTTAGCCATGCTGACGGCTCTCAGGATGTTGATGTCAGTCCACCACTTTGCTTCAGACTGAAATATCTCAGCAACTGTTCGATAGATTACTATGAGATTTAAAGTTTAAAGTTTAAAGGCTGCTAAATAGCAAATTTTAGCATGCTAATGTTAACATTTCACCCAAGTGCAAACTCGGAGTCCCACCAGCATGGCTGTAGACTCTTACTCTTTGTTTTTGTGTGTATTTGATAGTCATTTTTACGGGCCCATAACGCAACACACTGCAGCTTAAGAAAACACATGCAAATTCAGAAAATGTCTCCATCAGAAATGCGCTGCGAGGAGCACAGATGACAACGGAAGCGTTTCCAGGGGGACACTAAACGGTGATGAACCCTGCCAGGATGCACTAATACATTCATGCGCACTTCTTGTTCAATGCTTTTAACTTCAAAAGTCACAAACCACGGAACAGCAAGTGCGTCCCGGCCAGGTTCATCACTTTTTAGTGTCCCCTGGAAACACTTCCTTTTGTCGTCTGTGCTACTCGCAGTGCGTTTGTGTATCTGGTTGTGTTTTGAGTATTTGCAGTGCAAAGAAAGTCACAGTGACAGGATGAAAGTTTTGGGCATGACTCTGAATAGAAAAGAAAATGAGTAATAATATGTGAAGTCATATGAAGGAATAAATGGATGAAAGGACAAAGCGATGAAAAGGTAAATAAAGGCTGAATCCAACTCAACAGGTAAAGACAGAAGAATCCACTGCACAATCTTAACCTCACAGACTTGGGACAAAAAATAAAATGCCCCCACCAATATACTGTGATGATTGCTCTTTAAAACTTAACCGACTGTATTCTGGAAAGCTCTTCTGAATTTTCCTTCCTAACGTGCAGCTTCACAGTAAAAATGTTCCAGTGAACCAGAAGCTGTTTAGAGTTTGTCAAACTGTATTTCAGGACCCCTTATACACCAGATACTTCCATGTTTCAGGTTGAACATGGAAGTATCTGGTGTATTAGGGGACTAAAAATATATCAAGTTCTCATTTCTCAAAGAGTTGCATTAGATCCTTCTCTCCCTGTCCCCTGAAACTGAAAGATGTCTGATTACCATCACACGAATGTCTGGTGACAAACATCCTAACAGATCGTCCCTGACAGCCGCCGAGCACAGATGCCAGCAGATTCTGTACATTTGGCCCGAAGCCCCCCCACCCCACCCCCCACCAACCCTCAATCGAGAGTATCCACGCGACAGGAGGATCTGACTGATCTTCCACAAAGCATCGCCTCTGACTATAGCTCCCTCTCCTTCTCTGTCTCTGATCCTCCCCCACAATGACTGGCTTTGAAAATGGAGAGAGATGGAGGCTGGGTATGAGGACCTGAACACAGTCAGCAAGCTAAATGACACTGACGCTTTGAAAGCAGCGCTCGCACAGTTCCTCACTTGGGCTTCAAAGGATGAAGGCAGAGAAAGAAAAAAGCAGAGTGAGAGACACAAAGGGACAAATCAAGAGCTTGTTGGTATGAAAGCAGAGAAATCAGCAGCCTCTCGATACTCTGACCTGTGGCTCGGCCTGATGTGGGACTCAGGTCATGTCTTCACTCATGCAGGTGATTAAACCTGGAGAAGAAACATGATTGTTATGTTTCAGGCCTCTGATTGGTTGAACTACTGTAGAGCCCAGACTGACTCTTCATCTGAAGTTATCCATGTCCTGTTCACCATGTCATTGTTGTCTCCTAGGAATGATGTTTCCAAACCACAAAACTGCAATAGCAAATGTGTTATGTAGGGAATATAATCAGTGGCTGGATTATGATCAGAGGCAACGGGGGGTGGGGGGTGGGGGGTGGGGGGGGGGTCGCTAAGTGGATGATTGCTCACCAGAGACCAGGTTCACAACCTGATTTCTGTCTGTGGTTTATGTAACAAAAGCACTTTGGTTGCGGTTCAGGAAACATGGTGTTTTTTTTGTTAAATATAAATAAACATGTTGTGTCTGAAATCACTGTGAACTTTACAGTATGTTCTGAATGTTGAAACTTGAAACAATTTGGGACTGAAGGTCAGTCAATCATGAACTGAAAGTTTTAGTTCTTTTTGAAATCCAGCAGATTTCCCAAAATCCAGCTTGGTGAATCACACGAGAAAATGCAGGACGGTGTCTGATAGGCTCCATAATGTTGGTTTTATTGCTTCCGCCAAGGAAGTTCTGTTTTTGTTTGTTTGTTTGTTTGTTTGTCAGAGGATTATACAAAAAGTCCTGAACCATTTTGCACCATTGACAGCATTGTACATCTGTAATTACTGCATATCTGACTCTTTTATCTCAGATGTTATCACTGATGGGGTGGGGGTGGGTGGTGGTGGTGGTGGTGTGGTGTGTGTGTGTGTGTGGTGTGTGTGGAGTGTGAGAGATAATAGCTGAGAAAAAAGTTTCATTTTTCCTCATTGTTCACCATCAGTCTTCTGCCTCTGTATGAAGCCTGCTGACGTGAGACTCTGCAGACCTGTAGTTAGCAACACAGGGAGCATGTGTGTGTGTGTGTGTGTGTGTGTGTGTGTGTACTAAAGGTCAGAGCTCCTGCTTCTGAGCATTTTAATATTTCTAGCAGACAGACAGAGACCTACAGTTCTGCAAGTGTTTTTGAATAAAAACAAAAATAGAAACGTCACGAAGCATCAAACTGCAGATACAACTGCAGCGGGTCTATCTGGATGCAAGAGGAGAGGAGTGTGTATGTTCTTCATCATGTTCATTTCTTTTTTTTTTTTCTGCTGGTAAAATTGTCAGTTCATTTCTGTGAGATTGTACTAAATTGCACTTAATTTGAGTATACTATAGTAAATACTCCTCCCTTAGCACTCTTGATTAATTCTCCTTAAGGGAGTGATTTTAGACCTGCTGATATTGTACTTAATGTCTTCACAGCATGTAATTAGTACAGGCTGACTACTCGAGTGCTGTGTTACTATGTTTTTTAGATGCACTACAGATTTTGAATTAAGTCTAATTAACAGCTGTGTTCATTGATTTTTGCGTCTTTGGGGCAGAGGAACAAGCTGTCGACACAACACTGACATGTCATCACCATTATCACCATTATCAACCAAAACCAGGAGCTAAAAGAGGCTGCAAGGGTTGTGTCTACAATCGACCTCTTTAACATTATACATAACATGTCATTTGTGTCTGTATTACCTACAATCTTTTGGACGGCTATTAATATTAAAGAAATATTTGTTATATGTGTAAATATCTCACCTTGAAAGTAAAGAGAAGTCATATTTCAAGTATGTGTGTCTTTTTTTGAATGAGTTGATGCTTGTTCATGGTTACAGCTTTATATGTATATGTTGTCTGTCCTTTCTGCATTTACTGTTAGATTATATTGTTTAAATTAAATTTTATTTGTATTCACTCACTTCGTCTTTCTTTTCTGCTTTAAATTTGCATTGTTTTTAAATTGGTAATTGTTACTTTTCTCAAATCAAAAGTCCTGTACTCATACCTGGATTATCCTATACTTTCCTCTTCTTCTGTGTTTTATTTGAAGTTTTGATCCATAAGAAGTTATATTCAGGATTTCTTAAATGGATTTTCTGTCTTCGCTGCCTCTTGTGCTCTATGTCTTCAAATCTTATTCTGCTGGGTGATTTTTATATACACATTGATAATACTAATAACTCTCTTAAAAGGGATTTTATATCATGCCTGGACAGTACTGGTTTACAGCAATTCATAAACTTTCCTCCTCACTCCAAGGGTCATATCCCTGATTTAAGAGGCTCTAAGCCTCTCTTCTGATTGGCTGACTGGTTTCTGAGTGATCTAATAAAAATATAGCAGATTTCAGGTAAGCACAAATTCTGCAAGGTTGGATGGTGGGTCCAGGTGGGCGGGGCTTGGGTCATGGCTGAGATCGGTGACTGCTTTGTTGTGACATCACAAAGTTCCAGAAGTCCTGACGGCTGGTTTTAAGTCTCAGCCCACAGAAAAATGCACACCGCCTGTATTCAGAAACTGAGCACTTTGCTACTTTCACATTATTAATATAGAACATAAACCTGCTTTATAATCAAACAACACATGGACATCTATTTATGCTATATGGGACCTTTAAGTAAAATATTCCTCTACTCTCTTTTGACCCCTGCTAATAGCATCATGCTATCATTATAACTTTATCCACATCACGATTCAACCTAACTACTGAGATTCATTCTGGAAGTTAAAACTTAAAAAAACAAACAATCAACCAAAAAAAAAAAATCACTAATACTTTAATTTGTTTCATGTAACACAACAGGTTTAATCCAGGCTCTTTTACCTGGAGTTTTACATGGTGAAGCCTTGTATTAGGCACACGGTGTGAATCCTACCCAGTTCCTATTTTGACACCATGTGACATCTTATCTATCCTTGTTGTGGCCTGAGTAAAAGCAAGAGGGAAGGTATTACCGGGTGAGAAACAGTGTTTGAACAGGTGTAAATCACAGCGGTGAGATTAAGTCCTTGATTTACTGCCCCTCCCTCGGTGTGAGAGAGGCAGGGGTGGGAGAAAGAGGAAGAGATAAAGACATCAATCACTACCCCGTGGAAGGGCTTCATTCCTCAGTATTTGTCCTCTTTCTGGTGTCCCCATCGATATTTGTCTTTTTTATGTGATAACTGGAGGCGGAGTTATTGCTCATCTTGAGCCCTACGACATCAGAGAGAGTCTGTGGGGTGATTTCTCTCTTATCTGTATGAACCCATTCAACTCCAGGGTGTGTGACCATATACTATATATATATCAACTCAATTTTTTGTTTAAATTTAAAGGTTCTACATTATTTCCCATACAAAATGTAATATATGACATATATGTTACATATACAGGGATATAATATTTTCATTTTCAAGTTCATAAAATATATGAAATACCCAAAGTAAAATTTATATGTGTTAAAAATAATGGTATAAAATGTTGCAAACATTTATGTTAACAATGTATATTTGATTTATATATGCAAGTTTAAAACAACGTCCATATAAAAATTCTATATACTTATATATGCTTTTATAATTAATTTCTCTTTAATTTCAAACATGTCCGTTGTCCCATTCAGGGAAATATCAACATGTATTGACAGGCTTTGGTATGGATCAATATTAATATAACATATGTCTACAATATAAGCACATTTACATAAATATACATATTTCAATGGGCTAGACATATATGTCAATATATGAAATTGTTCCTATTTTTAATAGTTTTTTAAATAATTTTTACATATGTTTTTATTTTATATACATATATTTCATATATGGAAATTCAATTTATATTAAATTTGCTTATGAGATTTTTGATTATTTTTAATGAATCTTTTATTGATCATTTAGTCTATGAAATATTTGTAGAGAACTACTATAAAATGCCCATTACAGGTCGTCAACTTACTTTTTTTGTGAGAGCAGCAAATATTCCCTTTACACTAACAAAGAACAGAGGTAAGCAGGAAATCGTCACATCTAAAAAGATGTAATTGAAGAATTTATGATAGTTTTGCAGGGATAATTACTCAAAATCATTTGCTTTAAAAGAAATTTTGTTCAATCTGTTCTGACTGTTTAAGAACTAATGAGTTGGATGTTATGGACCAGCTGATGTCCAGAGGGTAGATGCTGTAGGTGATCAATCAGAGAACATCAGAGAGTATCACTGCTGCTCCGTCTCCTGCAGTCACCAGCTGTGGCTCACCTGCTCAGCTGGTCCATTAGCTGATATCCCTCCATCTTACAGCTGGCTTTCATCTTCTTCTCTCTGTTTGGACCAAGTTGCAACCTCCAAGGCTGATAAATCAAGCCAACGCAGAAGTACCAAAACCTGCAGTTCCTCTAATGACCACTACAGTCCCCATAGACTCCCATGTTAAAATGTCCAACTTTACAGCAAAAAATAAACATGTTCACAGCCTGGTACAAAAAAAGTTTTGGTCTCTTCAGCTAATTTCCTCCTCCATGACAACTGTATGGGGTTTAAGTTACAGTGTCTAGCTGCTAGCTGTCTGCTAGGTGCCACCTCAGCTAATTTGAGTTTGAATGTGACTTTTTGAGGATTTTTCATGCAGATATCAGACAAATAAAATGGCTTGTTGTTGTTGGTTAATTGATTACAACAACAACATTAGGAAGGACATTTTAGTTTTATGGCTAATTACCAGCTATCAGTGTCTGCACTCACCATACCTGGTTTGTTAGCTGAATTAACTAGCTAATTTGCCAGCAAATGAATTAGCCTTGGGTTAGCCTTAGAGCCAGACGCCCAGACACGCAGCTGAGCTAACGATGCTCATGGAACGTATGCTTGCCACAGTTATTAAACCATCATGCACCAAAGTCTCAGCTCCTCACACACCCCACCTCTTTGCCCATTTCTGGATTAGCTGGGAGTTAGAAGGCGGAGTCATGTACTGCCAAGATGGTGACTGCATAGCAGCTCAATCTGAGCTTCAAAACTGCTCTTCAGAAACCTATTGGTGATGTCACTGAGGTTACGTCCATCTATATTTACAGTCTATGGTCTTTTTGACACCTTTGCAACAATTATCTCATACATCCGTGTTTTGCTTTATTTTCTCTTTTATTGTCTTGATTAAGTGACCAATCTTTATAAAATATCAGGAAGTGGGTAATAATTTCCTGGGGCTTAAGCTGAAATCTGGAGATGAAATGACAACTTGCTCTTTAATAGTCTTTTAATCAGGTTTTTTTTCCTGCCTGTCCTGTAGTTTACAGTCTGTTTCATCCACAGACCAGCCAGCGGATGGTAGATCAAACACGGCTCTAACCCAAATTTCATTCTTGGCTCCTTAAAGTAATTCTGTCCCAGTATTATTGTCTCTCGCTCCAGAGACGAGGAGGCTGAGTGCTGCTGAAACTGTGCCAGGTGCTTCAAGAATTATAATGTAGTGAATCACTTTGCACAGAGGCTTTCACCCATATAAGAGGAAGAGGTGGATAATACTCACACTCACTTGGTGTCTTTTTTTTTTTGAATGTAATGTATTCAAGTATATGGGACATGAATAAGGATAATAAATAATATCATGACTGTAGTTTATCAGTTGGGGTAAAAAGTAGTTTGGCCTCCTGGATCACTGGTGTAAAAGTATTGCAATGTACAGTATGAATGTCTTTCGATGCTGTTGCCAGAAATGTACAAACGCTGTGGTTATGGATTCCCCCGATACAACCCCACCACGCTGCTGAGAACTTTCTCAACTTTTTAATATCTGTATAATTTTCCTTTTTTTTTTTTTTTTGCCTCATTTCTAATGTGGCTCCAGGGATGACATTACACCACCAGTTTGGTCCAGTCTGAAATATCTCATCAGCTGTTTTGTACAGACGTGGTCGTCTGGTGACTTCATCTGCCACAATCAAACCAAACTTCCTATAATTTGTTCAATAATTTTACTTCATCAGACATCCTCATCAAAATTAATTGTTAGAATTCTGCCATACGCATTTCCAATATCACATAGATATTTTTAATATACGTACATATATACATTTTATTTTATATATGTAATAAACTTCTTATATGTAATATCTTCATAAATCCACAGGATGTATATTTGTGATATAATATATCCCTTTATATGTGACATATTTGGCAACATCACTCATCATATAGGGACATATATGTCATGTGTACACTATGCTAGTGAGCATGGTAAACACTGTACTTGCGTTATATCTCATTTTGAGCATATTAGCATGCTGATGTTAGCATTTAGCTCAAAGTGTTGTGCGTAAGTTCAGCCTCACACAGCTCCTATTATGGCTCAGTCTGTTTCTTTACACTAACATATACATTTAACTTTGAATTATAGTTTCTGTACATCGTTCCTTCTTACATGATGCCTAAATGCCGTTTTAAAGTACTTACCATATAAATAAATAAATACTAAATCCTTAATAAAACAGTCAAATCTAACAAATCAGCTTTAAAACACTTCTGTATGTATGCTCCTGTAAGCTCCGTCTCAGGTTGTAAAAAACTCTCAGATTCCCAGAGACAAGGACACAACCTCGGAGTCCCTCAGTGGGAGCTCTGACCCTGAAGTGTTTCAGTCAGCAGTTCAATAATGCTGTGAGTGCATGAGAAAAGAATCGACCTGCACAAAATCCTCAAGTTTCAGTCAATTTCTTACATTTTATTACTGTTGCACCATTTATACAAGTACATATAATTTTGAATGCATCAATTTCCATATCATCTTTTTGTTAGTTTGAATGAACGTGTGGTGTGGAAATAGCAGTGGTGAAAACATGGGATGAAAATATCAACTGTAGTTGCCATGGATGCAGACTGAGAAATCATTTTTTTTATTTTTTTTTCCACTTGACCAAAAAGACAGGACTACAGGTTCACCCAACCACGGACATGCAATTTACTGAGTCAAGAGAGGAAGAAAAAACCAAAACCAAGTGACACACGACGCCCGCCCCCCCCCTCGAGTGTTTGTTTCTGCTACAGTTTGACAAGTGCTGGGAGGGAAACGCTGTGTGTCACCTGGACCAAACTGAAAAGCTGGCAGATGTATGATGGCTGAGATGAGTAAATATATAGACATATACCTACATGTATGCAGATGTGGAAGGTATGAAAGTACAGTCACTAAAGCTCTGTAGTTGCTGCTACCTTACTCCACTTTTTAGTGTCAAACTCTTTCAAATTCAGATTGTCCATTCATCACAAGATAAGATCATAAAATATCACTGTTGTTTCCTGTCCTTCAGTCTTCCCTTATTTCCTTTCCTTTCTTGTTTACTTCTTTTTTCCTTCTCTCCTTCCCTCTTTCCTTGTTTCTAAAGATCCCATTCCTTTCTTTCTTTCTTTCTTTCTTTCCTTTTTCTTCCACCGCTGCATATACGTACATATGTCATATATATTCCTGAAAAGCAAACGAAAATGCATTAGGCATGGAAAATGACAAAATCAGAGGCCCTCCCTTTCATGTGCAAGGCTTTTCCATCCCACAATGAGAGCATGGCGTACGTTTGCCACAGAAACATGGACCAAAGTAGATGGGGTGGTGTCCTGTCCTGAGAGGGATCAGGCTGCTAAAAACTTGAGAGTCCCACTGAAACAGACCCGGGTCAAACACCGCCTGCAAATCATCTCGTCTGGGCTGATTCCACCTGCTTAGACACCAAACTGGTGAAGTTCACTCCACAGGACAGCGTCAATAACAAATGTTCTATTAAAATAGTTTGATTAGATTTATCACATCCTGTAAAAAAAAAAACAAGCTCATAGGTCGTCTGCGCATTAGGTTATTACAAAACGTAACTATGGGTTAGTTACGTTTTGTCGCTAGGCGACATCTAGTGGTCGTAGTAATAATGAGGGAAAAGTGTGATGATCTTTCAGAGATAAAGGAAGTTGAGGAAGAACTTATTTCAACCCAAATCACGATCTTTTCCCTAAACCGAACCAAACCATGACCGTTATTATAGTAACCGTGGCGATGAAGGTAGGTGCAACGCTCTCAAGTACAAGTCTGTGTGTTTATTATTGTAACCATGACAACCAAGGTCCGGTACGCTTGCCGCCGTAGGGGCGCTATTTCAGGAGACACTCCTATGAATCGTATCAGAGGGATGAAAAAACAACCTGTGTGGTTGTTCAGGTTGGAGGAGTTGTTGCTCAAAACATATAGAAAAAGGTTGCAGAATTTTTCTATATATGAGCATATGATGCGTAAACTCATCTGGAAACAAAAAAATCTCCAAATCATTCTGATAATTTCATTATTTCAAATTTCTATTAATTATTACTATTTCTCAAATTCAATTCCAAATTGGCATTTTGGGGCTGATTTAAATATATAAATATATGTTGCTGTTAATCCTTGATTTAAATCGAATGCAGGACGTAAGTACATCTTTTCTTGTGTTTTTTTGTTGAAGGAGTAAACGTCACCTTTTTGGTCTTCTAAGCAAGCTCAAACTATCTCTGTGTCATGACTGCGAAGCCCGTTTCACCCAGGTCAGCGGTGATGTCTTTCAAAAACAAATCATATCATCTGTGAGAATTTTTCTTCAGATTTGGAAGTTAGGATCAGAGATTTCTGTCTTTCTAAGAACATCGTGGACGTCTTTTCAGCGCGGCTTTGCAGATTTTTATAAGCATATTACAAATGTTAAAAAACCACTTAGTTCACTTATAATATACCTAAGGGTTTCAGTACAAAATCTAGAACCTTATCTGAAAAATTCCTATGACTGTTTTATGTCTAAGAATGTGTTTCACTCTGCAAAGCCCGCCTCCAGAATGTCCTAGAAAGCCTGAACATCCTCAGTCCTCACGATAAACTTAACCTCCTCCTTTTGTAGAGTGGTGTTTAACCCCAAGAGGAAAATGGGCGGCAACACAACCCAACAACACCAAAAAAGCTGGGGGTGGGGGAAGATGGGTTAAAAAAGAAAAAGGACACTACCACAACTCCACGGCACCAGAAAGCTAGAGGTACCAGGCCAAAGCCGACAACACGACACTCTGAGGAGGAGGATGAGTGGAGGGGGAGGGGGGGGGGGGGGGCTGAGGGGTGGATGGGTTCAGTGGAGGTCCAGCTGGTAAAAGTGATTTGTTAAACCCTCCACCTCCTTCCCTCAGAACCATTTCCCCAAATTTAGATCTAGTGACATCCACAGAGCAGAGGGGTGCAGGTGAGTGTATGAGTGCGGGCCCTCTGTGGGCCCAGATGGGAGTCAGGTTTAACCTCATGACCATATGAGGGAGAGGGATGATGGGTGTGGAATGGTGAAGCGAATGGCCGACACAGACTCGTATCAAAGTTCAAATACTACAGCAGAAAAAAATAGAATAAAACATAACAATAATAATAGCAATAATCATCTGCAGCGGTGGGAAACTTCTCCAGGTGGTTGCTCCAGTCCTCCTCATTCAACAAATCATCATCATTACAATTATTATTATTATTGTTATTATCATAATATGGGTGGGCTAGTTAATTTCATTTTCATTTTTTTATCTTCTTCGTCGTTGAATTAGGTACTTTATTTTTTTCATTTCCGAAAAGAAGCTGTCCATTAATCTTGAACTGCTACGGTTTGATCCTTGCTTGGTGCCTCTGTGGCGTTCGCCTCCTTGGCGGGAGGTTCGGCGGCTGGTGTTGAACTAGGTGCAGCAGCGGCCTCCTTTGCTGGTGCTGGAGCCGCCGCCGCCGCTGCCTCTGTGGGCTTGGGGTCAGGGGAGGCAGCAGGGGCCGCCTCTGCTTTGGCTGCTGGTGCCGCGGGGGCCTCAGTCTTTTTGGCGTCGGCCTCATCTTTGCTCTCGGCCGCCGGGGCGGGCGCCGCGGCCTTGGCCTCGGGTTCCTTGGCGGCAGGGGCGGACTCTTTGGCCGGGGCGGGGGCAGCTGGTTTCTCCTCGGCCTTGGCGGGCTCTGCGCTCTTGGGCGCATCCGTTTTCGGCTCAGCGTTGGCGGCAGGTTTCTCGGGCTCCTTTGCGGCGGGAGCCGCATTCTTCTCCTCCTCCTTGGGCGCTGCGGCGTCTGCCGCCGGCGCCTCCTTGGCCGCTGTGTCGTTCGCTACCTCCTTAGCATCAGTGGCAGCCTGGGCCTCATCTTTGTTGTCCTTCGGTGCTTCGCTCTCCTCAGCAGAGGCCCCCTCTGCTTTGGCATCCTTGTCTTTGGCCTTCTCATCGTTTACATTGTATCCCTTCTTCTTTTTGCTGAGCTTGCCTCCCATTTTGGATCTCTGGCTTCTGAAACCGAAGGGGAAAAATAATTCAAGTTTAGTATTAGACAATTCCGAATGAATACGTTCATTAAGAAGAATGTGCAACTGGAAGCAAGCGCATCCTACAAAAGAAACCTTACAGCAGTAAATGAAAGCGACAGACTAAGCGATGCTCTTCTTCAGAGGATGACTTCTGATGAAGAGCAGTCGCTCTTTGTGGTAAGAATTAATCATGTTTTGCATCAGCAGCTTCTCAGTGTGCAAAATCTGACGTGTTCACATGAGCGTTCATAAGAGAACAGCCTGCACAGAAATTATATGTAGTCATGCATTTATGGAGAAAAAAAAAAAAAACATCTCTTGTGTTGCATATTTGATGAGTGCTCTCAACCTGAACCACACTCTCCTCAGAGAGCCTCGCAGCGTGATCTTTCTCTCTGTCGGATCAGGCGGAGCTTATTCAGACACGAGGAGAGGAAACAGTGATGCGAGTTTAAATGTTGTGGAGAGAGAAGGTGAATAAAAACATCCCTGGACTACAGAGACTCTCAGCGCAGCTCATCTCTCACCTCTCTGATCAAGTGTTTCTAATTAGGAAGGCAAAAAATAAAAAATAAAAAACGTGCCTCCACTGCTGAAATGCCAAGAGCAAAAGGAAATTAAAATATGTGTTAGTGAGACAACACTCCTATCAAATAGCCTTTTAAGTTCCTCAGAGGTCTGCTGAAGTCGGCTAATTGAATTCACACCTCACAGAAAATGGTACTAATAGATTTTAATAGTTTTTACATGCTACTTATGTAGTGAAGGAGACATGGAAACTAATATCTGGTGTTCAGCTAGGGCTGGGCAATTAATCTCTCACCGACTTCATCTTGCTCATATCGGTTAATACTTTCACCATTGCTGCGTTCGTGAACTGTCCCCTTAAAAAAAAAAAAACGACCTTGTTTTCAGTCGGGTGGCCCCGCCCTGTCCAGCTAATAACAGTCCATGTTCGTTCAAAGTGAAGCTGGGCTTGTGGGCGACACAAGCACAAACACTGAGCCCAGAGGCGCAGATTGTGAACAGGCAAGGCAGGGCCTCAGGCTGTTGGGGGGGGGGGGGGCCTGAGGGCTGACAAACTTTACTCCACTGATTTTTCTTAAAGGTCCATATTTTCCTCTTCTCCTGTGTTTGAAGAAGAGAGGAGGCTCTAAGCCTCTCTTCTGATTGGCTGACTGTTTTCTCAGTGATCCAATAAAAATATAGCATTTCAGGTAAACCCTCAGAGAAACCAAATCCTGCAAGGTTGAATGGTGGGTCCAGGTGGGTGGGGCTTGGGGCATGGCTGAGAGCGATGACTGTTTTGTTGTGACATCACAAAGTTACAGGAAGTCCTGACGGCTGGTTTTAAGGCTCAGTTTCTGAATACAGGCTGTGTGCATTTCTCTGTGGACTGAGGCTTTGATACTTTCACAGTATTAATATAGAACCTAGACCTGATCTATAATCAAACAATTATATTATATTATTATAATTATAATTATAAATATTATATATTATATAATAAAAAACTGGAAAAGTGTAAATATGAGACCTTTAAAACAAACTTAAGAGTGTTTACTGATGTTTTGGTTTTGAGGTACCTGTTCTGCCCCCTACTGCTGCACAATGGTGGCGCTTTAATAGAATTTAAATATCTGACATTTAAATTCAAATCAAAATTAAACATCTGTTTCCAGAATCAGTGTGTCAAAAGAAGAGCAAAAGTATCTGCATGGATTATTATTAATAAACTAACTCCACATGAGTTGGCTGAAATGTACTTTTATAGAAACAAAAAGATTGAGTGCATCATGTAAAGTGGTGTATCAAAGAATCATTTTCTCTGAATTGGATCTCTGTATTTCTGTGCTTTAAGAAATCATTTAATGATATATTGTTCATGACTGTAGGTCGTCAGTCACTAAGCAGGTAGATAGCACTGTGTGCAGTCAGGCTACACACACACACACACACACACACACACACTTGCGGATTCTTGGCTCGCTCCTTCAGCTGAAGCTTTTTTTTCATGGATATCACCATCTGTCTACTCAATGGGGGAGAGGACTTCAATACCACAACAAATCAGGCTTATTAGGAGCAAAGATTCAAGAACGGTACAATTTGTTGTTTGAAATGTGAAGTCTGTATGTTGATGCTTCAAACTGCCAAAAACTATTTGGCAGTTTGTTCTGCTCACGAGGAAAAGACGTGCTGTGTATATTTTAAATTCTGTGGTCTGGAAATAAAAACCAGAAAACTAAAATCTAAGATCTATTCCCAGCTGTTGCAATAGTTTGAAAAGTAAATACTTCAACTCTTTATGAACTGTCAATGAAAAAGCCTCTTAGTTTAATGATTAGAAAGCCCTCACATACTCCTGCCAAAACACAAGCTTCATTATTGCTTTTATACCACAAAATATGTTTGATCCACTCTTGCATCCGAAGCTGCATCTAAGCACTCAAACAAACAATCATGGGGTATATAGTAAACGTCTTTCATTTATGTAACTATGCGCAGCGATCCATG
This sequence comes from Seriola aureovittata, assembly GCF_021018895.1. Lineage (NCBI taxonomy): Eukaryota > Metazoa > Chordata > Actinopteri > Carangiformes > Carangidae > Seriola > Seriola aureovittata. The sequence goes on from NC_079375.1 coordinate 2,966,332, forward strand.
GGAAAATAGCAAAAATATTAAAACATGCACATAAAAAGTTAAAAATCCTATAATCCTTCAAAAAATTGATGGCAAAAATGAAAATGTAATGACGTTCATACCAAATTTACACAAGTACACAAATCGGGTGAACCAAATTAGCTGTGCTGACTTGAACTTAGATGTAAACAAGTCACTCTTGTAACATTTAAAAAAAACCTTGTTCAGCTACAACTTGTCCCAAACGCAGCTGCTCGAGTTTTAACAAAAACAAAGAAATGAACACATGAACGCATCGCACCCATCCATTCATCAGTCTCTGCACAGGCCGCCTTCTGCAGCTCAGATTCTAGATTACTGGGTAATATTAATACTGATAGCAGGTTTGACAAAAGTTATTGTAATGGTCTAAAACAGAATCAAATGAATGACAATTGTGTAAAAAAAAAAAAAAAATCAACGTATGAAAGAAAAATGTTTTGAAATGCAAAGATTTCGATGGACTAACTTGTACTAAATAACCACTAACTCTAATAACTACTTCATTCATGTAGTTGATGCCAAAATCACCTGTAAATGTGAATCTGTTCCTCCCAAACCAACCAGACCACTGAGAGACTCTGCTGGCTACTCACAGATTCTCCCTGTGAATGGGACGGAGCCGGCGGTGAATCCACTCAAAATGCTAATCACCTCGTCACCGCTGACTGAATTACTCCACTATTCATGCAAAACACCCCCCCCCCCCCTGCACTTCCAAGCAGTCGGTATCTGCCGGGGTCGCCGTCCCTGCCGCAGCTTTATACGAGCCACAATGGAGGTCTCTCTGCTACATCACATCATTTGACTCCCGGCTTGTGCTGCCAGTACAATGACTCACAATCATCTGGGCAGACAATGGCTTCTTTTCAACCAAAGGCACGCTTTCTTGCTGCTGGGCGTGTGGTTTTAGTGTTTGAAGAGCTGGGGGCAGGGCCGAGACAACCTGGGGGAAATGCTCTGGGTTGGCACAAAAGGCTTAATTTAACCTGCAAACTGCAGCCAGGGGAAGCACAAAGGAAGTCGGCTATGAACTTCCAGCATCACCTCATTTATTGCTTTCACATCGGCGGCAGCATCATGGTGAATTCCTGGATCACACAGCTTGGAAAACTGAAAGCTACAATCCAAAGACGCTCTTCCTTCATTCTCTTCACTTCATTTTTCAATTAATGAAGCTTAAATGGATTTCTTGACTTTTCAAATAAGGATTTGGAATCAAGTGTCTCAATCCATTTAGACACACTTTCATTGTTAACGGCTGTAAAAAGTTAATCTGCTAACAGTGGAAATCCCTGATCTCAATCACTGTGAAATCACTTCTTGTTCCCTGACCACAGCTGATCTCTGTTTCCAAATCTCATGAACTTCTCTTGAGAAGATCTGGACAGACTTAGATGTAAAGTCATAGCAGGTGAAATTCTAACCCACTTTACAGGCTAAATCTGTCTAAATTAAACCTTTTGGCTGATTATTCTTATTTCCCAGCTCTGCAAAGGAACCTCCGCTGCACCCATTTTCAGGGTTACATTCAATACTTTAAACACTTCTTTCGGTGAAGATTAATTATTTTTTAGAAAGATGACAAATGACAAAACTAAAAAATATCGCATATGGTGGAAACTATCGTGATATTCAATACTATCAAATATCGGCCCAAGTGTCTAAAGGGTCTCTCTAACAGCTAAGGAAAAACTTTTCCCTATCGGCCCTGAAATAAGTTTAACTTGTCTCTTTGCTGCAGTGATGTCCAGGTGTTTCCAGGTGTTGGGGGTTACAGGTGCAGCGGACACTTCTGTCTGACTGAGGAGCTGAAGTAGAGTTGAAGACACCGCTGAGACTCCTTCAAGGACCTGCACTCACACTGTTCTTAAATCTTTACAGACCTCAGTGAAAACTGAAAGCATCTTTCTAAGGTCCAGTTATTTTCCCTGAGAGTGCACACACGCATGATTAACACCACCTGCACTTTTTTTCTCCTGTTCCTGTTTTTTCTCTCACTGTGTTCAGCAGTTGCCTCCCTCAGGCCTGCAGGCTGCTGAGTTCACAAAACACATGATTGATCACTCAGCGGCGGCGTTGAGTAAAGAGTATTTAAACAACATTATTAATCTGCGATCAAATCCGTGTCCGCCCAGCCGAGAGGTGGCGAAGCCATTTCAGATGAGTAAAAACTCCCCGAAGGAGCAGATGGCTGAGTTTTCCTCAGAAATGTTTTCTTCTCAAACTCTCACTCTTCCCCGCGACTCATCTCTCACACCTACATGCCGACGCCACTGCTCAGCCCCCCCCCCCCCCGTCTACCCGACACACCACTCGCCTCCCACTTTGCTCCTCTCTGCAATAATCCCTCCATCATTGCTCCAGCCTCGCCTCCTCTACTCGTCTATGCTCTTATCTGTTTCACCTGCAGTGTTTTCTGTCCTGAGAATGTCATTTCAATCCTCCAGATTTCTTCCCCTCCCTCCTCTGCAGCTACTTATATTTTCTTTGGCACATCTAATTTAGTCAACTCCTCCTGGGATTGTTTTTCTCTTTCTGTTTGTGCACATTCACTATCTTTCCTCTCGCTGCATCCCCTTCTTCCTTTATAATTACACAATTAGCAGTTAGCAGTTAATGCTGCTATATTTGTAGATTTTTCATGAGGTTAAAGCTGCACCAATCAATGTTTTGAGAATGCCAAACTTGTTTGAAAACGATGACAAAGATCGTCTATGCAGCAGGTTACTATGACCCATAGTTACATTTTGTTGCTAGGTGACATCTAGTGGTCGTAGTAATTATGACAGGAGCTAAGGGCAAAGTGAAGTGACGTAGCATAAAGAGAGAAAGTCCAGGTTGTGGTGTTCGATTCCCATGTGAAAGTAGGAGTTTATCTTGTTTCTACGACATTGTTATTGCTGTAACCATGGCAACAAAAATCGTCTAATGTTGAGGAAGTACTTATTTTAACCCAAATCCCCATCTTTTCCTAAATGTAACCAAGCCATGACTGTATATAGTAACCATGGTGATGAAGGTAGGTATACTGCTGTCTGAACAGTCTGCAAGTGTATTGTAACCATGACAACCAAGGCCCGGTACGCTTTTTCAGGAGACACTCCTATGGGTCATATCAGAGGGTCGAAAAACGACCTGTATGGCTGTTCAGGTTGGAGGAGTTGTTGGATCACGTCCATATTGTTGTGCTGCCCTCAAGTGGCCAAACTAATAATAATAATAATAATAATAATAATAATAATAATAATTTTCCTCAAAGCTAAAACACAAAAGTCCTGGATGATTGTACTTTGCCAGTATTAGGAAATATGTTTTAAATTAATTCCTCAAACATTTCTTTCAACAAGTTGTGGCATAACTAAGTCATGATCAGTAACCATGACACCCACTGGCTGGTGTTATGGTAAAATGGTAAACTGGTATTAGCTGCCATCAGCTGCACGGCCGTCTATGGGTAAAATGAATAGACTTTCACTATATGTTTAATAACATTTTTCACTCATTTACTGTTATCGGGATCTGATAAGTAAATAAATTAAATCCTCACTGCACAGATACTTGATTGTCTTTATAAATATTTGATCTCTGCTTCCTCGCAGCATACTTTTGTGGGTCACATTGTAATCCCTCTCTCCTGTCCCTCTGGTCGGACAGATGGAGGTCTCCAGGAGGTCCAGGGGTCTCAGTAAATCCCCCGGCCTTGGAGCAGTGGCAAGCTCAGCCTGGCTGGTCCTGTGTTCTTCCTGCCATCCAAGATGACACGTTAAAGGTTAAAGCTGTCACTGTCCGACTCCCCGTCCCGCTCGGACACAGTCATTTGCGTCTCCACGTCCATTGGAAAATTGACATGACAGCAGCGAGCAGGAGAAGCGGCTGGGGCTCTGACAAAGGTTTGGTTTGAAATCAACAGATGAGGAAGCTTTTTATATTTTGTTTTTACTCTTACATGCGCATGAAATAAATGAAAACACTTTCCAAACAGCTCTTTTTCTTGGACTTTACCATTTCTACCACTGCACATTCACCAGCTTCTGTTCTATATAAGACTTGTGTTTTTTTATGTTTGTTTTTTTTTTGTATGTATTGATGTTTGTGTCCAACATTTTGTCATAAACATGAAGGTACAAAAAGGAACATTTATCAGCTCTGGTCTTCATCAGCTGACATTTGGTGTACATAATTTCAGGAACAAATCTTATCGTCCTGAGAGTCTGAATATGATTCGTTCGTAATCTGCTTTGCCGGACATTAGTTTGATCCACTGCAGATGATGAGGGTGTAACCTTCATCCATTATCCGTGGATCTTTGATAAGCAGGGAACATAAATTTCCTTCCCCAACATTGTTTCTGTTCACCACCTGCACCATAATTTAACTGGAACTGATGGTACAGTTTCTTTTCTTATTCTCTTTCACCACGTTTTTAGGCTTCAGACTAACCTGTTGGGGTGACAGTGGCCTTCGAGAGCATTATGGTGCCAGAAACTGTTGTGAGACATCATATGTGATACTGCCTTAGAAATAAAAACACAACTGCATCATTTAGCTCAAGACAAGGTTTGATTTTTCTTATAAAACTGACATTGTGGATATACGTGGTTTTCACAGGACACTGACTGAGATAGCACCCCACTGTGACTGCAGCCTGGGACTAAAAACAACGCAGTTTCACATCCGGTGTCACACTGACCTCCATTTTAAAACAGCTCTGCCTTATCAGATAGTTAGTGAACTGATCTACAGCCACAACAAGCTGCTTCAGCTGCTGCAGCTGCTGCAGCTCTCAGTCTCATTCTGGCTCCAGTGGATTTAGACTCTATCAGTGCTCAGTTGCTCAGATCTTCACTTCACCTCCATCAGAGCATCCGTCAGATTAGTAACACAACTACAAAGCTTCACAATGATGTGTTTTTATCTCTGTTTTTTAGCCTGCTGAACAAAATACAGATGTGTATAATACACACTCAGTACAGAGAATATTCTGGGTTTTATCTGTATTCTAATCACACATTGCTGAAATCTGTAAACCTGTGACAACCTATTTCCCCCATGTCTAATCTCTTTAATTAACAACCATGAGCTAATGTTATTATCCTGCAAATCCTGTCACACCAAAGCTAATTTCGAGCTTATTAGTCCTTAAATGAAATCATGGCCACTCCTGTCAAATTAATTAAGTAATAAGGAAAAGTGACTGAGTTCCTGTTGTTTGAGCTTCTGGACTTGATCAAGGCAGCAAACCGTTTGTTTGAAATTTGCTCCTAAATGGTTGCGATATGCTTTTAACACTAATACGTTTTCATTTTAAACATGTTTTAGCTCTGTATCAGAAATAATCTCTTTCCATGCTAACACACCTGAAAACAAATGTCACATGTCCATTATCGTACACAAGGGCATGCACATGCTGGTGTAAACAGGAAGCAGATTGTCTGCTCTGCATTTGGTTGCTATAGTTACAGAAAATACAACTAACAAGGAACAGCAAAGGCGAATAATAAGACCAGAGACTTGTGACTTTCATAAAATGCAGAATTTCACAGCTGCAAGTTCAGCGATGCTTGTAATTCGCTTGTAATTGTAATTTGTCCGGGGGTCACATGACAGGAGAATGCTGAATCAGGGTTAGGTGTTTTAAAGCTAAAATGTATTAGTGTGGGTGTAGCCTCAGTTTTGAATCTTGCGCTGAGCCAGATTCAAGTTGTGGTTAGCCTAGCTTAGCATAGACTGGAAAGTTAAAGTAGAAAGTCAAGAAATACATACACCTACCAACACCGCTAAAGCGAACTCATGAACATGTTATATCCAGCTTGCTGAAGCTGTGCACAAACAGATGTAAAAATGACACTAAGGTCAAGGTTGTGTGCTGGAACTATTTCTCGATGAACACCAGTTTATCCATCCGCCTAGCATTTCTTGGCAGCATCTCAGCTCAGATGCGATCACCAAGGTTTTATTTTGTTGATTCGACCAAACCTGGCAACCTCACTGTGACAACAAGACTTCAGGAAGCAGCACAGTCACTGCGCCAAACGCCAAGAAATTATTCCAGCATGAAACATACTGATCTGTCATTTTCTAAAGTGAGTCGTAAAACAGCTAAATAAATAAATATAATAATAATATATAAGAGCGGTGAGGTGTGAAGGAACACAGCGAAGTGGGCGAGTAGTTCAGGTGAAGTATCTGGCCTGTGTGCTCCCAACATGAGTGTGACACTATAATTCATAACACAGGCCTGAGCACTTCCTCCCGCTGCCTCTCAGCTGGCTGATTTACGACGAGTCTGTTTCACCAAACTGCAGCAGGCGAGTGCAGGGAAACTGGAGCAGAAAATCTGTCCCAATCACACACACACACACACACACACACACACACACACACACACACACACACACACACACACACACACACACACACACATATACAAGAAACCGTCCACACCAGCTCTCTGCACTGAGTTGGAAGAACCAGGGTGGAGCAGAGGATGCTGGGAGTTGGGAGCTCACAGTCAGAGAGGGTCGATTTGAGATATTCAAGTAGCTGAAGTGACAGATTCAGGAGTCCAGGAGGCGAGATTTTCACATTGTGCTGGTCTGATGTTCCCACAGTAGTTTGCTATTTTAAAACTTTGGCAAGACTTACGACATCAGAGCCAAAGATGATGCAAAAGTATTTTCTCCCACCGTTCCCACCACATATTCGACACTTTCATTTTAGAGCTGCTGGTGAAATTCATGATACAGTAGCAGGCACAAAGATAGCACTGCTATTTCTGTCCAAAAGTAAACAGTCTACAGCAGCTTCCAGCTGTGTGAGGCTAATTTCATCGATGTATTACTCAGGATCAACAGGCAGGGAACTTGAAGTTTGCATTTTTTACCCTCAAATGTAAGACTACACTTCCCATGAAGCCTTTCTGCACTGCCTTTCCACTCCACAGGTTTTAAGGACCAAAAGGAGGATATGATGTATTATCAACCAATTTTAATCAGGTAAAATGATGTAAAGTTAAAACTGGAAAACAGAAGTGGGTTTCGTCAAACTTGACTTAACTAACTAAACTTGAATACAATATTTCTGCAGTCTGCAACCATGCTAACAGCTCTGTGAGGCTTTACTTAGCCACAATGTTGCTTTGAGCTAAATGCTAACATCTGCATCGTAGCTGAGGCTGAAGGGAAACTAACTAGTTTGCAGGTAATTGGACATAAAGAAAAACTGGAACTGACCTGATGATGGCGCTATAGGGATAGTGAATCTGTACCAGAATGTATGGCAATCCACCCAATGGTTGATCAGATATTTTACTGTGAACCAAAACTGCTAGTCTAACTGATCAAATTGAAAGAACGGCTGCAAAGTTCTTACATAAAATCTTCAGTTTCACATTTAAATTGTAATTTATTTTGCTTATAATTTGGCATTCTAGTGTGTTTTCACCACAGAGTATTATTTTTGAGTCAGTATTTATTTCATTAAGCTCTATTTTCAATAGCAAATCTGGAAGGTTGCTATGGAGATTATACTGAAGCAGGAAGTGATCTTAATGAAGTCATCACTTTGTTCTGGAGAGCAGTCTAATTACCCAGAGAACACACAGACTGCCCACTGCTTATTTTGGCCTCAGGCTGAACACACACACACACACACACACACACACACACACACACACACACACACACACACACACACACACACACACACACAGAAACACACACACACAATCACGTGCACTGAAACAGGCACTACACAGGCATGAATAAACACACACATTCATTTGGTGTTTAGAGGATCAATCCTCAAATTGACAGAGCTTGAGAAAACTCAAGGGATGGAAATGGTTATTGATTGGCCCGGTGCGACCACAGAGAGCCGCTGTGTGTTCAGCTGCTGCTTACGAGTCCGAGGACACGCTCAGCGGAGATGAAAGCCAGCCAGGCGCTTTGAGACGTTTTTTTTTTTTTTTTTTTTACTCAGACGTTTATTACTGAATGCAAAATCGCTCCAGTGGTTTGTTGGCTGCAAGGAAGCCAACAGCACACAAAACAAAACAGGGAAGTGAAACGGATTACGTCCACCTCTGTGGATTTGGTGGCATTTCAGTCTGCAAAATCCTCCTCTCCTTGGACACTCACATGACCTCCATGTCTGCAAAGCCGACACAAGTTTGTCTGAATGGATAGTAACACACCACTGGAATGGACACGAAAGTTCATTTATAACCTCGGAAACTGTAGATTGAGAAGAAAAAGAAACTGCATTTTAAGGAATAAAAGAAGAGTTTTTGAATTTTTTGTCTGAATACCTTGAGCATGTGTCAGTTTTGAGGTCATAAAGAAAGCGAATAAACCATCAGATCCTCTAAAAATCTTTTCTTCCTGTTGAAGTCATAAAATGAAGCTCTCAGTTCTTCGCCTGCCAACCTGTGATACTTGTGTCACTCCTGTCCTGATTTATTGTGTAACCGAGCGAAGCCTCTGGCCTTGTTTCGCTTGTAAAACGCTGAAAAGATTTTGTTGTCGTCTGACACATCCAGGTCAGCCTCTCAGGCTCTGTTAAGTGATGGAACAGGTGCTATCAAAGCAAAATACTCGCAACTCCCTCGGTTACAAACATTTATCAGTCAATGGCAGCTGATGGAACTGGAGCCGCGCCACTTAGATCTCTACAGGAAGATTTCCACATTGTATGAAAGGTTTTAAAAAGTACATAATAAATAATGAGAATGTTATTCAGTTATTATTATAAAGGTTTTCAGAGGAGAGATTTCGTGACCTGTGATCATCTTAATGTATAAATTCACTCTGACGGAAACAAAAATATATACAAAGCTCAACATTTCATCATTTGCTAGCACGAAACAAGATAATAGCATCCGTTTATACAGCCACACAGAAAAAGAGACTAAATCTAATTTCTTTTTTTTTTTTTATATAAATGATCCTAATCACAGATTTTCCATAAGATTTCTGTGTCCATGGACTTTAAACCACAAATGTAAAAGTAAATATAAGGACATTAACATTTAACAGTAAGTGAATCATCAGTTAATTTTAATTTAAAGCTAAAAATTTCGATTTGAAACATATTATAATGTCAAGATTTGACCTTCCAAGCCTTAATTTTTTTTTTTTTTGGCTTTTGTTGTCATCTCTTGCAGTAACACAACTTGTCTTGACCCCTGGTGCTGCAAAATGAGGCCAACACTGAAGGTTCTTAAAGCTGCAGTTCCTCTAATGGCCACTAGAGTCTGGCTCCAACAGTGAGTCAGTCCCCATAGACTCCAATGTTAAAATGTCCAACTTTACAGCAGAAATGAACATGTTTACAGACTGGTAGAAAACAGTTTTGGTCTCTAGAGCTAATTTTCCTCCTTCATGACAGCTGTTTATATAACTCACCTGTTTACATTTTATTAAGGCTTGTGGAGAATTGAGGGCGTGGCCTCTTTGAGTGACAGGTGGATGAGCGTATGCTTGCCACAAACCAGCATGCACCGAAGTCTCAGCTCCACACATGCCCCACCTTTTTTTGGATTAGCTGGGAGTTAGTGGCATTGTACAGCATGTTTTAAAAATGCAAAAAAGTCCTGAACACATAACAAAACATCAGTTTTTAGATTTATGACTCAAACACAGATGACAAACAATAAGCTAAAGCCTAATGAGCATAAAAGAGTTGATTATCAAGGTATCAAATATCACTTGCACTTGAAAAGACGAGCACACCTGACCACTTCTCTTAGTTTACACACAAAGACAGTGGATCCTGTTTTCTGTGGTTAATGTGAGCGATTGGATTTGTCAGATGTGTTCGCTGCCTCAGCTCTGTTTCCTCAGACGGATAAAAGACTTAGGGAGGCCAGGGACAAAAGCAGCGGCTCGCCAGTGAACCCCAAGGCCTGTTTGGTATTTACATGGTCCCAAACCTGCTGCCTCTGCTGAAAACAGCAGCCTGAGCCAGACAGTCCTGTCTGAGCCTCCTACCTCAGAGAAGCTCTGTCCTGATATGTTTTCTTAGGCACAGACAGGACCTTGATTGTCTCTGAATTAATGCTAACTTGTCCATCCTGTTTTTTTATGAAGAATAAAATAAAAAACATAGAGACCCATCAGTTTCAGCCCTCGTGATGACTACACTGGGAGCTCCATGATCCACAGGGACTGAGCTTCGGTCTGTATCCCAGTAAGTAGCTTTGTGAACGGGCATGAATCGACTTGCCCAGCATGTCTTCTGGGGCAAATTTAATGAAGTCTAATGGCTGTCGCAAACAGTTGGAGTTGGATGTGACTGAGCTAAACACCACCTGAACTGTACACTGTTAAACATATTCCTGTAGTGATGTCTTGTGACCAATCAACACGCTACATGCTAGTCTTATTTTTGTATTCGTAGACATTATCCCTGTTGATGAGAGCATTTTATTTAAACGTCTATTGGCTTTGAGCTACATATAAACACACCTAGTCATGTTTTTTTAGATCTTCGGATGTTACAAATCCAGGGAGAACAGTAATATGATTTATATTTTTCTTTATTACCTCCAAACAAAGTGATTAAGATGATCATAACCAATAAAGAATGATGGCTAAAAAAGGTTGAATGAAACGTCAAATTGTAGGTATCTTTTTAAAATCTCCTAATTTGTGGTTGCTTTAGTCACCAAAATTGCATGAGCTCCGAAAATGAGTCAGAAACAACCACTACCTTGTGAGAACAAGAAGATGTCACCATATAAGAGAGTTACTGTTAGCTACCATAGTTTAGCAGTTCAACTTAAAGATGTGGACAATGGATTTTCCCACAGATTCATCAATACAGCACAATGACATTTTTTCATTTCTAACCAGGGAAATCCCAGATTCAGATAGTCAGGGTCTGAAGTTTGTTTTAAATTCACTGAGGTTGACCAGTTACTGTACTTTCTTATCATCCTGCACATCAAATATTTTTGTTTTCCTTTAAGTTAGGAAATTCAACATCTTGTTCATGATTTTCTAAATATAGCAGTAGCATGGTGACATTTAAAATACTCTGATGATGGAGAACTCTGATATGCTGACTGTTTTCTGAGTGACCCAATAAAAATGTAGCTGATTTTCAGATAAACACGGAAAGAAACCAAATCCTACAAGGTAGGATGGTGGATCCAGGTGAGAGGGACATGGCTGAGAGCGGTGACTACTTTGTTGTGACATCACAAAGTTCCAGAAGTCCTGACGGCTGGTTTTAAGGCTCAGTTTCTGAATACAGGCTGTGTGCATTTCTCTGTGGACTGAGGCTTTGATACTTTGACAGTATTAATATAGAACCTAGACCTGCTTTATAATGAAACAACACATGGACACCTGCCTTTATACTATATGGGACCTTTAAATCATAACTTGACTGTGTTTTCACCACTCACCACTACTTTAAAGTGTCATGTACATCTATATAACATCTGACGAAAACCATAATGTTTGGTGGAAGTATTGTTACATGATGCACATTGATTTGCCTTGTCTGCCTCTTTCAAACGTCAGACCGTGTTAACTGAGACTTAAATGATTTAACAGTTGGGAGAGCTGTGAGGGGCCTTCAGAGTTGACAGGCGTCTTCAATACTTCTTCAGAAAAATGCAGGGTGACACATTGACTTCTCAGTTCAGCATGAACGCTGAAAATCGACCCAACGTTACACTTTAAACACTCAACACATTCCTGATTGATGTGGCATAAACAGAGACGCTTGTATAGGATCCATATTCAGCCTCACCACGCTCAACCTGTGGCCTCTGAAGTTGTGTGATTTAAAGTCACAAGTTCAGGTCTCAGTTTTTGTCTTGGCTCCTTCAATCCTGATCCAGATGATGCTGAATGCAGAGAGTAGAAGAAGATCCTCAAAGCTGTGTGTGGAGAGTCTGTCCTGGTTTTTCTTCTTGCTGCAAACAGCATGGAGGAAGCATTTTTATCATTAGTTGTTTCTTCACAGCAGCTCTGCAGAGTAAGCATGAGTTCATTTTACTTTGTGAAGGATAGAAATCCACAAATCTACAGTCCATGTTTGGCAAAATAATGCTTCAGTGCACAGGTAGACTACCAAAAGTTACTTTTTTATTTTTAAATAGTCTATGAAAAAAGTCAGATGTGACATTCTCAAAAGCTTCTTTTGTCCATGACTGAAGAAGATGATACATTTCCCGATAGAAAACTGAGGAAACGAGCAAATAAGCATCCAGGAAGCTGGAAAATCTATCATCACTCCTAGTTCTCCAGTTGGAGCAATCAAACCTTCTGTTTTCACTGTAAAACACAATACCTTTTTATATTTCTATCCCAGTTTCTGTCACTTCATTGTCCACCAGGTGGTTTGCAGTAACATGCACATTTGATTTTAAAGCACAGATGTGTATTCAAACTCATGTTGGTTAAAGATCAAATGGACTCCTGCAGAACCAGAAGCCTATAGAGACGTGAATCACTGCAACTAAGAACCTCCATGCACAAAATCACAGATTTAGATCATTAGAAACCTTTATGTATTTAAAACCTTCCAGGACACGTAAAACGGAACAAGCGGATTGGGAAATGTTGAAGTTTATTAAGAGCAAAACAATCAAGTATGAATCCAAGTCATAACTGTGATGCAGGTCTAGGTTTCTGAGTGCACAGGGACAAATTTAAAAGACATAAATACGTATAAAACAACTCCCAACCCAGATTTAGTGCAGACTCAACATCTGCTCTTGGAGCTTTGCCATCCTGAGCCACTGAGAACATGACGAGGCGTTTAGTAACAGTCTGGCAGACGTATCTCAACAAGGCGTCCTCAAATCTGGCTTTCTGGGTCACATCAACTTCACACTTTAAGTCCCTTTAGACAAATAAAGAAGCTGTCAGACAACAGTGGGAGTGAGCTAACTTCTAATGCAATCAATTTCCATAAACATCTGTTGAAAGCAGTGATCTGGGGCATGGGAATTCAAATCGAGGAAGACAGTCCTTCTTGTTGGCTCTAAGCATCAAACCTTCAGCTTTGACTTGCTCTTATAACTCCATCTCTTTCTCTTGTTTCTGACAGTGAAGAGAAACCTGTGCCACCTGTTATCGACCCATACAGCATAATGAAAAGATAAGACGAGGTGACACAGGAGAACAAACATGAACTTCAGGGGTAAATATGTGACTTATCCATATGAAGCAGAAGTTCGGAGGTCGGAGTTAACACAGAGTGCACAAGGCATCCTCTTTATTCATAGGAATGCCACATATGCATTATATTTTTTATTTTGGCTCCTCCAGTTGAGTCTGTGTTGGTCGGAGCATATTTTACATTGTGTGGTTTTGTGATATAACAGGTAGGCCCATATCTACATGCTTTATATTCCACAAACACTATAACTAAACTGTTAATCTGTAGTCATTCTGCACATCTTGAATTCTGCTGTTTTTCGTTTATGGCCGCTTTTATGCCACTTTTCCAAGTGATGCATCTTTATCAGGGGAGTTATTCCTCAACAGATGAAGTCATTACTTTCACAGCAACAGAGGGACATTTGTTCAGTAACAGCAGTAGTGCTGTGTTAAAACAGATCTATCTGATATTTAATGAAAGGCCACTAAATGTTTAACACAACTCCAAGGAAGCACTGATTTGATGATTTGCAAGTCAAAAGACATCGGGGGTTAGAGCTGGTTTTTGGTTTCTTAGTTACATCTAATCCTGTTTCATTAGAATTGAAATGATTACATTTCATAAGCAGGAAGTTTGTCATCTGAATTCTTATGCGGCCTGTTCATTAATTTGTGTTAAATGGTAAATGGACTGTACTTAAATAGCACTTTTCTAGTCTTATCGACCACTCAAAGCGCTTTACAATGCACACAGATATAGCGCTTCTTTGCCATACACACACACTCACACACCACTCATACATCGGGGGGCAATTAGGGGTTCAGTATCTTACCCAAGGACACTTCGAAATGCAGACTGGAGGAGCCGGGGATTGAACCACCAGCCTTCCTTTTTCCCTTGAACCACCGCTCACAAACTAAGACTGTCCTCACAAAGAAAACAACAGCAACAGATTTTTACAATCAAGTGCCAAAGACTTTTAGCTGCTGTAAGAATTCTAATTCTTCTTCGTTGGAAGCAAAAGAGGAAGTTGTGTGATTTTGGTCAGAGAAACAAAGCCCGGAGGAGGAGGAGGAGGAGGAGGACGAGGAGGAGGAGGAGGAGGAGGTGGTCAGAGTTGATGGTTACCAAAATTTGCTTCATGTTTCCCACAGACAGTTGGGGCTAATATTTAATGACTACTATCGCTCTGACCATTTTAACCCACACTGTGATCATAACCTTATACTGACCAAACCTCAGAGGTGTCAGATCAGAAGATCTTAAATCTCTTTTGCAAGAGTGATTTCTAACAGATCTGGAAGGTACACACAAATCACATCATCCTGTCCAACAGGAGCGTCAAGATGAGAAAACTACAGCGGTTACAAATGCCATATTTTCTTGTTTCATTTGGAGGGCTTCCTGTTGTTCAGTCCTGCACTGCTGCTGCACACAATGGTGTTAGCACGATGGGGGTGTAGACAATGCTGCCTTTAGGGTCGCAAAGGGTCAAAAAGTTAAATCTGTCACTGTTTTCTCTGCCTTTTAGATACATTTGGAGGAAACATCGTCTGACGGGCCTTTAAATATGATTTCTCATGGTGTGTTTGACACAGAGTTGTTTCACCCCATAGTGAACACTGTTTAGTTTGGTCAGGCTCATGAAAACTGTTCTGGTTCTGTTCTGGATGGCCGACAGTCCGTTGTCATTAGCGGCAGGAGTGAACCGAGTGAACATTAAAAGTCTCCTTGTTAACGACAGGCGAAACTGCTGTTAATGAAGCTGATAGGAAACACATTAATGCTTTAAACTTTATTATGCACGGCTGCACAATTTCCATGCATCTCAGTGGGCTCCGCCTACAACCTGTGTTTGATTTAAGAATACATGCATGTTATATCAGGATTAGATTGGTCAGGTGGCTTTTTTTCTGTGACTCGGTGTGTTTCTATGTGTGTGTGCAGGTGATTGGCTGAACTGTGCACACACAACATGGATAACTATATGCACATTTAGCCAGTGCACATTCATATATTCATGAGCAGCATCGGCAGCATATCAGAGATATGGTTTGAGTTCCCAGTGCAACCAACAGATATCTGCTTTTTATTGGCAGGAAACCAAACTCTGAAAGTGAAAGGTTTTAATCCTGCACAGAGAATTTATACCTACACACACACACACACACACACACACACACACACACACACACACACACACACACAGCAGCAGCAGCAGCTGCTCACAGTTCAAAACATGTCTGATATTCAGAAGAAACATAAAGAACATCCTAGGACATTTGATAATCCAGAATATTCTCATTGTAAACTGCAGCCACAGAAGTTTAGAGGTACAGAAATCAGATATGATCTTTCTGAATGAGGTGTAACCTTTTTTTTTCTCTTGACTCCTCCTCATCCAGCAGATCTGTCAATCCTCTACCGACTGCACTGACTGGTGCTGTACGTCGCTAGATTTAGCTTCGCCATCTAATCTTCAGATGTGTTACCACTGTCATTGCCACTTGAGTTTCAGTGTGGTGGCACTCTAGTAGATAACAATTATTAAAAAGCTGGATATGGTTCTTACATGTCACAGTATCCCAGTTTCTATTGGGCTATTCCAGTTATGTGCAGTTTATCCAGGTTTCTCAAGACCAGGATATGATATTTACATGTGCAACACATTTACTGGGATACTAGTGTGCATGTAAATGTAATGAATAATAACCATTTTAATTTGATGTCAGATTTGTACATTCATATAAAGACCCCCTCTGATGAAGATCAAGTTTTTAACCTTGTTAACGTCCATATGATGTTTTATATAATACAAGATATCATGAGCGAAATAATCAGTCAACCCCATGACTGAGTGTTTCCGCCTTGAAATGCAGTGAACCAATGACAGTGACAGGGCCTGATCCAGATTTCTCAATGAGGAAGTAAGAGGAGATGAGTTTCAGATTTAGTTTTTTTTTCCAGATTTCTTTTCTTCACTTTTTATGTGTGAAAACCATGCTAAAACAAAATATTAGAGTTTAAAACATGTCTGGAGAAGAACTTTAATATTTCATGTTAAATTAACCTGGTCTGCCCAAACCATTTCTAAAACTATGACATAAATTCTTTATCCACTCTACATAAAATATTTCTGTAACCTAATTCCCGTTACGATGAGTGAATGTCTTTTGTACCTATCTTTCGACTCCAGCTGCTATGAGATACTGTAATCTATAGTTGAGCATAGCATCAACCTGCACACATGCTTGACCTTGATGCAACATGCTACAAGATCTACCCTCCACTGCCTCTGACTCTCATTTAAAATTAAAACATGCAGTAAATGTTGCACAGTTTTCCCGGGAAAACCTCAAAGTCTTTGACTTTTGCTGCTTGTGGGAGGAAAATGAAACCATGTCCTGCTTTTTCTTCTGCTGCCGTGTTGCAGCAACGAACCATTCACAACCCAGCCTGAACAACAATACCAGTTGGATGCTTTGATTGTCAGTTTCATGGTGTGTTTCAGCTATGACGTCTGCATATAGGCTCAGCATCCCCTGGATGAGCATCAACATGCACATACACGGCTTCTCAGTTCAGCTACAGCAGACTTTACAAGCATCCCCTCTGTTTATACACTCTGAATTAATTTATGCAATAATAGGCTGCTGTTTGGCAGGTGTCCATTTCCTGGTTGGCCTGATAGTAAAGCTGCCAAAAAAGGCAGCATAATAAAAACAGTGCATGCAAAGAAAAATGAAACTCAGAGGTTTCCAAGATTTCTCTTTTTCAATCCAACAAACAATTCATCCATGATGTACTGAGGCATCATGTTTTTAAGCAGGATTGATGGCGAAACCATCTGTGGGAGTTTCAGTTGAAGCTCGGCGCACATGTGGGATAGTTGTTTCTTTTACAACTATACTGGTTTTATTTTCCGAACACAGAAGTCACAACAGTGTTAAAAAGAAAAACCTTTATCAGTCAAGCTAACTTTTCCCACTTCCTGTGTTGTGATGACTGATATTTAATGGTCATGAAGTTCCTCTAATGCCCATAACGCCCCCAGTTCTTACTAAAAATGCAAAAGCATCACAGTCTCATTGGTTTCAATGTCTCATTTCACTTCTGCTAATGTGACTCTAAGTGGTGGTGTTAAAAATGATTGTTCCAGTAAAAGGATATTAAGGTTTAAAAAAAGAAGAGTATAATGGTTCGGGAGTTGATCATCTATATCTGTCAACATCGTCGCAGCATCTGTGTCTCTTCTGGCTGATGTGATCGTGCTAAATCTAGTGCTAAACCACTCATTTATTGATTTTTGTGGTAGATGAACTCTGAAACAAGCTAAAAGACAATTTCTTAATGTGTTAGCCAATAGCTGCCTACATCCATGTCCAGCAGATACAGAGCAGCATGAGCCACCTGGTGAATATAAGTCCAGTATTTACTCTCTTTTAGCTCTAGTTTGGTCTCCTCCAACTCCTGAGGAACATATCTGGTTCTTTGGGTGTTTTCCATTTTCTTCACTAGCTAGTCTCCGGCTTTGTCTGTCTGCTGTTTGATGCTAGAAATTTAAAGTTCAGTGGGTTTATTAGAGCTGAAAACAGGGATTTTTTTCTTCATCATCGCACTGACAGACTTTCTGATCAATGCACTCAGTGAACGAAAGGCATCATCAGTGAATCCACAAATAAGCTCTGTCCTTTCAGTTAATATTACACAGTATGTTGATTGTCAGAGTGACTTTTTGTGAGGAGCCCTGTCGACCATTATCCCAGTGAGAGTCCTCACAATTATAGAAGAGCAAACATGTGCATGTTTTGAAAGTAAGGAGGTGATCACCATGAAAACAGTGTGAGCCGTCCTCAGTGTGACAGTCTGTGTTTCTGCAGAAGGCCACAGAGGCAGCGTGACGCATGTGCTGAGACACACACACACACACACACACACATACTTGCACACAAAAACACAAGTACTTTGGCTTATGTGTGCACAGATAAACACACACACACACTGTTTATTAATGAGGACAGTGTGTCTGAGAAATATGTGACCTCTGACTGGCCCACATCTCTGCTCTTTGCTAACATACACACACACACGCACACACACACACACACATACACACACACACACACACACACACACACACACACACACAGCCATCCGTCAGCCTCAAGGTTGCCATAAAGAAAACAAGAAGGGGCCCTGCATTGCAAAATGTAAACTCAACCAAACATCCACATTTAAAGAGACAGCGCGTCAGCAGGGTATCAGGCATGAATCGGCGCCAGACTTTCTTTCTTCAGATGAATCCAGCGGCTGTGGTTGTTAGGTGATGAACAAGTCAGAGGGTAAATGTAGATGTTTAGGCAGACTGGAAAACCTGGGCTGATGTTTTGACATGTGTCTTCGCTGACTGTTTTTTGAGTGATCCAATAAAAATACAGCAGATTTCAGGTAAACACTAAGAGAAACCAAATCCTACAAGGTAGGATGGTAGATCCAGGTGGGCGGGGCTTGGGGCGTGGCTGAGAGCAGTGACTACTTTGTTGTGACATCACAAAGTTCCAGAAGTCCTGACGGCTGGTTTTAAGGCTCAGTTTCTGAATACAGGCTGTGTGTATTTCTCTGTGGACTGAGGCTTTGATACTTTCACAGTATTAATATAGAACCTATACCTTCTTTATACCATATGGGACCTTTAAGTCTGCTATTCAATTTCCATGTTAAATAAAAATGAACTGAAAAAAACAATTAATAACCGAAACCTGAAACCTTGGGATGTTCATACTCTACTCATATATAGAGTATATTAGTTACAGTGAATGGTGCAAAATAAGTGGTGTGGCTCTTTAAAGCTAAAGAAGATAATTGCCTGATGACCAAAATGAATAGCAGCATGGATTCTGCAGAAGGTAAAATAACCTGTAGTTTAAGACACAACTCTCACTCATTAAAACTTTCCTTGGAAACAATTGAGAACCTGAGTGAATCCTGACTGGTCTGATTCACTGGGTTCTAACTTTCCATGCAGGGCCAGGGTCGGGAGATTGAATTTAGGTCCTGATGTTAAACATGCTGACAACCCACATCTTCAGACTGCCCCATGAGTCATCACTTGTTTATGAGAAAAACATGCAACACCGAATACGCTCTACAAGACGCCGCCGGGCGGGAGTCCTCGCTGGACGCATGAATGAGCTGAATGAGCTCAAGAGTTCATTCCTCTCTATCTTTTTATGCAGTGGTAGACGACCTGTGGCCTCGTTTTAATCCACTGAATACACTTTACAAACTGGATACTCTGTATTCTCCAGAAACCGAATATCGAGCTCCGGCTGAAACGATCCAGCCCGTAGCCATAAATCAAGGACTCTTCCTGTGAGAGACAGAAGTTACTGTATCTCTTTCTCCACCTCTCTCCTTCATCAGCGTGAGCTCAGGGTCAGACCATATTTGGTCTTTGTTTTTGATTGCCTTCGGTACCAGATGGGCGGTGTTTACTGCATCAGTGCAGTTCAGATAGTGTCAGGTAAATTGTCAATCCCAAAATAAGGTCACTGTATGGCCTGTCAGATAGTTTCCTGTCATCCAAACTCCTACGCAACAAACTCCATGACTGTCACCTGAGCAGGATACAATACACCTGGGTTATCCTTCATAAGAGGACGAAGTCATCTAATCATGAAACAGCATCACATCATGCTGAGCAACGGGGGGGGGGGGCATTTTTATGCCTTTATTTGTCAATAACAGAGGAAACAGGAAATACAGGGAGAGAGAGTAGTGGAGTGACATGCAGTAAACAGTCCGCCCGGCCTGGAGTAGTCTGCACCTTATAACCACTTGGCCATCGGCAGTGTTGTGCCAGTTCACACTTAGAAATAACAAGTTCAAAGTTCAGTTCATACAGATGAAAATGAACTAGTTCACATTCAAAGTTCATTTTTCAAATTTTGAACTAAGTTCACAGTTCCAAAAATGAATTAGTTCACGTTCATTTGTTCCGTTTTTTTAAAATAATTCGCCCACTATTTCTTTTCAATAGAACCTCCTTCACCCCATCCTTCACCAGCCCCAAATCACTGCCACTCCCAAACTAAATGAATTATTGTAACACTAAAGAATCACAGACATGAGTTTACATTTAAAATCCGTATATAAATACAACCTGTCTGAGTCTTCACTTGTTTGTTCATAAAAGTTCAAATGCTCAAACAAACTGGCTTCAGCAGTACTATGCATCTGTACCGCTAACACCAGCCTTGCTGGGCCTTGTCTATGGAGACGTCATGTGGCGACTATGAACCTGTTCAATGAACACCGTGCATTGCACAACACTGGCCATCGGGCCCCACAAACTTCCATCTGTTTTGGTCGAGGACTGAAGACAAATCTTTAATCTGTGTGTTAATCCACAGCAGAAAATAGTCCCCAGCAAATGTACTGTTTCCTCCTGTCTGAGTAATGGCGGATAACAACTACAGTGATCGGCTGTTTCAGGAAAAAAAAATAGAACCTAATATTTGTGGTTTGTGAGCCTTTTTAAAAAAAAAAAATAAATAAAATGATGTCTTTACTCGGATCCAGAAATGAGAGCCACATTGATTGTTGGTTTTGGTCTTTTGATGGGCTTTGCTGACAACAGGGAAAATATAGACTAACACCAGCAAAGAGGAAACTCTCATCAAATTATAAACAGGATCCACTTTCTTGTGGTTCTTTAGCAGCTCCGCCTCCCACCTATTTACAGGACTGTACTTGTGATCTACTGTCAAACCACTTCTGGCTCTCTGTCGCATCATCTATTGCCACTTTCTAAAAGACACAGAGAATCCTCTACACTCTGTTTACATAGATTTCCTTATACAGCTTTCATCAGTATCTTTGGATGACAGATTCTTAGTAGCCTTTTCAAAGAACTTCATCTCCTTATCTGTTCTGCTCATCTGTCTTTGTCTCTCAAGTGGTTTTAAGCGGTCGGCCCCCGTCAGCAGGTCCTGCTTCCATGTCACCTGGTAAATGTCGCAGTGTGGCCTCCACCAATCTTCACTTTCTACATATCAGGCTTTTAGCCAATGCCAAATAAAGCAAGGAGGAGGAGAACGGTTTTGTCTATTAGCAGCACCACAGAAACCACTGACAGAGGTCAAGGTGACAGCGCTTCAGCAATAAAAACCCTCCTGAGTGACTGTGAAAGACCTTGACAGAAGAAAACGAGTGAGGCTGAAAGGCTATACAAGTTTGAACCAAAAGTTCTTTACTTTTATATTAAATGCTGTTACTTTTCCTACTTTTTTTAAAAAGAAAATTTTCTTTCCCACACATTATTTTCATTATTACAAAGGCACATTCAGTGGATAAGCCTCAGTCAAACTGACAGAAGTTCACTTGAAATTCTCCTGTAGTCTGTAGTTTTCCAGAGATAATCCAGATCCCACTGAACTGTAGGGAAATAAAACCTGTGGCTTTTGATGTAATGGTGAAACCTCTTGGGTGTGAAACCTTGATTGAAGCTAAGTGTGATATCACTTCAGTGAAATGAACAAGCAGACAAAGAATATATATAGATCTATATACAGTGTATGGCTAAAAAGAAAGTTACACTGAGAAGAAATTAAGAATATTTCTCCTTTATGTGACTCGGAAGTTACTTAAGGGCAAATCTAAGAGGAATCTTTACAACATGCAAGGCATTAGGTTTGCATGACAGACCCAGCGGAAGGTATTATCCTTCTTGCTAGCTAGGAAATTAATAAATAATCTCGACAGTAAAGGGAAAAATGCTCCAGGGTTTGTTAATTAAACTGATGTAGCTCTGTTCTTTTGCGTCTATTAGTTTAAATAAAGTTTATTTCTGTGATTCAAATGTAAAACTCTCTGCAAACCTCTCAAATGTAAACTCAATGAATATGAAAGTGACAAGCTGAGGCTAAAAATACACATATTACATTGCACCTTTCATTAATGCTGCAAACCTAATCTCTAGTATGTAATCTGATTTTGATAACCACCTATAAGGATCCATATCCATCGATATCCAGCACTTTCCAATGTGTTTTACCCAAACACTAACACAAAATGTTCCCTCAATTTCTTAAACATGCAATAAATGCTCCTGAACTGTGACCAATTTAAATTCTTTTTATGGAAATCTATAACATAACCTCATCAAATATACAGCTAATGGTGATCTGTAGGAGAAAACATGATAATTATAGCCCCTAGTGATTAGCTAACTGGAAACATACTAGCAGATTAGCTTGCTGGAGCTAGTGCTAGCTTGACTGTCTCAGTCCCCTTGGCAGCAAATCCTCAAAACTGCTTTTTTCTTCGTACAAAATTAAACTTACATGAATTCTATATTATACACGACCCTGCTTCTGCTGCTGTCCTACGGGCAGACTATTTCAATACGGTCAGAAATGTGCCCTTTTAACCTAAAAGCTCAAATCTGACTGACAGGTTTAATGACGTCAACAATGCTTAATGACCAGCGGAGAAAAGGTCAGATACGAGTGGTGTTGAATGTCAAATTAAATTGGAAATAATGAAGATAAACTGTAATTCTCCGCTGTGTTTGTGGATGTTGGCTGCCAGCCTCATTCTTCTCTCATATACAAACTGGAACCTTTTAAACAAATGAAGAAGAGCCTGCCGAGCCATCGTCTCAGCTTTGCTTTCATGCCTTGTCATTTGGTTTATGTAGTTTATCGTGGACATGAGCCAACAGATTTCCGTAGCTTGTGCATTTTTTTCCTTCCCGAGCTGTCATGAACTTGATGAACCTTGATATGACAGCTCTGGTCTTGAAGTCTAGAAAGCTTCACGTCCTCTGAAAATGGCGCTGAAGCAGCTCCGGGGAGCACTAGTTCTGTCTGGATGAGTTTTAAGATAAGAAATAAAGTAAATAAACTTATGCCTGTCAGATGTATGTATATGTATGTGTATGTATGTAATAGTTTGTTCTACTTGAAAAAATGGGAAAATAAATGTTTTAATTCATAACCTCCAAAATGCCGAAGCAGGAGAACAGCCCATAAAAATAGCACTGAAGCATTTATTTACCTCTTTATGAAAATTAATGTGCGTGTTCCCAAATAATTTCTCCAAAAATAGCAGCAAAGTCCTCAGAGGACTCACATCCTCTGAGAAATCATGGCTCTCTGGAAATAGAAAGTGGACCGTGTCCATTTGAAACAGAACATTTCCTCCTGAAAACAGTGTCATTATCTGTAATTATTTCAAGAGTGAGATTTCTCCATGAGGAGAAACAAATCCCTGAACTGCATCATATATTTTCTTTATTTAAGCAGTTAGAAATATTAATCTTAACAGAAATAATTCATATTATGTTTAGGTATTTTTGAGACGATCAAGGAAATTTTATTACATAATAATGTATTACTGTATTTTAATTGGCTGTAGTAAATAAGAGCATAGTAACAGTAACCCAACACCTGCCCAGAACACACTACCCTAGCAACCATTTACTTCTGCTTTAGGTCAAAACACCTTAGCAGCACCAGAAACACTTTGGCAACCAATCAGCAACCTACTACAAGTACCCTAGCAACACCCTTAGCCACACTCAAGCAATGCCATTGTTAAACTGTTGCAAAATGCTACTGAACATTACAGATTCAAACCAGAGACATTTAACAAAAATACATTTTATGAAGAATATTGAAGAACTTTCCAAATCGAATTTTGAGAAGACAACCAAAAGAAAATTCAAATTAATGTGTGTTTCCATCCACTACCATTATGTAAATATTAAGAGTTGGTCAAGATAAATAGTTTGGGTGAAGCTGATTCTCCAGGCGGATGCCATTAAGCCACAGACCACAACAAGATGATGTAGTTAAAAGACGTTATTGAAGGTTATTTCATTGCACAGTTAAGCTACAACAAAAGACGTAAGACAGAGTTTGGTAGTTTCTTTCTTAAAATTTAGTTTAAACTGGTGAAAATCATTAACTGGCAAAACATTGTTGCCTTCTTTCTGCCTGAGAAGTATTTGTACTTTTAATAAGCAGCTAAATGGAATTGAGCTAACATATCGTTTATATTATTTACACCTGTAGTTTTTTGTACTTTCACATGTCAAACGTCGTCTGTCATGGTTGTCAGAACAGAGTTATCGCACATTTTTGGTAAAGCCATACCCAGGTTTCTAAGCCCCTCCCTCACCCAGCTGGAACTGGACAAATCATTGGACAGCTAAGAAATACAGCACCAGTTGCTATAGACAACCAGAAGTCCACAGCTGGAGATTAGCGGACAATCTTGTATGAAACCATTTAAATGTAACTTTACTGCATCACTTATGGATCGCTGCATGGAGCTGATGAGGTGATTGTTTCACTCACAGGACCTGAGATGGAGGCTCAGACGTGTTCTGCCCTACATCCGCAACACTGCTGTGGCATGAAAATGTCACAGCTAAATGTTGGTCTTTTGAGTAATTACCTCAAAAGGGCAGGTGGAGACACAACTCTACACTGTATGAGCTTTTGCCTGGAGACACATTTAGCAGAGACACCATCTCTGTATTTGTTAGTTGCAAGCTGACTCTTTATTACACGGCAATGCAGATTTGTAATATTATGTTTTTTATTAACTTTTCCATAAATGTGTTCATGAGGGGGTTACCTCTGATTTCTCCTGTATGAAGGGTTTGGTTTTATTTTGTCATAAGACAACACACACATTACACACTTGTCCAAATATTCAAAAAATGAAACGTGCACAGGGATACATAAGAGTTTTTTTTATTACTCTTTGTTGACTCTCAGGATTAGTCCCTGGTAATCATAAAAAGGAGGCATCCCCTCTAAAGGAACATGGATGCATGACATATTTAGCAGGCTTTCAAAGGCCACAGGGTCATAGTGGCCTCTGTGTAGAAGGGTTGATCACTATCCTAACGAAGTTTGCTTTCATTCCCTGTGTGGGCACAGCTCAGTGGCATTTCTGCTGATATCATGGAATGACGTTGAAGTTTTACATAAGTCATTACTTCTTGAAGCAGAACCAATGTTTCTTTTGCCTTAAAAGCACCGAACCATCCTGTTAATAAAAAACAATATAACAAATATGCTATGACTTCATGTTTTCATGAGAAGAAAGAAAAAAAGGTCAAACTTAAAGGTCCCATACAGTCTAAAGGCAGATGTCCATGTGTTGTTTGATTATAAAGCAGGTCTAGGTTCTATATTAATACTGTGAAAGTATCAAAGCCTCAGTCCACAGAGAAATGCACACAGCCTGTATTCAGAAACTGAGCCTTAAAACCAGCTGTCAGGACTTCTGGAACTTTGTGATGTCACAACAGAGCAGTCACCGCCCTCAGCTAAGCCCTAAGCCCCGACCACCTGGACCCACCATCCAACCTTGCATGACTTGGTTTCTGCTATATTTGTATTGGATCAGTCAGAAAACACTCCTCTCTTCAGATTGGCTCACCAACCTGTTGTTACTGGAGCTCCAGAGAGAAGCCTGAGAGAGGAGAAAACTACACTGAGATGGTTCTTAAACCACAAATATATCTTCTTATAGATCAACACTTCAAATAAAACACAGTAGAAGAGGAAAATATGGAGCTTTAAATTATAATTTCACCAGTTTTAGACTATATTTTGTAGATACATTCCAGTTGCATTGCTTTTAACAACATTTTCTATTTAATGTTTGATTAATATTGTGCAAGACTATGGATTAACAAGGCACAGCCACGCTCATATGGGATTAGTTTTATCCAGTGATTCACAATATGTTTGAAATTTTGACTTTACAAATGACAGATTTGGTTGACTAATTGGGAATTTCAAATTCCCCGGTAATCAACACCTGCTCTATGTAGGTATTGAGATCCCTGGGTGCAGCAAGGTACTGTCAGTGGGTATAATTATCACAGTGCTAACAGCAGCGTGCAAAAAGCACTTGCTGTTGATTAGGTCAGCAAGAGTCGACCGCAGGGAGATAAAGTTGAAAACAGCTTCTTAGTTTTGGGTTTGACACTGGCCAGACTCACACAAACACACACACACACACACACACACACATACACACACACACACACACACACACACACACACACTCAGAGACCACGCAGACAAACAGATGTGACACTTTTGGCTGAGCACAGACAGCCTAACAGAGAGATGACATTTGTTTTGGTTGGATGCTGGGCCCTTCAGAGTCTGATGAGATTCACTGAGTCTGGGGATGAGAGGAACTGGTTGTGTGTGTGTGTGCGCACACAACAGCTTCCTATACACGCTCAGGTTCAAATTTATGGGGGAACCAGGTAGATAACAAAACAGAGGAGTTTAATAGCAGATAAAATAAGATGATGATCAACACTTTTAAATCAGACTCTAGGTTCAGCATCTTGACCTGGTTCTCTTCAGGATTTTAGCAACATTTAGCTTGATGAGTGAATGTTAACTGTTTTAACTGAACCTCTTTTCTGTTGACTTTGGAAATGTGATGCTGGTTGATGGAGTGGCTGGTAGTTTGGGACTAAAACTTGAGCTTAGTTTAGGATGTAAACAATCCATCCAGAGGCTTTGATTTGGTTTATTTCCAGTTTTAAAGTAGCATTATTCAATTTGGGTTCAATTTGCTGTGCAGGTAGTTTACAGTGAAGCTAGTGGAGCTTTTTTTGCCTGCTGCTGCTGAAGTTGAGGGCAATGATAGCAGTGGGACTGAACTATATATACACAGTAAAGTTGTGAGTTGTATAATAAAAAATAATGAGCTGAGATGCACTAAAAAACTCTGCAGCACTGAGGGGAACTGCAGAGTCAGGTGATGATTCTCTGTGGGTTTTTTATCAAATGCGACACCTTTCCCATTACACACACTGATTCATTGTTAAAGGTCTAATATTTTACACGCTTTTATTTGAAGTGTTGATGCATAAGAAGATATATTTGTAGTTTAAAGAACCAAAAACCATCTCAGGGTAGATTTACATCTCCTCTCTCAGGCTTCTCTCTGGAGCTCTAGTAACAACAGGTCAGTCAGCCAATCAGAAGCTAAGAGGCTCTGAGCCTTTCTTCTAATTTGCTGACTAGTTTTCTGAGTGATCTAACCAAGCCAAATCCTGCAAGGCTGGATGGTGGGTCCAGGTGGGTGGGGCTTGGGGTTTGGGTGAGGCTGATGACTGCTTTGTTGTGACATCACAGAGTTCCAGAAGTCCTGATGGCTGGTTTTAAGGCTCAGTTTCTGAATACAGGCTGTGTGCATTTCTCTGTGGACTGAGGCTTTGATACTTTCACAGTATCAATATAGAACCTAGACCTGCTTTATAATTAAACAACACATCGACATCTACATTTAGACTATATGGACCTTTAATATAAAAATATTGCTTTGTGCAGCTTTAAAATTATCTTTAAGAAAAACAACAACAAAAAAAAAACAATACATCATCATGAACGATTGCCAACTGACCTCAACATGAACCATATCATCCCTCAGAAATCAGCATTCAACACCCAAAATCTAACTCAATAACATATCAGTGACTATTGAACCAAATATGTAGACAGCGATAATTGAAGGCCTGAGCTGCTCACTGCCTTTTCCTTTGAGTGCACCCGTGGATGCTGCCAACCCTGCGAATGTTTTCAGTCTGGCAACCTTCCTCTCCGTCTACTAAATCGTGCAATGCACTGCAGTCCACTCAGTCTGTCAGAGACGCTCTGAATCCCCTCAATTAGGAGAGCTGCAAAGTGTAGCCAAAACACCCCGGTGTTTTCATACCAGTGAATCTGCCAAAGCAATTTATTTATAATACCAATTTATTAATTTTGTCTCTTGGTTTCAAAGGGGAAGCAAACACAAGCTGAAGTGCTAAACCCAAGAGCTATTAATTGACGCTGCTACAGAGAGCTGGGATAGTGAGTCATAATTTTATGGTTACCAGGATCCACTTTGTATGTGGTTCATATGAGGGGGTGATGGATTTAATTTGCCATAATTTATGCTACAAGTTTAGCAATTAGTTGTTCTGCACGAAAACAATACAAACAGTCATTCTCTCCATCCCCGTATAATGTGTCAAGTATGAAAATAGAAAATGGCACAGAATAATGAAGAGCAGTCGGTGCATGGTGATGCAAATTAGTGTCTAGTGTGGCTGTAGAATATCAATGACTATGTATTCTTATCCATAAAATATTAATGTGAGCAGTTCCTTTCAGCTGAGTGAAGGACTACTCTTGAAAAAGCAATGAAAATGCATCTAATTATATCATAACCGATACAGTAATAGACGCACAGAAAAACAGTGTTGCCAGGTGTTAGTTAATGATTGTACTTTTGGATGATGTACAGTCATTACCTTGGGAAAACACTAGATGCAGGCTACATTTCAACAAGTGATGCAGAACTGGAAGCAGCCTGGTTATATTTGGTTATGGTTATAAGCTTATGGAATTGTCGCAGTTAAGTTGGGTTTAAGCTGTGTCCCTATTCAGGGGCTGCATTCTTCGGAGGAATCGGTTTCATGGCCGTTGTAGAAGGTCCGAACCAAAATGAGATGGTAGTTACAACAATGAACACGTATTAAAGGTTGTGGAACAGTCATGGTTAACAGAAACAACATTTAGCCTACTATTGATTTTCAAATTGGAAACAAACAGCCGTATCCTTGGTCAGAGTCCTGTTGACCTGTCCATCCAGCTCAAACTCCTCCCAACATGTGATGATGTCACCTGACTTCCTCCTTTCTTCCCATCATACTTACAACGACCACTAGATGTCAGTTAACAGTAAAATGCAACTATTGGTCATTGTAAGGTCCTTACACAGATGACACACAGGCTCGTTTATGACAGGACAGTTTTGATTATCCTAAGGTTTTGTATGGCAGGTTTATGGTTCAACAATGTAAAACCTGTATCCTATTTATTTAAATGTTACAATGTGTTTTGTAAGCTGCATAATAACCTCTGGGCTTATCTGTAAACTCAGCTCTGGTTGCACTGAAATCTGGATTTGAGTGTACAATGACTTGCTCTTTCTTTGTATGATTATTTATGTTTTCTGGCACCTGTAATTCTACTTGGAAGCCACAGTTCTGAATAATTACACAATGTCTGAATGACACAAAGGTTTGAGTAATGATTGTTATTGTTATTGTTAAGTTCTGGTCACACTTTCGTGAGTCTTGACCAGTCAGAGTTTTTATGTGATGGCAGTGGTCTGATCAGTCGTCTTAGTCATACTTACAGTACAAACTGTTCTGTCTTTCTACCAGAGCACATTGTCTGCTCACTTCCTGGTTTACAGAAAACAGTCTACATCCACAGAATGACCGTATTGTGTGTTGTTTTACAGAAACACAGTGTGTGTCATGGATCAGCTGTTCTGTGTTGTCTTTGTCTAATGTTGGATGTTTGAGGGCTTTCAGCTGACATAATGCATCCTCTGGCAGATGCACTGGAAGTTCTCGAATGAAGTATACTGGAGTAATATGTTTGTGTGCTGCTGGCTGCTGTTTTTATATTTGGATGTTGCTAGGCAACATTATCAGCTAATAATTAACTCTATTAACTGATATACTCAGAAATGGAGGTGGACAGCGGTTGTTAATATAGTTCTGTGTTTATATGTCTTTAGTTTGACTTGCAAATGCAACAGTTTATCTTGCCCTACTTTTAATTTTGATTTAACTTGGTGACAAAGTTGGCATGGTTACAAAGTCATAACGGTTTCAGGTGTCTCAATTTTTAGTTGGTTAGCTTAACTGTTTTTCCTACCATTGTCCCTTCTGACTGGCAGAGGACAGCAACAGCGGGGCCAGCCATATAAACCGGCCTATCGCTGACTGACTGAGTGATGAACTTACTCCATTGGTTGTTGATCTTTCGAAATGATTTGGTGTGAACAAGCAGTGTTACCAACTTAGCATCTTTGTTGCCACAGTAATCGACTTCATGAATTTTTTTTTCCAAAAAAGCACCTAGCGACAAATCCACTCCAACTTTTTGGATTTCCTTGGAGATTCGTCAGTATTGCATGATCATTTTACAAGTGAATGTAGCCAAACTGAAAGCACAGTTTTTGTCTTTAAAGGAGCTATTTGTAAGCTTTGCTACATAGCCAACGTTAGCATTAACAGCTGTTTGTTTAACAGTCTTCGCAAGAGCTTCGGCCATTGTTGCGTTTATAAAACAAGAGGTTATAATACGTCCCTTGAGCAGTGCTACTTCTTCAGGGAAGCCTGGACACTACAGTGACTCCGTATCAGAAAGTGACGAGATGGGCCAACTGAGCTGGGGCTAGCTGGTTAGTATGCTAACTTCAGTAGCAGAAAACATATATAGAAATAGAAGCAAAACAAAGTTGCTTTCCAACTCTGGAGACAGCTCTTGGTGAGTAAAGGAATGAAGTTTGATGCTGAACTCAGAACGTTTCTTTTAGACTTATCAATAAACAGCTGTTAATGCTAATGTTAGCTAATGTTAGCAATAGCAAAAACTTACAAATAGCTCCTTTAACTTGTTTTGTGTTGTTGTGTTGGTGATTTATAAAATCAGGATTTTGGCAGCAGCTTGGAAATGGCTAGGAAGTGGTTAACATGTAGTCTTAATGGGCTGTGTTTCAGTCAATGTTTCACACTTGCTCCATTGTCTTAAACAGAAAAGCATGTAAATGAGAACAGCTTCATTGTGAATTTAGCTGTATTAAAACATTGTATACATGAGCACAAAGAGGAGCAGAGAAGCAAACAGATAAAGGTCTGACACCAACTGACTCTAGGCAGAATGCAAATAGCCTATGATGCACTTCAGCCATGGATAGATAGATAGATAGATAGATAGATAGATAGATAGATAGATAGATAGATAGATAGATAGATAGATAGATAGATAGATAGATACTGTTCATCCCCTTGGGGAAATTCAGTTGTCCAGCTGCTCGCACATATATGCAGTTCCTACTACCTGTTGGAGTAAAGTAACATTTATCCCAAGGTTAGCAGGATAGTGGGGTTTCTATTTAAAGATCAGCAGGCATGATGTCATGTTTATGTGACATGGCTCATGAGTCAGATTTGGTTTTTGGTTCTTGCTGAATGATTTTGTTCATTTTAGTCCAAAGTTTGTGTTTATTCTTAGCTGAGCAGGGTGATATTTGCTGATGAGAAACCTCACTATCAGATTTTCATTTCCTGTTGTTATTACTTTCACACATTCAAGTTTTTTTCCAACGTGAAAGCTGTTGCATGACAGTCCTCACAGCATCGCCTCCCACCCTCTCTGATCAGACCACACGGCAGCCATTTTGAGCAGGACTGCACGCTACGCTGCTACATGTAAGATAAGCTGCAATAAAGTGCACATCACAAACCACAAACCAAAATGGCCCCTTAGCGGAGTCTGGAGACGGTGCGGGGTTGGATGTTTTAGTCGTCTCTGTCATTTCAAAGGGACTCTTCTCAAACTGTTGTGACAGCCGGCTCTATCTTCCACTCCATCGCTGGCTCCTGCCAATAATCCTTCCTCCCAACACACACCGCCACCACTGCCCCGCCTCAGATACACGCTGTTAAGACAGGAGACTTCAAGTGCTGTCAAGTACTCGATTTGTGTACTTTCAAAGGAATCATGATCTTGTCTCTGCATCTTTCCTCGCAGGCACCGCACCTCTGAATTTAAATCAGGAGGCCCACCTGCCTGGAGAGCTGGGTGTTATTCAAGATGGGGAGTAAAATTAGGCAATCATTGGATTATTACTTGTTCACCTTTGACCCCGGCAACCTGTGGAAACACCCTGGTGTAGCTACCTTTGGTGTGAACGCACAGAACACCTCACGGATAACTCGAAGCACACAGATACCAAAGACACTACAACACACATTACACAAGTCTTCACACTCCCATTGCTGGTGTTATGCAGTAACATAATGGAGCGTGTCATGAGGACTGAAATATCTGTGTTCTCAGCTGTGTTTGCATGTTATCAATAATATACAGCTGCATAGCATTATTTGAATACCTTCCCTTTTCTTTCCTTGTTTTAAACACACATAGAGTACAATGGAATACCTGAAAATCCGGAACAGGTGTCGGGGACGAGGAAGTGTTGTAGAGCAGCTTAACTAGAACTAAACACACAGAGATGTGAAGCAACAGGAGTCGCAGTAATCTGCTTACAATAATGGGTCTATCAGTAACCCATTGTTTGATCTTTTTGAGCATTAGAAGCATTTGTGATACAGATTTTTAAACATTAATGAACAATAAACCTTGAGATTTAAACGCAGTGAAACATTGCACCACCTGGATGATTGAGATGATCCGTCACAGACACGGTAAGAGTGCAGCTCTGAGCTCTGCAGGTTAGATTTAATTCATATCAGCATTGCTCCTAATTGGTTTGAGTTTCCAAAAGTCACATTCATTACCTTAAATTTATCCAACACTGTTACACAGCACAGCTTACAGCGAACGCAACAATACAATATTTACTTCCCTGTTATAACTTCTGTTCTGCATTTTTTGCTTTCATGCGTCCATTTTTGTTACATGATACACACAAAAGGATTGTGAACTACACTCCCAATGTGTGCTTGCATGATTAAATACAAGTGTGCTCTGTTTGATGTCATTATAAGCTCTGGGACAAACATTTCCCCAGATCTTAGTGGCTGAAAGTTTGACCTAATCTTTAAAGGTCTCATATTTTACACGTTTACGCATTTTCCAATAGAATAGAGCAGGTTTCAGGTAAACACTCACAGAAACCAAATCTTGCAAGGTTGGATGGTGGGTCCAGGTGGGCGGGGCCTGGGGCATAACTGAGGGCAGTGACTGTATAGTTGTGACATCACAGAGTTCCAGAAGTCCTGACGGCTGGTTTTAAGGCTCAGTGTCTGAATATAGGCTGTGTGCATTTCTCTGTGGACTGAGGCTTTGATACTTTCACAGTATTAATATAGAACCTAGACCTGATCTATAATCAAACTACACATGGACATCTGCCTTTAGACTATATGAAACCTTTAACTACTTACAATAGTACAGTGTGCAGAGCTTTTTCCTCCAGTGAAGGCAATGATAAAATATTTTACAATTACTTCTATAACCTTGGACTGAACAAAGCTGTATAAGAAATAAGAGAACCAGAAGCCAGACGCAGAGGTAGATTAGCTCCTGTGATGGAGTAAGATAGAGGAGTGGGGATATGTCTAATTACTGCTAATCTATTGTTTCCTGGAGGACTGTCCAACTCCAGTGAGACTACTACAAATATTACAGACGTAGATATAATCTGCACACATCATGCAGAGACGGAGGCTCCATTTGGCTACCAAAACCACCAGGGGATTGTTTTAGGGCTGAATATTTCTCTTCTCTGTGTCTTTCTCTTACAGCTCGGCTTTGAAGGCCTCTCTCTTGTATCAATCAATAGCACTGCAGCTTTAAGCCCACCACTAGCAAGCTCTGCCGTCCCAGTGTCCCACACCGGCCTCCTTTCCATCTGTCTGCAAAGATCCCCGCGGCCCCCCGGCTTCCACCCGGAGCCAGACATGATGGTCCGACATCAATCAATATCTCTGCAGGGCTGCACTGGTGAGCAGAGCGGGTTTCTCAGAACAGATCAGAGCCAAGTGACATTTCGGAGAAGGTTCTGGGAATGGAACAACACATTCTGATGGGAAATGGGTTTTTAAAAGACTGATCAGTTGTTTTGCATGTTTTACCCCATTAACTGCAAATTCAGCCCATATTTTACAAGACTGGTTATCATTAGTTTTGTTCTATTGGCAACTGTTTTCCACTTATTCCAGTATTTCATTTTCTGGAGACTGAAAATTTGCCTGAGATTGATAATCCAGCACAGTGAACAACATCGTCTACTTTATTTCTCACCGAAGCTACTTGAATATTAAATAAAATATCTGACTAAGTGAAATATCAAAGTATTTGATGGATTACCCTAGAATTTTACACGGACATTCATGTTTTCCAGACGATAAATGCTACTGACTCTTTTGAGCCACTGACTTTTCCTTTAAAGTGTGTGTTGTTTGATAATAAAGAGCCTTGAGCCTTAAAACCAGCCGTCAGGACTTTTGGAACTTTGTGATGTCACAGCAATGCAGTCAGCGCCCTCAGCCACGCCCCAAGCCCCGCCCACCTGGACCCGCTATCCAACCTTGCAGGATTTGGCTCGGTTATTTCACTCTAACTAGTCAGCCAATTAGAAGAGAGGCCCAGAGCCTCCTCTCTTCTGATTGGCCGTGATGTAAAACTACATTGAAATGGTTTTTGGTCTTTAAAACCACATAGATATCTCCTTATGGATCAACACTTCAAATAAAATCTCTATACTATACTTTAGCGTGCTAACCTTATCACTGTGAGTAGCTTAGAGTGCTGACAAGCATTTAGTTCAAAGCACCACTAAATACAACGTCACAGAGCTGCTAGCATTTCCGTAGACTCTCAAACTGTGTCCAGCAACTGTGATTTCATACAGGTATTAATCACTGTTCAGCTTCATCGATCCAAATTATGTACAAATTTCACACTGGGGATTTCTGACAAATAAAGTGGTGGATGTAGAGAATGACTCGTCTTGTTCCTGGGTTTGACTTCTTGAGTACATACTGTATCTTGGGTATAAAACCAGTTTCAGCAGCCAAAACCACAAACTGAGACTGAAATATTGAAACTATGCAGTTTGAGTGGTTGAACTGGGATGAAATTGTGCAATTCTCACAACCAAGAAAGGTTCTTTTTCCTGTTTTGTGCCATAAGGCAACCCAGTAGATTTTAACCACTTATACCATAGCTGTTAAAATTAATAAGTGCAGTGTAGAGGCCTCCGGTCTGGTAATTATGTGCTAAAATGAATCTACTTACAATTTATTGATGAGGTGATAAAATACTACCTGACCTGTCATGAATTTTTATGTGTTACACAGTGAGTTTTGTTTGTTTGGGCGTTTTACAGGACTTAAAATGTGACTCAGTCAGAACTGAGGACACAAGCTGTCTGTTATAAAATCCTCCTGACACTCTCTACCCCTCCCGCCTCTGTATGAGCCCAGAGACAGAGGTAATAACTCTTGACTGCTTTCTTTTTCCGTGATGTTTATGATCCGCTTTAACAGCTAGATCCGAGTGCACAGGAAAAACATGAAGCACCTTCCCTGGAATCATCTTTAATATCTTCCCATAAATCTGTCTCATGAAGGGAGAGAAAGACTCCCTCAGACGTTTTAAAGGAGGCAGCGAGTTCACAAGCAAAAGATGCATAAAAAGAAAAAAAAACCCCAGCTCTTATCAAGTGCTGTTGCTGCTGCTGCTGCTGCTGCCCACGCAGACCAGACATGTATCACACACACATTCACACAACACGCACTTCCCTCTTTCAGATGATCAGTGCTTTGGCTCCTACCACAAAATCTGATGCAGCTGAAGCTGTAATAGATTTACAGCAAAGATGCCTGAGCAGGTTTGTGAGGGTAATTCACCTCTTTATAACCACATGTACCCTGCTGCACTCACAACTAGCATGTTCACAACTAGCATGGATGTGCTGTATCTGATTAAGAGTGAGAGAGCAGTCTAACCTAACCACGGTGATGAGACCCCTACGTGTGGTTGTGAGACGATCACGATGATCCGGGATCAGAGGTGCACTGTCAGGAGAGGCAAACCAGGCAAATGCTTGGGGCCCACAAATGGAAAAGGGGCCCCTGATGGCTCCTTATATTGGCACATTTTGCCATGACAACTATAAACCCCCTTAAACATCTTATAGAGACACTATACAGTGAACTGCAGTTGCCCCCCCTCCTACTAAGGGGGACCCATGTTGATGTGTGCTGAAGGTAGCTTCTACCCACTCTCTGCATGTGAGGGAACATCTGTAAATCCAGGATCGCCACTGACCGGGATAGGAAATGAAAGTGCAAATACTGCGTAAATGACTTCTCTTTTCCCCTCTGATCACAACTCTTATAAACCATATATTGCCAAAAGTATGTGGACACGCCTGTTCTCATACTTGAGTATACTCTTGGTCTGTTTTTCCTGGTTTGGTTTTCAGGGAAGTGAAATATTATTGCTGTAAACAACAATGATATATTAAACAACCAACAACAACCATGCAGGTTGTTTTTTTTTTTCAACCCTCTGATATGACCCATAGAAGTGTCCTGAAATAGCGCCCCTACAGTGGCAGACAAACCGGTCCCTGGTTGTCATGGTTACAATAATAAACATGTGGACTGTACCGGTTACTAATAACGGTCATGGCTTGGTTAGGCTTAGGAAAAGATTTGGGTTGAAATAAGTACTTCCTCAACATGAGACGATCTCTGTAGTCATGGTTACCCACCTCTGCATACAGCCAGTTCCATAAGGAAATGGTCTTCACAGTTTGGTGTGGAAGAACTTGATCGGGTCCCGACCTCAACTCCATCCAACACCTCTGGGTTGAACTGGAACACTGACCTTATCACCCTGCAGCAGTGCTGGACCTCACTGATGCTGTTGTGGCTGGATGGGAGCAAATCCCTGCGGCCGGTTCAACATCTGCTGCAAAGACTGTCATTAATTAATGTGTTTCCTCTGTCTACTAATGCGCGGTTCAGGCTCTACACTGACAGGTCGAGAGGGCTCGTCTCATGTCACAGCAGCCATATTTTTCCTAAATCTGAGAGATGTCTCTTTGTTCCTGAATTTGCCTTTCAGTGTGTTTGGTCACCAGGAAATAGAGCGTCTGAAAGCAGCAACACAGTGGATGTCATTTTTCTTTCACTTATTCCCTTAACCGATTGATGACCTTTTCCACCTCAACTCAGAAAATAAATGAATAAATAAAAAAGACATTTTGGGCGTGGGAGCAAATATCTGCAGCCAGGCTGCAACATCACTTTAACAACCCTTTACAACTCGTAAATTAGTTTCATGCGAGTCATGTGACTGTTGTTTACGACTTCCTGTCTGCTTTCCATCAAACTGAAGAAAGGAAAACGTGGTTGTGACTTTAAAAGGGACTCAGCTTCTAGACGTGGATGCAGCAGTAAAGACCGGCTTCAGGCAGAGATCTAATGACACAACTGCATCTATTTCTCACAAAGCTCCCAGAGCCGCAGATTCAGACTTCCACCGGGCTATGGGTGGATGTCTGAGCTGTGCCTGTCTGACTGGCTGGCTGGCTGGCTGGCTGGCTTGGCTAAACTGGCCCTCTCAGCGTTGCATCTAAATGACCCCTGTCACCAGCGCGTCTGCAGCTCACGGCCAGACGCCACTGGAGCAAAAGTGGATGTGGCGGGCGTCCGCTGTCCCCAGCCACAACAGTGAGACAGTGAGAGAGTGAGAGAGAGAGGGCAGCCCTGCAGTCAGCGACGCTGGGTGGCAGGCCAGACGAGGAGACGGGACAAAGTCGTCTATAAACTCCAGCTAACCCTAAAAAGAGCCACAGGGGGCTCAGAGCCAAGACACACATTTTCCAGCACCGTGCAGGCGGACTGGACTCACTGAGGACACGGGCACACTCAGACTAGATGGCCTATATATCAACTGTGATATAGCTGAGCAAGCAAAATGAGCTGTCCAGCCATTTTAACAACACCAAGCTTGTTATGGGTTTCAGGTTAAGGCCAGAATAGTTTCAAGCTGCAATCATTTTTATTTTTTTATTTTCATTCATCCAAAATAATTAGAATTCAAAATTAGAGATAGAGAGTATAAATGTAATTAAATTTATAAAATTTTAAAATGTTATTAAAGTTACATTTGTTAAATTTATTGTTTTTATTTGAGAATTTTTATTAAATAAAATAAAGATTATGGTATATGATTAAATTAATTTCTACAGAAAATGTATGTTAAATTAAATGTAAATTGAATTTTTATTCATAGTATATTTTAATCTTATTGGTTTAAGTTAATGAATGGCATTTTTATTGCCTGTTCATATATACATATTCATTTAAAATAATAATTTTATTATAAGTTTAGTTTTTAAAATAGATTTTCAAAAATGTAAATGATCCGGTAAATTGTTTTAGATTAATGAAAATTTAAAAAAATGTACTTAAAAATTAAAAATACAACTTTTTGAAATAATACAACACCAACATTTCAGTGTTACAGTGTTATTACTGTTACTGTGCATGTGAAACACACACACATCCATCTCCACACTGTCTAATGTCTCACACACACACACATGCACACAAACACACACACAAACATCTCTGAGTGTTTCAGACAGGCCCTTGATCACGTCTCACACTTGCAGAAAAAAACAAATCCAGTGAGAGATATTCTTGTAATTTTCTTCTTGTCGTCAGTTTCTCTCTCGTTGATGGGCGCTGACAGAACTGGGACTGCAACACAAACGCGAGGAGGCCGAGCACCTACGAGTCTAAACTCTGTTGTACCATCTCATTATTCTCAGACTCCGTCTCTGGACTGTTTAACATT
Organism: Seriola aureovittata; assembly: GCF_021018895.1. Classification (NCBI taxonomy): domain Eukaryota; kingdom Metazoa; phylum Chordata; class Actinopteri; order Carangiformes; family Carangidae; genus Seriola; species Seriola aureovittata. Next base: position 3,004,932 of record NC_079375.1, read on the forward strand.
TGCGTAAAGAGCAGCAGCGCCAGTACCGTTTTCGAGGCAGTCCTCAAAGTTTTACAGAGGAAAGACAAAGGAGGATGGAAGCTGCTGATGGCTGCTTCAGGCTGTGCAGCTCAGACATGCTCATCGTGACAGCTGAATAAATTTGGTGTTGCTATATGTCCAGATTTCACCATTTTTGTTTATTCTGTATCCACAAGAGTCACAGGTACAAAGGCCCACGGATTCTGATGAGGGAAAACATGGTTACTCAGTCTATCTGCTGCATATTTTCTCCCTTGGGTTCTCCATCATGCAGCTGCACTTTGCTTTCACCAAACTCTTGTACCAAACTCTGCAAACATGCAGCACATGGTGTGATTATTAACTGGATAAATGAAAACTCTGACCTACAGATGGCCCTAGAGGGAAACTCACAGGAAGTTATTACAGTCTCTTTTGGAACAATATCCTCTTGGAAATATGTTAACAAGGCTAGGCTAATAGGCTAACCCATCCAGTGGTGTACAGAGCAACTGACGGTATAAACAACATCCTGACCAACAATCGTATGAAAAACCTGTTTGAATGTGCGGCTCATGTGAAGGTGGGAGGGAGGATGTGCCTACATACCGATGATTTAATCAGTGATTAAATGATTCCATGTCAGGCTGAAATCTTATTTCTTCCAATCAAATTATCACCTGATTATTAAGGGAAATGTGATCAGTGTTCATGCACCAGATTTACAGGCTTGTTTCAGATGCACTGGTGTGCTGAAACAAAATGGCTGCTGCCCACCTCACTGATTAAAAAAAAAAAAAAAAAAAAAATCAGCAGCAGCCAGCAGATACAACTGTGAACTTTTATAGAGGTTCACACTGATCTATAATTCACACTGCACATTTGAATCAGGACATTCCAGCAGTTAATAATTGACTGCATACAATATCACAACTGAAATCATTAAAAAGGAACGCTGCGTACTTTTAGTTTGAGAGGATTCACTGCTCTGTACCTGCTGAGTACATTCAGTAAACAAGTTGCTGAGAAAAATTTTTTTTTAATTGGAATCCAGTTATTGAAGAAAACCACAAGTGATATCTCTGTAAAAATGTTCCTGTATTGCGAGCACAGGTGTTGACGCAGCTGAGAAAAGCCGTCGCAATGCTCCATAATCTTATCCTCTTTCATAGCAATTACGTTGCAATAACAGGTGCCAGTTCTCTATCTGAGTCTGAAATTAACTTGTTTTGCTATTAAAATCTCATAACTATCAAACTGTTATCGCTGCTGCGCTTTCAGGGTGAAATCTGTCTCCCTCACAGATAAGAGGACAGGTCGAGGGGAAGAAATATCGTCCGATTGCCCCCCTTATCTGCCCCCGTCAAATGATTTCAAATCCACAAGGGCGACTGGAAGAGTGAGTGGATTTGGGATTCGGCAGAGAGCGAGCCGAGATTGCTGAGTTCATTCCCGCCCCACCGCGGGTACATATCAGATAACGATGTCGCTTTCGGTTTGAGCTCTAATTTCCTGGAAGACGAGGCTCAATGTGACAGATGGCGCTCATGGTGAAAGAGCTGGCGAGGACGAGGACATGTTGCACCGCCGCCAAAAACCTCTGGCGGGAGAAGGGGTCTTTAACTTTCAGTGGTTTTCTTCTTTTTTGCACTTTTGCTGCAGAAACAGTGACTGTAAGACACGTCGAACCCCGGGACACAGACGCTAACACAACTTTAGCGTTTCTAAACTCATGTTAGTGTCTTTGTTGAAGCCGGGCTGCCATCAGTTCTTGCTTCAACATATATCTTGTCTGTTTCTGCTTCTTTCTTTAAATGTTTAAAGGTACACTCTCAACCCCAAATCCACTCATTTATTCCCAGCTTTCTGTTAATGCTCGAACTCATCTTTAAAGCTGCATGAGTCTACTTTTGTTTTCTACAAACAGGACAGGAAAACAAGCTGACATATACAGCTACCAAAAACAGATTACCAAGTTTTAAAGTTGCCACAGCTAATATTTTAGCAAACAGTTGCTTATTTACGTGTCAAGCACACAGAAAAACACAGTCATCCCACTGGACTCACCTGATGAATGGAAGTCGAATATTTACTATCTACCTATCTAAGAAAAATACCTGGCTTTTTATTTGCTACATGCTCCACTTGTTTCACCAGCTAGCTAAAACTTTGAGCTAAAAGAGGCTAAAACGTTGCGAGCTGTGCAGAGTTGGTGATAGCTCTATTCATCTTTATCTCACTAAGAGCAACCAGGCCTGTTTCCTACAAGTAATCCCTAGCAGTATCTGGTTTGGGTATTATTTGGAGAGATTTGGAGATCTCTACTGTTTGGCATTTTCTGCTACCACCCCGATACAACGGGGGTGAATAAAGTTTTATTTGTGGTGCTTGAAGCATAGAAAAAAATACCTTTTTATGATGTTTTTCCAGGGACAGTGTCCCAGTTATTCAGGATGACACATATGCAAGATATACTGGACAGCAAAACTCTCACAGTTTTTAAAGGTCCCATATAGTATAAAGGCAGATGTCCATGTGTTGTTTGATTATAGATCAGGTTTAGGTTCTATATTAATACTGTGAAAGTATCAAAGCCTCAGTCCACAGAGAAATGTACAACCTGTATTCAGAAACTGAGCCTTAAAACTAGCCGTCAGGATTTCTGGAACTTTGTGATGTCACAACAAAGCAGTTACCTCTCTCAGCCACGCCCCAAGCCCCACCCACCTGGATCCACCATCCACCCTTACAGGGTTTGATTTCTCTGACTGTTTTTCTTGAAATATGCCAAGTTGGACAGCCAATCAGAAGTGAGTCTCAGAGACTCCTCTCTTCTGATTGGCTTACCAACCTGTTGTTACTTGCGCTCCAGAGAGAAGCCTGAGAGAGGAGATGTAAAACTACACTGAGATGGTTTTTGGTTCTTAAAACCACAAATATATCTTCTTATGGATCAACACTTCAAATAAACACAGGAGAAGCGGAGAATATGGGTATAATATGTGATATTTAAGTATATTGAGTCTACAAATACAGGAATTGGCCTTTAAAAAATCCTGCCAAGTGTCACTTTCAGCTGTAATCATTTCCCTGTCCAGGTTCCCAAAAAAGTACGTGGAGGACATGACCTTAGTGTCCTCAGTGAGACACACTGTATACTCATGACTTCTATAAAAAACACAGAGGCAGCAGATGACCGTGTTGTTGGGAAGTGAAAATTCCTGATGCTCTTCGTACCGCCTCCAGCTTCCCTGCAAACCCTCTCTGCTGTGCCCTGATGCCACTTCAACATAAACAGCACCAAAATAAACTTTTTTTATAAAAGTTTACAAACATTTAATACACGGTGTCACGCTTCCTCTGGCAGGAAATTGAAACTTCCTCATTCCTGTCAGGCCGGCGTGCTGCAGTGATGGACACTGGACGGTTATCAAACAGAAGCAGTGTGGCCACATGCAGAGGCTCCTTATCAAGTTTTAAAAAGCTACAAGTGTGAAACAGCAACTTTTTCTGTGTCCTGTTTCATGCGCTATTTATGAGAGGATTAAACACTCAGTGAACACTTAGCTTTTATTCCTTCCCTCCGCTGTGAGCTGCTCTGTCAAACAACATAAAAACAATTGGCTGCCAACAGTGGCTGCTTTCCAAGAAATTCACTTCCCCCATTTCACACCTTCCATACAAACAGGAGCAGCCAGTATGAAGCTCTCATGGCAGGACACTGAATGGCCAGGAAAATAGAAAATGAGTGGAATCGGTGCTTTGTACTGTATCGTCTCTAATATTCTGCCCACCTTCTTTATATCCTAATACAACAAACACATCGCCAGAGCCCATAGGTCGTTTGTGCAGCCGATTATTATGACCCATAGTTCAGTTTTGTTGCTAGGCGACATCTAGTGGTCGTAGTGATTATGACAGGAGCAAAGGGAAAAGGGCGCCAACGCGTACATTAGGAGGAGGTTGTGGCGGGTAGATGGGTAAACAAAACACAGGAATGTGACACAAGAGAGCAGAGTTCAATTCCCATGTGAAGCCAGCGGTTTATGTTGTAACCATGGCAACAAAATCGTCTAATGCTGAGGAAGAACTTATTTTAACCAAAATAACCATCTTTCCTAAACCTAACCAAGCCATGACCATTGTTATCATAACCATGGCATCGACGGTAGGTGGAACACTGCTCTCGGTACAGTCCGCATGTTTATTATTATAACCATGACAACCGAGGTCCGGTACACCCACTGCCATGGGGGCGCTACTTCAGGAGACAGAAGGCACTCATATGGGTCGTTTCAGAGGAGACAGGAGGGTCTTGAATAAAAACGGCCTGTGTGATTGCTCAGGTTGGAGGAGGAGTTGTACTTCCAGATAATGGAAATGTCTGCAGGTGACAAAATGCTTAGACAACCTCAAATGAATTCTTCTCAACCTGTGGAAACGTAGTGGTAGCACAAGCAGCAGTACAAGTAATAGTCAGTGGAGTGGATGATAATATGAATGTATAATATGTAAGCTACAGCATTGGTATTTGGCATCTATACATGCTCTGAGGATGATAACTTCCACGTCAGGGGAATGTAAAACTAAGAGCCTACAGGTGGATGATAGCAGCAGCAGCAGGATGGAAATGTGAATGGCAGAGGAGACGGTGGGGGTTGTGGGATGAGTCACTGTCGTAGCTCCTCATCAGGTTGCTGTTTGTCTCCCTCCAGAAGGATGAATGATCGCACTCAGTGGCTGGATTTATGAGAGCCAATCAGCAGCCAGACAGACAGGACACATTACTATGGTCCCACCGTTACCATGGTGATCTTATACCGTGGCTCGGAAGGAGACAAGAAACACATGTAACTGAGGGAAAAGATATATGACAAAAAAAAAAAACCCCAAGCAGAATCTGACATCACAGTCACATGGCAGTATATGAGCCAATCAGAATGCTTCACATTATTAATGACTTCCTGAGACCTATGAAAACACTGTAAAGCACAACCTCACTATAGACTCACTGTGAAGCCCTGCAGGACTTTTATACTGAATCTAAACCATAAACTGAACCACAGAAGAATTAAAAGCTGTGTGTATATGAATTCATGTTATAACCACTAACTGGTTTCACGAATTTCAACTCCAAACTACCTCAAAACATCAATACAAGTATGAGAAAACTGGGTGAGTGTATGGTTGCCACAAACCGGCATTCACCGAAGTCTCAGTTCCACAAGCCTCCTGTTTGGCCATTTTTGGATTAGCTGGGAGTCTGGGGCGGAGTCAGACGCTGCTAAGATGGCAATGGTGGAGCAGCTCACTCTGAGCTTCAAAACCACTTCTCAAGAAGATGGAGGTCATGGAGGCTATGTCCATCTTCATAGACAGTCTATGAGTGACATCCACCAAGATCACCCTCGAACCTCCGTGTTTAAGCCATAAACACACACAACACAATAATCTCCCTCCGGTGTTACTGCATCCCAGCCTCAGACACCACTGCATGCTGCAAGGCGCAACCTGCTGTGTATGAGACACAGCTCCCTGCACTCCCATAATATTTTGAACATAATTATGACATAATGAGCTGATTTTATTTGTTACTAATTCCTAACAATTTTATTTCCTTGAAATAAATTAATAATAATAAAAAAAATTATCTTGAATCAAGGACAGTTTTTCTTTATTCCAAAGCAGAAATCACATATTCTGTCTTGTTTCGAGATACACACTTATTTCTCGAACACTCCTGACACTGCACAGGAAGTGAGAAGAACCTTACCTCGTTGGCAGACTGTATTCTTTCTTTTTTTATGAGAGTTTTAATGACTAAATGAGACCCAGTTGTGCTAAATATGATTTTTTTTTTTTTTTTGGAAACTGGAGGCACTGTAGTAACAGCAGTGGTGACTCAACCTGCAGCTGCACCCATTCCCTACCTTCCATAACACACACACACACACACACATACGTGCACACACTGAGTTGTGTGAGTGTGTGTGTGTGTGTGTGCGTTAAACAGCAGCTGCAGCCTCCCATTGTCCTGCTTCATCTCCTCTGCTGTTAGAAAACGAGCCTCGTCTCCATCACACGCAGTCTGACGGTTTAATTAAGACGGACACGGTGCCGATGAACGTGATCCTGTTGATCACATGACGCATACAAAAAAAAAGAAAGCTTTTGTTTTAGTCTTTGATATTTCAGTGTGGGGGGGGGGGGGGGGGGGGGCGCAAGACAGACAGTTGGACCTTCTGAGACCTGCAGGGTCCACCATGGCAACGATACCTCTTTTTGTTTGTCTCAAACATACACTCTCTCTCTCTTTTCAATATGACAAAAGTATGTGGAGACCTCTGTTATGACTCCAATGACTCCCTGTCCACATATTTATGTATATGTGTCAGACAAAAGACAGTTTGTGTACGCGACAGAGATACACACACACACACACCTTGAGAACCAGACAGTGGCGGTATGGGATGAGTCACTGTCGTAGCTCCTCATCAGGTTGCTGTTTGCGATCATTCATCCTTCTGGAGGGGGAGACACTCAAGCGGCTGGATTTATGAGAGCCAATCAGCAGCCAGACAGACAGGACACATTACTATGGTCCCACCGTTACCATGGTGATCTTATACAGCGGCTCGGAAGGAGACACAAATACAAAATGAAGTACCTATCTGAGTTTTTAGGAACGTTGTAGGTGGAGAAGAGTTATATCTTGTCGTGATATCCATATCATGTCTGAGACTTTGATTATTGATCTTTTTTTTTTAACATATTTGTCTTTAATGGACAGCTGTCAGTGCAGACACTAGAAACACATGTAAATGAGGGAAAAGACATATGACAAACATCCCCAGGCAGAATCTGACATCACAGTCCCATGGCAGTCTATGAGCCAATCAGAATGCTTCACATTATTAATGACTTTCTGGGACCTATGAAAACACTGTAAAGCACAATGTCACTGTAAACACACTTTAAGGCCCTGCTGGACTTTTATACTGAACGCTGAGTACATTAAGAACGATATGAAGGTAACTGAGTGCATCAGATACACTATAAACCGATGTGTGATCCTGGTATCAGACAGTTAGATTACATGAAATCAGACTGTAGAACAGATTCTTTACGTAATTAAAAGAAGTAATACCACTATTCAAGTCTGGCATTTAAAATGTTAAATAAGTGAAAGTACTGAGGTCAAAAGCACGAACTCGTCAGAGCATTCAAGTATCACCAGTATATATATCACAGTGTCTTATTTTATTACTATTATTTTGGGAGGTATTTTTATGCCTTTATTAGATATTGAAAGTGGAGATTGACAGGAGACATGGGGAAGAGAAGGGGAACTGCTCCACAATTTGACACCCAGCTGCCCCCACCCCCCACCCCCCCAGGAGTCAAACCAGGGACTCATCACGTGCATCATTACCGTCAATGAATTAATGTTTAAGCAGCATTTTTTAAAAACTATATCCAACAGGATGTAAAAGTAGTTCATACATATTGATGCATATTTTTAAAACAAGATTATTTGCAAATGACATGTTAAACTTTAAAGCTGTCAAACAAATGTAATAGAACAGAAGTAGAACACAGCATCATGTGGAAAAACTAAATTCCCATCCATCACTGCAGGTTAAAGAAAAACTCACAGTGAAGCAGCTTAGAAACAATTGTCTCTACAGATAATTATATGATCACCATGTTAATATTATAGCAACATAAAGGCAGATAACTAACATTATTTGACAAAGAGAACATTATTGAATACCATAGATGCCTCATGCGTCCCTATACAAACACCAGGCTCTGTGTAATAGGTAAGAAAACACCAATTCAGGTCAACCTTAGCAAGACAGGAGGACTGCAAATAGTTTCCATTAGTGATGAACATGTATTTCTTTGTATAAATGATTAATGGTGTAATTTATAAAGTATCAGTAGTAGTAGCCTATCAATAGTTAAAAATCTACATTAAAATCCAGATTTTACAGTGGTGTATATATATAGAGATCAGCTGCAATGGAAGCAGAAAATGTTTTGCTTTATAATGATTTAAATGAATTAAGTGATTATTAAAAAATTGTTGATTGATTTTCTTTCCATTGATTGATCGTTTCACTGACAATCAGTGATCGATCACTGCAGCTTGACAGAGCAGCAGCACTGTAATCTACAGTTAGAAAACAGCATCAGCATCACCGGGGCTCCATTCACACACAAACAGTCGTCTACACACACACACACACACACACACACATACACACACAGTCTGTACCACCACACACTACCACAGAAACGACGGGGAAAACACACACACACACACACACACACACACACACACACACACACACACACACACGATCACACGGCCACAAAAAGCAGCTTTTATTATTTCTACAATAATTAATTTTTTTCGATGGAATGAACAAATAAACCAAGAATGAAACACCATCCTCCTCCTCCTGCTCTCCATCCTATTGATAGGCAAGGTGGCATCTCTCCCATCCACACCCTACACCCAGTGCGCATGCGTGCCGCGGCAAACAAAGGACCAGGCAATTAACCGACGGAGGATGGCTAATAAAGTTTGACTCGCTGCAGAAATAACGTCCAACATCGACGCAGCGGCAACAGAAGCGGAGTGAGAAAGATGAACTTAATGAGTGTGTGCAACGAGGGGACAGGGGAGGAGAGGGTTCAGATACAACCCCCACCACCAATTCTCCATCACATCCCTCCTCACCCCCCCCCCCTTCCGCCTCCATTCTCCTTCTTCTAGGCGCAATAAAACGGAAATATGAGATCAATAATTCATCTGAATCATGACATAACCTGGTTAGAGACGCTTAACAAATGTGTGTGTGTGTGTGTGTGTGTGTTTGTGTGTGTGCCAGTTGCATGCAGCCAAATGGTGTCACACCTCCACACAGACAAAGAGGTGGGGCGAGCTATAAGAGAGCTCCTTCTTTTATTTGTGGATGTTGAACTGTTTACTGGCTGTAAATTATCAGGAACAGAAAAAAAGCGCTCCCTCTTGGCGTTGCCTAGCAGCCTATAGAAAATAGATAATCATAAACAATTTGACGGCAATCAATAAATAATATAAAGAGCGCGAGCAGACGCTCCGGTCCGCAGTCAAAGCTCATTTCTTCCTCTATAAAAGTGTGAAAAACACGAGAATCTGTGTGTGAGGGCGAGGCGCGTGTTCCTCCAGACTGTACACACCCCTTTTTTAAAGCTCGTGCACATTTTTTTTCCGCCTGGGAAAAAAAAGGAGGATATATAAGAAGAAGAATTTCTAAATTCTCCAATTCAACCCTGTTCATGTGTTATTTTCTTGTTTTCCCTTCCCTCCCATCAAATCTAAAGGAGCTTCTGTCTTTTTTTACTACATTGATCCATGCAGCGCGCGCCCTGGCAGCCCAAATGGAGAGATGGAAAAAGACAAAAGGGATGAAAAAATAAATATATAAATAAATAAATAATTAAATATATATATATAATAACTACAAGCAACCAGAGCGCTGTTTTTGGAGAGAAATAGAGGAGGATAAACCGACTTGACGGCTCTTACCGTGGACACTGAAGTTCCGACGCTCCCTCTGTCTCTCCTCGCAGTTTCAAGTAGCGGCTGCTGTAATTTTTTGCGGCTTCTCCTGCGCGCCTAGCGGCTTGTGCCTGCTGCACGGTACGGCTCGGCTCGGCGATCCTCCGTCTGCGCGCACACGCATCCACGCGTGCGTGCACGCGTGTGCGTTGCGCCCGCACGCAGGCACGCACACATACACACACACAGCAGATGCACAATCGAAATTTTCTTCCTGAGGAAAAGAAAAATAGCGTCTGTAACTTCCTATATATTTCCTATGATATTACAATAAAGTGTTTTGATGGTGATATTATGGGGATTCATTTCCGATAATATTCATAATAGTAGTTACATGATATGCAATAGTGTTTTATGGCAGTTTAATGGCCAACGCTATCACTACTATATTCCACCATTATTTCCACCATTCATTATAAAATGACCAAGCCATGTCTCCTAAGAGGAAGTTACTGGCACCAAAATATATTTCGGCTTCTCGACATGTTTTTTTATTCTTCTCTGAGTTACATGCTTCCTGTATTGAGGGTTTTCCTTATTAACAAATATTTACTCAGCTCTTGTATCTGTGTACTGGATGGGAATGTATTTTTCTCTGCCCTTGTTTCAGTGGAAATCTTCCTCCATTCTCTTTCTCTCTCTTCATTTCGTTGCCTCTGAGCGCCCCCTGCCGTTCACTGCGCGCACTGTGACTTGCTTCTTCTTTTTTGGAGGACTTGTTGGTAAGCTAGATGCACTTGTTGATCAATGCACTTGATTGTATTAGCAGCAAATGTCCCCAATATTCTGAACGTTTTTCCCGCCCATTCAGAGTGTTCAGTTTTTGATACACAAAAATGCAAAGCTGGATTTGATGACTAAGTAGCTCATTATGCTCATGTAGCAACAGTCCTGTCATCCAGCAGCTCATAGATATATCACAGTGGAAAATACACAGTCTCTACCATATATTTCTCCAACCGCTGAAAACCCAAATACAATTTTTATACAAATGACATAAAGAAGTTCCAGTTATTTCACCTTGAGGAGCACTTACTGATGCCATGACTTGATCACTGTTTGTTTGTTTTTTTCTTAAAATTAAATTGATGTCCATTGAAGAATCAATAATTTGATGAATTGTTTTAGCACTAATTTGACCTGTCTTTATCCAAGTGTCGTCTGTGTCAATATCAATCTTTATAATATGTAAAAGGAAAAATTGTAAAAGCACTAAACTGATGCTTTTCCCAGAGTTTGTAGCTACTTTGTATTTACAAAGGAAGGTTTTGATTTTGCATTTGTTGGATGCAACAACAATGTACAGTGTTAGAGTTAAAGTGCTGCATTCCTTACATTTAGACACTAGGTGGCAGTGTTTGCAAAGACCTGAGGCTTTGCATCTGTCCCTGTGAGGGTTTTGCTGAGGAAGCATCTCCTAATGATCCAATTTGTTTAATTGAACCAGTCTTTCATTTGGTTTGGTACTTCCTGTTTTGAGACTTTCTACAACCACATTTCAGAGGGAAGAATCGTTCTTTTTAGCGGAGACAGAGGAGTTACTGGTTACTTCTAAACTGGCAGAAGACTAAGGAGGGCAATAGTTTACTGTAAGAGAAAAAGCCCTCATGTAAACCCGATCACCCTTATCTGTGTTTCAGCGGACTCGTGTTTACTTTGCAGAGAATCCTGGCAGGTCCAGCTCCTTCCTAATGGAACCTGATTTTAGAAAGTAATTCTGACATTGCAGATCTCAGTTTGTCAATGAATCATACAGTGGTCTTCAAGTGTTGCAAACATTCCTTATTTTCTGATAAAAGCTTCTCAACTTTTTTTTTTGCTTATTTCCCCGCTCCAGTGGCGGATCGACAGGAAGGGGCTAAACACACATATAATTAGATGTAGTCATATAATTTATATATGTAAATGTCACCTTTGATGGTTGCGCTGGAACAAATTTCAGTCAGGGAGTAAGTCAGGCGAGCTCGCAGGCTGGCTCTCTAGGGGTAAGTGAGCGGACTCCCCCACCCTTTGACCTCGCTTATTTCTTTCATTTCTTTATGCTGCACGTGAATCTAATGCTCACTCAAAAATCTGTAAATGCAACCTGTAAAAGCGCTTTTGTCAACATCTGTGTGCAGAAAACTGAGAGTAAAACTCAGCACTCGAAGTTCCCACACTGCTTGTGACACTGAAGTTACAATTACAAATTTCTACAGGACTTAGTTGTATGAAAGAGTTTTTAAAACTGTGGGATCACGACTATCACTAACTGAACATATGACTTCCTCCACTGTTAGTATCAGACTCAGCAGTTTGTTATCAACATCTCAGCTGCTCTGGAGGGAGTCAGTGGCTGAAGAAGCAGCTAATCCCCACCCACCCCCACCCTGCACCCCATCCCACACCACCCGGTGCAGGAAGTTATGTGGGGATTAGGGAGAGGTCAGTTTGTTGTGGAAGACGCTGTGACCTGACTGACTCGGCTGTACCCGACCTCTGCTCAGAGCTGCTGATAAATCCTGCGTGTTCTGAGATGATCCCACAGCAGAGAGCTGCTCATGAACTGCCCCCCCTTCACTGTCTCCTCGCACCCGCTGCTGAACCTGACGCCATGAGCACATAACTTTGTCAGTGTTGAGGGAATAATCCTCATGATGTCATCGGGGTCAACTCTGATTTGGCTTGAAACACCACTTAGACACTGGAAGTGTAGTTATGCTACTGAGTTGCATCATGGGACATGTCGTAGCCACATTATCTTTATATTCATCCGTTCATATGATGCAAGTTTTGTGGAGGGTACAGCCTGTAATAAATAATGGTGCATGAGATGATGTGAGCACTGATATCAAGCATGACATTATGACAGTGTTTTGCTTCCTGCGCATGTGTATCCCTCCGCAAAAACCAGAGGCAGAGCCATATTGTTTTTTGGGTTGTACAGCTGTCCGTACGTCCGTCCTTCCCATTGTCCTGGATGCGATATCTCGGCCTCGACAGAACTTCAAATTTAGCACAAATGTTCACTTGGACTCAAGAATGAACTGATTAGATTTTGATGGCTAAAGGTCAAAGGTCAAGGTCACAGTAACTTCACAAAACATCATTTTGGCCTTGTGAACGCAATATCTCGACCTCCACATGGGAATCCCTTTACTTGGACTCAAGGATGAACTGATTAGACTTTGGTGGTCAAAGGTCAAAGGTCACAGTAACCTCACGAAATGTGACTCCACTGTGACTATAGGATGAACACGAAACACTTTTTAATCATAACTCAAGACTTCACACAGCTATCATGAAATTTTACACAAATGGTTCATATTTAAATGACTCTGGATAAACAGGGATGTAACCTGGAACTAGTCTGAGTGGCAGACAACCATTAGGCCATTAGACCATTAATTCTAGTTTTTCATTTGTAACCGAATCATCCTGTTAAACGCACCTCTTACACCTTTCATCATCATGTTAGGTTGAGGAGTCTGTCATTGCCACATAGTCAACAGAATGATTTCTTGAAGTGAAGATATGGCCTGAGGTCAAAAGAAGAAACAGTCCTTAGTTCAAAAGCAGCTTTGAAGCATTTGGTCCTGGTGATGTGGTGAAGACAAGTCATGACAGACAAACCACAGTCAACACTGTTATTTAAGCACCAATTATACTGCATAAATCCTCCTGAAAGTCCTACTGCAGGAGCTGCGCTGTTTGTTCAGTACACCAGATAATGCCTGATGCCTAATTTCATTATCACAAGTAGAAGATATAGAATCTTATATGATCTCATTGGCTGAGAACTAAAGTGGGTGTACCCAAAACACAAGCGAGCATAGACTCTGGCCGGCCTATCAATTACTCTCCAAACCCCCACCCACCCCACATGCAGACTAGATGTCCCCTAAACGCCTCACATGCAGACTATGTTAGACAGCGCAATCTACCGATGTTCCTTGAATGCCTCACATGCAGGTTATCAGTAGATGCTAGCTACAGCACACACCATCAGGGGTGCCACTTAAGGGGGGTTATGGGGCAGCAGCAGTGCACTGTCTTGTCTTAATGGCAGGTTTAAGAAGGTTTATAATTGTTCAAATTTTAGGGGGGCCCTTTTCCACTTGGGGACCCCAAACACATGCCTGTTTTTTCTCCACTGACTGATTAAATGATGTAGCTATCGCTCACCTTATGCATTCATGATCAGAGGCATTTTGAAAGCAGCTCATGACCCAGCACTGCTGACTGTTTTAAACTTAGCCAGGCTAACTAGCTCACCAGCAGCATAGTGCTTTAATGGTGAGATTAAAGTTTTGCAGGTATAATATCTGCTGCATAATATGTTTTTTTCTCCTCTCTTTAACTAATCACCTTTTCACCTGAACTTCTTCGCAGCCTCAGATGAATATTCCTTCAGTTTTAATGACATAAGTGTGGCTCTTTAGATCGCTCTCATGGTGTTTCCTCTGAGAAACAGGCCTATGGGAAGAATTTTAATGAAAATCTGTGATGTAATGTTACAATTTTAGGGTGAAGCAGGACTGTATTGACAGTAAGTATTGGAGTAAAATGATTTGGTCATCCAAATTTTTACAGCTTGAACATATTAAAACAATTATGTGAGGCCAGCTGTGAGTTGTATCAATAAATTTCATAGCTTTGTCTATGACCACTTTTTTGTCCTTCATTAAATTGATTTCTACAAGGTCACTGCTACAGTAAAGTGTAAAAGTTGAAATGAAGGCACTGAATTGATTTCCATTGCAATCAAATCTTTACTCCAGTGACTCCACTTTCTAGAGACGTCATGCTTTATCAGTGTTATCTATATCTGCCAACGACGAACACTGCACCTTACTGGTATTTGTACTCTTCTCAAGTGTGTGTGGTATTTCTCTGATTCTTTATATTGAGTTAATAGTAATGACTGGGCTCATCAGGCCCTGCCCAGATTGAAAGAGTTTGCTGCGTCATCATTTGTCGGTAAGTGGTTAAGATTAGCGTTTAGCCTTCTGTAATCACAGGGAGTTGAAGACAAGCTTGACCGCAAGTAATTATCAAACTTTCTCTCTCTCTGCCTCCCTCCTTCACGAGTCCTTCAGAAGTTTCTAAGAGTCTCTGGGGAGATTTTGGGGGTTGGTCCTTGAAAGGGTTCCAGGTTTTCCTGATGAGGTTTCAAGGGTTATTGAGAGGATTACAGGAGTTACTCAGGTTAGAGCAAAGTTCTTGAGGAGGTTCTGGGCAGTAATGAGTAAAGTCACCAATATTGATATAATCTACACCCTGTCAGGGCCTCCAATCTATCATCACAAAAATGTATTACTATACTGAGGTTTTGCATTAGAATAATATTACCTGGTGAACTTGTAAATAAGAATCAAATTCTAAACCAATTAAATCTCTCTCTCCTTCTTCATCATCTCTTCCAGGTGTTCATGTGTTTGGTTTGTCAGTACCAATCCTCTGCTCTCTCTGTCTTTCTGTCAGCGTGATATCAATCGGAGGAAGTTTGTTGTGGCTTCACCGCTTACACACTTAGCAAACTTCCCGGCCCCCGTTATCGCACATCTTTAGGAGAAATCTAAAACAGCCACAGGAAATGTTTGTCTTCCTCATCCTGTTTTGGGGTCATTTTGGGAGTTTGGAGATGCTGGCGAAGAATCAAACAACCAGACACAACTGGCTCCGATAATCCTCCGGTAACTTACCGGTGATGAGACGATCGGTCCAAGGACACGAGGGAGTAATGATCACCAGTTAAAGATCTCAGCCTGTACTGATATTTTTTTCATTTGAGTTCATTAGTCAATATTTTGAGCTGATGTTCAATCTCTAATGTGATGATGTATGTATGACAGATAATATAACCTCTACATGAGTCTTGGTGGAGAGCTAAAAATGGATGGATCAGCAAAGACTAGACTAAACCACCTCTAACCTGACCTATAAATAACTTAACCTAGTCTCACCTAATTTTCCTACCATTCATTAAACTCAGCTAGTCTAGACCAGTCTAACCAAACCTGTAAATAACTTAACACAGCCTTACTTAAAAATTCCTAAACCCTCCTAAATTAAACAGTACTTTTTTGTGCTGTTGCTTTCAGACTCATTTCATGGTCTTCATCATATCAGCAGATGGAGTTTGTCGTGGAGAAATGAAAAAATCTAGTAAGTAAGAGTTAACATGATAATATAAAGTTAACCTGAAATGACCTTTTCTAACTTAAATCCACTGTAATCTTCTTGTGATCAATGTTTTCTTGGTTTTTTTTTTTGCATTAGCACAAAACAACACACGGTAAAATTGTAATCAATCTGCTGATCATCACATTCACAAGATCAGGAAATATTATAAAATTCATGTGAACAAACCAAGAATATCAGTTCATCAGCAAAGGTTTGGAAGCACTGCAAGAAATGAAAGAAAATATGATATCACTGTATATTTTAGTTCTTCAGCTGCAAATCGTGGAATATTTTTGTGACCATTGTCAAATACGTGCTAACCATCTGTAGACTTTTGTATTCTACGTTCATCGCAGCCATTGGTTTCCATTCATTTCAACTAGCTTATAAACAGCTGTTAATACTAATGCTGGCAAAAGCAAAATTTACAAATAGCTCCTTTATTGTTACAGTATTGTAATATAAAGTTCAAACTCATGTGAAAAGTCAATGGACATGAGGAAAAAGTAGAAAAAAATATGCCTCGATTTCTAAAACCCAGCGTCATGTGATGTGAAGCATGAGTTGTAGTGAACATGCTAAAACAAGCAGAGGTTACCTAACAGCCAAGTGCTTTCACTCAAACTCAACACCTACCTGTCAGCTCCCACAAATCCCTGACACCAAAGGTCGAGACTAAAAGTGGAGCTGTGTTCACATCTACGTGCGTTTGTAAAAGTGGACTTTAGCTCATACCTCTCATTATATCTAGTTTGACCCTGACTGAGGAATCCTCAAGGGCTTAAAGAACCATGGCTGTGGGCAATGAGCATCACTTAACCTCTGTCAGCGGCCAGGAATTAGAGGTCAAAGGTCACGAGTTGACACTGTCCAGACAGGTGACCTGTGGAGGGTGGTTATGGGTGGAGGACACCTCAGAGACAAATAACTGGGAGGAGTAAGTGAATCCTCAGAGAACAGCTGTGGAGAGACAATAGGTGAGGAAAAAAAAAATCTGATTTCAGTTAACGCTGATCTGATGATTAACAGCACATAACATAACACACTTTTTTGTGTTTTCAGGAGTCAAGTTTGTATTAGTGGCTGTTTCAACATCATTTCAGTGACTATGTTTTAATGTGAAGCATGTCCTGAGTCGATGTTTAGAATATAGTCATTGAAATGTTAATGAAACAACAGATGTCCAAAAAGCTTTCATGGTTTAAATTGAGCCCAGTTTTAATACAGACTTCTAGTCGTCTTTTGAGCTGCAAATCATTCAATCAATGCTTACTTATTTTTTCTTGTAGACCATGAAACAAGTCATCCAAGATTTGTGAGCATGGTAATTCATAAGTAGTTTCTTTATCAGACAGTAGGCCTAAACCATGGGCCCCTGGGCACAGATGCTCCGAAGGCCCCCCCGTCCTGTCTGATGGTTGAAAGATTGTGATCTTTTCATAAGGACTTTTGATTAAATCAAATTAAAGTTAAATCACAACGAGGTCGGTCTATGTGTTTAGCTGGCGACCCGTCCAGGGTACATCCTGTCTCTCGTCCAGCCCCCCCCATGACCCTCAGGGATAAGCGGGCACAGCTCATGGATGGGTGGCAACCCCCCCCCCCCACACACACACACACACACACACACACTTTCGGCCCATGGGCCTCTGTCCAGTAGGAATGATCAGTAATCCATCTACACTCTCTCACAGCTGAACAGCAACACACAACGCATTGACCACAACATGGAGGAAAGTGACCAGACTTGTTCACATCATTGTACTTTTTCAGTCTAAATCTAAAAAACTGCATTTGAAAAAGAGTTGATATGAACAGGAAATCGTACATGAGGATCATGTCTGGGCAGCCAGAACTTCTTGGGCCAACAATGGCTGAAACTCAAACTGCCTGGTCACTGGATGTAAACCAGATCTGAGGTGTGTGACGTGTGAAACGGGAACACATTTGTTCCAAAGCTGGTCAGGAAATGTTGGCGGTATGTACAATAACTCTCAGCCCAGATCATTGTAAGTCAGCATCATCAAAACTTCCAAAATCTGTCAGCCCAACAAACCTGAGTGCACCAACACTTAACTGCACCTGGATGAACTTATAGTGAGACCACATGTAGAGTTAGCTGCTTCACCTTGTCCTGCTCAGCCTTTCTAAGGATGACACAAAAAGCATGCATCTCCTCCTTCTTATGGCTGACTCAGATTGTGTTCTCACCGTTTAACAAACAAACAAACAGAGTCAAAGGATCAAAAAAAAAAGAAAAAAATCATGTGTGGTTTTAGTGTTGCACGAGTTCAAAACAGGCCCAGAGCATTTCAGTATAAAGGCTTCACTGTGAACCCATGAATATCATCTGAAGCACCTCAGAAACCTCCTGCGTGTCATGTGCAGAGAAATAAAAAAGGAAAATCAGACTGTGAAAAACCCTCTTTAGCTTCCTCCTGGTCCTGGTCTTGATATGTGATGTGGATCAGGAGGAAGAGGAGGAGGAGGAGGGGGAGGTGGTGGGGGGGTGTCAGGTTAGCTCCTCTCCTGTCAGTCAGCAGCAGTGGGCGCTAAATTCCAAATGGAAAGATGAATATCTGGCAGGGCCGGCGGGGGCCTAAACCAGCAGGGGTCAGGGGTCATTCTGTGTGCTGAGTAAGTTAAAGGCAAAACCAGACACACACGCACACAAAAACACACACACACACATTCTTGTGTTTGGATTAGATGTGAAGGATCGGTGTTGTTAACCTGCAGCTGGAATGTTAGCTCATTATGTGATTACACAGACTGTCGCTCACAGGCCGTGAAACATTCTATTCAATCACATGTTGATCAACAGAACAACTTCAGGTTTTCAAAACTGACTGAAAAAAAAAGAAAACTGAATTCGCATTTTAAGCCAAACAGAAAAGAAAAAAAAAATTGTGCATATTTATGGTGTTCGTACAGATATCTGTGAATTTTAATTTCACATTTTCATCCGTACTCATATGTTCTTTGTCCGTCACAGAACCAGCGGTGGTTAAAGTGACGGTGATCTCCTCGTGGCCTCCGACGCTCGACTCCTCTCTAAACTTGTCCCTTTAGATCTTAGTGCTGCTGCATTTTTACACCAGCGATCACCAGATCTTAGTTCAAGTCCGGTTCTGTTGGAGGTTTTATTCCTGTTAAAAAAGAGTGTTTCCTCCCCCACTGTCACCAAGTGCATTGTGGGAACTGTTGGGCTTCTCTCTATAATGTGGTCAGGTCTAGACCCTACCCTGTAAAACGCCTTGAGATAACGTTTGTTGTGATTTGGTCCTATGCAAATAAAAAAAAGAAAAAAAAAGAAAAAAAGAATTAATGTTACATCTAGATCTGGCTTATTAAAGAAGACCATGTGATGTGTTGGAAAGACCCAGAAGAAGACAGTAAGTGGACCTTGAGTTGGGAATGTTTGGTCAAACCGCTCTTTCCAAGGTGAAAGAAGGAACTTCGTCTATGAATAAACTTCTCTGCAGAAATCTAAATGTATTTTGTTGATAAAACAATTTCGTCACAAGGTGCATTTAGTAGCTGTCCTGGATCTTTCAGTCATATCTCCTGATCTTGACGCGGAGTTGAAGATGATTTCTGAGAATGTTCAGGACATATCATCAACTTTGTTTTAAAGACTGAGGCTCAAAGTTCATCTTGACCTTGGAAACAGCAGTTCACAAAATAATTAAGCTGTTTAAATGAAATTAATTTGACTTTTTAAGGTTAAGAATCGAATATTTTCACGGGACAGTGAAGCTTCACATGAAATAATGTCTCTACTTAACAGGGTTTTCAATCACCTCTTTCGCTGTTTTCTTCCATCCATCCTGCTTTTTTACCTGCAGACACCTCCTCCACGTTCATTCATTCAGCCCCGCGTGTCAGCAGGAGGAGTCAGAGAGACAGCGCGGCTGCAGGAGGAGGAGGAGGGCGCCGGGAGGGGAGGTGGAGCTTCAGGATTATTGTCCACCGGGCTGAGTGACTGACTGAGTGAGCGTCTCCAAAGTTTGACCGGCTTCTCGTGAGTTCGCTCCTGGTGACTGTTGTCCAAACAAAACCAACCACCGCCGAACCAGGCGGACCCGAAGACCTGCGTAAAGTGACGCACGGAGGCGCACAGGTCAGGGAGGAGTGCGGGCTCCAGGAGAAGACGCGAAAGTTTTTTTTTTATTTAACTCTTTTTTTTTCCTTCTTTTTTTAAACAGAACTCCCGGTGTGTGTGCTGGAGCAGAAACCCATGAAACAAAGAGTAAATTTACTGCTGTAGCTCCTCACTGACTCGAGCAGTTGTCCTCCGTCCTGTAGACGCTCAGGAGGAAGACCATGGACTGAAAACTCTGGGATCTGCTTCCTTTTTTTTTTTTTTTTTAAACTTTGCTTGGAATCACATCATCAACACATGAGTTGGATCCACTGGACTCGCGGTTTCCATACAGTAAATCCTCGGGGATTAAAATAACGAGGGCAATGGATAATTTCTTCACGGAGGTAAGGACGGCTTCAGTCACACAACATGTTGCACACACTGGACTTCAGGCGCTTTTACTCTCCTTCTGCTTGGTTGCATTAATAAGATATTAAAACATCTTTAAACATGTAATTCTGATGATTACTGTTGACTCAGTCTGTGCAGCTTGTCAGCATCAGGACAAATCCTGCAATAAAGTACAACAACAGGAGCATGACCTCTCTACTGAGCATCACAAAGTTATTGTAAGATGCTACAATATGGAAGTAAACACTATTAAATGAGGTGAGGTCAGCGCACTATATGACTTCCTATTGAAATGTGACAGGGATTATACGGGAGCAAAGGTGCCATAAAATTCTCCAAATTGGCCCTTAAACTCATTGCAGGATGCCACACACACACACACACACACACACACACACACACACCGTGAGCCCTTATAGGTACATCATAGGAATATCAGAGGGGCTGTGCTGGTCAGACTGGGGGTTTTGGACTGGGTCCCAGTGGATCTGTGGTATTTCCGCACCTCTTTTCTCGTTTCCTCAAAGAAGAAGAAGGAAAAAAAAAAAAAAAAAAAAAAGTCCTGCAAAGCTATTAATAGTTAGTCTGAACCTGCAGCCCACAGGGGGGGCTTCTGATTGGCTAGTCCAGCAGACAGCAGCTTGTTGAATGGTTGTTCTGGTCTGGTTCTTGTCTTGTCTTGGACTCTCCGGTGCTGCAGCAGTTGCAGCTGATGCCATGCTTCCACTCTTAATGCTTTGGTTGTAATAATTATAATAATTATAATAACAGAGGCTCCATTTATGTCCCAACAATCATTTTATAAAGAATATGAAGAAGTTATGGGGAATGTTGAGCTGCAGTTTTCCACTTTGAAGTTGTATCTAAATAATTTTAAGTTTATCTTCTTATTTTTGTTCATTATGAGGCAAAAAAAAATTCTATATTACCATAAAAAAATCCACCTTTTCTTTACTTTCTGTCTTTTTTTTTGTAAGAAAAGTCATGAGTAATAATTTTGTCATCTTGAAAAGATTCTGTCATGATGGTTGTGGTCGGTCTGACAGGTGTGTGAGCTCTGTGGACCAATCAGTAGGTGGGTGGGTTGGTGATCCTGGTTCAGGTGGGTTTATTCCGTCAGGTGGTGGCTGCGTATATCTGTCACCACTCCTGACTCATGGTTAATGAGCATTCATTGCGGTCGATTTACAACATCAGTATACCCACGCCTCTCTGTGATGACGTCGGCCAGGTAACAGCAAGCAGCACTCGACTCATTCCTTAGGGTTTTTTTTTTTTTTCTCCAAGCTTTTAGAAAGAGTGTCTGTCATCGCTGCTGACATTTCCCTGACAGGTTGGCTCAGAAAACACTGAGAGCCATTTAAAACTGATTTCCCTTCAGGCAGCAGCGTAACACTCATAAGGACTTCTGCTTCCTGGTTGACAGATTGCCTGCTTTGTCATTGGTGCTCATGCATTTTCAAAATCCTCAGCGAGGAAAGGCCAAAGGTCACGAGGCCGACTGAGCTCATAGGTGGCTGTGTGAGCGTCCAGGCTGAGTAAAACAAACACCGTGAGGTTTAAGAGATATTTTTTCTTTCCCCCTGCAGCAGAGTCTTGCCGGTCTCATGACGAGTGTGCAGTACATCTGGCTGCTCAGCTTTCCCTGGAAGTCTTAGAGAGAGAGAGAGAGAGAGAGAGAGAGGGGGAATATTTGTGAGTGCCAGAAGTAGGCAGGCGTGCACAATAGTCTCAAATATCGGCCTGCCTGCCTTTATATCTGCCAGCTAATCGCAGCTGAAACAAAGAGCCCAGTCTTTAAGGAAAAGGGCATTTGACAAGGAAGTAAAGCAGCTTCCAGCCGCTGCAGACGGAGGCCAACAGTTTGAGCAGCGAGGAATGTGAACTGGGAAGGAAACTGGAGCATTTCATATTTATACTGAGGACAGTTTAGATGAGGGACCCACAGTGACCGAGCCCGGACAGAGACGCTCTGTTGATAAAGGCCATCGAACCTTCAACTGTCCTTCTATTGTGAAAAACCTCCTTAAGAATCTTGGTTTATTCCTTCAGTAAATTTACTGTGTAAAAGACACAGCTCCTCCTTATCTGAGGCTCACAAAGCATCATGGGTAAATCTTGGATTCAGCAACTGCTTTGTATTTAAGTCTTCATCCTTGTTTAGAGGAAGTTTGGTTTTAGCAACACAGAGATTCGTTTTCTTATAGACATCGATATTCAAGTTTAACCCAAGATTCTCAGGCTTAATCCTGAATTCTTGTGTTTAATCCTGAAATTACTCATTTTTTATTTTGTTTTTTTTTCTACTGAATTGTTTTAGTATGCTCTTAAATGTTTAGATTTAATCCTGATTTTCAGGATCTATAGTACACGTTTTTACTTAATTATCATGTAAACCCCCCATTTATTGCATCATTTTCTATTTTAATCCTGAATTTCAATGTTTGATTCCGATTTGAATCATCATTTTTCACATTTTACTTTTTCTTCCCAAGATTAAACTTTTATCTTGAATTTAAGTTGTTGATGTTCAACCTCAGTTTTAATCCGGTGTAGTTTTGTTTGACAGACAATTTAATCCAGGTGTTTTGGCTTTAATCACAGATGTTTGTTTTGTTTTATTTTTACTTTTTGGGTTTTGTAAAACTTTTTTCTGACTTAATCCTGAATTTGAGATAGGCTAGACATTTTAGATTTATTGAAGTGTTGAAACACGGCAACAAGCAGTAGTTACCACTACTATCAGGATCAATCACTTTCCTTCCAGTAAAAAACCTTCAAAAAAATGATAATTTCGCATACAGTTAACTTCAGTTTCAGGGTGTCACAGGTTCAAGGAAACAGTTTAACCTACAAACTTAAACTAGAGAATGAGCAGTGTAAACAGAGCCAGTGTTAAATACAATGATCTTAAAGAATGTGTTATTTTCAGCACTTGCTGTCTGCAGTCATTGAACTGACTGGTTCACAGTGTTCTGGGAGGAGGGACCATGAGGAGAAAGCTTCCTCTGAATGTTAACTGAAATCCCTTTTTCTACTTTAAGTTTCATGAGGTCAGAGGTCAGAGACAGCAGCCGTGTGTTACACTGAGGAGATACAGCAAAGCACTTTCTCCCAAACTACAGAGACGTCAACGTGTTGACGGTGACACATCTTCTAGCAGGAGTTTTCTCGTCTCTAATTACTGAGCTGCAGCCAAAACAGTCTGGACCAGAGACAGTCCAGGGGCTATAAATAGAGTCTGACCACAGATCCAGGCTGCAAGTTTTCATCACTTGGTCATTTTCTTGAAACATGATTCGGTTTCCCTTTCCAGCGACTTCCACAATTGCTTTTCATCCTGTGCAGGTTTCGGTCTGATGCAGAGAGAAGCTGCAGGAACATAGAAAACACGCTGCACAAGCAGGGCAAGCACACGAGAACAGTGCACGAGTATTTGGACGCAAGCTGCTAACAGCTTTTCTAGTGTATACTAGCTTTTTAAGGCATATTGGATTTTGGCTATTCTTATTTGATGGAGCTTTGATGAGCTTTTATCACAGACACCTAATATGAGTTTTATGTGTGTGATAACAGCTTTTTCTCTCATGTTGTTTATTTAATAGGATTATTCCGACATGTATTTTTACAGAACGTAAGTGCTTGGTGACTCACTCTGATTTAACCCTAAAGAAATACCATCAGTCCAGCTTTGGTTTAAATGTGGTTTCAAAGCCACTTTCACCCTGATAGGATAATCACATCGAATATTGGCAGATATTTTCACCTATCTGAACCACACCTGACTTCTGAAAAAACTACTTCTTTGGTGGGATTCTGAAACATTAAAAGTCTCGCTTTAATCCAAGACCAGCAGCTGTCGCAGGCAGGACGGGGCAGGTTTCACCCAGGTTTCAAAGTCTGACACCCCGAAGGCTGCAGGGGAGAGCGATCCTGGCCGCTCTCTGATTGGCCGACATCCAGTTTTATTATAACCAGTGAGCAGCCAGTGGTGGATCAGTTTGTGCTTTGAGGCAGCAGAGACCTGCAGTGTGTTTCGAAGGTGGAGCGTGCGCGTCTGTGTGAGTGTGAGTGTGTGTGTGTGTGTGTGTGTGTGTGTGTGTTGACACAGCGGAGTCAGTCGGTTGAGCCCTTCAGACGGTTACAGGGTTTGTTTTTATTTGAACTGGTGGGCGTGGTGCGAGGCAGAGTTCCACCTGTCGGCCAATCACACGGCAGGTCTGCCTCAGGTGTGGGTTCTCGACAGCAGACACAGAGAACAAAGACCTGGCTGTTGGAAAACAGCTCCTAATGATTGATTTTATCTGCTCTTATGTTACTGAACACATCAAAGAGTTTATAAAGACCCATGAGGAAAGCACAGAGTGTTTCATAATTGATTCCTTAAATGCTTCATATTTTAAAAAAATATGGTAGACACCATCATGCCTTTGTTAGCTTGTAGCATCTGAAGTCCCAGCAGCTTGGTGAAGTTACTTTGTGGAGGTTCTGGCAGCGGCTGACCGATATGATGAGTTTTATCTCTTGTTCTGTACGTACTGGAGTGAAGCAGGAAGCAGGTGGGGAAACAAACGCCACGGGTCGTGGCGCCCAAGCAAACTGCAGACGGACATTTGCATAGAATTGAAATTGAATCTCTGCGATCTGTGTGTGTATTAAAGTTCGGATTTGCAAGTCTGTTACTGACAATGAGGCTTTTGAAAATAAATGATGACAATTGATGATGATTAAGCCAATTATTAAGCAAATGAGCAACATTCACAGGTTCCAGCTTCTCAGATGTTTTTATATCATTTCAGATGAAATATCATCCGGTATTTAATATAATATAGTGGCATTAAGATTTCACAGAGGGCTCTACATTTTCTGACATTTTATAGAACGATTAATAAAAAACAAGTAAAATTACCCTCATCACTTTGTTCCTTCAACCGCGTTTTAGGCTTTTTGCAACCAACTTTAGGAGTTCACTGACGCTGAATAAAAAAAGTAGTATAGGGCAGAGATGAGTAGCTTTTCTTTAGCACTGAAATTCTCCTTCTCCCCATCCCACATCACATTCTCCTCATCTACACACTGTGACCATGAACTTCAACCAAAGAATGATCAGTCTCTCTCAGATTGTTGAAGCTTGTGAAAGTAAGAATAAGTGAAAAGGTAAATTATCTTGTGATTCAGATGAAAAAAGCAAAGATAGGATGAAATTGTGGAAGGTTTTTTTTTTTTTACAGTTTTGTTCATCAGAAAAAAGTTTTTCTCAATCCTTCAACTTCCAAGATTAATCTCGTGACCTGGATGGAAACCTCAGCTCTATTCCTTCTTTTCAACCCTGCGCTTTGTCTCAATAGGTCAGGATATCCTAGTAAGTGTATAGACGGGCAGGTTTGCAGAGCTGTGTTGCGTTTATCTGCTATTTATGTTGGGAAACGAATCCAGGGAGAGAAATGATCAGCGGCTGCAGCTTTGGCAGCCTGAGCTCCGTGTTGGCGATGAGCTGTTTAGAGGTTTGAACTTTGAGAGCTCAGAGCTGCTACTTCAGGGGAGCAATAAAATCACACAGACAGTTATCCTGCCAAAATTAGCCCTTCGTAATCTGAATGGTCGCTCTCGTTAACCTGGTTTTCAGGGCTCTTGCAGACCTGAAACCTACAGAGCCAGAGAGTCTCTCCTGTTCCTCCTCCTCCCAAGAGCTTCAGCCGCCTGCATTTCTCATTAAAGCCATAAAAAGTAACAGCCCAATCATAGACGTTAATAGGCTCACCACAACAAACAAAGGCCCTGCCCATTTCATACTGCTTCGTTTTAACCGTGTACGAGTCAACGCTGCTGTGTCCCTCAGCTGAAACCTGACACCTGTGGAGCGGTTTGAAGGAATTTAAACAGCTTGCAGATTTGTCATTTTGTGCACTGCAGACCGCCCCCCACCCCCCTACACACACACACACACACACACACACACACTCCCACCCCCCACCACCCCTGCTCCTCGTTGTCCTCGCAGGACAACTGTGTAGTACGTACAGCTGTATTCCTGCTCAGTCTGCAGGTTTTGTATGGTCTGGAGTTTACTGAGGTCACCTTGACAAGTGACCAATCAGAGGCCGAGGAATCTGAGAGGCAAATAACTATGACATGTCTCCTGTTTATCCCCAGTAGTCAGAGTGAAAAATGAAAATACAGATACAGTATATGGCCAGAAGTACGCGGACAAGACTCCATCTTGTAGACAGAAACTTGAAAGAAGAAATTCTAATCACAAGTTCCACTTCCTTTCTATGGCTTTTAACCAATCATGGCCTTCCTCACCGAATGGAGCTTCTTGGTCCTAATGGGGATGGTTTGGTTGTTCTCATGCGGCCTTCAGTATGGAATAGGTATGTGGACAGACACCCAAAAACTCTAGCCCGAGACCAGTGAAACCGTTTCTTTGTGGATCTGGCTTTGTGCTCAAGGGCAGCGTCATGTTGAAACAGGAAATGAACAAACACAAACTGTTGACACAAAATTGAAAGAACGCCATTGTGTAAAATGTCATTATAAGTTGTAGCAATGAAATTTCTCTCAGTTAGAACGAGACCCAAACAAAGGGGCGTCCAACATACTTTCGGCTTCTAAAAACAGTGTATTTGCTTTGCTGTTTCTAATGAAGTCTCTTTTCCAGAGTCACATATAGGTAGTCGGTATCTTATTTCCCACGTCATTTTAATGTGGTGTGAAAAAAAAGAAATAACCAGCGGAGCCCGGCTGCTGGCTCCGTCATGCCTTCTTACGCCGCTGCTGAAATAACACCTACTCCAGGAGGCAGACACTCTGGACATGAGCCAGAGCCGCCTGCACTCGATCTTAAACTGGTTTCACTGCTGTCAACCGACTGTATATGGGGCGGAGGGGCAACTGTGACTGTGGGAAATCAAACAAAGTCTCAGGCAGGGCTGTAGCTCCAGACCCAGGCCCAGACAGGAAACCTATTTATTTTTATTTCCTCCTTCGCCTGCAGTGGTGAGCGCGTTCCAACATTCTCCTTCTAATTTGTCATTTTAATGAGCGGCAGAGCAGAGCGCTGGGGAAGCAGGTAGGGAGACGTTGGACTCGCAGCGTCCGCCCCTGCTGAAGTGTCCTTGAGCACCTTTTCACTTTCAGCTGCTCTGTAGCTGAACTCCTCTGTCAGCAGAGCAGGAAGAGGAGAAAGTTTCCTGCAGTGCCGAGACAATTACTGTATAGCATTGTGTTGATTAATTGTTTAAGGCCCTTTTCAATGAAGGAGTTCCATGAACTGCGGAACCACGGGAACTAAACGAGGAACTACGAACCCCTCGGCAAATCAAGTCAGACACTGTTCGGCTGCTGGTTTGTTGTAAGTTTTCACCACTGACAGGTCTTCTGTTTTCTTGGCTTTGTTTGATAGACATAGCAAAGAGAGACAGGAAAGAGGGTGGGCTCAAACCCGGGCCGCTGCTGTGAGGACAAAGGTGGGGCACCCTGGCCTTTTCTCGTTTTCCAGATTCAGAGAAATATTTTGTTTCATACACTAATGCATTTTCGTTTTAAAACCAAAACCCTTCCGTCCAGACGAGCGTTTTACCTCCATATCAAGAGTAATCTCAGTCCGTGCTTGAACACCTGAAAACACAGGTCACATGATCCGTCGCCAACACTGTGTGCCAGTGTAAACAGGAAGCAGATTGTTTACTCTGCAGTTGGTCAGTTGTAGAAGCAGCAAAGGCAGTTGCAGCATTAACTGCACATTAGCTGTTAGCAAAGACAACAAGGTCAGCAACACTTGTAGTTCATTCTCCATGTTGCATTCACCGCTGGAGGTCTCAACATGTGAGACCCAATCGGGGAGCGAATGTGGGTGTTTACATCATCGTTTCCAAAGGTTCAGATTAAAACGCCACCCCGGAGTTTTCAAACTAAAACGGGGTCCGCAGCATCTGGAAAACTCAAGAGTAGTGTGGAGGCCAGGTGTGAATGTAGCAAAGGTGGTGCATTTTAAAACTAAAACGTATTAGAGATCTGAGATCTTGGACGTTACGAGTTGCAGGCACCAACATGGCTGACTCTGTGGTTTCCCGTGTGACCCGATCATAGTCGTTCACATACCCGTGGATTAGTTCTTTTAAGACAAGGCGTGTTTCGGATGGATCTTCAGATTGTCCTCCAGGTTCCTCCGCATCTGCTTCTTGTCTCAGTTCTAGGTTAATCCATGATTTAGATGCCACAATAGCAGCCTTGTGCATGTAGGTCTGTGTTATTGCGCTAAAGAGGCCGTCACGGTCGACGAGGCCGGGCGCATGAGGGCTGAGCTCACACGTGTGTTTTGACTGCAAACGCATCAGTTTTGAGGATTAGGATTAAAATTGTCTCTGTTTTTCTTTATAATTTCATAAAATGTTCAATCAGCTTTAACCTGTTTAAGCTCAGTCACAGCTGCAGTTGCCGGTTTTATTTTCTTTTACAGAATAAATGCACAAATACTCGATGACAGCCATTTTTCTAGAATGAAAACTGCACCATCAGTATCTTAAAAAACTGCATAAGAGATGATGTTTGCATCGTACTTTGATAAATCACCACCTGTCAGAGTGTTTGATGAAACATCACTGTGCAGGTTTCATAAAATTGTCAAGCTTGAACAAAAACAAAGCGTGACTAAAGTTGTGGAGAGCTTGAAAAAAGAAAGGCAGCATGTGACTTCAGGAAAATAAAAATATGTGTGTACAAAATCGATCATACCGAGAGTCTGATGATTACGAACTCAGAGAGAGTTGTTGTAGCTGCAGTAGGCCCTGAAAATATGATCGAAGGGAAAGAGTCACAGTCTTTGATCGTTCAGTTCTGCGTGAGTGATTTTTGTTAAAGCTTTTCAAACTCCTAAGTCCTTAGTTTGATGACACTGAGACCTCGGCAGCTTCAGCAGGAACAGTAAATCATTTGTTATCACACTCCTCTTTGCTCTTCCTCCATCCATAAATCTCGGTGTCTTCTTCACCGTTTCATCACCTTCCTCTCCCTCTGTTCTCTCCTCCTCTGGCTTTTTTTACAAAGTCTCTTCTTCCTGCCCGGATGGCTCTAAACATTCCTCTGGGTCTGGGCGCTTCCTAACCTTTCACTCTCTCCAACTCTCTTTGCATGTGTGCTCTTACAGGACATGGTATACAGGAGGCTGAGCTCAACCCACTGTAATTTCATCTACACATTAACACCGTGCCATGAAGGGTGCGTTTAGAGAAAATGTGAGACTGTCCTCCTGTAAAAAAGGTTACAAGAAAAGGCAAGTTACTATGTAACGCCTGCCGCCGTAGGGGCACTACTTCAGGAGACAGGAGAGGGTTGAAGAAACGACTTGTTTGTGGATGTTCAGGTTTGACGACTGGTTGGTTGGAAATTGCAGTCATTTTAACATCACCAAAAACAATACTTTGCTGGAACTGGGAGAGACGATGCCACAGAGACACTGTTTGGAAAGTCATTCGGTCTTTGTCGCTGCCATTTTGAGCTGCCAATAATGCCAAGTAATCCAGTGCATACAGGGATTTGTTCATAGTATAAAATGTTCAGAGCTCAGTTGGTCATATATTCTCTCTCAGAGGTTATTCTAGGACATTTAGTTCAGAGTATTTTGTTAAACAGCGTAGAGACAAAACCAAAGTCAGGTGTTCACAAAGGTACAAAGTGTGTGTGGGGTCCAGACTCAGCTTGCGACCTTTGCTGTCACCCTACCTCTGGATGACCTCCCTGTCATTTTGTAATAAAGCAGAAATGCCATTAAGGTAATGATAAAAACCGTCAGTCCTCCTGTAGGTGACGTGTCTACATATTTTCCCTCCGAGTCAACCTGAAGTATGTACTCGGCGTACTGCTCGGGAACCTTTACGCTGCTGCGTGAGAGGTCGTTTCTTGGTTCGGTGGCTGCAGAGGCGATATTTCATATAAATCCAGCAAAGCGGGTTTTAATCTGAGATGCTCTCCTGACACTAATCCCTCAGCGTCCTGCTGCGTCACGGTTCCCCACTGTTGAAATGGTCAATTAAAACCAGGACCGGGAGTTTCTGGATCCAACCCTGTTTGATTCATCTTCACTGATGAGGCGCCGCTGTGGTGCGGGAGGCAGCCGACGGAGCGCGAGTGTTTTGATCTGGGTGTATCGGTTTTATTGAGGATTGGCTTGAAAAGACGTGAAGTGTTGTAATTTATGAGACACATACACCTTAAGGCTGTTTACACTTGTCATAAACAAAACATTATATGGTACACACCCATTGGACACACACACACACACACACACACACACTTGGCCCACAAAATAACTGTCCAAGAATTCACCTGGCTGTTAAACTGCTGTAAGAATTTAATAGAAACACCTGCAGGAAGGAAGCGGTCTTCCTCTTTCCCCTAGACGGGCAGAAGAAAGTGCCTTTAAGGTGGAACATATGTCTGAAGACAGCGGTTACAAAGAGGTTACAATGCGGTTGTCCTTTGCATCCGTACTTCCGCTGCCCATGGTTTCCTGTTCGGCTATCAATGGCTTGTCTCCAAGGTGCTGCAACTATCTCTGCATCTCGTTTTCATTTGTGTCATCTGCATCAAATGATCTGTTGTGATGAGCACAGATCCATACTGACTCAAGACCTTGGTTTCAGATCTGAATGATTTACTTGGGATATGCAAACAGAGGCAGACGCCCTAGACGCTTTGGTGCCAGCTGACATCAGACCTGCTCATTGGATGGTCGAATATCTGCAAATTCCCTACCTACACCACTATTCTTGGAATTGGGCATGACTGTACACCAAGTGCTTTTAATTTCTGAAACCAATGATTCAACATTCACCCTCACTTCACTTTACCTTCCCATGTGGTCGGTCAACAGTTTCTTTTCGAGCACAACCCGACTCTTACCTCAGTTGCGTATCAGAACTTTTTCATCTACCGCTACTTACTGTAGGTGCTTCTGAGCATGACCTTCAACCCTTAACTGTCCCAGTGTAACCTGCTCTGTGTGGTTAATAACCAGATAAATCACCAAAATAAATAGTTTGAGAGATTTTGACCATTTGAATGTTTTCAGTGTAACTTTAAAATGATGTTGGTTACTGTCTTGGCCACCTCAGATACATACAGTTTCTGATCAGATCTGAGAGAGAAGTAGGAGGGAGGTTATCTGATCCTAGATCTGTGTGTGGACGGGGGTTTCCAGGAAGCTGCTGTCAACAAACATACACACACACACACACACACACACACACACACACACACACACACACACAACATGAAGCCAGGCACAACCCGAAAAAAACCAAACATCCATTTAAACTAATTAGCTCTTTCTCATGCGATCCTGTTACCTTGTGAGAGTGCAGGTCTTCTCTTCTGAGGACTCCTCAGAGTACTTAGTGGTACATCAGACTATCTTTACTCTGGCTATTAGGGGAAGATAAACAGTTGGGTCATTAAGGATCTGATTTGATGCAGCTGATTGATTTTTCTGCACTGCATGGAGCCAAAAAGGCGATCAGGGCATCTCTTCTCCTCAGACATTGAGGTTTCTCTCATTGAGCGTTATTGCAGAATCTTTTGAATTTGAAAAATATACAGTATGTTTTTACAGTATGTGTCTTTGGCTAAAGTCTGGGTTTGAACTGGGGCATTTCACCCAGCAGAATATGAGTACTAGTTTGGACATTTTGAATATTTTTCCATTTTGGTGTTTACTACTTCCTTCACCACTGACGCTCATCAGTCCAGTCATTCATTTTCATCCTTTAAATACCTTTATGTGACTAATATGGATAAACTCATCTTTCCGATGCGACATTATTTTATTTCGAAACTTAATTTTTTTCCTTGGTGAGTAAGAAGTTACCGTCCTTTTGCTTTATCAGGAAGTAAGCAGTTGGATCAACCAACAGATTTGCTTCAGTTGCTCTGAACAAAAACCTCTCAGTGAATGAGCAACAGCTCTTTGTAAAGACAGGCTCACTTCAGCCTTATTCTCCTCCACGGCAGAGAGAGAAAGATGTTCATCTGCCCGTCACGCTCGCCCTCCCCACCACTATCAGTCTGTCTGCGAGCGCTTCATTTTCCCAATAAGGTGCAATGTCAGCAAGAGATGAAGTCAGAGGGTTGAGGAGAACCAGGTGGAGCAAAATTGTTTCCTTAGCGCCAAATCTCCGCCAGAGTTGTATAAAGCGAGGTTGGCTATAGAGTGGGTCAAAAAACTTTTACATTGCTTGGGTTAACCTGGGCTAAATTTGGTTGATAGTTGTTGTGAAATTACCCAGATTTTCTAAACCAAATCTGTCCCACCCAGATATTTACTACTTACTAACTGGGACATTCGACATGACTGAAGAAAAGTTCTCAGTGTGTAACCTCTTGAGCTAAGCAGATCAAAGAAGGATCGGGTAATTTTGGCACACTGTGCAGGTCTGATCTACAATGACGTTGTAAATCAGACGTATCTGGTCGTGTTGTCGCCCCATTATGGTGCGATGAGGAATGTTGGCCGATGAATAAACAGTTTGTTGTTGTTGGGTTGCTGGATTAAACTCTGGATGCCTTTTAGCCTGAATTGATTTCAAATGATTCTTCTTTTTGTTTTGTTTTTGTTTGTTCCATTAAACACACAACCATCTTCTCAACATTTAGCCACGTTTTGAATATTATAATCCCAATTTCATAAAGGTCAAAGATCAATCATATCATGTATTTTAAGATCCACTGATTCTCTTGTTATAGAGTAAACTGTTTGAGCTCTAGTGAATCCTTCCAAAACCCTGATTGATGTCTTCATGAATGGTGTCCTTGAGCTCGTTTCAAGAACTGTAGTAGCTGTAGATCTCTTGAGTTATGTCCCATAGGACAACTTTCTCAAAACACTGTGTGAAATATTGTGATTTAAATACACTTTCAGGTCCACTATGATAAAACAGACCCTTTCATTTTGTTTACACATGCACTGCAGAGTAATTCTTATTTAATTCCAGCCTCGCCTCGCCACTTAACCCAGTTTTTCTCCGGCCAAGCCAACAGAGTTATTAGATTGTCTTTGCGAGTGCACTCAGTGACTTGATACTTTTCCAAAAAAGCCATAAAGTCATTAGATGAAGTTAAAAGCTCTGAGGGTTGAAGCGTGTCCCGGTATCGGGCCTTTCTCACACTAAACTGAGCAAACAGCCCGAGACAGAATAAACAAGCTTATCTCTGCAGTTTACTGGGTCAAGCAGCTTCAAAGGGAGAATTTTTACCTGAAGTTCAAGGCTTGTTCTCTAAACTCAGATCTGTCTGAGATAGAGATAATTCAGAAATCAAAGGCAGAACGTGAAAATGTAGGTCAATGAACGTGAGTATAGGCGGCGGCGTTTCTCCAAACAACTGAATGCAGGAAAGTATGGTGTTAGTAATGGGGGGTTCATGCATGAGGCCTGAGACTAAAAGTGGATGTTTTGCCATATCTGAAGTGTTTGGAGCATACAGAGGCATAGTACAGAGAGGTGGATTATGCTGGTGTAAAAAGTATTTAGTTAGTAGTTAAATATATGGCTGAAACATGTCACACTACATCTTTATGTAGATCTTTAACAGTCACCAGGAATGTCGAAAGCGACAGGAAGTTGTAGCTGCTTCATAATAAAACTTTGACAGTGGTTAGCCAGTGGAAAGCTGTGATTATGAAGCAGTGAAGAGGAGGTGTTATTGTTTCTATTAACAGAAGCTTAACTACAGATTTCACAACAGCTCTGAGCAGAAGAGTTCTGCTGGGGAAAACAATGGTTTCACCATCTGTGGCATTGTTGTCTGTCAGCGTTTCCTGTGACTCCTTCACAATTAAAGCCATCATATGTTTCCCCTGTTGAACACTTTTAATGTGAAGCAGCAGCAGAAGGAGTCGTTTGGTTTGAATTAGCGCTAATGTAATACAGCTTGGATATGGTTTTAGGAGAGTGTACAGCAAAACAGTTAGAGTGAGATCAATGCTGATGCATACTGAATAGCTTCCTGTTAATCCTTGTGCATGTAGACAATTTGAACCCCAAGCACGAATGGTGAACTCCACCACTAACAATGAAAACATACACACAAAGG
Organism: Seriola aureovittata; assembly: GCF_021018895.1. Classification (NCBI taxonomy): domain Eukaryota; kingdom Metazoa; phylum Chordata; class Actinopteri; order Carangiformes; family Carangidae; genus Seriola; species Seriola aureovittata. The sequence goes on from NC_079375.1 coordinate 3,039,296, forward strand.
GATAAGAGCTTAAGCCATCGTTGTGACAAGAGTTTATAATTCGTCCTCTGAGCAGCTTCTTCTACTGTGACTCGGTATCGGAAAGTGGCGAGATGGGCCGACCAGGCTGGAGCTCGCTGGTTAGCAATCTAACTTCAGGGTGAGTAAATAGATGTTAATGCTAACACTTGCTATATAGCGATAGCAGAACTTACAGATACTTCCTCTTAAATAAATTGGATGGCTACCGCCAACTAACAAGTAAACAGCTGTTGATGCTAACGTATTAGCATTAGCAAAAACTTACAAACAGCTCCTTTAGATTAATTGGATGCCTACTGCTGAAAAAATGCCTGCAAAATATTATCGAAAATGGGGTTTGAGTTTAGAAAATTCTGACGGAATAGAACTAGGACGGAAACAATACCCAACCCTACTTACACCGTGTCCACTTTCCCCACATTTAACTGACTGTGGATGGTTTCAGGTCACGGTGAGCTATTGCCTCAATTTGTTTCAGCCACACAGTGTGTTTCTCAGGGTGAAACTGCCCCCTTTGTTGTACAACAAGGCATCTGTTGTTTGTCCCAGAAGAAAGGCAGAGAGGGGAAGACAGTATTTATATTCTGCCCGTTCACTCCGCTACGAGTCTGCACAACCAGCGCCAGGCGACCACAGCTGGGCAACACATGGCAGCTCTGGCCTCAGCTGCCAGCCTGTAACACACACACACACACACACACACACACACACACTAGTACACACAACATCCTGCAAGTACACCTCCTCACAGCAAACTTAATACATGTAATTCTACGCGCGCACACTTTTTTTGACCACCCTCGCTTTCACAAAAACAATGTCCTAAACGTACACTCACATTCTCTCATGCACACTTTCACACACATCACGCACACACACACGCGCACACACACACACACACACACACACACACACACACACACACCCCACAGACACACACAGAGCAGAAGAAAGTAGGTCAGGTGGGCTTTAAGCAAGGGGAGTTTGGTCATTTCCCCCCTTTTTGGGCCTAAGTGGTCTTTAGTGGTGGAAACTGGTCTTAGCTCAGTTAGTTCAGCATCAGGTCATCATTGATCCTGAGCTGCAGATCCTCAGGAAGTTCACGAGTCTTTGCAGAGTTTATTTTCCTCCTTTGAATTCAGGATTCCTCCCCCCACATGAGTTTGATTTGGCTTGTTTGCTCATTGTGGTGACTAATCAGTCACAGACAGGACATTTGTTAAATTTAGGAACTAGTTTAACTGCATTTAGTCACGTTTAGTCTTAACCTGGATTTTTTACATATGTTTGATCCCAAACTGATATCACTGATATATTTCTACTTTATTAACCTTGTTTTCAACTTTTCTACCCTTTAATAAAAAAATTGTAAAAAAAAAAGACCCTACAGTCAATCGTGCAGACAGCCCAGCATTGATCTCCCTTTCAATAATAGCTCTTGGACAGGAAAATAACGTGGCTTTATTTAATCACGAGCCGGGTTTCCTGTGGTCTGGCTTCATGAGATCTGGAAAGTATAATCTGTGTGGTTACAAGCAGAAGTAGACAACACATAAATGCTGGTGATATTCAGCGTCTGTGATGGGATAAACACAGGAACAGTGGTGCAGTCGTTCGCTCGTGTGTGTGAAGTGCTCAGTGGGAGGAGCTTACTGCAGGTAACGTGTGACTGGACAGTCATAGTGAACTCTAAAGTGACTGAGACTCTAATCTCTATCTTTTACTGTTTTTTTTTTTTTTTAATTTTAGCTACAAAACAATAATCATTCAAGGGGAGAAATCAGACTCACTAAAAATGTCATCAATTATTTATTGATTTGTGTCTGATCTGTCTGTAAAGTCTCTTTGCAAAACATCCACGGGTGTCATGAAGTCCTGACAGTTGTAGAAGCGTCACCTCCTAAAGGCGAAAATAAAGAAGCAAACATGGCTGCATCATTCCTTTGAAACAAAAACCACATGCCATAGAGCCCCTCTCCCCCTAAGAAAATGCCTGACAAAAAATGGCAGACAAAACACCATTGCCCTTTTCTGTGGATGTTGCATGTTTGACTCAGTGAGGAGAAAACAAGGAAGCTGCCCAGCAAGCATAACTGAGATTACAGCCTGGGCTTGTGGGATTCACAGTCGCTTTGTTCTGTAAACCAGAAACAGCTTGAAAAAGCGCCTCCTCATTCAGAAAAAAACAAAGAAAAGGAGAATTTATTTTAACTTTTAGTCGTGCAAGGTTTGGTCGAGTGCATTCACGCTCTTCACAGCCACACTCTGCTGCTGCTTTCACACCTGCAAACTGCCCCGACAAACCTACTGTTGGCCTTTAAACACCTCCATGGGGCCGGCTGACAATTAGGTTCTGTAGCAACTCACTAATCGCATTACATTTATCAGTCTCGTCTCTACCTGTGATCCACGCTGGCTACCTTCTCAGAGCTCGGACACACCGTTGTGCCCCGGGGCGAACCAAAATGGCCGCCCCGCCAACATACAAAATATTCCCACTGAAAAGCAGGAAGGGGTTTGACAAAGACGTGGGTCCGGACAGGAAAAGCAAGTCAGAATGTCTTCACTTCAAAGCTGTTTGTTTTCAAAGGGCTTCTTCAAATCTCTTTTGAACTCGTTCATCTTTCTTACATGCACAGGATAGAAGTGTTTATCTTCTAGTTGGGGGGTTAAAAATGTCTCAGACCTCAAGGTATTTTTTTCTTCCTCTGGTTTTTACCCCTTTGTTGTTTCATGTGGCTGTCCTGAGCCAAAAGCATCTTCTCAGTCGTCTGTAGCCGGGCCAGCGACCAGGTGCTGGCACTAATGTTTCAATGACAAGCCAATTCAAAGAAAACAAAGAGTTCTTTAGCAAATGTGCAAAAGGTCCCAGTGTGCAGGTGGCTGGATCAGCAATAACATGAACTGTTTTTGGGCTCTAATATATGCAGTTTTCTTAAGGGTTCCATATTTTCCTCTTCTCCAGTGTTTTATTTGAAGTGTTGATCCATTAGAAGATATATTTAAAACCATCTCAGTGTAGTTTCACATCTCCTCTCTCAGGCTTCTCTCTGGAGCTGTAGCAACAATGCTACATGCATTTTCTCTTTATGAATCCATTCATTGCACATTATTTGTTTGATTATTTTCAGCCTGTTCGTTTGCTGAGCATTCATGCTCTTTCCAGTGCTGGTCTAACTCCATATTCATGTATTTATTCTCATGCTATTTATTCACACACCTGAAGCTTCCTTCTGTTGGTGAGTGAGCCGCTTGTTGCCTTCTCCGAGGGAATATCACAAATGGTGGTTGTAGGTATTCTGAGCGTTATTAAATGAAAACAAAGACATGTTGCTTAGCTCTGTTTTTCAGCTTGCATGTTAGTGAGCATTCACACACATTCAGGCCCATTTGTAAAGATTTTTTTGCTCATGGAGAAAATGGAGAAATTTCATGTCAGAAGGAATTTACCCTTTTGAAAGTACTTGATTCTGCCTTTGTTCTGCAGTTTATTTACAACACTGAATACACAGCTGAGTCATAAACTCCAGCCTCACTGTGAAGCCACTGTGTCAGTAATCCAAGCGAGTTACCAGCAACGACATAATGAGAGCTGCTGAATAGTTAATGAGACACTGTTACTCAAACAGACTCATCTGCAGCTAAACAAATGTTTGCTGTCATCAGGAATTCATCAACAGGTTCTGATGGACAAATGTTTCAAGGGCGGCTTGTTGATGGAAACCTGAAGGTGGAGGGTGAAGGTTTGCACAGTGGGCCTCATGTCCACATTCATGGAGGCTCTAAAGCCAAAAAACATTCATTTCTAATCAATGAACAAATCTAAAAAAATAGTTTGTATTTGTTATCCATTGTGATAATTGGGTTAATAACCGGCCAATCAGAGCTTCTGCTGCTGCTCTTTGGTTGTTTTCTTTAAGTTATCAGTGAATAGAGACGGAAAGAAAGAAAGCAGATTAAAAAAAAGAATGTGAGAGTGATTTTGAAGGCAGACACCCAGATAGATATATTAACAATAAATAAAAACAAGATACATAAAGTAATAAGTACATTTATTAATTGTTTTATTTTATTAACAGAACCTCTCTGCAATCCTGAAACCTGTGACCTTTTTACCAGTGCCATTCATCTCTCATTTGGATGCTAGGTTTTATAAAGTTGCCACTTTTACAGATGAAAATGTAAAATATATCGATACTGTTGATATAAATGTGTAGTAACAAGGACCAAAACTGCAGTGACAGGTTGTTAAAATAGGATTTAAAGGTTCCTCAAATTTGCTGAATAATGTAATAATGTCAGTGTTTGACTTTAAGAGGCAGTTTTAACGTCATACAGGTCGTGACATGTTTTGATGAGACAGTATTAGTCATTAATTATTAGTCAATAGCAATTCAAACCCTCAACAGTGTAACACTTTCCATGCAGAATGAAAATATTGAGATAAAACATTTGAAAATGACACTTAAAAATTTAAAATTAAAATAAAATCCTAACACATATTCACATTTGTCTCATAAAGTATTCAACGAAATGGCAAAAAGAGGTTAATCACAGTCACATTGAGATATAAACAACAACAACAGCTCCTCCTTATTTAGACTGACATGTCCCCAGGGATTTCCTGGTCTTGGTAATCACAAGGTTAAAGTCTGGCCCTTCAGGTGAAACCGCACACACCCTGCTGAGTCAGGCAGGTTTCTTCACCAGGTCCTACAGATCCGTCCAGTAACACTTCAGTCAGACATGTTCAGACTCATAAAAGGCCGCCAGCAAAATTTTATGGACTATTGAATAATTAGATTTATGGAGAACAGGGACTCAGTGTTGTGTATGAGGCCTTTACAAATGATCTGCATTAGATTATTTGAAAGTTGTGAAACTATGTCTGGGAGTTTCCTCGCTGTTTTGGAAACTTTTCAACTGACAAATAATATGATACAGAGCATTCGTATGACAGATAGTAGTATAGGCAGGAAGGATCCACAGGAGATTCCAGATGTTAAGTCACTGTGAAATTCCTTCATCGGGGCTTAAAGTGAATATGTCAGGGTGGAGACACGTGGTCTGACTGTCAGTGTTGGATAGAATCTGCCTCCAGAAGAGAGATGAGAAAGTAAAAGTGTGGTAATGATGGCGCTGGGCTGAGAGAAAACTGTTATTAGAGCATTTACACGCTACAGGGATCAGCTGTGACACTCAGAGTGATGGGCTCCCTGCTTCCAATGTAGATACATTCATTTACACAAACAGCTGACAAATCTTAAAAAAAAAAAAAAAAATACTGTAGACTGAAATTATCAGGCTTAATTAAACTGTAGGGACGGTTACCAACAGTTGAGAAAATTATATTTATTTCAAGATGGGACCTCATACTGTAAACCCGAGGACTTCATGGGACCTTTCAAGTCCTAAAAACTTGTTTAAGACAGTGTCAGAACAGTAAACCAGGCCCAACACACAGCAAATATATTTAACATGTAGACAAATCAGTATCCCGTCCATAAGCATGTGTGTTTATAGCCATGTAGCTTCTCACCACTGTGACAACACTCCTCTGTGGCATCGCTCTCTGTCTCATTTCCAGTGCCGGACCTCGTCCTTGTTCTCTCACAACTCCTGAAACCGTCTGCTTGCGTTTTCCCCCTGCTGGTTTGATTGTCGTCCAACCAAAAGAGGTTCCAAGTCTCTCTCCCGGAGTCAGCTGCAATCTCACATGGATCCACCCTACAGCTGCTCTCCAGATCCACAACAACATGCCTTTTAATTATCCATAAAGCAGCTGAGGAGGATACTGAGTGCTTCATCTCCCCAAACTTGATGTCTCTGAAGTTTTGAGACTTTAGCGTGGGAAAGCGTTGTCTCTCCATTTGTTAAAGGCTTAAAGGGTTTCAGATAAATATTCTCTTAAACCGATTTACTATCTCTTGAAAAGTACCATCCTTTTCAGTCAGTATCACTTTTTTTCACCTGGTGGATACCTCTCTTTGTGCTGGTTGCCTCCTGATCACCTGATAACTGACAACAGGAGGACGATGGGCCGATGAGCAGCTGCTTCCTGTGGAGTCTCCAGTCAACACCTCTGCTCCCTCCCACTCTCTGACACCAGAGTGCGCTGAGTAACGTGACCTCTGACCCCTCCTGACAATTACTTTATTAAAAATTCAAACCTACCAGGTGTTCTGTGTTGTTGACTTAGTTGTGAGCTTGTATTTACATTAATTCTTAAGTGCAGAGTGCCTCATAGTTAATTCTAATTAGGTTACAAGCCTGGTTGAGAGCTTCTCATTTATGTTGTTGTGTAGTATTGTGCTACAGAATAGCATGCATTTCTGTTGGTTTTCATTAATTTTTCCCAGAATCCTTTTTTTTTTATGGTTCTGACTTGTGCCTCATGTGGCCACCAGTCCGCATTAAACTGTAGGTAGGGTGATGTATACTATGAAATCCAAAAACACCAAACAGCAACAGCTTTTGGGCACAAAAGCAATAGACTAAATAAAACAGAAGCCACATAGGCTACAAAGTCAAGATAACCAAAGCAGCTTGGAAATGTTATTTTGAAGTTTTACTATTGCTACATAGCGAATGTTAGCATTCCCATCTTCAAATAAATATAATTTTTTCAACTGTTGGTCAGCATTTCTACAGTTTAATTAAACATGGTAATTTCAGTCTACAGAATTTGTAAGACCATCCAATAAGGATTGGGATTCAAGTTAAAGGAGCTATTTGTAAGTTTTGCTGTTGCTACATAGCTAACATTACCATTATCAGCTGTTTACTTACCAGTCTTAGCAAGAGTTTTAGCAGGTGATAATGCACCCTACTAGAGCTAATTCCTCAGGGCAGACTGGATAGTACAGTGACTCAGTATCGGAAACTGACGAAACAGGCCTAGCCAGGAGCTAGCTGATTAGCATGCTAACTTTTGTAGTAGAAGTGATTGAAATAGAAGCAAAAACAAATTTGATTTCCACTGCTGGAGACAGCTGTTGGCGAGTAAAGGAATGGAGTTTGATGGTGAAGTGGCAACACTTCAGGTAAGTAATCAGCTGTTAATGCTAATGTTGGCTATGTAGCAATAGCAAAAACTTACAAATAGCTCCTTTAAACAAAGATGATGGTTTTATAGAGCTGTACTGTGAAATATAAAAACGCATCAACATTCAGCATTTTTTGGCACAAATTAAAGGTCACATAATAATAAAATTTCATAGACGTTTTGCTCAGATGGCTGCCTTCTGTGTTCAAGTTTAGCAGTTGGCTAATATCTTAGTTGATGCATACTTTTGCAGCATTGATAAGGAGCAGCTTCGGTCATTTCATTAACAATGGGTAGATTTGAATCGTCCCTGGCAACAAGCTGATGCTGTATTATGTTAAAAAGCAGTTGGATCCTTGCTGAGAAGAACTGCTCTGAGGAAACTGTCCCTGCCTGAACTCCTCACTCACACACCACGCAGGAAAAAAAAAATAAAACCACACTCATGCTTTCTAAATGTTGACCATCTCTAAGTTGAGTCTGGGCTCTAAATATATTCCAACCACAGAGCCTGTGAGCTAATGTTGAAGTCATCATCGGTAAAATAAGGCGCAGGAGCACAAAGTAAGCAGAGGGGGGGTGGGAGGGAAGCTTGTTAAAAGTTGATCCTGTGGTCAGAGCAAAGGCTGAATGTTTCTGGATGAGTTTTAGAAAACAGAGTTCCTTTTGTTCATTTTTCATTTTTATATGTTTCTGACTTTGTAGAGGAAACACTTCAGGGATTCAGCTGATGTTCATGAGTGATACTAGACTTTATGAATGAGTACAGTCATTTCTTTAATTGCTACATCAAGATAAAACAGTACCTCTGGAGCCTTTTGGCAGACGGTTTTCGCTGCAGGTTTTTTTTTTTTTGTTCATTGAACTTCACCTCAACTCACCATCTTCCCTTTGTCTCCTGCAGTGTTGCCAGTTTAGAGTAGTTGAATTCATGTTGGTGATCTAAAAAAAATTTCATTAGTTAAATGAAATCCATATGGATTTCATATGGTGGATCTTTCCGTTACCGGTTTAACATCTGTCCCTAATTTCAGGTCTCGTTTCTGGTTTTTGGTTTGACCATTAGCACTGAAACTGTTTGGAGGGAATCTGTGGTAAAGGCAGTAATTGAAGCTGTTAGCTAAACATTTTCAGTGTTTTGAGAGAGACGTTAGGTTTCACTGTAATTCAGTTTTTTGATTTCATGCTTCCTGCCGTAGCGGGTGAGTTTTCTGGCTGTGGGAACCTGCTGCAGCTGAGCAAATGTAGTTCAAGCAAATCAGTTTCAGCAGTTACCTCTCTCAGATCCGGTCTCTGAAGGACTCCAGTTGTATATACTGACTTTTTACAGGACATGTTAACAGACAACCTTACCATACTTAAAATTGTTCCTTCAGTTCAGTCCTGTCCAGTCAGGGTGAGCGGTTTATTCCCACTGTGAGTCAGAGAATAGATGATACATGGTAAATAGTTACTGAATTAGATTTGCTCTATTGGGGATTTCTCAAATTGTCCAAGCTGTAATAAGGATTCTGCTGGGAAACAGAATTCACCTCAAAAACATATGAACCTCAGATCTCATATCAAAACCTTAACATATAAGACAGGGGTTGAGATGGTGGAGCAGCAAATATTGGTGGAATGAGCTTCAATTTTAGACACTACCAAGGCAACTACTCTGCCTGGGGTCCTCTCAAGTGTCAGATCAATCGTTACACTGTAAATCTGCGTTTTAAAGAGTTTAAACAGTCAGCTGCTTTTTTCAACGAACTGTAGTTTCTACAAGGCTAGCCAAGCCTAGCCTATCTGCATCGGCTACCTACCCTCCTTAAAACTTTACAAAATCTGTTGATATTTGACAGTTTTTGTATGTTGATGAAAAGAAAAGTATTTACTGAATAACTGTCTGGTATGTTTAGCATCTTGCAGTCTTTGTTTGTCTTTGTTAGCCACCAGCTGTTGATCAGTGTGATCAACAGAAATCAGTGGCTAGATGAGAATCGCACAAATCCCGCAGGAATTTGCAGGAACGTGCTTCCTAGGGTGCATGTATAAAACAAACAAAATGGGGTCAGATCATTGCTCCATAGAGACGTGGTCAAAACCTTCCCAGAGTAACTTGAGTTGAGCCTCAAAAACCTGTGTTTTCTCTGTCTCATTTCCACTACTGGGCCCTTTCAGGTAGTCATCGCATTTACATACGTGATGTCCTGAAGTCAACCAATTAAGAAGATGAAAACAGCATTTTTTAACACTTAAACCTGAATCATATCATAATTTAAAGAAAAATCAGACACTAAAATCGGCTTTAGCTTCATCAGTGAAGAGAATCTTAGACATAAATACTTGTCCCTGAATTAAATCATGACATTTGGAATGAGTTTTTGTAGAGTTTAGGTTTGTTTTTACAAGGAAAAAAGAATTTTAACATCTGAAAAGAAGCCAATGTGGACCACAATAACTGTGATTTCACCAAAAGGTCAGTTTTGAGGCTGAATACCAGAGGATCATCCATCAGACTTTGTTTGTGTGTAAACAGGAACATGCGTGCAACAGTTCTATAAACACCCCATAAACCCAGCTTCATCCAGAGGCCGTCAGACCCAGCAGTCAGCCCATGAAAAACTCATCAACAACATTATTTAAGTCAGTCTAGTCAGCAGCTCCTCGCTGCGTCCGATTGGCTGCCGTGAAATAGTCCATGTGTGTTTTATGGGCCGCTGCTCTGCATGTTCATGTGATAGCAATTAGTCACCGTTCATCCACAATAGAGCATGTGTGTGCTGGCTAACTGTAGTCGTATTCGTGTGTGTGTGTTTATAGCTGTCTGTCGGCGTGTTTTTGAGTGTGATAAGCACAGTCCTTCTTTCTCGTTGTCATCAGCATCATCATCATCAGTCGCCCCAGAAACGGTCTCCGTAACCAACCAACCACTGACCTCCTTTTCTCCCACAATACAATAAGTCACTGTTCATCCTTATAAAGACTGAAAAGGCTTTAACAGTTTTGTAGGTGTAATGTTTCTCTGGCCTAAATCACATTAAAAAAATGCATCTTTAAACAATGACTCTGGATTTACTGAGAGGAGGTCTGATCCAAAATGGACCTACATCATGTTTTAATAAAGAGGGGAGGAAAAAAAAAATCACCTTTCTCTGGATTGTGAAAAAATGCCGGAATATTGAGAAGGAGACTTCTTTGGGCCGGATGTGGCGGCAGAGCTCCTGCCGCACACATGGTTTCATTTAACCCTGAACAAGCCGACAGCCGTGTTTCACATTCGTTTCTCCATCAGAAAAGCTGGAATTTGGCTTTTCTGGGTCTCACTTACAAGCCGAGTGGGTGTGATTAGGCTGTGATTGGGCTCTGTTGTTCTGCTGCCACATCAAGGAGCTGCAGACGGGAGGGCTAATGCCTTCTGGTGTGTGAAATCTTTCTTTTTTCTTTTTTGCATCCTGTTAGATTTGCCCCCTCTGTGATTTTCTTCTTTGTGTTGTGGAGCATTTGTTTGGAATTTATGGATGGTTTGGTTTTGTCTTTATCTCAGATGAGGCCAACACCAGAAGTTTGCAAGTTTGCAAGTCTCCGTTAAATATTTTATATATCTGGCGTTAATGATGATCGTGTACAGGACTATTTTAAAGGTGTGTGGGAATGCAGCTGCAAAGAAAAAGAAGACCCATTGTTTGTTTAATGATGCTTTCACATATTACAGTGATGATAAACCAGATAACTGTTCTGGGAATTTGGAGCACAGATTGTTTCGAAAACTTTCCACAAAATGACGCAACTTTAGCAAAAAGCAAAAAAATGTTGATAAACTTGTAAATTTAAAGTCTGTGCAAGTTTATTATGTTATAAAATGAATGTAAACCAATGACATAGGTGGGATTGTATCATGATATATTGTGCGATCACTCAACTCAAGGTCCACTTACTAGCTTTCAGTTGTCACATCTCCATGAGATAAGGTCCAAAGCTACAACAAAATCAAGTCAGAAGACCTTGAATTATTTATTTATTTATTTATTATAAATTTCAAAGGTCCAAAGTCGTGAAACGTATAAGCTCATGTTTGATATGTTTGCCATATTGTGATACATATCAATAGCCGGAAAAAGCTAATATCAATATTCAAAAAAAAAAATATCACCTGGATCTTTTTACAACTTTCCCTAAAAACCAAATAAAATTCTGCAATTCCCGCAGTCTACTTAAGACAAATTATATTAAATAGCCTACTTGCAATGCTTGACTCTAAAGTATAAGCAGACTTTTTCCAGACACATACATATAATCTTATCCCCAGTAGTATTTGATATATTTCTGCACACACTGTCTGACTGCAGCACTGCAATGGATTTCTGACAAAACCCTGTAACTCACCACCCTCAGCTCACTCAGATTAGAGTTTGGAAAAACCTTCTCTCCTCTCGGATGAAATGACATGTCATGTATCATGCAGGCTGCAGCAGACGCTCCCTGTTTAGGGTAGAATAATATGCGGCACTGCTCATTGAGCGGGGTGGTTAAGAGGTACGTAATGTGTAATTAAGGGGTATTAAAGTCTGGAAATTCAATAAGGGGAGCTGAAGTGAAGGCAGCAGTTATTATGACAGATGATGTGTGTTCGCTATAGATTGAGCAGCGGTCTTAAGACGTCATAAAGGGTTCCAAGATTCTGCTTCCAAGAAAGTAGACACCAATTTCAATTCAGTTTAACAATATTTTACCTAAACTGACAGAGTTGTCCTCCCTCCTGTGACTCTAGCAAAACTTTAACTGGAAAAAAAAGCAGGCAACATCCGGCTTAAAAATACTTTCCTAACTCAGTTTGAGAATTTAGACTTCTGTCCTAAGTGATTAAGGAGGAGTTTGGTTCCAATTGATAAAAATGAAAGAGATTTTTTTAACGAAAAATTGGTGGAAAAACATTAAAGCAAGTTACACTTTAAAGGAAACCGGGTATCAACAAAATGAGAACGAACTAAACTATTTTAAACACTGAATATGGAAACTAAAGTGATATTTTCAGCCACGCTACAGGCTACATAGTATTAGCAACATTGATCTGCTGAAATTACAAAATAGCTTTAGTACAATCGCATGAATAGCAATGACATTTGGTGCAGGCACTCAAACAAGAACTAGATGTCAATTAGATTGTAAGTGATTCCTCTTTCAAAGCGACCATCTAAAGATGTTCAATGCTACACTTTGCTCATGTTAGCATGTAGGCTAATTATGCTAAGTGTATTCAAAAATAAATTTCCAACATAGTAAATAACACATGCTAAACAGTATGCTAAATTTTAAATGCTACATTGCTACATAGTTAGCATATCAGTATGCTAGCATGGTCATGCTAATGTCATAACTGGGGTGTTATGAGAAATACACCTGCTGGTGTGGCTAAATACTTTTCACATTTAAACTAGCAAACTGGATGTATTCGGTTTTTGGGAAAGAGCTGTGCAAACAATAATGTTCAAATAGTCTCATTAAATTTGGAGTTTAAAGTGAGAAACAGGTGATACTGATGCAGGTGTGTGTTACTTGGCATATCCTGGAAACACAAAGCTAGCAGGTTTATAGCATAAGGGAATATGGCGTAGCAACTGAGCCTATGGACATATCCACTGCGGGCTAACAGACATCCGCCTCCTCAGACACATAACCACACGACGGAGCTTCGACAGCTCCAGAGATGATATGTAGAGAAATGTGATGCTGAACTATAAATCAACACCTACGCCTGAGTATCTACAGCAGGACAGCCATCGAGCCCATGTGTCAGGAGAAACACAGCTGTAGCCCTGTTCATGTGTGCCGGCTCACAGTCCTGCACTATCATTAGCAAATGTGGGCTGCAGTTGTGCACATTCTTTTTAGTGAGTTGGTGTATACTCTTATGTGTGTGTGGTCTAGTTTCAGTTGTGTGTGTGTGTTCGAGTGTGTGAGCAGTCATACTATAATATATAATATGTGATGCTTTGTGAGTTTATGTCATGTTTACGTATGTGCACAGTTGTGTATCGACACAATGTGAATGAGACTTGGTGAAATGTGTTCGTCTGTTTTTCAGATAAATGAGTTCACACTGACGTGTGTGTGTGTGTGTGTGTGTGTCTGTAAGTGTGGTGTGTGTGTTTGTGTACTTCAGTTTAATGATTGTCCTTGTGTGTTTGTTTTGGTGTGTGTGTGTGTTTGTGTATGTATGTGTGTGACCAGTGAGGCTTTCCCAGACCCCTCCAAAAGTCAATATGGCAAAGCTTATCAGTTCCCACAATCCCCTGCTCTCATTTTGTGTGTCCAGTCATTCAAAATCTAAATAACCTTTGCCGCTCAGCTCGTGTTGATTGGTTGTCCGCAGACGCCGTGCGAGCTGATTGGTTCTGTGACACATGCTGGCAAAGCTTCAAGGTCAATTTGCACTTGCAGACTTCCTCCTGGCTGTGTTTCCCAGACAGCAGTATCTCACTAAACACTGGTGTGTGCATTGTTTCCATTGTGTTGTCACTCACCATCACCACAGGGGAGCATGCTAAATACTTTCACTTTTCTTTTTTTTTCATTTCCCTTCAAGACCTGAATTCTTCTGCTCTCCAACAATCAGGTGTAAGATTTGTCTTGCAGCAGCTGAAAAATGTGAGCAGCTAAGTCTCGCCTTCGGCCATAAATTTCCTCAGCAGGGTGAAATGGACATGCTCTGCCTCTGTCCTTAGTTAAGTCAAAGAGGAAATCTTTCAGACAGAGAGGTGGTTTTGAAAGCTACTACCTCTCCACTGCTTTCATTCAGCCTGTGTCTTTTTGCTCCCTACGGGCCGTGTGAGAGCCAGACGTATTCAAAAACACACATCACGACGGTAATCACGTGAAGTGAGACGTTAAAACAGCAGTTCCCAATGTTAATTATTAATCCGTCAGATTCAGCCGTCCTGCGCTTATCTCCCAAAGGCAAAACAAAACAAAGGGCTGATACTGCCTCATGCACCGCACTGCACTGTGAGTATGTGACTCTAACAATGGAGGAACACCAGAACCTCCATGTCTCACACAAAGAGGGAGGGATGAAGGCGTCTGTGTTGGTTCTCTGGTTAGAATAATGCAGACTGGAATGAACCGGCCTCAGTGACAGTAGATGGACATGTGCATTGACTCTCAGAGAGTGAATAATTTGTCTTTGATGGCCGAACGTTTTTGAAATCACATGACGACTCCTGAAGAGGTTTGAAGGACTCGCAGGTCATGAGACAAAGAGAATCACCGAGCGCACCTGCACTCAAGCAGTCAGGATCAAAAAATCCTGTGCATAAGCCATTAAACCTCAGCTCTCAAACATCAGATAAATGGTGTGTGATGTGCTGCCTCTGATCCGTTGACTACTGAAAGCATCGCTTGAAGAATCAGCAGCTTCGGTTTTTCTTTTAACTGTGTTTAATTCAGCCGTCTTTTCTTCTCAGTCTGATGTTTGAGGGAGCCGGTGTGATGAGCATGCGGGGCTTGTGCAAACAAGACGGAGATAATCTGTTCCACTCGGCTGACGAGGGAAACCTGCTGCTCTGCGGGTGGGGGTGAGAGTGGGAGAGAGGGTGGTAGGGTTCTACAAGAGAACGAGATATATCAAGATGTTGGAAGATTTTAAACGAATAACGTGAATTCGCAGCATCAAAGTTGTTGTTTGCAACATTTTACAGCAAATCTTGAGTGAATCTATGAATCTGATCAGACGTTCAATACCAACTTTTGGTTTGTGATATTCGGTGCAGTAGACACATAAGAAATTTGAATCCCAGTCTAACTAATAACAGTAAGTTCAAGGAATTGTTTGTGCAGCAATACTGCTGCATTTCCAGTGAAACATACGCCTCCAGTCAATGTTCAGTTCATACAATCACACGCAGTGTCTAAACACTGTACATTGTACTCTTGAAAACAATCTTTGGGATTGTACAAATGAAGATATTTGAGGAAAATCATAATATTCCATCCTATGGGCGATGTTGCAAAAGTTTGACTGAACTTCTTTCTGGTGCACTGCTTTGAATTGTTTGCAGCTTTTTTGTGACTGGGCTCATTTGATCACATTTGTCAAATAGTTTGTGTATTGTATTACAAGTAAGTTGAGCCTACATCTTTTCAGTTCTGTGTTGTGTTATTGGGTTGTATTTTGTATTGTCTTTCGTGTTCTTTTGTAGGAAGCAATTGCATATTTTGCACCTTAAATCTATTCTTAGCTTGAACCAACAAGTCCTCCAACCTGAAGAACCACAGAGGTCGCCAACCCTCTGATACGACCCATAGAGAGTCTCCTGAAATAGCGCCCCTAAGGCAGCAGGTGTACTGGACCTCGGTCGCCATGGTTACAATAATAAACATGCAGCTAAGCTTATGGAACGGTTATGACTTGGTTAGGTTTAGGAAAAGATTGCGGTTTGGGTTCAAATAAGCACTTCCTTCAGATTAGATGACCTTTGTTGTCATGGTTACAATAATTGAACTCCGGTCTCCTCTGATTTGTTGATGCATTCGTCCACCCCAACCTCCTTAAGGTGGACTTTCTCGTTCTTGACACTGCATCACTTGACTTCTTCCATTGTTCTTGTCAAAACGACTCCGGCCCGATGTCACCCAGCAATAAAGCGTTAACGGTGGTTCATACTAAGCTGCTCCACAGACGACCTATGGGGAAGGACTCGGCTGAACAGATCCGGTGCGACACTGACAGAGGACTGCAGCTGTTGGTGCTCAACTGCTGCAGATAATTTAAAATTCAGCGATGACAACATGGAGTTCAGGTCCTTGGTAGAAAACAACCCGGCTTCTGCTGCATCACTCATGGTCAGATCGTCCAGGGAAAGGCAGAGTGTTAGACGTGATGTAGAGCAGATAGATTGGGTCAGTGTTTATGTCTTCATGACAAGAGCTTCCAACTTTTCCCCCTCACCTACTGGACATTGGACATGTTTTCTCTGTAAACACTTATCAATGCAGCAAATAGCGCCAGTTGCTTGCGAGAGCAGCGACGCATCATCTCTCAGAGAAACATACCAGAAGATGTGTTGAGTCACAGTTTTAGAGCTCGCAACAACAAAAAAAAAAAAAGAAAGAGGCCCTCACAGTGTTTCCCATTGAAGGCTCTGATAGAGAGGATGGCTGTGGTCGAACACAAGACTCTGTTTGTCACACCAGAGGAAGTGGAATCTCTCAAACGAGACAGCTGCTCATTCCCAACCCCAGCGGCGTACCAACGCTCCCAGCTCCACAGATCCTGGTTTTACACCCGGCGTCCCGCAGAGAGAGCATTAGCCACACATGTCGAGGTTACGGAGGGAAAATACACGCAGGAGACGGGTCACCACCTCGGGTTGAAACTCCTGAAGCTCTCGGGGGGGGCGGGGGGATAAAGGCCAGAGAGGAGCATCTCGATGGACCATGTACACACGTGGCTGACATGTCGACCATTGATCTCATACACTGGTCAATGGGCAAAACTCCATTGTATGAGGTTCCTGGTTCAAAATCAACCCAGAGAAGCATTTACCAAATATGAGATGAGTTCTCCAGGTCTTGATTTCACCAAATGATGCAGGAAGCAGCTTATTTTGGAGTTTTATTTATGCAGGGTTTCATTGTTGTTGTTGCCCGACATTTATTCCTGGTAATAATATTTCCTAGAACATGACGTCTGCCCTCAGAAAATGACTGCTGACACAACAGAGGAACAAAAACACCAGGTAACTGTGAAGCCAAGACCTTTCTTCACTAAAGCCAAACATATTTTATGATATAAATGTCATGAAGCGTTAAAGATGAGTCTAGACTTCAAGATAAATCCCTTTGTCATCAAAGAGATGCTTGATTTTAATAACCCAACAGCTTCTTTTTCCCACTTACATAATCCGATCTGTTCCTATCCGTCGTACTCTGACACCTCTGGCTCGGCTCTGTGAGAGAGTTTACTCAGGTTTAACTGGAATGAGGGGCTCAGAGGTCTTACTGGTGCAACAGCTGGGCCTTGATCCACAGCTCCCAGTCCCCAGTCCAGACTATTTAGCGTCTACCCCGCTCATGTGTTGACATTAGCTCAGCTAAGAGGCCCGGCTGCCTTTCATGACAGTAGAGGAATCCATGTTTTTATTTTTCCTGCTCTAGTCCGAAGTTGTTGTCGGTTTTTATGCCGTAGGAGTCCCGTGACGTCTCGGGGACATGAAAGCTGTGAGTCCCGGTGGTTAATGAAGGTCGAGTAGGTGAACCTCAGGGATTCAGTGCATCAGGTCTGCAAGACAGCATCTGAAAGTGGCTTCATGACGGCAGAATCTGGACAATCACACCCTCTTAATGCAGTGATGGTGCAGGTGTGATAAAAGGAAATTTTCTCCACCCTCTTCGCTCAACTATTTATGTCATTTTTTCTGTGTGCAGGACCAAGTGCAACGCCGGCGATGCTTTTGAGGCTGCCTCAGTTTTTCGCTGTCTGAAAAAGTGCTTCTATTGGAAGTGTGGTTTTCATCCATTAGCAGAGATATGTACCTGGGGTCGTCGGAAAGTACAAACGAATCTTTGATGTTCAAGGTTCAGGCAATCAGTGTTGATGAATGAGGGAGAAGAGGTGAAGCAGAGGCTTTTTGGCACAGAGCCCTAGTTTAGAAATGGGCTAGTAGTTCTGTGTGTGTGTGTGTGTGTGTGTGTGTGTGTGTGTGTGTGTGTGTGAAGTGGAGAGGGAGGGGATGGGAGATGAGAGGGAGTGGATTAAGGAGGGAAGGAAAGCACAATAAGATAGTGTGCCACTGTCTGATGCCTCTTTCTCTCCCCTCAGCAGAGGAGGGGCGGGTGGCACACGCTACCCACAAAGAACATGGACGTGTGTGTGTGTGTTTGTATGCATGTGTGTGTACTGGGGTCCGCGGTAGTGAAAGAGCCTTGGAAAGTGTAGGGAGGGAGGGATGGAGGGACACCCCATCTCTTTTTTTCTCCTCCCAAACTTGATGCGGGCGTCGGATTCCTCTGGTGGTGCACGTCAGGCATGTCCATATGGTCTCAGCTGGTAAACAGCACACGCCTTCTCTTTGTGCACGTTACAATGGAACATCTTCCTTTGTTTGGTCCCTTTTTGTAGCATCAAAGAGCCAGACGTCAGCCACTGTCAGCATCAGAGTGAAACAGTTTGTTGTGTGTTTCCATGTCTGGTTTATTTATATCATCTAAAGGTGAAGGCTGGTGTTATTCTATATTTTCTTATTGTCAACTAATCCCATAAAAAGACCAAAACCTACTGTGTGTTTGTCCGTCCTTCAATATCTATTGACTTCCCTCCATCTGTGGCTCTCAGCATTACATTGGTTGTTTAAAAACTGCTCATAAGCGTGTAGTTTCATTTTTAAAAAGTAGTTTTTAACAAACAAACAGGAGGAAATAGAGCATTTATTGGGGACTATTTTCAGCGGCGGATTTGGCGCAGCAGGACAGTGTGTGGGGTTGAGTCAAAATAAACTACACTGTGTGTGTGTGTGTGTGTGTGTGTGTGTTCACGGTAATGAAGCAACATGTCACCGAGTGCAACAGTGTGGTTCACTGATGTGTTTTTAATAGTTTGAGGAAACAATGGAGCTCTATTACACAGAGGAATAATATCAGACTTAGGAGACACACACAATACTTCTTAGTTTGAGACATTAACAGTTGGTTTTGGTCTTTTAATGGGATTTGCTGATAATAAGAAACATACGGAATACCACCAGATTTATCATTTAATCAAGTAACCTCGTTGCAGGAGAGACCTGATTTACAGCAGAGGAAACGAGTTCAGGCACAAACGGAATCAGAAGCAATCTCAGGCATCTTTAAAAAGAAATGTCCAAGGTTATGTGGTAAAATAGCTCCCGATACCATGAGACATTCAAGTTTTAATGTGCTTTGTTCTACTTGTACATTTGTAAGATAGAAAATAGTGGAAGTCAAAGTCAGTATTTACCTGTAATACAGGTAAATGTAATACACAGAGGCACCTTCAGAGACCTTTTTCAGTTTTGTTACTCTGTGTTTACTAAAACTAAACATCATGGAGCATGTATCCATGTGGCCTGAGCAGAAGCTATAGAAATGGCCACTTAGCATTAGCAGCGTTAGCCCTGTAGCTGAAACTGACAAAGAAAGGGCCTTTAAAATGTCAATCTGACAATATTTGAATAAAAGACATCATCATACCGTCCACATGTTTTGACCTTTGCTATATGTCATCCTGTTCTCACCCCCCATGTTTCCTTTCTGTCTCATCCATCTCTCAAAACAAGGCAAACATGCAAAATTCAAATGCAAAAAAGTCATAAGAAAGTGCAGAAATACCTGAAAAATTCACAACAAAAATGAAAACAACAACAATTTGCACAAATTTGCCAAACAAACTCAAGAAAGACGAGTAATTTTTCCACCAGAGTTTATGTGACAGAGTTGGGATCAGGAGAAGAATGTTCCTTGGCGCATCTCTTCATTAATCTCTGAGATCCCAGAACCTTTTTGAATCGTATCTTTTCCCTTTTCAGAGAGGACGGCCGGGGGTTTAGATCAATACACAGCTCCTCTGATCCACTGCTGACTCTGCAGACCCAAGCTTTACCCTGTGTGTGTGTGTGTGTGTGTGTGTGTGTGTGTGTGTGTGTGTGTGTGGTGTGTGTGTGTGTGTGTGTGCCAGTTTTTTTTTTTTTTTCTCCCAGCCAGGTGCCCCTCACCGCCACACTAGACCAGACAACCTTGTCAAAATGAGGGCTTGTGGGTCAAAGGTTGTTCATGTGCCCGGTGCAGAGAGAGAGGGGGGAGGGGCGTTCAGTCAATGCATCTGACAAAAAGTGCAGCGTTTGTTTTTCCCATTAGCATTAGCCAGTCACGCTAATGAGCAGCGGCACATGTGGCTACGCGATTAAGAGGGAATCCACTCCAAGGGCCCCTCGAATCTTTAGCTCGGTCGACGAGGGGGGGCTCTGCCGAGTCTGGTGCTGCCAGTATCACAATCCATGCTTTTAGAAAAAACACTTATCTAAAGGGGTACCCATTATTTTTCTTATTTTTCCTCTATGGTCACATCTAAAGCCAAAAGACTTGCAAACATACAGTTAAGACTTTCTTTCTAAATTCTACAAATTCTCTGCTATCTCCTCACAAACACAGCAGAGTGAGGAAACTCTTCTGATTAAATATCCAGGTGTTAGTCTCGGGGGAGGGGGGAAACTGTAGCAACCAGGAGCAGTAAACTTCAACGGGTATAAAAGTGTTTTCAGTAAAAATCATCAATAAACATGCAGGTTTACTGGCTGCAGGTAGAGACCTCTGAAACCCAACACTGCAGAGTCCTGTCTGCATCCCGGACACCTGAGACCGTCCTGCCGGCCAGAGAAAGGTCAGTGCCTTGGTAAAGCCATGGCAGCACCATATGGAGATTAATATATCTTCTCGTCAGACCTTGTGCCATTAGCAAAGACCTAAATATAGCATTACACGACCTCAAAAGCGAGATTACAAAGTAATGACGTGACATAAATAAATGTCGCTTGATCGCTTGATCACAGCCAAACTGTACAACATCTTTTCTTGGCTAAAACTATCAAATCTGCTAAAAAAACAAAAGATAACAAACAGACGCATGTTATTTTTTCACATTGGAGCCGTGTCACTGTGGAGTTGAGCTCGATACTCAAGTAAAACTGCTTTTGGTAGTTTAATTGAAAACAATGGATTAAATTTGTTTAATATATTTATATTTAATGTTTTATTTGAAGGGTTGATCCAAGTGTCAGATAAATGTAGGGGAGTAAAAAGTACAATATTTCCCTATGAGGCCCAGCCCTGAATGCCAACAGCTTTTGGGGCGACAGCAGTGCACTGTATAGTGTCTTTATGGGAGGTTTAAGGGGGTTTATAGTTGTCAATGTAAAATGAGCAAATATGAGGGCACCTATTTCCCCTTGGTTGGCCCCAAGCATTTGCCTGGTTTTCCTCTCCTGACAGTGCAGCTGTACATTTTTAATGCATCTTTAACGCTGCTTTATACTTCTGCTCAAAGTATATCAAAACTGTGCTTCAGTACAGCACTGCAGTTAATTTCCACCACGAAACATGAGGTAGGCGCTTCACTCCTACGCTGCTGACACATGAAGACCTACTGAAGCTGAACTGTTGATGTTTGGATCTAAAACATTTCAGACCGTTCTGAACTCTTTGGATGCGTTGGTTTATCTGCGGTGCCGTAGGTTGAGCTGAGACTTCCTGATGTTTATTTTCCATCGTTTTTCTCACACATGTCGGGTGATTATGTGAACTGTCCACTGTGCAGCTGTGTTTTCACGATGTGGTAAATCAAGCACATGTTAGTCTCTGCAGAGGCTGAAAACTCTGATGTCACCAAATGAGTAGGGTTACTGCTGTAGTGGTTTGAAGGTCTGAAAACAAATGAAGGTTTTTCTGGGTCACATAAATTTCAGTTAGCATATCTCAGTGTGTATTTAGGACCTCATATTTAACATGTTGAGTGCTGAGTACTCAAGTACTTTAAACTGACTCTGTTCTGTTCTTTCTCTCTCTGCAGGGTGACCGGGTGTGGTTAAGGGAGGATGAACAGTACCTTCCCAGCACCGTGTCCTCTTGCTCTGGAGGTGTCGTTGCCTTTGCCACAGACTACGGCCAGGTGAGAATCACTTCTGCCTGTTTTTATAACTAAAAGGCCCCGTTCAGAGCTCGTTCTGCCTGACGACCGTGCCGTCCCACAGAAACACAAAAAACCAGGGAAACATGACTCCACTCACAGGAGGATCTCCCCGACTTTCCCAAACCTCCTCTGACACCGACAGACTTTTCTTTCCCCTAAACCTACAAGAGAGCAAAGGCTTAAAGAGGTCCTCACATAATTTAGGATCAGCTCGAGATGGGGCAAATCCCCTAATCCCCATATGGTTCTCTATTATCTCTTTGATCCGTGTGTTGTCAAAATAGCAGACACAGAGGAGGTGAAGGACACATGGGACAGAGGTCACCGGGGGATTTCTGTGTGCTTTGGATTGATTATGAAGAATTAACATGAATCAACCCATCAGTTAGATTTTACACAAAACATTTCATTTCCTGTGTGACGCGTTGAACTCCACAGGTTTGAACCAACACAGAGAGAAGTGTGTATCTTCACAAAGTGGGGATCTTTTTGGCTTTTGATACTTTGCTTTGTCTCCAAACACTAAAGGGAAAAGTGACGAGGAAGACTGACAAAGCTGCCAGCATCACGTCATGTCAGCACACACACACACACACACACATATCACATGGTTATATGTGCTATTCACCAACACCAACAGCTGACTGATCTGACCGCTGCTGCAGCAGTTTATGACTCCTTTAACACACTGAAAAGAAAAGACGCTTTAGATGAGAGTCTGTTTAGAGGTGTCGAGCATCGCACCTGAATAAGCAGGGTAAAGGATGAGGACGCGGAGATGAGCACAGTTTTCACACCTGAGAGAATTCACTCTGGTTTTTGCGAAGGCTGAGATTCAGATTTTAACTTCACTTGAGGGTGAAACTCTGTGAAGGAGTTTAAGGATCTCTGGGTCTTGTTTACGAGTGAGGGTAGGATGGAGCGGGAGATTGACAGGTAGATTGGTGTGGCATCAGGCGTTGTACCGGACCGTCATGGTGAAGAAGGAGCTGAGTTGGGAGGCAAAGCTCTTGATTTAACAGTGGATGTTGGATCCCACCCTCACCTATGGTCATGAGCTTTAGGTAGGGACTGAAAGAATGAGATCATGGATACAAGAGGCTGAAATGTGTTTCCTCTGTAGCGTGGCTGGACGGGGTGAGGAGCTCAGAGAAGAGCTGCTTCTCTTTCGTGTTGAAAGTAGCCAGTTGAGGTGGTTCGGGCTTCTGGTCAGGATGCGTCCTGGAGGTCTTCCAGGCACGTATGGCTGGTAGGAGCCCCCCGGTGTAGACCCAGCACATGCTGGAGAGATTATATGTTGTATCTGGCCTGGGAACTCCTCGGGATCCCCCAGGAAGAGATGGAAAACACTGATGGGGAGAGGAACATCTGGACTACTTTGAGCGACCCAACCTCAGATAAGCAGCAAAAAATGGATGGTTCAGATTTTATTTAGATTTGATTATTTGATTCCACGCTTTAATAATACAGCGAATTGTGGCTGCTAAATTTGTCACCTTCAAATTAGTGTTAGGATGTCCCTTGCATTGTCAGATCAATGTATTTAACTGTAATTGCTGCGAATCAAAGGCTAATTCACGGTTTTTGCTGCATGGGTCCATGTGATGTGAAGTCACACTGTTCACACACACATGTACCTGTCAAGTAAAGGGGACGCTCATTTTTTGCAGCATGTAGCGTTTATTTATTTCCCACCGTTCATTTGACTTTTTCATGTTACAAACAACCGAGAGCTTCTTCTTTCTTTTCAGGAGGAAGCCATCATGTTTTCTGTTCCGTACACATGACCACTGACTGCTGTATGAAAAGATGCGTGTCCGTGTCCGCAGGGCGAGCGGAAACCACGAACGGGCCTTAACTCAACATTAGTGATTGTTACAGCTGCGGTTGACCACAGCACACTGAGGCCGCCTCTGTTTAAACATTTACTGTCCTGCTGACCAAATACTGTTGAATAAGCCCATCTCGTCTTCTTCACCACGAACAATGCTCCACTGATCTCAGTGACATAAATATTGCACTTTCTATAGCTGCTTTCACAATAAAAGTCTCCAGCTAGTTTGGAAAACTTTTAATTTGAAGCAGCAGGGAAAGAGTGTGAACAGGAACTCGGAGTGAAACTAAACTTAAAGCATGGCCCTGCACAATCTCTTTGTGGATGTTTCTTGACATTATATTTTCATAATAACATCCTTTTATATTTCTTTATTTAATCTGAACTTCATTGAGTTTAGACTAGCTCCCTTTTAACCGCAGCCTTTAAAACTCAGGCCAGTAAACACTGACCTGTGTGAGCTGTCTGAGTGGATTTACTCTCCTCGACCCTCCTGTGCTGACAGCTTCAACAAAGACTTCCTGTGTAGCGGCCGGGCGGCGGAGGGTCACTACCAGAGGACGCTCTGTAAATGTGAGCGCTGAAGGATTTAGGGTCATGTTGAGCCGGCGTATTGTCCTGAAGATTTATCGGCAGATTAAGGCATTCTTATCTCCTGGCTGCTTCGCACTCACACACTCGGCCAGAGCTGCTGGTCACTGAAGCTAATGAGCCTCCGCACCGCAGTCTACAGACGAGGTGTTGGGCTCGTGTTGTTGTTGCTGTAGCTTCTGGGCTGTTTTTAGCTCTAGTGATGACGGTGTCAGTCTGACGACATCTATTATCACCATCAAGTTGTCGCTTGTGCTTTTAAAGTGTCGATTATTCAGACATTCGTGTCCCTCTCATGACGACCCGCTGTGCCAAAACACAGCGACACAAAGCTGTCTGTTCTTCTTTTCTTTTCTGCACCTTTTATTTTTCTTCTGTTTTTCTCTTTTCTTTAGTTTTTTGTCTCTTTTTTATCTTTTAGTCCTCTCTCTTCCCTGGTCTCTTTTTCTGTGCAATTAAATAATTTGTCTCTCCTCTTCTCTTCCATCTGTCTTCTTCTTGTCTTTTTTCTCCCCTTCTTCTTTATCTCTCCTTTTTAATATCTTAATCCTCTTGATTTGGTCCCTAATCATTCAATAATGTATCTCTTCTTTTTGTTTTGTCTGTTGTTTCTTCCTCTTGTCTTTTGGCTTCTTGTTTCTTAGTTTCCATTTTTTTAGTGATCTCTTCTGATTTCTGTCTCCTTTTTAATCTTTTTCTCTTCCTCCTATTTCATTTGTCTCTCCTTTTTTCTTCCTTGTTTTTGTTTCTCATCCTCTCTTCTTGTTTGTGCTTTATGACTTTTTTTGGTCTCTTTTCCCCTCTCCTTGTTACTCATCTTTTTTCTTTTAATGTTTCCTCTCCTCTCCTCTCCTCTCCTCTCCTCTCCTCTCCTCTCCTCTCCTCTCCTCTCCTCTCCTCTTCTCTCCTGTTTCCTCTCCTCTTCTCTCCTCTCCTGTTTCCTCTCCTCTCCTGTTTCCTCTCCTCTCCTGTTTCCTCTCCTCTCCTCTCCTCTCCTGTTTCCTCTCCTCTCCTGTTTCCTCTCCTCTCCTCTCCTCTTCTCTCCTCTCCTGTTTCCTCTCCTCTCCTCTCCTCCTCTCCTCTCCTCTCCTCTCCTGTTTCCTCTCCTCTCCTCTCCTCTCCTCTCCTGTTTCCTCTCCTGTTTCCTCTCCCTCCTCTCCTCTCCTCTCCTCTTCTCTCCTCTCCTCTCCTCTCCTCTCCTGTTCCCTCTCCTCTCCTCTCCTCTTCTCTCCTCTCCGGTTTCCTCTCCTCTCCTCTCCCCTCTTCTCCTCTCCTCTCCTCTCCTGTTTCCTCTCCTCTCCTCTCCTCTCCTCTCCTCTCCTGTTCCCTCTCCTCTCCTCTCCTCTCCTCTCCTGTCTCCTCTCCTCTCCTGTTTCCTCTCCTCTCCTCTCCTCTCCTGTCTCCTCTCCTCTCCTGTCTCCTCTCCTCTCCGGTTTCCTCTCCTCTCCTCTCCCCTCTTCTCCTCTCCTCTCCTCTCCTCTCCTCTCCTCTCCTCTCCTCTCATCATGTGTTGGTTTTAATTTGCTCAGTTGAGAAATAAATGCAGCACGAGACTGTCACACTCAGTGTGTTTGAGCTTTAAAAGTTTCACTAACAGCCGCCTCACACAATGAGATGATTGTCGGATGGAGGGAGCAGCCTGTGTGACAGAGAAGTCACAGGTTCAATCCCTGAAGTAGGTCATATGTAGAGTGTGCCCCTGAGCGACACACTGAACTCCAGCTGTTCAGTGTGAGACATGAACTCATGCAAATAATAGTGTGTTTGTTTTGTGTTGCTTCGTGCCGTTATTGTGGAGCAGTGTGGTCACACATTCATCCGTGTTCTTTGTTGTTGTTGTGTGTTTTATGAGGATTGAGTGTGTGCATTGTCATCCAGAGACTCACATGCATAGGTGTGTGTTTCAGTGTTATTTGAATAAATGGGTGTGTATGTGTGTACGTTTGCCTGCTGCCTGGTGTGTGTAACTGAAGATGGATGTCACCTGTTCAGGTGCAAAGCAGATGTTTGTCAGTGAGGGAAGAAAGTGCTGACCAATCAGTGAAGGACAATACTGCAAGCCCCACCCACTTTAGCGTGCCTCAGTGTGTGTGTGTGTGTGTGTGTGTGTGTGTGTGTGTGTACTCATTTCATATAAACCAGAATGTGTTTATGCAGTTTATATTTATCACAAATAGTTTTTTACTGTGTCCCAGTGTTGGTTTATGTGTTTATGATGTGATGATGTGTGTATATATTTGTGTTTATTCCAATGTGAGTAGAAACAGTGTGTTCATTTGTTCAGGATCAGACTTTACTGCACAGGCTGCCATGATATTTAGTCTTAATGTTTTAATATTTATTCCCCCCGGTGGATGACTCCCTATAATTCCTCTGACCTTTGACCTTTCCTTTACCTCCACTATCTCCCTTAATGTTGCCACTGAGCAACATGTTTGATCCTTTATTGTAAATGTGCTAAAATTTAATTGAGCATATTCATAGTCTTTGGGACTAATCTTTCCCATCTTGGACGCTCCATGAGGTTTCTCTTCACTCTGACACCTAATGAGACATTTCTCCAAAAGAACTGTGTAATTTTGTTAAGATGTTCAGAGCAAGTGCAAGTGAAGTTCAGTGCAAGTGCATATATCAAGGATGTGGGTGGTCAAGTGGTGCTATGAGTTTGGAAAAGGTTGGGAACCACTGCTCTAGGGTTTTATTTTAAAAAAGAAAACCAGTGAACTAGGGTTACCTGCGGCTCAGCTGATGAAGCAGGTGTGTCTGTAGTGGGTAAAGATAGAGTTGCTGGTTCAGTCCTTGGTTCCTTGTGCCTACCTCTCCAAGTGTCCTTCAGAAAGACATTGAATCTCAACTTGATCCCAAATTGCTCCAGATGTGTTCATGTCGGTGATAAATGTAAACCACTTTGGACAAAAGCATCTGTGAAGTCAATATATAGTAATGAATATTACAGTTACATTTAAAATCTCACTTATTGGTTAAAAAAAAAGTTATGGCAAGTAAGTTATAGTTGAAAACAGTTTGTTGGATTAAATGCTTCCCATTTTATTTTATGAGTAAAACAAAGTTTGCAGTTGCATGTCAGGTGTTTTCTTTTTAATGATAATAATTATCATTATTATTATTATTATTATTATCATATCATGAGTAGAGATTTTTGGTGTCCTTTTTCTCGGAGGTCGCAGGGTTGCTCCCGTCTTGCTCGGGTTTCAGTGTTTTTGATGGCGCAGACAGTCTCCTCCTCCTGAGCTGACTGCAGGACAATGCAGCAGGAGATGAATGGTGATTCAAAGAGCAGCTGCTGCTTTTGATGATGATGATGGGGGGCGGTGGTGGTGGTGGTGGTGGGGTGAAGTGAAGTGAAGCTTGAGGCGGGCGCAGGGTTACCTGTTCAACTCTCTGACAGAGGGTGGTGAGAGGGGGCTCAGTTTTTCCCTCCTAACGATACGTAATGAAGAGTTTCACTGCTCCTCCTCTAGGAAACTGATTCCTGGCGTGACAGTCGTAGTAGTTAAATGAAATGTTAGTGAAGCAATCAGCTGCCAGCAGCCTTTTGGTTCTCTCTGTAAAGAGCCTGTAACATGCCTCAAGGAATTCCCTGCTGATTATTGAGGATTTAAGGTCAAAGCTGTGTTTTCTTAAAGGTCCCACATTCTATAAAGGTAGATGTCCATGTGTTGTTTGAGTATAAAGCAGGTCTAGTTTCTATATTAATACTGTGAAAGTATCAAAGTGCTCAGTCCACAGAGAAATGCACACAGCCTGTAAAATGAATTTCCCAGTTGTGGGATTAATAAAGTTAATCTAATCTAATCTAATTCAGAAACTGAGCCTTAAAACCAGCCACCAGGACTTCTGGAACTTTGTGATGTCACAACAAACCAACCACCGCTCTCAGCCAAGCCAAGCTAGGTTTCTCCTAGTGAGTAGAAAGGCTCAGAGTCTCCTCTCTTCTGATTGGCTCACTGACCTGTTATTACTAGAGCTCCAGAGAGAAGCCTGAGCGAGGAAATGTAAAACTACACTGAGATGGTCTTTGGTTCTTAAAACCACAAATATATCACTTCAATTAGAAACACTTAAAATGAAACAGAGAACGTGTAAAATGTAGGACCTTTAAAGCTACAACCAGTGTCACAGGAAATCAGAAGTAACAGAATTAAAATGTAGACTATTAGAAACGAGACTAAAACCAACAAAAACAAAGTAGAATAAGAAAGGTTTGATGTAAACTATGAATTTCATACATAAAAGAAAAATCAAGTTGAAGTACAGAATCTTGAGCAATAAAGAAAACCTTAAAAAGCCTTAAAGATGCCAATACACTAACAAATTCAAGGTTATGTTGAAAGAAAGTCATATTCATATATAAATTAGTGTTAAAAAAATATTGTAGTATAGTGATTAATGACTAAAGTTAAAAACTACTGCCCATATTAGTTCAACCCTTCCTCAGTTGCTCATTTTAACTTCCTCAGGATCATAACCGTCTAATTGCCTGAACCTAAATTTGAATTCACTTTCCTGATCCCTGTAAGTAAGAACAACAAACTTTATCCCAACTGATCCAGGAACAGCCTGTTGATGCGGGGTACAGCCATAATTTCCCACCTCCCCCTGCAGCCCTGTCGTCTAATCACTTTGTTTCCCAGAGATTTACTCCTGTTAGCATCTGTCGCTAAAGGCTTAGCGCCGGGGGCCCCACGGCTTTGTTTTTTGAGGCGTGGACCGTCCTCATCTCCACAAAGACAGTTGGACCAATCAGAAACCTAATTAAGTCAAAGTCAGAGGACGACCTGTATATCTGCAGTGAAGGCTGAGTACTGTCCATGACCACAAGAGAGAGGGAGACCCCCGCACAAAGCCAGGTCCATCAAGAAAAGCTTTGCCCAGTTCGGTGTGGAAGACCTTGACTTACCTGCACAGAACCCTGACCCTTAACCCCATCCAACACCTTTGGGATGAACTGGACCAACTGGACCAGCATCAGACGCTGGGGTGGGTGGTTGACGCCACAGACTGGGGTTCTAGTCTTGTATCTCATGTGTTAGGTTTCGGCAACTAAACCAGTTGGGGAAATAAAATGAAGTAGTTTTGGGTAAATACTCACTGCTCCCAGTCAATTATCCGTCATGTTACTTTCCCTAATGCAACACATTTTTAATTGTAACATGTCTGTTTTTGTTTCAGTCGAACAAATGAGTCTCAGGTTAACTAGTGAGCTGTAGAGGTGCTGGTAGGCAGGTTTTGGTACCTTTGGACAGAATCATGTTGTTGCTGTATCCCCCGTTTCGAGGTCTTTATACTAAGCTAAGCTAACCTTCTGCTAGCTGTAGCCTCACATGAGCTGTGTGTCAATTCAGGGACCTCAAACTTTGAAGGCTGCATTTGAAGACAGATTGCAGCGCGACAAGGCTGTCACAAATGTAGGCCTACCCTGTATTTCCTGGGTGAC
This sequence comes from Seriola aureovittata, assembly GCF_021018895.1. Taxonomy (NCBI): domain Eukaryota; kingdom Metazoa; phylum Chordata; class Actinopteri; order Carangiformes; family Carangidae; genus Seriola; species Seriola aureovittata. Next base: position 3,068,922 of record NC_079375.1, read on the forward strand.
AACGGATCCATCAGTTGACCCAACCTATCCCAGGATTCATTATGCAAAAGTGACAAATCACTTTTCAAAAAGAGAATAAGGTGGATTCCGCAAATAAAACAGCAGCCAAGGTTAAAGGGGAAATTCTCCATAGACCAGACTGTCTCATAGTGGTTCTGCCTTCACTGTCACGCCGTTGTAGAGCAAGTCATCCAAAGGCCGCAGATTTGGAAAGTAGCTATTTAATATACAGACATGAGAGTGTTATCAATCCTCTCATCAAACTACACAGCCAATAGTATAACCCATAATCCTTAATTGTTCTTTAGTTACTCAGAGCAAATATTGCTTTTCTATCAAAATGTACTTGCTAATGCTAATTAGCGTATATACATTTTTCCTCTGGGAATTTATTGAATTACAGAATCAATTTAGAGGTTTTTTTCAACTTGAAGTCCATGTGCTTCATGTACCGCAGGTTGACAGGTGAGGTCATCCAGCCAGGTGAAGGTGTGTTTACAGTAACTAACTGTGCTGTTCCAGGACTTCAGGACATGTCTGACTGTTGACTGTGAACCGTGTTTACACTGCACTGGTCTGACAAGTCACTTCTCTCCCTGTAACTGTCTCCCTGTTAGTGAAAAGTCTGTAAAACTGATCATTTTTGTGAAAACACTAATGTTGTGACAACGAAGGAGCCATCAACTTCATTTTCTGCTTACTTCAGCTTCAATTTTATTCTTAGGAGCCTCTGGTATTTTGGTTGTCATCACCTGGACAGGCCGCAGGAGTAATAAACCCGCCAGAACACACCGGTTGTGAAAGCAGCACTATTGATGTCTCATAGAAAAAAAAACTAATCTTGAAGACATTTCTGTGACGTTCAGTTTCCCCTGAAGCATCGCAGAGGCAGGAATGTGAGAAATGAGGCCTGACAGGATGCTGGGGGGGGGGTCTTGTGTGTTAATATGTGTTATGTGTGGAGGGGGGAGGTGTGGGGGGGGTTCAGATGTGATTGACTCCTCAGACAGAGCCTGGCTTTCTTCAGGAGTAGTCACCCTGAGCTTCTCAGTCACAGCGGGTGACAGACCGACCCCGGCATTCAGAGTGTGGTCGCACTGTGAGACATTTACAGTTTTATTTTCATTCTTGGTCAGAGTCACAATAGTTAATGTGTGAACCAGATTCTCAGTCACAGAGGAAGAAATGGGTCAAAACGCATCATCACCAGCAGCAGTGTTGAAATATTAAACCTGAGATAGAGCGAGAGAAATGTGTCTTTCATTCATTTTCACTGTTACAGGAAGACATTGTTCTGCTTAAAGGGTTGAAACCAGGCGGCTAGAACCTTTAGAAATCTCCAGGACCTGTTTGTGTGTGTGTGTGTGTGTGTGTGTGTGTGTGTGTGTGTGTTACTGGATATTCTTTGTAAAGTCTGTGTTTGTGGAAAAAGGCTGAGACAGCACCAGGTTTGGCTGCTCTCCTCTTTCCAGCCAGGAGCCAGTGTGGTTGGAGTCTGACGGGGGTCATACCACGTAGAGGAACTACAGTAGGTACAGTAGTCAGACAGTGAGGACAGCTTTAATCTCCACTGTCACCTCAGACAAGAAAAGGTTGATCTTTCTGTTGAGAAATTTCATCCCCCCCCCCCCCCCCCCCCCCCCCCCAACCACCACCTCAGAGGTCTCTCTGTGTCTTCCTGCAGACGTCCCGCAGAGCGATGATGATTTGAGATCTGCTCTTAATTAACCTCGCCGACTCTTCCTTTTCACGACTGGATCTTCGAAGTCTGAGTGGCATCTTTTTCTTTTTCAAATCTCCTCTGTTCACTTTAAATGAAACTGAGGCGTTAAATACTTTTTTTTTTTTTTTTTAGAAGTCATGAAAATAGTGAAAGTTTGGAATATGAATGTGTTTACGTATTTAAGTATGGAGATCATCAAAATGTAAGACAGCCTAACTCTAACTCCAGCATCTGTACGACTGAATCATTACAGCTGATATGTCTGGAATCTGAAGACCTAAATAACGTTCATAACTGCAGTGTTAACACATCTTAGCACTCTGAGTATCTCTGGTGTTTTATGTTGCTATGAACATTAGACACATTTCATGAGATAAACTAGTTGTGACTTGTGTGAAATGTTTAGACTAACAGTTTGAACTCCCCATCTCTGACCTTCAGAGGCTTGAACTCCAAATCTCAAAAACTCCACTTTAAAACACAAGACTTTTTAGGAGGCCTGATTTTTCTTTAAAAAAAAAAAATTTCAACCATCTTTGAATTTCCACCTTATCGAGGCTGTAAATATGGAACAGTACACAAATGCGTCTCTGGCGGGTCAGATTAACGTCTCAATTCTAGCTCGCACCCAACCAAGGCTCACCGGGTGACAGCTGGTCGGAGATTGATGCGTTAACAGTAATATTAAACTTTAGCTTGTTAGCTTGGCTGCTAAAGTTTAAAATAGAGAGCGGAGGTAAATGTTACCCCGACCTGTTGGAGAAAGGAGAACAGGAGCTGGAGGAAGGTTGCAGCACACGGCTGCTTATCATCCGTGTCTGAGGACGAGGCTGAACAGCTTCTCAAGACTGAACTCTGCCCGACAACGACAAGTCAAAACTATAGTGATAACTTTATTTAAAGATCGCTCCATCCTCGGACCCTTATACACTGGTCGATCTCATCAGTCTGTGATATTGGTATTAGGTCATGTCATGCTGTACCTTACAGGTCAGGTCCTACACAGCGCCCAGATTGTCTTGAATCCTGTATTTATATACATGCTTCCTGTAAGTGTAGAAATCTGATGAATTTCTCCACATGTGAATCTTGTCTCGGAGGATCAAGCCCTCGGGTTTTACTCTGGAGCTGTGCGGAGGCTCTGGTACGTTACCTTCTACCTGAAGCTCCTCCAGGTCATTTGAGAGGGAAAGACGCCATCGCCACATTTATCTGCTGGCTGGAGTCATGTAGTCTCATTGAGATTGAGAAACACAGTCACAGTTATGTCAGCTGCAGACATACATAATGAAGTGAGGCTGAAATCTGAAAAACACAGGAGATCTGTTTCTGCTCAACGACTTTTACACATTAAATGAAACTAACTTGTTGCTTGTTTCATTTTTCTCTTTCTTTCTTTATGTTACTTGTTTGTTATATTTTCCCATCCTACCATCCTTTCTTTCTTTGGATCCTTTTTTCTCCTCACTTCCTCCTTTATCTCTGCTGCTTTTCTTATTGCTTTCATCATCTTCCTTCTTTATTCCTTCTTTCCTTCTTTAAATGATCTGAAAACTAAAGAACGTCTTCACATCAGTCCTGTTGCTTTGGACACTACAGTGCATGTCACTCAAAGTTCAGATGCTGTGTCATTGCTTGTCTCTCTGGTTTACATCTCAACCACTAATTTCTTTTTATCGCTCTGATTTTTGACCCTCACCACTCAACCAACCTTCCTGGTTCGTGTTCTCTTTCAGTTCCCGCCTGCAGGCGTTCTTCCACACATCGGCCTCCTCCAGTAACATGAGATAAAAATCTGTCAGTCAGGACGTTCGCTGCCTGAGGGGAGCGAACCAGTCACACACAGAGGGGATGTTAGCATGTTTAGCATGTTAGCAGCAAGTGAGCACACTGCAGTTTCTGCTGTCTAGGGTCGAGATTTATTCCCCAGCTGTTTTCAATATTATGCATCATCATCATTACTGTGACATGAAAATATGTGGTGCAAATGTTTTTTTTATTGTTTGCTGTGTGATCAATGTGAATAGATGTTTTTACTCATAACAGTTCATCTCTTATAAGAGTTTCAGTGAAGTAACCACGTGAAATGAATCCTGGGAGTTTACAATCTTCTTCTTTTCTGGAGGTTTTAGCTCTGTTTTACATTTCTGAAAAACTGTCTGGTGGTGGTCTTGGCTTTTTCTGTTCTGAAGCGGCTCCCTCGGTCATAAACAAGTCAAAAGGGACAGAAAGCTGAATGTAACTATAAAGATGTAAAACCTGTGGTAGAGAAGTGGCAGCTTGAAGAAACTACTCTTGTGTAGGCTTAAATGTTTCCTGTGATCACTGCTTGGGGAATGTATCACTCTTAAACTTGGGAAAACTTTTAAAAACTGAACAATTAAGTTCAGGCTTCTGGTTAATTTTAAGACAGGCATAAACGAGATCTGTCGATTCTCTGTTTTCCTGCGTATCTCCTGCATCTGACATGGTTCACACATCTCTGTATTTCTCCCATGTTCTGCTGCAGGTGTACACCTACAAGCAGAATGCACTCACCAGGCAGAAGGTGCAGCCCATGCACCACAGCAGCATCAGAGGGGTGGAGGACATGGCGACACTGGAGGACCTCCATGACGGCGCCATCATGCATAACCTCTTCCTGCGTTACCGGCAGAGACACATCTATGTGAGTGCCTCGACAGCTTTGCACTAGAATTTTTAGAACTGACTGACTCTTCTTGAATGATGGTTAAATTCTGGACACACCGACCCTGCAGAGAGACTCGCTGAACAACAGTAGATACAAAACAAGAGGAAAAGAGAACATATTAAAGCAATAAACAAATAAAACGTGAAATACAGAAGTAATATATTGAAATAGAACAAGTATGAGTAAAATCTACACCTTATACGTCCCATATTTTACACTTTTCCTGTTTTATTTTTAAGTGTTGATCCATAAGAAGATATATTTGTGGTTTTAAGAACCAAAAACCATCTCAATGTAGTTTTACATCTCCTCTCTCAGGCTTCTCTCTGGAGCTCTAGTAACAACAGGTCAGTGGAACATGGAGTATGGGACCTTTAATGTACTTTAAGTGTACATTAGAAGTGTTTATACAAAAATGCTGTTGCGTTGTATGAGATGTACAGATTAAGTTTTGTCCATAATGATATAGAGATTTTTTTTTTAGATTTATGTTGACGTTTTAAAAAGAAAGGGAGAGAAAATTGGCACAAACTGGGAGGAAATGGGTGATTAACTTTCTCTCCATTGACCTCAAGGCAAATTCATGCAGGTCGACTTATTCTGACATGTAGCTTATTCGCCCCTTGATCTGGTTTCGCATCATAAATCCTTGACGTCCAGATCAGCGCTGTAAATTCATACTGATGGAAAATCATCAGATCTGAGGCATGTGAGGTGAAGAGTCTGTGGCGTCAGAACCCAGAAGAAACTCATCTCTATCTGCAGTATCAGCGTTCACGTTCCCAACCCGGCCTGTCAAGGTACGCTGCCTTCTTTTTGAGAGCAGGAATCTCCCATGAAGGGATGAAGTTGCTCAATCATTAGATAACAGCACAGATAACCGTCTAGACGCAGACAGATGGAAGGAAGAGACAGAACTGAACATTCAGAGCTTCATACTGAATATAAGTGTTTCTGTCAGAGACTGGTGGTATTCAGTGATTACAGTGATGTTCCCCATGCACATCCTGTCAAAACAAGTTTGGCTTTCTGCCTCTGATTTATTACAAACAGCTGGTGTGAAACAAATGTGTGAAATTGAGTGAAAGGTGTGTTTAACTGCACTGAGTTAAGCACACATCGCATCACACTGGAGACGTGTACGGATGCAGCAGGTTATTCATAAGTGGTTCTACAAAATACGAACCTGTCTGACGGCTTTCTTTTGAGTTTGAGATTGAACAGAGATTTTTTTTTTTTTGTCTATTCTACACAGAAATGTTGATTCCACTTTTCTTCCGTGTGTCTGTTTCTGGAGATTTGTATCATCTCCTTCACTAATCTGCAGATTTGCTCAAGCTAACCGTGAAAATCCTTCACTGTATTTGAATTCCCCTAAACATATTTAGGAAAAACTACTTCAACAGTACTGAATCAATAGCAGTAGATACAGTAATATAAAAGTATAGTTGTAGGCGTTATTATTTCTTTTTTTGGGGGGCTTTTTATGCCTTTATTGACAGTGCAGTAGAGAGAGACAGGAAATGGGGAGGCAGAGAGAGGGGGAATGACATGCAACAAAGGGCTTGTCTGATCTGGGACTCGAACTGGGGCCAACTGCAGGACTGTAGCCTCTACACATGGGGCGGATGCTCAACAAACTGAGCTACTCGACGGCCCGCGTTATTTTTTCTTCATGTTTTTTTATTAACAACTGATAGACAAATCTGCAAAGCTTTGGCTTGAAGCTAAAAAACTTTGCTCCTCAACTGGCTTCCCACAAGGATGCGTGCTTTCACCACTTTTATTTATCCTCTACACAAATATGTCAGAGCAGGTATGAAAACAGCACCGTCCTAAAGTATGCAGATGACTGAGCTACGAGCCGGTCATAGACGACTTGGTCAACTGGTGTGAGAGGTCCTACCTTCAGCTCAACGTATCTAAGACAAAGGATATGGTAATTGATTTCAGGAGACGGGCCAATACACATGAAGTCACATCCACTAAAGGTCAGACAGTGGGGTGTGTACAATCCTACAAACACCTTGGGACAATTATTGACACAAAACTGAACTTTGAGGCAAATTGTGAAGCTGTGTGTGAGAAGGGGCTTCAGCATTTGCTGTGTCTGAGGAAACTGTCCTATTTCCATATTGAGAAGACCATTATGATCTTGTTCTACTGAGCTTTTGTTTAGTTGATTTCATCTATTTCGCTGGCATCATGGTTTGGAAACCTTGTGCACATGTGTTGTCCGTGATGTGTGTTAAATGTGTATGTGTCAGACTGATGACTCATTTTACTGCAAACCAAAGTTACCTACAGCTACAAATAATCTGAACTAACCTAAAAAGGTATAAAATTGCATCATGATTGCTTCCCAGGTTGATCTCCAGATCAGCTCTGTGCTGTTACCCTGACAACTGTCAGTTGATGCAATGCTACGTGACGTGGCCAGTGTGTATGTTCAACATTTCTAATTAGATGTCTGTAAACGGCTTTCTGCAAGTTGTCATTCAGTGGGATTCAGAGTCTGAACTCAAGGACTTTCAAACTCTTGTTATTAGTACCTGACAGATTTATGCTCAGGGTCATTGCCATGTTAGAGGAAATGTTTCCAGACCTGGCTGAGGTCTTTGGCTCTTTGAAATGGGCCTTAAGCATCTTCTTTTGCCTTAGTCCTGACTGAAAAAGAAAAAGTTGTTTTTCCATACACATAAAAAAATAGAATAAAAGCACATCTCTATTTTGAGCTCTTGTTGCGGTTGAGCCTTGAGCTATGCCAATAGTCATTTTAGATGCTGCTATTCTTTACCACATGGGGAATCACATTTCTCTCAGCTTGAGCTAAAAACGAGGGTTCAGAAGCTGTTGCCTGATCTTAACTGTTACAGTTGAAGGGATTTTATACTTGTTTCGCTCAGATCACGTTGTGCTAGTTACACTTTTCTTCCCAAAACAGATTAATTCTTACAAAATTACACTGAATTAACAGTAGTATTTATGCAGCTGGTTTATTTCTAAATAGTTTCCAGGTGTTAAAAGGCACAGAGGTACATAGAAAAAGAAACTTTGCATAAATTTAGCTCCGTTCTTGTAAAGTAAATTTCATTTAATCAGACAAAACAAATCAAAAAAGTGTTTCTTTGCGTAAACTTTTACCATGATTTCGAAGGGCTTAAAGTTTTGTTGGAGCACAGCTTGTTTCCTCGACCCCAGTGTCGAACAGGCGATGAAAAGCACAGGTGGTTAAAACCCAAACAAGCAGAGAGATTCTCAGTCTCTGAGAGTCCAGGTTGTTGGAACCTGGACGGCGCTTGAACGGAGCTCCTTGTCTGGCAGCCAAGAGCAACACGTTTGCCAAGTGAGAGGGAGGATGATTAGAGTTTGGGTTTGTTTGGTTTGACGCTCGTTTTAGAGGCTGGTATTCCTCAGTGGGAGTTTTGGCGGGAGCTAATGGGTCCTGGCTCGTCTCCGCTAGCGACCGTGTCTTCCAAGCTGTGAGACGGAGCAGTGAAGAGCATGTTAGCTTTGGAGGGAAAAAAACTGTGAATCTGAGAACATGTAAGAGGAAAACCTGTTTTATATGTTTAACATGATATATATTTGATGATTATGGTAACATTTTTTCCCTCTACTGTTGCTGGGTCTTCTGACCTTTGACCCTTGAGAGTCAAATTCTCTTATTCCCTTTGTTAGTCTCTCTACCACTGGCTTCCCACTCTGGACATTTTATTATAGAGTGTATTAAGCTGAAACATGTTTCTGAGGAAGTCTGAACAACCATTTGAACATCTTGTCATTTAAAACTGTTATGCTGTTAGCATTTAACCTCTAATAGACTCACTGGATATTTCTAATGGAATATTTAAGGCATCAATCAAAGCAGATACACAACAAGTCTAGATAAAACAGCAAAACATTCATTTACCATCGTCATAGGTGTTTGCTGATGTCGAAGACATTATTTATCAGTTTTATAATGTGACAAAGTGATAGTTAAGGTTTGGTTAGATTTAGGAACTATCAAGACTTTTTTAGGGAAAGATTGTGGTTTGGGTTAAAATGGCTACTTTGATAAAGTTATGGGACCTTCATTGAACCTTATCAGTTCAGAGTTTATGCGAGTTTAACACCAAGCTTAATCCCTTTACTTTAAGCAACCCTCTTGTTTTGCCTCTATTTCTATCACTTCTTTTTCTACTACTGAAGTTAGCATGCTAACTAACCAGCGCTGGCCCGGTTGCCCTTTCTCATCACTTTCCGATACTGTCCAGTCTGCCCTGAAGACGTAGCGATGCTCACAGGACGTATTATAACCTCTTGTCTTGTAAACGCAACAGTGGCTGAAGCTCGGTAAGACTGCTAGCTGTTAATGCTAACATTAGCTATGTAGCAATAACAAAACGTACAAATAGCGCCTTTAAGCTTTGAAAGGGTTAGCGGCAGTAGTGGTCAGAGCAGCAGTAGCAGCAGTGAAAGGGGTAACGGGTAGTGGTGATGTTAGCCGTAGTACAGAAACTTTTCAGGTTGGTGATCCATCCTGTTCTCATACTGTAGGCTATATGCTGTGCTAACAAAGTAAACGTGATTAATTCCACACTGTCCTGCTTCACACGTCAAACTAATTGGCAAACAAAGCAGCTCTGTCCCTGCTGACCTCAGTAAAGGAGCCTATGAAACTCTACTGTTTGGTGTAGAAAACAAAGGGATATGTAGGACAAATGGCTCCCAACTATTACTGTCTCATTTTGTACTTATGGACTAATGAACAAACCTGACCCAGCATTTTATTCAGCAAAACAAGCCGGCGACAAAGGCAGCCTTGTGCTTTCTGCACGCATTAGCCACAGTAACCTTTGACAAATGCCATCTTGTTACTTTAATCACAACTGAATGCTCCCGTATGGTCGAAATTATCCAATCAATTCATCACAGCCACCCAATCTCCACCCAATCTCCACCCTGACTGACGGGGCTTTTTTTCTTCTTCTTCTTCTTCTTCTTTTTGGGCCAGAAGCTGCAGAGAGGGAAAATTAGAGAAAAGGTTTTGGTGAAGTGGGTCATAGCAGACCAACGGAGAAGGGCTGTAAACACACTGCTGAAGCCAGAGAGCCAACAACAAGCTCTAAAAACATCAGGGATCAAATGTTAAACAGGTTAAAGGTTTGTTTTAAATAGAAATTCAATTTTAAATGACCAGATTCATTTTCTATTTGACATTGAAACTCACTGCTATGTGTTACGCTCTGGTACTCATAGCAGGGGAATGATTTTTTTCATATTTCTTAAGAATGGAGTGGACGTTTAAAGGTGATTTAAGTCTTTACACCAAGCAGAAACAGTGCTGTTACCGAATGTGAACTCCTGCGCCACTCCTTCCAAACCCCTTCCTGTTTAGATCTGAGGCAGTTTCTGTATTTTATCTGTTATTAAAAACAGAAGATCAAAACTAGTTATATAAGATTATGAAGAAATTATATTTTTCGCTTTATTACATACATAAGCATGATAATACCCTCAACATGTGTCGGTTCCATGAGGGACAAACTGTCAGGTGATATCCCTTATTACAACTCGTACAGATATTTTGTACTACTTCCAACTGCTGCTGTCATTGCTGCTGATATTTTTACTATAAGTACTATTAATACTGCTGCTACCACAACTTAAAAATAATTTATATATATATATATATATATATATATATACATATATATACTTTTTTTCCAGCTGCTCATGGACATCATGGCTTCTACATTCCTGCCAGAGATCTGTCCTGACTTTTGACATCAGTGTTTACTTCTGAGACCTTCCAGAAAAGTGTAATGGCTTCAGTGTCATGTCCCATGAGTGTGTGTGTGAGGCAAGTCAGTGCCCTCTAAGACATGAGTTAATCCAGACAGTAAAACATGCAGAGTGACAGTCTTCTCAGGGCATTTTGTTTTTTGGATGGATACACATTCCCTGGACGGCACGTCAAATCTGAGAGTGCTGCAGTGTCACTGAGCTGAGAGTGTTCATCTTCTGCTTGCAATAAAAAGGTAGAGGGTAACACCTGCACATGATATACAGCACTTTTTAAATCAAATAGTAAATAACAATATCTCTGCAGGCGAAAAACAGGTGAGAACTTTCTTCGGTTCCTGGAAAAGTCCCTGCAGGGAAAAGAGGGCAGAGAAAGGTGAAGTGTGCATGAATGCATGAAGTCAGATGCATTAGAGCGAAGGGGCCCCGGTGTCATAACCTGTCAGAGGCCCCTGAATTTCTTAAAGCACCCCTGCTGACTTCTTGGGAGAATTAATGAGTTAACTCTGTTGCTGAAATACAACTTTTATTCTCATCTCATATCTTAATTTTTATCTTTACAGGATAATAAATATTCTCAGGACTTATTCTACTGTTCAACTTAGAGCTTTGAATAAGACCTAAATGTGTGTGTGTGTGTGTGTGTGTGTGTGTGTGTGTGTGTGTGTGTGTGTGTGTGTGTGTGTGTGTGTGTGTGTAGCTGCAGCTGTGGGAGTCTGTTTAGGGAGTTTAATATCTGAATGTGGGCTGAGTTTCTCTCCAACATTATTATAATGGCCAATCACAAATTGAGTCCCTGTCACACGTTGGTTGGAGAATTATTTCATTTTCTAGTAAAACTTGAACACAGTTGCAGTAGAATATGAGGTTTTTAATTTGCAAACACAACAATCAACATTTTCTTATAACTTGTTTCCAGTTTTCATCGTGAATGTTTCTGAGGAACTCAGCTCCTGAAGTGTTTAGTTTGGTTGTCTGGTTGTTTTCCTGGGAAAATATTTTAGTTTTAGCCAAACTGTGAGGCTAGCTAGCCTCAGCGCTACTTTGCCTTAGTGTTGACATTACATAGCTGAACTGGGAATTTAGCCCGGAGGCAACCATACTGGTTCGTGTGTGTGTGTGTGTGTGTGTGTGTGTGTGTATGTGCGTGTGTGTGTGTGCAGTCTTTAGCTCCTGTGATTGTAACCAGCTGTGCTGTCGACTGGTGGCCTCACTCGTCTCCTCTGCAGATTCCAGTTGAAGAGTGCACAACGTACACACACACACATGCACGCACGCACGCACGCACGCACACACACACACACACACACACACACACACACACACACACACACACATGCACGCACTGTCTCTCTCTCTCTTTCTCAGGAATCTCTGACTTGTTCTGTACCCCACCACTATTCACTTTCATAAACACACACTTGCACACACACACACACACACACACACACACACACACAGACACACTCATTTGTCACATGCTGTTCTTCCTTAATCTGCCCCCCCATCAGTATTTTTTCCACTGAACTCCCCCTCATCACACACACATCCACACACAGTCTCTCTCTGGACATTCCAGTGTCAACACCTCTACTCCTCTCTCTCTTGTCCAAGCAGGGGGTCGGTCAAATCAAGAACCAGGGACTTTGTGTGTCGCATATTTTATACACAGACATAGAGAATAACTTCATCTAATGGCAGGAAAGTCTTCCACTGAATATCCTGTCTCTGTTTACATCTAGAAACCTGCTTGGTTGCTGGTTAATTGCAGTGGCTGTCCTCATTATTTGTACTGGACAACAGATTTTATTTTTTTTAAATGTGACTGTGACTGTTGATTAAATGTTTCAGACTTCCTGACAAAGAGCTCCGTCACACCAGAAAGCAACACAGTGAAATTTGTTGTTACATCTGCATCTAATAAAAAAGATGCAGATGGAAGCCTGGTACCACCAGGTTGTACAGTGTGAGCTGTTGGTTGTAGCTCGTTTTCATCATATAGTGAACACAAACAGGAAAACTATATCCTCTACGTTTCCTTTTCAGCAGTACAGGGTTGTGCCAAGGGTCCCAGCAACTGTTTGAAATAACTGTTAACATTTCGTGTTGGAAAGTTAATCAAATGACCTCAAAGAGACACAGAATGACCTCAAAGAGACACAGAATGACCACGAAGAGACACAGAACGACCACGAAGAGACACAGAATGACCTCAAAGAGACACAAAACGACCATGAAGAGACACAGAATGACCTCAAAGAGACACAGAATGACCTCAAAGAGACACAAAACGACCATGAAGAGACACAGAATGACCTCAAAGAGACACAGAATGACCTCAAAGAGACACAGAATGACCACAAAGAGACACAGAATGACCACAAAGAGACACAGAATGACCTCAAAGAGACACAAAACGACCATGAAGAGACACAGAATGACTGCAGAGAGACTCAAAATGGCTACTAATTCATTCAAAAGCTGCATTGCATTTCAACATAATCCAGTCATCGATTACATTACGGACAAAATGTAACTTCTAGGAGACAGAGTATGACGTGAGACCGGGCTCAACCGTGCAGAATCGAGCGACACGTGAGGGTCAGCCGTCAGCGAGTGTGATCTATGTGTTCAATCTGCTGTTTGTTGTTCAGTGGACAGTTTGACCTTTTTTGTGAGGACATAGGACTGATACATGGTTTTGAGGTGGGGGTGAATTTGTTAGAACACTTAACCCCAGCACACACACACACACACACACACACACACACTGAACCACAAGTGGCTGTAAAGACGAAACAGCAGATGACGAAGAGATAAAAAGTTTGAGAAGTTTTGGTTGCAGCAGAGGCGTTTGTCATATCTTCCTAGAGATAATGTAAGGGTCTGAGAGAAGTAAAATACACCTATGATTCTTTTTTTTCTGTCAAATATGAGTTTGGTCAGAATCAGGGTTTGAATTATGGGGGGGATTGAGGGGCTCTGACCCCCCTGATTAAGACTTGAAGAGGTAAAAACAACAGTTCAGGGGCATTGAAACATTTATATATTCTACTTCCCTGAAATTGTAAATATTACAATATATTTCTCATATTCATGCCCGGTAGAATCTTGTAATACGGTTTCAGACACCCCTAAAAAGGACCATACCATTTCTTTACATTAGTTGAACATCTCGTCTTCATGCCGCACTCCCATCAGTGGCAGGCGTCTCTGCTCCAAGCGAATTGAAACACTGTAGTTACATTTAAGTAGCAGTAGCTAACTGACTAGCTTGTTTAATACACTTTACTGTCATTGTCTGAATTACATTGTGTGAAGTATCTACAATACTTCCAACGTTAGCTCGTGTCACATGAAGATTTACTGGTCGAATCGTGCTAAAGATTAGCATTTATATACAGAACACTGATGAGTGAATTTCACGCCTCAGAGACCCGAGCTGCTTCGGTTAAAACAGACCTGGAGCTCAGAGATAGTGGAGCGGGGAAGAGCGGCACGGGTCAGCTGCAAGAAGAACAGTTATGCGTCCGGTGGACTTTTAGGGCTTTTGGGTTGATGTTGGATCTTGCCTTTGATGGATGAGACCGTGTTTCATCTTCTGTCTCCTACCGACAGTCAAAGCTTGTTTCTGTTTACCATGACCATAATCAATTCACTGTGGAAGCCACTCATAAGTGACCTATTCTGTCGTTTAAGGACTTGTTAGGCAAAGAATAAAGACGACAGAGATTAGCATACACAGACAAGTAAAACTGCTTCCTGCTTCAGAGGATCTCAGAGAGCAAACTACTAAATCACTCCTCTTCCTTCCTTCCACTCCTGATCAAACACTTTGCCAGCTCGGTCAGTATCTGCACGGACCAGACCAGAATCAGTCTCGGCTTATTTTCATAAGTCGCCGTGTCTGTTGCCGGGCCGCTGACAGACTGCAACAGCCAGCTGCTGCTGCTGCTGCTGCTGCTGCTTTCACAAGCTCACCACTCACAACTGCCAGGATTGAGTGTAGGCGGCAGAGGCCTGGAATGTAAAGGAAGATGGACCGTCCAAAAACTAGATTACAACAGGCCAAACCTATAGGCCAGCGAATGATTGACCTGCTATTCACCTCAGTTGATCCTTTTGCTTTAGTCACAATTAATGGTTAATGGCCAAACTGCAGGAAGACAACAACAGATAAATGGACTCATGTTGAAAAAAGCTGCTTTTCGCCCCAAATTCACATCTCAGTATTTGAAAAACGACAGATGATGTAAGGTTTTCTTTTCATAAAGTCGTAAAAGCAGGCAGTAACTTCACTGTCTGTGTGTAATGTTACCGTCATTCACATTACATGTCACTTTTTATCCCACAGTAGATATCGGGTTTTGGAATTAAAGTCCTCATCTGTCTCCTCATACATAAACATCCACACGATACACTTACAGACCACACACACACATTCCTTTGGACACACTTTGGAAACACAAAAGAAACACTTTCGTCCTTATTATTAAAAGGAATGTGTGTGTGTGTGTGTGTGTGTGTGTGTGTGTGTGTGTGTGTGTTTTACATTTACATCTCAGAGCTTTTAGCCGAGGCTGACGTTTAGCTCCTGAGTCCTGATCACAGTCAGATGTGGAGAAACCGTCTTCCAGCCAACAAGGAGTCGCCCCTTCGCCTCACACTCTCCTGACGTCATTTCCTTCAGGCGAAGGGCGTGAATATTCTGCGCTCGCGTCACCTCCTGTGAAAGCACAGGTGGACACTGTCCGGTCGGTTTAATGCTGAGAGAGCATTGTGTTTGTGCAATGTGACAGAGACATGATGGCATGTGTGGTTTTTACCGTTTCTTGATTTGCTAATTAAACGTTGGCAGACATTATCGAGCCATCTGTTATCTGTTAAGCGATCCTGCAGACAGAGAAGCAGATTTGTCTGGAATCTGGCTCAGCTGATTAGATTTTGTTTGCAGTTTCAAATCTGTGACTTTTATGGTTTACAGCTGTCATTAGTAGGCGTTTTTTGACAAAATAATCTTAACTCAAACCCACTGTTTCCAACTCACATCGAGCCTTAAAGGAACAGTCTTCTCAGCGGTGGTTCCTTTCCTCTGAGAAGGAATCATTCTCCAAACACAACAGGTTTTATTGCTGATCTTGATTTTAATAACACACACACACACACATGTTCCTCCAGCCCGTTTAGCCCACAGTCGCAGAAACAACCATTATTTTTGCGCTGGAGTACGACACTGTGCTAGATTTCATTAAACACCATGTTTTTTAAAGATATGCAGCATGTAAGGAATTTATCACCTGATATATGGAATATTATTAAATAAGCCTGAGCCGATAATATTGAATATCAAGATATTTCTCACCATACGTAATTTTCTTTTATTTTTGCAGTTTGTTTGGGGGGGGTTTGCCCTCGACCTTCATTTCACTGCTTTGCTTATTGTACATTGTACCTTGACACGGATATCACCCAAATCAAGTTTTAAAACACAGGGTGTCCTTTATGAAGCCAGGCGTCAAGATCGGGTAAAAACGTAGAAGCCACCTACACCTGCTGCAGGTATATCCGCCCATCAGACAGTATCAGAGTCATTTCCACATGAGCAATACTGGACTTTGGGGTAAGATACAAGCTTTACCCAGCTGGTAATTCAGCCTCATGGATGGGATAGCGAGGATGTTCGAACGTTCAACGTGGAAAATAAATACTGATTTGTAGAAGAATGAAACTGGCTCCACTTCAGAGGTTTTCGGATTTTATGTGAACATGAAACAGAGCGCAACCGCTGTTTGTAAGACATGACATTGCATCGTTGAGTCAAATTTGCTGTCGCTAGACAAAGCAATGTTTTTGCTCTCAGACACAGATGCAAAAAGGTTGAGGTTAGAAGTCTTACCTGGGACCTTATCATATGAATGGGCTGCAATAATCACAAAATGCTGCACATAAAACTCCGGAGTGAAGTTTATCAGCATTTAACGACCAACAAGTATATAATGAAATGTGACAGATGAGCCAATCTGCTGCTGTAGCTATGGTGCTGCACAACAACATCAGCGCTCCAGCATCATATTCTCAGTCTGCATCATTTTCCCCTCATCTGTAAGATAACTCCGTCCTCCAGTCAGGAAACAAAAACAACACTTTAATATATTTCAATTTATTTCCTCAGGTGAAGCAAAACCTTCCAGGATTTATTACGTGTAGAGAAGGTTCCATGTCCCCGGGAAACCTGTCGAAACTGCCATTGCATCATTTCAAAAACGAATGGGCATCGCGGGGAAAATCAGCATTCTTTCTCTGCTCAGCAACCTGACTTTCACAGATGTGGGATATCTGTCGGTCAGCGGTGATATTAAACATAAACAGTGGATCAGAGCTGCTGTAGTCGCCAAGTAAAACAAACGTGCAGGAATTTGTCTTGGTGACACGGTAACTCAGTGACTGCTGCATGTTCCCCCTCTCTCGTACATTTCCTGCCGTCAGTCAGGCAGGTTGGCTGGAGCTTTGCCTCTGATCCCCCAGTTTTGTTTTATTTTTTCTCCATCTGGTCTTCATTTCCCTCCTAGTGCATTTATCTGGCTCTGTCTCAGAGAGATCTTATTTTTTTGGACGGGTCTTCCTGCCTGCATGCCTCGCTCTGCTCTACAGTTACACCATCAACAGCGACTGACGCCTCTCTGTAAACATGTAAGTCTTCGAGTGCCGCGAGCTGTCATCAAACAAAAGATTCGCGCAGATATCTGCCGCTTGTCGGTGGCTGTTATCTGTTGAATATGCAGTAAGGTATGCGATGTTGAAAAGTAAAGTGACTCCACTTCGCACTCACTCCCTGAAGAGTCGAAAATTTGTAGTTTCTTCAACAATAACTTTCGTCAACTTGATTCCAATCAGCTGAACGCTACTATATTCAAATATGTTCATCTTAAAAGTAGAACAGAGGAGTGGTGAAACACTGCAGCACAGCTTCAGAGGTTTGAGAAGGGCAGTATTGCAAAACAGAAGCACTGTGTGTTGTCATCTTCTGGCACAACAGTGACTTTGTTGGAACATAGTGCAGAATACAGATGGACAGAGGAGAAGTGGATTATGCTTCAGCAGCGGTTTCAGAGGCTCCGGACTGAATTCAAGCTAAACACATTGTTCTGTCAAGCAGGAAAATAATTAGGAGAGAGAGACTCAACTAAACAGTTGCAGTAAAACCAAAGTATTTAGCGAAAACTGATCCTTTTTTTCTTTTTTTAATGAAATTATGATGTTTAACTTTAACCTTTAACCTTTAAATCATCCTTTTTTTACCTTTATTTTTAGCTGGACCTCAACAACGGGACCAGACTTAAAAATGCAGATGTCTGTGACTGACTTAGTGAGTGATGAAGTTGCACCGTTGGTTGGCCGGACCAAGTGTTGGACCTTCTCTATTGGCTGTTGCTCTTTGAAAAAAAGGTTTTTGTGCTCTGATACTCTCAGCTTTGCTGGAACACATTCAGCTAAAGCAGAAACTATCCGTGTTATACCGAGTTAACACCAGTTGACAACGCTGTCAGCAGCCCAGCAGGAGAGACAATCCACTGAGTGTCAGGATTTCACAACCTGACCGAGACGCTGACCTACGTCTACATGAGGGAAAAAGAACAAATAGCTGAATCTTTGTTGTGACGGTAGTAACAGCCAAAACTTCAACTGACCAAATTCAGAATTTACGACAATTTCGCACGCCCGTACACAGTCCAGACATATACTTCTACTTATACTACTTATTCTTTTTGTTGTTACTATTACAAAATTGAAATTTCTTGATTCATTCATAACACTTTAAATTCACACGGATAAAACGATGTGTTTCCCCACAGTAACAGAGCAGCAAGAGTCACAGTTTACTAGACCTTTTGCAGATCCTGAACATTTGCTGTCGGTGGCTTCAAAGCAAAACAATCAGTATCAGGCTTTAAACGTCCGGACTGAAGGAAGTCTGTAACATGTCCGCCGTCCTGACTGAACACAGGTTCAAACAAACACCGTACATCTGAATATCACCTTTCTTGCGTCACCTCCGCGGCATGGCGGCGAAATGCGGAGTATTTGACACCACACATGGAACGTCGAGGGGCCACAGTTAATCACATCAGCCAATAGTGGTGGTGGTGGGGGTTCTGATGAGAGTCACAGCCAATTAGCTCCCAGCCAAGGTGCTGCCGTGGAAACTGTTACCAGGACGGAGCAATGGGGAGATCTAATTGAGTCCAAATGGTTGTAATTCATGGAGTTAAGGGCAGGCATGACTTTACCATGGTCTTGTGTGAACTTCTCCCTCCTGGACTGGCAGAGCAAACGTGACTCTGCTCTCCTGATGTTTTTCTTGGGAAGCAGGTTCAGGTGTTACAGATTCACCACGCTCGATTTCTTTTCTGCAATGATTTATTGAATTTTCATGGACATTTTCAGCTTCAAGAACAAACATATGAGTTTGTTTAAAACACGAGATGTAGTTTAAAGCTGAAAAAGCTTGTAAATGTGCTTTTTGGGAACGACTATTTTGTCAAATTAACTAATTTCCTGATTGAATAATTTAGCCTAGTTTCTAATGTTTTAATGGAAAGCACTCTCTCTTATATACTTCTGATCTTTCAACACCATATTCTGCACCTCACTTATAGAAATATTTCCACAGGTTCTTCTACTGATTTTAGGGCTGCTCCTAATTATTCTTTAAATGATTAATTAATCTGCATTACAAGTCCTGACGGCTGGTTTCAGTTTGTGAATACAGGCTGTGTGCATTTCTCTGGGGACTGAGGCTTTGATACTTTCATAGTATTAATATAGAACCTAGACCTGATCTATAATCAAACAACACATGGACATCTCACTTATGAGACTCTTTTACCATACTAATTATATATATGCAATTGTGTTTTCATGTGCTGTAAGACACACCATATCTCAGTAAAGCAACTCTGAAAAAATCTTAGAAATGTGTCTGCTGCAGATCCGAATCCAGCGGACATCCAGGGTCACTCCATCAATAAATTACATTCTAAACTCTTGTTCTCTTGGTCATTGTCGCTAGTTTCCGCAAAGCAAGACAAAGTATACGACAGAGGCTGCCATAGTGCGGCTGCAAAATGAACTACCACTAACCCTTACAGCTATCACAAGGTGTAAAAGGTTTCAGTCGACTTTCTCCGCGTACTGTAAACAAGGACTCAAGTAAGAATCCTAAACATTACATGACACTACATAAGCATCGGGGAAGACGTTTACACGACGAGCTGAGTGATGCACGTGAGCCTCAGAGCCAGAGATCAGTCCGACTGTAAACTGTTTACACTGCTGGAGGAAGACGGACGTGTCTGCTTTAATGTCTGTGGACTGACTCCTCCACCTGAGCCGCGCTGTGTTTACACTCAGCTCCGTCCGAGATATAACACGCGCGGTGGTTTATGATCCACTGTACATTACTGTAACACCCCCCCCCCCCCCCCCCCCCCCCCCTCTACTCTTAGCTGATTTGCACAGGCAGGATAGTCTGCAGTCAGTCCTTGTCATGTAAATACTGTCACCTCAACTGCCATTCAAATGTATTTGCATCCAGGCTGAATGTGGGTCATTCAGTCAGTAGGCTGTTTGAGCGGTGGTGGTGGTGGTGGGGGGGGATTAGTGTAAGGGGTTTAATGAGCAACGCAGGGCAGGTGATAAGGACGTTTGTATGGGAGCGGAGTCCTCTAAGCAAACCTCCCCATCAGCAACTTGTCTTCTGTCTGTAATTTGGTGTTTGTCTTGTTTAAACAGGATGTTGGTCCAGGACGTGTCAGACAGGCAGATAATTCAAAGGGTTAACCTGCAGTAAATACTGCTGAGCCAGGGCCTTTATATATTTATACACACTTGCATGTAACATACACCCAAATAGATTTACATTTACCATTTACTTTTATCCAAAGCGGATTTGTTTAATAAGTGGAGGAGATCAGGTGAAGAAGTGCAGTGAACGAACAGTTAGAGCTCGTTAGACATGTTAGAGATGAGAGAGAGGAGGTGCTCTCTGAAGAGAGGAGTCTTCAACAGATGCTGGAGGATAGAGAGAGACGCTCCTGCTCTGATAGCATATGGTATGTTCCACCATCAGGGAAGCACAGACCAGAACAGTCTGACTGAGACTGCCGTGTGTGCAGAGATGGTGAAGCCGGACGACAGTGGCGGAGAAGGAGCGTAAAGCTGAATGATTGAGTCCAAGTAGATGAAGGCGAATATTAGTGACTTGAATTTGATTGGGGCGGCCTTGGGTAGCCAGTGTAGGTCGATGCTTGGGACCCCCAAGGGCAAAAAGGGGCCCCTCGATGGCCCCTTATATTGGCACGTTTTGTAATGACAACCATGAACCCCCTTGAACCTCCCATAAAGCACTGCTGCTGCCCCACACCCCCTTTCAGTAGATGATGTGTGCTGTGGCTACCGATTTCCTGCAAGTGAGGCATTCGTGTAACATCTGTAAATTGTAGCATCTACCAATAGTCTGCATGTGAGGCGTTTAGGCGATATCTGTAAATTGTAATGTCTGCCAATAGTGGCAGGGGGGTTGTTGGAAGGGCTTCTTTACCTGGGGCCCCTCAGAGTCTAGGCTGTTGATGAGTATCAAATATAATATCACACTAAGGTCCAAATGTAGAGCTGATCTTGTGTTTGGCCATTTTGTGTTATTTCTTTTTTTTTTTCGGCTCACAAATGGAATTTTTATTTCCGTGTGTCTGATTGGTTATCAGTTTTTATTTGTTATTATAACCGCAGAAAGCTTTATTTTAGAATTTCTGGTCTTTGCTCTTAAATGAATAACTTTGACTGCTACTAATGGGGCAGGGTATTGAGGGAATCATAGTACTGTTTACCATCCATAAATGACTGAAATACTTTTCTAGTTCTAAAATGATGTTTTCCTGTATTTGTATTATATAAAACTGAACATCTGGTCGCTGGAAAATATACAATCAATAAGACGACAAAAGATATTTTTCTATTATTATATTATCTAGGTTCTTATTCTCGTCGACCCCCACAGCTAACTAACCTGCTCAGCTGGAGGTTTGCATTATCAGGGTGATGTTTTCGTTGGTATTCTTTCCATGCCCTGTACAAAGGTATGCCCATTAACCTAATCATTGTTATTATGGTTGTAATTTGAGTTCTCCACTTCAGAGCGCTGAACATGGTTTCACCTCAGCCATGGCAGAGTATGTTAAGGAGAGCCATTTAGCTTTTTTTCCCCCCCTCTTCCTATTCCATCGTCCAAAGTAAACAGCATTTGGAAAACTTTCTCTAACTGACTCGGTAATAAGGAAAAGGAGAGTGCTGTTCTTAATTTATCTGCTTGTTTGAGCAAGAGTCTAGTTTTTAAGCTTAATTCTAGAATAGGAAACTTGAGGAGAACTTTTAGTAACTGCATTACAGGTTCAAAAAAAAAAAAAAGAAAAAAAAACAATAATAATAAACAGCAAGAAACGCAAGACAAAGAAAATATAAGGCCAGAGGAGCAGGGAAAATGTCAGACAGGTATGACAGGACTCTGACTGACAGAGGACTGACGGATCTGTTTGCTTTCAGATGTCGCCTTGTGTTTTTATGGTGAGCGAAGTGGAGATGAGCAGGATGGGAGAGAGGGGGAGGAGCTTTGCAGCTGCAGACACGCTCTGCAGGCTGAAATACCCCCCCCCCCCCCTCGCTCGCTCTCGTCTTAATGCACTTCATCCCTCTCTCCTCCGGGCAACAGTCGCTCCTAATGTGCGGTTTTGGGAACACCATGCACCGCTGTAATGAGATTTTCACTTTAGCTCCAAGTTGCACAAACAAAAAGAAAAAGTTCTCATATTCTGAGAGCTGTGATCGAACAACGTGATCTCTTGTCTGTGTTTAAAGTTTTAAGAGGGTGTGAAGACTCTCTGCGGTTGTTGAGCTTTGCTCTCAGGTTTGTTTTTACTTCTACTCTTTACTCTTCCTCTCCTCTTCGTTTTTAAAGGAACAACCAATTAAATATGTTGTTTTCTCAGAACATAAACATGTCTGAGATGGAAAACTTCTCTCACTCTGTTTACTGCACCTCTTAAAATTTACCGGTTTTGACAGCATCGCTGTTTTTAGGCTCAAGAGGATGTTTTAAAAAAAAAAAAAAAAACAAGCTTAATGCTTCTCTAACCTTTTGCAGCTACTCAAACCTTCACTGCTGATGATGATGATGAGCGTTTCTGACAGCATCACCTTTTTCCCGCGCCAAACCGCAGCGAATCGGAGAACCCGGATGATTCTGCCGTAACCTTTACGACTTTTCAGAGCAGTTGGTCAGAAACCTCTTGTTGTTTTCTCACAGATACATGCTGATCTGCTGCCCCCCCCCCCCAAAGTCTGCCTATTTATCCATTAGTCACCGCTGCAGCCGCTGCCAAGGCTTCTCCTGTCTTCACAAGCTCCTATTTCAGCAATTTGCTTTGTTTTGCTTTGAACTTTGAAATATGAAGCTGGTTTGGAGAATCTGCGGTTTTGGGTTGTTGGTGGTGGTGGTGAAAAGAAAAAACAAAAGGTCATCAAATGTGCTGAACGTTGTGTTGCTGGGCTTTTCCTGACAGGCTGAGTGGAACTGGTGAAGGAGGTCTGGTGTGTGACTGAGCTCCCGTGTTGTGTTCGCTGTCGGACGCCTCCCTGGGAGTCTAATGGGGGGGGGGGGGGGGTTTATAACTGTGCTTTTTGTCTGAGAAATGGGATTATGTGTAGCCCTTGGCCCGTCTGTGCTTCCACCTGAGCAGTGACAGGCAGCAGAGATGTGATTCACTCTGATTGCTCTCTCTCTCTCTCTCTCTCTCTCTCTCTCTCTCTCTCCTCTCTCTTATTGTTATGAAATGACTGGCGTGTGGCTTCAGAGACGAGTTATTACACTTGTCGTCAGAGATGTTCAGCTGCGTTTGTTGACTTTAACGTTCATTTTCAACTCTCTCGTCTCATGTTTGTGACTCACTAACTAAACTTCAGACATATATACATGTGTACCAGTCACTACATATCCATGAGTCCTGAGTCACCAAACAAGACTCCAAGTTCAGTCTCGACCCCGTTAGCGTTTGAGTCCAAGTCACCAAAGAAGACGTTGTGTCGGGTCCTCACCACCCGAGTCCGAGTCATCAGTGTTGCAAAGCAAAGCACAAGCATCCTGGCACTAACCGTTGCTGCTGATATGCACGTGAATGCACGTGTAGTTTGGTGAGCGCACGTGTCTGCCCTTACATGAAATGGAATAATGTTAGTGTCGATATCTTATTCCAAATGATTACGGACCAGTTTGAGTCTGAGTCCGAACGCAGGCAATGAGATTTCACACTGAAAACACACTGATATTTTTATACACGTTCACACGTCTAACACTTTCTCTCTCTCCCTCTCTCTCTCTCTCTCTCTCTCTCTCTCTCCTGCTCCACAGACGTACATCGGCTCCATCCTGGCGGCGGTGAACCCTTACCAGCCGCTTCCCGGCCTGTACGAGCGGCCGGCTGTGGAGCTGTACAGCCGACACCACCTCGGTGAAATCTCCCCGCACATCTTCGCTGTTGCCAACGAGTGCTACCGCTCACTGTGGAAGAGGCTTCAGAACCAGTGTGTCCTGATCAGGTACGCCATCTTCTTGGGGTCTTTTTTTTTTTTTTAAGTGCTGGTGGTGGGGTTTTTTTTTATTTTTTATTATTGTCTTAGAAGTTTAATCAAACTCAGTGTGAGTTTCCTGACTTTTGCTGACTCACCAACAGCCCAGTGCCCTGTCAGGATATCCACATCTTTCTCGTCAGAGGTCATATGGAGCGCTCTAATTGGCTGTTTTGAATAAACCGTTGTGGTCTCCAGCACGTTCAGTCGCTCTCCCTTCAGTGCGTCAAACACTTTGATCGAGTTTCAAGTCCCCCTGGGGAGTTTGGCTGCAGTTCTGACGATCTTAACACTACATGCCACCCCACACACACAACACACACACACACACACACACTCTCTGTTACTATCTCCATCCTCTGTCCCCTGCTTTCCCCTCTCACATCCTTCCTCTTTGATTTTCGCTGGACGACTTTCACATCCGCCGTCGCTCCATTGTTTCCTCAGACACACAGAAACATTCTCTTCCCCCTGATTTACAAAAAAAAAAGTTATTTTTACATTTTAGAAAAAATATTTGGCCTCCGAATTAGCAAACAGCGGATACAGAAGAGATTGCTGTGTTTGACTCTGTGGGAACCGTTGCGTTTGTGGTCATCGAGGTATCCTGAGTACGTGGCGTTACGTGGTTGTCCTGGCAGCCATTTACGTAAGAAGACAACAGATAATGTTTTAGACCAGGATGGTAAAAGTGGGGCGTTCAGTGTGGAGTATGAAGAATCAGTAGAACAAAGACCTAAAGCAGAATCCGGTAAAAACAAACACCCAGGGTGAGAGGTTACGGGCTGCGGTGGTGAGTCTCAGCTCGCTGATTCAAGCAGAAGTGCTGCAGTTTTCTAAAAAAAAATTAGCTGGCTTTAGTTTACAGCCCCGTTTGGCCCTGTTTTATTGGCATCGTGGATAATGAGACACACATGTTCCCTTTTAAACGTAAGGCGGTTTGAGGTTGCGGAGGAAGCAGAAAGTGAACGGTGGCTTTTCTTTAATTGCTAATGACCATTTAACAACGTAACACATGAGAATTGTTAGTGTACGTCCATCATTGTTGCCATTGCTTTGATTTCCAGCTCTGCAGAGACAAGCACCATCACTGCATCTACCTATATATATATCACTAAAACACCAACGCCAAAGCATGGCAGGGGCTTTAATGGGTAGCTCCATATAAACACAGGTTTAACAGTAACAACTTTACTGCAGGACATGTAAACACGTTATTTGATCGCTGCAAGTAACTTGCTCTCCTGTGAAGAACGAGCCCACAGGTCGTCTGTGCGGCAGGTTATTATGACCCATAGTTCCGTTTTGTTGCTAGGCGACATCCAGTGGTCGTAGTGATGATGGCAGGAGCAAAGGCAAGAGTGTCGGTGACGTAGTATAAAAAGAGACAAAGTCCACGTCAGGAGGAGGTGGTGGTGGATGGAGGAATATGAAGCAGGAGAGCGTTAACCATGTTGTTGTTATTGTAACCATGACAACAAAGATCGTCTAATGTTGAGGAGGTACTTATTTTAACCCAAATCACGATATTTTCCTGAACCTAACCAAGCCATGAGCGTTTATTATTGTAACCATGGTGACGAAGGTCCAGTACATCGCTATCAGTACAGTCCGTGGCTGTGTCCCAATCAAAGGCCGCATCCTACAGAGGTCGCGGTCGACGAAGGTGGAACCGAAATGAAACGGTCTGGTTCTGTCACTTCGTGTCATCAGCTGTGCTCACCCTTACCGTTGCATAGCAAAGCGTGTCTCCGGGTTGCCTAGCAACCTTAACCTTAACAAACAGGTTATTGGTGTTTTTTTGCTGCCATATTACTTTCATCACCGGCGTGCAATGAATCTTGGGATCGGTCTGGCCACGACGGATCCACCTGTTGGAGCCTTTGTTGCCAGGGGAAAAGAAGGAGGCATTTGAAGGTGCCTTCGAAAAATCTAGTCGCGCCGCTGTGACACAGTCAGTCTTCAAACGCAGCTTCGGAAGGTTTGCGGCCCCTGAATTGGGACGTAGCCTGTGTGTGTTTATTATTGTAACTATGACAACCAAGTTCTGGTACACCTGCCCGCCGTAGAAGCCTTAACGACCGTATGGTTGTTCAGGGTTGGAGGATTGTTGTTCATTTTTCACCCTGAATACACCAGCGGACCTGAACATCTCCCATGTTTACAGTAGCTGTGGATGTGAATAACCAAGCAGCTTCGTGGTTCAGTCTCACCTCACGTGTTCCCTCAGCGCTCTTCCGGTCTGAGTCTCCTTCGTCCCTCTGCTCGGGGCACACAAAGCCTTTTGTCCGGCAGGATGTCGGTCGGTGGGAAGAGTATGCACCGCGGGGCGCACACAGCGAGGCGTAAACACAAACATGTCACATCGTCGTGGGAGAAGGCCCCCGAGCCGCACAATGCTGCACATTCTCCTCGCAGAGATGCATCGCTGCTGTAGGACGGTTTGTGTTTGTCCTTATCCCACTGATTGTTGGTTCTTTTCCTGCTGCAACAAGCAGATTTCCCCTCCAGGGTTCAGCAGCCTCAAAAAGTCGTCTTTCATTCTCCAAAAGCTGATTTTATATTTCCCTCTTGTATCTTTCGAACTATGCCGCGGACTTTTCAACCGGCTCCGAGGGCCCGCGGTGTATGAAAACACTTAATTTACCGCAGAATCTGTGAACTTCAAGAAAAAGAAAAACACTCATTTGGTTTGCGTAGTTTTTCCATGACACATGAAGCCATGCAGGGCAGAGAGGACACGCCACACACCACGGCCGTGACCTTTTTAGCTGTTGTCTCAGCTAAAACACAACCTGCTGGTTTACTGTCTGTTAAAATAGAGTAAATGACACACTGAGTCTCCCAAGACACACACAGTGAGGCTCGATCGTCCTCCCCTGAATCTGATTATTTGCATCTTTCAGGATATTTTGAGGTTGAGCATTGCATCTTTTCACGTTGCGAAAGTCGGAACAGGACGGTTTGAGCTCTGCTCTGTGGTCAACTGTTGCAAAACAGGGATATAAAGCTAATTGCAGAGACATAGCAGGGCATTCAATTTCTTCTGGATGCTTATTCAAGAGGAAAAAAAAAGCCAAAAGCCTAAAATATGAATGCAAAAGCTCTGCATGTTTTTGGATATAGTGTATATTTGTTGCATTGTGATCCTCATAGCAAAAGGTGGAGCAGTCCCGAATGTTGCTTTCAATGAATAGTGGATGTAAAGAAAATAAGATGGGCTTGAATATTACCCTCCTGCTTTTCTCTGACCTCCTTTGGCCCCGAACAACCAGTGAGAGTGTCACTCTTTAACTCTGGTTTTTACATGTTTCTGAGCGTTTTACTGCCTCTGAGCTGCTAATCAGCTGTTAATTGTTACCCTCGAGCAAGGCACTAAACTCCCAGCTGCAAAAAAAAAACATGAATGATACATGAATTGTTAATTTACGAAGTCGCTCAAATTGGATTCCTTTGATACATGGTCCAGTTTCAAGTCTCAGAGAGAAAATACAGTGTTGGCATGTTTGTTTTTTTTCATACTACATACCTACATAAAAAGTCTGATTTTTGTGGGATCTGTGGGGGGGTGAACGTCCCAGTTTTCATTGATTGCATTGATTCACTGAAGCAGGAGCAAAGTGCTGGAGCTCCCTCTGGTCTGCTGCTGCTGTGGGTGATGGATGTGTGAGGCTGTGAATAATTGCAGGGCGGAGCAGAGACAATCGGAGTGTTTTTCCTGAGGGCTCCTGTCCGGCTGTGTGGGCTGGCTGCTCTGTGAGGCTGTTGAGGATTTACTGAAAGTCTATGGTGAACTGTTACTGCGGAACAACATGGAGGCCTGAGACAAGGCCTCATATCTGGGACCAAACAAAATAATAACATCTTATTATCATGATATATGATGCCAATTATCAAAATTACCAATTCACCACAGAATGAATTATCCTCTCCCTGCTGAATTTGGTTTGATACGATTTTCTTTAGGGTCATTGTTTTTGGTTTTTTAAAGAAAAGCACATTATTTTATTTTCCCTTAAAACTGACTCACACATGGATTTCATGCCCCTATGCAGACAGATGTTTTCTCTTTCTGTTGTAACACGACACTATTAACTGCAGGATGCAATTAACAAGGTCTTCTTTCTAAAACAATAGCTCAAAAAAAAGCTTTTGATACTAGAAAGTGAAGAGTATAACGTGCTTGTCCTGTGCAGAGTTTCTGTAGAGTAACTATAGCAGGGTGTACGTGCTTACAAGTGATGTTAGAATCCAGGATTTTGTTTTAATATTATTTTCTGCCGATGTTAAGGAACTATATTAACCAGATCATATAGTCTAAAGGTAGATGTCCATGTGTTGTTTGATTATAGATCAGGTCTAGGTTCTATATTAATACTGTGAAAGTATCAAAGCCTCAGTCCACAGAGAAATGCACACAGCCTGTATTCAGAAACTGAGCCTTAAAACCAGCCGTCAGGACTTCTGGAACTTTGTGATGTCACAACAAAACAGTCACCACTCTCAGCCACGCCCGAGCCCCGCCCACCTGGACCCACCATCCAAAACTACATTGAGATGGTTTTTGGTTCTTAAAACCACAAATACATCTTCTTATGGAACAACACTTATAAAACAATAAACCACAGAAGAGGAAAATACCTTTAACAAATTCCTGTTTTTATTATTTTTATTTGATTAAATATAATCAAAATAAATGAGCCCTTTGGTACTTGAATACTATTCACCTCTATATTCTATACACATGAATACTATTATACTTTTGAGTGGGAATGTTTTTTCTTGGAAATGGGACAAAGTAATCAAAACTTAAAAGTCCACTTACAAGCTTTTTTATTTATCTGAGCTTTCAACCATCTCAGAAAATGGATCATGTGTCATGAAGCAACCTTAGTGCGGCAGCTTCAAAAGTAAGTAGTAAGTAGCCTTTGAGGGGAGATTAAATTATAACCCATACTTTGTGATCGACTCTAACTGATATGAGCAGGCAACAAGTATTCACATGTATTTTCAGTGTAATTTCAGCCTGAAGTGAAGCCGAATGTGTTGAGGTGAGAGTGAGAAGTGGAGTTTTTAGGGGTTAACATGCTCCAACAACGCTTGTGTTTGAAACTGGAGCTGCTGTAACTGACACATTCGTCGCTCTCCACGATGGAGCGAGCTGCGAACGTTTTACGGCCAGGTTTCAGGCTCATAAAGTTTGTGTTTGATATCCTAAAGTTAGATTTTGGGTGGAGGTGGACCATTTTAACACTGAGTCAAAGTCTACCCAGAGCCTACCCAGCTGCCACAGTACGTGGTCTGGTTCACAATGAACTGTGACACACACACGCACACACACACACACACACACACACACACACACACACACACACACACACACAGGGATATTTCACCCCGTTGGTCCCTTGAAAACACCAAAGCCATTTTAGAGCAGACCCTCGTAAAACATGTAACATGCCAGTCTCCCCACCCATACACAGAAAGGATCATTTCATGATGTGTGTGTGTGTGTGTGTGTGTGTGTGTGTGTGTGTGTGTGTGTGTGTGTGTGTGTGTGTGTGTGTGAGGAAGAAGAGCTATAAATTGCAAGCTGGCACTTCTAGGCGAGGCAGGAAGCTTTCTCGTCGGATTTAGGGATTGTGGGTAATCAGATCCAGGCAGATGGAGGCGAATGAAACAGGAGCTGGTGTTGAAGAGGAGGAGGAGGAGGAGGAGGAGGAAGGAGCCGGCTCTAACGAAAGGCATCTGCTCATTAATGCTCATGAATGCCACTTTGCATTTTCACTGATGCAGATACCTGCCTGTGTTGAGCCACATGATTTTAATGGGAACCTGCCCCCCCCCCCCACCCCACCCCCCACCCCCTGTTGAGTTTTTGCTTGCTGCAGATTTCAGCAAGAACTCAATCTGAACCACCAACGAAGAAACAGCTGGAAAACCTCCAAACCTTCATGGAGCGCAGATAACGCCAGCATGGCAGGTTCCTCCTGGATAATAAAGCAATAAACAGGAGATCCAGGTTTTTAATTTGCGTGTTTTTATTGCCTGATGCCCCGTGTGTGGTTGAGACCCCTGAGTTCTAATGAGGGGAACTCTTCATGCTACTGTCGGCTTATGCTCGCTTTATTTTAGATCAGTGGTTCCCAACTTTTTCCAACTCATGGCCAACTTGAAAATCTCAAAAATCATGGCAGCCCTCATTCAACCCCGTAACAATAGGAAGGCCAAATAATATATTCATAGAGCGCTTTGTAACTTAATGATACCGGTTGATCATTCAGGACTGAACTGAGAGCAGGGGAAACATGTAAGAAGATCCACAGTCTTGTCACGGTCTACATCAAACTTCACGCATCATCTAAAAACCCTCTGATTGGCCGAAATCATCTTCTAGTCCTGCCAATGATTGTAGTTTGCCCTTTTCAGGGTTTATTCTTAAGTATGTCCAAGATTTTAAAGGAAACCTGTGTCTCAGTCGCCCTAAGTGTGATGAAAACTGTGCAATACCCCCGTGCAAAAATGTGCAGCCAAAGTTCTCAAATGTTAAAGATCTAAATCCAGGAAGCTGCATAAAAACTTTGCCCCATTTTATTTATTTTTTTAAATGACAGAACTCTTTCACCTTAACCTTTACTAGCTGCTCTGGACCTTTCAGTCATATCATGATCTTCCTGAGCTTCAAAGTGATATAAAATATTTTTTTAGTCAGATCAGGGAATGTGTCATCTTTGAGTAGACTATAAAACTGGACAGATCAATGCCAGCTTTTCGTACTCAGCAGTTTTTGATTCTCAGTATCATGGAAATATTTTGGGCTCTGTAGTGTTGATGTTTGATATTCTGTTCTATTTCATATTAAAAGAAATCTTATACTGACTTCTTTAAAGATGCTGCTGCTTCGTAGAACACGTCAAACCTCCAGTATAAAACACTGGGATTATCTGGCGCCTCTGACAGACCTTTTCATTTATGAAAATTAAGATTTAAGGGCTGATATTGTTTTGACTGTTTTGGCTTTGTATCCAAAACAGCCCAGATTTGATTAAGCTACAGAGCTCTGAGGGTGTTATCCTGCACAACCGGCGGCCCCTCGACCCGGCAGTTTGTGCTCGACCTCCTGACCCCAGAGGTGGGTGTGAGGTCAAACTCAAGACTCTCCAGCCTTGTTAATAACTCAGGCATCTTGGGGGAACAAAAGCCCCCGCAGCAAAGCCCTGCAAAAACATACCTGAGAGGTTTTCTTTTGGGATTTGGCAGGATCTTTCCCTGCGTCGTCTGCGCTGTGAGTCGGATTAATGATTTGACTGAACTGTGACATGGATCCCAGCAAAGCGAGAGAGCACGATGGGCGGGAAATCGTATCTGACCATGTGGGCTAACGTGAACGGTTACTTAAAGCTAAACTTTATAGGTGTCGGTTGTGGTGTTTTTATTGCCTCACGTCAATTAGAGCCGGTCTGGTTTGGATTACAGCCGTTCGTGAAGAAGCGAGGATGAGCATGAGGTCATGTTGGACTCTTGTGGTTTGTTGTGCTGAAGAAAGAGTTTGTTTCAAGCGTTCACTGTTGTTCCAGTGCTTCGTCGAGGGCTGACATGAATTTACACGAGTTGACATCGACACAATAGGAGAGTGGAGTATTCTGACGAGTTGTCATGATAATCATAATAATAATAGTAATAACACATTTTCTTTATAGAGGCATTTTCAAAGACGCTTGTACGGAAAGTTTTAGCCTAACATATATTTTCATCTTCAAAGTTTTGCCAGGATCATTTTTCTAATTGACATTTTGTTTCAACTGTGTAAACATGAAAAGAAAATTCTGGCATGTGGTTTTGGTCCTATTTAGACTGAGGTACTGGTGCACTTCAACCTCTTGTGGCCAAAATGAGTATTACAACAACAAACAATAAAAAATCCTGACCTTTTTCTTTTTTTTTATATTCTCTCTTGTTGGCAACAAAATGTAAAGCTTGGTCTGGACTTTGGCTGGAGTGAAGCACATGTTCGGTAGGTAAACTAAAAAGGTTGATCCACTGTACGGTGGCGTTTTCTAGGACGCCCCAGACACGGCACGTCAAGCTCAGCTGTACTACTTTATCAGCCTCCACTACAGCCTGACCCCACTAAATTGCAGCTTAAGTTTATGATTGGTTCTGGCGTTGTGTTCGGATCATCTGATTTCTGTTCCATTTGAGTAGCAAGTGAAAAGTTGGTCCAGCTGGCCTCATGTTCAGTTACCACAGGAGCTGCAGCGGAGGTTTGTAATTATTACTTCATGATAAACGAAGCACATTTATGACCTTGACCAGACTTACAACAACCTGTGTACACCTGAAGTGACCTAGCTGTCTGAAATAGTAATCCTGAGTAGTCTATAAGTCAAGAGTTCACCTGAAGTAAATGATCCACTGCTCTCTACAGTCTCTTTCAGTTGCTTTAACTCAAGTGTAAGTGTACTACACTAAATAAGCTTTTTTTAGTACAACATACAATTTCTATTCCACTTTCCTTTGTTTTTTTTTTTTAAAGCAATCGGTTTGCACGCTTTTTCTAAGTAAGGTTAACTAATTAGAATTTACTTTAGTATCCACGCTTCTTCAGCACGTTAGCATGGTATGTTAGCATTAAGCTACACCGCCGAGACTCCCGGCAGTGATTCATCATCTTGGGAACATCAATTTTTGTACCAACTTTTAATTGATTTGTGAAGTTTGAATATCTCTGGCACCGCTCCAGGCAGAGTTTAGATGTTCATTCCAGTCCATGTTTAAGCAGACATACTGAAGTCTTTTGAAAAAGTTCTTAAGAAGACTGGAGACCAGATTAGTTGACGTGCGGACAGATTTCTTTCACTCCTTCAGTGCGTTTCTCTTCTCGTCTCAGTTTCTCCTCCCTGCCCCGGCGGTTCTTTCACTCTTTCAGCAGCGTCTGCGTCTCTGCCGCTCGGCACAAAAGCCCCGGGTGAGGTCCGGAGCTGCGGAGGCCGTTTGTCCAGCGCGCTCACTCGCTCAGCTGAAGACGCCCTCCTTCCTGACTGTGGGGGGTTTTTTCTACCTTGGGTGGCAACTGCATGCGGAGAGCCAGGGATTAGGACAAAGGCAGGGTGCTGTTTAGCCTTGTTTGTGTGTGTGTGTGTGTGTGTGTGTGTGTGTGTGTGTGTGTGTGTGTGTGTGTGTGTCCTAGTTTGGATAAGCTGGCATGCTGCCAGGGGTCTTCTAAATGAGTTACATTTAACAGGCCCTTTCAGATTCGGGCTGTCACTATAGTCGGTGTTATTTAAATGAGTTACACACACCGAGCCCTTTAAAGTAAGATCCAATCCCCTTAAGAGAGTTTGACCCACTGTTGGACACGACTGCTGGTGAGATCTGAATTTACTCTTTCTCTTCAGCTGTAATGAAGACCAGCGAACCAGAGAGCTGTCCTTTCTTACTCCCTTACAACGCTCTGCCGGCCCCTGAACGACTACTTTTAATATTCATGAGGTGATGATGATCACTAATGAATAAAACATTTCAGAGGCAAATAAAATCAGACAATTAAAAATAAGGCAATAACAAAATAAACAGATTAATCACATCTCTAAAATCCACCAGACATTTCCTTCCTGTCCTCAGGTGTTTATGGTAATTACTGATTACGACAGTGACACGTTGATGTTCAAAGACGCTGCAAACAGCAGCCTTCAGATAAATCAATGACCCCGGCCATAAACGGCTGCTCACGGTCCTCTCCGCCTTCATTTTCCCATGTGGAGCCCGTCCTGTTATAACATCTGTCCACATGTTGCTGCGTGCTCACGTCTCTCACGCTGAGAGTTTACATTTCTATCTCCAGGCCTGTTTTTTTTTTTTTTTTTTTTGTTCATCAGGAATGTGCCACTGACAGGAGGGTTCGGCCGCTCGGGCCGGTGTGTTCGAGTTCAGCTTCGTTCCCAAAACACAGCCGAAGCAAGCGGTGTTGTCAAAGAGACGAGTGATGAGGAGAAATGATTTGTCTGCAGTTTATATAAAGTTTTCAGCAGCGCAAACTTAGTTTTAAACCAATTTTAAAGCTAAGTTTGGAACATTCTCCAACCAAACACATTAGCAAGATTTCACTCGCTTAAAAGGTTGATGTTCGATGCGTTCACTCGTCTCTGTTTAGCACCTCTCAAACTGTGTAGCACCTTTTCTTCATGAAATCTCAAGTCCCACTTTGTCAATTTAACTTCAGCGTCTTCAAAGTGTTGCAGCTGAGAAAAGTGATCTCTCTCTCTCTCTCTTCCTGGAGCCACCCAGCCATTATCCAAATGAAGAGTTTCACTCCTGAGCTGAATCACACCTACTGTCTATAAAATGTTTACAGACGCGAAAGCAACACTCATTTGAAAATGACTAACGTTTAAAGATGGCGTATACAGGTTTAAAAAGAAAAGAAAAGAATCCAACTTCACATCACTTGTGACCATGAAAACCTGCTGTGATGTTTAAAGAGTCTGGGTTTGTCTTTCCTTCAGCTGCTGCACTGACATATGCTCAGATGTAATGAAACCAGTCTTGTAGTGTGCGTCCTCTTTGTGTTTGAATGATGCGTCCTCTTTAATCTAGCGCTCCTCAGATGCTGTCGGTGTCTGTGCAGAGGGTTGATAATTAACGGGATGGGCCTGAATCTCGCACGGTGTGACCGTGGGTTGCCAGGTTCATGTTAAATGTCACTGAGAGGTGTGTGAGGGGGGTTTTCCTTGGGCATCACGCTGTGTTCAGCTGTAATGAGTGTGAGGTTTGCTTCTGCAGTGGAAAAATATGCGAGTCCTTTGTTGGTGTTGCGTTTAATGACCCTCAGACACTTGACAATTAGAAGAAACGCTCTTTTTTTCTACTAAAACATTTAACTTCATAAACAAAAAGAGAACTACCAGGTGCTCACGGTTATGACGTCGTAAATGTAAATGGTTAACTTTAGACAAGGGGAAGCCAGGGCTTACTTCAGGCACACATGGTTAAAACGTCTTTAATGTATTAGTGCATTGTGAGAGTAGAATAGGTAACAAGAAAGAACTGGTTTCGACCACCGCAGGGTCTTCCTCAGGGCGCGGTTGGAAAGAGAAGTAAATAAGTTCCTTCAATTTGCTTTAACCATATAAAAGGATGCACAAATGATCTGATATAAATCTGATACCTTAGTGCTGACATGAGTCGCTGCATGAGAAAGTATTTTATTGACAGAAAAGCTGGTAAAAAATTCAAAATGTCTTTTTCCCTCTTTTCAAATGTGACTATTTGCTGCTTTTCTCTCTTTTACATTGTTTTGATCGAACATATTTGGGTTTTGAACAACAAAAAAAAATCTATTTGGGACACAGCGATGGGCTTTGTTTACTCCTTCCTGACAATTTTCAACACTTAAATGATTGATCAGCTCAGTTCTTGAATGGAAACACGCCTCGTCTTCCAGTCAGCCGGGCGTGTAAACAAAAGCCTGCGGTGGGATGAGAGAGAGACGCACGGGGCGCCGGTGATTACACATCAGGCTGATGAAGCCTGTCAGGTGGTTTGACATGCAAAATCACAGCCGTCGCCGCAGTGAGTGGGGGAGTAGCTGTTTCAAATGTCAGCTCTAGTCTAGTGCAGAGTTTATCGTGCATGCAGCCAAAACCCTGAGTGATACCGTCACTGCGTAACAGCACAGAGCTGCCGCCAATGACTCTGATGGTTCCTCTACCCTTAAATAGTGATATTCTATCATTTTAAATCATCTTTTTAATTAATTGAAAAAAACAAGAATCTTAACTCCATGTTTCCTTTCACTTTTACATCAGTTACTGTTGTATAGCAATGATCAGGTACATTATCATCTAATAAAGTAGATACGTTAGCATGTTAGCATGTTATGTTAGAGTTGGCTCAAATTGTTCCATTGCTGAGCTAAAGCAGATATACATTAAAGATGCAATATGCAATTTTTGCCAAAACAGACTTACTGCAATATCACTGACATGTCATTAACTCCTTTATTAAACAGGCAGACCCACTGAGATCAGGATCTCTCTTTGTACAAAAACAGACCTGCATTACGCAGTTTTTAATCTCCCGGGGGGGAAACATGGCAAAACAAAGATATGTGGCTATTACAGCTAATGAGTCTGTAAAAAGCTTACTGTTTAAACATCCAGTAAACACAGATGTATATTTACCATCGTACTGAAGTCGTGTCAACCTGATAGATTTTTAATTTCAATATTCACTTCCCTTTTAGCTCTGGTTTTGGTCTCCACCAGGTCTTTATCTGCTAAATGCTCCACTATGTTAACCAGCTGGTCTGTAACTGTGTCTGTCTGCTGCTAGGCGCGAGGCAGGCGCTTCACATGTTAGGCTTTGGCTGGAAGGAAGGTCGGTGAGAGTGAACCGGCGGACCATGAAACCAAAACAGTGAGCTAAAAGGTGCTAAAATGACCTGTAGCGCTGAGGCGAACAGCGGAGTCGCATAATAATTCTCTGTGGGTTTGTCACTTTTATATTACACATAGTCATTTGATCCATTGTTGATACAAAAATATGAATTATTGCAGCTTTAATAATTGAACCCAAATATTCGTGCTCATATTTTTAGTTTCTACTGACGTTTTTGCTCAATGATCATCATGTTCTTATTTCTTGCCCTCTTGCACTTTACATGGTTTTCCTTCTGAATTAATCATCATGTGACCTGTGTTTATTGTTCCCACGTTAATCAGACTCATTGAGCGTGTGATGTTAAAGGCCTGGTGGTATGGTGTTCATTTCCTGTATATCAGTGTCCGGTGCACCATCTAGTGGTTAGGGTATTTCCCATGATGCTCTCATGTGCTGCACGTGTGAAAACTGTGCATCAGTGTCAGACAGTTACGAGTCAGTCATCAGACCCTAATTCACATTTGACCCAGTTTAATATCATAGCGCACGCACACACACACACACACACACACACACACACACACACACACAACCTGCAGGCAAAGACACACACTCACACAGTTTAAATTAAACTACTCTCTGTCTCAGGTCACATTTTCTCTGCTCCAGTCAACAGTCTGCAAAGATGCTGGAGGCTGATGAAACTAGACGGGACTGTTCGTGTCACTGTAGAAATAAAAACCAGGGCTGAAATCAAAATCAATTAATGAATTAATTAAGTACTTTTAAATTAATACTGAGAATATAAGAAGAAACATAAATTTTTTCATGAAAAGAGAGGAAGAAAAATGAAAAAATGAGATGAAATAAGAACAATTGTGAGTCTTTGTTACCTTTAATATTTTGCTCTTGCCCATCTCCACAGGGAGGCCAATGATTTGCTCAAGGACAATTTGGATGATTGGACTTTAAGTGTTCTTACCATATTTGTGTTTTTTTTTTTTCACCCTCAGTGGAGAAAGCGGGGCGGGAAAAACAGAAAGCACCAAGCTAATCCTGAAGTTCCTGTCGGCGATGAGCCAGCACTCCCTGGAGGTGACGTCCAGAGACAGGACGTCCCACGTGGAGGAGGCGCTGCTGGAGAGCAGGTACCTGCTCGTTTTACCTCCGTGATTTATTTCCAATCTCGTGTTTGTCTCCTGGTTGTTAATGATCCCGCGCCGCTCTTTCAGTCCCATCATGGAGGCCTTTGGAAACGCCAAGACCGTCTACAACAACAACTCCAGCCGCTTCGGGAAGTTCGTCCAGCTGCATTTCAGCCAGAAGGGCAACATCCAGGGAGGCAGGATCGTCGACTGTATCCTTTAAAACCTACTCGGCGTCAAGACGCTGCCGCTTCCTCTCACTGCATATTTCCTACCCACAAGGCTTAATATACAGGAAGGCAGTGCTGCTTTTAAAGGGGAAAGACGTGCAGAACAAGGAGAAACCACCTTCTTTCATTCGTTTTCTTTTTTTAAAGTTATTTTTGGGCATTTTGTGCCTTAATTTGAAAGGACAGTGGAGATTGATGGGAAATGCAGGGATAGAGAGTAGGGGAATGACACACAGCAGAGCGTTAATTATGAATAATCACAGCAGT
Organism: Seriola aureovittata; assembly: GCF_021018895.1. Lineage (NCBI taxonomy): Eukaryota > Metazoa > Chordata > Actinopteri > Carangiformes > Carangidae > Seriola > Seriola aureovittata. The sequence continues at coordinate 3,106,827 of NC_079375.1, forward strand.
GTTTTTCTATCATTATATATAATATAACAAACAAACTGGGAGGAATGTGACCTGCAAGAAGTAAACTGCACTTTGTTTGTTTGCTCATTTAAATAAAAATGTCTCCAATAATCACATTTTTAATCAACCATGACTCTAGTGTTCATGTTTCTGGAAGGGAAGTCTAACTGGCTGCAGTTTCATTTAGCTTTAAGAGCATTTGTCGTGATAATCTTTGCCTGGTTTGTCCAAAGGACACTTAGCTGAACGGTTTTGTCAGTGGTTGTAGAGTTGTGTAGTCCTCTCTGACTGTTTTGTTCCTTGACGGACACTTTTCTGATGACAGACCTCTTAGAGAAGGTGAGTGTCCTTCCTCTTACAAACCTGTAAAAGTCTTTTTCAGTCGTTCTTCAAAACCTCCTGCAGGCTTGAAAGGTGGCCAAAGGTTTTTGTAGCAATGGATCCAATGATGACAACCTTTCAAAAAAAAAAAAAAAATAGTATTGAAAACACTGACAGAGATTTCTTAAACCAATCCAAAACCCAAAATCTGTCCAAGAATAAGAATAAGAATAAGGAAAACATCTCATCTTCAAGCTCATTGTTAGCCGACGCCAATTCAAAGTGATCGCGGCTACTGAAACTACAATGTTTGAAGAGCCACTTTTCAAACCAGCAGCAGGTCAGAGAAGGATGCCCAACATGTGAATGTGTGTAAAGAGCGATACTCCCTCTCCCTCAACAGAACCGCGTGGTCCGGCAGAACCCAGGGGAGAGAAACTACCACATTTTCTACGCCCTGTTAGCGGGAACCAACAGCCAGCAGAGAGGTGAATGCAAAAAACATCATGTCCAAATCGTGAATCTTAAACATACATTTTTGTGACCACGTGTGCGTTTTTTGTGACCACGTGTGTGTGTGTGTGTGTGTGTGTGTGTGTGTGTGTGTGTGTGTGTTTGCGTGTGTCCGCAGAGGCGTTCGGGTTGACCCACCCCGACAGCTACCACTACCTGAGGCAGTCCAGCTGCCTCACCGACAAGACAATCAACGACGAAGGTGCTTTTCAGGATGTTCTGGTATGGAAAAGATTGACCTCTGTATGCACACACACACACACACACACACACACACACACATTACATTCACTTAAGACTGAGACATCTTAAGACATCATCATACACGGAAGTCATTCCATGTGCCGAACAGAAATATAAGAAGCATAAAAAATAAAAATCATAATACAAGATGATGAGCATAATACAGCAGCAAATATTTGGTGCTGTTACTTGATAAATATTTAACAGTTATCAATCAATCATTGGAAAGAATTTAAAATAATCTTGTAATTTTTTTTATCTAATATGGTCTAGATTTAAAATGTTTTGTGCCACTTTATAGATTTGACTCAACAATCCCAACTCACTTAGGAGCTTTTACCAGAGCTTTATCAGTGGATCAAGTTTTCTTAATCGTCATGGAGATTTAGTTGACATGTGATGTCATTAGCTGTTTTGATGAATAAGACTTTGCACATGTATTATGTTTCTGTATGGGACTCATTCAATTATTTGTTGATAACCATAAATCAAGAGTAAGAACATTTGATCTGGGTGAGACTGCAAAGTGAGATCACTGCTGCCGAACCCAAAACCAACAGACACGTAACTTCCAATCAGCTCGCAGCCCAAAAGACTGATCAGCTGCTGAGGATGGATCAGAACTAACAGGAGACATTTTCACTCCAGACCCAAAAGAAACAAAAACCGGCTGGTGAGGAATTAAACATGAATCCGTGAAGAAGTAACCGGAGGGGCTCATCAACCTCCTCTTTTGTGTTTTGTGTTTTCCCAGAATGCCATGCGAACGATGCAGTTCACGGAGGAGAACATCGGGGAGATCCTGCGCCTCCTGGCTGGGATCCTCCACGCAGGGAACATCGAGTTCATGACGGCCGGAGGAGCGCAGGTCTCGTCCAAGTCAGGTCGGAGAGCTTCCCCTCGTCTCCCACACCTTCCTCTTCTTTACACCTCCTTCTCCTTCTCCTTCTCCTTCACTGTCACACTCAGTGTTTTCTAACTTGTTTGGTGGTTTTCCATCATCACAAGAAAAAAAAACCCTCAGTCAAATAGTTTTCCAGCTTTTATTTGTAGCTACGACCTGCAGGCTGTTGTCTTTAGGTCGGACTTGTTTAAGTGTCCTCTGCCCTCCCGCTCTCCTCAGGGACAGTGAAAACCTCTGTCTATCATTTTTATTCTATATTTTGTTTTTCTATGTTTCTGGAACTACTGAAATGTATTTCAAAGAACAGATTTTTCAAAATAAGATGTCCACAGTTCGAGGGACAGACGCCAACATCAAGGTTCATTAACTTTCCCTCCACATGTTTGGCTTCTGTGTCTCATCTGGCAACCATAATGTGACTTTATCACCAGGAATGATCAAAGGTCAAAGGTCAGGCTTAAGATTACTGAAGAGGCGATCAACAGTTCGCCCCCTCCCGTTATTTTACTAGATTCAGCAAGATGAATAAGAAGCAGACGGATGATGAAAAACGTTTTTACAAGTAGACGTTTTCTGAGTTTTAAAGTGAAGCTTTATGTTTGTTTGTTCCTCACATCAGCAGCTCTCAGCCGCACGTCCGACCTCCTGGGGCTGAACTCAGACCAGCTGGCCGAGGTCTTGACCCACCGGTCCATGATCCTCAGGGGCGAGGAGATCTCCACACCGCTCACTGTAGAACAGGTCAGTGAGAGAGACCTCGATATAAGAAGCTCCGATCATCTCTGCTAAATGACCCGTCACACATGTTAATGTGTTTGTAGACCCCCTGTAATTCTCTTCAACACTTCTTCAAGAATTGTTTAAAACAATCAGACAAAATGTATTTATTTCTTCTTTGTTTCTGAGCTGTGCACCAGTAATATTTTCTTCCCGCTCCGGCGCAGGCGGTGGACTCCAGAGACTCCATGGCCATGGCACTTTATTCTCAGTGTTTCAACTGGATCATCCGCAAACTCAACAACCGCATCAGGGGCAAGGAAGACTTCAAGTCCATCAGCATCCTGGACATCTTTGGATTTGAGAACTTCGAGGTGGGTTCGAACTCTCGACCAGAATCTAATTACCTGTCAGAGATAAATAAAATTAACCTAATTAATTAAATTTCACTGAATTAAATGAAGTACCAGTCGCTCACATTCAGTTAAACTCAGGAGTATGAGCTTCTATTCTCCTCTACTCAGTATTTTAATCCTTTTAATTGTTAATCAGTAAATCGGTAGAAACACACCTCAGGGATTCCTTGTTTTTCCAGCTCATTAACCTTCCTCTCCGTGTCTAACATCTGCCCACAGGTCAACCGCTTCGAGCAGTTCAACATCAACTATGCAAACGAGAAGCTTCAGGAATATTTTAACAAGCACATTTTCTCCCTGGAGCAACTGGAGTACAACAAGTAGGTGGAGGCTGTTCCCTCGTGGCGGATCAGTTTTATTTTTCACCTCGAAACTCCTCGTGTCATCTGACATTACTCATCCCCCAAAACTACCACAGTGTGGTTCTCTCATAATCGGGAGTCTTTAAACTTCAAGCATTTTCATCAGGAGCTGATGATCTGTCCCACAGAGGCAGAGAGAGAAACTGAGGGAAAATTCATTTCCTGGTTGACACAAAACAAATATTAGAAAATCTGATTCTGGTGGAAGTAAAAAAAAAAAAAGAGCTTGAATCTGTTCTGTGAAATTAAATTTATTTTGACATTGAGGCTCCAAACTAAAAGGAGGAGGCAGTCAGGCTCTCAGTCATCAGGAATATTTACCCAACAAAAATATAAACCCTTTAGTTTTTACTTGCCTTTCATGAGTTGAAATGAAAGATCTGAGACTTTTTCTATAAACACAAAAGAGACACGCGCGCGCCCACACACACACACACACACACACACACACACACACACACACACAAAAAGTCTTAGATCTTTCATCTCAACTCATGAGAAATGGGAGCAAAAACAAAGGTGTTGCATTTATATTTTCATACAGTGTATTTTTACAGGAAGAGGAAAGAGACGGATTAAACATGAAAATATTAAAAAATGACACATTTGTCGCATATAACAAGTAGAGTTATTCTGATACTGATACTAGTATTAGAAATGCCTACTGTACCGGAGTCTATGCGCTGATCCAATACCACATCATTTATTAATAAACGTTATAGTGTCACACACGGAAATCAATTCTTCTTCACTGCTCTAAAACAGTAGCCTACACAGGAAGGTGGCACTGTGCAGCCACTGGTAACTACTGTTTTAGAGCAGAGAAGAAGAACTGATTTCCAGTGAACAGGTGTAACATTAGTGCCACCAGGCAGCACTAGTGTCGGGACAACTAGCGGAGGAAGTTCAAGATACATTCTTTTATGATTGACACTTAAATTACATGATAAAAGAAAGAATCAATATCAGGAAGGAAAAACTGGTATTGGAACATCTCTAATGAAAACACATTGAACATAAACACTTAACACAAAGACACAGGGTCGAGACTTAGACGATGTATTTTTCATTTCGACGCTTTGAACCCTGCTCCGCTCAGCTGTCATGGAAACTCCGAGCTCAGACTGTGACCTGCCAAGTTTTGTGATTTCACATAAACAAAACATCATCTCATATCCACCCAGTTTTTGTTTTTTGTCTTTTTAACCCAGAGTTTACAGTTTGAACAAATCGTTACCTGATGTCTCTGAAAGACACAGAAAACACCGCTGATGACGTATTAGCTCAAAGGCAGCGAGCGTAAACCGTCGCCAGCTCCGAGTCTTTTTATCATTTGTAAATCTGAATCCTCAGAAACGTCTTTCTAGATCTAATTATGGAAAGCTTTTCTTTGAAACTGTCTCTGACCCTGATTGTTGTGTTTGGCTGCTTCCTGCAGGGAGGGCCTGGTTTGGGTTGACATCAACTGGATGGACAACGGAGAGTGTCTGGATCTGATCGAGAAGGTGCGTTAGTGATTTATTGATTCAGAAAAGGTCCGGAGGAAGGAGGAAGATGATGATGATGATGATGATGATGATGATGATGAGGCTTGTTGCAGATGAAATTAGTTAAGATGTCATATAAGGAGATAAACATGAAAAAGTATCGATCACATGATTATTAGATAGAGGCGGAGTGAAGATTAAAGAGAGCAGAAACAGATGAGATGATGATAGTAATGAGAACTACTAAGATGATGATGATATTAATCATGAAGATGATGGTGATCCCCTCCGTTTCCATAGAAACTGGGTCTCCTGGCACTGATGAATGAGGAGAGTCACTTCCCAAAAGCCACAGATGACACCTTACTGGAGAAACTCCACAGCCAGCACTCGGTACGTCTCCGACACCACGTTTACCTTCACGGCCTGAGCACCTGGTGTTCAGTCTCACACAGAAATAAAACCACTGTTTGAAAAAACACTCAGTGATCAGAAGCGGAAGCTGCAGTTTTTTCTCCTCCTTTAACATCAGGATGAAGACGCATAAAAACTCGGGCCAAAATCTCTGCTACCCACTGATTTATCAAGTCATCATGATCGAATTGAACAAAATGGAAATAATCCATCCTTTTCATTACTCATGCACTCACAGTTCATTTTCAGTCAACCACCATTAATAGTCTTTGTATTAATAATTTAAAGGTCCCATATTTTCCTCTTCTCTTGTGTTTAATTGAAGTGTTGATCCATAAGAAGATATATTTGTGGTTTTAAGAACCAAAAACCATCTCAGTGTAGTTTTACATCTCCTCTCTCAGGCTTCTCTCAGGAGCTCTAGTAACAACAGGTCGGTGAGCCAATCAGAAGAGAGGAGGCTCTGAGCCCCTCTTCTGATTGGCTCACTGTTTTCTGAGTGATTTAATAAAAATATAGCAAATTTCAGGTAAACACTCAGAGAAACCAAATCGTGCAGGAATAGGTTGGTGGGTCCAGGTGGGCGGGGCTTGGGGCATGGCTGAGGGCGATGACTGCTTTGTTGTGACATCACAAAGTTCCAGAAGTCCTGACGGCTGGTTTTAAGGCTCAGTCTCTGAATACAAGCTGTGTGCATTTCTCTGTGGACTGAGGCTTTGATACTTTCACAGTATTAATATAGAACCTAGACCTGATCTATAATCAAACAACACATGGACATCTACCTTTAGACTATATGGAGCTTTAAAATCTTTTTTGAAATGAACACTGTGACCTAAAGATCCAGTTACCAGTGCAATACCTTATAAATGTGGTGTTTACATGAGGGTGGGTTTTAGACGGTTGAGCTGCTGTCCACAGTCTGGTGATTTGTTACCACAGCAAAAGAGACGAAGCCTGGAAAAGGTCAAACATTTGTTTACTCTAGACATAATGTTACACATGATCTGAACCAAGGCCTCAGGATTTACACAACACAACAATCTGTTATGGCTTCAGACCAGGGATCCATCTAATCACTTTGCAGATTAAATCCTGACCGTTTATGTTTTAAATGACACGCTAATTGCTGCAGATACGTGTCTACAGTTGTTTTCGCATCTGTCACTTGATCCCTGTGCAAAGCTGTGAAGAGAACAGCTTGACTTGGTTTAAACGCTGATGTCACTGCATGTAGAAAACTTTCATTTGAATAATTATGAGCACTTGCAATAAATACTTCTCTCTAGCACTTAGCGAAGCTTTACAGCCTCGTTAAAAAGGATTATGATCTAATAAATCACTATTAAACACATCAAACCAGAGACATGAAGACTGTTAGGACTCAATGAATCCTTTTAGTGTTTTATGTTTGTTTTTCTCTTTTTGCTGGCAGAGATGATGTCAGTCAACAGCTGATCAGCTCTACCTTCAGGAGGTAGCTGTTGAAAGAAAAAAGTACTGAATGAAATCATTTTCTTTCTGCAGAAAAACCCTTTCTACGTGAAACCACGTGTTGCTGTGCACTTCTTTGGAGTCAAGCACTATGCAGGAGAGGTAGGTGGCATTTTTTTATTCCAGTGTTAGAGCTGTGTAAAACTGTGTCCAACATTATTGATTGGGGCTTCAATTTAAAGTGAGCAGCCTCAGAGAAAAGCACTTGTCCAGACGCTGCTGCTCTCGTGTTTGTTGCCATCTGACGCCCCCCTGTGGCTGGTTGCAGGTGGTGTACGACATGAGGGGGATGCTGGAGAAGAACAGAGACACTTTCAGAGACGACATCCTCAACATGCTGAGGGAGAGCAGGTACGCCTTTGTTTCTAATCAAAGTAAAGGCTTGTGGCAACAAACTGCTCCATAAATCTCCATATTTTGAGCAGAGGTTTGGAATTAGATGCCTTGCTCAAGAGCGTTACATTCATTTTCCTCTCATCCCCCCAGTACCCCATCATGACAAAGCCGAGTTTTTAGAAAGTGACAGACGTTTTCATATATTTTGATACGACACTTGAAATTTAGCTCAGATGTTTCCCATTTTCATGTTTCTGCAGCAGGTTATTATGACCCATTGTTACGTTTTGTTGCTAGGCAACATCTAGTGGTCGTAGTAATTATGACAGGAGCAAAGGGGACTTGTTTCCATTTAGATGTTTAGGATATGGTCCTTGTCTGTGCGCAGCTTTGAGGTCTCACCATTTTTTTATCCTCAACATCTTTGTTTTGTCAGGCAATAATAAAAATGGGAAATGGAAATGCTTTACTTCCTCTGTGAGACACACAAACCTGATTTTTGTGATTGTCGTGCAGACAGTTAATATGATATTGACTTTATTTCGTGGTATGAGCATCAGTGTTGGTAATATATAAAGATAAGAGTAGAGTGAGAGTCCACAGTGTAACTACATGGACAATTGTGTAAAACATATTTTAATGGCAATTAAAATATGACTCTCCTGCGCTGTGATCATGATCCAACTGGTACTGAACCCATGTTTGTTTCACATCATGTGTGCATTCTAAGTATTTCCTCCTGTTTGTCAGGCTGGACTTTGTCTACGATCTGTTTGAACACGTATTGAGCCGAAACAAACAGGACACTCTGAAGAGCAGCTCCAGACGACCCACAGTCAGCTCCCAGTTTAAAGTAAGTCGCTAATAAACTGCTACATGATATTTTTACCCAGTTAGATCTGACTGTACTAGTAGTTACACTGGCAGCGGTAGCAATTGTCGTAGTAGCAGTATTAATACTGTAGTAGTTTGTAACAGTACTGTAAGTGGTTGTAGTAATAGCGGCACTTGAAACTGCTGCAAACATAGTCGTGATCTTAATATTACTAGTTAGTAAAGCTGTATTAGTAGTAGTGAGTAATACTGATAGTGGTATTTGCAGTTGTGGTAGTAGTAGTAGCCGTTGTTGTTATAATAGAGGTGTAACTGTTGCAGTATTAGTAGCAACAACTTTAACAGGTAATAACTTGTTATACAAGTTGGAGTAGACACAGTAGTTGTAGTAGTAACTTGTGATAAAAATAATAACGGTAGTTTCTTTTACAGTATTGCAGTATTTGCAGTCGTAGCAGTAATAGTAATAGGGATATATAATTTAGCAGCAGGTGTTGTTGTAATAAAATGCAGTACTATCAGTAGTAGTAGTATTTCCTCTTCTAGAAGTATGAACAGATTAGAAGGTGCCAGCAGTAACAGTAGTAGTCTCAGTATGTGGCGTGCTGCCTCTGCTGTAGTCTGCTACTGCTAAAAGTATGATTGTGATGTACACAAAGAATAATTTAAAGAATTATATGAGTGAACAGAATTGAATAAAGTACATAATATATTTAATATTTGTTGCAGTGGTAGAAAAAAGTTATTTGCAATAAGAAGAGTTGCACTGGTAATTCTTATAGCGAGATAGAAATAAGAACTTGAGTAATGTAAGATCCAATAGAAAAATACATATTTCTAATAGGACTGTGAAAGTCCTAAACATATTTCCTATTAAGTGCATATAATATCTCATAGGATTAGCAGACATGTTTAGGAATCCTAAAGGATTCTAATGGGAAAAGACTTTTTGCCTATGGAGAAATATTAGCAGTAGTAGTAGTAGAGGTACCAGAAGTAACCATAGTAACACAAGTGTTTGTGCCTGTTTATGTTGCAGAATTCTTTGCACTCCCTGATGGCCACACTCAGCACTTCCAACCCGTACTTTATTCGATGCATCAAACCAAACACACGCAAGGTGAGTGCTCATGAACACACACATGTATGTACACACACACTCACACACACACACACACACACACACACACACACACACACACACACACTATTGTGCCTTCAGCAAACATTATCAGCTCAGGATGTCGGAGCGTAACAGAGTCTGTGTGTGAATAATTTGTCATTTAATAATCAGACAGCCCCTCCCTCCCTAACAACCACCCGCAGACAGGAATGAGAAGGGTCTGGGCCCCTTTTTGTGCCCTTTGACCCCAGGTTGCTTAGCAACAGGCTGGAGTAGTGGAGAATGCGGGGATAATGTACACAAATGATATACAGGACAGAGAGGTGGGATTCTGTGACTCCCACTGCTGACTGGAGATGATCCATAATATTGTATTTCATTTATGTTTACTGAGTGACTCTGACCTTCATCCTGGGACCAATTATCATTCAAAAGACATCTCAGTTTCTCCAACCACTGAACTTAAGACAAGGTGAAGTTCATATGATGTCATTAGTGGTTTTTTGTGCTGACAAACTGTTAAATTTGAATTCCTCAAATCTCATTAAACCTTTAGTTTACCAAATATATTCTTCTCTCAGCCAAACTCGCATCACGGTTTATAGTAAGAATGACTGTTCTGTTGAGAGGATTTCAAGGCTTCGTTTGCATGTTGCTCTATTGCGAAGTGTCTCAGTTCATTGTGCTTCATCCTGGCCGTTGCTTCTTCCTCCCTCCACCACCTCGGCACCAGCCAGGCTCCACTCTCCTTTCTATTTCTGGCTGAGCTTCCATGACGTCACATGTTCGTCAGGCTGCCCGTGTATCGACTAACTATTTTTAGTCCGTGCGGCTCAACTCATTAGCGGCATGTCAGAATCAAAACACGGTCAGCAGAGATTCGGTCGCAGTGATTGCTGATGTCAGTGAGTATTGATGGGGTCGTCAGTGATGTTTTCTCTCTCAGAGAATTTGTCCCTGCTAATTGGCTGTCTGATAGAAAATCACATGTTAATTAGCCGACTGTGGACATTTTTTGAAGTTTTCCCCGAGGTCTGTGGTGCTGCTCTAATCCCTCAGACTCTATGATGAAACACTACAGCTCCCAGTAAATCTGTAGGTTTTTTTTTTTTTAAAGAAATTAACATATTGCCCAGCTGTTTTTTGCAGCAATATCAATTATTTTTTTCTGTAAAATTCTCTCAAATTCTTCAACAAATCCCAACTTAGAGTTAAAGCTGTTGGATGATATTTACAGTCCAACAAAAAGGAGTTTGTGCAGATGCAGTAAGAATATCTGGAAGGTTTAGAGGTGGAGGAATTCATCCTCAGGTCTTATTGAAGGTTAGATAACAGTGGGTAGAAACAACTTGTCCATATTAAAAGAACAAAAACAGTTCTTTTCACATATTTTGGACTGAGAATTGATCGTTTCATCAGTGGAAAATCATGTTGATAATTATTCTGAAGATTGTCGTGCCGCTGTCGTATCAGACTGCGTTACGTTGTCAATGTTCACACACGCAGCTGTGACGGAGACAGACGTGGACACTGGGAGGTTTGTGACGCAGATGTGAAGCAGCTCTAAGGAGTTTTGTGTTTGAGATTGTCGCTGTCATCACACACACACACACACACACACACACACACACACACACACACACTATTGTGCCTTCAGCAAACATTATCAGCTCAGGATGTCGGAGCGTAACAGAGTCTGTGTGTGAATAATTTGTCATTTAATAATCAGACAGCCCCTCCCTCCCTAACAACCACCCGCAGACAGGAATGAGAAGGGTCTGGGCCCCTTTTTGTGCCCTTTGACCCCAGGTTGCTTAGCAACAGGCTGGAGTAGTGGAGAATGCGGGGATAATGTACACAAATGATATACAGGACAGAGAGGTGGGATTCTGTGACTCCCACTGCTGACTGGAGATGATCCATAATATTGTATTTCATTTATGTTTACTGAGTGACTCTGACCTTCATCCTGGGACCAATTATCATTCAAAAGACATCTCAGTTTCTCCAACCACTGAACTTAAGACAAGGTGAAGTTCATATGATGTCATTAGTGGTTTTTTGTGCTGACAAACTGTTAAATTTGAATTCCTCAAATCTCATTAAACCTTTAGTTTACCAAATATATTCTTCTCTCAGCCAAACTCGCATCACGGTTTATAGTAAGAATGACTGTTCTGTTGAGAGGATTTCAAGGCTTCGTTTGCATGTTGCTCTATTGCGAAGTGTCTCAGTTCATTGTGCTTCATCCTGGCCGTTGCTTCTTCCTCCCTCCACCACCTCGGCACCAGCCAGGCTCCACTCTCCTTTCTATTTCTGGCTGAGCTTCCATGACGTCACATGTTCGTCAGGCTGCCCGTGTATCGACTAACTATTTTTAGTCTGTGCGGCTCAACTCATTAGCGGCATGTCAGAATCAAAACACGGTCAGCAGAGATTCGGTCGCAGTGATTGCTGATGTCAGTGAGTATTGATGGGGTCGTCAGTGATGTTTTCTCTCTCAGAGAATTTGTCCCTGCTAATTGGCTGTCTGATAGAAAATCACATGTTAATTAGCCGACTGTGGACATTTTTTGAAGTTTTCCCCGAGGTCTGTGGTGCTGCTCTAATCCCTCAGACTCTATGATGAAACACTACAGCTCCCAGTAAATCTGTAGGTTTTTTTTTTTTTTTAAAGAAATTAACATATTGCCCAGCTGTTTTTTGCAGCAATATCAATTATTTTTTTCTGTAAAATTCTCTCAAATTCTTCAACAAATCCCAACTTAGAGTTAAAGCTGTTGGATGATATTTACAGTCCAACAAAAAGGAGTTTGTGCAGATGCAGTAAGAATATCTGGAAGGTTTAGAGGTGGAGGAATTCATCCTCAGGTCTTATTGAAGGTTAGATAACAGTGGGTAGAAACAACTTGTCCATATTAAAAGAACAAAAACAGTTCTTTTCACATATTTTGGACTGAGAATTGATCGTTTCATCAGTGGAAAATCATGTTGATAATTATTCTGAAGATTGTCGTGCCGCTGTCGTATCAGACTGCGTTACGTTGTCAATGTTCACACACGCAGCTGTGACGGAGACAGACGTGGACACTGGGAGGTTTGTGACGCAGATGTGAAGCAGCTCTAAGGAGTTTTGTGTTTGAGATTGTCGCTGTCATCACACACACACACACACACACACACACACACACTGACAGACAGAGGAACCCTCTGTGTGTGTGTGTGTGTGTGTGTGTGTGTGTGTGTGTGTGGAGGGGTTGTGGTTTCTGTTCCCTGTACATCAGCACTGTATGTAAAGTGATTGCTTCCTATGAGTTCACATGTTTGTAAGGGATTAGGAAGGGATACAACCTCAGTATTTTTTGACTCATATTCTTCTTCTTGCCAAATTCAACTACAGTTTTATATATTTCATGCCTTATTTAATTCTGGTGATCGGTGCCATTTGCTTAGTTTATGAATGTAAAAGGCTTACAGTTGTAAAGTTGTTCATTTTGCTTAAAACGGCAGTTGCATGGAGTAGTTAACACACGGTCACAGAGAGACATTTACATATATATTAGCACAGTCAGACAGGACCAGAGACTATAACAGTTACATTTTTAATTATATATTTGAATGTGGTGTTGAATGCGTCTGGTATGAAGCCAGTTATTCCCAGCCCAGGGTGTGTAACGGGCTCATGCAGTTTTGCCAAGTTCAAATATGACTCACAAAACACAGCTAGTGTATCCGTCTTGTCAGAAACAGGAGAAATCATTTTACAGAGACAGAGACAGCAAAGTAAGGTATTAAAAAAAAAAACTGAAAATACTACCAGATCATGTTCTTTGAGAAAATTAGCAGCAGATTTGGTTGAAGAGTCTGGATTTTCCATAGATTGTAAATAAAGATGAGTGTAGCCTGTCCATCATCATCAGTGTCACCCACAGGTTTCTGTAGAGCGGTTTTGAAGCTCAGAGTGAGCTGCTCTGCCGACTTCATCTTGGCAGGTGTCTGACTCCGCCCCTAATTCCCAGCTAATCCAAAAATGGTCACAGAGGAGGGTCGTGTGTGGAGTTGAGACTTTGTTGAACACTGCTTTGTGGCAAGCATACGCTCACACACCTGTCAATCAAAGAGGCCACGCCCTCAGGTCATACGTGACATCCTGAACATGCAGTGACCCATCAGATCAGTCAGAACATCAGTCTGATCGTTTATCAAAAAGAAAATTTAAGAAATTTCTAAAAGAAAATACAGCACATGATTAATTATCATCAACATCTGTACTAATACTGTAATACTCAAAACCTATAAAGTTATTAAATCATAGTAAAGATACAGAGACATGGGAATCCTAAAGACAGGCGGGTAGATACACACACACACACACACACACACACACACACACACACACACACACACACACACACACACACACACACGTGTGGCCCCTTCAGTGTCAGCTGGACAGCCGGCCTGTTTTCATGAGGCGCAACGCGACCGTCTGGACTCCTCTTCTGATCGAATGTTAAACAAGGCCAGACGATGACTTTTGAATGGAGCTTAATGTAGTGAGGGGAGGAGGTGGAGGCATGGGGTGGGGTGGGGTGGGGTGGGGTGGGGGGGTTGTGGGGGGTTAGGGCGGCCCCCAGGGGAAACAGGGGTCAGGGAGACTTCGGCACGTGGCCCCTAAAAGCCCCCGAGAGGCGTCCCCGTCATCTGCTTGTTTGAACGAGCAGGTGTCAGAGGGGAGGAGGAGGTGGAAGGACGACGACGATGATGATGATGATGATGATGCTGTATGTGAGCAACAGCACTGTTAGGCCACTAAAAGTCAGCACTTCAATGTGGAAGCAACGTCCGAAATTCAACCGGCCTGCCGTTCACTTTCAACTTTTTCTTTGTAAAGTGAGAACATCAGGAAGAGATGAGCGATTAACTCACTGATTAATGAAGCGACGCACTAAGAGCTGGTTTGGGTGCCATGATGTAACAGTGTGGTGAAAAAGCGCTGCAGGGTCATGGGGCTCCTGCAGATGGTAAGTGGAGCCTGTGCTGAAATATCAATATATTGACAGAATGCATAATAGTGTGGACAGACTGTTGGCTCCACATACAGCCAAGACACACAAACACATACACACACACACATTTGCAGCAGCATGTAATGCACATTTTTAAAATGATCATACACCGAACACACAACAATGTTTTTTACTCAGAAGGTGTACAAATCAGGTTTGACAAGATTCAAACTGGCACGTAATTCATTCCAACTAATTCAAATGCAGTTTATAAACGGCGTTGCCGACCACCACCATCACCATCACCATCACCACCACCCATATATTTCCCCATGTAGTGTCGTACAACTGGTCTCTATAACTTTTGCTATCCTACCAGTGCTTTCTCTCTGATTGGCGATGGCCTTTTTCTGAGCTTCTGGCAAAATCTGGAGGAGGATTGTGGAGAAAAGTAGCATCTCCCTGGTTCCCTCAACAAGAACCCAATGGGCTTTTTACACTGGCTTTCGGATTACTTTTGAAGCCTAAATACAATCGGCAGAAGTAAAAAGCTAATGCTGGGCTTTAAACCAACTACACCGCGGTCACATGACTTCAACGTCACCACCACTAAACTTCACCTTGTAGTTTGATTTAGCTCTGACCTCTTCTACAAAAGCCTCTGCTCACACAGTTAGTGACAGTTTGTATAAAGACAATGAGGCTGTAAAGGTGAACTGGAGAGCAGATCTGTTTTCATGTTCAACACGATGATGTTTAACGTCCCCGACAACCTCTGTAGTCTCATTTACACGCTTGTTAGCAACCAGCATTTTTTTTAAAACGCATCAGTCTGTCATCAGTTTGTTTCTCCTGTTTAAAATCTCATTTTTGTGAAACAGATTTTGCGCACTCTTCAGTAAGTAGCTTCTTATATACAGAGCATGTTTTTTCACTTTTTACTGCTTTAAAAAACACAAAAAATAAAAGCACTCAAATTGTAATGGTGATAAGTATATAAATACATTACAGTAAGAACAATATGCATCAAATCAACCCTTGTTCCCTTTAGATTTGGTGATTTTCACAGTGTGTTCGCTTAGAAACCGACCGTCAGAAGTATATTTGATAAAAGAATGACACACACACACACACACACACTCTGATAAAAAGCTGTCACCCTCATCATCTACGCTCAGTAAATGCAGTCGCCCATCACCACAGCAACCCCATGCTTCTGCAGGCAGCATTGTAGTGTGTGTGTGTGTGTGTGTTTTGACAGTAATAACAGATTATGAACACTGTATTGATTTGTGTTGCTGTTGTCTTCATGTTTGGAGCTGCACTGACAGCTAACGTGTCAGTGCAGAATCTCATACAGTCACATACTCACATCTGAGTTATCAGTTATCAGTCGAAACTATACGTAATATGTGACATGTTAAGATGATTCACTGTCTCTGTCTGATGAAATCTGTCTGCTGTGATCACCTGCAGCCGCATTGTGTGGTTCATGTTAGCCAGGCAGGGTGTGCCAGACTCAGAATGCTAACAGCCCATATGCACGTCAGCTGGGAGACA
The DNA here is from genome assembly GCF_021018895.1 of Seriola aureovittata. Lineage (NCBI taxonomy): Eukaryota > Metazoa > Chordata > Actinopteri > Carangiformes > Carangidae > Seriola > Seriola aureovittata. The sequence goes on from NC_079375.1 coordinate 3,122,560, forward strand.
GTTTTGGTGTAGTGGTCATGTGTCATGCACCAGCCCGAACACCTTTTTTAAATGGCACCTATCACAAAACGGCTGTGAAATTGATCTTTTTATGCAAATTCACATGTGGAAGAACTACACTGAAGAACAGACTGATGTTCACTGAAAAGTGTTTTTTTTATTTTTTACCCTTTCAGGACCTCTCTATCTGTCATACACAGTAAAATAAAATATAAACAGACTTTAATGAAATGGAAAAAAATTAACATTATAAGATTCATGAGGTGTGTTACAATGTAAAATGTCTTGTAATAAGATCTGACATGATATCAATTCAACAGGAAATTTCTGGATGATTTAACTCAATTATCACTTTGTCCTGTCCCGTCATGTTCAGTCCAGTTCAGCCAGTCTGAGGCAGCGTCACACCAGTTCATCTGACCAGTTTACAGTTAGCCGACACAAAAGTCACCACCACGTTTGAATGTAAACAGCCTGCTCTCTCTCTCTCTCTCTCTCTCTCTCTCTCTCTTTCTCACACACACACACACACACAGACACACACCGACCATCAGGCCCTACAAGTGGCCTGCACAAATTAGCCTCAGCAGGAGACGCATCGTCATGGCAACCACTAGCCCTCCCTCTCCACACAAAAAGGGGAGTGGAGTTTGGGGTATGAAAGCCTTTGTTTGACTCAGTGATGTGTGTGTAAGAGAGAGGAGAGAGTGTGTGTGTGTGTGTGTGTCTGAGCCGCTCAGTGTTGTTGAGGAGACACAGAGAGAGAGGGAGAGAGAGAGAGACAGGCAGCAGCTTTGGGAAGTTTTCTGTCTTTTTCCATTTTGTCCTCTGATCTGAGAAACCCTGAAGGACACGGAGCGGGGAGCTACGATGCACGGTGAGACCTGATGCATGTTTTTAACTGGGAAGCGGTGCGTTCAAGTGTGCGCTTGTTGCGCTGTGTTTAAGTGTCCAGTGGAGGGTTTTAGTGCTGTGGAATGAGGTGAGATGCAGCGGTTTGTCTAAAGGGGAATGACACTGATGGACATCCAGCTCTCCTGCTCAATCAATGCTGATTTTTGGGCAAAGATATAACTCAAAGAAGAGTAATTAAGAGCAGTTTGAATCACTATATTGATCAAATTGAAAGGTTCTTGCAAAGCGGGAAAGCTGCGAAGGCTTATCTGTGCTGCTTTGTAGAATGACAAGCTTTGAATGCGTTTTTTTTTTTTTTTTTTTTTTTCTCAATCCAAAGAGATGAAAGGAGATACATGCTCATGTTTCAAAAATTAGTCCCATCCTTGTCATTATTGCAGTGTAATTTCATAATGCCATGCACTGGGCGAGCGCAGTCCACACTGATGTTCCCTGTTTGTTGTCTCGTTAATTGGACTGGAAGGTTTTCAGAGCTGAAACGATGCATGTTGAATTTCAAGAAGAGAAAGACACATTTGACTTGAGATGGATGATTTGTAAATGTTTGATGATGATTATAATTGAGCTTGGAGGGCAAGACATGAATGGGGCTGGCCACATAATGAGGAGAGTGATTAGTTAATGACATGATAATGAAGAGAAAGTCGTTGACTGACTGAAGCTCAGTTGTGTATCTAATTAGATGGGACTCTTTGGTTGAAGGTTGCCTGATATTACCTCTTATTATGTCGTAAATACACAGTTTAGGTGACGTTTGTTTTCTGAAATCGGTCTTTGTGATGCTCAGATCGGACATAAGGTCGTTGTTTTTCTTCAGGTACTCCTGGGATGATAGATCGCTCGAATGTTGTTTTTTTCTGTGGTGTCAATAACGATTAAAGCACGTTGATCATTGTATCCTAAATCTTGATCATATATTAATTATCAAAGTTGTATATCGAGCAGAAATGAGAAACTTTTGATTGGTTTCCAGCTTCTCAAATGTGAGAATTTGCTGCTTGTCTTTGATTTGTGTCATTATTAACTGAGTACCTTTAGGTTTTTGGGCTGTTGGTCAGAAAAAGTGACATTTTATACACTAAACCACTGATCAGTTAATTGAAAGAATAATGGACAGGACAAATGATAATAGAAAAAAAAGAAATATAATTAATAGAGAATACTGAGCCGTTGTGTGGTACAGTCAGTGCAGACTCCCCTGGTGTTCCTGTTCATTAAGAGAACTTTTACAGTGAAGTTAAGGTTCTATGCAACTGATAGAAACTTGATTGTCCACAGTAACTATCTTCCTATTTATTGATTTCACCTCAGTAGCACTACCTCCTTCTTCGTGTCCCTGGTGTTTCCGAGAAATTCAAACCAACAAGAATCCTCCACCAACCTGGGTCAGGCTTAAATCCAGCAGGGTCGGGGATTTAGGTCGGATTTATGTGCATCTTTGAGCAGAAACATTGTTCCTGGGATTCCCCCAAAACTCAGTGGAGTAGCCCCCCCACTGGGTGGTGAGTGATAATCCCTGCTGGCTCCCACATTCAGACCTGGATGCTACAGAGGGCTTTGGATGCTAGATGCTCTTAGTCCTCTGGTTAAAGCAAGAATGTTGATCCCTGCAGAGAGGGAATGTGTTCTCGGGCATTCAACATCAAAGGTAGAACATTAGAAACATTTATCTGGAATAAATAATCTGCTTCCAGTTTCTCAAATCTTTTTTTTTGTTAATATTGTAAATTGAGAACACATTTGGTCCAAGCAATCAACAGGTGTCACCTTGGATTTTGGGTAATATGGTAAATGCAGTTTTGAAAAGAAGAACTTTCTAGACCTTCTAGACCTTTGTCACAAGTACTTCTGACACCGAAGGTCTAGAGAGATCGAAACGTTAGGATGATCAATACATTTTGATGCTGCTCAAGGGCAGTGTGTGGGATATTCCTCTTTTTAAGACTGAAGTGACACTTTCCAACCTAATACATTTGGATCTGCAAAATCTACAGTACAAATAAAGTACAGTGAGAAAAGGCTGAAAGTCTTTTTGGTTCAAAAGAAAGGATAACACACTTTCTTGACCTCTTCTTCCAGAGAAGAGAGGACTCACCAAAGGTTGTCCAATGAGTTTTTTGAAGAAATCTCATTTGATACTTTCCAGGATAATGAAAGTCCAGTTTATCTCCTTTCCAGTGAGGGCTGCTGAAGTGCATTTGCAGCCTCATATGACAGTAACTGTAAAGAATCCCTCATAGGATACAGATTTAAGTATTTCGAAAGCAGCGTTTAAGAACCTTGGGCCGAGATGAATTTTCAGCATCGAATACGGGCATCCAACGTTTTTTCCTTTGATGAAGCAACATGTGGTCACATCTCGGCTTCACTGATCTAAAAACTTACAAATGAAATCATCATCATCTTCTCTCAAGATGAATTTGTTGTTAAATTTTGCATTTCTCTATAAATATTCTAGAAAAATGGCACCTTTGTTGCACCGAGAGAGTCATTTAACTGCCTAAAATGTAGATACAAGAGATGATGGAACTAACTGACAGTGAAGTATCTTGATTGTTCTAATGTTGATGCCATTTGGTGTCAGGAAGGGAAGAAAGAAAATGCTTCTATTCTCCAGCTGAAAGTGTCAATGCGAGTCATAGTGTCTGAGCTTTACAAGGCAGGAGTGCGGTTTTATGAATTTTAAACAGCGGACATGTTGACTTGTGTGTTTCAGCTACAAACACCAGCATACGAGGTTAACCTTTCATGGTGGATGAATCTAATCTTGAATTGACATTTAGATTAAGGGAAAGCATATACAGTATACTGTATATGTAATTCTTCATCCTGAAGCATTATAACTCCCTGCACCTTCTTACCGACAGCTCATCCCGAGTTTGGTTGTCTTTCCGTCTTTGCCTTTTTTAACCCCCGCCGGTTCCCAGCCCCCTCGGGAGCGGACTACCACGCCCCCCTTTTGTCCTTCTGAATGCCCTGAACGCTGAGTCTTTTAGCAGGGAAGTTGGGCTGAGAAAGACACTGAGTTTTTTCCCCTCAGGTCTATTGTTGTCACGGCCCTGCAGAGGCCTGAGAGAGCCTATCTGCCTCTGGACGCTGATTTACATCACTGAATTGTTTGTCTCCAGGGAACTTATTTCAGAACAGTTATTCTGACGACTCCGCGTCTTCCCCAAATGTAGAAAATTCCCAGACTGGGAAAACAGTTTCTTTATGGATTTACCTTTGTGCACGTCACATTATATCATATTGTAGGATTCCCTGTACTAAGCGGCCTAGCTAAAACCTCAGACCAAAATAGCCTAAAACACAAATACATGGGATTGCCACATACATTTAGTCATATATTGAATTTAATGTCCTTTACTGAAGTAATAAAACAACACTTATGGATCTCCCAAGCAAAATAATTGAAACAATGAGCTCTTGACTTCAAGCATCGGAAGGATCTTGCAAGCAACTTTAAAATGTGACTCCAATGCAAAAACTGGCACAAAGACTGTATTCATGTGTCATATTGTTTGACATGATTCTATACAGTTTGGTCAGTTTGAGTTATTCACTGTACTTTTGTGCCGCTTTGTTTCATTCACTGCTAAAATACTGAATAGAAGGGACAGAATAAGCCTTTCTAAAAGAGAAAATGTTGTGCATGACGGTGCAGAGTTTTATGTCTTTCACATCAACGGAAGAAAAAAAATGACACAGCTGCAGCGCTTTGACACAGCATGAAACTTCTCCTGAAAGAGATAAAGGTAGAAAAGGAGCAATTTCATTCAACAAGTTGGACAGGCAACTGTGTGAGAAAGAAGAAAAATCAAAAGAAAGAGCAGCAGAATGGTTGTTGACATCCCAGAAGAAGAGTGTGTGCAGAAAGAGGAAACGATAGAGATAGAAAACAGGGGGGGGCAAAGAAAGGCAGGAGGCAGAGGGCAGCTTCCTGACACCACTCTGCTTTGTACCGCTGCAGCCCCGGCTGATGCAAATGCAGGTTATGCTAATGAGCTCTCCTCTGCGGCCGGTGGCAGTTAAAGGGCGCCATTGAAATCTCTCAGTCAAGATCTGGTGTTGAATTGGCCTCCCTTCATCTCAGCGGCTCAAATGGGCCATCAACGGGCTATCAGGGGGGACGGCGCTGAATAAAGGGGGCATTACAGCGGGTATGAAAGCACCCTCTTATTCTGAGTCCCCCCTTACGCCCACTGAGGTTACAGGGTGAGAGGGGTCTTCTGTAAGTAATAATGGTATCTCAATGCCAAGTGTTTTTTGGGGGGGGGGGGTTGGGGGTTTGATTTGTTGCTGGCTGCTGCTGTCATACACATCTTCTGTCTCTGAGTGCGCAGTTGTGAATGAGTGGTATGCAGTTTGCTGTATAACATGTGTGCACATGTGCGTGGACATTTAAAGGGATGGAAGTGATGGTGATTGGCTCGGGACGTCATGTGAGGTTTTTTATGCGGATATTTAGCCTCTTTTGGAGAGTTTTGGTGTGAAAAACATATTTAATGTATCAATCTACGTCAGTCTCAGTGTTTCCAGCAGCAGCAGCTGTTTCAGCAAACAGGATAAACCGAATGTACGCTACCTGCCCACTACCAAACAACAGTTATAGACCTTTTCCTCTGCATGGCACCTGCTCAGCTCGTCTTTTTTTGTTTTTCCATCAAGCAAAACTGAACAGTACCTGTTTTTTTTTTTGTTGTTGTTTTTTTGTTTTTTGGCATCACCTCCGCTGAGGTTTCAAGTGAGCTGAGGTAATACCAAAAGGTGACATGAAAACACTGCAGACTGCTGATTGGTCAGAGAGAATCGTCACTATTGCTTCATCGTTGTGCAAAACGGGACATTGTGAACAAACCCCCCATTTTTTTTTAAAAGTCCCATATCTTCCTCTTCTCCTTTGTTTTATTTGAAGTGTTGATCCTTAAGAAGATACAGTATATTTGTAGTTTTAAGAACCAAAAACCATCTCAGTGTAGTTTTACATCTCCTCTCTCAGGCTTCTGTCTGGAGCTCTAGTAACAACAGGTCGGTAAACCAATCAGAAGAGGGGAGGCTCTGAGCCCCCTTTTCTCATAGAACACAATCGTCAATAAAGAATTTCTTACAAGCCCTTTCATCACAGTGAAACAGCCTAAATAACATCATGTTCAGTGCTATAAACCTGCACTCAAACAGCAACCAGTCAGAGTCCAAAATCAATCACCACAGCTGTGAAAAAAATTACACCTACGTCAAACACTGTTGGATGATGGGATTACATAGCGTATGGCGTGCTAGATTGTCAATACTGTTGTAATAGTGTTGTGAGAGCAGCTGACTGCATTGGCAGGACTGAACTGCAGAGGGACATTAATAGAAATGTCCCGTGGAGCTGAAGCGTCCTGTCGATACACAGTGAAATGAGAGCAGAGCGATGCTGGTTGCTTTCAGATTAGGCTCTGATCCTCTCTTTGGCTGACTGTTTTCTGAGTGATTGAATAAAGATTTCATGTAAACACTCAAGGAAAACCAAATCCTGCAAGGTGGGTGGGGCTTTGGGCCTGGCTGAGAGCGGTGACATCACAAAGTTCCAGAAGTCCTGACGGCTGGTTTTAAGGCTCAGTTTCTGAATACAGGCTGTGTGCATTTCTCTGTGGACTGAGGCTTTGATACTTTCACAGTATTAATACAGAACGTAGACCTGATCTATAATCAAACAACACATGGACACCTACCTTTAGACTATATGGACCTTTAAATATCTTGTGTGGCAATTTCAGATGTGAATGTGAATGAATTTTTTCACGTTTTCACCAAATGGCCTCATCTTTATCCTAAATCCCCATCGTCCCCGTCTGCCTCCAGATGCCTGACCAGTTTGACCAGACGGTGGTTCTGAACCAGCTCAGATACTCCGGTATGTTGGAGACGGTCAAGATTCGGCGCACCGGCTTCCCCGTCCGTAGACCGTTCCAGGACTTCTGCTCCAGGTTTGTCTCAGCTCACATCTTATATTTTTTTTTCTCTGACAGATAATGACAGCTATGTCCATACTACTCTGTTGGGTTACCCCTTGCCACTCAACCTTAGCAGCACCGGAGCATAAACTTTCACTTCCCCCACCCTCTTCTTCAGGTACAAGGTGCTAATGCGGGGGGTGTTGACGTCGGATGATCCCAGGGGGCGCTGCGTCCAGCTGCTGCACCACTACGACAGTAGCAGTGCAGAGTGGCAGCTGGGAAAGACAAAGGTGAGCGACAGATGTTTTTATACCAATGTAAGAAGTTGTTTTGTCATCTTCATGTCTCTGTTGTTTTTGATGTTTGCTTCACAAACTTGGCCTTTGAGAACTAAACATTGAGGTCTTCAGGGGTCCTCTTGGTTCCTGACCCAGGGCCTCAGTCAGGCTGGGTCCTCATTATATTTAGTCTAATGGGGTTTGGCAAAGGTAAACAGATGTACATTAACACTAGAGTACGAATGGAGATGTGCAGAAAGGGGAGGGATTGTATAACTGAATGCCACAGGAAGAAAATAACCTCCCGTGGCGTGAGTCTTTCTTCGCCTAATTCAAAATATGTGTCAACAACAGAAAATCCCCTTTTCCTCAGAAACGACTTTTCCCACAGATTATTTGCATTTCCTGTCCATCAGCAGTGAAGTACATCCTCTCTGCTCAGGCCTCTGTAGTGTAATTGACTTTTTCCTGTCAAACCTTGAGCTCCTGAATGTCCCGCTGCTCCCTCTGCCTCTGGCTCGCACCGGCTGATCCGTATTCTCCTTGCTAACACAGAATATGATTGGATGCGGACTTACTTTGCCACCGGGGAATGCCAATCCATTTTGGCTGCTCCCCTCAAGCCTTAATTTGGCTTCATGCGTCTTACAAATTCAGCTCGATGAAACCATTCCAGAGCTGAGGTACCTGTGTGACTGCAGGCCGTGTGTGTGTGTGTGTGTGTGAGATCATGAATAATTGAGGTCCAGAGCACCTGAAGCGTGGAATTCGACAGTTATTGGATCCAGTCTTCATCCTCTCTGTGCTTCCACTACAATGGATCAGCAAGAATATACCTATTGCCAGCGTGTGTGTGTGTGTGTGTGTCTGTGTGTGTGTGTGTGTGTCTGTGTCTGTGTCTGTGTGTGTCTGTGTGTGTGTGTGTGTGTGTGTGTGTGTGTGTGTGTGTGAGAGATTTCTGTAGGGAAATGACAGATGGGCAACACAGATCCCCAATCACAGCATGACCGTGTGACGCTGCGGGAGGTGACAGCAGTGGAGGACATGTATGTGTGTGTGTGTGTGCGTGTGTGTGTGAACGGACAGAAGAAACCGAATGAAGAGTCAGCACCACAGCACTCAGGTGGAATAAGCCTCAGCTGACTGATAAAATATCACAGAGAAGGAGATGAATGAGCCTGTTTTCATTGCATTTGCACGTTTTGAAAAAAACTGAATAAAATAGCAGGTATTTGAGTCATCAAAGGCAAAGGAAAAAGAAAATTGTCTGTGTATTGACAAAAAGAACACGTGCAACAAAGCCAACCAAACAAAGTAAGACTCTATTGGGAGTTTCTTTTACAGCCACTGTTTGAAAGGGATGAAAGTGTCTGCACACTGACTCCAAACCAAACGTTAAGGCAGGTACACCAGGGATGACCAACGTGAACTCAAACATGACGTTGTCTTTGGTTGTGGCTCCAGAACAGCTGTCCTTCATCAAACGCACGGCCACAGGGCAGCAATGAAATGCCATTGTTTCCAATGGCCCTGACGTGTTGCCACAGACTCCTGTGATGGAAACACATACTGTAGTTACTGGTTTGCGTTTTCACTCGCAGAGTTTTCCTGAAACAGGCTTTAAAACGTCCAGCGTGGCTACCTGGGTGTGTGTGTGTGTGTGTGTGTGTCTCCTCACCTGAAAGCCCTCTGCAGAGCCTCTAACCCTGGCTGTGTCACCACCACTGAACCATAAAGCCGCTCCTGCTGCTGCGACTGCCTGTAAACCAGTAAATCAATTCTATCTCCCTCACTGGGACCCGCTCGCTTTGTCCCGCTGCCTCTCGCACTGAGATTTACATCGAGCCGGCCTCCAGCTCCTTTCAGTCGGCACATGTCCTGACTATTGTCTGGGACTTGTTTTTGAGGTTTTTTTTTTACAGCCTCAAACTTAATTTCCTGGAAGTGATGTGGCTCTGCTCGCATCTCCCATGGTTCTGTTCTCTCCACGGGCCTGACCTGTCACAGCGAGCGACGCTCCCTGAAGGCCCCAGCAGCCCGAATCAAAAGTGCACCGAGGCTTAGCGAGACTTTTGTTGCGCTAATTAGCATAGTAATGATTAAAAGGGATTAGTTGTTCAAATCGTTGGCATGCAAATGTGTGCACTCGCACACGAGGACGCACCTTTTGTGCACGTGTGATTCATGTTCGAAGTTGTTTGGTGAAGGGAGGGAGTGTGTTGTGTGTTTGTGTGTGTGTGTGTATGTGTGTGTGTCTCACTTTGTGCCCGTGTGACGTCTTTCATGAGTGTTTACTGGTCCCCTCAAGGCCAACCTGTGGTTTTGTAAGTACACTTCAATAAGTGTGTGTGTGCGTGTGTGTGTGCTTATATGTGTGAAGTGCAGTTGCAAAACTTGACAAAGTACATTCTCTCATCATGATGAGTTTGGATAGCAGCAACAAGCACAGATAAACTCTCAGCACTCCGCTCTAAATCTCTCTCAATCATTTTTTCTTTCTTGAAAAAATAAAAATGTTATTTCTTCACCTCCTCAACTCAGAGTCAGAGAGCTGAACTCATAATGCACAGCTTAACATTCTTTAAACCCACAGAACATGATTTTAAATTCCAGTGGGTTTGAACATTACACACATTACGCTACATTTTGGGGGGGTGTTTAAAAAAACAAAAAAAACAAAGCTTTTACAATAAGACTACTGTTATAAATGATTTATAAGTAGTTAATAGTAGTTAATTATTAGGTTATTAATTTGGTTGTTAACACTTTATAAATCATAAATAACCAATTATAAACAAGGTTGCAAACATTGATGCAGGCTCACTAACTGGCAAGATTGAGTTAATGCTTACTCTTACTATATTAATCTTACTAATGAGTTACTAACATTTATAACTGGCAAAAGGAACCTAATCGTAACTCATTAATAAATGTTAAAGGTTTTGACACACTGAGGCTCCTTTTGCTGGTTATAAATGTTAGTAACTCATTACTAAGATTTATGAGTTGTAGGCATCAACTCGATCTTGCCAAAAAGTGAGCACGCATCAATGTATGAAAACTGTGTTATAATATGTTTATCATTGTTTATTTCAGGTTTATAAAGTGTTTACAACCAAATTAATAACCTAATTATAATCCATTTATAAATCCTTTATAAGAGTGGTCATATTAAAAGTCATATTATAGTAGAGCATAAAAATGTCATAGTATAGTCAGGCATAAAACGTCACAGTATAGTAAGGCAAACAAATGCCAAAAAAAAGTCATATTCTAGTACAGCATAAAAATGGCAAAAAACGTCATCGTATACTATGGCATGAAATTTCAAAAAAACGTCATAGTATAGTAAGGCACAAAACATCACAATATAGTAAGGCAAACAAATGCCAAAAATAGTCATATTATAGTAGAGCATAAAAATGACAAAAAAAACGTCATATTATAGTCAGGCACAAGACGTCACAGTATAGTAAGGCATAAAAATGCCAAAAAAAAGTCATATTCTAGTAGAGCATAAAAATGGCAAAAAACGTCATAGTATAGTATGGCATAAAATTTCAATAAACGTCATAGTATAGTATGGCATAAAATTTCAAAAAACGTCATAGTATAGTAAGGCATAAAAATGCCAAAAAGCATCATAGGACAGTAAAGCCCCAAAACAGGGATTGAACCCATGACCTTGTCAGTGTTAGGCAGTAGTCCTGACCATTGTACCACAATACTTCTACATCACAAGCTCATGGTATAGCATGATATCAAGGATATTTTAGCATACTAATCCATGATATATCACAAAAGATTGTCCATTAGGCATAAAATGTCATGAAAAAATGATTGTATAGTAAGACATATAAATATCAAAAAACATCATAGTATAGGATGGTGCAAAAATGTCACAGTATATAAAAGCCTGAAACCAGGGTTTGAACCCTTGCCCTTCTCAGTGTGAGGGAATAGTCCTACCACCATGCTGCTGGATCACTAACTCATTGTATAGCAACATATATAAAATATCAGTATACTACTCCGTGACATATCATAAAAAATCATAGTATTGTGAGGCATAAAATATTATAGTATAGTAAGGCATAAAAATGGAAAAACAATTCATCGTATACTGTGGTGTGAAAATATCAAAAAGCATCATAAGAGAGTAAAGCCCCAAACTAGGGTTTGAACCCATAACCTTCTCATTGTGAAGCAACAATCCTAACCATTGTACCACGATGCTGCTGCATCACAGTTTTTTTTTAAGTATATTTTTTGGGCTTTTTTATGCCTTTAATGGACAGTAAAGTGGAGAGTGACAGGAAACGGGGAGGCAGAGAGAGGGGGAATGACATGCAGCGAAGGGCCGTCCGATGCTGGATTCTAACCGGGGCCGACTGCAGCGAGGACTGGAGCCTCTACACATGGGGCGCCTGCTTAGACCACTACGCTCACGACACCCTATGCTGCATCACAATTTAATGGTAGAGCAAGATATTAAGAATATCTTAGCATACTTATCCATGATATATCATAAAAGGTTATTGTCCATTAGGCATAGAATGTCATGAAAAGATCATTTTATAGTAAGGCATAAAAATGTCAAAAAAAGTCATATTCTAGTAGAGCATAAAAATGGCAAAAAACGTCATAGTATAGTATGGCATAAAATTTCAAAACATGTCACAGTATATTAAGTCATAAAAATGGCAAAAAACATCATAGTATAGTATGGCATAAAGCCTCACAGTATAGTAAGGCAAACAAATTCCAAAAAAAGTCATATTCTAGTAGAGCATAAAAATGGCAAAAAACGTCATAGTATTGTATGGCATAAAATTTCAAAAAAACATCACAGTATAATAAGGCATAAAAATGGCAAAAAACGTAGTATTATAGTCAGGCACAAAACGTCACTGTATAGTAAGGCATAAAAATGCCAAAAAAAGTCATATTCTAGTAGAGCATAAAAATGGCAAAAAACGTCATAGTATACTATGGCATAAAATTTCAAAAAACGTCATAGTATAATAAGGCATAAAAATGGCAAAAAACATCATAGTATTGGTCAGGCACAAAACGTCACTGTATAGTAAGGCATAAAAATGCCAAAAAAAGTCATATTCTAGTAGAGCATAAAAATGGCAAAAAACGTCATAGTATACTATGGCATAAAATTTCAAAAAACGTAATAGTATATTAAGTCATAAAAATGGCAAAAAACATCATAGTATAGTATGGCATAAAACGTCACAGTATAGTAAGGCATAAAAATGCCAAAAAAAAGTCATAGTATAGTATGGCATAAAAATGGCAAAAAACGTCATAGTATACTATGGCATAAAATTTCAAAAAACGTAATAGTATATTAAGTCATAAAAATGGCAAAAAACATCATAGTATAGTATGGCATAAAACGTCACAGTATAGTAAGGCATAAAAATGCCAAAAAAAAGTCATAGTATAGTAAGGCATAAAAATGCCAAAAAACTTCATTGTGTACTATTGCGTGAAAATGGCAAAAAAACGTCATAGTATAGTCAGGCACAAAACGTCACAGTATAGTAAGGCATAAAAATGCCAAAAAACTTCATTGTGTACTATTGCGTGAAAATGGCAAAAAAACGTCATAGTATAGTCAGGCACAAAACATCACAGTATAGTAAGGCAAACAAATGCCAAAAAAAAGTCATATTCTAGTAGAGCATAAAAATGGCAAAAAACGTCATAGTATACTATGGCATAAAATTTCAAAAAACGTTGTAGTATAATAAGGCATAAAAATGGCAAAAAACGTCATAGTATAGTATGGCACAAAACGTCACAGTATAGTAAGGCATAAAAATGCCAAAAAAAGTCATATTCTAGTAGAGCATAAAAATGGCAAAAAACGTCATAGTATAGTATGGCATAAAATTTCAAAACATGTCACAGTATATTAAGTCATAAAAATGGCAAAAAACATCATACTATAGTATGGCATTAAATTTCAAAAAACGTCATAGTATAGTATGGCATAAAAATGACAAAAAAACGTGGTATTATAGTCAGGCACAAAACGTCACAGTATAGTAAGGCATAAAAATGCCAAAAAAAGTCATATTCTAGTAGAGCATAAAAATGGCAAAAAACGTCATAGTATACTATGGCATAAAATTTCAAAAAACGTCATAGTATAATAAGGCATAAAAATGGCAAAAAACGTCATAGTATAGTCAGGCACAAAATGTCACAGTATAGTAAGGCAAACAAATGCCAAAAAAGTCATATTATAGTAGAGCATAAAAATGTCATAGTATTGTATGGCATAAAATTTCAAAAAAACATCACAGTATAATAAGGCATAAAAATGGCAAAAAACGTAGTATTATAGTCAGGCACAAAACGTCACTGTATAGTAAGGCATAAAAATGCCAAAAAAAGTCATATTCTAGTAGAGCATAAAAATGGCAAAAAACGTCATAGTATACTATGGCATAAAATTTCAAAAAACGTCATAGTATAATTAGGCATAAAAATGGCAAAAAACGTCATAGTATACTATGGCATAAAATTTCAAAAAACGTTGTAGTATAATAAGGCATAAAAATGGCAAAAACGTCATAGTATAGTATGGCATAAAAATTCAAAACATGTCACAGTATATTAAGTCATAAAAATGGCAAAAAACATCATAGTATAGTATGGCATAAAACGTCACAGTATAGTATGGCATAAAAATGACAAAAAAACGTGGTATTATAGTCAGGCACAAAACGTCACAGTATAGTAAGGCATAAAAATGCCAAAAAAAGTCATATTCTAGTAGAGCATAAAAATGGCAAAAAACGTCATAGTATAGTATGGCATAAAATTTCAAAAAATGTCATAGTATATTAAGTCATAAAAATGGCAAAAAACATCATAGTATACTATGGCACAAAACGTCACAGTATAGTAAGGCATAAAAATGCAAAAAAAGTCATATTCTAGTAGAGCATAAAAATGGCAAAAAACGTCATAGTATACTATGGCATAAAATTTCAAAAAACTTCATAGTATAATAAGGCATAAAAATGGCAAAAAACGTCATAGTATAGTCAGGCACAAAATGTCACAGTATAGTAAGGCAAACAAATGCCAAAAGACGTCATAATATTGTAAGGCACAAAACATCATAGTATACTAAGGCATAAAAATGACAAAAAAACGTCATAGTATAGCAAGGCATAAAAATGTCAAAAGACGTCATAATATTGTAAGGCACAAAACATCATAGTATACTAAGGCATAAAAATGACAAAAAAACGTCATAGTATAGTCAGGCACAAAACGTCACAGTATAGTAAGGCAAACAAATGCCAAAAAAAAGTCATATTATAGTAGAGCATAAAAATGGCAAAAAACGTCATAGTATAGTAAGGCATAAAAATGCCAAAAAAAGTCATATTCTAGTAGAGCATAAAAATGGCAAAAAACGTCATAGTATAGTATGGCATAAAATTTCAAAACATGTCACAGTATATTAAGTCATAAAAATGGCAAAAAACATCATACTATAGTATGGCATTAAATTTCAAAAAACGTCATAGTATAGTAAGGCATAAAAATGACAAAAAAACGTGGTATTATAGTCAGGCACAAAACGTCACAGTATAGTAAGGCATAAAAATGCCAAAAAAAGTCATATTCTAGTAGAGCATAAAAATGGCAAAAAACGTCATAGTATACTATGGCATAAAATTTCAAAAAACGTCATAGTATAATAAGGCATAAAAATGGCAAAAAACGTCATAGTATAGTCAGGCACAAAATGTCACAGTATAGTAAGGCAAACAAATGCCAAAAAAAGTCATATTATAGTAGAGCATAAAAATGTCATAGTATTGTATGGCATAAAATTTCAAAAAAACATCACAGTATAATAAGGCATAAAAATGGCAAAAAACGTCATATTATAGTCAGGCACAAAACGTCACTGTATAGTAAGGCATAAAAATGCCAAAAAAAGTCATATTCTAGTAGAGCATAAAAATGGCAAAAAACGTCATAGTATACTATGGCATAAAATTTCAAAAAACGTCATAGTATAATTAGGCATAAAAATGGCAAAAAACGTCATAGTATACTATGGCATAAAATTTCAAAAAACGTTGTAGTATAATAAGGCATAAAAATGGCAAAAACGTCATAGTATAGTATGGCATAAAAATTCAAAACATGTCACAGTATATTAAGTCATAAAAATGGCAAAAAACATCATAGTATAGTATGGCATAAAACGTCACAGTATAGTATGGCATAAAAATGACAAAAAAACGTGGTATTATAGTCAGGCACAAAACGTCACAGTATAGTAAGGCATAAAAATGCCAAAAAAAGTCATATTCTAGTAGAGCATAAAAATGGCAAAAAACGTCATAGTATAGTATGGCATAAAATTTCAAAAAATGTCATAGTATATTAAGTCATAAAAATGGCAAAAAACATCATAGTATACTATGGCACAAAACGTCACAGTATAGTAAGGCATAAAAATGCCAAAAAAAGTCATATTCTAGTAGAGCATAAAAATGGCAAAAAACGTCATAGTATACTATGGCATAAAATTTCAAAAAACGTCATAGTATAATAAGGCATAAAAATGGCAAAAAACGTCATAGTATAGTCAGGCACAAAATGTCACAGTATAGTAAGGCAAACAAATGCCAAAAGACGTCATAATATTGTAAGGCACAAAACATCATAGTATACTAAGGCATAAAAATGACAAAAAAACGTCATAGTATAGCAAGGCATAAAAATGTCAAAAGACGTCATAATATTGTAAGGCACAAAACATCATAGTATACTAAGGCATAAAAATGACAAAAAAACGTCATAGTATAGTCAGGCACAAAACGTCACAGTATAGTAAGGCATAAAAATGCCAAAAAAATACATATTATAGTAGAGCATAAAAATGCCAAAAAACGTCATAGTATAATAAGGCATAAAAATCCAAAAAACGTCATAGTATAGTAAGGCATAAAAATGGCAAAAAACATCATAGTATACTAAGGCATAAAAATACCAAAAAACATCAACATATAGTATGGCGAGAAGAGTGGCATTTAATTTAAAAAAAAGTCATAGTATAGTAAGGCATAAAAATGTCAAAAAATGTCATACTACAGTATGGCATAAAATCTCATAAAAACATCATAGTATATAAAGGCATAGAAGTTCATAAAAACTAAATAAATCATGTACTCATCCCGGCAGTAGCCCCTGTGGCACTCAAAATTTCCCTGGAATTTTCTAGTTATTATTATTATTATGGATGACTTTAGGACAGCAACCAGGTTTTTGGAATCTGTACTAATAGTGTGTCATTTTTTAAAGACACATTCTTCCTCTGTAAAAACTTTTTTTTTAAAAAACGTCCTGAGTTCTAGTTTGACCAGTAACTAATAGTGGCTAACATTAGCTCATTTTTAGTGGATATTGCTGCATAACTGACTTTACTGAGTGAGTTCCCTGATTTTATGACTCCTCTCCACTTGTGCTGCATTTCAGCATTCACCTCTATCCTGTAATTGAAATCACATGGTCCCACTAAAGCACGTTTTTCTTATAATAGCCTACTTCTGTATCTTTATTCAAAAAGTTACTTACATTTATAAAAAAGAGGACTGCTATTAGTAATAATGAATATTTACATGGTGGTTCTACTTACTATTGCTTGGAATGCTCTCACTCTCCCTTATTTATGTAAAAAGTATTTATACTTTTTACATAAATAAGGGAATAATCAAGCTGCTCATCTAATCAGTCACCTCATCAGTCCAGAGTCAGAGGTTTAATCTGTTGCTTTAAATGTTGGAAATGCAGCTGAATTCAGGGGGAGACACTGGTGCTTTTGTGTGTTTTGTCTTTGTGTATTTATTTGTGTGAGTGTGTGTGTGTGTAGGTGCACGTGCTCGGGCATGTACTGCATGTTTCCCTGTTAATTAACCTCCTCGTCAGAGATGTCCAAATCACCCCGACGAGTTTACAGTTCCCCCTGAAAATCTCATTAGTGCTTCACACTGAGGATTCACAATACATACACACACACACAAAAAAAACACACACATACACACACGGTACATTATTCAACAGTAGAAAGGCAATCTCCACTCCTGTACCGCCGTAGCATTGTGACATTTCCCCACCGTTTCTGTCGCCCCAGTCCACGTCCCATATCTAATTTTCCTCCCTCCCTAATCGGATTAACCCCCGGCGTCCCTCAGTGGACCCAGTTTCTCTATCAATGGGCGGCAGCTTGGCTGCTGTAGCGGGCAGCTGCACTAAGTGCCTGTAAGATGGGTCTTTTCACGGAGAGATGTCTCTGAAATCAGCGGCTGCAGTAATCTGCGGTGTTTAGCGGCGTGAACAAAAGGAGAGGAGGATCTGGATTTGATTTGTGTCGGCTGCTTTGTTCCCTTCACTTGTTCCTCTGTCTGTTAAATGGTGATGTTACAGAAAAAGGAGCCTGGGCCGTGTGTCTCTTTAATTCTGTTCACTTGTGAATCTTTTATTCATAATGTGTGTTTAATATAGCGGATGTAATGAATGCACTATGTTAAGCAGTGGCTGCAGGAGTTGAGTGTATTCTACTGTGTTCTTCTGTTTTCAGTAGAGTGCATCTATTTTTCATTTTAATTAACAATACTGTTACATCTCTGGTTCATTTTTTTTAAGTATATTTTTTGGGCTTTTTATGCCTTTATTGACAGTGCAGTAGAGAGAGACAGGAAATGGGGAGGCAGAGAGAGGGGGAATGACATGCAGCAAAGGGCCGTCCGATGCGGGATTCGAACCGGGGCCAACTGTAGCTTCTACATATGGGGCGCCTGCTCAACCCACTGCATTACTCGACGCCCCCTCTGGTTCATTTTTAAAAGTCAAAATTGATGAAACTACATTTGACGATATCAATGAGAATGAGAATACCAATACATTTCAAATGAGTTCAAAAGCCAAGCTAAAAATAATAATAAATATGTCTTTATCTGATAGGGACAATGCATGTTAATGAACATCAGTACAACATACACAATGTACACATGCTGGATTGTAGCAGAAATGCTGAGTTTGAGATATATCTTAAAGGTGTGCTACGCAGGACATCATCCCCTCACTGAATCAGAACCAGGCCAGGTGAAGCAGCTTTTTAGTTCCTATGCTCCTCACCTGTGGAACGAGCTTCCTGAACAGCTGAGAGCTGCTGAGACTGTCAGCACATTTAAATCAGGGCTTAAAACATCACTGTTGCACCGCCGCATTTTAAACCACACACACACACAACATCTGTTTAATCTTGTTTTAAAGGCTATTTTAATGTCATTTAAATGTTGTATTTTTACTGTATTTCCATGCCTCTGTAAAGCACTTTGCCTTTGTGTCTGAATGGTGCTGGTAGAAATAACCTTGCCTTAGGGCAGGTGGTGTAGGCCATCCCAATATTTACGTCCCTTCACTGACGGCAGAGTTTTGGTGCAGCTCACAGCTCCCTCTAGTGGCCGCCTGAGCGCCACAGTCAGCCCTCTGTTCAATGAATTCATGTATAAACCTCATAAATAAAACAAGCGTGTTTAAAATTCTCAAAACTTAATTGATTAAATTACATATATTATATAAATATGAGAAGTAATGGTTCAAACAAAGGCTTTAAACATTTCAGTGACCACTACTGTACAGTAACCTGATGCTTCACATGAGTCACTTTATACAGAAGCATTATAGCTGACTTTTTTTCCTTTATCTCTGAGCCATTACTCCTCTGTCCTGCAGCCTTCCTGTCTGATGAGATGCTTTTAAGACGCCACTGGAGAAACTCACAGTCTTAATTGCCGATTAATCAATTAGAGTTTGGGTCTTTTATCAAGATAAACTACCACACACTCTCTGGTTTCAGCTTGACAATATGGAGATTTGCAGCTTTTCTCTCTTTTTCTTTCATTGTGAGTTGTATTATATTTGGGTTCATGGTCAGACAAGCTCCTCAGGCTTTGACGAGCTGCACTTTACCTTTTCAACCTTTATCATGTCTTTTAGAAACTGTATTTGAGACTCGTGAAATGTTTGAAATTATTCACATATTTTATGCAAAACATTGTCGTGACATGTTGCTTAACTCATAAACATCCAAGTAAACTTTAAATCCGGCCTAAATCTAAATGAAAAGAAGGAACTGGATTGTATTTCGCCTCTTCTTTTTTCTACGCCTGCCCTTTTTTAGCCGTCAGTGAAATTTTATCTTTAACCCTGGATGGTTTATCAGACTATCGAGAGTGATAGAAAAAAAATAAAGACATGTCCTCCTTTATCTCCTGCCCTCTTCACCTCTCCTCCTCTCCTCCTTTCTCAGGTCTTTCTTCGGGAGTCTCTGGAGCATCGCCTGGAGAAGCAGAGGGAGGTGGAGGTGCTGAAAGCAGCCATGGTCATCCAGGCTCATGTGATGGGCTACATTGCCAGGTACGACTCAGTATTCAGACCTCAACTCGGCTCAACACCAAAACACCCACCTTTTCATTGACTGTGTTGTCTATTGATGCTGTCCTACACACAGGAAGCAGTACAGGAAGCTGCTGCAGTGCATTGTGGTCATTCAGAAGAACTATCGGGCTTTCTACTGGAGGAGGAAGTTCCTGCTCCTCCGCTGGGCGGCGCTCACCTTCCAGAAACGCCTGCGAGGCCAGCTGGCCCGCCGGGCCTACAGCCAGCTGCTGGAGGAGAGGAGGAGGAGGAGGGAGGAGGAGGAGGAGGAGGAGCGGCGGCGCAGGAGGGTGGAGGAAGAGACGGAGAGGTGGGCTAGTCACAAGTTAAAGTGGCGGATTTAAATTCTACCGATTGTTGCTCTGATTTCACGCTTTTTCCGGTTGGTGCTGTTGTGAATACTGACGGTGTTGTGTTGGAGGTCTGTTTAGCTGGGAAAACAAAACCCTCTGGCAGTGATGCAACTTAACTCATTACATTTCTGGGTTGTGTGGAATTAGCACAACATGTGGGACTGAACAGCGATAACCACCATGATTTATGAGGCAAAGACGCCACCTACAGAAACACTGTCCACTGACAGAAAACCTGAGCAGGGCTGGGCTGTCGGCACAGTACAGAGAGATCAGGGATGAGTCCAAATTCCACCCCCCCACCAACTCTTTATTTTTTCACTTCACATTTAAGACATCCATTCAACTGTTAAAGTACATTTTCTGTCAATTTCCTCCTCACATTTAGACCATCTGTCTAAATGCTGATTCAAAGCTGACCCATGAAAGACAGGACACAGTTGTGGTGGAGACACGTCTGAGTCTTTAAAGGCTCAGCGCCTCAGTGGTATTTACAGCTCTGAGAAAGGGTGCTGCACCACCCACGATGTCTGACTGAAAAGTGATCTCTGGGAAATGTAGCGAGTGCAGTGACCAGCAACAAAGATGGAGGCTAAACACACAGAGAAAGAGCAGAGAATATGTATAAAGACCCTAATTAGCATACTAATACCAGCATACTTGTTTTTATAAAAGCTTGTATAATATGGTGTTGTAAAGCATCCACTGCTGTTTTGGCAGATAATGTGTATTTTCTGTCTGACCTTTACACCTGCTCTCTAAAAGGCTTTAATGGGGTTTTAATGCTACGATGAGACGGGAAATGTAATCGCTGGTGTTTTGGTAAATCCTATCTCTTACTGTCTGTTTTCAAGCCACTGATGTTTGTCTGTCTGTGTCTGTGCAGAGAGAGGCGGAGGCTGGAGGCTGAGAGGCTCGCCAGAGAGGTATGATGATGAGTGGATTACTTCTACATTTTACTGATATTTCACTGATGACTTCTTTGCAGAGGAGCTCAGTCTCTATAAGCATATTTGGATAGATAATTGAATTTGTTTGTCTGATCATTTTTAGCTTTTGGTACCATGAGTACGATCAGTGTTGTGCATATGACAGGAAAGTGGGAACATCACACTCCAAAAACAGTTTCCATGAGGTGGTTTTCCAATTTTTGTCTTCTTTCCATCCCCAGGCAGAGGAGAGCAGAAGACTGGAGGAGCTGCACTGCGCCGAGGAGTTGGCCTCTCTGGTTTTGGCTGAGTCTCAGTCGGCGGTGGCGGTTGCAGCACCGCCAGACGTCCTGGAGGAGCTGGAGTCGGCAGAGGCTTTGGAGGAGGCGAATTGTCCTCATGAAGCATCTCAGGTGGAGGAGATCTTACGACTGGAGCGGGAGATCCAGGCACTGCAGAGGCAGAAGGAGCGTCAGGAGCTCTCTTTGACCGAAGCCTCCCTCAACCGCCTGCAGCACCTCCGAGACCAGGAGCTCAGGCGGCTGGAGGACGAAGCCTGCAAGGCGGCGCAGCAGTTCCTGGACTCGCTGAACTTTGACGAGATCGATGAGTGCGTGAGGAACATTGAGAGCTCCTTGGGAGTCGGCGAAGGGGAGGAAAAGGAGAAGGAGAGCGGACGGAGGAGAGGCAACGATGAAGAGGAGGTTGACGAAGGTTTCGGGGCAGACGATGAGGCCTTCAAAGACTCTCCAAACCCTAGTGAACACGGCCACTCAGACGGCCAGCGGACCAGCGGGATCCGAACAAGCGACGACTCGTCTGAAGAAGACCCATACGCCAACGACGGCGTGATCCCACCACTGCCGCCGACCACCCTGCTTCACCAGCCACTGCCTTTACCACCCGTGCCCCCGCCCTGCCACAGCGCCTCGTCCAGCGGGGACTCGGCCTACTGCCATCCCCAGGCTTCATCCGAGGCTCAGTCTGATGACCTGGTGGAGCTCATACCGCCAGACGAGGACTCGGACTACGACCAGGACGACTACGATGAGGGCGCCATCGTGTCCAGTGGCAGTGTGGCATTCTCCAACCCCCGCAGCGGACAGTGGTCTCCTGACTATCGCGGCTCTGTAGGCACCTACAACAGCTCAGGGGCGTATCGCTTCAGCTCAGAGGGGGCTCAGTCTTCAGTGAGTATCCCCAGTCACTTTCAGCCATCGTGGTTGCTGTTCTCAGTGAGACTGCAGAGAGGCTTATGGGATACGGTGGACAATTTGGATAAATGTTTGATGAGATTTTTTCACCATTACCAAGTAGCTTAAGGTTGAAACAAAGCATGTGTCATTTAAATTCTTGAGATCTTGAAAGACTAAGGCAGAATGCTTGACGCCTAAAAAGTAAGATCCAGTACAATTGTTGTTTTCCTCTTTAGTGTTTTTAACACTTCAAACCCATTGGAGTCAGTTGGAAAAAAGAAACCACAGCCAAAATAGCTCTTTGAATATTCCACTGCTAAAAAATGGATGCATTCAGCCATACTAACAGTGTACGTCTTGAATGTCTAACCTCAGTTACTTTTATTCCAGTTTGAGGACAGCGAGGACGACTTCGACAGGTTCGACACCGATGACGAACTGTCGTATCGGCGAGACTCTGTCTACAGCTGCGTCACACTCCCGTACTTCCACAGCTTCCTCTTCATCAAAGGTAACTCCTTCATCACAGTACTAACGCTTCTTTAAGAAAATCTGTGAAGGGTCTCAGTCATCCCGGTCATGGTCATCCAAGAAAAGCTAAATCGAGGGCAACTGGACTCAGTTGTAGATACTTTAAGACCTTTTCACCTCTCACTCAAGAGGCTTCTTTAAGAAACTTAATGGATGTCTGTAAAAGCAGTCATCTATAAGGTTAGTTTTTAAATGACCTCCAACCAGGAACCCTTACGGGGTAAGTGTCACAGTATTAGCCTGATTGATACTTTCTCCATTTCCTTCTTTGTTTTTACTTTCCCAGCACATCTTAAGAGATCTTTGACGATGGAAACGATAGTATTAGGAAGGTCGCCAGTGTGCAAATATTTCAAAAATATCCTCTTATGTGTGAAAATTCAGAACCTTTGTGAATACAGTGCCTACAGTGCCATTTCCATGAGTGAGGCTATACACTGTCCCTGTCTTGAGTCTGAGAGCTGCAGGCTATTTCACAATGGCACCTTTTGCCCTAAGAAGGCTCTTTAACAACACATATAAGTGGGACAGTATAGTTTTTCTCTAATAAAATGTATAGTCATACTTGTTTTCTTCCTCTATTTTCCATTGTCACATCGAGTGTTGCCTTCCAGGTGATTTAATGCATCAAACAGACTTTGAAATCTAATCTATCTACAGTCACAGCCCTCCTCCTTCAGAGATGTCGCAGTAGAGTGTGAAACACCTCTCACATTTTCCTTCTCCAGGCGGTCTGATGAACACGTGGAAGCGGCGCTGGTGCGTTCTGAAGGACGAGACCTTCTTGTGGTTCCGTGCCAAGCAGGAAGCTCTGAAGCAGGGCTGGCTGCACAAGAAGGGAGGCGGCTCGTCCACGCTGTCCCGCCGAAACTGGAAACGCCGCTGGTTCGTGCTGCGGCAGAGCAAGCTCATGTACTTCGAGAACGACAGCGAGGAGAAGATGAAGGGGGTGCTGGACATGCACACTGCCAAGTAAGGACTTAACAGACTACCTCAAAAAAGCTTTTATTATGATGTCATCGGTGATGGGGGTGGAGTCAGCTGTGCAACAGTCGTTATATTTCCAAACCAGAAGAGGGTTTCTTAACTCTATAAGCAGTTGTAACTCCTAAATACAGCATTTACATCACTTACTAATAAACTATTAATGGAATTCTCTTTATATAATATAGTATTTACTTACTACACCATGACACTTTTATGACTTACAATAATATGACAAACCAAGTAACATATTCAGAGTTCATTTGGTGTGAGTTTTCTTTTTTTGTGATGTGCAGAGAAATCATCGATAACACCGGTAAGGAGAATGGAATCGACATTGTGATGCAAGAAAGAACCTACCATCTGATCGCAGAGTCTGCTGAGGATGCCAGGTCAGTTGTGCGTGTGTGTGTGTGTGTGTGTGTGTGTGTGTGTCTGTTTCTCCACACACTTACCAAACACAAAAAACATGTCCTCAAACAGATATTAGAATTGAAATTAAAACCCCAGAGAACTAGAGCAAAGACAGTGTGGTCATCACGATGTCAGAGTAGAAACCCAAAGCAATGGCTTAAAGCAGTGAAATCACAATCGTGTCATAATATTATGATTATTATTAAATGAAATCATCGTTACTGCAGCGTTAATGCTGTACTCAATGTTCTGCTACTGGTTTCTGTCCTTTCTGGTCCTGTTATTTCCTTGTTTGGTATGAATGCACACACACTCACAAATTCTCAGTCACAGACAGTATAATGAGTAGGTATTGTCACTAGGGGGGTAGGTGTGCCGGTTGCCCCCGGCAACACATTGATTTCCTCTCAGAGGAACAGTCCACTTCCTCCATATATCTGCCCTGACAGGAAGATGGTCTGTGCGTGTGTGTGTGTGTGTGTGTGTGTGTGTGTGTGTGTGTGTGTGTGTGTGTGTGTGCGTGTGTGCGTGCGTGCGTGCGTGCGTGCGTGCGTGCGTGCGTGCGTGCGTGCGTGCGTGCGTGCGTGCGTGCGTGCGTGTGTGTTGGCAGCAGGTTTACAGTGCCAGCCTCTCTCTCAGTGTGAGCCAACATCAGCTCCATATGTCTGTGACAGAGTCAGTCAGAACACAGAACTACCTTCATTTCTCCCTCATATATACACACAGATCTCCATATACACACACACACACACACACACACACACACACACACACACAGAGTATATACACAGTTGAAAGGGATGAGTACCACATTCTCCAAAAAGTTCATATTTGGACTAGAATTTTTTCTCAAAAGCAAATGTCTAAATTTTCCTCTGGGTGTGTTAGTGTTATTTGTTTGGCATGTATCTGCTTCCAAACAAAAAGAAGTCAGGCTTAAAGTACAAAATAGTTTGTGTCAAAGTCCATAGGAGATAATTTGATATGTGATGATTGGTTGTTGTGATTGCTGTAATATCATGATGATGATAATGTGGATGTTGTCGTCATGGTTACAGCCAGTGGTTCAGTGTGCTGAGTCAGGTCCACGGCTCCACAGAGCAGGAGATCAGAGAGATGCACGATGAGCAGGCCAACCCCCAGAACGCCGTGGTGAGTACCGTGGGAAATCAAAGCGCTGAAGTGTCGTCGTACTGAATGCAGTGCTGGGTGTTTCTAGGCAGAAAAATCCTTTTTTTACATTTAATTCGGTGCTAAAAACTTACTTCAGGTTAGACTGTCAAACAGTGTCTTAACAGCAAGAAGATAAAGTTCAACTACGAGGTCATTCAGAAAGCACAGACCTCCGCCAAGTCCAGTGTCAAACAATGTACACCAGACTTCAGAGAAAAAAAAATCTAATTCATAGTAAATGATCCGGATCTGCATCAAAATTTAATGAGTTCGTCCCTGGCTCGTGACCCATCCCTCCACCAAGTTCGGTAAATCGGATCAGTACTTTTACGTGCCTCCATCTGCAGGTTTCTACCTGAGTCAGCGTGTCACTTTGTCTTTTCCTGTGAGTTTCAACTCTCAAAACCCCCAGAAACATAGTTACTGGTAACGCTTGTTCCATTTTAAGACTTTTTACAAATCACGAGGACGGCATGCATCAAACACATCTAGTATTACGCATCCGAAAACATCCTAAACATCTTCACGTGTTCATTATACAGGGTGGATATGGATAAACTCCCCCGACGTAAGAGCTGGTAGTCCTTTCTGTCCTGTTGTCGTCCTTTGTTTAAACTGACACGACACGAGTGGAAAATGCCACGTCCTTTTTTTTTTTTCACTGTTCTACCTGTGAGTGATCGTGTTGCTGTTTTAATCCTGTGTGTGTGCGTGCGTGCGTGCGTCTGTGTGTGCATCTGTGTGTGTGTGTGTGTGTGTGTGTGTGTGAGAGAGATAATTGGTTTCCACGTGGGGCAGAGGAAGGTCAAACTCATTATCCACACCCTGACGAACGCCTTCTCCTCCTCTCTCCCTCTGTCTCTCCAGGGAACGTTGGATGTGGGGATGATCGATTCGGTTTGTGCGTCAGATAATCCAGAGAGGTGAGAGGATCTGCATCGAACGTCACGTCTCTTCATTCTCTCAGTGCAGACCTGCACTGGTTCTCACACTCAGGTTCACACACTTGAACAAAGTGAAGTGTCAGTTAGAAGTTAACAGTCTTCATTGACCTGCTGGACGTCTCTACATATATTCACATTAGGTTTAACAACCCTACATATTTGCAACAGCTCATTTGTGTCTTCTTCTGTGGTGTCTCTGCTGCTGCAGTCACTTACCATTATGATTTTTAATTTCCATAAAGTTAGTGGTAAAAAGAACAGCAAAGTGCAGCTTGAAATCTCTTTAAATCGTAAAGTGGCCATTTTTTTAATTTTATTTTCAACTCAGCCACCGGCGCATGTTTAAAACTCAAGCAATGTCTCAATAATATAAATAATGAATAATTCCTGCTTCATTACTTCAGGTTGAAGCCTCAGTCTGAGGTCACACAGTTCAGAGTCTATTCTGGTCAAAGTTTCATCCCTCTTCACTCGACCTGATGACTGATGATTTTACAGTAGCACTACAGCGTTTGATCCATCCTTCACTGTCTTCCTCTCACCGCCACTAACCGCCTTCCTGAACCTCCGCAGGCCCAACTCCTTCGTCATGATCACGGCGAACCGCGTGCTGCACTGCAACGCCGACACGCCCGAGGAGATGCACCACTGGATCACTCTGCTGCAGCGCTCCAAGGGAGACACCCGCGTCGACGGCCAGGAGTTCATCATCCGAGGTGACAACGCAATCACTTCACGTCCCTCTTTACTCTCTGTGTCCTTTAAGGGCGGCTCAAGGGCTGGAGTCTCTCCCAGAATGCATTTAAGCAGAAAAATGCTGTAGAGCGACAACACCCACAGATATGAGCAATGTTAGAGGAACATTTTAAATTTTGTCGTGGATGCTGCTGATTCATTTTGACCATTTTTCCTTTTTAAAGTCGTATTAATTTGACTTTTTCGCTTTTTTAAAACTTAAAAAAAGCAGAAAAAGCTGAAAAACATCATTGCTGAATTTTCTGATGTAGTCTGATGAGGCAGCACAAATAATGTATTGCATGTGATTCCTTTATTTCCCTCAGGCTGGTTGCACAAAGAGATGAAGAACAGCACCAAAGCCTCGCTGAAACTGAAGAAGCGCTGGTTCCTCCTTACCCACAATTCCCTGGACTACTATAAGAGCTCAGAGCGTAACGCCCTGAAGCTGGGAACGCTGGTGCTGAACAGCCTCTGCTCGGTGGTTCAGCCGGACGAGAAGGTCTTCAAAGAGACGGGTAGGAAAAGGAAAAGGAGCGCTGGAGATTTGATCCGGTTAATCTGGTGAATGTGTTGAATCATTTTCTCTCTGCTCGCCGTCGTTTCCCGCAGGCTACTGGAACGTGATCGTGTACGGCCGCAAACACTCGTACCGCCTCTACTGCAAGCTGCTGAACGAGGCCACGCGTTGGGCCAACTCCATCCAGAACGTCATCGACACCAAAGCTCCCATCGACACGCCGACCCAGCAGCTCATCCAGGACATCAAGGTGAGAAATGTCTCTGGATAAAACTGATGGAGAAGCTGCAGAAGCTGCATCCATGTAGTTGTAGTTCCCCGCCACGAGCTAAAAGAGGACGACACCAGGCATCGATTAATTCATGTATTTTATAAGATGTGGATTTTTTTAATGCATGGAAGGATCATTTTGAAGGCAGTCTGATTCAGTTTCATTCAGAAAATAGTTCAAGTGATCACGACAGCTGCAAAGAAACCCCGACTGAAGTCCTGTAAACTCACTCGTGTCGTCAGTCCTTCCATATGAAAACCACGCCCCCCCCCCCCCCAGTAAACCCTCAGATAACCAGCAGGGCGTGATACTGACGTCACACTCCTCTGCTCTCTGCAGGAGAACTGTCTCAACTCTGAGGTGGTGGAGCAGATCTACAAGAGGAACCCCATCCTTCGCTACAGCCACCACCCGCTGCACTCGCCTCTGCTGCCGCTGCCCTACGGAGACATCCACGTCACCGGTGAGTCACACAGACACACACAGGCAGGCGTGAGGGTGGAGGGGCGGTCAACATAGAAGATACTGATCAGCAGATGACTATTTATGAGTTTTAAAAAAAATTTGGGTTTTTAAAAGCCTTAATTCATGTTGTTGGTTAACCTAGGTTTAACTTAGGCATCATAATAAGGGAGGACAGGATTTTAGCTGCACAGGCTGAAGCTTCAGGCCAAAACTCTTGATCACAATCCAGTGCTGAACACAGACCATGACTAACCTCTTCCTCTCTGCTCCGTTCAGCCCCGAGACACAGGAGCTACACGACGCTCCAGGACGAAGCCCTCAAGGTGTTCAGCTCTCTGCAGCACCTGGAGGGCGTGGCCGACCCGGTGCCCATCATCCAGGGCGTTCTGCAGACCGGCCAAGAGCTCAAACCGCTGCGGGACGAGCTCTACTGCCAGCTGATCAAGCAGACGACACGACCGCCGCAGCCGGGAAGCCCTGGGAACCTCTGCAGCTGGAAGATCCTGGCCTGCATGTCCTGCACCTTCGTCCCGACCAGGAGCATCCTCAGATACCTCAAGTTCCACTTGAAGAGGTACGAATAACCGCTTTTCTTTACATATTAATCCACAGATTTTTCAATTCTGCTTAATGTTGGTTGAATCTTTGACATTGACCCGTTACAAATCACCGTCTCCGCAGGACCCGAGAGCTCTTCCCCGGCTCAGAGATGGATCGTTACGCCGCCTTCGCCGTCGACTCCTTGAGAAAGACTCGAGCCAGGGAGAACGTCCCGTCGCAGGAGGAGATCCGCTCCATCGTGGCACGGCAGGACATGAGCACCACCGTTCACTGCCACGGAGGAGGCTCCTGCAAGATCACCATCAACTCGCACACAACAGCCGGAGAGGTAGGGTGACACCGGGGCTGCTGGGACGCAGCTGTGGAGGATAAGGTGCTTAGGACAGGGTGCGCTGTGGTTCAGCTGTTGTTTAAACTTTCTACGTGTCTGGAATGAACTGTCAAAATGCCCAAAAACACCAGGATATTGTTGCACCAATGAAAACATGACGTGAGAGTCTTTCAAAAATGTTTATCCAATTTGGACAGAAGTAATCATCTCGGTCATTTCTGGAGGTCTTGGTCTTGAGATAGTTACCCACAGGTCTTGAAAGTATAATTCATAGCTAATCGTGACCGTGTGTTTGTGTCAGGTGGTGGAGAAACTGATCCGCGGCCTGGCCATGGAGGACAGCAGGAACATGTTTGCTCTGTTTGAACACAACGACACCACGGCGAAAGCCATCGAGAGCCGCATGGTGGTCGCCGACGTGCTCGCCAAGTTTGAAAAGTAAGTGTCACGTCGCCTCTGAGTGTGTGTGAGTGTGTGTGAGTGTGAGTGTGAGTGTGTGTGTGTGTGTGTGTGTGAGTGGGTGTGAGTGTGTGTTTCGGCCGTTGCTGACTCGTGCTCTGGTCTCCAGGTTTTCAGCGAGCCCAGACGAACACAACACGGGCTGGAAGTTTTACTTCAAGCTCTACTGCTTCCTGGACACAGACAACGTTCCCAAAGACAGCGTGGAGTTCGCCTTCATGTTCGAACAGGTAAGACGATGTTTAAACGTTTACACAGTCACTGTCCTGCTGTGCACAGCTGACTGACAAATGATTCATCCAAGATAAACAGCTGATTTGCAATTAAAAACAGATAGAACATAAATATTTGGGTTTGACTTAATGATTATTTTCATTATTGATTAATCTGCTCTTTATTTTCTCAATCATTTGGCCCCAAAATGTCAGAAACTAACGAGTCACAAAAAAACCTATTTTGTCTGACTAAAAGACCCAATCCCAAAGATATTCGGTTTCTCTTGACAAAATACTTAAACAAACTTAAACAATGAAAACAGTGATGAGGCCCAGGTAGTGATCAGTCGTCTGGTCAGATTTGTGTTCTTGTTAACGTCTTAATAATTACTTATTTATATATATATATTTGGATTTTATTATTATTCAATGTATTTCCATTTTTTTCTATTTTCTATTATTTTTATTCCATCTTATTTTATTTTTTTATTTTAAAGGACAGATTCTATAACTTTATTATTGTTATATTTACATCTGATCACATTGTGACTATTTGCAGCTACAGTTCTTGTAGAGCAGCTTTGTGTTAAGACAAAATCAAACAATGATGCATTTAAGATGATTTTGTTGAAAGACATTTTAAATTCCTCAATACAAGGCACTGAAAGAATTACAGTTTTGGTATTGTACTAGAACATAGGTATAATATAATCACCAGTATTGAATTCGCAGCCCTAGTGGTGAGAAAACATTTTCTTCTGCCTAAAATCTCAGTTCATAATAAATCAGGTGTCTGGGAGTTGTTCGTCATGTCCTGTATTTTTAAAAGAAAGTTTTCTACATACAGTTTTGACAAAACTTTCTTACCTACTGACGCAATTGTTCTTGACGTGGTCATCATCTTGGGTTTTCTGTGTGTGCTGTCCACAGGCCCATGAAGCTGTCATTCGTGGTCAGTATCCGGCCCCGGAGGAGACTCTTCAGTTCCTGGCAGCCCTGAGACTTCAGTACCTGCTGGGTGATCACAGCTCCCAGGTCAGCGTCCCTGAAATGTCCCAGGTGTTCCCTATGGCACGATTACGGGCCCGGGTGCAAAACTCGGCCAAGACGTTCGCTCCGGGCACCGGCTCGGTGGCCGACCGCTCGGGGACGGCGGAGAGGAAACGCTCGAGCTTCCTGGAGGGAACGCTGAGGCGGAGTTTCAGGAGCGGCTCGCTGAGTCGGCAGAAGCTGGATGAGGAGAACAGCCTGGAGGCCTGGATGAGGGAGGAGGCGTCCGCGGTGAGGACCAGCGTGATGGACAAGTGGAAGAAACTGCAGGGGATGAACCAGGAACAGGCCATGGTCAAATACATGGCGCTGGTGAAGGAGTGGCAGGGATACGGGTCCACGCTGTTCAATGTGGAGGTCAGTAATAAGAATAACATCCAGTTTTTTTATTTGTGGACTCACTTGTTGGTCCTTAAATTCTGTCAAATTTGACTTAATTACTTTGTATTTCTTCTTTTTTTCTTTAATCCATTGAATTTTCAGACAAACGATTGACATTTCAAGCATTTCAATATAAACTTTATTTATGAGAATATTTATTTTACTCATGTAGTGTAAACTATTTTACATCCCTAAGACACAATGAATAGCATTTGGAATTCATTAGTTTTGAGAACTAAAAATTGATTAATCATTTAAATATAAAATACCAGAAAATACTAATAAATGATTGCTGTTATAATTTCTCACGGACCAAGGTGACATCTTCAGATGTTTTGTTTTGTCCGACCAACAGTCCAAAACCCAAAGATGCTCTGTTTATTTACACCTACGACAAAGAGAAGCATCAAACCATCACATCTCAGAGGCTAGAAACAGTCTGAATGACCAACTTATTATCAGAATAGTCGCAGATGAATTTTTTGTCAGTCAACTAATGTTATTACTGTTACTTATTAGTTTTAAACTTTCAGTAAATTACAGAAAATAATTCTAACATAACTGACAGTCATGGAGGCATCTGTCAATGAGATAAAGTTATTAAGTAGATGTGTATATAAATTCCTGAATGTATATACGTTATTGCAATAGAAATGCTGACCATAAACAGTATTTAAACTGGGGTGAAAAAGAATGACAATTTTACGGATTACAGCTTTAAAATCATATTTTTGGCAATTTGAGACTCTTTTCGTGTAGTTTTTGTGCAGCTTTGAGAAGTTTGGATCATTTTATTAAGTTTACAAATGGTGTTTTTGTAGTGTAGCAAAACAAACGGTATTTTTTGTTGTTTCAGTGTCGGGACGGATCGTTCCCCTATGAGCTGTGGTTGGGCGTGAGCCGGGAGGCCATATCAGTGTACAAACGAGGGGAGCCATGGCCCCTGGAGGTTTTCCCATATGAACAGATTCTCTCCTTCGGAGCCCCGCTGCCCAACGCCTACAAGATCGCCGTGGAGGGCCGAGAGCTGGTCTTCGAAACCCAAATGGTTCGTACAACAGAACAAATGCTCCTTCAGAACTGTTGGTTTCTTAATGTTGAAATAAATGATGTGATCACACAAATTTACTAAACCTTGGTGAACAAAGCCACAGTCTGAAATTTCACCGTCACTAAAAATCAAACAAACCACCAACATTTAATCTTGAAACCTCATGAATTGTGTAACTGCTCCTCTTCCTCACCTCTGTAGGTCATGGACATCGCAAAGCTGATGAAGGCCTACATCAGCATGATCGTCAAGAAGCGCTACAGCAACTGTCAGTCCGTCAGCAGCCACGGCAGCCAGTGTAGCGCCTGGTGAAGCGCCGCCCTTTAATTCGTGACCTATGGCCACATGCCGCAGGAGGGCCGAGCGTGGTCGAGCGTGGCCGCAGCTGTCTGTGCACGGACGCCCGTCCTCAGCGCTGTGCAAAGAGCAGCTCGTACATTTGACTCTGTGAATGCTGGAGACAAAAACCGCAATGCTCTTGATGTTAACTAGCTCCAATGATTTCTTTTTGACTGGTTTTGTTCCAAAACACTTCACATCCACACCGGACTTAAACTTTTAAGGTTTCAACAAAGTTGGAAGTTTGGTGGCCTTTGTTGCCAGTAAGCAAAATCCTGAAAACACTAATTATTAATCAATCATCACAAAGCAGACAAGTCAACACGCAGAACCTAAACTGGAATCAAATGTGTATTGATGATGGATTGTGAAAACAAACTACTAGAGTCATGGGACTCCCTGCAATTGAACAGATTAAACCTACAATGCCTGGTAGTTGTCAATGGGGGAAAACATTTAGATAAATTGTTCCCTTAAAGTGTCCCTTACCATTGGATTACTTATTAATAGTTCCCTCAAAATAACAGTTAATATCCTCACATTATTTAATCGTGCTGTCACATTGCTTGATTTGCAACTGATCTTACAGTGAAACAATCTGTTGTACCTTAAAAACTAACCGACTTTAAGTGATTTCTGAAGTTTAAGACTAAGATAAGGAGAAAACCTTAAATTCTCAAGTGAAGATTTTAGGGAAACCTTAAGGAGAAAACTAAAGGGTGTTTTGTGCAACCGGCCTCAGAAGCACATCCATTTATCTAAGTCCAAGATTAAAAGAACACTGGCGACAAGAACAAATAAAACAAAGGTCGTTCATCAACTGATTCAAGGGCACAAAAATATTCTACAAAAATAAAGTAAGTAATTAAAGGGTATAAATTATCCCTGAGGGAACAAAGCATATTGACAAAAACGACTCATCCAAACTTTTCCTCCTGGAACCCAAATACAAAAATACAACAAATTCTTTTACAAAAACTTTCCACTATTTCTCAAACCAAAGAAAATCAGATGAAGGCTCAACACAACCTTTGTTTCCTCATTTAGGAGTTTACTCCTAAAACGTGGTTGTGTTTTGTTTTGGAATAACTTCATTTCTTCCTGATGCTAACGTGCTACGGCACTACAAGGATGTTGTCGCAGGATCGGGGGTGTTTGTTGCTGAGGTTTTTGTGTGTGTGTGTGTGAGTGTGTGTGAGTGTGTGAGAGAGAGACAGACAGAGTGTTTTCAGAGAGGTGTGTCTACAGGCTGTCTGAATGTGAGAAAAAAAAAAAAAGCAGAGAAGTTGGCGAAAAGAAACTAAAGCCTTCATGCCTTTTCCTCTCTTCTTTGACAAACTCTGGGACTGGACCGTCTTTTCTCACGTTATCCAGGATGATCTGTTCACTGTAAATAATATGCAGCTGTGCTCGTCTCAAACATTTCAAGATTGTCTTGATTCGTTCGCTGATTAATACGAAGGTCACGCAAGTGCCTGTTTAACTGCAGCAGGACGACCTCCGATGAGATTCTCTCTCGTCGATGCCACTCCTGTTCCTGCGTAACCAGAATCTGAAAGGTGCTCCCACGTTCCCTTCAACTACCCATGTTTTTTGTAGCCTGCAAAATCCGTCCGCCTGCGCAAATCATTCAAGCTAGAGTGTGAAAGATACTGAAGGTATACAGCACATTTCAGCATCACCTAAAACACACATTTTGCAGAGAAGAAGAACCTACATCAGATCATGTACTTCCTAAACAAAATTTAATTTAGCATAAGAGAGGAGGCTCTGAATCTCTCTTCTGATTGGCTGGCTGTTTTCCTGAGTGATCCAATAAAAATATAGCAGATTTCAGGTAGTCAGAAACCAAATCCTGCAAGGTAGGAGGGTCCAGGTGGGCGGCGCTTGGGGCGTGGCTGAAAGCAATGGCTGTTTTGTTGTGACATCACAAAGTCCTGACGGCTGGTTTTAAGGCTCAGTTTCTGAATACAGGCTGTGAGCATTTCTCTGTGGACTGAGGCTTTGATACTTTCACTGTATTAATATAGAATCTAGACCTGCTTTATAATCACACAATACATGGACATCTACCTTTAGACTATATGGACCTTTAAATACAGAGGCCTGAGACTGATGTGAAAGTCTCCAGTAGAGGTACCGCATCATCAGATTCATGGAAATTTAAATACAGCTGTGATATTTTGGGCTGTTTTAATGTGATGTCACATTTGAACTAATTGTCATTGATGGTGTGCAGGTATTTTTCCTCTTTTCCAATGTTTATATTATCTCTCTGCACCTGCATAGCACTTACAAAAGCCACAAAATATGACAAAAAGCCATTTTCACTGAGGTCTTAATATCTCTTACAGTTATTCAAAGTTTTAAGGCATCACATGAATGCCATTTAAAGCAATGCAAACTGATATAATTTAGACATTAGTAGAAATAAATGGTGGATTCTGATGCAGTGACTCAGGTTTTAGTTTGAATGGCTTGTTCAGTTGGACTGTTTGCAGTGTGACATTCCTACTACTTTTCCATTCAGTGTAACATTTCACTGGAGCTCCGCGGGCGGCAGATCCATCCAAAGACGCGTGTGCAGGTTTCTTCTACAGTGCCTTGTTGTATATTGCTGTACACTTAATTTGTTTTCCATGTGTGGTTTCCTTTTTTTGGTATACTGTGCAATGTTATATATATATATATAGATATATATACATATATATATATATATCTATATATATATATATACATACTATATATTATATAATCATGTGGCTGTACATTTTATACTGTAAGTCTTTGCCTTCTATTGTTTTTTCCTGAATGACCACATGGTGATTTTCTCAAGACAGAAATCTTGTATTTTTCTCTACACAACCCTCCAACTGTCAGTGAATCTTACACACAATACTGGTATCTTGTTTTTTGTTTTTTTTTTTTATCTGTATTAGTTGTGTTATGTATTGAAAGGATGATTCTAACAATAAACAGTGACATATTTGGTCTGAGGGTGCATTCATTGACATTTTTCCTTT
Organism: Seriola aureovittata; assembly: GCF_021018895.1. NCBI lineage: Eukaryota > Metazoa > Chordata > Actinopteri > Carangiformes > Carangidae > Seriola > Seriola aureovittata. The sequence continues at coordinate 3,158,115 of NC_079375.1, forward strand.
ATTTTTCACTAGTTTAAATGACTGAATTAGTAGTAGTGCTTCTATGTTTTGAATAGTTTGATATCAGTTTGGTGCCAGAGAGCTGACAATTACCAGAAAGTCTTGACAATCAGATTCAATTTAGTTAAAAAAAAACCTGACTTACCCAGTAATGTCACTGATTTGTAGTTCCATCCATTTAGCCATTGTCGTTGTTGTGATGACAGCATTATCACCTGAGAAAAGAATGTGATGTCAATGATGACATCATAGTTTGTGACATCATTGTCTGACTTTCATCTGTGTTCATTTGTTCTTGTGAAGTGTTGTTTGAATTTTTCTCAGGAAACAGATCCAAAAAACTAAAGTCGACACTGAAATTCCTCCGTTTGCAGTTGATGTGATTAATTACTTTGCTGCATTATTAAGTTATATCGATGCTATTGATGATGTCACAGATCCATTGAAAATCTTTTCTCCATATTGCTGAGTGCTCGAGAAAGTGCATTATTGACTGTGAGATTTTTAGGATGAGTGGTTGTTGAGACCCTAACCTAATACCTAATTTTGGTCCGGCCTTCGCAGTCTACAACAGCTACTAAGGGCCACACCAACGTAGATCGCATCCTCTGAAGGATGTGGCCCCTGACTTGGAACACAGCTTAGGTGTAAGATTAAACATCAAAGGCATCAGGACCTTTAGATACTGATGATATCAAAGTCACAATGTACTTCCTCTGATGATGTCATCGACTCTCCCATGTGAATTGTGATCAGTGATGTCACAACCTTGTCGGACAGAGTTTGTAAATAGGACCCATAACATCAAAAGGGATTGTTTTTTGACAATGCCACGCAGACGCAGACAGGCCTCTCGCCCCATTCGCAGACGCAGGAGACCTCGCAGGTCCCCAGCTCGCAGACGCAGGAGGGTGGTCCGACGCAGACGCTAAGCAAGCTCAATAAACATGTTGTAGCATCGAAATGACAGCTTATGTCATGAATACATCCTCTCGACAACCCATTAACTCCTCTCTAACTCCTCTCCAACTCTTCTCCTCTCTGACTTCTCTCTCCTGATAGAAACCAGTGCAGTGGAAACACCCCAAAGCTTCAATAGAAACTAGTTTGACTATAGTACAGTGCTCATTCCTGTCAGCAGCTTGATGGAGCAGTGGACACCACAGACAAACACAAAGCAACATTCTGTGAGTCACTGAATGAATTTCATCTTCATTTTGTGATGTCACTGATGACATCAGTTTATAGACATCATCATGTTTCATTTTGTGATGTCACTGATGACATCACAGTTCATGTGATGGCTAGGGTAGGGTCAGGTTCTTAAGACCCACTCATACAAAGAACCTCACAATTGATATTGCACTTCCTTGGGTCCTCAGCATCACACTGGCCGAATTCAAAGATGAGCGGTTGTCAAGGAATCTCTCAATCTTGCTCCGTATTGCTGAGAGCTCGAAAAAGGGCATTATTGAGTGTGAGAATTTTTGGATGAGTGGTTGTTGAGACCCTAACCTAATACCCCAATCCCAACCCCCACATAAACTGTGATGTCATCAGTAAATCACAGAATATTGCTTTGTGAGCTTGTGAATGGAGTTCATTGCTCCCATTGGGTTACATTCACTGTCAAGCACATTTTGAATAGACACTACACTTCCAGTGTGTTGCTGAAGACCTGAGGAAGTGCAGTGTCAAATGACTTTTTTTGTACGAGTGGCACTCAAGACCCTGACCCTCCCCAAGTTGCAACATGAACTGTGATGTCCTTGGTGACATCACAAAATGAACAGATGAAAGTCATAAATCATGATGTCATTAACTTTGATGTCCTTGGTGACATCACAAAATGAAAGATAAGACATAAATGACGATGTCATACAAACTGTGATGTCTTTGGTGACTCACAGAATGTTGCTTTGTGAGTTTGTCATTGGGGTTCACTGCTCCCATCATCAGGAATGAGCACTGCACTACTGTGAGACTAGTTTCTATTTACGCTTCAGGGCTATGTGAATTTCCAAAGCACTGATCGCCATCAGAAGAGCAGAGCCGGAGAAGATGCATCAATGAGGCCCACCATCATCCCGATGCTGTGGCATGTTCATCGAGTTTATTGACCTTTTTGAGCGTCTGCGTTGGGCCACCCTCCTGCATTTGTGAGCTGCAGACCTGCGATAAGCCTTTCAGAAGTGCAGCCTTCTTTTCCTGGCCGACAAAGGCACCATTGGGTTGATCCTTCGTGGCCCAACCTATCCCAAGATTCATTGCGCACCAGTAATGAAACTAATATGGCAGCAAACAAAACTGACAGAGAGCTGAGGATTACATTATGCAACCAACGGCCTTAAAACCTCAAGTTTCTGTGAAAAAAGTTACTTGTTGTGAAGTTTGCTAGGTGACAATATCCCCCATAGACCAGACCATCTAATTTTGGTCCGGCCTTCGCAGTCTACAACAGCTACTAAGGGCCACACCATCGTAGATCGCATCCTCTGAAGGATGTGGCCCCTGACTTGGAACACAGCTTAGGTGTAAGATTAAACATCAAAGGCATCAGGACCTTTAGATACTGATGATATCAAAGTCACAATGTACTTCCTCTGATGATGTCATCGACTCTCCCATGTGAATTGTGATCAGTGATGTCACAACCTTGTCGGACAGAGTTTGTAAATAGGACCCATAACATCAAAAGGGATTGTTTTTTGACAATGCCACGCAGACGCAGACAGGCCTCTCGCCCCATTCGCAGACGCAGGAGACCTCGCAGGTCCCCAGCTCGCAGACGCAGGAGGGTGGTCCGACGCAGACGCTAAGCAAGCTCAATAAACATGTTGTAGCATCGAAATGACAGCTTATGTCATGAATACATCCTCTCTCCAACACATTAACTCCTCTCTAACTCCTCTCCAACTCTTCTCCTCTCTGACTTCTCTCTCCTGATAGAAACCAGTGCAGTGGAAACACCCCAAAGCTTCAATAGAAACTAGTTTGACTATAGTACAGTGCTCATTCCTGTCAGCAGCTTGATGGAGCAGTGGATACCACAGACAAACACAAAGCAACATTCTGTGAGTCACTGAATCAATTTCATCTTCATTTTGTGATGTCACTGATGACATCAGTTTATAGACATCAACATCATGTTTCATTTTGTGATGTCACTGATGAGATCAGTTTATAGACATCAACATCATGTTTCATTTTGTGATGTCACTGATGACATCAGTTTATAGACATTATCATGTTTCATTTTGTGATGTCACTGATGACATCAGTTTATAGACATCATCATGTTTCATTTTGCGATGTCACTGATGACATTACAGTTTGTGTAACATTATTATTTGTGATTGTGATGTCCTTGGTGACATCACAAAATGAACAGATGAAAGTCATAAATCATGATGTCATTAACTTTGATGTCTTTGGTGACATCACAAAATGAAAGATAAGACATAAATGACGATGTCATACAAACTGTGATGTTATTGGTGACTCACAGAATGTTGCTTTGTGAGTTTGTCAATGGGGTTCACTGCTCCCATCATCAGGAATGAGCACTGCACTACTGTGAGACTAGTTTCTATTATTTATTTATTTATTATATGCTGTGTTATGTTCATCGAGTTTATTGACCTTTTTGAGCGTCTGCGTTGGGCCACCCTCCTGCATTTGTGAGCTGCAGACCTGCAATAAGCCTTTCAGAAGTGCAGCCTTCTTTTCCTGGCCGACAAAGGCACCATTGGGTTGATCCTTCGTGGCCCAACCTATCCCAAGATTCATTGCGCACCAGTAATGAAACTAATATGGCAGCAAACAAAACTGACAGAGAGCTGAGGATTACATTATGCAACCAACGGCCTTAAAACCTCAAGTTTCTGTGAAAAAAGTTACTTGTTGTGAAGTTTGCTAGGTGACAATATCCCCCATAGACCAGACCATCTAATTTTGGTCCGGCCTTCGCAGTCTACAACAGCTACTAAGGGCCACACCATCGTAGATCGCATCCTCTGAGGGATGTGGCCCCTGACTTGGAACACAGCTTAGGTGTAAGATTAAACATCAAAGGCATCAAGACCAATAGATACTGATGATATCAAAGTCACAATGTACTTCCTCTGATGATGTCATCGACTCTCCCATCTGAATTGTGATCAGTGATGTCACAACCTTGTCGGACAGAGTTTGTAAATAGGACCCATAACATCAAAAGGGATTGTTTTTTGACAATGCCACGCAGACGCAGACAGGCCTCTCGCCCCATTCGCAGACGCAGGAGACCTCGCAGGTCCCCAGCTCGCAGACGCAGGAGGGTGGTCCGACGCAGACGCTAAGCAAGCTCATGTACTCTTTTACTCTTTTTTTTTACTCTTTTTTACTCTTTAGTGTGATTTTTTTTTCTTTTACTACTTAGTCTGATTTCTTCTCGTACTACACCAACACTTTAAGCAAGTGCAGCTATGGGTGTTTATACTTTTATAGTCGTGTTTTGCCTCTTGCTATTTTTGGAACTTTTTGATGCAACGTCGGGAGACTCACTCTACCACGGACCCATTGTTTACACTCAGGACCAGCTGTTGGCTATATCCCACACACCCCTTCACCATGCTGGGCGGCCGGAGATCCCTGCGGAGTTCCTGAGAAGGAGGAGAGGCTGTAGAGCTGGAGTGAAGCGCAGACAGCGGAAAAAATGGTATAAACCATGTTTACCGTCTGTCATCATGGGGAACGTAAGATCACTCCCAAACAAGATGGAAGAGCTTACTGCGCTAACCCGGCTTCAGAGAGAGTTTCGCGAGTGTAGCATCATGTGCTTCACAGAGACGTGGCCGAGTGAACTTTCTCCCGACTCACCAGTCACACTGGACGGATTTCAACTGATCCGGGCGGACAGGAAAACCACGGAGTGCGGTAAGAAGAAGGGAGGAGGGGTTGCTGTGTTCGTTAATGAGAGATGGTGCCACCCTGGACACATCAGTGTCAAGGAACAACTCTGCACTAGAGACTTGGAGCTGCTAGCGGTTAGCATGCGGCCGTACTATCTCCCGAGAGAGTTTTCACATATCATTGCGGTGACTTTGTCCTTCCCCCGTCGGCTGTCGCAGCTGTAGCCACAGACCAAATCCATAGTGTTGTCTCTCAACTCCTAAACCAGCACCCCCATTCCCTCCTCCTCATCTCTGGGGACTTCAACCACACGTCCCTGTCCTCTGCTCTTCCTACCTTCACCCAGTATGTGTATTGTCACACCAGGGACAATAAAACTTTGGACTTGTTGTATGCTAATATAACGAATGCATACACCTCATCCCCCCTCCCCCCGCTGGGACGCTCAGATCACAACCTTGTCCATCTGATCACAGACTACACCCCTCTGGTGAATAAACAACCACCTGAGAAGAGGTCTGTGAAGGTGTGGTCCGAGGAGACCAGTGCCAGACTCAGAGATTGCTTTGAAATAACAGACTGGGAAGCACTCTGCAGCCTCCACGATGGCGACATCGACACCATGACCCACTGCATCACAGACTATATTAACTTCTGTGTGGAGAACACTGTGCCCTCCTAGTCAGTACGCTGTTTCGCCAACAATAAACCCTGGGTGACCTCAGAGATTAATGCCCTGCTGAACGAGAAGAAGAGGGTCTTTAGATCGGGGGACAAGGAGGAGCTGCGCAGAGTCCAGAAGGAACTCAAACAGAAAATCAGGAAAGGGAAGGACTGTTACAGACAGAAACTGGAAGAGCGGCTAGTGCAGAATAACACCAGAGATGTCTGGAGTGGACTGCAGAATGAACTGAATTTGTTCTTCAACAGATTTGAGTCTGCCCCCTCCCCCCTTACCTGCCCTGCACCCTCTTCACACCTCCCTGGGCCAGCTCCCCCTCCTCTCCTCAACCTGTTACTTTCAACTCCCATTCACCTCCAGCCCTCCCCTCCCCACCAGTACAACTACCCCCTTTCACCCCCCACCACCCCCATATCCTCACCTCAGTCATTTTTTTTTCTTTGTCAGCTGGTGCAAGATCAACCAGCTTCAGCTTAATGCCAGCAAAACAAAGGAGATGATTGTGAACCCCAGGCGGAAGACATCCCACTTCACACCAGTGAACATCCAGGGACTGGATATCGAGGTGGTGGAGAACTACAAGTTCCTGGGGATTCACCTAAACAACAAACTGGACTGGTCCACCAACACCCACGCTCTCTACAAGAAGGGTCAGAGTCGCCTTCACCTGCTGAGGAGACTGAGGTCCTCCTGTGTGGGGCTCTCCTCAGGACCTTCTACGACTCTGTGGTGGCCTCAGCCATCTACTTCGTCGTGGTCTGCTGGAGAGGGGGCAGCACTGACAGGGATAGGCAGAGGCTCAACAAACTGATCCGGAAAGCGAGCTCTGTCCTGGGCTGCCCCCTAGACTCCATTGAGGAAGTAGGTGACAGGATGATGTTAGCTAAGCTGACATCCATCATGAACAATAACTCTCACCCCCTGGATGACACTGTAGGGTCTCTGAGTAGCTTCTTCAGCAGCAGACTTTTACATCCTCGCTGTAAGAAGGAGAGGTTCCGCAGGTCCTTCATTCCAGCAGCTGTCAGACTCCACAACTCCTGCTCTTCCTGACCATGTGCAAACGTACACTTTTTCATGTACATATCGTGTGTGTTGTGTATATTGTATTTATTAGTGTATATTTGGTATATTTTTGTTGTATATTTCCATAGATGTTTATTTTTCTGCTGTGGTAAATGAATTTCCCAGTTGTGGGATTAATAAAGTTAATCTAATCTAATCTAATCTAAACATGTTGTAGCATTCAAATGACAGTTTATGTCATGAATACATCCTCTTTCCAACACATTAACTCCTCTCTAACTCCTCTCCAACTCTTCTCCTCTCTGACTTCTCTCTCCTGATAGAAACCAGTGCAGTGGAAACACCCCAAAGCTTCAATAGAAACTAGTTTGACTATAGTACAGTGCTCATTCCTGTCAGCAGCTTGATGGAGCAGTGGATACCACAGACAAACACAAAGCAACATTCTGTGAGTCACTGAATCAATTTCATCTTCATTTTGTGATGTCACTGATGACATCAGTTTATAGACATTATCATGTTTCATTTTGTGATGTCACTGATGACATAAGTTTATAGACATTATCATGTTTCATTTTGTGATGTCACTGATGACATTACAGTTTGTATAACATCATTATTTGTGATTGTGATGTCCTTGGTGACATCACAAAATGAACAGATGAAAGTCATAAATCATGATGTCATTAACTTTGATGTCTTTGGTGACATCACAAAATGAAAGATAAGACATAAATGACGATGTCATACAAACTGTGATGTTATTGGTGACTCACAGAATGTTGCTTTGTGAGTTTGTCAATGGGGTTCACTGCTCCCATCATCAGGAATGAGCACTGCACTACTGTGAGACTAGTTTCTATTATTTATTTATTTATTATATGCTGTGGCATGTTCATCGAGTTTATTGACCTTTTTGAGCGTCTGCGTTGGGCCACCCTCCTGCATTTGTGAGCTGCAGACCTGCAATAAGCCTTTCAGAAGTGCAGCCTTCTTTTCCTGGCCGACAAAGGCACCATTGGGTTGATCCTTCGTGGCCCAACCTATCCCAAGATTCATTGCACACCAGTAATGAAACTAATATGGCAGCAAACAAAACTGACAGAGAGCTGAGGATTACATTATGCAACCAACGGCCTTAAAACCTCAAGTTTCTGTGAAAAAAGTTACTTGTTGTGAAGTTTTCTTAGGTGACAATATCCCCCATAGACCAGACCATCTAATTTTGGTCCGGCCTTCGCAGTCTACAACAGCTACTAAGGGCCACACCAACGTAGATCGCATCCTCTGAAGGATGTGGCCCCTGACTTGGAACACAGCTTAGGTGTAATATTAAACATCAAAGGCATCAGGACCTTTAGATACTGATGATATCAAAGTCACAATGTACTTCCTCTGATGATGTCATCGATTCTCCCATGTGAATTGTGATCAGTGATGTCACAACTTTGTCGGACAGAGTTTGTAAATAGGACCCATAACATCAAAAGGGATTGTTTTTTGACAATGCCACGCAGACGCAGACAGGCCTCTCGCCCCATTCGCAGACGCAGGAGACCTCGCAGGTCCCCAGCTCGCAGACGCAGGAGGGTGGTCCGACGCAGACGCTAAGCAAGCTCAATAAACATGTTGTAGCATCGAAATGACAGCTTATGTCATGAATACATCCTCTCGACAACCCATTCACTCCTCTCTAACTCCTCTCCAACTCTTCTACTCTCTGACTTCTCTCTCCTGATAGAAACCAGTGCAGTGGAAACACCCCAAAGCTTCAATAGAAACTAGTTTGACTATAGTACAGTGCTCATTCCTGTCAGCAGCTTGATGGAGCAGTGGATTCCACAGACAAACACAAAGCAACATTCTGTGAGTCACTGAATCAATTTCATCGTAATTTTATGATGTCATTGATGATGTCACAGTTTATAGACATCATCATTTTGATGATTTGATGATTTTATATTTTTGATGTAACATTACAATTTGTATAACATCATTTTTTGTGACTCCTTTCATCTTGTGATTTCACTGATGACACAGGAGACCTCGCAGGTCCCCAGCTCGCAGACGCAGGAGGGTGGTCCAACGCAGACCACCCTCCTGCATAGGCAAGCTCAATAAACATGTTGTAGCATCAAAATGACAGTTTGCTTGATTAATATATCTTCTCCAACTCTGGAGTGAAACAACATTTTAACTTAAACAGTAGCCACAAAATCGATTAACTGCATATTGCATAAAATTGGACTTACCAACATCAGATCTTCTTCCTCTTTCCTCTCTTCAGTCTCAATGTAAAGAGACTACTGCCATCACCCTAGACAAACCCAGGTAGTGACGTTCAGCTTTCAGAAAGGTGCCACTTGCCGCCATCACACAGCAGGTAGCTTCCTGGCAGCACAGCCTTAAAGCCAAATGCACTTAAAGGTTCTGTAAAAGAGATTTTAATAATAATAATAATATAATATAAAATAATAATATACAGTAATATAGCAGCACACAAAGCAACTGGTCCAAATCCCTATTGGCTGGTGGACTGTCAAAACATCAAAACATTTTTTAAAGTTTTTACCTGCTCAGTGTCTTTATCAGCTCCATCAGTGTCATTCATGCGATCTGTCCCAACGGATAAGTCCAAGGCTGAATCTCCCTCCCAGTGCGACCGTGAATACTGGTCTGCTTTACCGAGATGGAGAGCCCTATGAGCCGCTAAAGGGTCCAGCTTGACTCAGAACTGGCTTTTCCTCTCCTCAATGCAAAAGTAACTTGATGACTATAGACATTAGTGACCGGCTACAGTAGCCATGATAACGTTAGGTAGCTTGCTGTTACCCATATAATGAATTTGTTTGGCAAATGTTCCCATTACTAGCTGGCTAAGAGTCAGCATTGCCATGGAGCATATCATGGCAATGCTAACGTGGGCTAATGGTTGTGGTTAATTTGTTTTTTTTTGTTGTCTCATGTGTTCATGGTAATTCTATTCAGTTGTGCTTCTTTTTGTGTCTTAAATGGTCATCTTCATTGTGCTCCATAACACCCAACTGACTGAGAATTTGAATGGAAGTGAGGGGAGGTTGCGGCCGAACGGAGGCTGGAGGTGTGGCCAACGAAGCATTTGCCTTGGTCTGAGATGCTGGTGATCTAGTCTGACATCTAGTAGTAGTCATGATCATTTACAGAACCTTTTAAAGTCAAACTGACATCAGGCAAATAACCCACACTAGTCTCTGCATATATAAATATTCTTTATACATTACATCCATGTTACATTCAAAAGAAATAGAAATACAGCCAACAGCAAAAGTCACATTCAAGTTATTTTTGTGCTGCACATTGCAACGTCGTCACCAGCCTCCTAAGGCACCAAAAAAATCAAACGACCCCAAATGACCTAAGTTGAGAACAGAGCCCGAAACCCAACCACCACCCCGAAGCCCGTCCACAACCCAAACACCACAGGGCTCCTGGAAGCTCAACAGAACGGCATACAGACAGATCAAAAACACTATTTTCAACAGTTGTATTCATACCGGCACAAATCATCTGAGGATCATTCCTTCTTGGCAGCCAGCAAACCCTTTGAACAGATGTTGATATGACAGCATATACAGCCACTAAGATACAAAGTTTAACTGACATTCAAAAATGTCCTATACTTGCTGCCTGCATCTTTGTGTGGAAAATCTCTAAAGCTTTCTGACATCATTTTTTTTTGTGCTCATTTGCAATCAGTCTAAACTGCTGAATCATGTATCCTCATTCCTCAGTTGCTTCCTGGGAGATACGTGTTCTGTGAAAGTAAAATAGCATGAAGTATGAAGGTTTATCATTTATTCATTTTATGTGTTTTGTGCCACAGTTCCTTTAAACGCTAAGAATCCTTTGTACAAAACAAAGCAGAATTGACCCAACAGAAACACAGCGATAAAGGCATAACACTCTCTCTCTCTCTATATGTGGTTCAGCAGTTTTGAAAAATATCCAGTTTGAAACTCCAAGATATAGGGAGCATAAATGAAACAGCACCTTCCTGGTTCTGTTCAAGCAAGGAAACCATCATTCAGAATCTCATTCGTAGCTACACTAATAACTAAATCCAGCCTTGGGACAGAGACAGTATGCTGGGTCTCTTTGTTGTGGTTTACTGTAACCAATCAGCATACACCCATGTCATTTTCCCTGTGCACAAAAACTGTGGTAGCAGCTGCTAGGAACAGTTTACAGTAACTTGTTTGTATAAACCAAAGAAATTTAAGAGTTATCTCTATAAGTCTACTGACGATAACCTGCTGAATGTAACTTGTAATATTTTTGTTGTATTATTTTATAATCTTGTATCCTGCCTACAAAGCTCTGATTGGTCGATTGTTTTTCCAAATGACTGAGTGTCTATGTGTGACATTTCAGAAATTAGCAGAAGCTCCAATTGTTTCACTTATTTTCCCTCCATTTCACTCAGGGCAGACTCCTGCAGCTTTGGGACAAGCTCAGATTGTCACTCTAAGTAGAAATTTTTTAAAGGTCCATATATTATAAAGGTAGATGTCCATGTGTTGTTTGATCATAAAGCAGGTCTAGGTTCTATATTAATACTGTGAAAGTATCAAAGCGCTCAGTCCACAGAGAAATGCACACAGCCTGTATTCAGAAACTGAGCCTTAAAACCAGCCGTCAGGACTTCTGGAACTTTGTGATGTCACAACAAAGCAGTCACCACTCTCAGCCAAGCCCCAAGTCCTACCCCCCTGGGCCCACCATCCAAACTTGCAGTATTTAGTTTCTCTGAGTGTTTACCTGAAATCTGCTATATTTTTATTATATCACTCAGAAAACAGTCAGCCAATCAGAAAAGAGGCTCAGAGCTTCAGAGAGAAGCCTGAGAGAGGAGATGTAAAACTACATTGAGATGGTTTTTGGTTCTTAAAACCAAAATATATCTTATGGATCAACACTTCAAGAAAAACACAGGAGAAGAGGAAAATATCGAGCTTTAAACTAACATGGAAAAGTTTTCAATTGAATTTACAATGCTTGGAGCTTATCTTTATGCTGTCTCAACACACCTCTAAAGTCTTGGTTAGACAGATAAAAGTTTTTTGCACCACTGGTGGCAAGTGTCCAAGAATAGAAGTTTTCTCCCTTTTACAGTTACCCAGGAAGTGTGTGCTGATGTGTGATGAGCATTACATCTTCATTTGGATGCGACATTTAGTCTTGCTGCTTCAGTGCTTCTAATTATTTGGTAACAAATACAAGGAAAATAGAAACTAAGTTCTGAGGCAGGTATCTGATAGTGTTGAATTTATGCATAGGCTGTTCATTTCAAGAAAAATCTCTTCGTAACTGATCCATTTCAAGGAAGGAAACCTAGGTAAAGTTTCATTCATTATTAATGAATTATTGGAGATTTGAAGTGTGCAGTTACATATCAGTTCCTTTCAATGAAACTGCAGGAAATTGTGGCACTGTGGCAAAGTGTTATATCCAAAGATATTTTAAAGATATTTTGTCTCAGTACACATCAGCCTTAATGCTGCATTCATGTCATGTGGTAACTTCTGTAACCGCCGGCTCGTTCATGTCGACATTCCAGTCATGATTTCCCACAAATTCTACCTGTCGCAAAATAATGCAGAAGTGCCTAAAAAAGCAAACAAGCGCAGATGCCGAAAGTTCATTTTTCAAGGTTGTTAAAATCAAATTTAAGGGATGTAGTGCTATATTGGCCATGCACAGTATTTATTAACTATCACACAGCCAACTCTGCGATCCCAAACCGTCATGAAATGTGATTATCAGATTTACAATTCTTGTAAATCTGACATATCAGTTACTTTCAATGAAACTGCAGGAAATTATGGCACTGTGGCAAAGTGTTACCAGAATTTACAATTCTTGTAAATCTGACCATGTTTCCCATCACTACCTTCCATCCCACATGACATGAATGCTGCACAATATTCTGGAAAAAGAAGGAGTGTGGTTGATGTCTGTCTGTTCAGCAATCAAACATAAGGGCAACAACACCACATGTGAGTTAATTAAACTGTTGAGAATGTTTTGAGGACCTGCCTCAGAGCAGAAATCATGTAGAAAAAGGAAAATCTGCAAAAAAAAAAAAAGAAAAAGAAAAGAAACAACAGATTGTGTGTAATCCCAGCAAAACTCAGGTTGTTACCACCAAGCACAAACCATCAGATGTCTTATTCCTGCATAAATACCGCCTGGTGTTAGACCGATGTTACACGAATAACAACCTCTCCTGACTCACTGTCCTGACTGAGGTTGTTTCGGGCCACTAGCCTGGGACAGAAGGGGGCCAAACAGAGGCAAGTCCATGGCTGCGGTCCCAGGTGGGTGGACTGTAAGGGGCCACTGGGCCCAAAGGTGACCAGGGGCAACCAAAGCGTCCTGGGGGCCAACGAGGAGTGACCGGTGCTCGTCTCCTCCATGTCCTTGGCCTTGTCATAGCTCTGAACGTCCCAGTGGAGGTTTACGGCCCGCCACCGCATGAAGACATTGTACACTGCTGCCCCCTCATGGACAATCAAGCCTGTTACAACGACAAAAATGGAGTGAATGAGTGAGTGAGTGAGTGAGTGAGTGAGTGAGTGAGTGAGTGAGTGAGTGAGTGAGTGAGTTGAGCTTGTGATGAAAAGACACCATTGGCTAGCTAAGTGTTGGACTTCCCATTGGTGGTTGCTCTTTCAAGATGATTTAGATTAACTTTATTAATCCCACAACTGGGAAATTCACTCACCACAGCAGAAAATAAACATCTATGGAATAAACATCCATGGAAATATACATAAAAAATACACCAAATATACACCAATATACACCCAATATTTGGCGCGAACATTATCTATATGTCATCAGGAGACATTTACTGCAGATCCACATCAGTTTTCATTTTCAGATCACTCTAGCAACTTTTTTTTTCAAAAAAGCACCTAGCAACAGATTTAGCAACTTTTTGGACAAACCTTAGTTACTTTTCATCAGTCACTAGTTCTGCCCTCTCTCTGTGTTTACTCAACTCAACTACATCCTCAATTTTACACATTGACCATACTTGGTCCAGCTGTTTTGGTTACCTTGTTTATCTATTTATGCAGAGCCCTTGCCCAGACTCTAAACTGACTTTGCAGGCTCAACTCGCCTCCTGATTCGCAGGTTAAGGTGAGACCCCAACAACAGCTGGTCCCCTGGTCATAGTGTATTAAGAGCAAAACAACCCTTTTAAACCTTTCAAGATTTGTGAAACCTTTGTTGAAACCCGGTTTCTAGTGTTTGGTAAGTTGCCTGTGAAATTATTTTTTCTGGTTTAACAATCAGCACAGTCAAATCTGAACACACACACACAAGATTCAGTGCGACTTTCTTTTTCTGAGGATGTCATTATCTTTATCAAATCTGCTGAGAAACTACAGAAAAAAAAGAGAAAAACATCTCATAAAACTCCAGAAACTGCCTGAGGAATGTCGTGTTTTTAAGTTTTCTTCAGCATCAAAGTAATCCAGTGATAGTTGCCTGTACATGCATAGGTACACTGCAAACAGGACCTGCTAATAGTTAATTCGGCATACTCTGTACATATAGTTTAATGTCGCTATTTTGCCAAAATGTGACTAAAGGCTAAAAAAACAGGGCACAAGTGGTAGCTCACAGCATAACTCACTCATAAATAAATCCTTCATGTACATATAATTGACCTCAGAGGACAGATGTGTGGTGTATTTTGCTTTCTGCTGGTGACAGCTGCATCGATCATTCCCTCATTCCTCACCTACGCAGACCAGGTCCATGAAGCCATACATGCCGTAGCAGATCTGAAAGAGGATGTCGCGGCGCTGCCAGACGGCCTGCGGGCTGAGAGCCGACCACAGCAGCCAGGAGATGCTGGCCACCAAAAACAATGAGCCCAGGAACACAGCAATGATCTGCACCTTCTCCACCAGGGTGATGGTGATGGACTGCCACTGCAGACAGAGAGGAGAGACAATACATGAAATGGTCTGAACTGAAGACAATATATACAGTATGTGTATATGTGTGTGTATACAGTGGAGGAAATGATTATTTGATCCCCTGCTGATTTTGTAAGTTTACCCCCTTACAAAGACATGAACAGTCCATAATTTTATGGTAGGTTTATTGTAACAGAGAGAGACAGAATATCAACAAAAAAATCCAGAAAAAAACATTAAATAAAGGTTATAAATTAATTTGTATTTGATTGAGTGAAATAAGTATTTGATCCCCTACCAACCAGCAAGTATTCTGACCCCGACAGACCGGTTATATGCCCATGAGGCAGTCAAATTAGTCCTGTCCCTTTAGGAAAGTATTCCTAATCTCAACTCGTTATGTGTATAAAAGACACCTGTCACAGAATCAATCTCTTCCATTCAAACCTCTCCACCACCATGGTTAAGACCAAAGAGCTGTCAAAGGACGTCAGGGACCTGTAGACCTGCACAAGGCTGGAATGGGCTACAAGAGCATCAGCAAGAATCTTGATGAGAAAGAGACCACTGTTGGCGCGATAATTCAAAAATGGAAGAAATACAAGATAACAGTCAATCACCCTCGCTCTGGAAATCCATGCAAGATCTCACCTCATGGGGTAAGGATGATTCTGAGAAAGGTGAGGGATCAGCCAGAATTACACAGGAGGAGCTTGTTCCCTTGTTCATCTCAAGGGAACTGGAACCACAGTCACCAAGAAAACCATTGGTAGCACACTTTGGTGGATGGATTGAGATCCTGCATTGCCCTCAAGGTCCCCCTGCTCAAGAAGGCACATATACAGGCCTGTCTGAAGTTTGCCAATGAACAACTGAATGATTCAGAGAAGGCTTGTGAGAATGTAATGTGGTCAGATGAGACCAAAATTGAACTATTTGGCATCAACTCGACTCGCCATGTTTGGAGGCAGAAAAATGCTGGATATGACCACAAGAACACCATCCCCACTGTCAAACATGGAGGTGGAAACATTCTGCTTTTGGGCTGTTTCTCTGCTAAGGGTACAGGAAGACTTCACCGCATTGAAGGGCCGGTGAACGGGGCCGTGTACTGTGGAATCTTGGATGAGAACCTCCTGGCCTCAGCCAGAACACTGAAGATGGGTCGTGGATGGGTCTTCCAGCATGACAATGACCCAAAACATACGGCCAAAGCAACAAAGGAGTGACTCAAGAAGAAGCACATTAAGATCCTGGAGTGGCCTAGCCAGTCTCCGGACCTTAATCCCATAGAAAATCTGTGGAGGGAGCTGAAACTTGGAGTTGCTAAGCGACAGCCTCGAAACCTTCAGGATTTGGAGAGAATCTGTAAAGAGGAGTGGACCAAAATCCGTCCTGAGATGTGCGCAAACCTGGTGACCAACTACACGAAACGTCTGACCTCTGTGCTTGCCAACAAGGGTTTCTCCACCAAGTACTAAGTCACGTTTTGCTTGAGGATCAAATACTTATTTCATTCAATCAAATACAAATTAATTTATAACCTTTATTTAATGTTTTTTTTCTGGATTTTTCGTTGATATTCTGTCTCTCTCTGTTAAAATAAACCTACCATAAAAAATATGGACTGTTCATGTCTTTGTAAGGGGGTAAACTTACAAAATCAGCAGGGGATCAAATAATAATTTCCTTCACTGTATATATACACATATATACAAAAACACACATACATACATATATATATAGGTCCATTATTCATGCCTTTTAAATCAACCCCTGTGACTAAACCAGATCAGGTGAGCATTTTCTGATCTGCCACCGTTATGGTTTAGCTAGGTTTAGGTTTAGGCAACTATCTCTTCCCAAAGCTTAACATTGACTTTTAGTCTTTATGTCACATATACCCAAGTATTCAGGGTGAGATTAACATACACCACCTTATTATTTCTAACTAAACCCAAACACCAGTGGTGTCAAAATGCGTGGCATCATGAACTGCTGTGCTACACTGTGATAGGATATACCACCACTAATAAATACAGAAATTTAGAAATACAGAAATAATAAAATTGCATAAATAAATAAAAGTAGCAATAAATAAATATAAATATAATACATTTAATAAATGCAGCAAAAAGGTAATAAATAAATAAATACATGGAAATACATAAATCATTTCATAAACAAATATTAACAATACAAATGCATGAAATAAATGTAGAAATAACTAAATTGAATGACTGCATCAACACAGTAATAAATAAATACATAAACTTAGAAATACATAATATACATAATGTAAAAATACAGAAAGAGCATTTTTCATTACCAAAAATATATTAATTTTTCCACCCCTGAGCTTAACAGTTGGCAGTAGGTGGGGGGCAAACATGTGTATACAATAGAAAAGCCTTTGCTAATGTAGCTGTAATGAATGTTTCAGAATGTTCCCTCAAAATACCGGCTAGTCGTGCTGTATGTTTATGTGGTGAGAGAGCAGCTGAGACTGCATGATAGAGCTTCATTTAAGCAGCATTGTGTAGTGCAACAAGGGTCACACATAGTGATTAACCCACAGACAATCATTACCAGACTCAGTTCGCCTCAGGTCATTGTTTTTGTTTTTCTGCCCACAACTTTACAGTTTAGGTTCACGTGTTTTCCGCATTAGCAGCAGGCAGCTGAAGATGGTCTATAAATTAAATGCACACTGAACTGCAGATATAAGCAGATAAAATCAGT
Organism: Seriola aureovittata; assembly: GCF_021018895.1. NCBI lineage: Eukaryota > Metazoa > Chordata > Actinopteri > Carangiformes > Carangidae > Seriola > Seriola aureovittata. The sequence goes on from NC_079375.1 coordinate 3,175,431, forward strand.
TAGCAGCTACCTTTTTTTTTTTAGCATTTACAGCTAGTTTCCACTGCTTTCAAGTTGTCAAAAAAAGCTATTAGCTACAGCTATTGCAGGTTAAAGGTGTCAGAAAAATTAACATATGTATGTACATATGCAGGTAAAAGCCTCTCCTACCTACTGTCCTATAGGCAGACACCAGTCTCACTGGCAGGACCCTCACTTGGCTGGAAAACCATATCAACCACAACGGGACAGAAAACCTGCTACAGGCTCGACAAAATCTCCAAACAGGAGACAGAGGTGGCCAAGAAGAAGCGGAAAGAGGCCACGGAGAATGTAAAAGAGGAAGGTAAAACTGTGGGAGGAGGGAATGTGTGTGTCAGCGACAAAACAATAAGAGAAAATAGGAATAAGAGAGAAGAGAAGAAGAAAACAGAAAGTGGAGAATAAACTTGATAAAATAACTTGGAAACAGGAAATTGTTGATGGCTCGTTTCAGAGAAAAAGACTTGAGGCAGACTGTGTGGACAGAAAGTAGAGCTCTGCTGAGCCTCAGCTGTGTGTTTGTTCAGTCTGCCAAGGACTCAAGTCCCATCTGGAACAAACAGATCTGAAAAGGCCCCGAATGTTCTGCTGTGAAAGAAACGACAATCCAGAACGCAGATATTTTTAAGCCTCTGTCTGTTCATCTTGGAGGACTGAAGGAATCCGGACGCTCCAAGCTGACAGCAGAGACCTGAAGGGGCAAACACACAGTCGACGCTTCTCCGGCCTCGAGCTATCAAACGGAGCCATCATTATTTCTCTGCCTTCTTCAGAATGAACACTTTACTACATTATTCTAGATCCACATGAGCTTTTTCAGTTTAGTTGAGCAGAACCCTTTGGAAAGGATTTTGTGTTCCATTCGCACAAAGATAGAAGATGCACAAGAAAATCAAAACAGCAGAGGAAGATATTCAAAAATCCTAAGTCAATAATGTTCCTACAGTGCTTCCTGACTGGGTATTTCATTGAACTCTGCCTGTCAAAGTTCTAATCTATAACTTTTCAACATTGAAATGTCCAAAAACATCTAGGCCTATGTTCTATATGTTGTTGAGTTGTGTTCTTACATTATCCCAAATGTTTTCATCAATTCTCAAACTAAAGATTTACTTTTTACACCTTTGTGGTTTTCAACTCTATATTTGAACCAGATGAAAGATTTTAATCATTGGGCGTCTGGATCTGAAATTACCAGAGGAACAAGCTGAGGAAATGTTGGACAGCTCAGCTCCCAGCTGCTGGAGACGTCCTGTCCTGTGTCCGCCAAAGAGCATTGGTCAATCACTGATTTTTAATGGGAAACTATTTTATTCAGTGTTTCTACTGGTTATAATCTGCTGGTCTGTTTTTATGGAGAGGAGAACACCTCTGAGGATAATTCAGCTGCTGGTAAAAACCTCCTGAACCACTGACACTGACGGAATCCAAACCAGGAGAAGCTGACGGCAATGGTGGTGAACACAACAACTCCCATGATCCCACGCTACTTCACAATGTCACCCAACGCCATCTTTTGTTATTGTTTTGATTGAGAGACCCCTAGAGGCAGAAGTTATTAACTGTTTAATTTGAGATTATTTGTGTGTACAGATTCTGGGATGACTAAGGCTTTTTTATTGTTTTGCTTTTCACTAATGCACAGGATTATTTTTCTCCAACTCAGTTTTAGCTATAATTCTGCTTCCTCATAGCAGTTGGAGACTTTAGTGATAACAGCTCTGCTTGTGTAAAGATTTGAATCACATTTATAAAGGTCAGAGTTGGCATTTGTGGCAGATTTGCCCATTTACTTCTACATTTTAAAGCAATGAGTCATTCATAAAAAAAAAACAATTATCATTCACAGGACCAAGGAGAAGAAGATAAATCGACAATTACAGAACGGAAGCACTTCAATATGTGGGTTTTGAAGCTGAGTTGGAGTGAACCATTTTGCAGGGATGGCTCTGACAGATGCAGGTGGGTTTATTTCTTGTCAGTTTGCCCGGAAACTGCTTTTACCACTTCAGTTCTGTGTGGTTGAGAAAAGCTGTGAATATTTCTGAGCATCACTTCTCACCAGGGGAGTCAATACATCAAAGATTTTAGAAACAATCTCTTGTTAATGCCTCCAGAATGATGCAAAGCTCGGTGGGAAAACACTGGAACCTCAAAGGTTTATAGCTGTAAAAAGCAGTAAAAAAAAAGCCAGGTGAAATATAATGGCTGCAGTTTGGTGTCACATCACTTAAACTACATATCTGACCACGCACACTGAGTCAATTTGCCTCACCTACATGAAAAATACTCAGTTAGACATCATGATGATAGTATTTCTAGCATGAGCATTGCTACTCAGCAGGGCTGTTCTAATATCTCCAAAAATGGCTGTTGTCTTTTCACAGCATCTTCAAGTGTTTCCAGACAAACAGTGCAGAAAAAGACAAATCCTATTCACCAAGATGCCACCTGATAATCTGATTCGCAATCATCAAACAGGCCTCTGGGACTCAGAGTCCTCAAGTGGCCCCTCATCAAGATGACTCTGATGATCTCGAGACATCATTTTTAAAAAGACCCCCTCTACTTTCCATGCATCTTTCAAGTAGGTGAAGTTATGCCAGATTCCCAACAGATAATCTGTAAAAACAACAGATTCTTTTTTTTTTCTTCTATTTTTTTGACAGAATGGAGAACCTCCATTTACAACCCTGTCCTAACGAGACAAACACGTTTTGGTGGGTGAGGAAACGACCTGTTTTGTCATTTAGTTTGGAGGACTATTTGTTATTTGCCAGTTAGAGTAATCCACTAAGTAGTGGCTTTAGGAAACAATAAACAGTAAATAATCCAATTAATGTTAAAGAAAATACTACTAACATCCTTACTATCTAGCATCTTAGTATTTTTGTTTTAATATTTCCTTACTTTATATATATATATATATATATATATATAGCGGCTATACATACAAGACATGAAGAGTGAGGCTATACTATAGACTCACTCTTCATGTCTTTCATTTAAAACGTCCCATACAGTATAAAGGTAGATGTCCATGTGTTGTTTGATTATAGATCAGTCTAGGTTCTATATTAAAACTTGAAAGTATCAATCAAAGCCTCAGTCCACAGAGAAATGCACACAGCCTGTATTCAGAAACTGAGCCTTAAAACAGCCGTCAGGACTTCTGGAACTTTGTGATGTCACAACAAAGCAGTCACTGCTCTCGGCCACACCCCAAGCCCCGCCCACCTGGACCCACCATCCAACCTTGCAGGATTTGGTTTCTCTGAATGTTCACCTGAAATTTGCTTTATTTTTACTGGATCACTCGGAAAACAGTCAGCCAATCAGAAGAGAGGCTCAGAGCGTCCTATCTTCTGACTGGCTCACTGACCTTTTGTTACGAGAGCTCCAGAGAGAAGAGATGTAAAACTACTTTACACACACAGGCACGCACACACACACACACACACACACGTGCACACACACACGAAAACTATAAAATATGGGATTTAATACTTTTTTTATGATGAATATCTTATAAAGATACTGATGTCATTGCACTATTTTCCTGATAAAGAAAGGTGCATTTCCACAGTATCTTGAAGTATGGGGTCAGTGTGCTGGTTCTCACCGCCATCGCCACCAAACAGTTCGACGGGGTCACTCGGGGTCGTTTTAAACAGAGGAACCAGGCTGGGAAATCAGCTGATGGTTTTTAGGTCAAAGCAGCCATGTGTTTTACCTGCCACGGTCTCTTCATGTTGATGGCGATGACGTGGAAGCGATAGCAGCAGAGCTCACAGGTCCAGCAGCCCCTCTCACTGATCCACTTCAGCAGGCAGTGCTGGTGGGTGTAACGCACTGAGCCGTCACACCGACATGGGTTCAACAAGTCACCCTGGAGACCAGAGAGAGAACAAAGGTATGTATGTATGAATGGAGGTGGCATTGATTTGATGAAAGCAAATTAAAACTTGGGTCACAAAAGTGAGAAAAAACACTGGAATGGGATAAACAATAATAATAAAATACATAAGCATCGGTAATTCTATTGTCGTATTGTCAGATGAAGATAATAAATACCTCATAATACAGTTTTATGATTCCTTGGCCAGCAGCTGAGATCTATACCTTCCTAAACTCACTCTACAGCCTGTAGCCTGCAGGATGGAAGACCAACCAAACCATCCCAACACATCACACCTGAGGAGGCTTAAAACACATTTTCAAGTGGGAACAGCCAATGATAATGCAGTTTTATTGTGTTTTGTTTTAGCCTTGATGTTGTTGTTATTCCTGCTGATCACCAACACAAAGTCACATACAAAGAAAAAGTATAAGAAGTTTTATGTTGTAGTCCATTTACTCTACTCAAACATCTGCCAAAGTAGTTTGTAATGTTTTAGTTTATCAAGGGTTCTTCAACATTTTACTGTAGCACTTCTAATATTACAAAACACAAAAAAGGGTGTCCATCCATCATCTATATCCACTTACATGCAAAGTCGTGGGGGCTAAAACCCAATCAAGTTACATTAGGTAAGAGGTAGCACCCTGGACTGATCAGAACACTATTTTAAGGGCAGGATCTGTTTCCAATATAAAACTGAACAACGCAGTGATTCAGTGTGAAAAACAATTGTCAGAGGCTTGTAACTATACTACTTGAGTTACGTCATCATTAGAATGAACCTGAATCTTTGTGTTTTGTTGTTTAGCCAACAATACGTCTGTCACAAATTTAACTTGAACCTGAAAACTAAAGAGGTCATGAGGTCATCATGCAAATTGATTGATATCTTATGCAAATGAAAGGAATCTAATGAGCCTGGCAATGGTTGGAAATCATATAAAGTAACTGGTGGTAAAAAGGTTTAACTTTGCAAAAACACTGGTATTGTCTTTTAAAATCTGGAACCGACAAATTGCAAGGCTAGTGACTCTTGTAAGAAAAATGAGCCAGCCTTAGGACACTACAGCTGCACACAATGTTGAGGAAATCAAGAGTGTTCTCATGAACAGCAGGAGGAATTCTAACTATGTCCTGGCTTCAACAATCAGAAATCCTGGCTTCAAGAAGCAGATTTCTGCCTGCTTCGTCAATTGAACAGCTGTAAAGAAGATGGCCCCGTGTTATCCTTCTGCAAATACTTAACAATCTAGTATGGAAACCTGCAGCACAAGAAAAAACAAAGCTACTCTGAAGCAAAAGGCTACAAGTAACTGGGCACTTGATATTCATATCTTGTGTGGTGTCTCTATATTTTTGTCCACTCCCTGTGACAGATTAAACCGCAGGATCTTTTCAGGAATAAAGAGGAACCATCTGCGTTTGGATCAATGTTAGAACCGTCTCCGCGGTATTAATCTTACATCCATTTTCAAGGTCTATGTGTCAACTTTCCCATCATCTCAAAATCCTTGTTTTCAGGCCTCAGTTTGGCCTTTTCTCCCAGCAGGTCATACATCAAAGAAAATACACGACTTGTTCGCCAGAGGGCTTTGCCAGCACCGCTCAGATCAATGATCATTTCTCAAAGCTACAACGCTCACGGATATTAACGGCAGGATGCAGCATGACATTAATCATTACAGCCGTATATATTTGTTCTGATGGTTTTTTTCTTCCTTGAGGCATTCCTTGAGCAGCCATTACTGTAGCTTTGACCTGCTGGCTGGGCTGTGAGTGGCATATTAATAGTATATTAAGGTCAGCGGTCAGCGAGCTCATTTTTCATCATGTCATATTAACCTTGTGGGTTTAAAAGGACCTCGGAGGCTTTCACTTGAATGAACTGACATGGGTCAGCTACCCATTGAAGTTGTGATTGATAAAACCAACATCAAGGACTATTTTAATACGTTTCTGAATTCTCTAAAGGGACATTTGATGAAAGTGTCCCACATATTTTGGTACTATAAAAGGCCATTGGTTTCTAGAATCCACAAGACGGCCAACAGTGTTTCAACTGAAGGGTGGAAATAAAACTTTAATATCTGAATATCTGAATCTATTTCTTTATGAGAGTCTAGAGAGACAGGAAACACAGGGACAGAGAGGGTGATGACATGTCCTTTACCACTCCATTTCCAGGACACCCCAATAAAAATACAATAATGAGCATGATATTATAATCATCTCAACTCTCTCTCATTTTCTTTTTACAATGCTTTCAACAGCATCTTGTGGTATTCATCAGTGTATGAAGCTTGTATGTGGTCAAAAGCTCCCCAAAAAGTCAGCAAGTGGATCTCGAGTTTAAGATTATTGTGTCAAAGAGCTGCAATAATCAACAAACTCAAGGTGTTCTGACTCGCATATTCAGAAGCTTTCAACTGTAGGTCATGGTATTCCTTGACATACTGTGAAGGGAGTAAGTACACCTTGAACTGAGTTGAGATTGTTTTGTCAATTAACTTCTGAAAAAAGATGGCAAGTTCTTATTATTATAACAACAACAATTATAATTGGCAGAAGCTTTTGATCATATCTCAGGGTCTTCATCATCAAATGGAATTTACAATGAAGTTCATAGCTCCCGACCAAGCAAGTAAATGCCAAACACTGTGATATATGAAAAAAGCTAGTAAGTTGAAATTGAGTTTGGATTGTTATGTCAATGAACTGTAATAATTGACAAAACATTATCAAATCAGATCAAAGTATTCCAGAGCTTTCAATCATATCTCACAATTTTTAATCAACACATAGATTTTGCAATGCAGCTGAAAGCCATAAAAAGCCTGTAAGTATGAATGTTCTGTCAAAGAAAGGCAATAATTGACAAAACTATCTACAATCAAGATCCACTTACTCGCTTTTTTACTCACTGCAAACTATACTAGATGAAGATGACCGTGAGGTGCAGTTAAAGGCTCTGAAAAATTCGAATGAGTGAGTATATTTAAGAGCCCACACCCATGTTGGCAACACTTAAAAGTGCTGTTTCATAAATTTCCCCTAGGGGATAAATAAAGTATCTATCTATCTGAGCAAACTCCACCTGCTGTGAATATGACTTAAAACTGCAGAGAAGTGTGTAAGTGGCCATTGAGTTGAGATTGTTTTGGCAGCTGCTGTTAATCATAGTTAATATTGATCTGTTAAGTTCCAATTTTGTGAATCAAACAGCACTGGTTTCTAAAAGGACAGGGCAAAGTTGAAAAGATATTTGAAAGGAATTCGAAGGAGCAGTGTACTGATGCTGATTTGGCCTTTTTGTCGTCTTAAATAACATTTTATTCTCACTCTATCTGCTCAGATGTGAATATTTAAAGTGTCAATTTCTGCTTTGCAATTTTTCTGATAACTGGTGAGCTTGCCCAGCCTGCAGCCTTGTATCAAAATCAAATATCAGTCTGGACCCGGAGGCAGAGCTATTAGATTAGCTCTGCTAATAGGCTATAGCCCACGTTCAGAAGACAGGATATTCACTTAGGCATTTACTGCCCTGACTCCTCTCTTTCCCTTAAGCTCCAGCAGGGATGAATCGTCCCTCATCGAGCGTAGCTGTCACGAACCAAATAGGCCTACAGAGTGTCAGGTTTCAGAAACAAGTGTCCATTTATCCCTGCTTGTCCACGTCTGTCCATCCAGCTCCAGGAAGACGTGCAGACAGTAAGACTGATGCATCACTTTGGGATGATATTTATTATAAATAGATTATGATTCAGGCATTGTCATCTTCCTCTGATATGATGCTGTTGGGTTCATTGTGTATTGATTGTACAGCTGATTGTACCTTAATTGTCTATTAAGACAATAACTTGACTTGACTCTGTATAGAAATAAAATGCACCATCTAAATGGTAATTTTATGTCTATTTCTGGGTCCCTTTTCTCATGTTCAGTGGTGTCAGGATTGGAAAAAATACAGATTTTTAAATCTTGATTTGGGTTGGAACCAAACTGTATTTCTAAAGGCCCCATTAAAGGCCCCATATTGTAGAAAGTGAGATGTCCATGCCTCTTTTAATTATAAAGCTGCTCTGCTAACAATCAATGAATTTACAAAAGCACAGCTAAGGAGTGAAACTAATTCACAGAATTTACTAAGTAATGTTATTTGGATGCTTAACAGAATGTCAGCATCAATGTGTATGTTCGTTCAGGGGGCAGAAAACCTGCTGCTGCTCTGATCTGTGGTCTCATATCAGCTGTGAAAAGCATAAAACCTGCTCTCAGTACAAAATCATTTCAAGTGTGAACCCTTCCAGAGCAGTGCAGCAGACTTTTCTGCTCTTTAACATGATCATTCCTGAGTTACACTGATCCTGAACCTCCTTACTATGTGTTTGTCTAAATTAAGAAGCCCTGCTAAGGGTCTTTGTACTACACAGACCTGTTGGACAGGTCTGTAGAGTTTCCCTCAGTCTTAGTTTTGCTGGTAGCAAAAGGCAAGATGATATATTTGCACAAAAATAGTGATTCATTATTTAACTTTAAAGTTATCCAATGTACTCCCAGTTTATTTTATTGCAACCTCCCCCTGACTTTATAGCTGTGTTTCATGAATAACCGACACATGACACCTGTTAACAATTGACTGAAAAGCAAAAAAGCAGGAAGAAGGAGGCCGGTATTAAATTTGTGGTTTGCTAAAACAGAAAATATCTACGTCACTAGACAGTTGAAATCTTGGATTAGATTAAAAAGGTCCAAGCTCTTTTGCAAAATTAGAGCTGAACAGTCTTTATTTACTAATTAACAAATTAAAGGCAGTTTGAGAGACTAAAAGACAATGGTCAGAATCTGTCTTTGTGAAACCAGTCACTTGTGTCAAGATAAATTGCTCTGAATTCTTTTAAATGTAAATCTAGTTAATGAAACAGGTGGAAATGCACATGTTGATTATTAGTCCTGTCCATGGTGCTGAAAACAGATTTTGGTAGTGGGCAGTTATGCAACATATTTTTTCATGATTTTGAAGTTATTTTAATCACCTCTTTTATGGATAACTATTTTTCACTGTGGTACAAGTTATTGTTGTAAACCCAAGGTCAGTGGTTCTCAAAGACAGGTTTGGAGACCCTTAACATGGCTTCAGGGTCATCAGCAAAGTGAGGAATCATTTAATGCCAAACAGTGTCAGAAATCCAATTCTGCATTAGGTCAGGGAAATAAATCTTAAAAAATGTTGTTTTAAGACCTGACATATCTATTTTACAAATTATAAAAAAAACAAAAAAAACATAACATGAATTGGTATAGCACAGCTTCCACAATGGAGGAAGTGATGTGGTTACAAGTCACACTCCCTCTGGCTTGTTGTGGTTTCAGCTTTTGTGATATTGCACTATTAGCCTCAGCTGCTTTTAGCTTTTTCTGGGATTGTTCATGTTCATGAGAACTTCATGTTAGCTGTCCTACAAGTGTAATGCCAGCTGATAAACGATTACATTTTTTATAGACGGTTTGAAGGCAGACATGATTTTGCAAACTGATTATCATTGTAGCAGTTTTACTGGATAGCAATAATAGGATTTAGTATTATGCAACAGTAAAATTATTATGTTCCTCATTAGGCTGGGGGCCTTCTGAGGGCCACTCAAGGACCCCTGAAGGTTTCACAAGCTAACTTTTGGAACGGCTGATTTATGAGCTGTCCGTGGTGCTGAAGTCACTGCAGCAAATTCAGGTGTTTTTGAAATGTAACTTTTTTTCAATATGGTGTTTTTCCACACATTGAAGTTTTGATTTTAAGTTGTTAAATATAAGACTTCTCGTTTCTACTGGTGCTGGTTCTGTTTGGCTCTCCTCAATAGAAGAAAAAACTATTGAAATCGGTCCAATCAGGCCAGTTTCAGAATGTGACCTGTGAAGCCCCTACTCAGCAGGTTTACCTAATTTTAATTAGCTGTGTTGCTGCTGTCAGCCAATCACGGTCCAGGACTGCTGTTCCCTCACTATCATCCAATTTAACTGTCAATATTCACAAAACCAAGACTTTTACTCTGATAACAATAGGGACAGAGTGGATTTATCAACAAAATCCTGGGTACACTGATGTCAGACTTGTTCACGGTTTCACCTGCATGTCACTGGTACATTTACCTGCTCTGCGCCTTGGAAGCAGATCCGGCAGCTGGGAGTGGGGATGCAGGTTTCGCTGCTGCAGTTTGAATGCATCGCCTGCGTCTTGCACGATGTGCCCCCGACCGCCCCATCCTCACTGGAAAAATTCCCCCCGTTGTTCTCTCCATTGAATTTCTCTGCGGTTCCCCCACATGTATCCCTACAGCTTCGGCCCTCTCCTTCTCCTTGCTCCTCTCCCTGCTCCGTCTCGTCCTCATCGTCGGGATGCGGACGTCCTTGGGAGCCGTGCGGTTCGCCTTCCTCCCAGGTGTGGCGGTGGGTGATGGCAGTGCCTCCCCTCGCCTCTGCACAAGCTGGACCCGCCTCTCCCTCCTCTGTGCTCATAATAAAATGAAAAGTCGAAATAAAATTGCATAGATGCCACCGACAAGCTTTCAGAGTATCCACCACCACTGCAACGCAGGGATGTGATGCAGCCTTTAGCCTCCCAGATCACGGTGCTATCGGAGAATATGCCTCCGTTCCGTGGATACGGAACCGAGCCGTGCTCCTGTAGCCGAACCTAGAGTGAGGCAGCTCGGCAGAGCTGCGGATCAGCAGCCGAATCCCCCCGGTGCTGCGGCCCGTCGGTCGGCTGAAACCGCCTCATGCGCTCCGGAGACCCGGGGAGCATTTCCAAGCAGCCTCCATGCATCGCAACGGGACTCAACCGTCCTGAAGCGCCGGATTTTCCCTCTTCCTCTTCCCTTCCTCCCCCTCCGCCTCCGCCTCTTTAGTCCCCACCGAGGAAGCCGTCGGCTACACAGCAGCGGTAGGGTAAGAACCTTCTGAACGGGACGAGCCGGGGTGAACCCCCTCCCTCAGATGTGGCCGAGTATTCGCCCTGCTGAAGGGCTCTTGAGCAAGAATCCTTCAAGTCAGCAGCAAGTTCTCTGATGAGTCTTGCCCTCTCAGGAAGCACAAAAGACAATTTCCCCAGGGAGATGACCAATCAATCACATTATTACCCCATTAATATGATGAAGGAGATAACTTTCCAGACCCATGCACGCACTACTTCTGCACAGCCGCCTGGACGAAAGACATGAGCTGCATCACATTCACAGCAGCAGCAGCAGTGCAGTCCGGTCAACCCGCCTGGTTTAGGTCACGGGGTTTCTTTAGGGAGTTCTTGGTCTTGTTGAGGGATCACAGCGGTCCTGGGAGGGGTCACAGTGTTTCATTTAAAGTTTTCTTGCCACTTATGGGGTCTTTGGTGGAGTAAGACAGTTTCTTCAGAGGTTATATGGGTAAAAAAGGGGGTCCCAGGGGTGCCTGACGTTACTGGAAAGTTTCTTTCAAGGGGTTTTAAGTGTCCCTGAAGTGGTCACATGGATCTCTGAGACGGTTTTTAAATGTCTATAACAGCATTTAGTGCCATTCGCAGAAGCTAGATTTTTCTCCATCTCCTCCTACTACCTACTAATAATGGAGGTTTGCAATTATATAACAGCAGTATGGTCCCTGGTCAAAGACCATCTTTTAAAAGCCAAAACAGCCACTAAACATTTGCCTTTCTGAAGTGCTTTTGAGCAAAACAAGACAGAAAGAATGTCTCTGAAACAGATTCACAACAAAATGAGGATTAATTAAATAACTGTACTATATTGAGCTCAATGAAGTCTACCTGTCACTGATGGCTTAAATCAGTAGTTTTCTAAGTGGGGTTTCACAGCTGTCCTTTAGGGGGTTCCACAATAAATTTACGACCAATTACTTTTTAGTCAAAATGACAAATCGGCTTATTTTGTCAAATGAAAGGTCAAACACCCAAATTACCCTATATACAGTGATACAAATAGATACTATGTGACACAGCAAATCTTCAAATTTGAGAAGCTGCAATCAAATGTGTTATTTTTTACATATTATTTAATTCATCATTTCAGCCAGTGAGATAAACACTGGTTACAACCAATGCAAATCAACACAACCAATAAACATTTTCCACTATGGCCCAGTCTTACTAATTTTGAGCATCAAACACTTCATTTCATGCATTCTGGTTAACTTTTATGCACCAATTTATGCTGGAAATATCTTCTTTTTTTTGTAAAGAGAAACACTCAATTCAGGCACCTGGTGCCAGTTCGAACTATAATACATTAAGGCTCTCAAATTTAAATGTCCCGCACTGCTGTTATCTGCTGTCTTAACGAGCTAGCAAGCTTTAATAGTAAGACAAAATTACCTCAAGACTCATTAGCAAACAACACATTGAAAAGTAAACTCAAAAGCATTTTCTAGTGGTTCACAATTTACTTGGTTTTGAGATTTAAAAAAATAAAAAAATAAAAAAATCCTAATATCGTACCTCCTCCTTTTCCCTCCTGGTTCCTCCATACTTCAACCTGCCTGCGTAATGACATTCTGCAAAATCATCGAGCATGGAGCCCATGGCAGGCTATTACAGAGGAAGCCCCTACAAAATAAAAATAAAAATAATAATCACCACTGTACCTCAAGTTTGTCAGAGAACAGCTTGAATATTGACAATACCAGTGGGTAAATGTTTGATGGACTGATGTGACTAAGGTTGAATTGTTTGGGAAGAACATACAGTTAGAGGGCACTACATACCAACATGAAAATATCATCCCAGAGGTGAAGCAGGGCGGAGGAAGAATCATGATTTGAGGCTTTGCTGCCTCTGGGTCTGGACAGCTCGACATCAAGTTTATCAAGGTTTCTTCCAGGATAATGTCAGGGTGGCTGTCCACCTGCTGAGGCTGAGAAGAAGCTGGGTGATGCAGCCGGAAAATTACCCAAAACATTGAAGTAATGGCCCTTCAGAGCCCAGACCTTGATCAAGTAGAAATGATATGGAACGAGTGAAAGAGAGCTGCTCACACCAGACATATGTCTGAGCTGGAGCAGTTCTATGAGGATGAATGTCCAAAACTCCTCCTGAACATTGAGCAGGTCTGATCTGCAGCTACTGGAAGAGCTGGGTCGAGGTTATTGCTGCCAAAGTTATTAACCAGTTATTAAATCCAAGCGTTCATTTACTTTTTCCACCAGCACTGTGGCTGTGCTCAATAAAGACACACACAATTAGAATTGTTTGTGTGATATTAGCTTAAGTTTGTCCACACTTGTGACTTGGATGAAGATTACATCACATGACCAGAAAACCAGGTAATTCCAAAGGGTTCAAAGACCTTTTTCTTCCTCTTTCTAAATAACAGATTCTGTAGAAGGGAAAGCAATAGCTGAATATTCTGCTATTCCTAGAGCCCAATCAGGTAAGACATTCTTCAAGTTGCAGTTGCAACATATTAGTCTAATGAGCTTTACTGGAGCAGCGTCCACCTCTGTAGAGTTTTTAAAAGGAAACAGGGCTGTTGTATTAACTTTTCATTATAGGTAAGGAGAGACAGAGAAATAATTTGAGCTTGAGTCTGCAGACCATGTTACAATCTGGGACATCACTTCCATCTGTGCTGTGATTTTAAATGTTTCACATGAAGAAAATAAACCTTTCAAATATCCGTAGCCCTTCGAAAAACCACTTCTGGTGGTACAACCAAATCTACAATAACGCATGAAATGACAGTAGAAAGGGGGGGGGGGTCCTAAATGGGTCAGTGATAACACAAATAATCATCCACGCTAATTATTATTTAATTAGTTGCCAATCCAAGCATTTTTTTTTGTGTTCTTTGTACCCCTGGGTTCCTGTATTTGCCATATTTCACATATACAATTCCCCCACTTTTCTGCAATCGACAGCTCCTGTCCCACTTCATTTGTAGAGACCAAATATCCAAAAGCATTGCCACTTAATATTCATGAAGTATACTATTCATGTATCTTATGATAGGAAAGTTGCCAGTCAAAATCCCTAGACTGCATGAATGAGTAATGATTTGCAGAGTATACCGAACCTTCCTGAGGTGAACTGAGAAAGACATTCAAGACTCAATTAGTTGTGCTCTGATTAAAACATGAAAACAACTGATTAAAAAGATTTTAATTCCAACTGGACTAATGTTTTTCTCAGTCTCTTGAACAAATGTGACACCCTCAGAACTGTCCACTGCTCTGGGCTTTTGAAAAGGACTCAAATTGTCAAAAATATTGCCATGACCTGCTTTGTTGTTTCCCCATATTTCATTATCAACCTCCAAATGGACCTGATAATAAAGTTCAAGGAGCTGGTGAATCATTTGTTGGAGGAGACTGCTTTTCCAAGAAGAATCTTCTGGTTTTTTTTTTTTTTTTTTTTTTGGGCGATGTCTATCGCTTTCCGGGGAGTGGGCCAGTAATGGACTCTAATGCAGCAAAGGAAATTATCCACTCATGTCCAATCACTACCTACGAGGCACCGATCAATACCAGGTCCCCAGGGCTCGGAAGGAGAATGGGATCGTGCTGAGAGCAGGGAGGGCTGGGTGAACTGCTTCTAAAACATGGTTTTGTTTAGGAGGGGTGCGGGACTGAGCTGGGACTGTCTCTGAATTTACTTGTGGATTTTACCTGCTGTCTGATAGTATGGCACCCATTCACGTAATACATATTTAAAAAACCTCTATTACAGGAATTCAGTTTTACTCTTCTTATATACAACATACAAAATGAACTTATGCTCTACAGTACATCGGTTATGTGTCATTAACAAGAACCTTTGGGTTGTGAAAAATCCCTTTGCTGACTTCTGTAAGCAATGTTTCTAAAGTCATTGATAAAAATGAGTTGTGTTTTTCACTTTTTAATAAGATCACAAGTCCCTACTTATAAATGTGAGTACGTCAAAAAATAGCTGCAACAATCAGGCAATAAATCCATCCATTTTTCTGACAAACTTCATTCCAGCTTCCAAAATGTGAGTATTTGATGTGTTGTCATTTATGATAGTAAATTGACAGTTTGGACTGTTGGTCCAATAAAAGCAAAAGCAAAATGAATACACTTCCCTGGGAAGCAGGAAATTATTACAGGTATTTTTCACTATTTTCTTACATCACCAAAACTGGAGATCAACACAGGGGTCAAACAGTCGTTTGGTGTGGATTGACACCAGCCGGAGAGATATTTCACAACCTGGCAACCCAACAGTTTGTCTTATAACTGATGTGTACAGCTTTAGTAAATTACTTAAGCATTAATTAAGCATTGACCACGTCCTGATTGACTCCCCCTTCTAATGACTCAAATGGCTCCACTCCAACCAGTTTCCAGCAGCTGAAGCTAAAAACCTCCCTTCTGCAACTTCACAGGAGCTTTAAGGGAGCTGCTGCTTTCCACCACTTAAGCCATGTGAAGATTTAGTCTTTAACTGAACATTAACTGAATTTATTTGAAAAATATCTTGAAGCTGTAGTAGATTTGAAGGCAAAAATATAAATATGGAGGGTGAGCAAATGAAATAAATGAACATCTTGTGTCCAGCATGCTCAGTATCAGCCTTCTGAAACTCGTATCGGTCGAATTGTCGAGCTATTTAAAAGAATCACCTCCTCCCATGACTTCCACAGTGCTAATGCCTCTACGCCACTTGCCCTGGTTCTCTCCCCCAGTCGTCCTGATCAATTAGTCTCTTTCTCGCCGTCGGCCTGTCTGCAGAGCCCCTCCCCCTCTCCGTTTTTCCTGTCGACTCTGTCAAACAGTGGCGTACTGGACGGGCAGAGCGCCCTAAACCTCTGAAACCATCGCGCCGCAAACACTCTCCTAGCATTCAAAAAGGAAGTGGAGAGCCTGCCAAAGATAGAGTGGAGGACCACAAACAAATGGAGTAGCTGAGCTCATTAAAGGGCTGGTGTGGTGGGTCAGCATCCTGCTAAAGCCCGATCAGTTTTCGATGACATCATCTGCATGAGGCCCGCAGCCGCTGATCAAGTCTGACGTATCGGAAAAGAACTAGTCATGATGAAGATGAAATCAAACCCTGTTCTTTAGTAAAAGGTTGCAATACAACAGTGGACAAGTCCAAATGTTTACCTATGTAATAAAAGTGAGAGTTCTCACTGTGAAGCAGAGTGGGATACAGTTTTGAAAACCTTGTAATTCAAGATTAGGAAAAAAATGGTGCTTTCACTAAATTTAGGAGGATTTTAAAGTTTGGTTGTTCTGGATCTCTGTACCCGAACTTCAATTCATAGCTGCATACCTCTAAAACCAAAGACAGCGTTCTTGTCTGCATTAGCTGTACTTTGAAATTAATGCTAATATAGCATGCTAGCATGGCAGTTTTTCCATGCAAATATGCTTCAGTGCTGCAATGATTAGTCAACTGACAGAAAACTATTTTGATGATTGTTTCATTTTTAAGAAGAAAAGAGTAACAATCTAATGGCTCTAGCTTTTTAAATTTGCAGTTTTTCTTTGTCTGAAATAATAAATTGAATAATTTTCAGGACTGTTTTTCAAACAAAACATGTTATGACACCACCTGGTGCTGAACGATAGTGTGCCGAGTATTTATCACTGTCTTCTGATGTTTAATGAAAAAGAATTGTTAGCGGCGTCCCCAATAAGCTTAATGTTACTATACTATAGTAACAGTAACACATGGCTAACAATGTGCTAAATGTTACATAGGCTAATAAACTCAACCTCAACCCCAAACCTCAAACGTATTTGTTATTTCTTTGCTGTAATTTGTTCTAATGATCCAAGAAAAGCTTCTTTCACCTGTTAGATTTTCTTCCTGGTGTTTCACAGTTTGGAAAACACCTATTATAACTTGATTCTGCTCATCAGCTGGAAGCGGGAGCAACCATCAATTTATGGGACACTTGATTTGCAGGGACACTGTTTGTAGCTGCAGAGTTTCAGCACTAAAAACAAAAATCCAATAAATATAAAACACATTTATTTCGTTGGATGTATTAAGAGCATGGTGAATCGTAAAGATGAAATCCTGTCATTAGTCCATAAAAAATGTGAAGAGTCCAAAGGGCAAGACCACCTCCTTAATATTGATATAGTGTAGGTTTTATATGATCCATATAATTTCAAAATAATCTTGTAAATGTGACTCGTGCCCTTGATCTCCACCTAAGCGGTTATTTTTACAGTTAAGTTAATGAAATGTCAGTTTCCAACTGGATTCCTATCACAAGTCAATTTCAAGCATATTTACTGTTCACAGATGTATGAAAGATGGAAATTTGTAACTGCTCATATGCAAGAATTCATATATGAATTCTTAGAAGTAAAGTTGCTAAAGATTTCTACCAGTCAGGGTCTTTACTGCAGTTATCGAACCTCTACTCACCAAGGCTGCATTTACTTCAAACACAACATAAGATTACTGATATGAGGTGATCGCTAGGTTTGATATCACAGTACAAGAAGAAACCACAACTCTTGTAGCTGTACTTGATTCTGTCCTGTTGGCTGGAAAACAGCAGAGATGTGACCAGTCCATGTCCCACTTCACACCACATGTTTCCCTCCAGACCCAGTTTAGAACATCACTTGGGCTCTGAAGTGCTTCTGCTTGGTGGCGTTGTGGCTCATGCCCATCTTCAGCATCCATTTTGACTTCATCATCTGTACGTACCGCATGTCTCTCTGTTTCTGATGGAAGGAGCCGTTGCCTAAAAGACAGAGAGAAAGGAAGGACAGTGTGCATGTACATATGGTGTGTTACTGTGTTGTTCAGGAGCAGTTCTTATGGGAATAATGAAAAGCAAACAGGATGGGGAGCCCATTCAACACCCGTCTCAGCAAACAAGGTGTGTGCAAATAAAATGTGTGTATATATTTGTGCCTGAACAGAACTCTACTCTCAAACATCTGACAAAAATAAAACAAAGTCTGTTCATTAAATAAAATCTTTGTTGGTTTGGTCTATTTTATCATTTTCCAGGACTTTGTCTTGACCTGAAAGATGAAATTAGGAATTCCAGATTTTCCAGGACATGTGCATATTCTCCGTGAGTGCCCTCATGTGAAACAGGGGAAGGAAATCGCTAAGCCCTGGTAGTGACAGTGTCTCTCTACCTACTAAGCCACACAAGAAAAAAAAAGGGTGAAAGAGGAAGCTGGTGGAACTGATAAAAAGAAATAGCATCATAAATAAACCCCAAGTGCCAAAAAAACGCCGTCTGCACAAAACGGAACAGAATTAAAGTTTGCACTCACATCATCAAAACACAGCGAAGACGACAACATAAGTGAAGAAACTGAGCTCCCTGGGCCAAAAGCTGACAACGACTGTAAGAGTCCGACTACTGAGAAGTGATAAGAGATTCTTCATTCCCCCAAACTCTTAAGTAAACACAATAAATCAAAACTGGGGTGAGGCAATACTGCAGGGTCAGAATCACACAAACTGAGGAAATTCAGCTCTGCACCAAATGTGCTTGAGTTTCATATGAAAAAGTTTCTACTGTCTTTTCTTTCTATGGAGCTGAACCACTGGTAAAACACAAAGTTATGGAGGTTTTCTTAACGTCTCTATGGCAGGGACACCCAGGTAAGTACATTTGACATGATGGCTGCCTGGTAGTATTTGTAGCAAGAACAAAGTAATTATTACTACGTTCTTTAGTAGCATCGTCTAATAAAAGCAACTAAACCTCAAACAGGATACAGAGAGAATACATTTACTTTTAAATGAGGATGGAGGATGTAAAAAAGAAAGGCCTGTGTCAAACCACCACTCCCCTTCCAGCCCCAAAAAGATCTGTCTTAGTTATAATGAATACTTCTGCCATTGGCCTTTTTAAATATAGAGCACAAATAACCTGACAGATGATAATTACGTGTCATTTTAACCACCAGAAAAAAATGGACATTTAGGGAGTCATGTGACAATGAACAATCTCCACTACATATGTGGTTAATAAAGGTCATCTAGATTCTGAAGTTAACTCATAAATATTTTTAATCTCCTGTTCAGACTCATCATTTTTAAATGCTTTTATAACAGACAACTTTCACTACTTTACGCTTTTTTTTTTTTTTTTAATCTGAGCATGAGTTTCTTCTTGGCGGGTTACATAAACATTTATATTTTATAGACAATATTCAAATATAATATAAAACCTGTACTTCTGATTATACTGTTTCACAAGTGGGAAATGTGAATGATGACGAAGTTCAGTAAATGAGAAAACTATGAGGAAAGAAATTGGGTTTGAATGTTCAGGAGACGACAAAACCTCATTCAATTTCTTTATGTTAAATATAAAAACAAATGACTCCAAAGTCTTACCTCCATCTCCTCCCCAGCCCAGGGCTCTGTACTGCCGGAGGACTCTGCCCACAGCATTCCTGTTGTGGGTGAGTGCCACCGCTCGCTCGGTACCAAATCGCTGTTTGTAGTACCTCATGAGGGAGCGGTGGCCGATCTTAGCACCTGCAGAAACACACGGCAAAGAGGTGTTACAGCATGAACACAAACAGGCAATAAAGCCACACACACAGACCCAAAAGAAACACCTGGAAAGTTTTTTTCAGTCATTCAGCACCTGATCAAGTCATTTCAAATGTGCCCCCCATTGTTTATTTATTATTATTTTATGACCTCACTGAGATTATCGTCTCTTTTTCTAGAGTAACCTGAGTACGTGTAAACATACCGTGTAAAATCTGCAGACAAACAAGCACAATTCAAACACAGTTAACAGAAAGTGGCGGTTTAGTCCAATTATAACAATTTATTTCAGCAAGAACAAGAGGTATTTAATCTTCAAATAAAATGAGACATTTTTTCATTTGTAAAATGCCTGTTATTCTAAGCTGGTGTAGCTGAGTTTAGACTGAACATAGTGTAGGTAGGACATGTTAAGTTGGAGGTGTTTTGACATCAGAAAGATGAAAAGGTAAAGACACTTTTGCTCCCTGGTTTTAAAATGAACAAGGCAATGCCATTCTCCTGGTTAAAAAGGATGATCCATCTTTTCGTCTAAGATATTTCATGTCTACAAAACTGCAGAATACTTCTGGATTTAGGGCAATTTACAATCACTGATTATATGATCTGCAAATTTATTGAGTTTATATTCATTCATTCATTATATAGTTAATAAAAAGTCAGAATATAGTCAAACTTTTCCGTCACCATTTCTCATGTCTTCACATTGTTTGTGTTTGAATGACTGAGTGGTCCAAAATCCCCAAAATATTCAATTTATAATGATTTGATACAGAAAAGCAACAAATCTCACTTTAGGGAAGTTGCAACCAGAAACTGATTGGTATTTTTGTGCAGCCCTGCAGATGATTGATTTTATTTTAAAAATCACTAATTGCACTTTGAGTTTATCAAATTATCGCAAACTGCTGATTTTTTCACACACTTTTTAGACCTGCATAAGAGACTTACATTCTGTACTTCTGGTCACTTATGATCCACTATTGACATTTGCTCATTCTGAAAACTGATTTTGTAGTTAAGTCACCTGACGGCAGAGTCAGCTCCAGTGTTTCGTCGTCGTACTCCAGGTTCTTGTCGTCGGGCAGCTCTTCCTCCTTCATTTCAGAATCCTCTCCCTCATTTCTGTCAGGGTAACTGCTCCTGAGGGCAAAAAACAAAAACAAATGTGTGTGAGCCAGAATGACAGGAGACATATTTCATCCGTCCCCATGTGTCACTATACAGGTTTCAGCAGATCACAGATTATTAATTAGTTAAAAATGACTATATTACCTGAAGTCGTAGAAGTCTGCAAACTCCAGGGCAGCGTCTCCGTCTGTGAAGAGTTTACAGTGGCTTTTGTCTGTCATGTGACTCTGCACTGCTTCTGTCGAGTAAAATGAACGGCCCTTCTCGTTACACCATAGACACACGTTCCCGGCGCCGACTTTTTCTCCTGTAACAAGAAAAAAAAATAATAATTAGATCATATGCAACAACAAAAGCACCAATAAGCATCTTTTGCACACAGGGTAAGGGTTTAGTTTGTCTGGGAAAATCCTTAATCTGACATCTGGAAAGATCAAGTTCACTTGAGGCAGAGTGACTGGTTCAATCAGCCTGTAAGTGTTCTCATTATTCTGTCGCAAGATTTCTTTACAGTATAATGCTTTCCCATATATATGAAATATTAACATCCTCAGCCTCTCTAGATGAATTCTAAGTTGAGTGCTCACATCAAAAGCAGCTACCGATGAATTCTACATTCAGGAGGAGAAAACACTGGACCTCGCTAGTTGCTGCTGATGATATAAGAGAGCTCACTCTTACGACGGACGGATGGACGGACGGAAGGACGGAAGGATTTATCCCCTCGGGGGAAATAATGGATGGCGGTGTTTGTAAATCTGTCTCTATGCTGCACTGGAGTCCATGAGGAACAACATTTCTGTGTCTATGTTTCTGTGGCATAGGAACTTGTAGCATGGTACAACAGCTACGACAATCAAACACAGAACACTGATAACGAGACTAGGTCAAAACCTAGTATATGTCTGGACCACCTATGGTCAAATCCTGATTTTTTATAACTGCAACGTCACCTGAAAAAATCACCAAACACATAAATGAATGACTGAGACTGAGCTGAACAGTGGTGGAAATATCATCACTAAGTCAGTCAGTCAGAAAGTCAGTGACATTCGCGATTCTAGGGCTGGTCCTGCTGCTGCGGTCCAGCCAAAAACCTGCTGAGACCAACAACATGACTATGAAACCTTCATTACAAAGAATAACTGGCAGCTGTTTTGGCTTGACTTAAAAAGGAATACAAACTTTAAAGCCGGCTGTATTTAGGAATGGAAAAACCATCTTATCATCAGCATTAAGACACTGAAGTGGGAGTATTTCCTCCGCTCATTAGTCCCTGCTTTATTTTCCTTCTCAACACTAAACTCCCACTTGACTACTGCAGATCACTGTTCAGATCTAGATGAGTGAACATCACTCATCCAGACACTGACAGTTTAAAGTCCTGACCCTTCACACTGTTCAGCTATTATCTCCCTGAACGCCACCTGCAGTTACCTCACATCCACACTCCAAACTCACCCAGGTAACGGATGAGGCCCTTGAGGTCGACGAGGAACTCCGCGTCGGGGAGGAAGAAGCTGTGAACTTTGGTCATGTGGGCGACGTTCTTCATGAGCGACTTTGAGTGGTGGGGGCAGAACAGGCAGTTGGTGACAGGGATGGAGCCCGGCAGAGCAGCTGGGTGGGGGTCAGACAGCGACGCAGAGTCTCCTTCCTCCTGATCCATCGTCTCTTCTTCTTCGTCCTCCTCCTCCTCCTCCTCCATCTCATCATCATCATCATCGTCCTCATCATCAACATCCTCCCACTCTTCTGGAAGATTTTAATGGGATCATTTTAACACCACAAACTAATGAAGATGTGTAAATTAAACTAGAACAACATGACCTTCTCTACATTTATCTTAAACTGATGGGAGTTTATTTACCCTGATTAGATGTAATGTATTGAATGAAATGTATTGAAGTTTTAATTTGTAAGTCCTCAGAGGACAATCCACAAATTTGCGCCATAGTCCACAATCGTTTCACAATACACAAACATGCATTTTTTTTTTTGTGTTGTTTTAAGTCATATCCACAAAAAAAAACTGAGCGATTTGCAAATTAGCAGTTACTCTGTAAATATTACACTTTTGTGGATCCACTTGAACATTTGAAACGAGTTTAGCATATTTGTGGATCACTTAGGTCAGTTTGTGGATTTTTGTCCAATTTGAACCACAGCTGAAGTGTAGCAGAGAATCCAAAAATGTGAGGTGCAGTTACTTACCACCAGCAGGTGGCAGCGTTCCCTATTGAACTGTATATTTTAGAGTCATTTGTCAAGACTGATGCCATAGGTAGGAACCAATGTATTTGGGGTTTGGCACTACAGAACAGGCAGGTTTGATTTGTAATTAAAAAAGGTCACAATAATTATGTCAACAGTGGTTTCATTTCTCCTCCTTACCTTCCTCAGCTGTGGCTCCCTCTCCTCTCTCTCGCCTCTTGGCTTGCTCCTCCAGCCACATCATCCGGGGAGGTTTGTCCAGCCTGTCTGTCCTCTGCTTCGTCGCCCCTTGCGACGTCTGGGCCGTCCCTTGCTTGGCCAGGCTCGGTCTCTGCTGCTCTTTCAAGGCTTGCTGCAGGGCCTCATTCCTGGCATCGTGATCCACCTTCTCATCACCGAGTCCTTTTTCCAGGTTCTTCTCGTTCATCTTCTCCACTTTCCTCTGGGCGGCCAGCAGGGCCTGCTTCTCGGCCTGCTGGTGTTTGTGGGACTGCAGGTGGTTCTGGAAGGCATTCGCGCTGGAGAACTTCTTGTTGCAGACGGCGCAGCCCTCTGTGACCGTTGCGTCATTCAGATGCTGTTCGGCAGCTGCCCTCTGTGCAAGGACACGCTCCTGGAAGTTTTCAGCAGTGACAGGTGGCATGTCAGCCACCTTGCGCTTCAGGTTGTAGCGGTGCCAGTCGGTTTTATAGTGCGCTCGCTGCACATCACCATCTGCAAAAGCCACTCGGCAGCTGATGCAAGTGTAGGAGGACATGACAACCTGAAAATAAGGGAGGAAAAGTTAAGAAAGAAATACAACTCCCCGTCATAAATGACAATAGCAGCAGCAAATCATCACATTTGAGAGGCTGGAAGCAGAGAATTATCAGTATTTTTGCTTTGAATATGACTGACAATTGATTAATTATCAAAAGCAGGTGCCTGGTAATTATCTAACAATTTGATAACTGATTAATCTGCTAATAATTTCAGCTCTGTTTACCCTGCCAACAAAACCACTGGCAAAACGTAACATGGCCTTTGATTAGTTGTTCCAGGCAGCTGGTAAATTAGGTATACTAATTATGGGCACATCAGTATTTTAGTAAAGTTTTTAGAATTATATAGTCTCGTGGAAGAAGACAATGTGCAATCAAATAGAAAAAGATCACATTATTGAAATTAATTCGTATATGTATATATTTCATATGTACATGTATATGGTATAATAGCATTTATTAAAAAGTGTAACTGAAATGAATGTTATTCATCAACTATTGTGTGAAACGTTAAACTGTTCGTCATAGGTCACATTTTCCTGGATTATTCTAGACCCAGCGATTAATTGCTTACTGAAGAAAATCATTAGTTTAATAAAGATAAAATATAACATTAGTTGCACCTGTACATATATAGGTCAGGTGCCTTTAATGCTCAGATAAAAAATATTCAGTGTAATATAAAAAAAGCTCAACAGTACCACACACTGCAGCATCCAAATTAATCATCAAGTTCAATTAACATCTCTAACAACAAAAACTGAACATTAAAACCTTCTTCCATAATGTTAGGCTTCAACACAGGACTGGTGTATTACACGGTGCTAATTTTAGGTAGCTGTACCTGAAATAAACTAAATACTAAATGTGTGTTGTTTAAAATTAAAGCAATGGAACAAAGCGCAATAACTACAGAACTATTGCTAACCTTGAAATACCTGAGCTAAGCAGATGAGACATTATTCTTCAACTATTATGTCAGTTTGTCTGGTGACTGTTTCATAACATCAATTTAATGGACGTTAAACTTGTGTAAGGTGGGTTAGCATAGCCTACCTAGCCACATAATACTTTAGCCAGCTGTCAAATCAAGTCAGAGAGTTATGAAACAAATCGAAAGTGATACCTAAGGATGCCAAATGTAACTGAATTCATTTTCAATTAACTAAACATGAGCTGCTAAATTGTGGCGCTCCGTCGATCCGAATCAAACCATACTAAGGAAAGTCGGCTAGCATCTTGCTAGCCAAACTTTAAGCATTTTAGCGTAAACATTTGCTAATAACAGCTCAAATAACAAACACTCATGACAACTATAATAGTGACAAATGGAGACCACAACAGGTGACATTTACTTACTTCTTAAGTGAGGTGACTCCCCCGAAAAAACGTGTTTTTAACCTCTTTTTCAGTAAGTGAGCCCCTGCCTCACAGCCGTACACGAACTACCACACGAGGATAAATTCACGCTGAACGTCTTCTTCATGACGTTTCCAGGCGGTTGTTAAGCAGCGTTTTAGGCGCATTACCGCCACCTAGTGCACCAGAGTGAGTTTACCAGTTTTATAATCTGTGGTCTGTGGATGATTCAGCGTAACAGAGACTCATATTCTGGAAATAAATAGACGTTACTGTTGATTTAAGCTCCAGTTTATTGGTTGAAGACAATAATAAAACCCAAACTCTCTCCATGGTTAAAAACCACACGTGGAATTAAATGAGAAATGAAGGTGTAATGTGGGTAAAGAAACCCTTAATCTAGGCTGCCACACTGGCTACAAAATTAGAATTTGCAACAATTTGTTATAATTCACACACACACAAAAATACACACAAATGCAATATTAAATTGCTATACTAAATACTACTTCTTATTGTCATTAAATCTGTTTGCAGTTATTATTTGTTATTTCAAAATAAAAACATTAAGTATTTCATTTATTTTGTCAAATCTCTCTACCATGTGGCAAGTGTAAAAAATGTGCCTCTCCAAAAACAAACAAGCTCGTGCTTATGATGAAGAAGATGTACTTTTGATGATAAACTGGAGGCTCTAAAACTTTTTAGATACATTTCACAGGGGAACCATACAATCTCTGCACTACAGTGAAAACATCAGTTAATAGATTTTCATAACAACAAACTTTCAAACGGTTTGTCTCATAGTTGACCATATGTGCAATGAAAGAGTCATTCATCACTTTAATCATTTGTCCTGTCAATATTTCTGAGTTCATGTGAATGCAACTGTTTTGGATGCTTTTCTTGGTCGTCACTTCAGCATTAATGACAAAAAATCTTGTGAACAGCAGGTTGTTTTGTGGGTCAAGAGATTAAACCTCAGACAAAAGGATTCACAACAAGTTTTAATGAGCTCTGGAATAAAACTGCAAAAAGACAGAGCTAAATGCTGAACCAACATGACAGCATCATTCTGAAGTTTCATCTTCATGTAAATCAACATCACAGCACATGAAACCACCTCAAGTCCACAACCACACAGGACTCAACTAAACTCCTTCACTCTAAAACTTGCCCAAATGAGTTCTAAACATTTTTCCAGTTTTGAAGCATCAAGTGAAAGAAAACTCTGCTCATTTCTCTATGACAAACCTGTTTTAGTGAAAAAAGCTGAATGACCTTTGCCTATTTGAGTTTATACAACTCAGCTGTGTCTTCATTATTCCATGGAAGCCAAAGTCCAGCATAGAGAGGCTGAGTGAATGTGGTCTGGACTCTGTGGAGGAGAGTCATGGTTTCAGAGACGCTGTAGAAGGAAAGAATACCTGCTCTGTGATCCAGGTACACTCCTACTCTGGAGGACCGAGGACCTGAGACTGGAGTTCTGATGTTGTTGTACAAAAATGAATAACTGCTTTGGTTACAACTTAACGTCCAAGATTTGTCATTGTTTCCAAATACACATTCATCCGAGTTCCCTGCTCTGCTGATATTCTTATATGCAATTGCTAAATTAACTCCTCCTCCTCTCCACTCCACCTCCCAGTAACAATGTCCAGTCAGACTCTCTCTACTCAGGACTTGCATATATGTAGTGAATCTGTCTGGGTGACTTGAATAAGACTGTTTTTTTCTCATTAATGTTGCTTTTCTGTTTCCCTCAGATAATAACAGACGTGTGTGTGCTGTGTTTGGATCCAGTGTGATTTCCTGTGAATATTTTAAAAATCCAGCTCGGGTCCTGGGCTCTGTTTGTGACAGTGAAACATCCACATCAATCACTGTCAGTGAGATGTTTGTCCATGTGTCTCTCAGAATGTCCTGTAGTTTATCTCTGAGCTGTGACACAGCTGCTGTCACGTCCTCAAAGTAGCTCAGAGGACGGATATTGATGCTGGATGAGTCTGTAGATTCACTGAGTCGTGACAGTGAGGGGTAGTTGTGTAGAAACTGGTTGTGATCCTCTGTGTGTGAGAGCTGCTTCAGCTCAGCGTCTTTCCTCTTCAGCTCAGTGATCTCCTGCTCCAGCTTCTCCTGAAGCTCTTTGACTCGACTCACTTCAGTTTTCTGCTGGGATCTGATCTGCTGCTTCACATCAGAGCTTCTTTTCTCCATGAGACGGATCAGCTCAGTGAAGATCTTCTCACTGTCCTCCACTGCTTTATCAGCAGAGCCATTGATGGCCTCCACCTCCTGTTGAAGCACCTTCACATCTTTCTCTCTGTCCTGGATTCTCTGCTGGATTTGTTGCCGACTCAGCTGGAGCTCTCTCTGCCTCTCAGTCCTTTCTGCTGCAGCTGAGACTGTGTCGTGGCCTTTATGTTCATCCACAGAGCAGAGATAACAGATACACTGCTGATCAGTGCGGCAGAACATCTTCATCACCTCATCATGACGAGAGCAGATGTTCTCCTGGAGTTTCTTGGAGGGCTCCACCAGCTTGTGTTTCTTTAATGGAGCTACATCGTAATGAGGCTGCAGGTGTTTCTCACAGTAGGAGGCCAGACACATCAGACAAGACTTGACAGCTTTCAGTTTCTTCCCAGTGCAGAAATCACAGGCCACATCTTCAGGTCCAGCATAGCAGTGATCAGCAGGAGCAGCTTGGAGTCCAGTCTTCTTCAGCTCCTCCACTAAAACCGCTAACATGGTGCTTTTCACCAGGACAGGCCTCGGTGTGAAGGTCTGCCTACACTGAGGGCAGCTGTGGATTCTCTTCTGATCCTCTTCATCCCAGAAGCTTTTAATACAGCTGATGCAGTAGCTGTGTCCACAGGGAATAGTCACCGGATCCTTCAGTAGATCCAGACAGATCGAACAAGAGAAGGTCTCCCGGTCCAGCTGAACTCCTTTCTGCGCCATGTCACCTCTCAGTGTCAACGACTGTCTGAGTTTCACTTTCTCAGAACTGAAACTAGTTTGAGCTCTGATCTAAACAACGTGTGTCTCTGCAGTGAACGGGGCCTGTCAGCTCTTGCACTTCACCACATGTTGGTTCCACCCATCTTCAAACTATAGATCTGAAGGGGAGGGAACAAGGAAATACATGTGGAGCTGGCTGTGTTTTAGAACAGGAAGAACCGGGACGGCGGCTGGGTTGTCTTAATGTGAAAAAGGAGTTCAGCTGTCAGGTCGTTGTAGTGCAGTAAATAGTAAAGTATTTCTACTAATAATGTAGTGGAGTAGAAGTATAAAGGTTTCTAAAACACTGATCACTTTTTTATTTTCTTTGAGGGAACATCACTTTATTAGTTTTGCAAACATGCATCGAAATGAGCGAAAAAGACTCCTGGTCAATGTTTCTATCAGCACAAAATATCACAAAAATGACTTTGACTTAGCTAAAGACTTTACTAACAAATTAGGAGGAAATGAAGTCAATCAAATTTGCAGTCACTCTGTAAACCATTATGTCAGCTCTGTGGAAGGAAATGATAAATCCTGGATCACACAATGAACAATGATATTTATAAAACTTAATGTTTTTAAAAGTGGTGAGAACAACCAGTACATGATCAGCTGTTCATCCGCGTTGACTCTGTTGATCTCCATTAAGACCCATGAAGTCAAACGGAAGGAGTAGTTCAGAGGCCATACACATTATTTAACTGCACTATTTCATTATTTAAATAAAATAATGTCCATCATATAAAAACATAAAAAATAATCCAAAAACAAATGATCACAATCCCACAGACTATGTGTTCACAAAATCACCAAAACATGCAATTAGAAAATAAGATATATACATTTCCCAAGATGATAATTGCAGAAGGTTAAGGTGGCAGAAAACTACCTGAATATATGACAGCAGCAACACAAATAAGTCATTACATCTAGAGTGAGAGCAGGTCAACCAGCGATTGTGATTTAACACCTCTGTGGTTAAGGTTTAAATTTGGGTCAATAAAACTAATATGTAGAGATTTGAAAGGTTAAAAATAAAAAAACATGCAAGATTATAACCAGAGATTTAAGTACACTGAAGTCAGCAGTCAGCCCCCCCCACCCCCACCCCCACCCCCACCCCACCTCCCCACCCGCCAAAATAAATGCTGTCAACATTTAATTGATTGAACTTTTAGGATTTACTTGTATAGTATGATTTGAATTTTCTCAGATCAATGAAAATTTTAATTCTTTCTATGTGCCACTAATATATCACAACAGTGACATGTAGGTAGTTCATCAGGTAGCATGACCATCAGTAGCAACCGTGGCTGATCATAGAAAACAGAACCACCTACAGAAAATCTAATTTGATCAACCAGACAATTTTAATTAAAGATCTTGCTCACATTTACTTGAGCTCACAAAGCTTAACGGAGGAACCGCACATTCCAAAAAAACCTTCATATGGAGGAAGTGAAACTCCAGCATAGAGAGGCTGAGTGAATGTGGTCTGGACTCTGTGGAGGAGAGTCATGGTTTCAGAGACGCTGTAGAAGGACAGAACACCTGCACTGTGATCCAGGTACACTCCTACTCTGGAGGACCCAAAACAGAACATAGTACCTGAGAGTACAGTTTTGATATTGTTGTGACAAAATTCAAAACAATTTCTGACAAAACTTAACACCCAGGATTTGTCGTTGCATCCAAATGCACATTCATTCAAGTCCCCTGTTCTGCTGATATCCTTGTACGCGACTGCTACACGTACTCCTCTACTCCACTCCACCTCCCAGTAACAACGTCCAGTCAGACTTTCTCTACTCAGGACCTGCTCACATGTGAATCTGTCTGGATGACTTGAATAAGACTGTTCTTCACTCATTAATGTTGCTTTTCTGTTTCCCTCAGATAATAACAGAAGTGTATTTGCTGTGTTTGGATCCAGTGTGATTTCCTGTGAATATCTTAAGAATCCAGCTTTGGTCTTGGGCTCCGTTTGTGACAGTAAAACATCCACATCAGTCACTGTCAGTGAGATGTTTGTCCATGTGTCTCTCAGAATGTCCTGTAGTTTATCTCTGAGCTGTGACACAGCTGCTGTCACGTCCTCAAAGTATCTCAGAGGACGGATATTGATGCTGGATGAGTCTGTAGATTCACTGAGTCGTGACAGTGAGGGGTAGTTGTGTAGAAACTGGTGTGATCCTCTGTGTGTGAGAGCTGCATCAGCTCAGCGTCTTTCCTCTTCAGCTCAGTGATCTCCTGCTCCAGCTTCTCCTGAAGCTCTTTGACTCGACTCACTTCAGTTTTCTGCTGGGATCTGATCTGCTGCTTCACATCAGAGCTTCTTTTCTCCATGAGACGGATCAGCTCAGTGAAGATCTTCTCACTGTCCTCCACTGCTTTATCAGCAGAGCCATTGATGGCCTCCACTTCCTGTTGAAGCACCTTCACATCTTTGTCTCTGTCCTGGATTCTCTGCTGGATTTGTTGTCGACTCAGCTGGAGCTCTCTCTGCCTCTCAGTCCTTTCTGCTGCAGCTGAGACTGTGTCGTGGCCTTTATGTTCATCCACAGGGCAGAGATAACAGATACACTGCTGATCAGTGCGGCAGAACATCTTCATCACCTCATCATGACGAGAGCAGATGTTCTCCTGGAGCTTCTTGGAGGGCTCCACCAGCTTGTGTTTTTTAAATGAAGGAGATTTAAAATGAGGCAAGAGGTGTTTCTCACAGTAGGAGACCAGACAAACCAGACAAGACTTGACAGCTTTCAGTTTTCTCCTAGTGCAGACATCACAGGCCACATCTTCAGGTCCAGCATAGCAGAGATCAGCAGGAGCAGCTTGGAGTCCAGTCTTCTTCAGCTCCTCCACTAAAACTGCTAACATGGTGTTTTTCACCAGGACAGGCCTCGGTGTGAAGGTCTGCCTACACTGAGGGCAGCTGTGGGTTTTCTTCTCATCCTCTTCATCCCAGAAGCTTTTAATACAGCTGATGCAGTAGCTGTGTCCACAGGGAATAGTCACCGGATCCTTCAGTAGATCCAGACAGACGGAACAAGAGAAGGTCTCTCGGTCCAGCTGAACTCCTTTCTGTGCCATTTCACCTCTTAGTAGCAGTGACTGAGTTTCACTTCCTTAGAACTGAAACTAGTTTGAGCTCTGATCTGAACAACATGTGCCTCTGCAGTGAACGGGGCCTGTCAGCTCTTGCACTTCACCACATGTTGGTTCCACCCACTTTCAAACTGTAGATCTGAAGGGGAGGGAACAAGGAAGTGTTTGAGAGCAGGAAGAAGGGGAAGGTTGTCGGGGTTGTCTAATGTGAAAAGGCAGTATATCTGTCAGATCATTTTAGTGATAGAGATACATTGTTATTTAGATACACATAATTTAAAGAAATAAACAATAAGTAATCTCAAACAAGGACATTTTTTACCAGCAACTTACAGGTGTGGCAGCATGGTCTCATGATGGTACACACCGAGTCCTTTTGTAACCTCCCCTACCCAGTCTCCTCACCTGTCCTCTGCCAGGTGAATCTCCACCCACCCAGTCTCACAGAACTGACATATGAGCTTGAGATTCTTGAACAGGAAGTTTAGCTCTCAGGTCATTGTAGGGGAGTAAAAAGTGAAGTATTTCCACCTATAATGTAGTGGAGTAGAAGTATAAAGTTGCATTGTTTGCATTGACTTTAATTTATTGTCCAGACACTGATCCTAACCCATGTCTAACTCTGACCCCGACCCTGACCTTAAATCAAGTCTTCACTCTAAAACTGAGTAATTGTGGAGACTTTATGGGTTTTGTCCCCAAATGGAGGCAAGTCCCCTTAATGTGACTGTCCCCACAACATACATGTTCCCAACAGCTGCGTTCACAAACACAGTGAGGTCAAATAAACACAACTACAGTCTGTGTTACAACCTTTTATTGGCACTCTTAAGTTTAGTTACATAAAAGTACATTTTGTTCATGTATTTTGGTTCTGACCCACCGACATCTTTCCAAAACAGGTTCCAAGGATTTCTCACTTTTAGGCGACTGCATGGAAGCCACCTTGATACAACTGGAAGGTCAATGAAAAAAAAGAACCAATTCATCAGTTTAATAAATTTTTTAAAAGGTCTTTATTCAGTGAAGCCTGAAGTATTATTTCCATTTTTTTATGTAAGATAATATAAAACATATTTTCAGCTGTTTGTAAGTTGACGTGGCCCTTTCCTCTTTATGTCGTGTTTGTGTTTGTCCACCAGGTGTCACGCTTGGCTTAGTTTCTCTCTGTGACAGTTATCTACAGACATGTTGAAGAGTTAGTGTCAGAGTCAGTGTTTAACCCTGTTTTGATAATTGTTTCCCATGAATCAAACACATGTTGACACATGAAGGAAAAATGGGGGAATGTCAGTATCATCAAGCTTGAAGTAAATTGATTTGACACAAGTAAATATTCAGCACCAACCAGTTTGTCTTAGAAAGCAAGTTGTAAAATCACAATAATAATGAGTTTAATCAACACAGTCTTGTATTAATCACAAAAATGTATACATTTTAACCAGTTCAGTTAATAACAGGATTTTTCTTTACTTTTTCCACAGATTTCCAAACTGTTGCTTCATTATAGTTTTGTTTCTCATTCTGCTCATAGTCATGTCATTTGTTTTAGCTGTGAAGAGGTTTCAGTAATTAAACTTTATTCACAGAGATCAGTTTCAAATTATCTCCAGAAGCTTTGATAGAATTTCTAAAAAACTGATCACTTTTTTTTATTCTTTGAGAGAAAATCTGCTTCGTAGTTTTGCAAATGTGCATCAAAGCTCAGAAAAATACTCATGGTCAGTGTTTCTGTCAGCAAAATAAGCAAAATATCATAGTAATGACTTTCACTTAACTAAATACTTTCCTACCAAATTAGGAGGAAATCAATTCAATCAACTTTGCACTCACTAAGTGAGTCAAATCTAACATGAACGCTAAATTGCAAATGTTTTTGTGTCTTTGTTTCATGCTACTTCAATAGGGTATATAAACTTAAAGTAAAGATACTTGTTAGTGTGTTTAGGTGGTTGAAATATATATGAACAGTGACACTCTCTTTTCCTTGAGCTGCTCACGTCAGGACTAATGAAACACACCGAGCAAACAACAGTCCCTTCTTAAACGCCAAATGCAGGGTTTTGCTAAAGAGCAGAGGTATCGTGTCCGTTTTAAATGTGTTGCCTATTGTTTGACTGGTAGTGTGAATTTGAAAATGTAACCCAAAAACCTTTCATTAGAATGACCCCTTGTGGCAGATAAACAGTGTTACAGAGGTATTGATGTTTTTCTTTTTTTAGTAAATGTAGCAGCACCTCAATGTGAAATGTAAAGTTTTGTAATAGATGTTTTACATAAGATGAAATAAGTAAGTATTATCTGCAAAATGTACTTTAAATATCAGCAGTAAACGTGATCATTAGGTGTCAGATTGTTATATTATCTGTTGTGCTGTGCCCCTTTTACTGATTCTTTGTTTGGTCTTTTATTTATTATATCCTGTTTTATTTTGATATTACATTCTGTTTTAATTTGGAATCACATCGTGTTTTATTTTGATATAATTTACCTTGTGTGTCAGTTGGTTGTTTTACTCCCTCTCTTTGTCTGCTTCTCCCGCCCTTGTGATTGTCTCCCCCCACCCTGATGTGTTTTACCTGCATCCCTAGTGTATTTACTTCTCTGGCCCAATTCCAATCCAGCCCCTACACCCTCCTTCTCTTAAAGAGTTAAATGAAATAAATTCCATCTAATAAAGGACAAATCATAACGGACCCATCCACCCTGTGTTCACAAAACAAAACACTGATTTAGAATACATTCTATATTTCCCAAGACGATAAATGCAGAAGGTTTAGATGGCAAAAAACTATTTGAATATATAAAAGCAGCAACACAAATATACAAGTCATTACATCTAGAAGAAAGTGTGATGTGACACCAGAAAATCTAACTTCATCCCCCAGACACAGTTTTACTTAAATATCTCCTCCATGTTTACTTGAGATCACAGAGCTCAGCAGTGGTACTACAAAAAATACCTGATGGATTTTCACAATAATGAAGCCAAAGTCCAGCATAGAGAGGCTGAGTGAATGTGGTCTGGACTCTGTGGAGGAGAGTCATGGTTTCAGAGACGCTGTAGAAGGACAGAACTCCTGCTCTGTGATCCAGGTACACTCCTACTCTGGAGGACCGAGGACCTGAGACTGGAGTTTCGACATTGTTGTTCCAAAACTCATAACAATTTTTGTAACAATGTAACACCAAAGATTTGTCATTGAATCCAAATACACATTCATCCCAGCTCCCTGCTCTGCTGATATTCTTGTATGTGACTGCAACATTAACTCCTCCTCCTCTCCACTCCACCTCCCAGTAACAACGTCGAGACAGACTCTCTCTACTCAGGACCTGACAATAATCAGCAAATCTGTCTGGGTGACTAGAATAAGACTGTTGTTGACTCATTAAAGTTGCTTTTCTGTTTCCCTCAGATAATAACAGATATGTATTTGCTGTGTTTGGATCCAGTGTGATTTCCTGTGAATATTTTAAGAAGTCAGCTCTGGTCCTGGGCTCTGGTTGTGACAGTAAAACATCCACTTCAGTCACTGTCAGTGAGATGTTTGTCCATGTGTCTCTCAGAATGTCCTGTAGTTTATCTCTGAGCTGTGACACAGCTGCTGTCACACCCTCAAAGTAGCTCAGAGGACGGATATTGATGCTGGATGAGTCTGTAGATTCACTGAGTGGTGACAGTGAGGGGTAGTTGTGTAGAAACTGGGTGTGATCCTCTGTGTGTGAGAGCTGCATCAGCTCAGCGTCTTTCCTCTTCAGCTCAGTGATCTCCTGCTCCAGCTTCTCCTGAAGCTCTTTGACTCGACTCACTTCAGTTTTCTGCTGGGATCTGATCTGCTGCTTCACATCAGAGCTTCTTTTCTCCATGAGACGGATCAGCTCAGTGAAGATCTTCTCACTGTCCTCCACTGCTTTATCAGCAGAGCCATTGATGGCCTCCACCTCCTGTTGAAGCACCTTCACATCTTTGTCTCTGTCCTGGATTCTCTGCTGGATTTGTTGTCGACTCAGCTGGAGCTCTCTCTGCCTCTCAGTCCTTTCTGCTGCAGCTGAGACTGTGTCGTGGCCTTTATGTTCATCCACAGAGCAGAGATAACAGATACACTGCTGATCAGTGCGGCAGAACATCTTCATCACCTCATCATGACGAGAGCAGATGTTCTCCTGGAGCTTCTTGGAGGGCTCCACCAGCTTGTGTTTCTTTAATGGAGCTGCTTCATAGTGAGGCTGCAGGTGTTTCTCACAGTAAGAGGCCAGACACATCAGACAAGACTTGACAGCTTTCAGTTTTCTCCCAGTGCAGAAATCACAGGCCACATCTTCAGGTCCAGCATAGCAGTGATCAGCAGGAGCAGCTTGGAGTCCAGTCTTCTTCAGCTCCTCCACTAAAAAAGCTAACATGGTGTTTTTCACCAGGACAGGCCTTGGTCTGAAAGTCTGCCTACACTGAGGACAGCTGTAGATTTTCTTCTCATCGTTTCTATTCCAGAAGCTTTTAATACAGCTGATGCAGTAGCTGTGTCCACAGGGAATAGTCACCGGATCCTTCAGTAGATCCAGACAGACGGAACAAGAGATGGATTCCTGGTCCAGCTGAACTCCTTTCTGCGCCATTTCACCTCTCTGTGTCAAGGACTGTCTGAGTTTCACTTTCTTAGATTTCAACAAGTTTGAGCTCTGATCTAAACAACATGTGCCTCTGCAGTGAACGGGGCCTGTCAGCTCTTGCACTTCACCACATGTTGGTTCCACCCATCTTCAAACTGTAGATCTGAAGGGGAGGGAACAAGGAAAGTTATGGACAGAGTGGAGCTCACTGTGTTTGAGAGCAGGAAGAAGGGGAAGGTCCATGATATTTCTTTGCTTCTGTATAGTTTTTCTTCAAGAAAACATGGTTTGTACATTAGAGATTTCTACTATGAACACACCCCTGGAGACACAAAAATCTAACATGATTGCAAATGTTTTTGTCTCTTAGTTTGTTGCTAATTTAATGACTTATAGAAACCAAATGGAAATACAAAAGTATTGTTAGTTATCAACTACTTTTTAGTGTGTTTACATCTTTGAAATTCATGTGGACAGTTTCATCAGTGATTTTAATCATTTATGTTAAGAGTTTTTAAAAAGAGAAAGCACCTAAATTGCCCATTTCACTCTTTGCTTTGAGCTGCTCTCGTGTCAGGACTCAAACACACTGAGCCAAATGCAGGTTTTACATAAGAACAGAGTTGTGTGAGGGGTCATGAGCCAGTTTTAAATGTGTTACCCAATGTTGAACTGGTAGTGTGTGGTGGTAGTGTGAGTTTTACTTTTAAATGTAAATTGTTCTAAATGTAGCACCACGTCAAGGAGAAAATATTAAGTTTTACAATGATGGTTTAGAAGTATTATCAATAATACATACCATAAGTATCAAAAGTAAAAGTAGTCTTTAGGTGGCAAAATGTTAGATTGGATTAGTGTAAAAATACTTGATATTAAGGACTGTATGAAGGGATGCTGATTTCCACACTTGGGGGGATGTTGCCAGGTTGAGGGCGTGCCAACACAGATTATCACCGTGGTTCAACAGTGACCGCACAGGGAAAGGAGGGATTTAGAGAGAAGAGTTCATCTACTGCAGCTTCTTTTCTATGACCAGTTTTTACTAGTTAATGTTTTCTTTTTTACTTTGGTGTCATCTGGTGGTAGGATGGTGAATGACACTGTAAAATAATAAGGCAGAGACATTATCATACCATATCAGTATATCCAGAAGGCTGTAATGCAGTAGCTGTGTCCACAGGGAATAGTGACCTGATCCTTCAGTAGAGCCAGACAGACGGAACAAGAGATGATTTCCTGGTTCAGCTGAACTCCTTTCTGTGCCATTTTACCTCTCTGTAGCATTGACTGTGATAGTTTCTCTTTCTTAGATCTGAAACTGCTTTCAGCTCTGCATCTAAACATTTTACAGTGAATGCGGCCTGTCAATTCTTGCACTTTACCAGCCATCTTCAAACTGTAGATCTGAAGGGGACGGCTATACATCTTACATTATTAATGTATCCAAGGTAAAAGGGAATCTCTAAAGCACCAGTTGCCAACCTTTTCCAACCCATAGCCCACTTGAAAATGTTGGCAGCTCGGGGCGTCAAGTAGCTCAGTTGGATGAGCATCCGCCCCATATGTAGAGGCTACAGTCCTCGCTGCAGTCATTCCCCCTCTCTCTGCCTCCCCATTTCCTGTCTCTCTCTACTGCACCATCAATAAAGGCACAAAAAGCCAGAGAAAAAAAGAAAAGAAAATGTTGGCAGCTGACATCCAACATTTTTAATAACAACTTAATTTATATAGCACTTTTCAAAACAGAGTTATAAAGTGTTGTACATACATAAAAACAAAATAAAGCAATAAATGACATGGAGAAGAGAGGCAAAGTGTCAATTAGCAAGGCAAGTATAACAAGGAGAATTAAAAACACGTATTTTGAAACAATAAATCAAGTCTTCACTCTAAAACTGAGTAATTGTGGAGACTTTAGGGGTTTTGTCCCCAAAAGGAGGCAAGTCCCCTTAATGTGCCTGTCCCCACAACATACATGTTCACAACAGCTGCGTTCACAAACACAGTGAGGTCAAATAAACACAACTACAGTCTGTGTAACAGACTGTGTTTCAACTTATAATGTAGTGGAGTAGAAGTATAAAGTTGCATTGACTTAAATTTAATAAATGAAGAAACTCAAACTCACTGAGGTCAAATAAACACAACTACAGTCTGTGTTACAACATTTTATTGACGCTCTTGAGTTTAATTACATAAAAGTACATTTTGTTAATAATGCATTTTGGTTCCGACCCACCGACATCTTTCCGAAGCAGGTTCCAAGGTTCAAATTTGTCACTTTTAGGCAACTGCATGGAAGCCGCCTTGATACAACTGGAAGGTCAATGAAAAAAAAAGAACCATTTCATCAGTTTTATACATTTTTAAAAAGGTCTTTATTAAGTGAAGCCTGAACCTGCCTCAGCTGTTATTCAGAAGTTGTCTGTGTCTAATACGGTTATTACATGTGAGCTAAAAATGAAGTGCAGCCACTACAAAGTCCTCTCAGGCACTGATAAACAAATACTTCTATTTTCATCTTTACACTTATGCTAGTACAAGGCATTACATGATTAATTCAAGAGGATACATTAAACATTGCTGCGTGTCTTTATTATAAAAACAATGTCTTTTCATGTACAAGGCATGTTAAAGAAACTCTCCCGTCATTCTTCTCCTTACTTCAGTGAATCCACAAGTGATGCTTGACACAGCTATGTAGGTGTATCTTTAAATAATGGTTAAGGTGCAAATGGAAATGCGCCATTTTACTTTCAGTGCCCTAAAAATACATTTTCCTTTGTTTTGAGTGTGATCCTGGATGATCCAATGACATTAGGAGCAGAGGTCTTCGTGGGTTCACTTGGGTCCTGGTAGCCGAGCCTTAACAGGGACTCGAGTCGGGCCAGATCACTATTGCATAGGGTCTAATCGGATTGGACAGAATCCTGTTCTATTGCTGCCGGTCTTGTCTCATGACCAAGCGGATTAACGCGGAATATCTCTCATCTTTGATCACATGGTGCGTCATCATCATGGGAGGAAACATGTTTCTAAAGGCAGAGGGAGAGTGTGAACCATAAAAAACATTTAGGATCGGGTCTAATTTGGACCTGGTCTGACTGTCTCAGGTCTGTTTGCAGTTTGGACTGTTTTTGGCCAGATGCTAACGGGGGATGTTGCAGATCATGATCAGTGCTTTAGCTACTGGGCCATGATAGGACCCAGGACCCTTGTTCTTACTCCACAGGTCTGTCTGTTAAGGCAGATAGATCATATCTCACATAACTTAAACTAAACCCCAGGAAATATGACTTAAGCTGGTCGAGTTCAAGGCATGAATCCCTCTCTTGTTGTTGGCTATCAAGGCTTTCAGGTCTGTTACCAGCCACAAGGCTTGGTGGCAGCTGAATCCCCCAAACCAGAGAGCGGAACATTTTACCAGTGCTACCTGTGCTGTGACAACACTTACAGTACAGCAGAGGATTTGATTTTAGTTCAGCAACAGATTTTATTTGTTCATGGCTATAATAGACAGATCATATGTGACTCATGTGTGACTTGGCCATATTGTACTTTAATAATATTCCCCACAATACTCAATCAAAGTTTGGTTTTGACTAGTTTGAGGATGATGTGGATGCAAAGTAATTTTTCTCTTTGTCCTCTGACGACTCACCAATCTACACTGAAATGTGAAATTCAGGAAGCACTGGAAGTAAAATGTTTATGTTTAAATATATTTCTGTCTCAATGATATTTGCATGCATAGTATTTTGACCTGCTGCATGTTGTAATAAAATAAACGTCCCTTGACTAAATAAGTGTTTCATGAAAAAAAAAAAAAAAATTACATATAAAATTGAAAAAGGAAATAATACAAAAATAAATGTTTCCTACTTTCTAATCTTCATTGTCAACTGTCCAACCAGTAGTATAGTGTTTTAAGCATTAAAGATGATTTGATTGCCTAGTGATTGTCATTCATCATTGGGGTTGATGTTTGTGGAATTCTGGGTAATGTAGTTAGATGAATCGATTCAGCATCAGAGTGAATGTTAGGTGTGTGAGGATTACAATCACAGCAAAAATTCAATTATTCTGGGAAATGTTGTTTTTTTTTTTTTTCTCACTTAGAGTCAGTTTCAGTTTTGAATACTTTGTCATCGGTCCAGACAGAATTTCAGAACATATTCATTGAAATCACATTATTTTAACCTTCTGTTAAGCATTAATAAGCAACATAAATGTTTTAGAACAAACTATAATTAAGCTGTAAGTAGATATAAGGACATTTTAAGTGTGTAAACATAACAAATGATCAATTCATGTAAGACAGTAGTATTTTTTTATTATATTTACTAATTATTTATGATATCAATTACATACAGTGTATTAGTGAAGTATTTATTTTTAAATACATCTTCTTCACTCTCCATGACAACTGAGCAAACCCTATCTGCCACAAGGCCTCGAGATGTGGCTGAAAGCTCTGAAAGAATCTAAGCAAGGAGACCTTAAATTTTTATCCAAACTACTATTTCCAGGGTCAAGAGTGAATCTTCAAGCTCCACATGACTGCATGAGCTTTAAACCCTGTCTGATGATGTGTTAATGTGTATAAGCCGTTAACAAACAGGCTGTGCTGTACTGGTTTTAATCACTCATTTACTGTTAATACAACAGATGCTCAGGGTAGTTATAAACACTTAAAATGCCCTTATTTGCTTATAGCTATGTTATAGTGTTATACTGTTATAAACCATTTATTAACTGTCTATATGCTGCTTATAAATGCTAAATTGACATCACCAATCAAATATGTTTAAAAAGTCAAATGTGACCACACCAATTGATTGAAACCAAGAGCAGGATCTTAGTCCTCAACCCATCAACAACCTTTAATGCCGGGGTCAGACCACACAATACTTTTGTTTTGTGAAGTTCACTGTATAACTAGGTGATAGTAGAATTATTTATTTGGCATAAACAACTACAGGTCGTAGCTCATCGTCGCTCTCACCTTCTGTGATGTACATAAAGTAGGTGATATTTTTCATCCTACAAGCCTTTCTGCAACAAAGAGATAAGAAAACTTATTAGAATCTATTAAACACATCTGCAGAATGGGAGGACTTGCACATTTTTCTAGTTCTAAAAACCTGCCCCACATCTGTGAACTGACCCTTTACCTGAACCAACCAACATGTTAAAGCTCCATATAGTCTAAAGGTAGATGTGCCTCTGTTGTTTGATTATAGATCAGGTCTAGGTTCTATATTAATACTGTGAAAGTATCAAAGCCTCAGTCCACAGAGAAATGCACACAGCCTGTATTCAGAAACTGAGCCTTGAAACCAGCCGTCAGGACTTCTGGAACTTTGTGATGTCACAACAAAGCAGTCATTGCTCTCAGCCACACCCCAAGTCCCGCCCACCTCGACCCACCATCCAACCTTGCAGGATTTACTTTCAGCCAGACAGAGGAGAAGTTCTGAACCTCTCTTCTGATTGGCTCACCGACCTGTTGTTACTAGAACTACAGAGAGAAGCCTGAGAGTGGAGATGTAAAAGTACATTGAGATGGTTTTTGGTTCTTAAAACAACAAATATATTGTCTTATGGCTCAACACTTCAAATAAAACACAGGAGAAGAGGAAAATATTGAGCTTTAATATAAGACTCTCCACCTGAGCAGTAGGCTAATCTGTAGTCTGTCGGTTCAGGCCTACAGCAGGCTGATATTGTGTAGTCTGATCTCGGCATTAGTTCGGGATGATTCTGATTAAAGCGACATCACCTTCACCTCTGTATTTCACATACTGATCAGTTTTGAAACAATGATGTTAGCGCTACAGGAAAAAGATAAATGGAAACGTTGTTTTTCCTCACAATTCCCCCAACAGTCCTCTGTGGCCAGAACACTCCCATCTCCTCCACATGTCCTCTGTAACCTCTTCTTCTCTTCTGTCGACCGGACTTTTCATCAATCAGTGATCAGTGGCGTCTGAGGAGTTTGGTGAAGAATCCAGTTGAGGCTGACTTGTCGCTCTTGGCCTGTTCCTCCTCTTTGGTCTGGACCTTTTCCTCTCCCAGCCCCAGCTCCCCTTCCAGTTGCTCCAGCTCCGACTGGTCCAGCAGCTCAAAGTCCTCAACCTCGCTGTCCGACTCCTCGGCCAGCTCCAGCAGCCTGGTGGAATCCCGGAGTCTTGACCGCTCCGGGTCGTTTCTCGGCGCCGTGAATCCCACCGCTGCTTCTATTCTTTCCTGGATGGCAGCTGTGACCGCGGCGGTGATGAAGTCTCCTGCCATCTGGTTCACCAATTCAAGTGCTCTGTCGGTGGTTTGGTCTTCGTGAGGAGGAGGTGCATGCTTGGATTTCATTGACTGCTGGGGCTGAGTTGGAGGCAGTGGAAGGCCGAGGCTGAGGTCGTCGTCGTCGTCCCCATTGGTCGTCCCACCGTTGTCAAGTGAAGGGAATTCTGGGAGGCCACCAGTGAATACTTCTTCTCTGTCGAGGTCTGTGAGGTTGAGGTAAAAAAGAGTAGCCAAGACATTAACAGGAAGCAAGCACAAAATGTTCACAGTGTGCAAGAAGATTTCTCTAAAGCCCTGCTCCTGGATTCCTCACATGATGAACCCTATCACTTTGGTGATCCTCTGACATTTTTGTGAAATACCTCAACATTTACTCAATGACCTGGCACACAATTTGGTGCAAGTATTCATGGTAACAGGAGGATGAATCCCAATGACTTTGGTGATTCTCTGACTTTTCATGTAGCACCATCATTGGAGCAAACTTTCTATTCATCCAGTACTTTTGTTTTTGACAAAATCGCTGCAAAGCTAATGAGTTCACCATCAGCCTTAGCTGTACTTTGTGTTTTGTGCCATTTAGCAAGGATTAGCATGCTAACATGCTAAACTAAGATGGTGAACATGCTGAACAACATACATGCAACACATAGGGATCACATTGTCACTGTGAGCGTGTTAGCACTCTGACATCAGCCTTTATCTCAAGTCACCACTGCAAAGCCTGCAGCTAGCATGTCTGCAGACTGTGAATCATGTTAATACATCAAACAAATACCAAAACTGCCTTTTTAAATGCATCAAATTAAGTAACATGTTCAAATCTGAGTAAAGTAAAACACAAGAAAATGCAACAATAACAATAAATAAGATTCATTTCTTTAAAGGTCCCACATAGTCTAAAGGTAGATGTCCACATGTTGTTTGATTATAAAGCAGGTCTAGGTTCTATATTAATACTGTGAAAGTATCAAAGCCTCATTCC
Source organism: Seriola aureovittata (assembly GCF_021018895.1). NCBI lineage: Eukaryota > Metazoa > Chordata > Actinopteri > Carangiformes > Carangidae > Seriola > Seriola aureovittata. Next base: position 3,218,324 of record NC_079375.1, read on the forward strand.
ACAGAGAAATACACACAGCCTGTATTCAGAGTATGAGCCTTAAGACCAGCCGTCAGGACTTCTGTAACTTTGTGATGTCACAACAAAGCAGTCCCCCTCAGCCATACCCCAAGCCCCGCCCAGCATCCAACCTTGCAGGATTTGGTTTCTCTTTGCGTGTTTATCTGAAATCTGCTATATTTTCATTGGATCACTCAGAAAACAGTCAGCTAATCAAAAGAAAAAAATTATAAATGTATGGTAGATTCTCTTTGTATTCTTTACCAAAGAAACTACAGACTGTACATGTGTGACTAAAGAAGTAGCAACACACATTAAACTACAAAACCCCTCACAGCTGTTCAATCAGATGTCCCTATTGATTTGATAACCGTGTGTCCACCTGTGGGACCCTGCAGAGCAGAGAAACGTACCCTCTGAGTTCTCAGTCTGAGGTGTGTGTCCCTCTGACAGGTTGAAAGTACCGTTGTCCGTCCACGTCACATCAGACACCTCTGTGTCCGATACAGACATTTCCTTACACACTGTGGAGTCCAGCTGTGGGCGGGAAACACACAGAGATGTCAGATTTCTAACCTAGGGCAGGCAAAAAGGTTCTACAGTATCTTCTTGTGTGCAAGTTAGTGAACTGGCAAAGCTGAACAATGTAAGAAATAAAAAATAGCAATAAAAGTGCACGCCAGATCCTTTTTCCAGACTGTGTTAATATGCCCATAAAAATGACCAAACACGAAGAGAAAGGGGTTTAAATTATTAAATTTATCAATTAATACATCAATTAACAGGAATTCTCACTCTCTATTAATATTTTTCCATCTCATCTTACATTAATGTTTTTCATTTAACATGTTTTTATGTTGATTTTATGTCTTTTCATGTGAAGCACTTGGTGCATGTAATTTCTTTGTTGTAAAGCACTTGGTGCTACATTTCTTGTATGAAAGGTGCTATACAAATTTTACAAAGTTTATTATTATTATCATTATTATCACTATATAGAACTACACAATATTTGAATAATTACTTTTCTTTTCTAGGTGTGTGGCGTTGCAGCGTCTGCCTGTCGCTGGTCTTGTTTATTTTTTTTAGTGTTCCAGGATTTTCCCAGGTTAATACAAAGAGCTTTTGGAAACAGCAGGTTGACAAATAAATGTTTAGCACACGGTCCACACCTACTGATGAAGGCTGCGAGATGTGGCTAAAAACTCAACAGATTCCCATTAAGTGGACCTTTGCTTTCTCGTCTCAAGCTGTCTAATCCAAATCAAGTCTTTATTTTTGAGACTTAAATCTGTCTCTGGTCTTAATCTACCTCCCTGCTAATATGATGACTCACTTCTCTGCATTTCATACACGTTAATTAAATGATTAAATAAAGGATCCAATCTTGAGACTTTTGAGGGAAGCACAAATGTAATGTGTAACCAGGTGTTTGGCATTCAGTTTGGCTCAGGTCTTGATGCCGTTGTGGATCATGTGAAGTGAATTTCAATTAGCTTTCGCTGGAGCCAGTCACTCAACAGAGACATAATTAGATTGAGAGGAGATTATCAGCCAACCTTGGGAAACATTGAGGAGAGGTCCGACTCGATGCCCTCCTTCTCGGTCTGAGCCTGCATGATTCTCTTCTCTGAGAATGAGGAAAACATGGACGAGACTGAGTTAGTTTTGGAGTCCAATAGTGATACACAAAGTAAAGGAGAAGCTCTAGGTGAATTAAAAAGAAGTAAAAAAGTAAAAATGTAGGCGTGTGCACACTGTATATACATCTATATTCAGTGCACATTCCTACATCTGATATTTCAAAATAATGAATAATTCAACGCTGCTCTAAACACTCTTTCGCACTTCTTTCTTGCAAGTTTCTCATTTGGAGTAAACTGAGGACAAACTGGGTCGTTAGCGTGAGCGTGAGCCACTAAAAGTGGTCATCAATAGTCAAGAGCGCCACCTGGGGAACACTCAACGTCATCAACAGAAAAAAAAACCCCACAGTTTCAACCACACTGACTGACAGTTCTTTATCAAGTTCATAACAGAAACAATGAGACCCTTTGCACTAACAATGCAAAAGAAGTAAAAACATGTTGATTAATGTTTAATATATGTCGTATGTAACATTTACCATGGTTCTCTTTGATTTTCCGAAGAAGCTCCCCGATGCCAAAGTCCAGCTTCTGCAGAACTGGCTCCAGCCACAGACCAACCTCATGGGATGAAATCAGAGGCCACAGGAAGACGCCCAGCACTGCAGAGAGACGCCAAGGGAGAAAATGAATTATTTGTTTACAGAAACATAATTAAGCTACCATCCATAAAAACACATAACAAGGCCATTTTAACTTCATTTGCAGAAACGAGTTGGCTAACCATGTCGGGACACAGTGTGAGATAATAATCATCATATACACTTTTTAAATCCGTCTTCAAAATCCTCATTAGTTAAGATTATTAGATTAGATAGTCTTTATTGTCCCCAAGGGGCAATTTGGTTTGCAAGAGAGTTCAACAAAACCAATACGCATCAAAAAATTTAATAATACAATAAATTAGCACATTAATCCATTTAACATACAGCATAATAAGTTACAGTAAGATGTGAAGCACTAAGAGTCCAGCAGCTTATTGCTTTGATGTATCTCTTCTCAGCTGATGACACCACAACGATGAAGCTAGACACAATTAACATGAGTATAAGGTTCTTCAGGTAATCAAGGTGACTCACCTAGAATATACGAGATAACAATCCCTGGAATGTAGCGTCCTAAGACAGCAAAGAAGGTGCACAAGCTGCAAACCAGCAGGCAAAACTAAAGAGAAAGAAACCAAGAACAAGGAGAATGACAGTAAAGATTTATACTGATGTAGTCATTTTCTACTCTCAGTTACAGTATACAGGGAGTGTGAGGAAAGGTTCAACATTTTGGAAAATAAACTTTGTTGTTTTCACTAAAACCACGAATTCTGACTTCAGCATTTCTTTCTTTGTCTATAGGTTTGCTATTTCCTGCTGCTTCTACTTCATATGCTAAGCTAAGCTAATCACCTCCTGGCTTCAGTTCCATAAATAACACACAGACATGAGAGTTGTATTGATCTTATTAAGTCACACAAGCATTTTCCTGTAATAGAGAACTATTCCTTTAAGATCACATATCCCCCTGGTAATGGCAAATGTCATCATGCAGAACGACCAGTTACTTCATTGTCTGATAAGCTGATGCAGATGAGAAAATAGTATAAAACTTTATTTTAAGATTTTCAGAATTGAGAAAAAAATGATGTCACTTTACAGAAATTAACATCAGATAGTTTTCAAAAATGTCAACCTGTAGCGTTGCATCATTTGACTTTTTCCATCTCTAATAATAAAGTGAATTTAGAGACTCATCAGCTGTCTCCACGGTTTTCTTATAAACTATCAAACTGAAACAAAATTCATCTGCTGCATGGATTAAATGATTTCCACTTTCAGAAACAGCCGTTTAGACTACTCCAGCTTCATAATTTCCTGAACCTGCTTCAGAGTGATAAAACCAGTTTGTATCTGAGTGGGCAAAATACCTCTAGAAATCCTGACAACCACATGCTTGTCCACTGTAACTCAGTGAACCATTGAGGTTAGTCTGGGGTCGTCGGCCGTCTCTGCCTCACCTTGCCTGGGTTCTGCTGTTTGAAAGCCGATGTCTCCTGGAGGAAAAGTCTGAGGGAGTCGCTGAGCTGGGGTCCAGTCCCAGACCGGCTTTCCTGGCCCGAGTCAATGATCTCCCAGCTACAGGGAAATTAAGAAAGAAGCCATGTTAGTCATCTTTAAGATAAGTCGCCTTGACAGTGTATAATGACACTGAAAGTCTCTAAAATGATGGAGGACAGGTGGATGGTTGGCCATACAAAGTGTCTGACACAACACACATTGGTTTTGTTTATTGATGAAGCTGTCATTTAGATCTGCATTAACTGAGTTTTTTTGGCCACTTTGAGGCAGCAGGAACAAGCTGTAAAGGCAACACTGGAACACTGACGTATTATCACCTTGTAAGTTGATGATCAATCTCCAAAAGAATTCATTCACACTTTGCTTTCTCTTTGTAGTCTCCTCCTGGACTCTGACATCATCTGACCTACAGCTGTTGGCACTTCCTGTGGCAACAGTGACTTGACTGACACAATATGCAGTGACTCTGCATTAAAAATAATATCATGAGTTGACTTGACCGATAAAGGGATTGCAGGGGTTTATTTGGAGGATTAGAATTCTACTTGGTTGAAGGTCATTGATAAAATTTAGTCCAAGAAAAAAAGGCCAGTTCAGTGCAAATGTCATCGTCTAAATTAAGAAGCCCACAATAAAACTTGAAAGATGACTTAACAGACAGGTGGCAGATGGGATGTGAAAGTGCTTTCCATGCTGTGGTACTGCGGGGAATTCTGGGCCACCTGGTGATGTATGACACTCTCACCCTTCCTTAAAATCATCTCCCGTTTAAGCTCTACTATCAGCCCTCGTGCTCACTTCACATAAAACAGCTATTAAAAGGCACACACATGGCTCATGTGTAGGTAATGTGCGATAAATAGATGAGGGTGCGAGGCAGTCAAAGTCCCACTTCCTCTCTTAGCCACTCTCCACTACCTTAACTAGCTGGATCCCAGTGGGTTTCGTCAAAGCTGAAATGTCGTAAGCGATAAATGAGTAGCTACTGCTCTACTGGACCGTCACAAAGATTCAAGAACATTCAATCCCAAAGTGTTTTTGAAGCATACTGATGGCAGACTAAGCCAAGTGTCCACTGCTGTTCACACAGAACCAATCAAACCATCAGAGTAAGAGAGTGTTCTAGGTAAATGCCTCAACAGGCTTCATCAGATTAAATGACAATGTACTAAATATAAGCATCAACAGAGGATGGAAACTACATGTCCTATGAACGCAGCTGTCCTGGAAACAGCTTGTGTGAAATCACCATGGAGATCTCGTTACTACAACAGCCAGGCAGGTTCTCGCCAGTGAACACAGCAGTGAGGCTCCCCTGCTAATTGGAAACCATATGATTGTGATCTTTAAGGGAGTGTTAGCATATTGAAGATGCACAAGTGATGTGATTGTTAAGCACCATCTTAACAAAATATATACTGTATAACGATATAAATGTGTAGCCTGTCAAACATTTTGCCATACTGTTTATACCCTGGTAGCTACTATTTCAGTATCTCTGCATTTGGAGGTTTTGGCATCCATGTGTAAAAGTACCTTGAATTGAGAAGTGATCATGGAACAGCTGATTTAATGTGGTGTTACTGACATATTCCACATGTATCCCTCTTGCAGACAGCACTCAAGGAAATGTTTGGGCATTTGAAGTTGTGAAAATTAGCGTTTGTTGGCAGCTGCTAACAATGGAAATCCTGTTTTCTCTTGGTCAGTTTTCCTCCCAATGTGCACAGCTGTCGGGCTGAAAGTGTGGAGTTTGATGTCTTGCTGCTGCTGCCCGAGTGTAACATAGTGATCCAAGTGTTTCCTAAAGGAGATGAACTAAACCACCAAAGGCCACTGTCCCTGATAAGCTTTCATCCTTCCATTTTTCCTTCTGAACCCTGTTCCCCTTGAAACCCCATCCAAACCCCCTTCCCCCTCATCATGTATCTAAACATGAGAGGCTACCAGAAGCTACAGTATCTCATATACACCCACTACCCCTCCCACCCGGCCCAAACGCCCAGCCTTGTCTCACATAACCCTTATGACGAAAGGTCAACCCACTGCTCCCCTCTCGACTTCCAGGCACATGCCCCCGTAGGAGGCTGGTTTCCAGGGAAACATGATGGGGCGGACATGTGACAGTGATACTGTGAAGCAATAATAGCAGTAAGGGATAGACAGGATAAGCATGTCCATTCCACGAAAGACATACGTGTCCCTGGAAAGAGGTGCAAATCTCCTTGGATAAAGTGTCATAAAACTTCACTACATCACAGATCATCTGGAGTGTGGAAGACTAGTTTATTAGAGTTTGTTACTAGGTCATTTTTTCCCCCCAATGTGAAGACAAACTCTTTACTTGGAGGACCTCTATTGGTTTGGTGTCATGTTCAGAAATGAGAAAACCCAATTTAGATTTACCTCCACCTTTGCAGTCATAAGTCATGTCAACTTTTAAGCTAATTTATATTTACATTTTTAATGAAAGACATATCCAGAAATGTCCATTTAGCCTCAAGTCCTCCAGAAGTCGGGCAACCATTATGCAGGCTTGTATAATGGTGTGTTCCATTTGGACTCGGAAGTCTGAATTTCCAAGTTCCCTATCGGAAATTTCAACTGAAACGCTTCATGAAGTCGAGTTTCCAAGGCAGAGAGGCGGAAGAACCTCACCAATCCCAACCTTAAAATCCAAGATGGCTGTTCCGCACATCAACAGAAGTGAAAGCTGTAGTAATACACTGCTTAATAGCTCTTCTGTCTTATTTGTGTCTTATTAAATCAGTTGTACTTCTATCTGTGGACATGTTGCCGCTGCGTTTCTATGCAAAAAAAAAAAAATCGCATCATGTGTTGTTAGTAACTCATATTGCTAACACTAACAACAACAAGCAAAACAACAACAATAACAAGCTTCCTACTTGTTGTACCGGAGTCCAACTTTTCAGCTCTGACATCCAAGGAAAATAGAACGCAGCGTAAGTAACAATGTAAACAAAGTTGTCCTGGTAAAGTCAGCTTGCAAGCCAAGTTTTCTGGCAGAATATTGCTACACTTAAATGAAGTCAAAAATCATGACAGTTTCTGGAAAGTTCTACAGAGCTTGTGTTGAGTGGATCTGCATGACAGTTTCACCTACAGTTCAGTTTTGGAGTGGATCAGCTGGAACCCATCAAATTCCATCAAATCCATGACCCACAATATCCACAACCAACAGCAGCAGCTGCCCGACCTACAAGATGACCCAAAATGTCATCCAATGTGTCAGTTTGCTTGTCGTCAATTTATCCCAAGGTTAGTTTGAACTGGTGCACTGATTCAAAATAGTGATTAAACTGAACCAGGACTTTGGCACAGTTTTAATGAACACCAGCCAGGTAATCAGAAACAATATTTACCTGGGACCATGGTATGAGATAACGCATCAGACATTCAGAGAAAGAGGCACCCTATCCCAAACAAGGCTAATGATGCTACTTTTCATTAAATCATGACAGTCGGATATTTTTTAATAGTACATTTACATTAAACAACATTAATATTTCTCCAAATTCAGACTGTGTAGAGTGGATTTGTATTCCCATCTGTCTCAGCCAGTTGAGATTTTTTAACTGTACCTCACTAGTGTTTAGTTCCAAGTTTTATCCAGAAGTATTTGCACAACTTCAGAAGAATAACTGTTATCCTAACACACTTGGGTTGCAAATTCCAACATTTCTTTGTCACATGCTGCATGAGCTCCACAAACAGGTTGGGTACTGAAAAGCAAATATATCATATTTCATTACTCCAGATCATTACAGACCACCATCGTCCACTGGTGTGTCAATCAATCGGTGGAGCCTTTTCACCATGGTATGAAGACCAGTCATCACTCAGACAGAAAAATATCCAACTTTCAACAGGGAACTTGACAACAGCGACGTCAGAGGACTGCAGGCTGGGAAAGAGGGCGTCAGCACCACATGAACAGCTGTTGGGCAGATATCACTTTTTACCCCATCAGTAATCTCTGAAACAACAATGGGAGCGGCATATGTCTGAGCCTCTAACAAGCCTGGTGACAGCACTTTAAAAATAGAGTGAGACGAACAATGCGAGGAATGGCGGCAAAAACCTCCCAGCTCTTCACTTGTGACTCACGGGGAGAGTGTAAATATGTTTATCCACCTGCCTTTGTGGGTATATACCACAGGAAGCCTGACTTTGATGCAACTAATACCTGTTTATTTCTGTGTACAGCCACACATACAGTAGGCTGATGTTAAAGTGTGTGAGTGAGACAGCAGAGTCCCGGCTGATCGAGTTTACAGTTAATGCAAAAGGCCAGTCCGCATGTGAACCGATGCCAAAAGCTACAAGTAATATAAGACAGAGGGGGAGCAACGACGCAATGATGTATACTGTTTTCCGAGTAGATCTGTGCCGTGACGTTCATGTTGTTGATCTATTTAAACTAAAATTGTTATCATCTGAGGTTATAAAGTATGTACGTTAAAACAAGGCCAAACACTGATTACACAAAACAAACAAAAACAAGAACAAGACGGCGGCCCACCCATATGTCAGCTTCATAAGCAGTGAAGCAACTGTCATAAACCTTAAAGGCTCAATTCGCCGAAAAACCCCACAAAAAAAACATGTTTCTCTCTTACCACTACTCTTCTCAAAGCTATTACTTTGGTTCAAACTTGGGATGCTGTTTCTGGAAAGACACGTTGCTGCCGACAGCTTCAAAACTATTCTTTAAGCACAACAAATGAATTTCCATTCACCTCCACTGTTTTCAGGTCGAAGAAATATCTCAAAACCTGGACAAATAAAACCAAAACTGACCACAAGTTTAAATACCACCTGCCATAAAGGGAGAAAATATGTTTTAAGTGTTTTGGGTGAGCTGACCCTTTGAAAAAAAACAAAAGGGAACAAGCTATTTTCTCTAAGTCTTGTCAAGTTTCTTCTCCAGAACACACACAACTCCAGTCGTACCTCAGTCCTGCCCCACGATCTTCAGGAGACATCTCAAGAGCTTCAGGTACCTTCAGAAGATTTGGCGACACAGTTGAAGGCAGCCAAACACAGGATAATCAAGATGGTACTTTTGCGAGGTAGAAGGCAAGAGACGACTACAACTTGTCTTTCCCAATGGTAAAAAACGCAGGCGGAAATTCGGGGTCGAGCCAAACTCAATGTTTTACGTGCCACACGGCGCGAAAGCAGCTTGTGTTTATCCTCATTGAAGCCCCGGTTGGAGTATTTCAAGCAGCCCCATCTAAAAATAACCTGGTCACACTACATTCCAACCAACAGCCATCAGGAGGACAGAGGGATGGGGTTAAGGGGGGTAGAAACAGCAACACACTCCACCACCGCCGCCGCCCCAAACACCACCGCCAACCCAACAACCTCCCAAATACGCCTCCTCTTGTGTCAGTGACATGGCATGGATCAACAGATGAGAGGGGACATGTGTGTTTCACATTCTGACGCAGTGTTGTTTCTATATTGATGACGGTATTTTCTAAAAAAAAAAAAACGGTCATTTACTCAAAGGAAATTTTTGACATTTTGGAAAATGGAATGTGAAGATCAATACCACTTTGATATCAGTATGCTAAATATGAAGGTACTGCCAGCAACTGTGAAACATAGCTTAGCATAAAGACAGCTAGCCTGGCTCTCTTCAAATGAAACAGAATCTACAAACCAGCACCTCTAAAGCTTACATCATATCTCATTCCTTTAAGGAGCTACTTGTACAATTTGCTATTGCTACATAGTCAACGTTAGCATTAGTAGCTGTTTACTTACCAGTTTTGGCAAAAGGTTCAGCCATTGTTGCGTTTACAGGACAACAGTTTATAATACGCCCTCTGAGCAGGGCTATTTCTTTCGGGCAGACTGGATGCTACAGTGCCTCGGTATCGGAAATTGACAAGACAGTCCAACCAGACTGGGGCTAGATGGTTAGCATGCTAACCTCAGTAGAAGAAAAGAGGTGGTAGAATTAGAAGCAAAACAAGAGGGTTGCTTTCCATCAGTGAGTAAAAGATTCAAGTTTGATGTTGGATTCACAACGTTTATTCTAGACTTAAAAGTAAACAGCTGTTAATGCTCACTGTGCTAGAATCAAGAAAAATAAAACTTGATTTTATAAAATACTTGAAACATTTTGATTCATTCTGGAAAAAAAAATGTGACGAAGTGGATTTTTACGGTTTTCACATGATTACGTCATGGTGATTGTATATTAGGAGGATGTTACTACACACTTGGAAGTTGCACAAGTTGTATCTCTTAGGTGTTGCACAGATGGCTCATAGTTAGTTTCCCGGTAAATAATGTTCAGTAAACAGTACAGATGTTGTGGTAAGAAAAAAGCTGGGTAACTGATCTAGAATTGGGGATTCTCATAAAACAACAAGCCAATGAGCTGCTGTCACCACTTCAATCAGCAGTTGCCAGTGCACAGTATATGATAGGGTCAATATCACTGCCAATGCACAGAATGAGTTACGGTCATTTTAAGTACTGAGGGTGATACAGTCATTAGCTACTCATTAGCACTGTTCTACACATACATTTTAAAGCTGCTAAAAAAGATAAAATAAAATAAAAATGTTGTTTATTCATGGATTACAAAGCCTCTAAACAGAATATAAATATTAGCGTGGGAACAGGGGTGCTGTGCCGGATGCAGCGCCCCCCTAAAAGACATATTGCCTAAAAGTCGCTTAAAGTTTACTTTAACTGTCCATTGTTTTACACTTCCTGGAAGCTTTAGTCCTGTAAATCAAGTGTTTTTTTATTTAATCTTATTAGAACTAAATCGCATTTCATTTTACAACCACACAAAATGTGTGACTTTATGATGAAGAATCACAAATACACAGTGACTTGTTTATATGGTATATGACTTCACATCATTTGACTGTGATGAAACACTCGTGGCTGGTTTGCTGTGTTGTTTTCAACCAGTTGACCTCAAGTCCAATCAGAGGGCTCCCTGTGAAACACACACACTCTGTGTCAAGTGATCTGATTGGCTTGACTGCTTCGTGTCACACCTCTGAATCAGTTCCGGCTGTGGAGAAACAGCTGAGTCACACACACACACACACACACACACACACACACACACACACACACACACACACACACACACACACACACAGTGCTCAGGTTTCACAACTCTTGAGACACTTTGTGTTTGTTGTGGGAACAAATAGCAGCACTGAGTCTTTCCTCGAATCCAGTGTCACAAAAATGCAAAACACACACAGTCACATGACGTCTATAAACATTTACTAGCATGACCAATGGATTTTTCAAATATCCACCATTAAAGATGATGATCATGCTCTATATGTGTGTTTTCAATGATGCACTTGATAGTAACTTTATTTATTTGAGGGGATTTATTTATGTCAAGATCTAATTTTCCTGCAACCTACACTGTAAAACACCAAACAGGAATTTAGTGGAATCAACCATTTTTTTTTTCTCATTATCTTGATTAAAAATAAAAATGTTGTTATTTTTAAGTTAATTCAAATTAAAATTTCATAAGTCACACACTGTGCGTTTAAATCAATTTTTTAAAGAAACGGCAGTGTAAGAAAAAACGAAAAACACTCCAAATCCAGCAGGTTCTCCAAACAGAATTCAATACTTCAATGCTATGTCGTAGACTTTCACCACATACAAACAGTGACAACAGGGAGAGACACTGTGGTGCAAACAGCTGTCAGCTCGCATTTTGGGTCAGCAGCTAATCTCCCACAAGCCTTTGCCTGAGACTCGCTCTGAGCCTGATGTACAATTACCCACAAGACACCTCTGACAGACAACAGCAGGTGATGACAACACAGTCCCACCCTGCTGGCCAAATGTCACAGAGAGAGAGAGAGTAAGAGAGTATGACTGATATTTACAAGAAAAGGACAAGATAAACAAAAGATTTTGAAGAATTTAGGAGATACAGGGCGTTACATTGGCCGAGGGGATAAACCACTTAAACCACAACAGCCGCAGTGTGAATCTGACCAGGGTGCTGTGGTGCCAGCGGCGATCCTAGACTCTGGGGTGGAGCCCATGTTCCCTAAACACCTCACATGCAGACTATGTTAGATAATACAATTTACCGATGTCCCCTAAACACCTCACATGCAGACTTTCTGCATAATCTGCGTGATCTAAATTTAATCTACGACCTCAGCTGATATATAAATTATTCCTCAAAATTAAATCAGAAAAAAGCTAAAACCTGCAACAATATGACTGAAAACAACTGCTCTTTTTTCAAGCAGCTGCAGCGTGCGTGCCTGACTAAATCAGAGTTAATTAAATCATTAATTTAACATATTTATACCAAGCATCTTTATGTTGAAAAAGCCCTGATACACACTGCCATCAATATGTCTATCCACCTGTTTACCATGCTCTGGACACAGTTTCAGTTCTTCATAAAAAGTCACAAGCTTGTAGTTAGAGGAGGGTTAACTCAGGGTGGCTCATGCACAGATGCATAAACTAGGGCAGCAGCTAATGATCACTTTAATTACTGTTGAGTCTAATAATTATTTTCCACGTACAGCTCAACGTGACATATTTATTTTCTATCAATCCGCTAATCATTTCAAAACTAATGTAAACACTTGTGTATCACATTGCGAGCATCTGATTTGTCTTGAAACTGAGAGGTGACGTGGTTCAGTCTCAGAGAGTTATTAGCAGTGGGATTAGATTAGACGGTCATGTGTGACCGATCAGCTGTGCAGGGCTGCAGTCCAGACTCAGGAGGAGACCCTGCACTCTCAGACAGGATGTTGTCCTGTATGTTCAACACAAAAACTTCATGGTATATCAGACAGGCATGATTCAAATTGAAGAGAAAGAGTTTTAGAAATATTTCTCAGAGCTGGAGTCGATCTGAAGGCAAAATAATCTCACTGTTTTTATTAACCATGAGTGGGCAGGGTCACAGAGAAACAGTCTCACTCACTTTTACAGTAACGAAGCAGAACAGAGAGTTTATTTTTCATTTGCATCTGCTTTGCTTCTGAAAATCTGGGTTTTTTTTCCATTTTTTTAGAGGAAAATGGCTCTAAAATTCGACCTCAGCAGTTGTTGCAACATGCAGAAAGGTTTATTATTAAAATGATGTAAACACTGTATCCCAGGTTGACCCAGAATCTGAAGATGAAGTGATTTAAACCGAGTGATCGGCACCTTGGAAGTTGTATATCATGTACATTTCAGTTTTCAGCAACAATCCAGATATTTTTCCAACATCTCGACCGAGAGAGTTTCATTTCTGTCCAGGTCTTGAAAGCTCCAGCTGTCAGTCGTATAACAGTGTCAGTGAGTGTGTTTACATGGACATGAGTGTCCTGGTTATGATTGGGTTTTTTTATTCCTCAACGCCAGCGACAGTCAGAGTCGGAGCCATGTTGTTTTCAGGTTGTCCGTGCGTCCGTCACATTGTCGTGGACACGATATCTCTGTAACGCCTTGACAGAACTTCTTCAAATATGGCACAAACGTTCACTTGGACTCAAGAACGAACCGATAAGATTTTGGTGTTCAACGGTCAAAGGCTTAGGTCAGTGTGACTACACAAAACACTTTGTAGCCATTACTCAAGACTTCACACAGCAATTATGACAAAAGTTCACACGGATGGTTCATATTTTCTCTGACTCTGGATAAACAGAGATGTAACCTGAAAGTAGTTTGAGTGACGGAGGCAGACAACCACCAGGACCTGGATTAGCCCTTATCCTGGTTTACACTCTGATTACACATTGTATAGATCTTATCCAGGTTTCTGAACGCCGCTGACTGTCTGTGCAGCTTCAGCTTCAGACAAGTGATGTAACAGAAAGCATCTCACTTATGGAGCAATGAGCAGGATCTTGTCTTTCATTAATCAAACTATATATCTGGTCATTTATTTACAATGGCAGAAAGCATCCAAATGCTGACCCATTCACATGTAGACAGATACAGGGCCACACTTTAACAACACGCTCATGGTGGCAAATACTAAAGAAACATTACTACATGTGTAATAATAAACGCGATATTATAAACTGCTATACGGCAAAGTGGTTTAACGGTTACAGCACTGTCAGATTAACCACTCAAAACAGCTGATTTGTGTTTGTAAACAGCACAGGCGGCTGCAGTAATCAGCGACCAGGATACTGGTGTTTGTCATGTATACAGGGATAAGCCTCAAAGCCTCGTCCGTGAAAACACACACTGGCAGAAAGTGAATACGATTTTTTACTTTTTCATATATATTTCCTTCCTCTTGACTTCTCCACTAATGTCAGCTATATGAAAAACTAATATTTTGAAGCCTTGTTCTCTGCAAAGACTCATTACGCCGAGTTAGCTGGTAAATCAACCTGAGCACTGAAAAACAGCAGAGTTCTGACTCAGCTAACGAGAAGATCCCTGCGTTCGGAGCAGCTCAGACATGGTTTCTGAGCTACGATTCTAATCTGCAGTCGCTGCCCAACACCAAACACACCCATCAACACACATTCAGGGTCCTACCTTGCTGTCATGCTGCGCCACAAGTGAGCTCCTGTGGAAAAGAAGAAATCTATTATTCATCATCACTGAGTAGGTGTCATCATAATAAGACTTTTTTCGGGTCACATTTCTGTCTATTTCCCTAAATTGTAATAGCTCTCTTATACTTTTCATTCTAACAGTGTGCTTCAGTTTCACTGGCTCAAACACCCTCTTACTTTAACCCTTCATATTTAGCATTTATAAGCAATATACAAACATTTGAAAAGTGGAGGCTGCTGTATAAACATATAATGAATGACAAGATATGAAAGCTCCATATTTTCCTCTTCTCCTGTGTTTTACTTGAAGAGTTGATCCATAAGAAGATATATTTGTGGTTTTAAGAACCAAAAACCATCTCAGTGTAGTTTTACTCTCTAATCTCTAATCTCTCTCAGGCTTCTCTCTGGAGCTCTAGTAACAACAGGTCACTGTTTTCAGAGTGATCTAATTAAGATATAGCAGATTTCAGGTAAACACTCAGAGAAACAAAAATCCTGCAAGGTCGGATGGCGGGTCCAGGTGGGGCATGGCCGAGTGTGGTGACATCACAAAGTTACAGGAAGTCCTGACGGCTGGTTTTAAGGCTCAGTGTCTGAATACAGGCTGTGTGCATTTCTCTGTGGACTGAGGCTTTGATACTTTCACAGTATTAATATAGAACCTAGGCTTGTTTTATAATCAAACACATGGACATCCACCTTTATACTATATGGGACCTTTAAATATTCATATAACGCTTATAAACAGGATGGTTACAATTTTGTGTATGAGGGTATCGTCATGCTGAAACAGGACAGGGACAAACACAAAGTCTAGACACAAAGTTAGAAGCACACTGTTATCATTTTGTACTTCATGGTACAGTGGTTGAGATTGTTGACCAGAGATATCAGGCTTAAAGGACAAAATGGGGGATGCAGCAGAGTAAAGCGCCTCATTCTGAGATGCTGTAGATTACAGCTGGATGCAAACCGAGCCTGCGAAGCTACTGTATCTGATCTGCTCATCTCTGAGAGCCCTGAAGTTTCCCTCTGCGCCACCTTCCTCTGTAATTTTGAGACACTGACACAAAGATGTGACTCCTTACTGTTAATGTCTGAGGTCACTGATGCGTTTCCTGCTACTCAACTTAACTGGAACAACTGGAAACATCTGGATGTGGTATTATATACTATCAGGGCAGAGGAAAAACAAAAATATACCAAAAAATGGGACTAGAAATAAAAACAATGATTTGCTTTCTTGGCAGCATTACCGTCAGCCAATAACAAGAGTACAAGGGACAGAGCCACAGTGCTCCTCCTAAAGAGGTGGTGACTAAGTCAAACACTAAAATACATTTCCTGGATGACAGAAAATTAAAGTGATAAATTGCATCCATGTTTTGATTTTGCTTATTCAAAAAAAAAAAATCACTAGCATTAAGAAGACACATCTCAAGAAGCGAGCATCAGGCTGATGAGTAACCGTCTCCTGACTCATGAGGCTAACGAGTCACGAGTCATCAGGGTGAAATCATCTGGAAATCTTTAGCTGGACTCACATCCAGCAGCTCAGATAAAAGCCTCAGCTGCTGCCGACGATTAGAGATTATTTTCATAACGAATCAATATTTTCTCAATGAATCAATGGATCACATCATAGAAAACAGCATTTTGATCCTAGTCGGGTCTTCGTCAGGGCTTATAAACGGATACACACCTGTATGTTGACAGGCTCTATGATGGCAGGTCTCACAGAGCAGCAGTACAAAGGCAATGCATCCAAATACCAACAATACATCATAAAACAGAGCTGTGCTGATTCTCTTCCTGACAATCAACAAATCAATCAATCAATTAATCATTTCAGTTCTAATTCAATTCCTATAATATTTCAAATATTTGATATGATTTGACATAATTTTGATGTGATTACACTGACAGAAATAGATAATGTTGCAACAAGTGTTTTTCCGCCGCTGGAGACAGCTGCGGGCGAGTAAAGAGATGCGGTTTGATGCCGAGCTGCAACTTTTCTTTTAGACTGGTGAGTAACATCTAATGCTGGTCTGTAGTGAAAAGGATCATTAGTGAAAATGACAAACCGTACTGACAAACACTTCAAGTGGAATAAATGTATGATTGATGATGTCGACAGAAGTTTTAGTGATGTAGTAGTATTCAGTCTGTTCCTGCGGCTGTTGTCCAGCTACATGCGTCAGTTACTTTTTTTTACAAGTGAGACAAAGAGACTGTTTGATCCAGAACCAGCGGGTTCAGGATCCACTGCCTAATACTGTATTTATTTTAGCATATTCATATCTATCCTTACTATTTATTATACACACACACCAGACCTAACATGTTTGAATATAAAGAACTTGTATGATCTAAACTAAATGTCCTCTCACATGTTTGTCTGTGTCAGGATCAAAATTCCAGTCCAGTCCTCCCAGTGATGGACCAGCACCTGCCTTTCCTTCTGCATCCGGCCTCATCAATCAACAACCACATCACAGTAACACCTCAGAGTATTATCCCTGCACAGAACACATATTGTCTGTACTGTGATCTTCTGCACATCCTGTTCAGCAGGAGTTTTGTCAACACTTTTGTACATAGTGTTCTCCATAGTTTTATTTTTTAATCTGTATCTATGTGTATTTATCTTTTTGACTGTTGGAGTATTTTAACTTTTTATTGTTATTTCCTGTTAATATGTTTATTGGACACTGCACCAGACATCAGGCCAAATATCATGTCAATAAACCTTATTTTCTGATTCTGCCTTTGTGATGATGTCATCATCCCTTCCTCATGCTGCTGTAGCCTGACACCATGTGTCATGCAGGATCCCCTTGCCTTCTAAATAAAAACAGACTGTTCGTATTACAAGTACTCAAAATTTGTTTCAGTGCTATCAACAATCTTAACTATCAGCAACAAATGCACACATAAATAATAAATTATAAGGGACATGGGGAAAACAACATGATTAACTGGACAGGGTGAAGAGGTGAATTGCTGCCCCCCATGGAGGTGGATCAAGTAGCACGATCTTACACATTACACCTTTAACTGCTTAGACAGACGATCTATGGGGTCTTTTTTTTTCTAATATTGTGACACTGTGAGTGGATATAAAAGGTCTTCTTGTGTCACCTGTGTATCTGAATCGAGCAACATCTCTGACTGTCACCGTGACGACCAGCACAGCCAGTAGGATGGCCAGGAGGCTGTACGCTCGGAAAGGGCTGAAGGCCACAAACCTAGAGAAAAACAAAACAATAAGATAACAAAAATAAATGAAAATAAATGTAATTTGTATTTCTCCACCTAACTTATGTACTAGCATTTGAGGCGCTATATAAAACAGCTACTTGTAATAATAATACATAATAATACATTTTATTTATAGGTGCCTTTCAAGGCGCTCAAGGACACACAGTAAAAGATAAAATGCAAGTACAAGGCATAAAATACAAAATAAATTAGAATAAATATAATATTCATTAAACTGTCAAATGAATGTGTAAAATAAAAACCAGGGGGAAAAACAAGTTTAGCAAGTACTTCCTTGCTAAGCTTGTAAAAATATCAAAACATCAGTGGCAAAACATTCATAACACCTAGATAATATCAGAAATATAACTTTATCCGCTCATTAAATAAAAATGAACAAAGAAAAGTCAAATTTTACTGTTTGTGTATTTTGGAGTCTGGACTCATTAGGGAGACTTATATTAGTAGATATTAGTGTTATAGTACATAAGAAACTATAGGTTTCATTAGAAAAAAAGGAGACAAACAGGATCAGTGCAAACTGACAAAATGCCTTATTTTTCAATAACATAGAAATATGAAGTACAAAAGAACCAAATACTCAGTAATAAAGATGAATAATATAAATGGTATGGCCTTAATAATCGTATGTATTATAGGATTATTAAAGGAGTAGTAAAGATTTAGAAGGGGAAATGATTATGAACTCATCTGAAGTCATAGCAATGTTAGGTTATTATGTTTGTTTGATTTTACTGAGGTTTGGGTTCAAATTAAGATCATAATCATTTTCCCTTTAATTAACAGGAGCTCCGTGTTCTCAGAATGGGTGTGTGGCTGATATCCCTGCGTCATGATGCCTACCAGAACACGGTGTTGGCTGCAGCAAACAGGGCTGAAGTCCTGCACGGTCTCTGCTTCCAGTTGACCAGGCCGGTGAGACGACACCCTGCGCGCCCGGGCAGAGGCGTCTCCTCCTCGCTCTGCGCCTGGCTCGGCGGACCCGGCGGCCCTGCAGCCGCCTCCCCGCCGCCCGCGGTTCCTACTTCCCGGCTCACCAGCATTGGAAAACGACCGGGGCCCCTCCGCTCTACCGCTCCGCTCCTCCAGCAGAGATCGGTGTCAAGTTAACCGGAGAGTTTACGATGGTATTTCCGATTTTAGGTTTTCAAAATAAAAGTCACCACGAGAACTGTGATTTATTGGGCTACTTGCTAGCTACTTGCTAAGTTAGTGGTTTAAACATAATACCTCTAACATTCAAGTAAAAGTACAAAAGTATAGCATTCGCAATATACTTTATAATTACCATATTGGATAATTTTACCTTCTTTAGGCCTTTAATGAAGCTATTCACAATATGTGGAGATTTTTTTTAAACTGGTGACAACTAACAGATATTTAACCTGTGAAAAGGGGACAAACATGACATCACTTCATTTTAAGGGAACACAAGCCACAGAGGTTGGGAACCAGTTCCCAGTAGAGATCAATAAAAGTTAAAATAAGATCATCTAAGATAAGATGTAGCTTACCTTTACTGATCCCCCGTAGAGGAAATTCAAATTGACACAGCAGCACAAAAGAAAAGCAGCACAAGGGGAAAAATGGAATGAAGAAATAAAATAAGAATAGAAACAGAATCTAAAATAAATAAGATAAATTAGAAATACAAGTTCAATCTGAATAAAATCATTTGTATTACCTGAAAGAAATATATCATTGTAAAGACAGTAAACATGTGATGTGTTGTTAGTCCCAAACTATAGGCTATATATATTTTCGTAAATTAGTTGATGCAGGCCTGAGGTAAAAAAAAAAAAAAAAAAATCATGACTATAGTCACAGCTTTTGGTCCTTAACGTTTGGCAGTGACTAATTATGCTGGTGAGAATTTTGTTTTGTATTAAAGTTAGATCGTTTCACTGTTTCCAGTTGACGCACCTGTAAGGAAAGCCTATAACAGCAACTGCTGGAATTGCATTGAATTTCATTTTTGTATTTTATTTATTTATTTTATGCTTTTACTGTGAAAGAAAAATCGCTCAACTTCCTCTCATTTTCAGTCTACTTCTGTCTGACCTGACGCAGCTCCACACCTCAGCTGCTGCTTGTTGTGTTGTGGTTTAAATCATTGACGTCAGGTGTGTGTGTGTGTGTGTGTGTGTGTGTGTGTGTGTGTGTGTGTGTGTGTGTGTGTGTGTGTCTGTGTTGTAGAGTTAGTCTGACGTCAATTGTTTGTGTTAAACTGTTATCATGGTAAATAGACTACTATGGCTTTTCTAGTCTTACAGGCCACTCAAAGCACTTTACAGTACATGCCACATTCACCCATTCACACACATACACATATATACAACACACCCATACATCACACACACTCACACACCCATGGAACAGCCATCAAGGGTAATTTGGGGTTCAGTGTCTTGCACAAGAAAACTTGGACATGTGGACTGGAGGAGCCGAGGATCGAACCACGACATTCTCCACTGCAGCTCTGTGGAGCTTTTTCCATGAACACTGATATAACACCGACAACTTAAAAAGGTGATGTCGCTCTGGTCTTAGTGGATACTGTAAACAGGCAACTGCTTAACATGTTTGCAGCAACAACTTCATGAGCACATCAGCAAATCTGAGGTGTTATTCTGCCCTCTAGGGGTCAAAATCCCTTTCTGCAGCTTTAAACAGGATTCCTAAATGTGATTGGACTTGAGCACTGATGACTCGGACTTGGACTCAAGCATTGATTGGGAGGTTGGAGACAAAGACTCTGACTATTTTGTTAGTGTATTTGTAATAATTTGGCATAAGATATTGATATATTAATACTGTAACATTATTCAGTGATGAAATGGTGACAGCTGTGTCATTTGTGTTGTAGACCTTTATTAATGAATAGCACAGGAGCCCGTCCTGGAACTTGACTCGGACCCTTTTTTTGTGACTTGGACTAGAACATTGGGGACTTGAGACTCGACTCGGACTTGAGGGTTAGTGACTTAACTACAACACTGATAACAACGATACAAATTCAGTTAGTTGCATTGTCCAATAAAACCATGACCACAGGGGGTCAGTACAACTTCAGATATACAAACATGATTAATCTCAAAAGATAATGAACAAAGAAAACTTCTCTCCGTCTATAGCAAGTATTAACTTATAAACTACACAACTATATCAAATTCTCACCGTGAAACATAAACTTTGAGATCGTTGAATACGACTGCTGTGATTTGTAACAGGCAATAGTCAGTATTTTTGACATTTTATGGACGAAACTCTCAAAAAAAGCAGCTGGAGGAATGCAGCCTGTGTGACAGACTGCAGACTGGGCGTCTTGCCACGCATGGTGGAGTCAGAACGCAACCGTCTTGTGGAGGGACAGGGAAAGTCAGACCTACAAAGAGATGATGACCCATTTTGCGCTGCATGCCGCTCGCGCTGTTCTGGACCTGAATCAAGATCAGAGCTCAGTGCCAGACCGTGATCTCCAACAATGACCTGCTCCACTTTCCACTGCTGGGGCCACTCCTTCACTCCACACTCGCCACCAATTCTGACACATATTCACATCCACAGGCTCAATGCAGCTTAATAGCTGTTTTTGAAAGGTAAGAAAGTTTTCTGCAGACATTTACTCACTGTAGCTACAGCTGGAATATTAACCTTAACCAAAATAGACCCTAGAGCTCCAGAGAGACGCCTGAGAGAGGAGATGTAAAACTACACTGTGATGGTTTTTGGTTCTTAAAACCAAAAATATATCTTCTTATCCATCAATACTTTGAATAAAACACAGGAAAATATAAAATATGGAGCTTTAAAAGCCCAGTCAATATTTCTTCTAATAGACAATAACTGACTTGCAACAAGCTGTGAAAACAACATGGACAAATCATCACTTCTTAAGTAGTAGAGAAGTAACAGGATCATTTGGAGTCCTGTGATCCACCACATGTATATTGATATATGAGCAGGTAGTGATCCCTTACACATTATCATTTGATATATTGTTATCATAAAACTATTGATTATAGCTGCTTTAAGTATTTCTAATTTGATTATTAATAGACATGATTAAAAAGTCTGAATCATATAGATACACTGCAAGTTTTTTTGGTGTGATTTTTGATGTTGGGCTGATGATTCGATGATCTTTTAATTTCACTTAAAAATCATGTATGTAAAAAATAAACGTAAGCATATGGGCAGGGGGGTCGTAAATTGATTTAGCTGCAAATATTTGTCATATGAAGACAAATAACAGGGTGACATGAAACACTGCACAGAGAAGACATTCACACACACACACACACACACACACACACACACACACACTGTCAAACTCATTCATTCATAGGTTTTCAAGCTTGCAATGCAAACACAGTCAATACACACACAAATGTACAAAAACTAATTTACTGCGAGCACTTGTACACACAGCATGAACAAGTTTGCATACTTTCACAAACACAGACAAACACATGTGCACGCACTCATGCACGTGCATGCACGCGCGTGCACACACACACACACACACACACACACACACACACACACACACACACACACACACACACACACACACACACTAAACAAAGTCTTCCAGATACACACTCATTCATGATTTCTTGTACACACACACCCACACACCATAAACACAGCACTGTAGATATTAAAGACATTGTGTGTGTGCGTGTGTGTGTGTGTGTGTGTGTGTGTGTGTGTGTGTGTGTGTGTGTGTATGTGTGTGTGTGTGTGTGTGTCAGCCACTAATTGGACTGAATTTCACTGAGCAACAAAAGATCAGGCTCGAAAATTCCAGCTCTGGTTTGTACAGGCTCTGCTTTGTTTTCCCTTCGCCTCTGTTTGTTCTCTTCTAATGCTGTGTTAACAGTTATCTCTCTCCCTTTCTCACCCCCCCTTATCCCTCCCCCTCCCCACCTCTTTCTCTCTCTGTCTCTCTGTGTCTTTCTTTCAATCTCTCTCACTTTCTCTCTTTTTTCGTGCGGCCCATGAAAGGCTTTCTGCCCCAAACGAAGCTCAGTTACCCCAACTGCTCAGAGGCAGGCGAACCCCAGAGGCCAGAGCTTGCGAGGTGCTTTCCGCATTAACTCACAAATCTCTCTCTCACACACACACACGCACACTCGAAAACACACACACACACACACACCCACTGCAGGAGCCTGTTGGACAACCACAATGAACCCCAGACTTTCAGTGGAGTGGACCATAATCAACGTCTCCATCTATGGGAAACTTGCCACGTCCCTCGGAGCTGAGCCTGGACCTGAGCTTTTGGTTGGATTTTTCTGATGTTCTTGTGGCAGGAGAAAACTCAGGGATAAGATGATGATTGAGCTGCAAAGCCCCGAGGATGGTGGCGGTGATGGTGGTGGCTGCGGCCACGTGGACATACTGAGCACTGAGGAGCTGGAGTGTAAGATCTGCTACTGTGCGTACAACCTCGGGAGTCGCAGGCCAAAGTTGCTCGAGTGCTGCCACCGTCTGTGCGCCAAATGCCTCGCTAAGATCCTGGACCTGGGTGAGTCGCCTCCCAACGCCGTGGTGTGCCCGTTCTGCCGCTACATCACCAGACTGCCAGGGGAGGCGGTGAGCAGTCTGCCGGATGACTGCAACTTGGTGGCGGCGCTGGCCCTCAAAAGCAGGAATCAGAGGAACCTCCACTTCCACCAGGATGCGACCACGGAGCTACTCCTCAGCCCCAGGCGCCTGACCTCGCTGATGGGTAGTAACGCGCCTGTGATGTCCCCTTCCCCTTCCTCCTCCACTTCCTCAGCCACTACCTACTCCTCCATCCGGGGCTCCCCTAACTTTGTGGTCATCACCATCATGGAGCCTCCACCGGCGCCCGCCTCAAACCAGGACCTTTACCACCAGCCACGTGGACCTCACACCTCAAACCGGGGCTACCACTCCTCCAGTCTGGATTCCATGGCGTCCATCACGCAGCGGTGGACGGTGTGGAACTGTGCAGCCCTCCTGTGCCAGACGTCGGCCCGGGCGCTGGTGTGGGTGCTCGGGCTTCTGTACTTCAGCTCTCTGCCCATGGGGGTTTACCTGCTCATCATGCAGAGGACAACGCTCGGGGTGCTGCTGGTGAGCCTGGTTCCCGCCAGCCTCGTCATGATCATGGTCTACGGATTCTGCCAGTGTATCTGCCATGAATTCTGGGACTGCATGCCACCATAATGGGAGCAGATGAATGGGCAACGCTTTGCTTTGAATATGCTTGACAATAGATGTCCAGAATTCACTAATGGGGATGTTACTGTGTAACTGATTATGTGAATGTTTACTTCAGTGGCAGAAAAATGATCCTCTTCTTGACTGGAGAAGAACATTATGTACATCACAAATGGAGCTCACAGTTTGGGGCTTTTTATTGTTATACACGTTAATTTGAGCTTTTTTTTTTTTTTTAGCTTGATAGCCAACTAATTATCTAGTAGAGCTCAGACAGATTTAGCTAAAACTTTCACGCCATTTCTGGAGGAAATCTGCTAAATATTATACATAATACTGTTGTAGTGAGAAACCTGAAGGAATGAATAACTGTCTCTGACACCCGTGGATCTAATGTGTTATCTAACAGTGGTTCTAAGCCTTTTTAGGCTGTGTCAAACCCATAAAGGCATCAAATGTGAACTTTATCATCAAGAGTCCTGAGAGTTCTTCACCTTAGCATGAGCAAAAGTGTGTTGTCATGTGTGAAAAAACACTTTCTATGCACCAAGAAGAGAGGTCAGTGTGTTTTCTCACCATGAAAGAATCAAATATAAAACAGGATATGCAGTAGTTTGATCCTGAAATAAACAGGTTAAAATACCAGTGAATGTAGACGCTCCAGAACATTCCTTTCTTATATATTTAATGTCATGCAGGATATTTGTCAGCTTTCAGAATTTGGGTTCCTTTTTTTTGAGAAGGGAATCTTAATATATCAGACACTGCCACAGTGGTTCTAGAATAAGACCATTCACACAGAGACCCTGGTTCGACCCCTGGCAGCTGGAGTGCGAAGGTGGAAAGCCAATGAGGGATTACACCTCAGTCGCTACAGGAGTTATTCCTTGGAGAGAAAAAATTTGTTTTTTAATGAATAAGTGAGTGACAGCTATAAGAAGCTTGGCACCGTTATCATTTTTGAATTACTCTGACAACCACTGCAGACATAAAACCTACTGGATTCAGCTTATGGTGGTTATTCACTTTGGGGGTGCTGTTAACGGATAGATGCTCAATTTTTCAACTCTGTCTTAAAACGATAGTTAGGTGCTCAAATGATCCTTTTCTGTGCTTCTAATCTACGTGTGGGGGAATAAACCCACAGTCTGTGTTCCATTCCTAAGTTTATCTTAAGTTAATTTGAGGTTTCAGAGTTAATCAGTTCAAGTTGTTATCTTCCAAACATCTTTTTGCTAAAGTTCCTTCTTGTGCGGCTCGGTGAGGGGAAACACAAAGAGGAAATTCTGCACTAAAAAGATTGTACATTTGGAAGATCCCACTTGATTTGAGGAACTCAGAGTGCTGAAGCCATTTTTTAGCTCCAGATAAACTTTGGAATATTTTTTTGCATTCCCCCTTGCTTTCACTGAAAGGAAGGGATATTTTAATGGGGAGTATGGACAGGTTGATTGATTCATATTCTGATTGGTTGGTTTGTAGCCGTATTCTGATTGGTTGATTTGTAGTTCTATTTTAATTGCGTGGTTTGTAGCTGTATTCTGATTGGTTGAATTGTAGCTCTATTCTGATTGGTTGGTGGATTTGTATCATACTTGATAAGGATCATATTTGATGAAAATTATCATAAACCTGGCACATAATGATCTTTATTGGAAACACAAATTGATTATATTAATGTATTTATCAATAACTAGTCCTCCTGTGGACACCCATAGATAGAAGTTGCTGTATAAACAGATAATGTAAGATAAATAGGAGTTGCTACCTTGGTAGTGGCTAATGAGGATCCAAATAAGTAAATAAATAAACAACATAATAAAACACAGCTTTTATAATATAAACTATGTCTTCGTTGTAATTGTTAAATATATTAACACTTAAAATGTCCTTAAAGCTGCTTACAACTACATTATAATGTGTCAGAAATCATTTATTTTACAGTTTAAATAGTAATTATAAATATTAAATAGGGGGGCTTAAAGTAAAGTGTTACAGTGTTGATTTTTATTATTAACACTGTAACACTGTGCATTTTATACTTTTTTTATTCATGAAATTACAAAAACATTGTCTTATATAATAAAACAGATGAAAACCAATTGATGTTAAACTAAATAAAAAGACAATTCAAGTAAATTAAAAACTCACATATAATCAGATATGTTCTCCAGTGGGTCTTTTTCACAGAAGACATTTGGACACGTCTCAGTGGGTAAAGCACAGGTGTAAATAATGAGATTAATTACTGGGAGTCTTGAACAGAGCAGAGCCATCGTTAATGTTATCAGGAACACCTGGGCCTTTTCTACTGTGACAAGTCAAATTGCCTGCTGTGAAAAAAAGGCAGATAAAAAATTATTTAAAAGATAACACTAACTCAGCCAGCCTTATTTCCTTGGAGCCTCAGGGCCAAATGATGTTTATTATTATTAACAACCACCCTGTCCCTTCAAGTCTTTAGCTCTGCCTGAGAATCCCAAACTGCATGTACAGGGTCATAAATTTAGCGAGGCTCCAGTGAAACATGAAATAATCAGTATGCTCTTTAAATCTATTCATTCTAAAACATACCTTTAGTGAGCGTTAGGAAACTAAGACAGGTGGGATTTGGTGACGCCTCTTGGTTCTGGTTGAAAGCCTGGCAGTTAAATTATTTCTAATTAACAGTTATTCGAAAGTGTATGAAAATGAAGATGACTGAAAGTAGCAGTAATCTGTATGATTGATTGATTAAGGCAGATCCTCTATTACCACTCATACCTCATTCCATGTGGTGAGGTTGAGCTTGAACCACCAGAGGGTGCTGTGACAGCTCTGCCCTTACCTCCCCCTTCATGCATTAGAACAGTTTATATTCTGTACCTTCATTCAGTTTGTCGGTGTGTATAGTACGAGAGTGGAAAACATCAGATGAGACTCAGAGTAAGTGATGATCCTCCTCTGCTTCACAGAATTCTCTCTGTCCCTGTGTGTCTCTGTCCAAGAAAATGGAAACTCCAGTTTAAAAAAAAAAAAAAAATTCAATGATGTTCCATAGATATGAAGACAGAATCCCCTCTGATTCAAATCAAACTGTCGCAGCTCAGATTGTTGAGTTAGGGGACAACACAAAGGCACAAGGAATTTGAAAGTCAAATGAAACTGTCAGAATACAGAGGTATTATCAGAAAAAGTAAAGTATCAAATGTAAAAGGCCCTGCTTACAGTTGTATTGTATATGATATTATTAGATTGTTGATACAGATGCATCAGTATGGACTTTTTCATGCAGCTGCTTGAGATGGAGTTAGTTCTAAAGCTCCATATTTTCTTCTTCTCCTGTGTTTTATTTGAAGTGTTGATCCATAAGAAGATATATTTGTGGTTTTAAGGACCAAAAACCATCTCAGTGTAGTTTTACATCTCCTCTCTCAGGCTTCTCTCTGGAGCTCTAGTAACAACAGGTCGGTGAGTCAATCAGAAGAGAGGAGGCTCTGAGCCTCTCTTCTGATTGGTTGCCTGTTTTTTGAGTGATCCAATAAAAATATAGCAGATTTCAAGTAAACACTCAGAGAAACCAAATCCCCGCAGGAATAGGTTGGTGGGTCCAGGTGGGCGGGGCTTGGGGCATCAGGCGTGGCTGAGAGCGGTGACTGCTTTGTTGTGACATCACAAAGTTCCAGAAGTCCTGACGGCTGGTTTTAAGGCTCAGTGTCTGAATACAGGCTGTGTGCATTTCTCTGTGGACTGAGGCTTTGATACTTTCACAGTATTAATATAGAACCTAGACCTGATCTATAATCAAACAACACATGGACATGGTCGTGAGATGATTAATTAGGTAGGAAAGAAGATAAAACTAACTCCTGCAACATGGCTCTGTATGCCTTTTTGCGTAATTTTAGTTAATTTTCTTTGAACTTCAAACAATTACTTCAAATAAACCATCTGAGAAGTTTCCAGAGTGACAGGTTGTAAAGTGTCACAAAAAAGTTGGAAACAGGTTTCAAACAAACAGTTTGTTGTACCTATGTAGTGGAGTAAACACTAAAATATTTCCCTGTGGAATGTATAGTAGAGGAACAAAGTTGCATAAAATAAAAAGTACAGTACTTCAGTAAATGTTCTTTCTACCATAGGTTTTGAATACAGAACCGTCACTTGTACCGCAGTGATATTATTATCTTCAATGTTACTATCATCACTGTCATGGCGCTGGTAAACTCTTCCTGACCAGTTGTCCAAGCAGGGTATAAAACAAACACTGAGGATCTGTTTCCAGTACAGTTTGTCCTCGCTCTGCTTCTGCAACACACGTCCTGCTGATGATAAACAGTCCAGGCCTTCAACCATTTCTGTTTTACGGGGGGACTTTGAATCTGAATCTGAGCAAGTGCTTCCCTACAGGGAGCGTAACATCATTTCAGATTCCTTTTTAGTGAAGCAATGAACATTCCCACATGTTGGTGTGAGGGACGTTCACAGACTGTGCAAGCCAAACTAAAAAAAATAAAAAATACACCAACTCCCCTCAGCCTGGAGTCTACCTCATATCTCTGATCAGAGCCGCTGGAAACAAAAACAACACAACAAAATGTGACACTTTGAAGGACTGCTGTTATTTTAGTTCATTCACTGGCAATCATGAATAATACATCACAACCAACCACTTGTCAACATGCTTTAGTGTTTTAGATATTTGTTTTTACAGGATGTTTGGCTGTGTGTTACATATAATACCAAGCAGCTAAATTATTTGTTTCCTATAATTTCACTATGAAATGTTATCAACAAGCAGGGCTGGACAACTACCTCAGGTAGCCAGACCCTCAGGAGCCCCAAAGGCTCGAAGTTCACTGTGTTAATTAGTTATTGATAATTTGATCAGCTGCAAGTTCCAAGTGGTATTAATGTTGGTGTCGCTGTCGCAAAGAAGAATAAAGTAAATTTCACCAACGCTCACATAAGAAAAGGTCACCGCCAGGAAATGGTGTTCTTTGTTTAGATCATCAAACACACAATGAATTGTTTGTTTCTGGCTGCTAGCGGAATTGTTAGCGAGGTGGCTACTGCTATCGGCCTGGCTACTGATCTAGTAGAAATGCAAGTGAATGTTGGTATTGAAACCTCTTAAGTCTCTGAGCTCTCTCCAAACTTAGGGACTGCTGTTATAGCTGCATTGGTGTGCCAGAGGACAGTAAAAAAAAAAAAAAAAAGTGCTGAATTTCTGTCCTAGATCAACCATGGTTCTCTCCATCAGGTAAATGCCCATCCAAGGTTAGCTCTTGTTTTACCTTGGTTGCTATCACTCTTTGTATTTGCCTTTACTACCCGGGGAAAGGTACCAATAATTACCAGGGAAAACAATATCCTCTTTCTGTTTTGCTTGCGCAGTTGCAGGCACACTTTCTTGGTGTTGTAAATCAGGCCTTTATTTTTCCATGAAATTTCATTCCTGGTGTGAAGAATTGCATAATGAGAGCGAGGAGTATATGGAACCAATCTAAAGGCCAGTGGTGTCATTATTCCTTAGCTATTACACTGTATAATCAACATTTACTTCATAATAAAACAAAAGAGTTGCCTATTGTCCGTTTAAGGTGGCTTTTTTTTAATCCCTGCAACCATATCTTGCAGAAATTACATTTATACACAACCAATTTGCAACAGAAAATACATTTGAAGGAACCTGGATGATTGTTTTTTTTAGCAAAATAATAAGGATGTTTTGTTAATCACTACATCTGCTAAGTCACAAAATGTTGACACTGAATGTATCTGCAAAGTGTTTCTAGGCAGCAATTACCCCACGTGCAAAAGCAACATTTCAAGGCAAATGATTTTGTTGTTTTGTGAAGGACTCTGTCTCGAAATCCAGTCTGCTGTTTTAATTTCAGTTTATATTATGCTGAAAAACTGCATATTCCTGGATACATCTGTGTTTAATCAAATAGTTTCTGCAACTGTGACAAATCTGAAATGACATTTATATATTACCATTAAGTGCTACATTCTTCCACCTCATTTCAGCTAAGTGTTAATAAAAGACAACACAGATTTATAACCAAGGCCATTATCTTTCTCTAACCCTGTAACTAAGTGCTACAAGTTGTCTAAACACAACCATAAAAAATGTTAATCATGCTTCAGCTGCTATGAGTAGACACTGTAGCGAAAACAAATAAAATACAGTACGTTGTCATTAAACATTTTCCAGCTTTATGTTCAGTATGCGTCTCAGCAGATATGTTCATAAAGAATGTTTCCACCTTATCTTTCCCTCAAAACATATTTTCTGTTGCACATCAGTTGCATATGAACAAAGAATTTCTAGGGGATAAGGTTGGTCTCTGAGGCTCATGTGTGGCCTGTTGTGTGCACTGTACCTGATAGGTACCTAAAGGGGAGCTGTGTCGATTTTACACATCAAAGTCTGTTTACAGGTCCTGGAGCATCACTATATATGTTATTATAGGGGCCTGGTGCCAGGTTTGGACAAGGAAGAAGAATGTGTGGAATAAAAAAGACGATATTTCTGGTTCTGCTGCACTGATCTCAATACTTTTTTTTCAACTGTCCATTGTGAGTCTGACAGTGTTACAGAGGTGCAATGCTAAATGTCTAGAATACTCTTTAAAGGGCATCAGGATAAATATACAATACAATCAGAGTGGGAGCAACCAAGAGGTCAACAGAGGCCCACAGCTCCACTTTGCCCCGTGATCCTCCAGCACATTAATCTAAGGCCTGTAAACTAGAAGAGGATGTATTGTTTTTTTTATCGTTGTCATTGTATCAACATTTTACATAACAAGGTAAACCTCTTTAAGTACGTTCCAATTCAAGCTCTATTGATGATGATGATGATGATGATAACAGAAAAAGATAAAAGTCTTAACAGTTGATTTAAATGACTGTAAATGGGGGAAAAAAAGATCAAATCAGAATAAAATCCCTTGGTGAAACATATCAGATAGACAGATACAGTAAATTAATTGTACACTGAATAAATGGGCACACAGAGAGCAAGAGAGAAAAAAAATTTAAATCAGAAATTAAGAAAAGGCAGCATAATAGATGTACAGGACAGAGTGATGATAAAATAATATTGCTTAAGAAGAAGTGATGAATACAGAATACTGATGTTGATGATGAGTCAGTGACTGTGCCTACCTTGTAAGTCTATTGATGAGTTGTTGCCCTGTCTGCTGCACATCCACTGCTCATTCTGTGTATATACTTCACATTCCCATAGGAAGTGAGTGGAGCCGTTGTCAGCCAATCAGATTCGCGTATAACGCTCCGACAACAAACAAAAGATCGAGGCTAGCCGAGCTCCTCAGACTTAGTCGATCCGTCTAGCCTAACGTTAGTTCCTACTTTGCTCCCAGCAACGACTCGCTCCTCTGTCTTCTACCCACTTTCTTCAGATCCTGTGCGGCAGACCATCTTCTTCTAGTGGCGTTGTGTGAGCTAATGTCAACCTGAGCCATTCCAGCGATCGCTTTGCCTGTGCTGGCCAAGCCGAACGCGTTAGCTAGGTTAGCTACTCGGCTAACCAGCTCTGGCTGCCTCTACGAACAGCGAAGCCAGTTAGCTCAGCCTGCTAGCTAGCTAGCTTTGCTAAACCCCCCACCACCACCACCTCCTCCTCCTTAACAAACTTGACACTGACTGACACAAGTGGCTCTGGCTTGTTGCTGACAAGCCATTTCACTAATACTCGTGTCGTAGCCATGTCTGGACAGTCGTCCGGCTGTGGGTTTCTCATGTCGGTTGTTGTCCACGGAGACGCAGCTCTGAACGAGCAGGAAAAGGAGCTCAACCAGCGACTCCGACGGCTCTATCCAGCCGTTAATGAAAACGAGACTCCGCTTCCTCGGTCCTGGAGCCCGAAGGACAAGTTTAGCTACATCGGGCTCTCTCAGAACAATCTCCGCGTACACTATAAAGGTATGACACAAAGACGTATGCTCATTTTAGCACTTTTATTACCCAAGGCTAACGCCTAGGTTGCTAACGTTAGCTTAGCTTGACGGTTAACGGATCAAAGCCAGCTGCCGTTGTGGCTAAAAACAAAGTGGGCTAGGCTAGCAGCTTCATCAACAACAAGGCAGAGGACATCTTGCAACCCGACCAGCTGGCGAGGTGTATCCACAGCCAAAACTGACCTACTAGCTCGTTAGCTTTCCCGTCTATAGCTCTATGAACTGTCACCATGAATACTTTCAAGGCGGACCATCTGTCATGCTGTCTTTTGAAATGTAACAATTTACATGTAATCATTGTCAAACAAAGTACTATCTAAAATAATGTATCTGCTGGTTAGGCTCGTTATGAGGCATATAATCATTCCGTTTAGCGTTAGCCAAAATGGATAGGACTAGAGAGCCTCTTGGTAGGCTAATGTAGCATTATTAGGTGATTAAATGACAGGAAATACACAGTGTCAAATATCATGATTAGCTTAAGTTACTTTGAAGGATTGACAAGCTTCCACTGAAGTAGTTATTGATGACAGTATTGGTATATATAGTTCTGTGTTGCTAAGGGTTAGATATTAAGTGTCTTGTCTGACATTCAGGTTGGACCATTTGCTTAGCAAAGCTATCAAGAGGGTTTTGGTGCAGGCCTACAAGAAAAGGCTAATGTTTAAAAAAACAAGCTGTAACTGTGCTTCCTGGGTGTGTTCTACTATTCTGAGTCTGACTGGCTCTCAACACACACTCTTCCTTGTTACAGCTAGAATGCTCTGTATTTGTACTGCAAATCCACCTGGATATCTTACAACAGGTATGCATATGTTGAGTAACTTTAGAATTCACATATTGGAACTTTTACATGAACCACCAGCAGGGAGCAAACACAGATCACCACTTTAAAAGTCACTCTTTTTGAATGCTGTATTTCCACAGCAGAGTCAAGCTGAACATTTGAGTCTGACTGTGATTAACTATGTTTTACTATGTCAAATGTCCCAGTACTTTGGTACACTCTGGATGGGATCTAAATCATGGACATAATAGGTTGAAAATGAAGTAAATTAAACGTTGTTCAAGATAGATATGTTAACGTTTATAATTAACATAATCAACACTTAAATGCTTTGTCATCTAAAACCCAATTAACACAATCTTCCACCAGTTATTTTGTTACTTAAACTGAATGTCACTCAAGTTCACATATCACAAGTACCAGAGCTGAAATGAGTAATCTGCAACTATTTGGATAATTGATTCATCGCTTGAGGCAATTTCAACAATTAATTGGTTTCAGGTATAGAAATACAAATATTCTCTGTTTTTGCTAATTCTGTAAAAATAATAATAATGATAAACTGAAAAACTTTGATTTAGAAGTGTTGCTTGGACAATACCAGACATTTTAACATGTCCTTGGCTGCTTTGGGAAATCACAATGAGGATTTCCCACTATTCCCACTTTTTATAAAACAAACAATTAAATAAAAAATAACTGAGAAAAATATCAGTTTAATATAGATAATGATGATAGACATAGAGAATAGCCCCAAGAACTGCAGCAATGCAGTGTTAGAAAATAGCATCATTATTATTATTATTATTATTATTTGCAATGATGTCATATATTTGTCAGATGATGATGATATAATTAACATACTCATCACAACTGTGTCAGATCTTTGAACAGCTAAAGCATGTCAGAAGACTTTATCCCCAAAAGTAGAAATAAGCATGAAAATATTAGATTAAACAACACAGTAATGCGCCTACCTTCATATAGTCGAGCAATAAGTCAAACCAAAATGAATCACCAGCAATTTAGGTTATTAATTATCATTTAATTCTTTTAGTGAGCAAAAAGGGTTAGGGTTGGTTTGTGATTGGCAATTTCCCCTATTTTATGGTATTTTATGGATGAAAATGATTGATTCTATGGTTTTAAAAAATGAATCTCAACAAATATTAATTAAAATTTGAAAATTATAATATTCTTGAAACCTGACTTTTGAATACAGGCCCTGTTCATAATATTATATTTTTCCCATTTTCAGCACAATAATGGTGTATTCCTCAAGCAACCATTTTGTCGCATGAGTAAATGTAAAATGGAGGTGAAAACTTTTATTTAAGTCCATCTACTCAAGGCCATTTTCCAGATTTGAGTGGCTCCTGGGTATTCCTAAGCAATATCGCCCAGATCGCTAGTTAAACCTGCTCCTTGAAACAGACTTCTGGTGAGATGGTCAAGTCTTAACAACTTTTGACAGCTAACCTGCTATAGTTCATACAACCTATGTAATAAGAAATGCCTTGTCTTACAGCTGAACAATTTGAGAAAAATATCTGATTGTGATTTTGTGGTTTTCTTTTATTTCACTTGAGATTTAAATTGTGATTATTTCTTCTAGATTTAAGTCAAGCCTTTTGTTTTGATCTACATAGCATTAAACGAGATAAGTTTATATCTAATATTATCATAAACATATCTTGTTTCTAAATTAAAACTAATTAGATAAAATAATGCACTCCTTTGTTGTTGAGAGATCTTTTCCAAACCAACTTCTGAATAAACAGCTTGTTTACGACAGTCAAAACTGTGTGTTTAAGCTCTTTAGCTTTAGCTTTTATAGTAAGAAACTTGACATTACTCAGTATTTCCAAGTATAATCATGACATTTAAAACCTTATTAATAACAGCAACCAAGTTGTTTACTTATTGGAATCACTACAAACTGCAGCTTAGTAACATCTGACAGTGGAAACATTTGATACCCAACTAATGATGCTGTTGACAGCTCTGCATTGTAGCTGCTTGAGCTTATGTTAGCTTAGCAGCACGAGCTGCTTCACAGCCCAGAACCCAGGAGGTTTCAGATTCAGAGCATTTAAGGTGATAATTTTACAACCACTGAACCATCTTGTGCTCAAGCGTATTCATAAAAATTTCATCTAGTAAAACTGCGTTATATATTTTGGGATCACAGAGGCAATTCTCCCTCTTATTTATTTATTTTTTTTAAACTTAAAAGCAAGTCCCTCTCCACATCCCTTTGCAACACCTCGTTTCATGTGGAATATCTGTCAGACCATATATAAATCATTTGCAGAATGTAAATTAGGCAATTATTGTACTCAAAATACTACTAGTACACATTTACCTGAACAGATATTTGTATAAGCACTTTTGTGTTCAGGCTGTTTTCTTTCTTTTTAGTACACAATTTAGGTTGTACAATATTTATGGTATGGTTTCTCTGTAGAAGCGCCACTTCTGTTCTGATCCAACTTGACAGCAACTTTGACATTATCTGCTCAGTCTAGTATTCTTTCACTGTAGGGGAATAACTGGCAGGTATGGTCAGCGTTCATGGGTTAAAACTTTGACATTGAAAACTACTGGAACGGTATGCTCTCTGCTTGTTGAACACATGGTTTGAGCTGGCTTCATCATTGTCAGGATTTTGTGGTTTAATCTCCTCCACCGCCACTTGTGCTGACAGTCTACAAACAATCCTGCACTGTGCTTTGAATGAAAGTGAATCAAAACTGCTGGTCATCATCAGCCTAAGTAGCTGTAGAAATGTTTTGGCTGTCTTCACATTCTGCATCTCTATCCCTTCATGATAATGGAATGATTTATAATAACCACACCCTTTTGTTCTGGTGTCTGTGTTTTACCCTCACCCTAAGGTCATGGCAAAACCCCTAAAGATGCAGCATCTGTACGGGCCACCCACCCCATCCCAGCTGCCTGCGGGGTCTACTACTTTGAGGTGAAGATCATCAGTAAAGGCCGAGATGGGTAAGCACTTATAACAACAAAGCAAAACGTTTAATTTCAACACTTTAGCTACGTTAGCCGCTTGGCTCAAGGGATGGCAGCATCCTGAAGGTTTCTCCAACACTGGTCCAAAGTAAAATATCTCAACAGCTGTTTGATTGATTACTCTGAAGTTTGGATGAATCTGAGTGAGTTCTGTAGAGCCACTGACTTTTCATTATCACCAGCAGCGGGTGAACAGTTCAGTTATCTAACAATTCAGTTCCAAACTGTTCCTGTAAAACTACCACCTGAAATTAGTTGTTTGTTTTTTTTTTTCCCCAGTAACATACAATATTTCATTCAGCTGCAGTTTTCATGGTTGAAATAATAAAATTAGCTTAAAATGTTACATGGTAAATGTTAGCATAGTAACATGCCATCTATATGCACATTAGCATGCTTACGAACATGCTAATTGCTACACGCTAAGAACGTTAACATGTTTCCTTGTTATATATTCATAAACCAATATTAAGACATAAGCAGTGAGATCATAGCACAGTAGAGCTTTACTCCAATGCTAATGAACACTTAGCCAAATCTACAGCTATGCTAACAGCAAAAATGGATGGACTGTTTAGACTTTACAGTCTTGAGGGGCCACTAGCTTTAGATATTGTTTATCCACTAGATTGCCTATAGACTCAACTATCATAACTAATAAGCCGCTCACATCAGATGATGTACCATTTTACACAAAGTGTACAGTTGGTCAAAGCTTTAAAATACTGGTAACAATTGAAGGTTAAACAACTGACTAATCTAATGTGGATTTATATGCACTGTAGTCCTCCAGCACTGCGGCTCTTATTGTAGCTGCTTGTTGTTTAAGGCAAAAACTTGCATCAGGATTTTAACCAAGTCAATATGTAGCTATACTTGTATGTATTGTAGTTAGTTTGGTGCAGATAACTGGGGCAAGGGGGAGAACTAAAGCAGTTTATTTTTTTCTGTTGTAGGAAGCCCTAATTATCTCATCTGTTGGTGGCAGATCAGAAAAGAAATCTAAAGGAAAAAATTATGGCTGACAGTAGATAACAGTCTTGCTCTCCTTCTCTTCATACTTTAGATTCTTAGAAGTACATATCTTGTAAAGAAAATTTGATTTTTAGATATTCACATCAGGAAACTGCTTAACACCAAAAGTCTAATGAAGTGAAAGCATGATTAAATCTTCATAAGGCTAGAGGTCAATCTGTAATCTGAAATTGAGTCTTCAATTGTCTTCAAGGGCCTCGCTTTACAGTTTAACAGCCAAAAGTCACATGACTTGGTTCTTTTCAACCAATTTATCCTCTTTGACCCCGAGATGTTTGAATACTTTGATGATCCAAAAACTTGTCCACATTTAGTTGGATTTCTGTTGTGTAGTGCCTGTTAGGAAACAGGAATTTAAGCATTATTTGATTCAAAAGTTTAATTGGATATTTAAACATAAACTAGCAGTTTGGGACCAGGGATGGTTCAGTCAGTCTATCAGTCCAATATTTCAAGCCTGAGACAAATGCTTGTATCTCTGCTAAGGGCTGCAACTAAAGATTTTTTTTCATTATCCATTTAATCTTCTGATCATTTTATCAATTAACTGATTATTCAATTGGACAATAAAACATAAGAAAATGGTGAAAAATGGCCAACACAATATCCCGGAGCACAAGATGATGTCATTAAATGTCTACTTCTGTCTGACCAACAGTTCAAAACCCCAAAATATTCATTTTAGAATCACATTAGATGAAGAAAAGCAACAAATCCTCACACTTGAGAACCTGGAACTATGAAATATTTGGTATTTTTGCTTGAAAAATCAATAATTAAAACAGTTGCTAATTAATTTTCTTTCAGTCAACTACTAGATCAATGGACTAATCATTGCCGCTCTAGCTAGCACAATAACTACAACTATTGTTAGCTTTTGATGAAATTCTGTACAGACATTCGTGAGCCCAAGATGCATACTGAATATAACAATCTCACAGGCTGTAACCATGGCTGCAGACAATCAGATATGGGAGATGGTGAGGTATTTAGGATGTTTATCGGTCATGCATGATTTTACATTTTTACTCAACTGTCTGTTTCACAGGTACATGGGCATTGGCCTTTCAGCTCAGGGTGTAAACATGAACAGACTCCCTGGTAAGATGACACTTTGTGTATTTGTTTCATGTCAGTGTCTATTACTGCTGCCTTTGGGTGTGTCTGTTGTCTGTATGTGTCTACTCTATATTACACTAGCAGTCTTTTGCATTTGTGTGGGTGTCATTTTGTCTGTGAACTTGTTGTCCAGTCGAGAATGAGGTTGGCCTTCAATGCACTGGATGTAGGTGTGACTGTGAATGACAGACCATTAATTTCAATGTGTTATTTGTCAATTATCTGATTATGCATGTATCTATTCCTATTGTTGGAGAGGCTGAAATACAGGATTTCTACATGTGTGACAAGCCTGGAGTTGTCAGGGAAATGAATGAATGTGGTAGTTCCATTCAGGGAAGGTGTTCTCTCCCCTACCATGTGCCTATAGGTACACTATAAAAACAAACAAACAAGCCAAAAGATAATGAATAAGAAAACAACTAGCAGGACACTGAGAGATCACAGACCAATGTCAAACAACATGCACCAGTAAAAATCACATTTATATAGTAAATGTTCTAGATCTGCACCAAAGTTTTATGGGTTTGTCTCTGGCCCACCCCCCATCCCTCCACCAGGTTCAGTTCTTTTTGTGTAATCCTGCTGACAAATAAACAAATCTTTGGAGAAACATCCTCTTTGGAGGTAAAAATGATTTCCACAGATGTGTACTGTGAATTTCTGGTGCAGGCAAATGACTGTATGTAAGAGTGTGTGGAAGACTTCCTGATGCATTCACCTAAAAGAAAATTTTAATGGCACTCTGTACTCCAGGGAAATGTGCAGAACGAAAAGACAACATGGAAATTAGTAAAATTGAGATGGCACGGCAGTTTAAATATTTTGGAAGTATGAAGTGTTGTTTTCCCTATGTTTTTTCTTTAGTTAATATCTCACATCAACGTATGTATTGGATGCAAAAATACAAACAAGTTCAGATGTGGTTACAAAAGGAACTGCTGTAATTTCGTTGCATTTACGTATGCAGGAAGTCAGTCTGCTCAGAGTGAGTCTCTAACACACATGCTCTCAACTGGCTCAGCTGGAGAAGAATTGGTGTATGGTCCTAAATCTAAAATACTTTTTTGATCATATGCAGAGTCGGCAACTTTTATACAAACCCTATCTTTGACTGTGTGTTCTTAATACATCCATGACTACACGTGCTATTTGTAATCTATTAATAATCTAATTTATATGGTTTAATTTGATTTTCGGGGAAAATGCTTCAACAATTCTCTGCAACATAAACAAATGTAAGAGGGCACAGTTTTAAAACTGGTATCTAGAGTTTCTGCTGCTACTGGTTCTCTTTGCCATGACATGGTGCCATCAACACAGTGCTGGAAGTCGTCAGCTCAGCTCTGTCCACTGAGGTTATCAGGCCAAACAGGAGCCCCGGCACCCCTTCACCAATCTGAGAACTGGACCCACCCAAGAGCTCCAGACTCTCCTTACAAAGATAATAAGAGGCCCTGTGCAGACTGCAGAGTCCCAGCTGATGGATAGATGCTAATGAAAATTCAGTAATTGTGAGGAACCGATGCCAGACTGCTACAGAGTTGAGTGCTTTCTTCCAGTGATGAATGTGGCAACAGCAGGATTAATTCTGCAGCTCAACAGCAGCTCAACAGTAACTCACAGGATCCTGCCACTTGGTTTGTAAAATTTAAAACAGGCAAGAGGCCGTCCATGCTGCAGCAGAGGCTGCTGCTTCCTCCCCTCTCCCTCTGAAACTAGGATCGGACAAATGCTCAACACACACACACACAGTTTAATTCTCTTGAACTTTTACAGAACTTGTATTTTGGAGCTTTTTAATTTTAACACATTTTTGTTCATCACATAAAATTATTGGATTTTTTTCTGTTTTTATGCTCGTCACAACTGATATTTACTCATGTTAAGTTAAGAGTAGAGAAACAAAACTGATCTGCAGTCTGGTAGGTGAGGGAGTCAACAGCCAAAGAAAGAAATGAAGGTCAAAATGCTAAAAATCTCCAAATTCTGGGCTCGTATCCAGCTTTGTGGCGAAGCTGAATGAGCCGTGTCGTTGTGCAGCCACAGTGAAAACAACATGCTGTCCCACAGACTGAAAAGCGTGATTTCTGAAGTGTCATGTTGCAGTTTCAGTTTCCATACAGTGCTCATCATCAGCAGTCAGTCATGTATCCTTCTTCACTGTCCTTGAGCAAGGCATTGAACCCCTGCAGCCTCATTTTAAGGTTTTGTGGGTGAGGGTGTGCGAACAGTTCAGCTTGACAACCCTCACACAAACGGGTATTTACTGAAGCTTTGGAATAATGAGACTAAACTTCTACTTTCTGGACTGGTTAAGTTTTTTTAAAAAGCATAGCATGAATTTCTGACTTGGTTTGTTTGCACTGCTGTAAATATTTCCCCACAAAACCACAGACACACAATCTGTGGTTAAAACAGGATTTCTGGAGTTTGATTACCTTGTTTCCAGTGTAACACTCCGTCGTCTTTGTCAGTGCGTGGTTGATATTTTTCTTAGGGAGACAGTGCAGATTAGTTGAAACTCTACATTAGCATTTTGTCAAATCATACATTTACATTTGAATTACTTTTGCAGTAGACTTGGTTACAGCACTCAGGTCATCCTCACATTTCGTTTCATAGCTTTTGCTCTTATGCATCATGTTTGCAAGGGACAAATTGTGTCCATGTTGCTGCGGTTGCATCCTGTATTTGACTTCAGTGTGTCATCCCTAATTTCTTTGCGAGGCCTCTGTGTTGTTTGAATGTCATGTCAGGTTCAACCATCTTTTCGCTGCCTGCATAGCACTCATATTTGAACACTTTTGCATTCACATCCTTCAGGTTGGGATAAGCACTCATATGGTTACCACGGAGACGACGGCCACTCCTTTTGCTCGTCCGGCACTGGGCAACCCTACGGACCCACGTTTACAACAGGCGACGTGATTGGCTGCTGCGTTAACCTCATCAACAACACCTGCTTCTACACAAAGAATGGCCACAGCCTAGGTATGGAGCTCAGAAACCATTTTTAACTGATATGCTATTGTATAGGTCTGTGTATGTTACCTGTGGGAAAGTATTGTCGGTACACAATTATAATGATTTGGTATTTACTACTATGGACACATGAGGCCATCACAACCTATGTAAACAGGAAAAACCCGATGTACACGGCGCACTTCCTGCTGGTTTATGTCTTACTTATTTCCTGAGTGTAAATACTGCACAACTGATTCAATCAGCCAGCCGCAAGCAAGACAGTGTGCAGGAGTTAGGTTCTTTTTATTTTCATGCCTCCACGCCAGAGACAGCGTCCCATTCTCATTGACATGATATCTCAGCAACGCCTAGAAGGAACTTCCTCAAATTTGTCACAAAAATTCACTTGGATTCAAGGATAAACTGATTAGATTTTGGTGGTCAAAGGTCAAGGTCATGGTGACCTCACAAAACATGATTTTTGCCTTGTGAATGCAATATCTCCAGAACTCCTCAAGGGAATCTCTTCTAGTGTTGTGCAAATGTTCATTGGACCCAAGGATGACTTGATTAGACTTTGATAGCTAAAGATGAAAGGTCATGGTTAGTGTGGCCTCACAAAACACTTTTTAGCCATTACTCAAGACCTCACACAAATTGGTTAATATTTCAAATGATTCTGGATAAACAGGGATGTTACCTGAAACTAGTCCACTAGATTGGCGCAGACAGACAACCACGAGGTGGTAATTCTAATTTGTTACATCATTCATTTTTTTGTACAAAAAGGGTGACTAAATGTGTACCCCACTATAAGCAACAAATTAAGTGCAATTTCCTGCCAAAAATTCAGGACCCTCACGCTCTCATGGAAAACAATGTGGACAGGAAATCTGAGAATTTGTTTATACTCCACATTAACATAGTTACTGTAAAACCTACATTTACACTGAGCTAGTTACTGATCACACCCCTCCCTTCCATACTAAACTCACCTCAGGGTCCAGTGGGAGACCACACTGCTTAGAGTCATAATCTTTTTTTTGTTTGTTTTTCTGTACTGTACAAATTCTGCCACACATGCCTGGGTAATGTGTTTCCAATGTCTTTCTTATTTACATGAAATTAAAAAAAACAGGTTTCTGCAGAAAGATGATGGTAACCAGATTAGCTCAGTACATGTAAACACAGTGACTGTGTCCTACTGGTGTGTGCAGATGTAGGAAAGACTGCTCTCCTTCATGCTGACACTTTCCTTCTTCCTTTGCAGGTATTGCCTTCACAGACCTACCAGTAAGTACCCACATTCAGTTCACTTCTGTGTTGTAATGAAATCTTTTTCTTCTAGTTTCCATAATTAATCAGGGCTGTAGGATGCGGGGCTATTTATAGAAATGCTTCATGTCCTTCAGAATGTCCACTGTAGTCAAAATGTTTACACTGCAAAATGGATCGGAGGCTGGAAATTTGTGAGCTTCAGATGCGGATCAGAGATTTGGTGGTTCCCTGGAAAAAAGAGGGCACAGTGGGAGAAACAAGTTTGGGCAGATTTCGCCTGAAATTAACATTGTCAAGTACTACACTATCTTAAATCACATAATAATACTAATCTGCTTGTTTGCAAAAGGGGTCGCTCATCATGACAAACCCACACTCTTACAGGGAGCTTTTATAACATCTTTCAGCTCATTGTTTTGGTTTCACGGTTTTGATTTATTCTTGTGTCTTCCATTGCCTTGTTTTCAGCTGTAGCAAACAGCTTTTTCTGGAAGAAAATGTCTGATAAACGCACTCCCAACTATCGATCCAGCAGAAAACAGCAGCCAGACAAAGTTAGAGATTAGCTGGTGAACGTGATGGAGCATTTAGCAGCTAAAGAGCTAAATAATTTTCTCAGGCCTTTAAAAGATAAAACGGAGATAACAGTCATCAGCTTGTCAGAAACATGACTCCTAATGCTTATGTTGCTTCATGTCTGCTGGACGAGTGTTTAAGCAACTGCTAACGAGTTTACCAAATCATCTCAACCAAAGGCAATGTCAGAGTCTGGTTTACAGCTGGTTTCTGCTGCCACTTAGTAGCCAAAAAATAAGTTACTGAACGTTTAAATACTAGTTGAATAAAACGTTTTGAATCCTGTTTAGGACATCACTTGTGCTGCATTGTGTTGTTGTGGCTCATCATCAGGCGAGTCTCACCCCCATCAGCTCCCATGCTTCATTATGTAAACGGCTCCCACAAAAAGTGGACATTGATTCTAATAGGATTCATGCATGTATTAACTGCATCGAAATGTGAGGGACACCCTTTTGTTTCTTGTGGTTTTTCCCCCCTTCTCGCTCGGTT
Source organism: Seriola aureovittata (assembly GCF_021018895.1). Taxonomy (NCBI): domain Eukaryota; kingdom Metazoa; phylum Chordata; class Actinopteri; order Carangiformes; family Carangidae; genus Seriola; species Seriola aureovittata. The sequence continues at coordinate 3,261,353 of NC_079375.1, forward strand.
GCAAATGAGAACGAGGCCGGCTGTTTTCAAGGGAGAAGAAAATAAGAGTCTTAGCCGCAACAATAATCCATTGAGCAGCAATACAGGCTTGGCTGTGAGCCAGACATTCATGTTCATCCAGAGTTGTGCTCTGAAGTGCGTCACCTCGGCACAGCTGACCTTTGTGGTTATTGGACCATGACAAAGGCAACTTTTAAGAGACACTCACACCTTTGTACTACTATTCTTATAGGGACAAATTTCTTCCCCAACCAATTGAAACCAATTCATTAACCCTTTGACTCAGTCCTATCTCTTTTTGAAGACTTGTTCTAACTCCAAACTTACCCTGCTACGTCATATAATCAGCTTTTGTTGTAACCACATTGTGAAACAGTAGGATTTAAAACTTTTGGTGATGCTTTCAGGGCACTTGTACCAGTCCACGAACAATCTGTCAAACACACAGTCGTCATGGTGGATGCCTCTTGTCAGTCACCTCCTCCTCATCACAGCTGTTGTAAGGGACTTAAAATAAAAAGAGGAAACAGCTGTTCTCCAAATCAAGAAATTGACATGTACTTCACCTTTTGGCAGGGACATGCAACATGCCAACAACTAGCACGGAGAACCCTTAAACAAGTCGCATCTCCAGCAAAAGGAATTATTTACTCCTGTTTGAGTAATGTTACACTACAGTGGCCATGTGCTTTACGAAATGACTGAGCCTTTTGTAAACTTGAAACTATATATTTGTCAGCCGTTTTTTTTTTTTTTTTTTTTTTTTTTTTTTTTTTTTTTTTTAAAGATTTACAACTTCAGTAGGAACCAGTGGCAGTTGGGAAATCAGAAACTACTGAGAGACGGACTAACACATTAGCTGGGTTTCCATTGCAGTTTTGTGCCAAATAAAAGGTTTGTTTTTTCATGTTTTTTTTTTTTTTTGTTCTTTTTTTTTTTTAAGAAAAGTCAGAAAAAACAAATGCAAATGGTCTGTGTTTCCACATCCTCCATTGATTAGATATACTTATGGTATGTGAATGAAGCTGGATTTTTTCCTCTCGCAATATCATTCCAATTAAACATGACGATGTCATTGATGTGGTGACTTGGTGTGACCAACGTTAACACAACTTTTGTGTTTATTTAAAATTCCTCACTGACAAAGATGCAATGACACATTCCTCTTCTTACCACACTGGGACCTGCTGCTTCTGCCTCTCCCTCAGCTGTCTCATTTCCTGTGCCAGCAGCTTCAGTGACCAGCGACAGGAATTGAGAACTGACTTGTCCGTTCACTATCCACCGTGTCTGCGTCTTCTAACATGTCTCCCTTATTTCCCTCTTTCTCTCTTTCTGTTTGTCTTTGCGCATTAGCAGAACAAAACAGTACAGGGGAGCGAGAGGAGAATAGGTAATCGATCGTGAATGGTGTCATTCTGATGGATTAAAAAACATACAAATAAAATGTCAAAATGAGTCAGCGGATATACTTGGGCGGCCGTTAATGTACCTGGACTGCCCACCCAAGTAAAGTACAGTTCTTAATTAGAAATTATATGAAATTAGAAATTATGAACTGTTCATAATTTGCGCATTAAGCAGGTTAATGGAAACACACCTAGTGTTGGTTTTCGTCATTTTGTGGGATTTGTTGACAATAACAGGATAATGGCGTAATGTCAGCTTTGTTCTTTAAACGGCATGTTCTCTGCATTAATTAGCACTGAGCTGCTGAAGGTTGAGAGACGAATTAAAACTACCCTTTCCTTGCTAAATATTGGTTTAGCTGTAGCATGTGTGCTGTGTCAGCTTTGCTAACCAAACCGGAGATCCCACTGTAGCTTTTGTGATGCAGTATTGATCCATGAAAGAAACATTTATCTGGTGGTGTGGAGGTTGTAGTGATTTGGGGTTCCATAAACCCGTAGACCGTGAGAACAGAGAAGGACAGAAAGTGATTCAGAGTCAGGAATCTCAGCACCTTGCAATATAATCACTGAGTCACTGCCTCTGATGAACAAATCAGTACATCTATCAGCCTGATAGATGCATTACAGTCAATCTGTGCAATAAAAATCTTACTTACTGTCCCTTTAACGAGTTTGGACCACGTCTCCCCTGTGAAAAGATGGCCTGTCAGGCTGCAACCACTGTTTTTATTATATAATCTCTGTTGGCTTGTAAAATCAAGTTTTAAGAGGTAATTGTAGATAATAGTAAATGTAGCTTATTTCCTGAGAATTTGGGGTTTTCCTGTTTTTCCTCTCACTGTTTCCTGTTTTGATTTATTGTTCACATTACATTCTCAAACCCTTTTCCTCTATCTCTCTCTCTCTGCTGCAGCCCAACTTGTACCCGACCGTGGGCCTTCAGACTCCAGGGGAGGTAGTGGACGCAAACTTCGGCCAGCACCCCTTTGTGTTTGACATTGAGGACTACATGCGAGAGTGGAGGACAAAGATCCAGGCCCAGATCGACCGCTTCCCCATCGGAGAACGCGAGGGCGAGTGGCAGTCTATGATCCAGAAGTAAGAGGATTGGGAAACTGAATTATTCTTCTGTAATTCTTCACAATGCACATTCATCATGGAATAATGGAGTTTAGATTAGAATAAAAGCAATTTAGGCAACTGATTTTGATTTTGAAAACTGCATTTTAGTTTTGTTCTTTGATGGTTACTTTTAGTCTAGTTTTAGTCAAGAGGAACTAAACGCATTTTAGTCCAGTTTTCTCTCTGGAATTTTAAGGTGATTTCATACACAACCTGTTTGGTGCAATTACAAAAAACTGTGGCGTGTTTGCTCAGTTAATGGGACAGAGTCGGCTTGAAACGGAGGATCTTGGTCCGTTTCCATGTGGACTCTGGTGCTGTTCATTTGTAGTGTAAAAACAATGGACAAAGCACAGGACTCTTTGAGACTAGATATGTGAATTTTTTTAGCTTGATTTCCAAAATTAAATTACTATTAAATCAATTTGCTGCCTTTAAACTGTTCATGAAGCGATCTTATAATAGCCAAGTGCATATTTACGTGAATCATTAGTAACCATGGTAATGGGTAACCATGCAGGGATTTTCCCTGATCAGTCAAAAGAAGTTAAAACTGCTGTTTGTATCCTCAGAAGCATTTACGTGCAGACTGACCTGCAGCATCACTGACCTTTCAGTCAGTGATGATGCAGAATGACAATCACCAAAACTGTCCAATCAGTGAGTTACCTGTGAGTCTGTGTGACTTCAGGTTTACTCCTCTTGGGTTTTTGTAAACAGTCAGTGTAAACCCAAACCGGACCATAACCAGAGTCTCATTTATATTTGTGCTTTTAAAAACTGTTGTTTGTAATGTGTACAGTTTACCATGGTTAACTGTATGTGCTAAGCCGCTAACCCAGTCTGTCCATACCAGACTGTTACAGTTCACACACAGTGTCCATGTAACTCTGTTCTGCAGTAATACAACAGACTCACCCTCCTCAGTAAATTCAGCTTTCATTGCAAACTCTTTAGTCATTCCTGCTGAAATAAACAGGAGAAAGTAATGTTAATGTTGCATCCACATTCACAGCGCTTGATAATGTAAACATTAGCTTATTTTTTACTGGCAGAGAGATAACTGCACTCACATGGAGCATGCTGCTTGTTAGTGCAACCAGTCAAGCAGCTCAATGAACTGAAGATGAGATATTTTTGGGCAGCAGAGGATAAACTTCACAAATCACACAAATCAGAAGCATACAGTATGTGATTCAACAGCATGCTTTCTACTGAGTGAAACTTAAAACAGTGTTAAGTTCAGTTTGTTTGACACATTATGTTTTAGTTTTTATTTACTGATGAAAATTGTTGTCGTATACTTCGTCACTCTTTTTGTTTTCAGTGTTCAAGTTCTACTCTTGTTGGAAATGATCTCCGAATGCAAGGTGTAATCTAAAATAAGTTGAACATTAATTAAATTCAGCAGTTAGGGTGCACCGAGTTTTGCATTAAGTGTATGTCAAGTCAGGTCAGCTCTTATTTTTGCTTCATTATCAGGTCATATATTAGTTCAAACTGAACACTGAGACTAGTGGAAGTATTGGATTCTGTAGGTGACAGGAAATTACTACTGACAAGATGAGGATCAAGGCCCAGAGGGACCACTTCCCCATCAGAGAGCAGGAGCCATGATCCTGAAGTAAAAGCTGTGGGACTCAGTTTCTCTTCATGCCATGCCCTGATGGGATTAGCACTCTGTTGCTATGATTACTTGTCCAGAATGGATTTAATCTCCATTTGATGGGGATTGGGGTTGATGAGGGTGGGGTGTGTTGGGGTGGAGTGGAGTGGAGTCATTGCCTTTAGCCGGAAAAGTCGCTTCACGGCCTGGAATTGAAAACAGGAAGTTTTTAAGATCAGGTCAGATTGGTGGATGGGAAGTGTTATTGTCTTCCTACAGAAACAGTAACTTGATGATTTCACTGCTGCCAGCAGTTCATCCCCCTCTCATCTGCCCGATCAGAACTCAACACATAAAACAGTTAGTCGGTTTTCTCACACACACACACACACACACACACACACACACACACTTAAAGGATAGTTCCTGTTCCCTACAACTTACTTTCATGGATTTGGTGATGATTTGTATTTGTAATTGTAATAATAATGTTGTACTCACAGATTTAAATCCTAACACTAAAGAGAAGTCAAACGAGTCAAGAAATGCGACCAGTCCGATGATCAAACAAACTGGGAATCGGCCAACAGTTGAGCCATGCACATAAAACAAAGGCCTTCCTACATAATTATTACCCAAACTGTCCATTGTGAAGCAGTTTACAAACTGACTTCCTGCTTCAACTTTGACCATCTGTACTTACAGTAGTTGTGTGCACACAGTTTGCCCATGCAGTAAAGGATTACTGACATTTCACATGCACTCATTTTCAGTTTTATCTCAAACTTAAGTGGTTTAGATGATCTGGATAAACGGTTAGCTTGTTTACGTCCTGTCCGATCCTCTCACTGCTCGCGTTTCCAAAATAACTTGGTGAGTACTATGTTATAACTGAACAAGAAAACTACAAAAACAAGACCATTGCAGTGTTTTAGTCTAAAGCCTGGTTAAATATTGTTTCTGCTTGTTTCAGTCGGACTCGAATCACCACATCATATTGAATGTTTGATTTGTAGTTTTCTAGTTTAGTTGTGAATGGAAGTAAACCAGAAAAAAACCCATTTTAGCTCAAGTCTCCACAAGAAATTTACAAGTGGACATTTCTGTGAATAACATTACTTCATCAGTGTGTAATAAGCATGTCCCAACAGAAGGACAGGCCCCATATACAGTAGTTATCTAGATACTGATGTAACACAGAAACTAAAACCCATCAGCTTTATCTGCATTGTCAGGAAACTGTGTGAAGCCTTTGAAATGACCTGGTTTTCTGCATTAATTGGTCATAAAATGTGATCTCATCTTCATGTAAGTCACAAATGTAGACAAACACAGTGTCCCTAAGCTAATATCATATAAACAGTTATAATCTTTTGTGTCTTTACTGAACACGCCCATTAAACTTTCACTGTGCTGGTGGAAAAGGTAAGTGAAGCCTGTGATTTAATAACTGGTTGAACCTCCTTTGGAAGCAGTAACCTCAAACCAGCTCTGCCAGTAGCTGCCGATCAGACCCGTACAACATTCAGGAGGAATTAAACTTAATGTTTGAGCTCTAACCCACACCTCAAATCCCGTTTCATTAATTAGACTGCAGGTTTGATAACATCTGATTCCAGTTACCTTTGTTGATGCTGTTAGCTGAGGGGTTCACAAGCTTTTTCTTATCCATGCTGAAAACATCATTCAACATTAATTGGTGTGTTATCAGTTAAAAATAGATGATGATTGTTTGTAATTGTAACTTGCATGAAGATGCAACCGTATTTTAGGACAAATTTAGACATAAAAGGAGCTAAATCCAAAGGCTTCACTTACTTTTTCTTGTTGCCGTACGCATGCCTGTGTGATTTCTCCTGTTCGCTGTGTTTAATCGGAGCGTTTTGTTTTTCGCTTGTGTTTTTTGTCGTGTCAGAATGGTGGCTTCCTACCTGGTGCACCACAGCTATTGTGCCACGGCTGAAGCCTTTGCCAAATCCACCGACCAGGCCGTACACGAGGAGCTGGCCTCCATCAAAAACCGACAGAGTGAGTCCTGTGTTGGCATGTTTGGTGTTAGGAACTAGGAGTTTTCTCAACATTTAAAATCCGATTCTGAAATTCATGTGCAAGTATGTCTGATGTTCATAGAAGTAAAAGAATGTATGGTCGCCACAAGTTATAGGCAAAACAGGGAATTACTTTTGAAATATTAAAGTAAAAATGAAGTACACTTCGGTGTTTCTGTTAGGATGGAGTTGTAGCATTGGAGGTGCCCGCAACGCATGCCCTGCTGGGAAGTTTCTATGTATCTGCAGGAACCAGAGGGGCCCTTGAGCTTTAAGCAGTACATACAGTACATTTGTGCACAGTAATGAACAGGGGAAATGTCTGTCTAGCTTATGTATGAGGTATCTCAAGATTGAGGAAAATACACTTTTATCGAACATAATAAAACTACAATCTCTACAACAATTATTGATGTTTATCGAACAAAAATATAAAATAACTATTCATTCTTAACTCTCCCTTTTTTCCAGAATGAACTTGCATCATCATGCTGTTGTATTATCAAACACTAAAGTGTTAAATGTAACTATGTTTTCAATGATAAAATATTTCCAACATTTCCATCAAGGCAATTCTTTCCAAATAATATGTCAGGTTATTAATATGTGTTTAATTAGGACACAGCTTATTTCTTTCTTCTTGCACCATCTTTGGTGTAAAGGTCAGTAACACTATGGGCAGATGCTTGATGACAGTGGAAATTATCACCAAAATAGAAACGGATGATGAAGAAAATCTTTACAAATGTGATTTCATTATGAAGTGACCAATTCTATAAAATGCTTAATTAAAATTTTTAAAATCCCCACTATCGTAACTGCAGTGTGACTGGGCTATTTTTGTAGCAATGTTCATATAGCAATGAGTCAGAAAATGGACACTTTGAATCTTATATATTTTTTTATATATATTTTCTCTCTCTCTCTCTCTCTCTCTCTCTCTCTCTCTCTCCTCTCTCTCTCTCTCTCTCTCTCTCTAATATATATATGTATATATATATATTTATTAACAAAACATAAGGATGGTGTCAAACAAACAACATCGTCACTGAGAAGCATGGTGGCCATATTATATCATGTGAACATGTTCACTGTTGGTTTGCAGAGATCCAGAAGCTGGTGTTGTCAGGTAGAATGGGCGAGGCCATCGAGACCACCCAGCAACTCTACCCCAACCTCCTGGAGAGGAACCCAGACCTTCTCTTCATGCTCAAGTAAGACCAAGCCTGCATTTCAATGTTTCTTTTCCCAGTTGATTGATTCAAAAGAATTGCACATTGGGTGATTGGAAGATTCTTACTTGTTGCTTTTGTTGCTAACAGCTGTTTGTCCAACCTCTGGTGGAACCCTTTATTGAGCCTGATAAATGTTGGGTAGTATTTAATGAAGATGATATTAAAGACAATAATTATTGTTGAAGGTGTAGTTTTTCATTTTAAAGTCAGAATAGGTGGAGAACGTCCAAATGTGATCTGTATGTTGTTTATTGTTTTAGATGAAAGAAGATGAAGTTTTACTACGGGACATGTTTTGGAAAATGTTGATGACTTATTTGAATCACTAATGGAAGGATCTTATCATTCTCATTTAGTGATTTGTTGTTGTGTTGTTTTCCCCTCCATTATGTCATACTTTCTATTCCATTATTTCATCTTCTGTTCTCTTTTTCTCTTGTTAAACCCTCTCCTTCTTTCTTTTCTTCCCTTTTGTTGTTCTCTCCATCTTTGCTTGTTTCTGTGTACTCGTTTTCATCCCATCTTTGCTTCATTTTGTCTGTATATCTCCACTCTTTGCTTTTCCTCCTTCCTGTCTTCTTTCTGCCTTTTAATCTTTCCTTGCTTGATTATGGCTTCTGTTTTTTTCCTCCCTCCTCAGGGTGAGACAGTTCATAGAGATGGTGAATGGGACAGACAGTGAGGTGAGGTGTCTGGGAGGTCGCAGCCCAAAGTCTCAGGACATTTACCCCGGCTCCCCCCGGCCCTTCAGCAGCCCCAGCCACAAAGCCAGCAGCTCCCAGCCCTACCTCACAGGTACAGTCCAGCTGTGCCTGCGACGTCGTCTCCAATTTATATCCAGTGATAATGACAATTACCTTTTTACGGCTTCAGTTTCTGTTCTGAAAAATATGCTGATTATAGTCACATGAAAACACATACAAACACCAACAGTATCTGGATCGACAGTTCTGCAAGCAGAAAGGCAATGTTAATGTTACTGTGTGCAAGTTGAAAACTCATACTGTGAGTGACTTTATGAAGCTGTAATATAAATGTACAGTAGACACTGTTGGTAGGTCTGTTGTTAGCTTACAGCTAACATCTTTACAGCCTGTATATTGACACAAACGGTCCAGTGATCAAACTCATGTGAGGATGCTTCACTTTCTGGCTGAACACACCTCCACTGACACAGAGCTGCCTCTAACAGCAATTATTACCTTGTTGAACCACAAATGTTAAAGAAAATCATCTATCATTTATTGGTTAGAGGACTCGTCAGTGTTTGCAGAGCCATGTCTATCACGTAACACACTTGTAAGATTTCTATCTCTCTTGTTGTTTTTAGGGTTTGACAGCAACTGCTGTAATGGTGTGACGTCTAATAAGAGCCACAGCTCCTCTCCTCACAGTCACAAGCCCTGCCCCCCAGGCTCTGGCTCCACCCTCCCAGCGTCTGACATCAGCATCAACGGGAGCCGCAGTCAACAGCCCATAACCAGGTACCGAGGAAAACCTCGCTAACACAATCTGCATTTCATTTCATTTGCTTATAAAGCTGAATTTATGCTCCTGTGTCTGGTTGTCTAAGTAGATGACTAAATGAACTTTTCTTCACTTGCTTCTGGTAAAGAGCAGTGACTGGAGTGAACAGTAGGAATGCATTGGAAAGGGTAGATAATAAAACGCATAAAAACTGTGTGACCAACCTGCCGCCGAGCTCTCAGCCTAACAAACTAACATATAAAAGCAGACAAAAACTGAATTTAAATACTTCAGGGTTGAAGTTCATTTTGTTAAATTTCTGTTTCCTCCCTCCTCTTCCTCTCACTCTTGTCTTTTGTGGCCTCTTCCGCTGACGGGCTCATATTAAATAAACCCCGCCTGCTTGACATTCAGTAACCAATCTGTAGGACAAATAATTATGTGGCTGTCACAGAAACACAAAGAGAGAGTCATAAATCCACAAAGCTAAAACATCTAGTGTGTATTCAATTATTCTTCATCTTTATTTCTCTGCCATTGTAAAGTAAATATTCAGATTTAGATCTAAGCTCCACTCCTGTCTAAGATAAAATAAAAAAACAGCAGCTGAACTCCAGTGGTTTATTGACTCCACCTTGTCGCAGGGATGTAGAAGTGTGAACTCCAGGGTGTGTTAGTACACCGTGACCTCACTGTTGGGTGTGGGTGTGGTTACAGATGCAACAGAGCTCACCCATCAGTGATGCTGGGCTTAACACCTACACAAGACTTGTTCTTGCCCAGATAATGTGGTATCCTGTAAACCAGGGAACTCATGTGTGTGTCATTTAGTCACATTCATTACACCAGTCGCATTAAAATCAGAAAAGTGAACCTCTTGTACAAAACACTCTTCACACAGGATGATAGTAATTTTTTAAATGGTGTCAGCTGTTCTCAAGAAATAGTGAGTGTGAGCTCCAACATGTTAGTTGCTAGCAAGTATTTCACATCAGATGATTCTCAGCGCTTTTATTTTCAGAGATATTATGTGGCTGAAGAGTAAATCCTTCCTGTGAACTGTCACACACGCTGAGTTTCTGTCTTTTTCCTCAGTAACGATGTGGATATGGAGGTCGACCACTTCACCAACGGAGTGACAGAATCGTCTTCGAATGGTTTCCTCAACGGCAGCTCTAAACACACCGCTGAGCCCGACGACTGTGACGCAGACATGGGTGGGTAGTGTGTGTGTGTGTGTGTGTGTGTGTGTGTGTGTGTGTGTGTGTGTGTGTGTGTGTGTAAAAGTGACTTTGGACCAGTTTGTGAGGCTTATTTTACGCTTGCTGTCATTGTAAGTCTCTTTATTATCACTCCAGCTAAATACCTGTACTGTAAATGCACCATCACATTCAGCCTACATTGTATTTTTTTTTAAAAACAAAACAAAAAAATGCCTTTTTTGCCTGTCGACCTGGCTGTGGCTCAGCAGAGGTGGAGTCTGCTCAGTCCAAGAGGCAGCTGTGTGGCGGGAGCCAGGCGGCCATCGAGAGAATGATCCATTTCGGCAGGGAGCTCCAGAGCATGAGCGAACACCTCCGCCGCGAGTGTGGCAAGAACTCTGCTAACAAGAAGATGCTCAAGGTAACACAGACGTCGCTAAGCATATATGACCCATGCTGCGTAAACATGTTTAATTGTACTGTTTTTTCTCCTGTAGATAAAGACTCTGTAACTCTGTTTGTGTTAAACAAGCAAAACTTTATTTATATAGAACATTTCATTCCAGTGTGCTGCTCAAAGCATGAGTTATCAAGGAAGTTGCAACAACAAAAACTGTGGAGAGTGTAAAGATAAAACATCACATACAAAAAAAAACAAAAAAATAAAACATAACACGTTTGAAGTAAAACCCATTAAGAAAATGAAATAATTAAGACCAACAACTGATCGATAAAAAAGGTGTGTAAATTAAAACTAGGAAAATAGGAATGAAATGTGATTAATAGAATAATAAATAGTCCAATAAAAATATGTTAAGCAATCCAGCAGCATTTATCAGGCCTTTACTATTTACTTTACTTATCATACCCAGTCCCAGCCATAACACTGAGCCCAAAATGATTCTCATTCTGAACACAATTCACTTGTAGGAACCTGAGCTGAGGTTTGGAACAAATGATTGTTAAATGACATTTTCAGCAGCAATTACAGAAAGAAAATGAGTTTAAACTTAAAGTCATTAAGTCCAATAACATAGGCAGTAACTGCATTATGAAAACTTGACCTGCTAGGGGGCAGAAGAAAACCATTAACAGGCTGATGGCTTCACAGCAAGCTGTGAATCTGTAGAGTTGTTGAAAAGCATTTTGGGAAACCTATTATTAGTGGTATTAGTACTCCTGGAGTTAATTGTAGTATGTATTTAGGATTGTATCTTATATATAGCTAGGGGATTTTCAAGAGCTAGAATAAAAAATGAAAACTGAAGCTGAGATATCTGACATCCGTCAAACGGGTTAAGATAAAAAAACAGAAACCATTTCCTCTCTTTTTTTATCCATCTTTTTGCCTAAAGAAGGGCCACTTCTTACAATCTCCACATCCCCAGATTTTAACCACCAGGCTCAGTTGCCAAGCAACCAGGGAGTTACTGGTCCCGCCCATGAAATGGTTTGGTACATAACTCACCACAAAAAAGCTAATTGTTATTTTCACATTTCGGTATTTGAATGAATTGAACAAAAAAGATATAATGTCTTAATCAGTGAGATCTCAAGGTGCTGGTCGGAGGACTTTGTTACCTTTGCAAACATGGAGAAACAGCTGGTCTGGCTCTGTCCAGTCTTTGAAAAAAGGTGAGCTTTAAGAGTGAAAGGCTTTAAGAAGAACTCCACATCATTGATGGACTGATGATGCACCATAGTGTAAGAACACGTGTGGAGGAGGAAATGAGGCAGTGTGCTGTGGTGTGATCGGTATCTGCTGCTGTCACTGTCTCCTGCTGCAGGATGCATTCAGCCTGCTGGCCTACTCAGACCCCTGGAACAGCCCAGTTGGCTACCAGCTGGACGCCATTCAGAGAGAGCCGGTCTGCTCCACTCTCAACAGTGCAATATTAGGTAGGTCAGCTGTGCATGTTGTCTGTCTTTAATATGTTTAAATTTGATGACAGAGTTACCTTGAACATATAAGATCATCAGAGAGAAGACTTCAGCCTTTCAGGCCTTTTTTAAAAGAAGCAAATGATAGAAGCTTGGATTTTATAAGTGGCTTTGACTCTAGATTTGTATTCAATAAAATACGATCAAACCGCAAACCTAGGCGTGTCCATGGGTAAGTGAGTTTCAAATTGAATTTTTACAAGTAGGCATGTGCAGGACAGAGGACTGTATACAGAGAGAGTAGTAACAGCTGAGTGGCTGGATGAAAGAAGAGGTGATTACAAAAAACAGTGCTTTCTCATTAGGGATGCCCTGGTTGATCGGTTGCCTGTCATTATTGGCCAGTTTTCATCAAAAATACATGGTTGGTAAATGGAAATTAATGCTCCTAGTCACAGATCATCTCAAAACTAATCACCTGTGGTTAATACTCTGGTGTGTGCGGCTGAGAGAAGCACTGTGTGCTGTGTAGTGTAGTCCCGCCTCCCTCCTTGTTCACTGCCACAGCATGGGACAGGCCACCAAAACATGTCGGCCGTGTTGACCTTTTAGTTTTCATAATGCAACTGAGTTAATGTTCTGAGACATTTTGCCTTTTATTTGTTAGACTATTTGCACTGTTTAGTCTATTGAATAGGCTTAATCTTTTTTTTTTTTTTTTTTTTTCAGTCTGTTAATAATTGTGTTAACTCACATAAACTAAGACATGTAATTAATTAATTATTACATTGTGTATTTCAGTTGTCCTAACTTTAGAATACTTGTTGCATTGCTCCTTGGGAGTTTTTAGTTCTGCTCTGTTGAACACAGCATGTTGGTGACTGAGTAAGATGATCCCAGACCAGCCACTACACCAGTTGCTATAACCAATAATGTCATCCAAAGTTTCGCCTTCCCATCAAGCAGTGGAAAGTTGAAGCGTACTGCCACCTCCTCACCCCTGACATTATTGTTCCTTTTCTTCCTCTCCAGAGACTCACAACCTGCCTAAGCAGCCCCCCCTGGCCCAGGCCGTAGGTCAGGCCGCCCAGTGCCTTGCCATCATGGCACGGACTGGCAGTGGCTCCTGCGCCTTCGCCTCTGTGGACGATTACTTGCACTAGCCCAGTGCACACACACTCACACACACACTGACTCTGAGGACCTGTCCAGACAATTCTCCCTCCACCTCCTCCATCAGTGTAGTCATATTAGCTGAGGAGACGCTCCTCTGCACGATAACAAGTAGTAGAACGTGAACCATCTCACTCGCTTCTTGTTCTGCTTTTACCAGCACAAACACCACGAGGACCAGGAGATGTTTCTGGGCAGATCTTTAGAGTGCCAACACACACCACTTACATTTAAAACACAGGCAAACACACACACACACACACACACACACACACACACACACACACACACACCACCACCACCTCCCTTTCCATCATAAATATGAAATCACGCCTCCACCTTGGTTGGCCTCCCTGACCCCCCCCCCCCCCCCCCCCCCCCCCCCCAGCCCTCCAAGGCTGCATCAACATCATTCTGACTGACAGTGGGGACGGCAGCCAAGAGTAGCCAACTTGAAAATACTCGGGAGAGCCAAACTCAAGTGGACTCGGCACAGATACCCCGCCCCCGTATACCTGGGGGCATTAAAACCAGGGCAGACAGAACTGGCAAATATCCCTGGTCAAACATAAATGGAAAAATAAGGAAGAAACAACAACAACAACAACAACAACAACAACAAAAAAGAAGAGACGAGTGACCGCCATGGCCGACCACCCTTTAACGTGGTCCCTGTAAACCTGGCCTACCAGGTAAACGCGCACACACATGTAACACACGCAAACAAGCGAACACAGAGGCGCGCTGATACTGAAAACAGGATTCAAAAAGTCCACCTCCAGAGAGGCTTGCTGAGCGCTCCACCTGCAGCCAACGCAAGGCTCTGTTACAGACGGCCTACCACCCCTTCACCCCCCTGCACCAACCCCCCACCCCTCCACCTCCGCCTCCCCCTCCCTCCACCCTCCACTGACTTCAGGACATCGGCGGACATTTATGTGACGCATGTGGACTCGAGACTTTGAAGAAGCCAGAGAGAATCTACAGTCTCGTCTCAATGTTCCCTGTTTTTAATCTTTCGTTTTTGTTTCTTGTTTTTCATGGGTGAAGTGTGGGTAGGGGTGGGGGGTGGGGGGGGCTGAGGAGGCGTGGTTACCTGGCTCTTGTTTTGTTTTTAGTTTCTCCAGGTTTACAAGGCATGGTGCAGACGATGATTATTATTATTATTATTGTTATTATTCTAATTATCATTATATTAATTATTGTTACTTGCATTCACAGTATATTTGTTGAGCGCCAGCAAGAGCAAGTTCCACCAACTTATTATAATAAAGGTCCCGATTCCACCGATTCCCAGTGACGAGCGTGTGTACATGTTAACGTTTATATATGACTTTAACAAAATTTAATTATATCAATAGAGCGAGATATTTAGTTATCAAATGACAGGAAATTTTTGAAAAAAAAAAACAAAAAAAAACAATCCTTTAATGCTTTGTACTGACATCAGTGACCCCTGAAACGTGCTGGTTGTTCCTAGTCCACAGTTTTTCTGTTTCCCCTTTTGTTGACTCAGGGTTCCTGTGCAGGTGGGAATCTGATATATTTGACCACTTCCAACAGAACGACTCTTAGGTCCTAAGACGCTTTAATTTCCCACGTTGTTTCCCTACGTGCTGTGAAGTAATCGCTCTTTTTACTGCAGCCTTGCTAAATTTATCAAAATGACTCTTCAAATACTTCTGGACAAAGTCTGGAATTTCTGAAATTGAAACCTTGTATTGGAACCTTGTGATGATCTCTGACCCCACTTTACTTGTTAACCCCCCACCCACACACATAACCCCCGATGCAAATATTGTTAATCTTTATTTTCGTATCATTGTCTCTGCTAATCCTTAACCCACAACAGAGTTTTTTTTGTTGTTTTTTTTTTTTTTAGCTGTGCAGTCGTAGGTTTTTCAGACCACAACAACTGAGCTGCTGTGAAGGCGGCCTCTAAACAAGCTCTGTGTTTGATTTTAAAGTTGAACTGAAATTTAAATTCTTCTCAGTTGAAAGCTGATACATTTTCTTGGTTTTTCAAAAGGGATTAAAAGTTGTTGTTTTTTTTGGGGGGGGGGGGGGGGGGGGGGGTTTGACATTTATGTTTAAGCTTCAAGCCACTTAGTGGATGGACAGAAAACTAAAAGCAGAAATAATAACATTGCAGTCTTATAATCTCCAAACCTTGATACAAGACGTTTTCTTCCTTTGTCAACAAGTCAGAATAGTGTTGGTTATCAGTGGTTAGCAATTCAAACTGTTTGTCCCTTTGTAACATTCAGTGTTTGGGAGGATTCATTGTGCTGTGAAGTTTGTATTCCCCTCAGAAAGTGGAAGCTAGCAAGCCTAGTCAGCCTGGTTTGATCCCCACTAGATGTTACTTCTCCCACATGTTGTTGTAACAGCTGCTGAATCATCAGCAGCCCCTGCACACTTAGTGCTGCAGATACAAGACCAATTATTGCTGTGAATTTTCTACCCACAGCTCTAAGTATGTTATTGCATAACTTGAATGATGACACAGAGTTAAAGTTTTGTAGGGGATGGGACTAAGCTAGTGGTTCCCATGGCAACCCTTAATAGTGATTTCTTTTTTTCATGGGAAGCTGTAAACCAGTTGTCATTCAAATCAGATCGGACAGTTAATTTGATCGGCTCAGGTTCAGTCAGGTGTATCGGCTTTCCATCACTGCTCCGCCACTTGCTGTTTCTGTTTTCTGTGCACCAAACTCAGGTCCTCGAAAACGTGTCTGGCAACCATGAGCTTTTTTTTTTTTTTTTTTTTTATCAGCGGTCTTAGCTGCTGCATATATGGAAATAAATCCTGCAGCACTCTTGTTTGTCTTCACGGTACATCAGGGTGTCGCAGCAGCCACCTCGGCCTCCCCAGCTGGTTAACTGAAGCAATACTGGGAACTACACTTAGTGCCCGCCTACACTGATGTTGGATAAGTCAAATTACTGATGCTAACATCAACAGTGGCTTCCAAAAATTCACTAGGTGGCACTATCATTGCAAAAGAATAAAAAAAAAATAATAATAATTAAAACCCTAATTATTTCTTTTTAGTTATAACAGTTTTGACCAAATAAATACTCAAGTCAAATCAAACACCAAGGAGATGTCTACTCATGTCTTTGAAAAATAAGAATTTTAATTTCAGTTCAATTTTAATGTTGGATAGTTGCTTGTTTTGTTTTCAGTTGATCTGATTCTTAACATCAACCCCACAGTGGCTCAGTCCCAGTTTTCCCTGATAGTGTTTTGCTATCAAGCTATAATTTTCTCAATTTTTCTAAATGCTTAAAATAGCAAATATTTAAAATAGCAGACCTAGATGCTATTTCTACTGAAATAGAGATTTCTACTGAAATAGCATCTAGGTATGAAAAGCCCCCATGTCCACCTGTCTCCAGCTATCCATGTCCACCCATCATCTTTCCTCTATCCACCAGGTTTTATTTATTTTTGTTTTTATTTTCCTGTTTACCAGATCCTTTTCCGGCCTCTTCGTGCTCAAAGCATCGATGGGGCGAATACAAAAAGGAAAAACCATGAAAAAAAAAAAAAGTATTTGTCAACTGCACTGTGGCTGCCACACTTACAAAAATAAAGAACCAAATACTTTAGGAAGATTCCTTCGCAGCTGTGTTTGAAGCCTGTGTGTTTGTGCTCGCCACTTGCAGAGAAACAGGAACGCCGAAACCTTTGCTAGACACGACCTCCATCTTTTTCCTTTCGTTTTTCCCAGGGGTCCAGAGTTGACATTTCTCCTCACGGTGGATCAGAGCTTTTCTGTTCCTTGGTTGGTTTCTTGCTTTTTTTCTTTTTTTTTTTTGTTTGTTTTGTTGTTTTGTTTTTTTTTTTCCAGGATTGCAAGCAGTCACGGCATCGTTTAGAAAATTTCTTAGACAAAGTGTGTCTGTTGTCTCTTTCTGAGTAAGGTCTGAAACCTATGCATGCCATAGTAAAGTGGTGGTAAGATCGAGTTAGATGTCTCTTATTTTATTCTTTTTGTTTCTCCTTCTTTTAGCCAGTTCACGGTGTATAAGGAAGATGTCAACCAGTAAGTTGTCCACTGCTGACTGTGTGTCCATTTGGAGAAAAAAAAATGTGCAATTTGTGTGAGGGTGAAAAGATTTATATTAAAAATGACAAATGATGATCGAACTTGTCTGGATGCTGCATGAGGCCTGGAGCTGAAGTCTTCCCTCTGCCTGTGAAACCAGTTTAAGTCCTGCTTCCAGTGAGCAGCTGAGGCTCTACAGAGTTCACTTTAATCCTGAATGACGTGTACTCCGAAGATAATCCTGCAAAATATTTTTTACCCCCCATTCTGAACACACTAACCCACATGTGAAGCCTTTAACAAAGTCGACCTTAAAACACAGTACTAACTGATGATGATGTCATATCTGAACCTTTTAACCCCCCCCTTCCTTTCCTTGAAATAACCCATTAAACCTAGATAATATAGGACTACAATGAACCAATGTGTTCAATATTGATTAGTCTGTCAGTCTGTAATATAAGAATATATGAAAGATATATGAAAAAAGTCCATCACTAGTTTCCTCAAGGTGATGTCTTTAAAAATCTATCACTGCAGGTATAACACATTAACTGCAACAGTTTCTAGTTCTAGTTACTGCATCTTTTTGTCACTCTCTCTTTATATTTCAGTAGTAATATATCTGATAAAATAATATTGGTCAGACAACAAACATTTTTAAATGACTTTAAATGGAGAGTTTTTGCCTGATTTAATTTTTTTTTTTTTTTTTTTGGCCAGTGGTTCCCAATCAGGAACACATTATAGATTTCAGTGGCCTGTGACATGGCGTTGAGAGATGTGAGATGAACACTTACTGTAGGTTGAAGCCGAGTTAATCAGCAAACCACTAATTCAATCACTTGTGAATTTTCTTCTGATGTCCTCGGTTCTTCAACAAATCTGAACAAACATTCCCTCCTGCGATCATAGGAACCAAATCAAAGGAGGACAGGAAATTCAATATGGAGTCAAGCAATTTTTATTCTACAAAGTACAAATCTGACATGTAAAGGAACAGGATGGATATATTCTTTTATCCCTCTTACACCATGCTTCTCCTAGAGGGATCCAATATAACCGACTGGTCAACAGTCACACAGGGTTTTCTGATTGGTCTAATTCTAAACTGTTAGTTATCTCTACAGCGGTTGCTAGGAAAACACCTCATTAGCTGAGCTGCTCATCTTCATCAGGGAAGTTCCCCCCCCTGCACACTGGTACAACAGTACTCGCCAGTACTCCTCCCTGTAAAAACACCACCTTCACTTCTCATAGCTAGTCCAGCTGCTCCCCTCCCGAGGGGGGGGGGCTCCTCTCGCGGATGGTGTAGTTGGCGGAGAATCCCTGTCTGTTGATAGCCTTGTCAGTGATGACGATCATGGACAGGATGCCACTCTGGGCGATCACTTGGTCCGGGGGGGTCCAGCCACAGTATCTGCCAATGTGGGAACCAACTGAGGGATAAAGAGGAGGGTAAGAGGGACAAAGGAGGAGAGATTCAAAAGGGAAGGTGAAGAAAGAACGTTGGCTTCATCACTCATCAACTGCAGACTGATTGTTTATTTTTGATTATTAGATTGTTTTGCACTTTCTGGACTAGAAATGTTTCCTTCACTAGTCAGGTTGCGCTCTTGTTCTACGCTCCCAGATTTCAATCAACATTTGTTGACATCTCATTGACCTCAACCTGATCCAGATCGTCTCCTCACCTGCAGGGAGGCCGTCCCAGATCTCCAGCCAGTCGTATGTGCAGGGGTTGTTGGGGTCTTTTTGTTGGAAGTCCAGCTCCATCTCGAAGCTGCTGAACTCCAACACGATCTCCGACTTCTCCTGGGGGGCGAAGATCATGAAAGTGCAGTTCATGTTGTCTGGGTACTTCTTGGGGAAGTTCGGTGTTGTGATAACGCCCTGTGGATCCGTGAAGTTTCTGGAACATTTTGGACCTATGAGGGGAGAAGAGACTGATGAGTTTTTAAAGTGTCAAGACGTGTTTGTACAGAGGTGTGAGCTATCAGGGGTTAGAGAGCGGTACAGCTCGTTTTATTACCTCACTCTTCATGTCGGTACAAAAGGATTCATTTTTTTTAATGGTTCAAAACAGGACTTTTCAACATAACGCCACCTGGGGATTGTTACTCCTGGATCCTGCGATCCTGTCACGGCGCTCCAGGGTGCGAACACCAAACAGAGGAATACACGCGTGTCCCCTTTTCATTCATAGAAACTGATGAGTGATCAAAGGCAACGTGCCATTTTGGCGGCAACTGAAGTGGATCCAAGAGGGAAGACCAAATACAAGCGTGGGACGTCCAAGGTTGGACAATTTTGCAACACTTTTCCTATTCTCGGAAAAGTCACTCTAGGGTATTTGTGCACTTTAACGGATCATTCCACTTTATTATAACTTGCATCTTAATTCAAAACTTTTTAAACAAAAACGCATGCAAATACACAAAACGCAAACTTAAGAAAACATCATCAATTTGACAAGTGCTGCAAATACTTGCAACACAATGTATGTGTTTCCTGGGGACGGTAAAGGGGGATGAACCCGGCTGGGACGCATTAAACAACAAGTGTGTCCCAACCAGGTTCATCGAGAGAGAGAGAAAAGCCTTTCCTTTGCAGCATGTGTGTTTGTGTGTGTTTGATGATGTTTTCTGAATTTGCAGCACATTTGTGTATTTGCAAGTGCTTTCCTAATGGCTGTAAATTGTAGAAGGGGATTGTGGCTCCTGGCATGATTCCACCAGCTGCTGAAAACATTGCATCATACCTTCGTGTGACTACCTGCAGACCACAGACCACTACACACCTGGCTTGAAGAGTTCGTAGACAACAGAGAATCCCGCCTCCTGTACCTCATCGTCAGAGATAAACTTGATGAGGACCTGGTTGCCGCTGGTCATTATCGGGGAAGGTGCAACCTCCCCACAATACCTTCCAAACAAGGGCGAAAGTTCATCGCCGCCGTCGTAAACCTCCACATAGTCGTGCCTGTAGGAGCGGAGGAGATATACGAGTTTAGGTCTGTGTGGTTGCAAAGGACGTATGCATATATGTAAGTGTGTTGAACATGAGAAAACATGCTTCCTTGCGGCTGTCGCCAAGTGCTTTTATTACAAAGATTACAGTGTGGACCTGCTCTACATGACAAGTGCCTTGAGATAACTTCAGTTGGCACCATATAATTAAAAACTGAATGGATTTGACATTGCCCAGACCGCAGATCCCAAAGGTAAGCAGGCAACCTTTATGACCTGTGATCCAGTAGTGAACAGGAGAACTTCATTTGACCGATGTTTTTTGACTTGTGGCCTTCAGCGGGGTCATCAGAGAACACATCACAGGGGACATTTAAATAACGTAGGTATGGAACAAAAAAAATACAAGACAGCCAATCGTGTGCCTATGAGGCTACTTCAAATGTGGGTTGGGCCCTCGGTCATGTGGCTTCAGCCCAGTCATTGTTCCAGCCTGGTGAGGAATGTCCAATAGGGGACATAGGTGCCACCATGTTTTGTTCAAAGCCTGGAGAAGTTCAGTTAAAGGGTTGTATAAAGAGGACCATGTCCCAAACCCTGTCCATTTGATATGGCATAGCCCGCCCAAAAAAGTCTTAAATTTAAAGAAAAAAAGCTAAAAAATACAAAATAAAAATACAAAAATATACATTAATACATTCAAACCAACAGTGGAGGGGAGAGAGTGAGGAGAGAGCTCTTACTTGCAGTCCTTGCCCTCCAGATAAAAATGAGAATTGAAGGTGACAATGATCTTATGATCCGGCTCAGGGGCAGTTAGCACCCACACACAATGCTGGGAGGGCGGGTACTCAATGGGAAAGCCCTGGGTGGCCAAATAGCTTCCGGAGACTATTTGTACATTATATCCGCAGGTATCTGTAGCACAAGAAAAGGCAGAAAGTTGTTGGTGGCACATTTTTTCAAGACTTGAGAGCATCAGTAGGGACAGAGTGAGGAAACTTAGACTTTCATCATGATAAATCCAAACATCCAGCACTAGAGCAAAAATTATGATGACATAAAAAAAGCACTGACTCTTACATATTATAATCATAAGTCACATTCTAGGAATTTGTATCAGATACAATCTGATACAAATTCCTGTAGTCAGTTGACCTGTAATCAGTTTATAATTAGTCCGACCATCTAGACTCTAGACTAGACTCTAGACGGTGATGTAGAATCAATTCCTCATTGTTAAGGGTGGGTTCTCCCACGCTTCATTTACTTGATTTATCGCCATAAATTCAGTCATGTTACAGTTAGAGTCAGAGGTACCTTTAGTTTTTTCCTTACTTTGGTCACTAAGGTCTTTTGTGCAACGGTTTAACTGACTTTTAGTGACTCCTTAAGTTTAAGACTAAGATAAGGAGAAAACCTTAAATACTTAAGCGAACATTTTCTAAGTAAAACCATATGGAGAAAACCTAAGGGTGTTTTGAGCAACCATTTTTGTTTTTACAGAATCCTTAAGTCAGACTTCAAGGAAAATCTTAATGTAAGGTGTTTTGTGCAACTGGACCCTGCACCTTTAGAGCTGGAAGGGATTCAGTGTCATGCTTAAGGACACTTAAATTGAGGCTGAATTAATTTAAACATTCCAATACTTATCCGGGTAATCAGCAGTGGATGAGGCATTTTATGATCTGTACCAGTATCATTATACTTAACAACACAAATATCCAGGAAATGAACACTGGTCCTTCCTGATGCCACATCACACCCCCCCATCTCCTTTTATTTCTCATCACTAATGCAGCTGCTCACACTTAGGGCTTCTGTCGTGGATGGTGTAGTTGGCGGAGAATCCCTCTTTGGTGAGCTGGTTGTCAGTGATGACGATCATGGACAGGATGCCACTTTGGGAGATCACTCGGCCCGGGGAGGACGAGCCACAGTATTTGCCAATGTGGGAACCCACTGAGGAATGAAAGGAGGGTAAGAGAGACAAAGGAGGAGAGATCCAAAAGGGAAGGAAGAAGGAAATGAATAAGAAGGAGAGGAACAATGAAGAGAGATGAAGTGAGAGGGAGTGAAAGTAAAAGAAGAGGGGAGAAAAGGGTGATAGAGAGACAAAGGCAACGAGAGATGAAGCAGGGGAGGTGGAAAAATGGAGAGCGTTAGCTTCATCACTCATCCACTGCAGACTGCTCGTATTATTCTCATTGTCCTTCCCTGCCCTCACTGTCCTGGTAAAGGCTTCATGACTGAAACAAAAACACACAATCACAGACTTGTTTTTAATCTGTTATATTCCATCTACATAAAACTCATGTCTAAAAGTGTCCATTTTAGATTGGAAGCCCAAAACTTTAATCTGCTCTGATGAAAAGGCATCAAACAATCAGAGTGAGCAGCTGATCCTGTCAGCTCCAATCTGTCAACTCTCACCTCTCATGAGTGATGTCATACCTTTGAGGCAGAAGACTCAGTATTATCCAAACATCAGTATTCTCATGGGGATTTCAATGCAAAGATCAGAAGAGACAACACAGTCTGTGAAGAAGTGATGGGCAAGTAAGGTTTAGGAGAGATGAATAAGAATGGAGAGGTATTCGCAGACACCTGTTCCCTGATCAACCTAGTCATCTTTCAACACAAGAGGATCCATAAGGGGACCTTGGTATCACTGGATGGTTTGACTGAGAACCAGGTAGACCACTTCTTAATCAGATGGCATCACATCACCACCTACTAGTCGCCATGCTGAAGCTGAGGAAGGACTGAATGGAAGCAGCATCAAAGAGAACTTCAACTCCTACCTTTTGAAAGACACAGAAAAGGGAGGAGTCCATGCTCAATCTGAAGAAGAGATCCCAAGGATTGCAAGAACAGAGCAACGAAGAGGAAGACAACATGGAAGACGAATAGTGAAATAAAAGAGAGACCATCACAGGAACATATCAGGAAGTGATTGAACTAAAGAAACGCAAACAGAAAAAGTGGATACTAGCAATTACTAAGGGAGATATGGTCAACAGAAAGGTAAAGAAAAGCGCAAACGACAAGAAAAAACAACAAATCGACAGCCTGGCAAAAGAAGCAGAAGCAGCAACAGGAAAGATCAGCTGCACCAGAGCAACAGCAGTAGAGATGGGCAGAGCATTTTGAACAACTCCTGAACAGACCGACACAATCCAACCTTCCGGACATTCAATGCACTTGCCCATAAACTGTTCCCACCAACCTGGAAATTAAAAAAATGCCCTCACACATCTGAAGAGCGAAGAACTGGCCATCTCTGTAGATCTGGTAGAAAGAATAAGAACCAGCAGATTGGAAAGAAGGCTACCTGGTCAAGCAAATGCCCCAACTACAGAGGAACTGTAGTTCTCTCAATGTCCTGAAAAGCCTTCAACAGAGTCCTTGCTCTTTTTCTACCGTCTCAGATTTC
Organism: Seriola aureovittata; assembly: GCF_021018895.1. Lineage (NCBI taxonomy): Eukaryota > Metazoa > Chordata > Actinopteri > Carangiformes > Carangidae > Seriola > Seriola aureovittata. Next base: position 3,284,959 of record NC_079375.1, read on the forward strand.
CATCAACATTTCATCCATGTTTCTCATCGATCTCAACCTCATCCAGATCCTCTCCTCACCTGCAGGAAGGCCGTCCCAGATCTCCAGCCAGTCGTATTTGCAGGATTTGTCGGGGTCTGTATGGAAGCTGTGGGGCTCCATGCTGAAGCTGCTGAACTCCAATTCAATCTCCGACTTCTGCTGGGGGGCTAAAATCATGAGAGTGCAGTCGAGGTTGTTGGGGTAATTCTTTGGGAAGTCTGGTGTTGTGATGACGCCCTGGGGATCAGTGAAGTTTCTGGAACAATCTGGAACTATGAGGGGAGAAGAAACTGATGAGTGTTTAAATTGTCAAGATGTGTTTAGACAGAGGTGTGAGCTATCAGGGGTTAGAGAGCGGTAGGGGGTGATCACCTGTTGTCATATTACTACTACTGTCATGATTTTGAATTTTAAATGTGGCAAAATATCATCTTAAGAAACTTTTGTACCTCCTGTAGCAAAACCCAATATATATACATGGAAATGCACATATAAACTGAAATATTATCAGTTTATGACCCTTCTGGGCGTCTAAAACTGGCATGGATATTGCAAGTTCCCTTTACATCTGATTGGACCCCATTCTGAGTAATCACAGGCATCTTGCCATTTTGGCAGTTACTCAAGTGGACCCTAGAGGGAAGAGCAAATACAAATGTAGAAAGGCTGTTAGAAAGGCTTCGAGCCAAACAGTGGGTGTGCCGGGTCAGCTCAGGTTAGCCCAGGCTGTTTGGACAACCTTGGACACCTTGGCGCCTGAATGTGGAAACATATGAAATGTTAGTTTAGGGTATTAGTTTTGTCAAGCAACCAAGAAAACAGAATTTCTTTTGCTTTTGGGGTATTTTGTGAAGTTTAAAGTATCATTCCACTTTATTATAGCTTGCCTCTTTATTCTTCTGTGGTAAAACCAAATATACCAAAGTAAAAATACAAGAGAAAGCTGAGAACATCACATAACCTTACTGAGACATGAAACAAGTGGTAAAAACATAAAATGACCGTAGTCAAACACGTTGTTATCAGTGATATGCAATACCACTGATTTCCTTTCCGATCTGATACCAAGTAATACCCAAGCTGATATCGCCGATACCGATACTTTGTACAAAAGCTTAATATGTTCTGAGAAGGGAAATGATAAGTAAGCATAACCATTTCAAACAAGATGGATTTCGATCAGACTACTCTTTTATTCTTTAATAATAAAGAAAAAATACATTCAGTGCACCATTTAGCACTTTCAAAAGATCAAAAGAAGATGTCGTACGGACCAATCAACTTAAAAGTTGCATGTTAATTGACACTTCAGCATCTGAATCAGGCTCCCTTGAAAACGCTTGCCTCAACCTTTTTACAAAATATTCCGGATTCACATTTTTTGTCTGAAGAAGTTCCACACACGACGGCCACCATAAATGTCAAAACTCTGTTCAATGGCCCATGTATTTATAGAGCCATAGGAGAAGTAGTTCCGATCAACCGGGTATTATTTAGACTAGATTCCGGTGATAGCGTTGTTACTTTCTATTGTGACATTTACCCCAAATTATTTAGTTGAGGTATCAATCTTTTAATGTGAGAATCGATCCTAGAACAGAAACGTTTGGAATCAGAAGTATTGATATTTCAGTATCGATCTGCGCACCACTAGTTGTTATTACCAGCATGATAGAACTGCATCATAATTTCATGTGATAATGAAAACTTATAAGTTTCCACCTGCAGACCACAGACCACTACACACCTGGCTTGAAGACCTTGAAGTGAACAGCGAATCCTGCCCCCTCGTTCTCATCATCAGAGATAAACTTGATGAGGACCTGGTTGCCGCTGGTGATGAACGGGCGTGGTGCAACCGACCCACAATACCTTCCCAACAAGGGCGAAAGCTCGTCGCCGCCGTTGTAAACCTCCACATAGTCGTGCCTGTAGGAGCAGAAAGGAGATACGAGTTTAGGTTTGTGTTGTTGCAAAGTATAACTGATTTTTACGTTAACCTGGCCCAGTGGATTGTTTAGCACTGCTGTTTGTTCCTTCTACAATGTTTTATGAAACTGTTAGGTTACTTCTAGCCCTGTTATTTTTGTAATTTTTAGCAGTTATTTGGCCTCTGGCTCTTTCCCAGACCGTTTTAAACATGCGCTGTTGTTCATCCCCTACTAAAGAAGCCCAATCGGGACCCTCTATCCTTAAGTAATTAATTGTCTTTTTTTCATCTAAGGTTATTGAGAAAGAAAACTCATTTCAATTGACATCTTTTATGAACAAAAATAATATTTGAAATAGTTTCCAGTCAGGTTTCAGAGTGCAACATCACAGAGAAGCAGCTCTTGTTAAGAATACCAATGACTTACTGTTGGCTGCTGACAAAGGTACTACTTGCTTTTAGTTCTTTTAGATTTAAGTACGTCATTGACACAGTCGATCATAGTATCCTCCTACATTGACTAGAAACATGGGTAGGTGAGCACAGCCCTAAATCCTTTACACTCTTACCTCTCAAACAGAACTTTCTCAGTTGCCTCAGATAACTCCATTTCTCCAGCTGCTGAGTTAAGATGGGGTGTTACTCAAGGAATCATGATGTGTCTTATCATTTTTATGCTGATGACATTTATATATACCTCTAAATGAAGCTTTGTGACTCTTACTTCTTGCCTGTCACATATTAAATCCTGGATGATTTCTGTAGTGTGCTCACTAGTCAAAGTGCATTTTTAAGTGCAAAGGGTAACTCAGAAGTGGGTGTTTTTACTTTATATGAGCATATATGTAAGGATGCTTTCAGACCAGTGCTTTTTAGTCCAGTTAAACCGAACCCTGGTTCGTTTTCCCCCTTGGTACGATTCGTTTGGGCAGGTGTGAAACACTTGGATGTGGACCAAAACAGTCGCAGCAGGAACTGTCTGTGGAGGTGGTCTCAGTCCGGTCCCAAACGAACGCTGGAGGGGTTCTAAACTCGATCCGACTCCACTAGCAGGTGAACTCACTAGTTTGAGCTCGACAGTTCCTGTAACCTTCTTCCTGTGCTTACTTTCCTGCTCTAGCCAGATAATCTGACTAATAAGAGTAGTGAACATTTTCACATGGTTTGTAAATGATGCATTTTAGTTCATTTGAATTCGAATTCCATGTGAAAGCGAACCGAACCAAGGGGAAATACACAGTACAATTTTACAAACTCATCAGCTGAATCGGACCAGGGCAAACCAACTTTAGGTGTAAAAACGTCCTAAGTGTGTTTGTTCCCTCCTTTCTCTGTACTGCGCTGGATCTGACTGAATCACTGAGTCTGTGGAGGCTTCACATGTTATATGTGTGTGAGATGCAAGGTGACTTCAGATCTAAATGGTTTGTTACACTGGTCTCAGACCACAGACACCAAAGGTAGCGAGGCAAACGGTCTTTCAGTTCTGGATTTCACACTAGATCAAGCCTCCAAACCTTTATGACTTGTAACCCTTTTTATCCAGGCACTATCTACTCATGACTGTGGAGGGGAGAGAGCGAGCTCTTACTTGCAGTCCTTGCCCTCCAGATGAAAAATAGAATTGAAGTTGAGGAGGATCTTCTGATCCGGCTCAGGGGCGGTTATTACCCACACACATTGCTGGGAGGGCAGGTATACCATGGGAAAGCCAGGGGTGACAAAGAAGGCTGCAGAGTTCAACGTTATATTATCCCCACAGGTATCTGCAGCATAAGAAGAGGCGGAAAGTTGTTCAGTCACTTAGTGGAGAGAAACTTTTCAGATCATCACTGCCCATACAGAAATGTAATATATCACATACAGTATATGTCCCTATATGAGGAGTGATGTTGCCATATATGTCACCTATAACAGGATATATTATTGTCACATATATTCATCCTGTGGCTATATGAGGATATACATTTATAGCACATATGGAAGGCCCATAGTAAAAATTTGTGTATGTTTATATATTACAAATATTTGTGATAAATATTATATGTACAACATATATGTGCTCTATGTAAAAGTTATGTGTTAACATGTTAACATTATATATTTAATTTATTCATGCAAGTTTACTAAAACAACACAACACAAAAAATCATTTTTTCTTATTAATTTCAAAAACATATCTAAATCACATTCTGGGAAAGTGTCTCAGACTTTTTAACTCCACTGTTATATCAATATCAACATATACTGGGATGGATATATATTTATAAAACATATTTCTACAATATAAACATACAAACACACATATATAATTTATATTGTAGACATATGTAGACATACATAATCGTATATATTTGTATAGGCTAGATATATATATCAATATATGAAATTATTTCAATTTCTAATAGGTTTCATATTCAATTTGTACATGAATGTTTCATATAAACAGTATATAATTTCATATAGGCTATGGAAAGCAAACAGGCAGGATGATCAGATTTAATTTTCTCAATAATTTGTTCAATTGATCAAAGCTTCAGTAGCAACATGTGCTAAAGCTCATAATGCATCTTTGACTGGCTGAAGTGTGAAAAATGTGCAATATTTCTATGTAATAAGCAAATCTTAACATCAGGACTTATTGTGAGTCAGTTTGTAGTGATTGAAAGGTACTTTGGAAATATTTTTGGTCTGAATGAAATGCCTTCATAAATCCTTATTCTTGTCCCCATATTCTTAGTTCTTTATTTTACATGATGATAACATAACATTTACATTGTCTGGCTTAAATCCCTGCAGACGTGATCTCCAAGAGAAAGTCAAGGTATAACAGGTGAGATATAACAAAGGTGCAAAAAGGCTGCCACATGTCATCAGTCAACACCTACCAATCGCAGCTAAGGCCTCCAAGAAGAGTTGGCTGAAGAGAAGCAATAGCAGTCCTCTTCGCGCCATCGTTAGATTGTACAAAGTCTCCAACTTCCTGAGTGCTTCAGCCCAGATTCCCGCGTCAACAACTTGCAGCTCCTGAAAAAAATACAATAATAATAATAATAATAATGCAGAAAAAAGGACGAAGAATCAAGAGAAAAATCCTCCAGATCTCCACTCCTTACTTTAGCTCTTTTCTTCACCCGCAGCTTCAGACTCCTTTTCGCGCAACTAGCAGCGACCAACCGCCACGAGAGGCTGAAGCAAATTGGCACCTGTGCGCCAGTCTGTGCGCTCCCGACGCACAAGGAGCGGACATTGTCCTATAGCCGGCGTGACGCCACCTCTGATCCGTGCCAAAATGTTGTCATTCCATCTCAGATGAGCTGCATGTTGTAGTTTGTCCCACTGACCATACGTTCATCAATCCTTTTATATCATTTGTTTTGCCAAAAATATTCAGCCACCTGCAGAACCATGTTAATGTATAAATATGTGACTGCCCTTTTTTGTTTCCTTTAAGAAATTAATCTTTAATTTCTGCAAAACAAAAGTTAAAAAATGCAACATTTTGTTTAGAGATTTTACTGACTATTTTGTGTGATTTGTTTTCCCCTTGGCCGCTGACTATTTTGATCATTTGAAGCAGTAAAGCTAGTGTGTGTATGTGTGTGTACACTCAAGCCTTTATTTTGTTTTTTTTAAACATATTTAAAGATACAGATATAACAACAAGCATTTATCAATACAGTTGGTGAACAGAAAAAAAGGGAACAGGTCATCTGATTCTTACATCTCAGCAATTAACTGTGTGAAGTAAATGTCATCATCATAGATAAAAAATCATGAGACAAACCCTGAACAACTGTATCTCCACATGTTCTGCTGTTTAAGAAACTCAGCAAAGAGTTGATGCGAGGAAACTTCCCAGTTTATAAGGACGAAGAGGAGCCTCTGGCTATGACAACAGAGGACTTTTATTTTGGTGTAATCTCACTCCCCCATCTGTTTGCGCCTGCACAGCTTTTGTCTGAGTCCTGGTGATAAACCAGGGGACTGAGGCCGCTTCTGTTCCCACATTCAGTCAGTGTCCCGGCCTAAATTTAAACAACCTCTTCCTCTGTGTTCCTGACGGTCGGCCGTGTTTGTTGTCCATTAAAAATCCAACGTGCTGCCGCTGCAGTGGAGGTCTGCGGGGAGACGCCCGGTCAGCAGGAGGGAATCTGCTGCTTGTGGACCCACCTCTTCTTCAGCTTCTCTGCTTTGGCTTTTTCCTTACAGGCTGGAAGATCGGAGAGAGATTAGAGACTGAGCAACATCACTGTCTGAACAGGACTCATGTCATTTCCCCCCTTTTATGGCGGTGTCATGAAATCAAAGCTGTGTCCAAATTCCATTTCCATACAAACTGTATACAGTATAAACTATATTAAGATTTTTAAGATATAGTAAGATTAAACTTCCAATATCTTCCTGAAACTCACCCCATCCATAATTTAAATATTCTGCAGCTGCGAGTAGCTTCTCTATTTATTGTCTTTGGGCTTTGCATTGTTGGACAGAGGTTTACACCAACAGTCATAATCAGTGAATTAATTTGTGATTTATGGCCAAAAACGTCAAGTCAAGTCAATTTTTATTTTTATAATGCCAATTCACGACAGAAATTATCTCAAGGCACCTTTCAAATAAAGCATCTTTATAGTATTATTGACAGAGACCCAACAATTCCCACCAAGAGCAGCACTAGGCCACAGTGGCAAGGAAAGGCTTCCTCTTAAGAGGCAGAAACCTCGAGCAGAACTGGACTTAGGGTGGGCGGGGCCATCTGCCTCCACCGGTTGGGTGTTTTGTGAGGTCACAGTGTGTCAGAATGACATTCCCTCTGGGCGTTCCTGATATATTGAATTCACAAGAATGTGAGATCACCATGATCTTGAACTTTGATCTTTTACAAGCAAAATCGAATTAGTTCATCCTTGAGTCCAAGTGAACATTTCTGCCAAATTTGAAGAAAATCCCTCAAGGCGTTACTGAGATATCGCGTCCCCGAGAATGGGACGGACGGTTGGACTACCCGAAAACAACATGCGTCCAGCTCTGGCTCTCGCTGGCGCAGAGGCATAAGAATCAGGCATCTTTTAGTTGCATTCACAAACTGTTATTGTTTCCCCTCTTGGAACGATCTGTTTGAGCGGATCTGAACACATCAGTTGTGCACAGGACACCCTTCAGAGGAAGAGGACTTGGTTGTATCGCAAACTAATTCTGGAGCGGTGTTCTGATCTGACCTGGATCTGACCCAACAAGGTGTCCTCTGCAAAGTCTGAGCTGAAAGCCAGAGAAATCAACAGCTGCTGCCAGATAACGAATCAGGGTCCTACCTGAACTAGTTTTTTAATATTTGGACTTTATTCAGGACCTTCTTCCTCTGTTGAGTCTCTCGCTCACGCCCCAGACACATCTAACCAATGAGAGGATTTTAACAACTTCTCCAGTGTAAATAAACAACACACTCAAAACCTATTTAAATTAGTATGAAGGCAGCTCAGGTTTAGATTTTCTAAATGCAGATTTTTTTCTTTCGCGTACTCACAATAAATATTCAGTAACAACTGTTTAACTATCTCAGTTCATTCTCCTCAACTTACCCCAGTCTTTCTTGACAAACTGCACGGCTGCACTTTTGTTCCTGCCCTTCTTGTTCTGGAGGGAGAGCAGCTCGTTACCTGAAAGCAGAAGGACGTGAAGTGTGAACACCTTCGGGTAAAGACGGCTGGACTGAAAGTCGAGACTGAAAGCTGTGAATGTCGCCGCCGTCGTCTAGGACAGGAATCCCCGGAGAGTGGATACCTTCAGTGAGACGAGTCGGGACGTGGCTGTAGCAAAACTCAAATTGAGACAGATCATCGTCTTTACAGACTACTGCCACAGAGTGTAGCTTGCAGAGTTGTTTTTCTTTTTTTTAAATAAAACTGACATTGATGTGATTTACAAACACTGTCTAAACATCTTTACTTTCTGTACTTCTCAGTGTGGAACTAAATTCTCTTTATTATGTGATTTGTGACAACAGCAGGACATCTCGTAGGAGGATTTTGTTTCCATTCAGACAATTTCTTTTTATTTAAACCCTCTTAATACATAATAAATATCGACACCCTCTTAAAATAATGGCCTAAGTCATTTTTTCAGGTTTTTCAGGAAACACAAAAAACTCAACAAAAGAGTCACACTTTTGACATAGGCCATTATACAACCGGGGGTAGAATTGCATGTTCCCCTCAACTGAGGATTCAGGCGATTTTACCAGAGGTGGCCAGCATCATGAGGGGGTGATTTAGGCAAAAAAAACATTTTTGTCAAAACATGACTTAGGCCATTATTTTAGGAAGGTGACGATATATTAGATAACACAATAATAAAATTAACTTTTTAAAAATCATATACTGCAAGTTCTTGCAGAATAATATACAACTGAATAAATTGTAATTGGATTTTTTTGTAAATACGGCAGATCTAGTGTCAGTCTGGATCTGTAGGTGATTAATCATGTGATCACTTGACGGTACATATTGGCTCTAAATTGTTTTTTTTACAGTAGGTGTCTGCTGGCGAAACTCCATGCAGTGTGAACGCTGCCTTCTTACTTGTGGTCCTGCAGCTTCCTGGTCCGTACAGTCTGGACTGGATGAAATCCTTGGCCGCCTGCTGCTGGAAGGACGCCGACGCTCGTTCCTCCTTCACCGTCGCCACCGTGTAGTTTCCCTTCAGGCTGACAAACAGGAAGGAGTCCAGTTTCATTAATTCATTGGCCAGTATCCATATCAGTTATCCCAATACACCATATGGAAATAAGTATGTGGACACTACAACATTGCACACACATACATGTTAGTCTAAAAACTATGGGATTTAACCTGCTGCTGTAACAAACTTCAATCTTCTGGTAGATTTTGGAACCTGCTCCTATTCAAACACAACAGCTTCGGTGAGGTGTGACACCGACGCTGGGTGATGAGGTCTGGATCCCAGTCAGCATTGGAAGGGGATGAGGTCAGTGCTCATGTGCAGGCCAGTTAAGTTCTTCCACACCAAACTGGGAAAGCCACTTTTTTTAAAGAGCTGGCTTTGAGATTCTGGACACCAAGAGTCAGACTATCACACTTCTGTATTATCATTTAACTGCTGATAATGAACCTGCATAAAAATGCTGTAATGCATCTCACAGGATTAATCTGTGGATGAAGTGAAATGAAATTCTGATTGGACCTTGAGTTGAGATTATTTTGTTCAACTACTTTGATGGTTAGATTTCAGGACAAGCAGCCAGTGCATGCTTGGTGATTAATTACAATTGAATTGCTGACAAAACAATAATCAAAAGGGGTTATTTGTAAGCTTTCTCTGTTGCTGAACATGGTTTCTCAGTGGGAGCAGGTGGTGGTGATTGTCGCTTGACAGGAGCTTTGGCCATCGTTGCATTTACAAGACAAGAGGTTACGATACGTCCTCTGAGAAGCGCTACGTCTTGGCAGCTACAGAGAGTCGCTATCTGAAAGTGACGAGACAGGCTGGGGTTAGCTGATTAGAATGCTAACTCCAGTAGGAGACGTAAAGAGATAACATTGGCATTGCTTTCCACTTCTGGAGACAGCCCTTAGCAAGTAAATGAATGAAGCCTGATGCTGAACTTGCAATGTTTCTTCCAGTCTGGTCAGTAAATGCTAAAGTTAGCTATGTAGCAATAGCAAAGCTCCTTTAAAAAGGTGTATTTACATACTTTCGAGCATGTACCAATTTCCCACTCCTCTTCTTTTTCTTCTTCCTGCTCTCTTCCTCATCATCTTCCTGACGCTCCTCTTCAGCTGGTGAGAGCAGGTTGAATTGGGAGAAAGGATAAAGTAGGTCATACTGATCTGAGAGTGTCAGCTAAATGTTTAAAATATGTCAGAAGGATGGGAAGCTTCTTCACCTTCATCTTCAGACTGTTTCTGTTTCCTGGAAAATAAAGAAGATGTAAATGTTCACTGAGCAGCAACGGGTGTAAAGAAATGCATAAAATCAAAGAGCTGAAGAATGAGGCAGGTCAATAAACTTACTTTGAAGAAGCTGAGTCAATTTCTTCCAACAGGTCGTCCGGTAAGAGTTTTCTTTTCTGTGGGAATCAGAAGAATGAAGAAAGATCACACAAAAGCTTTATTTAAAAGGAAAAGTACATGAAATCGCTTCTGACCATGATTCAGCAAACACATCAACAATATAAAGGACAAGACAAAAACATGAGGCTGTACCTAATGTCACTGGTTTTGCAGGTATTTGGTCATAAACCAAAGTTGAGCTGCAACAATTAATCTATTTATAATTTATTTTTATAATTTGTTGTTTTGATAATCAAATTATTGTTCCTGTGATTTTAATAAGCTACAAACTCCAAACATTTCCTGTTTTCTAGTCCAAAACCCAAAGAGATTCAGGACAAGAGGAAATCCTCTGGGGACCATGAATGTCTGCACAAAATTTCATGCTAATCCGTCTGATAGTTGCTGAGCTATTTCAGTCTGAACCAAAGTGGACTCACCGTCCAACACTGCCTTCCACTGCTTTTTAAATTACAGCAGAACCATGTATCTCGTTGGTATGAGAATTACACTGTACTGTATGTGTGGGGCAGATGTAGAGGAATAAAAACAGCTTATTCAAAGACTAAATGTCACATTTAGACTGACACAGCATGTTTATGGCTGCAATAAATAAAAGCACAAACGCCAAACCTACACAGGGATATTAAAACGGTTAATAAGGTTTGTTTTTGAGATTTTTTTTATCAAAACACACACAGACCTTCTGTTCCTGGAACAGCTCCTGCCTTTTCCTCCTCTTCTCCTTCAGCAGCTCTTTTTCCCTGCAAACATGAACATACATCGTTGACCCAAACACATGAAATGATACCAAAAATAGCTGTATTACTGGTTTAATGTTTAACATTTATTATTATGGTTTTATGTCTGGACAGGTACTGCTTTAAACAACCTTTAAATTCGGTGTTACCGGTATTCTGAATTGTTGGGAGACACTGTCCATATCGGCAAAAAAAAAAACAGACCAACAACAGAGCCGCATTACAAAAATCCCTCGGCTTTTCTGCCGTCTCAGACGTACGTACCGTGCTAGTTTTGTTGCATTGAGAAACAATTCCATACACTTTGTTAAATAACCAGCTGCTCATTCTCCCGGCCGACATGAAAATTTCCCCCAAAGAAATCAGAATATGTCATGGATAGGTCATTGTTGTGCATTTATTCTACCCATTAGCATGAAAACACAGTAAACTAATTTGTTTTGGATGTAATTTAGTTTAACGGTCTCCCCGTTGACATGAGCTAGTTAGCCGGTTGTTAGCTACCTCCTGGCTGTGTCCAGCGCCCGTTTCATGCTCCGTAGAGCCTGAGCCTTCGAGTCTTCAAATGTCACCTCTTCGGGCGCTTCATCGTCACTGGACTCGAGCATTAAAGTGAAATTTTCTTCCTGTTTTTCGTTATTCGCCGTCTTTGACTGTGAAGTTGTTTTCCCACGTTGTTTCTTCGCCATGTTGGTTGTGTGACGTCAAAAGACGGGGACCGCTGGGAACATCTGCCCTCTAGTGGCGGAGAGGAGGATCACAATCAAATAATATCAAGTAATTTAAATGTTTTTATTTCTAAATTAAAGCAATTTATTTTAACTTTTGACTTATTAATACCGTAAGTTTAATATATTTGTCATTTGCTACATTTATATTGACTTGGCTTTTATTTTGATCTTTTTAAAATGGGGTCTCTTATTTTGAAATGGTAGCACCAAAGCAAGCCATCAAGACATTTATTTAGCATTTTTGTCAGCACCAACATTTCTAGAGATTTAAAAAGTGCATAGAAATATCAAATACCTATATTAAGTGGAACAAAATAAAATAATATAAAAAAAATATTATATGACTAATAAAATCCTGCAGTTCCATTTAATCTGTTCTTTTATTTTGAAAGGCACATCCGGAAAACCTTCAGCTAATTCTAGAGAGCTTGTGGGCCGCAGGTGCAGACCGCTGTCAGCGATAACAACTACGGGACTAGCTAACGGGACTCTCCTGTCGTCATGCACCGTCTGTTGTTCGTGTTTCTGGCCGGGGCATCAGTTCTCGGCCTCCCCAGGCTGAATACCACTAAGGCGGCCGGGCCCTGCCTCGCCCCGCTGCAGTGGGAGGGCAGGTGGGTGCTGTACGACCACAGCACCGGGAGGAACAACCGTGCAGCCGTTTCCTACGACGGCCTGAACCAGAGGATCCGAATCCTGCAACAGCACAAAAAACACACCCCGTGTCAGAAGTAAGATCCTCTCTCCTTAAACGATTTATTTTAATATCAGCCTTTTGCACGCATTCAAATATATCGTAAAGTAATAATAATGTATTATCCTGCAGTGATATACATTTCTCAACATTATCTTTATTTGAGTACCACAGTATTGTGGTATTGTGACACAGTGATAATATTCAGAAAATATCTCCCACCCTTCTAACCCCTCCCCCCAGTAAATACAGTAAATTGAACTGCATAAAAGGCACCAAAATACATGGATGGAATACCAAAAAAATTATTTAAATAAACATACAAATACAAAACACAAACAATAAAAAATACATTACATGTAATAAATGATCACAATACTAGCTCGACAGACATAACATTTTTATTAAGAGTTCATTAGTAAGGCTTTATTGATGTTTAAATGTGAAATGTTACTAAAGCTTTATAAATCAGTTAATAAGCCAGTAATAACAACAAACTTTGAGTTGCCAGGTTTTGTAAAATCTCTGGTTGTGTTCATGATTTTTGTAAAGGAAAGTTGATACTGGCTTTATAACAATCTGGTAGCACGGAAATAGTTCTTAATATTCTTAATACTGATATATTAAGATTCATCATATAAAAAGTATAAATTTATAAAAAATAATAAAGGAAATAACACAAAAATACATTCAAATAAAGCATATATACACATTAAAATAATAAATTTTATCAAATAAATGTTAACAATAATGATAAAGACAGCATTTTCTAATAAGGCACCTTTTAAAGACATCTTTTTGAAAATAATATACATGATTAAACTGAAATAATTACGATTTAACAGCTGGAGGTGAATCAATGTCAGATGATGTGTTATCACCTGTTGACCCCAAGGAGCCAGAAAAAAATAAGCTAATGCAGCTGTGAACTGAATCCTGGTGTCAACATGTTATTTTTCTCAGTTCGTTTGTCTTTACAATACAAACAGCATACGACACCCTCGATTTGGATAAGAAAAAACTCTACCCGAAAAAAGCCTTTCACCTCTTTGTCTCACCTTGCTTCAGGTTTTTTGAGTACATCTACCTGTACCAGAGCATGGTGATGTTCCAGATTGACCAGAAGACCAAAGACTGCTCAAAGATCGCGTTGACGGAGGCCTGGGATCCCTTTGACATCCCCAACAACTCCACCTTCGAGGACCAGTACTTCATCGGAGGCCCTGGGGACAACGTGGAGGTTCAGGAGTGGTCAGACAGGAAGCCGGCCCGTCAGCGTGAGTCGGGTTTTTAACACGACACATGTGGCTGTTCAGTACAATGCTGCCTTTTTCATAAAATACAGAGAACACGTCAAGACAGAGATTGCAGAGATTTGGAACTAGTGCTTCTTCAGCACTTTAGAAATAACCTGTTGGATAAGTGCTGGTGGTGTCCAAAGTACTGCATGTAGAGCAGTGTCTACAGGTATTAATCTCCATTTATCTAACTGTAGCGCTGCCTGGTGCCATAAATGTTTAATTTTCATTTGGCTGAACATATTGCCCATGTCTTCATACTTAATATTATACAAGCATGTGGAATAATATTGTCCTTTAGTTCCTGTCGATGTAGTACCAGTAACAGCCAATAGATGGTGGCTGTGATCTAAATTTAGAAAGTGAGAAACTTCAAGTGACTTTCAGTGCCTGAGTTACTTTGGATTTTCTCCTGGGCTACAACCTGCCAACAGAAACCATTTCTAGGTAAAACTCGAACAGATAGAGAAACATCTGAGTCGATTTAGAGTTACAGTTGCAAACCCCATCTGAAGAAACTCTAAATCCTGAACAAAGTTTGGCATGTTGTGATGGTTTCCAAATGTACTAGTCTTCAAGTTTTGGTTGAGTCTCTTTTATATTAGTCAATCTGTAATTGAAAGAGTCGGGAAAAAATCCCACTGACCTCAAATGGTATCTAGCTATACAGATTGTTTTGGCTCCACCTGTTCTAATTTTAAGATATCTGTCCCATTGTATCTCTGCCCCTATCTCAATACCATGGAGGTGAATGATATTTTACTTTTTCACAGCATCAAAAGCGCTATGAACATGCTGCAAACAGTTTTCATATGGATTTATTTAATGAAGAAAGTAATTTTAAGTCTCAAAACTTACACAAAAGAAACTAAACCTGCTCTATGAGTAGATGATACTAAGTAGAAGTAAGAAATATGGGTGTAAGTTTGTTGAATATGCCCTTTAATTGCCATTTGATCCATTTTTGATAAACCAGTGTTGGTCTATATTCAATACTTCCTGCTGCTCCTTCACAATAAAACAAACATTCCAGCAAGGTTTCCTTCTTTCATGCCAAATTTGAACTGATTATAAGAGCAGCTGTTGTTGGAATAAAACCTCCAGCTCTGAGCTGCCATAATGTCTGCTCCCTCCCTCCACCAGATGAGACCTGGGTGGGTGTTTACACCCTGAAGGACTGCTACCCAGTGCAGGAGACGTACACCAGGAACAGCAGCGTCACCACCTCCACCCGCTTCTTCAACCTCCAGCTGGGCATCAGTGACCCAGACGTCTTCACCCCACCCAGCACCTGTCAATCAGCCCGGCCTGAGAGGATGGCCGAGTCTGACTGCTGAGGCCCCGCCAGTCCTCAACTTTGACCTTAGATCCTTAACAGCATTTTCAGGCTGAGTCTGAAATCACCCCTTCGATCCCGATTCACTACTCCCTGTAGATACACAATAGTTTATGCTGTAGTGAGCAGTAAATTTCACAAAACTACAAACCATTATCACTGTGTCATCACTTACAGGCATAATGTCGCCCGACTGTTAACGTTTGCAACTGTAAAATCTGGCACGTCGGATTGTTTGCATGGAGTAATGTATATACCATGGACTCTACTTTCTCACCTTAGAATTTGGACACTAAAATAAAATTGCACAGGGTAAATTAATTGCATTACATAGTAAAGAAGGAAGTGATTTCGGACACAGCCTTTTATAGATTTGTTTGTTAATTTGCTGCTAATTTGCAAACATTGTTGTCAGGTTCAGTGATTCCTGCTAACTGCAATCTAACAAGCTAGCTCACAGATAGTTGTACCAACTGGTTATGATTACTAAATGATTACTTTCATGATAAAAAAGTAACTTTTAGTGATGTTATTTCACTAATGATAATCTTCAATCTACCAAGCTAGCTTACAGCCAACTCTTGGGTTTCAGTGAACCATTGTGACTACATGCTGACGAACGTTGGCTAATTTCTTAGCTCAGGACAGGCCATTTGATTATCCAAATATTCCTTCAAAGACGTGAAGTGCCTCATAAACATGAAAAGATATGAAGTTAAAATCACAGCTGTTATGCTTTGTATTGTATTTGAGATTCAGACATATTTTCTCAGACGTGCAATGATCTGTTTGAGGTGTAATAGACAGGTTTGCACACAGCAGGGGGGTAGAAACTCATTTCCAACATGTCATGATAGCTCAGACAAATAAGATAAGATCTGTAACAAAAGCCAGGTATAAAACATGATGGTTACTGCTGCGAAACTGCTGTAAATTATTAGGATTTCATCTTTTAAGAGAAAGAAAGTGAAGAAAAATTATTGCTTGTCTTTTTATTTCAAAAATACTATTAACAGAGTGATATTATAAAACCAGGAATGACTTGCGACGTTTAAAAAATTTGGCGTATTCATCAAAAACATTACTGGTATGATGACAATGTATCTGCTAAAGTGTGATGTCTGTTGGTCAATTTTGAACAAAAGTGAAGTGTACATCAAGTGTAGACAAAATAATTATTCATATTGGGTACTGCTAAACCACCTTTGTCTTTAGGCAACTGTAGAGAACTAAACCTTAGTCTTGGTTGCTTACCGTGCCAGATAAATTTTGAGAGGGATCTCTCCGAGTCCTTATTAATTCTTTTGGGGATATGTGGTGGCAATATTTGTAAAGGGTATAGAAGTCAAGGGAGAACATTCATCTTTATCAGACTGATACGCCCGAAAAATGTGAGCGGGAGATCATGCAACCTAATCAGATGTTGTTTCACTGTAGTAAGTACAGGGGCAAAGTTGAGTTTCCATAAATTTTGTACATCTGGAGAGATTTTTAGACCCAGGTACATGAAGCCAGCTGTGGACCATTTGAAAGGAAAATTCACCAATGTGCTGAAGTCACTGAAGCCACCTAAGGGCAAAGCCTCTGAATAAGACTGATAGACCTGTGGGAGCAGAGGGTTTGCCCTTTTTCAGAATAAGACATGTACAAAAGAGTCTGTCATCTGTCAGGGGGGCCTACTAAAGTTTTCCCAAATATTTTATAAAATTTAGGGCAGAACCCATAGTGTCTTGCTGCTTCCCCCCCCTTTAAGTACCTGAAATAGTTTCCAGAACCTCTTTCTACATAATTGTTTTGCTTAAGTCCCTGTTTTGGTCATCTGAGAGATTTGGTCATTTTATTTTATCAAAGAATCTTTTCCTTGTAATTGGTTTAATGCAGAACGTGTAGCATCTAACTGTTTCCCAATGAACTTGGAAGGGGAGTTTTTAAATTCTCCCTCCAACTCCTTAATTTTCTTCTCCAACTCCATTTGGGTTTTGAGGGCCTTTTTCTTTTGTGCTGAAGTTTAAGATATGATAGCACCACCAAGGTAGGCCTTTGCTGCCTCCCATATAACGTTGTAGGTCTCACTTCAGGAGATTTGTTCTCAGAGATAACTTGTTTAGGTTCTTTGTATGGATGAGAGATGGTCACACTAATAGGGGCATGGTCAGATACAGTCTGACTTCCTATGGTACAGTCTTTAAGTCTATCTAAAAGTATTCAGGATAATAGGAAATCGATTCTTGAGAAGGCTAGGTGCATCATGCAAGTTTAAATCTGAGCAAAATCAGCTAGTTTAAGGCTTTTACGAGAAGAAAAAGGCCTAGAGGGACACTGGTCGACAGTGGGGTTAGATATACAGTTAAAGTCACCACCTATTAGAATGTAAGAGGAAGAAAAATCAGATATGTCTGCCAACAATTTATGAAAAAAAGCAGATTCATATGTACTAGGGGCATAGATGCAACCCAGTAAAATGTGTTCTCCAAAGAGGTATCCAGAAATAAGCACATAGAGGCCTTCTTTGTCACTTATTGCTCTATCCAATGTAAAAGGAAGGCTGCGATGTAAAAGAATAGCCACACCTCGGCTATGGTATTTAAAAGAGGAATGAAAAACCTGCCCAACCAAATTCCTATGCACCTTAATATGTTCCAGATCAGTCAGGTGGGTCTCCTGTAAAAAGGCAATATGGCATTTCTCCTTCTTAAAAAGAGTGAGAATCTTTTGGCGCTTGATGACATGATTTAAACCTTTAACGTTCAGCGAGGTGATTTTAAGATCACTCATATTTATATACTAATAAGGTAAATATATAGAAGCTTATTTCCACTCTTAAATGAGAGAGAGGACAAACCACTAGGTGAGAGAGGTGAGATTAGACATTTGTCTCTGTCTAATAATCAAGAGTGCTCGAGACAGAAAGGCTCAAAGCACTAGCAGAGGTGGTAGCCTCAGCCATAACCACCAACTGACAACGCCGCCCAAAGACCACCAACTTCATCAAGGCAGGAGAGAGACAACCCCCACAGCATAAGTCAGCGACTGGCCTCCTAGCCTCAGCAGCCAACTAAGAGCTGAGAGTGGATCTGGTTAAGCAGCGCCCCAACCACACTGCGTCCGGACATGGTCATCTTCTCCAACTGCACCAAGAAGGTGATCATGGTAGAGCTCACTGTACCCTGGGAGGAGCGCATGGATACCAGGAGTTGACAGAGCAGTGCAGGAGCTATGGATGGACAACCCACTGTGAGCCTATTGAGGTGGGATGTCAAGGATTTGCAGGCCGGTCATTATGCAGACTCCTCACCAAGCTTGGGATCATGAGTCAGACTAAGAAGAGGGCCATCAAATCAACCGTTGATGCTGCAGAGAGAGCTACTAGGTGGCTCTGGCTGAAAAGGGAAGCCAAGTGGCTAATTGCTGCTGGGATGCAGGCCGGGGACTGATCACCCCTGGTCGGGTCGCCTGGACGAGGGTGTATGATGTTCGAACAGACCCGAAACACCCGATGAACCCAGGTTACATCACTGAAGATGCATTCTAGCGCATCCGCAGGATCTATTCTAGTCCTGGCAAACTCCACCAGCGCTGAACCGCTGAGAAACCGGCAGAATCCGTCATCGTGATAACGGGACACGGCTTCCAGGAGAATCCACCTAGATCCCGCGTCAAGGGTCTCTGGCTACGGTGCAACTCACAGTAGGCCGGTCTTAACATCCTGCTCATGACTGGTTGATGTCGAAATATAGAAATATTTAATCATCAAATTTTATTTGTAGACATAGTGATCACTAGCTGTATAGCCATAGTGTATAGCCATAACTTATTCTCTCCCACTATTGCCAACTCATCACACTGCTGATTATTAAACATTACATTTACTTTGTAGATAGTAGTTTAGTTAATAAACTTATTTATTTACACCCTGTTGTTGTCCTGTTGTGTTCTTCTAAAGTAGAGACTGGAGATCAATTTAATTGAGAAGTCAGGCTTCTGATATGAGATTGATCACATTAATCAATGAAATAATTAATTGTTGTCCTCTCTGAGGAATAGTGCCCCCTTTCAACGAGAGCGAATTCTAAATTGTGGTGTTCACACTTCATCCCCAAATAATGTTTATCACATAGACAAATAAGCCAGACTGTAAGTAAAGGGTTAAACACAGTATCAAACTGCTCCTCTACCTGGAATGAGACAAAGCCTGATAACCCTCCCTCTTCTTCCTGCTCTCAAACACAGCCAGCTCCACTCTGTTCATGTATTTCCTTGTTCCCTCCCCTTCAGATCTACAGTTTGAAGATTGGTGGAACCAACATGTGTTGAAGTGCAAGAGCTGACAGGCCCCGTTCACTGCAGAGGCACATGTTGTTCAGATCAGAGCTCAAACTACTTTCAGTTCTGAGAAAGTGAAAGTCAGACAGTCGTTGACACTGAGAGGTGAAATGGCGCAGAAAGGAGTTCAGCTGGACCAGGAGACCTTCTCTTGTTCCGTCTGTCTGGATCTACTGAAGGATCCGGTGACGATTCCCTGTGGACACAGCTACTGCATCAGCTGTATTAAAACCCACTGGGATAAAGAGGATGGAAAGAAAATCTACAGCTGCCCTCAGTGTAGGCAGACCTTCACACCGAGGCCTGTCCTGGTGAAAAACACCATGTTAGCAGTTTTAGTGGAGGAGCTGAAGAAGACTGGACTCCAAGCTGCTCCTGCTGATCACTGCTATGCTGGACCTGAAGATGTGGCCTGTGATTTTTGCACTGGGAGAAAACTGAAAGCTGTCAAGTCTTGTCTGATGTGTCTGGCTTCTTACTGTGAGAAACACCTGCAGCCTCATTATGATGTAGCCCCATTAAAGAAACACAAGCTGGTGGAGCCCTCCAAGAAGCTCCAGGAGAACATCTGCTCTCGTCATGATGAGGTGATGAAGATGTTCTGCCGCACTGATCAGCAGTGTATCTGTTATCTCTGCTCTGTGGATGAACATAAAGGCCACGACACAGTCTCAGCTGCAGCAGAAAGGACTGAGAGGCAGAGAGAGCTCCAGCTGAGTCGACAACAAATCCAGCAGAGAATCCAGGACAGAGACAAAGATGTGAAGGTGCTTCAACAGGAGGTGAAGGCCATCAATGGCTCTGCTGATAAAGCAGTAAAGAACACTGAGAAGATCTTCACTGAGCTGATCCGTCTCATCAAGAAAAGAAGCTCTGATGTGAAGCAGCAGATCAGATCCCAGCAGAAAACTGAAGTGAAACGAGTCAAACAGCTTCAGGAGAAGCTGGAGCAGGAGATCACTGAGCTGAAGAGGAAAGACGCTGAGCTGAAGCAGCTCTCACACACAGAGGATCACAACCAGTTTCTACACAACTACCCCTCACTGTCACGACTCAGTGAATCTACAGACTCATCCAGCATCAATATCCGTCCTCTGAGATACTTTGAGGATGTGACAGCAGCTGTGTCACAGCTCAGAGATAAACTACAGGACATTCTGAGAGACACATGGACAAACATCTCACTGACAGTGACTGAAGTGGATGTTTTACTGTCACAAACAGAGCCCAGGACCAGAGCTGGATTTTTAAAATATTCACATGAAATCACACTGGATCCAAACACAGCACACACACGTCTGGTATTATCTGAGGGAAACAGAAAAGCAACAGGAATGAGTCAACAACAGTCTTATTCTAGTCACCCAGACAGATTCACTACATGGTGGCAGGTCCTGAGTAGAGAGAGTCTGACTGGATGTTGTTACTGGGAGGTGGAGAGGAGAGGAAGAGTTTTTGTAGCAGTCGCATACAAGAGTATCAGCACAGCAGGGAGCAGGAAGGAATGTGTGTTTGGACACAATGAAATATCTTGGGCGTTAGATTGTAACCAAAACAGTTATACATTTTGCTACAACAATATCAGCACTCCAGTCTCAGGTCCTCAGTCCTCCAGAGTAGGAGTGTACCTGGATCACAGAGCAGGTGTTTTGTCCTTCTACAGCGTCTCTGAAACCATGACTCTCCTCCACAGAGTCCAGACCACATTCACTCAGCCTCTCTATGCTGGACTTTGGGTTTATGACACAGCTGAGTTGTGTAAACTCAAATAGACAAAGGTCATTTAAGGTGCAGTTGGTTCAAATCTGTGTTTTAATTCATCAGTTGATTTTGTCTCCATCATTGTTGCTAAAAGCTCATTGCTGTCGTGTTTCTGCACTCCACACAGATCACCTGTCAATCAAACATTATGGGTGGTACTTTGACCTCTTCTCATTTATTGTTGTGTTGATGTTTGAGTTTCTTTAGGTGGAGCTGGAGCCATGGAGGATATCACTGCTCAGGATGATTTTTCTTTACCTAAACTGACATTTCTCCACATGAAAATATAAACTTCTCTGTGCTCTGAATGTTTGTTGAATATTTGTGTTGATGTATTTGTATGTTGTTGTTTCTCTTCCACTGCATGGGCCTTAACAGAGAAATCACCAGACCTTCCTTTATCACAGATATTTTGTTCTCACTTTGTAAAGAATTAAATTTATAATTACATTTACATTTATGTGATTGTCAGATTGAATGTTGTTGTTGTTCAAATCAACTTACAAATAATCTCGATGAGGTTTTATAAAACTGTGATTATCATGATAATAATCACTGAGGAGATGATTCATTATTTTATTTTCCATATCTGAGATTCAGGTGAAACAAACTGATTGTGTGGATGAAGTGAATCTGTTCATGAAATCACTGAACAAGAGTCATTTAACAGACTTTACTGATTCAGTGTGTGAACAAACTGAAGTTTCACATCATGAATAAAACTGTTTTTCCATCCACTTGATTAAATCAAATACTTTCTTGTCTTCCATCTTTCCCATGTGACCTGAATGCAGCATCAGTGTTACAGGGTGTGACTCCTGTGAACAAACTGACACAGTGTGATATTACATATATTTACATGTGTCTTTACTGATGTTGTTTATAGCTGCCAAAGGCTGAGTGAAGTTTTTACTCGTCTTCCTGCAGTGAACATCACAGCAGGTGAACAACTGAAATCTGAAACTGATGCACAACACAAGAGGGCGCCTTCATCCACCTGACCAGGGATGTAGTGAAGGTTAAAGCTCCTCTGCTCAGTTTTTTTTTAATTTGTAGTGAAAACCATGATTTTAGGCTGAGAAGATTTATAATAAAAATGTCTTATGTGATACATCATGGTTAGTGCTGTGAAACTGCTGTAAGTCATCAGGAATTCATCTTTTAAGTTAGTCTAAAATGAAGAAATTGTTGCATTTCTTTTATTTATTAGAAAATGTTACAGGAAGCTGATTAATCTTATTTAGTTTGTGTTTTTTTATTGAGACTATACTCTTACCATAGAGCCAGTAACCACCTATATGTGACATTTTTATTAGTGTTCTGGTTTATACTTCACTAGTGTTAGATTGTTCTTCCAGTTACTTAAATTGAGGTTCATTACAGTGTGTTTGGATCATGTGAAAAGGTTGTTTCACCATTGAAACCTTTGTATTAATAATTGTATTGACATTGATCAGTAAAAGTTCAACTTTATTCATATGATATACCCCTCAGTAGTGATGTCTGTTGGTTCACTTGGAAAAGAGAGGATATTATTAATCAGTAAATCAGATTTATAAAAACCTTTCATTCAGGATTCATTCAGTCATTTCAGTCTCCAGCTGAACTCCAGAGTCAAATGAAATGATGCATTCATGTCCTCTGGGATTCCCAGAATGTACAACCTTTACTCAAAACTAAATGTTGAATTTAACCACTTTTATTAAGAAAATACATACTTTAAGTACTTTATCAAACAATTCAAAATTTTGAGAAATCGATTGACTACTGTTTTTCATCCACTGTGTTTGAATTATTCTGATCTATTAAACATTTAAACAATATTGAACATACAAGAAAAAAAAATTACTGATTGAGAAACATCTCTAAACTCAGAGGCCCAAAGAAGAGTTTATCACCTGAGGGTTGAGGTGATTTGTGTTTTCCAAAAAAAAAACAAGCAAGACAAAGCCTGATAACCCTCCCTCTTCTTCCTGCTCTCAAACACAGTGAGCTCCACTCTGTTCATGTATTTCCTTGTTCCCTCCCCTTCAGATCTACAGTTTGCAGATGGGTGGAACCAACATGTGGTGAAATGCAAGAGCTGACAGGCCCCGTTCACTGCAGAGGCACATGTTGTTTAGATCAGAGCTCAAACTAGTTTCAGTTCTGAGGAAGTGAAAGTCAGACAGTCGTTGACACTGAGAGGTGAAATGGCGCAGAAAGGAGTTCAGCTGGACCGGGAGACCTTCTCTTGTTCAATCTGTCTGGATCTACTGAAGGATCCGGTGACTATTCCCTGTGGACACAGCTACTGCATCAGCTGTATTAAAACCCACTGGGATAAAGAGGATGGAAAGAAAATCTACAGCTGCCCTCAGTGTAGGAAGACCTTCACACCGAGGCCTGTCCTGGTGAAAAACACCATGTTAGCACATTTAGTGGAGGAGCTGAAGAAGACTGGACTCCAAGCTGCTCCTGCTGATCACTGCTATGCTGGACCTGAAGATGTGGCCTGTGATTTCTGCACTGGGAGAAAACTGAAAGCTGTCAAGTCTTGTCTGATGTGTCTGGCCTCTTACTGTGAGAAACACCTGCAGCCTCATTACGATGTAGCTCCATTAAAGAAACACAAGCTGGTGGAGCCCTCCAAGAAGCTCCAGGAGAACATCTGCTCTCGTCATGATGAGGTGATGAAGATGTTCTGCCGCACTGATCAGCAGTGTATCTGTTATCTCTGCCCTGTGGATGAACATAAAGGCCACGACACAGTCTCAGCTGCAGCAGAAAGGACTGAGAGGCAGAGAGAGCTCCAGCTGAGTCGACAACAAATCCAGCAGAGAATCCAGGACAGAGAGAAAGATGTGAAGGTGCTTCAACAGGAGGTGGAGGCCATCAATGGCTCTGCTGATAAAGCAGTGGAGGACAGTGAGGAGATCTTCACTGAGCTGATCCGTCTCATGGAGAAAAGAAGCTCTGATGTGAAGCAGCAGATCAGATCCCAGCAGAAAACTGAAGTGAGTCGAGTCAAAGAGCTTCAGGAGAAGCTGGAGCAGGAGATCACTGAGCTGAAGAGGAAAGACGCTGAGCTGATGCAGCTCTCACACACAGAGGATCACACCCAGTTTCTACACAACTACCCCTCACTGTCACGACTCAGTGAATCTACAGACTCATCCAGCATCAATATCCGTCCTCTGAGATACTTTGAGGACGTGACAGCAGCTGTGTCACAGCTCAGAGATAAACTACAGGACATTCTGAGAGACACATGGACAAACATCTCACTGACAGTGACTGAAGTGGATGTTTCACTGTCACAACCAGAGCCCAGGACCAGAGCTGACTTCTTAAAATATTCACAGGAAATCACACTGGATCCAAACACAGCAAACATACGTCTGTTATTATCTGAGGGAAACAGAAAAGCAACATTAATAAAAGAAGAAGAGTCGTATTCTAGTCACCCAGACAGATTCATTAGGTGGTGCCAGGTTCTGAGTAGAGAGAGTCTGACTGGACGTTGTTACTGGGAGGTGAAGTGGAGAGGAGAAGGAGTTGAAATAGCAGTTGCATACAAAAATATCAGTAGAGTAGGGAGCTCAAATGAATGTGGATTTGGCCTCAATGAAAAATCTTGGGCATTGAGTTGTGACAAAAAACATTATTTATTTTCTCACAACAATCTTGAAACTCCAGTCTCAGGTCCTCAGTCCTCCAGAGTAGGAGTGTACCTGGATCACAGAGCAGGTGTTTTGTCCTTCTACAGCGTCTCTGAAACCATGACTCTCCTCCACAGAGTCCAGACCACATTCACTCAGCCTCTCTATGCTGGGCTTTGGCTTCCTTGGTATAGTGGAGACACAGCTGAGTTGTGTAAACTCAAATAGACAAAGGTCATTTAAGGTGCAGTTGGTTCAAATCTGTGTTTCAGTTCATAATTTTATTTTGTCTCCATCATTGTTGCTAAAAGCTCATTGCTGTCGTGTTTCTGCACTGCACAGAGATCACCTGTCAATCAAACATTATGGTTGGTACTTTGACCTCTTCTCATTTATTGTTGTGTTGATGTTTGAGTTTCTTTAGGTGGAGCTGGAGCCATGGAGGATATCACTGCTCAGGATGATTTTTCTTTACCTAAACTGACATTTCTCCACATGAAAATATAAACTTCTCTGTGCTCTGAATGTTTGTTGAATATTTGTGTTGATGTATTTGTATGTTGTTGTTTCTCTTCCACTGCATGGGCATTAAGAGAGAAATCACCTGACCTTCCTTTATCACAGATATTTTGTTCTCACTTTGTAAAGAAAGAAATCTATAATTATATTTACATCGGTGTTTGTTAGATTAAATGTTGTCATTGTTCAAATTGACTTACAAATAAGGTGCATGAGGTTTTATAAAACTGTAATTATCATGATAATAATCAATGAGGAGATGATTCATTATTTTATTTTCCATCTCTGAGATTCAGGTGAAACAAACTGATTGTGTAGATGGAGTGAAGTGAATAAAGCAGTTTTTCTTAAAAAATAAATAAAATATTTTCTTCTGTCTTTATTCCATGATGGATGAGATGGATAAAATGTGAAATGAATATGAGAGTATAACACCATAAAATACTGTATATATCCAATATACAGTGTAAATCCATGGAGGTATATGATAGTTTTTGTTTAATTTAATCTTAATCTTTTCCATATGAGAAACTGCTATCAGGTCTCTATAGATTCTTTTGAATATTTACATTGATGGTATTTTTAAATCTTAATGACTGTTAATGATTACTGTGTCTTGGATTAATTCATAACAATATCTTTATAAATGCACAGTGGCCTACAGGGGCCCCAAAATCCCCAGACTCAATGTGCTTTAATTGGTGCTTGGATATTAAATTTTTCCACATTAACACTAAAATACAATATGTACCAAGATGGACCCTGCATTAGAATATTTGGTGCTCACATGTTAGGAAAATAAAGTGGTATTCAATTAAATTACATGGGCCAAACAGCCAAAATTTTGCCCCTGCAGATACCCCTATCAGGTTAATCTGGTCCTTTCCATGTTCACAACCACAACACTTTCTGTCTCTAAATCATATGTTGCTAAACTAACCAATCAGAGCTGAGGAGGACTTAGACTAAGGTAGATAAGAGATTGAATCAGTAGGTTACTGTAACTGTTTTTAAAGATGCACGTGTAAATATTTATATTTGTAAATAAGTAAATAACAATTGTATAAACATAAATATGAAAATAGTTAACCATAAACATGAATGTGTAAATAGTTAATGATATAAACACTGTTCATGACATTATTCTTTAAAGTATCCTTACTTTACATTTTCTGCCCAAAACTATTGTACTGTACGTCCAAATAGAAGTTGAGACAATTTTGACCAAAGGAAAAGCTGCTGATACCCAACAAGACCACTAGGGGGGGACGTAACGTCAACTGTAATCTACAGACTTCATATCCCAGGATCCCTCGCGTCTGTTTTTTCTTTAACATGCAGCCTAGCTCCTTCCGGTTCGAGCAGACGAAGGGGAAACAGATGACTCTGCTGCAGCTTTCAGGTTGAGGTTGACTGAAAACATCCAAGGGCTGTTTCAGAACATTTAAACCGCCAGAAGGAGTCAGTTTGAGAGGTAAGGAGACGTTTTAAAACGACGGTTTAAACTCACGATTTTAAGCTAACTAGCTAACCAGTTGTCAAACGAGCTGGACGATGCTGTAAACACCTCTGTGTCATGGCATCCTTGGACGGCGTTACAGATGCACCGGGATGATTTGCTTCATTTTATTTCATCGTCTCCCGCTCGGCATTTGCTCGTGCATCAGGTAAAGCAGCTCAGGTGTGTTGCTGCTGAGGAATTTGCGCTGGTATTGTTATTGTAGCTGTTTGGCCTCCTTCTGTCTTCGCCTCAGGCAGTTTCTCTGTGTTTCCGTGTCCAGCTGCACATTTGCACCAGTAATGTCAAGTAGTGCAGTTTTCATTTTTAAGTGGTTCATCTCTGTGACATTTGATGAGATGATACGATTACATGTTTTTTGGTTTTTTTGTGCGGTATCAGCAGGGGTTTGGACCATATATCAGGCCTTGTGAACAGGGAGTGTGGTCATAAGTACTCTGTTGTGTCCGAGTTTGACTCCTAACCTGGTTCGGGCTCTGACATTGACTTAAGAAACCTCCTTATGCATCTGCCCTTTATATGATCATAACATTACCTGTGCTTCCTGTTACCTGTTGGTTGCAGGTGTGTCTAGACTCTAGGATGAACCCAGTCCACTTATTTGATCTGCTGGATTTGACTTCTCCATCCCATCTAGCACTGCAACTAGTGATTTATTTTCTCTTCTCATCTGTCTGACAAATATTTTCTTATATTTTTCCTTTGGTCAAAAATATGGAAAAATTGTCCATCACAATATCTTAGAGCACAAAGTCGTGTCTACAGACTGCTGGGTTGTCTGACCACCACTTGAAAACCCAAAGATATTTTATTTACTATCATGAAAGACACAGAAAAGCAGTCCTCACATTTGGAAATCAGGAAGCTGTCAGTGTTTTGCATTTATTTGCTTTGCATTGGACCCTGTACCAATTTAGGATCAGTCCTCGTCACCCTACCATAATTACATTGTTTACCATCATATTTTATGTTTAACTGACTAACTCCTGTTTATGTTAAGTTTAGTTTCTGAAACATGACAGATATTGTCAAAAAATACCCATCACATTTTTGCAGAGCCAAAGGTCACATCTTAAATATCTTGCTTTGGTCAACCAACAACCCAAAAATATTTAGCTCACAATGATGTGTGACAAAGAAAAGCAGCAAATCTTCTCATTTTACCGAATGGAGCCGTAATTTTTTTATTATTTCACAATTTTTGCACAAAACATTTACTGTAACGAACAATTCATTGTCAAAATAGTTGCTGATTAATTTTATATCGGTCGACTAATTCATTAATTGACAGCTATAATTGTGTTTGTGTCTTTCTCTCCTTAATGACCCACTTTATATTAACCATAAATCAAATTATGACAAGTAGCGGTCGACCGATTAATCGAGCCGATCAACGGCATTTTTTTCATAATCAGCATCGGCCGATTAAACAAAAAATTAATGCCGACACCATAGACAGAGACTTTGTTCGTAGTAGTCAGTGAGATTGGGACCATTGATGAGAAGAAAAGGCTCACTGGGGAAAATGCTGAGAAACTTGCAGCTCATAACCTGGGACTACTGAGTAACTTAGTTTAACTGGGGAGAAGAGATGCTGCTACTCTGTACAATATTGATATTGTTTATTTATTTTTTTATTTATGTAAGTTTATTTTTTATTCTCTCAAGTGTACTAAAACTTTATTTATTTTACTTTTTTACAAGTTTACCTGTGGACATTTAGGTTAACTTTTTTTTTTTTTTTAAATTTAACATAAGTGCACTAAAGAGTGCAGATCTATTGCAGACAATGCAAACAGCAATGTTCAATAAATGTTACTTTCAGCAATTTTTTGTCTTATTTGTTATTGTTATTAAATTCTTATATTTAATCAGATAATATATATGTGTGTGTGTGTGTGTGTGTGTATATATATATATATATATATATATATATATATACTTCCTTCATATCCTTCATATCCTTCATATATATATATATATATATATATATATATATATATATATGAAGCCAATCAGAAGAGAGGCTAACAGGCTCTGAGAGGAGATGTAAAACTGTGTTGAAATGGTTTCTGGTTCTTAAAACCACAAATATATCTTATGGATTAACACTTAAAATAAAACATCAGAAAAGTGTCAAATATTCCGACAAAGTAAGAGACCAGCTATGAACATAGAGGAGCATTTAGCAGCTCAAGAAACATTTATATTCTTTTAGGAGTTGGTGGTGACCAAAACAGAGCTGAAAGTAGAGTGAATATCAGACTGAACAACGTCACCACTCCAGATGAATTAATGTTACCCTGTGTTTTTTGAGTTGTGTGTCTGTGAGCTCCATCAAAAAAAGAAAAAAATCTTTTAATTCAGCTTTAATTAATCAGCAGTTATTATAATGTCTTATAATAAGGAACGAGCTGTTAGTTATGTTTAAGAAATGATTTGTCACAGAGCTGGTATCGTAGTAATGTGATTAAAAATATGCTTTGGTCTTAAAGAAGCACAAGACTTAAAGAGCTTCTCCTGCATTCATCCAGATTATACCGGAGAAACAGTTGCACCAAAGTTTCAGTGAAATCCACTAATCTGTAAAAATCCTGTGACCAGTAGACCACTAAGATTCATTTAAAACTTGAAAACAGCCTGATTAAGTCTGAAAAGAATCTAAACACACAGATAGAAATGATTCAAATTAGGGATGTCATGATGTAGGTTTCTTGCCCCGACCCGAGTCCTTTTAATATCGAGTGTTTGCCAATTCTGATCCACTTCTGTTTCACTTCTGTAAAACTGGCATCCCTGCACCAGTAAAGGAATTAGCTTAGTATTGACTCCAATTCAGAATTTGTTTGTGACAGAAACTTTTTTTATCAACCACAGAAACAGGAAACAATTTACATTTCCCGGCACTTGTTTCTTGTATCAGGACCTTTGAACATGAGGTTTTAGTGTCCCCTGGAATCTCCTTTGAGTTGTAACTCTCGTCCTCTTAGTGTGTTGCTTTCTCAGACACAGATATCTCTGTTTCTGTCTCACCCAGAATCTGATTGTATAAAGAACAACAGACTCCAGCAATGTTGATGACTTTTCAGTGCATTAAAGTATTGAAAACTTCTTCAACTATCATAATAATAATTATAATGTAGTATTAAAGGTAGATGGGTGAAAAGGAGCAAATATATATCTTTGTTTGGTTTTTAATTTTATGACCTTTTATGAATTTCAATCTTTTTTTTTTTTTTTTTTTGCAGGTGTCTTCATAATTTGAATTCAGACAATAATTATTTTAACTCCCTGATTATTATTTGCCATTTTAAAAGCATAGGATAAGAAACAATCACTAAAAACAGAACAATAGAACCATTTTAACCCCAAATTACCTATTTCTGTTTTTAATCTATGATGGAAATTCCTTTATTATAATGTGTTTTCCAATATGATTATGCTCTTATGAGTAGATGTGTCACATTGCAGATGAATGCAGGTGAGTGGCTCTTATAGATAGATATAGATATTAGGAATATTGTTGTCGACTGGTATTCGAGTACCAGCTCTCATCAGGACTAGACGAGAACTGATTTCAGTTTCCACTACAGAATACTGCGAGTGGACGCATTACAGCAGCCCTCCAGCTACAGCTGCATTTTCAATGTGAATAACTTGAAATGCTGAAACATTTTGTTCATAAAAAAATATTTCCCGAAAAGAAAAAACTGCCCAAAAGCATCGAAGGGTTAAATCAGTTTACACATTTAGTCTGGTGCAGCTATAAAAGCTCTGTGACATGTGAAGAGGAAGCTGCAAGTGGTGAAGGATTTAGTTTCAGGGGAAATGACAGCGCATGATGTGACTTGTGAGAGTTGACAGTTTTCTTTGCTTGATGTTTTCCTTTTCATACAGAATTGTTCTGTTTTCAGTTCGGTGCCTTGATCAATTATAAACTGCTACCACCAGAGGGTCGGAGACGAATTTAACGTCACTTAATGCTGCTTTAAAACAGACACAGTTTGGTTCCGGCAGAGTGTCTTTTCAGTTGGTCTATATCAGAGCGACTTACAGTTCTGGCTTCACTTCCTAAAACATTGTGAACAACAACAGTTATATGGAGGTCAAGGCCCAAAGTCATAGCACCCAGAAAATGGCTGCGTCATGTACCAATCATTTTACACAGTTCCTGAAAGCAATATATATAGATATACGATTTATTTCCAGTGAAGCATTTGAAACATGAAAGTTAGTTTGAAACGGTAACTTCAGGTACTTTAACGTTAATCCTGCCCAACAGTAAAGAGAAGAGTAACATACATGTTAAAGGATTAAAGTTCACGTTGAGTCTCGTGTTTGAGGTCAAAGGTCAGAACTTCTCAAATCACCCCTGCATGATAAGCAGCTTCACTTCCCCCGACTGTCCATTCATGTAATATTTCCACTGAAACATGTCTTCTGGTTCCCGCTCTTTTTGCTTTAAAAATGTATCGTTTCAGTTATTCAGCGATCCGCTGCAAAAAGTAGTCCCCACCAAATGCATTGTTTGCTCCTTGTGAGAGTAACATTGTTTTATGACCTTTTGCTTCTCCCTCCCTGCAGATGCAGTGATGCAGTTTACCTCTACTGAGTGAGTCCACGTTCCCAGCGTTAACCAGTGGGCGAGCGGGGGGCGTGCAGCCTTGCCCACAGTGGGCGTGGCCGGCGATGGACAGCCGATGCAGCAGCAGCGCCGATTCACGGCTGACCGGCAGAGGGTTGGGCTCTATCAACACCACGCCCATCTGCGCGAGGGTGGAGTCGTACGAAGCCGTGGAGAAGAAGTGCATCTCTGACGTGAGGAGGACCTTCTGCCTCTTCGTCACCTTTGACCTCTTGTTCATCACCTTGCTCTGGATCATAGAGCTCAATGTAAGACCTGGCTGTTTGTGTTGTGGATGTGAGTCAGACACTGAATGAATGTTTCAGAGATTAATGAGAGTTTTCAGGGGGAGACGCAACGTTTCATTTGTGATTTTTAAAAACCGGATCTCTGACTCTCCCCTCCATCTTCAATCTTGTCCTGATGATGATGGGAGTGTCATTAAAACAAATTACTGGATACTATAATGTTTTGGCCGCCCCTCCAATGAGAGTAGAGATATTTCACTGGACGCCACAAACGTCAGCCTCGAGAGGAAAAGTCAGGCGATCACCAGCGTCTTATGCTGTGTCTCAAATCGGGGCACTTCAGGCAGTACCCTCACACGTAGTAAACTGTGTATACAGAATACTCGGTGGCATAGTGCGTCAGTTTCAACAGGGAAGCGTTGAAAATCAAAACGCTGTTGTGCGCTCGACGGAAATGACGATCGCAACAGGTGACCTGGCGATGGTCGCCCTCCTGCTGCTCTGCTCACTTGACTTCAAAATTTGTGTTTTACTTTCCTGTGTGTGCCGCTTGTGTCATGCTTCATGCAAATTAGGCCGCCATCAACGCAGATGCATTTTAAGTGCACAATCCAGGTACTTACAGTGCACTGCATGTTGCCAAACTTTTCACTGTGAATGAGCTTATTCACCCAAAATAGCAAGTGTGAGTGAGATGATATAAGATCAGATAAGATGTACCTTTATTGATCCCCTGCAGAGGAAATTCAAATTGACAGAGCGGCACAAGGGATTCTCATAAGTCATAAGAAATAAAGTCAGAATAGAAAAGGAATCAAAAAATGAATTAGAAATAATGTATACAATAGTACGTGAACTGAGACACAGCATTAGTATTAGTTGAATGTCTCCAGCGAATGTCAAGGCAATCCATCAAATGTTTGTTGAGACATTTCAGTCTGGACCAAAGTGGCGAAGCTAAAAGCAAAAGGACGTTTCAGTGCAAAACAAAAATAAGTGTATTGTATATTGTTTTGCTGCAGATGTGCTAATTAGCCACCATAGCATCCTGCCACAGTGTCTGTACATTTAGTGGATAAAAACAGACTCCCTGAATTCTCCAAAGAGATACCTCTTTAGATATTTTTAATTCTTGTGCAGAGATTATAATAACTTGTTGAAAGTTTGTTGCAAACACTCAGCTCTATGTTCACAGACTAAAAATAGAGTAAAGACAAAACCCAAACTTTCAGTCTTCAGGCTTTTGGCATCAGTTCACAGTAGTTTTGTTTTAATTCAGCCGCTGGGATTCTTGTATCAAGGGAGAAATGTATTGTGCATTTGAACGTTTTTTATTCTATTTGATATGTTGCGTTAACCAAACATTAACCAAACATTAACATCACCAGTGTCAGGTGATGACTTCAGCTGACCCTTGTTCATCATCAGTTGATTGTATTTTACGTAACACTCATAACACAGATAAGTACGCTTGTAATATATCTACAACTGTACGCACACTGATGCGTTTACGGTCCAGTGTGTTTTTTTGTTTTTGTATGAAATGTGTCAAAGCTGAACAGAAACGGGTCAGGTGCTGCTGGAGAAGTGAATCGAGGTCACGCTGCTGTAAAACTTTGCACCCTGAATGAGGAAGTGATTTGTACCGTGGCACACATTCCCAGAATGCTCCAGATTCAGCAAAGTCAACCTCGAGCACTGAAATAGCTTTTGTGTACACAGGAGGGGGGGGGGGGCGGGCGGCCGGCCTCACCCTCACACTTTTTTGTATAACTTTATTTGAGAGGACAGTCCAGTGACTCACATTCATGACACTCAAGTTTTTATTCAGTGTGCGGCTTTAAACCTGGTTTTACTGACGTCTGAGGTTTGTCTGGAACTCGCACGTAGATGTAGATGAAGTAGATGTTGACTCAGAGGTTTCCTGCCTTTCAAGAAGTTTTCCTTCCTTCCTCTCTGTAACACTAAATATAAGCAGTCTGGTTGTTAACATAGCTCTGTTCTGACCTGAGCCCAGGCTTAGAAAACAATGCAACAGCTCTGGATCTACCAGCATTTCACTTGCCAAGTAAAAGTTATTCCTCTGGTCAGCTTTGGAGGAGTAGCAGCAGGAGTTGACGTGTCCTGGGCTACATAGGTTTAGTCAACATCCCCATATATACACTGGTTAAATTAAAAACTCTGAAAAGATGTTCAATGCTGATTAAAATGTGTGTGACTGATTGAAATAACAGCTGTAGCCTACTTATTTATCACCTTATCTACTTGATCCAAATACAATATAACATCATATCTTAGATATTTACATAGATATAGATGTCTTGGAAATTTCTGTGGCCTTTTTTCTCACTATTTTAATCTAAAAGTAATTGTCAAATTAACTGATATTAAGTCTGCTGATGTATATTTGAGTGTTGGGCCCACCAACCCAACTGAACATTATATTAAAAGTAGGTATTTGTGTAGTTGTGTGAATATACACCTGTAGTTGTAGAGACAGTTTGAGAAGCTGCTGAGGACAAACAGCATCTGTCTGTAATAAAACTTCATCGACAAGTAACACGTAAATCATTGTGGAGGGAAATTCCAAAGCTGGGTTTAGTCACCTAAACAGTTTCCACAACAAGTGGCACTTTTAGCCAGATATTTGATTCCAGTCATACTGATGATACCACCGGGACTGACGAGGCAGCTGAGTGAACTGAATCCAGTCAAACAGGGATTAGTTCTCATTTTCAGTCCAGTGTTTGGGCTGAGTCGGACTTCAACATTCCTTCAGTTGATGAAGTTATTTTATATCAGTGGAAAGCAAATAGCAGTCAGAAAATCAACATGATTTTTCATAAATCTGCTGTAGATACAAGTTTGTTTGTTGTAACTGAGTAAATACAAACCGATGGAAATGATGTCATCTGCCCTCATACAATCCTAAAACACTTTAAAAAGTCAGTGTTATTCCTAATGAATTAAAAGGAATGAACAAACAACATGAACTACATGTAGGAATGTATAAATGCAACCCCTCAAAACACAGCTGTTCTGTATTACCCGCCCATCAGCAGCTCTCAACTACCTCACTAATTGACATTTAGTTTGTTTAATCCGCTCACGAGCAGAGTGTAAAACATACACATAAACTGTTCCTTCAAAATTCCAAATCTAATTGACGATATATTGGCCAATATTCATTTATTAACACAACATAAACAAATATTTTTTTTCTACCAAATCTTTTTCATTTTTAGAGGCTGTGAATAATAGTGATCACCAGTGTGAGTAAAAATGAGAAGATGAACGTTTCCAGGGAGTTTTGTATTGATCAGTAGTTTGTGTTTGTGCGACAGGTGAACGGCGGCATTCAGCAGCAGCTGGATAAAGAAGTCCTGCACTACGACTACCACGCTTCTTTCTTCGACATCTTTGTAAGAT
The DNA here is from genome assembly GCF_021018895.1 of Seriola aureovittata. Lineage (NCBI taxonomy): Eukaryota > Metazoa > Chordata > Actinopteri > Carangiformes > Carangidae > Seriola > Seriola aureovittata. The sequence continues at coordinate 3,319,866 of NC_079375.1, forward strand.
TTTCAATTTTTTTCATAATTAGTTTACACAAAAACATGTTTAAATGTTCAACTTTGTTCATACCTTTTTTTTCTCCTTTGGTTTCCCATAACCTATTCCAATTCCTTCTTGTGTTTCTTTCCTTGCTTTCTCCATTTCTTCTGTTTTTTTTTTTTATCCTATATTTGTTGTTACATTTTATTCTCTTTTTTTCTTCACCCCTTTACTTCTTCACATTTTCTGTTCTATGCTTCTTCCATGTCTTTTCTTCCTCTCCTCCCTCAGCTGCTGGCTGTTTTCAGGTTTGCCGCTCTCATCTTGGCGTACGCCGTCTGTAAGCTTCGTCACTGGTGGGCCATCGCGGTAAGTTTTTCCTGCCATCATATGACAGTGTTTCTTTATTTGTACCAGCAGGTATAAGTTCCAGCAATAACAGCATTTCACTGCTGCTTTTCAGTCTTAATGGAAGATGGAACAAATGCGATTTTTCCTATTCAGAGTTTTGGATGTGAGATGGCTCAGGCACTATTTTCTCTGCTTCATAAAAAGAACTAAATTTTATTTAAAGAAACTGAAATTAAACATAATAATGATCATAATTCTTGATAAAGCACTTTTCACTTCTTCTAAACCCACGTTGCAAAGTGCTCTACACAAGGCAACAAAATAAAACATGCAGGTCGTAATTCAAACAAGCAATCAGAAATACAAAGTAAAGTGTCTTGGTGCAAATAGACCAAAGGAAGAGCAAGAGGGCGATCAGTAAAAATCAATATAAACCTTTTAAGTTTTTCTCAGTTTTAAGAAGAGATTTAAAATAAACTGACTCATGCAGGGGGTCTTTATTGTGTTGTAAGGTGTAAGGTCTGTTATTTTGTCCACCCCCTGTATTTTTCAGTCACAGATAGTCAGTTGTTGAGGAAACATTTTTCTATGATGAGAAAACAATTATTTGTAACACCCTTCTGTTTCCTGGTTGAGTGTAATGGCGTCTCTGTCTGTGCAGATCACCACTGCGGTCAGCTGTGCTTTCCTCATCGTTAAAGTCATTTTATCAAAGGTAAGTTTAATCTGACTGTAAGGACACATTTCTTTTCAGTTTATGCAACAGTTTCATTAGTGGTGTTCCAGCTCAGAGGTCAAAAGGTCAGCGCCATCAGCAGGCCACTGCTCACTCATTACTCCACCTGCTGGTCATTGTCAGAACCGCTTATCACTGGTTGTAGTTATAATCTAACATTAGTTTATCAGCTTGATGCTTAATTACTTTTACTAATTTTATGATAATTATTTATAAACATGATGAAAATGTTTTTGTGCCCTTTTAAATGTTTTCATCACATTATCTTATGTTTTATCTTATCTTATTTTAACTTTCATGTAAACCACTTTGTGTTGAGTTGCCTTTAGTTAATCATCATTATTATTGTTGTTATTATTATTAGATATAATTGACACAAATAACAAATGAGTGTAATAGGATTATTTTTGTCAGCGGAGTTCATTTCTTTATCTATGAATGACTTTCTGGTAAACAAAAGGAATATATAAATGTTGATGCATAACCCCCATTTTTTAATATGTTTTTACGTAGTCTGTGTAATAACAATGATTCATATTCATTTCCAAACATTGTCTTTGTCTGTAAACATGCAGGCCCCAGTTTATCAACCCGGTTGCTTCAAATTTTTCTATGTTGAGTTTATTTAGCAGCAGTCTACAAAGCTGTGAGTGTAGGATTAGATATTCAGGCTAAAAATCCCAAATAAGACCAAAAACACAAAGTGGTTTTACATAAAATAAAATCTTTATCAGGTCTTTGTGTTTTTTTCTTTTTTTTAATCAGATGAGGTACTACAGTCAGTGTACTGAAAACTGAAGTCATTCTCTATCTGTGTGTGTGTGTGTGTGTGTGTGTGTGTGTGTGTGTGTGTGTGTGTGTGTGTGTGTGTGTGTGGTGTGTGTGTGTGTGTGTGTGTGTGTGTGTGTGTGTGTGTGTGTGTGTGTGTAGCTGCTGTCTCAGGGGGCCTTTGGGTACCTGCTGCCCATCATCTCCTTTGTGTTGGCGTGGATAGAAACATGGCTGCTAGACTTCAAGGTTCTGCCTCAGGAGGCCGAGGACGAAAACAGTGAGTCACTCAGCTCTTCACTAATACCATATCCACTATTATAACTGTTAGCACTGTTACTAATGCTACTGCTAACATTACTGCTAATACAAAGTCCACAGCTCCGTCACTTGAGTCAGACTACAGATCCTCCTGGTCAGATATGACTCCAATACCAGTGAGAGTTGTTCAGTCACATCTTCACTTGAGTTAAAGTACTGGAGAACATAATTTTAAGAATACGAAATTATTCAAAAGTACAGTTTTTTTATGTCAATGTAGTATTGTTAGTAGTAGTATTGTTCCACATTTACAGAACCTGATGACTGAAACAACCTGCTGACTGTAGAACAATACATACAGCATATTATACAATAACAGCTTGTGTAATCTGCTACAGAGCTGATAGAAATGGCCATAAAAACACAGCTGAATCAACAAAAGGAGCCATTGGAGTTTCCTTATTTTTTTAATTTAGGCAGTGATGAAGTCTGGTCGTGGTAAACACAGCAAACATTTAAAAGAGAAGAATCTTTCTTTATTTCTAAAATTTCAAGCATGGACACTGCCAAGTTCAAATTCATTCTACTGCTTCAGAGTGAGAGTACTTCATAGAAATGTCGTGGAGGCAAAAGTACAATATTTGTCTGTTCACTATTATTGTTTTGGAAACTTATGACTGTTACTCCACTACACTTAAGTAAAGTACAGATACTCAAAAATATATTTAAGTACAGTACTTAAGTAAATGTACTTTGTTACTGTCCACCCCTGGCTAATATTATAACTATTAACACTATTATTCTGTGGCCGAAGAAGTATTCAGAATATTTACTCCAGTAAAAGTACCAATACATCCATGTAAAAATACTCACTCCAAGTAAAAGCATTCAATTCAGTAAAGTTACTCTAATATAACTCTGCTACTGCATTAGTACTATGACCACTGTGACCACTACTACTGCTACTGCTTATAGCCTCAGCCTCATTACTACTGCTACTAATACTGCAACCAACAATAACAATTCTGCTGTTGATATTAAGATCACCACTACTACTAGTATCATGACTATTACTGCTACTATCACTTGTATTACTAGTACCGCTACTACTGTAATACTGTGGTTATTCCTTGTGATAGTACCAGGGTTACTACCACTACTACTAGCATGACTATTATCACTATATCACTAGTACTGCTGCCACTATTAGTATTGATATTGGTACAATTTTATAATTAAATCATTACTGTTACATCTTTTAATGTAACGAGTATTCTGCAACTTCTACTAGGCCTACTGTTATTACTACGTCTACCAGTATTAAGACCGTGTGCTCACTCTGCTGTCACAGTCCCCTCATGTGTCTTCCTGTTTGTGTTTCAGGGTATCAGTCCTTCATGGACGCCACAGAGCGAGCTCCACTCATGTGTCCGGGTCCTTTATCTGACGGACAGTTCTACTCTCCACCAGAGTCTGTGGCAGGTCTGTTTACTCACCCTGAACCCAGAAAAACAATCCAAAATATCTCAGACTTACCTCAACCTGTTTCCTGATGATCCATGAACCCGGTTTGATGATGGGAAGCGTGGCTGCTGTAATGCAGGCTCAGTGGGGCTGTTGATTTGTCTTCAGTTTAGCTGTGGTTCAAGGTTTAAGACTGTCGTCCGGGTCAAACCCAATTTCTCCTCAGCAGCTGCAGTTTAAACTGCCCCTGTGGTTTAATCTGAACCTCATTGCTGTGTCCTGTAGAAACCACCTGAGCTCCAGTAGAGGTCACTGTTTCTGAGGTTCTGCAGACCAGGGGATTTGTTACATGTTTGACTGGTCTGTCGTGTTGGTCCAGTCTTATTTTTGTGAAACAGTCTAACACAAGTCAGACTGTTTCACAAAAATAAGCACGGACCGTGGTACCATGGTAACAAATAATGACACCTGCGCTGACCAGTAGCACCCAACAACAAAAAAACAGGAAAAAAAGGCTCATGATTTGTTATTGTACGTATATTTTAGTTGAACTCTTCGCTGAGTTTCTAAAGTAAAACGTCCTTGTAACCGTTGAATTCTTCCAGTAAACAAACATGTCCTGCTGAGGGTAAACGGAGCTCAGTGGTTGGATGTGGTTCCTCTGTTGGCCTTTCTTTTTTTTTTTCTTCTTTTTTTTAAGTCTTAATTTACCCAGAATTCATTGTAACACAGTCCAGCTTGAGATAGTCAAGAACTAAAGTGCTTTGTGCAACAGATGAATTCAGACTCGGTCTATCTGAAGTCTGACTATTTGTTCTATCTAAGCCACAGTCAAAGTCTGTGTTATGACTGGTTTAACTGAAGCCTGCTGCAGACTTTATGCTGCTTTATGTCGCTCAGATCATTTCATTCATTTGTAAAACCTGTTCTTTTGAAGGAAACACTACAATCAAGTGTCAAACTTATAATATTACGTACAATTAAAATTGTCAGTTCTTCAATTCAGTTTGGGATGCCAATTCATTTTTAACTGTGATGAAAAAAGTAAAAAAGTAAATGAGAACTGGGACAAAATAAATTACATCTTAAGGTGACAAATTAAAACAAAACTATAACGACAAACTAACTCATTACTGTTGTAATGCAAAGTCTTATTCAACAACCTGCAGAATCACACAGTGTAGCTCCGGGTTAGTTGAACGGTATCCTCCACTGCCCAAACAAAACCAAAAAATGTATCTGCTTGACCTGCTGCGTTCAGAGGTTCTTGGAGAAAACAGATTTATGGAGTAGACTACAAAAACGACAGGCGACACTTTTTTTTTTTTATAAATAGCTAATGTAACATTAAAAAACATTGTTCCTTTTGGACAGGGCCAGGTTAGCTGTATCCCCCTGAGTCCAGTCTTTATGCTAAGCTAAACTGGCTAATGGCCTCCTGATACTTAACGCACACACGAGCGGTATCGATCCTCGTCTATCTCCTGGCAAGAAAGTGAATAAACGTATTTCCCAAAACGTCAAATGATTCCTTTAAGGCCCCTGCTCATATTGTTTTTGAATTGGCTGTTTTATCTTCACACTGATTTGTTTCTGTCTTGTTTTCAGACTCTGATGAGGATCTGGATGATAAACATGATCCAGAAAAAGGGCTCATTCAGCAGGTGATTTAACAGGTAACAGGTATGTTCTAACATTTCCTGTATGTTCCTTGAGGTTGATGCTTGCCCAAAACCTCCATTCATGTATTGCCATTTTTTCCTCTCCTCAGGATCTCTCCTTGTTCTCCTGCTCCTGTTGTGCTACTGAGGGAAAATTCTGCCTTACACATTCTGCCATTTTAGTTTTTATTCATCTAAAAAGAAGTTTTTGTAAACTCGCACCCCACGAATGCACTTCAGTTTCTGATAACAGCCTTCTGCATGTACACAGATTGGAAACCTGCTGCTTTAAAAGCTACTTCAGTGTCATGACTTGTGGTTATTTTTTTAGGACTTTTGTTTTGCACTTTGTGTCTGTAGCTCCCCGATGCCCCAAGAAGAATTTGGTTTTTAAAAAAGATTAAATCAATATATTTTAGATCAGTTTCAGTATCAAACAAACCATTTATTTCTTCTGAGGTAATCATGTCTTATATTTCCGATGTCATGTTTACTTTTTTAATTTGTTGATCATTTTCACTTGCTTGGGTTTGAAGTCACTGTAAAGGAAAATAAGCTCGCTCCATAGACTGCATAGAAAAGAAGGATTTCTCGGCCAGTATTGAGTTTATGGACCATGTTTGTAGCAAATGAGACGAAATATTTACAATTTACTTAGTTAAAACGACTTAGAAATGTATTCAGTGATTTTTCAGACTTCCTGCTCTCGAAAAAACACTGAAACAACCTGCATGGAACAATATTATAAAGATCTGCAGCGTTTACACCTGAATGTTGGGGATACTGAGCTGGAGGAGCTGTAAACTGCTCTCAAAAGCTGCCGATGTGAGTGGAAATTAAAAAAAAAAAAAAAAAGTGTACATATCTTCATGCATGCCTTGCAAGCCCAGTGGTTTTGTTTTTACCAAAAAGCTTGTCTGTAAAATAGAATGATTAAAATGTGAAACTCAGTGTGTTTGTCCTTTTTTGTCATTTTACTTTTGATTCCAGTATTCAGCTTTTTTTTGTTGTTCATGGCATCAGTATTCTCCTTAACTACTGGGGCCCAAAGTGTCCAAAATGTAATAAATTGGAAATATAATAAATAATTACTACATAATTGGGGGGGACCTCATATTTTTCAGCTTAGTATTATTAAATGTTATTTATGCTACTTTTCAAAATAAAAGTTAAATTTATTTCCATTTATGTCCTGCTGTATTTATCTCAAAACTTCCCTTTTCCAAAGTATGTTTTTATTTTTTTAGATGCTAGTTGTATTTTATGACACCACATTTCAGGATAATTTTGAATAAAAACTCCTGGAATTAAGTAAGAATTACTTAAAACTTTTGGAAAACTTTTTGGAAAAGCAGATTATTTGTTGATCTAAAAGAATACATTAAATAAATTACAACTACTAATTAGATAAAAATGTTTAAGGCTCTGTATTTGGTCCCTATTTATTCATGTCTTTATTTCAACCTTAAATATTTGGTAGTGGTTCAGCGGTTAGAAATTCACTTGTTCAGATTCAAAATATTACGTTAATAGTTTGTTTCCATAAAGAAGAAACCATTTTAAACCACCAGCAACACGTCAACTTTACCATTGCATAAAAACCAAACGTGACATTTGCACACAGAATGAAATCCACAAACCAACAGTTTCTGTAATACTGTTTTATTATTTTTTCACATTTTTATTGACCAAAGTCAAGTATCCAAGGCATTTGTAAACATTGTGTCCACAAATCTACATGTTGCCTCTATTTATTGTGGTCTTTCAGTCAAAAACACTGTCCTTTTGAAATAAATACAATAGTAATAATAAAAAAAAAGAAAAAAAAGAGGATAGTAAACCAACCTACATCTGTCTGAAGGAGCTCATACAGATTCAGTCTTTGTGTGTAATCACAGTCTGGAAATGATGCCACATTACTACATGAAACGACAACATGGAGGTAAACTGCCTCCTTCTCTCCAAAAGAGGATGTGAGACGAGCAGAGGAGGATAAACGGTAGTGATGCGGTAAAATCCTGGAGCTGGTGTCGGCACGGAAACCAACAGAAACGTCAGAGAAAGTCAACAACATGAGGACGAAACGCTGAGACCACCTGCATCTTATACCTGCTGCTGCCTGCCGCACCAAACACTCACTGAAACAGCAGATGTGGATTAATCCACCACTGGAAGTAGTCCCCAACAAATGCAGTTTTTACTCGCTTGTTAAAAACTTGTGTCCAGTTGTTTTAGGACATAAATTTGCCTTTTTTTTTTTTTTTTTTTTAAGTGAAACTATATATTTTTGAACTGTTTTTAAAGATTTACATCTGCAGGAGAATGTTTGGAGCCAGACAGAGGAGAGAAGTCAGAGACAAACTACAAACTGTTTCTTTTGGACTGGGATTTGTTGAAGAAAGAAAAAGAAAAATATAGAACAACACTATTAATACTGTTATTTTTAGTAAACTACGCCCAAGAGAAAACTGTATTTTCACTAAATCAAATTTAAGAAAAAGTGAACTCATCAAAAGTGTTACAGCAGCTGTTGTTTTTAAAGGAAAAACAAGTATAACCCTGATCTACATTTTTAAGATTTACAAAGAAGGGATGGGAAAGACGGCCTCAACGTTTCATCCTCATTGTTTCTGGGTTGACACGGCAACACCGGCTCAACAGTTTACGCATCACGTAAACAAACGGAAACAGCAGTTTTGAAAATGTGAAGTGTAGGCACAGAGAAACAGAACGCACAGTAGGTGGATGAGTTATTTATCTCGGTGCTTCACTAACACAACACGGACCGACACAGTTAGGAGTTAGTTGTGATTTGTATGTTGTTGTTGTTCTGGCTTTACATGAAAATGGAATGTCGTTTAATGTGTCTACTCTAAGTCTACTGTCTCTACTGTGTTGAGTACTGAAACCATGCGTCAAGTTTTCTTCTTCGCTGCTATTTGTTCAGGCGTACGATGATCCCCGACTACACCCCCCCGAACCCCCACCCCACCCCACCCCGTCATTGTTTATTGAAAAGTAGTTTCTTTGTGTCCCTCAGACTTTTCTTCACTGCTGTGTATCATTATTGTCCAACCCCTCCCCGATCTTAAAAGTTTATCTAGATACTGCAAAAAAAAAAAAAAAAAAAAAAAAAAAAGAAAATCATCTTTTTGCACAAAACGTGAGCTCTAATATACATCTGTGCACCAAAATTTAGATTTTTATTTATCATTTTATGACTGGAGCCTTGAAAGTCATCAAAAAGAAAGAAAAAAAGGAAAAGAAATCAGCTCCAGTTTGTGTCTCTCATGTTATCGTTGTTTTTACATTTCCAAAGAGATGTGAGCCACAGTTAACCTCTAAATTATGATTGAAAAACCTCAACGCTGTTCTGAAGACATTTCCAAAATCCTCAAACACTCATTTATCCCACAAATATGAAAAACAATGAACTTGCTGCAACGAGAAAGATTTACTGTATTTTACGATTGTATGTAAAATTAAAAAGCAATAGTACATAAAATTAGGATAGATGTAAATGGACCTTTTGATTTCGAGTCACAGCGGCATGACAAGCAAGGCGTTGTTTTTATTTCCTTTTGTGTACCGACATAAAAACCTCTTTATACTTTTTGAGCGAGTCGGTCAGTATCGCTGAAACTGTCAGATATCAACAATGGCATCAAATGCTTTTAGTTATTCTCTAATATAAAATATCTTCAGAGGAGAAGTTACAATTGTTGACGAAAACTACAAATACTAAACTACTGTCCTTACACCTGCTTATAAATGTGCTATAAACTATTAATTAAATATTTGTATTTTGCTTAGAAATGCAAAATAGGGAAGATTAATTAAGTTTTATCATATTTTTGTTTGGTTGCAGCAAATTAAACAGGTTAAAAACTACTTTAAATTGAGAAAAAAAAAAAAGGATTTTGGAAATGTTTAAGTGTTGATCTACTGGACCTGAATGATTACTTTATTACCCAGTTTTCACTGGTTCAGCTTCTCTACATGTGAAGAAAACTGCTCTCAAATGTAAAAATACTGATTACATGAGACACACACCTCACTATCCACACTTGATTTTTCCTGATAAACAAACTGTTTTGGTTGTTCTCGTGTTTTTGTTTTGCCTTCGTTTCTCTACATGCTGTTCCACATGTGACCAGCAGGTGTCCTCAGAGGACAGCGACTAACCCGACTGCATGTTGCATGTGTATACACTGAACCTCCACAGGCAGCACCACAGACCTGAACACTGTCTTCACTGAGGTCTGAAGATTCAGGATAAACAAGAAAAGAGACAAAAAAAAAACAAAAACAAAAAAAAAAAACAGTGCAACGGGAAATCTGTAACAAATATGATGATTCACATTTCTGTAACACGGACCATCGTGAGCGAGGAGGCTGCTCTTTAGGAAATGAGTGGTAATACTGCTTTAAATGAATACTGTGTTACCCCAACCATTTAAAACGTCACCTCATTTTACAGAGTAATCAAACAGTGGAATCAACTATCGCCATCAAAATTTGGCTCGTGTGATTGAGTGATAATTTGACTGTGAATCATTAGTGAATAATTAATTTACATCCCTGAAATATTTCACTTTGAAAATCATTTGTCTGAATTTATGTGTTCCGTATAATTATTTGAAGAGGAGCAGTTTCAAAAACACAAAAGGATTTCTAAAAATATCAACATGTTGAATATTCAAGACACTAATCTAATAAAATCAAGCAAATTCAACTTTCAAAAAATCTGGTTGCTCAGAATAAATTGGTGACATTCAGAAGCCCCAATTCAACATTCAAAAAAATTCAAACGTGAACATTGGGGCCAGTTAGTCATGTGATCCAACAAAGACAAATTCAACTATTTGACTATAAGAAACCCCAGACACCTCATTTTTTTTCTTTTTTTTTGTGAACCAGAAAAATAAAATCAAACCACGTAAATTCAAACAGATGGTTTTCAAAGTAAAATATTGGTATTTCAATTTCACAATTATTAGTTTCTTATAAAATTCTAATTATTACATTATCATTTCTTTGTTTCCATAGTCCGCTAAATATCAAACTTTCACTATTGTACCAACTAATTTTAGAATAAGATTTAAATGTGGTTGAATTTTAACTACTCAAACATAAAATAAAAAGGAATTTCTCCCTGTTTTCTTTAGGTTCATTATTCCTCTTTGAAATGTCAGACACTCATTGAAAATTGACTAAATTAAAGGATTTTGGTTTTCATATCTAATGTGATGTTTCTCCACTGCTTAAAAAACATCTAAGTAAGTTTTTGTCTGTTATTGAGTCTCAAAGGTGAGATCATTTCAACAAATCAACAATTTTCTTAGTTTTTTTTTTTTTTTTTTACTTCACAAATATAATTTATCGGAAACAGCAACTGACTAAACAATGTCTCCTCCAGGCTCCATTTAGTGACTGTTGTGGAGCTTTTGATCATAGCACATGATCTTCAACAACAGATGCTGCCCAGTTCTCATGGAATTGGTTTTATTTAAATGTCCTTTTTTCTGATCACTTAAGCACAAGTTACTAAATGTATCTTGTGGTGGGATCCTTTAAGAGTTCGGATAAAATAGAACTTTTAACCATGTCGACACCTCTGTGGCAACTGTGCATTCACCTGCTGAGGAAGACCATCTGATATGATGGAAAGCTCCAGGACGCACAACGAAATGAAGTTTGGGGTGAGATTGTTCTGTCAAAAGTTTGTTCATTAGTTTCTAAGACGACTAACAATAACAGACAAAAAATGACTTGATACGACAGAGTTTTTTTATAGTGCAGTTATGACTTTGTGAAACGACTGCAGCAAGAATTTCTTCAACTCCTCGGCCTAAACTGTCAAAACAATGACTTGCCTGGGGGCAATCTAGTTTTAAAAATATAAGTAAACAGACATAAACATAATCAATAACATTTTTGATAATCTATTAAACTCATTTAACAAACAAAAACACTAAACATTTAACACTTTCAGTGTCTCAAATGCAAAGAATTGCTGCTTTTCTCTGAACAAAAAATGCATTTGAAGGTGTCACCTCAGGCTCAGGGAAATTGTGACGGGCATTTTTCACTGTTTTTGACTTAAAAAAAATGTTTTTTTTTTTTGTTTTTTTAATCAAACAATTAACTGTTTAATTTTAAAGCATAATCAGTAGATTTATAGATTTAAAAAAAAACAATCATTAGCTGCAGTGATCAGTAGCCTTTCCCTGTGATTTTAATAAACTTGAAAACTGTTGCCTTCTTTTTACTTTCCACACTTTGTCTGGCCTGGCATGTGGTGAAGAAAACGGCACATCTTATTCTTTCAGGCAAGAAGGTCATTACCCATAAATCATTGGTAGTACATCTGGACGCGGGACCAGAAACTAACTTTCTATCCAGGATTCTTCTCAAAACTCACCAGCAGCTTTCATTTGTGGAGAACAGACGACTACACTATGACCTCTACATGACGGTCGACTACTTGTCGTCCTACATGTTTAGTACAGATGTTGGTGTTGCTGTTGGTACATGATTGGCTGTATCTTTCATTCAAATACAGGCAGTGCGCTTTCCAAGTCCAACCTCAAAAAGACTTCTCCAAGCATGGTTTTTTTTTTTTTTCTTCCAGCCGTGTGGAGGATCCCAGCGACGCGTCCAGCCAGGAATGTGGTCAGGAGGAAAATGCCGATCCTGTTCTTTTCAGGTTAAACCACTTATCAGGGTGCCAGTCAGGAGGGCGGGTGAGGGAACAGCTCGGATATATGGATGCATTGTATGTAGCTGGCAAAAGCCAAACAATCCGACTTCCAGCAGTAATACTACGTGTCATTGTGTCAGGGGAGCAACAAAAGGCCTTGCATCGGACAGGAATGCATTCTGTGCATGCCAAGCTGCTTAGCCCAGTGACCTGTTGTCCACTTGGGTTCTTTTCAAATGTTTTAACTCTTAAAAAAAAAGACAAAAAAAAAACCAAAAAAAAAACCAAATATAACAAAAAATGGACGCTAAACATTGTTTTTTTTTTTTTTTTACATAGCACCATGCCATCGGTTTCCAGTTCTTAACACTTGCAGTGTATCACATTTCCATAGGGGTTTTTTTTTTTTTTTTTTTTTTCTGATATGCGGTGTCCGGAGAAAAAAATTGAATGACATGAGGGGGCAGAAATAAAAAACACAAATGAAGAAGAAGCATACAGACGAGAAGTGAAAGGGGGGAAGCGGGAGGACCGGTGAAGCTGAGGTATCTGTTCAGATCAGTCTCGTTCCTACAGGGTGACCACAGTCTGAGAGACGTCCAGTGTGGGTGTGTTTGTACATGTAATATACATGTGAGGACCGTGGTGACAGAAGGCACGTATTGCCGAGGGTGTGTGTGTGTGTGTGTGTGTGTGTGTGTGTGTGTGTGTGTGTGTGTGAGAGTGGGTGGGGGGAGGGAGTTGGGGTTTATGAGCGATGAACTCTCCACTGTCCCGAGCGAGGGAAGCAAAGCCTTTGTCCGCTTGCTGCAGTGGCTGGTGGGTAACAAAGAAAACACCTGGCCCGCTTTCAACATTTTCACCAACCAAGCAGATTTCTGGTGTCAGAGAAGGGTCTCCAGGTCCGGGCGGTCCCCACATGAGTTCGACTTTTCATCACCCCACCTGTCATCTGGAGGTTGAGAATAAATCCGGACTCTCCAGTTAATGGTTTTGGTGGTGCAGGCAAAATTGAGAAGCTGTTCTGAGCGTTTTACTAGCCATAAGAGTTTTGAGATGACAGCAGGACCTCCACCTGACGACTGGCTAGATTTCAGAATAAAAGAGATGTCAGTGAGACCTGCCTCATCGCCCGCCGTGTCTAAAACTCAGACTCGCACCGAAACATGTTCCAGCGACTGGGCCGGCGCGGGGGCGGTTGTCGCTGCGGGTGATGGCACACCTGGAGGGGTTGGAGTTATTGCTTTTAGCTCGTTGCCAGGGCAACTCTGGGTGCTGACGCCACGGTTGAGGGCGCCGGCGCGTGGCGGAGCGTTAGCAGGCAGTGTGTTGGGGTCGCTTCGTGGGATGTTGACGGGGCAGGAGCGGGTGCGGGCGTGGCCCTTGTGGCCACCCGGGTGGCAGACGAGGCTGCCCACGGTGTCGACGGGCGACAGGTGGCGCTTGAGCCAGCGCTCCACCCGCTCCTCCTTGTACTTGATGGAGTACCAGGTGAGGAAGATGAAGAGGAAGCCGAGGAACTTGAGGCTGGCTGCGAGGCCGAAGTAGACAAAGCGCAAGGAGGTGACGTCGTACTCCCAGCAGGAGCCGTGGACGCCGCAGTCCTGCTGCCACAACATGCAGGTGGTGTCGATGACGGCGCCAAAGTAAATGGGTGTCGGGATGTAGGCTGAGTGGAGAAAAGAGGGAAAAGACAGAGAGAGAAGAGAGGAAGAGAGAAAACATGACAGAGGAAGAAAGAGAGAAACAACAAAAAAGTGAATAAAAAGGAGAAAGTGGAAAGAAATAGAGTGAGGAAAGACAAGAGGGAGGGGAAGGAAATAAGAGAGGATTAAGTAAAGGGGAAAATAAAAAAGAACAGTGGAGAAAAAGAGTGAAAAAAAGAAGGACAGTGAGAGAAACAGGAAAATTAAAATTCCGACAGAATTTGACCAAACTGAGGAAATCTAAATCATCTCCGTGAGAAAAGACTCCAGTGACTCAGCATTGCACATCAATAAAGTTGTTGGAAAATAAGGATCAACACTGCAGAAATAAGCTCAAATGCTGGATCCAATTCCCATAATGCAAAACTCCAGCATCTTTCAAAACCACGTCTTTCAAACGCTCCACAGCAAGTCTGTAACCCGTCTTGACAGCAGCTTTCTGGAAGTCCCCTAAATATCGAACCCAATTGATCTCCTCACTCCTGATTCGAGAGAACAGTGATGTTGAGGCATTAAAAAGACAAAATCTCATTTCCTAACGCTCAATCAGCCCATCGGTCAGCAGTTACAGGACGTGTGGTGCATTTATTTACAGCCAGTGCGTTTAGCTGACGCTCGTCTTCCTCTGGTACGCCTATGCTGATACAGGTTTTTAAAAAGATTGACACCGATCTTCTCAGCTATTCTCCCTTTTAATCAAGACTTTTTTTTCTCCATGTCAAACAGAACCCAGTGAAAATATCGGACACTGAAATCCTCTGTCACCATTTTTGTCCTGAGGTGATTCTACTCACCGAGAGTCCTGAGGAGAACAAACTGCATTCCCAGAGCGAACGGTCTCTCCTGCTCCGCTACAGACCTGCAGAACAAGACAACCAAACAGAGGATCTGTTACTGGCTGTTTCCAACTACAGGGACAGCCAGATGCACAGGATTTACCAAATAAAAAATAACATGGTTTTGTTATTATGCCAAAGTTGGGGCAAGAGAAGATGTGTGTTATCTCAACCTCCACAGACAGACTATCAACTTGTCTATTTGAGGTTAACATTCAAAGTGAAACAGTTGCAAAGAAACACTTTAAAATTAGTTGTTTGTACATATAATCTGGGTCCTACGTTAATGATAACTCCAGGTTTATTTTTCCAGCTCTGCTAAAGTCAGTGGCTTCATGACAAGACCTCAGGATGTTTGCAGAGATCAAAAATCTAAATTTAAAGCTCTTATTTCCATTCCATCCTCTCATTTTCATTTTTTGGACTTTGGTGAAAAGTGAAAGTAAAGGGCTATAAGCAACACATGGACTATTTTCAGGAAAGTTGTTAAATTCTTCTTAAAATATGAACTTAATCACAAAAATACTCAACACTCAAGACTAAATATTCAGTTTTCAATTGATTTCTTTCTATAAACAGTGTTCGGTTTTCAGCTGAAAACCAGTGAAATATAAAGGGGTAAATGAAGAGGTAAGAATTGTGTTGTGATTTTATGAATATGACTTTTCTGCTAAAGATCAACTCATTTGGACAAAAAATAGAAGTAAAAATGTTTATGTTGAAAATCTGACTTTAAATTCCAATGTTCAGATAAATTAAAATAGTGTTAAGGTTTGTTTTGGGAAATTAAAGATTTTTTATGGAGGACATCCTGCTGAAAAACAATCATAATCAGTCTGTGATTGTTCCTGATGAGAATCCCTCATTTACGGATCCTCTTGAAAAACAGAGAACCAGCTGATCTTTAGACGGTCGTACCTGAGGGTGACGATGATGGCGGAGGGCTGGGCACAGGCAGTGATGAGTGTGACGATGAAGAGGAAGATTAGGAAGGGGATGAGGGTGCTGCAGGTGCGGTCGCACTTCCCTGACACGGCGTAGCCATTCTCGTTCAGATAGGTCTTGACAATGACCAGCTGGAGTTGGTTGCTGCCCTGACCGCTGGACGACGGCGTGATGACCTGCCGACTCTGGACGCAGGCGCAGTCTGAGTAGTTACGGATCTGGAGCACAGAGGGATATGTGTATGGAGTTTTAGAGACTTTGACTTCAATGTGATATTATTCAGGCCATTAATTCACCACTGTAAGCAAGTGAGATAATCATCAAGAAGACTAGCAGCTTCTATCGGCCTCTGCACTTTAAATTTTAGTTGACTTAAGTGACAGTATCCTAAATTTGAATAATGTATGTCATTTATCCCTGGCACTTACCCCGGAGCTATCATTGGCCACACTGCTGCAGCCGGCCAAGCAGGGGTTAAAGTATGTAATGCCATCGGAGCCGCAGACCGGAGCGTACTCGTGGATTTTACAGCCGCAGTTCACATTACAACCTCCTGTCAGGTTCCTCTGGGTCATGGTGAGAGTCGGTCTGCAGAGAGAAAACAGGACGAGAAAATCAGCAGTTTAGATTTTGCATTTCAAAACTCACTTACTTTTATTGTTTGCAAGATCACTAGTGGCAAAGATTAAGTCTTAGTTGGGGATATTTGCTGAATAATCAGACTGTTTATAGTTGAGTGTGGTCATCAATAAAATCTCAGGTCCACCTTCAACTATGAAGCTGAAGCTAAAGATAACAGTTTGTAGAAACCTGATAAAACATTCAGCAGTTTAAAATCAGTTCAATTTCAGATTCTGGGTCAGTTTTGGATGGATTTTCTCCATAACCGGCTGAGGCTTGTGGGTAATGTAGTATTTTGAGCCATCAGCCATGAAAACCTAACCAAACAAACAATGATTTGTCTCACAGAGTTGAAATTGTGAAAATTGCTCAGAAATAAAGCAGAAAACGATAAATACTGTGGTATCTGTGTGATGTGAGTGTAAAGATATGAAATAATTATTAGAAATAAATCAGAATATTTTCTTTACTGTGCAACTCCAACACTACAAAACCTGGAAATCAACTGCACACGACCCCTGCCCTATAACATGCTTTGTTACCAATGATCTACAATGACAGCTCAGGCTGGAAGGAATTTGGCCACTAGTTTTTTTTTTTATGCTGCTGTGAAATGTCTGCATTAAATTTCATGCCAATCTATGGTTGTTTAGATTTTTCAAATACTTCAAAATGCACAAACAGACGACCAAGCATCCAATACCGCCATCACTGGAGCCAAATGACACTCACAGCATGGCTAAAAAAAAACATTAATGAACCGGAGAACAAGCAGCGACTTTAACTGATATTGACTTAGTAAAAGTGCTTAATGGACACTGAAAAATCAGCAAAAAAAAGTAAGGAGGGAGGGAAAACGAGAAGATAGAAGACAAGGGAGAAAGAGAAAATAAGATGATGGATGAAGAAGGACAGAAGGAAAAGGACAATAATGAAGAGAGATGTGCGGAAACAAGATGGAGAAAACAGAAGGAAAGATGAGAGACAAGGAGGAAGTGAGTGACAAAGATGAGAGATGGGGAGGACAATGAAGGTAAAAAAAGAAAGAAAGGCGAGAGGAGGGCATGAAGAAATGAAAAGATAAGGAAGAAGAGAGAGCGATGGACGAGGGATGAGAAAGAGGAAAAACGAGAGATAATGAAATAAAGAGAAAATAACAAAAAAAAGGGAATTTAGAAACAGTACCGAAGATGAAGACAGCATAGCGAGACGGACGGACAGACAGACAGACAGGGTAAAATCAAAAAGACCAGAGGGAGAAGCACAACAGAGAAAAAGAGAGGGCAGTCAGCCAAGGGTCCTCTCCTCCAAGCTGTCCTTGGACATTTTCCATCGTTGCCATGTAATCGCTCTCAGGGACTCTCCGTCCAAAAGAAAACGCCTCCATTTACTGGCTCGCTGTCTGTTATCCTGCACTGATCTGAACACTCGCTTCCTCCCTGACGTCGGCCACAGATGGGTCGATAAAAACTACCACTGACTTTGTCAGTGCCGGGAAATGATTTAATACGACAAAGGCCAAGCTGCAGCCATGAAACGGCTGTCTCTGATTTAAACAAAAATCTTCCAAAAACCCTGTTTGGGATTACGAGTAGATCTGAGAATACAGACCCCAAAGGACGTGTTTCAAAAATGGCTAAAGCAGGAAAATCTTTAGACGTCATAAATATGTGCCCAAAAAAAAGATCAACAATAACAGATTGGTACAAGTGTATGTGCAAGCAACAAAATTTGAGATCTTCTTTTATTTGTATTAGCCCTGACAAGACCCAGTGCAACGTGGCGTCTGGCTGTCACCTAGAATCAGTAGACTGTAGTGGATGATAATGGTCAACCATGTTGAAAGCTGCTTCTAAATATTAATGCCAAGTCAGTGATTCTGTTATTGTACTTATTTGCCTTTTTGTTTGCTTTACAGTTGCTTTTTTTTTTTTAGAAAGCTAGCCAAGTTATGTTAGAGGATAAGGCTGGCATTTTTCTATATTTTTGTTATTGTCAGTGAAAGAGGAAAACAAAACCAACAATGTGTAAAATCCATTAACCCTTTCTGTGGCTCTCAGCTCAAAGCCCACTGGTTCCTACTGAAGACAAAAATGTTTAAAAAAAAAACAGCTCATTAAATAAAGTGTCTTTGTTTTCTTTTTAGTAAGTAAATGTTACTTAAACTGCATTCATTGGGGACTATTTTCACTGGTGGATTAATCCACATTTGATGCTCTAAGGATTACAGACAGCAGGAGGAAGGTGTATGTGAGACAGGCTCAAAAGTCTTGCAGCATATCCAACTGGTATGGGACCACCGGGGTCACCGACAGCCATAGACTGTAAATAAAGATGGTTGTAGCCTCTGTGATGTCACCCACAGGGTTCTGAACAGCGATTTAGAAGCTCAGAGTGACCTGCCCACTGTCGCCATCTTGGCAGTACCTGATTCCGCCTAACTCCTGGCTAATCCAAAAATGGGCAAAGAGGAGGGGCGCATGTGGAGCTGAGACTTCGGTGCATGGTGGTTTGTGGCAAGGATACGCTCACCAACCTGTCACTCAAAATGGCCACGCCCTCAGTTACACATAACTTTAAGCCTTAATAAAATGTAAACAGGTGAGTTATACAGTTGTCATGAAGAAGGAAATTAGCTCTAGAGACTTAAACCGCTTCTTGTACCAGGCTGTAAACATTTCTGCTGTAAAGTTGGACATTTTAACATGGGAGTCTATGGGGATTGACTCACTGTTGGAGCCAGATTCTAGTGGTCATTAGAGGAACTGCACTTCAGTGTCGGCTTCATTTTTCAGCCCCAGACCTTGCTGCATGCCAACAACACATCAGAGAGATTATAGATCTCATCTGGCCTGGGAACGCCTCAGGATCCCCCAGGAGAGGCTGGAAAACGTTGCTGGGGAGAGGCATCTGGGCCACCTTGCTTGATGACCCCACCCTGGATTAGTGGCAGAAAATGGATGGATGGATGGACTAACAACACACATGAGAACCCAGACACCCAGCTGTATCCAGGATATTAATGAGTTGGGGCAGATGTCCCGTTTGTTTTGGGGTTTTAGAGAGGACAGGTTACAGCACTCACAAAGAATAAGACAAAGGAGAAACAGATATGTGGTGAGATGACAATGGTCACCAAAGCTATTTCTCTGACCTCTGTTTTTTTTCTCTTTGAGCGTTTTTTTAAACTCCTCCTTTACTGTCCATCTGTTTCTCTCTTTCTTGTGTCTGTTTTTTCTTCTTTCTTTCCCTTCTCTCCTTTATCCTCTGAGTGTGATTGGTTGCCTCGCTCTGTCCCGCACAATAAAAATCACACACCGACACCCTGTGTAAATTTTCAATTCAGATAAGACACTGAACAGTGCATCCTCAAGGCTGCCGTGTAGCAGTTCTTCCTCGTCAGCAGTGATGCATGACAACCCACCATTTCCCTGAAGTGAACCCTCCCAGTTTCTACCCCTCCCCCTCATGGCTCCTCACCCGGTGGTGTAGGGGATGTTGATTCCTCCGAGGTTGATGCTCTCACAGCCCACGATGAACAGTGTGGAGAAGCAGAGCAGTGAGACTCCGCTGCAGATCATGGCCAGCTTGGCCGACTCGCGAGCTCCCAGCTTCAGCTTCTTGATGATGTAGCCGCCCAGGACGATGCCGACGCCGGCACTGGGTACGATAATTACGCCTGGAGGGAGGACAAAGGCTTATTATTAAGAATTCAGAGAACTCGCTAATCCATAGAATGCTTTCATTTATATCAAATCATCTTACACTGAGGGCAGCTAGCTAGTTCTCCAACCTAGTTAAATAGTTTTACAGTATGTCCCTCTCAAAACTCCACTGATTATTATCTTCTATATTAATGTCACAGACAACGTTAGAGACAAGCTGGTGAAGACAGTCAAACATCTAGCAGCTACACAGCCAGACACTTTTCTCAGGAGTTGTTGGAGACCAAACCATAGCCAAAAGGAGGGTGAATATGGGATATTACATTCACCAGGTGGATACACACTCCACTCCAAATCAAAGATATGTCTTTTGAGTGTGAAAATATGCAGGTGATGCTAACATAAAATCCATTAACTGAACTTTAAAAGACAAAATGTGTTTCCTTCAATAGCTATGACACTAGTCTATTGTGTATTCTGTATCTTATCCTTAAAACCTATTTGTGAGATATTCAAATCCGTGGCAAATCCCGCACACTGTCTGACTAGCAGCAAACAATCTAATAGCGACATTCCTCCAAGGGATGTGGTCTGGCATTGCCATCCCTGCACACAAGGTCTGTTGTTCTCTGATGGTGGAACAAGCTACCGAACGCTATCAGAGCAGGAGCGTCCCTGTCTATCTTCAAGAATTTCTTGAAGACCAATTTCTTCCGAGAGCAACATCCTTTCCTAACGCCTCTAACACCAAAACATGCCTGATTAACACTTACAATGCTCTTTCAGTTCACTTCTTTACCTGATCTTTATCTGAAAGCTTCTGCTAAATGAGTAAATGTAAATGTAAACGTAATATTCTAGATGTTATGACATTGCATAGGTCAGTTTGACTAGTTTGGTGTGTTTGGAATACATAATGGGAGAAATATCACACACAAAGGGATGTAATGAGGTGCTGATCACTGGTTAACAGACTTATGAGCAGGAAAAGATGGTCCCACGCTCTGGCTCCATATGTACGGATGATGCTTTGGCCCTCAGGTCTTCTCCAAGAAAGATCTTAAACTTGGAATACATACCATTTGAAATTCTGCTAGAATTTCCAAATTTCTTCCTTCTTGCATTTGCGTGTAAGGACAATAAAAGTTAAAGTTGGAGAAAACACTTAACTAAGCTAATCTGCTTCATCGGGGTAAGTGTGATTTGACATCATTAGACATCATGTCATGTCATTAGAATTTGACTCAAGTACTGTCCAAATGAGCTCTGTCCATTTAAAACCAGCAAGAAGGGCACAGACATACAGGAAGACAGAAGTCTCTCAAGTGAAAGAAGCAAAACTGTTAAATTTGTCAATTTGTGTGTTCATGTGGTGAGGACCCCAACGATCATAGTTACAAGCTGATTGAGAAACTGAGGTTTTTAGGGCCTTTAAGAGCTCTTAGAATTTACCTGGTGTTTAACTGCAAGGGACTAAACAGCTACATATATATATTTGTAATATATATAGTAAGAGAGGCAAGTTATTTGTTATTCTTTCAACGAGTTTATTCAACCTCTACTTGTAAAAGTTGAATCAGCTATAAATTGAGTAATTGCGGTCTTTGCAGCTTTCAATCTGTCTTCGATGACAAGACAAATCCTAAAGAAAATGCAGCAATCACAACAACAGCCGCCTCCGGGTAGCCGTGCATTACCATGACAGCACACTTTTTCAGTGTGGGTGGCCCCCGAAGGGAGCGAAGCCTCTAACCCAGGCAGAGTCGGTGCCTTTTCAGTAGGTCTTAGATAATGTTGTGCAGCTTTCTGTTTTCGTCCATTATCAATCTGGTGTGGAGTTCACTGACGTTACTAATACACTGCCAAGTAAGACAATTTCCCTCTGTGCAAATCCTTGCCTGAGCTTGAGAATTCTGTCTCTGTAAGAAAAGATGAAGCCAATGGAACAGCTTTTGTAGTTCAGGGAAATTTGGCCTAAAATAAATTTAGGAAGTCCTTGGCTAAATGGGCAGCAACAAATCTGTCTTTCCAGGAAAAGCCTGTCCGGGCAAAACAGATGAAAATCTGAAGAGACAGATGCACCGTCAGACCTCTCATCTCCCTTTCATTAACTGAAAATTATGCAGAAACACTGAGCATGGCCTCCTGGTATTGGTACATAATCCAGGACAAATTCTAAACAATGGGACGAGACTCGAAACAAAGCTGGGACACAGAAGGATTTATCTGCAGAGGGAATAGAACCACAAACCCTGGCACAGGTGGGTGGGTGCTAATGCTTTGCTCTACCCACTCAGCCACCAAATCACAGTCACACTCCACAGAGACAATCCATGAGCAGGTTCCCAAAGGAATGATTTGATTTCACTCACAAGAGGTTGGCATAGTATGAAAATATGTGCGAGTGGCAGTTTTAATCAGAGGCTCCACCAGCCCACTCCACCTACAGATGAGACAGTTATGTAACTGTAAACACACGAAAACATTTCTGATAACAAAAGTCCTCCAAGATGAAATTTGTTTGGACAACAATATAAAAACAATAGAAATGGAAGTTTCAGCATTATAACATTTTTAAAATCCAGCTACCAAATACAGAACTTTTTGTGTTGAAAGTTCAGATGACTCACAGCACCTCCACATGTGACTAATGCCGTGCTGCACTTTTGACACCAGCAATCAAAATCTTTTTTTTTTTTATCAAAGGCCTTATTTTGTAATTAGACTCTTGAAAAATTAATTCTGAGGACAAACAGCCAAAAACGAGAAACAAAAAGAAGCTTTTGCTTGCCGTCTAAAGTCTGGATGACAGCGTCTTTTTCAAATGGAAGCTATAAGCTCTAGTTGAAAATGTTATGTCATGGATGATATTACCAACTGCAAATGTGTCCACCAACAGAGAAAAGTAAACTTCCTAATGTGGAAATGCTTTTCGCTATCAGCAGCTGCAGTATACCAAAATAAACCACCATCACCAGAAAATGTCATCAGGTCAGAGCAGAGCGCCACAGTCCTCTCAGCTTATCAGGCTCTGAGCGGCTCTGTCGCCTTAAGATATGCTCCTGAAGGACTGAAGGTTTCTGTGACACGATGCTGCACTCCTCTGAGGTGGGGCCGTTTAACATCTGTGACACACAGATGAGCTCGACTGTGTCAACAAAGATGTTACCTATTCTTTAATGAGGCTCTGTAAGGCTGTCATACACCTCTGGTGTCTCTAATGTAAAAACAACAGGTCTCAGATGTCTGAGACGATGATCATTTTACAAATATGAATATGTTCCTGGTTGTTCACAGATTAATAATTCTCTCCAGACGCCTCTTTTTAAATGGTGATGTATAGCATTGCGCTGCCGTAGTGTTCTTGACCATTTAAGAAGAATACCATATTCAGCTCTACCAACAAAATCATGGGTGGTGTCTGAAGAGAGGTCGTGTTGTGATCCAAATCAAAAGGTTAATCCTCTGTACGGTGGCCATCTTGGGACATACTCTGCGTTTTCATGTGTGTTAGTGTGGATGGAGATCGTAGTACGTGTGGACGTAGCCTCAGTGTGTCAGGCTTAAGCTGCCAATCTGTCTGAACTGTTTGTCATATGCTGACCAGCAATGGCAAAACCCAGCAACTACACACACCTTCACTACTTCTACTTGTCTATACCGCACTCTGCCTTTGTAGGGCAGTACGGTCAGATAGTTTTAGAAGTCCCCTCCCCCCACACACACACACACACCTTTTCACGGTTGGATTGGGAGTGCAACGTAGTAAAGGCCTTCCAGGGGAAACTGTCTGAAAATGTGTGTTATCCCCATATTTAAATTATAAATGTGCGGATAACGTAAAATAACATTGTCATGTTCCACTGCTAGTCAAGTTTACCTTTCTGTTTGGACTGAGGACACACACAACTGCAAGGAGCGATGTCATCACATGCATACAGCACACACACACAGACGCAGTGGAGAGAGAGTGAGCTGCTAGCCGGCGTGCGAACTGCTAAAACGGATCTGTCTTGTCAGATCTCCGGGTTGGAGCTCCTGTCAGTGTCGGAGCTTCCATGTGAGACGCTTCGATCAGTGATTGTGTATTTTTTTTTAATTATTTCGGGGCTAACAGCACCATGCTGGTGACAGATCTGTGTCTGTCTACAGAAGACATTCACCCAAGTGTTGTATTTACATCACTGCCTATCGGATCTGTAGCCGATAAATACCTGCGTGTACTGCAACGTCATTTGACCTGGGTGTAAATGGCAATTGTTCCCTTTTCCATTGCTGAGACAAGCTAGATGTTAGAGAGTCTTAGTGCGTTTTTTGATCGGTGGAAAAGGGGCTAAAGAGTTCTATATGTAAAATTTAGCAAGCTACATGCATTGAATTGCCAGTAATATATTAGCCTATATGCCTGTTTAAGCATCCATGTGTTTCAGCACGTAATTGTGAGTGTATGTAGAGCGTTTTAGTGTGTGTGTGTGTGTGTGTGTGTGTTTCCAAATGTGTGTGTAATGCACTCAGTGCTCTAGCTCAGTGTCCCAGGTGCCCCCTTCATTTGAAGACCAGCAGTGTCTTCATTATTAATGTGTGTTGGCTCGCAGTGATGGGCAGACAGCCTCTCCTGCTCTGCTCTCAGATAAAACTGGCAGAGCAACGCTGAACAGACAGAAATTAAAGTCCTGGGTGTTGTGTGGATACTCTGGTCTGTCTGCATCCTGTCTGTGCTGCTGTAGAAATATTACATGGGAGCTCAGAAGAGAAGGCAGAGGAGGGGAGAAGGTATGGTTTCATGAGAAACAAATCCTGCTTTTGATTTAATGAGGGCCGTAAATGTAGGACTCATGATTGGTGGAGACATCCAGACATCAGAATAAAGACATCAGATTGGATCAGACATTTGATCAAATCATGAGCTTACTTGGCAAAATGTGTTTTTGCTGCTTTAAAAGAAAGTGTTGTGTAATTCATCTCACCGGTGTAGATGCTGGCATTGGAAGCCGGGATGCCAAACTGAGACTCAATGAATTTGGGGATGAAGGTGATGAAAGCGGTGACGATGGCGCTTTCTGCCGTGTAGGACAGGCTAACGAACAAGAAGGTCACATTGCTGAGGATCCTCACTGCTGCTTTGGGCAGGTCTGAAAGAAAGGAAAGATGGGGGGTGGACAAAGGTGTGGTTGAATTTTTGTTTGTTGTAAAGAATTTATCAGTTCTTAACAGTTCCCTCTGTCCTGGCTTGATGTCCTGATTAATCGAACGGTGCAAGGTCACCTTGTAAAGTACTTGAAGGAGCTATTTTTAAGTTCTGCTATTGCTACATAGCCAACGTTAGCATTTTCAACCGTTTACTTACATGTCCAAGTGTTTCAGTCATTGTTGCATCTACAATACAAGAGGTTATAATACATCCTCTAAGCAGCGCTGCTTCTTCAGGGCGGACTGAACGCTACAGTGACATGGTATCGGAAACTGGCGAGACGGGCCGACTGGAACGGGGATAGCTGGTTAGCATGCTATCTTCATGAGAGGAAAAGAAGTGATAGAAATAGATCCACCTCTGTAGACAATTGGTGAGTAAAGGAAAGATGTTTGATGCTGAACCCACAATGTTTCTTCTAGACTGGTAAGTAAATAGCTGTTCATGCTAACGTTAGCTATGTAGCAATAGCAAAAACTTGCAAATACTTTACGTAAAACAAAGGAAGGATCAGGCTCTACTTGTTGCCTTTGTATTATCTCCTTTAAATTCTTGCTGCTATTCAGGAGCAAGGGTCCACTGTATTCACTGATAAGTACAGAATGAGCACTCATTACTGTATATTCATTACTGATTACAGATCAATCATTTCATAATTATTAATCATTTGGTCTATAAAATGTTAGAAAACAGTGAAAAATGTCGGACCAACAGTCCAAAAATATTCAGTTACATTTTCAGTTTATTGTAGACAACTAGAAAAAAGAAGCAAATTTTGGCAATTTAAAAAAAAAAAAAAAAAAAGACCCAAAACAATTAATTGCCTATCAAAAATAGCTTGCAATTAATCTTCTGTCAACTGACTAATTAATAAATTAACCAGTTCACATCAGAGAGTTTCTAAACGTTTTGTTCAACATTTACCTATGACCCAAATCAGAAGCATGGTATCACAGCTGAGAGCAGGGCGGGGATGTTGTCAGAACGTGACCGTAAACCGTAATCATAGATGTTGACCAGCTTGACTCGTATTTTAACATCAAACGTGTCTGATCTTTAAGGATAGAACCAACTCACAACTCTGAGAAACACTCCATTTATGTCTGACCTCATCATTAGTGACATCAGCAGCCTTTTCCCGATACGTTGCAGTGTTTGCTGGTACCTTTAATGTCCTTGCCAAAGCCCATGGAGGAGGTGACCGTCTGGTTCTTGTTGTTGGTCTTCTCCTTGAGGACGTCGTCGTCACTAGACAGGTCGTCCAGGCTCAGCTTTTTCCTCCTCTTCTTCTTCTTATGTCGGGGCGGCAGCTTCTTGGGGAAGGTGAACATGGGGAAGATGACCAGCAGCATGGCCACGGCACACAGCAGGAACCCGCTCCACCTGGACGGACGAGAGGGGATTGAAATGAAATATTCAAAATACAGGAAATTAAGTAAGGTTTCATCAAAGTGTCATCAAGAGGTGACCTCAGGTTAGTCCACGCCGTCAAAAAGTCAGTTTGGACTTGGTATTATTTTATCTCTTTGCCTCATTAGTGTGCACATAAATAAATAAATCAATAATAATCACTGGTACACTCATCCATCCTCTTCCCGCTACCATCACCTATAATTCATGTGGGAAGCCTGCAGCTGTTGGCTGGTGATTCACAGGTTATGTTGTCGGTTAGAAGACTGCATCACTGAGATCTGCAAATAGATGACTAACTGCATCTCTCACACACCAACAGATTTACAGATAGATGTAAGATGTGCACAAAAATGTGACCTAAAGAGCACACATGCATCTAATGCGTTCAAAGTGATGCTGCATTTTTGGTAGATTCTTGATTTGTAAAATGTCCCTCCCACAGTATAATTTTAGATGTGGTTGATTCTCTCTCATGCATGGTGAAACCAACTTCAATAATCAGACTTTTAACACAGAAATGAGCAGAAACAAAGCATAATCTGTCTTTAACTAATTTTTGGGGAAGGTAATGTGTCTGTTCATGTTATGAGATGTCAACCACTGGAGCTACATCATTACAGATAGAGTACACAATAGGAAAATGGCACTTTTAATACTGAATAAATGAAAACATTTTAATCTCAAATTAGCTTCAATTAGGCCTTTAATTCCAGCCTCAGTTCTGACCGTAATGTGTCTGTAGCTTCATCAATCAAACAGTGAAAAAAAATCAGTGAACTTTTCAAACTTTACACAATATTTTATTTAGTGATGCATTGAACAGACTGGTAATATTTTCTTAAAAGATAAGGCTGGCAACAAATCTCATTGATTTTACAATCATTTCTGCCCATCTCTCAGCTTCAAACCACTGGTTCCAACTTAAATCATTAATCTTTCACACTTCACAAATATATAGTTTAATTGTTTTTTTTTTTTTTTAAAGGCTCCTAAAGTATCTGGTTTCTGTAGTTATTAACAAACTTTACTTATGAGAAGAAACAGTGCATTTGTTTTGAGACTATTTTCAGTGGCGGATCAATCCATATTTGGTGCTGTAGTCAGTATTTGTGTCAAAATAAACTACACGTCCACGAAGGAACAATGAAGGATGATGTCACCCAGGGCAACACTGTGGCTCACTGATGTGTTGTAAATAGTTTTTGGAAACAATGGAGCTGATTTTTGGTCTTTTCATAGGATTTACTGACGATGGGACAAATTTTACAGTAATATAATATTTATATATCCAAACTTCTGTACTGGAAAGATAGTTTTGGGATTATCACTAAAATTCAGGTACTACAGTGGCTCCGATTAAAAAAAAAAAAAGAAGATATTTCTCACCAGTTGCCGATGAAGCGGGGGTCGCTCTGGTCAATGTTGACAACAGTCTTGGGGTCCACATAAAAGCCAATGAGGACTCCTCCCAGCAGGTAACCCGCTGCTGGGCCCAGTGCTCCCATCACATACATGATGGCTGACAAGAAGAGAAAAAGGAGATAAGAACAGTGCTCAAACTTTAAAGCTGCAAGAATCCATTTTTGGCAACTACGAACATCAAAACAAGTAGACAGACACAATGTCAGCAGTTTTTCTAAGTTAAACTGAGTTAAACAATTCCCTTCTTCCACATCCAGCAGAGGCTAAGCACCATTATCACCTCAGTGGAGTTGTGTTTGATGAATATAAGTCCAGTATCCCTGCTACTTTTAGCCGTGGTTTGGTCTCCACCTACTTAACTGCTGGAAACATGGCTGATGAGACTGGACCATACAGTGAATGCCCCATAAAACCAAAGCTGTGAGCTACAACAGGTTAACAACCTTTGTACAGCTGCAGAGTTTGTGATATTTTTCTGTGATCTGGACTATGAGCAACCCTCTTCACATTAGAAACAAATTTCATTCAATGTCAAAAATTTCTTTTAATTTTAATAATGTTACCTGCACAAAGATACAGAGAGAGACATTGGCTTGATACCAATAATTTAATAATCAGAAGGATGTTCTAATAATGGAACAAAACCACTGCAGGTTTTAATCAAAACTTTAATCTAATTTTTTTTTTATGATAAATTGACACTTGATTACTTAGGATAGACTTAAAATAACAGCTGGGTACCTGCCAGAGAAGCTGCTTTGGCCCCTTTAAGATCTAAAATTGACAGTTTTAGAAAACTGTTTCCTTACTTTTTCTTCCATATATCAATTTTTCTACTGTCTGTTTCCCAGTGGTCATTTTCCATGTTTCAGCTGGATGCTAACTGTTTCTTACACAACTGCTTACCATTTTAAGACAACTGTGTCATCCTGATCACTACCCTCTCTGAGTCCTATGTACATGATTTTAGCAACATCTGCTATAGGAGAACTACTATATGTCAACTTCTCATTCAATTATCCAAACGCAGTGACATTTGCCTAACTTTAACCCTTATGTAACACTTCAAAACTAATCTAGCATTAAGAGTGGGGGACAAAAGGCCATGTGTGTGGGTCATGTGTGCAGATCATATGACCATAAGGGGCCTGCTTGGGGCTGAAAATAAGATTTCTCCAATTAGAGGGAATTAACATCTTAAATTCCTTGGCTAGAGTTGAAAGGTGGTGTGACTTAAAAAATTCCAAGGTTGGTCAGGCCCTGGACCAGAGTGAACGTTATCTAACTGTCAGAGTCCTGGGAACTCACTGGGAGCTCTGGGTTCATGTCAGCAGTAGACGCCTCATGTCGAACTTTCATCACCAGTGTTGTACTTTTCAAAATAAAACCACAACCTGCCAGTGATGCATCAACAGCTATCATGGCTGACTGTGGGAACACAACTGAAATCTTTTCTCTGCGATTTCCAAAAACTGCCGTGTAGTGTGAACTTCACGCACACAGTCACTAAGACTAATGAAGTTTACAGAATTTTACTTAGTTTATACAGTTTGCTTTTGCTTCCTAGGTACAAATATTTTTTACTTTCACATTTGAACAATCACTTCACTTATTTTCTGACATGTATCTGTTTTTTTTTTTCCTTTTTTTGCATCTATAATGTGCAGTTTTCAAATGTGCTGTTTATTTTTATTTTACAGGAACTACTTTGTGAAGGCGAGTGGGGAACCACAGCAAAGAATAAAGACCATGATCGAAAGTGAGGCTGCAACTAACAATTATTTTCATTATCAGATAATCTGCTAATCTAATTATTTTTGCAATTAATCTGTTCATCATTTGGTCTATAAAATGTCAGAATAGAGTCTGAGTCCAAAATCTGAATATACTCAGTTTTACAATAAAATGACAGAGAAAATCAGCAAATCCTCACTTATTAGATGCCTAATCTGCCAACGTTTGGCAATTTTGCTGAAAAAAAAAAAGTAAAGAAGTTTCTCAATTAGATAATGTGTCTGGTTAATTTTCAGTTGGGTAAGCAGTTAATCAACTTGTTATTGCAGGTCTTAATGGTTTCTCTCTCTACTGTAAATGAACTGTTTTCAGAGGCTTCCTTCAGCAGAAATAGTTCCAATAAAAACTGACATTAAAAATCTGTCAAGAATCCAGAGGAACGTGACATTATTTTTTAAAGATATGTTGAATGTTTTAAATGTCATTGTTTAAAGTTGTAAGAACATAGTATGATAGACAGAATGTATGAAAAATCGCATCACATACAAAGAATTTTAATAATCCATGTCCTCCTACCATTATGCAATACAGATAAAACAACAGTTTTTTTGTTTATTTTCACTCCAATTTGCTTTGGATCTTCATTCCAAGCAAAACATCGATGATTTTCATTGCCCATTTAACTGTAAAGCTGATTTTTCCAATTAAGCTCAAATTATTTATGAAGTGTAACAGGAAGAAAGAGAAAAAATCTCATCACTATTTCACAATACTAAAGTCACAATGATATTTAAACTACAAATTTTCACATGGGAAAATGGAACCAGAGAACGATTGCCAATCTGATAAATGACTTGAAAAATACATTTATTATCAAAATTGCTGTTGATTCATATTCTGTCAATTGTCTAATAAAGTCAGCATTGCACATGACGTAAAACTTTGTCCATACTGAAGAGCATTAATGCATGAACAGTCAGCGTGCCTAACTCCCGAATATTCCTCAAAAACCTGACCCCTCAGAGAAAATCTCATTTTCAGCTCCCTGTCCCCATAAAAGTCAGAGGTATTCCAGAAATGCCAGCGGCAGCACGAGCACTGCAGTTACTCATCTGCCGGGCATCTTCACAGGAGCATATTGTCCATCTCTCCACTCCACTATTACATCATCCGACTGGGTTGGCCAGAGCCTGGGATGATAAAGTATAGGGATGGGATTGAGGGCTTGGATTTTCCAAGGGGACCCTGCAGCATCGTGGATAATCCCTTATCTAGCCGGAGAAGAGGGAAAAACCCTCGGCTGGCAGGCTGCCGTGTTACGCAATGTGATGCAGACTATCAGCAGAGGGATAAGAGACGACCAGGCTGCTGGTGGTAAGGCCGGCGACCAGGCACCGCTGAGATATGAGTAGCCAGAGAGAAAGTGAGAAAAAAAAAACTAAAGACATCGAGATGGAGAAATTTCTACAATTGAAAATGTGAAGTAAATTTCCATAAACTACCTTCATGGAGTTATATTAAAGAGGGTTGTGAAAGAGATGTGAAATGACTACAGTAAGTAATCTGGGCCAATAACTCGGTAATAAAAGGACTTTCTTTACTTCTTTGGGCTGTGGGTGCTGAATTATAGTATTTTATTAGGTTAAGTTAATCAACGGCTTTTGTTAACACAACATTTAACACTGGAGAAGTTTGGTTTCTTTTAATAAAAAAGGCTTTTGAAGACCCATTTGGTCACTTTTTTTCCAGTTATGATAAATGGCAAATGTGTTGTGAAAGCTGGATGATGAATGTAAGACGGGAAACATGATAAAACATTGGTTCCTGTTTCATCCAATCGGTTTTAAATTTCACAAGCATTTTCACAACTTCGACTTTTAATCAACTAATATATTAACTTTAACCCCTCATAATTTTGCCTGTTTATTGGTAGCAGGCCATGACTTCCTCAGCATCTTTATCCAGTAAAACCACCAATCCCCAGCCTCACGCCTGTTCCAGTCCGATCCTCTAGTTTCTTTTCCATGAAACTCACAAACAGGGTGTGTGATGCAGAACTATGACTAGAAATATGCAAAACGTAAAAACTGGAGATCTCTCTCCTGAGCTCTTTTTAGGTCAATGTTACCAACTGCAAAAAATGTTCACTGAAGCATTTTAGATTCTCTCCTTATCTTAGTCTTATACTTCAGTAATCACTTAAAATCAGTTAAATTGTTGCACAGAAGACCCTAGCAACCCAAGTTCACCATGGTGAGGTGATAATAGGCAGGCCTATCACAAGTGCTAATGGCAGCAAATCAACAGTCTCCATGGAAACAGTAGAATTTTACCGCTGTAAAATCTCTTTCACTGCTGTAAATAACTTAATAACTTAAATCTTTTTAAAAGGTTTCCTTAGTTAAGGAAAAAAGTTATGTGCAAAACCCTTAAGTAACTCCTTCAGCTAAATTAAACCTTAAGAAAGTATAAGGTGATTTGTGCAACCTCATGACACCTCCATGCAAAGTGTAGAATCTCTGACGTCCCCTGTGACATCTCAGACACATGAATGACGTGATTTTTGTCGAGTCACAGCAGAACTTATCAAGCGACCATTTTAAAATACACAAAAAAATAGGTGTCATCCAGTGCGCTGAAAGTTACACAGTGTGCCTGTTAAATAAAAGGTAGATGCAGCCAAGCAGTCTGATCTGGTCAGATCTGGTTTATCTGAACTGTGCTGTGAGTCATGTTTTACTGGCTGCAATACCAGCTCTCGTAGTGAGCAGGTAGTTAATAATCCATCTTCCATTTTGCACTTTTCTTCCTTTTTATCCTTGCACACAACTGAGAGGCCCCTTTCTATTATGATAATGTGCTGGTAACTGCCGACTACAGTGTAATAATACTCTAGTATGTCATAATGGGACTCAGCAGGGTTCCTTGCAGTGGTTATGAGCACTCTAGTGCTGCCAAGGTGTTGTATCACCGTCACACACATAATGAGAGTACACAGAGGCCTCTACTGCATCACTAACTGTAGTCTGGCTCCTTACAACCCTGATTACATGAGTGTGGACCTGCTGGGCCAGCGACACGCACCACAACACGGCCGTAAAAGAGATCGATGGCAGCTGTAAATCAGAGGGGAAGCTGTGCGACAGTCACCGCTGGCAAAACACTGTTAATAAATGTAAAACCTAATTTTCTCAATTCCTCAATCAACAAGTAAAAAACTTGTAAGCTTTCAATGCGTTTAGCGTAAATCAAAATCATAAATCAGAACTGGAGTTTTAGTCGTGGTTTCATTAGAGCTTTGCCGGTTGATGGATGGGTTTATCTGTAACATACAGCTTTATAAAGACGACAAAACTGAAGCTGCAGTGTTTTTTTTTTGGTCGCACCAGATACGGCAGCAGTAAATGCTGAGCGAGGAGCCATGTGACGTAGTGTTCAGGGGGGGACAGACTGACACAGACAGAGCTGAAGCCAGGTCAGGCCGGACTGCAGCGAGATGGAAAGGGGAGGGGGCAGCGTTCGACCACACAATGAAATGTTATGGGATGTGAGCGATGTCATGGCAACCTGCTGACAAAGCACTGTCTCATTACAACTTCCCAGCGAGCTGCCAGCACCAACATCAGACACCCTGCCTCCATGAAATCAGTGCTCAGGCTTCCTGCACTTTTTTACCTCAGAGTATTTTCATGATCCTCAGCGGGTCTGTGTTGATAGGAGTCACTGTCGACCTGCTGCTCATGGCGACTGCTGGTTTCAACTGCTAAAACCACTGAGTGATTAACAGGATTCTCCAGAGGTTTAGTATCACAGTTCCATAAAAGAGGGGACTCACAAGGGAAAGATTATAGTCAGAGGCGGGATATTCTGACTTTTAGTCCCTAAGACTATCTGTTAACCTCCCACTCTTCCCATAAAGCCCTTTTTCTTCATTAGAGCCTCTGTCTTCTAAATGACATGGCCTTCAAACTCTTTACACTAAAAATATGCAGCCCTCAAGTAATGGGTTCTTTTTTTTTTTTTCAAGAGTCACAGAGGAGACATTGTACTGAAACGTAGTAACCATGACGGGTAAACCGGAATTCCCCTGTAAATGTGTACTGTAGTTTATGCCTGCACTACTACGCCTAAATACAATGACCAGAAGTAAAAAACTAATGTTACGCTATAAACCAACTACACCACAGGCACATGACTTCAACGTCACCACCACTAAACTTCATCTTGTCGTTAGATTTAGTTCTGACCTCTTCAACAAAAGCCTCTCCTCTTACAAAGTAGATCGGTTTTAAAGTTTAACGGTTAACGTTAACTTCTGTAGTCTCATTTAGACACTTGTTAGCAACTGGACTATTTTAAGAGACGTAAATGCTTACAGAAATCAGGACTGGGGCATTTACTGACGCATTTTACGTCGTAGAATAAAATGTGAAAATGTTTTTAGCTTCTGAACTCGATAGACTTCTCTATCGCTGTTCCTTCTCTCTTTATCTCCCTCTCTCTCTCTCCTTTAAGACCACTTATGAAGTTGATAACATAACTTAAAAAACATTTTAACATCAACAAACACTTAAATGTTCAGTGCCATTAAGCCCTTCAGTCTCCTAATCCCTGGGCTAATCCTTGGGCTGAAACTACTTCCCTATAACACTGACTTTTTCTGAGCCAGGAATTAAATTTAGTCCCTGGTTCCTCTTGCTCTAGGAAAAGTTCAGGCAGTGATCATTGGCCTTTTTGAATGTCAGAAAAATTTAAATAAAGTTTTGTTGGCTGTACAACCTACATTTGAAACATTTGTCGACTGGTGAAGTTTTTTGGACCCCCCGTTAGAGAGAAGTGTGAGGTTCCTTAGTGATACGGCAGGTTAAAGGTTTAATCAAACGACCCTGCTGAGAGATGTCCCTTACAACCTGTCAAATTTAAGCAAATTAGAGCATAAAAGTAGATGTTAATTTCCTACAACAAAGTGGGCCGAGAGGCACAGACATGCGAGATGAAACAGCGGTCAAACAGACCGCAGTGTCTGTTTAAGCACACCAGCTGGTTTCTGTACATCCCAGTCTTGGTTTTCTGGTTTAGACTTTTAGGTCAGTCTCTCAGCTTTTATATCCACTGGTCAAACCAAAACCTGACCCACCAGTAAAGCTTGATACCAAGAATACATAAAGGGCCAAAAAGAGGCACAGTGGTGAGGAAAAGTAATACATTCCTTCTTTTACTCATCATTTACAAGCCTTTACCTGCCCATGTTTCTAGCAGCGCTTCAATGATGCCATAGTAGAGACAAAAACAGGCAGGAAGCTAACTTTTTATACAAACTAGCTTTTTCAAATACAATTTTATGGATTTAATCAGTGCACTGAAGGAGTTTAAGATGATCTCAGGCTGCATTATTTTAAGGAATTAGAAGTTATTATAAGGCCAATAAGTTATATATTCCCTTTATGCCTTCATGTCTTGTTGAAGTATCTATACATATAAACTATTCTTGCTTTGATAGCATGTCTTTTAAAAACATGATTAATCTCTAGGAGTAAACAGGAAACTCAGCTTGTAGACATGACTTTATATCTTATCCAGAAAATATCATAAAACCCGTGTTTCATGGTTGTTTGGTTGATGGTGTTTATTCCAAAGTGTATAATTAAATTGACTCTTGGGCACAATATTTGACTCCCATTGCAAGACAAAACAGTAGAAGAATAAAAAAAAATATGATCAAAATAGAAAACTGGTTTACAAACTCAAGCGCACGTCAAGATGTCTGAATCTACCACCAACCATCTACCATACCATCCAATTAGACAACAACTCATCTCTTATTACTATCATTATAATAGCATAATAGAAGCAACTCTCCACAGGTCTGACCTCACATGCACAGAGCTGTAACATGACGAACATGTCGAAACACGGCAGCCCTGTTAAACCCGCTGAGGACCATATTGTGTCTCTGAGCTGGCACATTAAAATTTCAAGTGGTTGCAGCGTGGCCCGCTGCCTCGCATGGGAGCCAAACAGAGCATCTCTTATTGGGGTTACAAAGCAATATTGTGCTGAATTATTCTAATGGATGTCTGTTGCGCCTTTGGGCATGATCTCATATGTAGGTTAATGCAAAAGAGGGCCAAAATGGACCAGAATGTTTATTGTACCGCAGACAGCAAGTGCACTGCACCCATACTGGCACAAAACGGTGTGGTAATGATGAAGTACTGGCTCTGTTTCAGGACCTTCTCTTCTCACTTGGTAAATATCAGCTCCTTGTTGCTCCCCTCTCTGCCAAAGTTTCCTTTAGTTCGAAACATAGATGATGGATTAGGTTTTGTTCAGTTTATCCTTCTTACACTGGAGCTATGAGTGTTTTGGGACTGATTTGAAGATTAGTGTAAACTTCTAACACAATGCATGGTCTTTGAAGTTTTAGGCCCTAGCCAGTCCACCATCTCCAGCTCGAATACGCAGCTGACTGAACTTAAGCTGTGAGATCCCCAGTACTCTGAAACAAGATATTACCATAATGTTTAACCCATTTTGTCATTAAAGACCCCCTCTGATGAAAATTGTTAACGTCCATATGATGTTTTATATAATACAAGACATCGTGAGCGAAATAATCAACGAAATAGTCAACCCCATGACTGAGTGTTTCCACCTTGAAATGCAGTGAACCAATGACAGTGTCATAAAAACAGATTCAGACAGCCAGGGTTTCATACGTCACAAACCTAAGGAACCAATCCTGTCGACTTGTGGGGACGGGGGGCGGGGGTAAATAAACTTTAAACCTTGTCAGAACAGAGAGAGAGAGAGTTAGCATTAGCACAACCATTAACACTGTGCCAGCTACTGCCAGTTACAAGCTAACAAACAACATAAACAAATAAAAGATGCTAACTGCGCTAACTGTTCTGATCCATCTGCTAGTCTCTGTTTCTGGCCTCAACAGACTCCTCATCTGAGTCTGGGTCTGACTGAGGCTCAAACATGTGGCTGAGTCTCTCTGATGTTTCCTCCTCTAACCATCTTGATGCTCTCTGCTCTTTCACCTGTCCACCTGGAGCAAGGCCTGATCCAGAGTTCTCAATGAGGAAGTAAGAATAGAGGAGCTTCAGACCCAGATTTCCAATTTTTTTCACTTTTTAATGTGGGAAAACCACATTAAACAAAATATCAATCATAGCAGAGGATTTTGACATAGTTACAAACACATCTGGAGAGAAACTTTAAAAATCTTCTTCAAAAGCATTATACTGGACAAGACTGTAATGTATCAGTAGCAGTAAGGCTTATATCAGTAGTACTGAAATAGTAACACTGGTTACCATGACTAATAGCAGTATTAGAAACACCAAGTAACTCCAAAGCTCTTGTGTCATGTGAACTTGTCATCAGTTGGATTCCTCCTTTTAATAAAAAATTACCAGCAATAAATCCAATTGTCCCAGTGAGACGCTCCTTCAAGGCGGGGCAGGAGCCTTAAAAAAGATGTTGCATTGTGTTACTGCTGGGCTTACCCCATTCCCACTGGTCATGGCCATCCAACTTAACATTCACTACAAACTCAAGTTTAAATCTCCCTCCCTATCGACTTTTTATCTCCATTAACAGCCGAGAGAAACCAAAAGACACCTTTGATCTGACGAGGGATCACAAGACAAATGGTACTGATTGATTTTTGTTTGCGCTTACCACGGCCCTGTGCCAGGACATGCCCCCTTTGCTTCTGTAAGCCCTCGATCAATGTGTGTTCTTTTTTTTTTGTTGTTTTTTTAAAGTGACTGCAGAGATAAAGCGGCGGGCTAAATGAATACAGCGGTGGTCTATCTTAGATGGCATTCCAGCTTAGTCCTCAATATGGCCGCAGATTTACTTACAGCATCATCTGTCTCCGCTCATCTCATGTTTTGCCACTAACATAATAACCTAAGTAGGCTAAGTAGTGTAAGAGGCCTATCTTTGCACAGTCAGCCCTTTGTTGTATTTGTATTGGACTGGAGAATTCAACTCAGGCGAAAGCGAGGGGGCGTCTCAAATCTACAAATTAATGCTCCAAATTACCTGGTGTAGCACTTTAAAAAAAAAAATTAGGGGAATGTTATCTCCTCCATATCAGTCAACACACATCTGATGGTTTTTTTCACACGCAATTTTTTTATCTCTTCAGTTCTTATCTGTTCAGTTGGTATTAGGATTTATTCGCCAAGTCTCTTTCCATTGCTTGCAGTGTTTTAACCTTATTATCGAATTTCTATTGTTTCCACTCAAGTGTTTTCTTTTTTTTTTTCAAATTAAAAATGTTCATAAAAACAGGAGGATGGAAATGAGCCTTGTGTTAGCAGCAAGAGGACGTCAAGGGTACTTTGATTTCTGACATTTGATATCCAGGATTAGAGCTGGTTACCACAAACCTCCATTTACATGCTAAAACATGACATTATGAAAAGATAAAAAGAGAATTTCAGCTGTGAATATTGTCAAAAAATAAGTACTCCAAATGAAAGCTGCTTACTTTGGAAAATAATAGTAAGTGAGACACAATATTTACCAGTGTAAAACTGGCTGAACTTTCCTGCTTTGTGTTTTTCATAATGGACTGGATTAAAAACAACAAAAAAAAAACGGACCGGTTCCTCATTCCAGTGGCTGGAGAAGCTGTCAGCTGCTATTAAACCAACCGACTACACCGACATGTTTCTGCAGCCAAACAGAATCTGCTCCTGTTGACTGGGACGCTCTGCTCTGCTCTGTCCTGCCGTTGCTTGCCGTATACTGGACACAAACGTTTTCATTCAGCAGCCACAAAAGCAACTGAATGCCAAAGTTTACTGGTCAAGTGGGTGTCGTCAGACAAACACTTTTTGGTTCTGTGCCAAAGTGGCTGGTGGAGCAGATGAAGTTACAACAGCCAGATTGGTTTTGCTAAAGGCAAGAGTCATTCAAATGATTTTCAATTTTAAAGTTTCTCCAAACTTCACCATATGCTAAAAATTGTATTGAAGGAAAATCACATTGTTTGATCTATTACATGTCAGAAAATGATGAACACTGATCAACATCATTTCTCATAGTTCAATGTAATGTCTTCAAGTTGCTTGTTTTGTCCAACCAACAGTCAAATTCTGACACTCATCCATTTTTCAGGGGTCCACTGACTCCACAACCAAATACTCAACATCATTTGATAAGTGTCTGGGATCAACTTTACCACTGTGCTTCCTTAACTTTTTTTAATTTCACTTTCCAGCACTACTGCATATCTTGTTTTGACAGCCTCGACGATCGCATACGGGTGTGATGTTTCAGCGTCCACACACTTTTGGCCATGCAGTGTACTGTTTATGAGGAAATGTTATGTTTTGTTTTGCTTATTATTTCTTTTTGGCATTGAAATTAAGACCAATAGACTCATGCATTTTGTATTTCTCTATACTACAGCCTGTTAAGTGTCCAATTACATTTCACTCTCCAGTCTCTTTGCAGGTGACATGGTGCCACCAACCAGCTGCTGCACTGAGCAAAGCTCCCCTGTAGTTCTATTAAAAAGAACGAAAAACTAAGGGCTTTGACCAAAGCTGATCCTCAGTGGCACTTTTACTGCCCCACTCTCCAACAACAGGAATGCACATAAGTCCTTCCCTCCGCTTCCCCTACTCTCTTTCATAACACAGCTCTCATTTGTTAGTTTAATTCGGCTTTACCTTGTTTGAGGCTACTGGGGCGAGAACTTCTGGGGAAGCATGTGAAGGGGGGGGGGGGGGGGGGTATAGTTTCAAGGTCACATAGTCAATTTGGCCACAGAACTTTCTGGAGCAAATCTGACATGCAGGTGGTGGCGGTGGCAAATGTGGCCATAACAGAAACTCAGTGTCACTGGTTTTAGTTTCAGCAACAATTCTGGTGAATGATTCATATGATTTATCATCAAGCATCTCAACATATGAGAACTTGCTGCTTTTCTTTATGAGGGAAAATGTAATGTTGTCGAGTTTTGGGCTGTTGGGCAATATTCATTGATATTGAAAACCTCTTCTAAACTGTCATAATTCACAACTCAATGGTGAAAGTCATGAGTCTGTACAATATGGCTGATCATCACAGAGTCTTGGCCCGTGATGTGTTGGACCTCGGACGTCTTAGGTGTCACAGTTATATTAAATGAGTTTGATATTTACAACTGAATTCTGGACAAATGTCAACATTAATCATGATCATGTCATTTGAGACAGTTTAATGTCAAAAACCTTTGTTTTAACTGTTTGACTGAAACTATAACTTAAGCAAGATGATCTTAGCACATAGATTTAGAACGAGACAAAGATCATCGTAGCCTTAAGTTGCTTTTGGAAACAGGGGCCTGGTCGGTCGTTGTGTTGATTGTCTTCAGTCTGAAACACTGTAGAAACTAGTTGCTTCTTGCGTGAAATGGGTTTTTTAGTTTGTTTTTAGTTTGTCTCACAGCCCAAATACAAGCAACTCAGGCCTTAAAACTAAAAGTCAAATGGTTAATCCTGAATTAAGCCTGAATTTCTTACATTTAGCTAACTGTGACTCAACCCCTCTCTTCTTCTTTAGAGTATACCTGAAGAAATGTCTGAATATGAACATCAGCCCAGATTTAGTTTTACTCTGCAGGGCCTTCCAAACTTGAGGAACCATATTCATCTGCTATTCCCAATTTGAACACTGTATTTGGGGGATCGGGGGCTCATTTGTGTCCTAATTTCTACTGGATTTATTGGAAGAGCAAGAAGCATTTTCAGGTGCTGCATTATGCTGGATGTGAATGTCAACTGATCCTAACATGATTACAGATCATATGAAGACAACAAATATAAGTGCAGCTCAAACACCTGCAGGTTTTCATTCAAACCAATCACTGCACAGATAATTTCACTGATTATATGAAACCTAATTGGTAAGACCAGCTGCCATAAAGGTTAGCTGGAACGAAACTCCTCACCCATACCTACAAACTCTTACCTAGATACAGTGAGGCGTTCTCCTTCTTGACGTTGTCATCCAGGTAGGTGGGTCCCAGCGTGTAGATGGGCGTGGATCCCATGCCTACCAGGATCTGAGCGATGATGAACAGCGCCACGTACAGGTTGTGCTCGTTGCCCTCCTGGTCTCTGGGACAGGAAGTGATGTCGACGCGGTCCCTGCCACTGGCGTTGCTGTTCATGCACAGGCCCTCATTGCCGGAAGATGAGTTGACCTCCTTGATCTGGTACGCCGGGGAGATGAAGTGAGGTAAGGAGAAGAGGGCGGCACCCACGGCAATGAAAACCCCACCTACCGCCAGCCAGCGAGGCCTCTGACCCCGTCCGCCAAAGTAGCTGATGAAGACGACCACCAGGAGGCTCCCGATGTCGAAACAGCTGACGAGGAGGCCTGACTCAGAGCTCCTCAGGCTGTACCTCTTCTCTATAGTGGTGATGACGCTGCTGAGGTAGCCCGACACCATGAGCGACTGGATGAATGTCAGGTAGCACATGCAGAAAAGGAAGCAGCGCGAGTCCTGTAAGATAATGCCCAGGTACTTCCTACTGGGCAGGCGAATCTGTGCTAGCCTGGAAGCAAAAAACCCCGGGGGCTTCCTCCTTGCAATGTTTTTACTCCTACGGATCTCCGTGTTCTCCATGTACGAGCTCGGCCTGTTGAGCGCCGACTTCCCTGGCTTGGGTAGGTAGTTTGTCCTGGTTGGGGACTCTGCCTCGAAGGACTCGGTTTTGGCCGGGAGCTGGATGAATTCTGCGCTCTCTTCCACTGTTATGGACATTCGCACAGAACTAGCCAGTAAGGTTTCCTTTTGAGGTGCTGCGTCATTTAAAATAGGCATACTTTTAGATTTGAAGTTTGTACCTGGTTCCTCTAGCTCACTGGAGAACCCGTCCTCTTTCTGAAGCGACTCAGACAACTCTGCTTCTTCGTGGTCAGCCATTATGTTCAGTCAAACCCACCTTTCTTTAGGGGTTAGAAAAATAAACCAGCCCAGTTTCAAGCCTACATTTACAGTTCAGGGGCTGCTGCCCATTACATTTATTATTAATAGGTACATCTACTCCCACAAATAGAGTCTGTGGTGCCTAAAGAGGCCCAGAAAAAGCAAATATGACAACCAAACTCAAAGTAGACTCACAGCTTTTGCTTATCTGCAGCGCAGGCAGTACAGCCTCTGGGTTTGTTTATCTTGTCATGCACACTTGCCTTCTGCCACCATCTAATCCGGAGGTGGAGACCGCTCAGGCCTCTTCAGCTTGACCAGCGGAGCTCCAGGGCCAGGGCTCCCTGCAGATGCACAGCATTTCCAGTCTCAGCAGGACGCTGCTGCTGCTGCTCCTCGTCTGGCAGGGATGAAATCAACTTGCAGAGCCTGCGACGCATCCCTGGCGCCCCTGCCAATGAAGATCACACAGTGTCACTACATTAAATGATGATGCTCCCCTTCTCCTAACTCTTCCTTCCCAAGTCAAGGGCATCCCCCCCTCCACCCGCATCCGATGTTATCACCGCACCAGCTGTCTCTGCGGGGGAGAGAGGCTGTCATTTAGTGATTATATTTCTGTGCGAGTCCCTTGAGGTGTGTATGGGAATAAATAAAAATCAGGAAAGGAGAGGAGCCGTCGAGGAAAACGAGTGGGCAACGACAGAAGTCCGAGGAGTCTGGCGACGAACTGCTCTGCTAACAATGCTTCTCCGAAACACCGCAGTGCTCCTCTCAGTTGTTTCCAAGCTCAGGACCTTAACACGGAAACAGGAGAAGTGCACTTCACAATAAAGGCGTACAATTTAACATGCAATCCAATAGCACTGAAACGTATCCACAAATCACTTAATGTGTAGTAAAACACAGTGACATTGCCTTAAAAAAAATTAAAAGAAAAGAACACAATATTCGTTATGTATGCTTCATAATGAATTCGGCATGAGTAATATACGATAACACTAAATCAAACGGGCTAAATTTCAGTTTCCATTAGCAAACCATTTTACGGTTTTAGCTATCCAACATCAGCTTGGTAGCGCAAATGAGGGATAAATTAACAGCATTTGTTTATTATTCACAAGCAATTAGCTAAGAAAGTATTGTCAAAATGTACCAGTCAGAAAAAATGTTTTATATACTACGTCTGAAATGTTACAATTTGTCTAAATATCTGGTAACTACTGTCTCATTGAATTGAGTTTTGCGTCTAGCCATCAATTTAGGATTTTACTCTGAAAAGGACAAACACAAGTCCTCATTTACTACCACAGAGTGTATTTACTACACGACTATCGTCCCAGCTAGCCCTACAGCTAGCGGCTAAACATAAGACAACAACAATGGCGACACTGCGCTTCACCACCCGAAACTCTGAAGAGACGGCCTGGCATTACACCTCCGTAT
Source organism: Seriola aureovittata (assembly GCF_021018895.1). Classification (NCBI taxonomy): domain Eukaryota; kingdom Metazoa; phylum Chordata; class Actinopteri; order Carangiformes; family Carangidae; genus Seriola; species Seriola aureovittata. The sequence goes on from NC_079375.1 coordinate 3,362,709, forward strand.
CCGTCATACAAAACAGTCTCCGAGGGGCCTGGCAGTTAAAGTCGGACAAAAGCCGCGTTTATACAAAAAATCCCACCTGCAAAACATCTTTTCGTGAGCTACATCAAAGCGCAAGGGGTTAGTTAAGGCAATACCGGAAACAGGTTTTGCTTTCAGAATAAAAGCATAGCGTGTAGAGTTAGGATTTTTGTTGTTTTTCTTTTTTCTTTTTTTTTTTTGGATTTGATGGTACGTGTAAAAATACATACATGTAATTTAAGTATGAAATAAGACATACAAATTAGTAAAGTGCAATAAAAAGTTACAATGCAGTGAGGTATACAATATAATATGTAGCCCCTAAATGAATTCAGTTAAAGCCAGAATTATACTTACAGTCAGGTTTTCTGGTACTTTGATTCAAATATGTGGCGCAAAAAAACTGACATCAGCTGCTCAATATTATTGTTTTGACGTTAAGACAGTAAGCAAGCATGATCCAGACCACCTGAGAGGTCTCGACGTTTCATAAAGTAGCTGCAGAATAGAAATATATTTTGACCCTACACTATAAGCAAAAGCAGCAGTTATGTATTGTGAATGTTTAACAACATAAAATAAAGCAATTCACTCACTGAGCTACACCTGCACATTTGCAACAACAGGAATCACACTTCAGTATTCATTAAGTTTTATTGATCAGTGTCAAGACAATTCTTCACATAAAAGCATCAATAAGAAACCAACCTTATCACATACACATGCACACACACGCGCGCACACGCACACACACACACACACACACACACACACATCCACTAATCCCTGGTCTGCAGGATGAAAGCGCCCTCTTGTGTTGTACATGAAGTTTTCAGATTTCAGTTCACCTGCTGTGATGTTAACTGCAGGAAGATGAGTAAAAACTTAGCCTAAAACAACATCAGTAAAGAGGGATTAAAATGTATGCAATATCACACTGTATCAGTTTGTTCACAGCAATCACACCCTGTAACACTGATGCTGCATTCAGGTCACATGGAAAAGATTGAAGAGAAGAGTTTCCAGTTTACAAATATTCAAATGAGTTTTAAGGTTGTAAACAGGGGAATGTGAGATTTGATACTAAAGATGACATCTTCTTTGACTTCTTCCATCAGTCCATGTTTGTTTATAGATGTGGGGAGGAGGGACTCCAAAGCAAAGAGAAACTCCGATTACAACACATGCAGAGGGGATATGACTTAGTTCTCTGCTGAGGACACCATTACCCCAGTATCTGTACAAAATAGTTTTTTGGTGCTATATTATTGTTTAATATCTTGTTTAAAGAATCACTGACCAATGGAACCTTAAATGAACTTTGGTTGTGTCCATAATCACTAACTCATTGACTCCTTCCTACTCAGTATCCAGGGAGTTCTATGTAGAGGACTATACAGTGAGCTCATCGTTAAAATGAATAAACACTTTCAGACACTACTCAGTTAATTTTCTCTGCACCATTTTTCTTTCTTTCAACACGAGCGCCATGCATGATGGTATATATTGTTTGGTTAGTAACCATCAGTTTTACTCTACTTTGCACGATGCATTATGGGATACTATGAGTCCACTATATAGGGTTTAATAATTCTCACTATACATTCAGACTGCACTACAAAATGGCAAAATCACTATATAGTGGACTATATAGGGAGTAGTGAGTGATTTCAGACACAGTCTCTGTCTAATTGGGATTACAGAACTTTGCAGTGTCTCCATCAAACAAGTTGAGCCCAAGTCCAGCATAGAGAGGCTGAGTGAATGTGGTCTGGACTCTGTGGAGGAGAGTCATGGTTTTAGAGACGCTGTAGAAGGACAGAACACCTGCACTGTGATCCAGGTAAACTCCTACTCTAAAAGACTGAGGACCTGAGACTGAAGAGTAGATTTTGTTGTAGCAAAATGTATAACTGTTTCTGTAACAACTTAACTCCCAAGATTTGTCATTTTGTCCAAATCCACATTCATCCGAGCTCCCTTTCCTGCTGATATTCTTGTATGCGACTGCTATATAAGCTCTTACGCCTCTCCATTCCACCTCCCAGTAACAACGTCCAGTCAGACTTTCTCTACTCAGAACCTGAGAGTTTAAGTTGAATCTGTCTCGGTGTTGAGAATAAGACTGATGTTGACTTATAAATACTGCTTTTCTGTTTCCCTCAGATAATAACAGATTTGTGTGTGCTGTGTTTGGATCCAGTGTGATTTCCTGTGAATATTTTAAGAAGTCAGCTCTGGTCCTGGGCTCTGGTTGTGACAGTGAAACATCCACTTCAGTCACTGTCAGTGAGATGTTTGTCCATGTGTCTCTCAGAATGTCCTGTAGTTTATCTCTGAGCTGTGACACAGCTGCTGTCACATCCTCAAAGTAGCTCAGAGGACGGATATTGATGCTGGATGAGTCTGTAGATTCACTGAGTCGTGACTGTGAGGGGTAGTTGTGTAGAAACTGGGTGTGATCCTCTGTGTGTGAGAGCTGCTTCAGCTCAGCGTCTTTCCTCTTCAGCTCAGTGATCTCCTGCTCCAACTTCTCCTGAAGCTCTTTGACTCGACTCACTTCAGTTTCCTGCTGGGATCTGATCTGCTGCTTCACATCAGAGCTTCTTTTCTCCATGAGATGGATCAGCTCAGTGAAGATCTTCTCACTGTCCTCCACTGCTTTATCAGCAGAGCCATTGATGGCCTCCACCTCCTGTAGAAGCACCTTCACATCTTTCTCTCTGTCCTGGATTCTCTGCTGGATTTGTTGTCGACTCAGCTGGAGCTCTCTCTGCCTCTCAGTCCTTTCTGCTGCAGCTGAGACTGTGTCGTGGCCTTTATGTTCATCCACAGAGCAGAGATAACAGATACACTGCTGATCAGTGCGGCAGAACATCTTCATCACCTCATCATGACGAGAGCAGATGTTCTCCTGGAGCTTCTTGGAGGGCTCCACCAGCTTGTGTTTTTCAAATGAAGGTGAATCAAAATGAGGCTGGAGATGTTTCTCACAGTAAGAGACCAGACAAACCAGACAGGACTTGACAGCTTTCAGTTTTCTCCCAGTGCAGAAATCACAGGCCACATCTTCAGGTCCAGCATAGCAGTGATCAGCAGGAGCAGCTTGGAGTCCAGTCTTCTTCAGCTCCTCCACTAAAACTGCTAACATGGTGCTTTTCACCAGGACAGGCCTCAGTGTGAAGGTCTGCCTACACTGAGGACAGCTGTGGAATTTCTTCTCATCCTCTTCATCCCAGAAGCTTTTAATACAGTTCATGCAGTAGCTGTGTCCACAGGGAATCGTCACCGGATCCTTCAGTAGATCCAGACAGATCGAACAAGAGAAGGTCTCCCGGTCCAGCTGAACTCCTTTCTGCGCCATTTCACCTCTCACTGTCAACGACTGTCTGAGTTTCACTTTCTCAGAACTGAAACTAGTTTGAGCTCTGATTTGAACAACATGTGCCTCTGCAGTGAACGGGGCCTGTCAGCTCTTGCACTTCACCACATGTTGGTTCCACCCATCTTCAAACTGTAGATCTGAAGGGGAGGGAACAAGGAAATATATGGACAGAGTGGAGCTCACTGTGTTTGAGAGCAGGAAGAAGAGGGAGGGTTATCAGACTTTGTTTTATTCCAGGAAGAGGAGCATTTTGATACTGTGTGTTTAACCTTTCTTTTTACAGTCCAGCTTATTCCTTATTTAAAACAGTGATCACCTCGACTTTTAGATAATAAACTCTTTTTGAGATCTCCGGGTTTAGTAAGGACATTATTAGTTGTCTTTTCATTTTTTCAGAATCAGCTTCTCTGTTCTCCTAAATGCAATTTCATTAAAGTTTTTATTGGTTTTAATGAATCAAATACAATAGATGAAATATTGAGAAATCACTGTTGTAGTAGCAATTATATGTTTAAATATAGTTATGTCTGTTTGATGAAGTACTTTAAGTATTTCCTTCCTTTTTTGCAATAATTGATCTATTTTTGGATTTCTACATCAAACTCTACTGAGAATATTTTTATTTCACACAGCATGAAAAGCATCCAATGTACCAAATGTATCCAAATGTACAACTCAAACAAAGGATAATAAGAACTATCATCATATGCATAATCTGTGTATAAATGAAAAGGCATAAATTCATTAATTCATCACATTGGCCGACAAAAGTAATATTAATCAATAAGAGAAAAACGTGATAAAGTTCTCTTCATCTTCTCTTTCGCTAAGTCCATAGGGAATAGTCACGGTAAAATAAATATATACATACATTCATTAATTCATCACATTGGACAACAAAAGTAATGTCAATTAATAAGAGACAAACATGTGATATCTTATCTGTTACATCAGTAGCAGATGAGAAGATGTTGATGATATAAGGTGAATATATTTGCATCTCTGACAGTTCACAGTGTCAGAAAGATATGTAAAAGAAATTCATCAGCAACTCAAAAGATTTTATAAATAAATCTAATCTTTATGAAAAGTGTTTAATACATATATACACAACATGAACAAGAGTATGTAGACATCTGAAAATGCCTTTTCATCCATATATGTCATTCCGAGCTGTTTAGCTACAAAGCTGGAAGAACACCACTGTCTGAGTATCAATGTGCTGCAGCATCAAGATTTCTTTTTGTTAGAACTAAGAGGCTCAAACTGGGAATAAGCCCCAAACTAAAAAAACACAAGAGATGCTGGAGAAGGGTGTCCACATAGTTTTGGCAATGCAGTTTACTCTACTTACTGACAGAAAAAAAAGCAGTATATGGTGGAGGAATATGTAAAGAGCACCCTCTGGTGGAGAAGTCAATATCATCAAATATCTGACAAATAAAGAGCAGGACAGAAGATTAAATTTAAATGGAATCCATATTGTCACCGGACTAATGATCATCAGCAATAACCAATAAACATTAATGTGTAGAAAGTATATTTACACGAGTACTGACCTCAAACCTAAATAAGCCTTTACTGGAGCATACTTCATATTTTAGATTCAAAATTATAATAATTGTGTTGCAACAATTTAAGAATACCTGTGTAGTTAGCATTAGCAGTGAAGGGCAGAACAGCATAACAAAAACAAGTTTTCATAATGCCAACCACTCTTTCACTGAGAAATACAAATGTTGACAAACAAGTAACTCTTGTCTACTCAAGTCCACACAGCTCAACAGTGTTTCCAACGGGACCATAGAGATGAAAACCAGCATAGAGAGGCTGAGTGAATGTGGTCTGGACTCTGTGGAGGAGAGTCATGGTTTCAGAGACGCTGTAGAAGGACAGAACACCTGCACTGTGATCCAGGTACACTCCTACTCTGGAGGACTGAGGACCTGAGACTGAAGTTGTGATATTGTTATGTCTGAATTCGTAACGACATTTGAAAAAATCTAAGGCCCAAGATTTGTCATTACATCCAAATTTTTCCTTCACAGTGTCATTGTCTTTGTATGTAACAACTACTGAAACTCCCCCAATGCCTTTTTCCACCTCCCAGTAACAACGTCCAATCAGACTCTGTTTACTCAAGACCTGATGCCTGTCCGTACATCTGTCTGGATGAGTAGGATAACTTTGTTCTATTGTTTGGGATGTTATTTTTGTGTTCCCTTTAGATAATGACAGACGTGTGTTTACTGTGTTTGGATCCAGTGTGATTTGACGTGAGTATGTTAAAAATTCAGCTCTCTTCGTGGGCTCTTTTGACAGTAAAACATCCACTTCAGTCACTGTCCGTGAGATGTTTGTCCACTCCTCGCACAGGATGCCCTGTAGTTTATCTTTAATCTTTGAAACAGCCTTTTTCACTCCATTGAAGTGCTGCAGAAAAAAAGGCTGGATTTTGGGAAGGTATACAGTTTCACTGAGACATGTAAGCAAAAAGTAATTTTGTAGAAACTGGTTGTGATCCTCTGTGTGTGAGAGCTGCATCAGCTCAGCGTCTTTCCTCTTCAGCTCAGTGATCTCCTGCTCCAGCTTCTCCTGAAGCTCTTTGACTCGACTCACTTCAGTTTCCTGCTGGGATCTGATCTGCTGCTTCACATCAGAGCTTCTTTTCTCCATGAGACGGATCAGCTCAGTGAAGATCTTCTCACTGTCCTCCACTGCTTTATCAGCAGAGCCATTGATGGCCTCCACCTCCTGTTGAAGCACCTTCACATCTTTCTCTCTGTCCTGGATTCTCTGCTGGATTTGTTGTCGACTCAGCTGGAGCTCTCTCTGCCTCTCAGTCCTTTCTGCTGCAGCTGAGACTGTGTCGTGGCCTTTATGTTCATCCACAGAGCAGAGATAACAGATACACTGCTGATCAGTGCGGCAGAACATCTTCATCACCTCATCATGATGAGAGCAGATGTTCTCCTGGAGCTTCTTGGAGGGCTCCACCAGCTTGTGTTTCTTTAACGGAGCTGCTTCATAGTGAGGCTGCAGGTGTTGCTCACAGTAAGAGACCAGACACATCAAACAGGACTTGACAGCTTTCAGTTTTCTCCCAGTGCAGAAATCACAGGCCACATCTTCAGGTCCAGCATAGCAGTGATCAGCAGGAGCAGCTTGGAGTCCAGTCTTCTTCAGCTCCTCCACTAAAACTGCAAACATGGTGTTTTTCACCAGAACAGGCCTCGGTGTGAAGGTCTGCCTACACTGAGGGCAGCTGTAGATTTTCTTCTCATCCTCTTCATCCCAGTGGGTTTTAATACAGTTGATGCAGTAGCTGTGTCCACAGGGAATAGTCGCTGGATCATTCAGTAGATCCAGACAGATTGAACAGCAAATTGTTTCCTCGTCCAGCTGAACTCCTTTCTGCGCCATTTCACCTCTCTGTGTCAACGACTGTCTGAGTTTCACTTCCTCAGAACTGAAAGTAGTTTGAGCTCTGATCTAAACAACATGTGCCTCTGCAGTGAACGGGGCCTGTCAGCTCTTGCACTTCACCACATGTTGGTTCCACCCATCTTCAAACTGTAGATCTGAAGGGGAGGGAACAAGGAAATATATGGACAGAGTGGAGCTGGCTGTGTTTGAGAGCAGGAAGAAGAGGGAGGGGTATCAGGCTTTGTTTTATTCCAGGAAGAGGAGGATTTTGATACTGTGTGTTTAACCTTTCTTTTTACAGTCCAGCTTATTTCATATTTAAAACAGTGATCACCTCGACTTTTAGATAATAAATGTCTGAAGCTTCTAAACTGACATCATTTGCAGTTTCAAGGCATAGTCAACGTAGTGTATGTAAACCTCTGACCTACTGGAATTGTAGTATAGTGAATTAAAAGTGAAACATTCTGTCAGTAAACAATTGTTGGAAAAAATGCTTGTGTCATGCACAAACTAGATGCCCCTACAAAACTGCCAAAACTGTAGTTTGATAATATGAAATGTGTTGAGTGGTTAAAAAATGAATTTCAATAACTTCAACCTAAGTGTAGGTAAACTTCTGATTTCAATTGTATGAAGTCCTTCATTAAATTATAAGTGCAGGGTGTGGAGCTCCTTCTCAGACATAATGACTTGGCCTATAGCTGTACCTGTCACTGGCCATGGAAACTGGCATTTGTAACATGGAGTGTAACTTATCTAATGAAAAAGAAGGGTGAGGAAGGAGACGCAGTTAGTTTGGTAGTTCAGTGATACCAGAAATAGTTGTATTATGTCATTTTTTGGTGATTTCCAACATAATCGGCAGGTGTGACCACCACAGTATATATATATATATATATATATATATATATATATATACTGTATATATATATATCCATGACTCTCTCTCTCCCTCTCTCTCTCTCTCTCTCTCTCTCTCTCTCTCTCTATATATATATATATATATATATATATATATATATATATATATATATATATTATATTGAAGCCTGTGAACCCCACAGTTACCTCTTGCTGCCACTTGGTGCCGCCAGTGGTTCGTGTTTCCCATAACACAGCTTTCAGGTGCTTGTTAAGTTTAACACAGCAACTTAACTGACATGACACAAACAGTCAAACAGGTAACTGGTTTTTAACAAATAATATAACAACCTCAGTAAATTCTATGGTAAATTAGTTACTTTATGTGGTAGAAAGTGACTAAGTTCTGTACTTGAGCACAATTTTGAGCTACAGAGATTAATTAAAAAACTTACCCAGTCGCCACAATCTGCTTCACAATTCGTACTCTATCTCTGACTCATAACTCAGTCAAGTCTGAACACACAGATATGATTCACACACCTCGCAGCTGCATAACTAAAAATAAACTTCATTAAAATTGACAGTCGTTCACCTGATTAACATACAGTTATATGATATTGGAGTGTAGTGCTAACACATGAAGACTCTCCAGTACAGTACAGTAAGCCATTTGGGAAATGTGATATGATCTCCCAGTCTGTCAGAAAGGAAACCACCAGTAAATATTTAATCAGCAATTTGGTTCGCCTTTCAAATATTCATGAAATCTAATCACCTTAATCATGGTATGATCGTTATTTCACAGCATAATGAAACTCTCCGCCACATCACTCAAGCATGACCAGGGTGGCTGACTTCACGGTGCCGCTCTCAAAAACAATAAAACTAACGCACCCCATTTACACACACAGCCACACACACACACACACACACACACACACACACACACACACATACAGTAACAATGTAGGTGACTGGAAGGGAGGAAGCCAACAGGCAAAGGTAGGGAGGGAGGGAGAGAAGGAAAGGAAGAAGTTATGTATATTTATTCAATGTCTAGTCACGGAAGTGTCAAGGATGCAATGAAAGAAGGAAGGAACATCAAGTGGAAAGAAAAAAGAAGCTAGAAAAGAAACTACAAACTGTTGCTCCTGTTTTTAATGATACGCATTATCATAAAAAGAAGATATTGTTCAGCACTGTTATCTGTTATTGTAAGAACTAGTCCTCCAACCTGAACAACCATATAAGTCGTTTTTTTCCAACCCTATGATATGACCCATAGGAGTGTCTCCTGAAAAACCACCCCTACAGCAGCAGGTGTACCAGACCTTGGTTGTCATGGTTACAATGATATGGTTAAGCGGACTGTACTGGAAGATGCGTACCTACCTTCGTTGCAATGGTTACTATAATAATGGTCATGGCTTGAGGAAGGAAACAAAATTGGGACCAGATTAGCCTACATCTTATTCTTAAGATAACGAGGATATTTTGCTAAGTTACATTTTTTCAGAAGTCACAAATATGTTGATACCGAACACCCACAACACACTAAGGTGACCAGTTTTCTGTGGTTTTTTCACAGCTCAAAAGAATCAAAAGCATCCTCGTTAAGAATCATTCACATGAATGTCTGTACAACCAACAGAATGACATATTCATCTGCTAGCATAGAACCATTCCTGTAATTGTGTCAGACTGTGTGGGCATCTGTCATTAAACAGCTCATTCTGACCCACAGTTCTTACAAAGATAATCGGGCAAAGCAGGTAAACAATACACAAAATGCAAGTGAGGTTCATGCTACCACCCGCCCCAGACCTAATCCACCATCCAGTAGGAGTTCACAATGCAGCAACAAGAACATGATCCCTCACCGGCTTCCTACCAATGACCAAAGCCACATATTTTAGCTGGAATGCACAACCAATAACTGAAGCATGAGTAATTTAAATAGAGGACAAGTGTTTTACTCCTGCATCATGCAGGATTATCTCATTACAAAAACATACTCCATCAGGAAAACATTAGCTAAGATGCTATATTGAAGCAGATTAAATAAATTAATAATAAAACATTATTTATATACTACATTACATGCATAAAAAAATGCAATGCTCTCCACAAATTATAAATCGAACAAGGGACAACATGTTGGAAACACATAAAATAAAATCAGGCAAAAGAAGCGTGGGATAAGAAGAAAAAAGAATTGAAGAGAGAGAAGAGAGGGAAACATGAATATGCAAATTCTGTAATATGACAAAATGTCCAGATGACACAAAGATATGTCGTCATTTTTCCCGTACATGCAGCCAAGTCGTCCTTGCCACCAAACCTGACTGAAGACGCTGGAGAGAGCGTAGCTACGGGCTGCAGCAGCAGCTCTTTACACAGGAACACTGAGATGGATCTAATGTACAGTATAATGTTTGGCCTGAGGAGCACACAGGGAAGCTGCTGTGTCCTATTTGCTGGGTTGTCGAGCTCATTTTTGGGGAGCACTTCATTCTCCCTGCCCTGTGGGATCTTAGCCACAGGCTGAAATACAGTACAATCTATCTGTTTTTCATCAGACGCTGCAATAGCCTCTCTGTTGTGTCTGCATGATGCTAAAGTCCCACATCTACTTCATCTCACCTTAACAGTTTTGATGTTTGGAAACAGCAGGAGGAGATGTCAGACATGTTATCATTTTTGCTGCCATAATATCTTGTTTCTATCACATGGATGAACACATCAGAAAGCTGCAGGTTCGTCTCTGCAGCATGTATACTCTCTGTAATGTTGTTTCTAGCTCTTTTTTTTTAGCAAATCAGCATTTAATTTAGTTGAATTATCAGAGTTTTTGTCCTTTCTCTGTTTCACTTGAGTTACTTGGAGCCTTGAGACTCCAGAAAAAGTTGATCAATTTGAAACAAACAAAATGAAACATTCTTTTAAAACGAGTGCTTCCGGGGTATTAAAATGTAGGAACCACATTCGTTGCTATGCCTCTGGTCTTACAGCCTGAAGGGTAAAGCTTATGCTGCAGCTAATTAGAGCAGAGATAAACTTCTAATGAAGCTGTGACATATAAATAAAAAATACACGGAATAATCAAATAATGTTGTCTTTTTATTTTGGCCAGGGGCGGATTCAGAATATTCTAGATTATGTTCTCGGCATTATTAATGAAGCAGGACATCTACTAGTTACCGGCCTCTGGGATCTTACGTGGAAGAATTTTACAAGGTAAGATACATTTACACAATAATATGTAATAATATCTAATTTCTTAAATCTGTACATAAACGAGAATGTAGAAATTAGGTTGTTTTATGGTGATGACAAAACTATAAGAAAATGCTGCAGTCGCTTGTCCTACAAGAGAGTCCAGACGGGAAGCGAAGTGAGGTCTCTGTAGGTTTCTGATATAGATCCATAAATATTATTGTTATTATTTCTAACTCACGTTGTGCTGCCATGAGCAAATTCACATCAAAATCATGTCTTTCCATTGATTGTTTATGCAATCGTGTTGCCTGTAAAATTCTACTCAGATCCTGGTTAAACACAGTAAACAACTGATAATAGCATTTAACTCAGACTTAAACCACAACTTAAATAAGCAATATGCTTACTGTTTCACATACATATAAAAAATATCTTATGCTAAGCTAATCACCAACTGGCTCTATATTTAGTGTTAGTGACTGGTTTCATTCTTTTCATCTAACTCTTGACAAAAAAAAAAATATATATATATATATATATATGCTTTACCTGGCTTTGACCCAAGTGGTAGAGTGACTGACTGACCTATGCCAACATTGCGATAACGCTGCATTCATTTACTGAAGAAGTCGGATGTCGGAGCTGGGAATGAGTTGACCGCGTTCCATTACACCAAGTCAGAAGCTTGTTATTGTTGTTGCTTGCTTGTTGTTGTTATTGTTAGCAATACCAGTTGATAATAATGCATTATGCAGTATTTTGCACATACATACAGCGCAGCAGTATGTCCACAGATAGATTGAACAGTACTGTGTGTAGGGCGAGATTGATGATTTAATGAGACAGAAAAAGGCAGAAGTGCTAATAAAGAATAGATTCCTGTTGATGTGCAGAGCAGCCATCTTGGATTTTGAGGTTGGCGTGAGTGAGTCAGAAATCTGGCTTCAGTGAGCGTTCCAGTTGAAGATTTCCGACTGGGAACCGGGAAATTCCGGCCTCCCAGTTTCAAGTGTACCTTTATTTTCATTTAGTCACTTTACAAATGCTGCACTCCTGTACTTGCATGTACCTGATTTTAAGCCAAATCCCTGACACTTCTCCGGCTACAGATTAGAATAATCCTCCAAAGGAAAGTCAGATAAATGAGGGAGAGTTACAGTTGCCTTCACTTCATTCCTCCTTTCCCTCTGCTGTGCTCGGATTTACTTACAGCACACGATTATTGAGGGCACGTGGTAAGACAGTGTGGATAATCATACAAGAAAGCAACAGCTTTCGGGCGTCAGTGAGGTGAAATACTACAAGAAATGTGAATCCCAGAGGCTTGACACAATCCCCACAGCACACAACCTTCAGCGCAGCCGTGGAGATAAACAAAGAGGTACATCATCTCGCTAATCCTCTGAAGAGAGAGTCAGGCACCGGAAACCTGCAAACCAAGAGGACAGAAACCCACCAAAGGCCAAAGATGAGGAGTGAAGTGATGAAATGTGATGATAGCGACAATAAAATGATGTCGGGAAGCAAAGCAGAGGGTACGATTAGAATTTTAGCTTAGATGTAATGCACTCAGATGATCAGTTTGAAGAAGGTGATTGGCAGGGATTAAACAGCTGCTGTTAATTGGAAGTAAAGGTGAAGTGGGAAGAAGTGGGGAAGATTATGCAAAGCGGGCATTATGATGCAAAACGGTGAATAGTTCAAATTAGAGCAGAAGGTCTGGTATAAAAATGTCTGTTAAAAAAAAGTTTTTTAAAAATCCTTCTCTTGTTTCTTTGTTGTATTCTGTGGTTTATTATTGATGTTCTCATCACATAAAATCCGTTTTCTCTCGTCTTTTTCCCACGAAGTAGCTTTAAGGTTGTTAAAATCATCTTATCCCACAGAATCACATACATTATTTAATCTGTATAAACTTGTCCCAGCTCTTCATTGAAGCAACGGTATATGATGCTTATGCTGAGTGAAATATTCAAACCCAAGACTTCACGTTTTTTATTATTTCATCAAATATTCTACATGTCATCTTCATCATTTTAGACACATTTCCCCCAAATTTAAGCCTGAAATATTTGGTTTCTTCGGAAACTTTAGGATCTCTCCTGGATTTAAAAGCAAGTTCTGAGGGTTTTAAAGAAATTTTGTCGACACATCTTAAGTCTGCTGTGATGGATCCCCGCAGTTAGAGACTGATTTAGTCAAAAAGAAATAAAGACAATATTGTGACCTCCACAGGCAACGTGTAGAAAGAGCAATAACACTGTCAGGATTTGTTGTTTTCCTTAAGTGACTTCATACTTTCTGGTCAATTAAATCTCTCTTTGGCTTTTACTTAGATTAACTTTATCTGAGTTTCTTTCATCACGGCATCAAGAAGCTCGGCTGGTTAACCTGTCACAGGGCCCTGGGGCAATTCCTTGCTAGAGGAAACCCCCCCCCCAAATCTCTTAATAAGATATAAACATATTATGATCTTGTATAGACCTCTGAGACTTTGACGAGGCACAGGTGGGATGTAGAGCTCGAATCAGACTTTAGTGGAGTGTTGGGAAGAAATTCGCAATGAAGTTTACTGTACCTCTTCATGTGCTTGTCTGATTGACAAAACGCTGACTCAGCAAGCTGGTTGTAAAAGCAGATGACACATGTGATAGGTGAACTCCTGCTACAGTAAATCACACCCACTTGACCAAAGATAACAGAGTTTTTGGTTGTGTTTTAGTACAATTCTTCTAAACTTCTAAATATTGTCCTGAATGATATTTTTTGGGTGTGGCTTCATCTGTTCTCCCCATACACAAATGTAATATATGACACACATGTCCTTATATATGAAGAGTGATGTTGCCATATGTGTCACCTATAAGGGGATATATTATTATCACATATATCCATCATCTGGATATATGAAGATATAAGTTCATAACATATATGAAATGCCAATAGTAAAATTTGTATATGTGCATATATTCAAAATATCTATGTGATGCATTTATGGGATATTTTTTCTATGTAAAAATGATGTGTTAACATTTGTCAACATTATATATCTACTTCATTTATGCAAATTTCTTGCACATTTCTTATTATTTTAAACATGTCTAATTTCACAAAATGGTTATGTTAATGTAACATCTGTCTACAATATAAGCAAACATACATAAATATTTACACAGACTAGATCTAGACTGTATGTCAATACATGAAATTGTTCCAATTTCTAATAGGTTTCATATATATATTTTTCATATCTGTACATATGAAATAAAAAACTAACCTAACCTAACTAACCCTAACCCTAACCCTTATATATGGAAATTCAATATATGTAACCTACATATATTATATTTGCGTATGCATAAAAAAAAGGGAGAGATTGTGGCTTTTTAAGGTGTATTCACCTCTGGAAGAGTCCAAATCCACCTTCTGCCTCTTCTTCCCTGGAGGATTTCATGTCTGATGGGACATTGATAACTCACATACAGAAATGTAATATATGACATATATGTCCTTATATCAAGAATAATGTTGCTATATATTTCACATATAAGGGGATATATTATTATCACATATACATATACATCCTCTGGATATATGAAGATATATGTTTATAACATATATATGATGTAAAATTTACATATATTATAAATATCTATATGATGAATTTTTATATAACATGTTGCGACCATATATTTTGACTATATATATTTAATCTATATATGTAAATGTATTAAAACAAATTACATGTAAAATTATATATGATTATAACTGCTGAATACTACTGGGTGGAGTTCTGGCTGACAAGCATGTGTTATTCAACTGTTATGGCATCTTATGGTTTATTTCGTTATTCTTCTTCTAATTCAATTTCTCTTACATTATCATTATCTTGTGGGGGAGTAATCACCCAGCTGCAGCTTTGAGTGGGTGGGTAAAAAAGGAAAGAAATGAGGAAAACATGTTTATGTATTATGGGTATGGCTGCCGTATCTTCAAATAATGTTTTCGACAAAAACACTTGTGGAAAAAAAAAGAAGTTACCTGTTAGGGCTTTAACCATGAGGCCACCACCCTAGGCCTAATTTGATGACTCACTTGAATAAACATTTGTATTTTCGTATTTATGGATGTATTTATGTCATAAATGAAAAACATGGTAAAAGGTTCAAACAGTTAATTATTTTTCATTTTAGCATCTGAAAAATCAAAAAGCTCCCCTGCACCGCCTCATGTTGTTTTCTGTGTTGTAGTTTGATTTTATTGTGGCTTGGAAAATTCATGTCACAATGCAAAACAATCCATTCAGACATTTACAACAAAAAGCTAACATAAGCTTTTTCATTCAACTATGGCACAGTAAATGTCGTGTTGGTTTCAGAGCCTGCAGACTGAAGGCAGAAGAGACAAAGAAGATAAAAGTGTTGATGCATGGAGAGAAACTTGGTTTGTGTCCTGCTGCTGCAGAAACATCTCAGCAGGAGCATCTTTCTAATCTACATTTCAGTGCTTTAATGTCTAATACATCTGTAAGTGTGTAAAAGTAGCAAATCACTGCATGGATGCAGTATTTATAACTGCCCTATGAACGGCATAGAATATGGTACACATATATATGTGTGGTTGGTGCTGAATGTAGATGATTATTTATTTATTTTGTGGATTAAACATATCAAGAAGATCAAGTATTAGCCATACCATGATTTTTTCTGAATTAATTTTTCTCATTTGCTCATAACACATTCACCACATGAGTGATGGAATAAAAATACTCAGAGCAACCAAATCCTGCAAGGCTGGATGGTGGGTCCAGGTGGGCGGGGCTTGGGGCATGGCTGAGAGCAGTGACTGCTTTGTTGTGACATCACAAAGTTCCAGAAGTCCTGACGGCTGGTTTTAAGGCTCAGTTTCTGAATACAGGCTGTGTGCATTTCTCAGTGGACTGAGGCTTTGATACTTTCACAGTATTAATATAGAACCTAGACCTGATCTATAATCAAACAACACATGGACATCTGCCTTTATGGGAACTTTAAAGAAGTGCTTATTTTTACCCAAACTCTAACCCTAAACCAAACCAAGTACCTAAACTTAACCACACCGTTCCACAAGGTTAACCACGTGTTAATTATTGTTATCATGACAATGAAGTTCAGGTACGCCTGCTGTTGCTGCGCTCCTAAATGGTCACGTTGTAAAAGGACTGAAAACATGTGAACCCACAGCAGTTGTGTGATAAAATGTAGTTGATAGCTTTGCACTGACTGAATGACTAGCAACAGGGATGGCTCAGAGCAACAGGCAGTTAGTCAGTTATCCAAAAGGTGAACATCGTCTTCAGCTGCCTAGCTATCCAGAGCCTTTGCTGTCCTTTCCTGAGTCGACCATACTAGCTCTCGCATCAGCTGTTGTGTCAGGGGTCCCAGCTGACATCTCCCTTGTTCCTGAGTTGGTGGTGCTGGGCAGCGTCTCATCTGTTGCTGCATCGTGGGCCCTGGCTGAGGCAGCACCAGTTCCAGCGTTGGGGGTCCCGGTCGACATTACACCTGCTACTCGTGTTTGGCAGCCCAGCTAACTTCAGCTCCTGTTTTCCTATCGGCGGTCCAGCTGACTCCAGATTCTGGTTCCCAGTCAGTGGTCTGGCTGACACCTGCACCTCATGTCCAGTCTGCGGTCCGGCCGACGCCTGTTCCTGTTCCCCAGTCACCAACCCAGTCAACTCCTGGTCATCCTCTAGAGGGGCTCCGCCTGCGACGCCGTCCTCCTGGTCGCCATCCAGAGAGACCCCGTCTTCGCCGCCATCCTTCTGCTCAACCTCCCGAGAGACCCAGTCTTCACCGTCGGCCTCCAGAACTTCTCCGTCTGTTTGCCCGACCTCCGGGTTGCCCCACTGAACAGGCCTTCGGGCGGTCCCCCTGAGTTGCCCCGATTTGCCCCTGAGCATCAGTGGATGCTCTCCTGCTCTGCCCCTGTGGTCCCAGGCTCCTTCCCTTGCCCGATTACTTTCCTTCCTGTTCCACTGGAGGAGCTGTCTATATAGTCTCTGTGCTTCCCTTTGTCTGAGTCGGTTCTTCTGCAATTGTCTTCGGACTGATGTTGTTATCCCCTGTGATTTATTAGTGCTTTTGGTTCCTGTTCATGTTCCTTGTGTGTTTTGTAAGTAGTCACTTTTCTGATATTAAAATAATTTCTTTCCACCTACTCCCTTGTGTTTTCGGCTGCATTTTGGCCTAGCTTAACCACAAACTTGACAGTTAGGGCGGGGCAGACAATCACCGAACAGGGAAACAGGATAAAGACAGGAATTACAAACATCGAGACACAAGGAAACCACTAAAAAAATAAAACAGGAAGTGACAAAATCCAAACATTAACTCAAACATAAAATGTCTGCCATGGCAAACGATGACAAAATTGAGATAACAAGCTAACAAGTGACCGTACTGATGAATTATGTAATTCATCAAAGGAGCTGATAAATGAAAGAAAGCAATTAGGATGTGTCTGGAAATAATTGTAAGTACATCTGGTCTCTTGGGTAGGATTCAACAGCCAAGACAAAAATAATAATACTAGGTTTGGTACATTGGTCTTGTTTCATGGAAATCAAATTTTTGATTTTCATGCCAAAGAATTTACTTTTTGTTAAAGACAGAGTCTCACTTTAAAACTTGCTGCTCTCTTTCTCCACCAGTAACCTCCAGACATGATTAAAGCACTTTAAAATTAAATAATCCAGCATCTCAGCATGATTCAGTGGTTAATCTGTTACTACCGGCCGATGCCACAAAAACTCAGCGACTTTCTCTCAGTGATGCTGAATCACAGCCTCAACCAGAGCTCTTCCCCTCCTCATGATGTCACAGCCGTAACAGCCGCCTGCCTCCTAAAGCCGGCAGCAGGGGGAGAAGTCAGTCACTGTACTGGGCTTCCCGCTGCAGAGCTGCACTCTGAATCCTCCCTGAGCGTTGGTTTCAGACAGACAGAAGAGAAGAAGCAGTAGAGGACAAACTACTCCTGGAAAAATATTAACAGAATTAAAATAATAATAATAAAAAAACATTTCTCCTGAATGGCTCTGGTGCATGGGACCTGCAGCAGAAACATGGAGAGGTCAGACCACGATATGAAAGGAAAGTCCAAGAGGAAGAGGAGGAGGAGGTGTAAAGGCAAAGGTTAGTAAAACAGGCGTGTCTGGTGAAGTTTATGTGGGGAATGCAACACCAATTCTCATGTTAATGTGGAGGGTTTACAGTGACTTTCTTATCATATTGTTTTTTAAAGATGGTTCACATTAAATAATCCTCTGAGACTTTTTTGTACTTTATGGCATTTTTTAAATAATGGAACTATAATATTCTTAAACAGTCTTAGTTTTGCTGTGACATTAAGTTTCGACTACATTATATTACATCACAAAAATTGATTTGGCTCATGATTTATTATTCTTTTCAAAGTAACTTAACAATATTTATTCAGTGCGTTCAGGAAATGAGTTTAAAGAAATTAGTGCAATCGTCTTGAAGTAATTTTTATAGTGTGTTAATAGTAACTTTAATACACTTGTTTATTTATATTGTAACCATGATGACGAACGTCCTCTAACCTTAACAACAGATTGATTGTTTTAATCCAAACCGTGCTCTTTCTCTAAACCAAATTGTTTTTGTGTCTATAACCAAACAAACCTTTACCATAGCATTGTCACATCACGAAAGGTTTAGTCATTCAGTATTCACCAGTGATTGTAAACTTTTTATCTGTGGCGTATCTACAGCTACTTCAGGAAATGCTCCAATGAGTCGTATCAGAGGGACAGGAACAAACAACCAATATGGTCGTTTAGGTTTTGTTGGACTCATTGGTGTCTGCTATCTGATCAGTTTTCAATGCCATGTCAGTCAATGATATCTAGTATTGCCATAATTTTCAGATATGCCAGGTATTAAAATAAGTACTGGGAGAAATAAATTCATATGACACGTTCAATCCTTGTATTAATGAATTTTATCATTTGTTTGGCAGGTATTTAATGATAAAGCAACTACTGGACAAACTGTAGTATTGACCTGATTATGGTCAGAAGGTTTAGTTAAAATAACCAGAGTTATTACACGACATAAACACAAATGTCCTTAAATGTCAGATATTTCAGTCTGTACCAAAGTGGCTGACACTGCAGATTCCTGCTGCTGCAATGGATAACAATGGGAGAAACCTCAGGCAGCAGTAGTGCAATTGTAATATTCAACAAGCAGTGACTACTATACTATAATAACATAAAACTAAGGTAACAGAATTAAAATATATTTAACTCAGGTATTCATATGAAGCGAAAGCAACCATAAAGGAATCTTCCTTGCACCCAGAGATAAATGTTGGTCTTATCCTCAAAGCCCCTGGTTGATGCTTCTGGAGGAAAGTCACAATAATGTCCGTGTAGATTTGTATGGGCTCATATTTCACACACTGTGTTCAGACAAAGCAACACGAGTAGATCAGAGGCTCAAGTGGTGGAACAAAAGTCTGAAAACACAGTACGCGTCCCTCTCTATTTACTCTGTATTACTTATGTGCATAAATGTAATGATGCGACCGCTGGCAATCATAATTACAGTCGTCTGGGCAACAGGTCAGCATTTTAGGATTAAACTGGCATTGTTCTCCACATGCTAATCCTGAGTAAATGCGGCAGATTACTCTGTGATGGCTTTTATATTAAGTCCAATGGTTATTCAAAGTGCGCTAAGCCTATTCTACTTTCATTAATGACCCATTGGCCTTTTTTTTTTTTTTTTTGTGCATCAACGCCGGAGTAAGAGCGTATCCTCTCTGAACAAAAATAAATGCTCCCAGAAAATCATTACTCCACATCGCTCCTTAAATCCCACTATTTTAGGGCGAGGATGCACTTAGCTAATGCTCCCACTGTATCTGGCGACGAGCGCTACTTTCACACCAGCTGTCATTTTAGAAACAGAAGGCGACATGTTTACAATGCAGTTCTGTGTGAGTGCTGTATACTCCCTATTTATCCAACAGTAAAACAACAATGTTCAAGTTTTTCTTTTGCTTTGGGAGGTTGAGTTTTAACTCCACCTGCATGAAAGCAATTATTCAATTATTTGTGCAGAAATAACGAGAAAAAAAGACGCGTTTGAGTTTTTTCTGTCAAGTTACATTAAGATATTCAATTTAATTTAATTATTTCATCTCGTATTGGGCCTTAGAGATCCTCCATTAGTGTGAGATCATTTCCTTTATGCAACCCTCCAGCAACAGTTACCTTAAAGGAACAGTTCAATATTTTGGAAAATATACTTAAATAATCCCTTTGCCGATCAACCTCTGAGAGGAGATGCGAAAATTGCTGTTATTCTCATGTCTGTGCGTTAAATACACAACTGGAGCTGGATGGTGAATTGCCTAGCTTAGCATAAATACTGGAAACATGGGGAAAACGTCTAACCTGATCAAGAAACTAGTCATGACTCCAGTTTTTCTGTTTGTGTACAGATTATTATTATTCTCCCGCCCCCCTGCTCGCAGTCTTTGTGCTAAACTAGGCTTGGCTAAGCTAGAGTTTGTTATTGATCTTCTCATCTAAGGCTTGGAAAAGATGTGAAAATAAGTAGGTATTTCCCAAAATTTGCCAAAAGGGTTCAATAATCAAGGGAAAAGGTTCAGCAGTAGAATGATATTGGTTATGATGAAAGTAAAGTTAAGCAAAGTAAAGGTCAAATATGAGTAAAAGTGCATGAGCATTGATTTGATCATTTCTCTTTGCATCGCCTCTCTGGATATTGCAAAATATAACATGCATGGATACAGATAATTTGCGCAGTCCGAGACAGAAAGAAAATTCTTAATAATTTACACTGGAAAATAACTCAACCTGAGTCGGAAGCTTTATACGAGAAAATGACTGAGGTAGCAGAACGCTAAGTTACGCAGCAATGTAAAATGGGGTTAAATTTGGTTGAAAATTGAAAGTTTTCTAGTTGTCTATGTTAAATACAACAACATTTCAATGACTATGTTTCAGTGTGAAGTAGGTCTTAATATATATTGAAAAAAAGTTGTAGAAATACTGCTGCTCACTTGGAAAACGCTGACTGAGGTTGAAATAGAAACAAATCCAAATCAAGAACTTTCTAGATCTAAATAGTGAGAAACCTTATCTTAGTTCCTTTGTTACAGAAAACTCAAATTCTCTCTCCCTCTAAGGAATTATTGGACAGTCTATTGAGTACATAATGAAATTATGCTGTTAATAAGGATTTTTTTCCCTCTGTGCACAGATGAAAGGATGAAGTTGTTTGTGGGTTTTTCAGTAAAAATAAATGACCATTTTGCTATAAAATCCCCTTCTGCTGGCTTTCCAGTCAAATTAACAAACTGTCATTTGTTGGCTGTAAAGTCTATTCAGAGAAATGATTTGATTGTCCTGCTTTTAGCGAGGATTATGATTCTGCAGCATGGAACAGACAGCTGCTGTCTGTGATGAGTCTGTCAGTAGTTTTCTGATGACGTGTCACGCGTTTGGACATATCTGTATATTGGATGCATTTTGGATAAGTGAGCTCCATCGTGCAGTCAAACTTAGTGGGGCATGTCAGTGTGCAATTTCACTGATGGATTCGGCAATCTCCACACTTCTCTGGGGCTCTGGCTTCATGAAAACATTAGCAATATGGTTTGTGTGCCCATTTAACTTAATTGCAGCGATGCTCAGCGGGTAAAGTGTGGTACTAACTCTGCACGGGTTAGGGGTCCCATTTCTTCTGAAGCTCAGTGTGAGGGGAACTGCTGCTAACACGGACAAGGTTTGAGCTTCAATCCACACTGGGGCTGAATATTATGGAGGACCAGGGATGTCACAGGAAAAGTAATCAAGCATTTCCTTAATTTCATATTTTAACAGGCATTAAAAATAGGAATTGTAAAAATTTCTTTATAAATGAACGATTAATCCATCATTAAACACTTCAGATTTAAAAATTGATTTACAAAAACTGCATAAAACTCTCATTAAATAAACCATTTATAGATACATTTATTAATTCATGAATAAATAATAGAATTTGAAAAGACATTTCAAAAATGGGAATACATTCCCGGATTTCTTCCTCAATTCTTATTTCCTTTTTCCAGCTGCTTTTCCTTTTCCTATTAGCTAATTGATTAGCTTAGTCAGTTAGCCTTTCTGTGAAACTCTGAGCCAGTGCTGGTGAAACCAGGCTCAACAATTTGGCCATGGGATGTGACAAGCTCTCTGATTGGTTGGATAGCTAACCTAATTGCTGGATTTTATACTTGGAGGATGCTCTGAGTTTAATAACAGTTCCCATAATGCTTTGTGAGATGTAAACAGGAAGTATGTTGGCATGGATACAGTGAGTTAAACTAGAGTCCTGTTCTGTTCTCTCCACGCAGGAAAGAAAATTCTGACTTTTTCTAAAAGTTGTTTAAACAGCTGCTTTTCTAAAGATACAGAATGGACAGACGACCACGATAATCTGTTTGGACATTAAGGGTCTTTTTTTATGTCTGGGTTAGTCTGAGATGTTTTGGGGAAAATGGCACTAAATTCTATTTAATGGTCCTTTTATTACATTTGTTTTGGCCTGCGTGATCACAGTGAGAGATCCAAGTACTAAACAAACCCATATGAGTATGGTCACACACACAGCAAGGGACTCTACATTACATTACATGACAAGGGCCTGGTTCTCACATCAGCAAACACTCATTTTGGTGTTTAATTTCTAGCAAAAGTAAAATCTACATGTTTTAATTCATACATTTTTTGGGTGAGAATATTATTAGCTACACTGGTGACATGGCTCTGTGGATGGTTGGTGGAGGGATGGGGGATGGGCCAGGTGAAATGTTTCACCAACTATGAGATGCATCTTCTTAAAGTTATTCATTGTGAGCATGATAGAATGCTAAAGCTAGCATTCAGCTCAGGGCACTGTGACAAGTCTTGTGACATACTAGTATTGCCACTTTTAGATAAATACATACAGTATCTCAGTTCTTCTTGTCACAAGTGGCAGGCTAATATAGCTTTACCCAGAACGTCAAACAACACGCACCAGACTTCAGAGAAAAAAATTCAACTTCTTAGTAAATGATCCAGATCTGCGCCAAAATTGAATGGGTTGTTCCCTGGCCCGTGCGCCATCCTGCCACCAAGCTAGGCGTAAATCGGCTGGGTACTTTTTGCATAATCCTGTTGATAAATAAACTGACACAGGTGAAAACAGAACCTCCTCAGTGGAGGTAACAATAACAACAGATAGAGTCCACAGTCAGAGACAAATGAAACCCAATCTTTCAAACTGATAAAGTGACAGTAAAGCAGCAGGCGAGGGCATTAAAAGTTGAAACAAGGCCATTTTCAGCAGTCAACAGCCTGCCATAGATTATTGCTGTCATCCTTATTATCTCTCGTTGCAGTTTCATTGCACATTACCATATGTTTCAGGCAATAATTTCATCACTCATTTCCAAATAACGATCATCAGCCTGTTGATTTGAAAGCAGACGTTTAGCTTTGGCTGGCTTTGTTGCTTGAGTGTGATTTGATGAGCTGATGCACTGAACTAAATTTAGGCTTAGACTGAGAAAGGCTTTGTAGTCTGTTCTCTCCACGCAGGAAAGAAAATGATGTTTGACATAGATCTGTGGTGAAATAACAAACACTCAGGTGCAACAATTACAGAAAAAGACAATAAATGAATCAAAGTATGTAAATGGAGCATATACTTGCAAATGTGCTTGAATGCAGTTTTCTAATCACCCAGTTGCCGGCTCATGATTAACTGATGATTTCTGCACACACAGACTATAACTATCAGTGTAAGTTTTAAGCCTAGTTACTGACTTAATTCAGATTCTACTGTTTTCTTTTTACTAACACCTGGTTAATTAAAGAAACTTGATTTTAAATGCTTCTAAATCCCTCTTAACAGCCAGAGCACAATGAATGGAAACTTAAATGTAGTCTGTCACATCAGTTTATTATGAACACAAAACAAATCACCGAAAAATAAACTCACAAAAAAGGAAGGAAGATTTGGAGCCAAGGAATTAATGTGCATGTGGAATCTTTTAAAGCTGCATTCATTATTTTTGACATGTTATCACCTAATGAAGTTGTTATAGTGGGTGTAAGCAGCCTATTTACACAGACAGTTACCTGGTATAACTTCTTATTATTATTTTGTGTACACTATGGCCCAATTCCAATCCAGCCCCTCCCCACTCTAACTCCATTTCCATGTTTGTGTCAAGGGTCTGTTTCAAACTAATGACCCTGGTGATTAGAGTGGGCCCTCCAAACTCTAATACTTAAAGGTCCCATACAGTCTAAAGGTAGATGTCCGTGTGTTGTTTGATTATAGATCAGGTCTAGGTTCTATATTAATACTGTGAAAGTATCAAAGCCTCGGTCCACAGAGAAATGCACACAGCCTGTATTCAGAAACTGAGCCTTAAAACCAGCCGTCAGGACTTCTGGAACTTTGGCCCTGTTCAGACCCGGTATTAACATGCGTCATCAGTGATCCGATCACAAGTGGTCAGCTCTCAGTTCGTCAGTTCACACCTGACTTTAAAATGCCGCTCCACATGCGTCTCGATTGACCACTTGTGATCAGATCTCACTTCCCCACTTTATATGCAAATAAACACGTATGCGTTGTTGTTTTCAGCCAATCGACAGACGGGTCCGTTGTCAATGGGCTTCTGTGTGTTGTGTGTGTGTGAGTGAGAGAGAGAGAGCGAGACAGAGAGCAAGCGGAGCATGGAGGGTTGAGGAAATGAATGCGCTGCGCACGGCTCTTACAGTGAAATAAGGTTTGATCCATTCGAAATAGTAAAACATTTTCCGTTCATTATGAAGCTGTGTTGGGACTAATCAGACTGTGTCAGAGAACGTCAGTAGAGTAGCTGGTCCTTCAGTGTGGCTCAGGACACATTTGCGTTCACACTGCTAAAAGAATGTGGCCACATGTCGACCAAATCACTGAATGTGGTCTGAGTGATCCGATCTCAGATGCATCCTCAATGCATCTTGGGTGGGTTCACACCTGAACTTAGAGCTGACTACTTGTGATCGGATCACCCGCTCTTAATACCAGGTAGGAACAGAGCCTTTGTGATGACAACAAAGCAGTCAATACTCTCAGCCCCGCCCCGCCCCGCCCACCCAGACCCACCATCCAACCTTGCAGGATTTGGTTTCTCTGAGTGTTTACCTGAAATTTGCTAGATTTATATTGGATCACTCAGAAAACAGTCAGTCAATTAGAAGAGAGGCTCAGAGCTTCCTTTGCTGACAGACCTGTTGTTACTAGAACTCCAGAGAGAAGCCTGAGAGAGGAGATGTAAAACTACATTAAGATGGTTTTTATATCTTTTTATGGATCATCATTTCAAATAAAACACAGAAGAGGAAAATATTGAGCTTTAAATAAACCCCTTGCTCTGTGTCTGCTGGATGTGTAAATAGGCAATCAATTAATGCATCTTTAAGTTTAAGCAAATAAAACTACTTGGGTTAATAAGATGACGGTTAAAGCTGCTGCAGGATTTGAAAACTTTCTGACTTTGGTGTCTCCTAGTGGCAGAGATGCAAGTTTTATCCCCAACCCTGTGAATCATAAGCATGCTGTGTTGTTATTTTCATTCACTTTGGGGTCTTAATCACTATTTTTTTTCTGTAACTTTGAGTATGTGTGTGTGTGTGTGTGTGTGTGTATGTGTGTGTGTGTGTGTGTGTGTGTGTGTGTAAGGGTGTGAACAGTACCCATTATGTGCATATGTTTACGTGTTCATCATCTAACTTGAATGTGCCGTCAGCGGTTTGCTCTCTCACCCCACCCACTCACCTACAGAGAGCTGATCAAAGCTCCAAGTGCAGCGTTATCAGAGCACATTTTCTCAGAGACGAAAGATTAAAAGAATCAGAGGGAAGGTTTTGCTTTATTATGTTGAGTTAGGAAACTAAAGACCACATTTTCTTCAGATCCTTTGTGAGCTGAGAAACAGTTGATTTATTCAACTTTTTTACTTTAGCACATCTTCTTGCAGCAAGGAATTAGGTCAGCTCCACCACGCAGACTTTTCCTTGACTCCAAAATGAACATCAACAGGATTTTAAGGAGGATTTTTTTTAGAAAATCCAATCCTACATTCAATGTGTGGCAGTCTTTGGTCATCACGTTCTCTCAGGAAGCCAGAAAGAACAATAAAAACAAATCCTAAGAAATAGAAGATCATGAAATCTTCATCTCTCTGTAACTACTAGTCTTCAGTGTTATATTAGTTTTAACACAAATAACTGTGGGACAAAAAAAAAAAAACACAAGGCAAAGTTGCTTGAGGTAAAATTGTTAATGTGCACTTCAGGCTTCAGTGGAGATTATGTTATGCCAGAAACTTTTGGGAAGAAAGAGGCACATAACATAGTTAAAGCTGAAAAAGTTAAGTTGAATGTTTTCAACATTTAAGCACAAACTTTTACAGGTTGCCAGATATGTAACTCAGATCTGCACAGCGTTTACATTAAAGTCAGTGGAGGCTCAGTTTTCATGATTTCATGATTTGTGAAAAATCTCAAAATAGCTTTGTCAAAGCGTTAGTGTGATACATTCAAACATATTTAATTTGTCGTGGAGTTTTTTATCCTGATTCAGTTTCATCAACTCATTTGTTTGTCTGTTTTAACGTAGATTTCAAAACCTTACCAGGGACAGGATTCTGCAAATAAGCTTTAGCCTTTAGCAGGATGACTGTATATATAAAATCTGTTGCATTGCATAAGTTTTTCTGTATGCTTCCTTTTATATAAACCCAGCATTATTGCACTGGAGGAGGAATTTAGTGTAAACAACTTCAGATATATCTCATAAAGAACAACACATGATTTGAACCTAGACAAAGAAACCCCACTAGATGTAATTTCCTTTGTGTTGGTATAGATGTACTTAAATGAAGTCAGAAAGTCTATGGTAGGCTTATTTGTTGGCTGCTGTTCCTATCAAACCACTGAACTATAATTCTATGATTTTTAGGATTTCAGTAGATATCCATTGTTACGTGATGAAAAACATACCATGAAAGATTTCTAGAAATCAGAAAGATATGGATTTGGTCGATGTGAGCTGTGATGGCCGAGTGGTTAAGGCGTTGGACTTGAAATCCTATGCGGTCTCCCCGCGCAGGTTCAAACCCTGCTCACAGCGATGTGATACTTTAACACTGATATAGGTTAAAACCTCCAGACCAGTATCCACAGCCTGCTTCAAAGAAACCATAATAGGCACAGTATTAGTCTCCTCCCCTGCCCTTTTTTAGATTAGTTAGGTGGAGTCAGGTACTGCAGAGATGGCAACGGTGGAGCAGCACACTCTGAGCTCCAAAACTATTCTTCAGAAACCTGTGGGTGATCTGTATAACTATATAGTTATACATATATAGTTATACATATATAAAGTCTGACATTGTGCTATAACCACTCGGCCATCACAGCTGCCACTTGATAATTATAATAATCTATTTTTAGTACTTTTCTGTATTCTGTATCTATGTGTTCCTTCTTTTCACACTTTGCTGTTGTTACTTTAATGTTTCGGAAATTTCAGGTTTGATCAGGTCTGATTGTTTGAAAAAAAGTAGACATGTGACAGAAATTGAAGAGTCTTACCACAGTGTAACAGTTTTGTTTTTAGAACTTCTTCTGTTAGAAAACAAATACATTGTGCACAGTCATCGCTGTGAGCAGGGTTCGAACCTGCGTGGGGAAACCCCATTGGATTTCAAGGCCAACGCCTTAACCTCTCGGCCATCACAGCTACAAAAAGAGCACAGTTATGATTTTCTACATCTAGAGGTGTTAAAGCAAATCACAATAATTTGCTATTATTACAAAACCATAACAATTAACTATTAGCTTAACCAACGCATTGTTGTGTAAAAGATACTGGAATTAAACAGACAAATAGATAGAAAATGTAAAATGTATATATTTAAAAGCTTATAAAGTAAATAATTCGACCTTTCAGTGCGGCCCTGTATCTGTCAAGTAGGAGACCTTGGCTTAAGTATTATGGTGTCTATTTTATGATTACATGGGAGTTAGGGGGAGTCAGGCATTGCCACTCTGAGCTTCAAAACCACTTTCAGAAATCTTCATTCGGCTCTTTCTTTGAAGCACACTGAAGAAAAAATCTGTATAGTTGTTAAAGTGTTATATCGCTGTGAGCAGGGTTTGAACCTGCGCGGGGAAACCCCATTGGATTTCAAGTCCAACGCCTTAACCTCTCGGCCATCACAGCTGCTGTTGGCAAGATGTTTCAAATATGCCAAGACAGATCTTTTCAGTAGCTATCTGTCATTACATGATGAAAATATATTCCTTGGTTGGGAAATTAAACAGCCATACCAAAGGATGGAGGCTAACATAATTGGAAACTACAACAGGGACCAAACCACTTTGATTTCCAATCCAACAACATACTATTATATCATGATTGAGTTTTGTAGTAGACACTTAACACCACCTGGAGTTACAGAAAGGGTCCTCTGTGAACTGTGTATCTTTGATCGCTGTGAGCAGGGTTTGAACCCGCGCGGGGAAACCCCATTGCATTTCAAGTTCAACGCCTTAACCTATTATTACGAGACCATAACAATTCACTATTAGCTTAACCAGCACATTGTTGTGTAAAAGATGCAGGAGGACAGCAGACAAATAGATAAAAACTGTAAAATATATAGATTATAAATAACTAACAATGTAAAAAATTCATCCTTTCCATGCAGCCTGGTAATTCATATGTCATGGCCCTGTACCGGTCCACACCCTGGGGGTTGTGGACCTCTACAGTAGGAGAACTTGGTTTAAGTACATCTATTTTTGGATTACCTGGGAGTTAGGCGGAGTCAGGCACTGCCACTCTGAGCTTCAAAAACACCTTCAGAAACCATCTTTCTTTGAAGCACTCATCGCTGTGAGCAGGACTTGAACCTGCGCGGGGAGACCCCATTGGATTTCAAGTCCAACGCCTTAACCTCTCGGCCATCACAGCTTCTGTAGCCAAGATGTTTCAAATATGCCAATACATATTTCCAGCACTGAGAAATCTATTTGATGGGGGACTTCTATTCCTTGGTTGTGTACTTAAACAGCCACACGAGATGAGAGAGGGTCTCATAATAAGAACCTACAACAGTGACCAAACCACTTTGATTTCCAATCAAACATCTTCATATTCAGTTATCTCAGCATCTGAAAGATGCAAGTTAGTTGCAAGTCTCTAGTCTCAAACCATGGCTGGATTTTGTAATAGAGCCTTAATACCACTTAGAGTTATAGAAAGCATGTAGCGTCTATGACCGCTGTGAGCAGGGTTTGAACCTGCGTGGGGAAACCCCATTGGATTTCAAGTCCAACGCCTTAACCTCTCGGCCATCACAGCTACAAAAGGAAGGCACAGTTATGATTTTCTACATCTAGAGGTGCTAAATCCATTCACATTAATTTGCTATTATTACGAGACCATAACAATTCACTATTAGCTTAACCAGCGCATTGTTGTGTAAAAGATACAGGAAGACAGTAGACAAATAGATAAAAACTGTAAAATATATAGATTATAAAAACTAATAAACTAAATAAATCGTCCTTTCCGTGGAGCCCGGTAATTAATATGTCACGGCCCACACCCTGGAGGTTGGGGACCTCTACAGTAGGAGACCTTGGTTTAAGTACTAAGTATTATGGCGTCAATTTTTGGATTACCTGGGAGTAAGGCGGAGTCAGGCACTGCCACTCTGAGCTTCAAAAACACTCTCAGAAACCATCTTTCTTTGAAGCACTCATCGCTGTGAGCAGGACTTGAACCTGCGCGGGGAAGACCCCATTGGATTTCAAGTCCAACGCCTTAACCTCTCGGCCATCACAGCTTCTGTAGCCAAGATGTTTCAAATATGCCAAGACATATTTCCAGCACTGAGAAATCTATTTGATGGGGCATTTCTATTCCTTGGTTGTGTATTTAAACAGCCACACGAGATGATAGAGGGTGTCATAATAAGAACCTACAATAGTGACCAAACCACTTTGATTTCCAATCAAACATCTTCATATTCAGTTATCTCAGCATCTGAAAGATGCAAGTTGGTCACAAGTCTCTAGTCTCAAACCATGGCTGGATTTTGTAATAGAGCCTTAATACCACTTAAGAGTTATAGAAAGCATGTAGCCTCTATGATCGCTGTGAGCAGGATTTGAACCTGCGCGGGGAAACCCCATTGGATTTCAATTCCAACGCCTTAAACTCTCGGCCATCACAGCTACAAAAGGAAGGCACAGTTATGATTTTCTACATCTAGAGGTGCTAAATCCATTCACATTAATTTGCTATTATTATGAGACCATAACAATTCACTATTAGCTTAACCAGCGCATCGTTGTGTAAAAGATACAGGAAGACAGTAGACAAATAGATAAAAACTGTAAAATATATAGATTATAAAAACTAATAAACTAAATAAATCGTCCTTTCCGTGGAGCCCGGTAATTAATATGTCACGGCCCTGTACCGGTCCACACCCTGGAGGTTGGGGACCTCTACAGTAGGAGACCTTGGTTTAAGTACTAAGTATTATGGCGTCAATTTTTGGATTACCTGGGAGTTAGGCGGAGTCAGGCACTGCCACTCTGAGCTTCAAAAACACTCTCAGAAACCATCTTTCTTTGAAGCACTCATCGCTGTGAGCAGGACTTGAACCTGCGCGGGGAGACCCCATTGGATTTCAAGTCCAACGCCTTAACCTCTCGGCCATCACAGCTTCGGTAGCCAAGATGTTTCAAATATGCCAAGACATATTTCCAGCACTGAGAAATCTATTTGATGGGGCATTTCTATTCCTTGGTTGTGTATTTAAACAGCCACACGAGATGATAGAGGGTGTCATAATAAGAACCTACAATAGTGACCAAACCACTTTGATTTCCAATCAAACATCTTCATATTCAGTTATCTCAGCATCTGAAAGATGCAAGTTGGTCACAAGTCTCTAGTCTCAAACCATGGCTGGATTTTGTAATAGAGCCTTAATACCACTTAAGAGTTATAGAAAGCATGTAGCCTCTATGATCGCTGTGAGCAGGATTTGAACCTGCGCGGGGAAACCCCATTGGATTTCAATTCCAACGCCTTAAACTCTCGGCCATCACAGCTTCTGTAGCCAAGATGTTTCAAATATACCAAGACATATTTCCAGCACTGAGAAACCTATTTGATGGGGGACTTCTATTCCTTGCCAAATGCTGTTGACAAGATGTTTCAAATATGCTAAGACAGATCTTTTCAGTAGCTATCTGTCATTACATGATGAAAATATATTCCTTGGTTTGGAAATTAAACAGCCATATCAAATGTTAGAGGCTAACATAATTGGAAACTACAACAGGGACCAAACCACTTTGATTTCCAATCCAACAACATACTATTATATCATGATTGAGTTTTGTAGTAGACACTTAACACCACCTGGAGTTACAGAAAGGGTCCTCTGTGAACTGTGTATCTTTGATCGCTGTGAGCAGGGTTTGAACCTGCGCGGGGAAACCCCATTGCATTTCAAGTTCAACGCCTTAACCTATTATTACGAGACCATAACAATTCACTATTAGCTTAACCAGCACATTGTTGTGTAAAAGATGCAGGAGGACAGCAGACAAATAGATAAAAACTGTAAAATATATAGATTATAAAAAACTAATAATGTAAATAATTTTCTCCTTTCCATGCAGCCCAGTAATTAATATGTCGCAGCCCGGTGCCGGTGCACACCCTGGGGGTTGTGGACCTCTATAGTAGGAGAACTTGGTTTAAGTACATCTATTTTTGGATTACCTGGGAGTTAGGCAGAGTCGGGCACTGCCACTCTGAGCTTCAAAACCACTCTCAGAAACCATCTTTCTTTGAAGCACTCATCGCTGTGAGCAGGACTTGAACCTGCGCGGGGAGACCCCATTGGATTTCAAGTCCAACGCCTTAACCTCTCGGCCATCACAGCTTCTGTCGCCAAGATGTTTCAAATATGCCAAGACATATTTCCAGCACTGAGAAATCTATTTGATGGGGGACTTCTATTCCTTGGTTGTGTACTTAAACAGCCACACGAGATGATAGAGGGTGTCATAATAAGAACCTACAACAGTGACCAAACCAACTTGATTTCCAATCAAACATCTTCATATTCAGTTATCTCAGCATCTGAAAGATGCAAGTTAGTTGCAAGTCTCTAGTCTCAAACCATGGCTGGATTTTGTAATAGAGCCTTAATACCACTTAGAGTTATAGAAAGCATGTAGCGTCTATGATCACTGTGAGCAGGGTTTGAACCTGCGTGGGGAAACCCCATTGGATTTCAAGTCCAACGCCTTAACCTCTCGGCCATCACAGCTACAAAAGAAAGGCACAGTTATGATTTTCTACATCTAGAGGTGCTAAATCCATTCACATTAATTTGCTATTATTACGAGACCATAACAATTCACTATTAGCTTAACCAGCGCATCGTTGTGTAAAAGATGCAGGAAGACAGCAGACAAATAGATAAAAACTGTAAAATATATAGATTATAAAAACTAATAAACTAAATAATTCGTCCTTTCCGGGCAGCCCGGTAATTAATATGTCATGGCCTGTACCGGTCCACACCCTGGGGGTTGGGGACCTCTACAGTAGGAGACCTTGGTTTAAGTACATCTATTTTTGGATTACCTGGGAGTTAGGCGGAGTCAGGCACTGCCACTCTGAGCTTCAAAACCACTCTCAGAAACCATCTTTCTTTGAAGCACTCATTGCTGTGAGCAGGACTTGAACCTGCGCGGGCCATCACAGGTGCTGTTTAAAGATTTTATATCAATTTTTTAATACTTTTCTGTATTTGAAGTTTATTGATTTACTTCTGTCTTCTGTATCAATGTCTTCCTTGTCTTCAAGCTTTATTGTTGTTGTCCAGTGTCAACTATTTATGTTTCGGCAATTTGTTCTGATTGTTAGAAAAAAAGTCCACATATGTGACAGAAATTGGAGTCTTATCACAGTGTAACAGTTTTGTTTTAGAACTTCTTCTGTTAGAAATAAAACACATGGTGCACAGTCATCGCTGTGAGCAGGGTTTGAACCTGCGCGGGGAAACCCCATTGGATTTCGAGTCCAACGCCTTAACCTCTCGGCCATCACAGCTGCTGTTGGCAAGATGTTTCAAATATCCCAAGACAGATCTTTTCAGTAGCTATCTGTCATTACATGATGAAAATATATTCCTTGGTTGGGAAATTAAACAGCCATACCAAATGACAGAGGCTGTCATAATTGGAAACTACAACAGTGACCAAACCACTTTGATTTCCAATCCAACAACATATTATTTTAGCATGAGTGAGTTTTCTAGTAGAGACTTAACACCACCTGGAGCTATAGAAAGGGTCCTCTGTGAACTGTGTATCTTTGATCGCTGTGAGCAACAAAAGAAAGGCACAGTTATGATTTTCTACATCTACAGGTGCTAAATCAAATCACGATAATTTGCTATTATTAAAAGAAGATAACAATTCACTATTAGCTTAACCAGCGCATTGTTGTGTAAAAGATACAGGAAGACAGCAGACAAATAGATAAAACCTCAATATATTTATATATATTATAAAAACTAATGAAGTTAATAATTTGTCCTTTCCATGCGGCCCGGTGATGAATATGTCACGGCCCTGTACCGGTCCACACCCTAGGGGTTGCGGACCTCTACAGTAGGAGACCTTGGCTTAAGTACTAAGTATTATGGTCTCCATTTTTTGATTACTTGGGAATTAGGAATAGTCAGGCACTGCCAGTCCAATCTTCAAAATGACTTTCAGAAATCTTCATTTAAACAATCCATTAAGCTCTTTCTTTGAAGTACACTGAAGATTTTACTCTGTATGACTGTTAAAGCATCACATCGCTGTGAGCAGGACTTGAACCTGCGCGGGGAGACCCCATTGGATTTCAAGTCCAACGCCTTAACCTCTCGGCCATCACAGCGTCTGTAGCCCAGATGTTTCAAATATGCCAAAAGATATTTCCAGCACTGAGAAATCTATTGGATGGGGCATTTCTATTCCTTAGTTGTGTATTTAAACTGCCAGACAAGATGATAGAGGATGTCATAATAAGAACTACAACAGTGACGAAATAACTTTGATTTCCTATCAAACATCTTGATATTCAGTTATTTCAGCATCTAAGAGATGCAAGTTGGTCACAAGTCTCTAGTCTGAAACCATGGCTGGACTTTGTAACAGAGACTTAACACCATTTAGTTAGAGAGAATATGTAGAGTTTATGATCGCTGTGAGCAGGGTTTGAACCTGCGCGGGGAGACCCCATTGGATTTCGAGTCCAACGCCTTAACCTCTCGGCCATCACAGCTTCTGTTGTTATGTTGTTTCAGTAGGTATCTGTCGTTACATGCTAAATCAAATCACAATAATTTGCTATTATTACAAGAAGATAACAATTCACTATTAGCTTAATGAGCGCATTGTTGTGTAAAATGTATGGGAAGACAGCAGACAAATAGATTTAAACTGTAAAAATATATATATATTATAAAAAATAATAAAGTAAATAATTTGTCCTTTCTGTGCAGCTTGGTAACGAATATGTCGCAGTCCTGTATCTGTCCACAACCTGAGGGTTGGGGACCTCTACAGTCGGAGACCTTGGCTTAAGTACTAAGTATTATGGTGTCTATATTTTGATTACTGGGAGTTAGATTTAGTTGTGTATTTAAACAGCCATACAAGATGATAGAGGGTGTCATAATAAGTAACTACAACAGTGACCAAAGCACCTTGATTTCCAATCAAACATTTTCATATTCAGTTATTTCAGCAGTTGAAAAGTGCAAGTTAGTTGCAAGTCTCTAGTCTCAAACCATGGCTGGTCTTTGTAATAGAGACTTAACAACATCCAGTTATAGAAAGTATGTAGCGTCTATGATCACTGTGAACAGGGTTTGAACCTGCGCGGGGAAACCCCATTGGATTTCAAGTCCAACACCTTGACCACTCTGCCATCACAACCTCTTTTTGCAGATTTTATATCTATTTTTTAATACTTTTCTGCATTTGAAGTGAAGTGAATTGATTTATTTCTGTATTCTGTGTCTATGTCTTCCTTCTCTTCAGGCCTTACTGTTATTGTCCAGTGTCAAGTAATAATATTTTGGCAATTTCAGGCATTCTGATGTTTGAAAAAAAGTACACATGTGACAGAACTTGAAGAGTCTTATCATAGTGTAACAGTTTTGTTTTAGAACTTCTTCTGTTAGAAAACAAGTACACAAGTCCAATGCCTTAACGTCTCGGCCATCCCAGCTTCTCTTGGCATGTTGTTTCAGTAGGTATCTGTCATTACATGATAAATACAACTCTTGGTTGGGAATTAAACAGCCGCACAGAATGACAGGAGGAGCAGGAGCTGAACGTGCCGAGGGAATCCCCATTGGATGTCAAGTCCAACGCCTTAACCTTTTGGCCATTTCAATCGCTGTTTTACAATTCAATATTTATTTTTAGTACTGTTCTGTATTTGATCGTTGTCTCCTTTCTGTTGAGTCTTTACTGTTATTGTAGTGTCACTATGTATGCTTTGGCAATTTCAGATGTTTTGATTGAAAAAATATACTCATATGTGACAGAAATTGAACATCCTTATAACATTACCATAGTTTTGATGTAGAACTTCTGTTAGAAAACATATACATGGTGCACAGTTTTCGCTGTGAGCAGGGTTCGAACCTGCACGGGGAGACCCCATTGGATTTCAAGTCCAACGCCTTAACCTCTCGGCCATCACAGCTTCTAACGGCAACACAATACAATACAATGCAATAGATAAAATAGCCAAGTACACACATTTTTTCAACAAAGTTCTATCAGTGTGATCTCAAAGTAATAGAGTACTGAACTCGAAACTGCTCGTCAGGCGCTTAAATCAAAAATCTTACTTGTGCTCCACTAGTTATAATAATCCAAATGTGGCCTTGCGCTCAGGTGTTGTGGAAAGTCTCTCATTAGGGCATGGACGCCTTAACCTTTGGCCATCACAGCTACAAAACAGTTGTATAATTACGATTTCTACATGTAGAGGTGCTAACTCAAAGGCATTCTTAAAGATAATTCTCTTCTCATTCAAAAGGCTTCTGCAGTTTGATTCATTGGTGGAAAGTCTCAGCCATTTCAACTCTGACAGCTCGTTCACACCTTAAGCGTCTTTCAGGTCAAATGTGGATCGTTAGTCCACCTGGTTGTCAGGTGACAGTCATTAGAGTCACACCTGGCTTTCTTGGGGTTGTCTTATAAAAGACAATTTTCTCTAATGTGCTTTCAAACCTAACCTGTTGATTGGTTTTGTCTCATATGAAAGCTGTCAACTGAACTCTCGTGAGGACCGAAAAAACTAGACAGACTTGAATATGTGGGTCTCAGCCCACATCCATGTGCACAGTGTGGGCCAAGAAAATCAAACTGAACAGGAATGACAGCAACCTTATACTCAAAAGAACCAAACTCAATTAAAGGATTGCTCAGATGCTCTAAAAAGAGGATGTGCAGGAAGGCTTTTACTGATGCAAGCCACAAGGATCTTTGTTGCATGATGTCCTTCCCAGGAAGCTTCGGGAAGGCTTTCTCTACAGTTTGCATTAAATATTCAATGTCACTGTGAGCAGGGTTTCAACCTGTGATGGGAGTCCCTGTCGGATTTCTAGTGTCTTAACCACTCTGCCATCACAGTTGTTTTCTTGGTTAAGCTTGAGTAGGGTAAGCCACCCAAGTCTTGTTGTGGGTTATTTTCTATAGCAATACCTGTAAGTTCATTGTGTTGCAGAAATGAATAAAGATAAACACCTCACTCTTTCCAGGCTCATAAAATCACCAGGGTACTATGTGAATATAAGTAATAAGTAAGAAAGGTTTTGGTAATCATATCCAGTGAGGAAATATTAACCCAAACTTCCATGATTACAAATATCATTACCAATAACGAGGCATTCGATAGAGAAATTATTACAAAAAGTTTCCATATTTCTTTGCCCTTGAGGAAAGACAGTGCACATTACAAGTAAATGAAACCCGCTTGCCATTAATTACGCTTAGCAAATGAGATTATCCACAGCTGTCAGACCACACACACACACCGGACAGCGAGCGGGTGCTTTTTTCGCTTCCCCCCTGCCATGCCTAATTTCATTATTCTATTAAATAAGGTTCATTAACAGTGGCTGGATGGAGAAACTCTGCTTCTAAGGTTTGATAAACACAAGCACTGTAATAATATGAAGCGACGCAAGCTTCCTGTTCTCATTCCTGCACGGCTCTTTTGTCTCCGTTCTCACACCGTCCAGAGAATTGCTGTGTTTTGGCTCCAAGTGACTGTTCTGCAAAGTATTAATGCTTTTTAAACTTTTTTTATTTATTTATTTTTGCACTGTCAGCTGTCACTGACACCTTTACTAGACACGATAAAAGAGTAAAGTGAGAAATGCAGGTTGAAACTGAAATGAATAGTTCCTCTGAAGTACAAGATGGTTCTGTGTGTTACAGGTGGCAGCTGTGATGTGACTGGTTAAGGTGTTGGACTCCCTGCACAGGTTTAAGTTCTGCTCACAGCGATGAATGACTTTAACAGTTCCCTCTACTGGACCTTCAATCATTCACATAAAAGAGATGCACATTGTAAGATGCCTGCAATTCTTAGATATACACCCACTGTGCCGCTGCTCCTCTGCATCCAAGGAGCCCGTTGACATGGTTCATGCATCTGTGCAGGATGCCTTCCAGACTCCTCCTTGGTGAGGTGTTTTGAGCATGTCTAACCAGCAGGAGACCCCGTGGCAGACCCAGGGGTTCCCCGTCATCACACAATCTGCCATCTTGCCAACAGCATCTGGTTTCAACATGTCATGTAGTTCTTTGTGATTTTAACAACTTTAAGTTGCGCCCCCTGCTCAAAGTTACATCCACTTGGAGTTTTGGAGTTTGCAGACAAGCTCCTCTCTGCAGCTGTGATGGCCGAGTGGTTAAGGCGTTGGACTTGAAATCCAATGGGGTCTCCCCGCGCAGGTTCAAACCCTGCTCACAGCGATGTCTATGTTCAGCACAAATGAACCAAGTGCTAAAGCTTTAAAGAAGCCCATCTTATATGTTGTGGTAACTCACACTAGAATTTTCAACTTCGTGGCCAGAACATGGATCATGGATCAATGAGCATTAACGCTCAACACTTGGTT
Organism: Seriola aureovittata; assembly: GCF_021018895.1. NCBI lineage: Eukaryota > Metazoa > Chordata > Actinopteri > Carangiformes > Carangidae > Seriola > Seriola aureovittata. Next base: position 3,400,987 of record NC_079375.1, read on the forward strand.
GGACTCAAAATAATATGAAGCGGCAAGATGCAGACAGCGTGGTCTCTTCTCCGTGCCAAGATTTATGTCACAGCTCAGTCTCAAGAGTTTTACAGTCTAAAATAATGCTCAAGTAACATTAAAACAATCTCAGTTCATAGCAGATCTCTGGACAGCAGCCACGAGGGAAATCAGAGTCTGGAGCTGCTCAAACTGCAGACAGCCCACCAAAATTTATTACCTGCCAGAAGTCCAAGTCCAAGAGCCAGATGGTTGATCGTTCAAGCAATTAATCAGACATCATCACCCCAAATAATTGAACATCAAACGACAACCAACCAAACCACCTATAAAGCGGCTCCTGCTGATATGATGGGATACAGTTCATTCCCTCGTCATTTACACGTTACATTAATGTGTCAACAGGGTCTCTCTGTGCGGCCAGAGGAAACTCTTCTTAATTTGACTTGTGGACAGTTATGCACATAACATGAAAATGTCATATATTACTTAAATATTCACATTTTTGGTCTGTTCTATGTATCTATGTAGTATGTGTAATGACTTGTTGAAATGCATTTATAGTATATTTTTGTGTAATATTTTACTGTGAGGTCTGTGCAAATAAACTAAATACAAATATTTGTGAAAATCATAACTATTCCCGCCTCTTGGGGTTTACATATTATGTAGGTTATCACACTGTCATGACGTTGAATTTTGGTCACCTGACATCACAACCTGCAACGTTGATGGCCAGCAGGGATTGAGGACACTCAGGTCATATTCTCAGATTTTATTTTTGGGATTCTGTGGTGTGTTAGTCACCTTGAGGGAGTTTCAACTTATTCAACTTACTTATATTTAAAGCCAATCGATTGCAGATGAATTTCAGTGTTTATGTCCAAATACATGGAAGATATTTGTTTCTACTTCATGTGACAGTAGTATCACATGAACTAGATTTTCCACACTTTATTATAAGGTCAACTTTCTGACTCATGTTTTTGACATGAGTTGATGAGGAGCACAAGAACCACCACAAGCCAGACGTTGATACTGCTTAACCACTGCTTTTCACTAATGACTTGGACTAAACACTTAGATTTTCGAATATTTCTGAACCAGAGAACCTCATATCTACCTACCTGTGTTGCAAATCAGCAGCTGCAACTTCCTTTTCTAAATTGCTGCACAAACCCATTTTGCAGATTTGCTTGTGATGGAGATTACAGGTAGATTAAGCAAACAATTTGTCATGTTGCAACCCGGGTAACCTCTAGTTAAATCAAGTGCAGAGTGTAATACTGCATTTCACAAATGGGTGTGAGTTAATGAAGTGCTACTTGAGGGAGAGAGAGAAAGTGTGTGTGTGTGTGTGTGTGTGTGTGTGTGTGCGGTTGCGTGTCTACGAGTGAGGGGAAATCGAGTGACAGAAGAATGGAAAAGTGAAAATGACGGAAAGTGTGCGAAGGTGCGAGGGCTTAGCCGATGTAACCCAAAGACAAACACAGTTATTATCTTTTTCGTTCCTAAAATAAATGGCCCCATTAGCTGTGATGATGCAGGTCATTAAAACACCTCCAACATGCACCTGCCGCTGCCTTCAGAAGCTCCAGACTCACATCATTACATTCACATCCCATCTCACAGCTCCCGCTCATATCAGCCCACCACTTAATGGCATCACACGCCTAATATAACTGCAAGGTGCAAGGTTAATGCAGAACAGTTTAGTCTGCACTCTTCATTATTCTAATGACTTTTAGTTTGCATTGCAGTGCCCTCCAGAATCGCCAGTCACCGTGGGTAAAAACGGGCCAAACGGGCACTAAAATCATCCACCAGGAAGTCAGAAACCTCTAAAAAAAAAACATGCATATTTAAGTTATAGCGATTGTTTTAGAAGTAAAACGAGTTATTGATATTAATAAGATTTTTCTTCAGTTAGAGTGACTTTGAGCAAAATTTATTACAATTTGTCGACTAGCGCAGAATCAATTTTTCCCTAATTTCAAATGATTTATGTATTTTATAGTTTCATGCTGCTTGTAATCTTGGTAATATTGAAATTTAAACGAATAGTTTTGTCTGAAGGTAAAATAAAAATGAATTATTTTAACCCAAACAGCTACAGAACAACAAACAACTGCAGCTATGGTACACCAGCACATATGGATAATTATGGCCATAACAATGAATAATGAAGTGTCTTGACATTGTGCATTGTTTTAATGTTGATTCATAACATTTACACTTTCAGCAGGCAGGCATTAATACTTTATATACAGTAGATATCAAATATAATTGCCACTGGTTTATTTGTGTGTGTGTGTGTGTGTGTGTGTGTGTGTGTGTGTGTGTGTGTGTGTGTATACTGACCCACATGCACTGCTAAACAACCGCTGTTAAATGGTGGCAGGGCACCAGATAAATCTAAATGGAGATAAAATGGGGTCACTGGTTTCAGGATCAGCAGGTGATCAGTTACAGTGCTCGAGTTTCCTGAAGCCAAATCCCAAACTCAAAAGATATGGAAAATATAATAAGTAAGTTGCTGAGTCTGGAGAAGGGAGGAAAGCTCTGCACATGAAGAGTGTGTGAATATACTTTAGGGTTTTTAGCACGATTTAAACAATAGGTAGCAAAATCAAATGGATGAAGTCCAAAGTTGCACTCTTCTAGTTCAAGATTCATTCATGTAGATTTTCCTCTAAACTTCAGAGTGAAATTTTACACCAGACAAACACTGGATTTTTGTCATACTGATAAAAAGTCTGGTCCTATCCTTTAAGGACGCAGTGGTTGCGAGTCTCATAGAACACAAAACGTACCTTTTTCCTTGACGACATATGCACACACATAAAGCTCACGACAGAAAAAAGACACGTCACCTTTCGAAAACCGGAAAGAACAGACTGATCCGGCCGAGACATCGGCCCGATCATGGCCTGATCCAGTGAACAAAAATAAACCTATTCTGTGTCTAGGATGCCTCATCCGGTCCCAAAGGAAAGACAAACATATCAGAAGAATATTTGCCTCTGTGACGCTTCATACACAATGGTCGTGTTAACATTTCTGATTGTGGAAGTTTTTCTCTGTTCCCTCCTTTTGTATCTCTCTGTGCAAGAGGTGAAGAGTTGATTCTAACATGGGCAATAATCTCAGACACCATGGTCTCCTAATCTGATGTAGTGACATGTTTTGTTTTAGCATGACGAGGTTCTTGAATCTTAACAGTTATTACAGCGCGACCAATATTAGATTTTTGATTCAAATTTATATTTGGGAGTTTCAAAAAATCTCATAATCATTAACGACTATTTTGGAATGGATTACCAAGATAAATACCAAGATAAAGCAGTTATTATTTCTGTGATAGGAAAATTACAGGATAATGTAATAATCTTGTGTATTTTTCCTGGTCAAACCAACCCAAGTTCCTCTGAGACCAGCGTTTTAAAATCCCTACGTTAAATAGAATGAAGTATATGTTAGTAATGTCACATTTTTAATGAAAATCAACTGTGTTTGTTTGTTCTGGTCATAATCAATTATCAGTCACCTTAATTATGTTTGTCAATTAAACAAAATAATATTTTCCACCAGCATCCTTTAAGCTCATTTTATTTTGAAAAGCCTCAAATTATTATAAAATCAAACCAAAGCAACATCACCTTTCCAAAGAACAGTGATGGGAGTGGAAAGAGGACATAGGTAAAGATGAAAAACCCAAAATTTGGAGAAGCATGGTCATGTGCAACAAAATGCCATTATTGTCCCAGTATAAAACGGTGCGATATTTTTTTATATATCTGAAGAAAAAAAACAATCACACCAAGAACACTGGTTTTTGCGAAACCCTTGAACCCCCTCACCAAATCTGCTGAAATCAAATGAAAAACGATTGCGCTTGATTCAAAAACTGTGTGACCGGGTTAATAAGACAAAGCTCCTCGTTCAGTTTAAGCCCCTCGATGCTTCCTGTCTGAAAACCTCGGTCCTTATCACCAACACCTTTCAATTACCCCGGCTGGCTCTAAGCTGAATGTCTGTTTGTTTTTCGCTCCAATCTTTTAGTGGGAACTTTAATGGGCCTCCCAGCCTCGCACGTTACGTTTGCACTATCGCCATAAATGTGTTTACCTCAGTCCATTTCATTACTTCCATGGGTGGGAGTGAATATAAAACCGTGCAGTGTAGGCATTTGGGAACATGACAGTAATTGGGCTCATTTACGGAACGCAAAAGTCTGAGAGACGAGCTGTTTTATTTAGTGTAAGTACACGGTGGTGAAAATCTGTATCTTTCCCTTTATGACACTATATGGCGTTGCGTCATGCTGTGGAGAAAATGCTCAATCATTTCATGCATTTGTGATTTTGTTTTTCAGAGCGAGGCAACGTGTTATCAACCCTCATCAGTCCCATAAGACACTGGGATACTGGAGCGTCATCAGCTGAAGATGCAGACAATTCAAGTAAAGCTTTTTCCTTCCTGCACTTTAAAAAAAAATGTAGTTGTTTTTTTCTGCCAGTAAAACTGAAGTTTTTATGTTCTGCTGCCATGGACAGATTACCATGACCAGGGCAGCACAGGGCCAAGTGACCTAATGTATTACAGTATGTTCCAATTGCAGTATATTGATTATTATGGTGGGAAAATATCAAATGTAACGTGTACAAATCATTAGATGATTAAAAAATAGTTTTAAATTATATTTATTTTCAGAGGGACAAATCACAAGTGGCTCAAAAAACCATCACATCTCCTCTTTGCGCTACATCGCTTGTAGTGTATCTGGACAATATTTAACGCTCCATCCGAGGGTTTGCTTGCTTGCTGTATGTTTGGAAGTGGTGTTAGTCTTGTTACTTACATGTTGGCCTACTCCCTTATGAATAAACTAATTTTTCACATAGTTCTACTGGCCTAAAGAAATCATTACATCACTCAAGGGCCCCATGCACATGCCCAGATGGTAAACCTTCCATGTCCATGTGAAAATGTTTGACCAAACTAACAAAATGCACTATGATTACATTTTGATCTGTCATCAGGTACGAGCAGTTTGGAGGTGAAAGAGAATCAGGATGATATAATCCAGGTGGACTGCGACTTACTACGAAAATATCATCCATCAACTTTTTGCACAACTTTCCCCAGACACGGACCCAAAGCCCTGAAGAGGAAGCAGCCGTTGGTGGATGGAAAGGACCGGCTGCTCTACCAAAGCCACTTGACCTGTAAAAGAGCGACCTGGGCTGTTACTCAGAAGAACGCGCTGGTGCAGCTGAACGAGTTACGACCTGGGCTGCGGTATGAGATCGTCTCAAAGACTGGTCCTCTGCACGCTCCGGTGTTTTCTGTAGGTGTGGAGGTCAACGGTCTCCGATTTGAGGGTCGAGGACCTACAAAGAAGCAGGCTAAGATGAGGGCTGCAGAGCTGGCTCTCCGGTCATTCATCCAGTTCCCAAATGCGTCCCAGGTTCACGCTGTTATGGGGAACTTCACCAGCACACCTATGGATTTTACAGCAGATAAACTGGACATCCCTGATGTATTCCTCAAAGGGTTAGAGCCATCGCTGTGTGAGAACTGTGATCTCCTGCACTGTAACACAGCAAAGAAGGAGGTTTTCTCCAGCATTTACAACTACAAACGACTTGTTCCACTCACACTGGACTTGGTCTCCTCGACAAATCCAAAAAGACGAGCCCTCAGCACATCACTTTTAGAGCACCTCAGCCCAGTGGCACTGCTCAATGAGCTGCGACCAGGACTCAGGTATATGTGCCTGGCGGAAAGAGTTCATGGCAGAGTGATGAGGAATTTTGTAATGGTGGTAAGGGTGGAGGGCAGGGTGTTTGAAGGGTGCGGTCATAGTAAAAGACTGGCAAAGGCACAAGCAGCAGCAGCCGCCCTGCAGTCTCTTTACAACATGAGTCTAGGACCGGAGAGGAAGGTCATGGGCCTCCAGGGCAGCAGAGCCAAAAATCAGCTACCTCAGGTGAGTAGGACTTTCTTTCTGTAATCGACACACAGTATATGAACCACACTGCATTTGACATCAGCAGATTGTCAGGGTATAGTGGCTCTGTGGTCAACTCAGTTTCCTGCCTCTTGCATAGAGCAGGAGCCACAACCTTCTGGTCCTTGAAGGGTAACTCCACCAACTTTACATGTTTGGGTGGAGTTTGAAAGAACTGAGTTTACCAAACCTTTGCAAGCTGTAGCTCTGGGTGTAGACCATCCCACTGTGCAGTCCCGTTTCAACACATTTCTTTTGATTTCAAATATTCTTTTTTTGGCTTTGCATAGTTAAGGATGGAATAATTTCCCAAATACTGCTTGTGATACCTTTAAAATGGCCCTTACTTGACCACTGTTAGTTTGCAATATGCAAAATGGAGAAAATAAATAGTTTTATTTTCTTTTGAGTCCTGAAGGGTTCAAATCATTTAGTATATCAAGAAATATTCAAAACAATAATAATAAACTTTATTTATAGAGCACTTGTCATACAAGAGATGTAGCTCAAAGTGCTTCACAATAAAAAAAAATCAAATAGCATACTAAAATAAGGGTAGATTGAAGGTCAATGAAAACAGACAATAGAAATACAGTAGATGATAAAATATGTAAATGAAAATAATATCAGAAACCAGTAAGAATAGTAAAATGTGAGAGAATGAATTAAAAGTTTTCAGCTGTCGTTTATACATGTTCACTGAGCATCTCTTGCAGCTCTTGGCAGGTTTTTCAATAATTTCTGAGCATTATTTTAAAAAAGCTGCCTCTTTTCTTGTATGTAAAATTGTGTGTAACTTACACAGAAAAAGCTGTAAACAGTAAAAAACTGCACTGCAGAAGTAGGTTTTTTTCCACAAAAATGTCTGATCAGGGTTTTACAGGACATAAATAGAGGTGACTCTGAAATGTGACATAAAAGTACATTTACTCCAGGTCCAGTGTGTCAGTTGGTGTCCTTCACGTGTTTCCCTTCACTTGGAAAGACCATGAGTCAGCTTCAAGCAGTGACACTGAATTTGTCCCTCATCTCTTCAGCTTTCACCAGTCTTCTAAATGATCTGGATAAATGGGTCTGAGGTGTGCCGTATGCTGCCAAATGGAGTGTGCCGCACATCAGCATGACCATCATGTCCTGAGGCCTGAGAGCTGGATGGTGTCCTGTATGCTCGTCTGTAGCATCTAAACAACTTCATTATGTATCTGAGGCCTCTGAGAATTGTCCTTGACGTCTTTCGCTGTCGTGCTTTATGAATACAAGAAGATTTGTCTCCTGAGATCAGCTCCACGGAGCTGAAGGGGGGCACTGAACATGGCTAATGCAGAGCCACGCCGTCATTCAAATATGCAAAGGAATATTTGAAAGATAGACGTGTAGATACTTTATTAAACCCTGGGGTCATTTTGAAGAGAGAATCTGTAGACAGGAAGAGGCAACAGTAACATTTTGGTTTTCGATGCTCGGAATTTGAACAAAAAGGTGATTTTACGCCGCTGCAGGCTGACACACCAAAACTTAATAAGTGAACAATTTGCAGAAGCTTTCCTCCTCCTCTTTTTCTAGAAGACGATTTTTTTTCACAGCCCCTCCAACTCATCATTTAGCGCACACACACACACACACACACACACACACACACACACACACACACACCCTTCAATATGAACTGTCTGTCAGGCGGCGTGACGCATTAATGAACATTATTACACCACATTAGGGATGAAGGAGGAGCGGCAGCAGACCAAGGAGATTGAGGTAGAGCGGGAAGGCGGTGTGAAGAGCATAATAATCTGACAGATAATTGTTTAACACACTCATTACACACGACCTTGTGCCACTGTCATCCAGAAAACATTGAGCAGATAGTTTCACTCAAAAAAAATAAAAAATCAACTGCATGCTCCTACAAAATAAGGACCGCAAAAAAGCAAGACGTCACTGAGGTCATGTCTGGGTAATACATCAAAAAGTCTGGCGTGGTAAGTGATGAAGGGTTTCAATTCTACGATTACACACATATTTCATTATATATGCTAATTCTCATGTTTTTATAAATTTGACAGTTTTTAGGCAGAAATCTAAAATCAAGTAATTAGATTTTCCACCAAAACTACATTCCTGAAAAAAGTCTTTTCTCATACAGTTGTAATTACACAACATATGTTTCCCTATATGAAGAATGATTTCACCATATATGTCACCTATAAGAAGATATATTATTATCACATATATCTTCATATATCCAGAGGATGTATATAAGTTCATAACATGTATGAAATGCCCATAGTAAAATTTGTATATCTACATGTATTTAAAATATCTGTGATGTGATTTTATATATATTATTATAATTAACACTATATATTTGATTTCTATACTATTTATTTGATATTATTTATAGTGTATTAAAACAATTATATATGATATATAATTGTTCCAATTTCATATAATTTTTACATATATATTATTATATTATATATATATTTCATATTTGGAAATTCGATATATGTAGCCTACACATATTACATTTGCATATGGGTTTGATCTGAAACATAATGTAGGTAGATCCAATTTATAGATAAAAGAATGTGAAACTTTTAAAAAAATATTAATGCCTAGTCATAAATGTCTCTGGTGGGTGGGGATGTGCTGAGAGGATTTAGTCTCCTGGCTTTAATATTACTAAAATACTGGATACAGCCCTGTTTTTACATGAAGACATGGTTAACAAAATGCTTAAGCTAAATAATATAGGGTGAACAATGTGCAAACATTTTGAGTAAGCTAATGAGAAACCAAATAAAAGGTGCATTCATTGATTTTTGGCCAGAACACAGTACAGTAGCATAAGATAGTATAGGACAGTGTAAAGTACAGTATTCATTCTCTTTTAGCTCTGTTTGGTCTTTTTAGCTGCTAAATGCTCCACTGTGTTCACCAGCTGGTCACTAACTGTGTTTATTTGCTGCAGTGTTTCCAGACGTGACTGGCAAAAAGTCGTCCAATCAGAACTTAGAACCCGACTTCTGACCATTCAGAGGAAGGGCTTTTTGTGCATATTGTATTTTGTGCAGTAATATCAGTAAAATTAAATGATTTGAACGTTAAAAGTCAACCTTCAATTACAGGAAGAGATGTGAGTGTTGCCATGGGCTACAACATTACCAATGTTTTTTTAATTATTTGTTTAAATTTTTGAGGATTAAATACGCCGAATTTGCTAGTTCCTGTTTACATGTGTACTATTGGATGTACTGACAGCTTTCAATGAATTATTTTACTTTACTAAAAGTTAAACTAAAAAGCTGGTGATTCTCAGGCAAGTTCTGGAGTTACAGTATAGGGAGCGGCTGTTTTCTGTGATCTCACCAGATTTATGGACGTTTATTTGCAATATAATGACATCATTGGAAAGTTTAAGTCACATTGAATCTAAAAATATGTGTATTGTGTCTGTGTGTTCAGAGTGACTCAGATTTATAACAGAAATTGCAGCATTGGGGCTCTAAGGATTTTAAAGTAGCTCAACTACAAAGCAGGTCAAACTACAGTCACTAACTCGGCTGTTGTTTTTGATCACCTGGACGCACCTGAACCTGTCACACCAAAAACTGCAGTCCACCTGAAACTGCCCTACAAAAAGTTCCCCAAATCATAACAGCTCACACAAATCTTTTTTTTTTTTACTGCATGTGCAGTTACACGAATAGATTGGGGAAGTTTGGGAAATATACCAGGAAGATTGATACCACTGTCATATCTGTCCATTAAATGTAACAGTGAGGAGCTGGTTAGCTTAGCTTAACAACTTGAGTGACATTTTCTAAAAACTACAGTTTCCAGTATTTTTATACAATGTTTGAAAACAGCATATTTGTGACCAGTTTTTGAAAGATGTGCATTTTCACTAGGAACCAAAAAGCTCGGAGCTCAAACCCACAGACACAGGGGGAATTACAAGCTTTATGAGATGGACTAACATGTTTGATTTGGGTTTTATGATCAATAAATGTATCTATTATCCTTTAAGTGGCACACAATAGATTTGGAATACTGCACTATTACTACTACTCATTAACCTACAGCGGACCACAAAAACATAGTGTCATAAATCTCATGAAATTATCTTTGTTTATTCCTCAGGTCATTAAAGCTACATTAAAAACATGACATCCAAATAAGTTTTATGATTTTTTTCTGATGGTGATGATCATGTATGAGTTGTTTAAAGTTCAGACAATCAGTGGAAGTCTAGTTTACCCACCGGTCTCGTATTAATTTATCAAACATTAATTATTTGCAGCCACTACTGAGCTCAATCCAGACTCTCAAATATTTCATCTGCTTCCTCCAAACTGAGGGAAGAGATTGATGGGCCGATCGGTTTTATTTTCTCTCACATATTCAGCAGTCATGTTTAATACCAGAACATTCGGCACAGCTGATATTTTTATATCATCTCGTCAGAAGTAGAAGAAGATCCTCCTCCTATTAAAACCCCACACAGTTGTTGTGTTTTGATGCTCCTCCTGACATTTACCTGAACCCTGCTGCATACGGAAACTATACCTGTAACTTCCTGATGTCTGCCAAGAGAGTGACATTGCTCTAAAAAATATAATTAGGCATATTTTGACAAGCAGGAGTGCAACACCTCTTCCTCCGCAGACTGGGGGAGTTTATAGGGAGAAAAACTCTCGGCCATCATTGACAGACTGTCAGAGTCGGGGCTCGTGGTCCAGGCGATATCTCAGCTCTTGGTGCCTCCCTGCAGACTTTGTTTGAACGTTTTCATCGGTGTGTTTTCATCGGCTGTCGTCTGAGGAAAATAAGACAGCAGGAGTCACAGTGTCCGCAGGTTTAAATATAGGTTGAACTGAAGTTTGTCCAGCCAACTTGTTAGGAACATCGACAATTATGAGTATTGTGTGAGTAGAGAACGAATTATGAATGATAAATTATTTATTAACATTTTTTATTTGATTTATTTTTGGTATAAAATCTTGAACACTGTTAAACATGTTAATTATCTTGGTTTGTTTTCCATAAAAAGCACTTTGTTAAGAAAAGTTTTATTATAATGTTTCATTATAATAATAAATATATTATTATATTACTATATATTATTTGATTGTGTATGCGAGTTCAGAAATTTAAAAACAAGGAAGACAACTCAGACGGAGCAGGTTGAATTAAAGGTTTAAAATGACACGTGGGCAGAAGCAGGTCTGAGGGTTACAGAAACAGGCAGCAAGCATGGGCCACAACAGGTGACAACAGCTGGACCACAATGGCAGGTAAAGCAAATATTGTAGGAGCTGGCACAGGACAGGTGTGACTTGATTATAAGAGAATGAGCAACAGGTGCAGCGGAAGGAGACTGGGAAAGGCGGGAGACACTACGAGGGCATCTGGTGGACAGGTGGGGAATGACAGGGACCAGAAGGTTCCTTGATGAGTTGAGGGACAGAGACAAAGAGAAGGTGCAGGACACATAGCTCCTGCAGGCTTTCCTTAAAACTCCAGAACCTGCCTGAGAATCATTATGTTTTTAAGTTTTCTACAGTATCAAATGAATCCAGTGATAATTGTCTGTAATTAAGATAATTATCTTTCAGTGTCAGACTTTGAAAAACCTTCGGCCGAAATAATCCCAACCTGATCAGAATAGTAATAAATACATCTGCAGAAAAGTCTGGTAAGAAGAGAAAGACAGAAAGAAAGCGGACATGTTCATTATGCATCTTCAGCTTCATAATCGTACCTTCCATTTCTTCTTCTGCAGTTCTTCGCCGAGTCAATCTTCCACCTGGTGAGAGAGAAATACACGGAGCTGACAGACAGCTGTTTCTCTACCTCGCACGCCCGTCACAAGGTCCTGGCAGGGATCGTAATGACCAGAGGTGAGTGGTGGAGACACGACGGTCCAGACTCTCACTGTTATCCAGGTGATGAGCAGTGCAGTAGCGTTTGGAGTTGTGCCCACATGGTTCAGGTTTGCCTCATCAGACCAGAGAATCTTTCTCCTCATGCTCTTGGTTCTTGGTCACCTCCCTGACCAATGCCTCTCCTCCCTCTCTAGGAAGAACCGGTGGTGGTTCCAAACTTCTGCCATTTCACACTTACTGAGGCCACTGTGCTCCTGGCAACACTCAAAGCTTTAGAAACGGTTTTAGACCCTTGCCCTGATCTATACCACGCCACAGTTAACCACAGTGAGCTCCTGGGACTTCCTATTCTGGTTTTTATCCCGACATGTAAACTGTGTCCAATTCAGGGACCGCATCCTTCAGAGGACGTATTGTACGAAGGTATGGCCCTTTGTATCCATTGTAGCCCGATGCAAAATGACACGTTCTGACCTAGGTTGGAGGATTTTTGCCTTTACTGTTGTATCACCTAGCAACCTTGACAACATGTAACATTTTCTCACAAAAACTTGAGGTTTTAAGGCCGTTGGTTTTAACAGTTGAACCGTTAGCTGTTGAACTGAGCTGAAACCCATTATTTACATTTAAAGGTGTAATCCTCGCGCTCTCTATTGGTTTTGTTCACTGCCATATTATTTTCATTACCGGTACGCAATGAATCTTGGGATAGGTTGGGCTGTAAATAAGAAAGTATGAAGGCAATTTTATCCGTTTTAAATTAAATCTACAGCAAAATGAAGTGAGCAAAAAGTGAAGGGGTCTGAACACTTTCTGAACTTCACTGTATGAGCAGAAATCCAAAGAAAAGGATGCTACAGTCCTTTTCTTTCCCCCATGGTGTCTGCAAAGTGAAGAAACACGGCGGCAGCAGCAGCAGCAGCAGCACTGGATTATCACTTTAAGAGCGTGGACTTGTCTGAGCTCATCATTTAAAGCAGGCAGAAGAGAAGCGTCTGAGTCCCTCTTACACGAGAGGGTGTCACCGTCACTCAAAGAAACGAGTTACCTCAGATTACCCCGTGGATCTTGAAGGGAGGCAGTCATCTTTACCATCCTGCGAATCTTTGATGAGGCCAGATTGCAACACAACAGCCTGTTTTTTTTTTTTGAGGCGGTGCAGTGATTGTTCAGTCATACACTTTTCATCAGCCCTTCTCAGCCTGTTAATGTGGCTGTGACGGGACGCTGAGGCGGGGGCGGGGCGCGAGCACAGAGGAGACGTCCTGTTTTCTCGTTGTGAGAGTCAGATGAGGCGTCTTGTTTGAACTGTATCATGTTGAATGTCTTGTTCCATCAGACGGTAAATCACTTGCTCAGTGAGTCACCAAAGATCTGAGCTGTGGTTCCTCTCTTCTGTTCCTACAGCTCTAACTATCCTCTCTCTCTCTTATCTGTCCTCCAGGGTTTGACCTCCGATCAGCCCAGGTCGTGTCTCTGGCCACGGGGACTAAGTGTCTGGACCTGGACCATGTGACCGACCGCGACTCGACGCTCAGCGACTGCCACGCTGAAGTCGTCAGCAGAAGGGCGCTGGTTCGATTCCTGTACACTCAGCTGGAGCTGCTGCTCTGGTACAAACTATAATATTTATGTTCGTCTTTGTTGCCTTTTCTTTCTCCTATTGTCCACAAATCTAACAATAAAAACAGAAGCAGCAGTGTGTCATACTACGTCCACACGACTACGTTTTCATTTTCAAAAGAAAACGATCTCTGTCCAGACTCACACACCTGAAAACACACACCTACCCGAGCAGTCATGTACACTGGGCATGTGCGAGCCAGTGTAAACAGGAAGTAGATTGTCGACTGCAGTTGATTAGTTGCAAATATACTACAAACAAGCAACAGCAAAGAACGATTGTATTTTATTATCATGTGACTACCACTGGTAGTCAAGGCTGATGAGAGGTGATCAGGGAGCGACTGTGCGGGTCTACATCATCGTTTTCAAAGGTGCAGAGTTTTTAAACTAAAACAGGTCCAGCAGCGTTTCCAAAGGTCTCTGTTTTCAGTGCTTGAAAAGTCAGGAGTTGTGTGGACGGGAGGTGAAAACGTAGCAAAAGAGATGCATTTTAGAATTAAAAACATAGCTGTGTGGACGTAGCCTCAGTCCATCTCTCAGTGCTCTCTGACCTCTCTACCCTGCTGCTGCACATAGCTCCTCCCCACTGGTTCTTACTGAAGAAGTACATCTTTAAAAACACATCACAAATATATAGTTTACCTTTTTAAAATAGTCTCAGTAATTTCCCCAAAACAGCTTTTCACTGTCGTTTTTGGCAAACGTCACTCAAACTGGAGGAAATGGTGCATTTGTTGGGGACTATTTTCAGCTGTGGATTAATCCATATTTGGTGTGTTTTGGTGTGTGTGTGTGCATGTGTGTGGGACCGAGTCAAAATAAACTACAGTGTGTGTGCGTCATGGTGATGAAGAAACACGTCACCCAGTGAAACAGCGAGGCTCACTGATGTGTTTTTAATAGTCTCTGCAAACAATGGAGCTGTACAGCTCAGCACTTGTTATCTGCCACTGTACTGTATTATTCCACTTCATGGTTTTTGTATGTGTTTTAAAGTGGGTGGGGCTCTTATGGGAAACGGTTATGTCAGGTATTTCCGTGCACCAAGCCGATTTTTTGACTATTAAACTCTCATTAATTTATAACTGAGGGTGTTTTTCTAACTCTAACTTTGATTTAGTCACAAATATTCAGTGTTGCATGGAACTAAATATCTAACTTTGAAATCTTATGGTCCTAATAGTGAACTTTATCTTCCAGCGTTGATAAGCTTGTCAGTAATTATTATTAGTTACACCACAGGGATCAGTAGAATTTCATCCAACTTGTTTTCAGTTCATGCCGTCAGTCTTCAGTTAGAGGTTGTTTTTTTTTTTCTTTCATGTTGAATGACTCTTCCTCTTATTTCTCTCTCCTCTCTGAAGTAAGTCAGCAGACGGTGGGGAACCATCGATCTTTGTAGCAAATAAAGGCGGGTTACAGCTGCGGGACGGCGTCCTCTTCCACATGTACGTCAGCTCGTCACCGTGCGGAGACGCTCGACTCAACTGCCCCTACGAGACCACAGCCGCATGTGAGAGAAAAACACATTTAGATCATGGCGGTAATGATGTTACCGGCTCTCATGGTTTCCTGTCACATTTCCGTCTTTGCTTTTTAGTATTTATTACCATTATGCACTTTGCTGTAGATACATACTGTACGTCTTTAACAATCTATTGTTCTGCTGACGTTCTTGGTGACTGCACAAACCCACTGACCCTGAGGAGTTTCATTTATTTATAAACGGAAACTCCACCATAAAACTCATTAATTAATAAATACCAGAACTTCTGGCTCCATTAAGCAGCTCCGTCTTTGTTCCTCCTCCTTGTAGATGACACATCTTCAGCAGATAAGTTGAAGCTTGATGCTGGAAAGGCTCAAATGTTCTGCAACAGTTCACAGCCACTTGCTCTCGTATTTCCAACCTGATAAAATTGTTAAACTCAAATGGAAATACTTGATAATAATTATTATTTGTTGTGCTAATGAAAAACAACAACAACCCTTGGCTGCACGCTTGATATGTACGAGAACAAGATGAGAACCAAGCTCGTCACTCTCCCACAGGACACTAACCCCACTCTCACACTCTCCAGGCTGAGCAGAAAACACAGGCACAGGTGATTAGTCTACTTGCCTGATTGGCTGTTCCTTAACGAGCTAATTAAGCCGCACCGTGGGAGTCTAGCCACCACCTCATACTATGATTACTTGAAGTTGACTTTCTCTGTCTTCTGTTTCTCTGCGCACTGCGTTACCCACCTTTGTCGCCATTTTTGTGGATGTTTTCAGTCTCTCTCCCCCCCCCCCCTCCTCCACAAAGCTCTTGCTGGCTTGGTTGTTCATGAACACAGACACAATATCACTGTTTGAATCAATGAAAAAAAATCAGAAACATGGACATTGATTCAAAGGCCTGGAATCAGGGGTGACCCTTTAATGTACAGGCTGTTAATTATGTAGTAACGTGTAGAAATTACCAAGAGATAACAGTCAAGTAAATTCCGAATAATGCCAAGTGGAAGTTGTATAATTTGTCAGGCTCAGGACACAAAGGTTGAACCCAAAAGCACGACCAGAGAGGCAGTTAACAATAAGGCAGTTTATTGATCTTGTCTTGATCACAGACAGGCAGAAGAAGGCAGCGATACCGACAGGGAACAGGCAGATCTCAGGAAACAGGTAACAGAAACGGTCTCGCTCCGAAGGGCAGTCAGGTAAACGCTGGTAAGTAACTCACTGGGGAAGAAAACAAACTGGCAAAGTGCAAAGGGACACACAGGGCGTAAATACTGTTGGGAATAACGAGACACAGGTGAAACACATTAGGGAGAAGGCAGGTAATCACTAAGGCCTGGGGACCGTTGTGACATAATTACTGTAAAAATATTGGGTAATTATAGAGTAAAAGTACTTTGCTGTGTGGCGCAAACTGGCTGCTGCAGTTATTTTGGACGACAACAATGTTGACAGTTAAAATATGAGACTTGGTGTTACACAATGCAATAAGAGATATTAATGCTATCAATATTAATGGTAGTCTATACAGAAACAACTCTCCTGTCTTACCCTGTATGTGGGTTGTATTTTTATTATAACAATTCCCATATAACTACCAACCGGCCCTCTTCATTCTGCTTTAATTTTACTCCATAACCCAATATTTTACAGTAATTCCCAGTAATTATACAACTACAACTTGGCATTATTCTGATTTTACTTCACATTACCACAAAATTACTACACAATTACACCTGTAATAGAAAATGTTACTGAATCAGGCTACAAAATGAAAATCCTGGACATGAAAGTAAAGTGTTGAGTGTTAGACCCTAACCTGACTCCTCCTCCGTCAGACCCCAGCAGGAGGTTTCGCTGTCACCTGAGAGTGAAGGTGAACGGAGGCGAGGGGACGCTGCCGGTCACGGCACGGAGAGCCAATCAGAAATGGGACGGCGTGTCACCGGGTAAACCTCTGGTCACCATGTCCTGCACCGACAAAATGGCAAAGTGAGTGTGACTCAGTCCTGGAAGCTGTTTCCTGATATTTAATACATTTGTTTTCAGTTTGTTTATCCCATTGTAAAAATGGGGACTTGTAATGGAAAATCAAACCCAAGTTGGAATAAACTGTTGGTATCCTGTAATACATGTTAATATTTCTACATAGCTCTGTTCACACTGCAGCTACAAATCTGCCATTTCTGGTTTTACCTGTGACAAATATCTGCTGTTATTCAGTCAATCAGAAAACACACAAAACTATTTTGGGAAACACCTCAAGCTAAACAGAGAAGTAGTTGTCTACACTACTAGGTGAGGTGCAGGACCACAGATACAGTGGAGCTCACTTCTTCATTAGACTAACAAACATGCAGGAGAAGCTGATTGTGTCACGTCATCTTGGTGCTCTCTCATCCAGCCGGTCTATTTCAGGGAATTTGCAGGTGGTGTTCATGATGTGTTCACTGGGTTCAGGCAGCAGAGGAGCATCTTGCTGCGTTCTAGACAGTTGAACACTGGTCAAACTTTAATCGTCCCCAAGTGAAAATCTTCACAGCCGTCAAACTGCCATCATGACTCTGCCCAGAGTGTATTTTCTTTTTAATTGTTTGTCTCAACAGGTGGAGCGTCGTGGGACTCCAGGGGGCACTCCTGTCTCACCTGGTGGAGCCGGTTTACCTGCACAGCCTCACGGTGGGGACGTTGAGCCACACGGGTCACCTGGGCAGAGCCTTGACACGCCGCCTCGCACCCGTCAAGCACCTGCCCCTCCCCTACCGCCGCCGGCGGGTGCTGCTCAGCTGTATGTCTTAAACCGCCCGATTGACACGCTTATACAATATTGATCTTTCTCAGTGATACAGTACGTGTTGTTCTGCACACTCACAATCTGGCAGGTCGACGCTGTTACACAGGAAGTGATGAGTTCCTCTTCATTTGAGTGACTGTGTTTTTGTGCCTCCGTGCCGGAGGCATATTGTTTTCCAGTTGCCCATTCGTCCATCCTTTTCTCATGGACAGTATAGATTTTGGGGTTCAAAGGTCAAATGTCAAGATCATGGTGACCTCACAAAACACTTTTTAGCAATTACTCAAGACTACACAGCAATTATGACAAAATTTCACACAAATGGTTCATATTTTATATGACTCTGGATAAACAGGGATGTAATCTGAAACTAGTCTGAGTGGAGGAGGGTTAGTTAGTCTTACTTTGAAACTAGTCGACTAGTGTTCTGTCTAATCAATGGAGAAATTATTCATTTGTCTATGCATTCTAAAGCCTTACCTGTGGTTTTTCTCTGTCAGGTCTGAGCAGCAACGAGGTTCGGCCTGCGGGGAAGGCCCCAAACGTCAGCGTAAACTGGAGCTGCGGTGATGGAGGCCTGGAGGAGATCAGCACCTCCACAGGAAGGAGAAGGGACTCTGGGACGCCGTCACAGCTCTGCAGGAGCTCCCTGTTTGCCCGCTGGCAGAGGCTGCAGCAGCAGGTGGGTCAGAGACGCTGAATGAGGAAAACACTGAACCTAGAGCAGCTTCATGTCAGGAGGGGCAGAGAGGGGGGTCTCTCTGCTGCTGCATGCTTTTTTTTCTATTTTTATTCCACCACGCCTGCGACAGTCAGACCCAGAGACATATTGTTTTCAGGTTGTCCATCCCATTCTTGTGGACGTGATATCTCAGTAACCCCTTCCTCAAATTTGGCACAAACATTCACTAAGACTCAAAAATGAACTGATTAGATTTTGGCGGTCAAAGGTCACAGTCGTGATGACAACCGTTCTTTGTGCATGCAATATATCAGGAACACCCAGAGAGGATTTCATCCCTTCTGACACACTGTGACCTCACAAAACATGTTTTGGTAATAACTCACAAATTCATTCACTAATTATTACACAATTTAACTAAAATGTCTGTAAGGAAAAAATATATCCAAATGGTCAAAAGTCAACTTCACTGTGACATCATAATGTTCAGCAAAATCACTTCTGGCCATTCAGTGCTGTAACTCAGGAAGGGGAGGTTGAGATGATAATTCCTGCAACTTGGCTGGTTCATGGAGGGTTACAACCGGGAGGAGGGAACTCTTATGTACAGTTTGATTTTTTAATTTGAAAGAAAACAGGGTGGAAGGCTCATGAAGACTATGAAGCATTAGCAGTCATTACTCTACACCAGTAAAAGATGAACAAACAAGTTGAGTTAGCGGCTTGGGTCTACCAGCTGATTCATTAGCACATGGCAGCAATTTATTAAAAATGCCACATCGGGTTCAAGCTCTGCCACATTATAACAATGCTTTTAAAAGAGAGGTTTGATTTCCACTGTGAGATTAAAATATGTATGCTGAGAGAGTTGTGCCAGGCACAACCGGCCTGGGTTTAAAGTTTGATGACGGCAGACAGAGTCGTAATTATTTACAGAAGCAGCTGAAATCATTGTAAGAGAAGCTGCTCTTAATATCACATGGAAGAGAGGACACAAAGCATTTTGAGAAAGAGCTATAAATGTTGTGCACAGGGGGAGATAAAGACAGAGCTGAAAAGACTGGATGAGGGACAGAGAAACAATGAATTGACAGCGGTAGGCGAGACCGGGGATGGTTGACACATTTTTGACATTTCAGTCTGTGTCAGTGCGTTCAAAATTTAATACAAACTAGTTACACATGTCTGCTATTAAATGGTGTAAGTGTTATTTCTGCAACACAAACAAAAAATGTCTGGTTTAGTGTGTGTGTGTGTGTGTGTGTGTGTGTGTGTGTGTGTGTGTAGTTACTGTCAGTCATAGTAATAATAAGACACTTGAACATGATTATAAAACTAAACAAAATGTGAAATGTTCACCAGCTTTAACAATTGAACATTTGAGTGTGTGTGTCAGTGTAAGTGTATTGTTGTTACCTAACCCAGACTCTTGCCACGAACTAGCTTAATTTACAGCTAACAGCTAAAACATTAGCACTGAAAACATAGATTTAGGGAGCTACTTCCTCACAGGTGGAATAAGGACTAAATCGAGCAGATACAGAGTGAATCAGA
The DNA here is from genome assembly GCF_021018895.1 of Seriola aureovittata. Classification (NCBI taxonomy): domain Eukaryota; kingdom Metazoa; phylum Chordata; class Actinopteri; order Carangiformes; family Carangidae; genus Seriola; species Seriola aureovittata. Next base: position 3,421,047 of record NC_079375.1, read on the forward strand.
TGATTCCTAACTTGTTCCTGATTGGAGAAATTGGAAGTAATACAACTGACCTATATTACAACCATCCCTGGCCTCCCTTACTGTGTTTGAGAGAATCAGTGATTGAAGTAGAGTTAAAGGGAAACATGAAAGACGGACTGTACAGTAGAGATGGAAACCAAAGATCCTTAATGTTTTAACACATAAAAATATTCTGTTTGTAATAATAATCTGTGTTTGAGAGAATCAGTGACTTGAAGAAGAGTTAAAGGGACACATGAAAGACGGACTGTACAGTAGAGATGGAAACCAAAGATCCTTAATGTTTTAACACGTACAAATATTCTGTTTGGAATAATAATCTGTGTTTGATGCAGTTTTTCCATGAAAGGATCAACTTCCTCATTAGTAATTCTTCAAATTACATCTACTCCATCTTCATCAAAACAAGAAGTTTTTCATGTATTTTCTCCCCCCAAAGTTTAACTGTTGAACACACCATGACTCAGTGTACGTGTTCTGGAGGTTTTAAGTTTACACATTTATGCAAGTTGCATATTTGATCGTGATTGATTAAAACTGATACACTCTTAAACTTCAGCACATGAATGTGAAAGCAGCTTTCTAGTGTCAAAAGTTTGCCAACCATTTTCATTTCACTCTGCAGTCTGGCCTAATAGCTCTTTCTAATTACTGACAATCTCACTTGACAAACACAGATGTCACTGACAACACTATCCACGATTCAGAGGTCAACTCTCGGTCTTTGCTGTTGAATGACCGGCACGGCTTACAGGGAAACCTGAACCGAAGGGACTGGTCGTGAATGATATTAGTTACACCTGGGCTTCACCTGCAGTGACAAGTCATAATGTCTGCTGTGTAAAATACCCATTTTCAGGGAACAGGTGCCATTCTGATGAGGCTGAACAGCACAACAGATGGAAGTGTTATTTTTAGCTGAGAACTCAACATGAACCCTTCCACTGTACAATATGTACTTAAAATCCACAAATCCCAATTCATTAAATCATGTTTCTGTCTTTCTTTTTCAGTTGAATGGCCAGATATCGGACGCAGGAGCCGTGACAGGGACATACTGTGGCTCCAAAATAGCTGCTGGATGCTACCAGAGGGCGCTGCAGCAGTTTACTGGAGCTCTGCAGGTTGGAGGTCTGGGAACGTGGCTCAGAAAACCTCCACAGCTGGATCACTTAAACGTCAGTGTGTGAAAAACTGTGCTAAAGGCTGAGTATGGAGTAACGAGGGAAGCTCGTGTTTTTTCTTTGTGAGTATATGTGGATGAAGTACAAAGAATAATTATTATGCAAATGAGCACAAAGCATACACAAAAGCAAATCAAATTTAGGCAAAAACTGGAGTAGACTTCTTAGCGTGTAATGCTAGCTTAAATAGCCTAAACGCTGCAGCTTTGGAGGCTAAAGCTAGCTTGTCTGGCTAGCTTAAACCTTAACAACCTTGTCGCTGTAACCACTTAGCTAGCTACCTGGCTCACTGGTGTAACACTGAAGATATTTTTAAGTTTAACTAAGCAATATGCAGTGTTTGAGTAAAATTTAACTTGAAAACTTGGAAAGAAACAGCCACACTTTGGAGCTGGATGTGTAAATGCAAAGTGTAAAAGAGATGGTGGCAAAATGGCTGCAAACACTCAAATCAGATTAATTAGTTAATCAAAAGGGGAGCCATACACGGTTATGTTTCATTTGTTGATAGAAATATCCCTAGAAATATGTAACAAAATAAAAAAAGCTTGTTAAAAAAAAGCTGAATAAAATAATTTCAAATACTCCGGTGTGACTACAAGGCAACTTTTGGTGGTAAATATGGCCCAAAGTCAGTATTTACAAATATTTTTTATAAAATTTTCTTTTTGCAAACATGGCATGAATGTTGCATAATCCGACAGGAAATAGACACTAGAAGATACTCCTGATTTGTTGTAATTAATGTGAATGAAGGGTCAAGGGTCATTTTTGCTGGCCAAATATGAAGAGCATTCACTCAATGATTCAGTTGGACATCTTACATGTTCAAAGTTTATATTTACACACTTCTGAGGACACTCCATTGCGTAACTCTAAAATGATCTTAAACCCAGTTTTAACACTTTGTAGCAGTGAGAACAGACCTCATAAGGTCCAAGCCCATATTGGTCCTCTGAAACACTACAATACAGTAGCGCGCGCGCACACGCGCGCACACACACACACACACACACACACACACACACACACACACACACACACACACACACACACACACACACACAAAAATAGTTTTTGTCATATAGCTGGACATTGCACTGACTTTCAATTCCTCGGTGACCTACTTATCCTAATCTTAAAACCAAGTCTTTTACCTTGGGGGGACCAGTTCAGTTTTGGTCCAGTCCTCACAATGAGACTTTGTGAACAGTCATATCCACTATAATGTGATAAATACAAGATACCTGATGACTGCAAAGCAAAATCTTTTTTAGTAACATCAGCTCCTGGTTTCCTTTTCTACTGAACTGAAAGTCACATTTTAATTTTATTCTTTGTTTTTTTGTGTTAGTTTTCTTTTAGAAAATGTGTCCTCTGTTATTTCAGTAATCTATATTTGATGTAACTGTATGTTATCATGTTATTTCAAGTTTTTTCACACTCATTCATTTTGAACAGTGTTGTAAAGGGCCAGTGTATATCAAACTCAGGAGTGTGAAGACATGCCGCCACCTAGAGGAAGATTGTGTGCATTACATATAGTTTTTTTAATTATTTGTTTTCTCTTAAATTTTTTCATCTAGATGTTTTTTCTTTTATTTCTTTAAAGGCTTAAGTTATTCACAAATATCCCAAAGGCTGTTATTGTGTTCTATTTTTTGTCAATGTTTATTTCTAGAAAAGTTTTGAGGTAAGGAATGTAAAAGAATATTTCTATGTAAGGCCAGTGTTGTTAAATGCTATGTAAACTTTTATTATTAGGTATGCAGAATGTATGTAGTTTATATTGGTCATGACTATTTTTATCACTGCAAATAAATAAACTTATTTGTGTTAGTTTTTGTGTTTGTTTATCCTGCATGACATCAGATACTGAGGTAAAATAACTACCTATAGAAGAATATGGGCGTCATTCACATACACTCAAAAACCACTCAACTAGAAAACATTCAAACAGCACAAATGGTTTATTTTGATTTCACAAGCAGATGCTTGTTCCTCAGTACACAGCTATAATCCACAAAACCGCGGTCAAGTCGATCCAACAGGTTTTCATCTTTTTTTTTTCTTTTCTGAGAACTGCGCTGTGGTGTTTGTTGTTCTACATCAACCACTTCGATCACACGTAACACTGTTCACACCACAGAGCCACAGTTATACAAGGCTTCAAGACGGCAGATTTGAGATGGCCGATGCTTAGTGATCATGTGATCTGGTTTTACTGGGATTGAGAGCATGAAGAGTATGACTGAACATTCAGTTAAAATCTGTGAATTATGAACATGGTAACAGAGTTGCTCAGTGCTGGTAGAAAATGCAGTGAAACTTGCTTAAACTGTCAGGAATAAAACGATATTGGATGAACAACAGATCAAACATTCACTCACTCACGCACACAAAAACACACCTTTTATTTTCTTCACGCAAACAAAATGTTTTATCATTTAAAGCAAGGATGACTTCTTTTGCAGGAGGGGAAACAACATCAGTGGTCTCTGCTAAAATACTAGTAATACAGACTTTTTTTTTTTTAAAGAGGAAATTAAAGCCCATGCCCTTTTAAGGACTTTTATCCAGAACAGCTGCAGGTAGCCAGAAAAAAAAGGTATTCCTACAGTGAAAAATACAGTATATCAAAATTCACACCTTAACAACTAATATAACAACTTTTTAAAACGTAAGTTACAATATTATTATACTGCTTTTGGGAAAGTTTAGTCTGCAGCTGTAAAGTGATCATTTTTAAATTAACCCAATGCAAAACTTGTTGGTTCCACTAAGAAACTAAGACCATCCCTGGTTAAAATGATAAAACTAACTCAGTCTTTCGTGAATGTAAAACCTTTACAGATGAACTGACATCTTCACCCATGAAGCAATAAAATGGATTTACATAAAATAAAAAAAAGAAATGCAGGATCATGTCATCAAGTTATAAAGGCTAATAATAAAACTGCTGCAGCTAAAATACGCTGTGCAGCCCAATTGGCTGCTTTCTTTCATATATTACAATTTATATAGTACAAATGTTATGTTTAAAAGGTATTAGGAGGTTTACACTTTACATGTGCCTTTTGACAAGTACTGTAAGCACTTTAGTTTATTGAAAATTATGCTGTTTTACAGCTGCTAACAAACATGGTATTAATGAGGCTTTTCCATTGTTAGAAATACATTTCAAAAGGCAGCTGTTAAGTGTTACCAAATAAACAAACACTGAAACTGAAGGTATCCATCAAAATATGTTTTTTTACCCACTGAAGAGACAAATTTTTGTCATGTCGATGAACAGTGCTGTTACAAACCAGCTAAACGCTCCACAGGTCTAAAGCTAGACTCACAAAAAAACATCGATTTGAAATGAACTGTGCTTGTTCATCGCGTCACTGTGGTAACTAATGAGCCCTGTCGAAAACACACGTTAAAGTACAACAGCAGTACGACAGCTGTGCTGCAGTCGAATCACGAACTGCCTGGTATTACATTAAACACGATTTTAGACATCGATTTGTATCAACACACACACACAGACTTTGTTCTGGTAACATGGCAAAATACTCTCAAACACACATACACACACACATACACACAGACCTTGTTCTGGTAACATGGTAAAATACTCTCAAACACACACACACACACATACACACATTGTTACAGCCTCTCCCATTCACTTGAATGCAGCTTTGGCTGGAGTGTTTTTGTGGGAGTGGTGAAGCGAAAGAAGGTGTAAGCGAATGCATCACAACACTCATCAGGGATTTGACTTGTTTTAAAGTACCATAACAAATATGACACTTACAGAATCCCCACAACAGTGTTTCAACAGTAATGACTAAAGGGCACTGCGATAAACTAGAAAAAAGCCTTCTTTTTTTTTCCTTTTTTTTTTTTTTACAATCATCTCAAGTCCTGGTACAACAGCTAGGCGGGGCATCAGAGGAAATGTTTCATCATCACTTCCTGTATAACAAATATGACGCCAGATTTGAATTAATCCCTTTTTTTGTGTTGACAGAAATCATATTTTATTTGTGCAATGTGTATAAAACAATCTGCATCTCTCCACAGAACACAGCAGACCCATCTTATTCTCTACACATCTGCTAAAATCGCTCCATAATAACTCCTTATACTCTGACAGGACTCTACAAACTCAGTGAAAGTTTGGTCCAGTGGTCATGTCAGACCAAGAATTATCCCTGTGTGGGCTGTTGATAGACACGGTACATTGAAGCTACTTTTAGAGCTTTAATTCAAATTAATTTTATGCCATAAATTTTAGGATTTGTGGATGAAAGAGATGATCTACTTGAAAACTGGTTTGAGAACAGGATGATAACAAAGGGGACTTATTCTCACTTCCTGTGTAAACAAACATTTTGCTTAAAGTGCACCATTATAGAATTTAGTGTGTATTTAACAAGACATTCAAATTTACATGTAGCAGCTGTAAGTTCTCATTTTCTGCCCTTTTAGAATTATTCTCACCATCCATTGTAACTGAGCTGATTTAGGCTAATGGGTTAATATCTGATTATGGTGCCACTGCATAAAGTGACCAATCGATCAAACTCCCTACAACCTCTTTCAAGCAACGTAGTCGCAGGAATGAAGGAGAACCAGAAACTAAACTAAGGAACTAAAAAAGAAAATCCCTTGATGATTGATTAGAAAATTATGGCTTTGTTTGAGAAATAATTTTCACAAATAACAGAAAAACACCTTTTTTTTCTTTATAGTTACTGCTGCCCAACAGACATGAGCAGTAGCAACAATTAGCTAAATGTCTGGTGTTATTTATTTCTGTTTAAGCGCATAATTAGCAAATACAATTTTGCTTTTCTCACTCTCACTTGCTTTTCTTTTGTTTGTCTTGAGTCAAGAAGCTGACTAAATAATTTTAACATCACTCAATGGCCCTAATATGTATAACTTTAAATTTTGTTATGCTAAATACTCTAAAAGGTTGGAGTACCCTTGAGGCTTGTGTTTGACTCCAGGAACTACTACGACTTGAGGCATGGACTCTTTTCCGACCAGGAACTTCAGCCCAGGAAATTAATTTAGACAAATAACAGGTGAAGTTCCCAAAAAGGTTCCTTGGCTTGTGGAAAAGGTCCTGCAGGTGGGAAAGGCTGCTAGAGTCTATTTAGTCCTTCAAAGTTAAAGATATATTATAGGTATTATTTTTCTGTTTAACAAGCCTCTGAACAGGTTTTTTTTTTTCTCAGAGACTAAAGATTTAAAGTGTGCACATACAGAGTGATTACAGAAACACAGAACCCTGCACACCAATCTTAGACAGCACAATGCTGAGCGCTGTATGTCTACACATTTATCAGCCTCCAATCATTCAACTGTCCACAGAGCTGACTGTTTCTTCTGTGTAGTAGACACACAGTGGCTCTTTGTGGCTTTACAGAAACAGAAACAGTCAGATCCCGTTAAAGATGATTTGAGAGAGAAACCTAACCACTGGGGCCCACACCTGAAACACTAAAGCCTCCACAAAGGAGAAGGAGCCGACGTACGTGACCAATGTATTTATAACACCACACTGAAGAGAGAGCAACACCGTCAGTGCAGTGAGAAAAGCCCACACCTACACTGTGCAGCTCCACGCTGGAGTGACTTTAAATTCAGCGGCTCAGAGCTTCAGTGGATTTGCTTGCTCGTCCACAGTGGAGACAACACTGACCAGCAAACAGGAAGTTTCAGTCATCTGACAGTAGTGAGCCCTGACACAGGACCGTCACACTGTGTGTCATGATGCCCGGTGGTTATCAGACAGAAACCAAACGTTTTGATCACTAACACATTCACAATATGTTTTATGGAAGATTATTTAAAATAAAGGCAGCATCTCCGTCACTTATCAGCTGGTGGCTGGAAGCTTTATTACAATAGCATTAATCTATTTTAATATTGGTATCGAGTAGATAAAAGTTTGGAGCAGCTATTCAATTTACTTTTGCTATCTTTGGCTCAAATGCAAAGAAAATACATCAAGTTGAACTTTAATTACCTTGAATTCATCTATTAATTATAATTAATCACAAACAGTTATCTGTGATTTGAATTTTGCTGTAAACAGGAAGTTCTGGAAATCTGATCATAGAAGTGATGAGCTGCATTTTGGGTTTTCTTTATAAATGCAGTATAGAAACAATTTAATAGTTATCATACATATCTGAGTTAAATGGAAGTCACTATGTTTTTAGTTACTTTAGGCCCACCAGGCGCATTTTCCTCAATGTTTCCATATCAAATTTAATGAATGCCTGAGTATCTCGGTGTTCAGGTTCAGTCTGACAGCCATCCAGGATTGTGACATGTAGTGTGGCAGTACTATTTTCAGCCCCACCAGCATGGGTGTATCCACACTGAGGAGAAATCTTTCTAGTGAAAACACAGAATCCCTGTCAGCACAGGAGATGTTTTCCACACATTTCACAGGTCATCAGAAGAAAAGAAAACAGACGATTGCAGCTCCATTATCAGCCACTTCGATTTTTTTCTGTACAGAACAAGACCATGAAATCCCTTTTGTTGTATGTGACGAACAATCTTACTAGTCAGCAGCCAACATCCACCAGCATCTGGCTGTTAGCTAATTTCTCCACTCAACCTTTTTTTTCCCAAAAGAGCAACAAGAGAAATTGTAACAGCTATTGGTTTTTTTTTTTTCTTCTTAAAGCTGCATTACTTGCTCACACAGAAATATCCTTACACTGAGCTGCGACAAACAAAAGGACAGTTTCATTCCAAAATGTGATCATCCGTCATCTGACCAGTTATTTATAGTATTATGTGTATTATAGATATTAAGCCAAGAATCTCAGGTGCCACACAAAAAAAGTGAAAGTAAGAAGGAAAAATCCACCTTATCACCTTATAGATGCTTCGAGATCAGTGGCAAAAAGAAGATTTTAGCATCATAGCATGGCATAAAAGTGAGAGCTTCTTTCTTGAAGTGCCATTTGCATTAACGTTCAACGTCCAATCACACTTGAAGAAATCTACTGTTGAACAGGGACTAATAAAAAAATTTAAAAAAAGAGACTAGAATACAATGCAGCCACCTGGACCAGCAGCATCATGGAAATCAGGAGATTTCAATAAAGCAGAAGGTAAATGACGACAAGTTATCACAGATTAACTTCTGAAATGGACTCATCACAAAAAACTAATATATAAAACTAGTGGTTTTTCTTCTTTAAAGCAAGACTGCCATCCTGGTCCTTACTTGAAGATTAGATTTGCTGTATTGAAGCTTAACTCAGCACTAAGCAGACATGTGCAGCGCCTCACTTATCTAACTCTTCCGCATTAGTATAATGTTCTGCTTTTTAGTTTTCAACAAAGAGGAACCTTTCTGTGCTTTTTTTTTTTCATAAGTGGTATGCAGGTTTGTGTTTTTTGTTTTTTTAGCGAGGAACTGTTTCCATGCAAAAACACACACGTGTTGTGTATATTTTGGCGGTGGTGATTTAAAGAGTGTGGCAGATTCAGTGGACAGAGCAAGTCCTTTTCCCGCCCTAGCCCTAAGGGAGCTTTGAGTATCAAATACTGACCTCATGTAGGCTCCAAAGACGGATGTTAAAAATGATTTTATCCTTTGTTGAGTCGTGGCTCAAATTATATCAGTGTTACAAGCTTTCACAGATAAAAAGAAGGGCGAAACTACACTTTTTACAGCCACCTTTTCAGCCTACAGGTGATGGTGTCTGACACTCTGAACAGAAACCCTGGGTGGAGTGTCACTGTCAGGTTACAGTAGTAGCAGGAGGAGGTGGAGGTCATTTCTCCTGAAGCAGGGCGGGGATGTTGATGTTCCAGCCGATGGCCTGTCTGTCAAAGCCGCAGGTGAACAGGTTGCAGGAGATGTTGTCTTCACACCAGGCTGAGCAGCACACCATGCGCCGGTGACCCTGAACCATGACAAACAACACAGCAACTGTTAAACACTGACAACAAGGACATGCAAGGAGTTCTGTGACCAACAAGAGAATAAATTAACAATGATATACAAAATCTGAATTATTTAATGTAACTAATACAAGTTTCTGCAACTACAAAATTTTATTATCTAACATTTTTTGTCTTTATTTTGCCACAAAAATCCCTGGCTGGACCATGAGTGGCTGTGGCTCAGGAGGTAGAGTGGGTTGTCCACTTATTGGAAGGTCAGTGATTCAATTTACTTTAAACTGGGGATGTTATAGTTGCATCGACATCAGGAAGCTCCACTGCTGTATTTGATTTCTGACAATTTTTTTAGCCATTAAACCTAAAAACAACAATTAAAAAAAAAAACTTATAACACAGTTCTTATACAGTGATGCAGGCTCACTATTTGGCAAGATCAAGTTAAAGCTTATTATCAATTAATCTTACTAATGACTTCCTACCCTTTTTATCTAATTTGTTATAAAAGCTTATAAATGATTTATAAGCTGTTAACAAGCTAATTAATAAAAAAAGTTATAAACCATTCATAAATCCTTTATAAGGGTAGTCTTAATGTAAAGTGGTATCGGAGGATTTTATTCTAATAAGAAAGATTCCTATCACATGTTCTAAGACTTAAATCTCAACATGTGAACTGTAAAACCTTTCTACATATAAATGAAAAAAAATGTAACAAGCTACATCATCAGTCGTGGTGGACAACACTTGACTATTACTACTAATATTTTAGTTTTTATGTTATTAGACAGCGGACAGTAGAAAGCTTTTGTCTGAGTTTTGCTACTGTATCAATGTGAGTGAAAAGAGTAAAGCCTCAAATTAATATGAATCTCATACTTTATAATAACATATAGTTGCAGAATTTACTCATGAAACTTCATGTATTTTTTCTGGACTGTGAGATACCTCAAAACAAGAGGGGATGTGTATGGAAGCTGTGAGGGGCCAGTGACTGACCTGTCTGTTGCTTCGTGGGAGTCGAGCCAGTCGCACCCCGGACATGTCGAACAGCCGGACCTGCCGATTGTCGTGAGGAAGAGCAATGATTCTCTGGTTCACCGACACGCTGATCCTGAAGGAACGAACAGCAGGAAATTACAGAATACAGGAGGTTAGATTTCACTTCAGGTAACATATACAAGATGAATTATGACCAAAATAATGCACACACTCAAAGGGACAACAAAAACATTATATTTGTGCTGTGATCACAAATTTGTGCTGTGATCACAAATATTCAAAACCAGTAATGAGGAGTTAGAGGAGCAGTGTAGTTGTATCTTATCATTAAATATTCCAGGTTCATTAACTGTGTGAAATCATAAACAATGAACTGCACGGGCCTGTTCGCTTGTGATATCAGTGCCTGTCACTCATCTATCTGCGGGTTCACAGCTCACAGACCTGTTGACAGCAGAGTCTGTGCGGATGGTTGCTATGGGCGACCTCATGTTCTTCAGGTCCCACACTTTGACGGTTCGATCATCGCTCCCAGACACCACGTTGTCTCCCACCGTGAACACAGCGGACGTCACCGTGCTGCAGGGGACAAGAGAATACAGGCTGACATGTTCCAAAGCTGCTGCCAACACCTTTATATTTACATCATTACTCTAAAAAGATGCTGGAATTAACTTTAGTTGAACTTCAGCAGAATTCTGCTGAATCTATCGATACATTCATCTGTCAACGTTTTTGTTTTGTTTTGTTTCAGCTATTTTATCAATAGTTTTGCCCAGATATTTCTATTTGGCAAAGCCTGGATGTATAAGACAGACATGAAGGACATCTGTGTGTGTGTGTGTGTGTGTGTGTGTGTGTGTGTGTGTGTGTGTGTGTGTGTGTGTGTGTGCGTGGGTGGGTGTGAGACTGACTCAGTGTGTCCCTGGAACACGTTGACAGAGTGGATGGATGGGTCTCTGAAGTCCCACAGTCTGAAGGTGGTGTCTCTGGACGAGGTGACCACCAGACGCTGTGTGGGGTGTGTGCAGCAGTGGGTGAGTTCCTGGTCATGGCCTGAAAACACACACGCACACTTTTTTTATCATGGCAGCAGGGTGGTGTGTTCCACAGTGACCCCAGGTTCAAGGATGACTTGTTAGGAAGCACAACCCCATTGTTGAAGTGCCCTTGAGCATGACACTGACTCCCTCCCAGTTCGATGCAAGTCAGAGGTTGACATTTGACTTCCTTGTAAAGAGTCATGTGTCATTATTGCCAAAACACTGAAAAAAAACACATCCTCTTGCTTCAATCTAATTCCACTCTGAAAGTAAGAGACTGTGTAAAGGGAATTTTAGAAGAACACATTTTAGATGTCAAATAGCTGCATTAGCTCACTTGTCCATTAAAATCCTACTTTTGTCAAGGTGAAAAGGAGTTTGGATATAAGATACTGTAACTGTTAAAAACACACAGAATAATAATGATAATACGTGTTTTGAATGTTTTCCCTGCAGTTGCCTCAATGAGGCTCTTACAGCTTGTACAACTGAGCCTGTGGTACCAGAGACCAAAACTTGAGCTCCCCACCCAAAGGTACAGTACAGCGAAGATTAATAAACTGTAGTTGGCTCGAACACATTTATGTTCATGTGAAATGAACAAACAAACATACAACATGTAAATAAGCTTTAGAGATGATGGTAGGCATATTTTTTCAAACTGGGCAGAGCCAGGTTGTCTGAACACACTACATACATGTTATTTGAGTAAAAAGGTTAATAATAAACACAGTGTTAGTGTAATATTCCTTTCGTCCTACCAGTAAGTGAGTGGACCAGCTCTGAGGTCTCTACGTCGTAAAGGTTGGCGGCTCGATCCCAGGATGCTGTCACCACCTGTTTGCCTCCCACCAGCCAGTCAGCAGCAATCACCACACCCTGATGGCTGCGCAGTGTAGTGGTTGCTATGCGAACAGAGGGACAGTCGTTTGGACCATCGACTTCGCCATCGGCCTCATCTTTATCTGAAAAGTCCACGTCGTCTTCGCAGGGCGTCTGCTGCTGTCGCAGAAGGCACATATGAAGGAGTTAGGCTACAAAAACAAACGTCTCAACAACTCACAAAGATATCAGCGCCTCAGCCAGGAGCACAGTAACACATTTAAACAGGCTGGAGATGCTTACACTCATGTCAGCAACAGGCTGTGGAGTCGGCAGCTGCACCATGTATCTCCAGATGTGAGCTGTCTGGTCTCCAGAGGCTGAGGGGAGAGAAAGAGCAAAGAGACTGTTAGAGTCAATGACCCTTCCTAAAAATGCCACTGAAAACTATGTCTCCTACTATGGATCAGTTCAGGATAGTGTGTAAGTGTGTGAAGATACTTAGTATCTGTTTGTGTCTGCAATTCTACTTTGTGGTTTAAACTAACAGAAAACTAAAATACCCAAATAACAATAATAAAAAAGTATTTTTAAAAACTAAAAATATTTTTTAAACTTATTTTACGCCTATTTCAGAATTGACACCTGGAGGTTTTCCAGCTCTGCATAACTCTTATTTGGAAATGTCAAAGTTGATATAAGGACGTTTTCCCTGCTGCAGTAAATGAATGTGCAGAAAACAACTGATGTGGCTGCAGCCACCTACAATTTTTTTTTTGTGCTTTTTGTGCCTTTAATGGACAGGACAGTAGAGAGACAGGAAATGGGGAGGCAGAGAGAGGGGGAATGACACGCAGGAAAGGGCCGTCCGATGCGGGAGTCGAACCAGAGGCCAGCTGCAGCGAGGACTGTAGCCTCTATATATGGGACGCCTGCGTAACCCACTGCGCTACGCGACGCCCCAGCCACCTACAATTTTATTTTAAGGATGTTTTTAGCTTTAGATCATCACCTGTGAGAGCCATCTGTTCAGTGGGGTGGAACTTGATGGAGTTGACTGTGGAGATGGAGAGATAGATGTATTATGTTACGTCATGACGGACAACATGTCATATACTTTCGTTTACAAAACCTGGTCTTTGACTTTCTGATTCACATTTCAAATTAGCTTTTTGAATTAAAAGGAAATATATTCAGATATTTTGAAGATATTTGCACATTTATAAAAAGGCATTTTTAAAATACTGCAGACTAACAAACTATATTACATCTATTCTTATGAATTTACTGGACATCAATCACTTTACCTGATCCTTGATGGCCCAAATATTTGAGGAGGCACTTCCCAGTTTCAATGCTCCATAGCATCGCAGTGTGGTCTGTTGGAATACATTGTGGATGCAAAAGAAGAAGGACAAAGTTTAATTTTAGCATTACATGCCTGATGTGTTATAAATCAATGATATATTTTCATTTGTCATTCATTGTCAAAAAAAAGATTTAGATTAGACAATAAATTAGAGACTTTCAACTTTGCTGATTCAGCAAAAGCAGAAAGAGACAGAGAAGAAACCAGTGACATCAGATTAAAGAAGAAAAAGACACATATCATCCTCCAGCAAACAGCTGTCAAATAAGAAACTGATTAGCATTTAGAGACAGAAAACAAACGATTAAGCAAAAGATAACAGAAGAAAACAAAACAAATATTGAGGGAAAAGACTGAATGGGAAGCATAGTTCATGGGAAACAAAAAGAGACATTTGGGGAGAAAATAAAAGATCCAGTGTGAGACAGAAAAGGAGTTAATTACCTGCAGATGCGGTTCCCAGCACCACAGGCTGTGTCCTGGTGACGCTGAGGTCCCAGATGCCGTCCCTGTGGCCGACATACTCCCTGACCAGCTGGCACACGGCTCTGGACGTGGTCGCTTTGAAACTGGACACAATCTGATGTCGACACCAAACTCAAGTTAACACACGACACCTGGAAATCACAGCTGCGTCCCTCACAGGGTTCCTACACATTTAACATCTCAAAATGGCGTCCTCTAGATCTGAAGACATTCATCTTTCCCACATTTACTTAAAAGTCACTTGGACACTGGTCATCATTGAGATAATTAAAGCCTCTTCTTACAAACTATCACCTTCCTGACATGCTACATGTCCAAATCCATCAGATCAATAAACTTTAACTCCAATCTATAAAATTTTTAAGGCATCCCTGGTACGCCATTTTTAGCTTTGTTATAGCAGCATGAATTTAGATGAATCACCTTATGTCTAATACAGCAAAATACAGATTTTTCCCAGACTTTTTATTCATTTCCCAAACATTTTAAGGCCTGGAAATGATGATTTTAAATTTTCCAGACTTCTCAAAAGCTGTGTAGAAACCCTGGTCTGAGGGAGAAAGGAAGCAGGTCAGCAGAACTGAGGATCACTGAGGAGCAGCTCAGCAGGGTCCTTGTAGTATGCCAGGGCTAAGAAGCTTTGTTTGACAACAGCATTATTCATATCAGTCCTGGGTTCAAGAGGTTTTTACCAAAATATCTGCATTGGCATTTGTTTCAAGCTTCTCTGAGCACAACACTGGCGGGGTTCATCATAAACGCCACCAATCTGATGCTCCATGTTCTTCAAAACAAACACCACCGCTGACACATCAACCCAGATCTGGTATCAACACAATGCAGACGCATTAAGTATCAGCACTGTATTATCTTTATGTATTATCTTTATCATACCGGGATTATTGTAAATGCAAAACCGTGTGAAAGAAAGAAAAATCTAGAGGGGGAAGAGGCGGCAAAGAATATTGAGTTATGGTAAAAAAAAAACAACGAAATATTAATTATTATCAGTCGTGTATCAACGTTTGGTCAAGGTGTTTACATTAAAGATGGGGATGATACAAACTGGACTCTTGGTTCGTTTTGGGCACAGACCACTAAATAAGTTCCAACTGAAAGGAAGCAGGAGAGCAGAGAGAACGGCATCACTCCTCTGAAAAATCAATCTCTCGCTACACACATTCACACGTTCACATTTTTATCTGTTAAAAAAAGATATTAAATCAATGAATTATAATCAAAATAAAAACTTACACCGAAGATATGAAGTACCATTGCTAAGCAAAGTGGGAACCAGTGATTGCTGACTGTTAGCAAGCAGCACAGCGGATCAAGTGATTGATTTCTATGTTATATGCTTGTTTTTTTTCTTTCATTTACATCCCAATTAGTTTGTCATATAATTTGTTAAAATGTAACAATGATTTCAATGTGTTACATTTTACAAAGCAGCAACGGGGACTGGGAGGTTTAAGGAAATCGTGAAGCACCGCAAAATAAGCTACAAGTAATTTGGCTGAACAGCAACTCTAATGCAGTTAATGCTCTACAGTTTGCAGCTTCAGTGTGCAGTAGGCTACAGCCACATCAATATTCTGCTTGTTTTACAACCAGTTTTACTGTCAGGGAATCAGTTAATAGGTCAATGTTTTTTAGTTATGGAAACAAAAGTTAACTACAGCTAAATCAATATATGAGCTGATGATTTGCTTATATATATATATATATATATATATATATATATATATATATATATATATATATATATATATATATATATATATATATATATTATATATATATATATATATATACTGTATTGGTACTGGTGCATATTTCAACTGTAAAATGTTCCTCTCTGTGCTTACTGTATCTTGGGCAGAACTCAAAGGATAACTAAAAGGAAAATGAGACTCAGCTTAAATTTTAGCAAGTTTATGTTAACATAGAGAGAACTGTGGAGGAGATACAACCCCTGTAACATATAGTGCCCAAGTTTAAGGGGTTCAAAAATAAGATACACATGAAGTTAAATAAAATTGTCATACTTAATATTTTACAATAAATCCTTTGCACTCAATGGCTGCCTAAAGTCTTCCACCAAAGACATCACCAGATGTTTTGTATCTTCTCGTACTCCCATTAAAGCTCAGACTGTGCACTTAAAAGATCAATTTTTTCCTCTTCTCCTCTGTTTTATTTGAAGTGTTGATCCATAAGAAGATATATTTGTGGTTTTAAGAACCAAAAACCATCTCAATGTAGTTTTACATCTCCTCTCTCAGGATTCTCTCTGGAGACTGTTTTGTTGTGACATCACAAAGTTCCAGAAGTCCTGACGGCTGGTTTTAAGGCTCAGTTTCCTAATACAGGCTGTGTGCATTTCTCTGTGGACTGAGCACTTCAATACTTTCACAGTATCAATATAGAACCTAGACCTGCTTTATAAACAAAGACATACATCTCACTGTATAAAATACAGGACCTTTAATGTACTATAATCCATTACTGTATTTCGAATTTAATGTGCTGAAGCTCAGAGCCTGGTCCCGACTGAATCTCAAACTCTGAGCAAATAAAACCAAAATTTATTGTATTCACATGGCTGGATAAGACTACTGAAGAAATGTTTTTATTTGTTTTGGGTTTTTTTGTCATTTGAGTGAAATGACTCTTTAAAGTCACTATATCTAAGTAGATAGATAATTGATACAAGTAAATAAGGTGTTAAGCACTCAAATCTGACAGTGTTAATCTTAAAAGGCTAAAAAAAAGCCAAATCTGATATGGCTGAGCACTCTTGAGCAGACCACACACTCTGCCTGATTGGGAAATGATCTAAAGCAGCCAACAAATGCTCCTCCACCTTGACTGTTCTGTTAATCAAGGCAAAAAAGGATTTTGAGGTGACAACTGCTTCATGTTAAAGATGTCTCCAGAGTGTACCATTATGTGAATGCCAACAATGAGTTAAATCCAAACTGAAGAGGTGCAACTGAAAAAAAGCCTGTTAGTGAGATAATAATATTGTATTTTATCTCACACAGAAAAGCTAAAACTCCTACATTTGAATGACCAAGTCTCTTGGGGAGGGACTGTCGACCCCCTGGCTGGGCTGTTCATGCATATTGGCACACAAGGGGGAGAAATCAACAAGTTACCCATGAATCTCCACCCCACAACTCCCAACTGGTTACGCTGAAGTTGCGGGATCCACCTACTCTGGCATGGCAAGAATTTGAACGTGGCTATGAGCAAAAAGGTGAAAGAAAGACAGCAGTTCTTTTCTTTAACATTCATGAGTCATTTCACACTGACAAGCTACAAAACAATTGAGCCAATTTACCAATTTTCTGATTTTTGTGTTCTATATAAAACTCAATTAAATAAATCAACATTTTCTGTTCAAGTTGAATCTACACAGGTAGGATTTATTGCAGGACTGTTGTGTTAGTGTATACACAAGTAGACTTCAATCTATAATACGTATAGATTACATATATGTGAATATACAGTATGTTAATATGTACCAACATTTCTTTTTCTTTCAAAAGGTAAAAAACAAAGAGTAAAAGATTTACCTTGCTTGTGGAAGCCTTGTAGGTCGTCTTTAGTTTCTGTGACAGCTGACTTGTGCTATGACTTGCTGTGGGTGCAGTAAATTAAAGCATTTCAAAATAATGTATATATTTGACTATATGCATGTTATTCAAAAGAATACACTTAAAATTTAAATGTAGATGAACATGGAGTGTGACTCACCTTTTGTTTTAAGTGCTCCTTTGGCTAAATCTGCCCCTTCGAAAGTCTGCCCCTCTGCAGCCAAACGATCGTTCAGTGTTTCGATCTCTCTGCGTACTGAGAGTCAAACAGGTTCATGTTAAAAACACTGACAACATCAATGTGTCACTGTGCAGTTTTATTAAACATAGCATGGATTTCCCTGTCGTCACTGCTGCCATTGGTTATTTTAGATTCTTAATCTCTGACCGTTTAATTCTTTAACTCTAATCTTTTCTGCTGTTACCCTTTTTATTGTCATTACATAATTTATTAATTGTAAATATGTCTGTTGATGTTCTTTTATCTAGTCGACATCATTGTAAATGAGGGCTTTACCCTCAATGGTTTTCAAGTTTAAATAAAGACTCGTTTGGAAATGCTCTTTAATGATATAATCTGAACTATTTCTTCCTTGAACATTGTATAAATTGTCAGGATAAGAAGTACCATAAATTATTGTTTAAAAAATTGCATTTGCAGCCCTAAAGAGCAGATATCATGTAGCCTAAAGGTTGCAAATAAGAACTTGAATCTTGACACCCAGATTAGCTGATTAAATCTGGGTGGAAAAAATAATTTTAGGCCCCCCTCAGCAAGAGTTTGTTGCAGTTGCAGCTGCACGTGGATGATTTACTTGTAATGAAAAGCTTCTACCTCTACTCTCTATCAGTTATCTCATGTTTTTTTGGGGGGATAACAGTTAAAAGCAAAGAAATACTTTCTCTGTTCCTGATGACTCACATTCCAGGTTTTCTATGTAGAGGTTTTCAAACTCCCTCTCGATTTGGCTGAACAGGTCCAGCAGATTGCTCCTCAGAGACAGAGGCAGTTTGGAGTCCTGCAGGGAGACAATAGGGTAACATTAAACACCCTGGAATTAGCATTGACGAAAGGTGTGTGAGGCGTGTATGTGCACATCGTATTAAAGAGGACCTATTATGGACATTTTTAGTGTTCATCATTTCATTCTTGTCGACGGTTTCAACTAAAAAAGATTTACATGCTTTAATGTTCTGACAAGACATTAGTTTTCTTCCTCTGTACATTTTATACTGTACTCCCTTCACCCTCTGTCTGAAATGCTCTGTTAGAGCTCTTTGAGCCCAGTGCGCTCTGATTGGCCAGCTTGCTGGCAACTACCATGGCAACGACAAGTTTTGCACGTCTTGTGTAATCAAACTTCGGATGACAATATTCATAACTTGGAATATTTTTTATAAGAAACCCTTTTGATTTTTTTATGTGCGGACATTTCCGGACTAAAGGAATATAAATGAAGGAACTGACAGACGGTCGACAGGTAGGGAGACTCCACAGCTTCACCTCCTGCTGGTTTACGATGTAAAACTGAATGAATTTAACATTAGTGGGCATAGTTTTTAAATGTATCTGCGCTAACGAGGTACAGCATGTCAACACTGACAAACGTTTAAACATTTACATTTTTAGTATGCTGCTTCTTACTAACATGATCAGGTCGCGATTGGGTCGCGGTAACAAGGTTAACATCCACAATAACAATGCACACTGACAGGCTGTGAGGCTGAGTCCCCTGTTTGGCCACATCAAGTGTGAATTAGAGAAATAACTGTTGCGAAAATGAAACGTCTAACTGTGCGTGGATTCTGAAGCAGTCCTCCTTGAAGTGCGGGCTCACACTAGGGTGTTTGGAGCGGTGGAGAACCGTGGAAAAATGAAGCAGATTTCTGCAGGAAACTAAGAACACTGTCTTTTCAGCATGGCTACAAAACGAATGAAAACTCTTCAGTTTAAGTAGTTATGTGCGGTACTTTGTCTGAGGTTGTGCCAAGTTTGCAGGTGGGCAGCACCAAAGTGTATTGACGTCAGTAGGACTAGGAAGTAATGTCTGAACCCCAATGAGGCATTTCATACAAAGGAGAAAATTGGGTTTTTACCCTGACAGAGTTTCTCCCTTTGATGTAAACTTTGATCCATGTGACTCTAAAGACCATTTACATGGACAAAAACCTATATAACACACTCTAAGTAAGGAAAAACTCAGAAAAGCACAATAGGTCCCCTTTAATGATAAGTAGGTTGATGCTGAAACACAGAGCAGACATATGAAGTAGAAAAAGAAAAAAAAAGTTGAGAAAAGTGACAGACAAAGCACATAAGTGCACAGCTGTACCAAATGCTTATCTGCTTAGAAGTCTAAGAGAAAGAAAACTATTTATGTCAATAAATCATTGTTGAGTCACTTCAGTATCATGACTTTCATCCTGTCTCAAAAAGCAGATGCACAAAAAACCTTTAAATCCCCAAATTAAGTCTCAATTTGCTAAATAAAAAAAACCCAGTGTCTAAAATAAAACATAACTATGCAGTTAAACAATATTATGGAGATGAGAGTCAGATCAGTATATGAAAGCCTTCACACAGTACAATTACATCAGATATTGAGTTAATTAAGGGCCCTAATATATTCCTGTGTGTCTAAATGTATCAAACAGGGGAGCACAGCAGGACCCTCCAACAGAGCAGGGGCACTGACAATAAACATCAAAGTAAATCTACAACAGGATGACTTCAAACAAAGAAAAAACACCTTCTGGAGTGGCCCAGTCAGAGTCCAGACCTTAACCCACAGTAGAGATGCTGTGGAATGAGCTGAAGAGAGCCACTCGCACCAGACATCCTGAGAATATGTCTGAACCAAAGCAGTTCTATAAGGAAGAATGGTCCAAAAATTTGACAAATTTGTCCAGAACACAGTGCAGGTCTGATCAGGTGAGAGTCAGTCTCTCAATCAGTCTCATTGCTTGAGGTTATTGCTGCCAAAGGAAGGTATTGAATCCGAGGGTTCACAAGCTTTTTTTCTACCAGCACTGTGAATGTTAAATGGTTAAGTTCAATAAAGACACAAAAGGTTTGTGTGTTATTAGCTCAAGCACATTGACCTTGACCTTTTAACTTTGACCACCAAAATCTAATCAGTTCATCTTCAAGTCCAAGTGAATGTTTTTGCCAAATTTGAAGAAGTTCCATCAAGGTGTTACTAAAATATTTTGTCCACGACAATGGGACACACGGATACAATGGACAACCTGAAAACAATATGTCTCCGTCTCTGGCTGTCACCGGCGTGGAGTAATAACTACAATTAACACAGAAAACCACGTCATTCAAGAGGTTCACATACTTCTTCCCACTGCTGCAGTTGTCACAAACAAATCATCTATTGCAGACTGGCTGTGAAAGAATACTAAGCAAAGGCACAAACAGGAAGTCTCCTCAAAGGCTTTTTTTTTGTCCAATCATCATGAAACTGCTCAGTGAGTGGAGCCCTCTTTGTACCTGAGTGCAGTGCACGCTGCATGATGCACTCCTGCCGCTCACAGCTATATTTTCTAAAGAAATCAGAGTGCTGTTAGCATTCACAGGCTGATGTTAGCAGCAGAAAGGCTTGTGCCACAGTAGACACATCGGAATGACTACACAGAAGAAAAGGAGTGGCTGAGAAGAATGGCTGCAGGCTGCTGCACGGGGGGAAATGTACAAGACATATGCATGTTATATGAAGCCTTGTAGAGCAGATGCTACGAGGACAATAAACATGTGTGGAGCATTTGCTTATTTGATTCTTTCAAGTTCATTTAGGCATGTGAGAGTAATAAAGACCGAATCAAATGAAATGAGACACCAGAAAATGAAAGATTGAGACGTATGATAGCCCAATGCAAGGGATCTTTGCATAAGAAAATCAAGTGGGGGCAAAATACACTCGAGACTGATGCTCAAATTCAGCTCTTTCTTCTTGTTTATTAAATTCCATTCAATTATTTTCATATTTTTGTGCATTGTGAGGACAAAATTTTGCTCACTTCCAATGTAGAGATTGAGAGAACATGAACTCCTCTCAGACATTTGTGTTTATGTCCAACCAAAATCAAACAGACAGCAGTCTCCTGGAAGTCTCTGTAGCTGTAATAGTGAACTACATGTAAGGGCAGATCCACTTCCTGACACGATGAGCAATTGTGTTGATTTCCCTGAGTTTCCAAAATCTCTACAATAATGGCACAATTACCAGAATATCCTTATAACTGTTATAAGCATCAGTAATCAAGTTTTCATCAACAGGAAATCGGCAAAATTAAATGTGAATTAATGAGCCGTTCCATCCACTAATGTGTCCGCAAATATTAGGAGTTGGGAACTTTGAGATAAATATTTGGTGGTGGCAATTCTCCAGGTTGATGAAACTGTTAAAGAAGACAAAATGAGAGAACTGACAGAGCACCAGTCAAAGCCGAAACGATAGAAAACATGATCAAAATATGGTTTGTTTAATTCGTCTGTTGCCTTTTTTCTTCTTCTCAGTGAAAGCTTGTAAGGGCCTTTAAGTCACATGCTTCATGTATGTCAAGATTTATTTGCTAAGTCTGTTTCCATTGCACTTTTCTCTTTTTTTAATAAAAACAACTTCTCCACTTCAACAACATGTGAAATCTTTTTTGTAAAATGTCAACTATTACTTTTCTTTTTCAATATTTCCATTGAGGTTTTTATGCGCAAATAAAAAATGCACTGAAAACATGTGGATGGAAATGCACCTGAAGAAGGAATATACCATGAAACCATGAGTGATTAAAGAAATCATAAATCTAGAATTACATCAAACAGTATAGGTAAGAGTTTCATGTTCAAATTTACAGAACTGAACATTTATTTCCACTATCTCTCTCTGACCATTAAAATCTCAGGTCAATAGCTTACTAAACCATCCAGTGAGCAGCCTATTTTTCAGTCATGTGACCATCGGTAACAAGCCCTGATGTTTTACTAACTGGGCAATATGAATGTAACTGGACCAAATACAAAATACAGTCAAGTCTAGTCTTCCACTTTAGCAACATAAAACCTACTGTAGGTGTGACTGAACCATACATGCTGCTGGGATATCTAGAATACCACATTTTAGGGGGAGAGGATCCACCACACAACAACACCTCCTCTAAATACTAATCAAACATAAACTACACCAAACCTACACGACTACAGCTAGCTCTAAAAGCTAATACACGACTGTCTGAAACACACAGGGGCAAACACCTTAAACTTACCTCCATTCTCATGAAGGATTCCAGATTATCAGAGGACTGGGACCAAAAGGGACCAGAGTGAAAAAACAAAAAGTCATGAGGATGGGATTACACTGTTTGTCCAGCGTTTCAGCCGCAAACTGCTACTTTCAACTAGCTGAAGTCCAGAACAACTCTTATGCTCCTCTCACAGGGACTGCATACTTATTTATATTGTACATCAAAAACACAGTTTCCACTTTCAGGGAGCCTTAAATACTGGGGAGGCAGCAATATTAAACCACTTATATTCATTTAGAGAAGCCAAGTGTGTTCACAAGTTATCAATAAACTAAAGAGTTGACATTACAGAGCTTCCTCTAATCATCAAGACAGAGACTCGTTATTAGTAGCAGCATTTAAAATATTCATAATAAAGTTTATTATTTCATACTTAACTATTTTTGGAAGATATCTACCTGCCACAGGTGTAACAGGGGAAATCAGTACAAAAGCAAATTTGTTTCATGTCTTAATAGGCCTTTTTCACAGCAGACTTTTTGATATTTAGCTGCTGCTCTGCCGCTGCTAAAATCCTGATTTTATAATCACAACGTCTTCTGAAGAAAATCACCAAAGACATAATTTTAAGAAAGCTGTGCTGTTATTTCAGCTATATTTACTAAAATTTACTAAAAAGATCACTATATGTGCTTTTTAGAAATAAAACGTATCCAAAGGGGTCTGAAGAGTCAGTTAATCTAGCAACTATTGATTGAATTTCCCCTTGGGGATGAATAAAATATCTATCTAACCATCAATCTGTCTGTCTGTCTGTCTGTCATCTAACCAACTAACTAAATGAGGTGCTAAGTTGGCAACACTGCTTATTCACGCTAAATCCTTTAGAAAGAGCCACGACCAATGGGGAAACTCAATCACTCAATCACATGTTATTTGGTTGAGCAATGGAGTAACTTCATCACTCGGTCAGTCAGTCAGTCAGGGACATTCATGTGTATAGTGCTGGTCCCAAACAAAACAAAACTAAAATAATGCTGATTTATATGGGTTCAGATTGTGGCTATTAGGCAGACTCTGCATTGATGGACAAGATGTAATTAAACTATATTTGACATGTTTAATAATAAACTTAAGTTGTTGAAACTGTTATAAGTGTGTAGAGGTTTGACTCTACACTGTGACTCAAGCCACAGTCCTTTTAGCATGTTAAAATTTACATTTCATTGGTCATTTCAACTATAAATCACTGAGATGAAAGTTTTCACGATTAGCTCACAAAAACCAACAAAACAAGAAAGAAGAACAAGAAACATTAAAACATCTGAGTAGCAATAAAATGTATTAGTCGGTATCTAAATTTTGACTGATGTCAAAACACAAACAAAAAACTGGGCACACTATGATATCATGTACTCAGGCTCACAACATTCATCCACACCTATCTATATTTACTACTTAATCTCCAGTTATCATGACACAGCAAACCATGCAGCCTCTCTCTCTGCTGGAGCTTATGACAATGAACGCGCACGCCACCAATTTTTACACATGAAGCTCAGTTTGCTCCAACACAAGCAGTACTCTTCAGTCTGTGAACACAGTTGTATAACATCTTCTGTAGCTCTGTAGGGTTTTTTGTTAAGTCTGAAAAAATAACCCTGAGGATGTCATAGCATGTAATCAGGGTTAGACAGTGTACGCTGATGTGGAGTTTGAAAGATGCCTGGCTCTAATGAAAAACTGTGCTGTATTGGAACATCTAGTAATTTAGAGCTCGATCAAATCACTGCCTTTCAAACTATAACACTACATCCCTGCACCTCTGCATCTCTTTAATGAGCTAAATTCCAATTATTAAACGCTGGGTGAAACAATCAGTTTTTCATGGTTGAGTTACAACTGAGAAGTCTAACACATTTGCAGGTAAAAGTATAACAAGCTATCTCACAGCAGAGAGAGAATGAGTTTGCATCTAACTGTAAAGTAGCCACTTATCTCAAGCTTTTTGTCACCTTTTCCCACGTTTATCATCTTTCCAGATAATTAACTGCTGGTAATTCAGTTCCTTATTGGCTAGCCAGTGAAACCCAGGAAAAACTGAGAACCAGGAAGGGGCACCAGTGCTCTCACTAATCCACCTGAGCGAAGTGCAAATGCCTATGCCTGTTTTGAATCCATCCGTTTTAACCCGTGTCAAAATAACCTTACAGCAGTCGTGCGGTAATTGTGGCACGGTTAATCCAGCAACAATATAAACCGTTATGTGCCCTCTAAATGGGTGCATTAAAACCTAATTGGCTTAGGCTTATAACCAGAGTGCTTACGAGTGCTGACCGCAACAGCAGGACAGCAAGCTAATGATGACAGACAGGGGAGGAGTGCAGTGTGACACTTCCAGAGGAGCAGCTGGAAATACAGGGTGGGGATCTTGCAATGGTTAACCAGAAACTCTGACTATTTAAACACTTTCTAAGCACTTTTCTTATATTATATTTGTTCATTGTCATTATGTAAATTAACAAATCATCACCTGTCCCTCCAGCATGTCTCTCTGCAGGCCAGATCTCTCCTGCTCCGTGCTGTTGGTCCTGCGGATGGAAAGGCTGTGGGACTTCCTTTTCTGCTTGGCCTGGCGGGCGGCAGCGCTGCTCCCACTCTCCACCGGCATCCCTCCTTCCAAACCTGATGTAACCACAGTCTGAAAGTGCAAAATCATAGAGAAGAAGGTGACCCAAGGGTCAAGAGAACAAATTCTGGTGCGTGTGTGTTGGTGGGTGGTGGATTGGAGAGGTCTGGATGTGGGTCCTTCAGTCAACAACATGCTAATTGGAAAACATGAGATGACAGTCCTGTACTTGGCAGTGGTTGTATCTGGCAGTGTACATGTGGGGACGTGTGAAATGACAAAGTGAATGAGTGTGAAACAGAGTGTTGTTGTGCAGGCTCAACAAACCCCGTGGGTACCTGAAGGTGTAACAAGAGGAATTAGTGAGACGGAAACTGAGAAGTGTGCAATGATAACAGAACCTTTTTTTCCTCTTTCTAAAAACAGAAAATTCTCTGCATACCAGTTTTTTTTGTATAAAACAGATATGCTCTAATAAGGGCTGTGCAATATGGAGAAAATATTATTACAATATTCAGAAGAGCCCATTTTCTGATATCTTATCTGCTTAGTTGTAGGGCAACAAAATCACTTCGCAAAATCTAGTTATTGTTCAAAATCAGGCATTTAAATATTTAAGTGAGGCTGCAAAAAAAAATTTATTTTTAATATCTACTAATTGACCATTATAGAAAACCAGCAAATTTTCCAATTTGAGACGCTACAACCAATTTTTGGCACTTCTGATTAAAAAAAAGACTTTAGAAAGAAATTGTTTCTCCACTAATCCACTATTAGATTCATCATCTAAACCTCACATTTGAATAGGTGGAACCATCAAATATTTGGCAGTTTTGCTTGATAAGTGACATTTCAAGTTACCATAATTGATTTATTTCATCAATAGATCTCAAAAATCATTCAGGGAGAACTGTAACTTAGTATTTACTTTACAGTGTTAATGTGGCCAACTAACTTGTTTATCATGATTTATAACGATTAAAAAAATCTTACATGGTATTTCAACACCTCTGTGACTGCAAGAAGCCTGCAGGTTCTCAGCTTTGTCATAATCCATTACTATATATTTAAGCGTAATGACGAATGTTGAAATGAATGTAAATCTCAGTCTTTTGGGAGGACATATTACTTTCTTCAAAAAGCACACTTACAGTGACACACAGGACTGCCCTATCTGTGAGTCAGGATGAGGGAGTCATTGTTGTGGGTGCTCATATCACAGTAATGACAACATAAGCCTGGCTCCAGCTGTCACATATGAAACCAGTGCGTTATATTTGTCCTTGACCTGACATAAGACGGTCTCTGGACTCATAAACAAAGCAGGGGGGTCTTTCGTTTTTTTCGCCCGTTAACATTAAAGATATTATTGCTTATTTTGTGCGTTAGTCCATCTCTTGACTGAATTGAACAGGTTAACAGCCTTGTTTAGCTGTCAGCCACCCGGGCTGGTAGTTAGTTCCTCTTGCAGACTGTCACTGAAAGAAAAACCGTTAAGCTACATTGTATTGCAAAACATATGGAGGAAAAATACGTAAAAGAAAAATTAAGAAAGAATACAATGCCACGACTGAATAACAGCGTCAACGTTAGAAAGTCTAGACAATGTTAGCTTTGTTACGGCGCGATGTCCAACATAAAAGCTAAGCGAAGCTAACCGTAACAGCCCGTTAGCTGATGGTACCGAGCGTGCTAATAGGCTAAATGTAAGACAACCTGCCCAAACATTAACTCCCAACTTACCAGAAAGTCTACAAATACAGGGTTTTATTCCGGTTTACTGTGGGAAATGTTGCCCTTTCTAACATTTTCTTCGACGTACGAAAAGAAAAGATGGGCTGGTTTAGTCCAGAATCCGTGTTGACAGTTGACGAGCTCCGCTACGTGAGAAACAGATAACGAAGCCAATTCCGGCACGAGGTTTTTCGCAGTAAAAGCCTAAAACGGCTTTTATCGATATCGACTCAGACCAAACACTGCATTCAGCACTCACTTAAAGTGTGTTAGTTTTCTCGGTTAACACATACCGGCACTTTTAACAATTAACTTTAAAAAATATTACATTTTCCTGTATATTCGGTATATAAAAAAAGCAAAAACAAAATGGGCTTCAAATAACGAATGAATTTTAAAAAATGTTTTTGAGGTTTTTAATCGCACATAAGCTTAGTTTATCTGGACATGCCGTTTTATCATTACTACAGTAGTTTCTAAGTGTATAAAATACATGCCTGATTAAAGAATTGATATTTACGGCTCATATAAGATGCCAACTCGTATTTTAGCAGAATCGAAGAAAATCTAAAATAAAAAGTTTCAATCTTTGCAACTCAATACAGGTACAGTAAAGGTAAAATTAAGCACAAAGCAAGGTCAATTCCAGACACGACCTTGGTTTTTCAAGATAAAAGCACACTATATGTAGGAAAAATAAGAACCTGACTGCAGCTTTTAGATCACGTGTACATTTATTTGGCTCCTCTGTTAATGAATATTTCTCAAGAGGACACTTGTACAAGAAGCATCATCACTCTATCCGAAGTAAACCCAGCATTTCCTGAGCCACATATAAACTGTAAGGCATAAAATTCGACTTAACCGCTACTGCCAAGAGAAAACCTGTGAAATTGTATACAAAATCAGTTTAACAACTGAATAATATTTCACATATTAACTGTTAATCAGGGTCCATGTTTGATCGTGACAACTGCAGTGAAAAAAACACATTAACACCATCATTGTTTTTGAGTCTCTGTTTTTCCATATAGATCTTCACAGTTTTGCAAGATTAATTCTGTGAGGAAAAGCTTAGAGAGCTGACAAACAAAAGGCATTCTATTATTATAATTACTAATCATTTAAATGTGTTGGTGCATTTTCCCAGCAGCCTCTCAGTTAAAAAGGAAAGATATTTCATGTTCTTTTTTGCTTCTGGGGAAAATGTATAGAATGAATACACAAATACTAAAGACACTCTTCCCCAAAGAGTGTAAAGGTCTCAACAGTCCAGAAAAAAGCAGTTTTATCTGCGGTCGGTGGTGCCAGACTTCCTCTTCCCAGCCAGGAGATGTTTGGGTTTGAGGTCAAACACGTGTCTGTCTGACTCTCCCTTCCTGCACTGGCGGTTCATGCCTTTCTGGGAGTTCTTCATCATTTTCTTTGCCTTCTTTGCCATCTGAGGAACAAACAAAAATAGACACGTACATGAGTTCTCGTCTAATTACCTTTCAGAAACAGGAATTTCTTTAATTAATTAGGTTTTACACTTTACACCACATTGCTAAAAATGCACATTAAACAGTCCCAAATCAACTAACTTGTGGGTTAATCTTCTATTTAACTGTGAAAGAACTGACATTTAAAAACTCCTAATAAGAAATTGTATACAATGCCTTCTGCAAAAAAGAAAAAATTCATAAACCCAAATGACTAAGCAACCAATTCAAATAAAAACTAAGTAAAGACATTGTCTCATACCTTTGGATCCCGTAAACCAGACTGGTCTCGAGGAGGACGGGAGGCGCTCTGGCTGCGGGTTTTGGAGGTCGGAGGGGCTGAAGCTTCACGCTTACGTTTCTTAGCAACGCTGCGGGACCGTCGGGCCTGTTGTGCATAGTGGCTCTGAAACACAAGAGGAAAAAACACACATGAGCTTCAGTGCTTCTGCGCATGTTCCTGTGCACTGCAGCTTTTAGAGACCCACAAAGACTTCTTCAAGACTTTCAAGGTTTTGTTTGGCAAAAGATCCATTTCTGTCATTTTTTTTTTCTTGAGATATGACGTCAAAAATGACATTGGGCAAAAATCTTAAAAACATGAAAGGCCTCGTGATTCAGCCACATTCTTGAGATGTCAGAAAATCCTGATGAAGCAACTGAAAAATTAAAAAAATTTTAACAGTTTTGATCCAAGGACAAAGAACGGTAACACAGAAGTTTAAGTGATAAGTTATAACTTATTACTAAAAACCTTTAAGGCAACACACATTTTCAAAAACTTCACATTCTTGTTATTTTTCTCCAGTGTTTTAGGTTTTTAAATAGCTCTACTGAGAGTACTTTAAATTCTAGACTGTCTGTAATTTTTTCACATTAATTACGTTATGAAACAGCAAATAGTCCACATGATTAATTCAATTATATCATATTATAGAGTCAATGCATCCTGCAGGGTTTTATCTAAAACTTACATCATCCTTGTCATTCATGTCCAGACCAAGGTCGCCCATCTCCTTCTCCAGCGTCTTTCTTTCAACCTGTAAATATCACACAAAAACACAGTGATGGTTAGAGTTGAATTTAAGTCAAATGTAAGCTCATGTTACAAAAGGCAAACAAGTAATATAGTCAAACAAAAGCACCAAAACAGTCCAGACAAGGGGGTGAACAAAAATGGCGACACCACCTAGAAAAATGGTTAAAATAGGGCGTTGAGTGGCGCAGTGGGTTGAGCAGGCGCCCCATGTCGGCCCCGGTTCGAATCCCGCATCGGACGGCCCTTTACTGCATGTCATTCCCCCTCTCTCTGCCTCCCCATTTCCTGTCTCTCTCTACTGTGCAATAAAGGCATAAAAAGCCCCCCCCCCCCCCCCCCAAAAAAAAATAGAGGCATTATGGGATACATGGAGTAGAAATCTGCACTTGTAAAAGACAATTTTAAGGGGATTTTCAAATTAAAATGCCAAGAGGATTGTGTCAAAATTTCATTCAATTATTTCTCTGATGTTGCACCAAAATCTGTCATGGCATAAATCAAATTAACTAGTGCACAGTTTTCCTTTAAATTTCATTACAAACACAACTGCTGATTTAATCGTCTTACATCGGGGCACACAGAGCTTCTATAAGTGCAGTTCCAATCACCATTCGTGCTCTTTAGAGAGCACCTGGGATCACCTGTAATCATAATATTTAATTCATTTTATTTACCTGGGTAGGATCATGTGAAATTAGTCCAAATAATGAGAAGTTAGTCAGTTATTTCGCTGCCTTGGTGAAAAAAATTGTAATATGGGAGCACTCCAGGATTCAAGGTTCCAGGTTTTTCTTCGATATATTAAGGTTTTCCAAACTCAAACAAAACAATTTTTAAAAAATCTATTTACGCTGAGCATATCGTATCAAAATATCAGATATCATTTTCCAATTCACTACTGTAAATCGAGCTCTGATGTGCATGCGCTGAAAGGAGCTAGGGTTTGTACCGTCCCCTCTCACCTTGGTGGTGGTCCTGGGCATGCGCGGCCCGTGCACGTCCTTCTCTTTTGACTCTGCGACCATGAGCTGCTTCTTCTCGCGGATCTGTTTGGCCAGGACACGGATCTCCTGCATCTCTTCGTCTTCGCTCTCGTCATCCGAGTCGTACTCTCCGGCTCGCTCCTTCAGTTCCTCCTCCTTCTCCAGGTCCTCCAGTTTCTGTGAGTGAAGAGGAAAAACAGAAGACAGAAAAATAAATCCTTTCCATTTCTCTGCTTGACTCTTCAGGGAAACTGAGGACGCTAGGTCTCTTTAGTTCTTTAATCTTTATTTAACCAGGTAAGACTTACTGAGAATAAAAACTTAGGACCAAGATCTAAAGGGAGTTTCACACAGATAAATGTCACAAGATCAGAGTTAACAAAATTAATCTGTAAAAGCATTAATGAAATTACCATAAAGAAACCATAAAGATCAAAATACTGGCACTTGATGGACAGTCTAAAAACATCAATCTATAAATAAGATCACTGTAAAACCATTACACAATAAATATGATCAGCACAAACATTGGCAACCAGGAGACAAAGGATAAAGTTTCAGCAGCAATTATTTTAATTCTTTGCAAGAAGCCAATTTGTCCTGTTTTAATAAATCTTTTTGTTGAGAGCAACACACGTAAAAGTTAATTCATGTAGTTCAGTGCGGGTTCAGTTTCGGAGTAACTAACAGAATTTAATCCCATGTATGAAGAGCACAGCGGTCAACACATTTTCGGGGAATGCATTTGTTCAATGTGTAAATTAATTTACCCATATATAAGGTTAGAAAACATACTAAACAAACTCACAATGGCTCAGATAAAATATGTAGAGAACTAAAATCAAATTACTAAAATGTAGTTTTGTAAATTTCTAACATGAGCTGGATAAGAGGATCCGTCAGCAAACTGCCACCACAGCCAGGAATATTTAGTCACTGCAGACTATATCAATATATTTTGTGGTAATTACAATCCACCAAGAGAGAGTGCAGAGACTCACCTTCATGATTTCAGGATCAATGTAATCTGCGATATTGTGGCCCTCCCAGACCTCAGGGATCTTGTCCTGCTTCTCATCCTCATTCATCAGATCCCAGTATTCTTTAAAATACAAATGAAACAACATCAGCGATGCAGACACAAATATGTACTTTCCACAAATTCACGGAAGCAGCTTGATTGTTGAAATAAAGATGCTTCTTACTCTGCAAGTCTAGGATGTAGTCATCGCCAAGCTCCATCTCACGGTCTCTTTCCTGTGAGGGGAACGGTGAAATGTTTTATTGTGAAATTTATATGTGAGAGCAGAAATACCACAATGCAGCAATACTCTGTTACAGACTCATTCATTCATAATAAAGTACAACAGCATTTGTATGTGAATGTATGTGTAAAGTACCAAATGCAGAACGGCTCATTTTGGAATTATACTGTATATACTATATTATTGTATAGTGCAGAGATGCATTCAAATACACCATCACTTTGATGTTGCAGCTGGTAATTATGAGGTGGAATTGAAGTACTTTATACACTGCTGCGTAATTTAATCTATCATAATACATCAGAAGTTATTGCTTATGTTTTGTATAAATAATCTGAACCTACAAAAGTAACTAAACTTTAAAACAATGCAGTGAAGAAAAAAGGCACAATATTACCTCAAGAAATGTACTTAACTACAGTACTTGATTAAATGCACTTAGTTACTGTCCTTCACACCAGTTTGCCAGTTCAGAGACTTTTTGACCTCCGGTAACACCGTACATACCAGTTTGCGTTTGGGTGCGTCCACCTCCATCGCTTTCTTGCGCATCAAGGCTCCCTCTGGGATGAACGGAGGCCTCTCCTGGAGGAGGCGAAGGAAAGAAAAATAGAAAAATCAGACTTAATAAATATCAGAAAACAGCTGAAGAAAAAAAACAAAAAACAAAACAGGTGAAATGAGCAGATGCAGTCAATTTGCCAAACT
Source organism: Seriola aureovittata (assembly GCF_021018895.1). Classification (NCBI taxonomy): domain Eukaryota; kingdom Metazoa; phylum Chordata; class Actinopteri; order Carangiformes; family Carangidae; genus Seriola; species Seriola aureovittata. The sequence goes on from NC_079375.1 coordinate 3,453,597, forward strand.
CACTGAAGCTGCATCCACAGTTTAGTTTTCAAACGCATCTCTTTTGCTACATTTACACCTGGTGTCCACACTACTCATGACTTTAATGCCTAAAACAGAGACCTTTGGAAACAATGACGTGGACACCCGCGGTCGCTCCCTGACCGGGTCTCATCAGTCTCGACTACCAGGCCTGAAAGCAACGTGAAAAACGAATGAGAAGCGTTGCTGCCCTTGTTGTCTTTGCTCAGCTGTTGTTCAGTTAACATCAGCTGTTCTTAAACTCATTACATTTCTATCACAAAACATAAGAGTGATTTGTTCAGTGCTGTTGAAGTTTGTTATTCAAGAATGTTAATTGAGTACATATGAGGAAATAAAGCAATGTTAATTCTGTTCTTCATTTATTACAAAATAATAGGAGTACTGTCAAAGTACCGGATCGATAAAAGTAGTAGTACCATTAAAATCTTAACGATAACCATCACCATACGTATGAGTGCGTCATCTTGAGCAGTTTGCCGGTTCGGACACTTTCTATATAAAGTTTGGAGAGGACATGTCCTGGTTGTCTGCAGTTCCCTGCTCAGACATCTTTAAGTTATATCGTGGATAACAGAAAAACAACTAGACACAATGCTTTTTGTTTTGAAATCTGTTTTTTTAATTTTATGCTCTTTTTTTGTTTTTATTTTTTAAAGTTCAATGAATGTGTGTTGTTTCCAAAGTCAATGACTAATAATCGTGATCTCAATTATGGTGATTATGATTTTTGCCATGATCGAGTCGCCCGAGTCGGTGACTATATTTACCTTCTCGTCCCTCTTGGCGGGCATGGCAAGGTGGAGCCGGTTGAGAACATCATGGACCTTCTTGCCCTTCATCTTGTTGTCGACACGATGTGCGAGGAGCCGGTCACAGGCCTGACACACACACACAGGAACGGTGAATCACAACACGCTCACTCACAGCTGAATACAATACTTTGTTCCTCCACGCCCGGGCGAGCCTGATCCTCTCTGCGCCTCACCTCAGTTTTGACCTGCATGACTCCCTCCTCGGTCAGGGTGCTGGTCTCGATCACGGGGATTCCCTCGGTAGAGAGGTCTGCAAAGATTTTCTAACCACAGCAAAAAGACAAACCGCCAAAGATGAAGCCATGACGTTACTGACAGTGTGCAGTCATTACCGTCGAGTCGGAACTGTGAATCACTCACCTGATTCTCCTCGGGCAGCTCGGTGATCTTCTTTACGTCACATTTGTTGGCCACAATGATGAGAGGCTGCAGGGAGCAAGACGCCAGCATTACTTAAACTATTAAACGACTTCATGTCGCACTGTGAAATCAGTCACTTTCTTATACTATACGGTGTCCTAAATATACTGGATACTTTTCACTAACTGAGCCACTGTTGGTATCACGTTGTTAGTTCTAGGTTTGATATGATATGTTATGATATGTGAGAGAGAGAGAGAGAGAGAGAGAGAGAGAGAGAGAGAGAGAGAGAACTCACAACAAAGGTCCCTGATTAGATTACAAATGTTGTCCAAGTTCATTTGATCACCTTGACGCACCAACATTTTCCAAATTTTCAACAGCCGAGAATTTGTCGTGAAAAGTTACTTTCAATTCCTCAAGGTGAACTTTAAACTGGCTGCAGCTTCTACCTATATCAGCTGTTACACACCCACCAAGGCTTTGGCTCAAATGATAAAATGCAGAAAGGATTCATAAAAGACAGTGAACGATACAAAAAAATACAACCAGTGAAAATAGTTTCATGACAGGAGGAAGTTTGCCTAAAATAAAGCATTTGCTGCAGCTCAGTATAAATTGGATTAACTAATAACCGATTATACTGATCCAAACGCTGCCCATCAAACATTTCAAACATTTAACTTATGCATGGCAAGAGAAAAAAGGTATTTGCATGTTTCTGTGGTCACAATGTGGTTCCTTTTTCTTTTAATCTACTAAAAAAAACAGTAATGATAACTTCAAATTTAGAATTGATGAAATCTAAAAGATAGTTTCGTTTTGTAATAGTTTGAGGATGTGATAAAATCTGAACACAAAACATTCACAAAGAGATTAAATGCTTCACACACACACTTCCCACCATATCATGAAGAGGAATAAATCTGAGTACAAGCCATTTTCTGACATAACACATGATTGTAGAGTAATGAAGCCCCTTCTACTTCCGACAGTAATTCCAACAGTTACCTCAGGCTGCCACTTGCAGCTGTGCTAAACAGGTTAAATGTATTTACTCTCTGACCTTGTTGGCGAACAGTGGCCGGATGCTGTTAAACAGCTCCAGCTGCTCCTGCAGAGTGTGACCACACTGCTCAGAAACGTCCATGACGTAAAGAACGGCCGCTCGCAGGTGGGCCAGAGCCGTGATGGCCTGCATCTCTATGGTATTCCTTTCCTCCAGGGGGTGGTCCAGGATACCAGGGGTGTCCACCACCTGCAGACACACACACACACACACACAAGTTACTGGAGAATGCCCAGGCTAACAGGATCATAGTGTGGAATAATAAGGAAAACTGTCTGCACTTTTCTGCAAGCTAAACACCTTTATAATAGAATTTAAAGCAGGTGAATCTATTTTAGGATCTAAAAAGAAAATAAAGGCTGAAAAGTTTTAGCAGCAGAATTTTTTTTTTTTTAAGTACAAATGAAACCATGAACAGGGAAAACATAAGTGGCCCTACACAGTACACCACTGTTTAAGATTTTCACTTGAAATAGTGAGAAAAACATACTAATCATACACCAAACAACAATATACATGCAGCACTTTTGTTTTTGCTCCCTTTTTCCACACATTTAAATTGTCCAAATACGTCTTGCCTGCGCTCTGTTCTTCACATACATAGAGCTCAAGCTGTTTGTTGTAACACAAAAGATACACCTGACGCAGGAGAACGTGTTAGTGGACGAGACAATGACTCCAGTGAAACATGAGTGATGTGTAACGCTACGAGCTGCAGTGTCTTACCTGCCAGCGGAGGTACCTGTAGTCCATGTGACCCACAAACAGAGACTTGGTGGTGAAAGCGTACGGCTGGACGTCAACATCTGCTCTGGTCACCTGAGAAACACAACCATTTACACCATGTTAATTATTTCCCCCCCCAAAAAAAGGGACAACCGTGGGGCTGAAACACCCTATGACAGGATTCCCATCATGATCTTACAGGGTCAAAAAACACCTCTACGTGACAAAACATAGGCATCCCCAGTGTTATCGTATCACCCTCACACACAGCTGTCACACACTAATAATAGGTCATTAGGCGCCATTTACCTTGTTGATGAAACTGGACTTGCCGACGTTGGGGTACCCGCACAGAAGCAGGGTCCTCGTGTTGGGGTCGATGGTTGGCAAACGGGACAGATGCTGACGCACTGTGGAAGACCAACAATGGAGGCATTAGTTATTTTTACAAAGTATTAAAGCAGGTTTATAAAAACCACAGAGCTGAGAAGAATAGAACAACATCAAAAAAGAGCTATTTCGGATGATTGCTAAAGACTGTGGTATTCAGTCTGTTCAAATATGACCAGAATGAATCCTATAAGTAAAAATCAATCGATCCAAGATACAATATCTTTATTTTCTGCTAAGGCCTCTGTAATGAGAGTGTTCCCCTCACCTTGTTCCAGATACTCCAGACTTGACTTCTGCCTTTTCAGGATGGTGCACATGCGACCCAGAGCGGCTCTCTTCAGCTGTTTACACCGATACAGAGAATCTCCATATTTCATCAGACGCACATAGTCTTTGGCAACACTGGAGGGTTAAAAACAACAATTGTTTGTTCACCGCTTTGACTCTTAAAGCTGGTACAAGCCTGATGACTGATAACGTCTGGATCTTCGTGTATTTATGTATGTGTGACTTGTTGTAGTAAATATTAACCAACTCTGACAACCAGCTGTCTTGTCAGGTTTGAACTGTCAACCACAGCAGTAAAAAAACACTATGCAGGGCATTAAGCGTGAGATTATACACAAACGTACTTATCAATGAGATTCTTGGCGATGTTGATCTGTCCTAAGGCAAGTTTGTAATGGTCTTTGTCGTACAGCACGTTCATCAGATCGGCGTAGAATGGATGGATGTCCTGAGGAGACAAAATTTCACAAGCTGATTTAGACAAAAATGTGTTCATCTATAAAAAAGTTCAATCTTCAATGAGTTCAGTTTTATAATAGTTATTTAAAATGATGTTTGAGATGTTACAAAGTATTCTGACTTACGTCGAGCTTGGGGAAGTCGGTGAGGATCTGGGTGAGGCGGTCATGATAGTTCTGCTGGGTAAACTTCACCTTTCGCATGTAGAAGTGTCGGATACGGTGGATCTGGTAATGCTTGTGTACCACTGTGGGTGTCTTCCTTTGCGTTTTGGATAAAGTGATGTCGATGAAATCCTGCAGGGAGAGGAAGAGTAAGCATGTCAGATAAATAACTGTATAGCCTTTTTATATTTTCAGCAACCTTTGGATTCTATTTTTTTTTTTTTATCCTAAATATGTTTGTGCAACTTTAATCTATTTGCATCATCTCTAATATAGTTTTTCCTTGACTGTCGACAATTGAACTTCTTTCGCCTTAAGTAATAATACTTGATTAAGTCTTTGAATCACTGCAAACTTTACTGTCTTGTTACTGGAACTTGTTGTTTATCAATACTGCAACACTCACTGGAACTACTATAGAACATTTCTCATCTTTTCCCCCAGAAAAGTCTCATGTAAACTGTCTTTTTAGAAAGGACTGCCAATCTTTCATTAACACATCTTTCATTTTAATACACAATGGCTTGTAAAGGACAACAGAAAAACCTTATAACAACATTTAATATTCTGTCAAAAAAATGACCAATGTCTTCGTGTCAATTCAGCATATTAGTGATACAGATAGCAGCTCTTCTTCGTGAGATAGAGTCTGCATTTTATGGCTTGGTTCCCAACGCAACACGGTATTTAAATGGACTGACTGACTTACACTGTTGGGAGTAACAAGTGAAAAACACGAGTCTACAGTTTGGTTTAATGTGTGCTGCTAGATGTGTGACATTTACTCCGCATGTAATAATCATGTGTCATTACAGGAAAAACGGGAGTCTTAAACTTCAACTTGTCAACATTGTCAGAAGAAAAGCCTTTTTGTTGCCTTATTTGTTCACGCAGGAAGACTTGACAGACTCAAAATACAGTTAGCTGGTTTCTCTCTGTTTTTCCAATATGGAAAGTTTTAATTGCTTAAAGTAGACTGACATATTTGGGACGGAAACCTGCTGCTGTCTCTGTACACCAGCACAACACGTGTTTTCCGCCCCAACAGAATCACACCATGTTTTTTCCTATTTTCTACTGCTTCTCAAAGCGGGATAACGAAGCAAGAAAAACAACAGCGGTTTAAAACACAATACACACGAAAAAAACTCACCTTGGCGGTGGGAACCACCATAATCTTCTTGAAATTATAAAGTGCCATTTTGTCGCGACACGTTGAGGTCCGCTGACGGCACGGGGAAAGGAAAGCTCGGGGTTCCGTTTCACCCGGAAATGACGTAAAAATCACTTAAGCGAAGTTTTCTGCACATCGCCCCCTGGAGTCCAGATCGGGCAAGGGAGTTTTTTTTTCTGGCCATGGTCTGATGTGGTCTAGATGTGAAAAAAGAATTGCATTTTCACACACAGAATAACGGTTTCACAAATCCGAAACTGTGTTTAAAGACTCTTTAGCCCGTCTGGAATAATCTAGTCCTGCTTCCACAAGTGTAAGTGAAGTGTTTTTTTTATCTGGACATGGTTTGATGTGGTCCAGATGTGAAAAAAGATGTGAAATCAGACAAAGATGTAGCAATTTAAAGAATTCAAACAATTTCTCTCTTTATACTGTATTTTTCTATCTGTATAATAAGGTCAAACAACAATGTTTTTAACATTTTAACATTTTTTTTTTCCTTGCAGAGGACTTCCCCAGTAACAGAACAACATGACCTGTAAATATGTATTACATAAACACCAGTTCTTTGATTTTGTTTTACGCAATTGAATTTTAAATTAATGGAGATGAACTGAAAAAAGATGCAGATAGTTTTAACTGCTTTATTAGTTTACTTCTGTGGCTCCCAACCTATCTGAGGGCTTGTGAGATGATTAATGGGAGAGGAAAGAGGAAAAAAAATTCTGATGCAAACATTTGTGTTTATTTTTAGAATATTTCAGGTGAGTATTTATTTGTCTAACTATAGCTGTCTGGTAAATATAATGAAGTAAAAGGTACAGTAGTTTGCCCAGAGTAGTAGAAATTGAAAGAAGAAGAAGAAGTATACAATAGAAATAGTAACACCAGATTATAGTTTTTCTTGACAGCATCAAATCACATCTCTAACGTTTTTTCTTTTTTCTCTTCTTTAGTTACCATGATTATTCATTGTCTTTATTATAATTTTCCAGTGTATTTTTGTTGTTTTACTCAGAGTAATTGTTGCCAGGATTTTTTGTTATACTTCCTGAATACTGTTGTTAAAAAACAAATAAAAACAACAAGTAAACAAAACTCAACAAAAAAACAACTTAACAAGACAAGAAACATAAAAAAAACAAAAACAAAAAACCCTGTTCCATATTTGTTGTGATCAGCGGTGGTGAAGAAACAGCCAATCAGCGGGCGCCGATTTCTCTAGGCCACACCCACTCCTCCTGATCACGAGTGGGTCCGCGTGCGCCCACTACCAGTCTCGACCAATCAGGACTGCCCGCTGTGAGTGCGAGAGAGGGGGAGGGGGAGAATGGGCGGGAGCTCGGGCCCTATGTGACAGCTCCAGGTTCAGTGCTGCACCAGAGAGAGAAAAAACAGGACGAGGTCTCACTCCGCTGAGCTGACAGCAGTGCGTCTTTACTTCTCCTGCATCCAGCCCATTTTTATAAGCAAGTTATAAACACTTCTTTTGAATAACACAGTTATACGGACATTTATGATTTTTAATATATGCCTCCTGTGTAGCATTAGTAACTGGTGTAGCTATAAACAGTTAATGAATGACTGATGATCATGGATGGATTACCAAACATGTCTACAGGGCATGGGACCTCATCAGTACAATTTTCACTGAAGACATACACAAAACAACAATAAAAAGAAAATAGACAAAAGAGACATGGTCAAAAAGAGACACATGATGACCAGAAAGAGATGCAAAATGAACAAATGACAAACAATGAGATGTAAAATGTTAAACAACAACAAAGATGCAAAAAAAAAAACACAGGCAGAAGTAAAACAGCAACAAAGAGACTATAAGATGCAAAATGACCAAAATAAGATATAAAATTTTGTTCAAATTGATTATAAGGAGAGGTAAAACTACCACAAAAGAAAAAGAATGACCACAAAAAATTCAAAACAACCACAAATACACAAAACTTCTACAAAGTGTAGTTGCTTTATGTCTCATGTGGAGGGATGCGGGGCCATTTATGTAATTGCCCAGGGGCCAATTGTCTCATAATCCATCCATGTTGATAAAACGGTATAATCGAGATGTAATAATATTCAATTATATATAATTACAGAAATTAACAAATCCTTATAGCTAATGTATTATAAAACAATTAATAGATGTTTGTTCACATGTAAAAATCACTCACAGGAGGGTTTAAAACTTTTTGTGTTCAAACTCAAAACTCATGAGCTTGAGGTTTCACTCTCGACCACAAAAATAGTAGTTTTACCAAAAGAATAGAAACAAAACAAAATCATAACTCAAGGCCCACTTACAAAATTATACACTAGTTATAGATGCTTCACATAACAAGTTATAGTTGTTTCAAAATATTTAAACACTTAAAATGCTTAAATCTGTTTACTGTGATGAAAATCTCATGGGACACAATTAATTAGCTTCACCTAAATCACGCTGTATAAGGAATCTCAAGGGAAGACAGTTTGTCTCTGAGCTGAAGGGTTCTTGTGTAGACCCCCCTTAAACTGGATTCTCAGTCCATGATATCATTACAACCTTGATCGCTATGGCAACTGCCGTTGGGGACTGATATAGTTTGGCTACCTGGAGACAGACAGTAAATTACTGTTTTTAGGACCTACTTATAACTCTTAACTAAAGACCCAAAGAAAGAACAATTCCATCACATTTCCAACTATCATTTTACATATCATTACACTTATATATAATTTAAGTCATTGTTCATTGAAACCTAATGGCAATTTGCAAAGGGCTGTCAAACATAGGCCTATATGCTCATAGCAGTCACATGAATCCAGCTGTAAACAGAAGTAGCCTACTGTATATAGTAAAACAGAAATGATTTCTGGTGCACCTGAATGTCTTGAAAAATTAATTTATGTTTATATACATTATTTCTCTTCATCACTTCTTTTCTGCCCTGAGCAGAATTTTTTGCCATTCATTTTTGGCCATATTCATCAAGTCGTGTACAAAGTTGAACATCTGAACATTTATTTAGCCATGAAAACAAAAGGAAATTATGAAAAATTAAATTGTACACTATAACATGAAGTAAATATACATATTTAGAATATTAACAAAAGTATATTTTGCTGAGTGAATGGCACTAACCTGTATGAAAGGTATTATTTATTTATTTTTTTCTTGAGTGATTCATCACCAAGCTATAGACGATCTTTGTGCTGCACACGAAAGGGAAAGGAAACGGCGACTTCTCCATTCCGAAACCTCCTCTCGTCTTTAGCGCTAACGAGTGTTTGATCGATCGGAACCTTTGGGGCAAGCAACGTTTATTCCTCGGTTTCAGCCAGGGCTTCTTGGTTTGCTTTTTTGACTCCCCCCTCCCATATAGCCTGCTGCCGACCGTGAGGACTTCGTTTTGAAATCCCAGGCGCCAGATTTATCGAGCCCGACTGCACAAAGTTGATAGGCAAGCTAGCTAGCTAGCCACCTAGCTAAGTCTTAGCTAGCTTGCAGTGCTGGTCGGGGGGAGCCCGTTTTGTTTTTTTTTCTTTGCAAACATTTTTTGGGGGGCGAGTTTTTGTCATCGCGCTGCAACTGGCTGTAGTTGTTTCCACTCAAATCTGAAGACTATTTGCGGTGAGGTTTAAAGCGGTAAGCCGGTTGTTCCTAGCTAGCGTGCTCGATATAGCCTGCTAGCTAATACCCTGCGTATTTAGCCTGGAAGCCAGTTCAAGGCCTCAGTCCAGCGCCACCACCAGCTGCCACTGCCGCCACCAAAGTATTTGCATTGCACCGCAGTGAGAGGTGACAGGTGAGTAAGCAACAAACACACGAATAGACGCTTTCATGTCGCTGCGCTGTGAAGCCAGGTTCGGCTAGCTATCTTGCTAACTTAATATTAGCATGATTGAAAACGTTAAGGGGAAGGAGGGGGGTTGGGGAATCCGCGAAATCACGCCGGAGGTCGCCATCTTTCACTGGATGCTGCTGCAAGCCAGCTAACCAGACATGGCTGCTACTTTCTAGCCCATGACAACTTTGTAACACAACGTAATGCTGTGTCTGCGGCTCCCCTTTACTGCTGATTTATTAGCTACTATACTTCGCTCTCAGTGAGCCCACATATGGCCCTTGGCATGGGCATGGCATGTGTGAGCTGCAGTCTTCCTCGGCTGTGTCAGCTACTAAATACGCCTGCATTGCGTCTTTAGTAGAAGTTGCAGTGTTTGACTGGTAAAGTGGATCCAAACAGACTGCCATAGCTGGTCGAAATGGCGATAAACACTGGTTCAACCCTCCCACATAGACTTGCAATATGCTTGATGACCAGCCTCCACCATCGGTTACCCACCACTAAAAATAAACTCGCTGGCCCACTGTTGCTTTTTTCACCGGTGGGGTTGAACCTCGGGGTTATTTTGGAACAACAGAGTAGCATTTGGGTTGTAAATCACTTCTCGTGATTATGCAGGGGTGGAAACAAGGCGTGTGTTTTGGTTCAGTCCTTGTCTAGACGTTATGATCGACTCGGGGCATGTGTAGCGGAAATGGCATGTACTGTGACCGGGGTCAGCCTTTTTATGGGACGTACCGGGTTAAACTGCATTGCAAACCTTGTCAGGAGTCATGTATGACCCTGTATTACACAAACTTAACTTACAGTACACTTTTTTTTCAACACTTACCATGCAGCAAATTAGACTATGTGTTTGTGAAAGGTGTTGTCTCAGTTTAACAACTACAGTCTTGTAAGAATCTAATGTAGGGCTGGGCCAAAATATGATCACGTTTTTTTCCATCTTGATTGATATTGACATTTAATAAAATTAATGAGGAAGGATATACACTCAACATGTTTGTTAGACATCAAGGATACTCTACAGGGCACCTTTTCAAGGGATCTATTTAGCTTGGGATTGAAACCTAAATACGGAAATTAAAGGTTTGTTATGGTTCTAAATTATAATTTACTTCTTAATCAACAACCAACATGGTGAAACATTTATGCCTCAACAAGACAATTACACCAGTGCTTTTATGTAAATAGCATTTGGCTATTGTACACTGCTACTGACACGTATTTAGTTTAATGTACCACATAAGATAAAAATTCTTCTCTACTAAAACATGTACTTTCTGAGCTCTCATCACATGGTGTAATGACTAAAAACTTTTATTGCGGTTTGAAGTAACGTTACCACAAGATGCTTATTCACAAGCCATCGGATTGTAACATAACCTTTTCAAACAGAGGAACATTTTTGTTGTGTGTCCTGTCTTCATCAGCACAGGTTGCCTACACATCTTGCAATGTCCAGTTTCCTTATCTTGTGCAGATGTTTGACTCTAATTTTTAAGTTTCAGCATTGTATGTTTTGTTTGTTGTTTGTTTTGCTTTGTTTTTCCCCTCCACTCGTCAGCTATGTAACATTATTGCTGTAGTCTAATAGGTTGATTGTGCAGATGAGGGTTAACCCAAACGCACAACAATATAAATTTATCAGATATTGCTCATCAGTTCATCATTGTTATTGTGGCAATTTTTTATGTCCTGTTATATTTATTAAGACCAATTTATTGCCCACCTGTAATGTAATAATGTTGTACACTGGTTTAAGTCATTGGTCTCCAAAATATTGGCCTTTTAAATCAAAGGGAATGAGTTTGGCCATTTTCAGTTAGTTATAAGTACAAAAGTCATATCATATAAATGGTTGTAGGATTTTCTTTCTCATTTAGCAGGATTTAATCCCACTTGAAGTTAAAAAAAAATGGAAAGTGACCATCGAGATTACACCTGATTGTTCTTGTACATGACAGTAGCGTTACAGTTTCCAAAACACAAGGCAAGGTGTCAGGCTTTGCAGCAGAGAAAGAGCTGTAGGAAGAAGTTTGGATCAGCTGCTCAGTTAGAATTTGTTTTTTTTTTATTTTGAAAAAGTGGCTGTTGAATGACAAATAGTTGCTTTTTTGATAATTGATGGTTTGTCTTTTTTCAAACAAAAATAATAGATTATTTGTGTTTATTTATTTTGAATATTTTAGCCTCCCAAAAGAGAAGATTTGCTGCTCTTCTTCATCATTCTGTAAACTGAACATTTGGGAGTTATGGGGCTTTTTGTCAAACAAAAAGTATTTTAGGATGTTATGTTCAGCTCAGCGAAAAATTTGTAAATCAAAAAACTAATTGGCAGATGAATCAGCATTGAAAATAATTGTTAGTTGCAGCACTGATGTGGTTGCTGTAATTTAATGTCACTTAAGCCTGGTATTCATGTTATTCGCTGTGCCATGGGTGTGGCTGAAAAAACACACAAACAGCAAACAGGTTTTGAGTCTACTGTTCGGAGCAGTTTATCACACAACAGCTGTTTTGATAACTGGGTAGAATTGATGGAGAGTTGTGTTTAGCCCCATTCATCACAGTGGCAACAAACACACACACACACACACACACACACACACACAACCACACACACACACACACACACACACGCCATGTATGGGAATCAGTATGTGGATCAAAGGTCACCAGCTTTACAGCCATGCCATTCTTTTTCTGCTTTGTATGCAAACACAGCGAGGGCCTGTGTCAGAAACAGGCACCCGATTGTTGGGGTGGATTATCACTGCTTTACAAACCGCTCCAACAGGACAGTAACGAAGGTGTTTCCAGTGATGTTTGGACTGGGTAGTGTCCCCCTCCTCCCCTTCTTTCTCTGTAAATGTGTAACGTTGAGGTCAGATGTAGTGGAAGTAACCAACCAGTGGGACTGCTGGTGCTGAAACTGCATCCTTGGGGATGAAATAATGATGGTGAAAACCTGATCCACACACCAGTGCAGAAAAATGTCACTGTAGAGAGTAGGGCTGCAGCTAATTATTATTTTCATTATCAGTTCATCTGTCAGTTATTATCTCTATTAAACATTCAGTTTATAAAATGTCAGAAAATTTCCTCAAATGTCTTGCTTTGTCTCACCAACAGCCCAAACCCCAAAGATAGTTCAATCTGATATAAAACAGGGAAAAGCAGGAAATCTTTACATTTAAGAGGCTGAAAATTGCATTTTTCCATTAAATAAGAATAGTATATGGCTGGACAGGATCGTAGGCTATTAGCATCCTGCCTAGTGTCAGCTGATTTGAGCCCTTTATCTCTGTGCTTCTCTCCTACTCTGTGCTCACATATACAGTATTTTAATGCAGCTGAGTTCACATTAAAGCTGTTCTCATTGCCATGTTTTTCTGTTTCTGTTGTTAGACAATTGAACAAGTTTGAAACAGTGACTTAAACGCAGCCCATTAAGACTACATGTTAACCAGCAGTCGCTTCCAAGCTGCTGCTAAAATCCTGATTTTATAACCATAAACTTGTCTGACAAAATCAACAAACACATCAGTTAAAGGCAAACGCTGAGCTGTGATTTTGGTTATATTTACTGTAAAATGATCACTCAGAGAGAAAGTTTATGGAAAGTAGCAATGGTTTGTCCAAACAGTTGCTAGATTATGCTAGGTGGTTTAAAAAAAAAAAAAAAAAAAGTTGCTAAATGTGGCTGAAAAGTCAGTTAATCTAGAGACAAAGGCGTCACGTTCACAGCACTGCTTGTTCACACCAAATCATTTTGAAAGAGCAACGAATTCTAAGGAAACTTCCAACAGTTGCTGATTGACTAATACCCAGCATTTGGCTGACCAATGAGTAAATGTATTTGTCACCTCTGTCAGAATCTCAAATCATTACCTGCACTTACTGGTTTGTATAAACAGGTAGAGGTTTTATAGTTACATTTATGTCATGTAGCAACAACCTGAGAAAACCAGTTGATGGTGCTGATGTGGGGCTTTCATCCATTGCAGTATAGATACAAAACCAGTTCGAATTAAATCACCCTTCATGTAAATTGACTGTTATAGTTTCATTTCTTACATTTTCCTGCTGTATGTATGTGTATATTGTCAAACAATACACAAAACAGTTCTATAATAATATATTTAGTGTCTTATCACAGAAGATTTGTACAGTTTTAAAGGCATGTAAATTTTCTTGCATTTTTGGGTTTGTCACAGCTTTATACTTTGTTAAATTAATGAAGTAGTCAGACTTAACGCTTAGTTTGTGTTGAAAAAAGGACGTGTGTTGTGTAAGGACAGTTTAAAAGGTGCTAAACAAAGACATATTGCAAATAAACTTGGTAAAAATGAACCAAAATGCCTTAACCGTACAAGGTTAAAAACAAATCTGCTGTATGAGAATGAGCAGGTTTTGAATTGAATATCTACATCTGCACCATACATTATTCTGTGTACAAAGTCATTATCAGACACTTTTCATCTTACACATGTTACAACTCATATTACGCTGCAGTTATGTGATAAACACCCAAACTTGTTTGTCTCCTCTGGTCCCCCATAGCTTACTTGGTGACGCAGAGACTTCTCCCTGAGGAGCCAAGAAGCAGACGGCTCATGACTTCTGACCAGGACACGAAAGTTGTAGCTGAACCACAGGTGCAGCAAGTACAAGAGGCAAAAGAGAACTCTCATTTGGTGAGTTTTACATACACAGACATGTTGATCCTGTTTTTGGAAGTTTATTAGAAATGTGTGAAATATCATGACAAATGTAAAAGGTTCTAAAGCTAAAATTCAAATTATATTTGACTTTGTCTTTTATTTCTAAAAGTGACAGATTAAAGAACCATACACATACATAAGAATAATATTATAGTTGTTTGTGGAGCACAAACTTCATAAATTATTTTCTGAATTAATCATGATTAATTTGCGTGATGTGGTATACTCCTCTATGCTATCATGCAGCAGCTCTACGGTTAAATTTCTGTAAAGTCGTGGAGGAAATGTAGGACTTGGTTGCAATATAAGTATTTGTTCTTACGGGCTCATATGTTTATTTGTTTTTACAAACTCATTTTCTTTCCCTTTAAAACAAATTTCCCATTGTTCGGTTAAGCTTGTATACACAGACATACAGTGGATTACTTGCATTACATTAAGTTCATAGGCACGCAGTTGATGCTCATACCAAAACTGAATTACGGAGTTTAACAGTGAAATGGACTTGAACATACTATTTGGTTTGATATTTGGCACTACATACTCATGCTTGCTGTGTGGCTGCAGCAGATGTTAAGTGGCCAGTATTTTTAAGCACATACATCCAAATGTCAGCAAACTCGGCCGTAGTTACCAGTAACTTCAGCATTTCAATGAGTAACTAACTAGTACAGTAGTAGGTTTGTTTTGCCTGTTTTAACCTGTCTTACCAAAGTTGAAGATTTTCTCAATGTCCCCTCTCTCATATTTAACGAGGATCACAATGCAAATAAGCTTTTAGCTGTATTGTTTTTTTAACCCTCAACCATTTTAATTTTATGTCAGGACTGAGTGTTTTGTCATTGTCAGATCTAACTTTCTATTCAAACGGTGTATGAATTTTAAGAATGAAACTCTTCTGCTTCTGGTTTTGTTTACATTTTGCATGTTACATCTGTTGCGTTGGAACCTCCTCAGTTTGGTGGAATACAAATTTAAGTTTCAGGTCCTACATCACCATCAGCATGACAGGCCTGTACCATGGCACGGTAGATGCAACAGATATTAACGTGGCTGTAATATGTTTGAATTGAATTGAAAATTTTTTATGTAGTTGATCAGCTTGAGTGGCCAGAGAGTCTGACAATCATGTGCCAACCACCTTCGTGTTTTTAGAAGAAGACCTCCAAGTCATAGACGGCACCGTAACAGCCACAGCCTGCTTTTGACTGGGGTTGATTTCACACACTGATTATGTATAATAGAGAAGTAAGGAAACAGGACACAGAGAAAAAGGCAACCCTTGTAACTAAATAACCATGACCTGTTTTTTTATTTCTCTCTTTTCATGAGCCTGTACTGGTCCTATTGATCATAGGTGTGACATTTTGTTCCTTGTTGGAGCGTGAAGGCCCAGGACTGAAAACGAGTGAGGTGCATCTTGGGTGCAGCAGAGCAGCAGCTGATGTTGATTTCCATGCCTTCATGAGATGTGACGTAACATTGTCACGCAATGCCCACTAAACAAACTGGAGCTTAAATGAGGCCTTGTCAGAAAGTGTGTTTGGACTGAAAAATGAGACGTTTAGTTACTATTATCACACTATCTTAGCCTGGGCGTGGATGTTGTTGATATGTTTTGTCGGCTCCATCATGGTGTTGACAGACCTTTCATCTATCCCTTCTTTTATAAAGTCTGTTGTGTTTGTCGAAAATCTACGTTCGATTCCAAAATAGGTTATTTCTGTTTCTGCGGTGGTGGCTGTTCTTGTTCTAATGGCAATACTGAGGATGAGGTCAATGAAGCATTTTAAAGGTCCCATATTTTACACTTTACTGTGTTTTTTTTTTTTTTTTTTTTAAGTTCTGATCCATTAGAAGATATATTTGTGGTTTTAAGAACCAAAAACCATCTCAATGTAGTTTTACATCTCCTCTCAGGCTTCTCTCTGGAGCTCTAGTAACAACAGGTCAGTGAACCAATCAGAAGAGAGGATGCCATGAGTTTCTCCTCTGATTGGCTGACTGTGTTCTGAGTGATCTATTAAAAATATAGCAGATTTCAGGTAAACACTCAGAGAAACCAAATCCTGCAAGGTTGGATGGTGGGTCGAGGTGGGCGGAGCTTGGGGCGTGGCTGAGAGCGGTGACTGCTTTGTTGTGACATCGCAAAGTTACAGAAGTCCTGACAGCTGGTTTTAAGGTTCAGTTTCTGAATACAGGCTGTGTGCTTTTCTCTGTGGACTGAGAGCTTTGATACTTTATTATGTTATTTCTGGTGAGCTTTTCAATCATTATATCTACATTTCTAACTTAGTCCCCCAAGTTCCCCAATACCTAGCGGGGGCTCAACTTAAGCCCGGCCTTGGACCAGAGTGGCGGAAACCCTGCTCTTACAGTACATTGCCAGTTGAGTGAAAAGAGGTAGAATCATGATTTTAGTTGAGTGTCCCTTTTAATTTTGTAATACAGTCACCATAATAAACAAAAACTCGCTCTCTTTTTTTCCTTTGGTTTTTTGGGTGTCGGGGAGGCAAGATAATGGTAGTACCTGAAATGTACTTGAATCTTCCCACCACTGCTCAGGTCATTTAGTGACTGAGAATGAAAGTGAAACACATGAAGCATCTTCTCTGTTTGTGATTGGCGTGTCTGGATTTGCAAAAGGTCGCCGCAGGTGCTAATCAGGTATTTGCTATTACTTAAAGCCAAGTCAATAGTTTTCATCATAGTAACAGAGAGGAAACATCCAGCAGAGTAGCTGTAACTCATATTTTGGAAAGTATTTTTAGAAAGGTTGCATCAGGACCCGTGTTCACTCCGAGCCGATAGTTTAGTGCTCTGCCTGCCATCATCCATCAAGCAAACCAAACAATATCTTGTTGCACAGAAATCCCGCTGTATTGCCGTAAAGAAGACTCTTCAATATGCTTCTTTTGCTTGTTTACACTAAACCAGACATTGTCGGCATCTGTCCCTCCATGCCGTGCACGTACCTTTTACACAGACTTTGATTCGTTTCTGTGACTACCTTGTGTGCTGCATAAAGGCAGAACAATGCCCTGCATTCTGTGATTGTACCTTTTGTACAGAGGCAGAATAAAGGTGCAACATTCGCGCCTTGAACGAGCTGTGTAAAAGTGGCAATCAGTAATCTCTCCTCAGAAGCTGAAGTGGTGTAAATGGAGTCTGCATAAGCAGGTTTTGATAGAAGACGAGGGGCGGAGGAACTGTCTGACATTTACTTTCTGGGCAGCTAATATATAAATGAAGCTCCCAATTTTTTAACAGGCTAAAATAATTCACTCAACAGTACAGTGTTGCTGGATCTTGTTACCTGACTTGTTGAATGACTCTTCTTTGTGCAGTGTTTTGCGTACTGTGTGAAGACATGATTAGAATTAGACTTCATCTTCCTCTCTCTCTCTCGCTCTCGCTCTCTCACTCACTCTAACTCTCTCACTCTTTCACTCACTCACAGTAGGGCATGTGGTAAACATGAGCTTGGAAGTGGCAAATGCCCAGAGAACTAGGTAATCAGCGGTTGCAATTTTTTTCTTAATATATTCATTCTCCGTTATTGGTTTCCTCTTACCTGTTGAGACTTACATGCAAAAAAATAGGCATGTTATCTTATGATCAGGACTGCAGAGAAACGGATGTAGTGGGTGTGTGTTGTTAGCAGGCGATGTCAGTCAGAAACCTGTTTGATATATAACCATCATCTACTTTGATTCGATTACCTTGTGTCCACAGAGAGTGTATGGTGGTAAACAGGAATCAAGATTTGACTGAATTTAATGGGACTCATTCATATGTTATTGTCTCAGTGTTTTCAGCCAAAGTGGTGAGTGACGACTTGGGTTATCTCCCAAAAAATGTTATTGTCGTTTTGCACTGTTGTGTCTGCACTGGAAATACATAAATTGACATATTACACAATCTGTGCATGGGTGTTTATCTATGAGAATAAGAAAATATAATACAGTGCATAACCAGACAACCAACAAATGGATTAACATTAACATAAATATGCTTAGATGTTATATTTAAAAAATGCTTGTTGTAACTTAATAGGGGTTGTAGCTAATGCAGCATGACTTGTTATGGCTCATATTCATGAAAAAGTGAACACTTTTAGCCCAAAAAGCCACTGACAGCTTTTTCAAATTGTCAATGTGCGCTTCATAAAAACTCCTAGAATGTGTAAAGAATCACGGTGCATACCAAATAATGGTATTTGAGTTCTTAGAAAGAGAATAGGGAATGTCTGGCTCAGAGGTGTAGCGACTGTGACAAAAGCCTGTACAATCAGGAGGTAGAAATGAAGCAAAAACATCTGAGGTTTCAAAGTGTGCTGCTAGAGGGTAGCACTGTTCATGCTAAAGTGATTTTGCCCGTGTGTTTTCCTCTTACACAGCTCCCTGTGTGTGTAATCCTGCATGCCATCCCTGCAGACTCCACAAATTCATTTGCAGTCTATGTATCTTATGATTTTCCAAGGGTGCTACACAGGCCTGCAGGTTTGATTGATGGTAACACATGTGACACTTTCTGCAAAGACTGTCAGGGCTAAATGCGGTGTGACCAGGGTAGGACGTTATACACGCCTCCAGCCAAATACTGGTAAATTCTGGGCTGTGCCCACTCGACCAGCCAACTAACCAGCTGCTGATACGATGTCTGTTTTTTCCCTAAGAATCAACATTAAAGGTGGGTGGTGAATTGTAGGAGCTCTCTCATCTAAATTAAAAACAGAAGTTTCTTACTCCTCCCCCAACTGTGTCACACCATCTCCCTGAACAGTGTTTCTACCACTGCTCTGGCGTGGTGGCTGGTGGCGTCATAAAGCTTTTGGTTTTGATTGAAAATTAGTTTTTTCTTTAGCAGTATTTGGCATGGGCACTGTGACTTGAGGAGGGCAGCATTCAGATTCCAGATCACTCCCTGTTTTGGTCTCACTTGTGTTTCCAGTGCAGGCTCCAGCGCCTTAAATTATTCTTCCTTGGATCAGAGATCGCACATCTTTGTGTTTTTTAGAGTAAAATCTTTTTTGTCTTACTGTCACTTAAACTTAATGCTTTCTCTAGCAGAGTTTGTAATTCCCTCAGTCTAGTGAAGCATGGCTGCTGCTGCTGCTGCAATACAGAGGAAACCCAGGGAATTGAATTGAGAAAGTGAACCTGTGTCTGTCGAAAGGCAACCTCTGGGATGTGTCGTCATGTTTCCCTGATGGGTTTCAATCAAATCACTTCAAATAGGAAAGAATGTGAAACGAGGAAATGGGTAAGAAGTAAGCGGATGGCCTTCGGGTGAAGAAAAAGTTATTTTTCCTGAGAGCTCCAAAATTAGGAAATGGAAAGAGCCTGCTGTGTTTTTCCGCTCTCATTTACACATGCTCGAGATTGGAAAGAAGATTGGCAGAGAGAAGGAAGGGGAAACTCTTCCCCTGATGGAGTCCAGTGGGCTAATGCCTCAGGCTGTAGGTCTCATTACAAGCTGGGATTAGTGGTGGGAAAAGCGGTCAAGGAACCAAAATACTGCCTCAAGGGTTGAAAACACAGTTCAGGACGTCAAGGTCCCTGAGCAAAGTCAGTTTCCGTTTTAAAAAAAGTCATAAAATGCTCTGTGCAGAAGTTGTAGTTCAGTCCAGGTCATCTCTGAACATGTACATTTTATTTGTTTATGGACTAGTTACTTCACATGCTGCCAGTATACTTCTCACTGAACACGGGCAAGTCTTTCATCCTGTTAAGAAAACTTCCAAAATGTGCAACTTCTGGAAACTGTGTCGGGACCACAGAAAGTAGATTTGAATTTCATACCACCTAAAAATTATAATTATTTGCTCAGGATTTAGATAAAAGAGCCTGTTGCTAAGGCTGCACACTTATTCTGCATCACTGTAGAAAATGATTAACATTGCACAACTGTTATGGAGCATATAACTTGGGGATATTAAAATATTTCATTTAACTAAGATCACTTTAAAATAGGAATACTAAAATCATGTTTTAATAGTAATAATTCAGTTAATTTAATTTTATGTATAGAAATCTACTTCTTTCAACTTAGTAATTAAGATGTAATTTAGCCCCAAATCAAACTGGTGCCATAATAACACAAGCCATGTGGTGCTACTGAACCCTTGTGTTTTCCACTTCATCCCTTATTCACACACATGCATACACAGATAGAGACCGAGTGATACACCATATGCCTTGCACATATGTGTTAGAAACAGACCAGAAATTGAACATGAACTATTTATAGGCCAGTGTGTAAAATCAAATCAGTTCCGGACAAAAGCTGAAAAGAATGGACTCCAACTGGGATCAGATCCTCATCTCGTGGGAATGTTGCTGTGACAGCCGAGCCACAGTTTACTTAAAGGGCATCTTTAGGCTTAAAACTGAGTTGTTTGTGATTGGAGTAATTAAAATTAAGGGGGGGGGGCAGAAACTAAATGCTGAGTTTCATTCATTTCAGTGGTCCTACTGTTAAGTAACAAGAGGTGACTTAAATACTCAAAAGATGTTGGTTGTTCACTTAAAAATAATTCAGCTTCTGTCCTTGCAGCTGCTTATATCAGACTGATATTTAGCAATTTGACTAATTATTGCAACTTTACTATTTGCAACTTCACATAACACATTAATTTAATCATTTATTGCACAGATTGTGTGAAAGATTTGCAGATTTGGGAGTCAGACTAGGTCCCTACGGCTAAGTTTATTATAGGTTATAGGTTTTTATCTTAAAAATGTGAAACATTACTGAACATATGTGCTAACACACTAAGAGGTGTCTAGTAAAGGGAACTGTTTTAAAGGTCCATATTTTCTTCTTTTCCAGTGTTTTCTGTGTTGATCCATAAGAACCAACAACCATGTCAATGTAGTTTTACATCTCCTCTCCCAGGCTTCTCTCTGGAGCTGTAGTAACAACTGGTTGGTGAGCCAACCAGAAGAGAGGAGACTCTGAGTCTGTCTTCTGATTGGCTGACTGTTTTCTGAGTGATCCAATAAAAATATAGCAGATTCAGGTACACACTCAGAGAAACCAAATCCTGCAAGCTTGGATGGTGGGTCCGGGTGGGTGGGGCTTGGGGCATGGCTGAGAGTGGTGACTGCTTTGTTGTGACATCACAAATTTCCAGACGTCCTGATGGCTGGTTTTAAGGCTCAGTTTCTGAATACAGGCTGTGTGTATTTCTCTGTGGACTGAGGCTTTGATACTTTCACAGTATTAATATAGAACCTAGACCTGCTTTATAATCAAACAACACATGGTCATCTACCTTTTATACTATATGGGACCTTTTAACTTTAATTGATTATAACATACAAAACTAATCAGGATTTAAAACGAAAAACACATTTTACAATTTCTCTATAAACATTAATTAAAACATCTGAATATTGTAAGAGGATAACATATCACAATATGATTCTACAGAAAGTTGATGAACAATAAATCATCACCCAGCTCCAGGAGCCTGATAACTGATTGAATTGCACTTCATTCATTCAGCCTGATCTTGTGTTCGTGTTAGGCGATTTTTATTTGGCAAAGGAGGGTTAGTTTGTTTTCCTCCTGCTGTACCCAGTCGGTGGTGAGGGATGAATCTGTCTCGCTGATGTCATCTTTAGTCAATCTCAAAGTTGTAGTAGTTACAAGAAGTTAACTTACATTGTTTCTGCACATTGACTTTCAACAATGTGTAGCTTCAATCTAAAAAATGACGGCTGCTGATTTTGTGGCCATTTTTCCCATTGCTTTTTTTCAGGATGGTAGATCGGTAGCGAGCTAAGTAGAAAGATCTCACATCCCCACTCTGAATTCTGCCTACAGCGTTGATTAGTCCTGTGCAAGCGCAAACTTTGAAGCTCTGAATACATCACCAAAATGAAACACTAGGTTTAAATGCTATCGTACATGGTGAAAACTGAATTGGAAATGCTTCATTACCTTGAATTTGTTCTGCTGCTGTCATATCAACCCAGCTGTGTAGTAATGGTTGGTCAGGATGAAGCATTTTACAGTAGTTAATGTGATAGTAGTGATGAATTTGACTCTTGAGTGCTCAGCGCTCCTCTTTGCCTGGCCCACTGTCTCCTCCACCTCTGTAGCTGTCAGAGAGGGAGGATGAGCCTCAGGTCTGCAGACAGACAGATAAGTCCAAATTCAGCTGTTTTTGTTTTCTCCCCTGAAGGACTCTTCCACGTCTGCCGTCTCTGTTTTTCTGTCTGCCGCTGCGAACTTGCCTCCATCAGAGAGGCACAGCAATAAAACCCAGCGCTACGCCGGCTGCCCTCCGGTGACACCAACAATAACTCGTCTCTGTCCACGGTCCATGATGAATCACATCCTCTCGTCTCCTCCCAAAATACACCCTCAATCAGGGAAGCAGCTAACCTTTCCCTCCTCTGTGAAGGAAGGGAACATTTTAAAATTTTGAAAGGTCAAGCGGTGCCCACAACGTACACATCCGTTGATGTCAGCCACAGTTTCTATGGCAGCCAGCTCGGACAGGAGTGGGAGTTTTACATTAGTGCAAGGCTGGATTATTAGCACAGGCGGGGGTGTGTGTCTGTCTGGCCAGACACATCCCGAATGATCTTGTAGTGCAGCATTTGTGAAATACGACCCAGGAACGCTGTCTCTTGCTGGCAATCTTGTATCAAGTCAGGCTTGTCTTTCTCTTTCCTCGTTCCTTAACTCTCCTTCCTTTAATCTGTTTTCGTTGGTTTCTGCTACTGATTCTTTTTCTTTCAACTTGCTGCTTCTTGAATAAGAAGCAGGTTTTTTCTCAGCAACTCGGCTCGTTAGCACAATAATGTATTAAAACCAAGGCCCAAGAGGGTTGATTTTAATTTGAGCGATGCCTCAGGGTTAATTTAACACGTGGATCACTGGAGCAGGCTGCGCTTGAGCTCAGGTGTGCAACTCAATGCTCCCTCTACAGCTCCAGTGTTTTGCCGGAGAATGACTCAGTGCAACAACGACAAAGCAAAAGCAGAGACGGATGCTTAACAGGAGCGAGACAGCCAGTCAGCTTGTGCAACGTCAGCCTAGCCCACCAGGGCGGCTGAGCCTCAGTGCTGTCATCAGATTTGTTGAATCAACCCAGCAGCTCGGCTCGGAGGGGCCAGACAGAGCGTGGCTGTGATTTGATGGGGATGACTTAGAGTTGTGGTGGTGGGGGCTTCACTTGAAGGAGCTAGGCTAATGGCGTAAGGTGTACAATGTTGCTCCGGAGTCTTCCTCTGTCTGCCTGTGGAAATATTTAGTCTCTGTTTATGTGTGTTAATCATGGATTGGATGCAGTGGAGTCTGATACCAGCACCAACAGGAAGCGCCTGGCCCGCTATGCCTCAGGACTTCAATGAAACTCTGGCTCTGACTACGGCTCTGGGTTACAGTCTGTTAGCCTGTGAGACATGCATGCTGAACTGCTGCTTTGATCCTGTGAGTATGTCCAGCTGGCAGCAGGGCTGTGTGGGCCTGGCCCCTGTCAGATTGTACCAGTATCTCAGCTCATGTCAGATGTTGTTGGACTGAAGAGTCTCGTTGGCAGATGAGGCTTGAGTTGTATGACATGATTGATGAGTGTCAGAAGATTCAATCAAATTTGTGAATCATGATGATTAGGTAAAATAAGTCTTCCCATTCAACCTGGTTACAAATTTCTGCTGCTCAGTCCGTGGGAACAGTGCCCGGTTTTGTTCAGTAAAAAACCATAAAGTGATTAAAACAGTGATAAACAGTAACCTCATGTACTCCTGCAATGATTCATTTAAAGTGAAACTGTTATTCAGATGTCATTTCTCCCCTATATTTGACAGTTTTCTTGGCAGAGAGGAAATTTATTTAGGTTGACAATTTAAACTTTAAGTTTTGTTGTAGAAGATTTTGCAATAACAGTTTTTCCCTGGAGATGGTGTCTGTCACAAAACTGTCATTTAAGTGTGGTTCTGCGAGAAGTTTCTCTGCTGTTAAGATATGTCACATCATGCTACTATCTGGTTTCTTGGCTCATCTGCAAACACTTTGTCACCAATTTTAACAGGCTGTATTGTCAAATAAGCAAATGCTATTTTTAAGCAAAATGTATTTCATTTATAAAATTGTTATGAAGGACATTACTTTTTTTTAGGATGTTTGCTGAAATGACAAAGTTTAACTAAAAAATAATTTAAAACCTTGTTTTATTGCTTAAAAACAATATGTGGGAGTAATAACATTTCAGAATAACTTCTACAGTCACTATGAATTTATGTCTAAATATGAAACTGTCATTTTTGTTAGTGGCAAAATATAAAAGCATCATAGACTTGAATATAACCTGTTTTATCTGTGTTTTAACTGTACTAGGTCCATCAGACGCTCAAATAATTAAAGTAGAATGCTAAACTTAATGTCTTCAGTCAGCGACAATCTTGTTTTTATACACAATCTGTTGTTTTTGTGTCTGTGCTCTTTGTCTTGTTACTTGATGTTAGCCTAGCTCTTGAGTATTTTCCTCATGATTTGTATGGTAATGTTTTTTTTTAATGCACTGACAGGTTGAAATGTTCAGTATGAGAATTTGTGAATTAATATTTCACCTTTCAGTAATATAATTACTAGTAATGAACAAACGTCTATGAATAATTTGAGAATTTTATTTCAGAATAACATTAATGACTAAAGTACAATGAGTTGATGAATATCTGTTGCTTCTGTTTTTACTATAACTTCCTTTTGAAGTACAGATATACTCATCTTAAATTTTCATCTCTGACCAGATTATGTGTTCCATTCACAGGAATCCGCCAAGGTTTCAGACCTCAACCCCAATGCGAAAGCATGGGCCAACCACATGTTTAGCCTGGACCCCAGCGGGAGTGCAGACACCACAACTGCTGCCCTGCAGCCATGGAAGGAAGGCTGCGATAGTTCGGCCGACCCCGGCCCAGAAGGTCAGCCAACCATTTGGGATACAAAATATGTCGACCAGTTATATACTTTCAAAGTTTTTTTGCCTTTATAGCAAATTAAACTCAATGTAAATCCATATAAAAGTACTAAGTGAATTCAGTTTTATTTTATTTGTATAGTGCCAAATCATAAGTGGTGTAGTGTAGTGTAGGAACTGAAAGGAGCTGAAGTGTTAAGATACACCCTATAACTCATGTATTGCAATTCCAATTTGTAGATGTGCAAAATATACTATATGCCATCACATTTGATTAAGATAATGTATTTAAACACTTGAAAAGGAAGTCTAAGAACTTCAAGAAGTTGCAGTGTCAGTGGTAGCTGAAACACTGAAAGGAGTTCCAATGTCAGTCAAATTTGTAGTACTAAAAGGAACTGAAGTGTGAACTGTAGTTGAATTACTAAAATGAGTAGAGCTGTCTGTTGGATTTGAAATACTGAAGGTAATTACACTGTCAGTTGGATATGAGACACTTAAGGGTCAGGTGGAGTGTATGCACTGAAAGGAGTTAAAGTGTTGAAATAAAGTTAATTCTGAAGAGTTATAGTGGTATGAGAGCAACAGGCGTGGTTGAAGCACGTAAGGAGTGGCAGTTGTAGTTAAGAAGTTGTGGTGTTGGTGTAAGTTAAGATACTGAAAGGAGTCGAAGTGGCAGTTAGACTTAAAAACTGCAGGTAGTTAATTTGTTCTTTTTAATTTCCAGACTGTACAGAATAGATGGGTCATTTGAAGTTGAAGGGTCATATGGAGTTGAGGCGTTAAGCGGAGTAAAGTGTTAGCATGCAGCCAATTTTTTGCTCATCTGCCAACATATATACCAAATTAAATATATCTGTTATAATCCAGTAGCGACAACTAATGTTGGCTTGCTGAAACACCCCCCCCCCCAAAAAAAAAAACAGTTGGACTCAAAAACCCTAATTTTGCTTCGCAGCCCGCCTTTGTCTATTCTTGTCACTTTTCTCTTCATGCCAAGACACCTCTTTAATCATTCATACTCAATTTAGTATGAGCTATGAATATTCCAACCACAGTCACCATTCCCTCTACACAAATGACCATAATTACTCACTTTAATGTGCCTAGCCAAGTATAGCCGATACAGAGGCAACACGGATATGGTGGCGAAACAGAAATTATTGATTAGTCTGCATTTGACTCTGATTGACGTCCCGGCCTGTTTCGTCTTCTCCGTCTGCGAGGGCATTTATGAAAATTTATTGCAGAACATTGGTGACGTTATATAGTTGAACCATTCATGTAGTGGCCTTTTTCCACCACTACAGACTGTCGATGGAGTTTTATTTTTATCTATCAGTGTGTAAGGTGTTATTAAGATGAGTGTTTACTGCTCAGCACCATGAAGGAGTTATGGATTTAATTCACACATTTGAAATCGAAGCTCCTTGCATCATAATGTCAGTTCCATCCATGTGCAAACGACTTTGAAACTTCCATTTGAAACTTTTGACTTTCAAAAAGACCATACAGTTTTGGAGATATTTATTAAATTGTCTCCTAATTAGACTACTCACTTGGTTAAATATTCAGCATTTTTAATACATTTTTACAAAAAACTATTTTCTGGATGGTTATCTGACTTATGTAGAGGGGAGTTATCTTAATCCTAACTTCCAGTGCTCTCAGTTCACAGCCACCTGGAATCTTTTACCAGAATCTTTAAAAGTCTAGTCAGTAAATTAAATATTTAATTAATTGAAAGGAAAATAATATAAGCACTATGTTGTATGTAGATGACATTCAGTTTCACATTGCAATTTCTTCCTTAAATGCCCCCCTCTTTTAGGATTAGTCATAATCTGTGTCTGGTGAACAGGCTTTAAATGTATAGGCCCAATTAAATGTCAGTTTTATTACTTTGTAGTCCTTATTTGTATTGCTCTTTAGAAAGCGATGCTACATTGTGGACAATTTAGGTAATTTTCTCTACAACACATGAAAAGTTGTCTGTAATGTTTAGAGTAAATGTTGAATGGGTTAGGGTTAGTGAAAGTATGACTGGACATGTAGCTTGGACGCCACAAAGACATTTGCAGAGCAGGGGCCGGTTGCACAAAACACCTTAGGTTTTATACTAAAGTATGACACTTAAGGTTTAATTTCTCCTTAGCTGAGGGAGTTACTTAAGGGGTGTTGCACAGAATCGCTTAAAAGGTCTCTTAGTTAAGGAAAAAAAGTTAAGTTATTAACAGCAATGAAAGAGATTTTACAGCAGTAAAATTGTACTGTTTCCATGGAGATTATTGATTTGGTGCCATTAGCACTTGTAATACCTGTTATAACTTTTGGGAAGCAGGTAACATTAAAGAAGGCGTCACTATCTCATCCTACTGTTGTTCTGACGGGAACTTCACCACGATGAAGTTTGGTTGCTATAAGGTTTAAGTGATTCCTGAAATTTAAATCTAAGATAAGGAGAAAACCTTAAGTACTTACCTAATAATTGTAAGGAAACCTTAAGGAGAAAACTTATGGGTATTTTGTGTAACTGTATTTATGTTAAGGAAACCATAACTCAGACTTTAAGGAAAATCTTAACTTGTTCTTTTGTGCAACCGGCCCCTGGTAAGTTTTATTTTTAATTTTCCCTGTTTTATAAGTAAAGTTTATCATGTTTCACTGAGACATTTCCCTGTTTTCAGATCTGTTCATGTTTTCATATGCTGTTGGTGCCTTTAGCTGCAAACTCAACACTTCCTCCATCAATATCATGTCTATTCTATAACAACCTGGTCATGTCATATTCACCACAACACAGTTGTTCATTTCTAGTCACTTCAACTGTTTTTTTTATGTTGTTAAGCTACTAGCAGTGAAATCCAAAACTTTCCTCACAGATGTTTCACATTAAACACCTTCAAGTAGCTAAAAGAATATAATTACCTCCTTTTTTGGTAGACTTTTAATGTGAAACATGTGGCAGGAAGTGTTGAGTTTCATTGACAGTAGCTTAATCTTGAAAAAAATAAAAATACATTTATGCAATTATTAGTTAAATAAAAACAATATTTCAGTTTTTTATTTTACTAACAGAGCAGCATATTTGTGATCATAGCTTGTATGAATTTATCATTTCAGCCATTATAGTAAAGGTAATCCTACTGGTCATCAGTGTTTTGTTTTTTTTACCGAACCTTTACTTGTTTTTGCAGACGATGTCTTGTCTATCTACAGAGACGCTTAGAACAAACTCATTGGTCCTAACATCTTGTAGACAAAGTAGAAAAAAGGGACAAACACACATACATGTCGGCCAGAGGCCGTAGATAAATTGACAACAGGTTTATCTTTGGTAATTAGAGACGGGGCTCAGATATGAGGCACTTTGTCCTTTTAAAAGGCACCACTTTCAGCTTAAATGGCTAGTGAAATTCCCTACCCTCACACCTTTTAATAATTATTATACCTTCCCTTGTTAATTGTCACAGGCTATGAAGCCAGTGAAGACAAGGCTTACAAGGAGCCCCTACTAACCGACCCAGATGAGCCTCCACCAGTACCAGTAATGCTGGCCGAGCCGGCCCCCGTGGCCTCTGTCGCCCTGGAGTGCGCCGAGCCAGCCTATACAGAATACCCGGAGCCTGGGCAGCCTGGGCACACAGGTGGGCTGGTTAGTGATTGGTTGTTTGTAAGAGCAGGTTGTGGGCTGGTTGCAGATCAATGCGTGCGTGGCCCCCTAAAGCAGGCACCGACAACCTAATTAGTGATGTGACCTGCTGTAGTGCTTGGAGGGTCTTGGCCGTCGATGACAGTGGTTAAATCCAGTTGTTTAGGTTTTCAGTAAAATAAACAGGATATTTTTTCCTGCGTTTCTTCCTGTTTTTCTACTTTAAACATGGTTCGTTTACTGTTAGGGAAACAGGCAGGTGTGATTTAGAAGTGCAACTAAATTAAGCAGTTGAGTAATTATTGGTTGTCAAAGTGGTCTGTGCTGTGACAGACTATCAGCTTGTTCTGGTCGACTAGATGAATGGTTGATTCTGATGGTTAAATGAATAATCAGTTAAAGTTACTGAGTAGTGAAACTCCTCAGAGTGATGCAATATTATCTTTTAATTTTACTTTTTAAATCTTAGTGATTGTAGTAAATTTTGCTTCAGGTTGTTAAATGCCGTGCTCGGCCTCAAGAGGCAGAGTTTACTGTGTGGAGTTGTACAGTGACTGCTGAACAGCTATTTGTTGTTTTATGCTTTATTTATAAAGTTTCATCGATCTATGCCCGTCCGCCTGACAGGAAAGTCAACATAAACAACAACAATGCTGAAGCGAAGGCTAGTGCTTTGAGAAATATTATAAAACACTTCACATGTATGTGTCTCAGGTTGGTTCTACTCCTCTAATAATCAACTCCAGGGGATCTGCAGATTAACCCGAGCTCTGATTGTCTGTGGAGGCTGGCAAGTGAATTTCAACAGATTCAACTAGTATGGTGGAGAAGAAGAGAAGATGCCTAAATTCGTCTAATATTTAATGTTTTTATCCACTTTAAAGCCCCAGGATTGATTTCCAAGATTGTCTCCCCATTGATTGATTTATTTCCAAACCTATGGAAACCTATTTTATAGTCAACTTTCCCTTGAAGATTTGTTGAACTACTAACAAGCATAATGCAATATAAATACGAGTAAAGCATTTTTTTCTCATACTTATTTATTTAAGTAATGTGTGTTTGCTCAGCATCTCTGCTCCTTCCGACCCACATCCTGCTTCAGTTTCAGTTTTATTTTATTCACTCAACCTCACATTTCATCGGCCTGAACAATGTTTTGCTCCCAGGTTCGGGGATTAGTTCAATTGTGCTTTAATTTACAAAGATAATTCCCCTTGTTTGTCAACAGGCAGTGATCCCCAGCCTGAGAATCCCCAGGAGGGCTTGAGGGAGCACCTGAAGAAGACCCTGGAGTTCTGTCTTTCTCGGTGAGTTTACCTAGAATATTTTACTCCATCACAGTTACATCACAGTGAGATACAAGGTGCATTTTGACATGGCTATGACTAGGTCTGCATGAGTAGTAAGCATTAAAATAAGCATTTTCCCTACAATGTGACACAGGAAGAAAGGAAGGGAAAAAGATATTCTACTGAACCTCACAGAAATTTCCTTTAATGGACAACATCAACAAGCTAACCATGCTAAAATCTCAGTCTCATCCATTTCTGCCATTGCTCAGCAGCTGTTTCACACTTGTTAATGGAGAAAAGCACTTAAATTGAGCCGCAGTAAGAAGAAATGGCTGCTCTTAAGTGATCATTAAAGACCAGAAAAGAAAGACTGACTCAGGGGAATCCACTCTCTGGTTTTACTATTGATCCTGGTTGTCATCAGCAGCGAAATGCTGCATTTCTGTTGGGCTCAAATTATGCTTCTCTGTGTCAGCGTAGCCTCAAGGGTCCACAGTGGTCCACAGTTGTTCATGTGCCATCTTCAAGGGCCTGCGTCTGCATAAGGCTCAGAGTGTATGACTGTGTGGACCGTACGTGAAGATGCACAGAGAAACCCAGCGTAAAGTCTTGTTACAGCAGTGGTTCCCAACTGGTCTAGTCTCAGGGTCCAAATTTGACTTTAGACATAAAGACTTAAACATCGATCATGTTAACACCCAGTCAGTTTATTTCCATCTATTCCTTTTTTTGTGATCAGTTATTAATTGCATAAAGGAAGGAAAGTAACAACACAAAATTGGATATTACTGGAGCAACAAAACATAATGTAGTAAGTGAACTGTGCTAGTATATCCCAGCTCCATCTACAAGCATGCAAAGTGAAATAAAAATTGCAGATCAAAAAACAAAAATCTAAAAAAATAAATTGCAATTGATAAAACAATTGCAAAATAGGAACAAACAACAAGAAAAAAATAGAGAAGAGAAAGAAAATAGTAAAAATAAAATTATAATAAGTCATATAAATTCCAATTACATATATCAGTGAATTATAAAGTTTGTTAGAGGAGATGATGCTGCCCTTTGATATTTATTCCATAAAACAAATGGGAGATGGAGCTCAAACCCCCTGCTACACTGTAAACTGGTCATTTCATGAGCTGTGTTTCATAAGTTTGGTTGTTAGGAAACTAAACCTCAAAGTGCCATAATCTGTATTATTCTGAAGAGATGGAGGCAGCTAATTAACCCTTAACTAAGCAAATATGACAAATGAGGATTTTCTGGCTTTTTTTCTTATATGACAGTAAACTAAATACTTTTATGTTTTGGAGTTTTGTTCAGACACAAAAAGCAATTTAATTTGCTTTAATTTTACATCGGTTTGGGATTTTGAAAAAAGTACCTTCTGTTATTTTATTTTTTACAATTGATTGAGAAACTAATAAACAAATAAACCAATAATAATGATAATACATCTGTCAGTAATTAGAAGTTTGTGCTGCCAGTACCCCCAAACTCCACTCCCCATCCCAACCTGTGGGCGTCAGGCGTGGTCTGAGTGGAAGCCTTATTTCATGCTGTTGAACGCCTCTGGGTGGTGGTGGTTTAGCTGCTTTCTTTCTTCCTCTTGTTTATAAACTTGGAAATGTCACCGAGTGTAGTTTACTGTCAAACCTGCAGTAGGAGTAACAAAACCAAAAAAACCACACAAGGGCAGCGATGTCAGAGAAACACCCACTGCTGCATTTCCTTTCAGAAAAACCGTTTAGCTCACAGTTGCATAAGTAAATCAGCTGAGAGTGCAGCAGCTGTGGATGATTGTTCATTAGATCTAGATTGTAGTTTAATGTGGCCTCTGTCAGGTGAGGACAGGTGTGACTCTGTTTGGTAATCACACAAGTGCATTCAACGTTATCTGAGTAAATAAAAGTTGGATTTTACCACCACATGGTCACAAGGGCGCCTCTTGTTATCTGATCTGTTATCTGAAGTATCACCAACCACCACTCCCTCCTCTTTTGTCTCGCAGGGAGAATCTGGCCAGTGACATGTACCTCATCTCCCAGATGGACAGTGACCAATACGTGCCAATTGTGACGGTGGCCAACCTGGACCATGTCAAAAAGCTCAGCACCGACGTGGAGCTGATCGTGGACATTTTACGATGTGAGTTAATGTGTCGAGCAAGAGCCAGTCAGAATTTGATTCAGTTGTGACTGTTTATCAGCCACTTCATGATTTCATTACTAAAAAGCATGACTTTGATGCTAAAGAGTCTGTAGGACAAGACAAACTTACCAGGCACAGTGAATTTTTATCAGCTTATGACTGTGGTTGATTTCCCAGGAGAGGTTGTTAAAGTGCATCCAGCAGAACCCCACCTGCTTGTCTTTGATTTATACACATACTAAATTTACTGCCACTTAAATTAATCCTTCCTGGCTGCAAACTGCACTTTTAGTTTATGGCTCAGTGATGTGTGCGGTGTCAAGATTTTATATATGAAATTGGATGAGATACTGTAAACAAACTAACTTTAAGGCATCTAAGGTTAACACTCATTAACAGTTTGTAGTTTAAGAGACATTTAAGGAGTGATTCCTGTGAATGCTTCACTCTATAACAGAAATGAGGATGTCTTCAGGGCTTTTTTTTTTTGTTAATTGTTATTATCTGGCTTCTTCCAGCTCTGCCATTGGTCCAGGTGGATGAGAAGGGGGAGAAGGTGCGACCCAATCAGAACCGCTGCATCGTGATCCTCAGAGAGGTTCCTGAGAGCACGCCCATAGAGGTTGGTGGATGCGCACGACGCTTTATTTTCTACAAGACGTTGGTCAGTTGTTTGACTCGACCAGCAGCTCTCCAGCATGAGTCAGCAAAGCCATGGTGTCTGATTATTCCCTGAGTCATGCACATAAGCAGAACTGTGGACTGAAGGTACCAAAAATAATTAGCCTTCATGGTCAATTCACATTTCTTGGTAAGTCTTTTATTCACGTTTATTCTCAGGTTTTAAAGCACCCTCATATGCAGTTTAATGATTACTGAATTCAAAAACATAATTAAGAGAACTTTTTATTATTGATGAGAGCGGGTGGTCTACTCATAGGAAGGTCGTGGTTCGATTGCCGTCTCTTCCAGTGCGCATGTGGGGCAACATGCTGAACCCTGTACTGTTCACCCATGTATGACACAAGTTATGCTCATGTGTTAATATCCATGGAATAATCAGACCTGGGAGAGTCAAACAACTGACCAACATCTTTATCAAACGATTAATGATTGTCTCGTTGCCATAGTGCAAATACAGAGTCGAGTGAGTGTGTGTGTGGTAGAAAAAGCAGTGAGAGTGAGAAAAGGCAGTTTACCATTTACCATATTTAGTTAATATCAGTACCTTCCATTATTGTAGGAACATTGAAACCAGTTAATTGGTGTCTCAGTCTGTATGATAGAATCAGTTGGATAACACATGACAACACATTCAGACATCAAAGTCAGTTTAGAAAGTGGTTAATGTTACTCAGTCTCTTTTTTCATGGCGCCAAAAAATCCTGAGCAGTCGAGCAGTGGCTGCAGAATATTTGCTGAATGCTCGTGATATCAGTAGCACACTTATCTGCCTCAGCATGACAAAACACTTTGACTTCGACTGACTCAGGCTTGAAGTGGGTTACCACAGCAGGGCATTATCAGGTTTGCAGTAGGCGCACAACAACAACAACAACAATCTCATCATTTTAGTATTAAAGAAACAAAAATACAATGCTTGTTTATTTGAGCGTTTCCTTTCCATAGAGGTTGCTAACTTCATGTTCGTACTGCGTGATCTTCAAAATAAAAGCCTGGCAGTTGAGTCTGACAGCTTTATTTAGAATCAGTGATGAGGCCACAGCCGACTTTATTAATATTTATTTATTTACATACTGTGCACCAATAACAGTATCTGGCACATACTTGAATTTGTCAGCCACATGAACTATTTGGAGTCGACTGAGTTATTTACAACATGACTCAGACATGAAGTTTCTTCTTGCTAGATAAATGAGTTCATGGAGCAACCAAGCTTATTAAAATACAACTCACTTTAACCGCATGGCTGCATCTTGGCGATATGTTTCCAGAGCAGTTGTGGTTTGAGTTGTCACTTTTTTTGTTTTGACACAGATGTTTATTAGGTGTGGTGAGATAACATCACATGAAAAGTCAGTGTTAGCTTCTGTCCTGTAGCAAATGTTTTTACTTTCTAGACCTGCAAAACTATAAAATTATAGTTTATTTGTTATTGGATTCCTCACTCCTAAAGTCTTACACAAGCTTTAATATTTAACACATAAGCAGTTAAATCACTTGGATCATTTGCTCTCTCACAAAATGAAAAATAAGGAAAGATTTTAACTGTTTTAAGTCAAAGTGATGGAGATGATACTTTATTCTGTATGAGTCGATACTTAATTTGTCAGGTTTAACTTTAATTTGTGTCGCAAATAAAACAAACTCAATGCGATAACCTCCTCTCCTCTTGCTACAGGAGGTCGAGGCTCTTTTTAAAGGGGACAACTTACCCAAGTTCATCAACTGTGAATTTGCCTACAACGACAACTGGTTCATCACCTTTGAATCAGAAGCAGATGCACAGCAGGTAACAACAAAGTTAACATTTTATTAATTTTTATCACTATCTGTCTCTACCCATTTCTTATCTTGCCTCAATCTTTTTTCTTACAAAAATCTTTCCCTACTGAAGAACTGTATGTTTTGGTTTTCCAGCATTTTCCAACTTTGATTGTGCTGTTAGTAATACACTAAATCGGTGGTTGTCAAAGTGGGGGGTTCCCAGCAAAAAAGGAGAATAATTTATTTTCACTATAATTCCATCCATAAGTTAAACAGTGACAGAATTTATGACTATTTTGTTCATGGGGTTCCAGCACACTTCCTGTAATAAAACATCTAAATGCAAAAGTCTTATCAGTTGTGGGTTAGTGATCTAATCTGTGTCCTTGGTGTGAAAAAGTTTGAGAACCACTACACTAAATAATCCTGATCTGTCAAAAAATGGTTATAATATATAGAGAACAGACAGGATTGGAAGAGGTGAGGTGTTGCTATATATATATATATATATATATATATATATATATATATATATATATATATATATATATATACATACATACATATATACATACATACACACACACATACACACACACACACACACACACACACACACACACACACACACGTCAAAAATGCAAATGAGGAAAACCTCAATGATCTTTGAGGCTTTAATAAATAGATGAGAGAAATAAACTTGAAGAGTCATCTAGTGCTTGAATGTTAAATAATTGAAATCTAATTGTTACGTGTGCTGTGCTCTTCCATTTGATGAAGGCATATCAGTATCTGCGTGAGGAGGTGAAGACCTTCCAAGGGAAGCCAATTAAGGTGGGTTGCATGGACGTACACACACTGACTGATTAATGCAGGACAAACTGAAAAAACGTGTTTTAGAGTTGATCTTTTAAATTTTACATCGACAAAATATTTACTAGACATACATACAGTATACCATTATTGTTTGTATCAACCATACTGTTTGTCTGTACATGAGATACAGCATTCATGTTAATTTCTCTGTCGCTTATTTGTGCAACCTCAAGACACGGATCAGCCCTTCTAAGACTCTCTCTTCTTTTTATTTATTTCACCAGTTCTGCCATGCACCTGTCTGTGGCCGACGCTTTTATTTGATTTTTTGTGATTATAGGACTATATCACAATCAGGTTTTGCGCTTTAAGTCAAATTCAGGCACATCAGTTCCTGAACAAAGTCTTAAATGTAGAATTTCCCTTCAGTGAAGAACCTTATGAATAATTAATCAGTGTCACCAAGAAGCTGGCATCAAGGTTTTGGGGCTGAGAACTCACAAATCACAGGTTTTTCTCTTAAGAGGTTCATTTAGAGGTTACATGACATCACACTTTTGAGTCGTTCCACTAATGTATGAAAATCCCCAGTAACACCACAGGAGAAAAGCCTTGGCTCTGCAGAACTGCTTTTATATTCTGCGTCTTTTATGTTCAGCCATGGACACTTAAATGTAAAGATTTTATTCCTTCTTTCATTTACTGCTCGGTTATAGAGCTCAAAACTAACTTCTATTTCCAAGTTACACTGGCTGAGACACTTAACACATGCTGTACTAAACTGAATTTTATATGGGACTCGTATGGCCGTCTACCAGTACTTTACTGCCAAAACTTTTGCTTAAATTTAAGTCAAAACATTGATGAACCTTTGACAGTCTCCACTAAGTGATTAGCAGTAAATTAGTGGCTCAAATACATATTTAATAACAAGGATGTGGACCAAGGGAGGAAGATGTATTTATCAAACTGCTATAGGCGAAAATTTGGACTGAAATGCAAGATGACAGTAAAAATCCATCACAATTTTGCACAAAAGAAAATAACATTCAGATTTTTCTTTAAAGAAAAAATAAAGTAAAAATGTCAGGTAAATGTGATTTCTTCTTCCTGCTAAAACCAAACATTTGACCCCCCCCCACTCTCTTTCTACCAGGCGAGGATAAAGGCGAAGGCAATCGCTATCAACACTTTCATGCCAAAGAACGGTTACCGGCCAGTGGAGGTGAACCCATACGCCCAGCAGCGCTACACGTCCTACTACATCCCGCCGGTTTACAGCCCCCAGCAGCAGTTCCCCTTATACAGCCTCATCACGCCACAGGCCTGGTCGGCCACACACAGCTTCATCGACCCCACACTGGTGAGAGTCCGCTGGTAGATTTAAATTTGTAGACATAAACTGCAGTTGAATCTTGTAAACAATGAAATCTGCAGTGTCCTTTTGTGAACTGCTCTTTTATAGTCTTAAAGTTTGTCAAACTTTGTGATGATTGTTTCTTTAATTTAGTGGTTGTTTGACAAATTCTGGTTCAGGTTTAAAATTTGAGACCAGTTACTTCTTCTAAACAGATTTAAAAAATAAAGTACATATATCAATTAGAAGCATTAGGTGCAAAAACAATGAAGTCCCCTTTGTTCCTGAAAATCGACTAATGAATCTGTTTTCTCTTTCCCAGGTTGCCCCATTTCACAACAACCAATTCATCAACGGATTTACCACATCACACAGTTTCAAACCAGCGACGTCGCCCCTCACTGTCAGACACTACTCGCCCAGGAACAGGTTCGTATCTGTGACTTCTCAGACATGTGACACAGAGATGTGTAATCCAGAAAAAAGCAGGAAAAACATTAAAGTTCATCTGTTTTAACAGAAATGAGAAAACAAAGAGAAACATGAGTAAAGTTGCCAAATCTCTCTTGCTTAGAGTCATTCCTCCCATTGCACTTGTTGACTGAAAGCATTTCACCTGTTTCACCTGCAGGAATCACAGTAAACCTCACTTGAGGCCAACCATCCCCACAGCGGACCGCAGTACGGGGCTCCTGGACAGCCCGGGCCTCTTTCCCAGCTTCCCCAGCGAGAGGCTCAACGGGGTTCGCAGCAGCCCGCCGACACGACTCCCCACCAGCCAGCCCAGAACTAG
Source organism: Seriola aureovittata (assembly GCF_021018895.1). Lineage (NCBI taxonomy): Eukaryota > Metazoa > Chordata > Actinopteri > Carangiformes > Carangidae > Seriola > Seriola aureovittata. The sequence goes on from NC_079375.1 coordinate 3,491,092, forward strand.
GTTACCCTCCACCGCGGCCTTCCCTCGTAGGGACACCGTCGGCACGGGGCGGGTGACTGAGCCCACAACCACCGACTACTCCCTGGGCGTCGGTCGAGGAAGGTACGACACCATTTCAATGCTTAAGCACTACAATGTGCCATTAAACACTGCTGTGGCACAGCAACGGTGCCATGCTGTCTTGATTACGCGTCTCTGGAAAGTTTTGAAAATCTGTCATAGAAATTAGAGCAGTAAGGCCTAGAATTAAGAACTTGTAAATGATTGTTAAACTTCCTTTTTACCCACACTGTCAGTACAAATTGGCTTTCAGCTTGTAAACTATTGCACAAAAGGCTTTAGTTTCACTGAAGTAATGAAAACAGCTTTATATCTAAACTGTGCTGATACTCAAGGTTTGTTTCTTCAACCCAAGTGTCAAGAAAATGCAAGTTTTGGATACACTCAAGAAGTTAATGAAACATTTAGTAACTAGAAGAGTCGTGTTGACTTTTATTTTCTCTGTTCCATATCTTCCCATTTCTCAATTTTTTGTCTTACAAAACTACTGCAGACGTGATGAATCGATTGAGGTTGATCAGGGTGGTGACATCTTTTCATTTGGCAAATGGTTCAAATGTAGATCAGGGGGAAAGTTGCTAATAAAAATGAATAGGAAATGTTGTTAACATTGTACAACAGCAAACAGCAGTTTCCTCACCTGAGGATACAACTACACAATTTACATAGTACCTTCATCATTAATAAAGTTTTGCTGCTCCTCCGAATTCAGCAATAGAGCTGCTTCAGGTTACGTCCATACTACTACATTTTCATTTTAAAACTCATCTCTTTTCCTACGTTTACCACTCCCGTCCATACTATTCTGGAGTTTTCGAGTGCCTAAAACTTAGACTTTCAGAAACGCTGCGAGCCCCGTTTTAGTTGGGGTTCAAAAACGGAGACCTTTGGAAATGATGGTGTAAAGGCCCATGGTCACTCCCTGGTTGCCTCTCATCAGCCTCGACTGCCAGTGGTGAGAGTAACATGAATAATGAGATACAAGCGTTACTGACCTTGTTATTTTTGTTAGCAGCTGTTGTGCAGTTGATTTCTGCATTTTAAAGCTACAGCTGTCTTTGCTGTTCCTTGTTTGTAGTATTTTGTGCAACTAATCAACTGCAGAGTAGACAAACAGCTTCCTGTTCACACAGACTCGTGCATGCTGGTGTAAACAGGCATGCATGGATGGAGATTATTTCCGATGGTTTTTTGTTTTCAAAATGAAACCGTAGCAGTGTGGACGTTCGCCTCAGTCCGAGGCATGAGGCCGTTTAATCATGTGAATGCTCTTAACTTGTGGTGAATGTGGTGTATGTAGAGTCATGATTTACTTTGTCAGGTTAGGTCGTTGTTTCAGGTAGAGTGGATGTTTGTAAATTGAGATGTTCTCTTTCTTAAAGGAAAAATGTTTCTGCTTCTAGGAAAAAGAGGGACGAAAAGTTTACAGTAAGTATGTTTTTGTGTGTGTCCTTGTCATTCTAATTTTATTTTGATCTTAAAGTAATTTAGCCTTGGTTTGAATTTAGCTTTAATTTTCATAGAGAGACTGATGTAAAGGAGCCAATGAAAGCAGGATTAAACTTGTAATTATGCATCGTAGTGTCGTTGTTCTTTACTGTTCTCCTCACGCTGAGGTAAAAGCTATTATCACCTCCTCATTGTTGCTCGTACAGTAGTTTGACTTTGTGTATGTGTTGCAAGGTTGTTTGTCTCCCTGCTCTCCTGAGTTTTGTGCTGACTGTGTGCTTGTTGCCGTCACGCAGAGAGTGACACCTCAGTCGCCGCCGCCTCCTCCCAAACCCCCGTCTCCGAGCTTCGAGCTGGGCCTCTCCAGCTTCCCCCCCCTACCCGGAGCAGCTGGCCAGCTCAAGACTGACGACGTGTTCGACAACCGGCTGGCCAGCAGTGTAGTTGTTGGAACCACCAAGGAACGGGTAAGAACTGTTATGCACTTAGTATATTTCCTTTCCTTTTCCTAGCTCCTTTAGAATCGCCCTTGCTTATCAGTGAGTAACCTTAAAAAACTAGTCACAAATCTGTGTTAAAATGAAAAATTAGGGATGGGTGGATGTGAATAAATGCCTCTAGTCACTGATCACCTGTGGTTAATACTCTGGTGTCTGCGGCTGAGAAAAGCACTGTGTGCTATGTAGTGTAGTCCCGCCTCCCTCCTTGTTCAATGCGCAGCATGTGACAGGCCAAAACAACCAAAACAAAACATGTCGGCCTTGTGGAACTTTTACAAAGTGTGTGAGACTGATAGAACGTACGGCAACTGCAATACATGCCAAAGTTGATTGGTATCGGCCGATCTCACTCATAGATGATCGGAATCGGTGGCAAAAAAACGTGATGGGGGCATCCATAGCTGAAATCTCTGAAAGGTTTTTTTCCTAGTTCTTGAAGGAGTAACCACGTGTAGCTAATGAGGTTATCACCTGAAGGTGACTCCAACCTTCAAATTCAGGATTAAGAGCTGTTCCTTTAATGTTCATGTAGAGTAGAAGGGTAAACTAGAAACAACTTGCTTCACTTTCATCTCTTCCTCTTTGTGTGTGTGTGTGTGTGTGTGTGTGTGTGTGTGTGTGTGTGTGTGTGTGTGTGTGTGTGTGTGTGTGTGTGTGGTCATCACAGAATGTAAGTGCTGAGTCCAGTACTGGAGGAGCTCTCTCTCCGGCAGGCCCCAAAGAGCCACTTCGGTCCTCCTCCTCCCCGATGCCTACAAGCTTCCAGCCCTCGCCGACCACCCCAACCCCGGCTTCAGCCCCCACACTGACCCCAGCCGCCGGCCCACCACACAGTCCCGCTCCCTCCCTGCCAGCAGCGTAAGAACCACACTGAAGCCTCACATGTTGAATCTGAGATGAAGCTTTTTGTTGACGGCTGTAGGGAGGCAGAGTTTGTTTTTTAATTCTGCATTTGACTTTTGAAAAAGTGGCAAGATAACATTTTGAATTTACAGCACATTAAAGGTGTGCTGAAATATTGTCATCACTTCAATCATGGGACGTAGTATTTGTTTTCCACAAGTGGAAAAATAATGGACTATTAGTCACAGAGAGAGGAAGGAAGTTTAATTTTATGAGAGGTTTTAGGAAGGCACGCCTGTTGAAACATTTCTGACTTTTATCACTTGGACTTCTACCCACTGGCAGAGCCTGACATCAGTGGTAGAGAGATGCTGTTCTTCAGGACGGTCAAGTGCCAATTTCATGAGAGCTTCACAGACGGTCATTACAGATAACGGATAACAGTAGAGCTGAAACGATCACCAGGAAATGAATCATTTACACTCACCTGTTTTCAGTAAATATTCAAATATTTGCTGGTTGCAGCTTCTCATATTTGAATATTTTATGTTTTTTCTGTATCATTGAAAACTGCACTTCTTTGGATTTTTATGCTGTTGATCAGACAAAACAAGACATTTAGGTTAGGTAACTTTATTTGTTCCTGTAGGTAAATTTTGTTTGCAGTAAAAAAGAGTCATCGATCTTACACATGCACATTTAACACACAGCACAGACACCACCATGTGCACAAGGTAAATAAAAATAAATTAAATTATGCAGTTTTACTACAACTCATTCATATGAGTGATAGCTGCTGGAACAAAGCTCTTTCTGTCGTTTTGTTCTGCATTTTGGGGACTATATGAACCTTCGACCAGCTGGAAGAAACTGAAATTCACGGTTCAAAGGTTGCGAGTCGTCATTTACAATGGAGCCAGCTATCTACTGCAACTGTCCTGTGACCAGGGATGCTAGGTGATGTTGTGACTCACCAGTCACCTGACTGGACCAGAGAGAATTCCTCCTCTTTAAAGACAGATTGCCAATCCATGACGCCAGAGAACAAGATGAAATCTTTTGAGGGCACCATCTTGGGCTCTGGAAAACTATTTTTTGAAACGGACGTTTCATGGTCAAAACAATCAATCAATTAATTGAGACTGTGAAATAATTGTTAGTTACATCCATAAAAAGCAGCCACGTAGCAAATTTTCAGACAAGCGTAGTAGTCGATGACATTTAAAGATACACTGTCTAACAGCCTGGATTCATAATCCATACATGACAGAATTTTTAAATAGTTTTATCACCTGAGCACAAACTGTAAAAGGTCACAACACACCAGTGACTTATGAGGAAATTAGGGCTGCACCTCAGTCACTTCTCCAACTCCAAGTTGAAGTTTGTGTCGATTTCTTGATAATTTCTTGTTATGAAAAATACTCAGCTTATTACTGGTGCTTTTTCATGAACACTTCTAGTGGAAGTAAATGGCCTCTGCCCAGGTGCACTACTCTACTACAGTGCACCTACAGAGCTTTGTGTCCTGGTCACTGTTTAATAATGATTCCTAACGCACCGCCGAGAGTCTCTGCTGTGTGGCTGTTGTCAACCGAAGTGCTGATCACACTGAACTGTCGAGGTGATTCAGAGGTTTTATTCATGTTACATGCTCTGAGAATATGTGGAGTGAAATGCAGGTTGGCAGTAGAGGAGGAAGCAGTGGACAGCGTCTGGTTTGCGGGTAGTTACGCTGACATGGCCAGAATTTAGAAATAGCTGCAAGCAAAACAAGAGTGAAGCATGAGCCTTCTCTGTTGTAGCTGCATGTGCAGGGTGATGGTTGTTGCTTTGAGTATCATAACGCAGCAGAAAAAAAAAATCTGTCCCCACCAGGGCTGAAGGATAAAAAAAAAAAAAAAAAATCATATTGTGATTATTTTTCATTTCATTTTCATTGGAAAAAATATAAAAATGATAACACCAAACTAGCATGTAGCACCACAACGCTTCATTTATGATCTGTTGTTAGACTTTTGACCTTTATCAAAAAAATTGCAGCTCCTGTGATTTGGAAATCGCATTGAACTTGATCATATTGAATATTTCGATAATATTTCGATTAATTTTTCAGCCCTAGTTCCCACACACAGCCTGAGATAGACTACCCCTTCTGCAGCAGTCATTACTGAGCATCATATTTGGCATGTGGTGCCCTTATAGGAACTAGGGCTGCTCGATTATGGCAAAAATCATAATCACGATTATTTTGACCAATATTGAGATCACGATAATTCTCGATTTCTCATTGACTTTGGAAAAAATAGAAAAATTATTTCAAAACAAAAAGCGCTGTGTCTATGTAGTTATTCCTGTTATACACTATATAAGTTAAAGGTTTCTGAGCATGATTACAATTATTGGATGCCAAAATCGTAATCGAAAATAAAATTGATTAATTGCACAGCAGTTGCAACAGACTTCTTTTGATTCTCTTGCTTTTCTGTGCTTGCATGGATGGTTTCACACATGTTACTGCTCTGGCAGACAGATTTCCTGTTTGAGATTAGCACATCCAAAAAAAAAAAAAACTTCCACAGTCTTCAGGATCAAAAATCAAACTAAAGATCCTCACACATGGCTTATAGTTTCTGGCAATTTTAACCGAGCAGTGTTGCATTCTACCATAGATCTTCATCTGGCCTTTGACATGTGCATGTAGCTGTAGCTCTCACAAGCCTCTTCACAGCTTATTTTAACGACCATGTCCGCTGTTTGTGTTTCTTTCAGGGAGGTGAAGGTGGCGGAGGTGAAGCCAAAGGAGGTGCAGTTGTCCGTGGAGCGAGTCCCTGGCACTCTGTCCACTGCAAGCAAATCGGTGCAAGTCAACGGTGCTGCCACAGTCAGTATCTATTCCTGCTTTTTCCTTATTTTTTTTTTCCTCAGTCTCCTCACCAAATCCCTTTTTAATGCCCACCCCCTCTCAAACATCTCAATCAAAGATGAATCGATCTCAGCATGAACAAAAACAGGGGTAAATGAATCTTGCCTTAATTCTGCAGCGTCTCGTATTGATTTTGATTACAGACGAGTCAATTACTCACACCTCCTGGGAAAAAATGTGTTTTCAAAACAGACGGGCATCAGTCCGAAAGATGTAAATGCAACAACTGCAAGGAAAGTTTCTGTGAATTGCACTTTATCCTGCTCCCATTTTCTTCTGCCAATAAGATAAAAAAAACAAACAAAAAAAACAACTCCCCTCAGCTTTGGTTTTTAACATTGCAGCAAAAACACAAGCAAAGTTTGAAAAGCTGCAGCTGATGAAACACAATGATAGAGATAAGACTGAGACTGCACAAATCTGCAGGTGTGAACAGAAATCTCCAGAGGGCTTTTTAAGATATGGTGAAACATGATGCAGGATACAACAAATTAAATACTATCTACACACCAAGTGTGGGTCAAAGCACAACCTTCCACAAACAAGAAAACCGCCATGTTTTTAGGTTTTAAAAAGGGTTTTCATTAGTCTCAGCCTTAGTATTTGCTTGCACTGCTACATCTTGCTGATTGTCACAATGCTTTATAAAGGCTTTTATTAGATTCATTTCATTTTCAGTCTATGCTACTCTGTGTGTTTTCATTCTTCATTCATCTTCATTTTTGAAGTGAAACAAGCTTGTTTTTCAGCTCAGTACATATCTTGGTCTGGTCTCTTCAGTGACTGAATCTAACGGATCCTTGTCAAATATCTTTTTAAAAAAAAGTTTCAGCCAATATATCGTTAGCAATTTAAAAAATTTTTTTTTTAATAAAACCTAAAATATTGAAACAGGCATCCGGCTGAAAAATTGCCAGCCTTGCTATATTTATAGATGAAGGTGTTGTGCTTCCTCCAAATAAGAACCATCTCCAGAATCAAACTTTAAGTTTCTCATGACTGGACGACTGTAAGTCCATCCTCTGGGATGAACCAAAATGCAGCAGCTTGACTTCTTGCTGCTTTTAACAGATGACATCACATCACCCCGATCCTAGCTTCCCTCCATTGGCTCCCTGTCTGTTTTAGAAGTGATTTCAAGATTTTACTGATCACTTTTTAGTCCCAAGCTAATTAACATAATTGTCGAGTTGTCAAATCCTTGGGCAGGTCCCTTCTGGTTGTTCCAAAGTTGAGGCTTAAATCTAAAGGTGGCCACGCTTTTGCCATCAGGACGCCTTGACTTTGGAATGACTTGCCCAAGAGAAGGCAGAGTTAGTGACTTCTTTCAAATCACTTCTTAAAACCCATTTTTATAGCTGACATGTCCAGGTGTGCAGCAGAAATAGTGAACGTGTTGAGCCCAGTAGACGAGCATTGTGAGGGTGCAGAATATTTTACGACTCTGTTGTTGTTTCCTGTCAGGAGCTGAGGAAGCCCTCCTACGCTGAGATCTGCCAGCGGGTGAAGGATGCCCCGACATTACAGCAACCGCCGACCCCCAAGGAAGCCAAGCCAGCCTGCGCTGCCCCCTCCGCAGGCGAGGAGAGGAAGTGCCCCGATGCCTCCACCCCTGCAGCGGAGGCCAAAGCCAGAGAGACATACCCCCCCTCCTCCAAACCCGGCTCGGCGGCCGTCACTCCGGGCAGACCCCCGAGGGAGGCCAGAAGGCCGGGCGGGCGGTGGGCCTCCCCGCCCCCACACCCAGGGAAAACCCAGAGCAAAGATCCCCACCACACCCCGCCCAAGTCCCCACAGTAGGGAGACTCCCTGCCCCTTCCCCGAGTCCTCCAGCCCCCTTCCCACTATGCTCCACAGATGCGTTTAAAAAAGGAAATATAAGTCAGGGCTACTCAATACTTATATCCCAGAATCACCAGTCACAAACAAGCATAGAGGACGCCTTCTTTTCTTGATCAGGGCTTGCAGACAAAAAGCACTTTACTGTGCATGTAGAGCACCGTTTCATTCTTTTTATTCTATTTATTTGCTTTTTGTTTTTTGTTTTTTTAATTTTATTTTAAAATTACAGTTTCATTTCTCCTTTTCTCTTTTTGCATTACGTAGTTGTGTCAGCCTGTCAGTTGGCACAGACAACACTGAAGTTTATTCATTCTGTCCAAATGGCCTTGTGGGATTAAAGTAGTCTTGTGTGCGAAGCAGCAGGTCATTGTTGGAAGCCACCCCAGTGGATGATGGGAAAGAGTGCGTACAACAGACTCCACCTTGTTTGGCTCTCAAAGTGAGGGGTTTATTTGCATGTGGAGTGGCACAACTTTATGTAGCTTAATTATGGCTCGTAATTGGAAGATGTGGTTTTTAAAAAAAATACATATTCACATCCATATGCAACTTAACATCTAAATCTCATCACAACAAGACTCGGGATTCTTTTGTTTACATCAACTCAGTGTTTTTTTTTTTGTTTTTTTTTTCTTTCCTCCAGATTTATTTACACTAGATGGCGATTGTTTATTGAAAATGTTTTCAGCTTTGTTTGCAGACTGTTGTCGACTGTCGGTACAGTTCCTGCTGGTAAACGCCGCCACGTAAAACATCACTTCCCTCTGCTGTTGTGTTGTTTTTACCGTTTGCTAACACCGCTAACCAGCTAGTTGTGTTGCATAGCTTGTGTCTAACAACCAATGTGACACCAATGCTGTTTTTTTAAGCGTCACACAGGAAAGGCATTTGGACGTCTGCAACCAAAACTTTGTTTAAAGACAAATTAGGAATCAAGGCGCCTCTTGTTGGCCGAAATTTATTTGTTCGCTGGAAACGTCTGGGAGTGGGTTAAGATAGGTTTTTCCAGTCACTCTTGGAAATGTGTAAAGAAATCAACATTTTCTTTGCATTGAATTTTATTCTTGGGAAAAGCTAAGCAAAGCAGGCTCTCACAGCTGCAGCGCTCTCTTATCTCTCCTCGTTTCCTGTTAAAAAACTGTGGAATAAAACGTATCAGCAGGCACATACTGTCCAAGGAAAACACAGGGCAAGTTTTTAGTCCGACCGACCTCGTCTGAAGCAGATTGGTTCGCTCTGGAGGCGAGGAGGAAATTAACACTAGCTGCAGTTGAGATAAGCAGTAAACCCTCGTCAGTATAACCACTGTGACGGGTGACTAACTGTTAGAAGGAGGAGGTGTAGGCCGACTTGTTCCTGCCTGAAATGCACCAAAAAAAAAAAAAAGGGCATGAGTGGAGAGTTGTTGTGGGGTGTTTCTCGTTCACATCAGTGGCATGTCTCCAGTTCTTTCTGATAGATACGGTGCTAGACGTCAAATCCTGGAATCTGTTGCTACAACTCATCCGATACTGTATGTAGAAATACTTGATTTACATCTGCAGAACTTTATTTGCACTTTTAGCGTTTTCTCAGACTTCCAAGCAAAATGTTATTAGATGAAGCAAAAAAAAAAGAAAGAGAAAAAAAAGGGAATTGATCCTGAAAGTCAAGGAATGAAACATGATGCAAATTCAGTTTTCCAGGAGCAAATAAACTCAAGGACCCTGTGACACCTTCTCTGTAGACACAGTCGCTGAAGCCTTTTGTTTTTGTTTTTGTCGTTCTGCCTTGTGGATTCCTGTTGAACACACTGTCGTGGTACAGGACGGGTGTTGTCGGCTTGTTACTTATGCTAATTTTAACTTTTTATTTCTGCTGAAGGATTTGGTTCTCGCACAGGTTTGGATTCTGGCCTCCGGTTTTGTATCGAGAGTTTTGACTGATAAAGTGATGACTATGGAAAGTGAGACTGTTGAGTATTTTTTGTGAAACTTAACCAATGAAGGTATATGATGAGAGGGGGTGGTTTTTTGGAACGTAGTTGGTTGGGAGTCCCATTGGGGGGCTCATATTGGACAGTGATGACCCAAACATCCTTTAAAAATGGCAGACGAGAGCAGGTAGGTTTACAGCAGGCACGTCCATCCTCGGGGTGATGATGTTCTTCCTCGACATCGAGTCTTTACCACTAGGGTTGTTTGTCTGTTTTCTTTATTTTGTCTGTTCTTCAGTCGGCGTGCTCTCGGTGGTTTCTCCTCCTTCGAGTTTGCACACTTTGATTTGTCCTCAGTTTAAAACCATTTCTTTAAAAAAAAAAAAAAAAAAAAAAAAGAAATTGGAGAAGATTGACCAAAGCACACCGCCTTTCTTGCTACTTCACTCCTGTTTTCTTGGATAAACTGCAGCTGACAGGAGTTAAATTTAAAGCACAGAGTAAAGGAAAACAACCTTTTACTTCACCTTTACTCCCCGTGAGCCCACACAGCGTGGTTCCAGGGTGGAGAGGTAAACACTAGATTCAGGTTAAATAATAATTTAACCTGAAATAATTGAGCAAAGTTTTGGATGAGAGCTGGCGGTTTTCGATTCCTACATCAGAGTGAAGTAGCGAGAACGCAAATTCAGGGAGGGAAGTTGACGAACTTGGTCCGAGCTTGTTGAACTTCTGCTTTGGTTGGTACGTCTGTTTACTGTAGCAGCCCCTTCGGCAGATAACCAACCAAGTCTTGGATGTTTTACTGTATTAAAAATGTAATCAGCTGACGACATGCTTAAAAATTATTGGTGTACAAGTTTTGAAATGACAGCAAAGTGATAAAGTATCCCTCCCTGCTCATCACCCGTGTGCTCAGGTTAATCTTTTAAAGTTGTCACCTCAGATGCAAAACCCTTGAAAAAGAAATAAAAACCACTGTACTATACACGGTATCTGTTTAGGGGGGAAACAAACCTACACGACGTGGGACCTCACATGTCTCGCCAAAGTCTTCCTGCAACAAGAAGCATTCTGGGTAATCCCACTAAGAGAAAACAGGAGCCCATCTGGAGAAGGGAAAGCTTCATTAAAAAGCCTGTACTCCCGCTCAAAGCTGCTTTTGATTTGGACGCTAAATCTTGAGTTTGCTAAAAATATATTTTTTTTCTTTGAAGGACTGAGATGCACTTGGATGGGTTGATTTATTATTTTCTTTTTTTTTTTTCTCATCGGTGGAAATGGTAAAAGATGAAAATGCACCATATCCACTTACTTATAAACCAGTGCTGTTTATTCCATGAGAAATATAGTTAGGTTTTCTTTTTAGGGAGAAGAAAAAAAAAATAGAGATGCTTCGAGGTCTCTATATATACACGCAAAATGTAAAAAAAAAAAAAAATTTCCATCCAGTGTTTGAGAAACTTGAATTTTATTTAAACTTGAAAAATGACTTTGCCTTAACTTTTATACAAGACAAGCATAGTTTATTTCTTTTCAAAAAAAAAATCCCCAAAATGTTAATGAAGCGTGACATGTGGAAAATATTTAGTCGTACTAGACGTCACAAGTCTTACACAGAGAGAGAGAGAGAGAGAGAGAGAGAGTACAAATCTGCAGCAGCATTGTCTTTCTTTTTGCTTTTTTTTTTTGTTTTTGTAAAATGTACGAAAAAATCATTTTGTTTCCTTTTTTGTTGTTAAATAGTTTTAGTTTCTTTTTTTCTTTCTTTGTTTTTTTTGGGGAAAAATATAAACCTTGTAAATGCAAAACTAGTCAATACTGTATTAAATATGTGCACTTTGAAGTGTGTGCTTTGCTTGTACAGTTGTAAATACTCAGAAAAATATAAGAGGTACCTTAAAATGATTATAAAAATATATTGATCTTGTTGAACTATTAATGTCGCTATTGAGCTGGATGTAGGATATAAAAAAAAAAAAAACGTAATGTTGTGCTTTTGAAAATATTTTTCTTTAACTTTTCTTTTCTTTTTCTTTTTTAGTTAGGGTGTGCAGAGTTTGAATTCTGCTCCACTCTGAAGCGTGGGCAAGTTGTCTGATTGTACTTTTTTTTTTTTTTCTCATCGGTGGAAATGGTAAAAGATGAAAATGCACCATATCCACTTACTTATAAACCAGTGCTGTTTATTCCATGAGAAATATAGTTAGGTTTTCTTTTTAGGGAGAAGAAAAAAAAAATAGAGATGCTTCGAGGTCTCTATATATACACGCAAAATGTAAAAAAAAAAAAAATTTCCATCCAGTGTTTGAGAAACTTGAATTTTATTTAAACTTGAAAAATGACTTTGCCTTAACTTTTATACAAGACAAGCATAGTTTATTTCTTTTCAAAAAAAAAATCCCCAAAATGTTAATGAAGCGTGACATGTGGAAAATATTTAGTCGTACTAGACGTCACAAGTCTTACACAGAGAGAGAGAGAGAGAGAGAGAGAGTACAAATCTGCAGCAGCATTGTCTTTCTTTTTGCTTTTTTTTTTTGTTTTTGTAAAATGTACGAAAAAATCATTTTGTTTCCTTTTTTGTTGTTAAATAGTTTTAGTTTCTTTTTTTCTTTCTTTGTTTTTTTTGGGGAAAAATATAAACCTTGTAAATGCAAAACTAGTCAATACTGTATTAAATATGTGCACTTTGAAGTGTGTGCTTTGCTTGTACAGTTGTAAATACTCAGAAAAATATAAGAGGTACCTTAAAATGATTATAAAAATATATTGATCTTGTTGAACTATTAATGTCGCTATTGAGCTGGATGTAGGATATAAAAAAAAAAAAAACGTAATGTTGTGCTTTTGAAAATATTTTTCTTTAACTTTTCTTTTCTTTTTCTTTTTTAGTTAGGGTGTGCAGAGTTTGAATTCTGCTCCACTCTGAAGCGTGGGCAAGTTGTCTGATTGTACTTTTTTTTTTTTTTTTTTTTTGTACTTTTTGTCTTTCATTCCATTTTTCCTACCTAATGTGTGGTCAGTCACACCTGGCTGTACAGGTGTGTGACCCTAGCCCCAACCCACCCTTCACTGTGCACGCATTGGAAAGAGCCTGTGGAACTGGTGAGCATCTTAATTAATGAACTTTACAAAGCTGCGTGTCCACCAGCCTCCTCTTTGCAGCTCTGGCCTGTTCTGCAGGAAACTATTATATATTATATAATCCTGGTATTTTCCAGAGGGATCACACGGATCTGCAGAAGTTTGAATACTGAAACTATTTTGCAAGATAAAGCACTACATGTCAGAGTGTCAGTCCTCTAATGCCAGGTGTGTTTTTCCCTCTGTTAAATACTACTGTTACAATACAAAGTCAATGAATAGAATTCAATTAAAAACTACAGTAAAGGTGTTGAAAATATTAAGGTTTTCCCATAGAAATGTAGACCATGACACTAATACTCAACATCCATATACCGTCACAGTTACGACATGTCCATACATATGCAACTCCACAGTGTATAATCAAACTGCATTGCATTGTGTGAAGCATGACTAGACAATATCTAATGTTAGACAGTTTTTAATATCCGGAAAATAGACGGCAGAAGTCGGGCCTCTGGTTCAGATGTCCTCTAACTTCGTTTTTCTTACCGAGGGTTCAGTTTTTCTGAAAGATGTGATTTTCTTTCTCGCTTTGCTGCTTTCTGTCCATATTTGAAGCTGACTGTGAATCTGCTACTGTACTGGATGGTAGAACGTGGAGCCAGGAGGCAATTAGCCTAGCTTAGCATACAGACTGAAAGCAGATGGGACAGCTAGCATGGCTCTGTCCAAAGTTCAAACAACACACTTCTGAATCTCACTAATGAAGATTTGAGAAGCCGTCACTGCACCCAGCTGTAGTTTGCTAAGAAATTATCTATTAAAATATTATGTAGCTTCCTGTAAAGTCACAAATCAGATTTTGACCTTTCTGTTTGTGCATGATGAAGTAGACAAAGAGTGAGCTTTACAGATCTTGGTAGGTGTATATTTGAACTTTAAACAGAGCCCTGTCCTTTAGTCCTCCTTTCAGTCTTTAACAAATACAAATGTTTGTGTTTTTTTGTTTTTTTTTTGATGACGTAACATGTTTGTTTTCATGGAACAAAATTAGCACATTCTTATTTGACATTAGAAACTTTTCTATCAAACATGAGTCCAAATCCGACCAGATGTTGGAAGTCAGCTTTTGGCGTGAAACAGTTTTTGCTATGGACCCTTTTCCTAAAGGTTTTGAAGTTCGATGTACAGGTTTACTTGTGCAATTTTGATAGTATATCAATGGCCAAGACTCATGGGAAATATAGTTGCTGAATGCTAGTAAATTTAGAGTTTGTTAAGATGGTGTTCAGGTTCTTGGTTCCTCGTATCTGAAACCAAACACCCTGATTCGACGCAGTTACATTCAGTCTGATTGGATCGACTGCTGCCAGTGTTGGTATTCTTCCTGTATTCGGTTCTGCTTGTCGACCGTGTTGTGGACTGGGTCTGATGATGTGTGGACAGGTTCTTCACTTGTCATTGTTTGTTTCTCTTAGAATATGGACAGAAGACCACAGCAGCTTACCAATAAAAGAAACCCTCAAAAAATAAAGAAAAGAAAGAAAACCGAAAGTTAGTGGAACCGAATCGAATCAGGACTTCAGCTTTTCTATATCACGAGTTATCCTCTGTCGTCAGCTAAAAAGAGTGATGGCTGATGGACATGTCCCAGCTTTGTTTCCTGTCTTCAGACAAGCTGTGCTTCGAGGCGATCTGATGTGTGGTGCCTGTGGACGAAATCAAAATGAAGCACATCGCAGTTTGTACAGGACATGACGCTCTCGGTGGGAAAAGATTGGTAGCCACCTGCGAGGCGACAATGAGTCCCGGCCTCTGCATTGGTAAAACAAACAAAAATAAAAGACACTTTTTGGGAAACAAAGTGAAATTGAAATCTTTTCAGTTTCGATGTCATGGAGGCAGGTTGAGCCTAAAGTTTCCCACCTGAGTGTCGATGTCGGTACCAAACGAGACATCAGATCAGCGCTGTTTGTGTCATTGACTTTATTCCTTCTGATTTATCTGTTTTGAGGTTTCTTGTTCAAGTTCATCAGCTTTCCTCCCCTGAGAAATAAATGTACAAATAATTTTGCTTTTGGACCTTTTGTTGTTGTTGTTGTTGTTGTTGTTGTTTAGTTGTTTTGGAGCTGGGGACAGAAGCAGAGGCTCAACTGGAATCACAGATGTTTTGTTTTATCGTTTTTTTTTGTTTTATGTGTTTCAGAGCTTGTTTTCTGGCACATACATGACTAACATGCGCAGATTGAGATGTCTGTTTAAACCATTTGATCACATGTGGACTGCATTTTGATGTGGCAAAGAAAACCAATAACTGTGCCATTATACAACTGTTGTTTTTGTCTTGACCGGGCAGTTTAACCTGTACATAGCTGAGCGCTTGCCATCTCGGGCTTTTACTTTTGTTTGTGTGTGTTTTTGTTTTGTTTTTGTTTTTTTAAGATGTGATTTTCAGGGAACTGAAAGTCCATCAAAGACTTCTCACATATGGAGAAAACTACAATGTGACACCACTGACTGTAGGAGCGGGTTTTCGTGCGTTGCGACTTGGCGGTCGATTCCCTGTCGAGGTCGAACTTTGAGACGGAAACACGGACGCTGACTTTACAAACTTGAGCATCCCTGAACTGTGAATGTGTGCATGTGTGGAATAAATAAACGTACCACCCACAAATCCAGACCGATGCAAAGGTGACTCTTTCTGAAGCTTCGGTACCTCAGACCTGGACGGTACCGCTTTCGAAGGGATCTCTCATTTTTTAGCGGTTTAAGACGGCCGCAAGTTCTGCACGCCACCTGCTGTCCCGCCGGCATTAACACAAACGCTCAGCTGTGGCGTTTTTAAAGGAGCTCCTCCTCCTCCTGGACTCCTTCATGGAGCGCCACACTTCATATCAGCCTGTCAGTCGCCTCAGCTCTCAGTCTCCTCCTTCCTGTTCGCCCGTTTTGACAGTGCCATTGTTTTGTTTTTGTTTTTTTTCCTCAAGGGTTGCATCTTGTCATTAAAATGGACCCCCTTGTGGTTGGTTTTTTTTTCTTTTTTGGATTTATTATAACGAATGCACACCAACTGACTGGAACAAGACTCGATCTCTTTATCAGCTCACTGTGGTTTAACTCATTAACACTCGTACCATGCTACGCTAACAGCTGTGGACAATCGATGACTCCACTGTGTTGGGGTTTGGACAGATAATTTTGCCTAACGACACCTTTAACAGATGTGGAATGGAGGTTGCGTTCAAGAGGGCTTTTCAGTTTTCTTTTGATTTTTTTTTCTTGTTTTTTTTGGGGGGGGGGGCGTCTTTTCTTCCATCGAGACTGGAATCAAGCGTACATGTCAGCTATAGATAATTTAAGTTACTCTTGTGTCATGATGTAAAACTGTCTAATTTGGAGAAAAAAAATGTAGCTTACTGAAAAATAAAGATTTAGGCACTGTTGAAGATTCACTGTCTTTTTTTCACTTTTCTTTTTTTTTTTTTAAACAGCAGTCCTTTGAAAAATGTTTAAATTTTTTTTTCTTATTTGGCCTAGTTTAAAAGTTTATATATATTTTTGAAATTAACACCTACCATATTTAATATATATATTACATATATAAACTACAACACTATTTGTTTGCCGTTAAACAGCCCTTCCTTTGGAACTACAATTTTCGGCCGTTGAACTCCCGTATTCCTACGCACAAGTGCACCTACACCATAGACTGTATGGCCTACGCTTAGCTCTGTCTACGGTCTGACTCAAAGAACTCATTTGCAGAATAATACTTGTGCGTAGTAATACGGTGGTCAACGGCCGAAAAATGTAGCTCCAAAGGAAAGGGCTAATGAACGGCTAAATACAGAGGTGAAAATACTCAAAATATAGCGTACGCTTAAACTGATACTTGATTGTTTTTCGGTGAGAATGTTTCTAGGTGGCAAAAATACGTGTTATTTTGCTGTCCCTGTCCACAGCAGTATATCGCCCAGCTTCTGTGCCGGTTCTCCCGCTGCCTTTCAAGCTAGGAGCCCGCTTATACCAATCTACTGCAGGTAGAAACTGACTATAGATAAGTACCTCACACAAGCCACGTCAAATAACAAGAACTATCACTTTAAATGCTTGACACGAGATGATATAATAAGTAGAAATTGTGAAGTTAGTATAATCTTGATGTACAGTCCTTTTGCGAAGGTTTAGATTCTTCATCACGCAGAACCATCAAGAGACATCCGATTGGTCCTGAATTAATTCTGCTGCAGGACAAGTTCAAACAGAGTCATAAAGAACGATCCTCAGAGTCAAGAAGAATTGGGTGTCCTGTAGCAGATGGTCTGACCCCCTCAGAGATCTGGTCTGAGACAACCTACCTGAAGTACAGTACCTGAAACACTGTAGTTGTACTGAGGAGAACTGGTGCTGTTGTAAAGGGAGAGGGTGGGGTCACAGCAAATTCTGATCAGATTTATTTTTTCACTTTGAGTTATCCCATTCAGCTCACAATAGCTGGGCAGGTAATATTGTTAATATTTTGCAAACTTTTTTCAGAAGAATAAAAAACAGAGCTTCATGTTATGAATTTTTAGTAAACTTTGATCCCAGAACTTATGAGGATAAGGATTCAGATCACTGCCTCTCTTGTGTCTTAACAACAACAACAACAACAACAACAACAACAGCAATCCGCTGCTGCGTCCTTCCTCCAGCAGGTTAATGGTACCAGCTGGTGATGATGGTGATGATGATGATGATGTTACAAATTAGTTCATAAAAGCTTAAAATTACAGAATAACATGAGTTTTGAGCTCAGGAACCAAGATTAATATTTTGTCCAGACACAGAACAAGGTGACATCATCCAGTATGAAACAAACCAAACCATTACAAGCTGTAACTGAACCCAATGAAGAACAGGATCAATGGGAATCACACAGACATGGACCTTGAAGTCAACCACTGAATGTAGTTTTATAAAGGAGTGATATAACATCTTTATATGTCTTATATCTTTTTATATGTACTCAGTGAACATTAACACTTCCCCATGGAAAAGTTTCAAGTAAATTAAAATGATCCTTCTTGGGAAAATAAACAGTCAAAATATCTCAAAGTGGGTTTTTCAGCTCTGAAGCTACCTTCAGCAGATCTGTGACACTCAGTGTTTTATGCAGGACTGAATAACTTCTATATGTGATGGATCTATATTAACACTGCACAGAATCATAATGTGGTTTCAATAAAAGTGAAAAGAATTGGAGACATTAAATTCTTAAAATTATAGATTGTTTGGGTGGAAATATTAAGCGACAACTGTTTTCATGAACTTATTTAATTATCCTGGGACCCTGTCTGATGAATATGAACTGTGGGGTGTCAGTTGAGGGTTATTGCCATGTATTAAGGTCAGAGGTCAAGTTCTTCTTTGTCTACTAATCCACATCACTAGGGAAGTAGACTTCTTCCCCTCCTATTAAAAACCTTTCTTGGTAGCTAGTAGATCTTTGCTTTTATTGCTTTTACTTTGATAATATATCAGCAGAGTTCATTCTCCTCATAAACCAAGTGTAGCATCAAACCAGTCACATGATCAACCATTTAACTGAGCTCTGTGACCAGGTCTATCATGGTTTTGAAAACAACAGAGGTTTATGAGTTGCACGATAAGAGCTACATCTGGTACAGCTGATGTTAATATAGAGGGAAAAAAACTGAACCAATCTTTATCGACACCGCTGTAAAAAAAATTATGTTTTAATTATGTTTAAAGAAAATAGTGAATGCACAAATGTCTTGAATCATTATTTGTATATGTTTGTGTGTCCTCTCCAGGTGAGTTCTCTGCAGACAACTCCAGCTCTCCACCGTTTACCTCAAGCTCGAAGCCACCACCAACTCCTCACAGACACACTCAGGTGGACAACAACAGCTGCCTCTTCAGCTTTGAGATCCTCTGCAGTAAAATACCATCAGAGATTATCAGGAAGCTGGAAAACAAAGAGCAGCCAACAGGACGTGAAAGACGTGAACTGACTCAACTGATTGTAGGAGAGATCCTAACCATCTGCCCTACACCAGAGAGGAAACATCTGAGATGGAAGATTGTTTCTACTTCTCCTCTGTCATTCAGAGATGTGATTGAAGATCAAGTTGTAGGTAGTGGTTATGACTGTTACCAAGCAACTGCAGAGCGGAGCTGACTACCTGATGAGGAGGGGAAACCTCTCTTTACCTAAAAAGACAGGCATCCAGAGCAAGTAAGGAAGAAGACCTACCTTCCAAGACAATGAGACTGGATACATATGGCTGTTTAAACTGGAAACTAAAGCAGCTGCCACCATTCACTGACTGAATAATTGACCATGTGACCACCAGTAAAACTAAATACACAAACAATAATTTCAAAAGCATTAAGTACAATTTTGAAAAGTTCATTAAGTACATTTTTACACATCGAGTGTAAAATTAAGGTCAAACTTGAATATGAATGTTAAATGGATGGGAATGTTTTCTTGTTATTGTGTCAAAGATAGATTATGTCAACAGTCGTTCCTCATTGTGGTTTATTTCACAGTCATCATGTTAGACTGATCTTTTAACTTTAAATGTGACTCTTTCCTCTGTTGTGGACCGTAGGGAGTTCTCCCCTGACAGCTAGACTCTTCACGGTATCTGTGGACCAGACCATCAGTGATCCACCACAACTGGGAGCAACTCTGAGGTAAGACCTGAAGTGTAAATATTAAACCTCATTCTATCTTAAACCAAAGAGTGGACTCTGAGCCACGTGTGATTTCTCAAACCAACACTTGTAATGTACAGATATGACTATAACAGCTGATGAAAAGTCCATTCAAGATCAATCAGATTTGATTTCAAGCTGTATCTCATGTATAAGTCAGTTAATGTCTGGATCATCCGCAGGACTAGTGATGATCACTATGATTATTTGTAGCTACAGTCAAGTGTCCTTCTGTCTTAACAGGAGCCTTTTCAAGATAAATCCAGACAAGGGAACCAAAGTGGAGAAGAATGAATCTAAACAACAGCAGCCCATCCATCCCAAGGTTCTTTCATTGATCACAAACATTACAGACTTTGAATGGAGACAGTAGGTGACATCATACATACACACACAAGTCCCTTTCTTTCATATACAGACAACTCTCAGGTATAAACAAGTGTGTTCCACAAACCATTTCCAGTCGAATATATTATGTGAATATTAATTTACCTGCTAATTTATAAAGTTTAAATGTTGAAATGTTCCATTGCAGGATAATTCTGCTTTATATATATATATTTATATATTACAGGGGTTGAATTTGCCCAAAGCTGATCTCTGCCTCCTTTAATACCATATCATCATATCACACTTTAATTTTTTTAATCTCCCAGTAAACATAATAGCATATGGGTCTTGATGAGTAATTTTCTAGACTACAAAGGGAAATGTTTTATATGATTTCTAAAGACATGGTCTGAAACATGTGAAAAAAGTGAGCTGAGGAGCTTTAACCTTCACTACATCCCTGGTCAGGTGGATGAAGGCGCCCTCTTGTGTTGTGCATCAGTTTCAGATTTCAGTTGTTCACCTGCTGTGATGTTCACTGCAGGAAGACGAGTAAAAACTTCACTCAGCCTTTGGCAGCTTTAAACAACATCAGTAAAGACACATTTAAATATATTTAATATCACACTGTGTCAGTTTGTTCACAGGAGTCACACCCTGTAACACTGATGCTGCATTCAGGTCACATGGGAAAGATAAAAGACAACTAAGTATTTGTTTTAGTCAATTGGATGGAAAAACAGTTTTATTCATGATGTGAAGCTTCAGTTTGTTCACACACTGAATCAGTAAAGTCTGTTAAATGACTCCTCTCTCACTTCATCCACACAATCAGTTTGTTTCACCTGAATCTCAGATATGGAAAAAAAATAATGAATCATCTCCTCATTGATTATTATCATGATAATTACAGTTTTATAAAACCTCATCGACCTTATTTGTAAGTTGATTTGAACAACAACAACATTCGATCTGACAAACACATAAATGTAAATGTAATTATAGATTTAATTCTTCAAGTGAGAACAAAATATCTGTGATAAAGGAAGGTCTGGTGATTTCTCTGTTAAGGCCCATGCAGTGGAAGAGAAACAACAACATACAAATACATCAACACAAATATTCAACAAACATTCAGAGCACAGAGAAGTTTATATTTTCATGTGGAGAAATGTCAGTTTAGGTAAAGAAAAATCATCCTGAGCAGTGATATCCTCCATGGCTCCAGCTCCACCTAAAGAAACTCAAACATCAACACAACAATAAATGAGAAGAGGTCAAAGTACCACCCATAATGTTTGATTGACAGGTGATCTCTGTGCAGTGCAGAAACACGACAGCAATGAGCTTTTAGCAACAATGATGGAGACAAAATAAAATGATGAACTGAAACACAGATTTGAACCAACTGCACCTTAAATGACCTTTGTCTATTTGAGTTCACACAACTCAGCTGTGTCATAAACCCAAAGTCCAGCATAGAGAGGCTGAGTGAATGTGGTCTGGACTCTGTGGAGGAGAGTCATGGTTTCAGAGACGCTGTAGAAGGACAGAACAC
Source organism: Seriola aureovittata (assembly GCF_021018895.1). NCBI lineage: Eukaryota > Metazoa > Chordata > Actinopteri > Carangiformes > Carangidae > Seriola > Seriola aureovittata. The sequence continues at coordinate 3,512,331 of NC_079375.1, forward strand.
CTGCTCTGTGATCCAGGTACACTCCTACTCTGGAGGACTGAGGACCTGAGACTGGAGTGTTGTCATTGTTGTACCACAATGTATAACTGTTTTGGTTACAATCTAACGCCCACGATGTGTCATTGCGTCCAAATAAACATTCATCCGAGTTCCCTGCTCTGCTGATATTCTTGTATGCAACTGCTACAGAAACCTTGCCTCCTCTCCACTCCACCTCCCAGTAACAACGTCCAGTCAGAGTCTCTTTACTCAGGACCTGCTCACATGAAGTGAACCTGTCTGCATGACTAGAATAAGACTGTTGTTGAATCATTACTGTTGCTTTTCTGCCCTCAGATAATAACAGATATGTATTTGCTGTGTTTGGATCCAGTGTGATTTCCTGTGAATATTTTAAGAATCCAGCTCTGGTCCTGGGCTCTGATTGTGACAGTAAAACATCCACTTCAGTCACTGTCAGTGAGATGTTTGTCCATGTGTCTCTCAGAATGTCCTGTAGTTTCTCTCTGAGCTGTGACACAGCTGCTGTCACGTCCTCAAAGTAGCTCAGAGGACGGATATTGATGCTGGATGAGTCTGTAGATTCACTGAGTCGTGACAGTGAGGGGTAGTTGTGTAGAAACTGGTTGTGATCCTCTGTGTGTGAGAGCTGCTTCAGCTCAGCGTCTTTCCTCTTCAGCTCAGTGATCTCCTGCTCCAGCTTCTCCTGAAGCTCTTTGACTCGACTCACTTCAGTTTTCTGCTGGGATCTGATCTGCTGCTTCACATCAGAGCTTCTTTTCTCCATGAGACGGATCAGCTCAGTGAAGATCTTCTCACTGTCCTTGATTCTCTGCTGGATTTGTTGTCGACTCAGCTGGAGCTCTCTCTGCCTCTCAGTCCTTTCTGCTGCAGCTGAGACTGTGTCGTGGCCTTTATGTTCATCCACAGAGCAGAGATAACAGATACACTGCTGATCAGTGCGGCAGAACATCTTCATCACCTCATCATGACGAGAGCAGATGTTCTCCTGGAGCTTCTTGGAGGGCTCCACCAGCTTGTGTTTCTTTAAACGAGCTACATCATAATGAGGCTGCAGGTGTTTCTCACAGTAAGAGGCCAGACAAAGTAGACAGGATTTGACAGCTTTCAGTTTTCTCCCAGTGCAGACATCACAGGCCACATCTTCAGGTCCAGCATAGCAGTGATCAGCAGGAGCAGCTTGGAGTCCAGTCTTCTTCAGCTCCTCCAGTAAAACTGCTAACATGGTGCTTTTCACCAGGACAGGTCTTGGTATGAAGGTCTTCCTATACTGAGGGCAGCTGTGGATTTTCTTCTCATCCTCTTTATCCCAGTGGGTTTTAACACAGTTGATGCAGTAGCTGTGTCCACAGGGAATAGTCACCGGATCCTTCAGTAGATCCAGACAGATCAAACAGCAGAATCTCTCTTGGTCCAGCTGATTTCCTTGCTGCGCCATGTCACCTCCTGAGAGTCACTGTCAAATAGTTTCACTTTCTCTGAAACAGAAACAATGTCGGTGCTCTGCTCTGTCCGCACTTGTTCACTTGCTGCAGTGAGTGAGACTTATCATCTCCTACAGTTCACCACATGTTGTCTACACCCATAAATATGTGACAGGGTGGAGCTTGATGAGTGTTGAAGCTAGAAACAAGGCAATGTTTTCAGTCTTTACTATATTTAACAAAGAGGAGCTGTTTGTTATAGGCAGGGTGTGTTATCTGTCTTTTACAACATGCAGTAAGAATTATGACCCAAGTAAGATACAAAAGTCACTTGGAGCTTGTTTGACATGCAAAGTCTCAGTGTCTCAGTAGACTTGACAAAATATCATAAAAAAGATGACCAAAAGTAAAATATAGAAAAATAAAGTGGCAAGAACAACTTTATAGGAGATTTAACACGAAAGAGATGATGTTGCTAAGAACTGCATCTGTTTTAAAGCCTGGTTACATGTGCTGTGCAGTAAAACGTGACACAACCAGATGTTATGTCAGTTTACCTTAACTACATTTGTAAAACATCATGAACATCAGTATCTTGTCATAAGTTGCACCACATTAAAAAATCAGATCTTCAGCCTCAGGTGTCAGCTGGTCCTGATGAGAGTGAAGAGCCACAAGATGGCAGTGTGTTCACACAGGACAGTGCAGACAGTCACTGATGTTGGTGTTGATGGCTAACAAAAATTTAATGAAAATGCTTTGAAAAAATAGAAGATGATGATGATGATATCCTACATCACATGTTGATTTTGAGACATTAGCCACACTTTTTGAATAAACAATATATTAATAATTATTATTATAATAATAAAAAAGTAATTAAAAAAAAGTAATACACATTAAATTCTGACCTGTAGAGGAATACGATGCCTGATAAATATCCAAAAATCTACAGAAGTCACATTTTCCTTTGTCCCCACATCAAAATGGAATATTTTTCCAATAATCAATACACACATAATGTTTTAATTTGTGAACTTTTAGATGCAACAGTTAACAGGCAGGTTTTGTTACCTTTGGGTAGAGCCACGCTAGCTGTTTCCCCCTTCTTCCAGTCTTTATGCTAAGCTAAGCTAACCAGCTGCTGGCTGCAGCCTCATATTCAGTCAGCACACAGGAGTGAGAGTGGCGTCAATCTAAATCTCTGACTCTCGCCATTATTTCCCAAAATTTCAAAGAACATAACTACAAACTTCAAAGATCAAGAATATCTTTTCTTTTGTTTGTTTATTTGATTTTTCTTTCTTCTGCTCCCACCTGACGTAATGAAACAAATGTGCAAAGAAAATATAAACTTGTTGAAAAGTTTTATTTTGAAAAATGTCTGACCCCGCAGAATAAGAGTCACCTCGGAGCACAGTCTGTCTGTGCACAGTCTGTGGAACTGGAAAATATGCAATACAGTGTGGCTGTGGGCAACAAGTGTAGCCCCTCACTCTTTGAGATCTACCTTCTTGATTGACAGTCACAGCATTCTGACCATTTTAATATCAAAACATTGTCTTTTTGAATGAATTCTGTGGCTTATAGTCAGTGTGCAGATGTTTTGTACAAAGCTTCACAGTTTGTGTCCATAAAATAACCCACCATGACTGATCACCTTCTGTTTGAGAATTAAAGGTGCTTGCATTTATTTATTTTTTTGTCATTTTACACTTTTGACACAAAATTGGAAACGCATTGATTTATCATTATGTACTGTAGCATTTAGATATTTCTTCATTGGAACTAAAGGCCCAGACCAATCCTGAGACCCTGAACAGAGTACACAAAAGTATGCGGCCAGTGGTGTCCGCATACTTTTGGCCATATGTGCACATTCACGCACATAGATAGATAGATAGATAGATATGGCGCCCTCTGATGGTTATTTTATCAGTTTTCTAATAATCTGTTTTTATTTTCTCCTCAAAACAAAAAAACAACAAAAAACAAATATGTGAGTCCTGAATGCGCAGTCATTATTACAGTTATTACTGATGTTTTCAAACTGTCCTAAGTCACCTGCAGTGAACTGCAGTCAATTCTACCTGCGAGCAGAATCAATACAACACAATTAACAGGCATCAGAAAGGAAGATGGATGATTTTGCCTCCAAAATAAAAGCACAAAAGCAGTTTGGTGAGGAAAAATGGAAAGTAATGGAGTCTGCGCCACAGCTACAAAGTAGTTGATTTTTTTTTTTTTTTAATAATCTGCTAGTCAGATCATTAATGTTAAATGTATCTGTCTCTAGAGATATAGAAGATAGAAACCAAAAAGTTGATGCTGCAAAGCTTCAGTGTAAGGTTTAACTGGCTGTTTCTAAGGTTTTTGATTTATTTGTATTTGTACTTTGGAAATTACACAACTTTATAATATTTTATGTGTATATAAAAAAGAGAAAAAAACACATAGCTTAACATGAATCAAAATATAAAATCCAGAACCATGAAAAAATACATCTAGACTTTTTATTTTCATTATTTTTGCTCAGTATTACCAAGATTTTGACTTAAAATATCAGAATTTTGATTAATTTCAATTTACTCTCTTGTAATTTTTGAGCCACTATTTAATATATTTGACTGTGTTTATATTTATCAGTAACTTTTCATCTTTTTATTGTGAGAATGGACTTCCACAATGACTCAACTTGGGATTTGGGCATGTAAATCAAAATATAATGTCAAAACCATGAAAAAAAAAATCAAAAATTGCACTTTTTAAGATTAATGATGAGATAATGGATCAAAATATCATAATTTTGATTCATCAAAAGTCTTAAATTCAAAATTTTGTCAATATTTTGTTATTTTTGCACAGTAGTAGTAGCTAATTTTTTAATTTAATTTTTTTTGATCAGATATAATTTTTGACTGAAAATGTCATAATTTTGACTTACTATGAGAAGGCAGTTTTGGGGTAATTAACCTCGTAGGGGGCCCCAGGACACACATTTATTGCTGGGTCCTTATTGACCCCCACTTGAGCGTGAACAATTTTTATAAATTATTAAAAATTTAAGTTGTTTATTAATCAAAACTTATAAATACAAACATCTAAATCTAAATTTAAAGAAACTGGAATTGTTTAAGTACTGTTACGAAAAGCGTTACACAAAACGCTCTTATTTTGAAAATGCAAGTACCGGAAGAAGAAGCGCCATGTCTTGGCTATCTTGACTCAGGTTTGCGGCGGACGAACAGCGCCGCTGCCGCACAGACAGCGACACTCAGAGACGCACTCTGACTGACTTTGGATTTTTTGGGGGTTCGAGGAGAAGCCTGAAGAGAGAAAAGAGGGAGAAAGAGCCGGAAAACAGAGATTTAAGTCGGTTTCTAAAGGCGGAATGGCGGACCGGGACCCGGTGCCGCTTCCTGCGGAGGTGAGGGCTAAACTGGCCGAGCTGGAGCTGGAGTTGTCGGAGGGTGAGTACTTGAATTTCACCGCGGAGCTCGGCGGCTCTACCCGGCTGTGCCCGGCGCTGCTGCTGCTGCTCTTGGTGGGCGTTTGAGTCGCTGCTGTTCGGTCCTTGCTGAGAGGACGAACCGGTTCTGAGTTTGAGCTGCGAGGAGGAAAAGTGTTGAGCTGCCACAAGTTCAAGTCCACATTTATTAAACGCACGCACACACGCTGCCATAGTGACTGCTCTGGTTTATCAGGCTGTGATTTGGATGCAGAGGATGTGGTGTTTCGGTGGTGTGGTACTGAGGTGGAAACAGACTTGGCATGCTGTGGTGAGACTGTAGTATTCTTATGATATTCTCACGTTATCATAAGTCCTTACTGCACAAATATGCCATGAAAACGAGATGAAAAATACAATTAAACAGCACAATTTAGCACCACACAGTTCCTCAAAATCCTCCAGGAATATAACAGAAATATCACAAAGACACAAATCATATAAAGTCATTACTTAGCACGAGGCATCATAGTTATATTATAAGAGAAAATGGCATAAAGTACCATATTAACCCTTAAATCACTGCTATTAGATTAGATTCAACTTTGTCATTGCACAGAGTTCAAGTACTGGGGCAACGAAATGCAGCTAATCATCTAACCAGAAGTGCAAGAAAACTCCACAATAGAGTTGTAGTGATGCCATTAGGGCTGCAGTTGTTGATTATTTACATTATTGATTAATCTATTGACTATTTTTTCTGATGACTTGATTGATCTTTACTCCATTAAGTGTTAAAAGTAGTAAAGAAAATGCCCATAATGTGCAGGGAGCTCAGTTTAACATCTTCAATCTGCTTTTTCACATTACAAACCCAAAATATTCAGTTTACAATGATACTAAACAGAGAAGAAAATAATAAAGTGTTACTCATATGTATTGTTTTGTGCAACCAGCAGTCCCAAACCCCAACATACTCAGTTTACAGTGGTATAAACAGAGAAAAACAGCAAATCCTTGCATTTAAGAAACAGGAACCTGTGAATATTTGGCCTCTTTTATGATTAACTGGTACATTTTCTGTTGATTATTTGACTAATCTTTCTATTATTAGATGTCAGAACAGATAATCACCAGCGTAAAGTGCACTTAAAGGTCTCCATTGAGCACCAGAGAGACGTTATAGCCCCCAGTGGGGATATCATGGGAATACTACAGAGGTTTATCTTTGGGTTTGTCAGTAAGAAGTTGTTGTTGTCCTCACTGTCATTTTGGAAAATCCCGTTCAGCAGAGCCCTGCATGCTGCTTAGATTATGAGCAGAGACTAAGCAGCTGTTAAAAGACACAGTTTTCACATGACACACTGCAGCCTGGCTGCTTTTTCAGGGGGGATGAATGATTTCCATTATATTCCAGCTTTTTCTTTTTTTCCATAACACCAGAGCATATATGCTGAAATGCAGCCTTGGTATTGATTTTCTCATTAACTCCCCTCCTCCTCCTCCTTCCTCTTCTTCCTCTTCTTTTTCAGATTGATATGTCACATTGCTGCAGACTCACTCTCAGCCTGGAGAGTATCATAGTGTCATATTTCAGCTGCCTGCGAGCTTAGTGTTTTCCCTGTTTCTCATGCAGTCTGGAGGCTTCGCGGGGCTCAGCCATGTATGGAGAAAGACGTGGAAAAGCACAGAGATGGAGAGAGAGAGAGGGAGAGAAAGAGGGGAAGCGATTTTTAACAGCTGACTGCAAATGCACACATCGCATTTTAATGTTTCCACTGCTGCTGCTGCTGCAAATGCAGGTTTCAAAAGCTGAGATATGCAGTGACGTAGAGGAGGGGGGAGGGATGGGAAAAAGGTGACACACATTTTTTTTTATGTAGCTTGCCAGCTTAGAGTTGCTCTAATGTAAACAAGTGCGTCTGAGGGAAATGGGGTCAGATGCCCCGTTGCATTATTTACATGCTTAGCTGAGGGTGTAAATGCACGGCGGCAGCCAGTGCAAAGCTTTCCCGCATCCCGCAGACTTTGACCTAATTTTTCAATTTTCCACGCATCATCCCTCTCCTCCTTCAGCGGGGGCGGTGGCAGAAATGACATTATCAACAGTCAGGTGCCGCTACAGCGCCACAGGGACCGCGTGTCCTGTTGAACTGCCCTTTGAGCAAGGCATTAAACTCCTGTTTTCCCTCATGGCTCACTTCCCTGACGGTTCAAGGGTTGAGATGCTGAAACATCCTCGTGGCGGAGCACATGTTGGGTTTAAAATTGCAGTTTCATGTCACAGGGGGAGGGATGATGGAGCAGGAGACGTCCACTGAGGATTCAAACAAACAAACAAACTGTGGCGCACGATCACGTAAACACCACAACAAAGTAATAATGATAAATTGGAAAATATGTGGCTGCTGAGGAGCAGCTCCACTGAAGCAGTTGGGGGTTGAGTGCCTTGCTCAAGAGCACCTTAATGGTAGTAAATAAGGAAGGAACTTTTTCTTCCCTCTCTGTTTCTACTTAGGTTAGTGAGTGCCTACATTTCCCACAATGCCTTTCAGACAACCCTCAGCACAGGTGTGACATTCGTAGCATCCAGCTGTCGGTCACGTGACGGTGTGACGTTTGCCGTCAGGGTTTTAAGTATCAGAAACCTTTAGTCTGAGTAAATGTAATCATCTTGAGCGTATCTGAAAACACTGCAGATCCTCAGGTTGCAGAAATGATAGATGAATCAATAATGAAAAGTATTGTTGATGAACTGATTGATTAATTGACTTGTTGATGTTTCAGCACCGACACAAATCAGTTGCAATCAGGAAATATTGATGGCTGATCCCTGATAATGTAAAGTATGTGGCCAATGGCTGTGGATACAGAGTCAGTTTTTATTATTATTGTTTATTATTTTGCTTACACTGCTGTACGCAACATGTCTGTGAATATTGATACATCCAGGCAGTATCTAACTCAGCATATAACTCCACACCAGCTGCAGTCCAGTACATACTGGGCAGCACACACTGGTTGCAAAATGGATGTCAACACCCAATGTGCCCTATTTAACCCCACACACTGACAGAATATCGATGCATGTCAACCCACAAGAACATGTGTCAAGATGCTGCTGAGACTCTCATTAAGCCTTCAGGGATCATTTTATCATACGTGTTTTGTGGATTGACAACATCCAGGCCATCGTATTTTGACATCTCAAGCCAAATCTTGAGACTAAAACTAGTGGTGAACTTTGTGGGAAGTGTTTTTTTGACTCCTCGCAATGTGGTTAATACACATCTCTTATTTCTCTTGATAAAGAAGCATTCCCGCGCCGCTAACCTCAACCTGAGTCTAACCTTAAACCTGAAAACACGTCTGTCCTCGCTCTCGAGGTCTAAAAAAACTTGCATGGTTTCCTCGCAGTAGTGGAAGGACACTCGCTGCCGTCCACTCCTATTGCAGCTGCAGACTGACAGGATGCCCTGAACTAATCTGGCTCCTGGCTCAATATTAAGCTCTGCAGTTCAGCCCCAGATAACAAGCTGTCCACCTCAACACACTGCAGATTACACACGCACACACGCACACACACACACACACTCACACACACAGACACACACACAGACACACACACACACACACACACACACACACACAGACACACACACACACACACACACACACACAGAAACACACATCAAGCTGACCCCGCCTGACCAGCTGTATCTGCTGCATTTTTGTTGTAAATTTTGATTTGTTTCCTTTTTTTATCTTTGAAACGTGACTGTACTTTGTTGTACCTCCCACAGACCACCTATCAATCAAACAGAGTGGGCGGGTTGTAAGTAGCACTTTCACTGGAGGCAGGTAGCATCACTTCTTGGCTGGACGACTCCAGCGATGAACAATGAGTCCCACATTTTAAGAGTTTATTTTTTCATCATTATTGATCCATTTCATACTTAAAATACGCTGCTGGATCATTTATTAATTTCTCTCTAAAGTGTGCTGGCTTGTAAAGTAAATCTTGTTTAATCAATTAGGGATGCGAGCCAATTGTGTTTTTTTGTAAAAGAGAGAAAAAGTCAAATAGTTGAGATTTGGACTTAAAGGGTTTTTCCAGTAATGGATGTTCCTGGAAATTAAAAGAGCATTCACCACAATAAAAGAATTTCCTGGCAGCCTGCACATTCAGCATGTGCATCACTATCGTCATTGTAATCACATTAAAAGTTGCTTCAGCAGGAGGATGAAGGCTGATTGTTTCATTAGCAAAGTGATGCTGTGAGGGATGAAAAGCACCGATGCTCATTTTCTCTCAGTCGTCTTACTTTGAATGTTGGTTTGCTGTCCTGCGGTGAAATTTTCACATCGAGAACAGTGCAGAAATGTGATTTGTGTGGTGGCAACAAAACGGTGTTTAAACGCAGTTTTTGACACGTGACATGGGCGGGTTCAGGCTAAAACAGGTGTGTGTAAAAAGTTCAGTTGTTTCATCGTATCGCAAAGTCAAACTCTTTTGCAAGCTTGGGTTGATGTTGAACCACTGGATTTCGTTCTCTCCTCCTTCGCTCACATATGGTCTTGATGATATTCCTCTGTGAGACTCTATCAGTCTGTTATTTTTAAGCTCTCCCTCTCTCTCTTTTCTTTCTTTCCTGAAAGATCTTATGGCAAAGCAGGAACCTCCTGCTCTCCACTGTTTCATTTCTGATAATTACAGCAGAGCCCCAGAGTCTGTTTGAAAAAGGACTCCGGCTCCCATGTATGATTTATCGGCCTTGTTCTGGCCGGCAGACACTGTATTTTGCTCTGAGTCTGAGAATAGCTGCAAATGTGAATCCAAGCTCGAGCAGCTTTAAGGATCTCGCCAAACATCGGTGGTCTCAGTTCACCTGCTTTCCAACTGATCTGTGCTCCGGGAGGCTTTTGGGAAACTTAGCCGTACTAATTTTCTATCATGGTTTTCAATCAATGTCTGAGTGGTACAAGCCCCAACAAAACTCGCATCATCATAATTTTTATGTTTTTTCAGTGAAAATCAAATGCAACAATTACCATTCCAACTGAAATCATCACTTGTACTGCAATCTCAATATCTGCCAAAATATTTCCGACATGATTGTCTAATCTTTCGAGCGCTACAGGTGTAGATCATTTACATGCAGTTCTTTGAGACTGACTGTGACCTTTGACTTTTGCATTTCCTGTTTTCTTGTGCAGCAGAAAACTAATGTAGAAGTCAGAAACACTGTTCCCCTTCATTGTGATTCTTCTGAAACAACCTTATTAATTTTTCATTTACTCTCGCTGAAATGCAGACGAAGATTTTCCCCTCTAACAGGCTGAACTGAACTGTGGGATTTCTCACTGGTAATAAAAGGCCAAACTCACTAAGCCTCCTGCTTCACCGTTTAATGTATTCAGCAACTGACATTTCACTGAATCACTTACAAGTTATGGGCTAAAAACTGATGTCTTATATATATTTTTTCTCTGTCTGCTAATGCAACAGCTTCACTTAAATTCATACGTTCACAGGATGAGTTTGTTGAGAGAGAAATAGAACTAATATCCAACAGAAACTTCCATCAGAAAATGGCACATAATACACTTTTTTTGTGTCTGATGTCATTGACTGCACTTAGCCAAAGAAAAACTATTTTGTATGTGACATTTAATGCCTTAAATAGCACAAGGGCTCCATCTAATATATTTTTTCATGATCAATTAACATGCCAATTGTTTTCTTGACTAGGTAGATGGGGCTTGGGGTGTGGCTGAGAGTGGTGACTGCTTTGTTGTGACATCACAAAGTTCCAGAAGTCCTGACGGCTGGTTTTAAGGCTCAGTTTCTGAATACAGGCTGTGTACATTTCTCTGTGGACTGAGGCTTTGATACTTTCACAGTATTAATATAGAACCTAGACCTGATCTATAATCAAACAACACATGGACATCTACCTTTATACTATATGGACCTTTACATGACTTCTTCAAAAACCCCAAATATTTGATTTACTGTAGCATATGGCCAAGAAAAACCTGGAGCCATTTAACATATATAAAACAATAGTTCTATTTAACAAATTGATTGTCAAGTTGGTGGCTTCTGATCGACTAATAGATTAATTGACTAATATTTGCAGCGCTTTGGCCTACCTCAGTAATTATCAAACAAATTAGTCTGTTTCCATGGCAGTTAATCAGCTGCTTTGAAAGTGCAGATGTGTGATCAAATTCAGCTCGTTATCAAAACAAACAAAAATGCAAAATCAGGTAAAAAGACAGGTGTCACAGCCATTTTTGAACAGGTGGTGACGCCTGCTGTGGCTGTTTTCGAGGTTTTTATTGGTCGCCAGGCGACTGCAGCTGGGTGCGGCCGGAGTGACCTTTGGATAGGAGCATGTAACAGATTCTGTAACGTATCAGGCTGAGGATATGGTTATCTTAACACACACACACACACACACACACACACACACACACACACACACACACACACACACACAGTCTTATCTTATTAGTGACACTGACTGTGAATGAATACTAGATGATTGCCTGTGACTCTGTGATATAAACAGAAAGCGTGTCAGTGTGTTTCATCAGCGGTGACTGATGTTTTGGGCAGAGTCCAGATCTCTGCAGAGAGAAACCAGCTGAGAGTCTTTCTGTCTCTCCGTGGAGGACTTGCTTCCTCAAGTTTGCCACTTTAATTTTAGGTCCTTACTCAGCTCGGGGTTTTAGTTCTCAAAGTTTTGTCATTAGTCATTTCTCTCAGTCACATGGTGCTCTCTCCACGTTGACACCTGGAAGAGAGAAAAAAATATGGGAAAAATATCAGATTATTACTGGCCCACTATACTTGCCGTAGTTGTGTTCACACTGCAATGAGCTCAGATCTTTGCAGTTAGCTCGGAGAGCACAATGTCATCATACTGTGTTATGTAATGCAGCCCAGCTTTAATACACGCTATATGTTGTTAGTTTTCTTACTTTACTGTAGTAAAATGAACAAGCTCAACTTTGAAACCCAGTTTAAACAGAGTTGACACTGAGCATCAGTACAAACAGAGATCATGATGAGAATTACTGATTTTGTTTTTTGTTACAGGTTTTACTGTCATATCCTTATAACTTCTGATAAGTTTCCTGGAAAGAACCAGGAGCTCAAGTTCTGAGTTGTTTTAGTTGGTTCAGTTCGTTGTATTGAGCTCATTGTTGACTGCCGTGAACATTGCTTGAAAGCTGTTGGAAAAGCCAGTAAGTTTCTGTCTGCTTTTCTCTTGTTTTAGTGTTTTATGCGTTCACGCTGGCTACAGCTGTGCAGTGGCGTTATGTTTTCAGGTCGTCCGTCCATCTGTATTTTCTCGTGAACACGATATCTCAGTTGATGAACTGATTAGAAAATTAAATTAGAAATGAAAATACACTTAATACGTTTTATTAAATTCCCTCAAAGTCTTCACTACATATATTACATAAGTCTGGGCAGACATGAATGTAACTGGTTGGCAGAGTAATTGTAGTTTTTCTCAACAGAAACTCTTCTTGTTGTGTGCTGTAAAGCCATCCTGCAGATTTCTCTTCACTGTTTATTTTGAAATCTTAACATACATTTTTTCTGAAACCAATGGCAGTATCAGAAAAGCCTCTGATACTTCCTAAAATAAATCATTTTTAACGTAATGGTATCGGATTGGTACTACAAGTTCAGGTATTTGAATCAGTATTAAGAAGGAAAAAATGGTACTGGAACATCTCTAATTAATTTCATTTATATATTAGCCACAGGTTAATAAATCAATACTTTCCTCTCTGCACCAGACTTCTCTGCTGTTTTTTTTTTTTTTTATGCCTTTGAGAACCTTTTTTTTCCTCAAAGTAATTCAATGCTATATTAAAAGATCAATCTGCCATCACTGCAGGGTGAAAACATATGTTGTACTTGAATAGATTTAGGATAAATGTCAGGTTACGTCTGCAGGCTGTGGTTTGTTGTGTCTTCTCCTGCGTCGTAACGTCTCACCTTTAGACCAGCAGTTGCCATAGAGATGGAGTTATTTTCTCCCCCTCCTACCTGAGAGATTACGACCTGTGGGGATGGAGAGAGAGAGAGGCTTGTTCTGCTTTAGTGGCACAAAGCTTCTGTCACACAGCTCGGCCATAAATTCATATTTGGTCTCACTGTTGGCTCCCTGGAGCAACATGAACAGTGATTCAGGACTCCAGACGTGCAGTCACTCGACGTAAATCTGACCGCTGTCCTCGCTCGACTCCCGCTGGAGAGATATCAGCTGAAATTGTCGCTTTATTGTGAACACGGCTGTTGTTAAGGGAAGCTGGCTGAGGTGAACAACACATCATGACATCAGCCTGAGATGATCTGACTCCGGAGCTGAACAAACACTTACACCACACTTACAGCTGTGGAGGGGTGAGAGTATCCTCTGGGCACCAAAGTTTGTTCACTAAGGAAAGAGAAAAATAGTTTTCTCACTGAAGCTTCCTTTTCTTGTTTTTTTTAAACAGGGTTTCAAAAGCCCTTAGGGTCATAAAACTCACTCAGAACACAGAACAGCATGTAAAACTTTCCACTCAGGGAAGAAAAACTAAATTAAAGAGACGTTTTCTTTACCAAACAGCAGCTGTATGGATCCCCCAGAGCGCCAGTGCCATCTTTATCCACAAACACTTTTTTTCAGTTGAATGCAAATCATCCTGCTGCAGCTCTTTTCCGCGTCCCCGAGTGGCCTCTTCCTCTGTATCCAACCCTTCCTTCTAAAAATTATGGCTCCGTACAACTAAACTGCAGCGGCAAATATGTTGTGTAGGAAACCTAACTGCATCAGCACTTGGTTGAGGCTGAGGAAAGATCCTGGTCTGGTTTACATTTAACCTAAACCACCATCATTCTTTTGTTGCCTAAATCACAGATGTAGCGCTACAATATGTTGCCTCTGATCATAATCCAGCAAGTGGTTACCGTATCTTTCCTACAGAAAGTGTCAGCTGTTGCAGTTTAGTTGTGTAGAAACGTAATTTCAACCAGACAGGGATGTGTTGTTAATGGACAAGGCCACTGAGAGAGCTGCTTGTGCTGTAGCCAATCCCAGCTGACATGGGGGCGAGGGGTACACCCTGGACAGGTCGCCAGTCTGCCACAGAGCTACTGGCAATTTAGAGTCGCCAATTAACAGCAGGTTCCAACCCAGAACCTTCTTCCTGTGAGGCGACAGTTCTAACCACCAAGAGGTGTTGATTCAGCTGTGTGATCATTCTGGAGGATGTAGTTTGTGCTGCTGTTGAACTGTATTGAATTATGCACATAGATGTTTCTGTTGTTAAAGGTCCCGTCAGCCATGCCCCAAGCCCCGCCCACCTGGACCCATTGTCCAACCTTGAGTGTTTACCTGAAATCTGCTAGATTTCTATTCAATCACTCAGCAAACAGTCAGCCAATCAGAAGACAGGCTCAGAGCCTCCTCTCTTCTGATTGGCTTGAAGCTGATTTTTAGTGGAAACCACTTATTAAGGTCATGTTGAAGTATTTAAGAAAAGACTAGTAAATGATGTAGAAGACGTCAGTGTCACACAACCACAAATATATTTTCTTATGGATCAACATTTCAAATAAAACGCAGAAGAAGAGGACAAAATGGAGCTTTAAGCCTTAAATTTAAATGGGATGGTCAAAATAATTGAAACACCTGTTTCTATTCCTCAAAATTTTCATAAAGTTGAATCGACTCCTTTCTAAACCTGAACATTTTAACCTTGACGAAGTTAATTTGTAGTTGAACTGTTATATTTTTAGCTAGGTGGCAAACATAAACCTTCCCTGGATTAATGCAGCTTCAAAACAGGGAATTTAAGTATAAACACAACATGAGATTGAGTTATAAGCAGCGTGGCGCAACTCTCAGGACCCCACCTCCCAGGCCTTTCCATGGCAGTCAGTCCACATGTTTGTCATCAGCTGTCATCCTCTCTGAGAGCCGGGTGGCTTCTCTCGCAGGAGGCAGCAGCATAAATATTCATCTGCCCTCCCTGTCAGCCTCGCAGCACAACAAATCTGAGGGCTGGAAATGTCAGCGGGGCGAACAGGGGTGTTTGTTTCCCTCTGCTTTGGGTCGTCAGTCGTCAGCAGGCAGACGGAGGACAGGTTGAAGTCCAGTTGGAAAGCCGACTGCGAGGGCAGGAGCAGCTCTCGGGCAAAAAGAAAATTAGCTGTGGTTTTATATGGAAGTCACCATCAGGTGATTTGTTTTGTTTGTTGTTGAGCACAGAGTTTGAATAAGTAGTGAATTCATCTTCCCAGTTTAATGTGCTCAGCCAAGCAGGGAAGGTGCTGGGCAGAACTCAAACACCTTTAAGTTCAGCGGTAATGGCTGATCCAAGCTGTTGCAGTTTTCCTTCACTTGTTTTAAGAAAATAAAATTTTTAGGACTCAATTCTAAAGAGAAATAACTTGATAAAATGCTGATTTTTTTGAACATCTCTGGGATTAGACACAAACCCTCAGTGTTTATCTGTCTCCCCTTTGTGATCTGAACGGAGGTGGCAGTTGTGCTTGCTCAGGCAATTTGGAAAAACCCCTTTGGATGCTCTGTGTAATGGGCTTCAACTGCTCCATCTGCCATTAGAGCAATCACAAGACCCCCCCCCCCCCAGCACCACCACCAATCAGCATTTTCATCTGCTCAGCGTCCTGTGTCAGTCCGATCAATGTCAGATTTCAGAGGCTGGTTTTAGAGCACGGCAGCTTCGGATGCAAAAGCCCCTCAATCACCTAATTGGCCTCTGAAAGCAGCAGTGTAAAGGAGTTTGCATTTTCCTCCAGAAACAACTATTAATGAATTGAGTTTACAGTAACAGACTGCGGTGATTGTACGAGTTGTGAGTGTTTATTTGGAGGGGTTTTTTTTAAAGATTTTTCACGCATGCATTTGTTGGCAGCTGGTTTTTGGCCATTGTGCAGGAGTTCAGAAAAGGGGTTTCTGGATAGAATGTCATATGCATATCTACAGTTTGTTGTGCTGAACACATGGTTAGCAGTGGGGTCACACAACACTCAATACCCAAATAAAGATTTTTCAGAAATTAAGGCTGCAAATAACGAGTATTTCATCATTGATTACTCTAGTGATTATTTTCTTGACTAATTGTTAGCGGTCCAAAAACAAAACTGTTTTCTGAAGCCCAAGTTCACATTTTCTAATCTGCTTATCAATGAATGAATCTGAACTTTTGCAGGAAATAAATTGCTAATAATTCCTGCACTGTTCTTATTTGATGGAGAAACCCGCGGCCTCTCTGACCGGCATCGCCCAGACTCCAGGCCTGATGAGTTTGGCTGTGAAAGGCCATGCAGGGTTAATTTTGTCAGAATAAACTGGAGAGTTCACTCTGTGCCACAACAAGGACAGTTTAAAGCTCGTAACTCCCCATCTGTCCTATATAGCAACTTGTGAATGCATCACTGCGGGGCTGCAGATTTCAGAACTTCATGCTTTCTTTGTTTTTGAATACATTTAATACACACAGCTGCAGAAACCTTCAATGAAGTAATTACTTACCACCTAGAAATCTGATTAAACTAAAAACGTGATTATTTCAACCCATTACTGATACAAATAAACTTGTTTCGTGAATCACAAAGGTAACTTTTTATATTCAAGTGCAGCCTGCCTTATTGTGTGTTGCTTCAAGGTACAAGCCGGGTTTCCATTACAGTTTTGCACAAAATATATATATATATGTTTTTTTTGTCGACAAATCACAATTGTGAAAACAATATCTCCATTTCAACTTTGCGAAATATTGCTTTGTCGAATAGTCTGAAAAACCACCTCTTGCGAGTGTGTACATTTTTTTTTTCACGTGTCCATAACTTTTCATAACTCATTTTTCAGTTCACAATTTCAAATTGCACATTAAGCAGATTAATGGAAATGCATCTACTGACACTAATTTCTAGTAAATACATGAAACACAACGTTTTTCATAGGAAAAGTTAAACTGATCTTAGTGCATTTGCAGATTTGTTCACTTTTTTTTAGGAAAATGAACTATTTAGACAAACATTACTTGAAACGTTGGAGATTTTTTAACAGTGTCATGTGGGCGTAAATTAAATATGGGTCGTTTATGATCAATCATGAGGCCCACAACCAAGACTACAAGCAAATGGCTTCAGAAATGTCTGTGTAATTAGATGCATTCTGCTCGTAACAAAGCTAAGCCTTTATGTTTTTTCCACATGTGAATCTACATCATGAAAAAGAAAGTTCAAATCTATTGCATATGCACAAATGTGGGCAAACAGGCTTCACATGCAGCTTTAATTACTGGATTTTCATTCACCTTCCACTAAAATTAGGGAATTACAACATATGAAGTCACTAATCTTGGAAACAATTCGCTCTGTTGCTGGTGTGACAGCTTGAAATAATGTAACTGCTGTCGGAAAAAATCTCCAACGACCGCATGCAGCCGTGCAACTGTTCTCTGCCATGCTGCTTCTCAGGGAGGTGATGTCATCGCTGGAGCGGGCGGGCAGGAGGGGGAGGGAGGGGAGGGGAGGCAGCAGGGGCGAGAGTAGGGGGGGTGTTTCTGCCAGATTGCATCATTAAGCTACTCAGACAGGCACTTTCAGGCCTCTCCTGTCTGTTTTTTTTTGCCTCTTTGCCACTTCCCGGCTGTAGTCGAAGCCGGCGTGCTGCGAGGGGGGCCGCCGTTCAGAGAGTGAGGTCTCGTGGGGTGAAGGGAACAATAAAAAACAAAGCAACAACTCCTCTGCCCTCTTACTGGGAAAATAAATGAAACTGATAGGGAAACACTCCCTTTTTTTTTTTTTTTCTTTTTTTTCTCAAACACACGCCACAAATATTTGCCTCAGATGATGTGTTTCCTCTGCTCTCCATCCTGCCTGCGCTCGCTGTTCGTTTACGCTTTCAGCTTTGACTCTGTGACCCCCTGATCCCACTAACCCCCAACCGGCCCGGACGCTGTGATGAATATTTTCCTTTCAATGTTGCTGATGGAGGGTAATTACCACCAGCTCCTGCAGCCAGATGCTGCTTGTTCTGATGCTTAAAAACCACCTTTATGCTAAAAACTACTTAGGTTTGGTTTTAATTTTGGGTCCAAGACTTCCTCCCAGATCAGTTACTCATCATATTTAAGCCAACTGTTGTGTCTGGAGCTCCTCGGAGAACAATACTCACAATTAATGATCCCAAGGGTAACATAGTTCCTCCACCAGGAGAGGGGAGGGGGGGAGGGGAGGGTGGCTGGCTGCTGAACTTTGCCCAAGTCGGGCTTTAGGGCTTTTGTCTGCACAGACAGTAGTCAGCCTGAGTCGGACAATGAGGCACTTAATCCGTTTAAATAGTGCAGCTTTATTAGATTCACTGCAGAGGAACGAGATACGGAGCCCCCGTGTGATTGATGTGTTTGGCCGAGGGCCGATGGATTCCAGTTTTGTTTTTCGGCCTTGGCAACAGCACCGACGCTGCACTTTGGTTTAATTCACTTGTTATTTATGTATCTTACTGCTATGTGTCCGTGTTGAGCTTCCTTTGATTTCTCTTGTTTTATTTCTTTGTATCTTAAACACCTCAGAGGTTTCTATTGCACCTGCACAGTGGCTTGTCCCAGCATTTTAATGCAAACACTGTGGCTTCGTTCCTCTCTGTCCTGTGGACTCTCCTCAGTCCTGTTCCTCTCACTGCTGACCTGTGACTCACACACTGCCAGCCGGCATTCTTTGCAGTGCAGCTAATATAGAGAAGAAAAAGTCTTTGATACAGTTGTAGTATGAAAACAGGTTTGGTCATAGCAGGAGAGCTTGTTCCCTGTGGTCTGAGGAATGGTGTTTTGTTGCTTTATGCTGTTAGTGAGATAAATAAACAGAGTCAGGTCTGTATCCAGGATGCTGACACACTGTCTGCTTTCCTTATGTAAACGGTTCCTACAACAACAGTTGTTAAATGTACATGCTTTTAGAGACGCATCAGCAGGTCTGGAGCACAGCACCTGGACCACTGCACCTTCATCCTCCATTACTGAGAAGGTGAAAAATGTGTGACTACTTGACTCACACGTCCTACTTGAGTCGGACTTAAGCCATGAAAATAACAACTTTCCATTTCACCTGCACTAAAGCAGAACCATTAAAATCTTGAGTGCAAACTGGTAAACTCCCCTGAACAAAAAAATAAAACAAAGTGTCAGTTAGACCTAGCATTGAACACACCTGATATCCACTCTTTAAACTCCGTTTTGGTTTCCACCAACTCCTGAGAAAAATGTCTGGCTCTTTAGCTGCTACGTGTTCCACAGTGTTCAGCTGGTTTATTTGTCAGAAAGCATCTTGTTTGCTGAAAACAGCTGTGAACAAACTTGATTGGAGAGTCGAAAGTGAACCAAAGAAATAAAATTGCGGCTCGTAAAACCAGAACGAGTTGAAAGATGTTAAATTGTTTCTTAAGCCCAGGGGGAACTGCAGCGCTGGTGATAATTGACACTGAAGCTGTGTCCAAATTCAGGGGTTGCATCCTTCAGAGGCTGCATTTGAGGACTGATTGCGTCATAGGGGCTCGACTAAACTGTCCCATTTCGAAGGCTCCTTTAAATGCGGAAGAGAAATGCGTCCTAACAGATCCAACGGGTGGATCCTTCATGGCCCAACCTATCCCAAGATTCATTGCACACCAGTATTGAAAGCAAATAACACAGACAGAGCGCCTGAGGATTACACTTTTAAATGTAAGTATTGGCTTCAGCTCAGTTCAACAGCTAACCGTACAACTGTTAAAACCAAGGGCCTTAAAACCCCAAGTTTTTGAAAGAAAAAGTTGTGTGTTGTAGGGCGGGCACAGCTGGTGATGCCCAGCGAAAATCCTCTGTAGACCACACCGTGCCATTTCTGTTCCTGGTCTACGGCAGCTACGAAGAGCGACACCTTCGCAGACCACGTCCACAGAAGGATCTGGCCCCTGAATTGGGACACAGTTTATGAGTGACCCCTTTCATATCACACCTAGTCATTTGCTCAGTTGTTAATGTTAATCTAGCTAAATGTTAATTGTAATGGTCTTTAATGGTGGTCTTCAGGCAAAATGCAGTGGAAGATCCTGGAATATTGATGTTTTAGGCGTGTTAACTGGTAAAGATTGAAGATTTGAGACTTGATGCCAACCTAAAAACTGCCCTGGTCACTGATATTGATCAGAACCCCGAGTGTAGATACATATATTGTGGTTGTTGAGCTAATGGCTTGTAAAATCCTAACTTATTGCGCCTTTAATGCACTGACAAATCCATATGGCAGAGGTCTCTAGAGAACCTGCTGCCACAGTGCAAAGATCAAGCAAATCTTACACTCCTAAAGATAGTTTTTAACACTCAGCCCTGTGGGTCAGAGAAGGAGGCAGCCTGGTCTGCACAGAGAGAGTACAAGTGATGAATTCCATCTGTTTCACTACATTTAAAAAAAAACTCTCTCTTCCTCTTATCCCTGGAATCTGCCTAAAATTGCCCTCATCCTTGAAGACATTCTGCAAACTGGTTCAAACCACTTTGGAGATTAGAACGTCGTTGGCTTTAACCGACCAGAGAGAAAAAAAAAAAAAAAGAGAAGAGAGGACGGATAAGAGAAGCATTGTGCTGTGAACGTTAACAATGCCACGGCCTGCTGGAGCCGACGACCAGCCAGTTGGAGGTTTGGCTGCTTGTTTGTCTCTCGGTATGTCGGGGTGATAAACTTTAGAGCGACACACGTCCAAACAGCCTGCCAGGAAAAGCTGCCTGGCAGATTAGTTGCAGTACAACGTGGAAGACGTTTCACTGAGCCCCGTCCAAAACAAGACCACATTCACACGCTGTGCATAAGAGGACTATTGGAGCAGGTCAGGCGATGCTTAGAATCTGCAAAAACAGAAAAAAAAAACAATAACAGTGCCATTTGTTTCCAAAGCTGCTTGAACTGGATAAAGGCTCAGAGACTGATCCTAAAACAGCTGAAGTGATCTGCACTGTGACTATCGTGGCAATGGCAAGTTTGAGTAGCTACGACGCACATGCCACCATGTTGGCAGACCGACAAGAAGCTGAATATAACATTGCCACCTCTCCCTCCTTAAACTCTTAACACTTAACTCGCCAAACATTCTGACAGGAGACCACAATCACAGCCAAACTTATGCTTTCATACTGATTCAATAAAGCAGAGAAGCGCGGCATGAACCTGGAGTTGAACGCTGGTAGCTGGTTTACAGGAAATCTCCTAACTGTACGTTCCCCTGTGTGAGCTGTGGCTTCAAACGGTCCGGTGCCATCACAGCTGCCCAAAAAAGTCCAGCCTCCAACTTGTCCTGGAGACGGGAGAGACTTGGCTCGGACTAGAGTCTGCATGCATCAGGGAGAGAGCCTTTGGCAGCCTCCTCTCAAACTGACAGAGGAGGAACCGCTGGAGAACTCCGACCTCCGCCTTCCTCTTTGTATACAAACCATGTCGCTTCCCCTCTAAATGATGGGATCCGACCCCTGGACCTGGCTGTTGGGAGTCTGGAGCGCAGCCAAGTGTGGGCGTTGGAGGTTTACAGTACTCCAGATGGTGTCTTTTACATGTGTAAATAACATGACAAATAGAAACCCCCCCCCCCCCGACAGTGTGTGGTGACTTCCTTCTGAGGCGGTCAGGTGCTGATCGCACACAACTGGTGAGAATGTTGGTGTGGCACTAACAGGGTGAGAGGTTCATTTCCTTGTGGTGCCTGAATAACATATTGAGTGGACTGATATTGTGGGCTTATGGCAGACACAGTAGTGGCATGATGGTGACGTTGGCAGATTGGTGATTGTAAGATGCGGAGTTTAGTTTTTTTTTGTGTTGTTCGGAATGTGTTTTGATCCCTCAGGGGAAGCTGGAAAACATTGCTGAGGAGAGAGATGTTGGAGCTGCCTTGCTAAACCTACTGCCCCTGCTACCAGACCCTGGGTTAGTGCTAAATGGATGGATGGATGGATGGATGGATGGATGGATGGATGGATGTTTTGGGCCTTTATTATTTGGGATAGTAGAGAGTCAGATGGAAAATCTGAGAAGGGAAAGGCGCACGTTGTGGTTAAGTGGTATGTGACATCTAGAGCACCGTGATGCCCTCAGGGTATACTGTATTTTTTGTTGAAATAGCATCGTATCATTATTATTTATAATAATTTCATTTCCATTATACATTATTGTTCAAAATATACTTTTATCAGATAGTCATCTTTATTGTCTTAGTGTCGTTGTATTGATGTAACATCTCTCTGTTTTGGAGAAAAAGGTTTGAGGGATTTTAGGGAACCCTGACAACAATGCCTTATTACTTGAGTATATATAAAAAATTAATATTGAATGATATATCATCATCAGATTTTTAAAAAGATCCTTCAAACATTGAAAGTGCTTGCCCTTAAAAAGAATCAGTGGAGCTCTGACTGTTAGAGTCGCTGAAGACTAACTAGCTGGTACTAAACTCATTGCAGCAATTGGCTACTTGCATGCTTGACAGGTGGTACTACGTGGATAAATTAAAGCTGTAATAGGCAATATTTTTCTATTACCCTGAATTAAATCACTCTTTATAATATGAAAGTTCAGCTTGTAGTGCTAAAGCCACAGAGTATTTACACCAACTAGTTTTAGCCTCTTTTAGTCCAGTGCTTTGGTTCTTCAGCTTCGCATTGATTTTATGGTTTTGGCTCTTTGGCTCTGACGAACACCGTAATATAAAATCATAGGTAGCTGCTTTCAGGAAGGTCTGATAAACTCACACTACCTGCCCAACACCAGATGGCTGACCGTGCAAAATTGCAGAGTTCACGTCACATGAATGTAAAGCAACAGATAAATGCTTCACGGTCGGAAATAATTGACCTTTTTCACGTTTTCAAGAGAATAGTTATACTTCAGTGCCTCAGTTTATGACGAGAGGCTGTTAGCACTTGTTGTGTTTGTATGTTTTGATCTCACATATTGATCATTTGATGCAGTGTCTTCCCTCTCCCCCCCGTCTTTGTGTCATTGTCATTTCAGGGTTGTAATCTTGAAATCTCACTGTGCACAGAAACCCAGCCACTATTTTCTTTTTTTCTTTTTTTTTTTACCGTTGATGGTTTTTGAACAGAGAATGAACCTAATTTGCATTTTTATGCTGTTGGCTGGGCTCCATGACCAGGGGGCGGATTTATCTTTGTGTAATCAACACCGACATGAACAAAGAGAAACAGTCTCTGGATGATTATGGAGTCATGAAAATGACTTTGCACCAACTGCTCATGAGGGAGAAGCCACTAGTTTACAATTCATCTTAAATCTCAAAAGAACAGTAGCAGTCCTGTGTGGGGAAAGTTGGGGGGGTGGTGGAAAAATGTCTCGTAACTGAAAGGCCAAAAGTTCAACCCCTGCAATAGTGAACACGTCCATCAGCAGAGGTTTGTCCTGTCAAAGTGAAAAACACTGAACCTCAATCTGCTGTTAAAATGTTTCACTGCTTAATAGTGTAAAACACATAAACAAGACTGGGTTTTAAAACATTATTCCTTTCACACGTTTCACATTAAACTCCTGGTTAGAAATGACTCTGTGATTAAAGTAGGCGTGAACATGATAATGGTACTTTTTGTGCATTCTCAAAACTCACATATCCCTTCACTTTCTTCGGCGTTATTTATTTTATTGATAAGGGTATAGGTGGATTAACTTCACTAACTTCAAAGTCACAATTATGGGACCTAAATTAATTAATATTTTGACTTTTAAATAAATGGAGGAAGTAAAATTTAAAAAGAATGCAATTTAAGGTTTATTTAAGGTTAATTTAAGGCTACAACTACTAATGATGATACTAATACTAATACTAATGATTAATTAATTAATCACTAATTTATGTTTTCTTTGATTAATCAATTAATTGTTTCAACAAATAGTGAAAAGTGACCCTCACATGTTGCAAAAGCCCAGTGTAACATCGTCTTAGTCTTGTTTGTTTTATCCGACCTACAGTCCAAAAGATTTTTCTTTTACAGTGATATAAAACAGAGAAGAGAAGGAAATACTCAAACATTTAGCATTTTTCTTGTCTGTCAATCTACAAAAATTGTGTGCGATTAATTTTCTATCCATCTAATCAACAAATCAATTAATAACTACTTTGTATGTCTTACGTTGGGCTTCCCATGATTATTTTCTTTTTTATTATTCCTGCTGTCGTCCATTTTTTTTTTCTGGCATAGTTAGGCTTCCATATCCTTGTGCATTTTATACGTCTTGTTTTAAAAAGTGCTATACAATTAAATCTTTGCTTATGTATAACATGGAGGGAAACATTAGATCTGCTGCACTTGTGTGAATAGAAAGCTCATAAGTGCATTGAGTGATAGTCATTCTGCTCTGAGCACTGCAGCTTTTGACCCTTAAAAAAGGCGGAGAAACCTTTTTGACCCACGTCATCTGTTAGTGTGCACATGGCCTGTTTAAATGCACAGAAGAGAGGGAGTGTGTTTGTGTGTGTGTGTGTGTGTGTGTGTGTGTGTGTGTGTGTGTGTGTGTGTGGGAGGGGTGTCAGTGTCTTCCCTGGTAAGCGTTGAAGTGATTATCGAAGTCCAGCTAACTGGGTCATGATGGAGATGGATGATTCGCAGACGTCCTCCCTCCCTTTGCAGACGCTCAGAGGCAAAAGCTTTGGATGTTCCGCTTCACATCTGAGCTGATTTTCTCTCTCTGCACAGAGGAAGGACGGGGATTTCATCATTTGCTCCTTTCAGGCTAAAAACAAAAAAGGTTTTCCATATTCCCTTTCCCGAACCAGAGCTCGCCCGCGCGCCCCCAATTTGCTCATCAATAGCATCAAATGACCTCCCCCTCACTCGGACGGCATTGTGTAATCCTCAACAATCTGACTTTTCTCTGCTGCTTCAAATGAGCCATTGTACGATTTTGGGAAGAGGGCGAACGTTGTCTTATGTTACACAGGGCCCTTTGGTTTGTTTTCTCACATAACCAGGCAACTGGGGGAGTCAATAATGAGACTCTGAAAGGGCTTATTAACACCTGGTGTACTGTACATGTTGTCCAGGTTTGGAGACTTTATCCCTACTTTGAGAATAGTGTAGGAAGAGTTGAGTAGAAGTGTCCTCCAAAATGGCAAATATTACCTCACATTGTTATGTGACAGTGATTTTGACTGGGCTGAGCCAATAACAGACATGCTTTTAAAGTTACACAACAGTGGCCTACTTTAAACATGATGAGGGCCGGGAACTCTAAAGTATTATGTCATGCTAAGAAAAGCTCTGCAGGGATCCAGCTGATCAGTCTGTGGTTACAGCAATGTACCACTGCATCTGTCATCACAGATATGAGGCTTAGACCTTTGACTTACTTATTACTGGAGGCTTTTAATGTTGACGATTTAGGAAGTAAAACTGATTTAGCTAAAGGCTAAAATGAGGGATAAGCTTGTTTACTTATAGACTGTCTAGAATATCAGTTTTATCTCATAAAAGGTCCATATTTTACACTTTTCCTGTGTTTTATTATTATATAAGTGTTGATCCATAAGAAGATATATTTGTGGTTTTAAGAACCAAAAAAACATCTCAATGTAGTTTTACATCTCCTCTCTCAGGCTTCTCTCTGGAGCTCTAGGAACAACAGGTCAGTGAGCCAATCAGAAGAGAGGAGGCTCTGAGCCTCTGAGCCTCTCTTCTGATTGGCTGACTGCTTTCTGAGTAATGGAATAAAAATATAGCAGATTTCAGGTAAACACTCAGAATAACCAAATCCTGCAAGGTTGGATGGTGGGTCCAGGTGGGCGGGGCTTGGTACATGGCTCACAAAGTTCCAGAAGTCCTGACGGTTTTAAGGCTCAGTTTCTGAATACAGGCTGTGTGCATTTCTCTGTGGACTGACGCTTTGATACTTTCACAGTATTAATACAGAGCCTAGACCTGATCTTTAATCAAACAACACATGGACCATTATACTATATGGGACATTTAAGTAAGTATCGTAGCTTGGAGTTGGGTTTAGCTTAGCTTAGCACAAACATGACATGTCTATAATAAAATGCCATGTGCAACAATACAGTTTATTATTTCCAAACATCCATAACATTGCAAAACCACAAGCCTCATTTTTTTGTTTCTCTGGCACATCTACCAAACAGAGCATCTGACATTTGGCTGACTCTTTAATCTCGAGATATTTACGATGGAGTGAGCAGGAGGAGGAGGTCCAGTGTCTCTGTTAAGCACCGTTCAACTGTTGCAGGGATCAAACCTGTGATCTTTATGTTCGAGGATGCTCTGCCATGCTCCGGCCTCATCATGGCGTCGCTCCAGTAATGAGAGTCTGTTTTGGGCCAGTGTTGTCAGTGTTATCTAAGTGGTTGGCTGAGTGTGAGCGGTGGGGGCTTTGTGTGTGTGTGTGTGTGTGTGGTGTGTGTGTGTGTGTGTGTGTGTGTGTGTGTGTTTGTGTTTTTATTTTATCTCACTACAGCGGTCGTGTTTCTGTCTGATAGCGTCTCATCCAGATAATCACTCCCACTCTCTGCTTCAGGGATATTAACATGTTGTTCAGCCCAGCTCCAGGTTTTTTATTTTATCTCCCAGACAAAACAGTCTGTGCACAACAGAGAGGCTGGAGGGAAGAAGTGTGTGTGTGTGTGTGTGTGTGTGTGTGTGTGTGTGTGTGTGTTTGTGTGTTTGTGTGTGTGTGTGTGTGTGTGTGTGTGTGTGTGTGTGTGTGTGTGTGTGTGTGTGTGTGTGTGTGTGTGTGTGTGTATATTTTGGTTGGCCAGGTACAAATGAAAATGTGAGTGTATGTGGTGCATACAGAGGTAGTTGTTCATTAGTATGAGGCAATGCTTTTATCGGCTGATCAGAGCTGGAGCTCCTGTGGAATTAGACAATCTGTCTTTTTAAAAAAAAAACTAAAAAAAAAACTATATATACTATATATTACTAATAACTGGTGAAATCCAGTAAACAGGAAAATGTAACATGATATAGATGATAAGTAAATAATAGGATAAGACCCAATCAGGAAGCGACTGTGGGTCTCTATTTCATTGTTTCCAAAGGTCTCTTTTTTCACCCGTCCAGGCTACAACACAACACTGAAGTTTTTAAACTAAAACAGGTCCAGCAGTGTTTCCAAAAGTCCGAGTTTTCAGAGTAGTGTGGACTGGAGGTGAAAACGCAGCAAAAGAGATGCATTTTAAAAGGAAAACGTAAGTCGTGTGGACGTAGCCTTAAAGCAGTGGTTCCCAACTTGAAGCTGATGACAGGGACATTTATGTTGTTCTTTGACCATACACTAAAAGATTACATCCAACTGAAGAATCAATATGGATTGCTGGTTAGGAACAGGAAGAATTAAAATGAAAAAGAACCAGAAGACAGACGGTGAATCCACAAGTGATCTCTCTCTTCCATCAAACTAAAAAGAAAAATTGAGCTTCCCCTGCTTTTAGTTCAGTCCTGAATGTTTGATTATTTTCATTAAAATAAAAAGTGCTGTGAGAACATATCATTTGGCCTCTGTATTGTTAAGGGGTCAGATGTGGGCCACCAACATTCTTGAGATTTTGTTGGGAACCACTGCCTTAAAGCAAAACTAACTATGCCCTATACTTTGCTGAACTGTGGCTACAGTGGGAAATACAGGATAGTTGGAGTAAAACAGTCATCTGTTGATTATTTTCTCAATCATCTTCAAATGTCTTGTGTTGTCCGACCAACAGTTCAATACCCAAAGATCAGGACGATCACAGTCACAGAGGAGTAAAGAAACAACAAAATATAAACATGTGTAGTTGAAACTGGAGAATTTGGTCATTCTTTCTTAAAATATGAATTAAAAATCACTAATTGACTATAAAAATAGTATCAGCTAATTATTTAATCAAATCATTTCAGCACTGGTCAGTAGAGGCAATATCTGGCTAAATTTTGTTAACATTAGCTAACATTACCAGACAAAGTATGGAATTGAGCAAGTGCGTGTTTTATTGATTATTAATTAAACTTTACTTTGAAGCGGAAGAATAGAATGCTCTGTTAGGTGAAATTTACATGTGTGGCATGTTCAGGCAGAACACAAACAGACATATTTACCACAGGGACACAGGTCAAGACAAAGATGAATCCAAAAGAGCTGAAGATGATTGTGATTGGTAGAAGAATTCCCATTAAACCCAGGCTTCAAGACTCCAGAAAAAGAAACTTTACAGAAAAGACAAAAGTTCCTTAGATAGTTCATACGCTCGCAGCTATGCAGCTTTAGTATTTTGGCTGTTTGGCTGTCTATCTGTCTGAGCACACCTTGATAGGTTGTCAACCATGGGCGACGGAGAGACAGGTTTTAATCCCGACTAAACACTCCACTAACCCTAACCCATTAACAGTTCTACATATATAACTGATCACTTTCGACAAAATGGTTGGCCTCTGCTGGTTTAATGCCAAGTACGCATTAGTCTGTGCATTTTCCTTTTGTCTGACAGCAACAAGCTGTAATTTGCAGCTCAGTTTGCTTTTATCTCAGTCTGGCTCTGCAAGTGGTAATCTAATAAGAGCTGGATAACGAAATAACATCTCTCAATGTGGTGAAATGTACCTTTTAAACAACTTAGAAATGCGGTAAACACCATGCAAAATGTCATTACATGTAGGAAATTGATGGCAATTTAGCATCTTGTCAACATGTTTCTCCCACAGAGTCAAACACGTAATCAGATTTGTTTTTAGATGAAACGAAATGAGTGTCCTCGTGATGAATCAGAGGTCATTATAGGGGACACTTAAGGAGAGGTCATCACATATAATCTCAGTCGTTAAAATAACGTTAAAAGACCTTTATTCTAAATCCAATTCTTTGGAAGCTTGTTTTCCTTCCTGAAATGTAAAATAAGTTGAACTGAACAAATTTGAACAGACAGGATGGAAGTCAGACATACCAGGCTAATAAAGAGGTAGACAGAAACAGAGGCAGACAAAAATAGGACAGGCCGCTGTATACTGAAACCTGAAGCAGCCTCGAGGTCTTCAAGTCAAAGGTGGATTCTCGGGTCTGTGAGAATGGGTTTGTGAAACCTTAGGTCACTTTGGTTTGGGCTGCGGCCGAGACAGAAAACATATAAACACTTTACAAACACACTGAGGACACTGGAGCCCCCACATACTGTTTATATGCCTTCCCTCACATTGTAAACATTTTCTGATAGAGCCGCTTACATGTTTGTCATTCCCAGCATTTTGTTGGAGGCTATTTTTACCACTACATTCAGGATATTCTCATTTGTACCCATAGAGGCTTTGCAGTTAAGTCAAATCTTTCAGGAGGGCTTGGAATTGATGCTATGCAGCATTGGAGTTCTATGTTTGTGTACATATGCACCAGGTTCTACAGAGGCTAGGAGGAAGGATGCTAGAGAACAGCCTGAAGCAAGAAGGAAAGACATGGTGACGGAGAGGTGCAAAAAGTAGCGAGCAACAAAAACTTTGTGCTGAATTCAGCAGAAAACACTAACAATTCATAGCTGGCTGCAGACAGCGGTTCACGGTGCGTGTATTGTTTGCACAGTGCAAGGCGAAATTAAATTTGCAAATTTTTCAAGGTGGTTTTGTGAAGTTTTACTCAGACATGAAAATAGTGCATCAGGGTTCATGTACACTTAGGACTTGGATAGTAACCACTTGTTAACACTATGAAAAGACTTTTAACTGCTGTGTTAATAACTAGCTATTAAATCACATTCTCAGGCCCAATATGTGCCAGATAGTGTTTTATCACCTGAAATACCTTTTGCAGCATAATATCTTGTGGATAAATATACTGTGTATTGCAACTTTAGTTTTTGCAATTTGTTTTCATTCATTTCATTTCATCACATTCACATTATGGAAACGCAGTGAGATTTAGGAAGGTGTATGTACACACACAGCACACAGGAGGCATTTGTGTAAATCCAGGATGTACTGAGCTGCCAGTCAGCTATGAGAGGATTAACCTGCTAGCAGTCCGGTCACACGCTTCAGAGGAGGAAGCTTGTGTGGTGAACGTAATGCTGGACAAAAACCATGCACCTGCTCAAAGAAGTTTTGGGATGAAGACATAGTGTATAATGCTTCTTCTTTTTACTGTTTGAAGAACCAATGTAGTCATGAAGTGCACTTGACATATACAGTTTATAGTAATGTAGAAAGTTTTATTACAGCACCAGTCACAGTGTGTGGTTTCGCACTGCTATATTAAATCATGTATGAAGTGTTTCATGGTGTGCAGAATTTAAGTGCAATGACTGACAATGCTGTTGCTAATTATCATAATGATAATAAAGTTTATTCAGAGAAAAAGTTTCTAGATAAAGATACATTACAAGGTGGTTAGGTTTTTTATTTTTTACTTATATTGAAGTCTGAGTTCTGTGGAAGACCCAGGCCTGACAACTAGAGTAATGGGCAATCAACATTTATATATGTCAACGAGTTGACGTCAAGACAAAAAAAAAAGCTAGGTCAGGTGTCATCAGGTGACATAATTATAAAACTCTGGTCATGTGATAACAGGTGGTTGTATTTTTTGGGTAGTTCGTAACTCTTCTTCTGTCTAGTCTGTTTCCGGTGTGAAAGCTCAGAAAAAGCCAGCAGGTGGACCTTTGAGTATAGGCTGATAATCAGAAGTCATTGAGATGTGTGCACAGATTCTCTTGCTGGAATCAGTCTAACCTGCTTGACGTCTTTAGTGTTAAGGAAGTCCTTAAGTTCAGTACCCACTGAATTGAATAACTTTTTTTTTTTTCGGTTAAATGCTCAGTTTTCTCTCTATAAACTGCAGGGAAATTATAACAGAGATGATGTAATTTCATTTTTTTTCTCCAAAAATAGCATCACTCATGTTCATTTTGATCGAGGGTAAGAGAACTCCATCTGTTCCTTGCACTGGCTCCAACCCCAAATGTGTTTGAATTGTTCTTTCCCCAGTTGGACGTATAAAAGGCTCCACTCTTGTGGTTACTGCCTGCAAACTCACTCTTTTGAAACGTAATTAGGAGTTTTGGTGATTAGCTAAAGATAAAGCTTTAAGATTGGTCTCTTGCTAATAAGTAAGCCTCTGTTTGATTAGAATTAAACTCAGTAGTTTTGCATCAAAGGCAGATAAAGAGAGATGTCGATTGTTGACCTTTACAGAGGTCAGTAATGGGTCTGTCGCTCTCTCTGCTGGGCTTGAATATAGATATACCTATCCTCAACATCTCAATTACACCTCTATCCTTTCTCAGCATTTCCTATTCCCTATTCCTCGCTCTCTTCCCACATCTTTTTCTCTCTCTTCCTCTCATTCATTAACCCCCTGTGACTCTTATAGTCCTTTATCTTTTTATTCCGTCTCTATTCAAAACCAGCAGCTGTGGGATGGAGATTTTTTCCTTTCTCACTTTGTTTCCTCAGATTTCTCAAGGATGGAAATCCCTCCTTTTTTCTCCTTCTTTTGGTCCTTTCTTTTTCTGGACTGTCAAGAGATTTAGAAATCTGAGCTCTAATTATTTTTAACCCCTGTACCCCTTTATCTTCATCTCCATCGCCATGCGATTTAAAATAAAAAATAAAAAATCACATCTCGATCCAGCCACTTTTTGCTAAATATTTAATGTTCCTGACGCAGCAGGCTGTGGCTCTCTGCTTCGCTTTATTGCCTTGAGGTCAGCATGTGATCCAGATGGCAGAATCACTTCACTTTTGAGCGTCTGCGAAAGTGCTTCGTCTTGTTTTAAGTAGTGAAACCTCATTGCTCCCGTCTTCTGCCCCTCCCTCCTTTCAGCCATCGTGGAAAATACTCCTGAGCAGATGGTCGCTGTGGCATTGGATGGAAGTCAGGGCCGTCATCGAATCATGTGCACTCTGCTGTATGTCCCACACTGTCCCTTTGGTACAGAATGTGACTTCCTGTTGCCCTTGTACCATATGTTACTGATATGCCATGTAAAAATCTATAATGTATTAGTATCAAGGTGTCAGCTGCCCCAGTGACATCTAGAAAAAACCCTGGGGGAAATAACTGACTTTGATTTTGAGGCATTTGACCGAAGGACTCATCCAGTGATTAAGAACTGCTGTTTATTGTTTCAGGGCGCATACCTACACTAACATGTGTCAATGACTTTGTTTCATGTTTCACTTATATGAAAAGAAGAGGATTCAGTGGTTAATTGTATCTTTAGAAAACTGCTACTACTTCCCTAACATCATAAAGTCTTTTTCTCAAGCTGTTGGGAAAGGGGTGCGGTTTTAGGCCAATATGACACATTATTATTCTGTGTAATACTGGGTTTTGGAGAATTACGCAATATCACTGTTATGTCTGGGAAGCAGGTTTAATTTAGTGGTTACAGTTTGACTCTAACTGTAAGGTCCTATAAGACATTGGTACCTTCGATGGTCTGCACATTTCAGCTTGGAGTGAGGAAGAGATTCAGGGTCTTGCTTAATAAGACTTAATCAATGGGTGAAATTTTTGATGCAACGAGTTCTCTAAATCAAGTTGTATAAAGGTTTCTGCCCCCTCCGTGGTTTGGATTACGTCTTTATTGATAAAGAAACTGGCACTGACCTTTGGTAGGAGGCAGGACGCAACCTCGGACTCTGTCCGTGTCAGATACACAGATTGTATACGTAAGCATCCACACCACAAGACTTTTTTGTGGTGCGTTACCTGATGCCTGCCTTTGCAGAGACTATGGTCATTATTCACATGATGGGAAAATATTTCTGTTGAGCATGGGACATTTTGGCTGTTGCAGGGATCAGACTTATCGCCTTCACAAAGGAAAATAGCTTTTCCTTATACTTATTATGTATCTCATTTGAGTCTTCCTTGCTTAGACCAGATGGAGCTTCAACATTACTATGAAGGAGATCACAAGCAGTCAGACAATCTGAGATATTTATTGTTTTGATAAAAAAAAAAATCTTGCATTTAATTGTAACTCATTGCAACTACCTCTATGCAATCACCAGTCCAGCAAGTTAAATTTTCATCATGAACTCCAAAATGTTTCAGTGGAAAAACTCACATCCATTGTAGTCATACCACCTGGTTCTCCCCAGAGTTCAAGCGTCTTTTGGGAAGACATACGCAAAGAAACCGGAGTACAGAATTCAGTTTTCATTTGAAGAGTATGAGCTAAAATCTCGTACTTTTGGGGAAAATTTGACAAAGAAAAACCTGTTTGTAAAACACATGTCCATGGGTGTCAGAATGGATAGAAATGCTCACATAAATTCAACAAATGGAAAAAGTCATCCCTCAGTCAGGCTCTTGGTTGACAGTTCATGACAGTATTCCAGTATACCTGGAGTTAAACCTGTGACCTTCTGAAGGTCTAACTGTTGTTGAACATCTCATAATCCATCAGCAGCGTGAGGAGCGATGATTGCAGTGACTTCGGTCGACACTCGGGTCAGTCATGAGTCCCACATTGTGTGACATTTTGCTGCCAGCCCCATTAGACATGCGGCTGTGGACTGTGTATGCTTCTTATTGTTCTGCCTACTGTAAGCTTTGCCCTTTAGGGATGGAGGTTGGCTTGTGAATTAGGTCATCACCAGCCTTACTGTATGTTGTCGTCGTTGCCAGGCCACGGGAAAAAAAACACAGCATCAGCTGCTGTAATGGTGAGGCCTGTTTGGGCGTCAATTTGTGGCCAGTTCCTTCAGTTAAAACCAGTTTTTATTATTGCATTACAGCCTTTATTTATTTTTTTTTCCCCAAGGAAGCAGCAACATTTATAAGATTTCCAAATTATAATTTTAGAAATCTGCATCTACTGAAGATTGGACTGAACTGTCCAAACTCAGCTCCTTTCTCCACGGAATTAATCTTATTGTTCCTCTAGTCTACAGACAAACTTGCCAAGATCCTGTCACCCCCCCCCCCCCTTTTTTTTTTCCCTCTCTTTGTGGTTCATGCGCAGACACCTCCCATAATCCTTCTCTCTCAGCTGCAGGCTCAGAGAGGTCCGTATGTTCTGCCCTTCTGTCCCAACCCTGGTTTTGGGGGCACCGGGCGAACAGAGGCGAGGGCACATGGGAGAAGAGAGTGGGCGTGGGTTGAAATGTTGCAAACGTGGCACGTTGGTGCGTGGGTGTCCCCCAGGAGGTTAGTGGCAGGTTTGCTTACAACCTCCTACACACCCTCACCATACCTCACCACCGCTCTCACCCCTTTACCCTCCGTTTCCATCATGATCATAAAGGCAGACACAGCGTTGGTCGAGGCATGTGGGCGCTGACCTACATTTTAACCTGAACTGTGTGAAGGGGGGAGGGAGAGTGTCCATTATATTTGAAAAGCTCAAGGAAATAGCACATTTTAATTATAATTATCTTAATTCTATAAGAGTTTATCTTCAGTCAAAGTGTGAGTTATGACCAGAACCTCAGCCTTTGTCCAGCTGATGGGAGCCTCATTAAAGTATTGGATTATAGATTTCTGAATTTCAGAAGTCTTTCATATATATATTTATTCATGTTTACCAAGGTTATGATGAAATTTTAAGGTGATGCATCTCATGCATCTAGTGGGGCGTTGCAGTTACAAGTCAAAAGGTTGGTAGCTGGTAACTGTTGACCCTAAGTAGGGCTGGGTACCGAACTTCGATACTTTATATTGTTGAGGATTGAAAAATGCCTTGTCATTTGATACCTTAGGAGTAAATGATTAAATCTCATCAGTGACAGTGAGACAATCAGCATGCAGCAATCCTGGACCAACGTCTATTAATACCGGCGATTGGCTGTTTATTTACACAAATACGTTTGAGTGTGTAAAGAGATTTGATAAAATTGGTATTGAAAAAAGTAGTATTAAGAATTGATATTTGTGTCAGTACCGATTTTGAAAATAAATATTATTCTAAAAAATTGCATGATACCCAGCCCTTACTCTAAGTTGCTATTTGGTGAAAATAAAACAAAAGAAAATTAAAACTAAATGTCCTTATCATTTTAAAATGTATGTTTGAATTGATTAAGAGCTGAAAGAGGCGAGTTTTTTTCAAATATTTTATATATTACAAAAAAAAGTCTAAACAGCTATACAGTGATACAGAGACACAGAGAGAGAGAGAGAGAGGAGATTCTCCACACACCCTCACTGGACTCTTGTCATCACGGTCTCAGCTCAGTGACACGTCACCTCGGGTCGCCCCAGGTCCAGACAGCAAGGTGCTGGAGGTCGACAGGGGTCACTGAGGTGACATTTCCACACAGAGGAAACCTCGCTGGTTTTCTCCCTCACCTCCCAGTACCCTCACCTTCCCCTCAACCACCAGAACATTTCCCCTCTCAGCCCTCGTTAGGTTAGGTGAACGGGCTGCACACGCACTCGTGCACAATCTATTTACAAAAATAGAGTAAAAAGTTACTCATAAGAAAAAGGAGGACAAAGGAGAAAGTCATTGCTAATGAAAGAGGAGATTGCATAATGGAGCGATTACAGTGAACTGAGTGTGGTGGGATTGGCTCTTGGCAGATCTGGGCAGCAGTGTGCCAAAGTCTTGGTCTAGAAACCCAGTTAGTGCTTCTGTTGGACGCAGTCCAGAGATGATGCCTGACTCAGACCAGCTGATCTCCAAGAGCGCTGTGGATTAAACTGCCGTTACACAACAGCTCAGCGGCGGTGGGTGATACGGCCTCGATTTCACTCTCTAAGTGTGCAGGGATAATTACCGAATTTGTAAACTTTATTGGTGAGGTGAATCCAGGTGAAAACCATTATCTCTAACAGCTTTTCTGTTGATGTAATTGAGGTGGGAAATCAGAGGCTCCTGTTGTTTTCAGCCACAGTGGTGACGTGGTTGTAGTGATGACCGTGTTAGTTTAGAGTGAAATATCTCAACAGTTCTTTGATGTATTGTTTGTGAATGGTGGTACAGACGTTCCCAGACTTTTTTTTTGTTTTCAAGCCCCGCCCGCCCGTCTCAGAAGAGAACCTCCTCTCTTCCGATTGGCTGAGAGGAGACGTAAAACTACATTGAGATGGGTTTTGGTTCTTAAAACCACAAATATATCTTCATATGGATCAACACTTCAAATAAAAGGGAAATATGGAGCTTTAAGTCACAACTTGGGATGATGTGTGACAAATAGATACAGCTTCATTTCAAGAGGTCACGAACCAAAACGTGTTGGAATCCACAGGTTCAGATTGATAAAAGTTGAGCCAAGTCTGACATACAAACCCTTAAATGGCCACCGTACATAGGATAAACCTTTTGCTTCCATCGAGCAAGTTTATTTTCTGTTGTGTGATGAAAATTACATCCTCACAGTCTCTTATGTGGCTGCAACAAAACTTACTAACGTTCTTCTCCTTAAGTCAACTTTAAAACAATGTATGTGTATTTTTTTGTCTTTTCAGGACAAAAATATTTGTTTACTTGAAGATGAGAGAATATTAAATCACACTGATGAGGGAGAATATTGGATTATTTTCATGACAATCTAATAATCACCTCAGATAAAGAACAATATCTGCCAGTTTTGTGTTGTTCCCCTGCTACCAGCTTAACACACATTTCAAGTCTGCACTGTGATGCTTTCTGATTGCAGTTAGAAAGTATACACGCAGCCTTGACTTGGTCTTTAATATAGTTTTTCTGCTCGATCATATGGAAGTCTGGAGAAAATAAGTGAAAGCAGACTGCAGGAGGGAGGAAATCAAGGTGACAAATGGAGACAGGAAAGATATTGAGACAGTTTGGGAAATAAGTTAGGTGAGAGAAGTAATAATAGTGTTGCTTGTTACTGGAAAAACCAGTAAGCTCCACAATTAGCCGGTAAATCTCCCAGAAGGCTTTGCTCCCAGTAGCAGTGACCAGTGCAAATTATTTGTTGGGTTTTGTTGTCCGTGTTGATGAACGTTTAGGCAAATTACCACAGAGGAAACAATTATATACACAATTATGAATCCACAAATGCACTCAAAAGGGCAGTTAATCATGTATCATTAAATACTGATAGATTTATACACAAAAAATACTTAAAAAATACTGAATTGTGGCCTGGATTGTACCTCAGTTGTACATCAAACAATGAATATATATAAACTGTTTTCTCTAACTGATAAACATGGAATATATAGAAATGTTAAAGTTTAGCTTTGAACGCTGCATTTGCAGATTTCAGGATTTAAACGTCATCAGAACAAACTGAAGTTAATCAGCTGGGTTTTGTTCAGTCTCCCCAGAACTTTATAATACAGAGGAAATTCAAGATCGTCTGAAGACATGAAACAGCTCAAGCTGAACTACAGGAACGTATTGTAAAAGATAATATGCTGCGGTGGTGCAGCCTTTAGAGACTTAGAGTTACAAAGTCTTAGAGAATTTTGGATTTGAATATGTCATCAGTTATGGCACTGCTGTTTCCCAGAGGTGTTTTTGAATTTTTTTTTTTGAATTTATAATCCTTTAAAACAAAGCAATGTCTACTCTCAATCCTCTATCACTAGTAGCATTTGTCTATTCTGTGACTTGATCATCAAAAGGGTGTTGTTCCTATTTTATTTGAATATTTTAGAAACCTGATATATTTCTGTTGCAGAAATGTTTATTGGACCCCATCAGATTATGACCCTTGGAGTAGCCCTGAACCACAGGTTGAAAAACATCATCAATGTGGGCTGTACTGTGAATGTTACAGTGTCATATAGTCAGTCTAGTGTTTCTAGAGCTGCAGGAGGTAGTTGATTAGTTGATTGATAAGTCATTTCTGATTTCAGCCAATTTTCAAGGAAAAAATGAAACACGTTTGCTGGTTTAAGCTTCTCAAATGTGAGAATTTGCAGCTTTTCTTCACGAGACATGGTAGTTTATAAAATACCTTTGAGAGTTTTGGACTGATGGACAGATAAGTCTCATGATTTAGGATGTCATCTTGAGCTGTGGGAAGTTTTAATGGACGTTTTTCACTAATAATTGTTAGTTTCAGCCCAAGATTTTCAAAAAGATGACACGAATCACTTTTTGAGTTTCCCGACTTGTACAGAGTAGTGGATTGTGTCATTGAACTGCGCAGTCCTGCTGCTGAGGAGGCAAAAACATAAAAATCATAAAGTCTGAATTAACGTCAGGGACGCTGCTTATAGAATATTGCAGTCTTCACACTTTCTCGCCGTTCAACACAGATATTTCCACCGTTATTTGTACTCGGTCGTGTTTGTTCAGAGCGTCACAGCTCGCTGGTTCGCCTCTGGGTTGGAGGGGGAAACTCGGTCAAGCTCCGGCTTTACTGTGCTAATTTTTCTTCTGATGAATTTTTGAACAGCACCCAAACCCACAAATGTGTGTTGGCTGTTTGAAACACTGAAAACACGACAGGCTGCTTACCAGTCCCAACACACACTCTGACAGAATACACTCACACACTCACATACACCCATCTTACAGTTTGTTTTACAGAACGTGTGCATTTGAGTCACTTCACTGTCAGTACAACTGGATTACGTTTTAATCTACTCACACGAGCATAAACTGGCTCTGTGACGCTGCCTAGCAACCGTCTCTGTCGGGAATGAGAATAACTGAGGTAAAGATGTGATGCCACATCATGAACACTGCAGCGTCTGTTTTGAAAACCTCCATCATTTCCAAATAATAGAGCTGGGTGTTGTGATGTGAGGGGCTTTTGTTCCCCGCAGAGATTTTTTGTCATATAACGGTGAAAACTTTTTACCACATTTTGACCAAGTTGAAGTCATATCACCCAGCCTTATGTTTGGCAACATTATCTTTTTAAAGCGTCATAAATATGAGGAAACTATCTCATGAACGCAGGAAATATCAGTTTTACGATAAAACTATCTCATGTGTAAGAAAAATAAATATCTCATAATTACAAGATCTGTGCTCGTGATTGTCAGACATTTTCTTTTAACCTTGTATGAGACCTGAATCCTGTAATTATCAGATGTTGACGTCCTGATTTTCATAAATTTAACTGTGTGCTTCTGTATTTTTGATTAGTTTTTTTTTTGTCTCAATTGTCTCAATTGTCTCATCTGTTGTACACGACCGCACACAGACATGAAGTCAGTATCTCCAAACAAGTGAGGAGATTTTGGTCAGAGCTGATCAGTGAGATAAAGATGAAAGAAGTCCTCATGTTCTGAGTCATGAGTTTAACAAGTAAAGAAAAGACTTGTCTTTCTAATTTCTCGTTCTGCATTTGCTCCAGTCACACTCTGTTCACTCAGCACACTCACTCACGCACACACATCTTATGACTGTCATGCTCGCTCTGCAGGCTACCAGGCTAACCTCTTGTTGAACCCCCCCACCCCGTTAACAGCTCCCTGGGGCTTCTATATAGCCACTCTGGGACTCCAGTTCCCATGATCCCCTTTTGTTGAGGTCAGAGGTTACGTCCCTACAGGGAAGATGGGCAGACCTGCTCATTAATAGCTTGTAATGATTGTATACCCCCCCATGGGTATCTGGCTGCCATGACTCATTTTGAGGATCTGTACTTTATCCCATATAATTTTGATAATATTTTTTACTTCTTTCATTGTTATTTGATAATTTGACAAGAATCAAACAAACTGATTTGTTTTCAGAATATTTTGTAGATTTTCTTGACAGATTTGATAATATGTCTCATTTTTAAGTGTTCTTTGCCTTTAACATGATATTACATCAGTGTCTCTCTGCGTCGTGCATACTTCAGTCACAAACCTATTCCTTTTTCTTTTTAAATTCATGTTTCACCTGCTAACGTCAGCAAGCAGACCGTGACACGGTTTGAACTGCAGGCCCTGTGCAGCCATGTGATCTCCAGCTCCTCCGTCAGCTGCAACAGCCTGTTTGAAATTCTCCAACAACGGGTGGTTGATTAAGATCCCCCAGACTCCTCTTGGCGGATTAAACACAGGGAGGAACATGTCAGCTTTTCAGAAACTTTCTTGCAGAAACCAAAAGCTGGTCGTGAGAAACTGAGACAGAAAACATTAAAACACACACAAAGTTCCACTCTGCTGCAATACATGCCAAATACTCCCATATTGTATGTGAGCTGTGCGTCCATGATGTTTACTTTTTGCTGTTCTGTCACAAATATTTACAAACTCGTAATCTCAGTTGAGGTTTAAATGCAGACGAGAACGGCTTGATTAAGTGAAGAAGACTTTATGTGAGTCTCTGCAGGCGGCAGGGAAAAGAAAGCTCTTTAAATTCCCTGTCAACAGGTGGTTGATTAAGATCCAGCGGGACGTCTGCAGGGATCCACCTCCCTGATGAAACACCAACCAGATAAGAAACCTGACATGGTTCTGTCTCCTGCAGAAACCCACATTCATAGCTTTGACATTTCAGGACAGAGTTTTTGTCTGTATTTTAATATTTCAACTAAATGTTGCCTCTCTGGGAAATAGTTTCTCCTGATAATGGTAAATGGACTTGCACTTATATAGCGCTTTTCTAGTCTTACTGACCGCTCAAAGCGCTTTACAATACTTGCCACATCCACCCATTCACTCACACATTCATACACTGATGGAACAGCCATCAGGGGCAATGTGGGGTTCAGTATCTTGCCAAAGAATACTTCAACATGCGGCCTGGAGGAGCCGGGGATCGAACCTCCGACCATCTAATTAGTGGACGACCCGCTCTACCTCCTCTTAACCGCCCCTTAATGTGAGCGAAGTTTAGTGTTATCTGAAAAAAGTGGTATGTCTACCAGCAGGTTAATATAATCAATTCATTAATTAAGTAATCGTTTATATAGTAATATACAAAAATAGATGTTGTGTGATAATGTCAGGCAGCAGATTCTCATTTGAGACTGTTTTGACAAATTTGCTTAAAAATGGCCATAATCTATTGATTATCAACTGACCTAACTGATTATCAAAGTAGCTGACTGACCAATTGTTGCAGTTCTAATATAATTTCACTAAAACTGTCCTGAAATGAAGCTGATAAATATAAATGCCAAGTCTGTGGTTGGTTGCCATGGAGATGGTCATTTATTTTCATTCAGCACACCTGCTGCTTCAGAGTTTGTTTTCCTTCATTTTCATGGAAAGTTAAAGTTCAGGTCCAAAGAAACTTGGCTGAGGTTTTTTATTTTTTATGTTTTTAAGCTGGAGGGACGTGTGCAGTGTATTCTGGGTAATGTAGTCCATTTGACCCATAGTCCTTTCTTTCCTGTCTTTTTTGATTTCCCCTTCTGTTTTTGCTCCATCTTTCCACTCCTCCCTCTTCACTTCCTTCTTTTCTCTCCTCTTTCCTGTCTTTCATCCTCTGTTTCCTCCCATCCATCTCTCTCCCCATCCTCCTCTTTTATTTCTCTCTCCCTGTTTGTGCTTCCTCCCTCCATGTTTTCTTTCTTCTCTTTTGTCGTTTCCTCTGTATTCTTCTCCTTTCTTCGCCTGTTATCCCTCATAACTTTCCCTCTGTATCCATTGTGCCTGTTTTTAATATTCTTTCTTTCTTTCTTTCTTTCTTTCTTTCTTTCTTTCTTTCTTTCTTTTTTTCTGTCTTTCTTTCTTTTTTCTCACCCTTTCCCTCCCCTCTCCTCTTCTTCTCTTTTCTTCTTTCTGCTCTTACTCTGTTTTACTTTACCTCCCCCTCTCCTCCTGCAGCTGTTCCTCCACTCTGTCTTTCATCCTCTCCTTTTTTGTCCCTTTTCTGTCCCTCTCTTCCTTGCTTCTTCCTTTGTCTTCCCTCTTTCCTTCCTTCCTCCCTCCTTCTCTTTCTTTTCTTTCGTCCTTCCTCTTCTCATCTCCCACCTTCTCTTCATTCTATCCCTTCCTTCCCTTCTTCTCTCACCTGTCTTCTTCTTTTCCCTCTTCTCCTGTTCCTCTTCTTCCATCCTTCCTGTCTTTTCTCCTTTGTCCCTAATTATTTCTTCTCTACCTCTCTGTTCCCTCCTCCTTTCCTTTCCTTTCTCCCTCCCTCACCTCTCTTTCTCTTCTCTCGCTCCTCTCCTTCCTCCCTCTCTCTGTCAGGAATGCAGTCATGTGCTCTAGACTCTTCCCTCCAAACACACACACATTCCTTTGCAGTCGCACACAGACACACACACTTTGTCTCTGCCTCACACACACATGGTGTTTACCCCTCGGATAGAGGAGTGTGTGTAGCTGTAGCTAGAGTCTGAACGAGCTTTTCAAGATAAAAACAGAGTGTATGTGTGACAGAGTTAATCCTCAGGACTTTA
This sequence comes from Seriola aureovittata, assembly GCF_021018895.1. NCBI lineage: Eukaryota > Metazoa > Chordata > Actinopteri > Carangiformes > Carangidae > Seriola > Seriola aureovittata. The sequence goes on from NC_079375.1 coordinate 3,554,499, forward strand.
TTCTGGGTCTGTCTCAGTCCAGCAGTTCCTGAATCTCTTGATCATTGTAGGCTACTGAACTTTTGCTGTTCCGCTGTGATAAAAAGAAACTTTGTGTGGGCAACAGAAGATGTACAAAGCTGCTTTTGTTTCACCAAGGACAAAGAAAGTGAGGAATTATTTCCTGAGGGTGGAAGAAATGCGTTACAGTTACTCTGCTCGCTGTAACTTTGGAGTTTCTTCAGCTGCAAAGCAAAACACTAAGAGTGGATATGTTCTGATTTCTTACAGCGTGGTTCTGGTCATAGCTGTTGGTTTCAAAACATTGTGCTCATGTGTTAGTTGTCAACATCTAAGGGCTGGGGCGATATCCAAAATGTAATATCTCGGTATAGTCCAGCTCAAATATCGTGATATCGGAATGCAGCAGGGCAGGCTGTGCAAAACTGCAAATTAAACAAAAATCTATACAGGCTATACTGTATATATCTCTGGAAAAAAAATCGAACCTAAGGTGAGAGGAATAAGGTGAAATTCCCCAAAAAGAAGTCAGACAGGTTGTAAACAAACGTTTAGGTTAGAGAAACTTATTTGGCAGAAAGAAATGAAGTACAACTGTAAAATTATATCTGTTATAAACATCCATCGCTTCACATCACCCCAACTTCTTGTGCACTGAGAGATTATAGGAACATCACTTTAAGATTTTACTTCCAAATAAAGTAGTTCAGATGTTGTGGATAAACTTTTGGCATGAAAATTTGTTCAAATAAAGAGAAGATTGTTCTTAAAATTGAAGAATTTTTGTTCATTTACTGCCAAATAAATATTCTTAAGCCTTTCTCTGAGGAGGATGGCCAGTAGCTGCATATAATCTATTAGCATTAGCATTAGCAAGTTGGTTGGCTACTGTAGCAAACTACCTAAAGTAAAATAAAAGAGGGTTAGTTAATATTAACCAAACATTAATCCACCTTGTTAAAGTGTTATTGGTTTATTTAGGCCTTTTTGTCTAAAATGAAAAGGAAGTGCAGTAATATTATATTATAGTCTTTTCCAACTAGAATCAGTCTTTTATTTAAGTTGATTCTTTGTTAAACAACAGTACGTTTACTTGAGCTCGCACATCAGTTTACAGTTGTTTAAATTGTATAAAGATTTGTTCTTCTCTTTCCATCACAACATATGTTATTCAAAGGCTGTTGTTAATACAGGCTGTGTTTAACAGACGCACAAAAGGGTTTCATCCCACACTGTGTACGCAGACTTTTGTGTCTTTTTTTTCATAGTAAAGGAAACAGATAAAGGAATGAACACGTTCTGTGTGTCTGGCTGTGAGGTGTCGTACAGGTCACTTCCTCCTGCAGACAGAGGTGGAAATATGTCGGAAACTCCCTGAAGCTTCAAGCCAACAACATGTTCTAACATCTGGGAGGTTGAACGAGGACAAAGGAGACACAAATCATGCTTATCATCGAGTTATTCCATCAGTTTAAGGGTCATAAATGAATTAGCTAGTGTAAGCATGAAACGCTTCAGTGTAAATGAATCATGGAACGTTTTCCGTGCTGAGAGTCGAGAGGTCTGAAATGTAAGAAAGAAGTGAGTCTTGATTTCACTGCAGTCTTGTTGTGTTCTCTTGTTTGAAACCATCGTGGTGCTTTAATCTGCGCAGGAACACTGGCACTTTCAGCTTGCAGCCACATGAACAGGTGCAGGCACACACACAGAGCACGGATTGTCTTATCCTGTCAGAAAACCAAGGGATATGTTATTTTTAAAAAAACGAGGCTACAGGTCACAGAAACAAACTACAATGACTCATATCTGTGTATTTTTCAAGACATTCAGAAAAAACAACAAGTTCTATTCACTGTCATGTTGTTGTTTTTTGTCCTTGGCACGTAGTGGATGGTGAGGTCTTGGATTTCATTCAGGAGCCTGAGAAGTCAGTTTAACTGCAGTGGAGATTTTCCTTCATTTGTCTTTCTGTTTCTTCTTTCGTTCCCTCCCAGCATAACAAAAAACAACATTTGTCATTGAGGCTGTTTTAGATTTTCTACCTGCTGCATGAGTTTGTGCATGTGTGTGTGTGTGTCTGTGTGTGTGAGAGAGAGAGATACACACACAGAGAGGGGGTTTTCTGTTTTAGGATACAGGGCATGTGGATATAGTTGTTAGTTTGCTCGGCTGAGTTTGTGCATAACAGCGAAACAAAGAATGTATGAGCAACTGCAAATGCATGATTTTGTATATTTTTGTACACTGTGTGTGTGTGTGTGTGTGTGTGTGTGTGTGTGTGGTGTGTGTGTGTGTGTGTGTGTGTGTGTGTTCCGAGAGGAGGAATGCTCTCTCTTTTTCTGATGACCAGTGACAGATGCCCTGCTTCAGGCGGGGGCTAACATCTGTGTGTGTGTGTGTGTGTGTGTGTGTGTGTGTGTGTGTGTGTGTGTGTGTGTGTGTGTGTGTGTGTGTTTGCATGAATGTGCGCGCCCGGGCCTCCGACAGTCGGTACAAAAAGGCTCCAGTGTGTGTGTTTGTGTGTGTTTGTGTGTGTTTGTGTGTGTTTGTGTGCCGACACAGCCACAAGGAATTGTGGGATGCGTGGGAGCCTGGGCACTGCTCATAAAAAGTAGAAGGAATGAGCGAGTGATGGAGTCTCCTTTCTTTCTTTATGAGCATCTCTCCGTCAGAGCTGGAAATAGACCTTCAGGTCTTTAGAGAAAGAGGAAGCAGTCCTGCATTTGAAACTGTTGTCACTGTCATCTGTGTCATCACAGTGTTAAATTATCAATGTGTTACCCTGTAATCAAAACTTTCTGTGTTGCAGCTGACACTCAGTCATTCGTGTTGAATTAATCAGCTCTACACTGTTAAGGTATACAAAATCAGAGATTTTATTATCTCTGTCAATATATTCACCTTTTGACAAAACTTTCCCAACTTAAGGTCCACTTAATACTTTTTCATCACACTATCACACTGTCTTCATTGGCTGGTAGCGTGTGCTCACTCAGAGGAGGAGCTGGATGTGTTTAGATGCTAGCACAGTATCTGTTGTTTGATTCGTAGCAAAATATTAGTTTGACAGTCACGATTAATAGATCCATTCAGTTGCGGTTTTCCCAAATCTTTCAACAGTATCACATGGTTTCCATCAGCGTATGGAAACAACGAAGAAAGGTGATGATTATGTGTAGTTTTACAGCACGTTATGTGATAAAACCATGGATAGAAAACTACAAACAAATTAAACACTTTAAAAGGAAAAACACAAAATGGTAGTTGCCACATTTAAGTTTATAAGGCAGCAGGTGTAGCTACCTTCGTCGCCATGGTTACTATAATAACAGTCATGGCTTGGTTAGGTTTCGGAAAGCATGATTTGGGTTAAAATATGTACTTCCTCAACATTAGATGGTCTTTGTTGTCATGGTTACAACATAAAGTGCTGCTTTCACATGGGAATCGGACACCGCTCTCCTGTGTCATATTCATCCATCCACCACAACCTCCTCCTGACATGGACTTTGTCTCTCTTTATACTACGTCATCCCACTTTTCCCTTTGCTCCTGCCATAATTACTACGACCACTAGATGTCGCCTAGCAACAAAATGTAACTATGGGTCATAATAACCTGCTGCACTGACGACTTATGGGCTCATTTTTTACAGTAGGACAGTCTCTTACTCTGGTGACTTCCTGTAGCTGCAGAACTGTTTGTGAGGTGGATTGGAAGAACTTGAATGACATGTTAGCAACATTAGCATGAGCAGAAGGGAGATGGATAAATGTACTCTGATTGTATTTGGCTTGTTAAGTCGTCTCATGTTTTTCTGTTAGCCGCAGAAATTATTTTGTCTCAGCTCATTCCTGATGACATTATAAATATTGTCTGTCATCCTCCTTCTGTCCGTCTTTTCTCTCTGCTAAGGCTATTTCCAGCCCTCTTCCTTTGTTTCTGCATTATCACACATCATTCCGGTCTGGCCCTTGAGAGTCTGATTTCAGTTGCCGAGATGGACGACCTTTCGGCAGCGGGGAAAAAAAGCTTTGAATGGTCGAGCTCGGCGGCGCTTCGCATTTATTCATGTAGTGTAATTGTCCTCTTCTGAGCGGTGTAATTCTATCGTCGTCTGTTCGGGCTGAATGCCAGGGCGGTTATGAATAAAAATGTGCTGTAGTGAGACGGCAGGATGAAACAGAATGCTCAGCCTCTTTTGTGCTGGATTGAATTGATTGATGGAGAAATTACATGTAAACTGTCCATTTTTGAGCCTTGATTTATCCAAGAGAAGTTGAGTGAGCACTCAGTTATTCCTGTTCTGTCCTCGACCGGTCAACACTGAGCAGCTCCACTAGTATACCTGGCCCTCAGCATGCTTCACTCAAAGGCTCCTCGATTGGAAGTAAAAGTCAAAAGTAAACACCTGGAGTTTCCTGTGGATTAGAAACAGTGTCATTAGCAACATTATTAGAATTTAATTTAACTTGGACTTTACATATATGATATTATTATATTACATATATGATAACGTGGAGCTGAGACTTCGGTGCATGCCGGTTTGTGGCAAGCATACGCTCACCCACCTGTCACTCAAAGAGGCCATGCCCTCAATTATGCAGAACTTTAAGCCTTAATAAAATTCAAATGGGTGATTTCCGCCTGTACAGTTGTCATGAAGCAGGAAATTAGCTGTAGAGACCAAAGCTGTTTTTGTACCAGGCTGTAAACATATTTATTCCTGCTGTAAAGTTGGACATTTTAACATGGGAGTCTATGGGGATGACTCACTGTTGGAACCAGCCTGTAGTGGTCATTAGAGGAACTGCGGTCTTGCCGCTTGGGCCTACCTTTACTCTCCGCGTAGAGGTGGGGAGGAGATGCAACTTCCTGTACCGGTGCTGTTTGTTGACACCTCAGAATCATCCAATATGGATGTCATTCCAAGGCTAATTGGTAGCATGCCAAAGTTAGCGTGTTTTACTTCCTCATAATTCAAACTGAGCTCTGAACTGTTGAGCTACTCTCAAGTTTCCATGGTGCAATAGGTCATTTCAGTGCGTTGCTAAAGGGCACTTTGACTGTAAAGTTCAAAACCAACTGTTGGAAAAAAAACCAGCAGTCTTTTGTCTTTCTTTGTGTTTTGGAGGATGATTAGCTAAAAGACGGAGGACGAGATGAGATCACAAGGCCGGCAACAGCTGGAGTGTGTGTGAGTGGGTGGGTGGGTGAATACAGTTCTCTGTATTCTCTTAGTGAGAGTGTGTATCGCATACAGAACTGCAGTATAGAGACACACACACACACACACACACACACACACACACACACACACACACACACAGACGGACTTTGAACTTCATGTACTGAGAAACATGCAAACAGGCGTCTCCTGTTCTGACTGTGAATGACAGTTTGATGGCTGATTCTGCTAAAGAGACACCTAAACACACACACAGACACACACGGACACGCACACACATACACACACACACTGCAGTGGATGGCATTCAGTCATGCATTCCAGTTACATGAACAGAAGCGCAGGCTGTCAGACCTTCAGCTGTGCTTGAAGGTCACCATGACCACACTCATACACACCTCTCCTGTAGAAAAAACAACACACACACACACACACACACACACACACACACACACACACACACACACACACAGAGTTGGTTTCATTAATGTAACTGGGCCACTGTTCCTGTTCCTTTGTATATTGATTCATATTTAATGTGTTTGTTCGGGGTGTCTGGCTGAAACCACGTGAAACAGGCTACTGTGTTATATTGTGTGTGTGTGTGTGTGTGTGTGTGTGTGTGTGTGTGTGTGTGTGCATGCGTGGTGTCTACAACAATACAGCCTCTCGACACATTCAAACACCCTGTTCCCACATCATATTGAATAAAACACGGTTTTCAAATGTGTCCAACCCAAATATTTGAGCGGCGGCTCTCGGCTATTTTGTCCTCTTCGTCTGTTGGGAGCAGAGCGGGAGTCTGTTGATCTGGTTTAGGGACTTTGGGGAGACTATAGTGGCCACAGGTGCTTGTAGAGGGACAGTGCACAGAAAATATATAAATGTGGCTTTGAAAAATCTGCTTGGATTCACAGCTATGAATCACAACCTTCATAATCCACCTTTATGGCGCTGATGTCGTTGTACTTTCACAGTATTAATAGAACCTTGACCTACTTTATAATCAAAGAACACATAGACATCTACCTTTATACTGTATGCAACCTTTAAGATCCTTGGCAGTTTTGCTTGTTGTGTAGTTCCTGTTCCCATCAGAGAGGAGCTTTTGCAGCCTGCAGTGCCAACTATCACTGATTGGTTAAATACAAATGATTTGTCGATGCAAGTTACATCTAGATGGCTCAGTTTTTGGTAGATATCTTGGCAACATAACCAGTATTTCAACAGTGTTTCAGTCTGTATATTTCACTGTATAGTTGACTATAGTTACTATAGTTATTTCAATGCTGTTGGAACATTGAATGTCTATCAGTATCAGGACTTTTGTGACTTGTAATCTACAATACGTGGGTCTTGAGAGTCTCTCTCATTTTTGGCTTTTAAACAGATAATAATCCACCAGCCAATTTACAGTTTAGTGATTAGTTCAATCCAGGTTCTCTCTAGCTTGACTTCATGTCCATAAGCAGTGTGTCCCTGTTGTCCATGTGCTTTTCATATGCTTTGTTTGGTTTTCCTGGTTTATTCAAATCGCTTAAGAAAATTCCAGTTCAGGCAGAAGTGACACGGTTATGCTGTTTAGGAGCATTTGAAAGTATTTCTGGAAGTGCTGAGGAAGATGAGGGAGCGGTTTACTCTTAAGGAAACAGAGAGAGAAAGAGACGAGTGTGACCACCTGTCAGAGGTTTATTTAGCTGCCATGGTAGCCGCCGCTGCGCTGCTTCTCACGACCTCCATATGCCTTGTATAGACGACCTGTTACACCCCTGTGTGTTAAATATGGTGTGTTGGAGAGCGTCAATTAACAAACGAAGCATTGCTGCATCTCCCTGTTTTTAATACTATTAGAGGATGAATGAAATATGGTTCATTCAGGTTTGTATTGGGTTTCATGTTCAGAAAGTCGGGTGTGTGTGAACATGACCCGAGTCTCACCTCCTTCAGCTGTACACTTCAGCTCTTCTTTTTTTATTTTTTTTTTTGAACTTAGACTCTGGCTCCTGAGACTTGACCCTCCAGCTGACCTGTGTGATCTTTGACACACTAAACACACTCACTGCTGCAGCAGCCAGTTTATCCAGTCCACTCATAATGTACCAGCATCATGGCATTTTATCCCCAGCTGATCTGGTAACCCTCCCATGAGGAGGAACAGCTCTTAAATAAATAACTTTAAACAAGCAGACAAACCCTGACTGTGCTTTCTCAAACTGAGTTTAACCGGAGCTGTCGAGGTGTTTAACCTCATAATACGGTTTGTTAGCTCTTGATTCAATTTGACAATTAGGAGCGATTTTCCAATCGGCGCTCGTCCTGTCTGCTGGATGAGCCTTTGTCCCGAGTGTTTACCAAAACTGCTCGTCTGTCAGGCTGCTTGTCTTTTGTCTGTTTCTGAAACCAGTCCAAGCTCTGTGGCTTCTCAGAATCTAACGTTTTGTGCTTTTTGATAGTTTATTTAGATGAGTCTCATTTGTTATATTGAACGTTTTAGACTGTTCTGACTTTGTCGTTAAGGTGCGTCTTCAGGTTGTGTGTAGGATCTGATCATTTTCATGATCTCGTTTTTGTTTCATTGTGAACTTGTGGCATATTTCATGTGGTCTGTTGCACTGTAACAGATGGTTGTTGCTGCGTATCTTGGCCAGGACATTTGCCATCTCTAGAGCCATGCCGCTTCAATGGTTAAAATGACAAACAAACGTCAAATATGTGTTTATGACAGTAAGTTGACCAATTAATAAACCTGATACTAAAGAAAAAAAAAGAACAAGAGTGACAAATTAACATCAAGTTCTTTAGCAGCGTTATTGACCGTCCCCTTTCTTATTAGCTGGTCAGACAGATGTGCCTGCAGCTGTTTCTACAGACCCTAAGTACTGGGGATGCACTGGGGATGATCAGAGCTGCAGATTTCAGGTGGAATTAAGAGCAACACTACAGGTGCTGAAGGTCATAATAATGTTATGTGATACTGATCCACAGTTCTCCTGTTAAACTCAGTGAAGCAAACAAATAGTCTTTAAAATCTCTCTCAAAATGAAGCCTGGAAAAATTTTATTACAATACTTTCTACCTAATTGCAATGAAATCAATTAATTTAATTATTTCTGAATTTGCATTTGTTTTTACAAATGAGGCTGACGACTCCAAATTAATAAAACGTTAATTTTTAAGAACAGCTAATGTTTTTGTCCTGTCTTTGATGAATTTGTCGTCTTAGTCGGAAATGACATAATATTAAAACTTGAGTAAAATACCATTTTAATCACCTTAAGTCCACTTCATAACAGATATCAATGTGAAACCAACACCCTTTTCATTTCAGCGGAATCTTTGTACCACTTCAGCTTCAACCATCATTTCCATTATTTACACTGGCCCCTCTCTTTTCCATTCGTCTCCCTCATTTGACAGGAACTACCTTTAAACAGCAGCAGCAGCGTTTCACACAGAAATCCTGCTATCACCTTCACTCCCAGCTAACAAGGTGACAGTGAAAGTGAGAGGACGTTCCTGCAGGTGACAGAAATACGAAAGTGCACCTGGAAAAGTATTCTACCATCTGCCGACACCGACAGCTCTGTTTTGACTTCTGGTTGCGTGAATACGTAGCTTCAGGGTGAAGGTATGTCGAGCGACATTTGACAGACGCTGTCTTTAAGACGTTTTCTGTGTAAATCCCTTTCACTGGGATGTAAGTAAGCACTGATTTCATTTCACATGTGCAGTGATACATCCAGCTTCTTCCACCAAGCCAGTTTTGGATGGTGGGATTGCTCTGAGCTTAAAGGAGCTGGACTGCAAAAGGGAAGGGTCACAGGTTCAATCCTCGATACACTAAACCCTTCCAGCCTCATTTATTTCCAGTCAATCTGGGTAAGAGCGCTGGCTAACTGCCCAGAAAACACACATGTAAATCAGTCCTGCAGTAGATGACTGGAATTATGGATTTTCACTCTGTAGCTTCATTAGATTATTATATTTTATTTTTAATGGCAACAATAGAAGTGAGCAGTTAGCTTGTTTCTCTGCTTAATGGAGGTTAATTGCTTTGCTCAAGGGTACGCTAACATGATGCAATGTGTGTCATGCATCCTCTGTTTAAACAGTGTCCTCATGGTTGTTACATAAAGAAAGAGAAATAAAAATCAGCTAATGAGAAGCAATTTCATTGGAATTAAAGGAGTACGAGGATTTCTAAAATATGAATATACAACAAAACAAAATTAAATATATCAATAAAAATGTTCAGCTTTTATCATTGAAAAAAAATATTAAGAATAAAATAAATATTACAGAATAAAATATTTATAATATATATTTAATTATAAAATATATTTTTTTATTATTGAAATATTGAAATATTACATTTACATATATTTTACATTTCAAAAATATTTTATTATAAAAAATTATAACGAATATTTAAGAAAAATATTGATTAAATATTTAATATTAAAAAATTCTAAAATAATAGAATAAGATAAAATATTTATATTTATAAAATTTTAATATAACAAATAGTTTAGAATAACATATTTACAAAAAATATTTTAATGAAATTTTGTATAAGAAAATAATAAAAAATAAACAATAGACAATATTTATTTTTATTGATTATTCAGCTTTATTATTCTGCTTCAGGAATTCAAACCAGCAACCCTCCAGTCAAACAGCTGCATACTTATCTATACTGTATGTTGACAAATCACTCTGTTTGGTTATTAGCAGAATTCATAGCGATGTGATGACACATTAGCTAATTACAGTTTTTATTTTTTGCCTCCTCTGTGGCTCATACAACACTCCTCTTCACGCTTTCCTAATTATCTTCATTATTAATTAATGATCTCTCACACTACTGCAACAGCCCAGTCTTTCCCCTTGTTCATGGCTGCTCTCCACCAGCTCAGCTGATACTGGAAATGTCAGGCTGTGTGTGTGTGTGTGTGTGTGTGTGTGTGTGTGTGTGTGTGTGTGTGAGGCTATGATGCCACGTTAAAGGCAATGCAGGATAATCAGATGTGACATTTTGGCATGAAGAGGGCTGCTGCTGTTACAGAGCCGTAATGATCATGTGCTGTGGCAGAGCGACCTGGTTGACCCTGCGAGGAGATGAGGGAAGGAAGGAAGGGAACAAGGAAGGAAAACAGGAAATGTAATTAAATAAATGGATGAATTGAAGAGATGGACTTGGATGGATGACTGAAAAATTGGATAGATAAATGAAAAATAAGATTCCATCATCTCCTTTTGCTGCCTTTCAATCCTTCTTCTTTCTTCATCCTTCCTCCCCTATTTCTTTTCACTACTGTCCATCTTTCCTCGTGTTCTTCTGTCTTTCCTTTCTCCCTTCATTTTTCCTTTCAGTTTCCTTCTCTCCTTCTTTCTTTCATACATTGTATTCATCTTACCTCGCTTTCTTGCCTCATTACATCATCCTTTCTTGTCTTTCTTCCTCCTATCCCTCCATGCCGCCTTTCCATCCTTCCTCACTTCCTTCCATCTGTCCTTCTTTCTCCTTCCTCTCACTCTGCTTTCTTTCCTCTTCTTCCTCTCATCTTCCTTCCTTCCTTCTCATCCTTTAATGCGTCCATCCTCCTTCTCTTCACTCTAATCTGCATGTCTTTCTTCCTTGTCATTTTACCATCCTTCCTCCCATCTAATCTCCCTCTTTTTCCCCCTTCTCTTATCTTTACATCCTCTTTTAATGCTCCCGTCTCATCTTCCTCCCTCTAATTTGCCTTCTTTCTTGCTTCTTTCTTCCCTTCCCATCTTCCCATCATTCCTTTTTATCTTCTCATCACTTTCTATGATCAGATTTCTTTCCTTTCACCCTCATTTGTGTCCTTTAATGCTCCCTTCTTACCTTACACCCCTCCTATATACTGTCCTTCTTTCAAACCTCCAGCCTTTCTTTTCCTGTCTTCTCCCTGCTTCCTCTACTGTACCTTTCTTCTGCTTCATTCCTTACTCCATCATATCTTCAGGGCAGGTACTTAATGGGTTAAAAACCTTGCTCAAGGGCAAGAGTCAAGCTCAGAGACATACCAGCTGTAGTGGGAATTGAACCTGCAAACTTTTAGTTTCAATGCAGTCTCTTCTCTGTGTGTCTGACTTTGCAGCACATTAGCAGAGGTGAATCAGATCACATAGCTTTTTCCTCTCTCTCTCTCTCTCTCTCTCTCTCTCTCTCTCTCTGTGTGTGTGTGTGTGTGTGTGTGTGTGTGTGTGTGTGTGTGTGTGTGTGTGTGTGTGTGTGTGTGTGTGTGTGTGTTGTGTGTGTGTGTGTGTGTGTGTGTGTGTGTGTGGTGACATTGCAGTTGTTGGTCAGGGACGCAGTCTGTCGGGGGGAAAGAATCTGTATGCTGAGATACACACACACACTCAGCTCTTCAATTATACATAATCATTCAAAGACACACACACCTCGACTCCCACGCCTCAGGCATGTTGTTTATATGTGTGTTTAGACAGAAATAAACTCCTTCCAGTGAGGCTGCCGCTTTGCAGCAGTGCTGTTTGGGGTTTGATGCCTTGCTCAGTGGCACATGGGCGTTAGTCATTGAAGGAGGAGGAGACGACATTCTCAGAAAGTCCAGTAATCATATTTTGTAGATCTGTTTCTGGTCCACTTGTTTTGTGCAGAACCACATACACACCAACACTCACACACAAAGGCTAAATGCTGTGTTATTAATAGAAGTGTCAGGGTGACACAGTAATCCCACATGGCCGAGGCATTCCTCTCTGATATCTGCACACACACTTCGACTCAGCACTATACAGAGAGAGAGAGAAAGAAAGGTGTGTGTGTGTGTGTGTGTGTGTGTGTGTGTGTGTGTGCGCGCTTCAGTGTCTATCTAAGATAGCTACCTTACTTTTGTTTAAACCAGTCTGATTGACTGGTTTACTAACTAGTTGTTTAGTACTTTTACACCAAGGCAAAAGACCTGAAGAAGAATGTGTTTTGTCGATACATGTTCTCACCTGGAGAGTAAAGGGTTAAATGTTAACAGATTAACCGTGGACACCTGTAGCTGAAAAAAGGCTCCAGAGAAACGTGTGTGTGTGTGACTAAAATCTGTCATTAACTGTGATTAAATTAATCGGTATCCATAGCAACAAGCATCATAGTGTATGGTCAGGTTGGACAGTTTCCTGAAATTTGACTAAAGCTTTTTTATTGATTGGTTATTGATCTGGTTTACTGATTGCCGTGCTGACGTCTTGATTGATTACTTGATCACTGAAGGACCAAGCGACGTTGTCAAGGGATCAGTTGTGGTTTCAGAAGTACAAAAAAATATCCACTTATAACATTTATAATAAAATTGGTTATTTTGCTTTCTATAATAATGTAGCATAACAAGAACAAGAACCTGCAATATTTACCTTCATAGACACCTGATACCACAAAGACCACTGTGCTTTACTGCCTAACCTTTGAGAGACGTTCAATTGTAGCATCTGCTTTGTTTTCAGCCTGAAGTAGTGTCTGCTAATGTTCATTTCAGGCTTCATTGCACCCCAACAACCTTTACCTGTAAGAAAAGGGAAGCCCATATGTAACCTGAGAGGCAAAACCCAGGGCAAAAACCTCCAAGAAAAACCTGCCCCTCCACTGAAAGCGTCTCAGAGGAAAATATCAACATCAACTCTGATGGACTGTGATGGCCGGACAGGAAGAAAATAATGTTCAGAGAGATGAGTAAGAAAATCAACTATCAAATCACGTTCTACTGAATGAATGGCTGATGGAGAGAGTAGCAAAAGAAGCTGCGGCATACAGAAGTACAGCACTTAGTGGCGATAGAGCTTGTATATCTCGACAAAATTTGCTACTTCAGTTAATGGTTCTAAATACTCTGGTACCCATGATCCTCAGCGAGAACTGCTGTTGCAAAGACACCATCAAGAGGCATGAATCAAAACAATCAAGGGAAAATTCACAGATTATGAATCATAGTTGCTGATTTCACCAAAAATTGCCCCAGAATATAAAGTTAAATCATTTTTAGCATTAACTCGCTTTTATTAGTGTAGCAGTGCTTGAAGTCCTAGCTGACTTCTCTCTTTAAGTTTATATGTACACAAGATTTCTGAACCAGTTGTTAATTTTTATACTGATGGTTGAACCAGGAGAGTTTTCTGTTTATCGAAGCTCCACTTGTAGCTAACATCATCTTTGAGGAAAATAAACCACAACTACTTAAGGAACCTTATGAACCTAAAATAGGTCTGCCTACTTCGCCTGCTTTGCTTCTCTGTTGACACTTTAACCGTTTGGCTGCTTAAGTGGTTTACTGACAGACTGGTTTACTGGCTGGCCGATCACACCACATGTTCATGAATTAATCGGTAGGTCGAGCCAGGAGAGTCAGTGGACCTCTTCAGCTGGGATACCGAGCTGTGATTTCCAAAATAACAAGCACTCACTAAGGGATCACACACACACACACACACTCTCGGTGGATTCATGGGACAGGACTCCTGACTGTTCTTGGGACCGACACAGTGTGTAGCTGCAGGGTTCTGGCGATCCTCTGGATGCTGGCAAAGACTGAAACATGTGACTCAGCGACTCTTCAGAGCCGGCTCTCTGTTCTCCTAGCAGCCTCGGGGAGCAACACAACTCACAGCCAAGACCTGAGTAACACACACTCGGTTTCAGTCCAAAAACAAGATAGTCACTCACTTAAAAGAAATAAATATTTAGAGATTATTCTATTTTTTGAAGTGAATACTGGACAGAAACTCTGCTTGAGAGGCTGAAACATTGGGCAGAAGCACAACATAAAGTTAGAGCTGCTGTAGCTCAGGAAGCCTGGATAACTCTGGTGGTCAAGTTACAGATACTTAAATGAATAGTATCCTGTATGTCCTGATATCTCCATCAAAGTTAAAATGATCACACCCACAACTTTATCAGCTTTGTCTTTTGCTCTAAGTGAACAAGGACCAGTTCCATATTTCTTTTTCTGGTGCCAGTTCAGTCGAGTAGGATCTGGTTCAAAACATGGTGGACTGTGTTCGACATGAAATGACACTCAGGTTCAGGCCTTCTGCTGACATGCTTCTCTTTCTGCACCCGACCATGTGTGTGCTGCAGAGAGGACCAGTTGTCCATTGGCATGGTGAGGCTTAATCTGTGTGTGTGTGTGTGTGTGTGTGTGTGTGTGTGTGTGTGTGTGTGTGTGTGTGTGTGTGTGCAGCCTGCAACAGTGTGTGTGCTTTCTGCTTGAAAATGAGGCTTTGTTTTTTCATTCCTTATTTCCTTAAAAAAAAGATTTAATGAAGAGACAGTGACATCATCACAACAGTAGATATTCTGCTTGAATGGAGCAGTTGTGTTACATTGTGAGTCTATTACTTTAGTACTGTTGCTAGGTTAGCTTGTTTCATCTACAATGTGTCAATTGCAGTTTTACCACATTTGCATCATAGCCATAATTATGAATAGAGATCATTTACAGATACATTTTTTACAGATTGAGTTGTTGTGTAATATACTCGATTGCAGATTGTGTAATTGCACTGAGAGGAAATCCACTGTATTGGCCTGAATATTAGACGACCCTGATTATGAGATGTAAAAGTGTACATTGAAATCCCACATATTTAATTTGTCTGTCTGTCAAAAACATAGACTGTAAGTAAAGATGGACGTAGCCTCCGTGACATCACCCATAGTTTTCTGAAGAGTGGTTTTAAAGCTCAGAGTGAGCTGCTCCACCATCGCCATCCTGGCAGTGCCTGACTCCCTAACTCTCAGCAAAGAGGAGGGGCGTGTGTGGAGCCAAGACAAAGCAACATACCCTCAGTTATGCATAACTTTAAGCCTTAATAATATTTAAACAGGTAAATTATATTAAAATTCAGCCCTGTAGAGATGTCATGAAGGAGGAAATTAGAAGTACAGAGCAAATCATTCAACAACAACATACAAAAAGACACTTAAGAATAATGCAGACATAAACAGTCAGAAAACAGAACTCTTAGAAATCTAACAGCTGAACCCACGGGTTAAAGGGTCTGTCAACCCAAATTACAAAAACAGATATCCTTCTTAGATTTCTGCCTCTGCCCCAATGCAGTGGGTGTAATGAAATTTCCTCTGTTCCATCTAAAGCTTTGGAAAAATTCCATAAAAAAAAAAAAAACCCAGACACACTGTACGTCACGTTTAGAAAGGGACTGTTTTTTTGTAGCTAGTAGCCAGTTTTGTAGGTAGTTTTCACAGTGAGGTGGTGATTTTTTAATATGTGGTTTGTCATGTTTATGGTCATGGAAAAATGTATCTTTACCACCATATTCATATTTGCTATGACTTTTAATTATGTTGTACAGAAGTTGTCATACCGACAAGACAATATCCATTCACATACACATTCAACAAACACACACACAGTTTGTCTGCTGCCTGGTGAAATAAGGGTTAAAAAACAAATTACCAGAGTGTAAATAGCTGGGAAATATGTAGTTAATAAGTACATTTGTTGCTGACACCAGAACATTGTTGGCCATTTAAGATAACCATGTAGAGCTCCATAGACCTCCAGGGATATTTCACTACAGTCCTTGTGCACTTTGTTGATCTCCCCCACCCCTCCCACCCCACAGGAAACATGCATATCAGTGTATCATAATTAACTGAGCACTAATTCCCTCTCTGGTGGCCACAGTGTGCACTATATGGGTTACGCTGTGACCCAGAACAGTGATAATTTATTTCAAATTCGTATTTTTAATTAATGCTGCCTCAGTTGGTGCCGTGATTGATGTGGCATCGCTTGTAGGGATGTTTAATGGCCATTAATCTCCACGGAGAGCAATTATTCAGCCGCCGCTGAGCATCACCGTGTCAACAATGTCACAGTGACGAGCCTATGTGCTTTTATTTGATTCTGATTTTTCTGGTTTCTCCCTTTCTGAATGCTCTTACAGAATCCCAACAGCAATGAAATCCAAGTGGATTCCAAGGAAGCCGCCACAGGGCTATCTTTGGACTGATGCATTATAGTGCCAAGTATGCTTCTTCTTTTCTCCCATCACAGGGAAGCCATTTTTGGACAGCTGGTTTACAGCCTGTTTTGAGAGTCTCCCCTGCCTGTTATGTAACAGCATGAAACTGACTTAACTGCTACTGCTACCACTCTGGAAAGTGAACTGAACTTCAACAAGTCAAAATAATGATGAACAAACCTGTTCTAATGAAGTTCTTTAAACCATCATGAGCCAATATTTTTTTATTTTTATCAATTCACTTATTGTAAAGGAAAAGGAGCCGTTGTAGTGACAAACCCACATAGAATTAACAGCAGCTCTGCAGCATTTTAGCCTCTTGTAGCTCACTGTTTTTCTTTTATAACAGGTTAGGTGTATGGTTAAGTGTCCATGCTCACATCAACCCCAAAGGTAGTGACTACCTAGCAGCAGATGTCTATAAGAAGATATTTTTGTGGTTTTAAGAACCAAAAACCATCTCAGTGTAGTTTTACATCTCCTCTCTCAGGCTTCTCTCTGGAGCTCTAGTAACAACAGGTCAGTCAGCCAATTAGAAGAGAGGAGGCTCTGAGCCTCGAAATATTTTATTTATTAATTTTCTTTCATTTATTTATTTTTTTTAAGTACTCTGTTTTGATATATACTGTTACTGTGATATACAACTACATCTATCATTATAAAGGATTTTATCCACAGCTGTCTTTAGGTTTCATGTCATATTCAGTTAACCAGTCTGTCACTAAAATACTTAGTAGTAAATTATTGCATTAAATCTTTCCAGTGGTGAGGTCATTATCTCCAAATAAAGCATTCATTTTGAGTAGTTCAAATGGCAACAGGAGCTCAATTACAGCACAGGGAAACAGTGCAAGACATGCACCAAGTGACCAGTAATCCATTAGTCCAAATAAATATTTCGGGATAACCAAACTGATGAAACCATTGAAAGGACTCTGAATAA
Organism: Seriola aureovittata; assembly: GCF_021018895.1. Taxonomy (NCBI): domain Eukaryota; kingdom Metazoa; phylum Chordata; class Actinopteri; order Carangiformes; family Carangidae; genus Seriola; species Seriola aureovittata. Next base: position 3,571,658 of record NC_079375.1, read on the forward strand.
GCTATTTTAGAACAAGTCTTTGACCACAATTTCACGGCTCAACCAAGCTATTGTATTAATAGGATTTCCATCACTGCGAATGACCGTCGTGGAGAAAAAGCCCCGACAAGGCATTAATCTGGATTAAAATGGTTTAAGCGTGGCAGGGCCTCGTTCACATAAAAAACTGTGAGGCCTCAGTGTCAGCTCAGGTAATTATGTTGGAAAGTGAAGAGGTCATATTACTTCACATCTCAGCCGGATGAGTTCGGAGGCTCTGGGAGCTGCTCACTCGATTGAAAATGAGGAATTTGATATTTGGAAACTAGCCTCATTTATTTTCCAAGCTGTACCAGTGCTTTTTGATATTACTCTGACTTTTAGAACTGATGATTTCCTCAGCACCTGTCCAGTGAAAAGTTGTTTTTATTTCAGTCGTTCTTGTAGCTGTGTGTTTCATTTATACCTAGGGAGTCTGGACTATTGTCTGGGATCATTTTCCCAGAGTCTGGTGGAAATATTATTGAAGATGTACTGTTGCAGGAGTGCAGAGAGTGCAGGTTAATACCAGGGGTGCCACTCTGAACCCAGTGAAATGGTTATAAATGAACTCCTCTGTGCAAAGACAAATACATTCTAACCTACTCTCTTTCTTTTTCCTCTGTCCACCCACGATAAGTTTACTGGACTAAAGCATATACAGGAGGAAAATCTGAGCATGCACACACTACAGTTAAACACACTGAATTGTCTCATCCATCAGTACTTCCTGGCTCACAGGAGCTTCCACACTTCCTTCGGGAACTGTTTTGTTAAATGTTAATCCACACCCACCTGTTATCTACCTTTACCTCACCTCCAGCCTGTCCAATGATGTCCTACTTTCCTCTCTGTGGAGGGTGGAGTCACAGTGCTCACCTGTCCTACAACACCAGGACCAGGAAGCACAAGGTAAACTCTCTTTGGGAAACAAAGTCACTCATTGTCTTCTGCATCGTCCTTCAGTTGATTCACGACCGCAGCCTTTTAATAGAGAAAATCACTGTGTGAGAGGATGGCGTCGTCGGTGAAGAGAGTCATTATCCTGCTGACAATGGACAGGGAGGGGTCCACTTCCTGTAATGGGGCTGTACTAAAGGACTTACTCGTTGTTTTACAGTGGTGATGTGGCCTGTTAATCTGATGAGGTCAGTACAGTATTTACTTTTCAACAGATATCGGAAGAGCCTAACAATAGACAGTATATAGAGTATTACTACGCTTTGTGGTTTATCACAACTTAACCCACTGATCTGTATATATAAATCCCTGCTTGGACTGGTTCCTTTTCACCTGTGTCAATTATATGTGCTTCTAAACCTGAACCAATAGACGCTCTATTCAGGCCAGTTCAAAAAAGACTAAGAACGCAGCAACCTAGCTCCTTGTTTCTAATTGTTTTCGATAGTTTTTGAAAATTCATACTGTTTTGTGCAGTGTGGGACAGTTTTGTTGTCTGTGTTTATTGTTGCACTGGTGTTTTATTTCGTCTTCTTTGCCAGATCTCTGTTAAAGAAGATGTTTAAATGTCAAGGATATGTGTTGAATTAAAGAAAAGACAACCACCAACAAGCTTTTTGCTAATGTAATCCATGAGTGAGATCGGCCGATGCTGATCATTTTTGGCATGCATCGCAGATGGCGTATGTTCTATCAGTCTCACACACTTTGTAAAAAGTCCACACAGCTGACATGCTGTTTTGTTTTAGTGGCCTGTCGCATGCTGTGGCAGTGAACAAGGAGGGAGGCGGGACTACACTACACAGCACACAGTGCTTCTCTCAGCCGCAGACACCAAAGTATTAACCACAGGTGATCGGTTCTAAGGTGATCGATGACTACAAGCATTAATTCCCATCTTCCCATCATGTATATTTGACAAAAATCAGCTGATCGGCATCCATACTGGAAAAGATATATTTGCAGTTTTTTGCATAGAATGTGAGACATGGCATCATAGTTCAGCTTACAATCACTATAGTATATTACATTATTTTACTGTACATGTAGGGTTACCAAAACCATGTCTGACTTTCAGTATTGATTCCAAATAATACTTTCACTACCTTAGTTTAGGAGGGAAACAAATCCTATGACTGAACATTCATTGATTTGATACTTGGTACTGTTTTTCATACTATGGGAATAAAACTGAGTTTCTCAGCAGTGGTCACAGTATGATGAACACCTGTACAACCTGATGCAATATAATACTGGAGCCCGCCACAAGCACTCTTTTCAAATGAGGCTCAGTCTGTGTTGAGACTGTTAGAGATTTATCCATTCAACATTTGGAGCCATTTGTACTTTAATATAATAAAATGAATTTAAAGTTGAAGTTGAATACAGCGTCATAATCTATGACCTTTAACATTACCAGAGTTTACTTAGCATCTCTATGGGGTTCAGTTTTAAATTCAGGGTCAATACATTAGATAGAGTTACACTGAGTTAGTTTGCAGGTGTAAAGGTGCTGTAGATAGTGTGACTTTTTGTTTAATCATCTCTCCATTGCCATTTTCTGTTGGCTCACACTACAGTAGCACCATCCTTCTATCATTATGCTTCATTTTGTGCTGGAAGTGTTGGTAGCGTAGTGCAGCTGCTTCAGTGACCCAGTTTCCTCATGAGAAAATTCAAATTTCACAGGTTGGTGCTCACTGTTTAACTTAGAACCAGGATAAGAAATGAAGCTATAAACTGAGCTGGCTGTTCTCAGTACAATAGCAGAACCAGGTGCACGGCTGCTGTTTGCCCTTCTCCTCTTTGAAGAGTCATATATGGTCTGTTGACTCAGTGATGTCACTCTTTCAAAATGAGATCAGTGTTTGCGTGGGCTTATATATGACAGCGAAGACAAATATCCACTTCAGTTTTTGAGTGTGGATTTCTTCAACAGTAAACTCTGGATGAAAAGACTCTTGTTCTTTATATTTTATGTAGAAATTAGAGCTGAAACAATCAGATGATTGAGTCTCATTAAGTCTCATGATCCCTTCTATGCATCACAGGATAGATCTCAGGGGTTTATGAGATGCATTATGGGATAGATTACAAAAAAAAGTTCTGTGACAGAAATTTGAATTCTTATCTCCAGTCTTTGTTTTTGTTGTGAAAAACCAGATAGTTTTTTCTCTTCAGGCCTCAAAAATGTGACTCAAGTGAAATGTGATAGACGGTGAAGACTTGTCAATAAGAAAATAATTGTTAGTTCTAGCCTGAGTAGACATTACGTCTTTGCTATCACTGCTTTTGCAGACTTTTTTTTTAAATGGTGTGCAGTCTTCACGGCTCCTACTACCTCAACTTTGCCGACATTTTGATGTCTGATAGAGATTTATGACGTTATCTCTGCCACATAAAACGCTCAGCGTCACTTTTCTCACATCTCTTTCTCTCGTCTTGCAATGAAACTCCACTTTTGTTGGTGTCATCACAAAAGCTGCCAGCTGCACATCGCTCCTATCAGCACTCTTCAGCACTTCCTCACTCTTCACTGGGAAACTTTGCCGTTCAGCTTTTTTTTTTTTTCTTCCTCCGGATCTTCTGTCTCTCTCTCTTTTTTGCTTTTGTGTGTGATTGATGGCTGACAGAGAAGCCAGACGGAGGCCGTACAGACCTGACTGCTCTGCTAGCTGCTATTGATTCCTCTTCACTTAAGCCGTAATGAAGTATTGGTCAGCCTCAGTGAGTGTCAGCAGTGCTTAGCGAGGCAGCAGGTGAGAGGAGCCCCGAGACACTAGACTTAATTACAACTGGTCCTTGTGTATTCAGCTTCCCCTTTGAGCTGCACTGATGGCATTAGTGTGGTGGTGGTTGGAGGAAGGAAGACGGACAAGTGCTGCAGCTGATTAAAGGAAATAAAGGAAGGAATGATAAGTTTTTGTTCGTCCTCAGGGGGGAAGTTCACTCGTGAGAGCAGCATGAAAACAGGTCAAAGACAGAGATCCAGGAAGGAAGATATAAATTAAGAAATTAAAGTTGCACTCGTCAATATTTTCATATTAACAACGGATGAAATTACTTTGTGTCATGTAAAAGCAACAAGTCCTCCAACCTTTTTTTTCTACCGTCTGATACGACTCATAGGAGTATCTCCTGAAATATATTGGACCTTGGTTGTCATGGTTACAATAATACACATGTGTACTCTACCGAAAGTAGCATACCTGCCTTTATCGCCATGGTTACTATAATGGTTTGGTAAGGATTAGGCCCTAAAGCTGCCTGGTGAGGTTTAGGAAAAGATCATGATTTGGATTAAAATAAATTCTTCCTCAACATTCGATCTTTGTTGTCATGGTTACAATATAAACAGCTACTTTCACATGGGAATCGAACACCGCTCTCCTGTGTCATATTCCTGCATTTTGTTGTCCTATCCATCCACCACAACCTCCTCCTGACGTGGACTTCATCTCTCTTTATACTACCTCACCGCACTTTTCTCTTTGCTCCTGTCATAATTACTACGACCACTAGATGTCGCCTAGCAACAAAACGTAACTTTCGGTCATAATAATCTGCTGCACAGACGACTTAGTGGCTTGTTTTCTACAGAAGGACAGTGTCTGTAATGTAAAAGAGGCTGCTTGAAGTTGAAAAACATATGGAAAATTTTTCTCCAAACTCCAACTTAAGGGTCTTTTAGCTTGTTGTTTTGGTTTTTCTGGCACACAGATGAAGTTAGAATAAGATTGTGTCAGAAGTTCGAAAGCTCTAGAACAGCCACTGAATGTACCTTGTGGTTTTCTCAACTACTGTTTTGAAGGTCAAGACTAAACTATTGATTTTGAGATAAGGATGTAGTGGTGGAAGTAGAGTGGTTTGTAGTGCTGGTGACAGTTGAGAGATGTACTGCAGAGCAGGATGTGCCTCAGTGAGGAGGTGGTTGTGTCTGCTGAATGGCTCAAATGGAAACGCTAATGTTTGCAAAATAAACAAATTACTGATAAATTGTTGATGCAGAAATTCTGCTGAACAGATTTATGAAACTTGAGTCTCACATACAGCCCTGCTGCATATCCATACAGGGATAATAACAGGTCTTGATTCTCCAGTGTTCATGTCGGGAAACATATCAGAAACGTCCCCAAGGCCCTCATATCACACACAAACACACACACACACACACATTGGAAACATATGTTTGTGGAAAAAAACTTTGCATAATTTATTGTGTGATGTAAACAACACGTCTCCTCACTGTCACTGACACCCAAGATGCCATATGTTCCGCTGACGAAAGCTAATGCCTGCACACTGACTCTGAGCCACAGTTTTATTTAGATTGACGAGGTTTTAGTCCTGGTCCATTTTTCTTCAGGTAGCATGTTTAAAACTGGTTACCACACCCATATATACTGAATATATATTATATATAACATATATTTCTTATTTGCAAAAATGTATTGTATTCCCGCTTAGTTTCTCTCACTTCCCTCTTTTACCTATGAACAGGTGATTTGTTACCCATCTGTTGCTTTGTTTGAAGACATTTTGACAGAATGAATCTGTTGTGAGGATCAAACCTGTTGCTCTCCAGCAAGAGTCCTGATTCCACCTTAAACCCTGAGAAATGTTGACCCAGTGCTGGTCTGCCTGAAGGAGCTTTAGCTCCGAGCACGCTGCCCATAAATGGACACACACTGAAGGGAGAGGATAGAACAAGGGGGGGACTGATAAGAAAAAAAAGGGGAAAAAGGGAGGATAAAGACTGCAACAGGAAAGAGAACGAGGTAAAGAAAAAGTGTTAAATGTAGGAAGAAAGAATTAAAGGGAGGGAGATCAAATGGAGAGATAAAAATAGGAGATGAAGGAATGTCAAAGGACATAAAAAAAAGTAGACGAGAGCAAGTGAGGGGGAAAAGTGATCTGTTAGCCAATGTAAACACAGGAAACGCCAAAAAAAAAAGAAAAAGAGAAAAGGTTAGAAACATCTTTTAATGGAAACTGAGATCCACAGCCTGCAAACAGTATCCTCGAGTGAACTGTGGGAGAGTCTCTTTGGTCAGATTTACATAACAGACTTATTATTACTCACTACACCTGCTTTTAAAAGCTCCATATAGTATAAAGGTAGATGACCATGTGTTGTTTGATTATAAAGCAGGTCTAGGTTCTGTATTAATACTGTGAAAGTATCAAAGCCTCAGTCCACAGAGAAATGCACACAGCCTGTATTCAGAAACTGAGCCTTAAAACCAGCCGTCAGGACTTCTGTGACTTTGTGATGTCACAACAAAGCAGTCACTGTTCTCAGCCATGCCCTTGCTCTTTGGTGTATTACATCATCAAGCAATATTTAGCCACTTTTCAAGTGGTTTTCATTACTTTCCATTAAAATTAGTTGTTTCCATTACTTCCTTAACTTTGCACATGGACCATGCACAGTCCAACCATACACCAGGGTTTGACCCAGTCTAGTTAAATGTCAAACACTGAGCTCAGGTCAGCTGAGGTTTTAATGTTAAAGTTTTAATGGTGCTTTTTAAAGTAGCCTGCCAGGAGGTGGAATAGTGTCCTAGAAAGCACTGTGTGTGTGTGTGTGTGTGTGTGTGTGTGTGTGTGTGTGTGTGTGTGTGTGTGATCATTGTACATGTCTCTGAGAGTGCATTTAATATGTGCATATATTATATATAATATCATATATGGTCCTTCTTCCTGTGTGAATGTGTGTGAGCAGGGAGACGCATATCTGCTTGGGTAGTATGCACATATCTGTGTGTTTGTGTGTGTGTGTGCGTGTACGTGTGTGTGTGTGTGTGTGTCTGTGCAGCCAGAGGGGCCCTGTCACCCTGAGCGGAGGTGAAGTGACAGATTTGGATCAGCGGGGGATACAGGTCACTGCAACTGTGCCATGGTTAAATAATGCAACACATCTAATTCATACACCTGAATTATGAAGACAGAGCGACCGCGTGTCTCGGGAGCATCTTTCTAGTGACACAGTCTGTGTCTGAGGACTTGAGGCCAGACACTCGGGTTGAGACAGCAGCACTTCAGACAGTCTGGAGGTCAGGAAGGGAGAGAGACGACGAGCTGACAGAGAGACCTTTAACAACGCACTGGTTACTGGCTCATTCTGGAGGTAAAGACATGAAATCATTAGATTAATATATCAACAGCTTGTTGACTGTAACTATTAGTATATGTGCTGTAAACAGGGGGATTATGTGAGATGTAGTTTGTGAATAAACATGAGCATTTCCCACTGATTTGCTATGGAGCCTGCAGCATGCTCTGCATTGAGTGAGTAACAGGGTGTTAAATAATTACATATTTACAAATTTCAATAGAATTTTCATCACAGTTTTAATTGAATTTCTGTTGACTGATTTGTCAAGGCTGATTTTGTTATCTTTTACTTCACGTTAAATGTTAAATTTGAGATAAAAGTAATAATGGAGAGATAACGTGTGTGTGTGTGTGTGTGTGTGTGTGTGTGTGTGTGTGTGTTTGTTTATCTGTGTGCCGTACTAGCTGCATCAGTGTAATTACAGTAGAAAACATGCTCCAGTAATAAAGGCTGTTATTCAGAGTGCATGAGAGCAAATAGGAAAAAACACATATACATGGACATGCAGCAGCTCCAGCCTCGCACACTCTCCTCTCTTCACACATTCACTAACTGACAGTCACAGATAAGACTCTTAAAGGTGTGTGTGTGTGTGTGTGTGTGTGTGTGTGTGTGTGTGTGTGTGTGTGTGTGTGTGTGTGTGTGTGTGTGTGTGTGTGTGTGTGTGTGTGTGTGTGTGTTGTTCAGGTTGACTTATTTCAACTAACACCTGATTTCAGAACCATGGACTTCCTGAACTGCACTTCTGTCTTTTGGGGTCATGTTTGGGTTATGAGAATTTGGAAATATGACAAAGTAACATCATAAAGAGTGATCAGACTTTGCACTATTTCTCGGTTGTACCCAAAATAAAAAGGTTACTGTACTTTGTACCCTTTTGATGTCATAACACGGATCTCCTTTGAAAGGCAACTATCTAAATTTTACGACTAAAACATCAAAAGGACTATAGGAGATACGTAACCAAAGTTACAGAGGCACAAACATGGTAGAAATATTAGTTTCTTTCATCTATTTTTTTGGGCATAAAAAAAGGGAACACAAGGTATTCTGGAGCACCTGTTGTTGTATGGAAAACACTTTGCAACCATGGCCAAAAGTCTGAACCAATTCTGCATCAACAGCTGCTGCAGTGATATGCTTCGCACAGAGAGAATCAAGAGACTCTGAACTTTCAAATAATGTATGATTTGTCAAGGATGTGTGGAGATCAAAACACACCTAAAGTAGCTCTAACAAGGCCAAAGCATCTCTCGAGTGGGACGGTGTATTTTAAAAGGTTTTGCTAAGTTTACTCGTGAGGAACTTTTAATACAATTCGAAGTATATCATCCAGATTTACGTAAGACTATTGTAAAAGAATAAGCTTGATATACAGTTAATTCAGTGAGGGCAGTTTAATTGGAAATATTAACGATACACAGAGGAAGGTTTTGTTGAAAGATTTCATTTCTATGATGATGGGAGAAACGACAGGATCCTGCCTCTGGAGCTTGGTTCATAAAACACTGGAAAAAAAGGTCTTGCAACGTAATAACTAGAAGCAACTAAAATAAAGTAAGAAAAACAAGCATATTTTACTTTTGTACCCAGCAGGCAACAACCATTAATGTAAGCCGTTGGACTCTTAACGGCCGACAGACCTTAGATTTTGGTTGGTATATTTTGGTTGACATCAAAATCCAACTTTGGCTAACTGATATTGTGACGTTTAGCAAACGTTAGGTTTTGCTTGTATTGTCCGTGTTTCTTTTACGCAAGATGGTGTTGGATTCTGGTTACTTAACCACACAACTCAAACCAACAAAATGCCAACGTCAGCCATTGTCAGTATTCCACATCAAATTGACGTTGAATTTTGGTCACTCAACGTCTCAACCAACATTCAACCAAACATCAAGGTCAAACGATGTTGGTGGCCAGCTACATGCTTAATGGGAAAACTGTTGATTTTTCAGATATAGTGACTTTGACACCACAAATAGCAGAGAGTTTAAAAATGTATGAATGAAGTAAAACTCACCAGTAAAAGAAAACCGGCAACACTTAAGAGAAAAGATTTTCCATATTGAATTCTATAAAAGCTTTAGCTGCAACATCATGCCAGTAACTAAGAGCTACTCACCAGCAAACGAGGCATCATAGCTGATGATGTTGTGATTAGATGTGACCACATTGATTTGACAAAAGAAGAAGAATATTTTCAGGTCATAATGTCTTATTTAAAAAAAAAAAAAAAAAAGAAAGGGGGATTAATCTCTGTCACTTTTTATTTTAATTTTGTATATATGTGTGAAAGAAAACAACAAGTGCTTGAGTGCTCCTACAGTATGTTGTGTGTGTGTGTGTGTGTGTGTGTGTGTGTGTGTGTGTGCCCTGCAGTTCCTCCTGTGTGTGGTCTGGCTGGGCGTGGACAGTATCTGTCAGATATTGAGGTCAGACGGAGAAGCAGAGAGAAGGGAATTCTCCGGAGATCAAATAAAGGATGAAAGAGACAGCAGCATAAAGGTAGAGACACAGAAGACAGAGCAGGAAACACACAGTAGGTCAGGCTGTCAGAAAGCCAGACAGAGAGGTTGAAACAAAGAGAGAGAAAGAGAGAAAGGCGAGAGGTCCCCGGTGTGGAGATGAACCCGTTTCCCCAGCAGCAGGAGGAGGGGAAGGGTCTGTCAACGGGATTTGTTCCAACCAGTGTTAGTGGTGTTTTAGACGGCATGAAAGATTGATGGAGATGAAAAGGCTGGCTGGCTGTCTGGGTTGGACACTCTGACGGAGACGCTGGCGGTGCAGGAAAGAGCTAGGAGGAGCTGAAGTTGTCCACATGCTACACATTGACAGATATACTGCGCGTTCGTCAAGGTATGACAAAAGAGCTGTGAAAAACCTTGAGGAGTGCTTGATCTGTGTCCGGTCAGTTTTGCAAGTTGTTCTTTGATGTATCCTGTTCTCGCTTCCTGCTGCAGTGGTTTAGTTTCACCATGGAGGTTGTTAAACCTTAATTCGCTCTAATGATATGTTTCTTGTAATGAGGACTACCTATGTAAACTTGAGACCACCTGTGAGGTATTCAAATCTTTTGAAGATTCATGAGGTTTGTGACGGCAGGTGGCGCTACACGTTTGTGTCGTTCGTATCTCGTGCTCCACCAGCACAAACAAGGACTCGCCTATACACAGCCATGAACATGGTTGTTACAAGTGGAAGAACAAGTAAGTGGCACTTTAGGCAACGTATCACTGAGAACTTTACAAGGATGTTAACTTCCAAATGATTGTAACTGGCTTTGAAAAATTGCGAACCATTAGCTCATGTGGTTGATTGAAAGGGTTTTTAGAGGCCTGAAGAAATTAAGGTATCCTGTATTTCTCTAGTAGACAGCAAAATTTGGAGAAAAGTCAAAAAAAGTTTTTTACTTCAAATGTCATAGTTTTCTGAGTGATCCATATAGTCATTTTTTATTTTCTTATCACTTTAATTATCTGTTGACCAGACTCAAGGAGGTCCTGTCTTCACCCATGTGTGTTTGTTGGTTTGTTGGTTTCTTAGCAGGATTATGCAAAATACTACCGATTTCCACCAAACTTGGTGGAGGGGTGGGGGCGTGGTCCAGGGACGAACCCATTCAATTTTGGGGCAGATCTGGATCATTTACCGAATTTGAACTTATTTTCTCTGAGGTCTGCTGTTTGTTCTGTGACATTGGTCTTGGTGGAGGTCTGCACTCTCTGAGTGCTTCTAGTTTGCCATTCATTTGTTGAGCATTTCAAATATAACTCCATTTTTGTATTTAATGCTTGATTTGATAGAGGTTCAGACCTGGTGAAATCTGGTTAAAATCACTCTTCATTTGTTGAGCATTTCAAATATAACTCCATTTTTGTATTTAATGCTTGATTTGATAGAGGTTCAGACCTGGTGAAATCTGGTTAAAATCACTCTGTTTTCCAGTGATCTGCTGCATCTCGGTTCCGTCAGCAGTGTTAATAAACAGCCCACTGCTTTGGGCTTCATTTCAAACTATGCATCGATGTGTTTTCTGCCCCTGATTGTAGAAAAAGGAATTATAAGAAAGCAGAGACTTTTTTTCAATCCTTTCAAATTAAGGCCGAGCTGTGGTCAGGAGAACGGCCACAGCTGTTGCTATTGGTGGATGACATGGGGGTATCTGCGCCCAGTGTTTTACAGTAGCAAGCAGAGCGCTGCGTTATCAGCATACCACAAGTTCCTCTGTCAGTCTGTCATGACAATGTTCTTCAGAGGAACACCTACTGACAACACAGAGGGAATACAACCGACTCCTCCATCTACGTGTTTATCCATCCATCTTTCAGTGGAGCGGTTAATGTTGTCGTTGCTGTTATGATCAACATTAGTTCAACATGACAACAAGTGCAGGGAGACCGTTAACGGCAAGGTTGTTATCTGCCCTTGGGCTATAAACTTTCTAAACTCCATAAAGTGCTAGTGCATTGTTTATTGTAGAGCTCATTTTTTGCTGCATCGTGCTTTTTAAATCCCAGGATGGTTTTATATTCCTAAGACTAGAAGCGAAACATTAATTTGTTAACTCCATATCAACCTGGATCAGTTTTTGTATTTAAATAACATGAACGTTTTGCTTTAGACGTTTAAGTCTTTAACATACAGATCAGGTCAGTGAAAGTTTGAACTCTGTATCTAGTATTCCTTCATGCTGTATCTTTTCTTTATTTTCCGCTATATGGCCAGATGTATGTGGACACACCTGCCCACATACTTTTGTTTACTTTTGGTTTGGAGCAATTTTTCTTGGTTTGGGCTAAGTCCCTCAGATCCAAGATACAATCATATTTTAGGTGATGACTGACTGGTCTGTACCTTTGAGATCAACTGGAACACCAACTGTGAGCTAGACCTCATCACCCAACATCAATGTTAATCCCCACTAAAGTTCTTGTGGTTGAATGGGAGTAAATCCCTGCAGCAGGTTCAACATCTGGTTCACAGACTGCAACCAGAAGAGTGGAGGCTGACAGAGCAGCAGGTTAATGCCCATGATTTTGTAATGCTCAGCTGTCCGCATACATTTGGTCATGTAGTGTATTATTTGTTTTGCCTCCCAGCTTCTCCCCCTTCCTCTCAAGCGCTCTATGTTATCTCTATTGGCTTCATTGCTGCGATGCTTGGTAATCTCATCTGGTGTGACGGAGCGCTAGCAGCTAGCAGAGGAGAGGCGCAAGTCCCTGTTGAAGGAGTCGTCCTCCTCCCACGATAACACCTCCACCTCTGGCCCGCTCCTCCACAGCACGCCGGGGGCATCTTATCTGGACCCCGAATAAGCAGCCGTTGCCCTTTAGCTTTGAAACAGATAAGCTAGGCTAACATTTTTAGCTTGGAGAGCCAATACTTTCAGGAGCAACATCACTCCTGAGGTCACATGTTAACTCTAGCAAGAAGCATCTTATATATGAACTTTTCAGGGATAAATTCTGCTCCTTTTTCAGAGCTTGAGAACAAGCTACGTTTATTATTAACCTTGGAGAGCCTTAACTTTGAGATTCATATAATATATTAAACGAGAACAAGAGAACAAAAACCTAAGGACAAAATATCAACATTTTCTTTAAATTATACTCAAGATGCCAAGAGACAATCACCACCACTCGCTCCCTGCACGAAACCACATTCGATGGAGAGAAAACTTACAAATAGCCCCTTTAATGATCTGAACTTTATTTTGTAGAAATCATGGCTTTTCCTGTCAGTTTCCAAACTAACTGACCTTGGCCCAAATCTGGGCCATGATTCGATTTAATGGCTGAATGTTTTATCAGGTTGCTACAAGGTTTAATCTCTTTTGCCTAAACACAAGCTCAAACCACCTACTCATGACCAGCACACAGAACATTCATTTATGCTAACAAGGCATGTCATTCCTGCAGTGGGGTTCAACCTTCAGGTGTTGTCTTAGTGCGGCTGCCGGCAGGTGACCTTGCGGGGGCCATTGTAAATTGATTTTCTGTTCTGCTTCACTCCCTCCTGATGGAGGATGGCTTTAGATGGACAGATCTAGCTGCTAACGACAGCTATGAAGGCTAATCCCCCTCCTCACCCATCCACCTACACACACACACACACACACACACACACACACACACACACACACACACACACACACACACACACACACACACACACACACACACACACACACACAGAACCAGTCATTATAATGCAGCAGGTTTATCTCTCTGCTGCTTTTTGCTGTGTCACACTGCTGCAGCTGAAGGAGAAAAAAAAAGGTTGAGATTTAAGAACCAGTGATTTATTTTACAATAAACCCACTTATTGGCTTATTGATCTTTTTTATTTGCAGGATAGTTAACCCTCCTGGCATGGCTGAAACTCTAATGGGCCTACAGAGGTTAATATGGAGTATCTGTGGTACCAGATAATGACTTAATGGTGACCTACAAATTTACAACTTATTCTAATGCTTTTCAGTTATATGCATTTTCATAGTAAAGGACTTTCTGTAATATTTGTTATCATTATTAACTATTATTATGTGTATAATACTAATATTAAAATTAATATTAATATTGTAAATACGTATAAAAATAAAAAATAGAATAAATATAAAATATATAATTGCCATTCATTTACTTGTTATTATCATTGATTGGCTGACTGTTTTCTGAGTGATCCAATAAAAATGTAGCAGGTTTCATGTAAACACTCAGAGTAACTAAATCCTGCAAGGTTGGATGGTGGGTCCAGGTGGCCGGAGCTTGGAGCATGGCTGAGAGTGGTAACTGCTTTGTTGTGACATCACAAAGTTCCAGAAGTCCTGACGGCTGGTTTTAAGGCTCAGTTTCTGAATAAAGGCTGTGTGCATTTCTCTGTGGACTGAGGCTTTGATACTTTCACAGTATTAATATAGAACCTTTTCAGTCATTTCAGGACAAAATCAGTATTCAGATTACTAAACAGAGCCACTTCCTGTTCTATAAAACATGACTCACTTTACAAGACGGAGCTGCCAAGGTGTTGTTCTCGCTGAATGAACCACTCGTGTAACGGCTAAATGAGAGAGTTTAATGAGAGTCGATGAGGACGAGCAGAAGGAGTAAATAGGTTGTTAAGATATAAATGTAGATTAGGACACTGGATAGAGACTGAGAGTTTGTACTCATTTTAATTCCTGCTGAGACTCATACTTCACAGGATCACCTCTCATCAAACTCCCTCCAAACACTTCTACCTTTAGTTTTTGGCATCACTGCACAAAAACACCCACTGATCGCTAAAAACATCCGACGTTTGGATCTCACTGCTGATGTGTGATGCTCTTGGCTGGGCTGCAGTCTGGTTTGTCAAACTGGCATTGACGTGTCAGGAGGCTCAGATTGTGTTAGGGAGTGAATATTGTCAACACCTGTGTCAGGCAGGGTTTGTGCTGAAGCACTTCAGTTTGGATCTTGGTTTGTAAATGATGCCTGTCTCTTAGATTAAGTGCAAAACATAAGGAGTAGAGTAGAATCTAGAACAGAGTAGAGTAGATTATACAAGCCATTACAGACAGACAGTATGATACGGATTAGTTTATGTACTTTAATTTATCAGATATCCCAGATTTTAGTGACTTCATTTTAGTTCAAGTGAAAATAAGAAGTGAAATAGTAATTTTCTCAGGTTGAGAACAGGCCTGCTTTCATTACATTTCCTACATTTGCAAATCAGTTCTATATACATGTCATTTCTCAGGGACAGTGTTGATAATTATGTATTTTTAAAAACACAGTATTTCGGCTTGACCCAGTGTTACCTGATGGATTATGAGTTGAACACAGCTGGCTTTGTTTTCCTTTGGCAGGCAGCCATGGTATGAGCGCAACGATTCAACAGACTCACAAGAGGAAATGCCACCTCGCTTTGCATTGTACTGTTCTTCACCTCTGCCTTGTCTTGTTACTATCGCATCAGGCCATCACTCACATATGTTTATTATGTGCACTCAGGCTTCTTTGCGCACATAGTTACAGCAGTGTGTTGGTATTCAGGTATTTATTTAAACAGACTGCGATAAATGGAGTAAAGATGATTCTTCTTTCTCCTCGACTGTTAGCATGTGATGTGTTGTCTTAGTATAACGACCACGTCTGTTCCCATGTTTGACCACTGTATGGATCGGGCGGAGTGTAATGGATAGATGTAATGTGACACAGGGATTATTATAGCAGCACAGTTCAGACAGTTTTCTTCCTCTGTCATTGCTCCTGGTGTTACCTCCTCTGCCACAGTTTGCTCCATTCGCCTCGGGCCCTGCGTCAAACACTGACTGGAGCTGCTGATGTGGCTCCACACACTGCTGTGTGTCTCCCATTGTCTTGGGAGGTGTGTGTGTGTGTGGGGGGGGTCATACCCCTTTAGGTCCAGTTTCAGAAATGCTGAGAGGGCAGGGAACACTGCCACTGCCACTGCTGCCTGTGTCATACTGCCAAACAGCCTGCTTTTGAATAACTGATAATACCACTCTTTGCTCTTCCTCCAGCACAAATAAATGTTTGGAATTGACGTGGTTTCATGGGAGCAGACAGACGGGGGAGCATGCTCCAATCAGATGCAGTTAAATTCAATCCAAAACATTATTTTCCTGTAACGGAAGTTTGCTTTGCTGAGGCTTAGTGAGTCAATATAACACTGAGAGGTCATTGCAGCTGCAGAGCAACGTCTAACACATGCATTGGCTAGCTGCCATGTACGTACATGCACATAAACTGGTTACTTTGGTTTTTGATCACAACAAATCTGACTATAAACACGTGTGTGAAAAAAGACACAAAATATGAGTGCGGCAGCCTCGAAGAGGGATGAAAGAAAAGTTCATGACTCTTCCTGTTAATGTCAAGAATGATTTAATCTGAAGTCCATCTAAGACTGCATCTGTTTCTGCAGCTAAACACTTGACTACACTCGAACACACTCACTGTGGAGGAGGCTGCCCCGTCACGCTGCCGTCACTCCACATGAATTTCCCACGCCTATCTTCTCTGCACCTCTGCACCAGGTCACCATCGTTGGTCCATGTAACGCACACCACAGTGCACGGTGCGCTGCTCTCTGTGCAGCTGTGGGTGTGTTGGGCTGCAGATGAAGTGGTGAGATAGTGAGGTGAAGTTTTTTTTCTGTTGGCAGAGTGGAATGATGGAGTGTTGTTCAGGCTGCGCTCCACTGGGATCTCTCTGTCTCAGCTCTTTTAGCCTCCTGGCCCCTGCTAAATGGGAGAGGGGATACTGTGCGTGTGCTGGGGTAAACATGTATGAGCACTCATCCGTATGTGTGTACGGTACTGTATGTCTTGTGTGCATTTGCGCTGTTAACTGATTTTAAATGTGTTTGTAGTAGTTGTAGCTGTAGTTGTGTTTTTTCAGTCTGTGTTTGTTCTCCTGATGCACCAACTGTGCAGACATTAGTACATTTACTCAGGTCTGAACCTAAAGCTCCATATAGTCTAAAGGCAGGTGTCCATGTGTTGTTTGATTATAAATTAGGTCTAGGTTCTATATTAATACTGTGAAAGTATCAAAGCCTCAGTCCACAGAGAAATGCACACAGCCTGTATTCAGAAACTGAGCCTTTGAGATATAGTGTGTTTTACTTTTTAACAGCTGTAGCTAGTTCTTAGTTTTCAAGTTCAAATTTTACATAAAAACATATGATAAGCTTATAAAACATGATATATTGTTAAAGATGAAACCAGTTATCCCTGACCTTTTTTGTTTGTGGCTCTTAAAATAGATTTTGTGATATGAGTTAGTGGATCTTTTTTCATTTCATTTTCACAAAATAAAATATAAAAATTATGATGATTATGTGATTTATGCCGGGGTTCAAAACAAGCATGTTCTCTTACATCCTGAGAATATGATTTATAGGGGTGTCTCTGTAGCACCATGTGGTTCTTTTCTATATAATAGTTTGTTGAGACATTACCTTATTATAAGGTAATATTATTACATTACCTTGTTGCAACTCCAATTTATTGTGATTTCAATAATATTTCGATTGGTTGTTCAGCCCTAAGTAATGGTAGTAGAAGCTAGAGCTGGGCAGTATGTTTAAAGGAATATTGCAACATGTAAAATATATGTAAACATCATCTTAGATAGTGAAATGAATGTTCAAAGTGATGAGTTTGCTCCACTGTTCTTTATTACATCAGACAAAACTCACTCATGTAAAACTTTTCTGATTTCTGTGTTTGCAGTAATAACCCCTTCCCTCTCTCTCTCTCTCTCTCTCTCTCTCTCTCTCTCTCTCTCTCTCTCTCTCTCTCTCTCACCCCTAACTGTTTTAATGGAGGTTAAACTCTTTATGGACTGCAGACTTCCTGTCGACTCAGGTCACAGGCTCCTCGGCTGTAGCTGCTGCCCTCTGCACAAAATTTGTTGTTGAGTTTCAAATTTTTGTTGGTTTTAAAAAAAAAAATCACAAGTGATCAGCTTTTTCAAGTGACCTTAAATGTTATAATGCGCAGCAACGTTGACATGATAATAAATGAAATGTTATCTTAAAGAAATAAAATGATTGAGTTGAGTTTGCAGCACGTAGGTCGAAGTGAATAAATCAGCTTCCTGAAGTTTAAAAGATGTTGCTGCCTCAAGTGGATGTTTTTCTTTATTTCAAGAACTAAGAGTTTAGAAATAACTGATAATGTTAAGAGACAAGCAACATCTCTAAATGAACTATTGACTTGAAACTCATTTGAACTCAGTAGGCGACTCTGATATAAGTGCCCGACGAATACATATTTCCGCATGTTTTCTTTCTTTTACTTTTACTTTTGTTCATTTTATTTTTATATTTGATTGTACAGCAGAACGTATAAAAACATAGAAAATTACAAACCATGAACATGAAGCAATTTAAGACCAAAGACATTTATCAACAAACCAGAGCAACAATAGGAAATGTGAAGCCAGAGCAGCAGAAATCTGATAGAGACAAAAACAGAGAGAGGGAGAAAGGAACTATTGTGATGAGGGTGTGTGTGTGTGTGTGTGTGTGTGTGTGTGTGTGTGTGTGTCTGTCTGTCTAAATCTAAAAAAGTAAATAGTAGGTGGTTGATGTTAATTTGATGCTGTTGTTACAGTCTGAACCACAGGTTGTCAAAAAAAGGTTTTTATGGTGCTTTGGTGTAAAGTGAGAGACTGCTCTGTTGCGCAGCATTGTCTGTTTTCCTATGGGATTATGGGAATTGTAGGCCTATTGTTAACGTTAAGTGACAGGGAGGCGGGCTGTGGTCTTGGTTTCTCTTCCCCCCTGTGGTCGTGCTGTAACAGTATGTGTGTCTCCGTGTTAACATGTCGTCACCTCAAGTGTGTGTATGTTTGTCTTAGCATGAGTGTGTGTATGTTTGAATGTGTGTGTGTCTGTGTGTGGTTTCTCATCAGGATGTCTGTGTCCTGACTGGGTCGGCTTCTCAGTTCCCCTCTGCCTTTTTCCAACATCCTGTTTTCACACATATGTTCACACACACAGAAACATAAACACACACCTGGGTCCTCATTCCTCCAAAGCTGAAAACATGTGAGGCCACGTAACACCTCACATAACAACAGATTTCTTTAGTCTTCACACTCAGAAAGAAACACATATGAAATGACTAGGGTTATGTAACTAGACGACACCTCAGATTTTGTCTGCCAAACTAATGCAGTGTAGGCTATGAGCTATTATTTGATAATATATCTAATATTATGAATTTCCCATCATTTACGATATTTTTAAACCTTCATCAGAGAGACGGAAATATTATATGTTTTTAATATGAAAGAACTCTGGTTGCTGATATGTATATGTAACATATGAAAAAATACCACTATAATATCGTATATCTCGATATTTGGGCATGACTCTATCGAGATATTAAAGGTCCATATTTGAGACTTTTCCTGTGGTTTTAGTGTTGATCCATAAGAAGATATATTTGTGGTTTTAAGAACCAAAAGCCATCTCAATGTAGTTTTACATCTCCTCTCTCAGGCTTCTCTCTGGAGCTCTAGTAACAACAGGTCAGTGAGATGACTGTTTGTAATAAAAATATAGCAGATTTCAGGTAAACACTCAGAGAAACCAAATCCTGCAAGGTTGGATGGTGGGTCCAGGTGGGTGGGGGTTGGGGCGTTACTGAGAGTGATGACTGCTTTGTTGTGACATCACAAAGTTACAGGAAGTCCTGACGGCTGGTTTTAAGGCTCAGTTTCTGAATACAGGCTGTGTGCATTTCTCTGTGGACTGAGGCTTTGATACTTTCACAGTATTAATATAGAATCTAGACCTGATCTATAATCACACTACACATGGACATCTACCTTTAGACTATATGGGACCTTTAAATTTTGGTTATCATTGCAAGCCTAATGCCATATTTGCTATTGCCTTTGGAAACCAACCATATGAGCTTTTTTTAAACTAAGATTTGTTTCAGTTTACAGCAGTGGTGCAGTGGTGTATTTTTCACGTCAAGTTATCTCAGTGCTGAGCAGTGAACCGTGAGCTGTAGTGAGAAACTGGGTTGAAGTTCAGTCTCTTTCTACTCCATTTACATTCAGCTTGATGTGTTTATTATATCACTGACAATGAACCTTCCCTCCTCCTCCATTAGTTTGTGTGTGTTCAGTAGAGGGAGTGGTAACTGTAGTAGCTGTGGTGCAGGTAGTAGCATGACCTCAGAGTCTCAGTCTTGTTTTTCTTTTCCTTATCTTATAACTTCAGCGTGTTTATGTCCATGTTGTTATGTATTGTCTTGTCTCACTCTCTCTACTTTTTCTTCTTTCTGTTGTTTTTTCCTTTCTGTGAAGCAGTTTGTGCTGCTTTTTGGTGCTGGCAAGATAATAACAATAATAATAACAATATTGAATGTTTAATAGTAATATATGGTGCTTTTACAATCAATTACTGCCTTTCATCATTCATACGTTTTTTTTGGTAATGTTGTTTATTTTAAACATATTAATAAATGAATGAATCCATAAAAGTAATCATTAATTGCAGCCTTGTGTTGCAGCACTGTTTGCAGGTACTTCTGATCATTATCTTTATTTGAATTGGCTGTTTAAAGACAGATGTTTGTATTCCAGGTTGTGAAGCTTTCTGAGACAAGGCTATGATTGTGGATTTGATAAATAACCCTGACTTCAGTATTTGCAGCAGTGCTAGTGATGATGATGGTCATTTTGGTAGAAGTGGTGGTTTCATTTGTAGGAGTGGCAGTTCTAAATAACATCACAGTATTCATATCAGTTTATAAATCAGATGTGTTCAGTCCGGCGTGTCGTCGTGTCGGTTTTCTAGGTAAACCCGTGCCGTTCGGGTCGTGTCCTGTCACGCCTGCAGGCTGAATAGATAAACCCCAGTGTCCCGTTACAACAGCGTTCAACAGTTGATCCATCTCACCTAACGGTAACCCACATTAGTTTTGATCTGTCACTCAGACAACACATGACTCAGCTGATTCTCAGTTTAACTGCAGTAACATGGTGAAGCACAGGGGGGTAGACGATTGGAAAGCTTGGGACAAAGAAAATTAAATAATGACTTTTCTTCTAAACTGTCTTCACCACATATTTTTCCAGTTTTATTCAAATGTGGACAGACTTTGAACCGGTTCTGCTACATTTGATAAGAAGCAACAGCCTCTTCTCCTGTGGAGAAACATGCCCAGCTGCACAGCCCTCATTTTAGCTTTTTGAACAAGTGAAAAAAATAAGTATTTTGTGACCATGCAACAAATAGTTTTGGTTTGGAGATACCTGCTGCTACAACTTCTGACAGCTTCTAAACACATTAGAAGAAAATGGAATTTGATTTGTGTGGTGTCCACTGAAGCTCAGCTGCGTTGTGTCTTTCCAGAGACAGTCTGAGGATGAGGTTGTATTCTTGACTGATACTGGATTTTTAAGACCCAGACTGATGACCAAGATACATACTGACACACTATGTAATGGAAACAGTTGGTAAAGCTAGTTTGACATTTCTTTACTGTGATATCATGTTACTTATCAGCCATAATATAGACCGATACGATATCTGCTGTCTGATATATCGTCCAGGCTTATTTATCATTCAGTAGAATGAAGAAATCTCACCGTCAGAGGTTTTTTACTGTATAGGGAATATTTCTTGTGTAGAATGTAGTTCCAGTGAAAACTGCTGACAGGGATGTCTGTGTATTTTCCAAAGTTACAACAACATTGTTTATGGAAGGAAAAACGAAAAGTTTAAAGTACCAAAAACAGATTTTGACTCTCCTCTGCTGTACTGAGGTGGAGGCAAAAATCTAAGTCAAAACCTGGATGAATGAAACTAAACAGTGACACCTTTACCACTCTAACGTTCGGCACCTGTAGAAGGCTGAAATGACTTGGCCCTATGGTAAAAATGTCATGGAGACACTGATATATGCAGTTTGGCAGATGTTCGGACCCATAAAAATGGGTCTGTAGTGCATTATCTACCCACCTACGACTTTTAACACACAAAACCTACTCAAAAAATCCATCATGACTCATGACCTTTAATCTTCCAAAAACAACCAGTAAGAGTGTTTTCTGATCTGGTTTCCCTCTTGGCAGGATTATACTGTTTGACCAACACCATGACACTGACTGTTACACCTCAGTGGTGAAGATGGAAAATACACCATGACACTGACTGTTACACCTCAGTAGTGAAGATGGAAAATATACCTGTGAATATGAAGCGTGAGCTTAGCATAAAGACTGGAAATAAAAGGGGGGGCAGCTAGCCTAGCTCTGTATGAAGCCCACAGCAAAACTAAAGCAGATGCATGCACAACATGTTGGGTCTTTTGTTTAAAGGTCCCATACAGTATAAAGGCAGATGTCCATGTGTTGTTTGATTATAGATCAGGTCTAGGTTCTATATTAATACTGTAAAAGTATCAAAGCCTCAGTCCACAGAGAAATGCACACAGCCTGTATTCAGAAACTGAGCTTTAAAACCAGCCGTCAGGACTTCCTGTAACTTTGTGATGTTACAACAAAGCAGTCACCGCTCTCAGCCATGCCCCAAGCCCCGCCCACCTGGACCCACCATCCAACCTTGCAGGATTTGGTTTCTCTGAGTGTTTACCTCAAATGTGATATTTGTATGCTCTCACTTAGATTTTTAATATGTTCAAAACTTTCCAAACTGTTTCCCCTTGTTTCCAGTGTTTAAGATAAGCTAAGCTTATCATATTAACTGTATGGACACCACAAGAGTGGTGTCGATCATCTCCTATTCTCAGCAAGAAAACGAAGAGATGCTTATTTCTCAAAATGTCAAACTATTACTTTTAGTTCAGGCAACTAAAATTACTTGTCTAAGAAAAGATTGTAGTCATGGTTAAAAGAAACCAGTGTTGATTGTTTGTAGGAGGCAAGACATGAACAGACGTCTACAGTGTCGGACGCTTCTCTAAGACTTTTTACAGAGAAAAATCGTCACGTATTCTGTTGTTATGTAAATCTTTACAAAAGGCCTTGAAGAACCAATTGTGTTGTTTTCCGGTGAGGACCGATGCTTTTTGTTAAGAAGTTACAGTCTCAGAAACTGATAGGGATGCTTTTGACTGAATCTCCAAACAGAAGCTCATATTCTCCAAATCAATCTTCTGTCCTCCAGCACAGGATTTTCTCCCCCTCACCTGAATAACAAAAATCTAATAGAGGAGCGCAGTGCAGCATCGCAGCTGCAGAGTGCGTCGACTGTTATGTGAAGCGTCAGTCTGACGGAGGGGAGTCCAAACACCACCTGTTGATGCAGCAGTGACGACGCCTCTTCTTCTGCAGCTGAGTGTGTGTTTGCAGTTTGTAGCTTTTTGCCTCGCAGATGGAAGCAGCAGTTTGCAGCCGCGGCTCATCAGTGTGGTGTCTGGGGTTGGTAGATGAGGCTGGAACATGTTGCCGTGGTAAATGCATCACAAATCATGACTGCTGCTTTACGTCTCTCTCTCCCTCTCTCTTCCTCTTGCCTCGATCGATCGGTCTGATTTTCGTCTGAGCATGAAATGGACCAGCTGCTGTGAGGCAAGTTGTTAAGGTGTAGGCGTCACGGTGTGCGACTCATCCTGTGTGCATTTGTGTGTGTGTGTGTGTGTGTGTGTGTGTGTGTGTGTGTGTGTGTGTGTGTGTGTGTGTGTGTGTGTGTGTGTGTGTGTGTGTGTGTGTGTGTGTGTGTGTGTGCGCACGCACGCGTGTGCGTGCATGGTTATCTTCTGCTGCATCACTCGCCGCCTCCCCTCTCAATTGAATTCAATTCATTAGTGTTTATTGGCATGAATGTTACATGAGCCAAGCTGCCAAAAGATCCTGAATATAGCAGCAGTTTATCATGAAAAAAAACCCAGAAATAAATTACTGTAAATATCTGCCAAACGTGTTGCAGGGCCACTCCCTCGCTCCCTCCCTCTCTCTCTCTCTCTCTCTCTCTCTTCTCTTTTTATTTCTCACTGCTTCCCTCCATCTTTGGTGCAGCAGAGGCTCATGGGAGCAGCCCCAAGCGACCCTGTGGGATAAATCCATTTTAGAAACCCAAAATCTTGACAGATAGAGAGAGGGAGAGAGGGAGGGTAAGAAAAATACTGTGTGTGTGCATGCAGTCAAATACACACACGCACGCACACACGCAGGCACGCACGCACGCACACATGTACGCACGCATGCACACACACACGCACACACACACACACACACACACACACACACACACACACACACACACACATACACTCAGCAGGGAGTAGGGAAGGAAGCAAGCAGGAGCCTCCCAGGCATTTTACTCATGTAGAGAATGTAATGAAATCTGAGACAGTCCTCCTCCCCCTCTCCTCCCCCTCCCCTCCTCTGTTCCCCTCCTCTTCCTCATGGATCACATACAAGGCTTTTAAATGACAGTAGAAAATGAAAGAACTCTGATTGCTGATAGTCATAGTAGATATAGATTTTGTTATAGTTGTGAATGTTTTTTCTGAGGAACCACCTGTTGATCGGTGTCTGTCACATATCGTACGATGGTACACGAGAAAAAGTTTGAGGTACTTGCACTTGTAGTGTTGCTATTTGATGTTCCTTTTTGCTTCTACTCATTTCCTTGGCAAATATTTTGCCTTTACTTTAAGTAGTTCATTACACAACTGGCTGTCCCATTTCGAAAGCTCCTTCAAATGCGGACTTCTTTTCCTTGGCAACAAAGGAATCTTTTGTGGCCAATCTATCCCAAGATTCATTGCAATCTGGTAATGAAAATAACATGGCAGCAAACAACAGCAGTTGAGGCCCCTTGTCATAGAAATCTTTGTATTCTCTTCTTTCCTCTCCCATTGATCAGTTTAAGACCCCTCACATTTATCCGGTGACCCTTTGGGGTGGCCCGACCCCTAGTTTGGGAACCACTGGACTAAACTACTAACTATATGAAATCAGCTCCACCTTGAGCAGCTACATTAGAACGCTGCTTTCACACTGAAGCATCAGTATTAACAATGTTATAATGTGACACATGATAATAAACGATATCAGTCGCACAAGACATTATTAATATTTGATTTATGGCTTAGTCATTATTCCAGCTGAAAATACTCTACAACTTGTGAACCATTTTATGGGTTACAAGACATATGAATATATTTCTATGGGACTGACCAATGTTTTGCTGCACAGCACCAGTTTGAGGCGACCGGCAAAAACCTGTCGATTGGTTTCCGTCACATTCCTGGTACAGAGTTGTGCTGCCGAACTCCGGTCAACAAATATGAAACCAGAGAGCCTTTCTTTGGCGCAGTGGCGTTATTTTTTATTTTAATGACAGGATGTAGGGAGGAGAAATATGTAGATAAGAACAAGAGACGAAACAAGAGACCAGATTCAGAAGAGAAGAATTCAGACGAGATGACGTACGGTTTCAAACTTCCAGCCCCAAGTTTGTTTGTTTGAATTTTTTTGCGTTGGTTTGGTTGTGTTTCAGCTGGCAGTATTTTCCAGTAAACCATCCTGTTATCAAGCTTTCATGTCCTTCATTGGCCAAAAATTTGCTTTGGGAAAATACTTTACTGAAATGGTTAGGTAAAACAGCATAAAGTTATTTCATAGCTCTACTACATTTCTTGGTTTTACAGTTGATTTTGTAGATCTAGGACTCTGCTGATGCCTGTTGCCTCTTATAGTTAGGCAGGATTATTGCCGAATTAAGTATTCATCGCAACAAAACTTTAGTATAGAAATCTACCAAGAAACCTTCCTCTCAGTCAGTCAGTTTGTTACGCGGGATCAGAGTATTTCTGCTCGCCTCCCACTGTCCTTTCAGGTTTCAATTTCTGCCTGAGGCTTGTGGCCTTTTACGTCTGGGGTCTGCTTCAGGTTTTTCACCCTTTCTCCTCCATCAAACCAGCGCTTGTTTGCTCGCTGTGAGGAAGCCAGTACTTACAACTCACCTTTACGGCACTTTTCTCTAGCCCTTGTTGATTTTGGGTAAATTCTGAGCAGGATTCCTCTTTGCTCTCGGTTTTCTTTTGATATAAAGAGACGTTTGTGTGAGGTTAATTTGTTTGAGCTGAAATGTAGGATGCGATGTTGTGGAGTTTGTTTCTGGCGGATTAAATTAGTGTTTTTAATCATCTCCCGGTTGTGAATACTTACATACAAACCAACACATTGATAAGCAAATCTGACGTTTATTTTGCCGAAGACACAACGTGATTAAAGGTTTTTCTCTTGGGCAGTTTTAACTTTAACTTTTGGGAAGGGAGGTTGTTAGTTATTCAGTCTGGATATGAATTAGTAATATTTAAAAAATGTCTTCCATCCTTCAGAGCCACGTGAAATACAACTCTAGGTAAAGCCAAAGGTGCCTTTTCACCCCACCAGGTTTCCCACCTTTAAACCAAACTGCTTTACCTGGTCCTTCAGGAAAGTGGCTTACAGCCCCCATGATGGATGTTTTCTGTATATACAGTGCTAATCAATCCCTGAGAGTAAGTGTTCCCATAGAAAGTCAAGTGGTTTGATAACTGATGCTGGCATTTATTGATACAGAGTACACTTATGTCAATATGTCAAGTGAATTAAAATGAATGATGGTACTTTTAAAACGTAGGTCGTTCAAGTCCTTGGTGTGATACAATGATGGTTAAACTGACTGTATTGTCTATTCTAAAAGACATCAAACAGTCATGAGGTGAAGATTTCCCTAAAATTTGAATTCACATGTAAAGCAGAACATGATTTCTGCTTTTTGTTTCCTGAATTTTAAACACTGTCGGTCACATCTTTTCTTCTTTGATAAAGAGGAAGCCACCCAACAACTTCAGTTTCCTGTTGCAACACTCAGTCTACTCCATCAATGAAATGCACTGTCAGGAGAGGATATGCAATCAGATTATAGATATTGTAGTTGTCATTGGTCGACAACAAGCGTAGTGACGGATCCCACTGAAGTATTTGTGAGATTGACAGATGTGGCGGTACCGACACTGACGGCAGAATATCCATTATCGAACGTGTGTGATTGTTTTCATAAAGCACCACACATACGGTGCACTCTCATGTACTTGTATCTTACATATGCACAATGTGTTTCCTGCTGGTGGCAAAAAGTGCAGGACACAGAAGTTTTATATACTGTAATGTGAAGACAATAGGCTGAGCTGTTGGTGAGGAGATCCACAAAACCTCAGTAGAATTGGTGTTGAATGTATACAATAGTATTATTATAGAATACAAGATATTATTGTTATATGAAACCTCATATGCTGCAAAAAAATTGTAACAAACTATGTAGCCTGTTATAGGAGCTGTTTGTAAGTTTTTCTATTTCTACATAGTTAATGTTAGCATCAACAGCTGTTTACAGTCTGGAAGAACTTCATTCCTTTACTCATGAACAGCTGTCTCCTGAGGTGGAGAGCAACAGCAATGTTAACTCCTGTCTCTATCACGTCTTTAGTTCTACTGACGTTAGCACACGTTTACTGTAGGTTTATTTCCATCTCTCTTTGTTCTGTGTCCATTTTAATTAGCACATTATTAGTTCTGTTCAGCCTTAATCACATGAAGACACAGAGCTGAAGGCTGGTGCTGGTGGAGGTGGGATTCCAGCTGCTGCTTCTTGAAAACACAGCTGCTAATGGGAAAGGAAGAGGAGGAGGAGGAGGAGATGGAGAGGAAGGAGGAGAGCTGAAAGTGGAGGAAGAGGAAAGAGTTGTCTTTCTTGACAATGCACTTCCTCCCATCCACTTTTCTCTTTGCTGCTCATTTCCCTCCCCCGCACCAAATCCCCAAATCATCTGTCTGGACTTATTCGCCTTTAAAAAAAAAAAAAGAAAAAGACTGTGACGAATGAAAAGGTGGTGGAAATCCTGCAAGGCAGAGGGTTTATTTGGTGGTTTATGGATCTTAATGGGCTCATCTAAATGTAAATGAGAGGCGAGGTGGAGACAGAGTGTCTGTCTGTCTGTCTGTCTGCTGCTGGGAAAGCAAAATGTTTAGAAAGAGGCAAACTGTTCATTTACAGAGTTCAGTTCAGTTCAGTTCACTGTAGAGTGCTTTACTGGTCAGAGAGTAAACAGTGTTACATCAAGGCTGAGGAACAGTGTTCACCCGAAGGTGCTGTGAGCATCATGTCAGTGTCTGGACAAGTGAGACTATCAAGGTAAAAAAAAAAAAACAGGTTTTAGATTTTGAGCCAGTGGGGTCAGATTTGGAGGGAAATCTGGGAAAACCAGAAGAGTTTTCTATACAAGGTTTGGATTGAAGCATATCCCAGCATTCATTGGGCTGCCTGGTTTGGCTGCTATCGGCTGTAATAGATCACACCAAACAGAGCAGCAGGTCAAGTAGTGAGCTCCTCTTTCACGAGGTGACAGAGTTCATGGGAAATGCGTGACTTTAAAGAAAGAGGAAATATTATCTGCTGCACCTTTTAATTTAGCCATTTTTGTCAGGTTTATTAAGTGCCATTAACCATTATGCTCATTAGCAGTGACCTCTTGAACTGATCAATGTTTTAATCTATAAAATGTCAGAAAATAGGGAAAAATGTTCATCACAGTTTTCTTAAACCCAAGTATTCAGACACTTCAGAACAATGCTTAAAAACCCAAATATATTCAGTCTACATAACTCTGCATTGTTTTTGACTGTTTATTGTTGTCTGATAGATCATAATCTGTTTATTAATTTGCTGTTTGATAAACTAATCAATTAATCAACTGCTTTCAACTAGTTTCAGCATCACTCCTCCAACCTGAACAACCATATAGGTCATTTTTTCAACCCTCTGATACGACCCATAGGTGTGTCTCCGGACCTTGGTTTTCATGGTTACAATAATAAAGATGCAGACAGTGCAGAGAGGGGCGTACCCGTTGTCACCATGGTTACTATAATAACAGTCATGGCTTGGTTCGGTTTAGGAACAAGATCGTGATTTGGGTTAAAATAAGTCCCTCCTCAACATTAGCAGATCTGTCATGGTTACAATGATAAACGGTCATGGTCACGGTCACAATAGAAATTAACATAAACTTCTACTTCCACATGGGAATCAAACAACGCTCCTGTGTCGTATTCCTCCACCACCACCTCCTCCTGACATGGACTTTGTTTCTCTTCATACTACGTCCCCGCACTATTCTCTTCGCTCCTGTCATAATTACTACGACCACTACATGTTGCCTAGCAACAAAACCTAACTATGGGACATAATAACCTGCTGCACAGACGACCTATGGGCTCGTTTTTTCAGGACAGTCTCGATGTGCGAGTAATTGTCATTCACACACAGAACATTGTAACGTTCTCACAGTAGATATTGTCATCACAGGACCAATAAGAGAGTTGTATGTGTTTATGGGTGTTACAGTACATTAACCAAGGCTGGTGATGGTCTCAGTTAAATGTACAACTGCAGTGAAACCCTGCTGTTGTTTAAAATACCTCACAGTTTGGGTATGTTGTCAGATGAGTATAGTGCAGTCGCCAGCTGCTCTGTTAGCAGGTCAAATAGGGATTTGGTTTGTTGATATCCACCCACCACTGCAGATACAACCACTCATAGTCTGAATAGGTTTGTGTGTGTGTGTGTGTGTGTGTGTGTGTGTGTGTGTGTGTGTGTGTGTGTGTGTGTGTGTGTGTGTGTGTGTGTGTGTGTGTGTGTGTGTACATGTGTGTGTCCGTGGGCCAGGGGATTAGCCATATTAGCCATGTTAGATACACACATGTGGCCAGCACAGATGCTGTGGAAACTCAATCTGTACAGTTGGACCGATTGGGGTCACCAGAGGTGGTTAAGCACCAGCTGTGTGTGTGTGTGTGTGTGTGTGTGTGTGTGTGTGTGTGTGTGTGTGTGTGTGTGTGTGTGTGTGTGTGTGTGTGTGTGTGTGCGTGCGTGCGTGCATGCCTGCCTGCGCGCACGTGCGTGTGCGTGCGTGTCAAAAACTTGCTGGTAGAACTAAGTCTAACATTGAAGGCTCCTGGCCTCCCAGTATTTAATGACCAGGATCCAGGAATTCAGGATTGCAGGATGACGTCCGGCTTGAGCTGTTGTTGTTGTTGCAGCAAAATTACAGGGAGAAGGAGAGACGTGGAGTTAAATTTTGTACCTCTTTTCGTGCCTTAACTCCTGAAAAATCCAAGCTATGCTTAACTATTTGAAGCATTTCTCCTAATTTGATCCAGATGAGCAACTGCTTGTTGCAGCACGGCAACAAAAACACACATGTAATAATGAAGAGTAGGGATAAACAAAATCAACCGTGGCAATCAGGCAACAACAGGATACAAATAATCTGCACTGTAAAATATCAAAATACCAAATAACCAAATAATTAATTTACTCACTCCAAACAGAGCCTGTTGTTTACGTCTGGTTCACATTTTTCTGTCTCATTTTAGTTGCTTGTTAAAGCAGAAGAACAAGAGCAAAGACTTTACTCCCATTAGTAAGTTTCCATCCTGGTTGGTGTCGACATGATTCACCTGAGCAAAGGTTTCTTTATAATTTAACAGGTAATTTTGTTCAAAATAGCACAGATTGAAACAGTTTAAAGTTCCACTCTGTACTGATAATCCTAACATGAAAACATTTCTGTTTCCACGTTTCTTTAATGGATCAAATGTGGAACTAAGTTCCAGTTCAGTTTAAGATTAGATTTCTGTCTTTGAACTCATTTCGTATCCTCTTTCTTTTTGGTGCTTTTTGAAATTTCTCAATACTAGTGCAGATTCTTCAGATTCAGTACAGATGATGTACAGTTATACGACAAAGAATTTCCCTAACTAACTAACTAACTAACTAACTAACTAACTATATCATAGCTTTATTTTGACTGTTATCTCATGGTGAGATGACATGCAACAATTTCCAACTGGATGTAGAAAGACTCAGCCTCACAAGGAACCTGTCTAAATAAAATACCCGTTTTGATTTGGCAAAATTCCAGTTAAACTCCAAGTTTGTTGAGTTTGGCTTTTGCACTTTTCCATACGCCACGTGAAGAACATATCTCCATCAGTGGCAAATATGTAGTGAGGTTCGATACATTAGACCTACAGGCAGCTACAATGTCCAAATAGAGGATCTACCCCTGCCTGCTTACTATAGCCTACTTTTATCCATACCAAGCATCAACCTCCGAGGCTGGAATATGAAGCCAACACAGGAGTAACAAAAATTTGCACGTCCTCCAATGACCACTAGAATCTGGCTCCAACAGTGAGTAAATCCCCACAGACTTCCATGTTAAAATGTCCAACTTTACAGCAGAAATCAACATGTTTACAACCCGGTATAAAAAAATGTTTTGGTCTCTAATGCTAATTTCCTCCTTCATGACAACTGTTTATATAACTCACCTGTTTACATTTTATTAAGACCTCGAGTTCTGCATAATTGAGGGCGTGGCTGCTTTGAGTGACAGGTGGGTGAGCGTATGCTTGACGGCGGAGCAGCTCACTCTGAGCTTTAAAACCGCTCTTCAGACACCTGTGGGTGACGTCACAGAGGCTATGTCCATCTTTATGTGCAGTCAAACTTAGGTGATACTTATATGTGACTGGGCCACACATGTGAACGGTAATAAAGCAAAGAATTTTTTATCAATCAGTTTCTTAACTTAACGTTTGACGTACTTGCCGAACCCTGGTTCAGATGCTGAGATGAAAATCAACATCCAAAGAGACGACTCAACTTCCTGCAGCTTTCCTGATCGAGAGCAGTTTGACAGCCACTTTCCCTCGTTACAAAATCGTATTTTTTGATCTTGTGTCTTATTCAGTATCGGCTCACACGGCCGCCCAATGTTCAAACATCATTTTGAGAAAACCAGTAGCTTCTGCAGTGTGGTCACATCAGGAACTGGGAGTATTTCTGCTACCGCACAGCTTTAAATCTGCTCTGAACTGTAGGAAATGAGAGTATATTTCTTTTATAGCCCCGGCATTAAGTGGGATACACTGTAGGTTGAGTCGTTGAGGGGAAATGTGTGGGAGTCGGAGGTATGTATTTCACCGCTGCTCTCGGCGTCATGTGATTTCTGTTTATGGAAGGTGATATTGTGAGAAAAAGAAAGGAAGAAGAAGCCTTCCACCTTGACTGCTTCTTCTCCATCAGCCCTTAAAAATGAACTCCGCCGCCACCCTCGCCCGTTATCCTGCGGCGAAGAGTGGAAAACGAAACTCTCGCCTTTTAAACTGAAGTTCACGTTTTTCCTCGTCAAGTCATTCAGGTCAGTGCGATGCCCTCGCCGCCCCAATTATTCCACACAAACGGCCTCAAAACTGACGGGAGGAGATGTCGTAACGTGTCCTTCAGTTGTGTTTTTTTTTTTAATCATTCTTCCGCTTTGTTCCCCCCCCCAGCCGGCGTTGTACTGCGCTCTGAGCCTGACGCCACGGCTTTCTTCTTTTCTGGTGGTCTGGTATTAATGTTTGCGAGGCGTGTTTGATTTGGGCTGAGGCCTGGAGTGTGAATAGCGAGGCATTAAGGTTGAGGGAGTTTCTGTGTTCCCACATTTCAGCGCTCTTCCAACGCGTCTCGCCGTGTGGGAGTCCATTAGCGACAGTCGTGTGGTGACGATCGGAAGAGCTGAGGTGGCAGGGGGAGAGTCGAGAAAGAAAGAGAAGAAAAAAAGATAGGAGGATTGACTAAACCTCAGGAGGGAAAGTGTTTTCTTGTACAAAGCAGAGCTAGAAAAAAAAAAAAAGAAAGAAAAAGGACTGAGGGTGAAACTGAGCCGGAGTTTTAAAGGCCCGCACTCCTCTCAGATTAAAACCACATTGTTTTAGCAGCACATGTTGGTATTTCCTCTCGGTCAGGGCTGCTGGGTGGAGCACCGGGGGGAACGCGAGTGCCTTGCCAAGCAGCGCTGCAGCTGACTCTCGGCAGCACGTGGAAATACCTCCGCTGCTCTCAACGTGCCAGGCGAGAGAGGGCCGGTATATTTCAGAGAGGGAGGGAGAGAGAGAGAAAGAGAGAGAGAGAGAGAGTCATCACTAGTTGTTAGGTCCTGGAGGGTTGAAGGGTGCACTGGTTGACGTTCCCAGAGGCTCCATCTGTCCACCGGAGCAAAATGCGAGAAAAAGTTTTGGCAACTTAGGTTGAGAAAGAGCAGATTTGGTGATTTTGCAGGTCAATCAACGAAGCTTTAAATCGGTTGGTCATGTGGTGTGAAAAACATCCAATCAAGCACAATCGACAGCTTTACCTTTCTCTTTATTGTTGGGATCTAGTATCTCAGTATCTCTGTTGTCTATTGGGCAGACTCGCAAGTTTTCCGCCTTTTAATTTTTAACAAACACAAGCGCCTCCTCTGAAAGCTCAGACTGAAAAGTGACAAATCCTCATGGCTCACATTACTACCCAGAATGCCATTTGGCAGCAGTGAGCAGCGTATAGCATTGGCCCAGTGATCTCTGGCTTGAAGTACTTTTTATTTCCCATGAGCCTTGGGGAGATCTGAGATCTGGGTGTGAAAGCCTAATACTCTGTGATGGTTGTACACAGCAACCGGATTATGCACTTGTCTGTATGTAAATGTGAGTGTGAGTGTGTGTGTGTGTGTGTGTGTGTGTGTGTGTGTGTGTGTGTGTGTGCGTGTTGTTTATAATCTGCTGGAATTAAGATCAGTGCCACAGAGGTTTTTGGGGAGCAGTGATGTTTCTCTAAACCAGACCAGCGGTATGATCGAGGACTGAGAGGAAAACTGGCAACCGTCGTCTCACAAGCTCATTTTTCTAACCATCAGCACAACCCTCACTCTACACGGCTTTAGATCAGCTTAACCTGTACTTGTTGAATCTTTATTTATCCAGAGGAAGCTAACTGAGCACACATGTTCTTTTACAGCAACGCCCTGCTCCAGACCTCGCATGAGACCTTTTCTTTTTCTTTTTTTCTTTTTTTTTTTCTCCTGGTGGCTATTGAGCTTCTCTACTGGAGCAAATGAGGTTGTGTTTATTGTTAAAAGACTGTGAAGGGACGGTAGCTGCTGAGAGTCTAAGTAGTGTCTTTCCCCGCTCAGGTCTTCTGGCCGGCTCGAAATATTTGAACTTGGAGCTTTTCTTTTCTACCAGCTGATTGGCACATTTTATATCAAAAATAGCTCCTCTTTCTTCTTCTTCTCATCAGTCATGACTCAATGAAATCAGAGGACACATGTTGCAGGAATCAGTGGAATTCACCATTTCCAGTGGTCTGCCAATGATAGTCCAATTAGAAATCATATAATAATGAACTCCTTAGAACAGTTCCCAACCTTTTCCAGCTCATGGCCCACTTGAAAATCTTAAAAAGTGTTGCAACAATACGGAGGCTGAATGAAGCATAATCAGAGCACTTCTTCTTGTAATGGTAATGAACATTCAGGACTGAACTGAAAGCAGGGGGAGCTCAGCTTTTTCTTTGTCATGTTTCTTTGTAAATGCATCACAGATAAAGAAACAGTCAGAAGAGTGAGGGATGAATAAAAGCATATTTTGCTGCCTTTTCATCCTTACCAGTTAACGATGGCTAGTTCTGTGCCTCTCAGAGGCAGCTACCTGCAACTTTTAAGGAGGAATCGTTTCTTGTGTGTTAATCAATGCATGAGTTAAAGTTGTGAATCAATCAATACCCCTTAATGTCATTATGACAACTTGACTCTATTTGTTATGTTTCCACGCTGGTGACAGTCAGAGCCAGAGGCATAATGTTTTTTGGTTGTCCGTCCATCCCATTCTCGGGGAAGCGATATATCCGTAACGCCTTGACGGAACTTCTTCAAATTTGGCACAAACATTCACTTGGACTCAAAGATGAACTGATTAGATTTTGGTGTCAAAGGTCAATGGCGTGGTGACCTCACAAAGCACAGTTTTGTCCTTGTGAAGATACCTCAGTAACACCTTGAGGGAATTTTGTTATATTTGGTACAGATTTTGGTAAAAGCGTTCACCTGGACTCAAGGACGAACTGAATTTGGTAGCTTAAGGTCAAAGGTCAAGCTCATGGTGACCTCACAAATCATGATTTTGGCCTTTTGAATGCAATATCTCCAGAAGTCCACAAGGGAATCCCTTCTAATTTGGAACAAACGTTCACTTGAACTCAAGGACGAACTGGTTAGATTTTGATGGTCAAAGGTCAAGGCCATGGTGACCTCACAAAACACTTTTTAGCTGTTACTCAAGACTTCACACAGCAATTATGACAAAATTTCACAGAAATAGTTCATATTTTACATGACTCTGGATAAACAGGGATGTAACCTGAACTAGTCTGAGTGGCGGAAGCAGACGACCATGAGGAGGTGATTCTAGTTTTTATTAGCTTTCTTGAATGACATATGCCATATGACATATATTTAGTCATGCTTGGATCTTCAAGTACTTAAAATGTGTATATATATATATATATATATATATATATATTCTGTTTCATCACATCGGAGTGACACTCCATTGTGCTCCAGCAGCACTGCACTTATGTTCACAGGCAGCATGTTTGAAGAAAGGAAAACCAGAACCTGGATCCAGCTGTGTCCAAATGATATTCATTCACCTCAGGTTCAGGTAGCATCCATTCCGTTGCCCCTGGTCTGGAGTCTGTTTGTCAGCAGTGAATACTGTATCTGAACCCACATGGATTCAAGATTGGTCACAGGACAAACAGAGGCAGATGGAGACAGAGTGAACCTTGACGTAAACTTTTATGTTCGTGCTACTGTTGCAGCTTGGGCCCATAATTTTGGACACATATAACAGCTTAACATATTCAGAAATTTTCAACATATGACGTGTCTGTGGAGTTGAACAGGTCAGGTCTTTGGCATCATAGTATCTACTCACTGAGGGACAGTTGCTGTAGCTGCTGTAGCTGCTGCACTGCACTGCTCTGTGCTGTGTGTTGTACATTTCCTGGCTAACACAGCTGCTCAGCCACTCTGTTCCCCCCTGAGATCACAGTCAGCTACACTGAGAGCCAAAGTCCGGGTTACCACTTCCTCCTCCTCTTCCTCCTCCTCCTCCTTTTCTCCACATCGCAGCTGGCGGATGTAATTGAATTAAGGAGGAAGCCTTTTCTTTTGACTGTGGAAGCAAAGATGGATGATGTAGGTGGTTGGTACCTGTTGGTGGTTTTAATAGTTTTTTTTTCTGCGTTGGTAGAATTGTAAAAAAAATAAATAAATAAAAAGGTTTTTATTCTTCATGGTGATCGGTCTTGATTTATTCTTGGAAAGCATCTGCTAAACATTTATGCTACAGTATAGATCACACACATGTGGAGAGCTGCCCAGTACAACAGTTGTCTGTGAGCCAACTTAACATCTGCCAAAGCAATCAGGATTTCAAGTGTTTTACTCAAAGATTTCTTTTTTTTGTGGGGGGGGGGGCTTTTCACTTCCTCTGTCAAAGTCTCTTCAGTCTTTCACCTCAAGGCCAATCGCTCAGGCACTGACGAGCAAACAAACCTCTGCCAACACTGATGTCGCACCCAAACACATCACTCCTGCCTCAACAGTTTATTTTTAGACTTTGTAGTTTCTGTCCTGGTGTCAGTTTTAAAATGACCCATCACCTGCTCACCCATCGTTAGGTAGGAACTTTTGAGACTGTCCATAGGTCGTCTGTGCAGCAGGTTATTTTGACCCGTAGTCACATTTTGTTGGAGGAGGTTGTGGTGGATGGAGGAATATGACACAGGAGAGCGGTGTTCGATTCCCATGTGAAACTAGCTATTTATATTGTAACCATGACAACAAAGATCATCTAATGTCGAGGAAGTACTTACTTTAACCCGAATCACCATCTTTTCCGAAACCGAATCAAGCCATGACTGTTATTATTGTAACCGTGACAACCGAGGCTTCGGTACGCCTGGCGCCGTAGGGGCCCTATATCAGGAGACACTCCTATGCGTCGCATCAGAGGGTTGAGAAACCCGACCTGAATGGTTGTGGTGAATTGTGTCGACAGCATGAACGGATTCCAGCTTCAATAACTGCAGATTCAAATATGAATGAACGCCATTTTCTTTATTTGGAACACAATGCTTATCCACTCATGTCACTGCTTTCAAGCTAAATAAGCCTGAGCTGCTGTGCTGCAGTAACTGAGTGTGGACTGGAGGCTTCTCTGTGTGCAAACTAAGACAACATAACCAAACCCAAAACGTGGTGTGAGGAGCAGAGAGAGATTTGTTGGCAGCCAGGATTTACATACACTTAAACACAGCGGGCGCCACAGGTGTTCCAGATGTACCAATCAGCTACCTGCAGACAAAGAGACACAGATTAGTAAAAGAAACAAACCCCAGAGGACCGCAGGGGTCATCACACTACGATCACAGTGCATTTTAGCATGTGACAGATGAATATTTCAATGGTCTTATGAGATAAACACACTGTGCCTCGCTGTCGTCTCCTGTTTTTACCTGCGGTCCTCTGCTCTGAGGGTTTTCAGCAGCTGTCATGTTGCATTACTGCTTTCAACTGCACCTCGCGGTCTTTCCCAGTGGTTAAGGTTTCCCCACTTGTCATACAGATATCCTATCATCTGACCTAAGCATGGTCATGTGATGACAGGTGACCACCTTATGGTTTTGCTGTATGATGGAAATCCCAAATCTAGATCACTAGACCCAAGATTCACAGCCAATGTGTCCGTCTGCCAAGTTTCAGAGGAATATCTTTTTGTTGCAGAGATAACAACTGTTTACACAGTCAGAATTCTTGGCACCATTATGTAAAGCATATCAAACGCAGCTTTTCCGTCTTCGAGGCGGCCTTGTCTTCCTCCTGACCGACCCAGACGAGGGCGCGTGGGCTCCTATTCACACGTTGTGAATTTTGGGAAGCGTACGTCTATTTTCAGTCTGTGTGGTCGCTCCTGTGGGTTCCCTCTAAGTAGCTTTTAGCAGGGTTTGATAAGGCTTCCACACACACACACACACACACACACACACACACCGTATTAAACCCAATAGTCCTACAGGGCATTAAACCCCCATTTTCATTTTCTCTAAAGCAGCTTTTGTTTGAGGGCATGTGAAATGCGCCAGGCTCCCCTGATAACGCAGCACTTTGTAGGTTATCGACAGGCAGTGGTCTGCACTGAAGTGATCTCCGTTGGGTCTTTGCTGCAATGGGGGAGCAAGCCTTCTCACATGCCAGCTCATAACGGGTTTTATCTGTAATCTTTTTCTTTTTTTTTTTTTTTTGCACCTAAACAGCTTCAAGTGGTTTCTTTCTTCAGTGTAGATAGATGGTTGATGATGGATTTGGAGATTATTTGTCATTACTTTGGCTAAAGGCAGAGAGGGCAGCACGGTGGAAGAGGCGGGTTAGAGATCCTCTTTTATCTCGGTGAGCTGGATTTCAGTTAACCAATGTCTGCCCTGCTGAAGCATCAGAGGGTGATGCTGTGTTACTGACCTCTGACCTCTCTGTGGACTGTTGCAATACAAGATAGCAATAGTCTGAATTTAACAATTTTACCATGTATTATTAAGCATTAATTAACTGTTTATACTCATGTACAAACATGTGCAAACCAAACTGTTCATTATCCATGTTTGAAAACACCACAGAAGAAGATACAGTCGACAAATGCATTAATAAGCACTTAAATATGTCTTTAAATCTGCTACATCTACATGTAAAAGCTCCATTTTTTCCTCTTCCTCTGTGTTTTATTTGAAGTGTTGATCCATAAGAAGATATATTTGTAGTTTTAAGAACCATAAACCATCTCATTGTAGTTTTACATCTCCTCTCTCAGGCTTCTCTCTGGAGCTCTAGTAACAATAGGTCGGCGAGCCAATCAGAAGAGAGGAGGCTCTGAGCCTCTCTAGCCCTAACCCTCTGATTGACTGACTGTTTTCTAAATGATCCAATAGAAATATAGCAGATTTCAGGCAAACACTCGCACACAAATCGTGCAAGGTTGGATGATGGGTCCAGGTGGGCGGGACCTGGTGACTGCTTTGTTGTGACATCACAAAGTTCTGACGGCTGGTTTTAAGGCTCAGGTTCTGAATACAGGCTGTGTGCATTTCTCTGTGGACTGAGGCTTTGATACTTTCACAGTATTAATACAGAACCTAGACCTGATTTATAATCAAACCACACATGGACATCTACCTTTATACTATATGGGACATTAAATTCATTGTTTTTACATTAAAGTACCTTGCAGTTTTAGACTGTTGAATATTCATCAGATAGTCCATGGTAGTCACTGTCCAGCTTTGATAAGAAGGTCTGTATATAGAGGTTAAAGGTCATTTATAAATGTCTTAAATATCTATAGACATCCACCAGTCGACACCACAGGACCCAGCATGTTTTTCTTCCATCCATCCGAACCTCTGCCCAGGTTTTTTTTTTGTTCCTTCATTCCTCTGGTCCTCAGAACAGCTTCCTGTAATTCTTCCAGTAGACCCACAGTGACATGTACATATACGGCCCATTAGCAGCTGAGCGAGTGTGACTGAGGAGGTTTCTGTTTAAACTCCATGATGGGTTCAGCAGAGGGTGAACTGGAGGTCTTCTGGCCTCTCAGCACGGTTCCCAACATGATTTAAATATAAAATATCTCGAAATTGAAATTGTAAAATTATGATTTTATTCTCAAAATAACGACTTTATCCTGTAATATTACGACTTTATTCTTGTCATTTCAGATAATTTTTTCTTCTCAATGTTGCTCTAATACTCCGTCGTAACAGACGGACAAACCAACACTTTTAGATCCTAGAAGGAGACGTTTATAGTTGCTACCTGACTCTCATCCCCTCCACCGGGAGGTCAGAGGTCAAGGTCAGCTGGAGACAGGTGAGCAAGTAGTGTCTTTTTTTTTTTTTTTTTTTTTTCTTTTTTTTTTACTGTTATGGTAATATTCCTATAGACAAACAATCATGAGACAGACAGGTACAGTTGTAAAAGAGAGCAAGTCTGTTTGTGTGATTTACGTGTTTGTCAGGAGTCTAACTGTCACCGTCTCCACCCTCAAGGTAAATATCATCTGACAGCCAGCTCCACCTGGGGCACAGGTGCAAGCTTCATGTGTGTGTGTGTGTGTGTGTGTGTTTTGGCATGATGGGACCTCAGCAGTATTGAGTATCAAAGGTTATCCTGTTCTATTTTGGGAATCTCTTCTGTAGGCAAATTTTTACTGGCTGCAGGATCCTGGTCCGTTGCGCGGGCACACACACACACACACACACACACACACACACACACACACACACACACACACACACACACACACAGGTTTTCCTTTTCTATTTTGAGGATCATTTCAGTCGGCAAATTTCCACTGGTTACAGGATGTACACACAAACACACAACCCTAAACTCAGTATGTTTACACCACATGTTGTAGTTTTATAGTTTGTGTTGGTGATATTCAATATGTTTCTTACTGTCAATAAATTCCAACAATAAATGCATGCTATTAACAAGAACAGCACTCAGTAAAGGACATACCTCCGCCAAGGCCAAACAATCCTACACGTCTCTTATAACAGAAAAATAAAAGAAAAAAGAAGTTAAATTATTTATTTACCATAAAAGATAGTGAGTCATAAGATCCAGACATTAATTCCTGAGAAATGGATGAAAATGTTGATAAATGGTGTACACACTCAGTTGGGCCAGCTGGTGAAAGGCGAGGAGATTTTCACAGAATTTGATTTAAAAGAGAGAAGAAAAAAAAAAGGGATTAGAATCGCCTACTCCATCTTTAAAATAATAACGCCTTACAATAAAATCCATAGAAATTCCAGAGAGCATTAAACGTCTCTTAATGCATGTCGTAGGTCGGATCACAGAGCTGCAGAGATGTGTTTATAATCTGAACCATGTCGTAATGTAACAGACACGTGACGTTGCCGCGGCGATCTGCTGGATAAAACTGGCCCCGTGACCACGACCATCCCACTCTTATCACAAGACGTGGGTGGGGGGTGTGGGGGACTTTCCTCGGACATGTAGGTCAGTTTGTTGAAACTTGGCGTTGTGAGTCAAAAAAAAAAATTTGTATCACTCTGTGTGTGTGTGTGTGTGTGTGTTTGCTTTAACTGCAGGAAATGAAATCACTCTGGAGGATTTGTTTTAGTAAGATCAGCTTGAGCAGGGTGTGTGTGTGTGTGTGTGTGTGTGTGTGTGTGTGTGTGTGTGTGTGTGTGTGTGTCTGATACCTGGGGCTGGTTCCACAAAACCTGTTAGGATTTTCCTTAAAGTACGATTTTATGTTTCCCTTAAAATATTATTAAGATATAGACACTCAGATAATTATCTCAATATTAATTGAGACATCATTGGTAGTCATCACCATAGTAACCACTAGACATGGGAGTGGGTCTTCCCAAAGGATTGGT
This sequence comes from Seriola aureovittata, assembly GCF_021018895.1. Taxonomy (NCBI): domain Eukaryota; kingdom Metazoa; phylum Chordata; class Actinopteri; order Carangiformes; family Carangidae; genus Seriola; species Seriola aureovittata. Next base: position 3,612,654 of record NC_079375.1, read on the forward strand.
GGCTGGGGACGTGAGGATAAACCTTGGAGGGAAGTGTGTGTGTGTGTGTGTGTGTGTGTGTGTGTGTGTGTGTGTGTGTGTGTGTGTGTGTGTGTGTGTGTGTCTGTCTGTGTCTGTCCTCTCTCACACATCACTGTGAAGTCGGCCGACAAACAAACCAATTTGTTTGTTTCGCTGATGTCACAGGGCAGCGTGTTTGGGCAGGCAGGCTGGACCATACAAACTGAGAGGAGACAGAGCGAGGGGGGGGCGGGTTGAGTATTTGTTCACACACACTCCTTCCTAGACTAAAAATGGAAAGTAAATGTTGAAGTAATTGCCAGCCAATCCACTGCTGCAGTGTGTGTGTGTGTGTGTGTGTGTGTGTGTGTGTGTTAACAACAAAGGCAGCATCAGTAGCTAAATGTCAGTAGACACCTTCAGCCCCTTTGTCTGTGTAGAGGAGGTCGACCTGCTCCTATTTGGAGCCAATAAGCTGCTTGTCTCTGTGTGTGCGTTGTAATTGCGAGCTTGTGTGTGTGTCTAAGTGTGTGTGTGCCGCCAGTGGGGAATAAGCAACCAGTGTTTTCACACACTGAGCGGTGGGGAGGACCAGAGAGGAGGACGGAGGCTCGTCTGAGAGGAGCATGAGGCTGAGTTTGACTGCTGTGTCACTTTCTTGTTCCTGCTGCCTGTTTGCGTTATGCTCGGTGAGTAGAAGAGGGAACATATTGTGTGTGTGTGTGTGTGTGTGTGTGTGTGAGTGAGTGTGTGTGTGTGTGTGTGTGTGTGTGTGTGTGTGTGTGTGTGTGTGTGTGTGAGAGCTGACTTTTGTGATCTAATTAGCCTAATTGGAGAAATGCTCCACAGTTGTCTGGTTTCTCTGTTTTGTGTTTGAATAGTAGAAAACTTATAAAGATGATGAGAGTTGTCCCTGAACACATCACCAGCACCACAGCTTACTGAGGGTAATATCATTCACAGTAGTGCAGGCGTTGTGTGTTGCGTTGCTGCTGACCCTGGTTCTGTGGCCATTAGAGTCAAACAGTGAGTTATATGCCGTGGTTTACTTCAAGATAAACAAAGATTATATTGCATGTAAGTTATAATGCACAAAGCTTTGTGCTGATAAAACAAAACAAAGAACCAGTGGATTGGTTGAGAACAGGTGTTTCCCTCAGAGGGTCCATTATTTTCTACAGTAGAACACCATAGAGAGCGACAACTCATGTTTCCTCTGCTCACTTAAGAAAAAAAAGGCATCACCCATTTTTATAAAAGTCCTTCTGTGGTCATCTAGCATGAATCTTAAGCTTGGTTGTCATGGTTACCCGCAGTTTACTAAACCTCAAATACGATTTAGAAAAACAGAACACCACTGACTGGAACTAGTTTTCACTATTTGAGTTTTTTAAGAGGCGCTGCCGGCCAATCGGAGCAGACGTGGTGTCATGCTGGTATCATGTTCACGTCATGTCGGAATTATTGTAATTATGAGTTTTCAACTGATAGACTTTTAAGTCATAATAATTACTACTCTGAAACTCTGATCTTCTGCATGTGACTGGGCACAGATCTGGTGTTATGCTGTTCATGCACAGTATTTTAATCCTCACACAAAACTCCGAGGTTACTAACACGGGAATCTTTCCCATCATCATCATCATCATCATCTCTACCATCCATCTAAGTTACCTTCTTGCTAACGTAGCATAAACCGTGCAGATTAATGATTGGAAGTTGGTTGTGAAACCTGAAAAATAGGCAACATGATTGTAGCTGTTTTTTTAGCTGAATTACACGTAAAAGCTAAAAACCCACGACACGTTGTGTTCGCCCTGCACATTCAGAAACACATATCCTTTCATGGAAACAGTGACCGGCTGCTTGCTCAGTCAATGCTGATGCTAACCGTGCTTTTTTCACATGGCCAACAAATGGAGATCATTCAATATGACGACGTTCAGACTTCACATCCCGTGTTGTGCATCTGTCTCTGTGTTTGATGCTTCTGTTTTTTAATTGTAAGGTACTTTGTGATGCCTGCTCTACGAAGGTTTGGACGTATACTAGCAGTACAGTTGCTCCAGCTGCAGCATCAAAGTGATGTTTACATGCTAATGCATCAATAATCATAAAACAATGATATAATATACAGTAATACATATCATTTGATTCTAATATTTATGGTCTGAGTTCTTCTTATAACACTGGTATTAGTAATGATAGCAACAGTAGCGGCACTAGTTGGATCAATGGTAGTAACAGCAACAACTGAGGTAATATAAAAACAGTTGCGCTTGTAGGAATACTGCGAACTGGAGGTATAATACTGGTTCTAGCAGTATCAGTTGTAGTGACAGTAGTAGTAGTAGATTTGGTGTTGATTGGGTTGATCATTAATTACTGACTGACATGTTTCAGTCTGACGACCTGCATGAACTCAGTCTGCACTTAAATGAACCGACCGCGATAATGAAGCCACGTGTTGACCGACAGATTCATTCCCTCCGTCGCTCCACGCGGCTGAACGTGAACTGTGACAGGGACTTTCCACCCAGACCTTCTCACTGTGCATGTAATGGTTTGACTGGAACTACAGCCAGCACAGTTAGCTCTGTTTTTCCAGCAGTTGCACAGGATGACTGTAAATCATTTTCAACTTGAAATCCAGCTCAAATCATACATTTATAATTGGTATGTAGTGTATGGGGAAAAACGGTTACATGCTCTTTTCTCAAATTTTATGACAAACCTGAGGAGGGTGCGCTGCTTTCCAGACTTGTGTAAGTTGTTTATTGCTCCGAGGGGAGACGGTGTTAGCGTTAGCATTTGTGGTCGTAGTTTTTGTCTACAGTTGGAAATGTTTATTGGGAAAGGAAAAGAAGTGACACTGCTAAACATCAAGTGAGGGAGAAGAGGCCAGAAGCCTCTCACAGTGTTGTTGTTCAGGGAAGATGTCAGGGCTGTAAAACTGTCCTGCGGTCAGGAGTCAGAGAGGAGCAGCTGAGTTTCATCCTGAGTGAAGGTAAAACACTGGAGCTGTGTTTTCACCTGACGCCAGTGAAATCCAAAACCATGAAATGCAAAGTTCAGTGTGTAGTGACAAACATGCTTGATGTGCCTCCATGTGAGCTCCTTCCTCTGTGTGTATGTGTGTATGTGTGTGTGTGTGTGTGTGTGTGTGTTGTGTTTGTTTTTACCTGTGGAGGTTGGTTTCACTCCTGACTCAGCGTGTTGCTACTGTAAACACCTGCTGCCTCCGAATTCATACAGTACCTGCAGTCACTCGTGTGTGTGTGTGTGTGTGTGTGTGTGTGTGTGTGTGTGTGTGTGTGTGTGTGTGTTTTTGCCCTCATTCCCAGGGGAGTCTGTGGGCGTTTCCTCTTGGCTCAACTGTGTGCTAATTTGTGTTTTTACAGATGCAAGTGTGTGTGTGTGTGTGTTAGTGTGTCTCCATTATCTTATCTGAGTATATGTTAGAAATCATAGCCCACATACTTTTTTACTAATTACTGAATTTGATTAAGGAATCAGAGCTTAACTCTCCACAGTTGGTAGAAACCTTAGATTTAATTAAAAAAACCTTAGAGTATGTGTTGAACTTTTAACAGCTGCTTAAACACTTTTTTTAATGTAGTCAAATCTGACCAAACAGTCAAAAATAAAATGAGTTGCTATGTTTCAAATTTTCAGCAACTAAAGCTTAAAGTCCTGAAAATATAAATGATAGAACAGGATGTATTTATAACATGTGCTGTTATAATAATGGTCAATTTGAGACAGTCAGGAGTCTTAATTTCACACCATGAGTGTGAGGTGTGTTATCCAAAGTAGAACCACATTTCCCAAAAGCCCCATTTATTTCAGCTTTTACTGTGTTTTCTCTTCACTGATAAATCCAAGTGTAGAAACACTTTTCTCCTTGTCTGGGTTTTTAATGTGGTCATAGAAAATGTGCTTGAACACAGTCAGTGGCTCCACTGGCTCACATTTCAGCTCTTTAGGTGCTTTGTTTAAAGTATTCATGGCGCCGATGTCTGATCGCTTCAAGTGACTGAAAGAAGAAGTCAACACTCAATTGCCAAAAACTGAACTGCAGTTTCTCAAATGACCACTAGAGGCTGGCTCCAACAGTGAGTCAATTCCCATAGACTCCCATGTTTAAATGTCCACCTCTATAGCAGAAATAAGCATGTTTACATCCTGGTAACATTTTAGCAACCAGTTAGTCTAATTTACATTTTATTAAGGCTTAAAGAAGGCGCGCTGCTTTGACTGACAGGTGGGTGTATCCTTGCCACAAACTGGTATGCACCACAGTCTCTGCTCCACACACGCCCCGCCTCTTTGTCTGTTTATGAATTAGCCGTGAGTTAGGGGCGGAGTCAGGCACTGCCAAGATGGCAATAGCGGAGCAGCTCACTCTTGAGTTTCAAAACTGCTCTTCACAAATCTGTGTGTGACATTACAGAGGCACAGACATCACAGACTCTTTATATACAGTCTGTGATCCCTTTCCCTATGAGGGATTTGAACCAGTAAACTTGCAGATACTGTAAACTGCTAGCTTTAGAACAGAGAAATTTATAGTTTGGGGTTTCGATTATTTCATTCATTTTAATAATTTTGTGTTTGGTAGGTAGTTGAATATCTTTACAAACACTGGATTCATTTTTGTGCTGAGATTTGTGGTCTCCAGATGATAAATCACATTCACATCTCTGACTTTGAATGAATTGTCTTGACAGTCATTGGATGGATTACCATTACATTTGAACTTAACATTCATACCTCATAAAACTTTGGGGTCCCTCTGACTTTCCCTCTGGCACCATCATCAAGTCAAACTTTGATTTGTTCTATGATTAAATACCTGCAAAACTAAGCCTCATCTGACATGTTTGAGGCTCATTAGCAAACATCAGCATGCTAACATGCTCAACTAACACGGTGACCATGGTAACCTCAGACATACCAAATCTATGTATGTAAATATTAGCATTGTGAGCGTGTTAGCATGCTGATGTTAGCATTCAGCTCAGAGCACCTAGCTTCACAGAACTGCTAGCATGGCTGCTGTCTACTGTTGTCATTATTGTGCCTTTGTTTCATACTCATACTCCTGTTTCTCCTGCGTCATGTAAAGAGAGAGAGAAACAAAGAGAGAGAGAGAGGTATGTTATGGTATGCTTGCTCGGTATGTTTAGTTTCCACTGGCTCTGGGTCACATGGCCGAGACCTCTTTCTCTCTTCCGTTTTCTCCCTCTTTTTCCCAGTCTTTGTCTTTTTCTCTTTCTACTGCAGTCTCTGTCTCTGCTCAGCTCTTTCCCCTCACCAACACTCCTCTTTTATGCTCTCACTTCTTTCTCTTTCTTTCTCTCTAGTGTTGCAGTGTGGAAACAATAAAATCTACTGTTTCCTTTTTAGGTGCTGGATAGATGCAACACTCTTCTCTCTGTCTCCTTTATCTTTCTCTCTTTCAGCTCTTTTTTTTTTATCAATGTCACTCTTTCCTCTGCTCTCCTTCCTTTTTCTTTCTGCTTTTTCCTCTTTGTTTTTGTGTCTTTTCCCCCTTCTCTCTCTCTCTCTCTCTCTCTCTCTCTCTCTCTCTCTCTCTCTCTCTCTTTTTGTAATGGTTGTTTGCTATATCACTCTTGTCCCTTGGCAATCTCTCCCTCTTTCCCTCTCTCTCTCTCCCTTATACTGTATATGGTCATTGAGGCTCAGCCCTGCTGCTTCTGTCCATACACATTCACTCTCGGTGGGAAGGGGATTTAGCAGAGCAGACTCGTGCTCTGAGGCCACATTTGAACGCAGAGTCAGTTTGACCTGTGCGTTGTGTGGCCACCTATACAATAGCAGAAGCTCCTCTGGTTTCAGGCTGTCCACCAGATGTTGAACCTGCTGCAGGGAATTACTCCCATTCACAGACACAAGAGCTTTATGTTTACTGATGTTGGAGGATAAGGTCTGGCAGATGGAGATGAGGTCAGGACTCTGAATCTGGGGGAACTGCTTCTTTATGGAGCTGGATTTGTGCACAGAGACATTGTCAAATATCCGTTTATGCTTGGAAGTAAGAGGCCAGATGAAAGCCACAAAAAAACAGATGAAAGATAGAGGTATCCACTTACTTTTGGCCATATACTGCAATTGATTTCTCATAAAAACATTTGCTCCCAATAGGAAGTAATCATTCCTCAAAAACCTGAGCTTAGTGTTCGATTTTATCATGCTCTTGTTATTCAGATGGACATTTGAACCCTGTGTGTTATTACATAATTTGTCAGTCATTATATCATCAGTGACTCGTGGAGCGCCCGCAGCACGAGGATGGATTTATATGCCGACTCTCCGCAGTGCTTGACTTCAAGGTCGAGGTCAAGAGCGGGCAAACCTGACGTCACCGCGGGGAGTCAGGGAGGGCGCAGCCTGCAATATATATACATCAGACAGTCAATAATTCATAGGCAGCTTATAGTGAGGGTATACAGCTGTCATCAGGCTGCATATTTCATAACAACCGAAGGCACTGCACTCGGAGACGAAGGCAGGACTGTAGCTGGAGACGTACCTTACATGGTGCTCATCGTCTCTGAGCATTGTGAGCTGTTTGGTCCTCATTGTTTTTATTTTAATTTACTGCTGTTACTTTGTCTTGACTTTGTTTTATGACATTTATTTTGCTCTCACTTTGCTTGGATTTGGTTTAAAGGTGATACAGGCAAGTTTTGATTCCTAGATTTTTACTTTCCCCCACCGACCTGTGAGGGGCAAGTAAAAAAAATTGACTGCATTTACAATATATAATAATTTTTTACAAGAGATATTCACCCATTCACTCACACATTCTGTCACACACCGAGGACATATTGAAGCCGGTTATGGGTTCAGTATCTTGCCCAACACAGAAAAACCAAGAACTGCAGTTCCTCTAATGACCACTAGAGTCTGGCTCCAACAGTGAGTCAATCCCCATTGACTCCCATGTTAAAATGTCCAACTTTACAGCAGAAATAAACATGTTTACAGCCTGGTACAATGTGAAGTGAACGCATCGCCGTACATTCAGTCTGTTGCTCGTCCAAGCTGTTATGTTCAGTCCAGGGCAGGACTAGCCGACACAAACACTGTACATAAGTATAATGGCCTGTTATTTTGGACAGAGACATCTCTTTTTTTTTTTGTTACTGTGGCTTTTCGCTGCCTTTAATCTGCTTTAACGAGTCAGAGCCGAGCTGATGAGGAAGCTCTGACTCGCCAGTGCAGGGAGCTCCTGCTTGCAAAAGCTACAGATTGGATCAGTGAAAATGGTGATTCAGTGTAGTTCATGTAATTTGTGCATGTACTGAACACCTGGACTGGAGACGCATGTTGGCAGTTTAAGCTGGTGAGATAATCAAGCGTATCTTATTTTTTTTCAGACCTGATTCTCCGAAACGTCGACCTCTGTAGCTCATGTTTTATGGTGGTTTAGATTTCTTACCAAGAATAATTCAGATACACTTTCTTTCTCTCTGCGTCAAACTGACAAGCATTTTAACTTGGTGCTGGTGATTCAGGGAGTTTTAAGTCAAAGGTTTCTTCTGACGTTGATATGAAACGTGTGTTTGGAGGAACAGTGTCACACCAGCTCACCTCTAATGGCTTGTGGCAACGTCATCCAGAGCACAGTTCTTTCTACTGAAAGAGACAGACAGTCAGACGGAGGGGAAAGAGTTTGCAGCAGAGTCTGAGTCATCCTCCCTTCCTCTGTCGCTATTTAAAGATCCTCATCCCTCTATCCTCATCAACTGCCTCTTCATTCCTGCCCTTGGTCTAAGTAGGAAGGAGGATTTTTTTTTTTTTTCCCCCTCGTAAGAGGTTAAATTAATGGTACCTTATTCTCGTAGTACTTGTCCACACATTGTGCTCACCAAATCAATTTCTGAGATATGGAAACATGTTGATTTAGCTCAAAAGAAGTCAGACAGGTCAAGAAACAAGAGCAGTCAGTTGATCAGGTTGTAAATGAGCCTCCTGTTTCTACTTTTAACACCTGTCTGTACCATAGATAGTACACGCACAGTTTCCCTTATTGTAGAGCTGTCATCAGAAAAACCTTTTGGTGTTGAGCAAAACAAGTAATCTGAAGATGTAACCTCGAGCTCTGTGAATTTGTTACGCATTGATGATGTTCTGGAGACTAAATGATTAATCAGTTAATGGGAAATAAATGAATGCTAGATTAACTAAGAAGCCTCTGATTTTGAGCAGTATTTTGGGTGCCCTCACTTTCAGCTTTACCTCCAATTTCAGTGGTTTATGTTACTGATTCTTCTGGTCCCTCAAAATGGAGCAAATTCGGTTTGTGACTTCTTATAACAAGAGTTTTGAGCCAGCTGTCAGCCGTTTTCTTCCCGGATTGTTTAATTTAATGGATTTCTAGAGACCTGCAGAAACTTAAAAAAATTTCTCGTACCTCTCGTCTTCGGTTGAACCCTCAGATTTCTTTTGGGACCCCTTTATGTGGTTTGAGTCCCCGGTTGGGAACCGGTGGTTCAGATAATCCTGTTACACTTTTGGTTTGTTAACAACTTGTCTGATCACATGACTTGATTGTGTTTCTTCAACGGTTGGACTTTGTTGTGACGAGGTAAATGTTTTCCAGTATCACCATGATTAATTTGATGAATACATTGCGATCATAACCGATAGAAATGATGCTCAATCATCACATCAAGTCATCATGTAACAGATACAGATACAGATGTGTCAGGCTGGCCAACTTTAAAAAAAAAAAAAAAAATGCAGCTCTCATTTAACAGTATTTATCCTCCATATATTGGCTCCTGACCGGCTGATTGGCTGCCTGTCTCACTGAGTGACTGTTTGACTGGCAGGCTAACTGACTGCCTGTCTCAGTGGAGGAGATTGGATGGAGATTGCTAACACTGAACTGTTACAGTACCTAACTGAATCAGCTCTCTGACTGACACTTTCATTTCTCTCTGACTCTTCTTTCCGGATAATCCCAATTAAGTCAAGATGGTTGGTCACTGTGTGTGTGTGTGTATGTGTGTGTGTGTGTGTGTGTGTGTGTGTGTGTGTGTGTGTGTGTGTGTGTGTGTGTGTGTGTGTGTGTGTGTGTGTGTCTGTGTCTGTGTCTGTGTGTCTGTCTGTGTGTGTGTCTGTGTGTGTGTGTGTGTGTGTGTGTCTCACAGCAACAAGTCAGTATCTCCCTCTCTCTGTCCCATGTGTCTCCACTTCCCTAGAAGTCTCTTTTTTTGTCTTTTCAAACCGAAGCTTTTGCCAGTTTCTCTTTCTCTCTGCAGGGAACTTAGATCCCCTACCAGAGATGCTAATTATTGCCATGTGCCTCATCTTCACGCTACTGGAGACACAAACACACACACACACACACACACACACACACACACACACACACACACACACACACACACACATTGCTGACATTGTCACCGATGACGTCTGTGCCCACAGTTGGATTCTTGATCCGAGCCAGTTAGTCACATGTTTGTGTGTTTAAGAAGGATTTGTCAAGTCAGCCGCGCAAACAGCTTTTTCCGTGTTCGACAAATCCGCTGCAGATTTAGCGTCACTCTGGTCCGTTTCACGCAACTCCCACAGCTCGAGTCAGGCGATGCTCTTCACTCTGATTTTCTCTGAATTTATCTTTTACTTCATCCTCGACTCATAGAAATCCATGAATTCTTCATCAGTCGTCATCTTCACAAAAACTGACTGTGTGAGAACTCACATTTAGGCTGCATGATATTTACTGTTAAGATTTGGGCATTTAAGTGGTTTGCTTTTATTCTATTCATAGAACAATACACACCTAGGGCACCAGAGTGGTCCGATTATAGACGAATACACCAAACTGAAGCGCAGTTCCCCATAACAAGTGCAGCGTGGAACATGGACATTCAAATAAAATGAAATGAAATGCTGTGATTAAATTGTAACGTGAGCAAAAAGTTTATGCATGATAAGGAAGCATGGCTGTGTTTGACACAAGTGTAGGAGGTAGACAAAATAATTGTATAATAATAATAATAATAATTATTATTATTATTATTAAATAATTATCACATTTAAAAGGCATCAAAGAGCGAAGAAAGTCGATTTATTCATCATCGTCATTTTTAAAAAAAAAAGTTTTCCTCTTCCTGTTTCTTGTCCCCTCCCTCCCTCCCTCCCTCCTCCTCCTCCCTCCTTCCCTCCTCTCAGGCTGATTCCAAATGTCCAGACTTAACCAAGATACTGAGGCTCTCATATTTTTAACCACCAACACGAGACAGACATAAATCAATGAAACACACAAGTATGATGAGATGAGACTAGCATTGTAATATTGTAGGAATGAGTTGTTTCCTCACCTTCTTTGTCCTCCTTTGTTTCTTGCCTCCTCCTCCTCAGTAAGACGGGAAAACACACAAACAAACAGTTCCAGAGTATTTCCATCTAATACACTCATGTTTATTAAAGCTTGTTCCCCATTGACTGCCCCCCACCCCTATCTAACCCCCAACCCCCCCGCTCAATCCCTCCAATCTCATTACCAGTTTGACAGACAGGTATTGATTGTTAATCTTCACAGACAAACCCATCACCGCCACTCAACACATTACAAACTGCATTACCCACGTCCCCCCGCTGTCTGCCTGTCCTCTGCTTTCACACTCAACCCTTCATTACTTTTTAACATTTTTTTCTCTGTTCATTCGCTGTCAAGGAAAATGTCTCTGGTGCTTCTGTAGGCATTTAAAACTCCAATTCCCATGATGCCTCTCTCCTTTGCTTTCTGCTTCTAAAATTGCTGCATTATGTCACCCAGGAAGTATCTGTCAGGGACTTGTAGTCTTTGTTTTCTATCACGTGGAGTTTGAGATGGGTGGGGTTAAACACATTCAGATCCCGTCTCTCTCTCTGTCTCTCTCTCTCCTCTCAAAACTTTCTTTGGAAATGAACTCCACCCGTCTGGTGTTCCCCGGGGGTTAAAACGCAACGCCAACAATCATTTATAAAAGAGCTATTGGATTCAGATGTGCTTTGTGCTGCTTGGAAATCTGCTGATGACACTTCATGTATAGCCTTGATTTATCACTTCCCTCGGGGAGATCGGTCAGCAAGTTTTGAGGTGGTTCGTCACGCCGTGAATGGTGAATTAAGTGCACCTGCAAAACTTTTAGCTTCACACTTACGCACACACACTGCACCATCTGGTCTTGGTTGAGTGGAAAGAATGACGAGGCAGAATGTGATAAGTCAAACAGCTTTCTCCTTCTCACTGTGTTGTGTTGTCTTGGACTTTCAGCGGCATACGCACAATTTAGTTAAGCCGGGGTGATATCTCCATACAGTCCAGCCCGTATATCACGATATTATCAATATTATCGATATTATTGTTGTATTTTATGCTGTTTATTTTAGTGATACATAATTATATTATTGTATTTAATGTTACATATGTTGGTTAATAATATATAGTTATAAAAAATAGATAAATAAATATAAAATAAAATGTGGAAAGTTAATGTGGCTTTCTCTCTGTCTTTCTGTGGCAGGTGATATCACACAGAAGGGCTATGAGAAGAAGCGATCCAAGCTGATTGGAGCCTATTTCCCTCAAGCACCAGGTAAAACTGACTTTTCTGCGCTTTCATTAAATGCCAGCTCATGAAGCACTGAGCTGACGTGTGTAATCACAGCACCTTTTAGAAATATACAAAATTATAGCAAATAAATGAGAAGAAAGCTTTCTGGTTTTACCTACATATATGAAATATCACTTCTTGTGATAGATATGATCAAGATAAGATCAAGGCAAACAGATGATGTGAAAAGGTTGCAAATTGAAACAACAACATACAAAGAATAGATACAGTGAGAAAAGAATTATATGCACATTAAAGGTTTAAAAAATTAAAAGACTGTTTTTACTCTTAACTATTTTGGCATATTACACACTATTATTTCTGTCGTAACATTGACCAGGGCGACTGTTCTTGTTGTTCGACTGCTCACACTTAAAAAGTACTGGAAAGTAACTTATGTTTGGTGATGGTGATCGACATGGATGAGGTGCTGACCTTCTTACAACAAAGCAGCAACAAGTTTTCCACCGTGAATCTGTCGAAGTCTATTCTCTCAGTTTCAACTGTTTGTCCTCTTCTGAACGGGACTATTTTACACTCTGACTGTCCTTGAAGGAGTGAAAGAGTGGAATTAAGGTGGTTTTTTGTACATGAAATCCAACTCTTTCTTTTTTCCTCTTTGGAGAGCATTATTTCTTTTCTTCCCGTGGACACTTTGTCCAGGATATTTAACACACAGTGAAAAGACTTTTTGACTTTGCCAAAAGGCCAAAGCTATGAACAATTTGGAAATGAAACTGCTGGTTTTACACAGAGAGAAATATGAAGCAGGTACTGTTGTGGTCTTAGGAGGGCTGCAGGGTTTGAAACTGCAATGTTACAAGAAAACCCAGTTATTTAATCAGATGTTTTTCTCCTCCGTACTCACAATATGCCCTGTCAGGGTTTGGTTTTCTTCCTAAAGCATTCTGATCCTTGCACATTTAATAAATCCTCACCAGCTGAGTAGTTTTTGGTAATACAACACAGATGGATGTGATTCAGTCCAACCGCAAATGATCTAAAAGTCCATTTTACAGTAAGACTTGTTGAGGGGAGCGGGCAACACACCGCAACTGACTGACTGACTGCTGAGGATGGGACTGGAGCGTCACTGGAGAGCAGCAGACACACTGGCACTGCCAAAGCTGTTACTGGAACATACTGGTGTGTGTGTGTGTGTGTGTGTGTGTGTGTGTGTGTGTGTGTGTGTGTGTGTGTGCGTGCGTGCGTGCATGTGTGTGCGTCCCCTTAGGGTGGGGGAATGTCAGGAAGTGCATTATGGGAAGGAATGAGGGGTGTGGGATGAAGAAAATGTGTGGTATTCACATCTAAGCCCAGTGGGGGGTCGTCCCCAGTTCGCTATGGGGGACCGGATGACACACATACCCCGCAATGCGCACACACACACACACACACACACACACACACTGAGCTGTAACATCCTCACCCAACAGTTCTTATTCGTTTTTCAGTCCTGCAAATCAATTTTTTATTCCCATGCACCCGTAACACACATTTGTGCATATAAATGCACACAATACCCCCCTTTTTCTCATTTTCAGACCCCCTTACACTTACAACACAATACTCCCTTTCTCCCTGTCAAACACACACACGCACACCCACCGGCGACACATTCCCTTCCCTGTGATATGATTTAGCTCTAAGACCTGTTAATCTGCTCTGCTCAGTGCACAGTCAGGCTGATATAGTTTGATTAAATCATTTACAGTGTTCAGTGGAGTGGATTTCCCTCAGTTACTCAGATTTACACGGTTTCACATTAAAGATGAGGCTTAGTTTACTCAGAAAGAAATTTGATATCATGAGATCCAGCACGCTGTCCTCTCAACATCAGCCAAAAAGGAAGTGAAAATACTTTACATAAGTAAACTACATAACGTACAGTTTTTAGTCATAGACAAGAAGAACTTAGGTTTAGCGATGGTAAAGTCACCCATAGATTTTGTAGGAAGGTTTTAAAAACCTTTGGGTTTTGACTTTTTACTTTTCCAATAAAGTATGCAATAAAATGCACAAAGCATATAAAACAATTGCTAAAACTCACCACAGACACTTACATTAAGCAAAATTCTTACAGTAATAACTTGAGAAAGTAGAGTACATCAAGCCATCATCATCTAAGCCAATCATCGAGGGCTGAAACAACATCACCATCGTCATCCACCAATTTTTATTATTGGCATCTAGTAATTTGATTGCAGTAGAGATGAAATAATTTCTCCCCCTGTTAGACCTGGGCATTAGTGATGTAAAGTCAATCCACACATCATCACAGGCACTTCCCCCACCTTATCTTTGTAGGTCCTTACGGTTGGCTTGACCAGAGGGGGTATAATCCCTCCATCATGGTTTGGTTCTGCCCTAGAGTCTTTACTTGTTGGATGTGTCCACAATACCTCATCAGGGAGTTGTCCAGGGGTTTTCTTGATCCCCATTGATCCATTAAACTTGAAGGAGGAGCAACTCTATTCTGATCTGCCCATGGGTATCTGAGATACTGATGCTGTCTCCAAGGATGGGTCTAGACACCTCCTGAAGCAAACAAACTTTGTCACTCTAACATATGGATAATGCGCCATCTTCATCTTACCCTTACTTTGGCATGAGACAATCAAATCTGAAACAGAATTGTTGGAAAAGTGCAACCTCCCTGGAGTCCAACACCGAGACCATGGGTGACTAATTACCAAGAAATGTGGACATGAGCTTTTGTTCCATTTATACAAGGACCAGTAGACTTCATATTCTGACAGTTTACCCAACAGAACACACAGAGTGTTACCCCCTTTTCAGACAGCTGACATGCCTATGGTCTGTTCAACCCACGTTCAACCCATTTGAGAAAGCCATCATCCTGCTTCTCACTGTCAGCAGAGACTTCAGTTTGCAGTGTGGTTCCCAAATATCAGTGGCATTTAATTCATTTCCATTCCCTATAGCAATGACGCAAAGCAAAGTTCATCATTTCCCAATCCACAACCACTCAGGAGAAAAGTGTCTTAATGGAGTTCTCTGGCATAGTTTTCTCCATACAGGGTATGTTGGTTGGATTCACGTGTTCTTACAGTTAGTTAGCAGTAGTTGTACTGCTGAGAACATAGATACAACATTCCCTGTGGTTATGGCATTTGCCACTGACTTGCTGATACTTACTATGATATTACCTACACCGAACCACAAACTAATTGTGTCTAACCCATAACCTAACCTTTTTTCGGTACACACCTCCATTTAACCATCTGATTCAGTATGATTCATTTTCTATAATCACTCATACCATTGGTCTGACTATTACCATAATGCGGCAAACCTGTTTGATCAGACTTTACTCAAACCGAGTACAACCTTCCTCTTCAGAGCCACTCCTCATTCTGGAATGAAGCAAAGCCTGCAAAGCCCTCCCCCTCTAATGTGTTCAAATAAAGTCAAGCTCCCACAGTCATTTATCACTTTTTAATCAGACAAAAGTAAAGTAACATGGCACAAGGGATTCAACTTGATCGAGCAAATTTCTGCTGCTTAATCTGTCTGGATCTACTCAATGATCCAGTGACTGTTCCTTGTGGTCACAGCTACTGCATGACCTGCATCAAGGACCACTTTGATGAACAGAATCGTAGGGGGATGTTCAACTGTCCTCACTGTAGGCAGACCTTCATACCGAGGCCTGCCTTGGTAAAAAATCCAATGATAGCATGTGTAGTGGAGGAGCTGAAGAAGACTGGACTCCAAGCTGCTCCTGCTGATCACTGCTATGCTGGACCTGAAGATGTGGCCTGTGATTTCTGCACTGGGAGAAAACTGAAAGCTGTCAAATCCTGTTTGATGTGTCTGGTCTCTTACTGTGAGCAACACCTCCAACCTCATTTTCAATCACCTACATTTGAAAAACACAAGCTGGTGGAGCCCTCCAAGAAGCTCCAGGAGAACATCTGCTCTCGTCATGATGAGGTGATGAAGATGTTCTGCCGCACTGATCAGCAGTGTATCTGTTATCTCTGCTCTGTGGATGAACATAAAGGCCACGACACAGTCTCAGCTGCAGCAGAAAGGACTGAGAGGCAGAGAGAGCTCCAGCTGAGTCGACAACAAATCCAGCAGAGAATCCAGGACAGAGACAAAGATATGAAGGTGCTTCAACAGGAGGTGGAGGCCATCAATGGCTCTGCTGATGAAGCAGTGGGGGACAGTGAGAAGATCTTCACTGAGCTGATCCGTCTCATGGAGAAAAGAAGCTCTGATGTGAAGCAGCAGATCAGATCCCAGCAGGAAACTGAAGTGAGTCGAGTCAAAGAGCTTCAGGAGAAGCTGGAGCAGGAGATCACTGAGCTGAAGAGGAAAGACGCTGAGCTGAAGCAGCTCTCACACACAGAGGATCACACCCAGTTTCTACACAACTACCCCTCACTGTCACGACTCAGTGAATCTACAGACTCATCCAGCATCAATATCCGTCCTCTGAGATACTTTGAGGACGTGACAGCAGCTGTGTCACAGCTCAGAGATAAACTACAGGACATTCTGAGAGACACATGGACAAACATCTCACTGACAGTGACTGAAGTGGATGTTTCACTGTCACAACCAGAGCCCAGGACCAGAGCTGACTTCTTAAAACATGCATGTCAAATTACACTGGATCCAAACACAGCAAATACACATCTGTCAATATCGAAGGGAAAAAGAGAGGTAGCATACGTGAGAGAAGAACAGAAATATTTTCTTCATCCAGAAAGGTTTGCATATTCCTGGCAGGTCCTGAGTAGAGAGAGTCTAACTGGATGTTGCTACTGGGAGGTGGAGAGGAGTGGGAGAGGAGTTTTAGTAGCAGTCGCATACAAGAATATCAGCAGAGCAGGGGAATTCAGTGAATGTGTCTTTGGACAAAATGACAAGTCTTGGGCATTAGATTGTTTCAAAAATAGTTATGAATTCAGGCATAGCAACATAAAAATTCCGATCCAAGCCACGTTGTCCTCCAGAGTAGGAGTGTACCTGGATCACAGAGCAGGTGTTCTGTCCTTCTACAGCGTCTCTGAAACCATGACTCTCCTCCACAGAGTCCAGACCACATTCACTCAGCCTCTCTATGCTGGACTTTGGCTTTCAGAAGGAGCCTCAGCTGAGGTTTGTAAGCTCAAATAGACAGGAGTTACTGAAGATCCCTTTGGGTATGAAGCGTTTTTTGCTTTGGTCTCCTGTCAGTCAAAGAATAGGCAGTATTGTGAAAAATTTATGATGACAGAAACCTCCGTTACTATGTATGAAAACTAAACCATGTAAGAAAAAGTGCTTTGGAAATTTATGATATAGCTATTGATAGAGGTCTCACCACTCCTAATACTGGGGAGGTAAATAGTATGATATTTATGATATTTTATGAATTTTCTGTATTTCTTTGGTCTGTAAAACCTTATACCACGTGGTAACTAGTCACCACAACCCCTCAAAACAGTGAAGGGTAAGGGACATACTTCAGTTTGAAATAGATATAAATATATTATGTTTCACAAACAGATAACCTTAAACCTCTCTTTCTTTGTTACCTCCCCGCTGTTTCAGGGGTGACACTACATGAGTAACACTTTATTTTGTGGGTCTGCTCTGAATAATTTTCAAGGTGTTTCCTGAAAGAGAATGATGAAACTTGGTCCTCATTATAGGAAATTCCTTGAAATTACAAGCTTCATTTTATTCACTTGTTGCTGACCTGCTGTGCCCTGACTAAAATACTAGCTGGCACAAGCAGTAAATAGGAGTTAATTAATTGGCAATGGCGCTGTTCCACTCGAACTTCTGTTTTAGTACCAAATGAAAGACGCATTTCCAGGGAATAGTTTGAAACCCAGTTTGGACCCATACGTCATCCACACTTAGACTAACCTGAATAACTCACTGACTTTTGAGTCCAACTTTATGGAATTTTTGAGCATTGTCTTGTTAGTTGAATATCCGCATTTTCTGGTTTGATTGTCATTGGCAGCGCACATCAGAATCTGACACAGTGATTGAACATTTATCGAGTTGGCATAAACACTCATGACTTCACTGTTCTCTAACAGGAAAAGCAAATGAAATATGTGTAACATCTATGTCATTACAAGAATGTTGCTGCTCACATTTTTGCCTGTATCCTGTCAGTAATGACAAACAAACTTGTCTGGGGACTGTTTTAAATGTATAACAAACATAATCTGGTGTTGATAGAAACGACTGTTGGTAGATGTTGACCTTGGTTTTGTCCAATAGGGATGTTTTGTGAGTAGTCTTAACAAATATGCCTATTTGGCCTAGTTTTTCAACAAATCCTCCTTCATGGAGGTTATAAGGTTCAGTTTTTGTTAAAACTGTTTTAGAGAGGTGTTGATTCAGCTTTGTGAGGCTGCAGTTTGTGCTGCTATTGAACTGTATTGCATTAAACAGAGAGTTGCTTTGGCCATTTAGCCTAACCCTCATTCAATCAACGCACAAAGAGAGGATTTATTACTGTATTAGACTGCACTGAGTGTACCCAAGTGCACTGAGTGTACCCAAGAAACTGACAACTGAGTGTATATCGGAAGCAAATTGTGGCGCAGTTCATTTGTAATGAGAAGGGCAAAATGGACAAAAGCCAAGTTTATGTCATAAAACACTAAAAATATAAAACATCCATGTTTGGTGAAACAGGAGTGTTGGCATTTTCATCAATATTTGGGCAATGAAAAGGCGGTTTCACAAAGGTGAGGTGTTCATCTGTCCGACCCTGCAAATTTTATGGAGTGAGTAAAACATAATTATGACTACACTCTCACTTGGCAGCTACCTTTCCACATTAAATTTTCCATTATGTTTTTAGCCGACTCTCCACATTTCTGACAAACGAGGTTAAGTTTCAAACTAATACTGCCCTGATCTTTGGGTGACCACCAGAGAAACTCAACTGTTTATTTGCATATTATTTCAAATAATACTTTATTCAGCCAAAGTTCTTGTATGTACACTTGAAATGAAAAATATGATTCACATTATTCAAAGTAAGATATTGGTAAAAGAATTGTTTTGGTTCCACAGTTCAGATGTTCCATTGGCACACCTGTCTAATGAAGGAGTTAGTCGTCAGTCCAAGTGCTGTAATATTCACAACTCTTGTTTGTTTGTAGTAAGAGGGGCTAGGACTACATCCTGGTTTGAAGCGAATCCCACTGGTGTAACCCAAATGAGATCAACCACTCTCTTAACACATTCTTCGGCATTTATGTACCTTCCCTCTGAGAACATTGCTACACAGTTCATCTCATATTCAGAACAGGCTGAGAGTCATGTAGCGTGATTTTCTTTTTTTATGATTAATTCAGACCTTTGTTAGCTTTCCTTCACTGCCTTTGATCTGGAAACTACACCACAAACCGTCAGTTATACACCAAGAACAGCCGAGAGTCTGTAAAGTAAAAAAATAAATCAACTTTAATGTTTCATGTTTCTAAGATATTTACACTGTTGGGAACACTTTTACAGAATTGGGAGACTTAAAAAAAAAAAGAAAAGAAAGATCTTCCATTACTCATCATGCAAATGTCAACTGTTATTTCCCTTCATACACATTTAGATACATAGATGACTTTATTAATCCCCAGAGGGAAATTAAACTGGCATAGCAGCTGAATTAAAATACAATAAAATACAATGAAATACAAAAGACAAAAATACACAGAAACTCCACAAGTACACAGTGGAAAAATTGATAGATATAAATAAATAAGTATATGTACCAATGTGCAGGAGTGTTTAGATTAATTTACTTCTTTTCATCTATCTGATCTATAAATTGAATGTATCAATAACCTCTTAGTTTGGATGAATGTAATATGAAAATATGAGCACATGCTTTTATATCTTGGACTGTATATTACATTTATATATGTTAGATTACTTATTTGCAATATCCTTTTTTCTTATGTATACATTCTATTTAGCATTTTGTACATATCCTTTGTGTTCTAGTCCAGTGCCGTATCCTATGGTTGATCATTTTGTACTTTTAAAGTATTTTTTTCTCTTATTTGTTTTTTTTTTTGCCATCACAGTACAGTAGCTTCTTATTTATGTTAAACATGGCATCCAGTCTAAACCAAGCAAGTGGTGGCAGTGCAGCAAAACACTTGGGATCTTACAATCTGAGGATGTCACTTTGCAGGGTAGTTGAGGTGCTGTTGGTGGGTCTCATGGGTGTCGTCTTCATCCGCCTCAGTTATTTATTGGACTTAGCGTCTCTGTATTGGCAGTGGTTGATAGAAAAGGAATGAATGAGAGTCCCGCATTGATTTCCTTTAAAGCTTCACTGTGTTCCTGTGTGTGAGTCTGTGCCGTGTTTGAAGTGTCTGTCGTTGAGAATACAAGATGGACGGAGTGTAACTGGGGAATGAAGATAATGTTGGATGATTTATTTATTGAATGTCACCTACTTCCTTGTGTAGATATGTATTTATTATAAGTTATATTCTGTTATGCTACCTTGTGAATTCCCATCAGTTGCTATGTTACAAACCTCACCCACACAATAAAGAGTATGAATCGAGTGTGCTGGTATGAACTGAAACTAAATAAAGGGAAAGGAGAGAGAAGAGTCGGGGGGGGGGGGGGATCCATCCATCCAGACTCCCGAGAGGAAAACACAGAGGCGAGGTATTTCCCACTCCTCTCATATATTCCTCTGCCGGCTGGTAGTCGTTATATGGTCGGCTAATCAACTTTTAGCTTTTCTCCCGAGCAGCAGCAGCAGTGATACTCCGAGCCACGCTGAGAGCTCTAATGAAGACATACGAGGCTGGATGTGTGAAGCTGAGATGGATGCTCATAGATCAGCAGCTCTGGAGTGGTCGTAGCTGTCAGTAACAGGGTGGTTATTATCATCAGACTTATTGATTGGAGTGTAGGGAGGTTTTTTGTTGTTGTTGTTGTTCTCTGTGAGTCTGTGTGTGTCTCAGTAGCTCTATCTCTTTCCTTTTCTTCCATCTATGTGAATATCTGGGATCTGGGTGGTGACCCCTGTGCTTACAGGGATAAATAAAGTTGAACTGAGAATTTTCAAAAGGATTTTGTACTTTGAATTTAACTTTATGTTAACAGGTATCATTTTGATTAGTATGATCTTTATTATTTGTTAAACTGTAAAACAAATAAACAAACAAACAGCAACTGAAAAATCTGTTTTTTTCAGAATTTCCCTGAAGGAAGAGAACTTTCTTGAAGGAAGTGTGATTTCCTACACAGGGTGTGTTTGCATGTGTCTTGGCTGGTTTGTGGTGACTCTGTTTGGTACATGTTCCAGATTTTTTGCTGAGTCAATTTTTTTTACAATTAGGCACCATGAGGAATATGCTGAATTAGCTAATAGCAGTTCCTCTTTGTAGTGCACCCATGGCTGTATGGCCAACTATCAGTGTGTTACTTTGATACTGATGAAAACTTGAAATCGTGATGATTTCCAAGTTCTGGAGTGATGAGGAGCATCTTATTTATGATTGACATACAAGTATGTATATATTAAAGAAAATTACAAAATACACAAGGAAATGTTAGAAAATACAAAAGGACAAAGCTTGTAGGGTTCTAGCTTTTAGACTGGAAATGAATTCAGGCTACAATCTGAACCCTTTCTGTTTCAGGAATGGATCCGTCCATGGGCCAGGAGAGGAGAACACCCGTCACCCCGTCCTCGTCCTCCCGCTACCACCGCCGGCGGTCCTCTGGCTCCAGAGACGAACGCTACAGATCAGGTAAGACGCAGTGTTGACACCGCTTCGCTTTTCATCTCCCGCCGTCACAACGCCTCTGTGGAACATTTTGTCTTTTTGTGGGTGCATCTGCGTCTTAAACTTCCATCTCACACAGACCAGATGAAACAGATTTTGAACTGCATCAACATAGAGCAGAAGTGACCTCACCTACTGGCATCGAAATATTTGCTAATCACTGTGTTAATTATCTTCATTAATCACTTCATTTGCATAGTGGGTTTTGTCTGACATCTTAAGCAGCACATGATAGAGTTTTTTAATTTGACTTCATAAATTCTTCCAGTAAAGGTGATGGTGTGATTAGAATTTGGAAGTCTGCTGCATAAATTTACATATCAATAAGGAAATCAGCTTTTATTACCACTATAACTCTCTAATACTTTAATACACGGCGGTCATATTCATATCACCCATGTCTTATATGTAGATAAGCATGGAAATAGAAATACTTTATGTGTATTAATTAGCTTAAAGGGCAGATCTTGTCTTAATGGTTCACTCGGGTACTATGAACTGAAACTAAATAGAACTTGGCCTCTGGAGGGTCCCATTCTTTTGCTGTGGGTTTTGAGTCTGTGTAGTGTCAATATGTCAAATACCTGAGTGGATCCATGTGGCTTTGCTATCATCTCTAAAACATATGGTTCATCATAATCATCACAAGAAAAAGGGAGGCTGTGATCTATGAAGTGCAGGGGAGGCGTTCCTTGCCAACAAGGAGGTTCAGATCCACCACTATCAGGATCCTCTGGTCTCTTCTGGACTTTCAGTCTGTTTTTTTATGCCTCCGCGCCGGCGACAGACGTCCATCCCATTCTTGTGAACGTGATATCTCAGTAACGCCTTGAGGGGAATTCTTCAAATTTTGGCACAAACATTCACTTGGACTCAAAGATGAACTGATTAGAATCTGTTCATCGAAGGTCAAAGGTCACTGTGACCTCACAAAACACATTTTCGGCCATAACTCACAAATTCATTCACTAATTATGACACAATTAAACTCAAATGGCTATAAGGATAAAATGAAGTGAGGATGTTTTATATCCAAAAGGTCAAAGGTCAACTTCACTGTTACATCATAATGTTCTGCAAAAACACTTCTGCCTATTATTCAACACAGTAACTCAGGAAGGAGAGGTTGTGACCATACTGCAACTTGGCTGGTTGGCGGAGGGATAAAACCATGAGGCTGTAATTGTAGTTTTAAATATAATATTACCTGATGTTTTTGTTTTTTTTACTGCAGGTCTGTGAAGACCTCTACCCTGAACCCCCACTGTTTTTTGGGATATTGTGGCATGTGGTGGTGCCCTGGTTGATATTCTCAGTCCTTGTGTGCAGTGAGCTGCAGCAAACCCAGCGTTTGGCAAAGATCAGTGGAAAAAGCTTTTGTTAAATCTGTCGCGGCTCTCGCAACATCCATTGTTTGATTTTGCTCCATCTGTTGTCAACTAAAGATTAATATAGGATTAACTAAGGATTTCCACTTCTTTTCAGTGGCATCTCATTCAAAATTAATCTGTAAGATTTTGTTGTGGAGACATTTAGGGTTAACAGTAAAGAAAAGCAGTAGTTCAATAAGAACAGAAACAAGCTGCAATCTGAAGGTTTGAGTCCGTGGACCGGCTGCTGGAGGGTTTGGGTTTGTTTGAGTTTCACAGAAAATAAATCCCACAAAAACCTTTTAACCCATTAAAACTGAAAAAAAGAAAAGCTATGCAAGCACCTTTAAACACCACACACACAAACACTCACTCAGCCACACGACAATAAACGTGCACTTGAGATTTAGATTACCTCCGTTTCTCCTACATAAGCACGCACAAGCCAAACAAACGTACATCTGTGAGCCCATTTCGTTCTGACAAATGTCTTACTCGTGTCATTACCGGGCCGACAGCCGGCCGCCTCCACATCGTCGGGCGCTGCGTGTTTTCCTTCCAATGGACGCCCTTCAAACAAACCGAGCTGTGGCTGTATCGCGGCGCTTTATCTCGCTCCTACAAAACACTCATTTACAAAAAAAAGGTCCTCACCGACACTCCCCTGGACTTAATCTGCTCGGAAACCACAGGGCCTCATGGGAGCTGCTGTCGAGCTGGGAATGTTTGTGTACGTAAACTGAATGTGAAGAAATGGGAACACGGTGCTCATTGTAACAAGAACACTGCAGCACAAACACAGAGGCCAGCTGGTAGTCCTGCTGCTGTTTTCCTACTCCGTCCCTCCGAGCCGGTGCTCTGGCTTGTCGGACTGGGTCTCAGTTCTTTATTACTTAATACCCCTGCACAGTGTTTTGACTGGAGGCCACCACCATTGTTAGTGCCTGAAAAGTCAGTTTCTTTTCTTAGTTATTTATTCAGCTATGTTTAATGGAAGAATTACACAGTGTCAAAATATTCCAGTACAAATAGAAGTCCTGCAGTCAGAAGTAGATATATAGACGTATTATCAGCTAAATGTGTCATAAAGGCAAAACGCCCCCTGTGACTAGAAAGATTATTATATTAGTTTGTTAAAACTAATATATGAATGTTTAAGCAGCATTTTATCCTGTAGCTGCTGCAGGTTTTAACTTTACAGTTCTGATAGTTTAGTCCAGTGGTTCTTCGAAGGCTCACAAGTGAATCTGAGAGGTCCTGAGATGATTGTGTGAGTTGAAAAGATGAAAAAAAGTTCTGCTACTGAATCTATATGGATCATTAGAACCAATTTCAAATCTATTTTGTGAAATATTGGATAACTACAGGGGTAACATGTACAATAATTTCCTCTGAAATAAAGTAGCAATATATAGTATTGTACTTGAGTAAATGTACTTTGTTACTTTCCACCACTGATGGTTTGAAGAAATATCCACATCTGTGATATGAAAGAAGAGACAGAAGGAGTTTCTTTAATGAACTAATCACTCGTCCTGTGCTTTAGAGCCAGATGATTTTCATTTCTGTCCATTGTATTTAATCAGACCATCATTAAAGGATGTGCTAAATATCAGGGAGACGTTATATTGATATTGACCATTTCCTCAGGTAAACCTACCCTCCCTCTAGTTACCATTCAAGTTACTACAGCACTTTAAAAATGAATATTTAAGCAAACTAAAAAAATAAAAGGATGTAGTTGGTCATGATACTGTAGTTTTCAGCCTCTATCAGTAGAAATTGGTTTTGGTTGTTGGATCATTTTTGGTGCCACTGTGAATCAAAAGGCTCTGAAAGATGAATCTTATCCTGAAATTCTAAAACCTAACTTATGTTTGTCTCCAGATGTGCACACAGAGGCCGTGCAGGCGGCCCTGGCCAAGCACAAAGAGAGGAAGATGGCCGTGCCTATGCCTTCGAAGCGGCGTTCGCTGGTGGTCCAGACCTCCATGGATGCCTACACACCACCAGGTAAAGACCAAACTACACACTCACACACTCTGTTTTTACTATTTTGTGCCACACACCCCAAATTAAGTTAATTTAAGTTAAAATTAGCTGATAAATACTTCATCACATTTTTGCATCATATAACAACACTGCGACTGAACCTCTGCCACAGCAGGTGTTCAGCAGATGTTTCAGTACAATGCCAAAAATTGTTCAGTGCTAATTCTAGATACTCAACAAGACTAAAGAGTGGAGCTGTGGAAACGGCCTCATGAGGCTGCAATGCTCACCAGAAACAACATGTTTGGATGGTTCGACAACAGAGTGCTGGATAAATGTGCTTAAAAAAGTTTCTAATATTTCATTTAGCTAAAGATAACACTCTGTATGGTGCAGAACCGACTCAACTTTATCAGTGTAGCTGCACTGTGTTAGGCTCGGCTATGTTTAAGCTGAAATCTCATGAATGGCTAGCTAACATGCTAACAATAAGCATGCAATGTTTTTGAATTCGAGCGTGTTCATAAGTAAGTGTAAGTTTTAGCTGAAGCTGACAGCTAGTCTCCAAAAGCGGCTGCCCCGTCATGGATGCTGCTGAAGTTCGTCGGCGCTCTGATGTGGATGAAATAGACAGCCAGCGAGTTCGTTTGGAATGTTTGGTCCTTCTGTATTTAAAGCAAACAGACATGTCAACCGCTATCTTTGTGCCAGCTGACTACAAGTAGGGTGTAAGTTAACCACATGAAATCTTTTCAATTAGCAACGTTAAAGTTACAGATTTATTTTCCTGGGCATGCTGCTGCTCGCCGCCACGAGATGGCGGCTCACTTAGAAAATGAAAATGACTCCTGGGCACATTGTCGCTCTAATTGCTGCTTTCGGTGTGAACATACAGTGAGGGGTCCTGTTAGGAATTAAAGTGTTGGACAAGCTCAAGTTTTAACCAGTTGGTGGCAGCAGAGGGAACATCTGTTTGGTCGTTAGGATTCATTATTACAAAATGTTCATTATTTATCATATTTATTCTGTGTTTCATGCTCTTGAAGCTTATTTGTTTTGACAGCTATAGAGTTTCTCCGACATGTGTAGAGCGTATCCTCTGGGAAAGACTTGTAACTGTCACATTACATTGACAGTCAGTCCGTCACATCTGACCTGTTTGACATTCATGTCAGTCAGTCAGTCAGTCAGTAAGAAAGTCATTCAGCGAGCCTGACAGGCAGCTGGAAACATCTGCATTGTTGTTTTAGGAGCATTTTCATTTTAAATTTTAATGGCTGTTGAATTTTTAAAAGACATTTAACCATAAAAGAGAAAAAAGGAAGAGTTAGTGTGAATATGGAGTCGATCATAGATGGTGTAGCTGCAGTATTGACGTCCTGCTTGTGTCAGTGACGTTAGTCGATGATTGAATGGGACGGGCCCTCCACCGAATGAAAGGACAGTCCCCTCGGTGAAACCATGGAGATTGATGAGCGCTCCGCCCTGTCGGCCAACTTCAAATAGCTGGTCATCACATGCTACAGTCACTGCTTTGGTATTATAAGCAGATTATGTTTTTGCCTGTGATTTGTCTCATCAGTTTGGTCAGGGACGTCAGAAATGTTCATTGACACAAAGCCACAGCCATTATTCATTCTAACACCGATAACAAACTCCGTTGACTCCGTGTGCTGATGAGCTGGGATATCGGCTTTACTGCAGACTTTTTTACTTTATTGCGAGGGGCTTATACGGCTGTGAAGACTGTGACATAAAATGAGAAGTGGATTCCGTGTGCTGCAGTTTTATCTCTAAATACTTAATGAACATCTTTTATGGCGTACATTGCCTCAGAGTGACGTGAGTATAGAAACATTTTTCTAATCCTCAGAAAGTGAATAAAACTATTTTATGTAGTCTCTTAAAACCATTATACACTTTTTTTTCATCACACAGTATGATGACGTTATATCATATTATTTACTGTGGATACTATTTTGCACTGAACAGTTTGAATTAATTTATCTTTATGGTGCCTGCTGTGTTAAACTCAACACTAACATCAGGAATAGCAGAGTTTCAAATGGACAGACACATTTAAACTTGTTTCATGGGATCCCCGTAGGACGACTGCAAACAAACACTTTCTAAAAAATTCTTACAACATCTTGGTGCTGTGTTTAACTGTCACTATCATTACCTGGTTAGATTTGTAGTTTTCAGTTATGTAGTTGTATGTATCTGTGTTATGTATCTGTCTTTTGTGATGGGGGGTTATAATGGACATTAATGATGTAATATAAATATAATCATAGGGAGAATGTAATGAAAATAATAAAAAACAACAACAATGATAATTATAATATTAATAAATCTCATGACAAACAATATGCTAATATGATTTTGTAATCCTGTCTGTGTCTTCACCATGAAAGACAGAAAGGCTTTAAACAGGGCAGAAGCTGCAGAAAGTAACTCAAGAGGTTAATATATTCAGTAAACAAATGATTGATAATAATAATATAATAATGATGTGTTGTGAGAGGATGCATTATGATATACTTGCACAACTATTACTGCTATATATTTATAGGAGTTGTAGATGCAGGTTTTAGTTGGAAGGTTTGGTTGAAGGACAGAAACCCTGCAGAGAAACTTCTGAGCCGTAATAAATATGGATTAGTTTTGAGTTTTGGACTCTGTTTGGCCTTGGGCTTTTATTTTCTCCTGGCCTAGCATCACTGCTGTCAGTTAGCATGTATGCACATGTCCACAACCCCCCCCCCCCCCCCCCCCCACCCACCCACCCAAAAAAAAAAAAACGCCTTGTTTCTTCACTCCATATTGATGTATTTGCATTTTTGAAACTAGGAGTGTTGAGGTCACGGGTTCGATACCTGCTTCACCTTTCTGATGAATACTGCTTATACGTAAATGCACAATATGGATGTCACTGGACACACAGTTGATTCCATCCCTGTAACATGCGTGCCAGTCATCCATGTCTTCATGGAACTGGTGTCATTTAATGAGGGTGATAATGAGGCCATTATCTCTGTGCAGGGCCGAGCTTCACAGAGCTTCAGGGAACGAGGCGTGAGTTAGACTAACAACACAAAGATGAACCATACAGCAGCTAACGGATAAATGTGGGGAGTGTTTTATTAGATCAGTTAAAGCAGACTGTACATACACAGCGTGATGATCACACCTTCATATTCACAGTTACTCAAACTTCTTCTTCACCAAAACTAGACAGAGATAGGTAACATTTTATTCTGTTTTTAATTGGAATAATTATTCATTATAGTTGCTAATAAAAATGATGAATTGTAAATGTTCTTCTATATATATCTTATTGTCATCAGATCCCATAAACACACCTTAACCAAAAACATATGAGTCTCTTCTTTCAGAACTTTATGACTTTCCAGCCCTGCCTGCAGCTCTGATTTATGTTTCACTGCTGAACATATAAATCTTAAAAAAAAATTCTTTAAAACATAGTTTCATTAAAAAAGAAAAAGGTTCAGTAATTTCCTACAGCACCTGGACACTGTAGTTTGTAGCAGTTTCTATTTTCAGCAGCGGATTAATCCATATTTCATGCTGTAGTGAGGATTTGGGGCGGCAGGACGATGTGTGTGTGTGTGTGTGTGTGTGTGTGTGTGTGTGTGTGTGTGTGTGTGTGTGTGTGTGTGTGTGTGTGTGTGTGTGTGTGTGTGTGTGTGTGTGTGGGTGTGGGAATGAATCTAAATAAACCACAGTGTTTGTTCATTGTGATGAGGGAACATGTCACTCAGCACAACAACTGATGTGTGAGGGTGCAGATACACACACACAACTTCCTGGTAGGTTTTCATGGGATTTGTTTGAAATAAGAAAAATAAAGAATATCTCCTTTATATTTTAACAAATTGAAAGCTAAAGGCTTGTTGGACAGTCTTTTGTGTCTCTGTTATTTTGTCAACCCCTTGTACACCCAGTACTTGGCAATGCTAAGATTACAACCTATATGCGTAAATGTAGCTGACAAATGTAACACACACACATTTTTAGACACACATGGTTGCAACAATTAACAGTCACAAACATAAATCGTTGAGAAACATTGACAAACACATTTTCCTCATACGAAAACACGCCTGCATATTCAGCTTCTCTGTGCACAGTGAACACACACAGTGTCAGTGTCTGTCCACACACTCATGTGCAGAACATTCACATGGCCTATGAGTCTTTTTAATTTCACACAAGGCAAGGTAAACAAGCTACGAGGAGTCACAGAAATACACACAATCCTTCATGCAAATTTAGAAAGCACATGTCCCGAGGGAGGGGTAAAAGTAGTCATACACATACACACACACACACACACACACACACACACACACACACACACGGCTTTCTGCCAGGCAGTGAGGTTCATTCGAGGACAGCAGAGTCGCGTGTTGCCGAGCAGCGTGCCGTATCGTGCAGAGATGACAAGCCGACTCTGATGTGCTCACATTGGCTTTTCTCAATTTCTCAACACATCGGTAAATAAATTTCAGCTTTTTGAAGGTCTGCTGTGCGTCAGCGGCTCACTCTCACTTTTCCTCTCTGTGTGTTTGTGTGTGTGATTCCCGTGTTGCCTGGCAGCGTCATATTTTTTTCGTCAACATGTTTGTGTTTTGTCCCTGGAAGTCCCTGTGGGGGTCCCCGCTGATAACGAGACACAGATTTGCCAATCAAGCATGTCAGCAAAGCACCATGGGACTTAACATGTCGAGACCACGGCTAGTCCCGTGGCATTTTAAAGCGCAAATGTCAGCTGTAATCCGTGACGAAGTGGAAATGTCACCTTTTTAACGTAACAGTGACCAAACAAGGAAACAATCTTCGTTCTAAGAATTAACTTTAGCAAAAGTTGTTGAACTTTACATCACCTGGCATTTGGTTTGGAAAAAAAAGTGCAGAGTTTTGCATTGGTAGGCAGGGATTGAAGTGTTTATGTGTATAACCTTAACTGCATGTTTATTATTGTTACAATGAGGTCCTCTAACCTTAACCAAATTATAATATGTAACGTTTCCACATTAAAATGTCAAAAAATTTATGTACTTACATTATCCCAAATGTTTCCAGTGATTTTCAAACCTAGAGAAATACATGATTTTAATATGGTCACGGCTGGTTTCTGTCCCAAACTGTCCGGCTGCCAGAAGTGTCAAAATGGACTTTTCACACGTCACATTTTTAAGATTTATTCTTTTACACCTTGGTGGTTTTCAACGCTATATTTGAACCAGATGAAGGATTTTAGTCATTGGACGTCTGGATCTGGAGTTACCAGAGAAACAAGCTGAGGAAATGTTGGACAGCTCAGCTCCCAGCTGCTGGAGACGTCCTGTCCTGTGTCCGCCAAAGAGCATTGGTGAATCACTTATTTTTAATGTGAAACTGCTTTATTCAGTGTTTCTACTGGTTTTAATCCCCTGGTCTGTTTGTTATGGAGAGGAGAACACCTCTGAGGATAATTCAGCTTCTGGTAAAAACCTGCTGAACGCCTGGTTCAAAGAAAAATCTAAACAAAGGTTAGCAGTAATCACAGCTCCCAGTCCTTCCCTGGCGTCTTGTGTCCGCCGTACAACGTTGGTGAAACACTAATTTGTTTGTTATGGAGAGGAGAACACCTCTGAGGATAATTCAGCTGCTGGTAAAACCTCCTGAACCACCGACACTGGAGGAATCCAAACCAGGAGAAGCTGACGGCAATGGTGTTGAACACAACAACTCCCATGATCCCACGCTACTTCACAACGTCACCCAACACTGTCTTTTGTTATAGTTTTGATTGAGAGACCCCAAGAGGCAGAAGTTACTTACCATGAGTTTTAGTAGTAGCACTTTTTTTTTTTAACCCAACCCACAAGTATCTGAGGACTGGGACACGTAACCTACATGGTGGTTTAAGTTTGAGGACCTGCTTCTTTTTGTCGTCTTTGTTCGGATGATTGGTCTTTCCTGGGTGTCTGCCATTTCCCTGTGAGGGATACACACATACAAACACACAGTATTCGCAGCAATCCTTCTTAAGACCTCCATTGACTTCCATTCATTGTGGCCAACACCAGCCTCAACCAGGACGTTTTGCCTCAGTAGGACTTTGGGGCTTTGTTCCCCATGAGAACCACTGGTCCTGACAAGGTCCCAAAGAGGTAACAACAATGTGAACACACACTTACAGTACCTGGTTGTTTGTGTGTGTGTGTGTGTGGGTGTGAGAACTGGGTCAGCTTCTGTTGTTATTCATATCACCACTATCACTCTCATAATGCCGTGGGCATTATGGAAATCGCATGCAAAATATGCACTCACAAATCCAAACCCATATACTCACAGGCGCACGCACACACACACACACACACACACACACACACACACACACACACACACACACACACACACACACACACACACACACACACACCAAACTTTACTTCAGTCCTCCCCTGCGGCGACTCTAAACAGATGGGAGCTGAAACCTTTCCAGGCTACAGACAACAGACTGGGACATACACAGACTCTGTCTTCCTGTTTGTCTCTAAATATAACATATTGTGTACAGCAGTATCAGGACGGGATCAAAGGTCCGATTCTATGGTTTGATTAAATCTTTCAGCCTTGTACAGAAAGTCTGCAGTTTTTATCTCTTCTCTTCTTTCATATCCATCGTCTTTTTTTTTTTCCAGACACCTCTTCCGGCTCGGAGGGTGAGGGTCAGGGCGACGCCGATGAAGGAGGAGGAGGCGATGGCGAAGAAGAAGACGGAGGAGGAGGCGGTGGAGGCACCTCGTCCAGCCGAGAGGGGAGCATCAGCATGGAGCACTGGATCAGCCGCGCCATCCACGGCACCTCCTCCACCACGACCACCACCTCCTCCACGGCCTCGTCCTCCTCTTCCTCCACGCGCAGCGGGGGCAGCGGGGCGGCCGGCGGCAGGCTGGCTGATGTCCTGGCACAACATGTCCACATCTCCGCCCACCACCACCTCCGTCACCACCATCACCACCACCACCACCATCACAAGACAGGTAAGAGGTCTGGACTGAGGTGTGTGACATAACAGTCTGAGGCTACGTCCACACTACCATGTTTTTGTTTTAAAACGCATCTCTCTTGCTTCGTTTTCACCTCCCGTCCACACTTTTAGAAATAATACTGGCCTAGTTTTAGTTTAAGATCTCCGGCGTTGTGTTGTAGTCTGGACAGGTGAAAATTGAGACTTTGGAAACAATGACGTAGACACCCACGGTCACTTCCTGATTGGGTCTCATCAGCCTCGACTACCAATGGTGAATACAACATAGATAATAAATGACTAGTGTTACTGACCCCGTTGTCTTTGCTAGCAGCTGTTGTTCAGTTAAATTCTGCATTTTAACACTGCAGTTTTCTTTGCTGTTCTTCGTTCGTGGTATTTTTTGCAACTAATCAACTGCAGAGTAGACGATCTGCTTCCTGTCTCACGGGTGCCCAGGGTACGTGATTGCTCATGCGTGTTTTCAGGTGCGATAACAGAAGTCGTTTCTGATATGGAGCTAAAACGCTCGTCTGGACGGAGATCGTTTTTGTTTGAAAACGCTGTTTTAAAATGAAAATGTATTAGTGTGGACGTAGCCTGAATGTCTCTAATCCTGGAGCTAATCCTGACACCTTCAGACTAATCTGAATACAGACATCTACAGCAAACTAAAGACTCTTTAAGCAAAGAGGTGAAAACACAGACCAACAAAACTCCTGACTCATTTTAAATCATGATCAGACTTCAGAAAAATCAAGACACTCTTAGCAAAGTCCACAGATCCAAACACCTTTAGCAAAACACAAACTTTTATAACAAAAGCCAGGGACCATTAGCTGATTCCAGTGAAACAAAGCCAAGTGTAGACACACTACAGAAGTCCTTAGCCACATCCAGACATCTTTAGCAAAGTCCAGGCACTGGTAAATCATAAATAAGTATATTAAGTCATTTTTGGCCGTTTCATGCCTTTATTTGATAGAGACAGTAGAGACAGACAGGAAACGCAGGGAGACAGTAGGAGAATGACACGTAGTAAACAGTCTGGTCGGCTGGGAGTCAAACCGGGGACTCGCTGCACAGGGCGTTTGATCCCATGTGGTAAGCGCCCTAACCATTCAGCCATCAGGTCACCCTTAGATAAGTGTATTGATAATATACTGTTTTACCCCTCAACTGAGAAACCACCAACTGATAAAGTCTTTGTGACACAGAGAAAATCTCCTATTAGAACAATATTTCTTCTATTTATTTCTTCTGCTTTTGGCTTCTTAAGATCTGAACAATAAACAATCCAATTAATTAAAGAAGACCCTGTCTAGGTCCCTGATCCCCAGTCTGGGAACAGCAAGGCCAAAAAACTACAGCTGAACTTCAAAGCCCGTCTGATTTGCTCTTCAAATAAAGCAACTGTCCTTGAGTTTATTCTTAGCTGTAGGTGAAGTTAGTTGGCTGTTGAGAGGTTTCTAATAAAACTGTGAGTTTGGCTGAGAGAACCACAGTGAGAATTGTTTGTGTGTGTGTGTGTGTGTGTGTGTGTGTGTGTGTGTGTGTAGTAATAGGTGGGTGGGCTTACTGCTCAGTCTTTGAAGTTTAATAGTGTGAACTGGGGATGTTGGTTGGCAGAGTGTGTTTAGGTGGAGGGTCGTATCCTTGTGCACGTACCGTTAGTCTGTGTTTATTGTCTCTGCTTCAGTTTTACAAAACTTCAAGTTTTGCCGCTGCTCAAATCTTTGGATGTTTTTAAAAACAACACCTTCTGCGGTTTTTATACTTTCTTTCCTTTTTCAAAGAACGTATCTCAACAGAGCCGATTTTTTGGGAGTTTCATTCATTTTTGCCATCGAGTGGTGGAGGGAGGGAGGGAGGGAGGGGGGGGGGGAGGGAGGAAGGAGGTAAATGCTATAACCATTTGAGGCCTTGATTTTAATAGAGCAGGCTTCTGGCACAAATTCAAATAAAGCACACACAGGACTGGTTAAGTTCTTTGATATGTATGTGTGTAAACATTTAAGGTCAGGGCTAGACCAACACATACAGTATGTGGCCTGCAGAGTGGTCTAGTTAAAACAGTCTTAAGCTGCATCAGACTGTGGCTAACACACAGAGAGGAAGTGTCATTATTTAGTACCTTGCCCAGGTCACTTCCCCATCACTTCCTAACATGGTCATGTGAGGGGCACTACTACGTATTACTGATGGTGCTCTCTGTCGGTAAATCTGTAAATGAAGCAACGTTTTCTGGACAATTATTGATGATGTTTTCAGAGGACATTTATCTTAAATCTTTTCCTTTTTTAATGATTTATATCACCCAGAGGATTTAAAAAGAAACATAAAAACGTCCTAATCAAAGGACAGATTGTGAATCCCTAACTAAGGGCGGCACATGGCACCAGAACTACAGCAGGGTGGAGGTTCTTCTCCGGCTGCTTCCACCCATGTTTGAAACATACAGTAGACACATGAAAGTGAAACAGTGGCCTACTGCTGCCACACAATCCTGTCTGCGCCTCTCCTCACACTGTCTGCTCAGGTAGCGTCGTGACTAAACGCTCAGGCGGTGACAGGTTTGTTTTCATGCTGGCACCGTTGGGTTCCAGCTCTGAAGATAACGCATGGGCAGACGCACAGAGAGAGAGCGAGAGAGAGAGATAGAGAGAGAGAGCGATAGAGAGAGAGTGAGAGAGAGAGAGAAAGCCCCCGCCAGCTCCACCCAGCCAGCATCGAGCTCCGTCACCGCTCGGGTGTGACAGGGAAAGGTTCTCTGCACGCTGACTGGTTCGCTCGTTTGTTTGTTTGGGCCCCATTTCCACTGATTTCCTGTGTCACCGTTCCCCTGCAGTCTGGAATTAGCAAAGTCAGAGAGATGTTTACAGAGGGAGCAGCTGCTGAAAGCCGCAGAGCAGCACTCAGTCAGGTTGAAAGAGTGAAGTCAGAAAGATGGTGAAGATGACAGGAGGGAAATCTTTTCAGCAGGAAATAGACGACAAGTTAAAAGTATCTTTATTTGCCATTTGGCATTTTTTATTCCTCTGTATCTTATAGGTCCATATAGTCTAAAGGTAGATATGCATGTGTAGTTTGATTATAAAGCAGGTCTAGGTTCTATATTAATACTGTGAAAGTATCAAAGCCTCAGTCCACAGAGAAATGCACACAGCCTGTATTCAGAGACTGAGCCTTAAAACCAGCCGTCAGGACTTCCTGTAACTTTGTGATGTCACAACAAAGCAGTCATTGCTCTCAGCGATGCCCCAAGCCCCGCCCACCTGGACCCAACATCCAACCTTGTAGGATTTGGTTTCTCTGAGTGTTTACCTGAAATCTCTTTTTATTGGATCACTCAGAAAAGTCACCCAATCAGAGGAGAGGCTCAGAGCCTCCTCTCTTCTGATTCTGACGACCTGTTGTTACTAGAGCTCCAGAGAGAAGCCTGAGAGAGGAGATGTAAAACTACACTGAGATGGAGGAAATAAATCAATAACAAAGGAGGGATTTATAAATAGATAACCTACTATAGTCCATATAGTCCGCATTACTGACAAAAATCAACTGACAGAAAATAAATATATAAATCCATCCTTAATTTGACTGAAGATTTTGAAAGTATTTTAGAAAGGGTCCCCATATCTACAGGAACTTTTTGTTTGAGTTATAGACTGAGTAGCGGACCTTTTCAAGACTTAAACGGGACATAATGTCCCTCAGCCATTGAGCATGGGTGGGCGGGGCAGGGTCCCTCAATCTAAGTAATACTGCACTCTGACCTGAAAGAGAGGCAAAAGACAGCATGTGGCGTTTGTTTGGAGTCCAGCGTGCTTAATTTTCTCCCATAACGCCAAAAAAGGGCGACCAGGGAGTTGGGTCAAAGTCAAAATTGAGGATGAGAAATGGGCTGTGGAAAACATCCTTCCAGTATTTTCCCAGACTAGGACAAGTCCACATCATGTGAATGAGGGGGGCTTCACCTCTTTTACATTTATCGCAACAGGGATTCACATCTGGGTATATACGAGAAAGTTTGGCTTTGGTACATGGGCCCTATGCACCACTTTAAACTGTAACAAACAATGCCGGGCAATGTCAGAGCGATGTTGAATTAACAAGCTTCAAAATTGAATCCCACATGTCGTCTGACTGGGGAAGGTTTAAATCTTGCTCCCAAGCATTTTTGTCAAGAAGGGCGTGTCTTACACCAGCCAGCGTGTCATAGATAAAGGATAATAAGTGTTTGTGTGAAGGGTGTAAATTAAGAAATAATTTTTTATGTCATAATTAAATCTGTCTCCATTCAACTGTGTCACTTTTTATCAAACTTTCCGACCTTAGCCAAACCTTTTATGATATTTGACTCATTTTTGAATTTCTGCCATTTCCAAATTAAATTAAAAATGGTCAACAGATGGATGAAAACTGGTCCAGGTCCAGTGTGTACTCCCCCATGTCACTTGGCCAAAGCTCTGCGAAGATTCATGATGCTATGGTCACCTAGTCGGACACGGGGACATCTCAAAAACGAGGATATCGCAGAGCCTGATCTGAGTATAAGTGTGGAAGTTTGGTCATGTGATAACAGGTGGCATCAGACGTGAATGTCCTCCTTGATCTTTCTCAAGCTGTTCACTGACTGCTGGTTGATGACTTTCACTCCGTCCTCGGTGCGGGTCTGCTGTTCACAGCTGATATCATGTTCTTGTGCATTTTTCAGTTCAATGAGCTCTTTCTTTTTTTGTTTTAATGAGTTCATGTTCATCACAGAGTGATACTCAGTGTGGGTTGCAGCTCTGTTTCTCATTCCCTTGTTCAAGGCCACAGCGGTCCAGGTCTCCAGTGTTTTCAGTGTGTGCATGTAAATACTTAAGGGAGATTGTTTTCCGTACACCCTCATTCCAGCCTCGTTTTTCAGTCAGCTCTTATCAGAGCCGCTCTGCCTGCATGTGCAGATAACTTTTTGTTCCTCCCATATCTCCTCCAATTTGTTGTCACTCCTTTCATCCCTCCACATTTTCCTCCAGGTTGCAGATCCCTTTTACAGGATCTCTGTAGACAATCTGGTTGTTATGGTCGACTCTTGGTTGAGTTTAGCTTCACACTGTGTTTGTGTCACTGGGTATTTTTTTTCTGAACAGATAACAGCACTAAGTGCTTGTTTGTGCTGCTGCTGCTGTTGCTGTGTGATTATTGAAAAGCCTTTAGAGGCATGTGGTGCTGTTTTGATGAAAGTTGAAATATTGTTACTCTCAAGCTCTTAGCTCTAAAATAGACACAGTTCTCAACATCATGAGAACAAATACAGATTCTACGTGGCCCTATGAGCCCAACTATATCAAGCTGGCACTGCTTTATCTCCCGCACCAACTCCAGCTCCTTCCCCACCAGAGAGGTCACATTCCGCATACCTACAGCCAGTCTGCAAAGCCAGGGATCGGTACGCACAGGCCCCCGACCCGGCCTGCCGCCCGGCTTGCAACCCCAACCCCAACCTGATGCCTGTCCGTGCAAGTGCTGGGCCCATAGGGAGGTGGCTCCATGTAATGTTTTTCAGACTGTGCCCTACCGGCACAGGCCCAGTCACCAGACGCTGGTGAGCTCTCCTCCCATATCTGGTTCCAAGAGGGTGCCCATGTTTCCGTACTCCGGTCGAGGTGACGCAGACTTGAAGATTGCCTTTTATCCAGTGGTTATTGAATTGCTCTTAGTCAAGCCTCTTCCCATGATACCAATTTTCCTTGGGAGACCCTATCAGGGGCTAATACCCCTGACAGCACAGCTCCCAGGATCCCTGAGACACACAAACCCCTCCACCACAAAGGTGGCACTTCATGGAGGGGACATATCACAACATATCACCACATGTTATTATATTATGTCCCTGCAAGTGAATGTGTAAAAACTCAACTCAGGTGAAATAAAGTAAAATAAATCTTCACAGTTGAAATCTTCAGATTTATGACCTGTGCTTAATTTAATATGTTTAGAGGCACAGGAAACTTGATGCAGTAATGCTGTTTTTTCCATATCAGTATGAAGGTATACACATGATGTGCTGTGCAAAGCATTTGAAGTTACACAAAACATCAACTTCCCTCACAAAAGTCCCGATGCCGGGATGCTGTGGTCTCCCAGTACGATGTAAATAAAGTTACTGCTGAAAAAATGCAGATGACCTCAAACACCCAAACAATAAGACATTAATGCAGCATGTAGCAATACACAAACAAACACACTGAGTAAAGCCAACAGAGGACTGTCTGAGATATATTTTGCAGAGCTTTTGACCCAATAAGAAATCAATCAAACCAGTTCCAGTTCTGGTCAAGTTTACATGTTTCAGCTTGCACAAACTTGAGGAAGTCGTTCACTCTCAGCACTAACTGGACCAATGAAATCAGACATCATAGGTAACAGCAAGGTGAGCGCTGAGCTCTCTGTTTAGACTTTTCTTGTGATGAAACACGGCCAGACTATTTAAATACCTACTAAAATAAATCAGTCAACAACAATTAATGGCATTTCTAAAAGCTAACCAACAATGGACACCTGTTTAGTTGCAAATTCACCAGAGTTTCCTGCTCTTTTTAGAAAACACATTTACAGATGTTCTTCTACATCATGGTGAATTTTCATAGTACCCAATTTCAAAGAAATGAAGCATGTTTAAAGTACGATTCAGCTTTGATGACTGTGTTGTGGGAAAAAAAAAGTGCGTCAGTCCTCCTCACTGACCCACGACTTGACTCCCCTTCTTGTTCCTCACATGCAGGCCTTTTAACCCACCTCTCCCCCAGGAGGAGGAGGAGGAGGGCAGTGCCAACTGCTATGGTAGAGAATGGAAAGTCTGGGCCACGACGCTTTGGTAAGTTTGAGGTCGGAGCATGGCTTGGCGGAGAGCAGAGAAGCAGGGTCAGTCTGCTGCCATCCCTTGGCGCGAGGCAGGGATGTCGTATTCGTCCCTCATCATTTTCAGTGGATCATCTCTCCGTCATACGCTTGCTGTTCAAGTTGGTTGTTCCCTGCTAATTAAATTTGTGCTTAGCCATGTTGTGAAAGTTCAGAAAGCATAATGTCAATGCTAACCTTGCTTGGAATAGCATTGAGCGTTGTTGTAGATGCATGAAAACAGCTTTTTCAGAGTGCAAATTGTTGATGAGGAAAATCAGCAATGCTTTTAAGGAGGCTAGATAGCAGCTTGTCTGAATGAGTCGTCCCTGTAGTCAAGGTTACTCTGTTTGGTGTTGTGTATTGATTTGGCTAATTATGCAGCATGTTTTTAGTTGTTTGCTCAACCAGAGTCAATCTGCTTTCAAAATGGCTTTTCATCTAAGCCAGAAAGCAGATGGTAGTGGAATGTAGGCTGTCTGCCTGCTTCCTCTTTTTAGTTTTGTGTCAGTCTTTTGTTTTATGCAGCATTCTTACAATCTGCTGCCTGCAATCACAAATACTCTATCAAAGACTTTAACTGCTGCTTTTTGTCTGGTGAAGAAAGGTTCTTATTATCAGCCAGACTTAAAGAAAAATTGAATAACATGGACTCATCAAGTAATATTTGTTCTATATTTTAAGAGGTAGCTACAACCCCAAGACTCCATTAGCCAACTTGATGCTTTGGCACAGCTCCATGTCTGGCATGTGAAAAATCAGCAGCTGATGCTCTCATTTATTGAAGTGGCTCCCTCCCATTTCTTTTAGATTGCTTGAGAAAACACAGTGACCCATGCTGCTGGGAACAATGAGCATTCACTTTAAAAATAAAAAATAAAAAGGCTTAATACCAAACCTTTAATCAGCTATTCATCATTGCCAGAAAAAAATATAAATCCTGAATCCATTAACACCGCTATGGAAGCGTTCCCATGTTCAATGTAATTAAGGCTGCCGTCTGGAGGGGATCATTTAGGATTGCGCTGTAGCTTAGCCTCCTGTCATTGCTGTATATCTTCCAGGGGGAAAACTCAGTGGTCTCTGTAGAATAACAGTTCAGCAGTTTTGGTGCAACCAAAAGTCCCTGGATGTTACTCAACAGGTTTCTTGTGATACTACTTCTTGACTCGTTCGGTTGCTGGGTAAAGTCTGAATTAAAGGGGAGACGAGGTACGTTTATTTGTATTGCTTTCTCAACAACAAGACAATCCAAAGATTGGAAGGCAAAGTCATGTCAGAGTCCTAGCCCCTGTTTGTGCCTTTCATGTAATAGTATACATTTGGCTCACAGAGGTAGCAGGTCACCTTCTTGTCTAACCATCTACATGAAAAAATATTCCATCTGCAACATTGTCTCCTCAAAATTATGTATCTCCACAACTAAACTGCAACCGCAAATACATTTTGCACAACTCTACCATCCACCCAACCACATCCCACTGACCCTGCTGCTGTGAATACACGGACATGGGGTTGGCTGAATGATAAAACTTTTTTTTATTTTTTTTTTATTATCAATTCCCCATGTTAGACTTCTGTTTCCCAATCAAAACAAAGATGGCAGCTCACCAGCTACCTGGGTAGGAAACAGCTGAGTTTCGGTTGAATCGTCTATTGAAGCTCAGCTGCTCAGGAACAGACTGTAGTGGTGATGTCATCTACAGACAAATCCTGGAGCTGCTCCACAGACGGTGAATAATGGAACAACTGCTGGGACATTGCGACAGCAGCCAGTGTTATTTTACTGGGGTATGGGCACATTTCCTGACTCACAGTTTGAAGCCCTACATTAAAAATATGAATGAAATGACTAAAAAAAAAAGTGGAGACACAGTCAGTGATGCAGCATCATTGGACCATTTTCAAAAGGCTGTGATGCTCTTATTTCTACCCTAGGGAGACAGCAGCCTGTGTTTGTGGATATGCATTATATTAACTGTAACATCCACAATCAATGGAGTACCACAATGCAAAGTGTGAAGTTTTCAATGAAATAAGTCGATCCCAAACATTTAAAGGTTTAAGGACTGTTTCAGAAATGACTCGTGAGTGTTTTCTGATCTGTCATAGTTGAGGGTCTGGTTAAGTTATGGAAACTATTGGCTGCTTCCACACCTGTAATGATGTGTTTTTATCTTGTAGCTCTATTTTGTCTGGTCTGTGGTTACCATGACAGGGTGCAGCCATGAAGCTATGCAGATTGACAGGTAACTCCTTAGACAGCTCGAAGCAGAATGTTATCCTCAAATCATGAGTCCTGTGATTGACATCTGACTTTTCAAGGCCATTTTCACCCCCAACCTTATCCTTGCAACTTTTTATGGTGCTATGTCACACTACTTCCTTCTTATGGAATGCACTATTATTTCAATAAATCACCAATGCCATGATTATTCGTACAAGTGCAAGTGCAAGAAGTCGTTTGTCAGAAAAAGTAACATGGTTCGAACATATGACCTTTGAACCTTAGTATCTTTAACCATCAAACCACCTTTAAACCCTCCTTGACCCATAGTGGGAGGCGTCCATGAATCAGCTCCCTCAGCCTGCCTTGATTGGTATTCCAGCAGTGAAGGAGGTATTCATCATCATCCTCCTCAGCCAGCGCTGATATTCCTCCCTGTCACACATCATCATAAATGCATTTTGATGAGGTCACAGGAGGCGCGTGCATGAACTCTCTCTCTCACTCACAAACACACAACTAGTCCAGAAGAAGGACAAACAGGCGTGCACACAAACACACCTCCCCACATAGATAAACAACACAGGACTTCAGACAGAGCATGTCTATTTCAGTGTAGCTCAAACAGACAGCCCAGATGTTGCAGAGACAGAATGTACAGCGTGCTACAGTAATTAACATGCCTGTGCTGTGCGCTGCAGTATTGATATGCAGTCCATGTCTGGATAAAGAATTCTGTTTGGTCTCGCTGGCTTTGGCTCGGTGCTTTTGCAGGGAATCATCTCACTCTGTTTTTCTCTCACTATGTATCTTTCGTTTTTCTCAAGCTTTCCAATCACGCTCAGTTTAATTTTTGCCAGGTTTATTGGCATGAATCAATGGAAGAGAACCAACTTTTCCAAGAGCATCTCAGTGCATCAAAAAGTTGTCGGTATTTTTTTGCGTTTGGCGTGAAAGCAGGCCTCTCATAGATGTCATAGAACTGTCAAGATGAAAAATGGAGTGCATAGATGACAGGAAGTAGAAGAAATTAGAGAACTGAGACACTAAGTTAGATTAAGTTTCTATTTTCCAATGAGGCAATACAACTAGTTTAAATCTAGTAAGTTGAATTTTAGTATTTTTATCATGCGAATTTTGCCCCAAAGAGTAAATAAATGCCTAAATATACGGTATAAAGTATGTATGGTGTATATGTTATAGCTATCTAACTGTCCATATAGAAGCTCACGCTCTCCCTGAGAGAACAAGCGATGATGAAATATTAAGTAAGAAGGGAGACTGAGAGATCAGAGTGAAAATACATCTTTGTTCTGTCACTGGAAGTTTGTGTGCAGCAAAGCTCTGTTTGTATGACTGAGAAGTACAATTAAGTACGTATTATAACAGCAGCAGTGATGAATACTACGAGCAAGAGATGAAAGCATTCAATACTGTATTGTTTTACCGCTGGTTTCAGTTTTGCCCCTCAGTTCCCTCAGTTTGGGGAAGAACCCTTTCCTTTTTCAACATGCACAAAACCAGCTCTTTGAGCACTTGAGAGTCCAGATATCAACCCCCTCTGCAACACCTCTGGGATGAACTGGAACAGCGACTGTGAGCCAGACCTCATCCCCAACATCAGTGTTGGACCTCACTAAAGGTCTCATAGCTAAATGGGAGTAAATCCCTGAAGTCTACTTCAACATCTGGTAGAAAGACTAAAACCAGAAGAATGGAGGCTGATAGAGCAGCAGGTTAATTCCCAACTTCCACATATGGATGTTATACTCACGATTCTACATACTTCAACCATGTTATGTATTGTGTTTATGATACCATATGAAGATTTATTGATACCCTGTTTAAATATTATATATAACAACCAAAATATAACAATCCTGAAAGATTCTGTTTATTAAAATCCAAAACTTAACATGATATGAGGCTTTTACATTTGATTTGGAAAAACTAAAGTTGACCACAATAAAGAACAAACATGAACATGAAAAAAGAAATAAGATAATACACCAAAACCTCCTCAGGCATTTTTATTTTCAAATATCTAATATTTTTCTATTTGCTATTTCAAGTCACTTGCTATGACTTGTAGTTCTTTCCCTGGAAAAATGACCAAGAGGTGTTGAAGTTCACTTTTCCCTTCTGTTGGGAATAAACAGAAGAAATATTAGGTTCATATTACGGAAAACCCAAGGAAATAAAATATATTTAATTCACAGGTTAATTCTGGCAAGTGAAACATTACAGAAGTTATAGCTGACAACCAGTGACATAAAATGACTTGGTGGTTAATGGTCAAGTAACTGAAACTCCACAGACTTAATCAACATCCTTTAATGAATGGCCTTCAAATTATGAAAATACCTGTGTTCAAAATGGAGAACTAGATGCCAACAGATTAAAGAAAATTCATAGTTTTATTTCAAAACGAGAAATTTATACTTGAACTTCTAGTCAGCATTTTAAAAAAGCAGGCAATATACCATTTTGAGTCATAGCATACCAAATAGCTTGGTTTTAAAGGAATAATCATCAATGGATTTAATTATGGACTGATGACAGAGTGGTTTCTTTGTGTACATGAGCAGCATATCTGAATAAGACCCCTCAGCTGTAACTTCCTCTGCTGCCTTTCCACTGAGAGAACCTTCATGCTGTGAAGGGCGGTGGGCTGAAGTAGTTTGATCCCTTTTATCTTCTGGTCCTTGACTGAGGCTGCGGAGCTCCATGTGGGAAGCTGAGAGGGAATAAATAAAGGAGGCAGAGAGTTCAGGATTAAATCAATTGGCAACCTCTCTCCCTGTCCATTTTTCTGAGGGTCTTTTAGAACTAAAGAAAAGAGGTACATCCTCCAATTGTGATTTTCAGTGGAGTCAAATGAAAAAGTTTTTGGTGAAATGTCGACTTTTTCTGGCATAAGTTAACTGGTTTTATCTTGTTTAT
Source organism: Seriola aureovittata (assembly GCF_021018895.1). Lineage (NCBI taxonomy): Eukaryota > Metazoa > Chordata > Actinopteri > Carangiformes > Carangidae > Seriola > Seriola aureovittata. Next base: position 3,656,558 of record NC_079375.1, read on the forward strand.
GTTGAATATCCCTAGTTTCTTCTCATGTTGGAAGAACCTGAAGATGATGTGTATATCATAGTGTATACATATTTATACACAGCCATGTAATGAGGTACATCTTATCTTTGATTAGCCTTTCTCTATCATGCCATTGGTAACTGTAGTTGATTACTGGATCATGCATATGTCATATTAGGCAGTTGTCCTGTTGTCCTATTGGAATAAGTGATTTCAAACTCCCACCCAGCTGATGTGCCTCTGAGTGAGACACTCATGGTACCTTTAAATCAAATTGGTTTCATAGAAAAGATCATTTAGACACACCCATGATGTGCTTTCAATATTTTGTTGGGAAATTTTTGGTTGCAAACAGTTTTGAGTTTGCAACCAAATGTTTTTCAGAATGGCGAGACCTTAGAACTCAAGAAAGTAATTTGACCATTTTTTGTCAACTACTGTTTACTTCTTGATAAGGGAGCAATCTGTAAATTTTGCTATTGCTACAAAACTAGCGTTAGCATTATCCTTTGTTTACTTACCAGTCTAGCCAAGAGCTTCAGCCATCGTTGCGATTACAACACAAGAGGTTATAATATGTCCTGAAAACAGACTGGACACTACAGTGACTCAGTATCGGAAAGTGACAAGACAGTCCAACTTGGCCAGGGCTAGCAGGTTAGCATGCCAACTTCAGTAGATGTGATAGAAATAGAAAAACAAGAGGGTTGCTTTCCAAACCTGGAAACAGCTGTTGGTGAGTAAATGAATGAAATTTGATGTTGAACTCCCAATGTTTCTTCTAGACTGGTAAGTAAACAGCTCTTAATGCTAACATTAGCAATAAAGCAACAGCAAAGCTTACAAATAGTGCCTTTAAACATGACTTTTCAGGGCAAAGGTCATGTACTCAATCCTCTCTATTCATTTCTTCATCTCAGATATGAGCCATTGTGGAGGTACGTCAGTTGGTCCGCCACCATTGCCACTATCATTCGGTAGAGATACTTGCCTACGTTCCTTCATTTTGTTGTTGTTCCTTCTTTCATTTACGACAACATAATTCCACTTTCAGAATTTGCACTTTTAAGAGTAAAGGTGGGAGTGAGTTATTCCAGTTAAGACTTGACTGAATGCTAATTGTAGCAAAATATTGAGCATCTGTTCTCTATGCCTCCATCACATAAAGCCCTTTTTTGAACATTTTTGAAAACAGTCGTAAAAACGAACATTATGCAAACATAGCCCTCATAAGGATAAAGTTGAGTTGAATAAAATGAGTGAGCGAACACAAAGGGACAGTAAACGACACACAGGCTGAACCTACACGCATCACTATTTAGATTCACCACACATCCTCCCCCCTGCATCATTTCATGCTCCGACCACTCAAAGTAAAGAATCCCTCGGGCAGAACAGTAAATACCGTTTGATGTTGAACAGCAGCCGAGCCTCATGAAAGAGGTAAATGTGAAGTATTTGAGTCATGGTGGGAGCTTTGAAACATCAGGCGCACCAGATAGGCTGAAACACATTCTAAACGTAGCACAAAATAGGGTGAAATGACCTAAAAATGAATGTTGAGGTGTGGGTGTCGAAGGAAATTGAGTCAGGGTTTTTTTTTTCTTCATAGAGAGGCAGGCGTCACAGTATGTGATGATGGGTAGTTTGAGATGATTGGGATTTTTTTGTAGACACAAGTTAATCAGTGAGGAACTGATGGCAGGATTCTGGAGGGAGTTGTGGTACTGCTTCTCATTGACGCTGAACATTTCTTTGCAGGAAGTTCGTGTTAGATCGTCCAACCACAGATACTAATCAGGGATTTTAATTCTCTTGTGCTAACTCTTCGCAGTGTGCTTTAGCTGAATAACTTCCTGTCCATTGGAGAGAAACATTTGTTATTTAGTCTGAGGATAAATAATAATGTCTACAGGATTTTACTTCATTTTAGCTTTGGGTGCAGGACATTGTTTCTGTTAAGTTTTGATCCGTTGTTGCCTCACTTTTGTTTCTGAAGTTACAAAGTGTAACACAACCCTCAGCCTGTACGGCATTTTACAATTTACCTGCAACATTTCCTACAGAAGAGTCGCTTCGACAGACACCTCAACTTTTTTCATTACTTGCACTTCAGAAGACACTTCAGCTAATTTCACCAGTTGCAGTTCAGCTGAAACTTCCTCACAATTCAGCGCATACACTTCAGCTACTTACAGTGCTTCAACTTTAATTGTAGCTGCCAAACGAGATTTCAGAAGCAAGTAATTATTACCCTGCAGCTGCAGTTTCCAGCGTGAGCAAGAACACTTAAATCTTCTTCTGATAATGTTCCTGTTCTCTGTGTTCTAAGCTAACTGGTGTGTAAAAATCCTTATTATCCTCTTGTACTATAGCAGTGGGATGTCTATTTGAACTAACAACATAATTAACCCCAATCACTGTCATGTATCTCGTCTTGGTTGTAAGAATCCCCATTAAAAATGTTTTAACAGCAGAATGTGTGGGGGTGTGGGGGTACTAACCAGACCTTCCCTCCCTCCTCGATCCCCCCCGTTTTCTCACATCCCAGAGAACCACTCTGCCCCTCCAGATGTCACCGGTTACACCAACAACACCGCCAACACCACCGCCACCGATGGGATCCAGGTGGAGAGAGCCCCGGGCGCCGGCACCGCGGCCCAGAGACAGACGCCCAAGTACGGCAACGCCGAGCTGATGGAGACCGGAGACGGTGAGTCAGGGCGGGGAGTACCGTCTGTGGAGAGGAGTTAGGAAAAAATGATAACAACAACAATAAGTAAATGATGAGCAAGCATAGTTCCAGCTTTTCAAGGTAAAAAGTCCTGTGTTTATGAACTGAAGCACCTATTAAAGGGAAAATCAATATAAAACGGAGCTGAGTTTATTTAGAGTTTGCCCATGAAAACTCATTTACAGATTTTATGAGACAAACACAGATATGAGCAGTTCATAAAAAATCTAGGAGGCAGGTACGTTTTGTAAGAGCACAACATTGAACTCTTTTAAGCAGATTTTCATGCAACATTAAGTGTAATCATCAGCTGTTGGGAAGATTTGATATAAAAAAGGCTTTTGCCCACTTGAAATAGACAGGTTCATGTACAGCCATACTCGTTCCAGCGTTCAACAGGCGACTCCTGCCTTTTGGATGTTCTGAAATTTTGCGTCAATGTCTATTGAAATCTGTATGATATTGTATTCGAGATCAAAATCTTTCTGATGTATTGCGTGTATATCTTCACATGGAACTATGAATGTGATTCTGCATATCAGTTCTTCAAAGACTTTCTAACTAAATTGCCACATTGTTTATTTTCTGGAAGCTTGATTTTCTAAACAGTTTTTTTCCTTCATGCGAGTGTGACCTTATGAGCAACTGGAGGACTTCTCAAGAAAATGCTTGACAATGGTGTTGTGTTTGTATTACAAGATCATGAGTCACTGAATGTATACCAGCTTTTTGCTGATGGTTGAATTCGATTAGGACACTCTGGCACATCCATGTTTAGTGTCCTTTCTTTGGAAAACTTAAGTCATCAAAAGTCCGGTCTTTTTTTGGGGGGGGGGGGGTTTCCTGAACTTTTATAAGAAACGTCTTCTCCTACATACAATTAATGACTTCGTCTTTGACAGTTTATTTTTTTATATCCTATTTGTTATTTATTTATTGTATGTCTTTTTTTTCTTCTTTTTTAATGTTTCCAGGTTTTGTACATATTTTATCTTTATTTGAAATTGCCTGTGAAACCCATTATATTGTTTCCAAATATGAAATAGTTTTTATTCGAGTTTACTTTTTCATAATGAAAAGAGAAAAAGTTCAGAACAATCATCAATGAAGCTCTGCAGGGAGCAGTTTTTCCATCACAGTCTGGTTTGTCACTCTTGCAGAACGATCCATTAAGGTCTGAACAGAACAACAAATCATAGCAGCAGAATCTGACACCTCCATTTGTCGACTAAATTATCATCATTCAGAGTTGCATCAGCCAGCTCTTTTAACATCAGCACATGTTTAAAATGCTTTTTAGCATCAGAAAATACGAATCCAGATGTTTCTGCAGACTCCTGGTTCATAGTTTCCGAGACCGAAGTCATTCATCCGAAGCTACGGTCTGGCTGATGCAGCCGTGGACGGAGGTGTTGAACGCAGCTCACAGCGAAGTGGCTCGACAGATCGGGCGCCAGAGTTTACAGATGGAAGCTTATCGGGATGTTTGGCTGAAAGAGACGCGACAAAGCTGAGGCTCTCTTTCAAAGCGCTGAGAGGATTTCATCAGAGAGTCTGAATCTTTTTATTGTCAAGCTTACAATGGCTCTCACGCTTTTTTGTTTTCAGAGATGAGCTTTAGTCAAACCGAGTTGTATCATAAACTATTTGTCTTTGGATTTTTGAGGATTTAACTTTTGATTCATTGTGTGGGAGCAGAGATTTCACTTAAGTCTGTTGCCCTCTGTTTGTTCCCTGCACTGGATTATACATCTTAACACATTAACCTTTTTGTGAGGATTTTTTCCCCCTATTTATCTGGTGTTTGGAGACATTTTACTGCTATTACTGTCCTATAAAACATTATCAAACATTTCCAATGTATAATCAAATACTTCCTGAAGATTTCTTATCATTTAAACCAAAACTACTGGAATATTTTTTATAAAGCTAAAGTCTCACCTCCTTGTTGATGGTTTGTTTTTGTTTCGCAGGACAGTGCTGTTTGAGCATAGACTTTTTGTTTCGACACATTTTATTGCCCTGTCTGACCCTGAATGTGACAGTGTTTGATGCTAAAATGTGTTCAGTCTGAATGCAAAGCCAATTTTTTGTGGTGTGGACAATTGCAAGTGAAGTAAATGCAGATGTGAGCGGATGAGGTTTCAGCCCTGGGCAGCAACGAAGGAGGCAAAGACATGTCATGTAAATTTTTCCCCCCCAAAAAAAATCTGATTCATAAACAGACAATAAAATACATCTATACAAATGGTACATTGCATAAAAACAGGCTGCAATATATACTAGAGGTCAAATTTATGCAAATACTATGAGTATAATTCACTTTGCCTTCAGCGTTAACTCCTTCAGACAGACGTGAAACCGTCCAGCACTGAAAAACAAACATTTTCACGGTCAACTTGAATTTCATGGCAACCACGTTGGCCTTGGCCATTACATTAATCTGCTGAAAGTGATGAGGTTTTCTGAAAGCAAATCCATTAACATTACACATGGCTATTTATAGATTCTGGTAAATTGAAACATGATAACATGATGTAGCTTAATTGACACATGATAATGGGCTGCATCTTAAAATATGTCATTTTTATTTATACAAAAAGGGATTCATTTGTAATTTTCATTTGTGTCATCTTCTTGTTTTTTCTTATCAGAAAGTCAAGTTATTTATTTGTAGACATCAAATCACTCAAAAGCATTTGTGCCATAAAAGTTTCTGTGACATCGAAGGCCAAATGACCTCGCCCCTAAAATGACGAAATTCCTGGCCGGCTTGAATTCTTGGTTTTGTTGAAAAGATGTTTTCTTTCACACCTAAAGGAATTATATCCTGTCCTTTTTTTTTTTGCTTTGTATCGAGTTGTATTTTCATGATTGCAAATTGACATGTACTCTATGTGCAGTGTGTCTGCAAGTATTTATTTGTGCTCTCCCTTACACAAGCCACAGAGTTTATATCAAGGTATTGTAGTGGAGAAAACAGGATAAACATTATTTCGTTTCTTTTACTTTATTCTAAGATACAAAACCAGAAAAATGATGATGACAGAAAAAAAAAAAACATTTTCAAGGAAAGTTTGCACACCAGGCGTACATGACCTGCCTCTGCACAGGACTTTACGTTCTTCATTGTAATGTTGTCAGCACTCATGTCTGTATGCCAAAACATCTGTTTACATCCAGATGTCAGCACCTACACTCTCATCCCACCTGTTCGTCTTAAAGCGCCTCACTCTGTTACATTGAAAGAGCAATCTGTACCCATCCTTCATCTCACATGCCTTTTTCCCCTCTACCCCATCAGTGACTGTCACGTTTAGCAGCAGCTCTGTTGAAGCGTGCCGCTCCAATGTGGATTCAAGGCTCGGGGGATGCACTCAGCGTGTTGCTGGGTGGAATGCGAAAGCGACGGCTACTTCACTTGTGCACCTGTGAAAGCACAATTAGTTTTGGGATTTATATTAAAGTGTGTGTTTTTGTGTGTGTTCCTCCTCTGCAGGTGTTCCCGTCAGCAGCAGAGTTTCAGCCAAAATCCAGCAGCTGGTCAACACCCTGAAGAGACCCAAACGGCCGCCGCTAAGAGAGTTTTTTGTGGACGACTTTGAAGAGCTGCTGGAGGGTAACTACCTCACTCTCTTTCCTTCTAAAACATGTTTGAGCTTAGGCCTGGTAAACCTTTTTAAAGTTTTCTCATCCGTCTTTTTTATGTATTTAATTTTTATTTTACTTCCTTGTGTTTTACATTTTGTTTCATGCTACGTCATATGTTTATGCCTCCGCGCCGGCGACAGCCAGGGCCGGGTTGTCCGTCCGTCCTCGTGAACACAATATCTCAGTAATGGTTTGAGGGGATTTCTTCAAATTTTCTCACAAATGTCCACTTGGACTCAAGGTTGAACTGATTAGATTTATGTGGTCAAAGGTCAAGGTCGCTTGTGACCTCACAAAACATGTTTTGGCCTCTTGAATGTGATATCTCAAGACCACCTCGAGGGAGTTTCTTCAGATTTGCCACAAACATTCACTTGGACTCAAAGATTAACTAATTAGATTCAGGTGAGTAAAGGTCAAAGGTCAAGGTCACAATGACCTCACATTTTTGTGAATGCAATGTGACACCCAGAGGGAATTTCATTACATCTCGCACATTCACTTGGACTCAAGGATGAACTGTTCAGTATGTGGTGGTCGAAGGTCAAAGGTCAAGGTCATGTGACCTCACCAAAACACATTTTCGGCCATAACTCCCAAATTAATTTACTAATTATGACACAATTTAACACAAATGTCTAATAGATGATGAAGTGATGACATTTTATATCCAAATGGTCAAAGGTTAACTTCACTGTGACATGACTGTAACTCAGGAAGAGGAGATTGTGACCTTATTTCCTGCAGCTTGGCTGGTTGGTGGAGGGATACAACCGCGAGGAGGTTATTACTAGCTGTTTAGTGACTGTTTGGCAGCAGGGAAGTGGTTAAAGGGCCACAACAACACTCATAACTCTAACTAAAGAATAGCATACAACAGAGCACAAAAAAGAATTTAATTATAATTGATTATAATTTGCAAGTAAGGACATTAATAGTAATTGTGGCCTTGCTGATAGTTGAAATAACCGCAAATATACACACAAGGAAGGCCAGGAAGGCCCCAGTGGGAATGGAGCCTTTTTAATGTCTTTCTTCTCATGTTGATAACTTCAGGTAAATATTAAAATGTTGCTGAAAAATTATCCACAAGGACAAATCACCGTCGCCAAAACCCCCGTCTCCTGATGTCTGTTGTGACAAAACTAATTCTAACTGATAAATATTTCCTTTTCTTTTCAATGTCAAAAGCTGCTGCGAGAGCCAGAAGTGAATTCATAATTTAAACGTGAATAGCAAATGTTGGAAAGACTCTGTTTGGTTCGGTGTGACATTAAGACGCATTAACATGGTGTTTTGGCTTCATGTCCTTCCTGTGATCGTTCTCTGTGATACAGCGGTGATGAACGTGTTGCATCATTCCTCACGCACATGCTCTTCAATCAAATCAAACGTTAACTCATAATCAGAGGATGATCATTTCATTTAAAAAACATTGTATTATCATCATGATATTGGGTTTCTGAGGAGCCTACAGTTGAGCTGCTAGATGAATAATTCCTCTTTTATACATCACCTTTGAAACATCGCTCTGTACCTTTTTAAATTTGTAGAAGAATTATTCATTTAAATGGCTGTTAGATGTATTACATCAGGATTTTGCTATAAAAAATCATAAGCCAGTCTGCATGTATAAAAAGGCTTTATTTAAAGTAAAAGGAAGACTTAAAAAAGCAAGTTACTTTTAATATTTTCTGTCACTACTCAACAGATTGCAAGATAAGTCTATATTCTGTGCTATTTTAATAATAGTCTTTATTTATAGAGCACTTTTCAAAAACAAAGTGCTTAACAATAGCAGAAATAAAATAGAATCAATACAATCAATGGATTTCAAAGCAAAGAGAACAGATAGAACAATTAAAACAATCAGGAGCATAAAAAACAGTACTGAGAGAAATAAAACACTTGAAGGGAAGTTAAAACCAGGAAAAGCTCTCTGTTAAAAGCACGGTGTAAGAAGGGTCTTAAAGGAGATCACAGATTCCGCCGACCTGTTGTGGAAATCATGTTGGGGCCCTAAAAAAGCCTGGCAGCAGAATTCTGTACAGTCTGGAGACAATCAATAGGTTTTTGGGTAAGACAAGTAAAAAGACTGTTACAGTAATCCAGACGTGATCAGATAAAAGTGTGTAAAATAGTTTCTGTCATCAATATTGTACAGGTTTTGTGGTGTGCTGCTCAAAACTTAGATTACTGTCAAACCAGACGCCAAGATATTTTACATATTCTATATAAAAGGATCTGTCGCCGAGGGCAACAGTAGGCCCATCAATGTGTTTTTCATAGTGTTTGGAGAAAATGGCGCACTGACACAGGAGAATAAGATATATCAGGCTCTGAATACACAGACAACACGTCCCCAAAGGATTCACTTATTTTTGGTTTTGGTCTTTTCATTGGATTTGTTGACAATAAGAAAAATGCATAAAATTGTGTTTCAAATCATAAGCAAATTTAATATCTGATCTTTCTCCCACCCACTCCCCTTCTTCCATCTTCTCCTGGCCTCCAGTCCAGCAGCCAGACCCCAACCAGCCCAAGGCCGAGGGGGCCCAGATGGTGGTCATGCGGGGCGAGCAGCTGGGTGTAGTAACCAACTGGCCCCCGTCTCTGGAGGCGGCCCTGCAGAGGTGGGGCACCATCTCCCCGAAGGCCCCCTGTCTCACCACCATGGACACCAACGGCAAGCCGCTCTACGTGCTGACTTACGGTAAGCAGAGCCTCGGTTTAACGCTGATGGGGTCGGGAAACCACACGGGGAGGGAGTGCCTTGTCTCAATAGCTTTGGGGCTTTTGTGTGAAATAAGTGAGTTGTAATTTTGTAATTCCTTCTCTTTTTAAATGTAAACTCCCAGATTAATGGTGACAGTACTGCCTAATGCCAAATATTTGAAAAGTTCCAATATGATGCCATAGTTTGGATACCAACAGGAAAACAAGACTTTTTGGACAAATATAACCACGTTTTTCTGTAAAAACTCATTTTATTGCCTGACGAAAGAAGCCAAATGTCCCACATGTTGAATGCCTGAACACAATCAGCTTTACAAGAACTTAGCCTTATTAACATTGTCTACATTTTGATTGAGATTCTGAACTATCTTATCACAGAGTGCAAACAAGACCAGAAATCTGACCAGATGTTCAATCCCAGCTTTCTGTATTTGACATTTTTTGAGTTGTTTTGTGTATGTGTGTGTGTGTGAGGGTGTGAATGTGTGAAGATGAAGAGTTTGTGATGAAAAATTACATCATGTCTTCATAAATTTTTCTTGGCTGGCTAATTGGTAGAGAAATTGGGGCTGTGGTTGATAATTAGTCTCTAATATGAAAATATTATGGGTCCGAAATGTGAATCTAAGCCTGATGGTTGTGATCTGTGACCAACCATCAATAATAAATGCTTCCAGCACACACACTGTACACACACACTCACATCACTTTTCTGAAGCTTAAATCAATCAGAGTCAACCACTTCTCAATATATTGCCATAACATACCAACCAGTAGTAAAAATTGCTTTTGTACAATATGAATACAGCGGGGGTTTTGTCTGAATTGCATCCCATTTCTGTGCACATATGGTGGCTTCCCCAAGCTGATTAACTGAAGCACCAAACAATGTTTAACACCCGCTGCGTGAGCATAATTCCACTAATGGCAGCCAGACAGAGCGCTAAGCACATTTGCAAAGTGTGAAAAAGATGCTTTCAAGAAAAGCTGCTCTGCTGGAGAGAGAAGGAAACTTTATTATCCCAAAGGACCAGATTCTCAGAATATGTTTGTAAATGAATTATTTACTTGAAGAATATATCCTGAGCGACTCACAGCTCAGTCTCTGCAGGTGACACTCTGAAAACTTTTGTTGCGACAGGACTGGAGGATTTCGCTCCTTACTTTAGGTTTTTGTCATTTACTTGATAGAAGTTTTGGCTTCAATAACATGGGCAATGAATTTAGATGCTTTCATTTTAATCTTAGTTTGCTCTCACTCAAGTATAGGCTGTTTGTCCCTGACACTCAAATACAACCCCTTATGGTGGCAGGAGGTACACCACAGATAAAATGTTAAAAAATCCATCCATCCATCCATTTTCTACCGCTTATCCTCTAGTAGGGTCGCGGGGGGGGGCTGGAGCCTATCCCAGCATCTTTTCGAGTGAGAGGCGGGGTACAGGTCGCCAGTCCATCGCAGGGCAAACACATAGAGACAGACAACCATTCACACTCACAGCCACACCTATGGTCAATTTAGAGTATCCAATTAGCCTAGTCCCCATTTGCATGTCTTTGGACTGTGGGAGGAAGCCGGAGTACCCGGAGAGAACCCACACTTGCACGGGGAGAACATGCAAACTCCACACAGAAAGATCCCACGGCCGAGCTGGGACTCAAACCCGGAACCTTCTTGCTGTGAGGCGACAGCGCTAACCACTGCAGTGTTAAAAAATCACTGTTTAAAAATAAATAATGAACCGTTTTATGATGTGCTGTGGTAAAGGTTTGCTTGTGTTTAGGCTCAAAAACAACTTGGTTAGGTTTAGCAAAAGCGATCATGGTTTGGGTTAAAATAAGTATTCTGTTAAGGTTAAAGAGGAAATTCGTTGTCATGGTTACAGTAATGCGGAAACAACGTTGACAACATCAGATCGAAACAGGAAACAAGAGCAGTCTCTCTCTTAAAGTCCAATGTTTTGTCAATCCAACCTCAGTACTCAGACTTCACTGCTACAGAACAACGTCACCTGACTTCCTCCTTTGCTCATGTCATGATTACTACAGCCGCTAGAGGTTGCCTCATAATAAAAGCTAACTATGGCTCGCGCTTGTGGCTTTGGAGCTGTCGAACAAAGCCTTCATCCACCATAGTCTGCTCATGCACTTCCTCAATAAGAACTATTAGTAAAGTGCGGACCTGGGCCAGGTGATGAGGTGTAAAGGCCCAGGTGGTCTATACAGAACCACAAGGTGTTGTCCTGAACAAGGTCATTTAAAGCTGATGGATTTTAATCCAGGAGCCTCAAAAGAGTTGAAAGTAACATCCAGTTTGAAGGGTGAAATGAAAATACTTGCAAGTACTTGAAAGACTTGTAGATTAAGGCACCACCTTGGTTAGTTTCTCTAACAAAAAAATGTAAACCCCTTTAAGCCGTAGATCAATCAGAATAGAAAGTAAACAGATGAAAATAAGTGAGAAGTGAGAAGACAAACACACCATGATAAAAAAGTGATATGAAATCATACAAAACGCACATCAACCGCCACGCCTGCAGCAGTCCTATCATCCCAGCTCAGCTCCCTAAACACATTGACTGCAGCTGAATCACATCACGTCCTCATCCCGGGTTCAGTGCCACCATTTAAATCCACGTCCGACCCCTTGTCCTGCGGCTGAAGGCTGCAGATCCCAGTTATCCATCTCCCGAACGGCAGCAAAGAAAATGGCTTCTGGTCCGCAGGGCGTAAAGAGATTTAGCTGCTCTGAACAGAGCTGCCTCTCTCGGGTTGAATTTAGAGTCGGACCTCCCTGCTGTACAGCGGAGAGAATGAAGTGATACCGAGAGGACTCCAGACCCATCCCTTCACATAGAGTACATCCCACAGGCGAGCAAACAAACAAAGTGGAAGAAGCACTCACATCTTGTACTTTAAACTACAGAATGACAGAGAAAAATACTTCATTACAAAGAAAAGTCTTTGTTCACAGTGAAGAAGAGTAGATTTTCCTCTCAGCTGTATTTCCCAGTTTTCATCAACCAGTTGGAGCTGGCTCCGGTCACAGAAGAAGAGTAGAAAAAACACTGTATTAAATCAGCTGAAGAAGAAGAGAAATTTTAGAAAGTAGGGAAGAAAAAAGGGAAAAGAGTGGAGGCGAAAGGAATAAAATAAAAAAGCAAAGAAGAATAACAAAGAAGACTGCAAAAGAAGAAGGAAAACACAAAAGAAAAAAGCTAGACGGAAACCATAAAGGCCAGAAAAGGCGACTGAGAAATCATGCACTGAGAAAAGAAGTTAGGGAGGTGAATGTTAGAAAAGAAAGACAAAAAGAAAAAGAGGGAAATAAAGAAGTAAGGGAATGATAGAGAATATAAAGAAAAAAGGGAAGAAGGAAATAAAAGGAAACAAGAAAAGCGTAAAGATGGACAATAAAAAATAGGGGAAAGCTAAAATTAAAACTTAAGCAAGGGAGAATGAGAGAAAAGGAGGTATAAAAGAATGTAAGAAGTGAAGAAAGTTGACTAAGATTCTTTTTTATCTCGTCGAATGTAAAATCTGAGTGAACGGGCTGATTTCACAAAAACTGTTGCCGAGCACTTTTCACACGCAGATCACAACCAGCGGCAGCTTCACCAAGCAGAAAGTCTCTTTGAAATGCAGTATTTGTAAAGTATTTAGCTAATTACCCCTCTCTGCCCCCCCCCCACACACACACCCCCACACACACACACACACACACACACACACACATACACACACACACACACACACACACACATACACACACAATCGTTAACCCAAAGGATAAATAGTGAATAGACAGCAGCTTGGAGCAGCAGCCTCGCCTTTCTCCAAATAGGCATACAATGTGTGTGTGTGTGTGTGTGTGTGTTTGCATGTGTGTATGCGTGCGGGAGCGCGTGCGTGTGTGTGTGTGTGTGTGTGTGAAACAATCTGATTTGTGTGGAGATGATGATGAGGCAATACGAGCGCTCAGCAGACTGTGAAATGTCCTCAGCTAGCACCCAGGAGTCCTCCACCAGAGAGACAACGACACGGTGAGACTGTGTGTGTTTGTGTGTGTGTATGTGTGTGTATGTGTGTGTTTGTGTGTGTGTGTGGGGGGTGCTGAGTCTGAATCTCATCTCCATCTTCCTTTATCTTTCATTCCTGTGGTGTCGTCCCTTTGATGTCGGCCGACAAGGACAAACTTGTTTTGTTTCTTCCTGTCGAGTCGTCCTCCGCCCCTCGGAGAACAGAGAGAATTCATGATACCGAATTCTCCCGCTGTCCTTAAACTCATCCCTCAGCACGCTGCACTGCAGATAACCCCACATAATTGGCAGGAGAGAAATAAATTTGTGTTTTGGGGAAAAAAAATAAAAAATCAAGCGAGTGAAGAGTTTCTCTGGGATCTTTGATCTTCTGTAAACAGCACGGCCTGTGTTGTCTCCCAACAAATCACGGTATCGATAAAGTTGCTTGGATTTGTGTACAGCATGTGGAGCACACACAAAGTGATCAACGTTCTGTGTGTTGTGTTTTCTCTTTCTTTGATTATCCGGGTGTGTGTCTGCTTTTGTTTTTGTGTTTCCTGTAAACTACAAATCCTGTTTTAGAAACGAAAAACCGCCAGGGTCGAGCAAGTTTACACCTCACAAGAGCCAGCTCACAAGTTCACATCTGTCCCCAGCCACCATCATTTCCACGTTACTGTTTACTACTATAGAGTCACAGGCAGAGATTATACCTTTAAAACTGAAGAAAAACCAACGTGAGTATGTGTTTTACCCAAGCAGCAACCAGCAAGGCTGAAAAATGAAGCCAAAAACTGCAGTTCCTCTAATGGCCACTAGAGTCTGGCTCCAACAGTGAGTCAGTCCCCACAGACTCGCATGTTAAAATGTCCAACTTTACAGCAGAAATAAACATGTTTACAGCCTGGTACAAAAAACTGTTTTGGTCTCTAGAGCTAATTTCCTCCTTCATGACTTGTTTATATAACTATATAACTGTTTACATTTTATTAAGGCTTTAAGTTATACATAATTGAAGGTGTTGCCTCTTTGAGTGACAGGTGGGTGAGCTTATGCTTGCCACTAACCGGCATGCACCGAAGTCTCAGCTCCACCTCTTTTGGATTAGCTGGGAGTTAGGGGCAGAGTCAGGCACCGCCAAGATGGCGACGGTGGCGCAGCTCACTCTGAGCTTCATCTTTATTTACAGTCTTCGGTTTTACCACTTGAAACAATACATACAATATGATATGATATAGTACTATACAATATATAAAACAATATTTAATACCATGACACTACATGATACAATACTATACGCTACATTGTGATTTAATACATTGTAATATAGTAGTGTACATTAGGATAGACCAAATACTACAAAAATAGGTGCAAGCAATTAATTGCTAAACATCACTGGTGATTATCAGATCTAATTGTTTATTAGTTTGACTCAAAGGTTGAAGATGCTTCATGCCCCAAAACCAAACTGACTCCAAACAACCTATTTCTAAATATCTGTAATCTGAAATGTTTCAAAAATTTTACTTCAGCACAGAGACGTGTTATCAGGTGCTCAGTATGTGACCGACTGTTGCTCACAAAGAACCTGTTTTGATCTCTGTTTAGTCCTTGGAGTCATTTTGTGAGAGTAGCTGCTGCTCTCAAATGGAGAATATCTCATTTCAGAACAGAATATCGCTTTCATTAAATTAAACTACACGATTAGGCAGTGCTCTTTTTCCTCTCTTCGTGGTTTCAGAGGACAGAAAGCCTGCTGGGTGAATCTTTCACGGGTAAAGTAACGTCATCCAAAAAAAAAAAAAAAAAAAACAGACCCCAGATCTGCACAGACACACTCCTGATTACATCTGGAGCTGCAGCTCTGTGATTTGGACACAGTTCAGCTGGAGAGAAACGACAGCAGGGATCCTCTTCCTCTGATTGTTGAAGAAGGATGACGAGCATGTTTTCCAGCTGGAGGACGGCTGCTTGTCACTTGCAGTGTGCCCGCCATTACTGCTGAAGAGCCCTTGAACCAGGCGTCTCAAACTTATTTCATCCTAAAATTGCTTCAGGGTCACTGCTGTACATCTCACTCCTACACATAAAAGATGAAGTCCATGGATATCAGTCTGTTGACCGTCAGGCAGTCTGTGTTTCCTGAAGTTATAGCTATATCCCTAAAAATATGAGGGATCATAAGATGATTAATGATGATGTCTCACTAAAATCTATTCAAATGCCACAATTACTCATAGACATACACAACCTACAGCAGGAAGTCATGACTTGCTTTTAAGAGCCACAAGTCAAAAAATAATGGAACCAAGATAACGCATGTTATTAGTTAGTTAGTTCTGCCTTAGTTCTGCCTTAGTTCTGCCTTAGTTCGGCCTTAGTTCTGCCTTAGTTCGGCCTTAGTTCTGCCTTAGTTCGGCCTTAGTTCTGCCCAGGCTGTGGTCAGAAAGTCGTTTTTGCTTAGGAAGGTTCCTAACTGAGTTATCTAAGCAGCAGCAGGCATGATGAGAGCTGGTCGAATCCTCTATATGATAGGCGTAGGAAACACTGGAGCTTCCTTTATGAAAGGAAAGGAGATAATGCCGTCCCACAATTCCTTGCTGCAGCAACATTTAAAGTGATGCACCACTGTAGTTTCACCTCAGCAGACCCATATGAATGTAGAAACAACAGAGCACCTGTTTGTGACATGATCCAATCACTACTCAACAAATGTATGGAAATGTCATGCCAGGAAACTATAAACTTGCGTCTGAATATAATTTACTCTGATCTCCTGCTCAGTTCTTCATTTCTATTTAATTCTTATTTTAATGGCTCAACCTTCTGGCTTTGTGTTTGTGGTGAGGAAAGGAGTAAATATCCCCCATATGTAATAAATAAAGTTAGCATTTAACATGTAACTCAGTTGATGTGTTGCTCTGCTAGGACCGACCGTGGGCGGGACCAGATGCTCCGGATACATGTCTGCATTTTGTTATTGCCTTACTCACCACTCTGGCAGCAGGTTTTAGTGAATCAGGCAGAAGTCAGCAGCACGTGGCTGCACAGACTCTGGTGTGAACCATAACAACTTACAAAGTGTTTTTATTCCCACCATCTGGAAAAATGGACACATACACTTTAAACATGAAGATGAATAGTTGTACTAGTTGTAATACTTGTAATACTTTCACCTGATTGTTTTGAAATAACTTTTCCAAGGATGTCTTTATAATCATTTTTCTGGACGCGCTGTGTATTTGCAGAAATCATTATATTTTTTTATCTATATCACAAAATATTCTTTCTCTGCACATTTGAATGCATGTTTTGTTAAAGCATGTAAGCAAATGACTGATCATTATGGCTTGTTTCAGTTACTATGACTGACTTTTCCACCAAACGCCACGTCAAAGCCTGTAAGCAGTCGCTAGGCAGATTTTAGGCAGCTATTGGTTTCTAATCTCTCCTGGCAAGCCTAATAAAGTCTACATGCCAAAATCCCCTCTATATGTTTTTTGTGTCTCTTACCTCTGAATTCATTCATTCAATCATTTTTTTCATGAACTGCAGTCGCACCTACTGTCACCGAATCACTGTCGCTCTGCCTTTGTTTGCAATTTACTTTTTCTCCTAACATTTCATTTTCCTCCTGGGATCCACGAGCTCTCCTTTTCTTCAATTCATTAGGTTTGACAAACATCAGAAAAACCTCATTTAGCGTGAAAAACAATGAAGAAGTCACACCGGGTTGCTCATGCATAATATCTGCATCTGTCAGTCAGAATTAGGCGGGGGGGGGGGGGGCAAAGGGTGGAAATTGATTCTATTGTTGTGTTACTTCATTAATGAACAGAGCTGATTTCTCCCTGCAGGGAAAATGAAACTGATGGGAAAGATTTGATAATATTATGTACAGGGAGACATTTAAAGCAACGGTTATTATACACCTTCTGTAAAGTGAAAACATTTCTTCAGCTGCTTCCTGTTTTTGAGTTGTTTCTTGTTCAAAAGAGGTAAAACTTTGGTTCACATTTCCTAATAATAACCAAATACATTTGTCAATATAGTGAAACCCTTTATCTGTGTAATTATATACCGATGTGGATTATGTGGGTCCAGTTACAGTCATGAGGGGGCTTGGTTTGTGCAGTGTTATCAAATCTGTATGATTATATCCATACCAGTCCACTTGTAAGGTGAAATATGAACGTTCATGTCAGTGCAGTGATTTCTTGCATATGGGGACTCATGATGTCATCCTTTGTTCTGTTTCATTATTGTTAGAAAAGCTGTTTTATGTTTTTACAGGGCACAAAATGAATTGCTCGACATTTCACCCTTTGATCCTTTCATTATGTTTTTCATAAAAAACATCTGGGATGTAGTCATTTCAAACCTCAGGTTTCCTGCCTGTATGTATTACAGTGTGTAATAATGCTGTTTATCTACCTGCAGGCAAACTGTGGTCCAGGAGTGTGAAGGTGGCCTACAACCTGCTGCACAAACTGGGAACCAAACAGGAACCACTTGTCAGGCCTGGTGACCGGGTGAGTAAAAAAAAAAAAACTCTGATACTGACAGATTCACAAGAGTCAAAAAGAAAAGTCAAGAGTTGGCATGATATGATAACATGAGGTGTGAGGGTCTTACTCGACAGACGTGTTACTTGGCTGGTCTGACATCTGATGAAATAAAGATTTGTCTTGACTTTAGACTCAGAAGTAAGGCCATTCAAGTCTTTTTGACTTGAAAAACTCAAAACTCTGAAACCTGGTTTCAGAGAGGAGGGTCATCTTGACCAGCTTGTCTGGATGATTTTGAGGCCTTATTCTTTGCTATAATCTGTTAATCGGCCTGAACTGCCTGACATTGAGTTCAAATGATCCAGTTTGTGTTTGGAAAGAGGAGCAGTGCTTCTGTTGTACCCCAACCAATCAGTAGAAGTGTGTAGGGATCTGTCCTGCTGACATCACTTTCAGACGTCATGCACCTGTTGTGATGGTGGCAAGACGTTTTTCACAGTGATCAAAGAAATAGTTGATATTTTCCAAGTTGATTTATATACGGTCACGTGTTTATAGAACAGTGCGGATGTAGCTACATTATATATATGGGTGCCACTTTACAATAAGACGACCCTTATAAAGGATTTATAAATGGTTTATAATTAGGTCATTCATTTGATTGTAAACACTTTATAAATCATAAATATACATCAAGTTAATGATTACTACTCATTAATCTTACTAATGGGTTACTACCATTTATACCTGGTAAAAGGCGCCTTATTGTAAAGTGTAAAATTTATCATCATTTATTAATGCGTTACCAGTTAAAAATGGAAGAAACTCATTAGTAAGATTATTGAGTAGTAAACATTAACTTGATCTTGCCAAATAGTGAGCCTGCATCAATGTATAAAAACTGTGTTATAACTAGTTTATAATCGTTTGTTTGAGTGTTAACAACCGAATGAATAACCTAATTATAAACCATTTATAAATCCTTTATAAGGGTAGTCTTATTGTAAAGTGGTACCTATATATGTCGGTATTATTACTGTGGATGATCATCAGTGCTAAAAACTGCATCTACAGTCATCACAGAGACAGAATTCCAGTTTCAGTTGTTCTTCTTGTTATATTGGGGTGGACGTAGGAATCTCAGATCTGTCAAAACTGTCTGCGTGGCTGGAAGCCACTAGAGGTGGAATGCAAAAGTGTTTGTGTTTTAACTGGATTTAACAGAGCAGAGCCCAAAAACTCTCTGACACAGTCAGAGCAGCTGGGACGAGCAGTTTCTCAACGTCACCTCTCAAGGTTTTTCTGGGTTCCGGCCAGGAATCCTTGGCGACCGACACATGGCCGTCACTCAGCGCTTTAAAAAAATGGACGTGTGTTGTCCGTCCTTCCTTCTCTGTCAGTACAATCATCACATCAGACTCAAGGCCTCTTTACCCCGGCACTCCACACGTGAAGAGATGATGATGCTGAAATGGAAAAGGGTTCAGTAACGGTCCCACATGCGACTGCTGCTGTGTGACACCCCCACTGTCTCTGTTCCCCTTCGTCTTGTCCCTCTTTCATCTTTATTTTAAGCTCAATTTCCCGCTCGACTGGAGGCTAAGTCCAGACTGGCACGGGCCAGTGTGTGTGTATGTGTGTGTATGTATGTGTGTGTGTGTGTGAGTGTGTTTTATGTATCTCAGCCGGAAGGGTGTGTGTTTTAACTACTGTACGAGTCCTTTATTCTTCCCCCTCAGTGTGAATTTAAAAACTGGTCTTTTTCACAGTTTTACTGGAGCTTTAATAAGTTGCACACGCAGAGAAATTACAGCCTGGTTGTGTATTTCGACAGACAAATGTGTCTTCCAGGGTGATTACAGAAATGAGTTTTACTGAGAGTGTTTAGAAAGCTGAGGGGAGTTAATTACACTGAGAAATGATACAGGAGTTTTTATTTTATGAACGTACATCAGAGCGTTAGTAATTCCGTGGTAAAACAAGCTCACACCAGTTTCGGGAAATGAGTCCGGGGAAGAGTCAGACGTGGTTTTGTGGATGTGATTTGACTTTGAGAACCAAAAATGTTTGCAAGGTAGAAGACTGAACGTTTGTTTAATTGTTTTATTTGTGTATAAAACGGTGGTTTCCAACTTTTTCCAACTCATGGCCCATTTGAAAATGTTTACAGCCCACATCTGACCCCCGTAACAAGACAGAGGCCAAACCATGACTCGGAGCACACACATTCAGGATTGAACTGAAAGCAGGGAATGCTCAGTTTTTCTATTTTTGTTTGACGGAGGAGAGATCACTTGTTGTTCGCTCTCTGTCTTTGGACTCTCTTTCCCTTTAACTCTTCCTGTTGCTAACCAGCTATCCACTTTGATGCTCCAGTCTTTGCCATGGATGTAAACTTTTAGCATGCAGTCAGACTGAGATAGAAAACAAGTGTATGATGTGGTCCAGCAGCAACAACATAAAAGTTCCTATCATTGTGTCATCACAGCCTCAATTCCAGGAAATTTTTTTTTAAAAAACATTTAAAACATTATTTATGTTTTATATGTATATATATATATATATATATATATAGTCATATATATATTCATCTTTCACCAAAATTGTAACTTACTGTTTTGCAAATGATTTGCCGGCCCATTTGCAATACCTCTCCGGCCCACCAGTGGACTCTGGCCCACAGGTTGGGAAACACTGGTATAAAATAAATGGGGGAAAGTGACATGTTCCAGAGGCAGGAACTATAACCCCACAGTAAATCCATAGCAATGTTTCTCTCTGGTTATTTTATCTGTAGGTATGAATCTGTTAATAAAATTGTATTCTCAAAAAAAAAAACAAATAAAAAAATTGATTTAAAAAATAATACTTGCAGTGGAAACACTATTTACAATGTGTTTTAGCAAAACGTTTTATTCTTTTCTACAATAACTGCATAGTCAGTGTTTTCCAACTTATTTCTGTTTCCTTTTCTGTGACTGAAAATGTCTGTTCCTTCTGCATATAATAAAATATACCACCACAACATTGGGGTATGGCGTCCATACAGCAGTGTAAGCTTCATATATTATCATCCAGTCAACAGGATGATATCAAAATGGTATTGTCTAGAAATGTGAATAATGTCAGGCTGAGCGCGGTGGCACAGAGCGTCGTGCTCCTCCCCTCCGCTCTCTCTGGCATCATCTGCAGCTGAAACCTGAACGTCTCCAATGAGACCTGCACATGTCAACATTAGTCCTGGTAAAGGGTCATGACATCACTCTCATTCACTCAGGTGCACTTAGCTTATAGCTTCAACCCCATGCCACACACACATAGACACACACACACACACACACACATCCAGTCTCGTCCAGTATATGGAAGCTATTAAGCAGCACTTAAGCTGGGATTCACCGTTATCATCACAAGCAGCAACTGGAGCCGAACTGGATCCAACATGGCGGAGCCGGAGTTAAATGGTCTGCTGCTGTGGCGATACAGAAGCACACTGGAGCTGGTTGTTGTGTTCGTGTGCTGTGTGAAAGATGGCAGATAATATGTTTCCCGGGTGGTTTCATGGTGTAGATATGATCGTCAGATGAGTCAACTACAAGGAGAGTACAGATAAATGTACAGGATGAGTTCTTACATCAGTAGAAATTAAAATGCTAGGGCCTCTGTTTTTACTTGAGTGAGCTCTGCCAGCATCACCTGATTCTGTGGGTATCATGGAGTTTTGCAACTTCTGAGCTTCTGCAGAAAGTACTCCCTTACATGAAAGTTTTTATTCCTCTGCACCGACAGCCGGAGCCAGAGGAGTATTGTTATTGTGACTTTTAACCGTTTAAACTGGAGAGAAATGAACTGAGAGAGAGAGAGAGAGAGAATGAAATGGAGGAGAGAAAAAGAGTGATGCCTCACAGGTTGACAGGTAGAGAGGAAAGCATAGCAGAGAGTCGAGGAATTAGAAAAAGAAAACAGAGGAAGGAAAGGCAGGAGGAGTGGCTTAGGTTAGAGAGAGAGAGAGAGAGAGAGAGAGAGAGAGAGAGGGGCTGACCAGATGCCCCCTGAAAGATTCAGCTTTTATTCTTTTCTGATAAGACCCATTATCTGCATGGATGAATTTCTGGCTCTGTGGCGTCAGTTCATATCAGCGAACATCTTTCGGAGTAACACACACAAAGAACATGCTGCGAGCACATTTTCCATATAATTCTTTTTTTTTTTTTCTTTTTCCTGACTCTTTGGCCTTTCCCGCTCATTCTGTAGTTAAACAATCATCTCCACAGTAGTGATGAGCAGATCGGCTCTGATGTCATCCATGTAAACATAAATCATCTACCTGCCACCCAGACCTGCACCTCATCACACATTACCAGTATTTCTCTGTGGGATATTACGGGTGATGATATGCTAACATATTAAACTGAGGTAGGCAGGTTTTAAATAAATAAATAAATGAAAATTAAAAGAAGCATTAATAAGCACTCTGTGTTTTTGTTCTTGTGTTTCATTTTCTTTGTATATCTGGTTGATGGATTAATTTAAATATTTGTATCCCTTCCACTGCATATATTATGTTATTACTGTTTCTTTTGACTTGTTTCTTTTTCTCATTTTTATTCTTATTTTATTATTATAAATTTTTTCTTCTTCTTTTTTTTCATTTTGTAAATTTTTTACATTGAGGTGAGGTTTTAATAATCGCCCTAGATGGCTTTCTGACCTCACCTGCACATCCACCTCATAAAAAATGATATACAATATACAATGATATGTCCGTCTCCTTCTGCCTGTAGGTGGCGCTGGTCTTCCCGAACAACGACCCCGCTGCCTTCATGACGGCCTTCTACGGCTGCCTGCTGGCTGAGGTCGTCCCTGTGCCGATAGAGGTCCCACTGACCAGGAAGGTAAGTGTTCTTCAGGGTGCACAACCTCAACTAGGACTTGATCAGTTTAGTTCAATACTAACTCGACTCAGTAGTGATTCTTATGTAAATTCGATGTAAATGAAAATGGCAGCTGTTTATTGGATGATGTTTATCAGTTTTAAATCTATCAAAAAAGAAGGATGGTGACATTACATGGACATTAAACAGAACATTTTGACTTTATGTAGAAGGTGTTTTGCAACATTCTTAAGCCCCATGAGACAAAACCTGTCAATCTGATAAACTGTTACCATGACGACATAAGCCCTCGGTTAAACTTTGGGCACGGTCTTGGTCGGATATTGAAAAAGTCAACACTGACTTATATACAAATGACCATATATATGTAATGTCAGAAGAGAGGATCAGATCATTCCAGTCAGGCTGAACTTTGTATAGAGCAAGAACAAAGGACAAAGGAATGAACACAGATTGGTCAAGATACATATCAACTGATGATTACATCCGATCACAAACACCCACGAGATATACATACACGTGTCTACTACTCATATAGATATCCTCAGACACAAGAAACCTGGAAAGTCACGTAAAGATCCGAACCGTGTGCAGCTCTTCGTCTTTAAGTATAAACAGGATGAGGAGAACAGTGAACTTCTTCACATTCATTTCTAATAATACAATCAATAGCATAAAAGAAACTCCTGATTGAATGAGTGGGCAACTAATGATTTTACTTCATCATTTTGGTATTAAAAATGATCAACCAGCCATATAATCTTCTTTTACTTCCACGATTATCTAAAAGAAACAAGTTGTAGTTCTCAGAGAAGAAACTTTGTGTTGTCAGATTATCCTGTTGGGTCGATTTTTGATCAGTGGTTTTTGATGGTTTGTAGTTTTGAGAATTATATGTTGATTTCTTCAGTGTTTGAAGGAATATATTTCTATATATATAAACCCTGAGTTCTGGCTGAGAAGCAGCAGCAGCACGCTGCTGATAGAGTGCAGCTGATGGAAACAGACAGTGATGGAGAGCTTGTGTGTTTTCAGGTGATTGAGAAACAGTCGGCCCTCAAGTGGTCAGAGGAGTTTCTTCTTCTTCTCTTTCTTCTTCTTCTTCATGTCAAACAGTGTTAGTGAGTTGAAAGGAGGACATGCAGCAGAGTCTCGCAGCGCTAATTCACACCAGTCAGTGAAGCTAATTCTCAGTTTGTGGGGATTGTATTAAAGACGTGAGTCACGGCGCAGCACAGAACACACTGAGCTCTGCTGAGGCGTAATCACAACCAAATGTCTGTTGTTGCTGCTGTGGATCTGTCTGAGTCACAGTTTGGATGGATTGTCGCCGGGCGCTGTCGTGTCCTCAGGACGGCTGACGTGTGTCTCAGGGTCAGTGGAGGTCTGAGTTTGACGCTGTGGATTTCAACCTTAAGAAAACGTTTTTTTAATTCATTTTCTTTTCAATCTTTTTACTTTTCTCTAAAATAAATGTACAAAAAACAACAAATAACAAAAACAGATACATGTCTAAATAAAACAATAGAAAAGTACATAAATAAATAAATGAATGGGAGAAATAAACCATGACGTGCACGAAGCATGTGACTTAAACGTCCACTGAAGAGATGAAAAGTTGCTCCAGATGAAAACATCACATCTGTGTGGAGCAATGAGGAGACTGTGACCTTCCTAAAATTCATACAGTACATGAACAGAAATGTCACATTTTCCACATTGTTTTCTTTTGTTTGAGGATTTTTAGCTCTTTTATTATTTTGTTGTGTCGTTGCGCTCTCTTCTTCTGCAGTGGTTTAATGGCACCAACTCGATAATTAGCTCCACCAGCTGTTTCCTCTTGATGCACCAACACATGGAAATGCACATTCATTTCGACAATTTTCTGGATATTCTGAAGTTTAAAATAACTTCATTTTGAACAAAGTTCTATCTCATGTATCATCTGCTGTTATATCATTGTTCAGGCATATTTAAGGCTTTATCTCTTTACTTACACCCCAGTTATTTGGGTTTCTGCAACAGTTATACTATAAACTAGTCTGCCTTTATAGTCGAGTGGTGGTCCGTATAATTTCACCTTTTACCTGTCTCTGTGCAACTTCAGCCAAATAATATCTCTACAAGATCCTTTAGAACCTGGTACATGTTGAAATATCACAAGTAAAATACAGTAAGACCAAGGGTTATGTGTAATAGACATATTTGCCAAAACCATTCTTACTGAGCTCTGCTGTTACATCATCAGCTAGCCCAATAATAAACTAATAAAATCACCTTTTAAATCATCCCCAATACCAAAGAGAAATTTTAGATTAAAATGACGTGTTTTCATCTGATTGTAAACACAATAAATCATGGAAAGCTCATATTGAGTTGGAGAAGAGCAGCATGTTAATGTTAGAGAGCAGAACACATAAAATATCTGGCAGATTATTATCAAATGATGCAGTTACTAAATGGACAGAGCTGCCTACTCCTACGTTGAGTGGTGAGTGTTTACAGCTCACTGAGTGAAACTTTTATTTGTGTTAGTTACAATATGAATCTGGTAGAAATAGAACTTCCTGCTTAGGTCTCTGTACATTTCTGACCGACTCCTGGAGCTTTAGTTTGAACATCATTCAGTCACAGATGACGTCCCACAGGAAGAGAAATCCATTTCTACAAACTAAATTTAACAATTCCACTGGGAAGGTTTCAATGATTTAAGCAAAATCCAATTGTATTAAAGCTCCATATAGTATAAAGGCAGATGTCCATGTGCTGTTTGATTATAAAGCAGGTCTAGGTTCTATATTAATACTGTAAAAGTATCAAATCCTCAGTCCACAGAGAAATCGTCGTGTGGATGATTCAAGCAAGAGAGTTTCATGTCAATCTCAGTGTTGAAGCTTACACCCAGAACCCTGGAAACCCAATCTAACACCTCCCACTTTGCACCTGTAGAGAACAGAGGAGCTAAGCAGGACCCAGAAACACGTATTGATTAACTACAAACCCAACCCAGCTGTTTAATCACGTTTGATCCGTCTGTCTCTCTCCAGGATGCCGGCAGTCAGCAGATTGGATTCCTGCTGGGGAGCTGTGGAGTGACGGTGGCTCTGACCAGCGACGCCTGCCACAAAGGGTTACCCAAGAGTCCCACCGGAGAGATCCCACAGTTCAAAGGTCTCACATAAATAAACGCACACATACATCCTGTCATCACACCTGTGCACATACCAGCAGTTTATCTGTGGCTACACACACACACACACACACACACACACACACACACACACACACACACACACACACCCAAGTCTGTCAACAAGAAGTGCTTTTCTTACAGAAACGTGAGGAAGTGTATTTTAAAACACAGTAAAGTAGAAAAAAAATCTGTTATAATAAAATTGAATTAAATATAAATGGACTGGAAATATTGTTATAGTGCAGTTACAAGGCAGTAATATATAATGAGCTGACAACACACATGTGACAATACACTGATGTGAACACACACAACCACTCATACAGAGGTCAGAGGTCAGAGTATGGCCGTGCTTCTCTTGTTTCGGTGCCGCTTTCCCGTGTCTCTCCCGTGTGGGATGAATGGAAAGACTGATGGCAGCAGACAGCTGGCTGGGTGATGGATGACAGGATGATAGAGAGACATAGAGAGAGAGAGAGAGAGAGTCAGTGAAGCAGTAATGCAAATCGATAGAGAAACTACTGACAAGACGGAGGAGAGAAAGAGAACGGATGGAAGGAGATGCATGATCGAGGATAGAGAGACATTAGCAGTGAATAGAGAGAGAGAGAGAATCTCCTAGTGATTAATAACGACTGTTTGCTTTTCAGTAATGGATGTATAAATAGCAACGTGATGCCGCCAGATTTACTGCTCCTCACTCAGCATGGATTTAGGAGTGTGTGTGTGTGTGTGGTGTGTGTGTGTGTGTGTGTGTGTGTGTGTGTGTGTGTGCGTGTGCGTGTGCGTGTGCGTGTGCGTGTGTGTGTGGCTCATTAAGGTGGAGTGCTCCTCTTATTGATCAGCAGGCTTTAAACTCATCTCATTCACATGGCTGATTGTTTCTTCTGTCTCGCTGCCTGGCAGGAACATCAGCATTAATTCAGACATAACAGCTCTCACATACTCAGGGTTTTTACATTCGCTCATCTTCTGCCATATAAACACTCAGCGCTGAGCAGCACGTCATCCTAATGATGAAACTCTGTCTTTGTGACAGTGGGAGTAAAATCTATGCATGTAGACGCTCAACATGATGCTCTCCTTGACCAGATAATACAGATACAGATATATATGATATATTTTTCACTGATATGCTTAAAATATCTGAGATTAAATTAAACGGAGGAGGGTGTGGATGCCACTTCAGGTCCATGAGAGTGAGATTGACACGTCTCTGGGTCCTGACAGTTCTGAGGCCCTTCCTGTGTCTCCAAACCATCAACTGGCTGTGACACAGTATCTGCATTTGCAGCCAGGGGCAGGGATACAACATGGGATACCTGGGATGCCGATGACATGGCAGCATAGGCCTTCATGGCTCTGTCAAAAGTCAAATATGCCACCTCCAACAGACTGGGGTTGGATGGACCCAAAGCGATTGGAGATCACTGTGGTCAACTGTTCCACAGGCAAACAAGTTCCCCCTTCAGCTCTGAAAATGTGGCTGCAAGAAAGGCTGCACAGTGAAGAACAGGTTCAACAACAGCAACAAAACAATCACTGTGTTTTTGAAGTTTTAAGCTAAGTTTTTAAGGTCGTATGGAATATTGTTCTACTCCCTACAGCCACTGTGTTGTCAGGGTTGATTAACAAAACGATTAAGCTTGTATGCAACAGACAGGACGTTATAAAGTCTCGCTTAGGTTCTGGGATACAATCACACTGTGAGACACTTCATCTGAGCAGGTTATGGTGTCGTATATGGTGTCATTGGAATCCTTGACCATCACAACATGGGCGGAGCACCTTTCTAAACCCACATTACAAAGTGCTTTACACAAGACAGCAAAAATAAAACATGCAAGTCCTATAAGGCAACAGTAAATCAGAAATACAAGTGTCTTAGTAGTTGTGCAAATAGATCAAAGGCGGTGTCACCAGCAAGAGGGAGATCAGTAAAAATCAATTAAAAAAAAAATTAAAAAGTAAAGAAAACTGGAGGTGTCAAAATCCAGAACCAGTCCTAGTACTGATCCAAAATCTGGTTCCAGTCCCAATCCAGTCTAAAGGAGGTTCAACAGCTAAATCAAGATATAAATGTTACAATAAAAATGTCGCCAACATTCCCAAAACAACTGAAGACAGGCCTTCCCAAACATTAGTTTTCTTACCCATAATCCTCTCACCAAGACATCTTTTCATACATTGGAGACTTAAGTGGAGGTTTGTTTTGTGTCCTTGTGTGTCCAGGCTGGCCCAAGGTGCTGTGGTTCGTCGCAGAGTCCAAACACCTCTCCAAACCGCCCCGGGACTGGTTCCCACATATCAAGGACGCCAACCAAGACACTGCCTACATCGAGGTAACACACATACACACACACACACACACACTGATACCAACACTGAAGCGTGTCTACTCGGGGGCACTAAAACATTTCCACTCGTGGAGTTTCGGTCATTACCGTCTTATGAATGGAAATCAATGGTGTTACATGTCTTTTGAATTAGAACCGCTGCTTCTCTGCCGACTGCCGGTCAATGCTATCATCCCGTCTGATTGATTTGAATTCACTTAACGACCCCTCGCGCAGCTGGGGCCTTAATTGCACCGGCAGCAAGGTGAAATGTCTCCTTGATTGCGCCACCGATTGAAAAAGGCCGAGAGGAAAAATGATGAAAGAAGAGGGATGATTGAAAAAACGATCGACCTTTAGTTTTTTTTAAATTTTATTTTCTTGGGCTTTTGTGCCTTTATTGGACAGGATAGTAGAGAGAGACAGGAAATGGGGAGGCAGAGAGAGGGGGAATGACATGCAGTAAGGGCCCGTCCGATGCAGGACTCGAGCCGGGGCCGACTGCAGCGAGGACTGTAGCCTCTGCACATGACGCCCCGACCTTTAGTTTTTAACAGAAGCTGCGACTCAGACAGTCGAGACAGATGAAATTACTGTGCATCTTATTCCTGTGGCTTCTTTAACATTTATTTGAAAGATAATGTCTCAGTTTTTTATAACTTTAATAGCTTCATTTTCATGCCAGCAGTTGTTTTGTCAGATAGGTGCCAGACTTTTCAGAGAGAGGAGATCTTATTTTGGAAAGAATGTCATTGATTACTGTCGACTCCACAGCACTCAGACATCATTCTGGTTTTGGAAACTGAGTAAAAAAGAAGCTTAAATCCAGCAGTCAATACTTCTACAGCTGATTTAGCCCTCAAAAATATATTAATATTAGTATCACAGTGTCTCAAGATGTACTGTATTGTTTTATAACCTACACTGGTAAACAAAACAGGAGTCAGAGGCAACGGACTCGCTGTCATTGTATTTCATGTGTTGTTCTTTGGTGGACTGTTGCTAATTGGCTAATAAAAGGTCAAATGATGAGGAAGATTTGTAAGTGCCTCACCTTTATGTGCAAGAGCCAAACAACCCTGCAGATATACAAAAGATTTCTGTTGTGAAATGTATCATATGAAAACACCATAATGAAAGTTGCCTGGCTTATAGCTGTTTATCTACCAGTCTAAATGAAACGTTGCCAAGAGCTGTCTACAGTAATGGAATGCAACACCAATGTTAACTCATGTTTTGCTTCTATTTTCTATCACCTTTCTTCTAACTAAGCTAACCAGCTAGCTCCAGTCCTGCTGGCCCATCTTCTCACTTTCCGATACTGAGTCACTGTAGCGTCCAGTCTGCCATGACTATATATATATATATGTGTATATATATATATATAACATAGTATACTGTTCTTTTAAAGGTACCATGGTGCATCTATCTATCTATCTATCTGTTGTGTACTGTTGTAAACTATAGTGGGTATAATAGTAAAGTTTCTTATGGGATGTTTTTAAAATTTCATTAGCAGTGTAAATTACTCATACTATATCTATATTAGCAGAATATTTTGCGGTCTCCTTGTCAACTGCAGTCAACGGTGTCTTAGCAATGTTTCAGTAATAATCCGTAAAGTCTCACAGTAAGAACACCTCTCTCTGTCTGCGTCTGTGTCTTTGTCCAGTATAAAACCTGTAAGGACGGCAGCGTTCTCGGCGTGACGGTGATGAGGATATCCATGCTCACACACTGTCAGGCCCTCACACAGTCCTGCTCATACACAGAAGGTAACACACACACACACACACAAATACATTTACACCTCATTTTATTCAGTTTGTAGTTCCTCTCACCTCAGATGGTGTAGAGTACTGCTTATAA
The DNA here is from genome assembly GCF_021018895.1 of Seriola aureovittata. Taxonomy (NCBI): domain Eukaryota; kingdom Metazoa; phylum Chordata; class Actinopteri; order Carangiformes; family Carangidae; genus Seriola; species Seriola aureovittata. The sequence continues at coordinate 3,686,502 of NC_079375.1, forward strand.
TAGCAATGAGTCAATTAAACTGTACAACTGTATTTAAAATAATGTCCTGTCTCACTGAATAAGGCGTTAATGTTAATGTCTCTGTCTCGCCCTCCAGCTGAGACCATAGTGAATGTATTAGACTTCAAGAAGGATGTCGGACTGTGGCACGCCGTCCTGACTGTAAGGAGAAACCCACCTTAATCAGAACAGTGTTGATTAATCAATTTAAATAATGCATAATAAGGAAATTCAACTTTTATGCAAACGCCAGTTATTCATATTCCATTCTTAACTTAATGCTTTAAAAAAACAACTCCTCTCTCTCTCTCTCTCTCTCTCTCTCTCTCTCTCTCTCTCTCTCTCTCTCTCTCTCTGTCTCTCTCTCTCTCTGTGTCTGTCAGAGTGTGATGAATATGATGCATGTCATCAGTATTCCCTACGCCCTCATGAAGGTCAACCCTCTGTCCTGGATCCAGAAAGTCTGCCAGTACAAAGGTAAAATATCCACCCTGGTCTGGTACAAAGTACTAGTTAGTGCTTCAGAAGAACCTGTGAAACATGGATAAAGTTAATATCAATGAACCATTTCCATATTAACTTTGAGATGTGAGTTTCTGTCCTACACACTGTTGCATAATTTTTTAATGGTTGGTTATGTTAAGAAAGTCTGATTTTGTGATTTACAGTAACGTAATGTGTGTAAACACTGTATGTGATATGATGGTTTTTGTGTGTGTGTGTGTGTGTGTGTGTGTGTGTGTGTGTGTGTGTGTGTGTGTGTGTGTGTGTGTGTGTGTGTGTGTGTGTGTGTGTAGCCAAAGTGGCGTGTGTGAAATCGCGGGACATGCACTGGGCTCTGGTGGCCCATCGGGACCAGCGAGACATCAACCTGAGCTCCCTGCGCATGCTGGTTGTGGCTGACGGTTCAAACCCCTGTAAGAACACACTCTCTAAAGACGTAGCTTTGCTGTGTAGTAAAGCTAATGAAGTCATCAACCCTCTGAGGTCTGAGGGTATTTTCTCAATTTCTACATTTTTTCTTAAATTCATCTTTTAAAAGTTGTTTATGTCACAATTTTCAGAACTATTTCAGCTCGTTCTGTAATGAGGCCTTTTTCCAACCCTTTGCACTGCTGAAGCCTAGTTTTTTAAATTCTCCAAATCTCTTGTGAAAACAAACTTTTACTGATGTGGATGAGTTGAAATGGGTTTACCAAAGTCTTAGCTTCATAAAAAATAGTTCAATATATGAGTGAAATATGAGATAATGTATAATAAATGCCTAAAAATTAGATTGAGTCGAAGCGTTGTCTGTCACTCTGCTTTAACAAACTTTAGAGGCCTGCTTCGAGGCCTTCTAGCTCTGGCTTTGAGTCATGTGCAATCTTGCAAGAATATGAAACGTGGAGAGTCAACAGATTTCAACGACATTCAAACCACATTTCTATCCTGTATTATCACAAAGATATTAATAGAAACATCCGTCGACCTCAGAGGGTTAAAGCTAAAGGGTTCCTCCGCTGGGAACCATGAATATGGACCGACCAGTACATTGTAATGGATATTGTGTTTTTCATCATAATGGAAGTTGAACAACAGAACTAGAAATACCATAAACAGCTTCACTGTTAATGCAGTAACGTATATTTTGCCCTGGAACTAACAGTCTATTCTTGTATTTGCATTTTCACTAAATGCAGCACCGTCCCTCACTTCCTTATCTTACTGAATTTTATTGTATTTTTAGGTTTTTGTCATTTTTTCACGTTAAGCAACATTTCTTTTTTGAAATCCACAAAACATGTTGTTGTTGCAGTAAGACTGTAAACAGCCTGAGAGGCGAAACCCAGGGGGGAAAAAGTCCATTAGTCTTTCACGATGTTTGTAAAGCTTACTTCAGAGAGTGCACGGCAGTAACTGAGGCGATCCTAATGACTACATCAACATTTTTACCAAGTCCTCTCTGGATTCTGGCAGCTGAGCAACAGAAAGTGTAAAAACACTGTAGGATGTGATCCCCAGTGGAAACTACAGCGTTACAATTAAAACGACAAGAGCAGCTGTAATGAGCTGCTGTTTGCTGAATGACAAAGGCACTGAGGTTTTGACTGTCTCGCTCAGGGTCGATTTCGTCCTGTGACGCCTTCCTCAACGTCTTCCAGACTAAAGGTTTGAGGCCGGAGGTCATCTGTCCCTGCGCCAGCTCCCCTGAGGCTCTCACTGTAGCTATAAGGAGGTACACACACTCACACACACAGACACGCATACACACATGTGCCAGGGGTAGTTTTTCCACATGTGTGTGTCTTTTTTAAAAACATGTGGGTCTAGACTGGAAAAGAGAAAAATGTGTCCTCAGGAACATATAGAAGGAAAAGTCTCAAATTATTTCTGTTTAGTCGGCTAAGTGTCAGATTTTCTGCAGTTTTTTTTTTAATTTTTAAAAAATATAATGAAGTTGTCACATCCTCAAATTTTAAACCCATTAAATATAAAACACTTATTCTATGGCTCCAAACACTTACAGGGTTTTTTTTCCCTGTGATTTTACATAATACAGATTTATTTCTTCAGTAAATAAGAAGCTGTTTTAGTGGCTATTATCCTCCTTCCACGACATCCCGCTCTTATTGTAACTCATTCAAAGTCCCGACTTTACAGGTTTGTGGCTGTTGAACAACAGAACTCACAACCTATAATCCTCTTTCATCATCTACACTGTAGTTCAACATGTAAACTCCATAAACCAGGGCAGCTGTCAGTCACATGTCGGCCTCATGATCTTAATTACAACACTGTAAAAGTTCATGTGTGTGTGTCTCTCTTTCAAGTGTGTGTGTGTGTGTGTGTGCGTGTGCGTGTGTGTGTGTGTGTATGTGTGTGTGTGTGTTTGTGCCACACACATGCAAATAAATAGCACTTTATCTAAGTGGGTGTGACAGTAATGAACTCACTTTATTTTCAGAGGAGCAGCTTCAAAAGTCACAGAACAGGACACACCCACTCACACACAACGGTACGTTCACTTGTGAGGAGCCTCACTGACATACAGCAGTGTGATCCTGACTTCAACCTAATTAACCTTCAAACAGCCTGATGACAACGGGTCAAAAATACCCTCACCTTGCAAAACTTTCCAAAAATATCCTAGCTTTCCAAAACTTTTCTACTTTCTAAAGTCGCCTTCTCTTTTGAAAAGTGTCCTCTCTTTCTAAAAATGTCTTCACTTTCCAATTTGTCCTTGCTTTCTAAAGATGTCGTCACTTCACCAAAATATTTCCTGACTTTTTAGAAATGTTCTTGCCTTTCAAAAATGTCCGCAGGTTCCAGATTTGTCCTCTCTTTACAATAAATGTTTGTAAAAATGTTTTCCCTTTCCAAAACTGTCCTTACTTCCAAAAAAATGTCCTGAAATTGTCCACACTCAACTCTCAATTTTCTCTTCACTCAAACTGCTTTCAAAAAATGTCCATCCAAATATATTATTTTACAAAAATGTCTTCCTCCACAATTTGTTCTCACTTTTCCAAATTGTTCTCACTTTCCAAAAATACTGACCTAATTTGAGTTCATTCAAAAAATCTTCAGAAATGTTTCTGATTTTCAAAAACATCAAAAATACCCACAATTTCTCTTCACTTTCCAAAAATATTGACTTTCTAAAGTTGCCCTCTGTCAGAAAATATCATCACTTTCCCAAATTTTCTCATTTTACAAAACAAATTGTGATTTCTGTCCTGACTTTTCACAGGCCGGTGGAGGAGGGCAGCACCCCTCCTGGTCGCGGCGTGTTGTCCATGCAGGGTCTGAGTCACGGTGTGATCCGGGTGGACTCCGAGGAGAAGCTGTCGGTCCTCACGCTGCAGGATGTCGGCTCTGTGATGCCCGGAGGTGAGACACACCTGATCCTGATCCTGATCCCAGAGACTCTCACAGAGAGAAATCACCACTCAAGTGTAGTTTATAGAGCTTTTAAGCTTCCAGGAAACTTTCTACATTTGCAGGTAGACAATGGTTTTTGATTATTTATCTGATAGCTGGAGTTATTTGTTACTCTGTAGATTAAAACTTAATGTCTGTTGGGTAAAATCCTCAAAGAAATCTCAGAAGTGTTGACTATCATTGAAGAGAACATCTTTGTTTCAGCTTCCCGCCACAAAGAATTCGCTCAACCTGCTCCAAACTTTTCTCCTTTGTTTTGTTCCTTCTTTTTTTCTCCTTTCTTTTTAAATTCTTTCGTACCACACTCACACACAATCCCCTAAACTTGTGTGTGTGAGTGTTTTTTTCTTTGTTATTGACTTTTGAACTTTAAAAGAATAGTTTTTTGACGGCTGCTCATCCGTCTCATCTGACTTGTCTCTATCACTGATTGTACCACGTTTACATCTTTCATCTCTCTGCGTCTGTAGCTGTGATGTGCGTGGTGAAGCCAGAGGGCGTCCCTCTGCTCTGTAAAACCGATGAGATCGGAGAGTTGTGTGTTTGCTCTGTCGCCACGGGAACCTCCTATTACGGCCTGGCTGGCATGACCAAGAACACCTTTGAGGTGAGCATGTGAATGCTTTTGTTGATGAACTTCTCACCTTCCTGTCGTTGAAGTCTCACTGAAGCTGGACTGTGCCTCCTCCTCACAGGTCTTCCCCATGTCCAACAGCGGGGCTCCCGTCAGCGAGTTCCCCTTCACCAGGACCGGCCTGCTGGGTTTCATCGGACCTGCGGGTCTGATCTTTGTGGCGGGGAAGATGGACGGTCTGATGGTGGTCGGGGGGCGTCGGCATAACGCTGACGACATCGTTGCCACGGCGCTTGCTGTGGAGCCCATGAAGTTTGTCTACAGGGGCAGGTACGTGTTTGCTGCTTCAGACTCCATCAGTGTCGTGTCCATCTTGTGGCTGAAATATTCTTACTTCATCATTCAGTCTAGCCGTGACTTATGCTGACACAGTGTGTGTGTGTGTGTGTGTGTGTGTCTGTGTGTCTGTGTGTCTGTGTGTGTGTGTTGCAGGATAGCAGTGTTCTCCATCACGGTGCTTCATGATGAGAGGATCGTGGTGGTGGCCGAGCAGCGCCCGGACTCCACCGAGGAGGACAGCTTCCAGTGGATGAGCCGAGTCCTGCAGGTGAACTATTACAAACGCATCAGTGAGCCTCACTGCTGCACTGAGCAGTCGCCATCGCCATCACCTCCGTCACCATCACACAAACTTCACACACCGAAGTTTATTTTGACTCAGTTGCACACACACTGTCCTGCTGCCTCAAATTCTCACCAAAAAACCAAACGTTAACTAACCCACCACTGAAAAAAGTCCCTGACTAACGCACTGTTTCCTCCTGTTTGTTTGATAAAAAACTACATTAACCAGTTGTTTTATGAAGACAAAAAAGAAACTTCATGTTTTTTAAAGATTTACATCTTCAGTATGAGCCAGTGTGATTTGAGACTGTGACAGCAGAAGTCAGAAAGTATTAAGAGACGGATGAATACGTGGGAGGTTTTGAGGTTTTCATGAGATTTGTTGACAATAAGAAATTATTGACTTCTCCTTTTTGCACCAACCAGCTCCGGAAAACTGCCACACACACACACACACACACACGCACACACACACACCAGACAGACACATACAAACCAGAGAAAACAGCTCACACACACTCTTTCACACCACATTTCTGTCTCTTTCACTCTGTCAGACTTACCAACACTCTCTCTCACACACACACACACACACACACACACACACACACACACACACACACACACACACACACTCACACATACTCACACTCCCATCCAGTATATAATACTAAGCTGTACATTCATGCTGTGCAGATAAAATCTCGGTCCAAACTGCAGCTCTCTCTAAGCCGGTGTGGAGACTGTGGTGAAACTATAAAAGTCGTCTGCATTTTTACGGCTGCAATAAAACCAAATCTCTTTATTCCTTTACCATCACACATATTCTGCCTGTCTGTGTTTTTCATTTAGCTCGTCTGGTCATAGACACAGTCAGCGTTTAGATACTGTGAAATGAACATTTTAAACTCCTGGAAAAACAACTGTCGCTTCTGGGAAACAGTGAATAATCAGAAAAATAAAAGCCATCTCAAATACCTCTCACTTATCCAACAGGAGTTACATCATGAAATCGTGAAAGGAAGTACAGAATAAAAAAAATGTTTCTAACACCTTTCCTAAACCTTGCAGGCGATAGACGGTATCCACCAGGTGGGGGTGTACTGCCTGGCTCTGGTGCCCTCCAACACTCTGCCCAAGACTCCCCTGGGTGGCATCCACCTGTCCGAGACCAAGCAGCTCTTCCTGGAGGGGGCGCTGCACCCCTGCAACGTGCTCATGTGTCCGCACACCTGCGTCACCAACCTGCCCAAGCCCCGGCAGAAACAGCCAGGTGTGCAAAGACGTATGAACATGGCGGAGTTTAATTTCATTTTCTGGAGCCAAAGCGTCGGCTTACGTAGGGTTTGGTTGAAGACGAATTAAAAATGATGTTCGATGGATAGAGGTTTAATAGAATTTAATAAAATAAAAAGTGATAGAAAGTTTGATTTTATCAGAAACACATGGATGTGTGTGGCTGCACCGTCAACGTTGTGTTTTTATAAAACAAAAGATGCTTTGTCACGTGATCACACACGAATGAATGATGCCATCTGCTCTCACATCACTCGTCTTCATCTCGCCTCTGCTCCCTCCTCTTCCTCAGAGATCGGTCCTGCGTCCGTCATGGTGGGGAACCTGGTGTCGGGGAAGAGGATCGCTCAGGCCAGCGGCAGGGATCTGGGTCAAATCGAAGACAATGACCAGGCAAGGAAGGTGTGTGTGAGAGGGGGGTCTGCTGGTTTTCATCATCATCTTTCATCATCATCATAAACATCAACACACACACACACACACACACACGTACAAATAATGACGCATTTGGCTCCATTTCTTCATGTGACACTCATTTTTTTGGCTCTTTTCTCGTCAATTAATTGACCCGCAGTTAATTATTTGTTATTTATAGCATTCATCACATCACAGTGTCATTTTTTAGCAGCGCTGTCTGTTCCTTTAAGTCATCGTCTTTTAACTGGAAGTTCAAGCTGAAGCCCTATTTAAAGGTCAGAGTGAAAAACTCCAACAATTTATAGAAATCTGTTGCGTTCAAGATGCAAAGTTGCCTTTTTGTTGCATTATGTTTTTGGGTTGTCCGTCTGTCCCAGTCTTGTGAACTTGACATCTCTCAACGACTTGAGCTGGAAACATTCACTTGGACTCGATGATGAACTGATTAGATTTTGGTAGTCAAAGGTCAAAGGTTAAGGTCATGGTGACCTGGTGGTTTTGCCCTTGTGAATGCAATATCTCAGGAACGCTGAACACTGTTCATGTCTTTAAAAAGTGAATAAAACAGGAGGAAAAGAAAGAGGTCACAGGCGCAGAAAAAACAGACATGAGGAGAAAATGATAAATAAAGAGAAAAACACAGAAGAGAGAGAAAACAACAGAGAATAATTTAAGAAAGCAGACGACCAAGAGTGAGACCAGGAGTGATGGAGAGCAACAGGCGGAGTGTGTTACTGACAGAACTGATTTTCTTCTCATCTCTCGGGCTGAAAACGTCGTCAGTTACAGCGGCTGTCTGGCAGCTGCACTCACACTCTGTACACTCTAATGCCAAGAGACAGGCCCCAAATAATAACCACCACCTCTGCCACAGCATGCTGGGGGGGCTGCAGCAAGCCTGCACCACCATCATCATCATCATCATCCAGAGTCATAACATGCTGCCAGTCGTGTTTTTGGTTTGGATGTAAATGAAGAAGCTGTTTTCAAAATCTTTCCACTTAAACTGCACAAGCATCCTCAGATTTTTGGGGCACGATGACTCCCCCTGTTGTCTGTTTGTCTGATCCAGTTGTAGCTACAGCCCTGGTGACATGTTAAAGGCGATATTTGTAAGTTTTGCTATTATAGCAGCTGTTTACTTACCAGTCTAGAAGAAACGTGAGTTCAGCATCAAACTTCATTCCTTTACTCACTAAGAGCCGTCTTCAGTGGTGGAAAACAACCCCCTTTTTTTTTTTCTATTTCTATCACTTCTTTTCTTCTACTGAAGTTAGCATGCTAACCTGCTGGCTCCAGCATTTTCCGATACCGAGTCACTGTAGCGTCCAGTCTGCCCTGAAGAAGTAGTTGCTCAGAGGACGTATGATAACCTCTTGTCTCGTAAACAAGATGGCTGAAGCTAGCATCAAGACTGGTAAGTAAAGAGCTATTAATGCTAACGTTGGCTATATAGCAATAGCAAAACTTACAAATAGCTCTCTTAAATATAGAGCACAAAGCTGAAGATTGTACCCAGACTGGAATTGAAGTAGCTGCTAATCACATTTTGACAACCTCTGCTCTGCCGTTTTCAAAATTCACACTGAACAGAAAATAATAGTCCTGAGGCTTCAAACAGGATGATCATATCGGTGACAATTAGCTCAGACTGGATTCCTTTGTGCAGAGCGACATGTTCGCTCCTCTTTGTTGAAGTAAAGGTTTAATAGACTTTGGTAACTTTAGCTCAGCAGGCGATAAAGAGGCGCCGCTCTCCTGCAGGACGAGTTTATGAATTTGCTTTAATTTCACTGACACTGTGATTTTTCAGCGAGTTAAACGTGTAACCGCCATTCAAAATGAAATTTGTGATGTGGGGATTTTGTATGAAAATGCTGGAGCTTGAATCCAAGTCTGCTGAATGCTAATCAGGTTTAAGGGAAGAACAGGAGCTGAGCATACTATGTGTTTGACACATATATATCAACATATCCATTAAGTTAACCTTCATCTGTCTCTTCATCCATCCGTCACATTTCTGAGGAACCTCCACCTCCATCCCTCTGAAAACCAAGCCCTCTGTGTGAATGAGCTCCTCCTGCTCCTCAGGCTGTTGCTCCTGCAGTTGTTCCTTTGTTTGTTGAAACGTGTGTGTGTGTGTCTGTGTGTGTGTGCGGTGTGTCAGCGTAATCTCATAGAGTGAAATGTGATTTACGTTAAATGTCTTCTCAGATTCTTCTTCTGATATTTGTCCAAGTGGAAGGTTGACTTGACTCTGTTACACTGGGGCCAGATCAGCCTCAGCAGTCTGGAGTCCTGCTTTCCACACACAAACACACAGATTAATATAAATCAGAACGTAATGGAGCCACGAAAACGTGTGTGTAGGAAATCACAAGCTGGAAACAATGACAGATTAATGATGTCTAAGAGAGTGAGTGCATGCAAAGGTTCATGTGAGGTCACTAACTTTAAGAAAGTACTGTCCAAGACACTTTTAACAGGTCAGACAGTGATGTTGAAATTGTATTTTTCATAAGATAAAGTCACTTTAAAGCTCAATACAGTCTAAAGGTAGATGTCCATGTGTTGTTTGATTATAAAGCAGGTCTAGGTTCTATATTAATACTGTGAAAGTATCAAAGCCTCAGTCCACAGAGAAATGCACACAGCCTGTATTCAGAAACTGAGTCTTAAAACCAGCTGTCAGGACTTTGTGATGTCACAAAAAGAGAGGATCAGAGCCTCATCTCCTCTGATTGGCTCACTGACCTGTTGTTACTAGAGCTCCAGAGAGAATCCTGAGAGAGGAGATGTAAAACTACACTGAGATGGTTTTTGGTTCTTAAAACCACAAATATATCTTCTTACATAGATATTCAGACCTTTAAAGTACAAGTCTTGGTAGATTCTGTGTAATCAGAATATAGATATTTAAAAATGGTTTATAATAGAGTTGTTAGCAAATGTAAGGACATTTTAAGTCTTTGTTGATATACATTATTCTAACTTCACCTATGAAGACATATTTTATATTATTACAACCGTGTTTTACAGTCAGCAGACTAACTGAACTAGTCATTGAGACGGACCTCATTTCCACTCACCTACCTGAGCTTCTTCACTCTTGGAAAACAGGAGTTTTCCAAGAGTGAAATATCAGATTTGAAATATCAGATTTCCCCAAAAATGATCCACTGATATCAGTTTCTGAACAAACTGCAGAGGTGAAATCTACCATGCAGCAGCAGCAGCAGCAGAATGAAAATATGTTCTTTCTGAGCTCAGGGAGCTTGTAGAGGTGAAGACTCATGTGATTAAATAAGCTCCCTGTGGTTCACTGTCAGATTTATAGCTTCATATAGTCCATATGGTTCAATAGATGCTGCTGTTAGCTGTTTGATTTATGTAAGTTTAAGTGACGTGGAGTTGTGCGTCTGCCAGGTTGCCAATGTGTTGGGATCCCGTCTGATAATGACAAACCAGTACGACTCCAGTGTGTTAGCACCAGCAAACTGACACGATTCTACTATATGAGACCAGATTTCTATCTACTGCCTGGACTTTAGCAAAAGCGCACACACACACACACACACACACACATACGCACACACACACACACACACACACACACACACACTTGCTGCAAACAGAGGCTCTTTGTGCTGGTGTTTAGCATGCCAGTCCTCTCTCATAGAGATAACATGGGTTTTATCTACAGGCAGGTTCCAGTTTATTTTATCTCAGGCTTCAGTCAAGCTCTGCAGGTTTAACTGAGGGTCACAGCATCTCTCACATAAAACACAATTTTACCAACTTAAATGTGATTGTTTTTGATGCCTGGAATCTGAAACTGAAACCTGAAACCAAGCTGCTCTGTTACAAGTAACTGTCGGGTTTCTCTCTACAATGTTCTCAGGTCGTGACTGTACTCTGTAAAGTGCCTTGAGATAATGTATGTCATGATGTGGCACTATACAAATACAGTTGAATTGAAAAATTTAATGGTTGGTGGAATGGTGGAAAATAAGTATAGAGTAAAACTGAAGTACTCAAATTACAAGTACCTCTTGTACTTAAATAAAGCGCTTGAGGAAAGTATATCTTATATAAAACAAATATCTTCATGTACTTTAATGTAGTTCATGCTTCAGGACAATCACTTCATGGCATTTTAGTTTTTCAGTATTTCAGAAATTCAGCTGAAATGTGTTTGTTTTTTGTAAATTGAGTAAATTGGATATTTACATAAAGTAAATATAACCTGTTGGTTAGATGGAGGGACACCCTGCTGTGTTTCCACCTCCTCTCTCCATCTTCATCAGATGCATTTTTGGCCTAAATTTGAAACAATTTGCTTCTCAATTTCCAAGATGATAAAGGATATAGGCCTTGATTGACAAGGCAATGTCATTATGTAACCAGATTTAATTAAACCTAGAAGATCCCAGGTCCCAGGTGGCATCACAACTTTAAAAAACACCTGTCAGTTATGATATTTGTTTCAAAGTGAGAGATGACTAAAGACCAAAGATGTTGAAAGTTGTTACTGATTTAACACTTGTGACGTTTAAAGTTTTTTCAGTATTTTAGTTTCATGGTCTGTTTGTGATTGTCATGATTTATCAGGAAGATTGTGCATCATGTGAAGATCCTCTGTGACTGGTTGTGCTGCGGACGCTCTGACATTGTTGGTTCATACAGTACATGTGCAGTCATGGAGCTGTAATAGGAAGAGAGCTTTCACCAAACACTAGTTAAGCAGTTATGTTAATATATGAGGCAGGAAACCGAGGGAGCTGGAAAGGAAGCAGACTTTCATTTGCTTTAATGAAAGTTTTATGAAAGCTCAGAGTCGAGCCGACAAGCAGCTGAGTGATGTTTTCATCGAGGGCGAAAAAACCTTCGTTTGAATCCTTTTTTTCTCCCCTCTCAGAGATTTGTGATGCATGAAGCCGGGGGTGAGTAGATGAGAGGGCGTTTCGTCAGCCGAACTCCGAGGGTCGACCACGCGATTTTAAAGGGTGAAACAGGAAACTTTGGATGGCGAGGGGTTGAGTGATGTTTTTCCAGCTGTAGGTTACGAGCACCATTTAAAGAGTTCCTGTGCAACAGAATCACTTGAATTGACAATCAGAGACGTTTGTCTTTGTGACAACTCATGTAAAACACACAGTTTTTCCACAACCTCACAGTCGATCACACATAACATGCACATTTGTGTTCTTTAGACTTCGTTCTGTATGTGGAGGGGACTGACCCGAAATATTGTACCACCACTTAAAGCTGCACTTTATCAATATTTTTGTATTAACAATTGATCAAATGACAAGATAAATTTCAGATCCATGAAACCTTTTAGTCTTTAATGTATTTTTGTTTTGACCTTTCAAATATTCCACCTACACTATCTACTCTCTCCTGATTGGGTCTCATCAGCCTCGACAACCAGTGTTGACCACAACATATATAATTTATTACAAGTGTTACTGACCTTGTTGTCTTTGCTAGCAGCTGTTGTTCAGTTAAACTCTGCATTTTAACGCTACAACTGTCTTTGCTGTTCTTCGCTCATACGATTTTTGCAACTAATCAACTGCAGAGTAGACAATCTGCTTCCTGTTTACACCAGATCGCACATGCCCGGTGTTTGTGATCGCTCAGGTATGCGTATGTTTTCGGGTGTGATAGTCTGGACGGAGATCGTTTTCGTTTGAAAACACCATTTTCAAATGAAAAGTAGTAGTGTGGACGTAGCCTAAGTATTCAACAAGCCCGATATTTCCCTCAGAAGCTGAGGGGGAGATCAAACCGGAGCTAAAAGAAAAAATATATACATATTTTTTTATCTGTGAAATTTCTAGAGTTAATGAAAAATGCATTGTTTTCTATCTTTTCTATTAAGATTTTCGACAAGGGATGGACTGATGGCATTTTTCATTCATATTTATCATTTTGTTTAAGCTTTCATTAATTTTCTGCTGTAATTCGCCTGTAATTCAGATGTTTTTTGACTCGAAAGCAGAAAGGCACAGGAAGTCCTGTGGTTGAAATCTGAACACGGATACTTCAATTTAATTATTTTTGCACAAGTCCAAACGGTTGCTGTAGTCAAACCCCAATCTCCTGTCAGCCTGTGAGATTTGCAGTACAAATCAGGCGCACCCCGAGTCCTCCCAGACGTGACGGCACTGAGCAGAGGTCCATTTGCTTTGCGGTCGGTGGGTTAAGACTCTGAAAGCTGAAATCTCATCTGTCATAGATGGCAACGTGAACGCTGGCAGCATGAACAGACACATACACACACGCACACACAAATAAAACTGACTTTCTCTGGCAGAACAAAACGTAAGAAGCATGAATTACACTCCCTGCAATTCACTGCTCAGCGGCAAGTCTTGAAAAATTCATGAGGCCAGAAACAAACTCTCTCTCTCTTGATTTGTTCTCCCCTCCCATCTCAAATTTCCATTTCCCTCTTCTTGTCTCTGCTGCTGTTGTAAAGTATGAAACGTGTACGTTACCTTACCTGTCTCTCCTGCTTCCATTCATTAATTCATCTCTCTCTCTCTCTCTCTCTCTCTCTCTCTCTCTCTCTCTCTCTCTCTCTCGCTTTCTCTCTCTCTCTCTCGTCCCCATCAAGTGCAAGAAATGTCATTATAATTGTATTATATTTCATTAAATATCATCATATCAGCATGCTTCATCAATGTTCACTCTTAATATTCCTGGTGTTAGCATGCTTACATGCTCACAATCACAATGCTAACAAGCCGATGTTAAGCAGGTATGTTTATGCTCACTATAGATTAGCATTTTAGCATGCTAACATTTGCTAATTAGCCAATAAATCCTGAAACTACCCTGAATTATCTTAATATGTATAAAAAGACGTTATTTTTCCCTAAACTAGAGGAAAAGGGGCTTTTTTGAGGAGTTTTAACCCACATACAAAGTTTCCTTACAAACTTAATTAGAGGAGTTTATTGAAAGCTCAGCAGGACATTTATTCCACTCATCATGTCAAGAAGATTCATGATGTGGGTCTGAAGATAATAATTTTAGATAAATACATCTAAACTTAACTTGACATAAGATAAATAACATAATATACCTATATGTAATAGTTGCTGCTGTGTGTGTGTGTGTGTGTGTGTGTGTGTGTGTGTGTGTGTGTGTGTGTGTGTGTATTTATTTGTTAATGTGTGTGTTTTGTGTGTCGTCACCCAGTCTGACTGTTTCTGTATTGTTGCTTGTGTCTTCCAGTTCCTCTTCCTGTCTGAGGTGTTGCAGTGGAGAGCCCAGACCACCCCAGACCATGTCCTGTACACACTGCTCAACTCCAGAGTAAGACCCCCACGACAGACGCACACACACCTTAAACAGGACGTGTGAGATGACTGAACGCTTGTGAAAGAAAATGACAGAACGAAAGAGATAAAAGTGATTTATGGGATATTTATTAAATTGTTTGTTTGTGTGGAGGAATGTTGTTTAGTACAACAGGTACGAAGAAGAATAGAAATCACTGTCATGATGCAGTTTGTGTGTGAGATTGTGTGTGAGCTGGCTCTGCATGACGGGTACGTTAGTTTGCATAATGTCAATATGATCCACTGGTTTGTTTACAGCTGCTCAGCACCGAGATGCTGCAACGGAAAATATGACATGACATCTGCTGATTGAACGTGTCAGTCATTTGTGTGTGTGTGTGTGTGTGTGTGTGTGTGTGTGTGTGCGTGTGTGTGACCTCGTCCAGGGTACGATAGCCAGCTCTCTGACTTGTGTCCAGCTGCATAAGAGAGCAGAGAAAATCGCCGCCATGCTGGCTGAACGGGGCCACCTGCAGGACGGAGACCACGTCGCACTGGTCTACCCCCCAGGTAAACACTGACTGCAGATCAGGGTGAAGCGGGAAGTTAAACTGTGATTTACAGTTTGTGTTTGCAGTGACGGTGGAAGAAATGACTTAAGAATCAGAATGGAGAGAAAAAAAAACTCCCTGATGAAATTCATTAATGTTTCAAAATAAAAGCTTCTAGGGAAATTTTCACAAAGCAGTAAACTGGCTTTGGAAACTGGTTTTGAACTCAATGGTACATACGGTCTGATTTTTGTCCCTTAGATCCTTTTAAAGAGAATCTGGGCGTTACAACTGTAGTGTTCTTCCAGCTTTGTAACTAAACAGTTTGGAGAACCCCTTTTTTGTTTCAACATGACATTGCCTTCGTGCA
Organism: Seriola aureovittata; assembly: GCF_021018895.1. Classification (NCBI taxonomy): domain Eukaryota; kingdom Metazoa; phylum Chordata; class Actinopteri; order Carangiformes; family Carangidae; genus Seriola; species Seriola aureovittata. The sequence continues at coordinate 3,701,553 of NC_079375.1, forward strand.
CAAAAGCCAGCACCATAAAGAAATGGTCTTCCCAGTTTGGTGTGGAAGGACTTGACTGTCTCTCTCCCTCCCAACCCAACCGGTGGAGGCAGATGGCCCCGCCCACCCTGAGTCCAGTTCTGCTCAAGGTTTCTGCCTCTTAAGAGGAAGTCTTTCCTTGCCACTGTGGCCTAGTGCTGCTCTTGGTGGGAATTGTTGGGTCTCTGTAAATAATACTATAAAGAGAAGGTCTACACCTGCTCTATTTGAAAGGTGCCTTGAGATAACATATGTTGTGAATTGGCGCTATACAAATAAAAATTGACTGACTTGACTGGCCTGCACAGATCGCTGACTTGAAACCCATTGAACGCCTGCTGCAGTCCAGACCTTATCACCCACATCAGTGTTGGACCTCATGATGCTTTTGTACTGTAGTATATGGTCAGTATTAACAGGTTTAGTTTTAGTTTATACTAAATATGGCAGAACTTTGTAATGATGTGCTGACGTGTAAACACGGACAAACTCTGGATGTTTTCAAATGAGGAAGGACACGACAAAGAAGTTCAGAGAGTTCTGTCAGATCGAAGGTAGAGAGAGAGGGAGGGATAGTGCCGGGGAGAAAATTAAGGAGAATGGAAAGAATTGTAATTTCTGTCAGAGACACAGAGCTGTGCGTCCATCACAGCGGGACAGACGCAGCCATGCAGGACAAATTCTCTGACACGGGGAGATTGTCTTAAAGCAGCATTCAATTAATCGCCTCCAGAGTCCACCGCTCAATATAACCTGCTCGCCTCTTTCAGTGTGTCTGTGTGTGACCTTTTTTTTTCTCCAAATCCTCTCTTTTCTCCTTTTATCTTTCCTTCTCTTTCTTTCCTCCCTCTTTTTCCTTTTTCTCTTCACCATTCCTCCACCTCCTCCCTTGTCCTCATTTCTCTTCCTCCCATTTCTCCTCATCCTCATCCCTCATCTCCCCTCCAATCTCCCTTTCCTGTGTTTCTCTCTTTCTCTTCTTTCTTCTCTCCCCTCCTTCTTTCTTTGATCTTGTTACCTTTATTTCTCCTCCTCTCCCTCTCCCCCATCTTTAAATCTTCTTCCCTTCTTGTACCTCCCTTCAGGTATCGACCTCATCGTGGCGTTTTACGGCTGCCTTTACGCTGGCTGCGTGCCGATCACAGTGCGACCGCCTCACCTGCAGAACATCGCCACCACGCTGCCCACTGTCAAGATGATCGTAGAGGTAAAACACTGTCATGTATCTGCCCTATTAATCCTGTTGTTCTGACAGCAGTAACATCAGTAACAATCAGAGTTACCATTAAAGGTCAATATTTTACAATTATTTTATTTGAAGTGTTGATCCATAAGAAGATATATCTGTGGTTTTAAGAACCAAAAACCATCTCGGTGTAGTTTTACATCTCCTCTCTCAGGATTCTCTCTGGAGCTCTAGTAACAACAGGTCGGTAAGCCAATCAGAAGAGAGGAGGCTCTGAGCCTCTCTTCTGACTGCTGACTGTTTTCTGAGTGATTTAATAAAAATAGAGCAGATTTCAGGTAATCCATCCTGCAAGGTTGGATGGTGGGTTCAGGCGGGAGAGGCACAAAGTCAAAAAATCACAAAGTTACAGAAGTCCTGACGGCTGGTTTCAAGGCTCAGTTTCTGAATACAGGCTGTGTGCATTTCTCTGTGGACTGAGGCTTTGATACTTTCACAGTATTAATATAGAACCTAGACCTGATCTATAATCAAACAACACATGGATATCTGCCTTTAGACTATATGGGACCTTTAAAAACGAAACTTCAGGTTGTCCTATTATGATTTTACCCATAATTAGTCACCATCTTCCTCACACTGAGATTGTAAACTATGATGTTGCATTACAACTGTTTTTTAGAATTAAAGGACAAAATTATTAGAAGAAGTTTCCTGATTATTTTCAGCAGCGTAATAAACTGGAAGCTTTCACTTGTCTTTCAATGCAAAAAAAAAAGAAAAGTTATTGCAAATATGAATTGCATGTTAAAGAATCTGACTCCACTGCATCAACAGTTTCCATCAGGAAATGTGGAAAAAATCTCCATTGAGAAATTGATTAAGAGAAAGAAATTATGTGTGCAAAGAGAGAACAAGAATTTCTTAACAGATGATTGAAATCTATTAACATTTTCTTTCACTGACTCTGGAAAGTTTGTGCAACCTGAGGATAGAAATATGCGCTTGATCATTCAAATATTCAAATGAGTGGAAAGTCAGTTTTGAGTAAAGTATACTGGCTCTCCACTTCAGTTTATCCTCATCAGTCTACCTTTCACAGCCTGTATGTCCCAGAGACTCCAGACCAACATGCGGGGCTGAGTCCCTCCTATCCAACGCTCTTTGCCAAACAGTGGTTTTTGCAAAACCAGCCACAGGGCTGTGAAATCACTGCACGCAGGAGACCGCTGTGTTCAGCTTAGAACACCTAAGGAAGACAGAGTGAAGGGGGCACAGGAGTCGACAGCTCCCAGAAACCGGGGGGAAAAAGCCAGCAGTCTGGAAAAATGAGCAGAATGAATGAACGCGAGTTGTGAATCACGACGAGCCTCGTTGGTCTTTGTGCAGGAGCTGGCAGGAGTCGATGTGTGAGGTCAGCGCTGCTGTAAATCTCACCGGGAGTTTAAAATGATGCTCGCTTTTCCACACTGTTGGATAACACGTCATATGATGTGATTTAATGTGGTGTTTCAGTCGATGGTCACCGCTGATGCATTTGATCAATTTGTCTTGTGTTGTTGTGTGCTGCAGGTGAGCCGCTCAGTGTGTGTGATGACCACGCAGCTCATCTCTAAGCTGCTGAGGTCGAAGGAGGCGTCGGCCGCTGTGGACGTCCGGACCTGGCCCCCCGTCATGGACACAGGTACACACACACACACACACACACACACCACACACACACACACACACACACACACAGAAACACATAGGCAAGGCAAAGCAATGCACATTTATTTGTATAGCACATTATCATGTACAGAGGTCTTTCAATGTGCTTAAGAGAAATAAAAGAAACATAAGAATAGAAGTAAAAAGTGTAATAAGAAAACAGTGTAAAAACACAGAGTATAAAATAAATAATATCTCGTTAAAGTGCAAGTTTAAAGATTAAATGAAGGCAGAAGAGAGCAGAGCAGGTTTTAGCTTCTGTTTAAAGCCAGTTTTGGTTCAGGCAGATTTGATCCATTGGGAGCTGGTTCCAGCCTGTTTAGTTTTTACTCTCGGCTCCACTTACCGACCAGCTCCTGCAGATTTCAGAGACCTATTGGCCTCAAACACATCAAACTTTTCAGGAATATATTCAGGGCCCAGACCATTTAGTGACTTGTAGACAAAAAGTAAAAACTTTGAATTGAGCTCTGTATCTGACTGGAAGCTAGAGCGACGACCTGAGAACTGGAGTAACATGCTCTCTGTTCTTAGTTTTAGACACAAGGTCTCCGACCCTAGACCCATACACTAGGTATGTTTCTGAGGTGCCAAAACGCAGATTTTGTTGTGGTCACTTAAACTTGGATCCCCCTCGATGATTACATACACAGTTTCTCACAAAGCTAGGCATATACATGAACTCTACAAAAACTTTGTCATGTTGCTGTACTGTTTCTACAAAGTTTTGTCAAAATGAAGGCAAATAGCATCGTTTATATCTCGTTCGTTTGTGACACTTACAGAAACTGATCAAACTGATGAAACTAATGAAGCTCACGTTGGTTAATTGACAGGTGATCAGTGCAGAAATGTCCCAGTGAGAACACAAAATTGAGACAAACATTGAAAATATTCAGAAAAAATGAATTAAATAAATTAAATTAATTAAGTTTTTTTTAAGTACTATGCTGAATGAATGGAAACAACACTGTGCTGATATCATGACCGTGTTCTGTTCTGTATATTGAAGCAGCAGTGATGTGATGCTGTTGATTTTCTCTTTTAGATGATTTGCCAAAGAAGAAACCTCCTCTGTTGTATAAACCGTCCAACCCCGACACCCTGGCCTACCTGGACTTCAGTGTCTCCACCACCGGCATGCTCGCTGGAGTCAAGGTGCACACACACACACACACACACACACACACACACACACACACACACACAAACGCTGGCCCTTACACATGACATCTCAGTTTTTCTCAGCACATTTTTAGCCACATCAGCTGCGCAGCTTTGAAAAAAATGCAGGTGTCGGTCGGTGAGTGAGTCCATGGTCCCAGGAGGAATAATCTTAAAGACTTTGCTGATCCTTTGACTTTTCATCAGGTCAAAATATCCTTTTTCTGACACTTAAAGGATAGATTTACAGCTTTTCAAGTCTGTGTGAGAACTGCATTCACAAACCACAAAATCAGCAGTCGTCGGTTTCGTGTTTATCCCTAAATTTATCTGACATGAGGCTTAAGCAGCCTGAATAAGTCAAATCAAGCAGATATCTTCCAGAGTTACTGTTACTAGTTAGTGGAAAATTCTGTCTTTGTGTTTCCATACACTTGTTGAGCTGAGTGGAGGGACTGTGTGCTAAAAATGCTGCAACTTTGGAAGATGTTCACTTGATTTTTTGTAACGCAGAAGTCTCATAATAGCGTGAGATATATTTTGGAATATAATGAATTTTGTCTTTCATCACTCTTTTAATGGCCAGTAGGAAGCGTCGGAAGGATTACAGCAAGCAAAAGTCTCAGTTTTTCTTTAGGCACCTGTATCCAGTATTAACACTAACACAATCCATTACTAGTTTCAAGTTTGTTTGCATTTGGTTTCACTTGGTAACAAACTACAAATTACACAACAAAAGTAGCTCATTTAGTTATCAAAATGTCTTGGATTAGTGGACAGAGGATAAACTCTCTTTTTAGGTTGATCCTCATACAAAACTTAATTTTTTTTGGCCGCAGAAGCAGTTGCTGAACAATGACGTTGTAAATTGACACTGATTGGATAGTTATTGGTTCTGCATTGGTCTGATTTTGACCATAAACACTGATTAAAGGTCAACATCTCAACACTGCATCACTGTAATTGCATCTTCATCATCACAAGCACCGACGTGTTTCTGCGTTTATCCGGTCAAACGCTTTATTCAACAGTGTAAGCTGAGCGGTGGAGGCTGAGAGTCTGAGTGCTGAAGGTGTGGAAATAGATGGTGGTGACATTTTCAAAGATTAAAGCAGCTATTGATTCCTCCTGCAGTAAAACAAACCTGGATCCTGTACTCGGCTCATTGTTTCTCTGCCACTATTCATTTAGTGCAAGAGCGTGTGTGTGTGTGTGTGTGTGTGTGTGTGTGTGTGTGTGTTGAATCCACTGAAGCTTCTCTTTAACTTGCTCCTGCTCTCAGATCCATTCATTTTGAAGCTTCTTTTGTTTCTCAGCAATCTGCTAATAGACGCTCACAGAGAGCAGATAGAGAAGATTCATCTGCTCCCAGATAATAAAACTGAAAATAGAAAATTTAATTCAAATGTTATTTCTCGAAATATATTCATCTTTGCCATGCAAAGTTTGTCACAATCTAAGATAGATAACGACCGTTAATGTAACACAAATGAATGGTTAATAGAAAGCAGAGTGATACATGTAGTTAAAAGCCCCAGTGCTGATTGCCTCTCATCCAATCGGTCAGAACCTACTGACAAGCATCTAGTCTGAAGTCAAACAAAGACAGGCTCAGTAAAATAACAACACTGGAAGCAACAGTGCAGGTGCAGCAAAAAGTCGGCGGTGGAAAGAGAACACTCACCACGACTGTTGAGTATTTGACACGGATCGTTAGAGACGACCAGAGCTAGTAACGTTGCAACAGGAGGAAACACCTTGAACGTATCTAAGCTGCTTAAAGACAGACTTCATCATCTGCACACCGAGTTCAGGCTGAGTTTGTTTCAGTTGTTAACATTATATTAACAACAACATGTCCTCAATATGTTCCTGTCCTGAAATGATACTGTTATTGTTTGTGATCTGCGACTGTTGTAACAACGGTCCACACAAAATGTTTACAGTGGCTAAAGCTATTAGTAGGTTGTTTAGGCGAACGCTAGCTTGTTTTGGCTACCGTAGCAACAGCTCATAAAGTTAGCTGGGAGTTCACAACATTAGCATTAGCAGGCTACAGTCATCACCGTTAAGTCTGTCAAAATATAACAATGTCTTTTTAAATTAATGTTTACTCACCATGGGTCTGTCACCTTGTTAGTAAGTGTAAACTAGTGCTGTACAATGATTTTATGGATGTGCGTGCTTGTGCGTGGTGCAGGTGCATGTGTGTTAGCACCCAGTGGGCAACAGCGTTTGTTGTTTTCTGTTTTTCTGCTGTGGGATCCAGGGAACCAGGAATTGTTGAGTTTCAGTTGTATTTGTACCAACTACCTAAGTTGTGGAGCCTGTTTCACAAAGATATTTCAGACTGGTCTGTAGTTTTGGTCCAGTCTTAATTTTGCTCTTAGATTTGTCTGATGCAAGTAAGACTGTTAAAGACTGACTAATTTTAAGCCAGAAACATTAGATACTTTACCCTCAAGCTAACTCAGGCCTAAAACCAATGTTACCATGGTAACATTCAATGACACCTGCACTGACCAGTATCACCCAACAACAAAAAACAGGAAAACTTGTCTTATAATTTGTGGTTTGGTTACATTGTAATGGAGAGAGCAAAGAGAAGGGAAAGCGTTTTTAGCGACATCCAGGAATTTTTTCTCCAAATCACATTTTTCTTTTCAATGTTTCACTCTTGACTGAAGTAAAGAATTCTTCAAAAAGACAAACATTTTCTGCTGAGGTAAACAGAGCTGAGCGGCTGAATGCAGTTCCTCGGTTGGCAATTTTGTTTATTTTGAAAGAAATCTTAATTTGCCCAGAATTCATTGTGCCACAGTTAGGATTAAGATAGTCAAGGACTAAACTGATTTGCGCAACAGATGAATTTACACATCTAGTTGAAGTCTGACTATTTATTATTTGAACATGCTAACAGGTGACTGATCTGAGATATGTTTGTTAAGCAAGTGCTCCATCACTGGTCATTATATTGAAGTCTGTATATGTCACAAAATATTTCTTTTGACAATATTCACACCATCATCGACTGTTGATCACGTCATCTAGCATCACAAACACCACAAAAGTCTCATTAATGAACACCAAAGAAAGAAATACCCACTAATCAGCAGCACGGGAAAAGCAGGGGAGGAGGAAACAATGCCAGTGTATTTTCTCATGTGCTGCTAAATTACCTGTCCATTATGTTTAATCACTGAGCTTAATGAGCAGATCAGTCAGTGCTGGAATATTAACGCTACAACGGGCGGCGCCGCTGCCGAAACACAAAGAGGAGAAACAAGGCGGTCGATTCATCCGGTCACTATACTGTGACCGGACGGCCCGTCACGTCAGAAGTTTTGTTATGCTAATCCCAGCTCTGTGTTTAATATTTCTGGTTAATTAATCATTTTGAGCTCCACCAGGGCAGGAGGGTTGGAGTTCATCCTTCATGTTTTCTTTGTGTGTGTGAGTCTGAAGAAAATGCACGGTCTGTTTCTCATTTGTGCTCGAAAAGAAACAGAAACATCAAAAAAGTGAACTGACCAATGAGAAGATTCCCACGTTTCCAATGACCAGTTTCTTGACACATAACCATTTGTTCGTAGAAGTTGCAGTGGAAAAAGGAGCAAATTATGACTTTACCTTTTTCTGTGTGTGTGTGTGTGTGTGTGTGTGTGTGTGTGTGTGTGTGTGCACATGTGCTGCAGATGTCTCACACAGCCACCAGTGCCTTCTGCCGCTCCATCAAGCTGCAGTGTGAGCTTTACCCGTCCAGAGAGGTCGCCATCTGTCTGGACCCGTACTGTGGCCTGGGCTTCGTCCTCTGGTGCCTTTGCAGGTCAGACACACACACACACACACAAACACACACACACACACATACACACACACACCCATAAACACACACACGCACAAACACACAGAATTAATGCAAAGCAACAGTGTCAGAATCCAACATCTTAAAGAACTTCTTTGAGCTTGAATGAGCCCCTTCACATGTTCATCCTGTGATGGTGTTTGACACCTGTTGAAATGATGTTGATGTTGAGAAGATGCTTCTTGTACTTTGATAGAAGGCTGTACAGGTTTACAATAGGTGTGTTTGTGGCTTCTAGAATAACAGAAATACCACATATTGTAGATTAACATCAGTTAGTTACACTGAAAGTCACACAGACCTTGTCCACAAGGTGTCAATACAACATCTAATGTAATGATATAATTAGTCTCTAAAAAGGATCAAAGCTGTAGTGTTGGTTTAGCTCGTACTTCACAAACAGACATCGATTCTTCACCTTGGGAACAGCATCTGCAATATATTAGTTGATTTCCATCTTTCAAACTCTTAAGTTCAGTTGTCGTCACTTGATGATGCAGTTTTAAAAACGCCGTCTCTTGTTGGTGCATTCAGGTGCTTGATGGAATCCCGACATCTGGGGTGTAAGTGTTGGGTTCCCACACTCAGTCTGCTCGTGTGGTTTCTCTCTGCAGTGTGTACTCAGGTCACCAGTCCATCCTGATCCCTCCGTCCGAGCTGGAGGTGAACCCGGCTCTGTGGCTGTCCGCTGTCAGTCAGTACAAAGTCCGCGACACTTTCTGCTCCTACAGCGTCATGGAGCTCTGCACCAAAGGCCTGGGCCTGCAGACCGACTCACTCAAGGTAAAGGTGGTGGTTGCTGTACATATAATGGTTTTACCTAACAGTAAACTCTCTGAAAATGTTATCTGACAGCTTCTCATTCTCCGCCCTCCTTTAGGCTCGAGGCTTGGACTTGTCTCGGGTGAGGACCTGTGTGGTTGTAGCAGAGGAGCGTCCCAGGATAGCCCTGACGCAGTCCTTCTCCAAACTCTTCAAGGACCTGGGGCTCCACCCTCGAGCTGTCAGCACTTCCTTCGGCTGCAGGGTCAACCTGGCGATCTGCCTGCAGGTCAGTGCTCCTGGTTTTCTCTGCTTCCATTTCACTTTCCCGCAGAGACTGAGGACATGTCTTGGCTGGAGGTTTGATGTCGAAACTGTGCGTTCACCTTTGACAAACCAGCTGCTTTTATTCTTTATGATGAGCGATAAATCAGCTGATTGTTCAGGGCTGATCTGTTTTTTTTGTTGTTTGTTTATAGATTAGCTGAGGATGAGCTTTTTGTTAGCAGGGATTTTTATTTTAATAAGTGTCTAATGATCTCGAAGGTAAATTCCAGTAAAAGCCTATTAGCTCTGTTATACTCGGGTAAAGAGAACAGAAACTCCACTTAACTGGAGATGAGCTTATAAATGACAACAAGCTGAGTCAGTGATTGTGTTTACACCTGTGCATCCTCTTTGTCTCCAAGGCACAAGCAGGTGTTCCTCTCCTATCCAGAGTCAGATGAACACATGACAGACTCTCTATGTCCATGATGTGTTGAGTTTTACTTTGTACAAATACGAAGTGGAGGAAACCACTAGCTTTTCGTCGGCACACAGCACAGTGTTGCTCGTTGTACTATAATTAGTTATATTAGTTAATAATTTGTTTGTATTATTTATAATTTGTTTTGTATTTTCGTAAAATCAGTAATTCTAAAAACCCATGAATGTGTGATTGTTTCATTTTGATGGAAGCTAACAGTTTCCTCCCTCTTCCAGTCTTTGTGCTAAGCTACTCTGAACACATCCTGGGCCTATCTCTGTATTGGACACACAGAGATGAAAGTGATTTAGATTTTATTTTATTTTTTTACATATTTTTTAATCTTCATCTGACTGTGGGTATGACATCCATCAAGATTTTTCCACAAAAGAAGTTGTTGTATCTTTTTAAGCCGCTCAGTTTCGGTGTTTGTGTTGTTCTGGGGCTGGTTGCATTTCTGTTTCTCATCTGACAGAAACAAGGTAAACACTTAGAGAACATGTAGAGAATGGTGAGTTCACTGATAAGTTGGTGCGTTCGGGGACAGTGGCCTCGTCTCTCCCTTTTTTCTAAGATTCACAGATACAACTTTGAAGTTGGTATTCACACTCTACAGTTTGGAGTCTGCCGGTTCGCCCATCACTGCTGAAGTTCTGGTTGTTCTTGCCTTGTTAATCAGCTGAATGATTCTAACAACAGCTGAGCACCTGAAACTTGTTGATTACTGTCTCTGAAGTAGAAAAAAAAAAAAACTGATGTTGATGCAAGAATTTACAGATAAGCCTTTTGCAGATGTGTGGTTTTCAGTCACGCAGAGAAATAACAGCCTCAACAGTTAGAAAAAGCCACCATCGTTTTTGTTGTCTAACTGTCTCTCATCCAGACAAACAGGTTTCTGAGACATCCAGCCTTCTCTCTGTATGTCTCTCAGGTTCAGTTTCATCCGTCCATTTCAAGCTGATCATTGCTTTTACATTTCAGCTTTGATTTTCAGCCATCACTGGATCAAATGAGGTTATTCCCCAAGTTACAGACTTTTCTTCTTTCTGCTAAACCCAAAGAAAAGTTTGAATAGGAATAAAAGGATTATTTTTCATTCGCTCCAGAGGATCCAATTAAAGTTATTGTCTGACTTTCTATTAAATTTACATATTGCTGACTATTTTGTAGACAGGAATGATGAGATACGGTGAAAATGAAAGTCACTATGAAGAAATGTTGAAATATTATTACAGTTATTATTACACTTTTAACATAAACAATCATTTATCCATCAGTTTGTTGAGCAGCAGTTTGAACCGCATGACTCATAACTTGAAATAAGTCAGTCAGTATACCTTGATGCTGTAAAGACACTAATACAGGCAGTATTCTGAATTAACCAATCACCCTCCAGCTGCTGTTAATGACCAAACTAACATTTGGCTGAAACATCTTTACGTTCTTGATGCTTGTTTTGTTTCTTTGAGTTTCCCATCTTGATGTTCTTTCCTCCCTCTCCCTTCCTTGTTTTATGCATAACCCCGCCCACATGTCTCATACTTGGTTTTGTCTCCACCCTCCCTCCTTCCTTCCTTCCTTCCTCCCTCCCTCCCTCCGTCCCTCCCCCCTTCCTCCCTCCTCTTCCCCCTTTACTTTCCTCCTCCTCCTCCTCCTCCATTCCTCTTTGCTGCTGTAGCCTCACAGGCTGGGAAAGCTTGCCGACCAGGTAGGGAACCACCATCAACCCCCGCGCCCAACCACCACCACCACCACCACACCCTCTTCTTGTCAGCACATCACTCATCAGCTGGCTTTAGCTTGAGGTTTAGAGCAGTGGTTCCCAACCTGTGGGCCGGGACCCACTGGTGGGCCGCAAAGGCATTGCGAGTGGGCCGACGAATCATTTGCCAAACACATGGCTACAGTGTTGTTGAAAAGATGTGATAATATATAATGTTTTTAAATGTTTTAAAATACAATGATATTTAAAAACTACATATTTATCATTCATATTTAGACAACAACATAAAAGTTCCTATCACTGTGAAAACAAAATGATTTTATGTTGTTGTCACCAAAGCACATCTTATACTTGTCTTTATCTCAGTCTGATAATGTGCTATAAGATTACATCCATGGCAAAAACAGGAGAAATTAAAAACCAAATAATCAAAATGGAGACAGATGGTGACTATGTGCTCTGTGCCATTATTTGGCCTCCATATTGTTACAGGGTCGGATGTGAGCCACCAACATCTTTTGAGATTTTCAAGTGTCAAATGGGCCATGAGCTGGAAAAGGTTGGGAACCACTGGTTTAGATAGTTTCAGAAAACAGGAGAATATTGAACTGTAAACGCAGTATTTTTTATTTTTTATTTTTATTTTTTTTAAACTAAGGCTTCATCTGATGATTCCTTGTGTTTCACATCTTGGATTTCACCTTCAACTCAGGGTTTCACTCTCTGCAGCAGCTCAGTCTTTCATCATTTCATCTCTGTCTGGATTCGTCAACTGATTGAGTTGATCGACAGAAATAAAAGCAAAAGAGCCAAACTCTTGGTTCCACACTTTAGTCTTTGGCCTGTTACTCAGACAGATCGATTTCAAGATGTCAAAAACTATGACAGAGAAATTGATAATGAAAATAATCATTAGCCTCTTTTATCATCATGCTACAAAAGATTATGTCCAGAAATGCGAACTTTGGAGGATCCAGCCTCTGAGTTGGGACAAAGCTTCTCCTCCATCTTACCAGACCAGACCAGATTTTCCAAGAAAAGTCATTAAATCCATTTCGGACACTTACTGATCCAGGGTCTGCTGTAGCACGTGTAGCGCTACACCTGCCGTTCTGTGCTCTGGGTGTGTGGGCTTCTGACTCCCAGCATGCTGCTGCTGTGTGTCCGGTGGGTGGTGGGCTCTTGTTGTTTTTATCCCGAATCACCTCTGAGAGAGAAGAGGAGGGGGGGATGGTGGAGGAAGAGAGAGGTCGGAAACTGGGGGGGGGGGTCTTCATCTCTTCCCTTTTCTCTCTCTTCATTTTTCTTCAAAATTTTCACTCTCACTCACAATCAAACGTTCAGCTTATAACTAATGAAGAGATTTAGACGATATCTGTCACGTGTGTGTGTATTTTTCCAGGGCAGATGTGTCGAGCTTTGCCACTAAAGAGCTTTTATGTACCAGGATGTAAACTACGTCATCATCACCCCGCTCTTCCATCTTTCTTTCCCCTGGTTTAGTTTCACTCTTCCCTCTTTTCTTTCCTCTAAACAACAGTTTTTATCATTTGCACGTCAGTTTCAGAAAGTGTGTTGGTTTGCTTCTGTCACTGTTGCGGTATCTTCTTTTTAACAAATTTTGAATCCGTTTTTTTCTTTTTGCTGATTTCCTCCATAAATCATCCACCACTGTTGTCGCTCCCACACTGTCCTCTCCACCGTTTTGTGATGAATGTTGTGGAGGAGTTTTGGGCTCCCGTCTTCACTCTCAAACCCCAAAGCTTTTCCGTCTGCTGTGAAGGGAAAGCTTGTCTCTGTGAGCACTAATGCACGAGCAGCAGCATCCTCTGCAGCCTGGTAGGAGTAGACGTAGCTGTAGTGGTTGTAGCGGTAGACGTGTCTTGTCACGCAGTTGTGTAATGGTAGTAGATGCATAGAAACACGTTGCTGCGTGACCCCTGCAGTGTATAACTCTGTTGTTGTTGGCGTTTCTCAGGGAACCTCAGGACCCGACCCCACGACCGTGTACGTTGATATGAGAGCGCTGCGGCACGACAGGTGAGTTGAACAAAGCAGGACTGTCTTAAAGGTACCGTATTGATAAGGTAAGGTGCACCTTTATTGATCCCCTGAAGAGGAAATTCAAATTTGACACAATAGCACAAAAGAATAGCAACGCAAGGGGAAAAATGTAATAAGAACTAAAGTAAGAATAGAAACAGAATCTAAAATAAATGAGATAAAATAGAAATACTGTATATAACAATATACAATGCAATGTAGTTGTTCTGCTGTTCTGTACATGTGCAATGTAAAAATCAAAAAATAAAGTGGTTGTAGTTCAAGTGAAGCAGCGAAAATGGATTTTTAAAACTCCATCATTTCCTAATAATCTCAAGGGAACATCCACAGTTGGGTTATGTAATTTAGTTTTAAGTGTAGAGAAAAACACAGGCAGCTGTTTGGGTTTGGTCATCTGAGTTGTGTTTATTAGCAGCTGCTGATTTCCAGAGAAAGAAAGAAAAGTTCAGTTTAAACCAAACCACATACTCAGTTTACTTCATTGTTATTGGAACATTTCTCCATATTGCTTTAGTTGTGAGATTCCTTTTGTGTTTTTGCATCATCAGCTGACATTTATGAAATGATTGTTTTTGGCTCAGTAAAAAGATCTCCATTTGTTCTCATGTGAATTTTCATCCCACAAGGAGTCGGTTGTTTCTCACACCCAGACTTTAAGTATATTCTGTTCCTGTCGTCTGCCGGGCAGCGTCAGTGGGGAGTTGTGTTTGTGGAGAATAAATAAATGCTCAAGATTCTTATTGTAATGCGAAACTTGATCTGCAGCTGAGAACCGTCACTCTGCCCTGATAGTAAAAGGTTAGAATATAATGAGACGCTGAAAGTTTCTCCAATACAATGTGACGATTTCAGTCATGTCAGCTTGACGCCGCGGCTGTCACCCTCTCCTCCTCTAAAACACCTCCAGTCTGAGGAAGATGCACTTTAAAAGCCCATCAAACCCAGTATGAGTCACATTTCATGCTGGGTGACACCACAAAAAGCAATTCAGGATTCTCCAGAATTTATTTTTGAGAAGTCTGACTCCATGAACCAACCGGAGCTCAGCGTCAGTATTCATGTCGGTTTGCAGGCGGGAGAGATGGTCAGCATCTCCTGGATAACAAGCTGAACTAAAATGTATTCAAATATCTCCTGACAGGGTGGTCCGGTGGGATTAAAGGAACAATGTTGAGGCCTACCTCAGCTCAGCCAGACGCCAGCTCACAGCCCAAACTGTAAAATGTAAATTTAACCATGTCAGGAGCTGAAACCAGCCCCGAAAGTTTCCCAGAGTGTCGAGGGAAACTTCAGCTCTCTGTTCCAGCTGATCATTACGTAGCTCAGCTGGTGTCTGCGACCGCTCCGCTGTCATTTCCCTCCAGAGAAGTCGGAGTGCATGAAGCGGCGAGGCTGCTCAGTCCTGCTGTGTATAAATATAACTGTCAGCGCTCATGATTACATGTAATCACTGCTGATTTAAGCACATCTGCTCTCATGCCAGAGACGCTCAGACTTTCTTGTTTCTAATCTGACGAACCACTTCTGTCGCTTTCTCCTTCGGGGATCAATAATTTTATTTTAACTGTAGTGGTCAAAACAAAAAGTATAATTACTGTTATTCCCCAGTGGCCTTTGTTATTTCATCTCAAATTATGTATTTGCAAATCGAATGTACAACAGAGACTCCACTCTGAAATGCCTCAGGTTTGTTCCCTGCAGCGGGTCGACAGTCTTTAATGTAGAAATCAAATCCTCCAAAACTACAGACTGTGATATGTTAAATACTTTATTCAGAGGAGGAAGGACAGTTATTTGTCCTTTTTTAACCAGAGGAAAAATAAATAAAATAACAATAATAAAATAATCAAATATAAATATATTTCATTTAGATAAATACATTTCTGAAAAGTAAAAAAAGAAAAGAAATAAAAACATAAAATGACTTGTTGATATTATATTTATATTTTACATATATTATTTATAAATAAAATATGTATTTATATATTTTGTGTTTTATATTTTCTACATTTTTATTGAATATTTTCTTCTTTTTCTCTAATGCTCGAACTTTTTTTTTGCTCCACAGGGTCCGACTAGTAGAGAGGGGGTCACCACACAGCCTTCCACTGATGGAGTCTGGGAAGGTGAGGCTTTTTTTTTTTCGTGTGTGTGTTTGGGTGAAGTGTTGAAATATTTGAAATGCTGATGCAGATGTTTTCACTGTGCTCTTTTCTTTTTGAACAGATTTTACCCGGGGTCCGAATCATCATCGCCAACCCAGAGACCAAGGGACCAATGGGAGAGTCACATCTGGGAGAGGTTTGTCTGAGCTTGAAGCACAAATCACTTTTTACCCAAGTCAAGATAAAGACAGAAAACTGTAACAGTGAAGTGGGAAATTCAGATTCATTTAAATACTGGTTGGACCACAGAGTTATCAACACTAGTTTGTTTCCAATATTTAGAAAATAAAAACATACATTTATAAGCAAATTTCTTACAGTAGGCAAATTGAGACAATAATTCATATTATTTGCTGGATTAGTTACTTGACAGAATTTTACATTTTAAATCATTTAATTATTCATTAATCACTTTAAGCTGCTGTTCTGCTTCTCCAATGTTCCTGTGACTCATTAGAAACTAAACGAAACAAGCAACAGGAAAACAATTTGACTTTTTCTTTATAGACATAAACAACTCATTGATTCATTGAAAATGTAATCAGCTGTTGCAGCAGTAGTTTCACTGTCTCCTTAGACCTTGTTCTTTTTATAAGAGTCAGATTCCCATTTTCACACAGTGGCTATCTAACTGTGGCTCCACGTGGTCTGTGTTTGTAGATCTGGGTGCACAGCGGCCACAACGCCAGCGGCTACTTCACCGTCTACGGAGACGAGGCGTTGCAGTCGGACCACTTCAACTCCAGACTCAGCTTCGGGGACACACAGACCATCTGGGCTCGGACCGGATACCTGGGCTTCCTTCGCAGGACCGAACTCACAGACGCCAGCGGAGGTGAGGGCGTGGCGGCCGGCTGCTCGAATACTGTCAGTGTGTGACTGACGGGGCTGAAGCTGACCTCTAATGGTTTCATATGGCAGAGAGGAGGGTTAAACAGCTTCAGGGCTGGTTTGAAATGCTTGAAGGGATCCATTACAGCATTACCCATGATGCTCTAAACACTGCTGGTGAAGATGTTCCTATTTGACAAACAGATCTGACTCAGTGTAATGTTGTTTCAATTTTGGAATTCAAACTGTCGTGGGATATTGGTATAAAATGAGTAACTGGAATCTGAAATCATATTTTTGGCTGCAGCAAATACAAGGAAATGTATCTCATGACTGTATTTTATGATCACTGAGAAAATAACTTGAACCTGTGGAGGGATAAGCCCTTTGGTCACTACATCATTTACTGACAGTGAGAATTTTCCAACCAAATTAATGAATTAACACGTCTGAGGTTGTAGAACATACAAACTTAAACTGTGGGTCAGTCGCCTGTGAAGGTCTAAAGAAGCCGGAGATCAGAGGACAGACAGATATATGCTGGCAAAAACCTACACACAATACAGATACAAGTATTCTGTCATTTTAAATGATTTATGAGTTTCTTTTATTCTCAATTCAAAGTGGAATTTTGTGTGTGTGTGTGTGTTTGTATGTGTGTGTGTGTGTGTGTGTGTGTGTGTGTGTGTGTGTGTGTGTGTGTGTGTGTGTGTGTGTGTGTGTGTGTGTGTGTGTGTGTGTGTGTGTAGAGCGTCATGACGCCCTGTACGTGGTCGGTGCTCTGGAAGAGGCCATGGAGCTGAGAGGGATGCGTTACCACCCCATTGACATCGAGACGTCCGTCATCAGGACGCACAAGAGCATCACAGAGTGGTGAGGAACACGACGGACATCGGCAACACAAGTTAATTAGTTGATTAATCATTAATGTGTGCAGCTATTTTCATAATTGATTAAACATTTTTCATTTTTTATCAAACATTTTTTGATGCCAGCTTCTCTCTTCTTCATAATCTTTCATTATAAGATCAACTTTTTAGACATTTGTTCGAACAAAACAAAACATCTGAAGACGTCACCTTTGGTTTTGAAAAGTTGTGACGTTCAGATTAATTGATAACGAAAATAATTGTTAATTGCAGATTCCAGCAATTACCATAACCATACCTATTACATGATTGATTGTATGTGCGTTTGGTGCATCAAAAGAAGCTGCTGTAAAAAAATGTATTCAAAAAAAGACATTCCCATGTCCGTGGTTTCTTCTTCTGTGCCTCCAGCGCCGTGTTCACGTGGACCAACCTGCTGGTGGTGGTGGTGGAGCTGGACGGCTCGGAGCAGGAGGCCCTGGACCTGGTCCCCCTGGTCACCAACGTGGTGCTGGAGGAGCACTACCTGATCGTGGGCGTAGTGGTGGTGGTCGACATCGGCGTCATCCCCATCAACTCCCGCGGCGAGAAGCAGCGCATGCACCTGCGTGACGGCTTCCTGGCCGACCAGCTGGACCCCATCTATGTGGCTTACAACATGTAGCCAGCCCCCCTCCCCCCGGTGGATGAAGGATTATTGAGGCTGTCTGCTCCTGAGGCCTGAAAAAGAACACCCGGAGTCTGAGGCGGAGTTCCTGGCATAGCGGGAGGAATTCATGACTTTTTTGCCCTGAAATTTGTCTCTCAGGCAAAACTCAAGTGGTTATATTTAGGTTAACATTAGCATTCAGGCCGTGGTTTCAGTTTGTACTCAGCCTGAGAGGAAGTGCGGCCACCTCCTTCCAGGGCAAGAAAGTAGTCCCCCCCATCTGTGCCGACTGTTTACTGACAAGAGGCAATCGTGAGGCAGAAAAGGACAATCGTTACCGTAGCAAAGATTCTGGCTTTTAAAACTACATTTGGCTCATTCTATATTTTCCCATTAAGTTTTTTTTGTTTGTTTGTTTTTAACATGTCCTCTGAAAAGTTTAGGCTATTTTTTTGAAAAGGATATTTACACATAAACAAAACAAACTATGGCAAAAATGATATTTTATGTTTTTACGATATCAACCATTACAAAGTGTGAGATATGTTTTGATACGAGGGCGGGGTCTGAGGGGGGCGGATCGCAGCTGCCCTTAGATTTTACGATGAGGTACTAACCATTTGTTTCATGTCAGCTTGTTTATTGTTTTTTCTTTTGTTTTGTAAGCGTAAGTGTTTTTTTTTTTAATTCAACATTATTTCCTGAAGTGTCCGTCCCATTTCAGCGGGAAAGCAGTGTGCTAACTTTCACAAACTAACAGCTGCAGCCTTTAACTCCGTTTATTTTTCCGTACAAACGCTTCGACAGAAGCGGAACAATACATAAATTCATATCATGTAAGTATGTACAAAAAGAAACTGATTTAATTTATTTTGTTTCTCTTTTAGAAGTATATGACGAGACGTTCAAGAATGTTTTGCTCTTGAATATTTGCTAATATAAAAAAAACAAAAACGCATTGTATTATCATGAGTGAAACAGAGTCACAACAAGCATATTAAGGAAAATAGAAATATATGATTAAAAATTATATGAAAAGATGAGTTAAAGGATTCATCCCGGACAGAAGCAGTTTCACACGTGATGCTTTTTATCTGCGTGTCGGTCTGAGACGTTGACGTCAGTCAAAAAGAAATTTGTTAGATGAACTGAAGAGTTTCATTCCTACTGAAACATGAAGAGTTCTGAACCAAAACATCAACTTTTATCAGATTAAATCTGTAAAAGTTTTGAAGCTCATCCTCCATAAACATTAGCAAAGACGTTTTGATAAATCATCCCTAAAAAAAATGTCATTTGTGCCTTTAATTTATAAATTATTCCCTCAATATTTTTATTCAATTCCCTCAGTTGATTTTTATTTACATATTAATAAACATAAAATTACATTATTTGCTCCCTCTGCTCTTTATTGTGGTAAGACTTTGTCTCACCCAGCTAGAAATTAATTATTTTTTTTAAATTATAGATTTTTGATGATTTGAGTTTTATAAAAGTGACAACATCCGTAATATCAGAGCTTTTGTTTATAAAGAACCTGCTTTTACGGAGCAATGTTTTTGAGTGGGTCCACATTTTGCGCAGAGACCCACAGTGAAGACGACTGCTAGTTGGTAAATGCACGATTTAAAATACTTTGCAAATGTTTTATGAGGAAGGATACACACAATGGGCACCTTATAAGTTTAAGGGTTGTACAGGACGTTAGCGAGAATATTAATGTTTGAAATATCTGTTTTCATCAGCCGTTATTATATTTCTGTTAATTAAAGCACCAACTTTTCCACCTCAGCCTTAACTCTGCGCTGCAGTATAACTAAGTAATTATAATTATAACACAGGCTCAGATGAGACATGATTTGCAGATTCAAGTCACAAATTCCAGGTTTAAACATTTTAAACTCTTATTTCAAATTCAATGACACCATGTTGTTTAACAGCCACAATCTATATATATATATATAGATATATATATATATCTATATATATATATATATATAGATATATATATATATATATATATATATATAGATATATATATATATATATATATATATATCTATATATATATAGATATATATATATATATATATAGATATATATATATAGATATATATATATATATTTGAGGGCAGACATTAATTTTGAGGAACAGATCGCATTTTTCAAACATATGACTTACTGCATTTGGAAAACTAAAGGCACATGACTATTGAAAGGGATCATTAACCAAAGCTCTGTAACCTTACAAAAACACATTAACTGGCTGAGGACATTTGCTGACCTCCAGTGGAGACCAGGGGGACTTACAACATTGCCCTGTAACAACAAATACACTATACTGTACATGTCAAGTTTGTTGAAACTGTAGTTGGTGTTTCTCTCTAAATCTGTGAGGATCAGAACTCCTCATATGTCGTGTTTATTAAAGAATAAACTGGTCTTTAAAAATGTCATAAATAACGTGGTAAATAGCCAAAACAGCCACTTCTAGTTTCTCTGGGATGAGAGTCCTCAGTTCACACAGACCGACGGCAGCACTGGACTATGTTTTTGTTTTGAACCACCTCCGGCTGGGAAAAGGTGAATCCTCATCAAGACCTTCGAGTGCCCCCGACATGGCAGGTAGGCGAGCGGCCGCCACTATTGTAAATATCAAAGAGTCAGAGGTCCCTCATATTTTTTACATGGACAGATCAATCAGGGCTCATTACAGTGATGTCACGACAGGAATAAAGACTGAAACAGGAAGCAGAAGGCTGAAGGCATTTTAACCTGAGACCCTTTAACCTCATTACAGAGCAGCGGAGAGGTTGAAGGTCAGAGGAGGAACACAACCTTCAGTCTGTAAGACGTGATTCGAGGTTGATGCTTCTGAGAATGTTCTAGTTTCAACATGAGGATTTTTTTTTTTTTTTTTAAGAAAAAGCACTTTCTTCACCGTTTGTTTCTCTTATCAGCAAAATGTTACGTCCCCTTGTATGTTTTTTTTTTTTAAGGTTTTAAAAATGTCTTATTTGAGTTGACATACTTGTCTTTCAATTAAATAAATATTTCAACAATTTTGACAATAAAAAAAAAGACTGTCTTGTTTGCTGTTTGTTTATATTTTGCAAGTTTGGGGAAATTTTATTACTAAAACAGGTTTGACAAACATTACACCGTTTCATTTTGGTGAGTCCTACCTGCTGCTATTGTACTGTACAAACATACATAACATACACATATACATACATGAATACATACCTACCTACACACACACATTCCTACATATTCTCTACTGGACTGAGGTCTGGGCTTTGACTGTGCCACTCCAGAACATTCACCTTGTCTTTAAACCACCTCTCTGTAGCTTTTGCTGTATGCTTCAGGTCATTGTCTTGCTGGAAAATAAATCTTCTCCCAAGTCGTAGTTCCCTTGCAGACTGAATCAGATTGTCCTCCAGGATTTCCCTATATTTTGCTGCATTCATTTTACCCGCTACCTTTACAAGCCTTTAGTTTAGCCGAACTCTAGTCGAGATTTAATATGAGCTTTCTTCAAAAGTGTCTTTCTCTTTGCCACTCTCCCATAAAGCTTTGACTAGTGAAAGCTGGGCAACAGTTGTTATATGCAGTCTCTCCCATGTCAGCTGCTGAAGCCTTTAACTCCTTCAGAGTAGTCATAGGTGTCTTGGTGGCCTCCCTCACTAGTTTCCTTCTTGCACGGTCACTCAGTTTGTGAGGAACGGCCTGCTCTAGGCAGATTTACACGTCTTTCTTAATGATGGATTTACCTGAACTCCAGGGGATGTTCAGCGACTTTGAAATGGTTTTGTATCCATCCCGTGACTTTTTAATTAGTGCCACGGGTGCTCAGCTCCGAGGCACTCCTCTACAGCTAGAATAGCTGAGAGGAGGGCAGAGCCCCGAAGCATCTATTAATATTCTGTTTCGGGTTTATTATTCTTCCGCCAAATTTCGGCACGTAACCCGTCCCGCAGCTTTGAGAAAACCCCGGTAATATATACATCAAAACGTGCGTCTTGATCCCGAAAGGGGTGCTATGACTTTTGGTGTTAAAATTCCAACTTTTCCCAAAGTTATTCCCAAAAAACTGGGAATAAATAATGCATTAGAAATGCATTGGAATTTTCTTTAGAAACCCACCTTTTTTCTACAAAATTGCACCTTTTTTCTGAGTCACCCAGCTCTCTCATACCTGCACGTAGAAATGTGATTCAAACTATAAAACGGAGGAAAACTTCTGCTCTCTCAAAAAGACAGAACTGTTTTTACATAACATGTAAACTTTTCACACTGTGAGCACTCAAAGGAGGAGTGCAAATCACTTTTTCTTCAAAGTTAGAGTGAAAGCGTCAGTTGGCTAGAGTGCGTAAAGCAGTAAAAAATAACCTTTATTTTTATTTTTAACTCGAGCTCGCGGCCAAACCGTAAAAAGGAGACAAATAATTCTTTCTGAAAATGTAGACATAGTTGTTGGGATTCATAAAACTTTGACAGACAGGGTCTGCACAAAATTTAAACGGGGGTGCAGAGTCCGGCAGCAATACCGGTCTCACTCTCATTGACACCTAATGTAATCGTCTTTTTTTTTCAAAAGAATCTCTCTCTGTCTTCACACTGAGCTTACGCACTCATTTTAAGGAATTTCTGAATAAAATAGAGACTGTAGAAACTATTGACTTCAGTGTATGGCACGGTCTTTTCGGTTTATGAAAAGAAGTAACGGTTTTCTCATAATTTGCAGTTGTTTGAAGCCATGTAGAAGCCAAATTCTGGGCAGATTTTCACATTGCCATGGCAACGGCAGCTTCTGACCTGTGTGCGTGCCTGCGTGCGCCTAGCAACCAGATAACCAACTCTCCAAGCTCTGCTAGCTTTACATTAGCCGCATGTTAGGTCTTAAATTACATTTAGTTAGGTCTTAAATATGTAAGTCCATTTACTGCTTCCTTCGTTGCTTTTTGTTTTGTTTTGTTAAAATAGTGAATGAAGTTGTGACGGTCTCCGCTGAGACTGAGGAGAAGCTACTAGCCCTCTCTCGCTGTAACTTCTAGTCGCGTTGCTCTCTTGCCCAGTAATGTTAAATTTAGCACATAAAAAAACATAATAGTGGTAATTTAAATAGTCGTTTATGGGATTTATTAACCCTCAGGGGTCCCTCTTTCATTTTTTGGACATTTTCTTTACTTTTCTTTTTTGATTTGCTGATCATTTTGGCTGTGTTACAGCTGAAGGTATGGATGGAAAAACATCATAGTATAGTATAAAATTTCAAAAAACGTCATAGTATAATAAGGCATAAAAATGGCAAAAAAAGTCATAGTATAGTATGGCATAAAATTTCAAAAAATGTCATAGTATACTAAGGCATAAAAATTACCAAAAAACGTCATAGTATAGTCAGGCACAAAACGTCACAGTATAGTAAGGCAAACAAATGCCAAAAAAAGTCATATTATAGTAAAGCATAAAAATGTCAAAAAACGTCATAGTATAGTATGGCATAAAATTTCAAAAAAACATCATAGTATAATAAGGCATAAAAATGGCAAAAACGTCATAGTATAGTATGGCATAAAATTTCAAAAAACGTCATAGTATAGTATGGCATAAAAATGGCAAAAAACGTCATAGTATAGTCAGGCACAAAACGTCACAGTATAGTAAGGCATAAAAATGGCAAAAAAAGTCATATTATAGTAGAGCATAAAAATGTCAAAAAACGTCACAGTATTGTATGGCATAAAATTTCAAAAAAACATCATAGTATAATAAGGCATAAAACGTCATAGTATAGTATGGCATAAAATTTCAAAAAAAGTCATAGTATAGTATGGCATAAAATTTAAAAAAACGTCATAGTATAATAAGGCATAAAAATGGCAAAAAACGTCATAGTATAGTCAGGCACAAAACGTCACAGTATAGTAAGGCAAACAAATGCCGAAAAAAATACATATTATAGTAGAGCATAAAAATGGCAAAAAACGTCATAGTATAGTATGGCATAGAATTTCAAAAAACGTCATAGTATAGTATGGCATAAAATTTCAAAAGACGTCATAATATAATAAGGCATAAAAATGGCAAAAAACGTCATAGTATAGTCAGGCACAAAACGTCACAGTATAGTAAGGTATAAAAATGCCAAAAAAATACATATTCTAGTAGAGCATAAAAATGGCAAAAAACGTCATAGTATAGTATGGCATAAAATTTCAAAAAACATCATAGTATAATAAGGCATAAAAATGGCAAAAAACGTCATAGTATAGTCAGGCACAAAACGTCACAGTATAGTAAGGCAAACAAATGCCAAAAAAAGTCATGTTATAGTAGAGCATAAAAATGTCAAAAAACGTCATAGTATAGTATGGCATAAAATTTCAAAAAATGTCATAGTATATTAAGTCATAAAAATGGCAAAAAAACATCATAGTATAGTATGGCATAAAACGTCACAGTACAGTAAGGCATAAAAATGCCAAAAAACTTCATTTTGTACTATTGCGTGAAAATGTCAAAAAACATCATAGTATAGTATGGCATAAAATTTCTAAAAAACGTCATAGTATAGTATGGCATAAAATTTCAAAAAACGTCATAGTATAGTATGGCATAAAATTTAAAAAGACGTCATAATATAATAAGGCATAAAAATGGCAAAAAACGTCATAGTATATTCAGGCACAAAACGTCACAGTATAGTAAGGCAAACAAATGCCGAAAAAAATACATATTATAGTAGAGCATAAAAATGGCAAAAAACGTCATAGTATAGTATGGCATAAAATTTCAAAAAACGTCATAGTATAGTAAGGCATAAAAATGCCAAAAAGCATCATAGGACAGTAAAGCCCCAAAACAGGGATTGAACCCATGACCTTGTCAGTGTTAGGCTGTAGTCCTGACCATTGTACCACAATACTTCTACATCACAAGCTCATGGTATAGCATGATATCAAGGATATTTTAGCATACTAATCCATGATATATCACAAAAGATTGTCCATTAGGCATAAAATGTCATGAAAACATAATTGTATGGTAAGACATATAAATGGCAAAAAACGTCATAGTATAGTATGGCATAAAATTTCAAAAAATGTCATAGTATATTAAGTCATAAAAATGGCAAAAAACGTCATAGTATAGTATGGCATAGAATTTCAAAAAACGTCATAGTATAGTATGGCATAAAATTTCAAAAGACGTCATAATATAATAAGGCATAAAAATGGCAAAAAACGTCATAGTATAGTCAGGCACAAAACGTCACAGTATAGTAAGGTATAAAAATGCCAAAAAAATACATATTCTAGTAGAGCATAAAAATGGCAAAAAACGTCATAGTATAGTATGGCATAAAATTTCAAAAAAACATCATAGTATAATAAGGCATAAAAATGGCAAAAAACGTCATAGTATAGTCAGGCACAAAACGTCACAGTATAGTAAGGCAAACAAATGCCAAAAAAAGTCATGTTATAGTAGAGCATAAAAATGTCAAAAAACGTCATAGTATAGTATGGCATAAAATTTCAAAAAATGTCATAGTATATTAAGTCATAAAAATGGCAAAAAAACATCATAGTATAGTATGGCATAAAACGTCACAGTACAGTAAGGCATAAAAATGCCAAAAAACTTCATTTTGTACTATTGCGTGAAAATGTCAAAAAACATCATAGTATAGTATGGCATAAAAATTTCTAAAAAACGTCATAGTATAGTATGGCATAAAATTTCAAAAAACGTCATAGTATAGTATGGCATAAAATTTAAAAAGACGTCATAATATAATAAGGCATAAAAATGGCAAAAAACGTCATAGTATATTCAGGCACAAAACGTCACAGTATAGTAAGGCAAACAAATGCCGAAAAAAATACATATTATAGTAGAGCATAAAAATGGCAAAAAACGTCATAGTATAGTATGGCATAAAATTTCAAAAAACGTCATAGTATAGTAAGGCATAAAAATGCCAAAAAGCATCATAGGACAGTAAAGCCCCAAAACAGGGATTGAACCCATGACCTTGTCAGTGTTAGGCTGTAGTCCTGACCATTGTACCACAATACTTCTACATCACAAGCTCATGGTATAGCATGATATCAAGGATATTTTAGCATACTAATCCATGATATATCACAAAAGATTGTCCATTAGGCATAAAATGTCATGAAAACATAATTGTATGGTAAGACATATAAATGGCAAAAAACGTCATAGTATAGTATGGCATAAAATTTCAAAAAATGTCATAGTATATTAAGTCATAAAAATGGCAAAAAACGTCATAGTATAGTATGGCATAGAATTTCAAAAAACGTCATAGTATAGTATGGCATAAAATTTCAAAAGACGTCATAATATAATAAGGCATAAAAATGGCAAAAAACGTCATAGTATAGTCAGGCACAAAACGTCACAGTATAGTAAGGTATAAAAATGCCAAAAAAATACATATTCTAGTAGAGCATAAAAATGGCAAAAAACGTCATAGTATAGTATGGCATAAAATTTCAAAAAACATCATAGTATAATAAGGCATAAAAATGGCAAAAAACGTCATAGTATAGTCAGGCACAAAACGTCACAGTATAGTAAGGCAAACAAATGCCAAAAAAAGTCATGTTATAGTAGAGCATAAAATGTCAAAAAACGTCATAGTATAGTATGGCATAAAATTTCAAAAAACGTCATAGTATATTAAGTCATAAAAATGGCAAAAAACATCATAGTATAGTATGGCATAAAACGTCACAGTACAGTAAGGCATAAAAATGCCAAAAAACTTCATTTTGTACTATTGCGTGAAAATGTCAAAAAACATCATAGTATAGTATGGCATAAAATTTCTAAAAAACGTCATAGTATAGTATGGCATAAAATTTCAAAAAACGTCATAGTATAGTATGGCATAAAATTTAAAAAGACGTCATAATATAATAAGGCATAAAAATGGCAAAAAACGTCATAGTATATTCAGGCACAAAACGTCACAGTATAGTAAGGCAAACAAATGCCGAAAAAAATACATATTATAGTAGAGCATAAAAATGGCAAAAAACGTCATAGTATAGTATGGCATAAAATTTCAAAAAACGTCATAGTATAGTAAGGCATAAAAATGCCAAAAAGCATCATAGGACAGTAAAGCCCCAAAACAGGGATTGAACCCATGACCTTGTCAGTGTTAGGCTGTAGTCCTGACCATTGTACCACAATACTTCTACATCACAAGCTCATGGTATAGCATGATATCAAGGATATTTTAGCATACTAATCCATGATATATCACAAAAGATTGTCCATTAGGCATAAAATGTCATGAAAACATAATTGTATGGTAAGACATATAAATGTCAAAAAACGTCATAGTATAGTATGGCATAAAATTTCAAAAAATGTCATAGTATATTAAGTCATAAAAATGGCAAAAAACATCATAGTATGGCATAAAATTTCAAAAAACGTCATAGTATATTAAGTCATAAAAATGGCAAAAAAGGTCATAGTATAGTATGGCATAAAATTTCAAAAAATGTCATAGTATATTAAGTCATAAAAATGGCAAAAAACGTCATAGTATAGTATGGTATAAAACGTCACAGAATAGTAAGGCATAAAAATGCCAAAAAACTTCATTGTGTACTATTGTGTGAAAATGTCAAAAAACGTCATAGTATAGTATGGCATAAAATTTAAAAAAAACGTCATAGTATAGTATGGCATAGAATTTCAAAAAACGTCATAGTATAGTATGGCATAAAATTTCAAAAGACGTCATAATATAATAAGGCATAAAAATGGCAAAAAACGTCATAGTATAGTCAGGCACAAAACGTCACAGTATAGTAAGGTATAAAAATGCCAAAAAAATACATATTCTAGTAGAGCATAAAAATGGCAAAAAACGTCATAGTATAGTATGGCATAAAATTTCAAAAAACATCATAGTATAATAAGGCATAAAAATGGCAAAAAACGTCATAGTATAGTCAGGCACAAAACGTCACAGTATAGTAAGGCAAACAAATGCCAAAAAAAGTCATGTTATAGTAGAGCATAAAATGTCAAAAAACGTCATAGTATAGTATGGCATAAAATTTCAAAAAATGTCATAGTATATTAAGTCATAAAAATGGCAAAAAACATCATAGTATAGTATGGCATAAAACGTCACAGTACAGTAAGGCATAAAAATGCCAAAAAACTTCATTTTGTACTATTGCGTGAAAATGTCAAAAAACATCATAGTATAGTATGGCATAAAATTTCTAAAAAACGTCATAGTATAGTATGGCATAAAATTTCAAAAAACGTCATAGTATAGTATGGCATAAAATTTAAAAAGACGTCATAATATAATAAGGCATAAAAATGGCAAAAAACGTCATAGTATATTCAGGCACAAAACGTCACAGTATAGTAAGGCAAACAAATGCCGAAAAAAATACATATTATAGTAGAGCATAAAAATGGCAAAAAACGTCATAGTATAGTATGGCATAAAATTTCAAAAAACGTCATAGTATAGTAAGGCATAAAAATGCCAAAAAGCATCATAGGACAGTAAAGCCCCAAAACAGGGATTGAACCCATGACCTTGTCAGTGTTAGGCTGTAGTCCTGACCATTGTACCACAATACTTCTACATCACAAGCTCATGGTATAGCATGATATCAAGGATATTTTAGCATACTAATCCATGATATATCACAAAAGATTGTCCATTAGGCATAAAATGTCATGAAAACATAATTGTATGGTAAGACATATAAATGGCAAAAAACGTCATAGTATAGTATGGCATAAAATTTCAAAAAATGTCATAGTATATTAAGTCATAAAAATGGCAAAAAACGTCATAGTATAGTATGGTATAAAACGTCACAGAATAGTAAGGCATAAAAATGCCAAAAAACTTCATTGTGTACTATTGCGTGAAAATGTCAAAAAACGTCATAGTATAGTATGGCATAAAATTTCAAAAAACGTCATAGTATAGTATGGCATAAAATTTCAAAAAACGTCATAGTATAGTATGGCATAAAATTTAAAAAGACGTCATAATATAGTAAGGCATAAAAATGCCAAAAAACTTCATTGTGTACTATTGCGTGAAAATGTCAAAAAACGTCATAGTATAGTATGGCATAAAATTTAAAAAGACGTCACAATATAATAAGGCATAAAAATGGCAAAAAACGTCATAGTATATTCAGGCACAAAACGTCACAGTATAGTAAGGCAAACAAATGCCGAAAAAAATACATATTATAGTAGAGCATAAAAATGGCAAAAAACGTCATAGTATAGTATGGCATAAAATTTCAAAAAACGTCATAGTATAGTAAGGCATAAAAATGCCAAAAAGCATCATAGGACAGTAAAGCCCCCAAACAGGGATTGAACCCATGACCTTGTCAGTGTTAGGCTGTAGTCCTGACCATTGTACCACAATACTTCTACATCACAAGCTCATGGTATAGCATGATATCAAGGATATTTTAGCATACTAATCCATGATATATCACAAAAGATTGTCCATTAGGCATAAAATGTCATGAAAACATAATTGTATGGTAAGACATATAAATGGCAAAAAACGTCATAGTATAGTATGGCATAAAATTTCAAAAAACGTCTTAGTATAATAAGGCATAAAAATGGCAAAAAACGTCATAGTAAAGTCAGGCACAAAACGTCACAGTATAGTGAGGCATAAAAATGCCCAAAAAAAGTCATATTCTAGTAGAGTATAAAAATGGCAAAAAACGTCATAGTATAGTATGGCATCAAATTTCAAAAAACATCATAGTATAATAAGGCATAAAAATGTCAAAAAACGTCATAGTATAGTATGGCATAAAATTTCAAAAAATGTCATAGTATATTAAGTCATAAAAATGGCAAAAAACATCATAGTATGGCATAAAATTTCAAAAAACGTCATAGTATAGTATGGCATAAAATTTCAAAAAATGTCATAGTATATTAAGTCATAAAAATGGCAAAAAACGTCATAGTATAGTATGGTATAAAACGTCACAGTATAGTAAGGCATAAAAATGCCAAAAAACTTCATTGTGTACTATTGCGTGAAAATGTCAAAAAACGTCATAGTATAGTATGGCATAAAATTTCAAAAAATGTCATAGTATATTAAGGCATAAAAATGCCAAAAACATCATAGTATAAGTATGGCATAAAACGTCACAGTATAGTAAGGCATCAAAATGCCAAAAAACATCATTTTCTACTATTGCGTGAAAATGTCAAAAAAACGTCATAGTATAGTAAGGCATAAAAATGGCAAAAAACGTCATACTATAATAAGGCATAAAAATGGCAAAAAACGTCATAGTATAGTCAGGCACAAAACGTCACAGTATAGTAAGGCAAACAAATGCCAAAAAAAGTCATATTATAGTAGAGCATAAAAATGGCAAAAAACGTCATAGTATAGTATGGCATAAAATTTCAAAAAACGTCATAGTATAGTAAGGCATAAAAATGCCAAAAAGCATCATAGGACAGTAACGCCCCAAAACAGGGATTGAACCCATGACCTTGTCAGTGTTAGGCAGTAGTCCCGACCATTGTACCACAATACTTCTACATCACAAGCTCATGGTATAGCATGATATCAAGGATATTTTAGCATACTAATCCATGATATATCACAAAAGATTGTCCATTAGGCATAAAATGTCATGAAAACATAATTGTATGGTAAGACATATAAATGGCAAAAAACGTCATAGTATAATAAGGCATAAAAATGGCAAAAAACGTCATAGTATAATAAGGCATAAAAATAGCAAAAAAAGTCATAGTATAGTCAGGCACAAAACGTCACAGTATAGTAAGGCAAACAAATGCCAAAAAAAGTCATATTATAGTAGAGCATAAAAATGTCAAAAAACGTCACAGTATTGTATGGCATAAAATTTCAAAAAAACATCATAGTATAATAAGGCATAAAATTGCCAAAAAACTTCATTGTGTACTATTGCGTGAAAATGTCAAAAAACGTCATAGTATAGTATGGCATAAAATTTCAAAAAACGTCATAGTATAGTAAGGCATAAAAATGCCAAAAAGCATCATAGGACAGTAAAGCCCCAAAACAGGGATTGAACCCATGACCTTGTCAGTGTTAGGCTGTAGTCCTGACCATTGTACCACAATACTTCTACATCACAAGCTCATGGTATAGCATGATATCAAGGATATTTTAGCATACTACTCCATGATATATCACAAAAGATTGTCCATTAGGCATAAAATGTCATGAAAACATAATTGTATGGTAAGACATATAAATGGCAAAAAACGTCATAGTATAGTATGGCATAAAATTTCAAAAAACGTCATAGTATAGTATGACATAAAATTTCAAAAAAACATCATAGTATAATAAGGCATAAAAATGGCA
Organism: Seriola aureovittata; assembly: GCF_021018895.1. NCBI lineage: Eukaryota > Metazoa > Chordata > Actinopteri > Carangiformes > Carangidae > Seriola > Seriola aureovittata. The sequence continues at coordinate 3,732,763 of NC_079375.1, forward strand.
AAAAACGTCATAGTATAGTCAGGCACAAAACGTCACAGTATAGTAAGGCAAACAAATGCCAAAAAAAGTCATGTTATAGTAGGGCATAAAAATGTCAAAAAACGTCATAGTATAGTATGGCATAAAATTTCAAAAAATGTCATAGTATATTGAGTCATAAAAATGGCAAAAAACATCATAGTATGGCATAAAATTTCAAAAAACGACATAGTATAGTATGGCATAAAATTTCAAAAAATGTCATAGTATATTAAGTCATAAAAATGGCAAAAAACGTCATAGTATAGTATGGTATAAAACGTCACAGTATAGTAAGGCATAAAAATGCCAAAAAACTTCATTTTGTACTATTGCGTGAAAATGTCAAAAAACATCATAGTATAGTATGGCATAAAATTTTAAAAAAACGTCATAGTATAGTATGGCATAAAATTTCAAAAAACGTCATAGTATAGTATGGCATAAAATTTCAAAAGACGTCATAATATAATAAGGCATAAAAATGGCAAAAAACGTCATAGTATAGTCAGGCACAAAACGTCACAGTATAGTAAGGTATAAAAATGACAAAAAAATACATATTCTAGTAGAGCATAAAAATGGCAAAAAACGTCATAGTATAGTATGGCATAAAATTTCAAAAAACATCATAGTATAATAAGGCATAAAAATGGCAAAAAACGTCATAGTATAGTCAGGCACAAAACGTCACAGTATTGTAAGGCAAACAAATGCCAAAAAAAGTCATATTATAGTAGAGCATAAAAATGTCAAAAAACGTCACAGTATTGTATGGCATAAAATTTCAAAAAAACATCATAGTATAATAAGGCATAAAATTGCCAAAAAACTTCATTGTGTACTATTGCGTGAAAATGTCAAAAAACGTCATAAGACAGTAAAGCCCCAAACTAGGGTTTGAACCCATGACCTTCTCATTGTGAAGCAACAATCCTAACCATTGTACCACGATGTTGCTGCATGACAAGCTCATGGTATAGCAACATATTAAGAATATCTTAGCATACTAATCCATGATATATCATAAAAGGTTATTGTCCATTAGGCATAGAACGTCATGAAAACATCATAGTATAGTAAGGCATAAAACGTCAAAGTATAGTAAGGCATATAAAAATGCCAAAAAACTTAATCGCGTACTAACGTCATCATACTGTATTGTGTGAAAATGTAAAAAAACATCACAGTATAGTATGGCATAAAATTTCAAAAAACGTCACAGTATAGCAAGGCATAAAAATGTCAAAAGACGTCATAATATTGTAAGGCACAAAACATCATAGTATACTAAGGCATAAAAATACCAAAAAACATCAACATATAGTATGGTGAGAAGAGTGGCATTTAATTTTAAAAAAAGTCACAGTATAGTAAGGCATAAAAATGTCAAAAAATGTCATACTACAGTATGGCATAAAATCTCATAAAAACATCATAGTATATAAAGGCATAGAAGTTCATAAAAACAAAATAAATCATGTACTCGTCCCGGCAGTAGCCCTCGTGGCACTCAAAATTTCCCTGGAATTTTCTAGTTACCTTTTCTCGCAGTTTCTTGGAGTGTTGTTTTGTTCATGGTGTAATTGTAGCCAGGAACGCTGATTAACCAGTGACTGGACCTTCCAGACACAGGTGTCTTTATACTACAACCACTTGAGACACATTCACTGCACTCAGGTGATCTCCATTTCACTAATTGTGAGACTATTAGCACCAATTGGCTGGACCTCTGTTGAATTAGGTCAGTCACTTTAAAGGGGGTGAGTATTTATGCAATCACTTATTTTACATTATATATTTTTAATTAATTGACATTACTTTGTAGAAGTCTGTTTACACTTTGACATTAAATAGTTTTTTTTTGTAAATTCTTGTCAAAAAAGCCACATTTTATTGACCATGATTCCATTTATAAAATCAATAAAAGGGGGAAACATCCAAGGGGGTGAATACTTTTTATAGGCACTGTACATACTTGAATACATACATACCTACATAGCATACATACACACATACCTTTATACACATACCTACATACATACCCACCTACATATATACACCATTTGTTCAATGCTTATGAAGTGCTTAGAAATGCAGTGTTACGTGTTAAAATTTAGATGACATTTTTTAATTCAGAGATGAAATGATTACCTCATGTCTTTGTCTGTGAAACTATTTCAGTAACTGATTTAGAGTCTATAATGTCTGTACAGGGAAAAAGAAATTTAAAAACGCACTATATGTACTAAAAACCAATGAAATAAATTATCAATTGATTGGTTGATCGAGAAAAAATAAATCTGTCAATCAATTATCAGGCAAACAGTTTGCTGCTTTTCTTATTCATATGATGGTAAATGAAATATTTTTGACATTAATAGTCAGTTAGCACCGTTTAATAAATGATTAAACTGCCTAAGAAACCCTTTTTTGAACTGTAAATGCTTTTTGATTTCATATTCAAAGACCAGTGGCAGAGGAGGTCTGGCATATAAAAACTGTGTGTATCCAAAGCTTATTCCTCTCTGCCACACAGTACCTGATGGTCGGATCCATTCACTGTCGGTTTCACAGGATTTGTTGACAATAAGAAAAATACAGAATAATGTCGGACTTATGTTAATGTTATCTTCTTCAATGGGATCAAAATCGCATTTAAGAGAATTGCAAACTATTTTTTCCGTATTCATTAATATACTCATCACTAAAAAAAAAAAAAGATTATAAGCATTTAACAACTACAACTCCCATGAGGCTTTGACAGCACCCATAATAGCTAAGAAGTGATGATGGGATATGTAGCTGCTGAACACTGGTTTTGCTTTTTCTTCGTCACAGTATAGCAAGGCATAAAAATGCCAAAAGACGTTATAATATTGTAAGGCACAAAACATCATAGTATAATAAGGCATAAAAATACCAAAAAACATCAACATATAGTATGGCGAGAAGAGTGGCATTTAATTAAAAAAAAAAAGTCACAGTATAGTAAGGCACAAAAATGTCAAAAAATGTCATACTACAGTATGGCATAAAATCTCATAAAAACATCATAGTATATAAAGGCATAGAAGTTCATAAAAACGAAATAAATCATGTACTCGTCCCGGCAGTAGCCCCCGTGGCACTCAAAATTTCCCTGGAATTTTCTAGTTACCTTTTCTCGCAGTTTCTTGGAGTGTTGTTTTGTTCATGGTGTAATTGTAGCCAGGAACGCTGATTAACCAGTGACTGGACCTTCCAGACACAGGTGTCTTTATACTACAACCACTTGAGACACATTCACTGCACTCAGGTGATCTCCATTTCACTAATTGTGAGACTATTAGAACCAATTGGCTGGACCTCTGTTGAATTAGGTCAGTCACTTTAAAGGGGGTGAGTATTTATGCAATCACTTATTTTACATTATATATTTTTAATTAATTGACATTACTTTGTAGAAATCTGTTTACACTTTGACATTAAATAGTTTTTTTTGTAAATTCTTGTCAAAAAAGCCAAATTGTATTGACCATGATTCCATTTATAAAATCAATAAAAGGGGGAAACATCCAAGGGGGTGAATACTTTTTATAGGCACTGTACATACTTGAATACATACATACCTACATAGCATACATACACACATACCTTTATACACATACCTACATACATACCTACCTACATATATAAACCATTTGTTCAATGCTTATGAAGTGCTTAGAAATGCAGTGTTACGTGTTAAAATTTAGATGACATTTTTTAATTCAGAGATGAAATGATTACCTCATGTCTTTGTCTGTGAAACTATTTCAGTAACTGATTTAGAGTCTATAATGTCTGTACAGTGAAAAAGAAATTTAAAAACGCACTATACGTACTAAAAACCAATGAAATAAATTATCAATTGATTGGTTGATCGAGAAAAAATAAATCTGTCAATCAATTATCAGGCAAACAGTTTGCTGCTTTTCTTTTTCATATGATGGTAAATGAAATATTTTGACATTAATAGTCAGTTAGCATCGTTTAATAAATTATTAAACTGCCTAAGAAACCCTTTTTTGAACTGTAAATACTTTTTGATTTCATATTCAAAGACCAGTGGCAGAGGAGGTCTGGCATATAAAAACTGTGTGTATCCAAAGCTTATTCCTCTCTGCCACACAGTACCTGATGGTCGGATCCATTCACTGTCGGTTTCACAGGATTTGTTGACAATAAGAAAAATACAGAATAATGTCGGACTTATGTTAATGTTATCTTCTTCAATAGGATCAAAATCGCATTTAAGAGAATTGCAAACTATTTTTTCAGTATTCATTAATATACTCATCACTAAAAAAAAAAAAGATTATAAGCATTTAACAACTACAACTCCCATGAGGCTTTGGCAGCACCCATAATAGCTAAGAAGTGATGATGGGATATGTAGCTGCTGAACACTGGTTTTGCTTTTTCTTCGTCAAAGTTTTTGATATTTCTGTCTCTGAGATTTAAAAACTTCAATAGTCTTTCCAGAAAAGAAACAGTCTCCTGGTTACAGCTGTGAACAGTTTTAACGTTAACAGTTTTCAACTACTGTATTTCTTCGACAGAAAACAGTTCCACTTATTCATCATCCAGAGTAACTGAAGCATCAATTCTGGAAAGAGACAATGCACTTTAGCACCATGACAGTTTTTCTTGAGAGGCCATCGACTTCAAATTGCTGTTATGTCGTCTACGTGGTATTTTTGTTTTTTGCTATATTTTAATGTGTGGTGTGTCTGAGCCATTTGCAAGTTTTGCTATTGCTACAAAACCAACGTTAGCATCAACAGCTGTTGACTTACAAGTCTTAGGCCATCGTTGTGTTTACAAGACAAAAGGTTATAATACGCCCTCCGAACAGCACTACTTCTTCAATGACTCGGTATCAGAAAGTGTAAAGACAGGCAGACTGGCTGTGGCTAGCTGGTTAGCACGCTAACTTGAGAATCAACAGTGGTGTCGCTTTCCACCTCTGGAGATAGCTCGTAACGTTTCTTCTAGACTAGTAAGTAAACAGCTGCTAATGCTAACGTTGACTATGTAGCGATAGCAAAACTTACAAATAGTTCCTTTAAACTCAGTGGGACTTCCTGTTAAAATAAAGGAAATCAACACAATTACATTCATCCAAACATCCCAAAGACAGAAACCACAACACCTCCACAAATAAAACCAAAACTATCTGCATGTATAGATATCAAACAAGTTAAGAAAATGTGTTGTATATTTGGCTGAAGAAACCGTTTAAAAAGGTGACTATAGCACAGTATCGGTTAAATCAGAATATGAACAGAAAACATTTCAGCTTTTTCAGGAAGACCAAATGAATTATTTTCTTATTCAGTTTTACAACAAAAACAACAAAAAATGGAAACACAGGAAATTGTTGATACATTTATTTCCTCCATGTTAGCACATAGAATATATTTATATACATATTGCTAGCTAAAGCATAAAAAAACAAAAAAAAACAGAAAACAAAAAAGTTGAGAGCATAGAAAATGTTAAGCCACGATTAATAGTTTACATATGGACAGAACAGAAGAAAATGACCAACAGGAAGTGAGGACAAAGGAAACTTTAAACTGGATTTATTCCAGTTAAAAGTACATTAAAACCCAACTAGTTTTCAACTAGTATCCCGCACAGTATCATGTACTTGTAATACTCAGGAATAAGAACAGTGGAAAGTCTAGTTCTGGATGACAACACAAAAATCAATTCACTCAGTTTTTCAAGCTGACCTCTTCAGAGACGTGATTTAGCTCGACTGAACTTCCAGGAAATAAAAAAAAACAAAAAAAAACATCATTGTCATATTGCATTTCTCTGAAGGAGTGCAAATATGTCTTCTTTACACAAGGGGGAGTTAAAAAAAAAAAGAAAGGAAAAAAAAGAAGAAAGGGAGCCGTAGATACACACACCTTTACTCATGCAGTTAAAAACCAGAGATACAAACTGGAATGACATCAATTTTTTTTTTTGTCCACAGGGGGAAAAGAAAGAAGAAGTTTTCACACTGAAACCTTTTACGGCTGGATGGACGAATATAAAAACCGTCAGAGAGAGAAAGAGAGAAAGAGAAAAGCAGAGGCCTCACAGGTCACATGTACGTAACAAAAAACGTGTCACCTTCAACACGTGTCTCGGTTTGGAAGAACATGCATTTATTGGTTGGTTTTCAACAGTATGTTAAAAAAACAACACGCTGAAATACTGGGATACATTTAAGGTGCAGTGTGGTTCAGGGAGTTCAAAGTAAAAAATGAAAAATAATCAAACCTGAAACACACACATGCTTAAAATGACACACTGCTCAGATCATTGTGGCAACAACAGAAGCCGGGGGTTCATATGATAACGGTTGTACATTGTACAAAACTAGAACTAACAGTCATCCAGGTCGCTGTGAACATAGAGTGAAAACAGCTGAAATCAAATATTTGTGAATTCATTTACAATGTACATATAATATGGAGGAGATATTGACAGGACATTTTATTTACATGTAGTGCAATGATAATGATGATGATGATGAAAATAATAAAAAAAAAAAAAAAGACACCATGTTTGACCTTAAAGCCTGCAGAGGAAAACTGAGAGACAACATGAAGAAACATAAAATCATAACCTGCAGCGCACTGAGTGAGAGTAGAGACGTCACACAGCGGCTCAACTGTACAGTAACATGTTACATTTTAAAGTGATACACTTAAAACAGGTTTCAAAACAGAGAGATGAAGTCCGGAACAACAGTTACCGTAAATTCCCCAATAGTGGACATGTTCTCAGATAATAACAATCACATTGTTTGTCATCTTCTACACTTATTTGTTATATTCTACACTTTTCTTATCGTCATCAAATCCCATGAGAAGACCAAAACCAACAAGTATCGTGAGTATCTACAGCCTGATGAATCTGATTCCTCTGGGCCACAGAGCTCCAGTGTTTCCAAACACTATTAAAACCCACCAGTGAGACACCGTGTTACAACAGGTGACATGTCCCTTCATCACCACGATGTAGTTTATTTAAACTCAACCCCACATACACTGTCCTCCTTCCAGAAAGACTCACTAGAGCACCAAATGTGAATTAATGCGCTGCTAAAAATAGTCCCCGACATTCACTATATGATTGTGCTTGGAGCTGAGTAACACACTGCTGGTTTGGGTCTTTTTTAAAGGGATTTTTTTTTACAAAAAAACAAAATATAGAATAACACCATCCTCATCCTTAAAGCTGCTGTCAATGAAACTCAACATTACCGCACATATTTCACAATAAAAGCCTTCCAGGTAAAGGGAATAGATTATGGCTGAATCCAAGTTTCTCACACTAACTAATTCAAAGCAGGTTTTGAGTTTTTAGTGTTTTCACACTGGAAAAGTGAAGAAATGAAGAGGTTAGATTTAATGTCCTTTATTAAAACGTTAACAGGTGAACAATCTTCATTTAATTTGTTTAGCTTAACAACCTGCAACTAATGTGAAATAAGTTGAATTAATTTTATATAATTAGTACTTCAGTTAGCAGAATCACACAAATTAATTAATCGAATCATTTTCACCGTTTAATCTCATTGCAAACTGGATACACCTTTGGGGAAACAAGCAATCTGAAAATTTAACACCGGTATCTGGGAACTTTCCTTTCAGACCTAATCTGATTACTGTCCCGACATGCAAAGTACAATCAATGTTCAGTCAATCACAGCAGCAAAGTTTCTCCCAGTTTCACACTGCACACAAGCTCCAAGCAGGTTTTGGGAAAAGTGACCAAATTAAGTAAAAAAAACAAAATAAAACAAAACATTTCAATGTGCAGTTGATGGACACTATTCTCCCACAATGCAATGCAAAGAAAATGGAAGAGTGAGAAAGAACAAGATAGAAAACTCATTTTCCTGAATCCGTTTCTTTTTAAGTGGAAGCTGCAAGTGTGCCGATAACTGCAGAAACAGTATGCTAACATTATCATATTCTACACACTGTGTTCAGTTAGTATGTTGTGTGTAACTGGGACCATGCTAGCTACATAAAGATAACATAAAAAACAAAAAAGTATTAAAATTTGTGAAGTTTTCATTTGGCATTTTGAAGTCTTTGTGCTCATGTGTTGCATTTCCTGTTGGTACACAATGAAAGAGTCACTTCAACTGCGGAAAACATCTACCACAAACATCAATATCTAGCTCATGATGTGGCATGTGGTGAGGAGTCGGCACACGGCGTAAGGATACCACCTTAACTGAGAACTGAGGTTTCATTTACAGTTAAAACACGATCAAATCTGGAGTATAAGAAATAAAAAGTCTGGTTCTCTCTTCAGCTGAGGTGAATAAAGGTCCTGCCCACTATGTGAAAATTTACGGTATTTTTTTCCCCATGTTAACAGAAGCACAAACCGATGATAAAAAAAAAAACAACCAAAAAAAACAACAACAGCGCGTCTGTACAGAGTAACTGAATCATTTTCCTCCGTTCAGTCAGTCTTCATAACTGAGGAAACAGTCAACAAACTTTAAAAGTGTCACAATTCTCAAAGAAAATCAAAAACTGGCAATTTTATTGCCAGATTGGAAAAAGAAAAAAAATTCCAAGCACCATATGTTTACACAATCGACACGCGACATCCAGCGCAGGGAAAACTCTAGAAAAGATTCATTTGATCATTCACATTTGCATAATGTTTTATATTGGTCCATCCGTTGTCACTGCTTATTAGACACCAGGAGCTTCTGGTCTTCTCTTTTTTATTTTTTTTATTTTACCGTAATGAGTGAAAAAAGACAAACTATGAAACTATCAACATGCATGTAGCCTCACTGGGAGTTAAGAGGATGAGAAAGGAAAAAGAAAAACAGGCACTGACCACCAACTATAGCATAAGCAGTGAAAGAGTCTCATAGCTAGTCACTTTAGGTTTAAAAAAAAAAAAAAAAAAAAAGAAAAGAAAGGAAAGAAAAGAGGACGAATTTCAAGTGTACATCACTAGAAAAATGACACTGACGACGCTCTGAAAAATATTCATCGTTTTTTTTTTTTAAGGTTGTAGGAAAGCAGGGGAAGGGAGGACTCACCAGATCTAGGTAGGTTCAACAAAATGTCTTTTTTGGCAATATTACAAGCATTTGGGTGGTTAAGAAAATGAAATGTTAAAAAAAAACAAACAAACAAACAAAAAAAAAAACTGTCAAATCATGGAACCTCTCTAAGATCCAGCTCAGGAAAGATTGCTTACATTTCCCCAATTTAGAACCAAAAACTTTTTTTTTTTTTTTAATATCGGATTCATAAAAATTTGTCTATTTAAAAAATGTGCATAATAATATTAATCATAACAACAATAATAATAATACATGGAAGATTTATTTTGTCGGCGTCTTTTAAGGCCGAGTTCGTGACCCTGTTCCCAATAAGTGACTTGAGGATGATAAGATTTTAGGTAGAAATGATAAAAAGGTGCTATGCACCTCAATAGATTCAAGAAAAAAAACAAAATACATCAACATCTGTGAGCCACATCACCACAATCCAATATCTTCTGCAGTTTTTTGTGGTTTTTTTTAAATAAGTTTTCTCTATGAAAGCAGAGCGAGTTCAACGCAGCGATAGTACTTACGGCATGTTTTCACTTTTTTTTTTTTCTTTTTTTTCCTCATAAGATCGACTGTGTGTATTTGTTGCATTTACAGTAAGAAAAGTGAGTCTTTAAAAAATTCAGGTAATAAAATGTATTCAGTTAATGCTCATCTGTTACTACACACTTAAATAACATTCTCTGACAAGTTCAAAATTAGCACTTCAGTAAAGAAAAAAAAAAGGCGAAAGAAACACACACACAAAATCATACCTTAATTTTGCATTCGAGCAAATGCTCTCACGCAATCTGTTCATGATTCAGAGACAAAATAAACAAAATATAGAAAGAAAAATCAATACAATGGGTACATTAAATTAAAAAAAGAACAATTCGCTCTTTTCACGCAGAAAAACGTCGGGTCCACAAAGTTTTCAGGAAGGCAAGTAGAGAAGTAGGAGAGAGGGGCATGTATGTGTTTGTGTTTATGTGTGTGTGTGTTGTAGACACTGACTGACAGGCGTAGGAGAGGGCAAGAGCCAATGGCGTGCTGTGTAGGGGTCAGAGAGGGCAGGGCTTGTTCATCTCTTCCTGCGGCAGGTTCGTTTGTGGTCGGCGTGCCAGTGCTCCTGCTGACACTTGATGGAGCAGTACGAGGTGTTCCAGCAGCAGTGGTACATGGCCTCCTCCTCACAGTTATAACACTGAAAACAGCACAAGGCCAAGACTTCTGTTACAAGACTGCAGCTGGGAAAACACAAAACACTAAAACAAAGAGGTTTCCGGCCTCTGCGCGGGCGACAGCTAGAACCGGAGCCATATTGTTTTTGGGTTGTCCGTCCTTTTAAAATTTTGCACAAATATTCACTTGGACTCAAGGATGATTTGATAGATTTTGAGGACTTAAGGTCAAGGTGACCTCACAAAACACTTTTTAACCATTAATTAAGACTTCACACAGCAATTATGACATAATTTGGCACAAATGGTTCATATTTTATATCACACACACACACACACACACACACACACACACACACACACATAGTTGTTAATGGCAGCCCTAGATGTCACCTGGGAGTAGTTTGATTGGCAGAGGCAGACAACCACGAGGATATAATTCTTTTTTTTTTTTTTTTTTTTTTTTTAAGTTACAGCAGCAGAAATAAAATCAGACAAACTGAAATTTGGGCAGAGAAAATTAACACCACATAGACTGATATTACAAAGAGAGAACAACATGAGATCAAAGAACATTTTTGCACTGAAATAGTCTATATAAATCTGCCTGTTATATTTCTAAGCTGTTTCAAAAATTGAAAATATCCTGATGAACTAATTTAAAATACTTGATCTGTTTCAACTGCAGACTTGCACAAACTAACATCAGCCAGCCATTTGACTTAATGATAATTAGTACTAGTGATGTAAGCAAAACTACCAAATACTAGAATTACCCCCTCATGGTTGTATCCTTCTCCAACCAGCCAAGTTGCAGAAAATATGGTCACAATCTCCTCTTACTGAGTCAAAGTATTGAATAATAGCCAGAGGTGTTTTTGTTGTGATGTCAGTTTGGTTGACCTTTGACCTTTTGAATATAAAATGTCATCACTTAATTTAATCTTTATAGACATTTGTGTCTAATTGTTTCATAATTAGTGCATGAATTTGTGAGTTACAGCCAAAAACATGTTTTATGGGGTCAAAGTGACTTTGACCTTTGACCACCAGATTCTAGTCAGTTCATCTTTGAGCCCAAGTGAATGTTTGTTGCAAATTAGAAGAAATTTCCGCAAGGTGTCTGTGAGATTTCATGTTAATGAGAATGGGACGGACTGACAAACTGAAAGCCACCTGAGGCATTTTGACAGAATGTTTTGGGCTTTGTTGGCAAGTAGTTTAGGCAAAGTGTTTCCTATGCAGCTGTATTACGCAAGGAAATCTAAACATCTAGAGGAACAAAACACTTGATAAACATTTTTTTCGGTGGATCCAAGACTATTAATATCAAGTTTATTCAAGCTAGTGGTACCTTTATGACTGAGTTTTAAACTGAGTTAAAACTAAATACACTAAATGTTTAATGTCCAATTTTAAGTTATAATCCTTAAGAGACAGATTTCAAAGGCCGATGTTGATTTCAATATTAAGGTTTAAAAAAAAAAACCTGTTCAGGATTTTATCAACTAATATTCAATATTCAGGGGAAGAGCTGTAGAAATGTTTCACCTTCTCTGCAAAGATCAGTTTTTATAAAGGAAACATGTAAAATGTACTTGGGTCTTTAGTGAAATATTCCTCAGCTGTTATAGAGGAAAAAGAGACTGATGCAGAACTCACCCACTGCTTCTTCTTGGTCTGGGAGATGAGCTGTTTGTTTTGGGCCACGAGCTTCTTCACCTCCTCCACCAGCTCCTCTTTACACTTCTCCTTCACCTGCTTACACTTCCTCTCCATCTCGGCCTGAGCTCCGGCCACCGCCTTACTCACTGCCTGACGCTTCTCCTCCTCCATCTCAGCACGGAGCTGCAGGCACAGAGACAGGAGGGTTCCTTATCAAAGATCCAGACAGTGAAGTAAGATATTTTCTTTAAGACAAACACAAACCTTCTCCAGAGCTTCTCTGACGACCCTCTCCGTCTCCCTCTTGTTGTCGGCCTTCATCATCTCCTTGACGTCGTTGAAGACCTTGGTGTACTTCTCGTGGCACATGTTCTGGCAGGCACCGTCACTGTTGGTCTGGGTGCCGCGGTGCAGCGTGCGCGGCGACCCTCCATTGGCCTTCTTGGTCTGCGTAGACACCGACAGCTTCTCAGGCTGCTGCGGTGCCGAGGACACAGGAATCTCCTGGCTGGAGCTCACCGCCTCCATCTCCGGCTCCGGGTCCTGATGGACAGGAGAGGAGAGGAGGGAACATGGACGTTTTTATGAAGCCACACAAGAAAAAACTTTCATGTGTCTGAGAAAGGTGAGGAAATAAAACACTTTTGTACCTTATGTAACAATCTACAACTAATTCTGTTGCAAAGGCTTTAAAGTTATATTAAATAGTAATCATCACAAATGCTCTGAAGAAACCGAGACTTGTCCAGACTAGTCCAACTGACACTGGATCTTGAAGTTCAATATCTTACACGGTCTATTTTTTTTTTTTTTTTTAATCAGATTACAATCAAATGAATGTAAAACTAGGGCTGAACAATATGAAAAAAATAAATCATATTGCGATTTGTGGAGATGGGCATGGTCGGCACACAGCTGCAGGAGAGAGAGGGGTGTGGAGAGGGCTGATGAGAGCAGTGCCAGGTGAGGTAATGGGTCTATTCTTTTTTAATGCAGTAGCGTGCTGGACCAAAGAGGACTGGCACACGAGACACACAGGGCCAACGGCAGCCACAGCGAGCCATGAGAAACAACATAAGAGAGACGGAGTGCGTGCGCCAAAAGGGCTCGGCAAACAAAGACAAGTTTAAGAGAAGTCTAAGATGAAAGTGTGTGTGTTCAGTCCTCACAATAAAAACATAATTGTTAATGTCAATTGTCTGGTCAGTGTGTGTGTGCTGAGGGAACTCTCAGTGGCAGCCAGTCCTGCTACACAATTATTTAGGCAGATATTGTGATATGAGTCATGATATTAGTTGGTATGGTCATTTTTACATTTCATTTTCCCTTTAAAAAAAACCAACCTAAAAATGATGTGATTTTTGTTGCAACAAAGATGTTCCCTGCATCTCTGTAGCACCACAACGCTTCGTTTATGGTCTGTTATTGTGACACACTTTACCTTCATCAAAAAAAAAAAATTGCAGCTTCTGCAATTTGGATATTGTGCTTGGCCATATTGTGATTTCGATAATATTTTGATTAAATGTGCAGCCCTACTTAAAACATATTTAACATAAAATACAATTTTTTTTTTTTTGATACGTATCTGTAACATCAGTAAAAATCCTTCTTCTTACTTATACCATACACGGTTGTATGTAAAGTTTGGGCAGCACTATTTTGTTATGCACTGTTATTTTGTATTTCATGAACTTAAACATCAACACTATCTTTTAAACATCAAGTGAGAAAAGTAATGCAAGTAACTAAATATAATTTAGCTAATTTTGAATATATGAGAAACTGTCTAACAACATATGTTGCTAAAATCTATTTAAATGCTATGATCATCCCCCACCTGTATGACAAGCTGGAGCCAAGTGAATAACTCAATACTGAAACCAATTCATTCTATTTACAAACAAGCCCTTAAAGTCTTAGACAGAAAACACAAATTATACCATCATTGTAACATCCTTGAAAAGTATAGCTTACTTAGCTGGGATAATATGCTAAAATATGCTTATGCTTGTCTGCTCTTTACGATTTTGAATGGCAAGGCTCCCCACCACTCTGTACATTCATACAAAAGAAAACATCTAATAATAGAACCACAAGATCGGCTTTAAGAGGTGACGGTGTAGTCCCTCATAGGTCGACTACTTTTGGTCAGTTATGTTTCTCTGTGAGAGCCTCTAAGTTATGGAACACACCAGCAGAGCTAAGAAATTGCACTTCCTATTTTAAATTTAGCCACGATGTTAAGGACTGGCTCTTAAGCAGTCAGACATGTGAACACTCTTAAATGGTATTATGCTAACTTGTTGTTGTTTGATATATGTTGTTTTTATATCTATTTTATGTATCTTTTTAATATGTGTTATTTATTAATCTGACTGATGAACATCTGGTCAATATGTGGTTTTTAGACATCCTGCCAGAGGACTGCAGTTGAAAATTAGCCTGTTGGCTAACACTGGCATATTTACAGAGAGGTTAATTAATGTGCACTGTCCTTTTCAAATAAATAAATAAATGAAATGAAATGAAATTTCAAAAAGTCTGTTTGACCTTGCAGCTTGCTAGCTGTTGAGCAAAAATCAACAAAATGCTGTAATTTGCTCAGTTTGCATATTGCAGATTCATAGTAAATGTAATAATATAGACATGTGTGGCTCCACTAGAAATTCATCCTACTACGAACAACTACTTTCTGTGTAGCTACAGTCTGACTGCTGACAAACAAACTTACACTGACTTCCTCTTTGGGCTCAACCATCTGAGTCCGACGGCTTTTCTTTGCCTTGGGCTCCTGGCTGCCTTTGAGCTGGAGGGGGAAAAAAAACAAGTTCATATGAAATGGTAAAATGGTATTTATGTAAAATGTTGAACATCATAGTGTTCCAGCCGGCTCTCTGGTTCTATCAAAACACAGACAGAGAAGTGAAGTCAAGTGTTGTAGAGACATTTATAAAAAGCAATTTCTCTTAAATGCTAAAAACGAAAGAATAAATAAATTGCTGCTCAGATAAAAATGTGTCACATTGCTCTTATCAATGTTAATCAAAGATCCTTAATCACACCTAGTTTTATAATTTGAGTGTTAAGGTCACAACCACAAAAACTAGTCTAGTTTTCTTCCCTCTATTAATCTGCATTGCTGCGTATAATGTTACCAGTGAATACTGAATGAACAATGTGGCGGTTCAGTCACCAGGTGGCACTGTTTGATCTATTTATATCTACACTATCTGAGTTTATGCTCTACCAGTGTAAAGTTTAACTTTAACGTTTTTTTTTTGTTAGTGCATTACAGAAATGTTTTTTTAAAAACAGCCCTAACTTTGTTTCACAGAAAACTACCTGCTGCTTTGGTGTTAGTGTTTTTAGTGTGAGTTTGCAGCAGCACCACGTTTATATTAGAGATCCGATAGAGACGAACAATCGCCGTGGAAACCTCAGAGGAAGTTAAGACTGGTGTTAACCAGACTCAAAAAATAACGCTGTTTGTCTCCTCTGCAGAAATTTACTGTGACAGGCACAGTGAAGGCGCAGCAACAAAAACAAGACGACAGATGACAACACGACTAAGTTTGTCAGCAATAATTTGAAGGCTGATCCAGCAGCCAGGAGCAAGAAATCTTTGATTAATACCAGATGACCTGAGAGGATGGGGTGGCCAGTAGCTTTTTAACAGGTCCATCAAACGCTTATTGTGTTCACTTGGGTATAAACCATTTCCGCTGCAGGAACTTCAGCTGGGGCTCAGGACCCATTTTAGGATCTCAGGAACTCAATTTAGTTCTTTTGCCATGATTCACTAACTAACAGTCAGCACATATACAAACCTCAAGGCTGCTACAACTTGTGTAAACTTGTGTTTGCGTTTCCACCACATGTGAAGACCTGTTAAGACTCTACTTACATGTCGGACCTGCTCATTGCTGGTAGAGGAGATGCTGGACTCGGCCTCGTCTGTCCTCTCCAGTCTGTCCGTCCTAACGCTGCCCTCCTCCTGCTCCTGCTGCTGCTGCTGCTGCTGCTGCTGCCGCTGGCTCTGGCTCTGGGTCTGGCTCTGGCTCTGGCTCTGTTGGTGGTGCTGGTGCGGCTGGCTGCTTTCCTCCATCTTTGTTTTCCAGAAGCGTCCCTCCCTCAGGAAACGCTGGTAGACCTCGAGCTCCTCGCACGCCTTCTTCCAGCCGTTGCTGCGCTTCACCTGCAGCTGCTGGACACTCACCTTGATGTCCTGGATGTTGTCTGCGGGGATCCACGCTCTGGAGGAGACGAGGAGAAAAAAACAGTGCTCGAGATTTACCATTTTAATGTTATATTTATACATCTGAGCATATTAGCTGTTTCCAAATAAGACCTGATGAATTTAAAATGGCTGATAGAGATGTGAGGACAGTAACAGTCCTACTTTAGGTGCTTTAAATTAATGTGCACTAAATTATAAAAAAAAAAAAAAAAAGAGTTCACATAGATAAAAAAAAAACAGACTCCTGCTGTTGAACCACTCAATCAGAAAAGCGATACTGCGTGCTGTTTTTGTGATGTCGTCCAGCTGCTCTAACCTCTGATGCTGGTGTCCAAAGAAGCGCACGTCCACCTGGTTGTCCTCCCTCTGAAGGACTTTGGCAGGCCAGTAACCAAAACCTTTCATCTTTGCCCACACCAGGTCATGGCTCGGGCTCTGCCAAGTTAACAGACGCAAAAAGAAACATATTAGACTGAAGATACAACCTATTGGAATATTTCTAACAAGCACAATCAGAGTTTCTTTTGTGGTGGGATGCCTTTTATTCTAAAGTTACAGTTTATATCACAGGACAACCTGCCTAGTTTTTTTCAGTAGTCTGCATGAATTTGCAAGAATTTGTGTGTATACTGTTTGATGGTCTGTACATTATTTTGTCTTGTTTCATCAATGATTTTAGTCTAAAAATTGGCATAAAAAAGTTTTTAAATGTCTGTAGCAGTTTCCCACAGCTTGTTTGTTTATGTCAAACTAACTGGGATATTGGGTTGTAAGACCTGACATCTGACTCGAGACAAAAGTGAAGTAAAACTCCACTGGTGTGGTAAACAACTACTTGTTTCACTAAATCAAATGGATTTAAGCGGGAGTGGAACTCCAATCAACAAAAACAACACTAGAATTGCATCTTACAACTGCCGCCGATAATGTAATGATTCTACTGATAAAGAAAAACAACAAGAACAACAAAAACAACAGCATGTTGCCGCCTCTATTGAGAAATAAAGTTTGGTTGGGCCTGGTACACTGGGTTTGGTTGTACTCACACAGGGGTAACAGAACCAATTGTCAGGCCGGGCGTTCGACAGGTAGAAACAGTTCTTACACAACAACAACTCGTTCAACTGGAAGAAGAGGAGAGGAGGAATGAGGGAGAGAAGAGGGAGGGAGGAAAGAAAAAAGTTACAAGAACCGTTGAGAACTTCTGAAACAATAAGCTCTGAACCTACAAACTACAGTGTGTGAGAGAAAGAATAAAACGACGGTACCTCATGGCATGTGTCGCTGAAGAGCAACCGTGCGATCTCTGCCTGGTCACTGTGAACTGCAACACACAAGAACAAACATTGCTCAGCAAGAAAGAAACAAACTCTTTATTTGAAAGTGACAATATTCATATGCTTTGCTCCTGGGCTACTTGTGGAATCATATTCAGCAGGTGCTGCAGTTTACAAACAGCATTTGAATGAATATTTTTAGTATTCACTACATGTTTAGATGAGTAATGCTCTGGTGGTGACGCATTTTCATCTTGTTTTCTAGGTGAAATGAAAGAGGAAACAACTCAGCACAACACAGTAAAACCTGTAAAAATTTGACTCACCTCCGTACAAGATGGCAGTGTTGTGAACGATCAGCTGAGCGTCTGCTTTAAACTCCTCAAAGGTCTTATACTTTCCTTCAGACAGGTTCTGAGAAGAGATCGATGGAGAGCAAGAATGTTGGTCAGAGAGAGAGAGAGAGAGAGGGAGAGAGAGAGAGGGAGAGAGAGAGAGCGAGAGAAGGTACAAAGAGGTCTATTCACAGGCCGAAATGCGAGAGGTCCAGGAGAGGGGTGTGTGTGTATTAACACTAACACATACACACATCTGGGCAGAGATCCAGTGTGTCTAGCAGAGGCTGGGTGATGCAACAGTGGCCAAAACAGCAGCATCCTGCCTAAACTAACACACTGTCTAATACACAGACACACACCTTTTTTTTTTTTTTTTTTTTTTAAATCAAGTGTTGCAATTGTGGTAATTAATTATACAATGAGCCAAGGTGGACGATGTTATATTGAAACTGACGTATCATCAAGAACAGACAGTATGACAGTAAGTGTGGTTTAGCATTTACTTGAATTACTGATGTACAAATGAGGAATGCAAATGAAACGTTGCCTTATCTTCCAGGACAGAATAATTCATCATAATTCTTTGACCTTGCTTTTGACTGACTTGACGACTTAAAAAGGTGAAACATTTGCAAAAGCAGTTTAGCAATAATAATAAAAAGACCTGCACTGCTAACAAAGGCATCAGCGTAATAAATACGTCTCATGCAGCTACACATGAAGAACACACACACATAAAATGCAGAGATCCACTTTAATGATCACTTTGAGCACAGACAGGTCTGCAAGTCTGCTCACTAACTCATCTGGTTGTGTTGACCGGACATCAGGCTAACATCTGCAGACAGCTGTTAGCAAGTGTTAGCTCTGCAGGAGGGAAGGATTGAATAGAGTAGAAGCCCCACACTGTTCACTCGACTTTCACTACCTCAAATCTTCTAATCACAGATAGTATCTCTTCAGCAAACACAAACAGAGCTCAGGGTCAGTGTCTGTTTTCAGTCCATCTCTCTTATTTGTTGTTTTGTTTAAATCTGCCCCTCTTGTACTTTTTCATTTTTGCTTGTGGGTGTGAGGGGATGTTTCAATCTTCTGTATGGGTGAGAAAATGTAAAAAACTGACAAAAAAAAAAAAAAAAAAAAAAAAAAAAAATATATATATATATAAAAACAGAAAAATGTTAGGATTTTAAATAAGAACAGGAGTTACACAGCGTGACACTGGGCTTGACTGTTACCTCTTGGATGTTGGAGACGTCCAGCGCAGTGTGGATCAGCCGTTTGTACATAGGGTGTTTAATGTCTTTGCCTTTCTTGTTCAGATCCACTGCCTGCAATGTAGAGGAGTACAGCTGCAATTATTGGCTGATTAATCGATCAAAGGAAAATTAAAGCAGGCTCAACCTTTAACATGTGAGGATTTGTCATATACGACAGCAAATGAAATATTTTGGGGTTTTGGACTGTTGGTCAACAAATGAAGTCATCTGAAGACGTCACAAAGTTGTGATGGTGATATTTTTTTTGACATTTGATACACAGAGATCCATTAATTAAGAAAAAAATCTCCAGACTAACTGATAATGAAAATAATCTTTAGTTGCAGCCGTACAGAGGAGGGATACTGATTTAACACCACTTCATAGAATGGAGGACAGATGTGTGAGAGGGTTAATGAAGCAGAGATGGAGGGTAAATGATGAGATTTGATACTAATTTCATAGGGAACAGTGGGATGAACAGATGAGGGATGAGAGAACAAGAAAGGTGGAAGAGTCATGTCATTATTTATCACTTGAGGTAAGGGAGCAAAGGAAGAGAGAGTGAGACAGGAGGGTAAGGGTGGTGACGTAGGAGAATGAAGGGGATATTTCTTCTTGAGAGAGGAGTGAGGGTTAGTGTGGGTAATTGTACAAGTGGGACAGCAGAGGCGTCAACCACAGACCACAGACTGTGGTCATGTCACACTGGGTTTCAAATGTATTTTTCTATATTTTTAGAAATGATTTTACAGGAGTAAAAACATGTTTGTCGAGTTACTTCAGAATGGCTCCTGCAGCCTCTGAGAGTGGGCGGGCTGCCATGTTTGACAGCTAAGCCGATGGGGTGAACATGACACAAGGTAAACAAACTTGTGGTGGTAACTGTAGCTTTTAAGCCGTGTGAAGACAGTGTTTAGTTAAGCGTCACATCACACATTACTTCTCAAAAGCACGGCTAAGTGATGCAGCAATTTGTAATCACTTCATGGAATCACTGACTCTCTAACAACTTCATGCAGTGTAAGAATAATGAAGAACTTTTTGCTGATAGTTGTGATATCAATAAAACAAAAACTCAAAAAAAGTGAACATTCACCTTGTGAATCTTTAAATTCTTTTTTCATGTAATATGACAAGAGGAGGAACTGACAAAAAGAATTAAAATCATAACTGATGGAATCTAAATGACATCCAAACCCTAATGAAAATGTTAACAGTCAGACTAGAGTAAGTTGTTTCTCTAGACTACTTTGGCTTGTTATATTGGACAACAACAGTCTGCTGTGTTCTCACAGGGAGGAGGTTTGATGAGTTGAAGGTGGACAACAGCAGCAATAACAGGTAGAAATAAATATACAGTTGTTCTCACCCTCTCCTTCATACGTTGGACGATGAAACGCAGGTATTTACACATCTCCTGTTTGTTCAGGTTCTTCTTTTTACTGCCCTGCAGGAAGGAAGGGAAGGATGATGTGGAGAGAGGAGAGAGGGAGTTTAGAACAGCAGCAACTTCTGTTTTTTTGATTTGTGTAACCCAAATTCTCCAACACACACTTATATTTAATATTAATTCATAACGGCGAGAACACAGAAGTGGAGACAGGGCTGGTTGAGGACAGAAAAATAATTAGGCATCTGCTGGTATTACAGTAAAACCAACAGATAGTTAGCCTGTTTCTGCAGAGAAATGATTTCTAAAACCTCATGAAAGTGACAGGAGCCTTTATTTGGATAAATAAATACAAGAAACAGAAACATTTCAGCTGGAGAAACCACTTTTTTTTTTGGACTGGATTATTACAGGAGCGTTATTACATATGAGCATAACGAAGACGTCAGACGGATAAAGTATTACTGTAGAGGCAGCGTGGAAGGATGAAAGGGAGGATTATGATTTGCAGAGGCACATTTTCTATCCAAAGTGACTAAATCCAAAGTCTGACAAAGAAAAGACTGTTAGGCTGAAGTTTCAAATATCACAAAAGATGTTTATATTTTATAACATCAACTTATATAAAAAAGAAACAACCTCTTAAATCCACTCAATACACTCATATGCACAATAGTACTGAAGCCTCCCCTATGACACTAACTAACTGAAATCGCAGCAATTGCCTGTCAAGTTGTGCAAAAACCTTATTATCTCATTTCCGCACCAAATATTTTTTTTTACAGTAGTCTGTGTAAGTCACCTTACAGTACTCTGCCTCCGCCACTCAGACTATTTTCGGGTTACATCCCTGTCAATCCAGAGTCATATAAAATATTAATCATTTGTGTGAAATGTTGTCATAATTACTGTGTGAAGTCTTGAGTTATTGCTAAGTGTATTGTGAGGTCACACTGACCTACAGTAGATCTTTGACCACCAAAATCCAGTCAATGTGTCCAAGTGAACATTTGTGCCAAAGAAATTCCCTTGAGGAGTTCTCGAAATATTGTGCTCACATGGCCAAAATCGTGTTCGTCACTGTGACCTAGACCTTTGACCTTTCACCCCCAAAATCAGTTTGTTCTTCAGTCCAGGTGAATGTTTGTGCCAAATTTGAAGAACTTCCACTGAAGAGTTTACTGATATATCGTGTAAAAAAAATAACATCAACTTATGATACACTTCAAGATACCAGCTTGGGTTTAAATTGCCTAACCTCCACCCATACTCTCAGAAACCTAAACCCTAAAACCTTTTGAATCCTCGAATGGCCCTTTGCTTTAATTAACAAAGAAGTCTTTCCTTTTCAAAACAATGTTCATTAGTCATTAAAAAATAGACATAATAGCCATTTAAGAGTGTATACACCACCTACCCTGCAGACAACACACTGCCAGTGCGACCCTCCGTCTCTGGGCTTGCACTCCTCCGACAGACACTTGAGATGGTAGACCCGGAAGCAGTTGTCGCACGTGAGGACGTCCCCCGGTAGGTGACACTCGAAACAATACCAGTCGTGACTCTCCGCCTCCCAGTCCTGCAGGGGGAAGACATAGCAGAGCACAAGTTTGGGTGACCCCCCCCTCCAACCCGCCAACTACAGCAGGGGAGGAAATGATTTTTCTCCATTCTTGATGAAACCTAGCACTCATGATTTACAGATATGTGATGAGTGTGTCAGAGGATGTTCCAGAGACCATTTCACCACTGAAGGTGTCGGGTTTGATCCCACACTGCAAACCATCAACTCCGGTGAATGAAGGAACATTGAAATTCTTAACATTTACATCATGAGTCGTATCCAGCTTGTAAATGAGGTTCCTCCTGACTGATCTGGGCTTAATTTTTCTGAGTATGAATTTGTTTTCAATTTGTGTGTGGCTGTTGTGATTGTGATGCTTGATGACTTATAGATGAGCTACAAAGGAGACAGGAACTCCCTTGTTAGATTCCAATGGAAATAAAAAAAAATGATAAACTTCCTTCCTTTTAATTACCAAGTTTCAAAAGAATAAATTCCAGCTCAGATGACTGAATCTGACAGCATGATTATTATATCTAGGGATACTCTCATTCTACTTCAACTTACTATTTCATTGTGATTCCACACCCACACACACACACACACACACACACACACACACACACACACACACACACACACACACCTCAAAAAATGAAAATATCCATTTGTGAAAGTGGAAATATACCAAGTGTAACAGCAGTCAGTGAAGCTAATTTAGATGCACTGGCCTCAGTGACAGCAGGTGGTGACAGCATGGAGTTCAGAGCATTGTGCCAAAAGGTCACTAATTCCAATCATGAAGCAGCTAAAAAGATCTGAGTGGAAAGTGGATGTGAAGAAAAAAAAAATCAAATGATAATGTTGAGCAGCTTTTCGGTTCTTGTGGAGTCTCTTTTTTCCTGTCTAGCTGCTGGGCACCAAGAGCAAAAACAAAAAGCCCCACGGTATCAAACCTCAATACTTTTTAGTACAGACTACAAATGTATCTGAAGCACCAAGTGTTGAAATCTGTCAAAAACACTGGCAGTGAATACCTGGTCAGATTCATGATCTTGCTTTCTTTTTCGTTAATCAGATTGTTCCTGATTTTAAATCAAAAATTGTAGAATTTCAGACGATTATATGGAGGCAAAGAGTTTGTACAAATGCACAACATTTAACAATTGAGAATTGACACTTCTCCTGTGTTTTATTTGGAGTGTTGATCCAAAAGAAGATATATTTGTGGTTTTAAGAACCAAGAACCATCTCAGTGTAGTTTTACATCTCCTCTCTCAGGCTTCTCTCTGGAGCTCTAGTAACAACAGGTCAGTGAGTTTCTGTTTCCTGAGTGATTCAATAAAAATAAGGCAGATTTCAGGTGAACACTCAGAAAAACCAAATCCCGCAAGGTTGGATGGTGGGTCCAGGTGGGCGGGTCTTGGGGCATGGCTGAGAGCGGTGACTGCTTTCTTGTGACATCACAAAATTACAGAAAGTCCTAACAACTGATTTTAAGGCTCAGTTTCTGAATACAGGCTGTGTGCATTTCTCTGTGGACTGAGGCTTTGATACTTTCACAGTATTAATATAGAACCTAGACCTGCTTTATAATCTTTTTTATATACACGTGGACATCTACCTTTATACTATATGGGACCTTTAAGTAACTTTAAAATAAATATTTTTATATTTCAAAAAGAACTGTCAAAAGTTTCCCTAAGCTACCAAAACTCAGGTATTGTATTTTGTATTATTGTAAAAAATTTCAAGCAATACTCAGCCCTGGCTGGCCTTTAACAATGTTAATTTTAAAAATAACCTGCCCTCATGTTGTGATAATTAAATGTCCATATCAAGCATTTGTGTTTGTGGCTGAAAGGTCATTGCCTTTTTTTTTTTTTTATCCTAACACACATAAAGGTTGCAGTCGTCCTGTCTTACACTCATTTTCATTAAAGGGTTCAAGTGAAGGGCACAGAGATGGCGAGTATGAACCACTAAAAATTCAACTCCTCATCAACCTGTCAAGAGTCCAACTCCTCCCACTCACAGTCTGGACTGACTCAGTAGGGAACAGCAGGAGAATCATGACCGAGTGCCGTTCAATAAAAGCAAGAAAAGAGCAGCACTTCAGTCTCTTTCTTGATCTTTTCTCCATATGTTTATGTGCTGTAGTTTGGGTTTGAGCCTGAGGAATCATAGAAGATAATCTTACCAGCAATGTATTTTCCTAAATAACCCTGATAAGTCTTTAAACAGAAGACTACAACAAGAATGTGCACTACAGCAGAGAGGCCTTCCTCTGTCAAAAAAAACACATGCAGTTTTAAACAGACTTGGACCAGAGTGGTTCCGTCGGAAGTGTAGGGGTGAAACGAGCCCCAACACAACCATAAATAGTCATAAGAACAAAAGGAGTAAGGATAGCTCTGACATTCACGCTGCCAGTGTCGCTGCAACAACAAAGAACCTGATCTGAAGCAGGGCCTGCCAGGAAGCACTCTACACTCTGAAATGCAGGGGTTTACTGGAGGACCTTTTAACAGATAATCTACAACTGTCAGATCCATCACCAAAATCAAATACTACGCTACATTTTAACACCCTCGTGACAGTAGCACGGACAAATATAATCAATTAATTGATTTGTCAAATGGACAGAAATTTAAGCAACAATTTTCAATAATTGTTTAAGTTATTTATCAAGCAAAAAATGCCAACATATGCTCTGCCTTCAGCTTCTCAAATTTATGAGTTATTGAATATCTACACAAGCAATTTGAAGATTTCATGTGTCTCTCAGTCAAGCTGTGATGTGCATTTCTTTAAACAATTTTCTGGCATTTTATAGACTTAATGATTGAAAGATTAACCAAAAAAATTATCTACAGATTAATCAATAATGCCAGCAACACGGTGTCCTCTGTAATGTTCTTGGGTCAAGTCAGTTTCTCAGTCCTCCTCATTGCTTGTCATCTCTCTACTGTCAATTCTACAATAAAGGCATAAAAATGCAGAAAAGTCTTTAAAAAATATTTATTTTATCAGTTTAAAGCCTCATGTAGCACTAGATAAGACTCTTGTCTTTTAGTCAGTGCGGTCGCTGTCAAGAACACCTGTTGTAAAAAATAATCCAGATGCATTCAAGGGCAAAATAAAACTGAAACCTGAAAAATATGTTGGCTCTCTATCTTCGAAACAGTCAGGCAGTCCAACAATGTCAAAAATTCTTTCAAACTTTGTGTTCAAAGTATAACCTGACAGATGTGTGTTTTTTGTTTTGTTTTATTTAAATCAATACTAATAATGTGTAGCCAGGATATAGAGTTAATGGGACATTTTGCAGTTGAAAATAAACTCAATAAATCTTCTCAAACATATCTTACATATTTTCATAATGCCATTTGTTAGTATTTTATTTCAGACAAACGGTGCTTCATCAGCAGAACACATTTTTTTCCCCAGGTAACCAAAAATTAGGCTTTCATTCCTTGGTTTATACATAAATTTGTAAGAACAGCCCTGAATTTAAATGCAATGGTCTTCTGCCAGGTCATCAGAAAAGCACTGACCATACTCCAATTAGTAGCTGGAGAGTTGCTAGCTAATGTGCTAACAAAACTCGGCCTTAACCCATAATTCACATCCTGTGTTTGCATTACATGCCTGCAATGCAAAGTACCACTAGGTATGTAGGAGTGATCATGGTCGGTTCACATCCCCAATCCCATTAGGGAACAAAGAGTTTGAGTTAAGTGTAACAGTTGTGTTCACATATACCCAAATGAACAGAAGTGAGGGAGGAACATTTTCCATGGCTCTACATTAAAGCCTGTCCAGAGATTCCTCCAAGGACTTCTACTTTTTAGAGCGTATAGACTCTTCACCCACACAAACACTTGACAATACAGAGATGGTACTTGTGTTCTGTCGAGTGTCAAGAGCCACTCCACTATTGTTGGACTGTCTGAAAAACAAGTGCCTGACTTCAAAAGGCTAGAGCTCTCTGAGCCAAGGACACTGTGTCTGTGGTTTCAACAAGCACATGGATAGAATAAGACCCAAGCACAACAGATACTATCACCAGATTAGTCAGAAAGACTGAAGCTTTCAAATTCATCTGCAAAAACCAAAGCAACAATTTTTTTTTTTTCTTGCTTTGGTTTTAAATATAAATTTATTTTAAATATTACAGAAGCAGGAAAATCTACCTTGGGGTTTTATATTAAAGACTATCCCTAAACATCCGTGAAATATCTCTGCGCCTTCCTGAAGGTAGAAATGTGCCCTGACTAAAAGCTTCCAACAAAAGCAAGGACCTGGATGGTGATGGAGGAGGAGTTGGCTTCCTTCTGCCGTCTCCCACTGCTTTCCAACTCTGGTTAACAACTCTGCACCGACAGTGTCAAGCTGGGACACGTCAGAGAGCCGCGCCTTCTAATGACATACACAAAACAACCCTGGGGTTGATCTCCACCTCCCGCCTCTTTTAGAAATAAACTGCTTCACTTGTAGCCTGACATCTTCTCAAAATTCAAATAAGCTGGACACTGCATTGTAAATAAGTATGTTATTTTGCAAGTTTTACCAAAGTTTATACAGATTTCATCCACTTCCTAAAACTGCTATCTTTTTGGACATTACTTTTTGGTTGGTTGATGTCACACAAAGTAAGCCATATCACTTTGTGGCTTAGAAAGACATTACTGAAGCACTGAGAGAAATGCTGCCACAATAAGCAGAATTAAAAGGGTGTTGGTAATTATGTGATTATTTCCTATATATACACAGATCTTTTCTGCTGTATTACATGCTTGTGTGAGCACTGTTAAGAGCTACATATCACTTGTAGCGGTGGGCAATAAAGATAAAATCTTTTATTTTAATCTAAGTAATTGTAAATCAAAAGATTCTATGATAAACTTTCTTGAAAAATTAACTGAATACCTTAATGTTTCTTTTGGCTTATTCAGCAAATTAAATATTAAATGTCAATTTATATGTCATAAAGAAGTTAACATTGCCTACGATGTTAAATGAGTAGGCACCTCTTTTTAAAAAGTGAATGGCAAAATACCTGAGTACGTAAATTTATACTGTCTCATATCGTCATATTGTCCACCGCCATTTAAAGGGTCTCTTAAAGCCTCTCTTTTTCTTCCCCAAAAGGTTAATATTTTATATTTTAAGTGTATAAATTGTTTACGATGTTAGTGGAGGTGGTGAAGCAGCCCAGCTCCACTATGAAACTCTATGGGAAACCCTGCGCTGAACAGTGTTGCTTACAGTACTTTCACACATTTAAGACAAACTCCTGCAAGGTGATATTCCATTTCAAAGCTTGTAGAGGAATCAACAAAGTTTTAAAAACAAAATAAAATTACTGAGGAAGGTGTAAAATATGAATACAACGTTTACACAAGGAAGTTCACTGAACATTGTCAAATTAATAGGTTAGTAAATGAAATAATGTGTGTTTTTGCTCTCTGGGCAAAGTGCGTCAATACATATCATGTTCATTATCATGCATCACAAGTGTGCAGATTTAAATTAGTTTAACCACCAAACTTTCAAGTTATTGACAAGAATCCAATTGTTTTATAAAAATAAATAAATAAATAAAAAATAAAAAATACCCCATAAATACCGCAGGAAATTTAGGGTATAATTTCACAGATAAGAATCAGTTTGGGCAAGCCTGGAATTAATCCAATCTGACTTGAGGCAGTGCATTTAAAACTTGTTTTCAAGAATTTGGCAGTGCTATTTTAAAATGTTACAATTGGTGGGCAAATGCCACAGTTATCTGTTTGAGGATTAAATATTCCCTAGGTCAAGGACACAGCACATGCCAGCTGGATTGAATCCAGGCACCTGTGGAGGAAGGACAGGCCTCCATCTAGCAACTGCTTCTCACATTCAACCTCTAAGTCTGTCCACTGAGTGACTGAGTGACCTGGAGAGAAAATAATAAAAAAAAAAGTCGACTGTGTTACTAGCAGCAGGCATGGAGAAAACTAAAGAGCACGACCACACAAACTACGACTATCCTCCCACCCGCCTCCACCCTCTTTCATTAATCATAAATGAAGAAAAAAAGAAAATAAGCATGCCAGACAGAAGTTAAGACCACAGTAGAACACACCCCTTCTGAGGAGAACTACAACTACCAAGACCAAAATACTACGAAGGCACAGATGCTTGCTACCAACCTGCAACTATGCTAGTATTGCTTGTTATCTCACAGTAAAATGTGATTCAGTTAAGCACACTGATTACTGTTACAGCTATGATTTACAGTTGCTATTTGACTCTGGTTGGTTGTTTAAATGCCAAGGACTGG
Source organism: Seriola aureovittata (assembly GCF_021018895.1). Lineage (NCBI taxonomy): Eukaryota > Metazoa > Chordata > Actinopteri > Carangiformes > Carangidae > Seriola > Seriola aureovittata. The sequence continues at coordinate 3,761,129 of NC_079375.1, forward strand.
ATACGGCTTTGAGCTGTACCAGGTGAAGACTTTTGGGGTTTTTTGTTTTTTTTTGTTTAAATCAAGCAACAGCACATCTGTAGATAAGTAGCAAGCACATACTTTCATCAAGATCACTGATCACTTCCGCAAGAAATTTGGCCACGTAGACACAGCGCTGCAAAGGACTTTCATGAAGCTTTTTACAGCATAACTGAGTGACAGCAAGTAGCTTCTGGCAGTGTGGTTACTACTAGACTGTAGGCCGGCATGCAGAGTCATCTGCAAATGGAAACCTGATACATTTTTAGCCTTGTGTGTAATTTTATTTAAGTGCAGTGAGAGGCATTACATAGTGCAAAGAAGACAGTCTCTCACCACTGGCAGAGAAGCCTTACCGTTTCATCTTATACAGCCCACAACTTTTTACACTAACCAGAACATACTGTATGCTGTTTAGTTTTTTCTGCAGCCTGCATAAAAAGATTCAGATTCAGTCTGACTGCACTGCATGTGGCAGAACCGATTTCTCACAGAATGATGTTAGTTGAGAGGAGGGGGGGGGGGTGTGTTTGTGTGAAGGGATCAAATGAGGAACAAACCCTGAATTTGAAAATAACAATGCAGCCCTTACCTTGCTCCCCTCGGCTTTCGGCTCCTGTGATTGCAAGTGATTCAGAGAGTAGTGTTTAAAAGTCCTGCTGCCAAAATGACCTGAGCTCCGCTGGTTAACAGGTGTTTTGTCCTGAGAGACCAACACCTTTTTGTGCGATGACACCACACAGTACATAGGGACCAGCTACAAGCTATCTAGCAAGCTTCTTTGACTCCTTTTCTGGCCTTCAAATCATAATATCTTTTAATGCAAGGATTTTATTTGCAAATATACCTAGAATTAGTATGAACTGGTACATGTTTTGTGCATGAGTATGTGCAAGTCAAAACTGTTGTTTTAAGCACCTGAGTAGTTCACCTTAGACCTAACAAAAAGAGGCTTAATCTCTCACCACATTATTCTTCTCAAACAATTGACATCAGTCATTTCTGTTCTTACTGCATTTTATCTCCTGTAGTTTAATGGGTAAAGCATAACACTAATACAGCTGGGGTGTTGGTGCCCTGGTGTAAAAAGCACTGGGATTAAGGCACCCACCAAATACATATTAATGCCACTCGCACTTGCAGAGTAATCCATAAGGTGCTCTTTGCATTACAGATGGCAAAAGACAGGAGGATTCTCCCCAGGTAGTGCTAATATACTGTGAAATGACAAGCTCAGTGCAGTGCTACTCTGGAAGAGACAAGTCAAAGCATCTCTACACTGTGAACTGTTCCTTACAACTAAGGGAAATAAGATGGAAATAAAAACAAGAAGTAAACATGAAAAGAGAAAAGCATTACTAACACAATGCTGCACAACAGAGGGCTAAAAGATAATAGACAAATTGGGGACACATTTTTATATGCACAGATTAAACAATTATTAAACAATTGTAAACAAAGTCCACAATTTGAACAAAATGCCTTGATATTGTTTTCTTAAACTTTTCTATCTCTGCTGTTTGGCTCTTATTTATTAGGTGAGGATTTTCATCATCTTTGTAGATGGTACAACAGTAATGTTTGCTCCATGTAAAGTCTGTGTGCTGTGACTCTGTTAACACTGTGTTCACACTGCAAGCAACTTGACAGATGGGTGGCTACATCCTGACAGAATCCATGTTGTAGTTTCCATTAAGAAACCTATCGTAACTTCATCAGTGCATATGTTACGACTACTTTCAGCCACAGAAAGTTGGATTCCTTTTATCTATCTATTCAATTATTTATTTATTTTGACATAAATCATTTGTTTTTTGGGATGTTTTATTCTAAGAATGACTATGTGTATAACATACCCTTTTATAGACAACACTTACAGTATTTGTACATTTATTTCTGACATGTATCTCACTTCTAAATTGAAGTAGTAATCTGGAAACTCAGAAATCAGGAAACTAAACCAAACAGAAATTGAATCCATTGATTCAATTTCCAATCTTTCTAATAAATGTTTGGGAGAACTGTCAAACTAGAATTATAAGTGTTGTTCATTTTGCAATTGACAGCTAGAACTATATCATAAAATAGAGTCCCATCAGCTGAGAACTATTCACCCTATTGGCCAATAGTGGTGTTGATGGCAAAGAGTTTTGTCATGTAATGGTTGCCATAAACATTCAGCTCTTTAGGTCAACGCAGGACTTCCAGTAATTTCTTAAAAGATTTTGCTTGCAATGTGAACATGGGCACCAACAGAATTCTACTGTTATACTTGGACAAACACACACAGGGATTCAGTGTTGACTGCTGCCTGTGTTGATAACCTAATAAATTGTCACTGGACTTACCATCTCATCCCCGGGCAGCCAGTATCCTTCCTGTTCTATGCCGGCTTTAGAGCCCTTGCAGCCAACCGTCAGGGTCTCCACCACCAGGCCGTCCTTTACGGCCAGGCTCAGCTGTCTGGCAGTCTCCTTAGGGTGCATGCCAAACACACGACTCAGGTACCTGGGCAGGTGAGAGAGGAAAGTCTCTGAGCAATGTGCCATTTTTTCTATGCTAGCCAAACGCTGACATTTCAAATCCCAATCTACAGTCGAGGCAGACCTTGGCGGGGACCCACCGCTTGTATTAGTGTGGCTATCATAAAACTGAAGGTTTGAATGGTTGTTTGCAAGTAAGGTGACACTAAAGCCCTTTAGATCCTTGAAACCAGCTTCAACTGTAGAAATCACGATCAGTCAAACAGCATGCATATTTTCGATGATCTAAAAATTACTTGCTTCTCAGATTTGTAATATTGCATCAACAACACCCCACTGCTCCATAAATTATATTCATGCTCCCCAGAAAACAGACTACAGATACATGTGGTGTTTGAAATTACAATGAGAGACCGTGTGTTTAAGTTTTTTTTTTAATCTCCTCTCATGCACCTACATCATCCAGTGTAGGAGCAAATGTGATTCAAATAATGGCTCAGTTGATTCCTGCAGCTGCCTGCTGACTGGCAGTGACCTTCACGAAGCAAGGTCATGTACCCTCTACTGTGGCAGACAGCCAGTGAACAGACCGTGTCAGTGGGGAGTCAGGTGACAGTCGGTATTTACTCCTGAGCTACAAAGGAGAGGCCGACAGCATGTCCATGAGGTTGGGCTGGGGAATTAACCCAAGAGCCAACATTTGGAACCTCTCACCAACTTAATCTTGACCGTTAATTTGGTTAATACTTTCCCCAATGTGTGCCTTCATGAGATGTCGCGTTTAAGAAAACTTCTTGTTCAGTCAAGTGCCTCGGCCCCGTCCAACTAACGCTAGTCCATGTTCAAAAACGCTGGTGATATGGACGACAAAAGCAAAAACACTGAGCCTCAACCTGAGCAGCTTCTACCTAAAAAGAACACTGTGTCCGTCATTTGAGCTTCAGTGAAGACGACACCGAACACAAAGAAGTCAAATGCAAACACTGCAGAAAAACAATTTCAGCAACCAAAGGTAACACCACCAATTTGTTCAAGCTATACAGTTAAACACATTTTTTTCCGAGAGGAAAAAAACTCAACTTTACTTATTAGTATCCAATTCTGATAAGGTGACAGAATTTAAGAACACCTAGCTTCAGTCTGGTTTCCTCTTAGTTTACAAGCTCGAAAATAAAATAAGTTATACTATTCAATATATATATATATATAAAAATAAGCATTTACCAGCATTTTATTGCAATTAAGCAGGACTGGAACTGAATCAATTATTTTCCTCTTGAATAATTAATAATTGTTTTGTCAGTAAATGTCAAAAGATAATATAAAAAGTCAATCATGATTTCCCAGAGTTCTCGGTGGGAAAATACCTTTTCACATAGTGGAAAAGGTTTGTTGTGTTTCTTGTCTCCATCTGCACAGGTCGCCTGTTTATCTTACAACAATAGATCTTATAGCAATTAGCTTCTTTAACAATTAACTAACTAGTTTTAAGCAGTGTGACTGCTGTTGCTGTCACAACGCCGAACGAGAAGATCACGTTTCCCTCAGAGAGAGGAGGTGGTTAATTATTTGCCTCTGCCTCACTGACTTCAGTCTCCTCTGTTTCCAAAGAGCCTAACTCATCCTCCCTCTTAGCCGCAAAGCCCATTTGGTGAAATTCAGCTACAGTGGGACTGGATAGGATGGAGGTGTTGTGGACGGGAGGGCTATCCGAATGCATGCCGCTGCTTGCTGTTGCCATGACAACAGCCTCTTGCCGTCAGTTTTCATTTGGCGAGCGGCCAGCTCCCAAGGTGCTCGCCAACTTGCTGTATGAGATGTGGTAAGTGTTTCATTTAGTCTCTGCTCCATCCACCGACTGAAAGCAGCAACTGAACGGTGAGGTCTGCTGCTGACGAGCTGTCAACAATTTTTGTAGGTGTGTGTAGTGAACAATGAAAGATCTTCTCCACAGATAAAATCCTGATGGTTAAAGCCATCATGAGCCCAACCCAGCTGCAGATTCTACATCTCAACGTTGTTTGTAAAGAGGGGGTCTAATATATGACGGCTGGCTTCACCACAAGAATGGCAATGAGTGAATATCGGTTGGAGAATGTCAGAACTCCAACAGCTGTCAGTCTAGCTATTGATCGATGTCTGGTGTGGCCTTGAGTGCAGATAGGACTCAACAGAACATCCAAGCCGTGCCTTCACAGCCTGAGCCAATAAACACTGGATTCACATGACACCAAAATCAAAATCACCTCACAACAATGCCAAGTGGAATTAATTGGTAATTAATCATCAGTAAATAAATAAGCAATGATTCTCACAATCCATTAATCACTTGAGTTGTTCAACAAGCAAAACCTCCAAGTAAATAGTTGTTCCACCCTTTAAAATGTGAGGATTTTGCTGTTTGTCACTGTTTTCTGTCACTGAAAGTTAAGTATATTTGGGTTTTGGACATAAAATAGCAATTCAAAAAAAAGTCACCTCGAACTCTGAGAGGGATAGTTTGCATTGGTCCCTGACGTCTGGAAGAGAAATTAATTTACTGAAACTCGGAGCCTTAGATCAAAGTCACCACAGGCAACTGATCAAGCTTTTTAGGCAGAGAGAATGAAAATGCAATCAAATTAAAAACAAAGATGAACAACCCATATGTACACAGTTCAATAAGCCCAAAGCAACATTACTGATGATTGAACACGGGCCTCTGTCATGATGACACCCATCAGCAACCCATTTTCACCCAGAGCAAACACACTAAGAGTTAGTTAGAGTTAGAGAATGAATCACATCTGCAACCATTTTGATAACTGAACTAACTACTTTCTGTCATTTTATAAAGTTGTTCTTCAAAGATCTCCATAAAAACATAATAAACCAGGGGAATGATTAAAGTAACCCACTATGTCTATATACAGTCAGTTCAAGTAATGGCATGTTTATGTGTGAAGCCATTCTCTCCCCCTCAGGTCATCACCATGCTATTTGAATCACCTGAAACCCGGTGAAGAGGCAGCTGCTTAAGGACACATAAACATACCAAACCAGAAACTGGCCAACACAGAGGCTCAGAAACAGGCTTTGTGTAAACTTTGTTACAAGGATAAAGACCCCACTCCCCTCCCCAACTTCAACTCCACAGCTATTATCCACCCTTCCTGTCGCTTGATGCTGTACAACAAAAATGAAGAAAGCAGTCCCTATGAAAAGTGTTCACAGTGACATCTATGCATTACACAAAGTAACATGGATGTTGTTACTAGGACACATGACCGTTGACTTTTTCAAGTTTCAACTTTTTCACTGCTGAGCACCATAAACAAAACCCTATTCACCTCAAATGTACTGGGCTGGTTAAATAAGACTCTGGGGAGAGCTATTTAAAAATAATTACAGCAGTTGAAATAAGGTGAACTAACCCTTTAAAGTATCCTTTAAGATATATCATTAAATATGTATATTCTCATCTCCGTCTTATTTTCGGCTGAACTTACTTGGAGATCCTGTCCATATTTGCGATTTGTTTCTGGTTGCGGATGACCTCAATGGCCGCCCACACATACTGGACCACCTTGGGGTCTGCCTGCCTCTTCTTCACCACACGTGACATGATTTCCTTATTCATCACAACTGTGGGAAACAAAGGGAATATATAAATCAGCAGCTCTATTTGTTTTTCTATGTGAATGAGAAGTAGGTTTCACTATACTTGAGTTGTTATATCAATACAAAGAAACAGCCTCATAAGGAGCCACCCTCTTAATAGTAGCAGAACTGTTAATAAATGAATGCCAGTGATAGCATTTATAGTGATAATGACAGCTGTAGTAATAGCTTTAGTATAAGATTATAAAATAAGTCTTACATATGCTACAATCACACTAAATAATCAAACCTATGTTCCTCATGCCACAGTAACTGGTCATAATAATGTCACATGAAATAAAAAAGATTTTTTTTCCCCATCAAATACTCCTTGAAGACTTGGATATTGTATCTTATAAAAAAGTATATAATATATAAATATAAAGTTTATTGTCAGAATTTACAGAAAATGTGCTTGTTATTTATTTAGAAAGAAGAAATACCCCAATATATCACAAAATGAAAGTAGACCCATGTCTTTGTTATACTCTCATGTTGGGCTTGAAGTAAGTTAATAGACAGCAAGAGAGAATCAAATACGCTCAGTATTTCAAGTTAACTTTTTGGTTAATCTGCCAAAAGCTGGTTAAATCCATAATAAAATAAAATTGAATGGCCTTAAATTTTTTACAAACAAATTCACTGCCTTATAATAATATAATAATATCATATGCCTATATAAACTCCCACAGAATTGTCTCATTTCCTGTACAGGTTTAGCCACAGAGGTGTAGTCACTCAAAACAGAGCATGTTGTATCAGTACATCCCTCTAGCAAACATCTGCTGAAGTTACATTTTTAATTCACGCTCAGCTGATATTAGACAAACTAATCATCAGGTCAGCAGGGAAACAATGCATTTAGGTAGTGCAGAGCAGCTTCACAGGAAACTGTTAGACCGAGAGGTATAACAATGACCAGGAGAATCACATGTGACCATCTCTAAAGACGTTACTGACCATTATGCATGGTCAGGTGGGTGATTAAGTCACCTGACAATGGATGAGTGATCATCATAAGTTAAAAACACCCTATAATCATACTGCATGCAGTATATCCGCCATGTTATATAACAGCTACATTTAGCCATGAAAACAAGTAATAAGGAAATGCTGTGAGTAACAAACCAGGTGTCTTTAGAACTATCTGATGCTGCTCTGTTGTTTAAATGTTAGTCAATACAATTAAGAGTATTGGTCCAGACTTGCCAAGAATGGGTTACTACAAAGAACTTCAGAGAGAAAACACCCACGTAATTTGTGGCCTTAACTAAATCTTCAACTCATCTGAATCAACAGGAAAACTTGTTTTCATATTCCCTCATTACAGAAAAAATAACACATACTGGAAGAAAACTACTGTCCCAACCATTAAAATGTCACTGGACAACTTACTACCTTACATTTGGAGAAAGGTGTTTATGCTTTAAAAACACAAGCTCTCTCAATTTGACAGAATTTGGCAGCCCCTTTAGCAACTAATCTACATTTTCCACTTTTTAAATATTGTACAGTATAATACAAATGTGAGAAAAGTGAAAGATATACAGGGGATAAATCTAAGCTCTGTACTTCCTTTTTCCCGCCATTTTTCCCTCCTTAGTGTATTTTGTTTTTATTGCTGTTCCTATGTTTTTCCCAGGAACATAAGCAGACTGCTCAGTAAAAGCATGTTTGAGAGATTTGTGCCAATGTGAATTGTTCAGTCACAATATCTTTACATGCTTTGAATAAGTTCTTGGGAAGTGGCTTTGATTCAGTAACAAGTCCAGGAAATGTTTTTTTTGTGTCCTTGACTATCAGTCCTCACGTCCTATGATATCCAACTAAAGCTACAAACACCTTTTTCCTGCACACAAAATGAATCTACAATTCTGCTGAAAGTCTCTCATGCCCATACGCCATTTATTTAAAATCAATATATGTAAACCATATTCCTCCAAAGCATTGATTAGATGTCAATGAAAATGCCTCGTTGTCATTTGGAGGACAATTTCCCTTCTTGCCATGTGGACAACAAACTCTGTGCTGGTGAAGGAAGCTCAGAAAATGCCAGAGAAAAATTGACAAGGAAAACTCTTAAAAGACCTTCAAAGGTTCTGAATAATACTGGTCTGCCTCTTCACTCTGGTGCACATGCCTGGCCTTCCCTGAATATCCCAAAATCCAATTTTATGCGGTTCTCCTCTTAACCATCCGTGAAACTTAAGATGTCACTTTCATAAATTGCAGCCAAACACTAACCATAGTAATGCTCAAAGCATTTTTATACGAAGGAATATGCTTGGCTTTAGTGCACTTTGTGGTAGAGGAGGCTGTGACAGATGTCGAGAGAGGATGTTCATCTTCACACGTTTCTCATGAGAGTATGAACGGTGGTTTAGGATGAACCCCAATTACCTCAGAATAAATACAGATGAAGCTAAAAACAACAGAAATCATGTGGTCAGTCACAACAAACAAGCAAAACATGTTGTCTAGAGAAGTAGTGGTCATGGTCAGAGTGGAGGTTTTTTTAAGTTCAGATGTTGATGTTGTTATTTTTCTTTTGTTTCAGACTGGCATAGAGAGATCTGAGCTTGGGCAGTACACATATATCAGCCAGATGTGTATGATATTAGCTTTACAAGTCAAGCTCACATAAAGCTCTGGATCTGGATTCATCTCATTGTGGTTAATCAATGTTTTAGATTTTTTTTTTCTTTTTAATTGCTATACTAACAAAGATGTCTTACTGTCATAATTTTACCAGCTGAAATAAAGTGCTGGAAATGGACACAAATCAGAGAGAAACAATACAGAAACATAAATGGTAGTAATTACAACAATTAAGAATTTTTTTTTTTTTTTTTACTTTGTTGTGTCTGAAAATAATTTTCAGACACAACAAACAATTGATAATCGGAAATTAAAGGTTTTACAGTGTTCAAAAAGAATAAATTGTAGCATTGCTGTTAATAGGAGGATCACTTAACAAGAAAACACTAAAAATATTTGCTGTTTTCTTTCAAGCAGCATGTAAATATTATTTTTACATTTGGGTGCAGATTATGAACTCGGAGTTTAGGTGAAAAAACATTTTTCACTCATCTTGCCTCTAAACATCACAGGACTCTTGGTTCAGAGAGTGGAAACCCAACTTGGAAATGAATAACAGGTAGTTTCGCAGACTTTGCAGCAAGTAGAACAAAAAGGAGAATAGAGCAGTAATGTGACAGTGAGTAATGTGAGCTCCACTACTGTGTATCAAGTGTAGAAGGTGTGAACGAGGGCCACCTGTGCCACCATGCCAAGCCAGCTCGGCCAACCAGGCTCTCTCTCCTACATCCATGTGTCTGCTGAGCTGGCATGTACACAACACAGTCACCTCTGCCTGACTCTCTGCTTCCAATCTGCACCTCTGTCCCCGGAGAGCTCACCCTACATGATGACAGGGCGACCGTTTCTGCACGCCGACGTGCTCCCCAATCAATTAGGCAAGGTGTGCGACACGGGAGGCCAATTAGAAGACAGGCTGAGTGGGCTTGATGGCTCCCAGGATAAACAAAGAGACTACACGGCGCTGTTGTTGCCTCTTTAGAAAACCTGTAAGCTCCTCCTAATATTACTCCATATCGATATTCATACCCACTGGTTATAATGCCCATTAAACCAACTCTGACAGTCAGACAGGTTAGAGGATATCAGCATTACACTCAGCCATTCACCGTTAGCCCGCTAACAGCAACCAGGTTAACACGGATATGATGAGATATGATGTTCTAGAAAAAGATACCGCGATGTCACACTGCGACAAAAACCTTCACAACAAATCTTTTATTTAAATAACATGCTAAACATAACTTGTGTCTTGTGGCAACAAAGAGACAGTCGTGGAAGGCCACGGGCACTGCCATTCAAGAAGCTCGATTTAGCTGCTAGCAGGCTAACTAACGTCCAAACCAAAGCTTGTCAAGACAAAGGGGCCATTTAACTTTTTCTACATACGTTAAATTAGCCAATTCATATTGTATATAGTCTCAATGATAACATAAAACCCAGAATAAGCACGTAAAATTAATGGTTGGCTAGGAAGCAGGCTATCGTGGTGGGTTAATTTTTGTTAGCGATGCTACTAGTAAACTGTTACGTAGCTAACATTAGCTGACTGACTGGTAAACCTAGCCAACTTGTCACCGAACATGGACAAGATTCACAGTCACAACGACAACATAGTTGTATCTATAGTACATGGGAAGCGTTATCCGCCGCCACAAAATACCGAAACGCTCTCAGCTAACTAGCCTACCTGCTCGTTTGTTTTGGAGGGCGCCATGTTCACAGTCCTCCATCACGGGATAGGAGAGGCTAAGCTAACGGTGCTAGCGCCTGTAGTTGCTGGCTAACTAGCCGCACTAGGGGTTGTCATTGAGCCTGTGCGATTTTCACCAGAATAAATCAAACTTACCTCTGCTATAGTGCCACAAACCCACAGCGCTGCAGAAAATCCGCGAAGGATTGAACGCGAGGCAGCTTACATTAGTATTTTTCGGGCTAGTTGAGGCTGCGGATGGTGGCTTGTGTGCAGCAGCTGGCCACAGTACAGCAGCGCTGCGCTGGGAGGTAAACACAGACAGCGCCAACAGAGCGGAGACGAGCGGGGCTGCTGAGCCACAGGGAGAACTCTAGTGGTGGAATTCAACTTACTGCACCCTACACCGGGGACTCATCAACCGGGATATTAAAGGGGCAGTCCGTCGATTTTACACGTCAAAGTCTATTTGTTGCTCATGTAGGGAGTACCACTGTGCACAGCCACCATAGCCACCAAGGGGACCCCTGAGGAAAACCTCCACAATGCCATTTTCATTATTTCCCCTAACACCCAGAAAGAAACCAGTTCAGCAATCCGTTTTCTGTGATACTAAACTTTTTTTCATTGTTCATTCAGTGATACAAACATTTTTCCATCTTTAAAGCAAAACGTCAAAGAAAACCGTAATTTCTCCGTGATAAAAACTGTTTTAGTGAAGAAAGGACAGAGACTGACTAACAGATGTCCTTCTGCTCTGAACATGAACACTGTACTTTGCGTTGTTTCAGGAGGAAAACTGCCTCAGTTGTACTCTCATATTCGTTTCATATCTTCCCCATCAGCTTTGAATCAGATCCTGGAATGAAGACAGAAGAAAATATCTGATTTATTTTTGAGGAAAAATAGCTTTATTCAGTGATTTCATGAACAAATTCAAGTCCTCCACACAGTTAGTTTAAGCCGAATCTCAGATATGGAAAAGAAAATAATGAATGATCTCCTTGTTGATACTTATGATAATTACATTTTATAACACCTCATAGAACCTTATTTGTAAGATAGTTTGAACAACAACAATATTTAGACTGACAAGAGCATAAATGTAAAATTATAGTTTTCCTTATTTAAACAGAGACAACAAAATACCTGTGATAAAGGAAGGTCTGGTGATTTCTCTGTTAAGGCCCATGCAGTGGAAGAGAAACAACAACATACAAATACATCAACACAAATATTCAACAAACATTCAGAGCACAGAGAAGTTTATATTTTCATCTGGAGAAATGTCAGTTTAGGGAAAGAAAAATCATCCTGAGCAGTGATATCCTCCATGGCTCCAGCTCCACCTAAAGAAACTCAAACATCAACACAACAATAGATGAGAAGAGGTCAAAGTACCACCCATAATGTTTGATTGACAGGTGATCTCTGTGCAGTGCAGAAACACGACAGCAATGAGCTTTTAGCAACAATGATGGAGTCAAAATGAATTGGTGAATTAAAATACAGACAGATTTTAACCAAATGCACCTTAAATGACCTTTGTCTGTTTGGGGTTACAGATCTCAGCTGTGTCACCACAATAATTAAACCAAAGTCCAGCATAGAGAGGCTGAGTGAATGTGGTCTGGACTCTGTGGAGGAGAGTCATGGTTTCAGAGACGCTGTAGAAGGACAGAACACCTGCACTGTGATCCAGGTACACTCCTACTCTGGAGGACTGAGGACCTGAGACTGGAGTGCTGATATTGTTGTACAAAAATGTATAACTGTCTTCGTAACAACTTAACACCCAAGATTTATCATTGCGTCCAAATCTACATTCATCCGAGCTCCCTGCTCTGCTGATATTCTTGTATGAGACTGCTACAAAAACTCCTCCTCTCCACTCCACCTCCCAGTAACAACATCCAGTCAGACTCTCTCTACTCAGGACCTGAGACCATGAAGTGAATCTGTCTGGGTGACTAGAATAAGACTGTTGTTGACTCACTAATGTTGCTTTTCTGTTTCCCTCAGATAATAACAGATATGTGCGTGCTGTGTTTGGATCCAGTGTGATTTCCTGTGAATAATTTGAGAATTCATATCTGGTTGTGGGCTCTGGTTGTGACAATAAAAGCCCCGCTTCAGTCACTGTCAGTGAGATGTTTGTCCATGTGTCTCTCAGAATGTCCTGTAGTTTATCTCTGAGCTGTGACACAGCTGCTGTCACACCCTCAAAGTACCTAAAAGGACGGATATTGATGCTGGTTGAGTCTGTAGATTCACTGAGTGACTGTGAGGGGTAGTTGTGTAGAAACTGGGTGTGATCCTCTGTGTGTGAGAGCTGCTTCAGCTCAGCGTCTTTCCTCTTCAGCTCAGTGATCTCCTGCTCCAGCTTCTCCTGAAGCTCTTTGATGCGACTCAGTTGAGTGTTCTGCTGGGATCTGATCTGCTGCTTCACATCAGAGCTTCTTTTCTCCATGAGACGGATCAGCTCAGTGAAGATCTTCTCACTGTCCTCCACTGCTTCATCAGCAGAGCCATTGATAGCTTTCACCTCCAGTTGAAGCACCTTCACATTGTTCTCTCTGACTTTGATTCTGTGCAGTACTTTGCATCGACTCAGCTGGAGCTCTCTCTGCCTCTCAGTCCTTTCTGCTGCAGCTGAGACTGTGTCGTGGCCTTTATGTTCATCCACAGAGCAGACATAACAGATACACTGCTGATCAGTGCGACAGAACATTGTCATCACCTCCTCATGACGAGAGCAGATGTTCTCCTGGAGCTTCTTGGAGGGCTCCACCAGCTTGTGTTTCTTTAATTGGGTTATATCATAATGAGGCTGCAGATGTTTCTCACAGTAGGAGACCAAACAAATCAGACAAGACTTGAAGGCTTTCAGTTTTCTCCCAGTGCAGAAATCACAGGCCACATCTTCAGGTCCAGCATAGCAGTGATCAGCAGGAGCAGCTTGGAGTCCAGTCTTCTTCAGCTTCTCCACTAAATCTGCTAACATGGTGCTTTTCATCAGGACAGGTCTCAGTGTGAAGGTCTGCCTACACTGAGGGCAGCTGTGGATTTTCTTCTGATCCTCTTCATTCCAGAAGCTTCTAATACAGCTGATGCAGTAGCTGTGTCCACAGGGAATAGTCACCGGATCCTTCAGTAGATCCAGACAGATCGAACAAGAGATGGATTCCTGGTCCAGCTGAACTCCTTTCTGCGCCATTTCACCTCTCACTGTCAACGACTGTCTGAGTTTCAATTCTGTAGAAATGAATCTAGTTTGAGCTCTGATCTGAACAACATGTGCCTCTGCAGTGAACGGGGCCTGTCAGCTCTTGCACTTCACCACATGTTGGTTCCACCCATCTTCAAACTGTAGATCTGAAGGGGAGGGAACAAGGAAATATGGACAGAGTGGAGCTCACTGTGTTTGAGGGCAGGAAGAAGAGGGAGGGTTATCAGGCTTACATTCAGTCCAGGAAGAGGAGCGATTTGATACTTGTTGCAACTGTGAATCCCATGGGACATGAATACACCAGATCGTTAGACTATGTAATTCAGTTTGGAGACAGAAATGACTGAATGGATCCTAGAAAATTAACAGTTTTATACATGTTATTAATAATAAGGCGTCATAGCAGGCTATTATGTTTTCACAACTTCGCTCATCCTGGTGCACTTAAAATATCTCAAGAGAGCCACTACATTGCATAACTTAGTTTTAACTAATTCAAACAAACTTAACCAAACTTTGCTGTTCATGGGGCCATTGTTTAGCCATCAACAGAAGACCTTGATGCCCTCTGGCATCTGAGGCTTTAGGCCTCAGCTTACACCAACACCGAGATCACCTGTTGCCATAGATGAAACCCCCATATGTCACATAGCCTATGCTTAGTCATCAACTGTCACATAGCTGTAATTTTGGAATTTATACATGCACAAATGATTTTCTTCTTTTCTATACACACTGTGTATTATGAGTATTCATCTATTGTCTTCCGCTTATCTGGGGTCGCGTCGCGGTGGCAACAGGCTAAGCAGGAGGCCCCAAACATCCCTCTCTCCGGCAACGCTTTCCAGTTACTCTTGGGGGATCCCGAGTTATACCCAGGCCAGATGGGATATATAATCCATCCAGCGAGTTCTACTCCGGGGTCTTCTCCCAGTCACACACGCCCTCCAAAGGGAGGCGCTCAGGAGGCATCCTTATCAGATGCCTGAACCATGATGTCCAAGCTCCTTACCCTATCTCTAAAGCTGAGCAAAGCCACCCCTACGCAGGAAACCCATTTCGTCTGCTTGTATCCGCGATCTTTCGGTCACTATCCAGAGCTCATGACCATAGGTGAGGGTTGGAACGAAGACCAACTGGTAAATCGAGAACTTTGGCTTCTGGCACAGCATCCCTCTTCACCACAACGGTCCGGTACAACGCCCGCATTGCTGTTGACACCAACCCACCTGTCAATCTCCCGCTCCATCTTACCCACACTCATGAACAAGACCCCTAGATACTTGAGCTCCTTCACTTTGGGCAGTAACTCACCACCAACCTAGAGGGAGCAGTCCACCTTTTTCCGGCTGAGAACCATGGCCTCAGACTTGGAGGTATTGACGCTCATCCCTGCCGCGTCGCACTCAGCTGCAAACCGTCCCAGTGAATGCTGGAGGTCACGCTCTGATGAGGCCAACAGAATCACATCATCTGCAAAAAGCAAATATGTAATTCTGAGGTTCCCAAAGCAGACACACTCCTCACCTCGGCTGCGCCTTGAGATCCTGTCCATGAAAATCACAGTCTCATAATACTCGTAATATACTCATGATTTTTCATTTTGATTATATTATTATAGGTGATAACATATTCCTATCTCGTACCTACCAACTAAGGATATCAAAGTGTGTGAGTGTGATTGGATGAACATTTGCCTGTCAATGTCTAGCCATGATTTAAGAAATCAGATTTAGTATCCCCCCAGTGTTGTTCGACTTCTACTTAGTTTCCTGTGTCCCTAAAGGTTTTTCTATTTACACACTC
The DNA here is from genome assembly GCF_021018895.1 of Seriola aureovittata. NCBI lineage: Eukaryota > Metazoa > Chordata > Actinopteri > Carangiformes > Carangidae > Seriola > Seriola aureovittata. The sequence continues at coordinate 3,776,598 of NC_079375.1, forward strand.
ACAGACCCTTTTCTCAGCCGGGCTAGTTGAGGCATCTAAAAACATACATGATATGACACATTGGGTATGAGGTTATATGGTTAAAGTTAGCATCAATACACAATACAATGAACACAATATTACATGTAAAATTTTTAAAAACAGATACCATTTATATCTACAACCAATACATTTTTCTCCCACACATCACACTTGAGAGGTTACAATATCATCATATTTGTAAAGTTTAAGTTTTACTTATTAATGTCAATACATTTTTAATAGAAAAGCATAGAGAGTGAAACAACTGTTTCAAACTACACAAACACTCTGCAGTGAACCCAACTCATGTAACTGGAAGAACAATCAAATGCTATTGAAGAATAAACCAGAATACTATTCAAAATTTCATACGGTTGATTATTGGCTTTATTATAAGGGCAGACTATATTCTCATTAAACAAATACGTACAAAAAATGTATCAGTTTCCTCGTAACATTTTTTAGTAAATAAAAGAAAAGCAACAATTTTTGGATTTTATTTGATTTAAAAGATGAATACCTGAAGGCTCTTGCCTTTTGCTAGGCTGTCATTGTAAATAAGAATTTGTTCTTAATGTCTTGCCAGGCTAAATAAAGGTTTCACAGCACTAACCATGATGTATTACATCAGACATTTTTATCATAAAACTTCTCAACCTAAAATCATGATCACTAAAAACTTTAGACAAAGTGAGCTGAGGAGCTTTAACCTTCACTACATCCCTGGTCAGGTGGATGAAGGCGCCCTCTTGTGTTGTGCATCAGTTTCAGATTTCAGTTGTTCACCTGCTGTGATGTTCACTGCAGGAAGACGAGTAAAAACTTCACTCAGCCTTTGGCAGCTTTAAACGACATCAGTAAAGACATTACATGTAAATATATGTAATATCACACTGTGTCAGTTTGTTCACAGGAGTCACACCCTGTAACACTGATGCTGCATTCAGGTCACATGGGAAAGATGGAAGACAAGAAAGTATTTGATTCAGTCTTTGGGACGAAAACAATGTATTCATGATGTGAAACTTCAGTTTGTTCACACACTGAATCAGTAAAGTCTGTTAAATGACTCTTGTTCAGTGATTTCATGAACAGATTCACTTCATCTACACAATTGTTTCACCTGAATCTGAGATTTTTCACCAGGACAGGTCTTGGAATGAAGGTCCTACACTGAGGACAGCTGTGGATTTTCTTCTGATCCTCTTCATCCCAGTGGGTTTTAATACAGTTCATGCAGTAGCTGTGTCTACATCCTTGTACTTACTTGTGAAGGGGAGGGAACAAGGAAATATGGAGACAGAGTGGAGCAGGAAGAAGATGGAGGTGTTGTTAAGCTTTGTTTTTTTCCATGAACAGGGGCAGTTTGATAGAGGGAAGGTGTATTGTTATTTGTAACACATATCATTATTTAAGTTTATGTTTCCACATGCTGACCTGGGTGACACCAAAATTACTGTGTCTTCACACTTTTTCAGACTGTTCATTTGCCTTGAGACACAACTTATTGTGCAAGTGTTAAAAAATAAATTTAGTTCAGAAACACAACAAACAATTCAAAACTGGTTAGATAATAGACAATTTGGTCATTTTTAGTAATTTGGCCTCCTTTTTCTATTTCTTTTTGTTCTTGTTCATGTAATGGTTCCTCTTCTTAATGTTATTTACTATCAGAAGTAGCAGTCATAGTAGTGTTATGTTAAAACGACAAGCAAGGAGTGTAAAAGTGAGAGCTCAGGACCACACTTGTTCCACTGTGCAAAACTTTGTTGGACCTAAAACTCTATCACAGGATACTGTCGGTATTAGTCCAACAGTTGGCAGTTATGTACCACAACACAACCCTGACAACACTACAGCCTCCTTTTCATGTGCTGTACTGTACTGTCAAATAATTATCTTTAGGAACATGTTTGTTTTACTTAACATCCTTTTTTTTGTAATAGTCTTAAGTGATACTTCCTTGTTCCCATTTAACCAAACAATATATAATTTTCAACAGACAAATACTTGCTTTAAAAGTTTCCCATTTATCCTCATTCTATTCTAACTTTTTATTTTATTATTTTTTTATTTTTTTATCTTTATGGGCTGTGTTCATAAAACTATTGCCCAGTATCAAAGTCCTTCAGTTACCATGGAGGGTTTCTCGCTCTTGCTGGGTATCATTTCTTAGCCTAAGGACTCTGTATATGGGTATGACTCTGCTCTGCTGGATGCTGACCAACTGTGATTTCTGGATGAGTAATAATTGTCAGGTCCACTGGTGTGTCTATGGGCTCCTGTGTGGTGACAAGGCGGTGTGATTCTGATTCAGATTTTCCCTAGGTGTCTCAACAATGTAAGACCTCGAAGTATCTGCCCTTGCTCTCACTGTCAAATTTAGTCAAGTCAAATTTAAATATAGAGTTTATTCATAATAAAAGTTATCTCAGGACACTCATATAGAGCAGGTGTAGTCTGTAATCTTTATCATATTAATTACAGAGACCCAACATTCCCATGATGAGCTAGAAATTGGTGACAGTGCCAAGGAAAAACTCCCTTTTAACAGGTAGAAACCTTGAGATGAACTTGGCTCATTTTGGGCGGCCATCTGCCTTGACTGGCTGGGTTGAGAAAGAGTGTGAGAGAGAAAGAGTGTGAGAGAGAGAAAGTGAGAGAGAGGGAGGTTCCACGTAAAGATACCAAATAATAACTGTCCCCTTCTCTTTTGTGTTAGTGACCCCAACATGATCACCCAGTTTCAGTGCTGGCAGGTCCCTGAACTCTGTGTCTTCTGTTGAAGTTTTTCTACTATTCTTGTCTCCTTCAGTTCGGGGATGTCGGGTCATCCTGGATTGAGGGAAGATGGTTGGACAAGAACAGTGGTTCTGACATGTCTGCCCATCGGCAGTTCAATTGGACTGTGACTGTTGGGCGGGGCTGGGGCATGGCAAAGTATCAGAGTCAAGTGAGAGTCTCTTCCTTTCTGCAGGAGACTTTTTACTGTCCTCACCGCACACTCTGCCTCTCCATTATTTTTGGAGGGAGGCGGGACTGGACATGATGGGAATGAATCCCCTTTTGACTTAAACGATCTCTATAAAGCGAGAGTACTAGTCTACTGCCACCAAATACTGGCTGCTGTTCCACTCAAACAGATCAGCACTCTCTGCAACCCATGGCCTGGCTTGAAACTCAGTAAGCTGTAGCATCTCTTTGAAGTTGAATTTCTGCTTTGCACAAGTGTTACAGTTCTCAATTAAACTCTGAAGCTACATGATCAATCCCCAAGGGATTGTTTGCCATGCTCTAGTGTCCTTCATGCACTTTCTGTAGAATGTCTGTTTGTAGTGACTTCAGTATCACCAGTCTTCTACCCTTCAGTGGTATTCCATTTTCGATTGTGAGTTCACCAGCAAACTATAGGAAAGGTAAGAAAGCTCTGAGCATCGTAAATCTGTCGGGTCGTCCCTCAGTGCAATACTTTTTCATTTGGAACAGCATTTCATCTGTGTCCTGGTGTTTCTTAATTTCCTACAGTCTCTTCTCTTTTGCTGGCAGGCTTGACATGACCATGTTTACATACCGGTTGACCTCTCTCTCCTGCTGTGTGTCACCGTTGACCCTGCAGGTACTCTCGACAGGACATCAGCACTGCTGTAATGTTTTTACCTGCAACATGTGAGATGGAGTATGAGAACCTCATCAATCTCATTCTCAGTCTTTGAATATGACCAGGAAACTCATCCAGGTTCTTTGACCCCAGCAGCAACACCAGAGGGTTGTGGTGAGTCTAAACATAGAAAATAATTCCAACAAGTGTAATGGTTAAGACCTCTTTTTTTATTTGAGTATATCTCTGCGCTGGATATTATCCTCTGTCTGTGAAGCTCTTTGACTCGACTCACTTCATTTTTCTGTTGGGATCTGATCTGCTGCATTAAAAAATGGTTCCCCTGGAGATGATTATCTTCACAAAATCTGCCTTACACAGTTCAACGTGAAGACAGCCTGGGCACTTACACTAGTCTGGCTCATATCTGATGCACTAATAGATACAAAAGATTCTTTTAAGTTTCTAAAACATGGTCTGAAACATGTGAACAAACAGAGTTGAGGAGCTTTAACCTTCACTACATCCCTGGTCAGGTGGATGAAGGCGCCCTCTTGTGTTGTGCATCAGTTTCAGATTTCAGTTGTTCACCTGCTGTGATGTTCACTGCAGGAAGACGAGTAAAAACTTCACTCAGCCTTTGGCAGCTTTAAACAACATCAGTAAAGACACATTTAAATATATTTAATATCACACTGTGTCAGTTTGTTCACAGGAGTCACACCCTGTAACACTGATGCTGCATTCAGGTCACATGGGAAAGATGGAAGACAAGAAAGTATTTGATTCAAAAATAAGGAATCATCTCCACAGTGATTATTATCATGATAATTACAGTTTTATAAAACCTTATCGACGTTATTTGTAAGTTGATTTGAACAAAAACAACATTCGATCTGACAAACACATAAATGTAAATGTAATTATAAATTTAATTCTTTACAAAGTGAGAATAAAATACCTGTGATAAAGGAAGGTCAGGTGATTTCTCTGTTAAGGCCCATGTAGTGGAAGAGAAACAACAACATACAAATACATCAACACAAATATTCAACAAACATTCAGAGCACAGAGAAGTTTATATTTTCATGTGGAGAAATGTCAGTTTAGGTAAAGAAAAATCATCCTGAGCAGTGATATCCTCCATGGCTCCAGCTCCACCTAAAGAAACTCAAACATCAACACAACAATAGATGAGCAGAGGTCAAAGTACCACCCATAATGTTTGATTGACAGGTGATCTCTGTGCAGTGCAGAAACACAACAGCAATGAGCTTTTAGCAACAATGATGGAGACAAAATGAATTGGTGAATTAAAATACAGACAGATTTTAACCAAATGCACCTTAAATGACCTTTGTCTGTTTGGGGTTACAGATCTCAGCTGTGTCACCACAATAATTAAACCAAAGTCCAGCATAGAGAGGCTGAGTGAATGTGGTCTGGACTCTGTGGAGGAGAGTCCTGGTTTCAGAGACGCTGTAGAAGGACAAAATACCTGCACTGTGATCCAGGTACACTCCTACTCTGGAGGACAGAGGACCTGAGACTGGAGTGTTGATATTGTTGTACCAAAATGTGTAACATTTCTTATTACTACTTAATGCCCAAGATGTGTCATTGCATCCAAATCCACATTTATCCAAGTCCCCTGTTCTGCTGATATTCTTGTATGTGACTGCTACTTCAACTCCCAGTAACAACGTCCAGTAAGACTCTCTCTACTCAGGACCTGCCAACATGAAGTGAATCTGTCTGGACGACGTACTGTTACATGTTTATTTCTCTCAGATAATAACAGAAGTGTGTGTGCCGTGTTTGGATCCAGTGTGATTGTGAATATTTTAAGAAGTCAGCTCTGGTCCTGGGCTCTGGTTGTGACAGTAAAACATCCACTTCAGTCACTGTCAGTGAGATGTTTGTCCATGTGTCCCTCAGAATGTCCTGTAGTTTCTCTCTGAGCTGTGACACAGCTGCTGTCACGTCCTCAAAGTATCTCAGAGGACGGATATTGATGCTGGATGAGTCTGTAGATTCACTGAGTCGTGACAGTGAGGGGTAGTTGTGTAGAAACTGGTTGTGATCCTCTGTGTGTGAGAGCCTGTCCACAGGGAATAGTCACTGGATCCTTCAGTAGATCCAGACAGCTTGAAAAGCAGAATTTTGCCTGGTCCAGCTGATTTCCTTGCTGCTCCATTTCACCTCCTGAGAGTTTCTGTCAAATAGCTGGAATTCCTCTGAACAGAAACAATCTTTGTGCTCTGAAGGAAAACAAATCTCTGCTTCTTCTACTCTTGTTCACTTCCTGCAGCGAATGAGACTTATCATCTCCTGCTCTTCACAACATGCTATTTACACCCATCCTCATACTTACAGATCTGTGAAGGGGAGTGAACAAAGAACCGGGTGAATCTTGATGAGTGTTGAAGCAGGAAAAGAAGGAAGGTCCTTCTGCCTTTACTGTATTACACAAAGATGAGGCACGATGTGTTATCTGTCATTTAAAACATGCATTTAGAATTATGACCAAATTAAATTGGAATAATTGCACTTTGAGCTATCACATTCAGCTCACAAGAGCTATGCAGGAAATAATTGAGTTTTACAGAAGAAAAAAAATTGAGCTTCATATTCTAAAGTTTTGCAACCTTTGATTCCATAACTGATTCCTGAGGCCTGGGGACGACCGGAGACCAAATCAACCATGTGATCAGCTATTCAGCTGTTACAGGAAATCATCTACTGCTTAAACTGCATTGTCAGCATGAGGTTGGATCACGTGAACTTCTACTTCATTTCTGTCTAACCACCTGTTTTTTTTTTACTGCAACACGTCTCCTGGAGAAAACTCCTTTATAGACTCTCTCTTCCTACAGGGACAACACTGGTTCTCTGTCATCCACTGAGGATAAAGAGCTGCTGTGCTGAAGTCAGGTACTTAATATTTAAGTGAAATAAATGGAACAAGGTCTCCACATTAAATGAGAACATACAGTATATAGTGTGTAAGTGCTTTTTAGGAGGAAACATAGGAGCCTTTCTGATCTGACGCCCCTGTCAGCAGGATGACGTCAACTGTCTGTGACTGTCAGAACAGCAAATCAGCTGATATAAAACAATATATTGTCAAAGATTAACCCACTGGTTGTAAACCTTTTTTTTATGGCCCCGCATAAAAACACTGTTGTGGCTCCTTGTCATGTTTCACCTGTAAGTCAGTCATTGGCTGGTTACACTCTTCCTCAAATTGGAAGATGTGTGAAGGAAGGGAACAAGGAAATATGTAACCAGAGAGGAGCAGGAAGAAGACGGAGGTGTTGTCAGGTTTTGTTTTGTTGTAAAAACAGGAGCAGACTGAGAAAGGCAGGCTGTGTTGTCATTTGCAACAAGAAGGATGAATACAGTTTATGTCTCCACATCTTTTTCAGACTGTTCACGTTTCCCCTTAGAGTAAAGACATTAATATGTCTGAATATATGATGTGACAAAAGTACATTTATTTTGAAATTCCCGTTCTACTAAAATCCTAGAATGCAACTTGTACATCAAACATCCAGTCAGACTCCCTCTATTCGCGATTAGGAGGAAAACTGCCTCAGTTATACTCTCATTTTAGTTTCATATTTGTTCAATCAGTTTTGGATCAGACCCTGGAATGAAGACAGAAGAAAATATTTGATTTATTCTTTGGGACAAAACAGTTTTATTCATGATGTGAAGCTTCAGTTTGTTCACATATTGAATCACTAAAGTCTGTTAAATGATTTTTATTCAGTAAATTCATGAACAGATTCACTTCATCCAGACAATCAGTTTGTTTCACCTGAATCTCAGAGATGGAAAATAAAATAATGAATCATCTCCTCATTTATTATTATCATCATAATTACAGTTTTATAAAACCTCACTGACCTTATTTGTAAGTTGATTTGAACAACAACAACATTCGATCTGACAAACACATAAATTTAAATGTAATTATAGATTTAATTCTTCAAGTGAGAACAAAATATCTGTGATAAAGGAAGGTCTGGTGATTTCTCTGTTAAGGCCCATGCAGTGGAAGAGAAACAACAACATACAAATACATCAACACAAATATTCAACAAACATTCAGAGCACAGAGAAGTTTATATTTTCATGTGGAGAAACGTCAGTTTAGGTAAAGAAAAATCATCCTGAGCAGTGATATCCTCCATGGCTCCAGCTCCACCTAAAGAAACTCAAACATCAACACAACAATAGATGAGAAGAGGTCAAAGTACCACCCATAATGTTTGATTGACAGGTGATCTCTGTGCAGTGCAGAAACACGACAGCAATGAGCTTTTAGCAACAATGATGGAGACAAAATAAACCGATGAATTAAAATACAGATTTGAACCAACTGCACCTTAAATGACCTTCATCTATTTGAGTTTACACAACTCAGCTGTGTCTCCATTATACCAAGGAACCCAAAGTCCAGCATAGAGAGGCTGAGTGAATGTGGTCTGGACTCTGTGGAGGAGAGTCATGGTTTCAGAGACGCTGTAGAAGGACAGAACACCTGCTCTGTGATCCAGGTACACTCCTACTCTGGAGGACTGAGGACCTGAGACTGGAGTTTTGATTTTGTTGTAGAAGAATCTATAACCATTTTGGTTGCAATTTAACGCCCAAGATTTGTCATTGTGTCCAAATCCAGATTCACTTGAGCTCCTTGTTCTGCTGATACTCTTGTATGCAACTGCTACATCAACTCCTTCTCCTCTCCACTCCACCTCCCAGTAACAACGTCCAGTCAAACTCTCTCTACTCAGAACTTGGCACCACCTAATGAATCTGTCTGGGTGACTAGAATAAGACTCTTCTTTTTTTATTAATGTTGCTTTTCTGTTTCCCTCAGATAATAACAGATTTGTATTTGCTGTGTTTGGATCCAGTGTGATTTCCTGTGAATATTTTAAAAATCCAGCTCTGGTCCTGGGCTCTGGTTGTGACAGTGAAACATCCACTTCAGTCACTGTCAGTGAGATGTTTGTCCATGTGTCTCTCAGAATGTCCTGTAGTTTATCTCTGAGCTGTGACACAGCTGCTGTCACATCCTCAAAGTAGCTCAGAGGACGGATATTGATGCTGGATGAGTCTGTAGATTCACTGAGTGACTGTGAGGGGTAGCTGTGTAGAAACTGGGTGTGATCCTCTGTGTGTGAGAGCTGCATCAGCTCAGCGTCTTTCCTCTTCAGCTCAGTGATCTCCTGCTCCAGCTTCTCCTGAAGCTCTTTGACTCGACTCACTTCAGTTTTCTGCTGGGATCTGATCTGCTGCTTCACATCAGAGCTTCTTTTCTCCATGAGACGGATCAGCTCAGTGAAGATCTTCTCACTGTCCTCCACTGCTTTATCAGCAGAGCCATTGATGGCCTCCACTTCCTGTCGAAGCACCTTCACATCTTTCTCTCTGTCCTGGATTCTCTCCTGGATTTGTTGTCGACTCAGCTGGAGCTCTCTCTGCCTCTCAGTCCTTTCTGCTGCAGCTGAGACTGTCACCAGGACAGGCCTCGGTGTGAAGGTCTGCCTACACTGAGGACAGCTGTGGATTTTCTTCTGATCCTCTTCATCCCAGAAGCTTTTAATACAGCTGATGCAGTAGCTGTGTCCACAGGGAATATTCACCGGATCCTTCATTACATCCAGACAGACTGAACAGCAGAAAGCACCACAGTCCAGCTTAACTCCTTTCTGCTCCATTTCACCCTGTAGCAGTGACCTGTATGAGAGTTTCACTTTCTCTGAACAGAAACAAAAGTCTGTGATCTAATCCAAAACAAACCTCTGCTTCTTTTGCTCCTGTTCATTTGCTAATCTTCACTGAACGGGGCTCATCAGCTCCCGCTGTATCACATGTTGCTTACACCCATCTGCACACTTGCAAATCAGTGATGAGGAGGGAACGAGGTAGCACATGGACAGAGTGGAGCTCGCTGTGTGTGAGAGCAGGATGAAGTGGGAGGGGGTTTCACGCTGATGCATTTCAACAGTAGGGTTTTTTCTCTTAAAGGGATAGTGCAACTTTCACTGTCGTTTTCACTGTGCAGTGAAGATTAGAACAAAAACTAGTACAGCAGCTACATGTGAAGTTATTTCAATCACTCAAACATAAAATATTCCATTATAAGAAGGGTTGTTATGTTATTTTTATATTCTCTCCATAGGTATCTATTCTTCATATGAATACAAACACTGTGTCGAACAACCAAACTCCATTTAAATTCATATTGAAAAACAGGTGCTTCACATGGGAAAAAAGAGAAAGGGTGAATAAAAGAGAAAAAGAATACAATAGTGTGTGAATTGGAAATGATTAAATTTCTCATCAAATTCCACATTTAACTTTGATGTGTAGCATTAGTGTTTGCCGATGCAGTCATGTCAAATTAAATATATATTATACACAGCACACTTATTGGATGGCACCAGAAGAGAGCATAGCTTAAAGACTGTTGATTTGTTTCTGACTGTAATGATGGGAATGACCTTAATGTCGGAATCTGCATTTCAAGTTGCGATAAACTGTACTACCACTGGGGGGCGAGAGAGCTCCACTGAACCTTCATCAATGTGAGGAAGTGCTCTATGTTTATGCGAAAGGTTCTTGCTCAGTGCAGTTATCTGTTAGATAAACACAGTTATTAATTCATCTAAACCATGACATTTTTTTTCAGCTGGAGTTGGAACACTGGAAATGTAAAAGCTGATTTCCTGAACATGCAGCTGTTGTACCTCAGTGGAGATAACAATAATTTAAAAAAAGTTGAGTTGAGGCTGTCCAGCTCAAACGCTGAAAACTCCTGAGTGGATCCTGACCTTTGACCTTGCGCACAAGCTACAAATCCCTGGCTGAGGCAGGAGAATTACAGTGCATGGATTAACTTCTCAGCACAACTGGAAAAGGCATTGTGACTGTAGTGCCTACACATGAATGGAAAAGTCCAGACAAGAAGCTGGATATTAAAGGTTGAAAGAGACTGTTGTAGAGTGTCATTCGAGAATCTAGGACTTATAATAAGGACCTGATCTATCATCATTTAAATTTACATTCAGTCCCACATGAGTCCAGGCAGTTCTTCAGAGCAGATACAGAACTCTCAGACATCTGTTTTTGCACTAAATATGAATGTTGTAATGATGTGATTGTTATCCTGAAGCACTTACTAACCAGCTGTGTCCAGACATCTTGGAGACATATCACATACTAGCCCACTTCAAAAGCTCCACCATCATCCCTGTTCTCAAAAAAAACAACAAAGAATGAAGGACGACGGGACTTTTGAACAGTGACGTCTGTGATAACGAAGCCACCTGAGCACCTGGACTTGTCAGGTACCTACGCCAGGATCCTGTTTGTGGACAGGTTCTGATTTATTCTCCATCAGAACTAGTTTGCAAGATCTGCTGTGCTGTGTTTGTACCTGATATGAAAATCCTGACTTGAAGGCAAAGTAAAAGAAAAACAACAACAAGAAAAAACTGGCTTTAAATACAAAGAAAACTGCACACATCTTCAGACAGTCTCTCCTGGAAGACATTCATAGTGTTATACCTTGTTGTGCACATGAAAAGTGCCACAAATGGTTGCGTCCGGGGAGAAGTTCAACCCCTAACCCTAACTTTATGGCAAGCTACATGCTGCAAGGTGTGTTGCTGCCCCAAACAATCAAAGCTAAGTGTTTCATTTTAAAATTGAATGCTGGGTAATGTTTTGTAAAAGAAAAAAACTTTTTTGTGAGACCTTGCATCGACAGGTGTTGCCAAAGCTACTAACACTTTTCAGAGTGAAAGCCCTGATGTTTACTGAAACATCACTTATATGCCCTCTCCAGTCCTCAAATTAAAATCTAGTTTTCAGCCTCCAATATTTTTTTCTAAATACCATTTACAAAAATGTAGAATCATGGCCGGTGCCTCAGGTGCCCGAGCATGGAGAAAGAATCTGGTTCGCGCGTCTAATCACTCAAAGTGGAGTTTCCGGAGCTTCTGGGCAGCGGTCTGTTCAGTGTTTCGTGTTGCCCCTTCGGAGCCAAACAAGTGCACCAGGTTCCTATTTTCAGTCAAGAATGTCATAACAGGAAGGTGAGACTCCAGTCTGCTGGAGAGCCTGTATTTGTTTAAAAAAAAAAAAAAAAAAAAAAAAAAAAAAATGAGGCTCATTATCTCGTGGTGTTGTGGCTTTTGCATTGGTGTTGTGGTTTAATTTGCATTTGTGTTGTGGCTTTTGCATTCGTGTTGTGGCCACCATATTGATTTGATATGGTGAACTTGTTAGAAAACAGTTGCAGTTACAGAGCAACCTTATTATTCCTTTGGAGTCATAATGAATGTGATTGGCATGCTATGGCAGGTCCAGTATACTATACAATAACTAATTATCCTTTTTCTGTAATTGGTAAGTTCTCAGCCAGAACAGCACTTCTGCTCTGGAGCTCTTCGAGCGTCGATAGGACTGGGGGAAAAGACACAGTCAGACACTGTGTGCAGGAACAACCAGATGGTGATGTTGTGCGTTCCTCTGGAGTCCTCTGCCTGAACTGAAAGCTTGCAGGCTATGTTTCATTAAAACTAAGCAGGCGCCGACTCTTCCTCACCTACTGTACATGTCACATCCACTCTGAGCTGCTCTCCAAACCCCCACTGATGGATTGGATTTCCTTTAATTGTAGCCGCAGGCGCTGACACTTTGTTGTATCAGACAGGCTAAACCCGACTGTGGCGGTGAAACAGCCTTTGTTTTCCATAAATCCATCAGACGCAGCGCTGTTGATGAAGTAGCTGTCTGCAGAGTTAGTGTAATGTTTACGCCACATCTGATAATAATGTGTCTCTCATAGCTGCAGTTTAGTGATGCACAAAAGTTTCCTGCTTTAAAAGAAAACTGCTTTAAAAACTCCAACAGATACGTTTCAATCACTGACAGAAAAGCTCGCTGGGAAAACTGCACTGAGAAAGTTACTTTCCAAACTAGGTCTATTCTGTTCAGATCACTTTTTTTTCACCCACACTTTATTTCACTTTAATTTCACGGTTACAATGTGAAACATACAGTATGTTCTATCTAGAGACTCTGACAGGCGCTTATCAACTCCTGTCTCCTTCATCAGATACTAAATTACACAGGAAAAAAGAATCATTTATTGGAAAATGGAGGAATGTGAACACCTGTTATCTCTTTTATATCATATCTAAATGCAACTATAAAATTCTAGCTGTAAATGTAGAATCTTATTAAATTTAAAGGTCATTCAAGTCTGTCTTCTATATATATATATTAGGGGGAAAGAAACAGCAAGCAGTTTGCTTCAGGGCGGATTTTTTTTTGGTCTTCTCTACTTATTTTAAGTAAATAAAGAAATGATATACATAACATACATGCATAATAAACATATAACAAGATTCACTTATATTTTTACATTTAAATTCCATCACATGTCAGTTAATATTTATTAATCATTAGGTAAACATCACATGAACATAAAATTAACAAGCCTAACAAAACTTACTAAAAACATAAAGATACAGGAGACTCCTGGGAAAAAACTGGAGTGTTGGCAGGTACGTGTTTTCGTCTGTTGGAGAGAGTGAACTCTCACTGTTTGTATCAACCCAAACATCTCTGCTTTCATTGTCAGCGAATGAGCTCAGTTTGATTTTGCCACTGGACTAATAGTCGCTTTGCTAAGAGCCGATGCAGGCTCACATCAGTTTGTGTCCAGTTAGTCTATTGATCTCATGTATTTGGACACAAATTGTTAGTCAGCACTAAATGAAAATGAAATGCTTCCTTGCAGGGAGCATAAGGTGGTGAACAATAACAGTAGGATGGTAAAAAATAAATAACAATGATAATAATAGCAATACATTATACAATTAATGAATAATATGATAAGCATTCTGGTGCATGGGGAGATAAGCTGAAGGTTATCAGAGTTGTGAAACATTACCAAGTAATTAGCCAGGATTCATTTTAATCACGCCTACAGCGCAATGCTAAAAAAAGAAAAGACCTCAGTAAAGGAAGGAGAAGCAGCGAAAGGAAGCAGCCGAGGGTGGCAAGTCTCTCAATGCGTGGTTAATTCAAATAGAAGAGAGAACCAGACTCTGACTTTGAGAGTGTTGACAGCAGAGAGAGAGGAGGAGGCCTCACAAGCAACACCTGAGAGAGAGGCCGCAGATGATCAATAAATTACTGTCTATGTTGGAGAGGATGAAGCCACAGGAAGGAAACGATGGAGGATGCTGAGTATGAGGAAGTCATAGAGGAGGGTTGAGGTTGAGGAAACGACGACTAATGTAGTTGAGGCCCTGTCGAAACTAGCATTCTTGACGTATCCTACAGATTCTGCCCACAACCAAGCTTTTTATCTCAAGTGTGATGCCAGCTATGTCAAAATGTGTGTTGATAAAATGCAGATGGCCGATTGTTTCAAAGGATATGGGATGAAAATAGGCCGTGGTTGGAGTATTCGCCGGGTAAGGACGCTTTGTGCTGCTTCAGCTCTAAGCTTTTTAAGTAAAGTAACAAGCCTGCTTGGAGACAGGCTGGGGTAAACAACTGGAAAAAAGACTCGGAGGCCCACTTAACAAGCATGGTGCGACGGAACACATACAAAAAGAGGCTTTTGAGGTATCAGATGTTCACGGCAAGGCGATAAGAGAGCGAGAGAACTTGTGAAAATGTTTAGCTGGTAACACCAGTGTACCCAAGCTACATTCAGAAAATGTTGAAGAGAAAAAAAAAATGGATAGGAAGAGGTGTCAGGTTTCATTCCTCTCAAACACAGCACAAAAACATTCTCATAAAAGCCTGGCCCACATTCACAGAAAGAGATATGAGGAAAGAAATGGATGAAGTTGAAATATATTTGATACTTGTACACGAAACTATTAAGGTGTCTCTTTGCGATTGGGTCTCCATTGTTGTCCAATATGTGTGGAACGGATGCAAAGGAGCGCTCCATCCAGGTGTCAAGAACCTACTACTCCTCTGTCCCGCCCACTGAACACTGTCAGTCCAGAGAGAAACATCAGAGCTTCTCGAGATCTAAATATGTCACTAACTGCTTTTATGAAAAAACAAAAGTAGCTAAAGGGTTTTAAAAAAATCTAGCCAGAAAATCAGTGAGTTGCCAACACTGCTCAGTAGGAAACCCCCTTAAAGGGTCTTTGTGTTGATGAGCACTGGCCTTATTTACAATATGACAATGCTGAAGTTATCTAGTTTATTTATTTACGTTTTTATTGTTCTTTATATTTACATTTTAATAATTCTATGAACGTGAACTTTCAGAATAAAAAAAAAAAAAAAAAGCTTAGATTTCGAACGTTTTTTGTTGAGCTAGAATCACCACTATCCACAGAACAAGGGTATTGATCTGTCCACAACATATTCTGTTACTGTTGGAGTGAGGGACACCTTGAAGACAGAAGAACAGTTTGGAGCACTGCTCAGGAATACTGCCGAGTGTGCCTGAAAAGTATAGACAGGGTACGACTGCAGCCAGAGAGAGCTATTCCTTCCAGTCAGTGGAAGACTATAGAGGGAAGATGTACTATCCATCTATTGACGTTCTTTCTCCGGAACTACACAGCAGATTTAGGGCAGATAGGGAGACACAGTCTAGACACAGGAGATGAGAGAAAGATGCTGTGAATTCTATGGAGAAGTTAAAAAGAGAGCTCAGGGTTTTTCATGCTTCTTTCCAGGACACATCCGCCATGAAGGGGACGTTAAAAACACAGAGACGACAGTGGATAGGAAATCTTTCTAACACTGGTGCAATTCAAAAAAAAAAAATAAACATACGCAACAATTCCAGTGTCAACAGCAACAGTGGAGAAGTCGTTCTCCGAGCTCAGTCTGGTGAAAAGTACACCCATGCAATACTATGCAAGGAAGAGAGGCTTTCTGATCTGCTGCTGCTCGCTATTGAGGATGACATTAAACCACAATGAGGTGAGAAACATCTACAGGGACACGCCCACCAGAAGGTTGCTGCTGTAAGGAGGAAGTATTACGTTCTTCACAAAGGACATGCTAGTAACAAAGCATAGAAAGGAAGCTACAGATTTTCAATGAAGCAATGTTAATCTTGATCATCAATAAATAAAAAAACGAACAAAAAACAAACAGTGTCTCAAACCCAAGCGGCAACCTCCAGGGCTGAAAAAATGAAGCCAACACTGAAGTACCAAACGCTGCAGTTCCTCGAATGACCACTAGAGTCTGGCTCCAACAGTGAGTCAATCCCCATAGACTCCCATTTTAAAATGTCCAACAGAAATAAACATGTTTACAGCCTGGGTCTTTAAAGCTAATTTCCTCTTTCATGACAACTGTTTATGTAACTCACCTGTTTACATTTTATTAAGGCTTAACGTTATGGAGAATTGAGAGCGTGGCCTCTTTGAGTGACAGGTGAGTGAGCGTATGCTTGCAGCTCCACACATGCCCCTCCTCTTTGCCCATTTTTGGATTAGCCAGGAGACAGGTGGAGTCAGGTACTGCCCCCTCTGAGCTTCAAAACCTCTCTTCAGAAACCATCAGAGTCCATCTTTATTTACAGTCAGTATGCTCGTGTAGCGGGATGAGAATGTCATTTCAGAGGCTCAGTCTGGTGCTACACATTTAATGAAGACTCTCTGCAAAATTGCAAATGTCACATTAAATTCACGAACGCTACACAGCGCTGTGAAGCTTCATCCCGCACACAGAGACACACTATCCAACATATTCACAATAGCAGTAATAAAATATAACAAATGAACAAATATATCAAATTTCTCCCTGTTCTGAAATGAACATACATCTTCCAATTACATATAAACAAAATTCGTGCAACATAACGGCATATTTCTTACTTAACAGTCATAGAACATAATCAGCGGCGTGGACTCACGAGGGCTCATTATCTTAGCTAGCGCCCCACGCTCCTACCACGGCATTAGCCGCTAACATGCTAAACTACACAGCAAACACAGTCAACACTTCCCTGTGATGCTCCCCCTACATTCACTCGTGTAGCATTACTGACACCCTCTGGTGATGAGCAGGTTCTGCTGATTAACAATGACCGGTGATGGAAACACTGTACCCTTAATTTCTTACTTAATTGAACCATTTGGTCCCCATACACACACATAGACACCCAAGAGAAATATACGGAACCTTCCAAACTCACAGTACATCTAAGAAAGAAGAACTTGTCTATAATAATCAAAAACATGACTTATTTGCACCACACACACACACACACACCTTATTTATCTTTTATAGAAGTGTGTCTAAAGGCATGATGTCTCAGCCATACAATATCAGCATCGTCTTATTGGCTGTTATTACTGAAGCACAATTGTGCTCTATAAAGAAGTGTTAAGGAGGTGAGACGCAGCCATGTAACCAGAGGAAGTGCATCTTGGTCAGTGGTATTAAACTGAGCCTCTGCACGTGAGGGTGTCTGTCAGAGAGTGATGTAAAAATATCATTCCAGTAGTATTTTCATCTAATTATTGCCTTTTATGAATTTGGGCCGGTGAGGGAGCTGGCAAGCATCCCCCTCACTAAGGTGAAAAACAATACGCATTGGCTAATACAGGAAGTTCAACTTTGTTATGTTGTGCTTTTATTTTGGGAACCCCTACTAAGCACTCTCTCTTTGAGGTCTACTTCCGGGGGGCGTGTTTTCATGGAGTGCACACATGGGAATGCAGCCACCAGACTCAGCAGGTGTCAATTACCTTATCAGGCTGTACCAAGTGGGCAGGAGGGAGAGAGGGGAGTGGGTAGAGGGGTTTTTGTTAAGTTTGGCTTTCGTTTGGTATCTCTTTAGTTTATTATGTATTTTATTTAATCTGTGTTAGGCCAAAAGTCAGTGTATGTAAATATCAGTGTGGTTAAATTGTAAATAGGTATTGTAAATGTATGGTGCTAGTGTTTAGGGTAGTTATGCCAGGTGGGAAAGAGAAGGGGGGTCGGGTTGAATGCCACCTTTGCTGCTGCTATCCACTGCGACCTGCTACACCAGCCATACTGCTACATATATGTCAGAGCTGTTGGACTTTTGTTTTGTGTAATTTGCCTATGGTCTCCAGTAAACCAAACTCAGAGCTCTGAAACCAATCCTTGTGTGACTGATTCTGTTCTCCATCACGCTTGCACCTCAATCCTGCTGGCCTTCATCCTGGTTGTAAGGGTTCACCACCATCCGAACCTTACAGGACCCTCTGCACATCCCTTTGAATATCAGTGGAAAATGTAATGGTGAGCCATCCATTATTTATTTAGATGTTTCAGTCTGAAACAAAATTGTTGGATCAAGTGATGAGGTAATGAAGAGGTGAAGAGGTATCCCTAAAGCCAAGCAGCTGGTGTAGCTAAAAGTATTGACTAATGCAGATTAAAAAAAACAAAAACAACAAAAGAAAACCTCAGGTCATTGAAAACATTTTGAATTCACAATATGAATTTTAGGAACGAACCAGGAGACTGGCAGGGTTTTAGATCGCAGCTGTTAATGATGTAAGTTGGAGTAAACTTTCTAGTTTACAAAAAGATCCTCAGCTGAAAACACAGAAAAAAGCATTTGCGTGAATCTAGCGAGACAAAAATATTTGTTTTCCTAATGCTGCAACATTCATCCATGGAAAAATAAAAAAAGCTTTTTAATTAGTTTCAAACGCCCAAGGAATTTGACAAGTACTCAGTCCACCATGCAAAAAATTTAATTCCAGTGAGAAAAAAAAAAAGGGAAAACAAAATTGCAGTTGTGTGGTTTCGACCCCACGGTGGTGATGAACCCTGCGGTGTGGAGGTGTTTAATGAGATTGTGGAGCAACCCAATGGACAGCAGCAACGAGCTCCTCGGCCGATTTCAGATTTAAGCATTAGACCTCAGCTTAACATTGTTTATCCATATTTATAGCAGACTGCTTGCCACTTTTTAGCACCCATCTGCTTCATGATGTTACACACACACACACACACACACACACACACACACACACACACACACACACACACACACACACACACACACACACACACACACACACACACACACACACACACTAAGGAGCTTCCCAATTAAATCGACGGGGACTCAAACGAACACCTGCCAGGCTCACTAAAGTCAGGTTGAAAGTTTCTGCAGAGGGTAACTTTGAAATCTGTCATCCAATTTTACACCTCAGGGTTTACATCACTGACATTTATACAACAAATACGATTTTTATTACAGGTCCATTACACACAGTTAAGAAATAAATCACCCCTAAACAGACTCTAGATGGTAGCAGTATATTATTAAGCTAATTCACTATTTACAGCCAACTTTAGAGACTGACTGACACATTTCTTTAGTTACTAGATGGTGGCCAAACAAGATATATAGCTGAGAAATATGGCCACTGGCCTTTAGCCCTGAAGGTTTATTGAAAAAGTGCAAAATTTTTCAAAGTGTATTAAATTTTCTGGTGTTAGCAGAAATATTTCAGGCAAGGATTACAAACAAGATTTAGTGACTCTAACAACATCAGACAGACGCTGCATAAATTGTTTTAAGAATTCTGGTTTTACTCTTTGATCTGCAGGCCAGTTGTTAAAAATGTAAAAACCAAATGTGTAAATCAAAATGAAACTAACAAAGTGCAGATAATGGCTGCAAAATTCACAAAGACCCAGCAGACACGCAGCTGCTGCCAACATTGTTAAAAACTGATGTTTGGTTGAATGTAGGTTGTGACAATGCAGGCGAACAAAAAAGGGAAAACAGATGTATTTCAATAACAGAAAGAAATGTACAAAAACAAGAATCCAAGGCCGAGACGAAAAAACAGAAAATCCAAGGAGCACGACAAACGGAAACTTCAAAGAGGGGAACAGGAACCAAACCGGAGAACAAACTGGATTATCACAGGAGGACAACACACAGAGTGACAAAGACATTGGAAGACAGAGACTTAAATACAGAAGGAAGGCGAGGGCAATTGAATACAGATGAAACACATTAGGGTGGGGAAGACAATCAACCAGGAGGGAAACAGGACAAAGACGGGAGGTAAAATAACCACAAGACACAAGGGAAGTAAAGTCAAGGCAGACCGTGACAAATGTCAGGTGACCAAAAGCCAATATCAGGATGATGTTTAACGCCCACGTTAGTTTGACGTACAATACTGACGACAGCTGACACTGATATTTTGTTGGTTTTAAGTTGTGATCAATGGACCTCACTGTGTATTAGGGTCCACTGCCTTAGAAAACTGTTTCAAGTCACCATTAAAAAAAGATTCATTTGACTGTTGTCTAATCTGATGCCACTATAATTAAAAGAGCGCTCCACTCATTAAGCATTACAACGCTCAGAATCACAAGGGATAGTTTTTGGGGTTTTTTTTTAAAGTAATGAAATCAATGTAGCAGAACCAGAGACATTTGTTACAGCGTAGAGTTAGGTTTGGACCCTAAAGCAGGCAGGCAGGTTAGATGAGCTGAAAAACAACAAGGGGGAAAACCTCACGCAAAGGTTTCGGCCGATAGCTACCGGCGATGAGTGGATGAGCTGCCAGGGTTCTTACACTGAGGTTGATGAAGGTGGATGAGTTTCAGGTGTGCCGCAACGCCCACAGCCAGATAGCCAGGCCACGCCTCCCTGTGGAATGACACACAGGGAGGAGGCAGAAACACACTAGGAGCAGGGGAACAGAAGAGACAGGAGAGAGAGAGAGAGAGAGAGAGAGAGAGAGAGACACAGACAGACAGAGACAGAGAGAGAGAGAGAGAGAGAGAGAGACAGACAGACAGACAGAGAGGAGGGTGGAGATTCTGTGGAGATGACCTTGACAGACATTTTTTTAGTCCACATATATTTGTCTTCCATAACATAACTGTCACAGCCTGCTATGCCTCTGTCTCACTCTCCACTCTGCCACACCTCCTCATCAGCCTCACTGTCCTCACCTGTTGCCCCCGGCTGCACCCCATCTCCAATCAGGCCAGTATATCTGCATCCCCGGTTCACTCGCTCTTTGCCAGATTGTTCTTAGTATCCATGCAAGACTTGCTGTAGATTTATATTTTGGTTGCAGAGACTCATATTTGACTTATATATATATATTTATTGAGAGGGAGAGAGAAAGAAAAGGGCAATTTTAATCCTAACAGCAGCTAAATGTGGAGGTTCCACTAGATGCTGGCAGCTAAAACACCCTGAGTGTATTGAAGTGGACTGAAATGCACAAGATTTTCAAGCAGGAGAAAAAAAGAAATAGATTAATGAAAAAAAAAAGATCAGTAAAGTGTTTGCTTCTCTGAAAATGTGAAAGTTGAGGTAAAACAGTCAGACATCAGAGGCAGCTGGTGACCTGATGTTACATCATGAGCCACACTGATTCACTGCAGTGACTTGCATATACTATATTTACCTGTATGTATACACATTGATAAAAACAAGTTAAATAGCTACACACACACACGCACACACACTACTGGAAAAGGAGGTCAGTGTTTGTGCTGCAGTTGCTGATACTTGATCCTGCGGATTAACATCTCCACAGCCTCACCTGCGGCTGCAATGTTAAGTGATGCTGAGGACATGTGAGAGGAAAACGTTTGTATTCAGCATCAGCATCTTTCTGCACAGCTGACACCTGCTTGCTGGACTACATTTTCACTTCACTCGAGTCTGGTTATAGATTTTCCTTTTTATAATGTTTCCCACGATAAAGAACCGAAAAAGTTTCATTATAGTATGAGCAACAATGTACATTTCAGCATCACACTTCATTCCTACAGAGCCTCTTGTCTTGTAAAGGCAAAGATGGCGGAAGCTATTGTCAAGCGACATTCACCAACACCTGCTCCTTTCAAGAAACCACATTTGGCGGCAGAGAAACTTACAAACAGCCCCTTTTAATATATGTATGAAAACACCAGAGAAGTGACATTACAACAAATCCTGAAGGTACACAGATGCCTGATCTTATTTTCAAAACAGGCTTTGTCAACCTGAGGCCTTCACATAATTTCATAGATGTTCAGAGAAACTGAGAAAGTGCTACCTTCACCAAGTGCTCCCGTTAAAATAAAGTGAATATTTATTCAGACATTGCCAAGAGCACATAGACAGCAGAACATTTGTCTGGAAACAAAGAGCTGCCTGGTTGTTAGGTTTTCAGACGCCCACTGGGTCGGCCTTGTGTTTCGTTCTATGATCAAGAGAGCAGCAGTAGGAGTTAGTTCTTCATTTGTAATCGCTCTACATTGATCCGTGAGAAAACGACTGTGACACACGACTGTGTGCCAGATATTCCCGCAAGACTTTCAGCATTTTGGCCTCATGGCATCGCAGCAGGGCCCTTTAATCAACTCAGCAGCAGATCATACAAAGGACTGGACTATTGTATAGGATCTGTACTGTACTCATTAATTACAGAAAGTGTCTTGTTCCCAGAATATGGAGGTGAAGGTCAGTGACCTGTAAATTTTACGAGCCACTGGCTTGTTCTCAGCTTGTTTACGTCTCTTTGAGACATGTAAACAGTTCACTCAGTGTGCGTACAATGACTGTCATTGATAATCATGGTAACCACACACTGGGGACAGACAAGAGCCATCACTGTGATGTAGCACCCGTTTAGCAAGGGGAACATGTCCATCATTAATGACAGGACACAGAACATCAGGGAACCCTCATGGGCACCTAAGTAGCCTGGGAAGGTGAAGGTGTATTTGTCTGGATCATCGAATTTTACACAGTCTACACTATTGAAAGGATAAACTTGCCAAAGCTTCAAAGAGCCACAAGCATGGCTGCAGACTTGTAGACTACATGATCAGAGGTGATAGCAGGTCTGCTCTGAGGCACTTGGATATTAGACTTATTGGATATAATTTGGACCTGGCCTGACTCAGCTCCTGGGTACTAGCATTTAAGTGGACCTGTCAAGACCTCTGCATGTGTGATCATGAAATGTTGGCAGTGTTTCACTTTGAATTATATTGGTTACACAGACTCATGACTTGCGCATGCAGGAAGAAAGAAAGAAGAAAAAAACAACATCTTGGGCTTTTCAATCAAATATTCACAGGAAGCACGAAGCCTCAGGGAGAGGAAGAGGTAGTTTCTTTGAACTTGCACCTGTGTGGGTAATCAGGTCCCAGCTGAGCTGATGGAGCTGACAAATGAAGGAAAAAGTCTAATTTGCAATTATCCTGACAACCACAGCTTCCCTCCATTAGGAGACCACGGACTTCCTCACACAACCTTCCATGTAGTGTGTCTCTTTTTCTTCGTTGTGATCAATTATTCAGCTGTGGAGAAGCAAATAAGTACAGGACTGAGCGAAGGACTCTCGCTGTTTTGAGAGCGAGCGCATATCCAACATAAGACCCAGAGGATGGATATCAGAGAACGTGAACATGAACTGACATAGGTCATGGATAACATGGAGTTTAGTAAATCCAAACACACTGTGTGATAGGGAATGTATCAGTGACACTGGGAACAACTCTTATGTGATTGTTCCCTGCTCTTCAATCTCCTACTGATACGGAAATTGATAAATATTCCTTTTCTTGCTGAGAAGTTCGATACCGTACTCTCATGTTTTCACAGTAAATATGAATCTTGCATCTGCTACCATAAAGACAAGTAACCTCCAGTGAAACTGGGAAATGTCATTTTTACACTTTTTGGTTATATTATTATCTGACAAAGCCAGGCTAGCTGTTTCCCCTTGTTTCCAGTCCTTGTGCCATTATTCCATCTGACTCTCTGCAAGAAAGTGAATAACAGTTTCCTGAAATGATGAACTATCCCTTTAATTGTGTTGAGGCTTAAGCAAGGATACACAAAACCGTTCACAATAGCACAGTTATAAATATAACTATATGCACAGATACAAACTCCAAAGCAACAAAAGACACTTCAGACGATACTTGAGAGGGAAGGATGTTTCTACCTTTGATTGTTTCCTGATTTCAACTTCCCCCAACAGCTTCTGCTACGCAAGTGAAACAAGAAATTGAGATGTACCCAACATAAAGTATCTTACACAAGAGGGACTTGGCCAAAAGGGGAGTAGTTAACACACAATCACATTGGATTATACTGTACACAGTCACCAAGATTCCCATAAAGAACAGTAAACAAGATTAGGTCAAAACCTAGTACATATCTGGACTGCCTATGGTCAAATCCTGATTTTTCTAAGCGTAACATCGTCTGACAAAATCACCAAACACATAAATTAAAGACAAAGACTATGCTGTGATTTCGGCTGGATTTACTGTGAACACAGAGAGAGAGAGAGAGAGAGAGAGAGAGTGCGAGAGAGAGAGAGAGAGAGAGACAGCAAAGGGCCACAGGCTGAACTCGACCCTGCTGTGTCCAGGACTTTAAGCCTGAATGGCACGTGCCCTACCAGGTGAGCTACTGAAGCCTGGACAGACTATATATTTCTTTTTTAGTCTCTCATTGAGACCACAGCCTCCACAGTCCACAATAGTTTAGTCTTAATTGTAATTAAGTATAATTATTGTAATGGAAGCTCTGCTCTGCTTCCCTGCAGTTCTCGTACAGCAGGGAAACCAGTGCACTCTCCTGAGCAGTCAGTCAGTCAGTCAGTAAGTCAGTCATTCAGTCAATGAGCACCATTCACGATCGAATGTATAAATGTATCAATTAATACAACATACTGAACCTAAAAATGAGCATAGCGCTAAAGAAGCAGCTGTTTGACACACAAATGGACAATTATGAGATTTACAAATGTAGGAGGGTTATTTTAGAGAAATGTATCATCGTCTTCTCTCGTCCATGACCCAGTCTTTTATTGTCCCAAAGTTCTAATGACCTCAAAGCAAAATAGCCTGACATACTTTAGTGTTCCAGTTTCATAAGTAGAGGGCAGTTCATTCAAACCTTTATTTATACAGGGAAGGCCACTGAGAGCAGGCCCTCTTTTCCAAGGACGCCCTGCAACAAAATATACAATATGAGAGACAATAATACATAAGTGTAAAAATAACTTTGAATGGATAAGCAATATACAGTGTAATGTATAAAAACAATAAAAGCAATAAAACATAGAATATAGGACATAGTCCATAAAAGCAATATGACTCAGTTGAAAGTCACACATTCACACTGCCAGAGATTTTAAAACATTAAAAGGGATTAACTCATCTAATTTGAATCTTTTTGCATTGTTATTGCACTTGCAATAACAATGCAATAACTTTGATTTAATCCTTTTAAACACAGCCCGTGTAAAATGTGACATTGCAGTGTATGTATCTTTACCTCAGTCAGCATCTCTGGTGTGACTTAAAATAAACCCTGCTGGTCACAGCAGCTCTCTTTCTCTCTCTCTCTCTCTCTCTCTCTCTCCTCTCTCTCTCTCTCCTCTCTCTCTCTCTCTCTCTCTCTGTCTACATTCAACCATCTGCTTCCAAATCAGCAGCCTGACTAATTTCACCTCATCATCTGTTCACACTAATCCACTTAATTCGTGTGTGTGATGTGTATAGAGATCGTGTTGTATTAAGAACACATACATAGACAGTGAGAGAAAAAAGTATTAAATCAGTGCAAACAAAAGATGCAACAATGAGAAAAACACTTCACACATGTACTGTACTTCCAGCATGAAGGATTAAAGCTGCTGGCTCCAGGTGATGGGGAACTCAGTGAACGGCATTCTGAGAGAAAACTTTGACCTTTCTAATTGTCACGAGGTTTACGGCAGGTGTGGATCACAGTGGAAACTAAAACTGGAACCGACCGCACCAACAGCTGAGGGAACAATGAAGAAGCGTCAAACGTAATCAATCAGAATTTTCCCCAATCTGCAACAATGGAAGGTGCTTTTCTCTTATGCTTTGGAGTCTTATCCTGGTCTTGATTATATTCAGGACATGTCTCCTATATACATAATCTGCATCATATCCCACATCCATCTAATCTGTCATGTCTAAGTTACATCAGGGACGAAACTTTTTCTGGCTACGAGGGAAGACCAGATTTTGTAGATCATCAATATTTATCATCATGATTGTGAAGGAGATTTTTATGCCTCCACTTTCCTTTTAATTTTCTAAACCTCACTAACGCTCCAAGAGTTCAGGCCTTAACAACCTTCAGATTGTTAAACATTGCTTAGTTTCTATTATGACTGTTTGTGTCTAGATGGACCCACTGCTTACATCTGTAGCCATAGTACCCACAGTCTTATACCTAAGGGGCTACAAGGAAAGCATAGACTTAGAAAATATTGTTCAAATCTAGTCAAGGATGAGCTAAGTAGGGGAAAGGACAAGACACATGTGATATTAACTAGGTAAGAACATGTGACAATGTGGATTTTGGTGTCCAACGACATCTTCACACATGAATGTTTTGGATAAAGTTTAACCTCATATGGAGTGAGACCGGGTCTTATATAGCCATGGTCTGACATGACATTTTCAGAACTTGGTGTGGCGCTACTCTGATTCACATGCTGACTGTGTACTGCTCATCATTTTCTCCTTGGCATCAAGCTTACAATAAATACTTCTGCCTGAGACTCATCGTGTTTTCCCCAGCTCACAAGAATTTCAATCACAATAATGTTTGCTTTACTGACGAACTACCACACAAATGCCTCTGAAAACTGATGATGACAGTGATTTTACAGGTCTGAACTGGTTCTAGTAAAACCTTGGTGTGAGACTGTGTGATATTACGTCAGAGTCGGTGATGGTCTGGTGGATTGTGGTGCTGTGTTCTCATGGCCAAAGTGCTGGCAGTGTTTTTCCTTTTATAACCTTTATTCAAATCTGCTGCTTGGCCAGTGTATTCTGATTAACGTCATCATTTCATCTCATATTCCAGTTGGCTGATTTATATACGTGAGCTGCAGCAGCCGTCATATCATGAGGATTTGGTCCTGGGCTGTCTTTTAATCCCTAAACCAGCGGTGGACGTGTTTTACAGGAGTTTTGGCAGATTAACCTCCTGAGGGGCAAAGATTTGTTTTTGGCCCTCTAATGGCATGGCAGTTTCATAATTTCTACAGGCACAGAGAAACCAACCAGTACTCTAAAGATGACATGATGAGTTGATTATTCAGTTACTTGATATACAGAAAATTTGACTAATTGGCAACAAGTTTGATTACTGTGTAATAATACAAATCTTTATCAAAGGAAAAATGACCCCAACGTCCCATTTTCCAATCACAGTAAACTCTACATCTTTGTATTTCTGACTGCTAGACAGATAAAACAAGAAATCTGAGTATGTTAACTTCGGCTTCAGTTATTAAGTGAAATAACTGTCAAACAGTAAAAATGGAACAAATTTGATATAATGCAAATTTAAAAAAAAGGAGCTCAACATAATGAAGGTTTTAAAGTCAGATGTGACCGCAGAGTCCCTCTTCAAGCAGGGCCACATGATGGAGGGTGGAGGATCTGTCACAGCAAATTTCTAACAAATGTGCGATTAATCAAGGCCGTCCTCCTGCAAAGAACGAGCCCATACTTCGTCTGTGCAGCAGGTTATTATGACCCATATTTACGTTTTGTTGCTAGGCAACATCTAGTGATCATAGTAATAATGGCAGGAGCAAAGGGAAAAGTGTGATGAAGTAGTATAAAGAGAGACAGAGTCCACGTCAGGAGGAGGTGGTGGTGGATGGATGAATATGAAGCAGGAGAGTGGTGTTCGATTTCCATGTGAAAGCAGCAGTTTATGTTTTTTCTAAAGTCCATGTTATTATTGTAAACATGACAACAGAGATCGTCTAATGTTGAGGAAGTACTTAACTTCACCTTAATCACCATCTTTTTCTAAACCTAACTAAGCCATGACCGTTAGTAACCATAGCAACGAAGGTAGGTATGCCGTTCTTGGTCCGTCTGTTTATTGTTGTAACCATGACAACTGAAGTCCGGTACGCCTGTTGCCGTAGGGGGCGCTATGTCAGGAGACACTCCTATGGGGTTGTATCAGAGGGTTGAAAAAAATGACCTGTGTGGTTGTTCAGGTTGGAAGAGTTGGATTAATCAAATCATGTTGTTTTCATGGATGACCAAAAAAATAAAATCACCATGCATATCGCACTATGTAATCATTCTGTAAATTTAATTTCTTGTCCAATTCAAATGTTTGTTTTGCAGCCTGTCAAAGGTGTGGAAGGTGAGAGCAATGGTTTTCATTCATTGCTCATAATGGCAGGAGATGGTGGAGATCTGACATCAGATTCTCATAAGTTCATAAAACAATAAGCTGCCAGAGGGAAGCAGCTCACAGTTCTGATACACAGAAAAAAGCCTGCACAAGTCCAGATCATATCAACTGACAAAAGGTAAAGTCAGCCAAACTAACCAATGGTAACCTTGCACATGTGAAACTACAGATGATGGGACATGGAGTTCTTTCTTCACTCATTTTGGATGATAATGGAACAGCTCCCAGGCTTTAGTTGTTTTCAGACGAGCTCAGGTTTCTCTCAGATTTCTTTAACAAAGAGTGAAACTTAACTTTTCAGCCTGGTGTTAAAGTTACACTTTAACTAAAAAGCCCTCAGGCAATAAAATTATTGTTTTTTTGCCACCCTGATAATTTAGGATTTAAGTGCTTTACTTTCACATTAAAGAAAATCATGAAATATGGTAAAAGATTGTTTCTTACAAATAGACCATCCCAGAATATGAAGATGATGATTTGAACCACAGGCTATTTGTCACCGTATTGCTTAAACTATTTTTATCTCCTTCTCCTTCCTTTCTTTTGTCTAATTCATGAGCAGCAAGACAAATGGGCTTACAGGGATCGTCCCAGTTTTAGATGCATGGAGAGATTGCAGCCTCAGTTTTTAATTATGTACAGGCAGAAAAACCAAAAAAATTCAAATTACGGGTGAAACAGCAGGGAAAAGCATCAGCCAATGCCGGCCATGTTGTTCAACCCAGGAAGGATTTCATCTGAACATAGATTGGATTTGCAAGGTAGTGATTGTAGGGGTAAGGGGAGGGGTGGGGTTGGGAGGTTGCAGAATGAACACCTGAACTCAGACCAAAGGTATATTCATGCCTGGGAGTGTACAGTAAACTCCACCAACATCCTACCATCAGCCGCTATAAATAACTCTTGTAAGAAAAACAAAATGGGATTACTTTCATGTAAAGAACCGCCTGATTGCAGATAAGATAAATAAAGCTCTGACCCAAACTAATACTATGTGATTGGGAGGGAATGATTACAAGGCTCATATCCTTATAAAATCAATTTGTTTGTTTTTTGTTTTTTTAGATCCAGCTGTTTGTTTCATCTGGCACGCAGAATATCTGATTGAAATGGGGGTAAAAAGGTATTTTAAAGGGTCAGTTCTCCCAAACTATAGTAGTTGTAGTTGTAGTTGTATGTGTGCAGGTTTTGAGATATCAGTCAGTCACTTCTAATCTAGTCAGTTAGATTTCTGCTTCCACTTAAGGTAATTTGTGGAGCTCACAGCAAGAATTATGTGTTAGAAATTCTAAAGCATGCTGTCTTTGTAAAAAGAGCGTCCCTGTTTCACTAAATAATCCACAAAACACACTATCGAGGGTTTCAGTTGTTTGCATTTAAATTTATCAACAGAATAAAATTTAGCACAGCAGTGAGACCATCTATGACACTATTTAAAAGAATGCATGTAATTTAAATTCAAATTATGAAGAAGTCGATCTCGCACTTAACTGCCAGTGTACCTGCAGTAGGGGACTTGCGCACATGTGCACATCTCAGGCACAGCAGGAATGTCGCTGGAAGTCACATGCAGCCAATTGAGAGGAGATATCAGAGGGGGTGGAGGTGAAGAATTATCTGTTTTTCCAGCTGTTGAAGTGAAACAGTCTTCATGCATAATCAAAGGGCATTTACATTCAGTTTTTTGAGTGAATACATTTGCAGATTCTTTAACACATACAATTCCTTTGACCCCAATCAAACTAAACTTTAAACAAGCAAAACAACAGCTGATCTCGCATAAATTTGGCAGGACTCTAAACATAGATAGATTTAAATTTGGCATGGTCTGGACTGTCTGAATCCAGCTTTAGAGATATGACGTGTATTTGTCAGTAGTGTGTCCAGGGCCAAAGCACTCTCAGGTGTTTGATCAGATTTCCCAGACTCTCATGCTTCAATCTGACAACACGGTGTCCAGAGAGAACAAAGAGCGTTTCAGTTCCTTAACGCTGTATTTACAGAATACACAGATCAGAGGTGGTCAGATGTTTGGTGGAGACAGTTCTTCATCTTCTGTGATAAAACAAAAAAAAAAGGGGGGGGGGGGGGGGCAGAGGTTCTGCACAGCAACAAACCAAACAAAAAAAAGAGCTGAGAGCTCTGTCTATCTAAGTGGTCCAGAGAAAAAATTGTTCTTTAAAATGAAGGGATGCACTTTGAAAACTTTGGGAAATCTGAACCATTAATATTCACGTTGAGTCATAAAGATTTCCCTCTAAAGTTACCGCCTGAAATGAAATCATTTTCAGTCATTTAATGCTGATCTGCTGTGCACATTAATGCGGCCGCTGTTTTCTCACAGCGTGTTCCTGTTTGACAGAATTGTTTTAATGTTTTTGTCTGTAAATGGGTGACGAGGACCGTCGAATTTTAAAGGGTGACAGGAAACATTATTTTGTTACTAATGACTCATTTATCCTTCATCCATTCATGATGGCGTTTGCTCCTGCTTTGATGTGCATTTATGTCTGTCTGCTGCTTCGGAAATCAATTTGCAATCACTCGTTTTGCTAAGTACTCTTAATAAATGATTTTGTTCTTTACAGGAAAAAAAAAAACAAAAATCATGTTAAGTTCATAGCTCTGAGATAGGAACTTAATGTGATAAACCCCATAATTGGCGAACAAAGGCAAGTGGAAGAAAAAAGTGTTTTTACTAAAACAATAATCAGCTACATTAAAATTGCACAAGTGAAAAGTGTCAGCGAAAAACACACAAAGGCACTTTCATAAACTTTACAGGTCATGTCTTTCCACAGAGAACACAATATCCTTTCCTTTTTTCTGTCAGCAGATACTAATTCGCTGTAAGGCCGCTCTGAGCGTCCATAATCACAGAAAAAAGATTCTTTCATGTGTGACAGCAACAGTGAGTGGTGATGTTATCCTGAGGACGACAGCCAGGCCCGTGTCTGTGTGTGTGTGTGTGTGTGTGTGTGTGTGTGTCATCTGATGACATCTTGACTTTAACACAGACTGACACAAGAATCCAGCAGGCCTCCCCTGCTGTTTCAACATGGATTTCACATGAAGTGCTGAAATCCATGAAAACAGATTTCTATTGAGTGTTTGAAGCGATTTATCTAATCCATCGTCTGCCATTAAATTGGACACAAGCCCCAGAGTTAAATTTTTTTTACAATATAGAGATATCTGTGTAAAAGACTGTCACAGCTGATCAAAGTACTATTTGAGCTAATCTGCTTATTTGCTTTCTTTGCCGGGGGTTGGACGAGGAGATAGATACCACTCTTATGTTGGGCGAGACAGGAGGCGACTAGCATAGCACCTCCAAAGGTTATTAATCAACACAGTGTATGGTATTTGTTTAACCCCTCAAACTGAAATGAACAACAACAAAGATTGGGTATGGGCATGAATGCAAATTGGACAAATGAAGTTTAGCGATTGCTCTGTCAGGAAGACTGTCTCCTTGTGTGTGTTTGCTAAATCACAAGCACAATTTCCCGCTGTCTCTTAGCTCCACCAACTCGTTCCTGTCATCATCCAATCACAACTTGACACACTGGCCTTTAGCCAATCACTTGTAAGCTGTCAAACCTTCTTTCTGCTGTCAGTCATCTACCATTTCAGCACCATGAAGATTTTGCGACCCATCTCCACCTCCCATTCACCACCTCAACTCTGAATACATGGCCATCATCATCATCACCACCACTAGTGTCTTGGCTCCGGGGGAATTTTCTTTTATATAGAGTGCCCAAGAACGGTGTATTTTTGTGGGCCGACCCAGAAGTAAGCGTCATCCTGGTCCCCTCGACAAAAAGCCACTGGGAGTTTTACACGGGCTTTTGGGTTAGACAAATAAGCCAACTACATTACAGTCACAGGCTACACACGATTGGTAAATGGGCTGGACTTATATAGAGCTTTTCTAGTCTAGGAATCAACCCCTCAAAGCACGTCACTCTACAAGCCCCATTCACCCATTCACGGACACACATTCATACAGCGCCTCTACCATACACACACTCACACTCTGATGGAACAGTGTATGAGTGGGGTTCAGTATCTTGCCCAAAGACACTTGGACGTGGACTGGAGGATTTGGGGA
The DNA here is from genome assembly GCF_021018895.1 of Seriola aureovittata. NCBI lineage: Eukaryota > Metazoa > Chordata > Actinopteri > Carangiformes > Carangidae > Seriola > Seriola aureovittata. Next base: position 3,808,602 of record NC_079375.1, read on the forward strand.
TTGAACCACCGCCCCTCTGATTGGTGGACGACCTGCTCTACCTCCTGAGCGTTTTCCTGTCTGTAATCCTTTGACACTATTTCAAAGTTATACTGACTAGAGACTATAATAATTCCTGGAAGTGGCTCAGAACCTGTTTTCACTCTCATCCTGTTTGTGGAGTGCATTTATTTTCCAGGCAATAAAAGACACTGTAATCCACATACATAGGTCTACATTCAATTTCAGTGTAGCTGAGCCTTTCAGCTTGATCATTTGAAATTCTGTTCAGGTGGCAAAAGGACACGACGTGGCAGGGTGGAGGTCAACAGGAGCTCAAAAGCGCAGAAAATAATAGTTGACTTTCATTTGAATCAGTTTGTCTGAACTTCCTTCAAGGTGATGAGGTACAGTGCTGGGTCGGATCAATGACGGCAGCTCATCGAAAGTTCGGCCACAGTTCTGAGACACACATCCCAGTTGAGGTGGAGTGACAGCCACCCCCTCCCCACCCCAACCCCCTCCCAACCCCTCCGGTCATTACTGTAATGATGCGCCCCATCAGTGACCCCTGAACCCTGGCAACGTCAAGCCTCCATCGGCCACCAACTGCCCACGCCGGGCTGTCAGTCTCATCAACTGCTCACCCTCCATTCAAACACAAAAAAACCACACACATACCACACACCATCACGTAGCCTCAGAGATCTCTCAGACAGAATCCCTCCACATGGGAGTGACAGGTAGAGGACACATCAGAGGAAATGAATTAATAGAGATGCTGAAAGATCTCTGGCAGTAATGAAAAGATAACGTGTCCTCAGACTTCCAAAAACATCAGCTGGGACGTTTTTTTTGTTTTTTTTTACACAAACCAGGTTCTCAAATACTGAATGAATGGTTTTCACATTATTTTATGGATCCATTATTTTCCAGCTCATTTCCTTAAAATGTATTGGTATTTAAATGATAATTGCTCGGATATATCCAAAAAAGGTCTATGGAATAGTACTGATTATAAGGCAAATGGAAAGTGTTGCTACACTTATCAAGTACCCACTTGTTATATAAACGTTTCTATCGCTATGAGTTTCATTGAATGAGAAAACAAAAATTCGACATTCTTGATCAGATTGAAAATGTTCCTCAATGATTCACTTTCTTACTGGTCTGGTTTATGGAAATTAGGTATAAATATGTTTGTAAGTGTAACCGCTGAGTGTGTTTTATGTGTTAATAATCAGGTCGGTTTGAAACAGAAAACTAAGGAATTTCAGAATTTAGCTTCAGGAGTTGAGCGATGCCCAGTGAACAAAAGTTCACTAATGCATCACGACGTATCCTTCCCTGATTGGTCACCTACAAAATCCTCAGATTTATGCATCCCCACTGGAAATGCTAACGTCAACATGGCAATGTGCTCAAAATGACAAAAAAGCAATGTCCACCATTATCACACTTTTGTTAATCAGCACGAATTAGAGCTGGGGATGATGGGAAACAGATTGACACACAACAGGTTTCAATCCAAATGTAGCACAAATTTCAAGAAAAATAAAGAAAATGTGAAGCAATGCGTAATTACAACCACTCCATGAAAGTAAGGAGATGGATTGTCAAGATAAACAACTGGTGGCAATAATGTTCCAGTTAGAAGACATAAAACCATTGCCAAAGCAATAGTTTTCATTGATACACAAACTTTTTCCACCTTAAACCAACCATAAAAACTTATTGCGATATAGATAGGGTGATGGGGGAATATGAATGTCTGCATTGATTTTCATGACTTTGGATCCAGTAGTCAAGACATTTCACTCAAAACCCCAAAGGTCGACCTGGTGTTGGCACTAGATGAAAAGTCAGTCATCACCAAAGTCAATAGGTCTCATCATCTGGGGAACATGAATGTCAGAAAACAAATTTCATCCAATTGTAGCTTAGTTACTTCAGTCTGGATGAAAGTGGTCAACAAACCATTCGACCAACCAGCTGTCTTCAAATCTTCAGAGTCAGTATTGTGTATCTATCCCACTGATGCTGCTGTTGGTTTGACAGAATGCTGCATAAATGTGTGTGTTCTGGTTTCATGAATAAGGAGTACTGTGTCTGATGGAGTCGCTCAGGTTTATCTCTGTTCAGCTCGTCTCAAGGGGGATGTCTGAAGTGATGGCCTGAGGCGAGGTTTGTCCCAGGTTATCAACCTGCCCTCCAGCTGGACTTACAGCTCGGCTGTGGAAGTAAGGATGGTGACAACTAAAAGAAATACATATTTTCATTGTCCAGCAAACATACAGTAAAACAAATGCTGGTCACTCTCTGCTGCTGTACGACTTTCAGACATTAAAGGGACATCTGTCACATGTCACTCAGAACAATTAAATTCTGTTCTCCTTATCAGATTGGGTGTCTAATGATGTATGTTTTACAAACTGTAAAGGCTTCAGTCTGCTTTACAGTGGCAATAATTAATATTGATGTTTCTGGCAGTGATGAACTTACAGAGAATTATCATTTGAATCAGCTGCTGCCCTCGGCTTTACAGAGCTTCATAACATGTTTCAACTTATTGTTTAACTGCCTGGACACTTTTCTTTTCTTGTTCACTCTCACCGCTCTCACAGTGTCGTTTTCATGGTGTCGACCAGCTGGTTAACACAGTAGATCATTTAGCAGCTAAAGAGTCAGATATTTCCCTCAGGAGCTGGTGGAGACCAAAAATTGAGCTAAAAGAGAATGAATACTGGACTTACTTTCATCATGCTGCGCCACAATTGCTGGATTTGTCAATAAGAAGCTGTTTTCTAACAAGTTTGGCATTTCAATATGTCAGTGTTTTTGAAATTGACTCTCAAGCTGTCATCTTTCATTCTTCACACAATTGCTCATCTGTATAACCGATTGCACCACTATGAATACCTTTGAGGAGCCCCTCTCTCGGAAACCTGCTTTCTATCCTGTGTCTTTGAGTGTTGCCATCAGAACAGGTACAATCATCATTTTTGTCTCCATGTCTAATTTGTCTAACCTGATGTGCCAGATGGCTTTTAACACAGAACTATCTGGGAAGGCTTTGATGGTCACTGGAAAAGGGCAGGTGCGTTAAATCCATGGCCGGTTATTGAATGAACCGTCTGTCCATTGTCGTCAATCACTGTATGTATCAACAGTTTAGCCCCAGAGTGTTTCTCCAGATATATTTAAAGGCAAGACAGTAACAGAGTAACTAGGAGCGTGGTGAATGGCAATTGTAAAATATCACATCGTAGATCTAAATTTGGACAATCAGCTTTCACCATAAAGGGCCGTGAACACATCACCAACTGAGATCAAATTAACTCCAGATATGAATTCCTTTACAACAAAGGTTAAGTGCTGGCTAAAAGCAAACCAGAGCTGTACTTGTTTCTAGGTAATTGTATCTGTCGTTAATTGTTTTTGTTTGACTATTTGTCTGCTTGTTGTTGTCTCTTTTTAGACTGTACATCTGTATATTTTTAACTAATTGTAGGATACAACAACTCCTCCAACCTAAACAACCATACAGGTCGTTTTTTCAACCCTCTGATATGACCCATAGGAGCATCTCCTGAATTAGCGCTCCCATGGCAGTATGTGTACCGGACCTCGGTTGTCTTGGTTACCAGAATAAACACGCGACTGTAAGAGAAAGTGTACCCAAAGTTGCTGTGGTTACTATAATAATGGTCATGGCTTGGTTAGGTTTGGGCACAAAAACTACTTGGTTAGGGTTAGGAAAAGATCATGATTTGGGTTAAAATAAGTACTTCCTCAACATCAGATGAGCTTTGTTGTCATGGTTACAATAACAACAACGAATGGCCTTGGATGATAGAAATAATAAAAACAACTGGTTTCACATGGGAATTGAACACCGATCTCCTGTGTCATATTCCTATGTTTTGTTGACCCGTCCGTCCGTCCGTCCACCACCACCTCCTCCTGACATGGACTTTTTCTGTTTTATACTATGTCACCACACTTTTCCCTTTGCTCCTGTCATAATTACTACAACCACTAGATGTAACTATGGGTCATAATAAGCTGCTTAACAAACGGCCTGTGGGCTCGTTTTTCACAAGACAGTATCGTAGGATATTATCAGTTGTGTTGTCTGTTTTGTCTTGTTTTTGCTATTGACTGTTTTAATTCCGTTACACATGTAAAAGCCCATCTTGGAACAGGAGTCAACAATTGGCAATAGCTATAAACTCTTTGTGCAACACATTAGTTTCATACCTTGTTTGAAACTATGCTACATTGCCTCGTCCCCATCAAATAAATAAATAAACTAAAAAACCTAACTTCAACTGACCTACAAGCAGAGCCAACCTCTTGTCTTGAACTGCAACTATTTATCATGTGTTCATCATGTACTACTGTTATTTGGACATTTCTCATGTTCATTCATTTAAGATCATTGAAGTTTCCCTCATTTGCAATGATGTCGAGATTCAACACACACTGCCACACTCATTTGCATAGCAATGTGTCATGCCATGCAGACAGAAACAGCCCTCAAGCCGAGATACTGTATGGTCAGGATTTGCTGATAACACACAGGCAGACGACCCAAATGCAAACGCACAAAGGCAGACTGATGCAGTGCAGTCGTCTTTAATAAATAGCCCACAGGCACGTAGAACAGCACGCATGCATGAGTAGGCAAGTAGAACAGCACAGGCAACAGGATATCCACACACAGGTAGCAAGGAACAAAAGCTAAATACTCAGGAACACTAGAAAACAGAAACATGATCTGACACCTGCTGGTATAAGTGCTGGAAGGCAGATGAGGGAAATGAGGAGCAGGGTCTGGTAAGTGGGCAGGGAGGCTTGGGTGACTGAAGATAAGAAACAGGTGAGTAGGTGAACATGGAGATAGAAAGTCCGGGGGCATCTGGTGGGCAGAGGGAGAAGGGCAGGTCTGGGGGAGAAAACGTGGCCTGGGATGAATGAAAAGGATCTGGAGACAGAGACCGAGGCGGACTGAAGAAGAGAAGCGTAACAGATATGATGGTCCAGGAGTCAAATTTGATAAACAAGACGGGGTTTGGTTTAGCTGGGTTAAACTGGGAGGATCAACTCCACAACACAAAACTAAAATCTCATTAAGATATCTCTAATTTCCTTCCCAATTTTCCCAAACTAACTGGTTTTCCCCCAAACCAGTTAATACCTCTCTCTCACTCTCTCTCACTTCTCACTTCACCCTCTTTATTCCCTCTTATCCACCCTCAAACAGGAACAAGGACGTTCTCATTACCGATACTCCTGCTCCTCCTTCTCAACCTGCCTCGTATCAGGGTCAAACATCATCAAGTCTGTCGCTTCACCTGCATCATCATCCCAGTATCCAACTTAAAACTTTTGAGAAGTTTGTGTCAAATTTTCCTGTGTAATAAATATTTTTCCCTTGTTGATCTCTCCCTGTTTAAGTGTTATTTCCCAGGCGCTGGTGTCAGCCAGAGCGAGAGTGCACTCGCTGCAGGATTGTAAAATAAATTTAAAATCATTACAAACATCCTATATTGGTTTCAGAAGCCCAGACAAGCTGTTATCCTGGTTCTTAGAAACCTGTCTACGCCGGCTGCGACTCTCAGAAACATTACATTGATAACGCGGAGAAGCCAAATCCTGCAGGGAGCGGTAAATGCGTTGGTGTCCAGGTAGTCAGAAATGTAAGTGGTTTGATAGTGAACTGCTGACGGTAACTCCGTCTGTAGAGGAATGACAGACACTGGCGGGATGTCGAGGAGTCAGGGTCGTCCAGTATCTGCTGCCTCCACCTGCCTATTCTGTGGAAATGATGCATCGTGACAGATAATGACATCTATCACATCCTCTCCTCTGTCAGTGTACTGCCTCTGAGTATGAAACACTATTACACATCATGGGAAAAGATGCAGAAAGAAAAACACATTAGTAACATTCAGAACTGCAGTAAAATGTTTGTTTCAGTTACTTTATGATGTGAGCCACATGAAATGATTGAAACGTGCTGGTTAGTGTGTTGACTTTTTGAACATTAAAAACAAAGTAAGCCTTTTTTATATGCAGCTGACACTCTGCAAGCAGATCATTTATTGATCGTCAGAATGGATTGAAGCACATTTTAAAGATGTCAGATTCAAGACATCCTCAGTGTAGTTTGGAATAGCCATAATTTAAATTAAAGATATATTTAACTCACTACGTTTAAAAAAATATCTTTAATATCTTTTTCAATATTGCAAACTAAGATATTGCTACAGTGGCAATATCTTATATTTTTAAAGGAGCTATTTGTAAGTTTTGCTATCGCTAAATAGCCAACATTAGCATTTGCAGCTGTTTACTTAGCAGTCTGGAGGAAATGTTGTGAGTTCAGCATTAAACTTCATTCCCTTACTCACCCAGAGTTGTCCTCAGTGCTGGAAAGCAATCCTCTTGTTTTGCCTCTATTTCTATCACTTTTTTCTTCTACTGAAGTTAGCATGCTAACCAGCTAGCCCCGGCTTGTCTCTTCCCTCTCCAATAGCAACTCACTGTAGCCTCCAATCTGTCCTAAAGACGTAGCCCTGCTAAACCACAAATCATGTTTAACTGTAATCAAATAAAGTTGACTATATTTTCAGGACTGATGCTGTTTAACATTTGAACATAAATGTCCCACACATGACAAAGGTAATGCATCTTTTTTGTGTATTTTTTTTTATGTCTAAGCTCATAAATGTTCATTCATCATCATCATCATCATATATGCATTTTTTGTGCATATACACTGAACACATCCCACCTCTCTTCAGGCCAGGTGCCGGATAACTGATTCAGTAAATTCAGTTTAGACATACAGTATTATGTCCTGTGTGCAGATACTCTCCTTTATTTCTGTAACTGAATTTTATACTCGGAGACATGTAAACATAAAAATGACTTATCCTAAATGGCTTATCCTAAATTACTGCAATATCTTCTTTCAAAAAGACAAGCATCAAATCATGAAAGATGTTCTTAAAATACTGTTTCATAACACCACATGTCCTTTTCTTCAGTGGATGCGGGGATAAATTTAAGCTCCTAAATCCCAGCGCAAGCCTCAATAAGTGGTTAAAGAAAGTAAATTATATCTACACCAGATTTTCATACACAACTGTAAACTCTGACTAATGGAATCCCCACAGCGCCGATCCCGGGCCGCCTGTCTTCATGCAGGAGTTGTAATCTATTCGTTGACTGAGCCTATGAACATGTAAACACATGAAATGTCACAGCAGAGTGACCCAAAAGTGTCAGAACAGCTGCCAAAACAAAACAGATGCACCAACCTTACCCACGAGGGACGAGGGATTTCTCTACCACTGTTTGTATTTCACTCTCTTTTTTTTTCTCTCATACATAAATACATATATTTCTCCTGCCTCATAGACCCTGAACCTCCCAAGACAGAGGTGAAATACACGGGAATACCAGACGGGAAACTGTTTGTTTAAAGTGTGTTATCTCTGTCTTTGTGTGGAAAGTTGTCGTCATAGTGATTCAGTGATTTTAGCTCCGTGTCAACAGTGAGAGTTATCTGGTATAGTGTCATTTTTGTCCTGGCAGCCCACAGCTGTATGATTTTATGCACAAATACTCAGATCTATCATGGCCATATTTGGTATAAGTTTTCTCTCAACATGATAAGCGACCTTCAGGCGGCTCATGTGGGAAGAGTAGCAATCCTCCCTCTCTTCAGACTGGTTATCCAGAGATTTTGTAAACCAGTGGCTCTTAAACTGGAGGCATTTCCAGATGTGTGTGCTCAATAGAGGAAAAATAAGGGGCAGCACTAAAGTTGGACGAATCTGAATCATGTGGGAACAATAAACACACTCAGTCTTGAGATGAATTGAAATCCATTGGCTCAAATGACCCCAGGAGGTGGCCTTGGTTTGGGTTGGTATGGTGGCCCTGAGAGCTCAAAGCACTGCAACCTAAGAAAACACACAGAAATAAACAAAACACAAACAAATTTAGAAAACATCTTCATCAATTTGACAACACATGAGCTGCAAATACTCAAAATAAAAGGGAAGTGTTACCAGGGGACAATAAAAGGTGATGAACCTGGCTGGGCTGTTCATGGCACTTGCTGCTCAATGCTTTTAACCTCACAAATCACAAAACACTGAGCAAGTGCATCCCAGCCGGGTTTCTTTCTTTTTAAGGAAACACTTGAGCCGTGTTGTGAGTATTTGAGTTGGTTTGTGTTTTGTCTATTTCTATGTGCTTTCTTAGGTTGACTGCTTTGAGCTCTCACGGCCACCATAGGTTGGGGAACAATCACATCACGGTTAAAAGAAACCAATGTTGCTATTGGAAATGAACAAGTCCACCATTTTGTCGACCTATCCCTCCGAGCTGCACTCCTCTCTCAACACACTTTGTGGCTTTATACATTAACAATATCCCCCGACTTCCTGCTGTGCTCCCCACAGACAGAAAACATGTCATTTTTGGGGCATTTACCGAAACAATCAATGCTGTCACTTTTCTTGGGAGGACTGTGTGGAATGATCTGTGTGGGTGGATGAGGGAGCGGTGTCCATGAAGTAACTCGTAGTTCCTCCATGTTGTTTGTGTTTATGCAATAGATACTGAGGATGTTAACTAGCTATTTACACTAAACTAAACTTTAGTGCACAAGTTGTCCTTCTGGCATTTCTGTCAGTTACCAAACAGCTTCAGTGCTTTACCCCCACCCTCTCGTCTGAAGCAGAGCAGACCTGATTCACATGTGGGCTGAGAAAACCATGATGTGCTGTGATCAGATTTGGGATGTGGCTAACGGAGACAAACATGAGGCTAAGTGCTAAGTACATTTTATACAGATATGAAACGCTTGAGGTGAGAAAAAGTAAACATGGCCATACTTTTAGACAGGTTTGTGCAAGGTGCTGCAGATCTTGTACCCTACAGACAGTCTGCTCCTCGCTCTCTCCACAAAGTTAGCCCTGGTGAATCAGAGATCATGACTCTCCTGAAATGAAAGACGCTGGTGAACAGATGTTTGTCGCCCGCAGATGGAGCGGGCAGATGGCAGAGGGGGTCCGACTCCTCGTGCTCGCTGCCCTGTTTCTCACTAGCTGACCAACTGCTCATTAAAAAACACGTCGTTTGAAATGTGGCCACAGGAAAATTCATGTGACACGTTCACTGAGGAAAATGAATGAGAGAATGATATTATGCATGAAGCTTTCAATTACGGATCATACAGAAGCAGGGCAGTGCACACATCTACGCTGAGGGAGCCGTGAAAGAGTCATACAACTTTTTATACATAGTGTACACAATTATAAGACATCCCAGCAGAACAATAAACACACAAAGCAACCAAGGTGTTTTTATTACGAAACAGGAATGTTGTTGATTGTTGGAGTCAGTTTGCTGTTAAAGATCTCATATTCAACACTTCTTCTGTGTTTTATTTGAAATGTTGATCCATCAGAAGATATATTTGTGGATTTAGAACCAAAAACCATCTCAATGGAGTTTCACATCTCCTCTCTCAGGTTTCTCTCTGGAGCTCCAGTACCAACAGATTGGTGAGCCAATCAGAAGAGAGGAGGCTCTGAGCCTCTCTTCTGATTGTCTCACTATTTTCTAAATGATCCAATGAATAATATAGCAGATTTCAGGTAAACACTTAGAGAAACCAAATCCTACAAGGTTGGATGGTGGGTCCAGGTGGGCGGGGCTTGGGGCATGGTTGAGGGCAGTGGCCAAAGTTCCAGAAGTCCTGATGGCTGGTTTTAAGGCTCAGTTTCTGAATACAGGCTGTGTACATTTCTCTGTGGACTGAGGCTTTGATACTTTCACAGTATTAATATAGAACCTAGACCTGATCTATAATCAAACAACACGTGGACATCTACCTTTAGACTGTATGGGACCTTAGAGTGTAGAAAATGTACAAAAAGAATAATTACACTTCAAGTCGAATTCATTTGCCAAAAAAGAGACAAAACACACAATAAATGAAGATGAATTTGACTGAAAGCATTACTATTTTTTTTTAACATTTTTTTCTATAGATAATGAGATAATATCGATCTGAATTATTTTGGCTACAATAATTGTGTAGTGAAAATCTGATATTGTGACAGCTCTAATTTGAGAACATACAGGACTGTATTCAGAGTAATGACTGTTGAACTGAGTGGTCTTCTCTTTAAATAACTTTGGAAACACTCAAACTTTACAACACTACAGCTGAAATTATGTCACTGTAGAACTTATAAGTCTCGTTTTGAGTCACAGTTCAGTCAACCGCCTCAAACATTTGAAGGATCATGGATTTCATCATCTTCTCTCCCCTGTTATAATATTTTGTTCACTTTCTGAATCCTTTGAATTTGAATCCGTTAAAGAAACTGCAGTAAAGAATCAGCTTCCCCCTCTGGAAGACTACGGTTTCCACGCACAACAACCAGCGACAAGGACCCAAGTGCTCATTCATCGCCCTAACACGGACCCCTCGCCCAGCCCGCCTGTTCCCTCCCAATTAGCTGTGTCTTTGCCTCAAGTCGCTCTGTCAGCTCCGATCAAGCCAGCTCGTCTTCTCAGACATGACTGAACATCCAGATCGCCACCGCGAGGCCAAGCAGCCCTGAGGATGGAGCCGACATGTAGTGAGGACACGAGTGAAGGGGAAGAAGAAGAAGAAGGGGGGAAAGAAAATGAGGAAAAATGAAGAAGCTGTTGGTCTCAAAATCATGTTTTTTTAATTGTGTCTTCCATCTCTGATGCTGTGTTAGTCAATCAAACAGTTTGACTCTGACTGTGACAGCTTCTTCTTCTTCGGATGTTCTGTTAAAGTTTGAGCTGAAAATCTGGAAGTGGAGCTTCACTCTGGAGACATGAGCTGTCTTCAGACGTGTTAAATAACTGTACCTGTTCTTCTGACAATTCAGAAACATAAACTGAACTTTTCCTCTCAAGCCTCCTGCATGTTTGGATCATTGAATATTACAGCTTTCATGCACTGATGTTATTTTATATCACTAATTTGTTACTGTAAACTGCAGCAGGGACAAACAACTATTCATGGTCATTGAATAGCTGAACTTCTGCAAAGATCAGAGTAAAGCATCTGAAGCAGAGTACATCGTGGGCAGATAGACAAGTGCAACCAAGAAGCATCACCGGGGATTCACACTGAAAACAACCTCCCTGTTAAAGAACAACTTAAAACCCTGATTGAGCTTCAACACTGAAAAATGTTGTTAGTGTGTAAATACATCAATCTTTTCCAAGAGACATCACATAATCTTTATGGTTCTGCAGAGTCGTCCAGTCATCAACACATTGTTTGGTAAGTGAGTAATGGGAACAGTAAGACCCACAGAACATTAATAAGATTTAAAACATTAAAGCTATTTATCGTTATGTTTCACAAGTTTGAATTAACTGATGGTTTTGGTTGATTAGCATTTCATCATTTTGGCCATTATAAATTTTCAAATTTGCACATTTGTTTATATACGTTTGCTACCAGCTTCATTCAAATCGACTGAAGTATAAAATCAGCTTTTCAAACCCTTATAAGAACAGTTGTGCCACCTGTAGCTTTTTCAGAGTTGAATTTGGAGATTTCAAGCTGGAGATTTAAATTTTCTCACTAAAGCCACAGAGCTTTTTTCTGTGACTGTAGGTAACAATAAATTAACATTAATTACTTTCTTAAGCAATTAAAACAGCAAAAAGACACAATGATCTCAAAGCCACAAACGTTGAGATTGTTTTGCATATCTCTACAGTAAACATTACAGAAGTACAATCCACAAAGGTGCCTGTGCAGCTGTGATTCACAATTTCTTTGTGGTTTTCAAAAATTAACCTCAATTATCAGCCGCTTCAGCTGTCCACCAAAGGATCCCCTTATCTTTAGACAATGACAATTCCACCAAGAGCTCATGGGCCATCAAATGATTTTTTTTTTTTTTTTTAATGATGCACAGGATTTTATACCAGAATATAAGCCCTCAGGCACTTGAACTGAAATTCATTATGCGTTTCTCATGTTTTTCATTAAAATGAAACTTGTGTTCTGTCCCGGCCGTGTGTGTGTGTGTGTGTGTGTGTGAGAATGCATGTGAACTGAGTGAAGAGGCAGACAGATTGCAGTCCATTGCTCATGCTCTTATCTGATGAGTGAAAGCAGATAATTAGAGAGGAGTTAAAAGGACCGGAGGCCTTTGATAGACAGTGCTCTTTAAGGAAGTGGGGCCACGGACTCACTCTGCTCATTTTAATGGCTTGATAATAATAACCCCCACCCCCACCCCCAACTCATCCAGAAATCTATATTTATAAATAAATATCCCATCATGTGCAGAAGATCACCTTAGAGCAGGATGAAAATGGTAGCCATGACAAAACATTGTGTATGTTACCATTTTGCAGAGTGTTAGTCTGACCTTTTTCATTTGACTCACAATGCAAACAGAACAGACAGTCTGATGTAACAGAACGTTCTCCCCTCAACTTACTGACATATAGATTTACATGAAGATAAACAACCAACACTTACACAGGCTTTGCAGTTATGTCTGATTAGACCTGTGTCTATGTGGCTGCAACAGCAGGAAGGAGAGTCAATACACACCTCACAATCAGGCCAATTGTGAAAACATCTGTGTTGGTGGAGTGTGTGTGTGTGTGTGTGTGTGTGTGTGTGTGTGTGTGTGTGTGTGTGTGTGTGTGTGGGCTTGCTGCTGTGTTCATCTGATGTTCATCTTCCAACTTACACACAGTTCACAACAACATCCAGTATGTAATGATAATTGGGAAACTCTAAAACTGCCTGAAACAGAACAACAAGCAAATTAGCCAAAGTCTGTCGTTCAAAGCAATCAAACACATATTTGACAGATGCAATAAGAGCCCAGTGTCCCTTGGAATTACCACCACATTGGATGATTCTGCTCCTCCAACAAATTTCAATGCAAATGCAGAAAGTAGTGCACCCATTATGTAGGAGAGCAGAAAATAAGGCACCAATTAACATGTGGTCAGTAACTGGATACATTATCCGGATGATAACATCCAACATCCAATGGCCTTTGCATTTACAGCTGGTATTAATAAGTGTTCTTGTTGTTTCAGTTCAGCCCACATTATGATCTCAATGTGCAAATCAGTTAGGCATCAAACAATGGACAGGCGTTATTCTTATTTAGATGGTTTTTATTCCACCTTACAGCTTCGGAGTCACGTGGCATTTCATTTTGCTGTGTGAGTTTTTTCTTTAAGAAAGTGGTCACACTGTACAGATTACATTTACACCTGCCTGAGATCCAATGTGAGAAAGACCCTTTCCAGATGTGATCTGATAGGATATTGTGATACAGACAGCATGTTAATGTAAAGTGCAATGGGGGTCCAAAGCCCCATTTGCATCATATTAACATTCCAGGTGGAGATGGGGGATAAAATATCAATAGAAAATCTTTTATTAATATCTCCTTTAAATCTGCTGGCGCATACCTGATGAAACGCTGTAAACGATTAAATATACCAGCTGTAAGTGAAACAGTGAAGGATTTTTTAATTTTTTTAATTTTTATTATGTGAAGAGCCTTACTTTATTTCTAAAAAAAAAGAGTAAAGCCACAAATGTGTATCAACATCAATCATAAATGAGCTGTGCACGTGTTTTCAACATGCAAATAAAGTTGGCAAACCAACCATAATTATCTGAAATGTGCCAGCTGAAAGAACGTTTAAAAGCCTCTTGTGGACATTTGAAGCATGATGGAGACATGACAAAGCTGCAGTAATAAGTAGTAAGATCAGTAGTAAGAGAGTTAGGCTATGAAAGTGAAAAGCAGAGGCACAATAAGACTGGCAGTTGCATTCATATGAAATGGATCTTTAACATGGGACATCCTCGTAGCTAGCTTCCAACCCACATGATATGAACATGGCATTAGTTCTGTAGGAGGCACTGTATGTGTGGATGAACTTGATCATGAACATTATCTATCTACGTGGCATGTAATTGATTATGTTTATATTATAAATTAGTTCAAACTTTCTCAAAAGTTAAAAATGATTTTGTGTTTGTCTACAAATTGCTGGGGTCTTTGCACTTATTTTGCTACATATATTCAAATTATAAAACCTTTTGATGACTTTGGTTGATACAAATTGAAGGGGTTAACTTCCTCAGTCAAGCTTATAAAAAGGAGGAATGTTTTAATTATTGAGTTGACTTCAAAGAATACTCCCAGGTTTTAACTTTGGATGGTGTGGGACTTAAATAGGATCCACCTCTAAAAGCACAAACACTATTAAAATGAATGAAAGTTCCAAAGAGTTACATTCACACAGCACAAAGCTTACAAAGACAGCCTTTATCAATCATCTTTTGCATCACATTCATGGTGTCTCAATACAAATACACAAAGACACGATACTCAGCATCATGTCAGTCCACATTAAGTATGAAATCACGCGACAAGCCAACACTGTGTGTGTGTGTTGTATATGGTCTACAGTGTTTTGTATACTCTCAACCACTTATAGTTACATAGACGTCTTAATGATACATTGAGTAACATGGTGACATCTTTTTTGTAAGATATTTGGTAACACTTTCCTTAAGGCATACAGCTGTGTTGGGTTATAATGTTTGATATTTGCATGGCAGCTATGAGAAAGGTGGTTTTTTTTCGTCGTATTTCTTATACATGAATATATTTGTTTGAGTACCTTGACAAGTTTGACACCATCTTTAAAATTCACCCAGGCAAAAATGGAATTTAGAGCTGAAATAATTTTTTGATTAATTCATTTGTTGACTGACAGAAAATGAATCTGCATCACTTTGAAAAACGATGAATTGTTAAAAGTCTATTTAAGCAAAAATGTGAAAACATTTCCTGGTTTCAGCTTCTTAAATATGAATATTTGTATTTATTATATTAAAATCTCATTGCCTGAACCTTTGATAATACAAAATGATTGCTGTTATGCAGATGATACTCAAGTATATCTTTAAAACCAGGAGATTCCAGGATTCTCAAAAATGACCAAATTTAGCAAAACGTTTTTCCTTATTTTGCTCCACCTGATTCTATGAAGCAGATTCTGGACAACAACTTTAATAAGTAGGTCTTATTCGTCCAGACCTGTGTTTAGTAATAGGCTTTTACAGCACAGTGGGGTTTGGCTCTTAGTTAATGTAGTATATATTAGAGTTGCAAGTTTGTTTAGGAGTTCTGTATTAAATTGATTATTGTTGTCATTATTTTTGTCATTTTTAAATAAAATTCATTTAAAATGGGACCAACACTAACACAAAATTACAAAAAATAAAATAAAACTTATGGCACATATTTCGGACAGTAAGTGGGTTTAGTCTTTTGTCACTTAAAGATCAGGAGGGAGTATTGTTTTATGGATAGTGAATAGATAATCAGTAATATGACTGTAATGTAATGTGTCTGCTCAAAATAAACTTTTTCTGTATGTCTTAAGTCAAGTGCAACCAGAAATGTTTGTGGCAACAATTAAATACAGCATGTAAAAGAAAAATATAGCACATTTAAAAAGAAAAAGATTTAAGCTTGTCGTTTTTTGTTGTCATCTCTTGACATAATTTACATTAGATTTTACAAGAAAATGACACATTGACAGCCATATACCAACAGTAATAAAAAAAGGCAAAAACACAGAATATCATGCAACTGCTGCAAAACACTTGCATGAATAAAACCAACATTATTAACGTTCATAATCAAAGAATTGTCATTATTTTCTTTTAAGCTTTTGTATCCACGTGGCACTTCTGCCTAAACTGGTGACTTTCAAAATATGCTTGAATGAAAGTACGTTTGAAGCAGGTTGTTGAATAACCTGTTAAACAACATAAACCTGTTTTAAAGACACTCTAATCATTTTCGGGGATGTCACGGTGTACTGACACACCCTGGAGTACAGTTCTGCATCGCAGCAGAAAGGTGAAAAGTTAAACCAATTAAAAAGTTTAGTCAGCTAGTTTTAGTTAATTTGCTCTTTAATATCAGATATAAGTACTCTAATCTTATTGCACTGTTGAGAATACTGACATAACACAAAAAACAAGGCTTTTAAATTGGTGCCAGTAATTGCACCAAAAATCACCTAAGACCTGAACATCTGTCAAATTTCACTGACATTTGCTAAACAGTTTTAGAGAAATCCAGTGAGCCAAACTTATCCATTTACTTTATCTCTTTTCAAAGTGGTTGGCATCTTAAAATTAACTTTAATTTAACTTATTATTAAAATTAAATGACATTCCGAAAGGCAAATCTGCTCAACACACCTTTTACATACTGTGAATGCTACAGATGAAACCTTTTTGAATAACACCATCACTGCTGAAGTGTGACATTCCATAATCTGGTTTGTGATCCATAATGTTTCATCTGCTTCAACATCTTTTGGCAATGCTTGTTTTCAGGTCAAGTCTTTAACAGTTGGCTTTTTAAACAGTGCACAAGTGGATTTGCATTTCTTCAGATTAGAAAAAAAATCCTTCAGGGTTAAATGTGTGTTGATTCCCCCGTGGGATGAGGAGGATTTTCAACAGAAAACAGTGATGTGGGTGGAAGCGATCAAAATCTCTACAGGAGCGGGCGGGAGTGGATGGAAATCCTGCAGTAGTAGGAGGGTGTGGGTTCGAATAAACCGTTCTGTGCAAACCTCCACCTTAAGACTTGACGAATTTGGTCCCTCACTTTGTTTACAGTCTCAAAAAACATGGAACGGTGTATATTTGTACACACTGCTACATAATTTCCTTTCCGAGGCCGAGACTCCGAGGGCGTGTTACCTGTTTAGTTTGGATATTGCAACTCTGTCAACAAATCAAGTGACAAATGGTTAAATGCCACCAGTCTCGACAGAAGTTCTCGGTGGACACGCTGTTCAAAGTTTCCCTTTTGGTTAAATGACATCTTCAGTCTGAGCACCTGCGTCGTTTCATTGTGACAGATCACTGAGCACAGTGTCAAAGCCATCATAGCACAGATAAAGGGTTTGGAGCATGCACAGCACTTCTCAATGACAACAGTTCATTTAATGTACATTAAGAATGATGCAGTTCATCAGCACAGTTTGGGTTCTGAATTGGTACAAAACGACCCTGTTTTTAATGTTTGTTTGTTTGTTTTCTTTGTTTTTTTTTACTGTAATCTTAAACATCCAGGGCTCATGCGCTGACCTGGGTCAAAATAAAATTGCAAATCATCCTTAGCAGTGATTTTTAGCAAACTTCAAGTATCAGATGGGTGGGTGTGGCCACTATGGACCACAAAATAATATGTCACTAGGTTAACAACCTTTTCCTGCACACGTGTAGGAAAGAAAATTGCTGCCTTTTGAGATGGAATGAAAATCATCAACTCAGTTCTACCAAACACAAGTAGCTGCAGTACACAGACGTCTTGGGAAGCTGCTGCTTCTGCTTCTTGGGTGAGTGAAACCTTGTTGGTGAAGAAACAGTCTTTAAGAGTCTAAAAGTTCCACGAATCCTCCAAATGAAACGATAAAATACTTTGCTAGTCCATGTCTGATCTGGCCTAGCTCCACTATTTCCAGACACTATTTACGAGTGCTTTGCAAAACTGTCACCATTTCAAATATACAACTGTTTTCTGAGTTTACATCGCATTGAGTAAGGTTAGCTTAGGTTGAATCATAAAAACTACTTGGTGGAAATAGGAAACAAATTCAGACATTTTGTTGTCCCATTAACCACCCTGACACCCTATGTGTGCATTTTCTGAAACAACTTTTATTTTTCTTGGGGGGGGGGGGGGGTCTCTTTTGCTCAATGTACGTTAGCTAGTTTCCTGACAGAAGAGTATTGTTAGATTTCCCTCTTCCCATGAAATAATTATAAAATTTTTCACTTCCATTAATACACATCGTATGTTTCTATGGCCTTATATTTCACTTACAAGTCACTTACAAGAAATATGTTTATTCTAAATACCCTGTTCACAAAACAGGCGTATACATCTGAACATTTGTATAGTAGATACAGCGAGGAGATTAAGGGACAAAAAGTCCAATCTAAAGCTGACAGCTCTGCCAACCCTCAAGAAAAAAATGGCACAGATTATCTTACTCATACTTTTTCTTTTTTTCTTATTATAAATATTTATATGTAAACATTTACAACTCAAAGTATTTACATTTCATTCCTCACTCATGTACACCAGTCAGATTCAACATGAAGTTGCTGATGCTGCAGAGTTTGCCCTACCATACCTTTCTTTCTCGGCTCACACAGCTAACATGACACAAAATCACTGAATTCAAAAGGCTCTTTAGTTGGTAGCAAACACTCGCGCACCCTTACAGCACAGGTCAGCGCCACTTTAGGTCCAAATAAGGGACATGTTGATGGCTCACAGATTTGTAAAGCTAAAACCAAAATCTGCTCTCAAATGTTTCCACCCATGTGATACTTCACCTCAGCTTCCAATGTTAAAACCATCTTGTTAAACTATTCAACCGCTCTGGTCAACTTAGAGACTGCATCAGTTGTTATTTCCAGGATCCTACCCCCCCCCCCCGGTCCTCACAGCACTGTGGTCTCTGACTGCAGGATGGACTGGGTCCTGGAGTTGCGGTGAAACTGCACCATGTGGTCTGAGCCGTTCCTGGAGGCGAAGGTGCTGTTGAAGTGGTGATCTCTGCCCAGACGGCAGTTCAGATACATGCTCCGCCACTTTCTCTTGAGCTCGCCCTGAACCTGCAACAAGTAAATGAAGACAGTCAAGTTGATTGGGAAACAGTTTGAAATATCTGAATTGATAGCGTTGGGCATTGAGTTTTAAAACCCCATGAAACAGTGAGTAAAGTATATTTTCAAATTCTTTAGCAGTGGCTGATGCATTTTATGTTTCTGCTTTGTTTGGGGTAAACAGGAAGTGATGAGTTAGTAGCAGTGGCGTGCCGTCAGTTAGGGCTAAAATTAGAACGATACCGAAGTGGAAGCGATATCTCTCCTTACATCTGATTTCAGAACAGCGTTCTGTCCCATGAAGGATCTGAAGCCTGTTTGCATTCATCATGTAATTTACCGCCCTCTTGTGGCAGCAGAGTATTGTCTCAGAAAGCTAGTTTGATTTCCAGCTGATGTAACTGCTATTACTATGATTTTTGTGGGCGCGACCGTGTCCCAGTGATATAAAGACTGGAGGTGGTCAAGCGAAGAGGAAATCGACATTTTCCACATTTTAACCACAGCTCCTTTCAGGAATAGCTCAGTATGTAGGTTGTGTGCGTAGTGAGCGAGAGAGAGCGAGGGAAGAGAGCGGTGATGCTGGCGACTGGAGCAGAGTTGGCTGGTTAGCTGGCAGTTAGTAGTGCAGCTGTGAACGTAGCAGTGTGATGTATGTGCACTCTAGGCTGTTTGTCAGTAGGTAAATGCTACGACTCCTCAGGACCCTAGTTCTCACGTCTCCCCTGTGTTTCCCAACTCCAGTCCAGACTATGAGCCATTGTCAGTTAATGGTAAATATTTTGAAGATTACATTAGGGAAGTGTTTTTTCGATATTTTTCCTCCATACTGCATATTTGCGCGGTGTGAGCGTGGCGGCAGACGTCGCTAAACTGCTGCGGAGAAGCACTCGTGTGTGTTCTCTGCTGCGGTGCAGAAAACATCAATAAAATGTCAGTCTCTATTTTTTCATTCATTATTTTTTCATATCTGTATCATATTTAGATTCAGCCTAGACAGAGAAACTACAGTGGAAGCTGTCAGTATTTCGCTGGTGTGATGTGAATATGTCATCAACAGGTCTTTTCTCTAGTCTTTTTCTGCGGGGACACACGCACATCACATGTGTAAAATAGTCGAGAGGCCAAATCTCTAGATCACGCGACACGAGAGACACGCGTGGATAACATGGGCGGCGAAACGAAAATCAACACGTTTCCCGCCTAAAAGTCGCCGCTCACCACTGCTTGGTAGTAAACCCAGACAATTTTACCCATCAATCCTAAACAGGCGAAGACAGGAGCGCCACCTACAGGAGCTCAAACACCATGAACACAAACCATTTTCACTGTACGTGCTGCCCTCTTGTTTTGACTTGTTTTATCCGGCGAATCAGGTTTATCTGGCTAAATGAGGATAATGAGTTTTATTTGAAATGATAAGAGGATAAAGCCCCCCAGTCTTTTCTGTTCTAAAACAAATATCAGTGAGCATTTTCTATTTTCAAGTCTTACCATGGTCTGTTGCCATCTGCTGTGTTGGCACTGCTGTTATGGATATTTGGATAATATAAATCAATTTCTTTTATTTTAATGAAAAAATCATAATGATGAAATTAAGACACACACACACACCCAAATCACAAATTTTTAGCTCCAACCAAACAAATTGCCAATATAATTCACTGCTTATCAAATGTTTCCACTCAAGACAACACTGAAATGAAGCTTTGCATTTTTAAATGAGCATGCTATCAGCTGAGTGCAGACAAATTCATGGGGATATTTTAAAAGCTGTATTATTTTCTTGCCTCTGTAAAATACTAAACAGGAAATGATGTTTGTTATTTATGGATATGCGACATTTATTGATGTGCTCGGCTGTTTAAGTTAAAATGACTAAACACCATATACAGTATTATGTCATGTCACACAATTAACTCTTACCTCACTGTTAAGGAAACAGTAGAGGATGGCCACCACCAGACCCTGAAAAAAACAACAATACAGTAATGTACAGAGCAGCAGTAACTCAACATTTGAGTCAGAAACATGTATGTTTCATTAACAACAATGATAATAACATTTAGAAATAGAACTGGTTGAATAACTAATACCACAGCACCTGAAAAGATCCGAGGGCCAGGTCAAAAAATATTTTATAATCTTCTGCGATGGATTCACTGAGAGAGACGAAGACCACGTAGTGTATCCCAAACAGAGGGATCAACAGGAGAGTGGATTTGGCCAACCTCCTGCGAGGAAACACAAATGAACAGTTGTGTTTATTTGTATTTATTGAGTTTATATTGTTCATTTACTGTAAAGGGTCAGACCCATCTAACCTCAGTGGTATCTGGATTTTATTTAGGTTTTATTTACTGAGGTTTTTATTTCTCTGACCCCTGAGACAAAAGAGGAGACAAAAAGAGAGCCTCCTCTCTTCTGATTGGCTTACCGACCTGTTGTTACTAGATCTCCAGAGAGAATCCTGAGAGAGGAGATGTAAAACTACATGAGATGGTTTTTGGTTCTTAAAACCACAAATATATCTTCTTATGGATCAACACTTGAAATAAAACACAGGACAAGAGGAAAAAATGGGACCTTTAACTCATTACTCAGGTTGCATTTCTGTTTCTGAATGAAAACAAAGATGGAGTCACAATTTGGGAAACAGGACTAAATATTTTTCCTCTCAAAGGAGGCTGAAACTATCTGCATGGCCCTGGGAACGTGGATTCTGGAAAACTGAATACATTTGTGTTGTGCTGTGTTACTGCTAACAACTCCTACATAAGACGGTAAAATCCTCCCTCCCAGTATCACTCTCCAGCTGTCGACTCAGCTCAGACTTACACTGAACTACACCACAGTGACACTGAGTCTTCACTTAGACCAACAGGAGATTCAGCAGTGGAGCGAATCAGGTTTATCCGGGCTTTTCGTCACCTCTCACCCCTGAATCTCGGATCCCCGCGGCCACAAAACATGAGAGCACCTGACAACTCAGCACAGCTCAGATTTAACTGGAGGGTAAAATTGCCTGGAGATTAAACACACTGCCTCTGACCGGGCAAAGACTCAAATAGAGACTGAATTGTGCAAGAATGTGCTGCACCATAGTGGCATAAAAGTTTCACCCCCCCACCCCACCTCCACTTCATAAAGGCTGCATCATGAAACACTGTCTTGTTGAATGAGTGTTTGCGTCACTCCTATCTCTCCAGACAGCAAACACAGAAGGGATAAAAAAAAAAAAATGTTCTGGGTGTCTCAGATTATCAGTTTTTTTATATCTTGAGGCATTTAGCTGACTCTTATCTACAGCAGCTTACACTGACCGAGCAGATGTAGTGTTTGCACATGAATGTTGACACTTTCTGTGAACTTTTTTGAACTTTCCTAAGCATGCACCAGGTTTGTCGCACAAATCCAAGAGAGCAGAGATGGGACTTAAATCTCTGTGTAGTTTTTGCTGTTCACATCGTTTATACAGCATCAAATCCGCAAATCCTCGCCTCGTGTGAGGTACCTGTATTGTGATTGGTCGTTGCCGCCCACATCCGGACACCTCAGCTTCTGAACCAAGATCCGAATGATGCTGATGAACAGGATGAAGTTCACCTTGGAGAAAAGGAAGGAAATAACTGAGTTATCGCAACAACCGAGCCTCAAGATCACCCTTGTGGGGTTTTCTACTTTGCTGCATTGGACATTTTCCCACCCACCGAAAACACTGAATGGAAAGAAGAACCAGAAAAACAAACAAATTAAATGAGTCCAGTGAAAACTTTGTTTCTCTGGTGCATCATGTCTCCTTTAAAGCATCACTAGTGCCCATACAGAAATGTAATGTAGGACATATATGTCCCTATATCAAGAGCGATGTTGCCATATACAGTATATTGAATTTCAATATATGAAAAGTTATCAACATATAAAATAAAAATATATATTAAAGAATGTTATATACAAACTAAATAAATAAATCATAAATATACTGTATGTACATATATTACATTTGCGTATGATAGTAATTACCTTGTAGGATTTTGCTAACGATTCAGTCGTTTTACCTGGATCTGTTAACTCTCGCCCTCAGTCTTTATTGTATCATTACGCAGCACTGATGTCATGTTTGTAGCCATCAAACACGGATTATAAAAGCCTTTTGCAGGTGTCGCAATTTCATGAGTCAGCTTTTGAGATGAGCAACATTTGAGACAGAGATTTCAACCACAAGCAAATCAAAGGTTCAGTGATGAAGCCATTACAATGAGCTTTCAACTGCAGAGAAACTGAGCTGTTTTTCATTTCACAGCAACCCACCTGGAACCAGAGTAAAGATACTAAATGACGAACTGCAAGTTTGTTTTTTTTTTTGGTCTTTGAGCTCTCCTCGTGTGATTCGTAATAAATTAAATTTACACATCTGGCGGCAGCATAAATAATCATAGTTATCACGAAAAGACCTTCATCTGCAACTTCCCCCTGCTGAGACCTTTAAAGGTTGAAATAGCTTACATAACCCAGCGGGAGCACGGGAATACACTCAGCAGGAAATCCTGTGAAGTTAATACCTTGAGACGTGGGGTGCCAGCACATTATGTCGCCGTTACTGATGCTAAAAAGAATGCTCACTGATGCCTGTAGATCTGTTAAACAATTTATTGGGGTTTTTGAAAGGTTTTAAAGTCGACAGGGTCATGAACCACAGCCCTTTAATGAGCTGCAAACTTTTCAACAGGTAAAAAGGACCATACAATCAAACATGTGTATCTTCTTTGAACATATTAATCCTTCACATGTGGATAGAATTATTGGAAATAGAATTAACTGACTTTGAAACTCACATGAATGTCCCTTAAGTGCAACTCAGTTCTGTCGAATTTGATGCGTATACCTTTATGGGTTTACAAAGGCCATATATTCACCATAGAAAGTAAAAATAAGAAGAGATGAAGAGATATCAAAGGATGACAGCCACAATTATATCAAATCAATGAAGAAACACAAAGCAATTAAATAAGTTCTTGGGAAATCAAAGGTTTTTGATGTCAATATTGTCTGCCCACTGGATTTTCTTTTGGCTGGATGCTAAGAAATTACTGTCCAATTTTCCCAACAACATCTGTATCCTTTGTATCATCATCCATTGTATCCATTTGGATGCACTTGAACCAACAGGCATATGAAACACTTGCAGGAAAAAAAGGTGAGTTAATGAACCTCAACCTACCATAATGGAGAATCCAATAGGTCCATTGATCACCCAGTTGGGTATGTGGTTGTCATTTCTCTCCCAGCATCTGAGGGCACCATACATAAACATAATGTAACTATTATAGTATACATAATATATTTGTAAACACACAGCAGAAGCAGAAAAGCAGGGGTGGTTACAAGCAGGAGTTCCAGGCTGCTACCTACTCTAAAAGCTTTCAGCAGACCTGAAAATCATTCGCTTCTGAAGTCAAACCTTTTGTCCCTCAGGTAGTGATGGATGGATGACGCCACATGAAACTCTGGGGCTTTCTTAATAAGATTTGATGCCTTAAACAAAGAAAGTAAAGTGACACCTGGTGGTTTACAAAACTCATAGCAGACTTTCAACACTGGAGCCAATTACCTATCTCTACCTTCAAGGCAAGTCTTAGTCAAGTCACATATCCATCCTGTTTTGGACACTTATCCAGGTCTAGCTAAGCAAAGTAGTCCAGGGGTCCATGTCATCAGCCATGTCCTCCAGCTCTTCCAGGAGGATCATAAGATCTTAAATTGTGTACCCTCTTGCATGAGTTTTCTCCTAGTTTGACATACCTGGAAAAATGGAGGGCGTCCAGGAGGAATCTCTACTGTTGGCTGAAACAGGTTAATCCTACTGTAATTACCCAAAGCCAATACCATAGGCAAGGACAGGGAAGTAGATCACCTGGTAAATCGAGACCTTCACCGTCAGACTCAGCTTCCTCTTTACCACATCAGTCTGGTACAGCATCTACATCATGACTGATGCGTCACAACTCTGATTCAAATATAAGATGACCCCTGGTTTTTTAAACCTTTTTTTCCGGAAAAAAATATCTACTTATATTTGCGCCAATACAATAATACAACTAATAAACTTTTGATTAATTTTAATGTTAACTTCTCCTCAAGACAAACCCACTGATGAAGTCAGTGGCGAACTGGGTGGTCTATCTCCCTGGACCTCTAAAGCTGCGTTCAGACCGACTTCAAGAGGGCTGTGTAAAAAAAACATCCCTCTCATTTGTTTGAATAGAATCTGCCTGTTGGGGATGGATGTAGCAAAATGATGCAGGGTCATCAAGCATAAAAAGTTGAACCAGGATCTGGAGCTTTCAACTGCATCTCGCTGCTTTATATCAGCAGATGCCACTGGGTCACTGTTTAAAACTTCCAGAAAAAGCAATGTAGTGGACTTTATTCTAAGATCGTTTTCGCCAAACCACTATTCACAAGGTCAAGAATGAACTTTCATTAACATTCTCCACACAGTTTCTTCACCCTGTGGAACTGCGTCATTGCTTTCCTTGATTATCAGACTGCTGCTCTGCTGCAGAGTTGTTTCACAGAGTCATTTTAAAAATACGCCCACTCAGTGCGACTCACTCAATAATAAGCTGCAGTGTCAGCTGTAATAATGTACGAAAGAGGCCGAGCAGCTCAGCGGCAATGGGCTCATATGACGACGACTCAATGCAAATCCCACTGGCTGAATTATACAATAGAGCGCTCTTTGACATGTGGGATATTTGTCTTATTATTTCTGGAAACCAAGCCACACTCTCATGTGGCCACTCGCTGACAGAATCTAATCGATAAATGTAATATGTGGACTTAATGGAATAACAGATGCAGTCCCTGTTGAATACCAACGTATGCCACTCTCTAATATGACTGAAACTCCCCTAATGATGGAGAATGATTCCACAGAATGGATGGCGTACTCTCATATATCCACTTGAAGCAAAAAAGAAAAAAAAAATTAATTCAATTTAAATTAAAATGTCAGACAACACGTGGTATGCAGATTCCTGTGATACAACTTAATCCGACTTGAAGGACATTACGATGTGCACAAATACCAAATCTGAATCACATTTTCATGTTGATGAGTGATTAGCTGTTGGCGGCACTCACCCGGTGTCTTCCAGATAGATCCTTGTCATCACCCACGCAAAGACGAACACAGTGGGGATTCCTGTGAACAGCCACCAGGAAAACATTGATATAATGTAGGTAAACATAATCCATCTATTGTTTAGATCTGAGACAGTACCAGTCTTAATGTTTATTTTTAGTATTTAATTTACTACGATTATTTTACATTTTGTATAGTATAACTTAATATGTGTTTTATAGATTATATAATACTATATAAGAATTTATAAGTATAAAAATATACTGTATATATATATATATATATAAAATTCTAAAAAGCTCCATAGAGCACATGTAGCTATTCGATTCAGTGTTACCATGGAAAAGTTGTGACTACCCACCCCAGCCGATGAACATGTAGACGATGAAGTGTCTGTTCTCAGAGAAGATGACGACGAGCAGGGTGTGGAGGTACAGACCCTCCACCAGCAGCCAGAAGAAGTTGGCCATGATGAAGTACTGGAAAAATACTAGGCTGGCTTTACATCCCACCTGAAAAATACACACCAAGGGCAAAAATGCATATTAGAGAAGCACCTAAAGGTCAAAGATATGACTAGCTTATAGACTTTGTATCTAAATCCTGAATGCTCAAATGTTAAATGTCAAAAAACCATTAGAAATTCTGTAACAGCTTTATCACTGAAACAAAATTAACCGTTAAGTCATTTTCTCAACATCTTATTGTTTGTCTTTGCAGAGCTGTATTTAACCACAGTGTTGAACAGGACTTTATGCTAATTATTTTGATACACTAGATGTGGGTTTACATTCTCATTTTTCCACCAGGGAAATTGGTGGGATCACAACAATACAAGCAGATACGAGTTTAAAGGTCAGAGCACCCTGACAGTGTTCCTGCAATTATTACAGACGTTTCCACTCCAAGATGAGAGGAACGTTAAATAAGAAAGGATCAAATGTCAGAGCTTTAGTGCGTCTAAAGTTTTAATCCGTATCAATGGATGTCAAGTACTGAGAGTTGTCAGTGGATGATTGTTGAGATTCTTAGTCTTGTGTGTTTCTTTTTAGGGTTTGTTTTTATGTCTTTATTGGACAGCAGAGAGAAGACAGGAAACAAAGGAGGGAGATCGGATTGTGGAAGTTCTGGCTCATGGTGGATGGTGGGTGTCTTAAGCACCCACCACCCAGTCACCCCCCCTCTGAACTGATATGTCCTGATTTAAATTATTGGTTCAATTTCATACTGCTCAAAAAATGAAATATGAATTAAATATCTGATCTGTAATGATCTTTCCAAACTAAAACTGCTGGATTTGTAAAATGCAACATACCACCATGACAGATCTGATGTCAGCTGTTAACTTGTCTATTCAAATTAACAGAGCTGTGTCAAATTCTAAACAAGATTATGTGATTTGTAGTTGGCTTAATTAAAGTCGGCATGAATTCAAAGCAGTAATTAAGATTTTAACATCAACTCAGATTCACCTATTTTTTTTTTATTAAAATGTCCACACAAACCTGTAAAAGCACATTAAAGACCACCTCTGCCCCAATAAAGGAGCTATTTGCAAGTTTTGCTAATTGCTACATAGCTAACGCTACCATTGACAGCTGTTTACTTCAGCCATTGCTGTGTTTATAATACAAGAGTTATAATATGTCCTCTGAGCAGCACTGTTTCTTCACGGCAGTCTGGACGCTAGTCAAGTCAAGTCAAGTCAAGTCAAGTCAAGTCAATTTTTATTTGTTTAGCGCCAATTCACAACACACGTTATCTCAAGGCACTTTCCAAATAGAGCAGGTCTAGACCTTCTCTTTATAATAATATTTACAGAGACCCAACAATTCCCAACAAGAACAAGCACTGGGCGACAGATGCAAGGAAAGACTTCCTTTTAAGAGGCAGAAACCTCGAGAATGCAGAACTGGACACAGGGTGGACGGCCCCACTGCCTAGGCCGATTGGGTTGGGGAGAGAGAGAGAGAGAGAGAGAGAGCAAAGAGGAAAAGAACAAGAACGTACAGTGATAGCAATATTAACAATAGTGACAGTAGCGGCAGTAACAGCGATAGTAATGTAGTGGCAACTGCAGTGCTCATACTGATAAAAGAAAGATAGATAGATAGATGGATACTGTATTTATCCCCTAGCTGAAATTCATGTGTCCATTAGCTCATTGTTGATAATAATTATAAATAAGTAATAATAATAATAAATAAGTTAGTGATAAATAAACAATAATAATAATTAGATTAGTCCACTTCCTTTGGCTGAGGTGTTGTATAGCCTGATGGCAGTGGGAACAAAGGATCTCCTGAACCTCTCTGTTCTGCAGCGCAGTGAGATGAGACGTTTGCTGCAGCTGTAGCTGCTTCTCTGTCCTGCCAGAATGTTGTGGAGAGGATGGTTGGTATTGTCCAAGACGGCCTCCATCTTACATTGTATGTGTCTCTCCACAACAGTCCTGAGTGAGTCCAGACTCCTGCCAAGCACAGACCCTTTTTTACCAGCTTATCCAGTCTGCTTGTGTTCGTGTCGGACATGCTGCCGCCCCAGCAGACTTCAGCATAAAAGAGTCCACTGGCCACCACTGACTGATGCATGAAAACATATGCAGCATTTCACTGCAGACGTCAAAGCTTGCTATCTTCAGTAGAAGAAAAGAAGTGATAGAAAGAGAAGAAAAACACCACTGCTTTCAATCTCCGGAGACAGCTGTTGGTGAGTAAATGAATAAAGTTTGATGCTGAACTCTGAACTTGCAACTTTTCTTTTAGACTGACTTAGCTGTTAATGCTAATGTTAGCTTTGTAACAATGGAAAAACTTACAATTAGCTCCTCTAATCTGTATATTCCAGACACACTAGTGTAGCTAAATATCCTTGCTCTGCACCTCCAACTCATCAGATGTAACATATTCATTGGCATAGCAATGATTGTTTTGAATACACCGAACATATGGATGTAATGTGGAGAAATGGATTATCCTGCAGACATTTTGACCCTTTTGTTTGGGACTCTCATCTCCACTGGAATCCATGATAACTGCTGAGTCAAACTCAACTAAAGCTGCTGTTCTCTGTCAACATAAAAACCAACATTACAAGCCTGCAAATAATTATTTCATAGATTTTTGGCAGCGTATTCTATTAAGCACTGATGATTCTGAGAGGTTTGCTTGTTTTGTTAAAGGAAAAAGTGTTTTTGCAGCCTGTAAAGTAATGTACCGGAGATGTATTGGCACTGTTATTGTTATTGAGGTTGTGCAGTGCCAATCATAATACAGTATGTGGCTGCAGAGGAGCTTCCCTTTCTCTCTAAATTAGACAACATATAGTGAGTCCAGGTGGATAAAATTCATTGTCAGTAAATGAACTGTCACAGAAGATGGTTTGTCAATTTTTATCACGTTGATAGCGCTGATTGATTTTTACAAAACTTTCACGTAAATAGAAAAAAGTGACGACT
Organism: Seriola aureovittata; assembly: GCF_021018895.1. NCBI lineage: Eukaryota > Metazoa > Chordata > Actinopteri > Carangiformes > Carangidae > Seriola > Seriola aureovittata. The sequence goes on from NC_079375.1 coordinate 3,837,969, forward strand.
CACTTCTATGAAAACAAATTTACATTTTCAATTTCAGCTTCACACTCGAGCTGTCTCCGCTCGGTGACAGTTGTGCTGTTAACGCTCGAGTGTGTCACTCGCTCGCTCGGGGATCAGTGAGGACAGGGGTGGTGATCTCACCAGTGACGGCTGGTTGGAGCACTGCGAGGTCCGGTTGAAGAGGATGTCGTCCTTCACCAGCACGGCCACGGCTCTCAGGATGAAGGAGAAGAAGAGGTTGAGGTGGATGTAGTTCCTGGTGCAGTGGAGCTTCCTGCACAGATGTTGCAGATACATGACATACGGGTGATGGAAGATTAGTTTAAAACATGAGTAGTGTAAAGCATGCCAATATTAGCTGTCAGGTGGTGGTTGGTCGCAGGAACAATGCGTTTCGCCTGTGGCTTCTTCACATACATAGATCACATGACTTATTATCATCGTCTACTTTGTGTTTTAACAGTTTTTTTTTATTTTTTTTAACATTTTTCCAAAAGATAAACATATTACAAAGGTAAACATTTTCCAAAATAAAACACACAATAATATTATACATTATCAAAAATCACAGTATCATTAATATTACCAGGGCTTCAAAAGAAAAATGTCAAATGACAAAATGAAGAAGATGATAATTGGTGATGTGACCAATGGATTGGTATTCATCACACCTTGTAATTATACTGAGTGAACCTGAAGAAGCCACAGGCGAAACGTGTTGTTCGCTCTCAATTAAAGTCACACGGAAATCATCTCAGTGTGTGGTGCTTTAGTTTGATTTTCATGAATATACAGAATTTTAAAACACAATGGTCTTGGCTACCTTCTATTGCAGGTTCTCATTTAGTTGAGCATTTTGTCAGATGACCCTGCATTTTTTATGCCAAAGCACTTTTTTTGAGAAAGCTTGTGACGCCAGCGATTTCTACAGCTTTTAGCTGCATCTTCCTGAGCTGAAAAACCTTTAAGCACTTTAAGCTACATTAAATGCATGAGTTGTGGTTTATAATAAATGTGTTCAGCCTCTGGTGAAGCTAAAAACTTTCTTTACAGTCACTTTTCAAATCTACAGGGAGACTCTGCACAACACACTCCACCAATGGGTGGAGTGTAAAGATATAATGAGCTTTCACTCAGAGATAAGAGCTGTAAAATCTAGGAAAAATTAATATAGTATGTACAAGTTTTATGATAGTAAATCCTCTTATATTAAAATGCAGGCTCCTCTACCACTTGTATCAAACACATGTACACTGAGAAAAAACTCTTTTTTACTCCAGCTCAAATGTGCTGAATTAAATGAGCCCTTAGCAAAGTTTTTCACGTCTCTTGAATAAAATATCTTCTTACAGATATGTGGTTTTTCCGCATATTTACCACATTAAGTTCAAAGGTTCCACTCCTGTGGTCAAACCTCCTGTGGCTTTTTAAAGCTAATCCCAGCAGCAAACAAATCAACATAATTTAAATGAACAAAATGAAGGAAACTAAATAAAAAAAAAAGATGTGTCTAATTGCAGTGCTTGTTCATTTAAAATCTAATTAAACCAACAGCATTTCCTTGGACTCTGACATGTCAGTCAGCACATGGAGATTAAAAAACACCAGAAAGGAACTGAGCATGAAATTTACGCCAGCCAGTTTTCCTCTGTTACTGATATTTTTATATTTATTTATTTTTTTATTCCAGTTATGTGAAGACCCAGCTTCTCCATTGAAGATTTATCTGGTGTAATACAATTGCAATATTTGGTCTTACCGGAACAGACAGAGGATGGCGCTCCCTGTGGTGAGGGCGATCAAAGACAGACTGTGACCCAGAGTGTATAACGTCTGCACGACCACGTAGAAGACCAGCTGCAGACACAGAGAGAAGAGCAGGTGGGTTATTTTTCTTTTCTAATCATCTTTATTACGGCATCATCAGTCTCTCAGGCAGTTAGTTAGTGTGTCAGTCCAGTGCTTTGGAAGATATATCTCTGAATCTTGTCAAGTTACTGCAACAGCACAGTTATTGTGCCTCTGTTAGCAACAAGCTACCAGCTGTGTTTTGGTACTGGGGTGATACTGAGTCTTTTTCTTCATTTTGATATTGTTAAGTTGTTGCCTCCACACATTTTTTTGCCACATTAGTGGCGCGACTCTAACGATGATGCCGGTCCGTCTGTGTCCCAGTTTGTCTTGGATTGTCCCGGTTTCAAGCTCAGTGTGCCAATTTCTGACAAATATCTGCAAGCACTAAAATGTCCCGGTTTTCAGCAAAATTAAAAGGATAATTCTAATATTTACTTGTTTTCAGCACTTACATAGACTTTTAGAATGTTTTGTCCCACTCATTACCTAACCCAGTATAAAAACATAAACAATGCACCATGCGTTTCAGTGTGAAGCTGTCATGATTGTTGCTACCCTGAGTCATGCTGCCATGACGATGACAGCTGTTTCTGGTTAGATGGTTAGCCGTCATGCTGAAGATGAGGAGCTCCAGAAAGGTTACTCCTTCCTTCAGGTAAACAGAAACGAGAATGAAATGAAATTTGAATTGAATTTAAATTTCTTACAAACATTCATGTTCCAATTAGAATGAATTGTGATCACTTTGGTGGACAAAGTCAATTGACATTCCCTTCAAACTCATTAGGCGAATTACCAACTACTGGCATGCTAATATGCTAAGCTAATATGGCGGACATGTTAATATTATACCTTCTTAGCATCAGCATGATAGCATTGCCACTGTGAGCATGTTAGCATTGTGACATTAGCATTTAGTTAAAAAAACAGCAGTGACAGTTTTCAGGAGATAGAAAATTTAATTGCAATTAGCGGCTTGAATTTTGGACAGAGATTTGTATGAATACACACATTTGTAGGAAAACCTGTATGTTAAATGTTAACATATATACTGTAGGTAGTTTTACATTATGATCTGTTAATCTACACAATATAATAATTTGAGAGCATGGATTACTAATACATTTGCACAAGTAAAAAAAAATAAATCACCTATCACCTGCAGGACTCCATACACACTACAGGTCAGAATGCTAAGGAATCTGGTGTGGACGTTCGTGGCCACTAGATGATGAACTAATATATTTTTTGAACCATAACAGAACACCTTAAGTTAAACAAAGGTAAACTGCTATTAAACAGTAGAACAAGAACAAAGATGGCTCTCCCCTAAACACTCATTGTTGATGTTTGTATGTGTTTCTGCTCTGATGATGCTTTTCTCTACATTTACATCTACATTATACAACTAATATTCACAGTTCTGTTGGTGACAAAAAGGGAGATTAACCGATAAGAGAGCAAGTGTTATAGTGAAATAAAAGATCTTATTGGAGTTTTATATTCAATTGATCAGTATTGGGTTTTGATTAAAATGATTGCCATTACAGGTGCAGGAGGAGGAGGTAGAGACATGAGGGAGAGAGGGTGAGAGAGCAAGGGAATATAAGAGAAAGAAAGAGAGAGAGAGGCGGGACAGCACAATGGGCAATTCAGCAGCGTCGTTCATGACCCGAAACGAGTGAACAGGAGGAAGCTGCTGTTACACAACAGCAAAGAACCAAAAAAGCATGAACACAGGACAGCAGATGTTTGATTTCATAATTGAGATATCTTCCATGTGAGGACAGAGACACAGAAATCTAACTATTTACTCACCCAGTGACATCTCTTATTACACAAATATGGACTTTGTTGATGATAAATAATCTAATTTCCCTCGGTGAAACATCTTTGGCTTTGTTGTAAAATACAGCATCGATCAAAAGTGTTTTTTTCTTACAAAACACAAATTATGCATCTTTTTTTTTTTTTTCTACCATTATGCTTGACTTCAGGAATAATCATTTGAAAAGTTTCTGTGAAATCTGGTGGATACTGTCACACACACAGCCTGAGTAAAGCCAACATACAGACACCGCCGTCCCGAGAGCCACGCTGCCAGCACGGCCAAACACTGAACAGTGATGTCTCATTACTACATGAAATAATAAAGGAGCTCCAAACTGTGAGAACACAGAGACCTAAAGCTGCTCTGGTCTGCACTCTGTGTGACCCTCTGTCCTGTTCCCACTCTGCGTTGTGAAAGGTCCTGTAATGTGTCAACAGTAATTAACCAAGTCAACGTCCTTTTACTCACAGAAATAAAAGCAAGGAAGGGAGACTGAAAGGGGGGAAGCAAAAGTTTTCGCAGAATTTCTTCTTTAATACAATGTTATTTTTTCACTTTATGAGAAATACAACAAAACTTCATGTTAAACTTCAAATAAACAGCAGGTGAATAAATACAAAATTTATTGGAAAGTGAAAAGGAAGAAAGAGAAAAAGAAGAGATAATAACCACCTTATGTCACCTTTGACCTGACCTTATTCCAGGTGAGTGTGTCCAATACCTGTATTCTGTCCTGAAGGATATATGAATACACACACACACACACACACACACACACACACACACACACACGCACGCACACACACACACACACACATCTGGATCTGCACAGCAGTGTCATCAGTGCAGTTTGTTTACGGCTGCTGTGACAATAAAATGACGCTCTCTGCTGGTCCATCAGTGGCTTCCTGATGTTCTGAAATGACTGATCATTACCTTCACACTCAGAGCTGATCCTCCCATGTGGTAACACACTAAAGATCTCTTTGTTCCACAAAGCAACAGTGGGAGGAGACTCCTTGATCCTTTCGAGCAAAATACATTTTCTTGCCAAAAGCAATAATTTATCCAGCAAATTCAATTTCAGAGCGGGAAAGAGACACATCTTTAGAGGATAGACTAAAGAAAAAACGGAATCTTTTTTCATTTTAACTCTGAAGCTCCTCTGCAAAAACTGACATACACATTTACATTGAGAATTGACTTAACTGATTTAAAAATATATTCAGTTTTGGTTCATGTGTGAAATGAAGCAGAATTCAGATTAAGAGGACAGTAGAAAAAAAGCAGAAACAGCTATTTTTTTTCTGTCTTTTCGTAACTTTCCTTTTAATCTTAATCAGGACATAAAATATGTGTCTCTTGTGTTTCAGCGCAGATGTGATGCAACAAGGCCTTTTTTTTTTTGCTCTGAATGAAGGTTTGCATCAGATCTGAGCAGGCTCATTATACGACGAGTGTCGGAGGATCAAGAGAGTGAGTGTTTTGTTGTTGAGAAAACTTTTGTTTCTGGCACCAAGAGCTGAATAACTGATAAATTCCTGTTAGGGACAGAAACAAAGAGATTGAAATCTGCCAATAAATGCTATCTCTCTCTCTCTCTCTCGCTCTCTCTGCGAGTGTGTCCTGTTATCTTGCTTCCTCGGAAAAAGATGTTATGTGTTTGATTTCCTCTCGAGTCTTTTTAGTGAGAAAATTAGTGTGCTTGTTTGACAAGAAGCTAAAACCCACCAGACATCAAGTTTACATCCACTTTAAAAGGGCATACCCGTTGCTGTGTGTGTGTGTGTGTGTGTGTGTGATGTGCTCCATCCCATTTGTCTTCTATTCATCACTGTCCCACCTCCTCAGCTCACACACACACACACACACATCCTGCCTCTTCAGTTTGTTTGAGCACATTTCTTTCAAAAATAAAAATATGGCTTTAGCCCTTTTCAGACAGTTATTTTGTAAATGTTAACGTTACCTGTTGCTCTTATGTCTCAATAAGCAGCTGACGACAAATTTACTTGGTTGGACCTTAAGTGTCTGAACTGAATGTAGTCAAATGAATGCTTCGCCATCAATCCTAGTAATAAATAGAATTATGATCTCCTTTCCTCAAAGAGAAACCTCTCACACACCAGCTGCACCAACATTTTGGTTCTTTCCAACAAGTCTGAATAAAGTTGTGCATTTAGGTCAAACAAACAAAAACAAACAAACAAACAAACAAACAAACAAACAAACAAACAAACAAAATGTTGTCACTTTTACAGACAACAACATGAAACTTCTGGCCCAACATATGCCACGGTCCTTGGCCCAAGTCTTGGCCATATATACTTAGATACTGGCTGTTATCCTCTGGTATTGTCTGACAGCCAAAAGGTTTTCTGAATGTGCGGCAGAATAGGTCCAGATGTGGAAATAGCATCTGACAATCATGCTGTGTATGTGTCATGTCCAAGAAGAAAGGTTAAGTTATGTTTAGTTTTGTATGTCTCGTGACTTCTTGTTTTATTTTGAAACCTAACTCTCCTCTCGTTTCAGGTAACTTCCTCCTTTCCCTTGTGTGTTTCCCACTGGTCTGATTGTCTGCCCCGCCCTGATTGTTTCCACCTGTTTCCCATCACCTTGTGTGTGTATATAGTCTGCATTTCCCTTTGTCCTGTGCCAGTTCGGCTTGTTGTCAGAGAACCACACCAGCCACATTATCCCAAGTCAGGTTTTTAAATTCTGTGTTATGTTTTTGCCATAGTCTTGCTTTAAATTATTTTGATGCTTAGTCTTTGCTTGTGTCCTGAATCTTTGTTGGTTTTCCTCGAAAGAGTGTTTTTTTTTTTTTGGTTCTACAGTTTTTCCTCTCTGTGAGTGAATTTTATTTGGGTGCTTTGAATATATATTCCTCTGTAAGAGTGATTTTTCTTTGCTACTTTGTTGTGGAACCAGGTGTACACCGGGCCAGAAGATAACAAGCATGTGGCCTGAGTATGGGCCGGCTTCATTTTGCTATCTGCATATTTCAGGTCTGAAAAAAACCATCAAATCAGATAATCTGCAGTTATTCACAACAGCTGATGCTTTTGCAGCAACTATGAGAGTTTAGAGTTCAGAAAACATCTTTCATCTTATTACTTTCAATGGAAAAACAATGATGTGCTTGATGTAATTTACACACATTAAACACGAGGATCTGTGTTTTGTAACAGTGGTTTGGTTTCTCAAAAAAAATCTTTTCTTCCTCTCCACTGTCACCAGGTGCAAAAAGGAAACAAGGCCAGAGAAGCATAGGAGTGAATTTTTATTCATTCAGTTAATAATTTTCCTTTCACAAGCTCACTATGCCATGAATGTGATGAGGGCCATGTCCACACACCTACATCTTTGTCAATGTTGTGTATAAGATTATCTTTTTGATAAATATCAATTTAATCACAACATCTTCTGAAATATTTTGGGTAACAACAAATTTCTGCATCAGAGAAAGTTGAGGGCATCCCAAAGCTTAATGAGGAGACCCTCCACAGCCGCGACTGTGACTCCACACAAAGTTACACTCTGTCAGTGAATGAGAACAGTCTGCTCTGAGTGGGAGTGTGTAGGGACCGGATTGGAAGTGGGCCTTAAATACAGAAAGGAGGCAATAGAACACAGGTGAAACACATTAGGGCAGGGCAGACAATCAAAGTGGAGGGAAACAGGAAATGAATGAGTTTGGGCCTATATAAACTACTTAAAAATTCAGTCCCACCTTCTAAATGTTATTACCACCAGTTCAAAAATACCTTGTCGCTCCTTCCATCGGCATTTTGCCTCTTTTTAACCGTCAGTGAGCAGCGGAAAATGAAAAGGGACATTGACATTCCTTAACAGGACGAAGCTCCTTTGATTCCAGGTCTAACTCATTCACTCTGCAAAAGAAAAGCACGGCACGTGTCCACTAGATGCTGCAGTGCTGACCGACCACCAGTCTGTTTGTCAGCCAGATGAACTGTGGCTCTGCCCAAGAAGGTTTGTCATTTCTCTAAATTGTAAAAGCTCAAGTCGATTCATGTTATTTATGATTCTTGGGCCTTTGAATCCTTTCACGCAGCTACTGGAGTATTCCAGTAACACACGAGGAGTCTGCTAGAAATAAATGCATCCTTTTCTTCCTTTGTTCTGCAAAATACAACACTCAAGATGGATCGCTTTGTTCTGACGGACATGCAATAGATTCTGGGACATTTTGGGTGAATTGCACTCAGAGGGAGACCTGCTCAGACTGGAGAACAGGACACAGACATACCAAATGAAGATGAGGAAGGTAGACAGAGAAGGAAAAGTAAAGAGGCAGAAATGGAAGAGTGAGAAATGGGAAGATAGAGCGACAGAAATGGAGAAGAGCGGCGGGAGGACAGTCAGTTTAACAAGCACAATGAGAGATTCAGAACAAGACCAGTGGTGACCCAGAACGAACCACAGAAGTGAAAGAGGAGGGGAGCAGCAATTATCACTGTCTAGGCCAAACAAGGCCAAACATCTTCCTCGCCACAAACCTTGCTTCATTTCCCTCCCTGAAGTATTTGGGTGGGGGAGAAATCACAGAAAGTTTGGACAGGGTCAAGGTAAAGGGTTGCCATCTTCCATGCAGAAAAAGATAGGCAGCCCCCCGAGCGGGGGCCTGATCACCACTGGCCCAAGAGTGGGGTGGGGTGCTAGTTGTGGTAAATCATAACTTAAAACATTGTTTTAATAAAGTATTAAGATTTATACTTAAAGTTTGAAATCCTTTATAAACAATGTTTTAGAAATAAGCTATATAGATAGCTTTCAAGCTAGAAACTCCAAAATAAATTCTACTTCAGTCAATGTTGACGAATGAACTCCATCTCTTTATTATTTACTCAGCAGGCTGCTCTAGTGGTCATCTTGTCATAGCCGAGTTCAACAGGCCAACATCAGAGTGTGACACAGAGACCATGAAAAATAATAAGCTTTTGGAGGAACATGAACAGCAGATTATCCTCACATCATTTCACAGTGCAAACGTTTGGAAATAATCTGCAAACAAAAAACCTTAGTGCAAAGGCAGATACAGTATTGTTTGCACAATGAAATGCACATAACACAACTTTGGCAAATGCTTACTACTAGCTATTTAACTTACAACTTATTAACTTGAACTTTAAATGAACTTATTAACTTAACATGAACTTAGTATTAAACATAGGCTTCACACTCACGTCTGCATTTATGCATATGTTTTCGTTTCAGTGGTGCAGCTGCAGACATGTCTGTCTGTCTGTGAGAAGACTCGCTGCTCGTCCCGCCCCGCTCTCTCTCACCCTATCACTGACGATCTATCACTCCTCGTCCCTAAAACTAACCAACCAAACCAACGAACGCTATGGGTAGCCGGCTACTTGCCGTAAGAGGACGAATGCGGGTGGGATGATGCTGCGTTCAAGGCGACCGGAAATACGAGACAAACCGCGTCCAACTTCACTGAAGTGTCCATTCTCAAGGTCATGGCTGCACAGTGGAGCTCAGACACCCAAGGAGAAGGGGGATTTTAAATATAATTTGAAAAATGATTTTTTGGGTTTGTAGAGAAACATTTTGTCAGAGGGGTGGGGCTGCGGTGGGAGAAGACTAAAAGACTCGTCTGCAGCTGCTGCTCAGTTTGGGAAGCAGAGTGTGTTGAAACAAACAAAAAAAAACCCTGTGATTTGTCAGATACTTCAGTGAAACAGGGACATGCACATTCAGTTGCATTTAAGTCCACTATTATGTACATTTCTTTTGTCATGTAGTTTCTGTCCAGTGGTGAGTTTGGGCCTGTAAACGACTTCAATTTTCAGTCCCACCTTCTAAAAGTTTTTACCACCAGTTCAAAAACACCTTGTCGCACCTTCCAGATGAAAGTCGGCATTTTGCCTCTTTTTGACCGTCAGTGAGCAGCGGAAAACGAAAAGGGACATTGACATTCCTTAACAGGACAAAGCTCCTTTGATTCCAGGTCTAACTCATTCACTCTGAAAAAGAAAAGCACGACACGTGTCCACTAGACGCTGCAGTGCTGACCGACCACCAGTCTGTTTGTCAGCCAGATGAACTGTGGCAGGTTTGTCATTTCTCTGAATTGTAAAAGCTCAAGTTGATTCATGTTATTTATGATTCTTGGGTCTTTGAATCCTTTCACGCAGCTACTGGAGTATTCCAGTAACACACGAGGAGTCTGCTAGAAATAAATGCATCCTTTTCTTCCTTTGTTCTGCAAAATACAACATGATGGGCCGCTTTGATCTGACGGACATGCAATAGATTCTGGGACATTTTGGGTGAATTGCACTCAGAGGGAGACCTGCTCAGACTGGAGAACAGGACACAGACAAACCACATGAAGATGAGCAATAAGGGCCCATCGATTCAGATACCTTTTTCTAGTAACCAAGGAGACCGATAACTGACATGCCAACACAAAACTACTGCTGTGGTGTCCACGTGTTTCAATTATTCTGTCTCTTTTCTATCAATGAAGGTAGGCTAAATTACAGAAACTGCTTTCTGTATAATGCAGTGCAGCTCAACAGCTCCACACACCACATCCTCAAAAATGATCACAGTTGAATCAATAACACTCTACAGCAGTTTTAATATAAACTGAACATTCTAACTTTCTTGGAGAAGTTATTGCAGAGCTGTTTTGTTAAACTGCATCAGTTTTAACTAGATGTTCCTAATAAACTGATAACTGAGTGTATATTAGTGTTTATCTGCTATACACAGGCTGCAAAGTGACTGGAATTTATTGTTTGTTTTTGGTGCGGTTCTCACCTGGAACTGCTTATATGCATTGAAATACCAATACATACTGCATATAAACCTGGTAGCCTAAAGATGTTCTTCATCATATATTATTTTTATCATAGTCACCATATAAGATGTTTTACCCCTCCCCTTTGCCCTTTTAAAAATGTAAGTAACATTTACTTTAATTTGTTTTAACTTGACTTTATATTTTTACATAAGTTATTTTACTTCTACTTGATCAAAATTACCTGAAAGTGAGTTGTTGTCGAGTTTCTGTTACTGGTAGAGTTTGTTGCTCTCTCTACAGCAGCAAACCACACTATTCTGCAAATTACTTACTACATGGAGAGGTGGTTGCGTCCGGCCAAGGTAGCAAGTTTCTGATTAAATTCATTTTATCAGAAATTGGTTAAAAAAAGCAAAACATTCCAATAATCATAAAAATGATGAATATCGGATCCGATAATCAGCCGACCTCTAATAAGGAAGACAGAAAGAGAAGGACAAGTAAAGAGGCAGAAATGGAAGAGTGAGAAATGGAAAGACAGAGCATCAGAAATGGAGAAGAGCGACAGGAGGACAGTCAGTTTAACAAGCACAATGAGAGATTCAGAAAAAGACCAGTGGTGACCCAGAACGAACCACAGCAGTGAAAGAGGAGGGGAGCAGCAATTATCACTGTCTAGGCCAAACAAGGCCAAACATCTTCCTCGCCAAAAACTCTCCTCCCGCTTCTTCCCTGAACTATTTGGGTGGGGGAGAAATCACAGTATTCAGAGCCTAAAAATAACCATGAAATGTTCATCATTCTTTTATTGCTGCAAGTGGATATTGTAAGAAAGCAAATTAAATATGCTGTTTGTGCAATATTAACATTTATATTTACTCATTTGAAAGATACTTTTATCCAAAGCAACTTTGGGTTCAGTGTCTTGCCCAAGGACACCTGGGGATCGAACCGCCAAAACTGCGATCAGTGGACAACTACCTGAACCACAGCCACCCCCCAAAAAAACATTGTGACTTTATATAACTAAAAATTAAAGTTTAAAAAAACATCTTTGCTGCTGCCAATGAAGCCCCTTTCAGACGTGCACCCTGATGGCAGTATTGACCTAGTAACCTTTCTGTGATATTTTAAACATTACTGAATCGGATCAATCTTCAAAGTAGCTCAAATCAAAATAACACACATCAAATGACAATGTGAAAGGTCGACTAGTTGAGATTTGGCATTACTGTTTCCACCGTGGGGCCTATCCCTTAGTGTCTCTGTGATATATTCGAGGCAGGGAGTGATCTCGTGAATCTAGCTAACTTGAAAAGTAATGTGAAGTGAGAGCGACGGTTGGTGGCAGTAATGCACCTCTAAACGGGTTTGCCAAGAAGAATCAAGTAACAAAAAAATGCAGGAGGAGAATGCAGTGTTTCCCATTCACAGCACATCCCAGATTACCAGCTGTTCTTTGCCTTGTAGGTTCTTGTTAAGTGTATTCAGATGATGAGTAAGAAGAAGGATCACTCAGTTCATGAAGAGGTCGGCCATTCTCTTTCAAAAACTGGTCGATTTCTTACCTCAGCGAATAAAGCCGCGGCAGCACAGAGCCGCGGTGAGCCAGCGCACATCACAGTGGTCGAGTACCTCCCTGTATTCAGCATCCACATCAGATAGGAAAGCTTTTGTTAGCACGAAAAAAAAACTGTTGTTGAGCTTGCAGGCTAGCTGCCATTTGCTTGACTTTCTGTGTTCGTTCGGCACCGGTATACGATGTGTAGCTCTGATGTTTGGTCCCATAGTGCCGACAGACATTATACTCTTTCATCACAGCAACATCTTCATTGCAAATCAAACAGACACACTTTCCGTTGATTTCTTTGAAGAAATATTCATTTTCCCACCATGTTTGAAATCGTCTACACTCACTTGCTATTTTGCGGTTCTTCGGTGCTGCCATTTCTGGTGACTCGCGGGAAAAGTTTTTCTTTGCTTAATTTTGTTTAGTGGAGAAGCACCATTTCCATGGCTGGCTCCATCTAGTGTTGAAACTGAGAAGTGCAACAGAGTTGAGCTCAAGCTTCTTGTACGGGCCATTTTCAATTATATTTTAAGGATTTGCTGCGGGCCGTAGTTGGCCCGTGGGCCGTAGTTTGGACACCCCTGCTCTACATTGTCCTATCAAATAAAGGCTTATGCACCTTATGTACACTATTATTTAATAATACAGTAAAAAACTAAGCAACAGTTTCTCTCTATAGTTTTAATTACTTTCATGCAGCTGCCTGGATGAGCAAATGAATATCGAGAAAAGGTTTTTTCACACAGCGTGTGAACGAATAAGAATTAAACAGACTTTGTAAAGGAGCTCATTAAATGTTTCATTTAAGGTTCAAACCTGAAAATGTTCTGCCTGGCTCATGCTTTACACAAGCTTTCTAGGAAGTACAAAATTAAATCGCCAAATTGGTCCAACAAGACCAAAGGCTAATGGTGTTTTTTTTTTAATGACCCAAAAACCACAAAACAAACACACACACACACACACACACACACACACAAATTTCTTACATTTAAACATGTATCACACTACTGTTGGGCATATTGGCCTTTTAAAGATGCAGCCCTTCACCACTAACTGGTGTTAATTAACATCCAACCCTGCAGGCTTTGTCAATTACAGGTCACTGATGGGCCGTGTTGTTTTACAGCTTTTTTTTTCCGCTGCTGCACCGTCAGAATTCATTAGTGTTCAGGTGATACACTCTGCCCTGACATTTAGAGCAACAACAGACTTAAAGACCGAGAGACAGCAGGCGTTTACTGTACCTTGTCCTGGCTTGTGTCTGACTCGCACACGCTGCTGATGTTTGGGAATATGTCCGACCATCCCGCTGAAGTGCAGTTCCTGCTAATGTTACCTGTGAGAGAAGAAGAGATATGCAGGGAATTATCTCCAGACTACAACCCTACATCAACAGAGACCCCCTCTTTCTGCAAACAGAAGAAGAATGGACGGCCAATGGTGCAAGGTTGGCGTGGCTGCAAAAAAAAAAAAAAAGGTGACAGTCAAGTTTTTGTTGTCTCTGTTTAGCCATCTCTCTCTTTCTTCCTCAACCACTTAACTCTTTCTCTCTGCCACACCTGAGGGAGGCAGGTAACGGACGTCGGACGCACCATACACAGTCAGATGTTCAGATCAGAGGAAGGAATGTGATAAAACTACTGTTTTTCTGGAGAATTAACTCATAATTAATTAATTCCTCCTGAATTACATCTTCTCATTTTCCCAAAATCAATGCAGTGCACTGGAAGTTCATCTCCCTTGGAAATTCCCAGAATGCACTGTAAAAAGCATGATGCATCTCTTGCTCACTGACTGGAAGTAACCGTACTTCTGCCTCGCTACACTCAACAAAACCGCTTCACAATGTCACAGCAGGGTAAACACAGTTGAAGCTAAAATATTTCTTTAATGGGTAACAGTGTTTTAAGTAGTGATGTTACTGTAATACTGTCATCACTGCTGATGACTGGCTGTGTTTACTGACGTGATGACTGTGGAAAAAGCCCCTTAGAAAGCAGAACTGTCTGACCAGTAGCATACAATGGGTTCAGTCAGTTGGTAATTCTCTGTTGGTTCATGACTATGAGTAATATCTTAGTCATTTCATCCATTTTTAGTATGAAAAAATCATCAGTTACAGTTCTTTAGTACTGACATTCAACCGGGAGAATTTGCACCGAGGAGGTTTGCAGCTGACTGTGAAGCGGTTGGGAACAGGGTTAGCACCTCCAAGTCTGAGGCCGTGGATCTCTGCCGGAAGACGATGGATTGCTCTCTTCAGGTTGGGAGGGAGTTTCTGCCCTTGGTATCTTGGGATCTTGTTCACGAGTGAGGGTAGGATAGCAGGAGATTGACATGTGGATCAGTACAGCATCAGCAGTAAAGAGGGAATTGTACCAGACCTTGGGGTGAAGAGGGAGCTGAGGCGGAAGACGAAGCTCTCAATTTACCACTCGGTCTTGGATCCAACCATCACCTATGGTCATGAGCTTTGAATAGTGACCTATACTCGCAGAGATTATATATCTCATATAGCCTGACAACACTTCAGGATCCCCCAAGAGGAGCTGGAAAACATTGCTGGGGAGAGGGATGTCTGGGCTATTTTACTTGACCTGCTGCCACCGCAACCCAATCTCTGATAAGTGGAAGAAACTGGATGGATAGATGGATGTTTATGCAGAAAACTAACTGGACTTTTATTTCCGACACCCTGAAAGCCCAAAGTTACACCACTCACATTGCTATAAAGTGGTATGAAGAGCTTCACTGAGCTGCAGGGCTGACGGTTAATTATATTAGGGTTACTGACCCTATCACATTTCATAGCATTTGTTGTTGGTGTTGAGAATACTTTGCTGAGCAAAGCTAATAAAGTCAAACCAAAGCAAAGTAAAAAAAAAAGAGCAAAGAGTCTGAGAGTTTTACTCAAAAAAAAAAAAATACAGTAAGCTTTATCTGAGCCAAACACTGGTTATTTCTTTTTGGGACAAAAAAAAAAAACTCATTAATTTTTTGTTTCTCTGCACTTTCATTTTATTGACAGAAAACAAAAAAAGACGTTCAATAACTTCAAGTTGCCCGGTGTTGCTAAATGTTCATTCTTACATAATTAGTCCTGCACTATTTCAGTAATATGCAACTTTAGGGGCTTTAGATCCGTCCCAGACAAGAGAAGCGTCAGAGTGCACTTTGGCTCTGGACAAGCCGCTGGGTGCTTACATAATGTTTAGTCATCAATGTAAATCAGAGCACAGCTCAGAGTGGAGATCCAAATTGCCATCTGGTCACTGACTGGAAGAACCTAATGGGTTCAGGAGGGAATCCACTCACTGTACACATTTACACAGACAGGAGCTAACGGAGGGTGAATAATGGGAGGTTGAAACGAGGACAGAAAGACTTATCAGTTTTAACCCTAAACTTAAACATCAACTCACTGCACAAGTGTGAAAAATCATCTGCAGACATCCAACGCCTGGGTTAGAACTAATCCTGAGCAAGAATGAGGTAATGTCAGTCCTAATCATCGCTTAAATAATAATGTACACATGTAAACATGTACGTGTAAAAATACACTTACAGAAGTTGAAATTGATGCCTAATGAAGATCTACAGCAAAACAGAGCACACAGACACAAGAAAACCTCCTAAACACAGTTACATTTTGGTAAATTTAAGATGTCCTTACAAGTGTTGATAGCTTGTTAAAACTTGCTTCATTACCATTGAATAAACAGGCTCTCTGACAGAGTCTGATAATACTTTCCCATACAGGCTCCAAGACAAGCTGACTGTGTGTAAATGGACGGCAACATACACAAATGATACAATACTTAAAGTAAAACATTATCATTTAAATTGAGCTGATGGAGACATAAGTGAAGACAGGTTTTATCTGTGTAAAGTCTTATTAAAAGATGACCAATTAGTGTCAGTGGTGGAGGAAGTAATCAGATATTTTACCGAAGTAAAAGTAGCACATCTACAGGAATACTCCAGTATAAGTAAAAGTCTTGTATTCAAAGTTTTACCTTGTAGAAATATTATCAAAATACATGTAATGCATTTATATCATAATAAAGTAACTGTATCTGTCAAATAAATGTAAATACTCAAGTAAAGTACAAGTACATTAAATTTGTACTTCATTTTTAACCACCGGACATAAATACACAAGGAAATAAATAAATGCAGAATTGAATATACACAGAAATCACTACATAATCATTCATTGACTGCAAGAATAAATAGCTTACCGTTTCTGTCGAACAACGTCTTGAGGGCTCGAGGACAGGGGATGGTGACAGTGTCTCCGATTTCAGCTCGCTCCCAGCACGCTATGTTGTCCCATCTTCCTCTGCAACCCGGCTCTGTCAAAACCAAAAGTGGCTTCATGAGTAAATGTTTTAACTGAACGACAACAGCATTAGTCAGTCAGAGAAAACAGTTTCGACTGTTTCCAAGAGCCGGACAGAAGAGAGCGTGGGAGAGACTGAGTCATGATACACAAAGGTTGGTTTAATCTATGACTGTATTCCTTTATTGCCCTGTAATTAGGGTTGTCCTATTTGGGCTGAACTGAAACTAATGAAATAATAAAAACTAGATGTCTAAAAAATTTTTCATTCACTGAAATATAAATAAAAAAGAGGCTTAAAAATAAAAGATCACTAACTTAAATTGTGTGTTTGTGTGTTGATAAAACTAACTTTAAGTGTCCAAACATTCACTGTATTAATGATGTCAATTACAACATGTGAAGTATTTTACTGTTAATTAATTACAATGACGTGCCTGAGAGCTGCAGCACCTTCGACTTAGAGTCGTTGAGTTTGTTGGGATTTTGAGTTATTTCAAGATTGTTTTCTCAGAAACAGAACTACACACATTTTACACTTAATGCTGCATCTTTTGTGCCCATATCTATCTTTTCTGTTGTTATTGTGTTCAGTTGAATCTTTCTTTAATGACAAACACATAGATTAACACACATCTTTCATAGTTGTTTTCTGTGGATGTTGTTCATCTGTGTTTTGTTGAGTTTACAAATACTTTTTTTTCAGACATTTTTGAATCTCACCCCTGACAAATACCCCATGTAACAATAAAGCTAAAACTAATAAAAACTAAACTAAAAGTATTTTCAAAAAATAAAAATGTAACTAAACGAGCAAACCTGCTTTAAAAACAAACTGAAATTGAAAACAAAAACTCTCAAGGAGATAAAATAAAAACTAGTGAATAATCCAATACTATTATAAGCATGGCCGTTAGTTCTTGGTATGGATCTATATATGCTTTAAAAGGATTTCTTAGTAGTGAGGGAGCGGGTTTCCACATATAGTAAATATCATGATTGGTACCTTTGTAGAGGTGTGTTATTTCTTTCATCATGAAGTTTTTGTTACAGATTTTGTTCATTTTGCATTGTGGTTTCTCATATGTTTTTCTTTCTGACACTCGTTTAAATGAAGTTGTGTTTTTCCCCAAAATAATTTAACATGTCCTCGAACAACTAAAAACTGCTTGGCAACATTTCTATCCCTTTTAGACTGTGGTTCACACACAGGGTCAAATATTTGTTTATATACAGTGCACAGAAGTCGCAGCAGGCGTGGAGCAGCTGCAGAGTTTCGGGGGAAGACAATTTGTTCTCCCTCATCAGAAAAGCAGCGAGTGAACCTGTTGTGTTTTTGTGCTGTCTACTGCTGAGGAATTCACTTTCTTACTGAGGCAGCGCTCATGAATACAAATGCCTCACAGGCTGATACTCCTTTCCAGAGCATCTCTCCCTCTGCTCACTGTCATTCTGTCTTCGTAATCGCAGAAACAAAATTACAGTGTTTGTGCCGTGGCCTCCAGTGACCCACAATCTCCATTTGCTAAAAGATTTTTTGACAAAAATAACCACTGATAAGATCATTTCCTCCCGTTGTAGGGGAAAATGTGTGTCTCATGTTTTGACCAGCAGTACTGGCTACAGACACACTGATAAAAGAATACAATGGCAAAGTGTAATAAAGGCTGATCAGAGACACTTTGAACATGCAGTACATTTAAAAGTCCAAAATTACATTTTAGTCATATCAGGTATGAAATTTAGCACAATTTGACTTGGCAAGTGGAGCTAACTGGTTACTGCAACAGCAATGATGGTACCAGCCATATAAGCATGAATAACTGACTGACTGACTGACTGACTGACTGACTGACTGACTGACTGACTGACTGACTGATGAAGTTACTCCATAGATCAGCTGAATGCCCCGTTACTACCTGATTTTTCAGACCCATTTAGAGACTTTTAGACTTAAGAGATTTTTTTTTTTAAAGCACCTAGCACAGATTTAGCAACCTTTTAGACAAACTTACTTTCCGTACAAGAGAGTCGCAAGTATTACCCTGTGATTGCGAGTCAGGCTTTCCATCTACAGACACACCTCTCTATGCTGATGTGAATCAGCTTCTAACTTTCTCTCTGAAATCAAAGCAAAGTCTTTGTCTTTAACTCATTTGTTTGGTCATATAATCAGGATTTTAGCAGCAGCAGCAGCTTGGAAGTGACTGCCGGTTAACGTGAAGTCTTAATGGGCCACATTTTTTTTGGGAGGCGGGGGGGGGGGGCGATTTGTTGCCTTCAATGTGATAGGGTCAGTGAATCACAGTGAGTCTCAAGTTGGGGGCGAGAGAGAGAGAGAGGGAATGACATGCAGCAGGAGGCCTGAGCTGGATTTGAACCCGGTAAAGGACTGATCCTAAGCGTTGTGCGCTCTACCAGGTGAGCCACCGGGGAGCCTGATGGGCCACATGTCAATCACTACTTCAAGCTTGTTCTGTCGTCTGACAACAGAAATGAAAATGTAAATGAGAACAGCTTTATTATGAACTCAGCTGTATTAAATACTGTGTATGTGAACACAGATGACACTAGGCAGGATGCTAATAGAACATTTTTCATACCGAAAGCATGAACCATTTACTGTAAAACTAATTTTCAAAAACATTTAAAGTGTAGCATTTGCGAAACCGTACCTCCTCCCTGACTGAAATACTTGGGTGTAACGTAAAGCTGCTATCTGTACTTGTGAATTTGTTTTCAGATTAACACCAAAAATGGCAGAAAATTGTCTAGACTGCTTTATTCTGTATTATTCTGTGTATATCATATATGAATTAATTATTAAAAAACAAAAATGGTCTAAACTGAGTCTAAACTAAAAGCTTTGTCAGTGTTAATGGTCCAGGAGCTCTTTCAACCATACTGTGTGATTTATCTCCATTAACTTGATGTTGTAAATGTTTGGACAATGTTTGTTCGTTCAGACGTGGCTGCGTTGTGACTCTGAGAACAAGGGATGAGAACTCAATGTGAGGTAAACTGAGAAACCCCAAAATATCACTTTGAAAATATTGTGTGCTGTTAACATTAACATCTGTCCAGAGAATATTATGGTGTATTTCTATTCAGTAACGCCCCTCTGAGCTGCTGTATCTCAGCATAAACAGCTTATTTACAACAAACACATACAGCACAATAGGACCACAAAGAAACTTATACTCCTCATGGAGCATTTTCTTGGATTTTGGCATTTCTGAACACCGTCTTTCCTAAAATGCACAGGAGACATGTGTACGGCACACAGAGTGAATGAAAACAAACACCCCCCCCCCACAACCTCCATAAACAAAACAAACACGCCGCCTACCAAAAATAGCTCCTCCAGCTCTTCAGCATGAGCCTTAATGGGTGTGAAAGTGCTGATGGCAAACTGAAAAGTCAACAGGGCTTTTTAGCGATAGATGAATTGAGACAGTGTGCTCGGTGAAGTGTAGCCCTCCTCCCCGACATCCCTGCAAAAGACATGCAGCCAGCAAACTACCAGGGCATCAGAGTGTGAAGAGAGAAAACATGCTATAAAAAGAAACCTATTAGTGTCAAGTTAAAAAAAAAAAAAAAAAGAAAGAAAAGAACACAGCCAGAGGACATGAGAAGCTAAACAAACCAGCGTGATGTATTCATCTGTTTTTTTCTGGCCTTTTTTTTCACTTGGCTCCTTGAAATGTTTTATTCTTTAATCTCATATTTCAGGTGGTTTCAGTTGACAACATCATCATCGGGAGTGACTTGTGAAACTGAAAGTATTGTTGTCTCGTCAGGGAAGGCGACTGTTCACAGATGCAGAGATTAAACCTGTGACTCTGAGGTGTGAGAGGCAGAAACCCGAGCGCCTGCACCTGCACCTGAACTAATCATCAATGTCTCCTCTCATATTGTCAATTCAGGTTCTGCACAGATCCTCATCCACACTGAAGCACCGAAACGACGTGAAAAAGAACATGAGGATGTCATCATCTTCCTCCGAACAACAAAACTGTGCATCGCAGCCAGAATCAGATGGTAGCACAGACACAGTGGGATCAATCCATAAAACCTCCATCCTGTTGCCTCCTGCTGTCCACGATCACTCACTCTGCTTTTGAACACTTTTCTTCAATATTTGATTTCATGTTTTGCTGTGTCTGATTTTCACTAAATTAATTCAATTCAACAATGGGCCCATACATACTGCCGTACCTTGAAAAACTATATGAAAGCTGAAACTGCTGAAACTCAGCCAGTTTAGTGTAGATGTGATCTGAGTCACACGGTGGATTCAGTATTTGTAAAATACATTAATAAGGTTCAAACACTGGATTCATTTAAGTTCTGTTCTAAAGAGGATGTTAGGACTTCCGGTATTTTATCAGAATATTTCCATTTTGGGAGACTTCTAATGTGAGAAACACACCCTTTGGGGCCCCTGAGGGGTTGGCCCCCAGATTGTTGCCCCTATTTGCCCGGTTCATAATCCAGCCTTGTCTCTTTCTAGGACTCTGCTCTCTGACCTTTGACCTGACAATTGGTCTCATATTGTTTCTCTAATGTAGGAACCGGAGCTTATACTGTAAATGGCCTGGACAGTGAAAATGCTCCATTACAGTCCATCAGTGAAAAGACTTTTATTAGGAGACTAGATAGAGAGGAGAAGTCAGTGCAAGAAGGACATTAAGGAAAACCTAAGAAAAGGAGTATTAAAGATTTGCTAAGAAGACAGGAAAATAAAGAAGAAAAGGTAGCTTGAAAAGGAGGAGTGAAAGTGCAGAGGTAAAGAAAAGGGGAGCAGTGAAAGAGAAGAGATTACAGAGATACAGAGAGGTCAAGAGAGGACGAGACGAGAGAACAGATGTCTTTGGGGTAAAAAATGGAATCTGAGCTCACCGGAGCATGAGGAAGCGTCCGTCTACCCGCTAAGTGATCCATCTTTTCTCTGTGCGCTTTCACAGAAATACTGAGGCATCAACGCCGCCTTTAACCGACAACGCACCAAATGCACAGCAGCACACATCTGGGGGTAAATCCCCTGTCTCTGCTTTATGGTCTTTTTTTATTCTTTATTCACTACAAAGTGAAGGCTGACTGAGCAGGGACCCTTTATTCAATGCAGTTACTTAAACAGACTGACTCTTTTATATGAACTGTACAACAGGATTCCATTAACCTTCAACGGCAGACCTTTTACTTCCCTGCATCAACAGTCATCACGTCCAACATCTCCTCCAGCCAAGGTTGTTTTTTCAACCTTCTGATATGACCCATGGGAATGTCTCCAGAAATAGCGCCCCTATAGCAGCACTTGTACCAGACCTCGGTTGTCATGGTTACAATAATAAACACATGGACTATACCGAAAGCAGCATACCTACCTTCGCTGCCATGGTTACTATAATAACATGCTTGCTTAGGTTTAGGAAAAGATCGTGATTTTTGTTAACATAAGTACTTCCTCAACATTAGACGATCTTTGTTGTCATGGTTACAGTAATAACTATGTGGTTGGATAATAGAAACAACATAAACTGCTACTTTCACATGGGAATCGGACACCGCTCTCCTGTGTCGTATTCCTCAATCCACCACCACCTCCTCCTGACGTGGACTTTGTCTCTCTTTATGCTGCATCACTTTGCTGTTATAATTATCATGACCACTAGATGTCACCTAGCAACAAAACGTAACAATGGATCATAATAATCTGCTGCACAGATGACTTATGGGCTTGCAGTCTTCATTTTTGTCCGTCAATCACAGGTGTAGCTAATGACATTAATCGCTGCATTTGCTGAAGCGGAGTGCACGTTAACTTTTAATTGTTCCACTTGTGTTTTGAACACCGCTCTCCTGTGTCGTATTCCTCCATCCACCACCACCTCCTCCTGACGTGGACTTTGTCTCTCTTTATACTACGTCATCGCACTTTTTTCTTTGCTCCTGCCATAATTACTACGACCACTAGATGTCGCCCAGCAACAAAGCGTAACTATGGGTCATAATAACCTGCTGCACAGACGACCTATGGGCTCGTTTTTTAGGACAGTCTCTTTACTTCAAAGCGACATCCTAAGGTTTTGCTGCACACACCCAGTAAGTCAGTGGTGAGAAGCCAGTTGGGGATCATGACCTTGATGCTGTACTTAGAGATGATGTCTACACATAACAAAACTGGAACAAAAGCTCCATGTTGTAGCTTTCGTACATTCAGACCTAAGAGTATTAACTGAAATTAACTGAAATCTAAACCTGAGCCATGTTTCCTGTCGAATCGAGCAAAGCAGATGAAGTCCTGAGGGCTTCATTCGCTCCAGGAAACAACTCGCTCTCAGAACGCTCTTACCAGCACAGTTTTCCCCCCCGTGAAGAGGATTTGTGCCACGTTATTTTTTTCTCTACTTTGTGTCATCGAGCTTCAATTATCACAGCGGGAGGAGGGGGGGGGGGGGCACTCACAGTATCCAGAGCTCACATCAGTGGAGGGGAAAGTCTGGCTTGTTAAGGAAGTTTTGCGTTTTAGTTTGCTGCAGATAAAAAGGATAGTAGAATGAATTTGTTTTTCATGGGCCTTTTACTTTGAACATAAGACCAGGAAGTGTGCATTAAACATGTAAACTTAGCGTACACTACGTTTCAGAGGTAGATATGTATGAAACTTTAAAGAGGCAAAAGAAAAGTTAGCTCAACTTTCTCAGTTCAAACTCAGACTAATTGGATCTTGTATTAAGACCTACAGTATAGTTGTGCTGGGATAATTATGCACGCAGGGGGTTACATCAGAAATGAGCCTTTCCTCTGAGGAAAAAGCAGCAGCACATTTCATCTGCACCACAACGTGTGAAAGTTTCCCTTCAAACTTCTCAACATCTGTTTTGGAAAACAGTGACCTTTCTCTGAGACGCTGATAGAGTCATGACTATTCATCTGTGGAGTTCACTTCATGCCAGGAATTAATCAGGGACAGTAGGTGATACACTGATCACCTTGACTATGGAGATATTCTGTATTGTCATGCTGCCCCATCACCATCTCAGCCCTTTAACCCAGTCCATTGTTGCGCAACACACTTTGGGTTGGACCTATCTACAGTCATGAAGAAACATCTCATTCTATTCATTTATAAAGTACGACTCTTGGAGCTTCCGAACTACCTCACATCTCTGGGAGCGTGTCTATGTTCCCACAGCCCTAACCCTAACCCTAATTTTCAAAAATTTCTGTGAAAAAAAAGTTCTAAGAAATGTGGGAACATAGGACTGACCCCACATCTCTTCTCTCATTTAAATCTACTTTGTGAAGTACACCATCCAGTCACTACTTGCTTTGATATCCGATAGATTTGTAGTATTAACTTAATATTAACCACGAACATCAGATCCAACATACGCGTCTGTCCCTTCAAGACTGGGTGCAATGTACACGCATAGTATAGATTACGTTGTTTTTAAGACGTGTGATCGATGAAATGCATTGTGATTTGCTGAAATTCATATCAGGTCGACCATGGGAAATGTATTTCGTTTGTTTCTCCGGCGGTTTTAGTTCACAAAAAAGTAAATGGCCGACGACCTGAGCGAGGGGAACAATACTGAAACAGATGACAACAGACAACAACTTAGAAGATTCAGACACTTTCTCCAACCTGCTAAGCTGCTAATAAGCTAGTCAAGGCTCAGGGGGAGACATGTTGGAGGTGGGGGAGGAGGAGCCAGAATCACTGCTTGGTAGAGGTAAAGATATGCCTGATGCAATGCTAAATGGATGAAGCTGTATTTCAAAACCACATCTTAAATAAATATTTATTGTGCAGTTAAATCCTACACAACAGTCTTATTTAATGCTGAAATAACTAGACTGATGGTATTTATATGACATTTATTGAAACACTTTAAATCACGGTGCGCTTGGAAAAGGACGTTTTGCTGTGGTCTGCTAGATATACATGCTCGCACCATGTATGGAACATAACAGTACATCACCAGGTTCACACTCTCTGCGTTCATTATCTCTGAGCTGAGGTCGGAGCGTATAAACACTGCTGGCACTGCTTACATTCCTGACTGTGGCAGTCGGGTGAAGAATGATCTGAAGTCACACTGTTTCAAGCAGATCAGAGCCAGAGAGCTTAGTCTCAGTTTAAAACCTCTATTTATTATTTATTTTTACTTCTCTGAAGCACAGAGTTAAGCATGCTAATGATTTCATAACTACACGTGGGTGAGTACATTTCTGCTATTGTTCCATATATACGCCTCATTATTTTTGCCTCATAAGTGTAAGAACTTCTGGACAGAGGTAGTTTAAACAGATCTGCTCCTTCATGGGAAAGTTCAATATTTTAGGAAATATGCCTATTCCTTTGCTTTGGATCGATATCAGTCTCATGTCATGTCTGCAGAGGTGGGTGAGTAAGAACGTGTTTAGTCAAGCTTAGCACATAAATTGGAAGCAGAGGGAAACAGCCGGCCTGGGTCTGTCCAAAGTTGAAAAAAAAAACAAACAAACAAACAAAACACAAAAAACACCTATCGGCACTTTTAAAGTTGTATGTCTCATGTTTTATCTTTACAGAAATGTAAAAATGTGTGCTTTTACAGTCTCAAAGCTGTGACTCTGCAGCTTCCTGAAGTCTGTTGTATCGTTTAGGTTGCCAGGTTTGGTTGCAGCTAAACCACGGTTGTCAGCACTTTTCTTTCTTATTTTTTTTTCCAGAAACAGTTAGGAGCTATTCATGGACTATTATATTTTGGAAAACAAACTAACAAAGTTTGTTGGGGAGAGAATAATCATTGTGGTTTGTCTTGTGTACTTTTGTGTGTTTCAATGAACATCCAACATGTAGCTGCTGCAGAGAGAAATGATGATGTGTGCATTTGGATACAATCAGGAGTCTGACTGTCCATCAGGCTGTCTATACATGGTCATGGTGGCTGGTATGGCAGAATTAGGGCTGAGTGATAAGACTTCAGCATCTTGATTATTTCAAACTTTTATCTGTTAATGATTAATGAAAGCACACGTCATGCACTCTTCAGATTCAGCAGTGTGATTGTGTTCCAGGTCATTTAACAAATGGGCGGTGTTACCTTTGGTTGCTATCCATGTTGCATTCACCACTGATTGATAAGACCCAATCAGGAGGCGAGGTAGGTGTCTGGACTTTATCAGTCATAATAAGTCACGTAGCATCATCAGTTGTTTTTAATATCAAGCTGTGTTCCTCAATCAGCCGTGTCTGATCATCATTCCCTTAGTACTTTCATAGTCTCCCCTTATATTTTAACAAACAAGTGCTAAAATATTTACTGTTTTTCTAACCTGCATTATTCAGTTCATCTGTGGTCCAGCATATTGAAAATAAATATGAAATGATTCAGTGTATGTCATTTTATACACGAGCTGGCACCCTGCATAATGCTTTTGTTTCAAGAACAAAGAGCGGCAGATTTCTAAGACTGCAGATTGTATGTGTTTAATATTAGTTTTGTCTGAAGTCAGTCAGGCAGAGAAATAATCTGATATTTCAAAATGAGGTTTAATCTGTCCAGTCATCTCTGGAGGTCAGACCAGGTGCGTCTC
The DNA here is from genome assembly GCF_021018895.1 of Seriola aureovittata. NCBI lineage: Eukaryota > Metazoa > Chordata > Actinopteri > Carangiformes > Carangidae > Seriola > Seriola aureovittata. The sequence goes on from NC_079375.1 coordinate 3,863,947, forward strand.
AGATCCAGATTTAGTCCAGGTTTGATTGAGATGAAATCCTTTTCCCAGCCACATCACACGGGTTTCAATAAGAGAAAGTGACCTGAACTGGAAATTGTTGGTTTTTCATTTTGTGTAGAGAAACACAGCTGAACAGAATATAAAACACAGGATTAAACTGCTCATATCCTCACATGACAGAGGTATGAATATACTGCATTTATGAACTTTAATATATCTATATGTTTTAAGATCCAGTTCAGCTCCACAAAGTTTTAAAATGCCTTTCTCTCTTTCTCTAAGGAAAGTGTCGATTGTGACTGTAATTGTTTGTGAGTGATTGTGACCTTTAAGGCTGCTGGCAGCCTCCTCCTCCTCCTCCCTCAGCCGCCGCAGACACTCCACCTGGTCTCTCTCCACCTCCAGCATGAAGTTACAGGTGGGATGGCGGCTGTCAACCTGCGATGGAAGTAGAAGAAAAGAAAAGAGTTTACTGTAAATGTTCAGGCGGCGCTCGGCCAGGTTTCCACACTGACCTTAAAATATCGTCACAACATTTTAGAGGCTGTTTTGCTTTCAGAAAGATCTGACACACGAGACTAGGGCTGGGTTGAAGAAAATCGATTCTCCGATTAAACTCGATCTTCGTTTGAATAATCCGATATCGATTCATTAAAACCCAAGATCGATCTTTTAATATTTGTCTTTTACACTCTGCTGTGGATGTGATGAGATGCTGTCACAACGAGATCCCGTCAGGTGACTGTAGGTGTAGAGCTGCCGGTGCCAACCTTTGAAACGAGCCGCAACTCAGCCGTGAGCGTGAGATAAAACCATGACAGTCGGTGGCGAGTCTAAAGACAGATGTGTGGCTGCATTTCAGATTTAAAAACTATGAAGACAGTGAAGAGCTGGACAAAAGCAAAGCTGCATGTCAGATGCGCCAGAAGAAGCTGTGTGTACCTGCTCACCTGGGTACGTTAACAACGCACATTACATGTAATGCGTGTCAAAACAGTTGGTCATGTTAAATAGAAAGTGCATTAATACTGCAATAACTGCTTTGAGTCCATTCGCAATGTAAACATTAAAATGGCAAATTCCCTTAAAAAAAAAAAACACTTCAAAAAACAGCAGATGTGTATCCACTGTGTGACTACACATTGTAGTTAAAGGGCTTTTGAAAACGGTGGAATGGGAAAGGGAGGAGAACATCGCCCAATGGCAGGCTTATACCTAAGGCCTACATCCAGTGAGTCAGACTATTTACAAGGTAACAACAAATCCCAGACAATATTCAAAATCCTATTATAATGACAACATCCAAACAGACAGAACTGTATGGACCAGTTAAGGTTTTGGTGAATTTTTGCCAGTGTCAGCTCTTTTCCTGCCCAAACATCTGTGGGAACCTGGGATTTTTACTATGTGTGTTCCTGTGTGTGCTGAAACCTTCTCCCAATCTCATTAACGGTACCACACAGAGCGATTAGTCCCAACGTGAAACACTGTTTTTAAAGTAAAATTACGGTTCAGCCCCAGCTGCTATATGTGCAGTAAGCTGTGAGCTTTTGCTGTTGGCTTCGAGAGGAGAATAAAGAAAAAAATCTGCAAACTCTATAAACCTATGCCAGCGGAACAAGGAGCATCTTAATCAGACTTGATCCCCTCATCAGGATGCAGAAGAAAGCCCTTCAACTAAACAACTACAGCACTCCTTCAGAGCAGCACAACATGCACAAGTGGCTGCAATCAAAGGAGGCTCCCTCCCTTCCCAGAAAAACTTCATATCTGCTTTTTAACCTTTATATATAATAAATGATACTTTTATTTATTGTAGATTTATTCTTTCATTTGCCTGTCTGTGTTCTGTTTGTATGATTCTCAAAGGAAGAGAGATATTTCAAGCTGATACACAGAGGAAAGTCAAGGTTATGACTGACAGATGAATACAGGGTCAAGATAAGCTGCTTAAACCAACCAGCCAACGCTCGCTGCCTCTCTGCCTTTATGTGTGTTTGAGTGTGTGTATTAAACCAGGAGGAGCAGATGAATGAATTGTGTGAGCCACATAAATCTTGCAGAGGAAACACTGAGACCCTTCTAAACAACACTGAACCAACAACAAACCATCCTCCACATTTTTGAATATTAATGTCACAGCGTGTATGTGTGAGTGTGTTACTACGTGCGAGTGTGTTACTACGAGTTTGCATAACTTTAAGCTGCCGCAGCTGCCCGTGATCACTCCACATGTACGGTCCAGTGTATGTGTTCCACTGCCGAGTGTGTGCATCCATCTGTGTGTGTGTGTGGACAGATGAGCCTGTCATCTCATTTAGGTATTAATCATGGACTTGTGTAAACAGTGTAGTCTGGTTATATCAGCGTTGTTGGTACATGGTACAAGACCAGAAACGACATGTTTGAGTTTTTCCACAAAGTTTAATGCTTAGAAAAATGTAAAGTCTGAATCTTTGCTGTAGTAGCTTTGTTTGTTGACGCTTTTATCCAAAGAAACTGACGAGGGAGGGACACCACTAAAGCTTCAGTGAAGTAGGGGACCTTGATGTAAGGAGAAGAAATAAGTCTTGAAGATAGAGAGGTGCAACATACACTACCTCCTTGGGTCCAATTATCTGCTCGCACGGCTTCACATATCACTGCTATGCAGATGACACCCAACTATACCTGTCGTTCCCACCAGATGACCCGCTGTCTCTGAGCAGATCTCGGCTTGCTCTCTAACATATTCACATGGATGAAGGAACGCCACCTTCAAATCTCTAAGACTGAACTCAGAATCATCCCAGCCAATCACTCTCTTTATCACGATGTCAACATCAAAATCAACATCTTCATTTCTGACCCAACCAAGGTTGCAACAAACCTGGGTGTCATGTTTGATGACCAGCTATCCTTCTCTGACCATGTTGCACCCGGTTTCCGGTCGTGCCACTTTGGAAGATGCAACATCAGAAAAATCAGGGTTTACCTGACCCACTACAACGCCCAGCTGTTGGTCCCACTGCACGGAAGCTTTAGTGATGTCCCTCACTTGTAAGTTGCTTTGTATAAGAGCGTCTGCTATATGAGTAAATGTAAATATTAATAGAGAGGGATGCACCTGCTCTGATAACATTCAGCAGCTTGTTCCACCATCGAAGAACCACTATTGTCTTATGTGCAGGGATGGTAATGCCAGACGACATTCCTTGGAGGAACACAGTGGTCAAGAAGGAGCATAAGCCTGTATGATTGAGTTCAAGCAGATGGGTGCAGACCATAGACTGTAAATAAAGATGGATGTAGTTGTGACATCACCCACAGGTTTCTGAAGAAGGCGTGGACGGCTGTGGAAAATACTAATATACTCTATCTGTGCTGAATCGGTAAAAAAAAAAAAGCCATTGTTAAGTTGACACAATTGAACCTCAGTGTTGGGTTACAGTTTGTTCTGACGCAGATGATAGAAAATCAATTTTAAACAGTTAGAAAATAATGTCGGGAACACACTAGATGCATTGCATGAGTGGGCGGCAGACGTCGCTGAGTTGCTGCGAAGAAGCATGCATGTGTATTCACACCGGCTGCGTCTCTGCTGCAGTGCTGCTGCAGCTCTGTCTCTTTTATAGAGTTTGCAGGCTACTCCAATGTTGGATTTCTTGTCATTATAAATTAATTTCTGATTTTTTTTTTAAGTGCCACTGTCTCCACATGCAGCTACTAAACTGGTTAAAAAATATATCACTGGTTTTTCATGTCTGTGTCATATTCACATTCAGCCTAGACAGAGAAAACTACAGTGGAAGGTGTCAGTTTTGCATCATGTGACTTGCATGATGTCAGTACGACATCAACAGGTCTTTTCTCTGTCTATTTCTGATGGGACACACGAGAGACCGGATCTATAAGATCACACAACACTAGAGACGTGTCTCACTCAGCCAGTGTGTCCACTCTAACATGTTAACATGGACACAATGAATGATATGAAAATCAACACGCTCCGTGGCCACCACGCTCACGCCGCGCTTCCAGTGCTGTGTTCCTGGCCTAATCCTGTCGGTCCTTACTGATGGACAAGATGTTTAATGGCAAATCAGTTTCCAAACACATCTTTGGCATTCCTGTTCGGCCATTTCTTCTTACCTATCAGTTTGTATCCTGTTTACGACCAACACTAAATTCAGGTTTGACCACAGTCTTTTCCTTACAGTTTTAGTTACCTGAACTAGAATTTAATGATAGAGGTGTCAGATCAGAAAACACTCAGGTGAGTCTTTCTTTCCAGTTTTCTTGCCAATAATGAGATCAACAGCTTTTGAAATAGTTCCCAGTGGACAGACTCCTCTCCAGCTCATCACTCACTGAAATCCTCCCAGACAGACTGCGGCCCTTTATCCTCTGGCACGGGGCGAGGCTGGCTGTCATCAAGACAGCAAGCAAACACACACACACACACACACACACAGAGAGAAACATACACGCAGACACGCAAAAACCGTTAGCCAGAAGTGGCAGCTGAACAGCAATTATCAAAAACCAAAACCCATTTATCCTAAAAGTTGAATAACAGATCAAGTTTTGGCTTTGGCTACAACAGTTACCTGTCACAGCAAATCAGCCGAGCTGAACGCGACTCAGACTGACGGTGCAGATGAGTCTGTTTCCTAACACGCAGCAGAATTTTGTGAAATTCATCAGGCAAGATGACTAAAACTAAAACGCAACACTTCTATTTACTGCGACGGCCTGGAGGGAGAAGAGGCAAGGGGAGACAAGGTTGCACACACACACACACACACACACACACACACACACACCCCACCAGCTACTGATGTACTGATTTGGCGATTTGCAGGTAAAAAAGCATCAAGACTTTCAGATTGAAACTGACAAGTGAGAAGAAAAAAGTGAAAGTTTACTGAATTTTTAGGTTAACACGTGACAGTCGTTTAAATACCATTTAACACAACTATATTTCAGTGTGAAGCATGTATTTTAATACATACAATTCTGTTCAAATAACAGTTCATGTAACAAAGGCGTCTGGGAAAAAAAACAACAACTTACATTTCAACCAGATTCAACTCGGTCTGTGAGCTGCTTACTGGGAAATGTCAATCATGTAAAAATGGCAGACGTGTTTGCAAATTCACTTTGTAACATGAAGCAAAGAGATTTATGAATGGCACAGCCTGCACGTCCTGGTTCACTTCATTCATTGACTCTGCCACGCCCCCCGCTCCACTCTGCTCCACTGCAATCAGGATAATCACACACACCTGATTCCCATTGCCTCTGCCATTATTTAGTCTCCAGTTCTCCACACACTCACTGCCAGGTTGTTCTTGGTTGTTTCCCATGTAAGACTTTTACCCATTTGGCTCGCCTGTCGCAGACTCAGCCTGTCTTTGATTCTCCTTCATCGCCTGTTCTCTGGTAAACAACCCAGTCTTCTGAACCCGACCTTGAGACTTTGCCCTGTGTTTTTTTTTTTTTTTTTTTTTTGGTTTCTGTCTGTGGCTGTTGGTCGTTGTACTGCTGCAGCGCTTTGAAAGTGAGTCACTGTATACTGCCGTTTCCCAGTGGAGAAATGTTGAGTTTTTGCCTGTGCCGTTTATAGCTATCGATTCCTGCCTGTATCATCGCCTGTGGTGTGTTGCATGTGGGTCTACCGCCGGTCTGTCACAGTGAAAATGCATACTGCTTAAAAGGAATCCATGTAGTTCACAAAGGACTACACAGGAAACACGGCACTCTCCAGAATCAATACTGAGTGTGATCTGTTGCCTTGACCAACAAAAACCTGGTCTGAAGTCAATTGAACATTGTCAAGATAATAATATTCATCTACATTGATGGGTGCACCTCCCCTGCTCCGACAGAGATCTGTTTCCACTGCAGGGAAGCGTTCTTTCTTACTCCCTGGAATATCCACTGTTATAATACCAATCCACCAAAGTGCATGCACACCTGGCTTTTATAGGGAATGGCAGATGGCACTCTGATTGGTTTATTGCACTCCCATAATTAAGAGATGTGACGTGTAGTGCCACGCCGCCATTCATTCTTCTTGTATAGCACTTTAACATTAAGAAAAGTGCTCTATAAATCAAGGTGATTATTATTATTGTTATTATTATTACAGGGGCTATTTGTAAGTTCTCTCTGCTGCTGAAGTGTGGTTTCTCGCCAGGAGAAAGTAGTGGTGATTGGCAAGAGCTTCAGACATATTTTGCATTTACAACGCAAGGTACTAATACATTCTTTTGAGCAAGGTTATGTGGTTAGGGCAGATTGAAGGCTATAGTGCGTCGCTGTCGGGCCGTTGCTAGGTGGCATGCTAATTTCAGCTGGAAGGATGTGATGGAGATAAGAATTAACAACGGTGTTGCTTTCTGCCTCTGGAGACAACTGTAAGTAAAGAAATTAAGTTTGTTGCTGAACTCACAATGTAAGCTATCTAGCAATAGCAACATTTACAGATATCTCCTCTTAATATTTATATGTTGCAGTAATGATAGGCAGGTAAGAAACAGAGGTGAGTACACATGAAATTCAGCTGGGCTGTAAGGAAAGGACAGACGACTTTTACTATCTCTCATGTCTTTCACTAAAATTTTACTTTTACAATCAAAAACTGAGTTTTAACTGTAGCTGAAGAAAACCAGTTGGCGTCTCAAACACACCAACAAAAAAAAAACAGTCTAATGACTTGATGCCACTGGCAGCGTATGAGCAAAAAGTGCATGGTGATGCAACACTTAAATGATGGTTTGTATACAAAGCAAACACATGTAAGAGCCACTGATACGTTTCCTACAACAGATACTTGTTATCGAGCTTTGTACATTCACAGACCTTCTAGGACAAAGTTATATGAACTCAGGATGTTGTGATTGCATGCTCAGCACAGTCAGGCTTCAGCATGCACCAGACAAATAAAAGTGCAGCTTCACTTCACGCATCAGCTGACCAGAGAGCAGTCACAGTTTGAACTTCTCTCTCTCTCCCCAGCTCTTTGTTCATTCTTCACACTACTCCCACAACTCAGCGCAGCACCTTGCCTGTCTTTGAGGAGAGACTCTCTGAAAGGCAGTTACCACCTTAGTAGTTGCGAAAGACACAGAATGACTGTGAGAGAGATTGAGGAGGCTGGAGGTGGGATGCAGCCAGGAGGAGGCTGTTACAGCACCACAGTGTTCAAGGTGAATTCATTTTTGGAAAAAGGCCATGTAATAAACAACAGTGGAAATGAAATCTTTTAAAAAAAGAAAATATTGTGAAAAAACTTGGCTGTTTAACATCTGTCCGCTGCAGAAATGTCTAATGGGTTTGTTTAGTCTGCTTGTCCCGGTCGTATTAATTTAACCTGCCAAGTACATTTCTTTATTTGGAGCGAGATGCGTTTCTGTCCAGAGAAGAACAAAGAGGACAAATGTTCAAAAAGTTCAATCAATTTTTTTTCTTTTTTTTTATTGTCATTCTGGCTCAAACAGCATCATTATGCCACTAAACATGATTAAAGGACCACATTTCCTGTCCTGGGGCCAGATACATAAGTGATGCATCCACACAAAGTAAGCTGAGACGAGTAATTTAACATAAAATAAAATAAAATAACCAACTCCTTATTATTCACTGAGAGTCATTATGTAAAATGTTAACTATTTTTTTTTTATAATGACTCATCACAGTTGTAGAGCCTGTCAGGAGCCTCATTAAGACTCTACTCTCAATAAATGAAGTTCAGAGTAAAACAGGACTTTACATTTGGAGTGATTGTACTAAAGTAAATTGATGCATGTTTTTACCTCAGTTTCACAATCCATTAAATGGTTCTTCTTTCTCGCCCTCCTTCTCTGTGCCTGATCACTTGTGGGAGTAGACTCCCATGTTTACAGCCTGGTACAAAAAAAGCATTTTGGTTTCTACGGCTAATTTCCTCCTCCATGACAACTGTATGTCATTTTTATACAACGAGCTTTGAGTGACAGGTGGGCGAGCGTATACTTGCCACAAGCCAGCATGCACCAAGTGTCAGCTTCACACACCTCTGCTGTGCCACAGAGCCATCTCGTACGCTGAAATACTGTCACTGCCTGAAATATTGATGGGAAGTTTGTGTGTGTGTGTGTGTGTGTGTGGGGTGGGGGGGGGGGGGGGGGTTTGCCATTCCTTTAACAATCCATATTTTTTCCCGGTAAAGAGCTTAAAGCTGTGTCTCATGTCTGTGAAGCAGAAGACAAAGAAATTCATCCAACCGTCAAGAACTGAAAAATTTAGTTGTCTTCCTTTAACACTTTGTGCCGTTTTATCATAAAGGTTCTGTATAAACAAATAATGGAATAAATTTATAATAGCAGGAGCATTTTTAATTAAGATTCTCCCTACGGTTGATGTCTGAGCATTGGACATGCTAATGAATCAGTCTTATCACCTTCTTTCCTCATGTGTTTTCCAGCTGTGGTTTCATCCGGCGGTGACACACACCAGTGGCTGCCTGCCGCCATCAAATGAGCTTTGGGGATGATTGTGCTGCCTTGAGTTTCCTGTTGACTGGACTGGATGTTACAGCAGAGGCTGACTGAGGAACAAGTAGGTCCAGACCATAAACTTTTAGTGTAAGTCATGACAAAAAAAAAAAAGGTGTAGGAGAAAGGAACTTTCAGTAGGTACCTGCGACCCATAGGTCGTCTGTGCAGCAGGTAATGACCCATAGTTACATTTTGTTTCTGGTCGTAGTAATGATGGCAGGAGCAAAGGGAAAAGTGCGGTGACGTAGTATAAAGAGAGACAAAGTCCACGTCAGCAGAAGGTGGTGGTGGATGGAGGAATACAACACAGAAGCGGTGTTTGATTCCCATGTGTAACAGTTTGTGTTGTTTCTATTGTCCATGACCGTTCGACAAAGTTAACCACGTTATTATTGTTACCATGCTCGATGATGGGACGTCGCTCGATGTACAGTCCACGTGTTTGTTATTGTAAGCATGAAAAGCAAGGTCCGCTACGCCTGCCGCCATAAGGGCACTATATCAGGAGACATCAGAGGGTTGAGAAAAAACGACCTGTATGGTTGTTCAGCTTGGAGGAGGAGTTGCAAAAATGTCTGAGAAAAAGAGTGTTCATCATTAGTTTCCCTCTTCACTTTTCTCCTCAGCGATACCAAATCCACCTTGGTCAAACTTGACAGCTTCTCTCCTCCGTCCCCACAGTTTGAGTGTCATCTTGACAGTACTTCATGCTGTGAGTCACATTTTACCGTCTAGGCAATATCAATCGTCTACGTCCGTCTCTTACATCGAACAGCACAGCTACGAAATCATTCCCAGAAGCCCTTCCTTCCACAGAACTACTCCTGTCCACCAGCAGCGTCAGTGGCTTCCTGTTGAACACTCCTCACCTTGAGACTCTGTAACCCGGCACCTCTGTACCTCTCAGATCAGATCTCCTTCACCCTTCAGTATCCTTAGATCCACCTCCACCTCCAGGCGTTCTACACCCTCTGCTTGCTTGGTTACCATGAGGTTCAGAGCCTTCAGTCTTGTTGCCCCCCCCCCCTTCCGCCTCTGGAACTGTCTCCCACAGGTTTTTGTAATGCTGACTGTCTTCCCACTTTCAAACCCTCCTTAAAGCACATCTCTTCAAACTCTGCTCTGAGTTTTCTGAACAGGTTGTTTGCAACCTTACTTACAATTGTAACTGTTGACTATTTGCCATTGTGTTGTAGTTGTTTTTGAATAAAATGCATTATAATCATTATTACTGCTCCACGAACATAATAAGGATAGGAATAATATCTGCACAGCTGCACGAACACAAGTAATGTGTTTGTCAGTAGGTTTAACAAAAGACAGACAGATCAGGACCGATCCAGCCCATTACTGATGAACAGGTTCAGGCTGTAAACCAGGATGATTGTTCCTGGCCCCTCGGTGCTCCGTTAAAACTCTGTCCGCACAGTCGTAACCATGAGCGACGCAAACAGAGCAGGGATTCTGTGGCCGGCGTCAGGGATATTTTGCGGATGAATCCCACCTCTTAGATGCTGCTGTTTTGTTTTGAGGATGAACCTTTTTTGTTTATGATGTGGTTGAAGAGTGTCCGTCTAAATCCTGTCTAGACTTCCCAGCGACAGATTCACACTGACATCCTCTCAGATGGATATAGAAAATATACAAACTATCACAGGAAACTGTTTATTTTCTTGCAGAGCTATTCAGCTGTAAAAAAAAATTGTACCCAGTTGATCATAGAGCTAAATGTGCAGTGTAAGTTATATAATGAGGTCAAAACAGAATAAATATGAATAAATATTGGATCATAAAGCTCCTTGTCAAGACAGTGAAAGCTGGATGCTGATAATTCATGCACCTCAGTACAGAAATGACAACCTGTCTGGGTGGTGGAAGAGTCAAAGACACACCTGCATAGATGATTAGGAACCTGGATATTGTTAGAATCATATTATTAGGGATATAAATACCAGATTATATTCTATCATATCCTGAATATAATTACAACCATGGTAAAAGAAAAACTGAGCGAGGTGCATGTAAAAGTTCACAGAACAGAAGGTGAGTGAAGTTCATTAAGTGAAAGTTAAATAATATTATATTATTATGTCTATTATAATAAATATTATGAAATGACTGTATTGGAGGGGGATCCAGAGGGATTTAAAGCTCACACTCGTGATTGTGATTACTGGGGACAATCTGGATAAAATCTTTATGAACTAAAACATTTTGGATTTTAAAAGGTGGACACCGATATTTTCCAGATGCAATGTCCTTGAATTTGAAACTATGGAAACAAAATGAAAAAATACAATTTGACAATGAAAACGTTACAGAACAGCTGAATTATTTAAATTAATAGAAATGTTTCAGGTCTTTTCAAATTAATTAGGGAACGGGGAAGTGCACGTGTTTCCTGCATTTCTAAAATGTTGTCTACTTCTAAGGTTTCTTCTTTGTGAAGTGTATAAAAATGTTAAAAGAGGAAATTAAAAATTCTAGTCCAGTCGACGTGAAAAAGGGACTAGGAGCAAAATCTCCTTGCAGCAAAGTGGATAATATGGATGAAAATAACAGGTCAGAGACGAAAAGGCAGAAATGGGAAACAGAAAAGTTAATGTGGAGCAGATTGAAAAGGTTAGTTTGAACAAAAAAAAAAAACTTTCAACTTTAAGCTCCGCTGATTCACAGTGATAGGATTCTTAAAAAGGTAATTTCCTTCACTTTTCATCCTCCTCTTTCTGCCGCATTTGTAAGAGAAGCAAACTTAAAAACGTCCTGATCAGAGCCAGACGGGATCTGTTTTATGGAGACGAGGCAAAAATCTTTAGAAAAACACGACCTATAGCTCCAACTATCATAATTCATTTTGCACCAGGAGTGTCGACACTGCGAACATCACGGCCATAATCCAATCAACTGTATATTTACAACTTACTAACCATTCCAGACTCGTTACCTGCTCCGAGCCGGATCACACATTTGGCTCGAAAATGTTTACTTTCGTTTAAGTGTCATATCCTAATACACAGAACTGGGCATGATATAAATCCTGATCTATAACCAGTTTGATACGATGCAATCAAACTGCAGTTATAAGCATGTATGAAAGCAGGATCTGCAAGAGGAAAAGCATGAATAGTGAGTTTTTCAGTGAAATATAAATGGTATGACTGATAATAATTTGCCTTAGGATCTGTTTTATTAGTTTGATATCAGTTTTTCACTGCTTGATTAATAAAGTTTATTACGACCCAAAGTTTGATTGTGTTATAGTTACGTTTGTTGTCGGTCGGCATCCATCATTTCAGCAAATGCCCCAAAACTACATGTTTATGTCCCTGTGACAAAGCCCTCTACCGGCTGTAGTGATTACGATGTGAGCAAAGGAGGAGGTGATGCCACTGGATAATGCAAGTTCACAAAATATGTAATAGCTCTAGCTTTTTCCAGAAATACGTATGCAGAAATATTACACATTATATATCTAAGCCTGTGTTTTGAAAAGTCTTTATAAACTTGCTTTTTTAGTGCTGACTAAACACGACTGTGTCATATTGAACATGCGCTGCATGTTTACTTCGAGGAAATGAATCATATTCGTTACTGGGGATAAGAAGCTTAGTAAACCGCCTCGAGTGTAAATGTTTTATCAGACATCAACAAAAAGGCGACTGTATTCCTGTAACAGATCCCCACAGGGAAGATTTCATATAAAAGAGTTCACAGTCCTTATCAGAGCCAACGTGTTTGTGGGCAGCAAAGCCTATTAGCAGACAGAGCTCGCACAGTCTATCAGATTACACAGATAGTGGAAAATGTGGTTTCCTAATTCCTTTTATCGCAGTAATCACACAGCAGGGGAGACTTAGAGCACCATGAAGCTCCACTCCCTCCAAATGCCTCACATTCTCTTTAAATTCACTTGGAGAGACAAGTCTTATCACAACTTCAGCATCTGCTAACGCAAATGAAAAAACTCCTCTTTTCTTACTGAGCAATTTAGACCGGGCCTGTTCAAGGTTCAGTGCCTTGCTCAAGGGCAGTCTGCAGGCAGGGAAGCAGCACAGGGAAGGAAGACTGCTGCTTGTTCACTTCTCCAGCTGGTCCTTTGGGTAACAAGCCTGTAATTCTGACCTTCGGGCCACAGCTGCCCCAAATCTCAGTCATATAAATAAGTTGAAACTCCGTAAGGATCCACAGAAATGACTGTTGACCTCAGAGTCGGCCCTGAGGCCCGGCCCCGCCCCGGCTTCGCCATCTGCTGCACGGTTTCGCAGTCACTCTGTGAGTTCAGTGTAACGTCCTCATCATGTGTCAGAGCGAAGCAAACTCACTGCTCCTCCCGTTACTGTATCAGCAATGCCACTGCACAAACACAGGGTAGCAACCAAAGTGGTGTTTTTAAATCCAAGTTATGATGTTATATTGATGAATATTTCTTAATCTAATAGCTGGTAAATTATGTCAGTGCTACAGCATGGCCCAACAGTGCACCCCAACTATTTTTTTTAATATCAACAAATCCAAAAAGAATGAATTTACCCTTCTAACATCCACACCCTGATACATCTTATTCCTCTGAGCCAGAGAGCTCCATTGTTGTCCAACAAGCACATCAGTGAGCCACACTGTTCACACACACACACACACACACACACACACACACACACTGTAGTTTATTTAAACTCAACCCCACATACACCATCCTGCTGCCCCAAATAATCACTAGAGCACCAAGTGTGGATTAATACGCCGCTAAAAATAGTCCCCAACAAGTGCACTTTCTCCTCCTGATTGAGTAACTTCTGCTAAAAACAACAGAGGCAAAATTCCTACGCCTTTTATTTTAAATGAAACTACGTGTTAGGTAGCTGTTTTATAAGAGTTTGCGTCATCAGTAGGAACCACTGGTAGAGGCTGGGGGGCTTATACATACATGGTAGGGAGGTTGGAAAGCATTAAGAGATGGACTAACACAGTGCTGGCTTCGGTCTTTTTGTCAGATTTAAGAAAAATAGAAAAAACAAAACAATAGAAAACAGAGTTTGGGACAATACACAGTGCTGATCCCATTTAGCTGATCATCTTATCCAGTGTGATTTATAGTACAAAGACTCCATGAGTGAAATAAGCCAAATATAAACCTGATTATAAGAACTACAAGACGCCAACACCGAAGAGAGCTGGTAATATTTTTAGTGCCTCTATTATATTCTGCTGTGATGTGTGCTGGCCTTAATGGAGGCGAGTGTTTCATCTCATCTCGTTGTGTTAATCTTTATGCTCCACAGCAGAAAAGCAGCTGTTGGTAAGCAACTGCACATGAGGAACCACAGCACAAGGCTTCATCATAATGGGTTATGCCTCGCCGCGCTCTGTGGCCTAAATTCAAAGACCACTTACAGTTTTCTACAGTGAGATGAAAAAACAAAAAAAACTCTACTCTCACTCAAATTAAATTAAATATACAGTATGTGTATATCAGTGGCGGCTGCTGGTCTTATAAGGAGGGGAAGCTCATTTTCGGCCTACATCATAAAATGTGTCAGTTTATTTAAATGTAAATTCGCAGAGTGACAGAAGAGAGTCGCCAAACACAACGCTAGTCGTTTTTAACAAAGACAAAGTCGCTGAGGATCAGTAACGTCTCCAGATCAACTCCGAACAACGGAATGAAAAACTTGAAAATGATGAGATGTCAATCAAAAAGGGACTCAGCCTCAGACAGCTCATCCAATCATCATGCAGAAGCCGAGCGTCCAGGCCAGCCCACTGTCCCATAGACCCCCAGAGACGCTGAGCGTCCGATGGGCGGGACAAAGCCCAGCATTTATCCAATGACCGTCTAGTTTCGCTGCAGTGGAACAACCCACTCTCTGCTTCCCCCTTGAAGTCAGGAGACGCTCGGCGTCTACACTGTGTAAAGCTCTGTGGCGCTGCGGGGATGAATGAGAAGAAGTCGTGTCGGTTACCTGTGATAAGCAGCTGATTCTGAACAAAAGATGAACGTGTTCTAGCGAATATTTAGTCAATGAAATGTACACACAACAGCACATATTTGACCACTTATTTTGTTGACATTTTAGGGGAAGCTGAGCTTCCCTTGTAGTCTTAGAGCAATCGCCACTGATCTGGAATATATCTGCAGTTTGTTTGTCAGGGTGGGTCAGTTGAAGCAGGACAATGATTTTATTTTCTGATACCATTAGTCAAAGAAAAGCTACATTGGTAAATAATTAACTACATTTACTCAAGCCTTGTATGACACCATGTTCTGATAAAACTCCATCTATAAAGCGTTTGTAAGCTGGAATCAGTGGCTTTATTAGTGTTCCTAATGATTTACTGATCAGTTATTACAACTATTAGCTATTAATAACAACAACGTTTGGGTTGCCAGGTTGTGGAAAAATCCCCCTCTAGCATGACACTTTGCAAGCACTTAAATTCATTAGTGAGACCCCTCCTAGCCACCAAGTCTGCAGTTATACATGTTAATAAGTCTGCATGAAATGAGCAAAGAAACAAATTGTCATGTTTGCGAAGCTAGAAACAGCAGAGATTTGACAGTTTTGCTTAAAATGTTGGATTCTGGTCCAGATGTTCTGCAGCTGTTTTCCAGGAGATCAGTGGTCAAACGATTTGAATTACAGAGATTAAAAGACAAAGTGTCTACAGGAGGAGGGTTTTCCACAACCTGGCAGCACAAGCATCATTATTAATGCCTTATAACTGATCTACAAAGCATCAGTAAATGATTTATTAGCCAATTACAGCTTATACAGCCTTTTTAAATGATGCCAGAACAATAGAAATGTCACTGTTTTCTCAGTGTTTCTCATTTAAATTAACGTTTTGGTGTAAATACAATGGACGTTTCCTAGAATATTCAATATCAGATCTAAACATTTTGTGTTGTTTTACTGGATATGTCGGATGCAAAATGGAAAACATATTTCATTTTATTGCTAACACAAATTTTTATCACCAGCTAACACTTTTTTAAATGCTCAAATTTTGTTATTAAAGTAAAGTATTGTTCTGAAATGACCAGTCTGTGTGTTACTATTGGCAGACTTACCAAAATAAGAGCAGAACAGTAAAAACAGTCGCACAAAACACCTTCAGGTTTCCTTAAAATACTCACTATTTTAGCTTTTCTCCTTATCTTGGTCTTTTATTTAAGAAATCACTTAAAGTCAGTTAAACCATTGCACAAACACCTGAAGTTTAGATTTTCCTTACACATTTTGTGCTTTACTTCTTAATTTAAATGAGTTAAAAAAAATGTTTTTGCAGATTAAGATTTAAAATAAGTTACACTCATACTGCAACATGGAAAAATATGATTAGGAAATATTATATATGTGATGTCATATTATTCTATTTAAGAAGAAGATCATTCGGGAATCAAAAGTATCTAATTGAATGATTTTATTGTCCAAATTAGAGTTTGAATTAGAGTGTGGGAAAAACCGGAGGACCCGGAGGAAAACCCACGCCAGGACAGGGAGGAACTGGGTCCAGTGGTGGTCCTGGCTTCAGTAATGAGGTCAGAACCACCAGTGAGCCCAGTTGCCCCCTGTGTGGCACATTATAAACTAATGATAGGAGACAGGCCAGGGCTGTTCACCAGCATTAGCCTGTCCTGTTGACACAGTGAGGCAACAGTGCTAGCCGCTGCACCACCGTGCCACCTTCAGAAGTTTATAATAAGACTATGGCCAAGACGGACCACAAGCCACAAATAGCGATGACGCTCATGACGGGCCAGAAGTTTTCTCTCCATGCAGATGTCTTCCTCTTGTTTGCAGACATAGTCAAGTGCTTAGAGATGTTTGCTTGTAAAGACTTGATGATGACCGCTTCCACACATGGTTGCTCTGACAGGATTACAAACTTGAGTGAGCTCTTCCCGCCAAGCTTCTTGGTGAGATCTTTGATGACGGCCCTGCAGATCTGTTTAATGTCTTTGTCGCTGGGGCAGAAACCGTCACTCACAGTGAATCCTTGCAGCGTTTGGTCCACCAGCTGTTTGGTGTAGGTGGCCAGTTGCTCCTCCGTGCAGATGTCGAGAACACGGCACTTAGTCAGCAGTCTCATGGTCAGCAGGGTGACAAACAGCTTGGTCTTGTCGATGGCTTCGAAGCCGGAGGAAGGAGAGTCAGCAGAGTTGGTGTTCTTCTCTGGTGTCTTTATGGAGATCTTCTTGTCCTCTTGGGTGAGGTATATGGTCTCTATATCATCTTCTGGGAGTCTTGGCTCTGCCGGGGCTTCACAGCTGGAGGCGGGAGAATCAAACTCTCCTCTTGGTAACTCCAGGATGATCGTAGAGGCGCTTGGCTGGACAAGAATCCGTCTTACACCATGGGGGAAGGAAGTGAATCCGCCAGAGGCTTGGAACATAGCAGACACATTGGGACTCAGGGACCTGGTGTCAGGGTGAAGGTCAGCAGCTCCAAGAACAGGAGCGGCCGAGCCTTCAGGTGAATTGTTTTCCATCACAGAAACAAATGAGTGTCTTGAAACTGGGAGCTCAGATAGAGGTGTGTGTCTCTGGTGAGGTCTTCAGTACAATGATCAACAATCAGGAAAACTGTAAGTTTACTTCACACACATGTGCCTTTGAAGTACAGCTGATCAAAGGCAAATTGAACGAGCAATCTAGAATCTGACGTGGCTACTTCACAGTTGCAACGTCCTCACGCACACGTGCGTGCGTACACATATTGCAGCAATCATAGACACGCTCGTAGGCACGCACGCTCGCAACTTTCAGCGCTGTTTTCATCATTTATGTAATTTAGTTTGAATGTTAATGTTGGATATATATGTATGATTTTCCATCAGGTAGTCACTATAATAATAATGATGTGATTATATCGGGCCGACACTATTTTAGCATTATATACACTCAAATGATGCAATGGCAACAAGCGGCGGCAGGTCTGCTTAACGCTTAGTTTTTTTTTGCAATATATTTGTATTTATTAGTATATTTTTTTTCGAGTGACGTTTTTTATTCTACGTCGTTGTTTCGTCTGACGATGGAAAAAATAATGCAGATAAAGGAAGAACTCCGGGCTTTAAAGTGAACCAGATATGGAGTTAAACATCCCATAGCGGCTGAGCTGAAGAAGAGCCGGGGCTAAGCTAAAGGCTAGGACATGGAGATATAAGCCTTTATACCTGGATAACAAGTGTGATGAACTGGAGGCACTTGTGAAGAACCAGCGAGCACATCGTCTCATAGTCTCATGTGTTTCACGGAGACCTGGTTATACGACAACACTCCCGACCGTTGTGTGGATTTACCCGGCTTCACTGCAGTACGGGCGGACAGCGACGCCAGAGCAAGCGGGAAGAATAAAGGTGGAGGACTGGTTCTGCTTGTGAACAATGGATGGTTCAGCCCCGGTCACATCACGGTGAAGGAGAGGATATGCTGTCGGGATAGTGAACTGTTGGCAGTTGGTCCTAGACCTGTACCAAGGGAGTTCTGTCACATCGTCGCCATTGTTGTTTACATTCAACCACGAACAGAACCTGGTAGAGAGAACAATGAGCTAAGGGTGCTAAATAGGGACACATGAATTTCCCCTACTAGAGGAAAAGTCACGGGGTCACCAGCGTAATTAGGATTCATCCTCTGAGTTTATGGAAGCTTCCATCCAATACTTATTTCTGTGTGCGTTACCTCAATGTCAACTAGTGTTTTTAAATTGAGCGTAGCTGACATTTGTATGTAAACCTCCAGGCACCTCATTGGAAACTGACGTGTGCTCTCAGCTGCGTGAAACATCTGGAAAAGTGGCGGCTGCTGGTCTTATAAGGAGGGGAAGCTCATTTTCGGCCTACATCATAAAATGTGTCAGTTTATTTAAATGTAAATTCGCAGAGTGACAGAAGAGAGTCGCCAAACACAACGCTAGTCGTTTTTAACAAAGACAAAGTCGCTGAGGATCAGTAACGTCTCCAGATCAACTCCGAACAACGGAATGAAAAACTTGAAAATGATGAGATGTCAATCAAAAAGGGACTCAGCCTCAGACAGCTCATCCAATCATCATGCAGAAGCCGAGAGTCCAGGCCAGCCCACTGTCCCATAGACCCCCAGAGACGCTGAGCGTCCGATGGGCGGGACAAAGCCCAGCATTTATCCAATGACCGTCTAGTTTCGCTGCAGTGGAACAACCCACTCTCTGCTTCCCCCTTGAAGTCAGGAGACGCTCGGCGTCTACACTGTGTAAAGCTCTGTGGCGCTGCGGGGATGAATGAGAAGAAGTCGTGTCGGTTACCTGTGATAAGTAGCTGATTCTGAACAAAAGATGAACGTGTTCTAGCGCATATTTAGTCAATGAAATGTACACACAACAGTACATATTTGACCAATTAATTTGTTGACATTTTAGGGGAAGCTGAGCTTCCCTTGTAGTCTTAGAGCAATCGCCACTGGTGTATATGTAAGCCAGAAGAGTAGATGAGACTATTCCACATATATCAATGTATTGTATTGACATATGATACTTTACTTTTATTGATCCATTCAGGCATGTTTGTTACTGTACTTTTACTTCAACTGAGATGTAATATTATAGTATATATAGGCTATTACAGATACCGAAGAAGGCTAATATTAATCCCCTTCCTGGCCCAATGTTAAAAAGCCCATAAATAACTAATTAAATGAATTAATAATATGATATCTCTATAAAATCACTGGTGTCAGTGCGTCAGTATTGAAAGACGTGGATACCACCAGTTGGTGATCATAATCAGGAAAGTCATCTATATTTGACAATAATCAATTATATATATTAGAAAGGCTTTAATCTATGCCTTACCCTCTCAAAAACCTTCTTCTAACTTATATTCAGTTTGGTTTTTACTACATGGCCGGATGTACAGTGAATTATTCATACTGTAAGTGCACTAAGCCCTGGTGGTTACCATTCATTTCTTTCATCCCATGTTGCCCTAATTTTGACCTGATACAATATCATAGTGTTATTTACACATCACCATGTCACTTTAAAATTAGATTTTATTTTTAAACAAAACCCTGAGCAAACCTTAATGCACCATGAATCAGATTTTTTTTTTTTTTTTTAATGTACCTTCAATCAAATGACGATGCACAAAGTGAAAGCTGTTGCTTGTAGTGACAAAACCTGGAGAGTCGCCACCTAATTATGTCTCTGCAGAGCTTTTGGCCTCTTCTTCACTCACAGCTACCACGGTGAACTACCTGGCCAGCATCAAATAGAGGAGTCGGTGGAGCCTGCTGGTTAGAAAATAATTCAATTTACTAACATGGCAGCCGAAACAACTCTTATAACGGGATAATTAGTCAGGGCTGTGTGTGTGTCTGCATGTTGTATTAGTGGCCAATAGATAAATAAATGAGCGTCTGTAAGAATAGTACAGTATTTTCAGACAGGGAATGGTTAGCCTAGCTTAGCAAAGACTGAAAGCTGAAGGAACCAGCCTGGACAGGTCGCCAGTCCGTCACAGGGCTGACATAAGGAGACAAACAACCACCTATGGGCAATTTAGAGTCGCCAATTAACCTAACGTGCATATCTTGGGACTGTGGGAGGAAGCCAGAGTAAAACCCACACAGGCACAGGGAGAACATAAAAATGTAAAAATGATAAGTTATGCGTAGTGAACAATTCTTTATGACTCTTCTTGGGGTTTGATTTGGACCAGGTTTGACACCAGCTCTCATACAGACTCACAATGCAATTATCACAGTAAGTCGATTTAAAGTTAATCAGCTTTATGAGGCCTAATGTTGCATCAATAAGTCGTCGTAGAGAGGTTGCCAGATTTGATACCATCCCGCTAAGTGACCTTTACCAAAAACCTGTGCTCATCAACTGTATCTGGGAAACCCGCACAAGTCGGAGACACTGTACAGTACAGAGGGACTGGGCTGACGAATAAACTGTTGCTGGTAAAAATGTTTTAAAAAAAGCTTCAATCCGTAAAACAGCCAACTGTGTAAAGCGTTAGCCATGTAGCTCTACATTTATCTCAACCACCATGCAACACTTAAAAAGAGTTTCACCTTTCCGAAGTTGGTAGAAAAACTCTCTCAACCCACAGAAAAAAAAAAAAAAGTTCAATCCTTCCAATGAAGAGAAAACATGTTGGAGTTTTCTACACTGCATGAAACTGACTAATGGAGCCTGTATCACCACAAACCCTGACAGTGATAAACGAAGACATTTCCATATGAGAGGGAAGGCGTCCGCGGCTCTCTGTTCCCCCGCTATGTGACCACCTCGAGTCACAGGTGACTCATCCAATTTGTTTCCCCGAAAAACACCAACAAGCACCGCAATTATCACTCAGCACCGTTCATTAAACTGCACCTCACGGCGTCCGGCTCGTTAGCCTTCGATTGTACTTCACTTGTACGAAGCCTCTGCTGAACTGTTAAATGTAGATGTATCCCTGAAGCGACAGGATGGGTTTATCCAGCCTCACACGCTTTGATGATTACGGCTTTGTTGACGCAGCTTTATGTTGCTGTTTCATATATCACTGACTGTCCATCCTAGTTTACAAAGTAGGATGTGATATATTGCTACAAGAAAAGATGTGCGACCGCAAGGTGAGCATCAGTTGTGTTTAGGTAGCCAACTGTCTCCATTTTGAAGCTGTTAAGTGTGTTTGCATGTCTAAAAGTCTGTGAAAGCTGATTTTTCTTTTTTTTTCTTCACATTTTAGTGAGATGTTATGGCAATAAAACTTCAAAGTCTTGTATCTTATGTCTATTTGGAGGAATGTAGGCTCGAAGCAGCATTCCAGTCTCGCTTTCCTTTTTTTGTAGTTTCTTTTTAGAGAGAGGGTGTGTGTAGGTTTGATCACTGCTAGAGTGGGAGTTGAGATTTTATATACTTTTGTGCTGATGCCTCGTCATTCAAATTCTAGGATAATGTAAGCAACTTATAGGATGAATTATCGCTCCGACTGCGCTGCGAGCATAATAGTGTGGGTGTGGTGTAGGTTTTTGTGGATGCCGAAGCTTCCTGTTGATCCCTCTGGAGGTGGACATACCTGCTCTCATCCCCCCTCTGTCCTCTATCAGCCCTGCCAGCTCTCTGTGTAGGCACTCTTTATGCTTTAATACCACAGGAGACGCTCACAACAGATCCTGTGTTTTGGAAAAAATGCTAAAATTCTTTAAGGTGAAATTGGGTTCATATTCCATAAAATGAAAACTGGCATTTGAAATGTTGAAAGAAAAATTTGAAAGTGTAAACTACAGTACTCAAAAGTAAGATTAAGAGCTGGAAGAGGAAATCTAATATTGTTTAATAATCAAGAGGCTACTGTTGGTGTTAAGTTCGGCTTGCAGTTAATCGAAGTAGTTTCTGAGCTCAAACTGAGTTTTGGTAGGTCCTATAGTGTATAAATTTACATTTCCATGGCTTTATTGATTATAAATCTAGGTGCAAGCAGATCTAGGTGCTGTATAAATAATGAAAGTATTAAAGCTCTCAGTCCACAGAGAAATGCACACAGCATGTATTCAGAAACTGCCGTCAGGACTTCTGGAACTTTGTGATGTCATGGCCATCCCAGATCCACCATCCAACATTTGTTTTTGTTGTTTTAACTTTATTGACAACACAACACCAAGTGGTCATTCCATCACTGAGCTAGGTACAAGAAAGAAAAATGTAATTTCACATCCATCCTAAGGATAGTAATATTAGAGACCTAAAGTTTTTTTTTCCTGAAATACCAGAATATTTTTAGTCTTAATTTGATCGTCTGTTTGGAACATTTCATCACCATTTGCATTTACCGATGACTTTTACCAAGCTACAGTAGTAAGCTACAGTCCGTTACCTGTGGTTGGCCTGGATGTACATCATTCAGAAAACAGTCAGCCAATCAGAAGAGAGACTCAGCATCTTCTTATGGATCAACACTTCAAATAAAACACAGGAAAAGTGTAAAATATGGGACCTTTTGAACAGTTAATTTAATGAATAAAACAGGTCCATAACTCTTTACAGTGTGGAGGTAAGAAGCTACTTAACAAGCAGTTGTGTATGTAAGATAATGTATGGCTATGTGGAAAATTTCCATGTGGAATATCTCTATTTATGTTAAAGACATAAAGACATGTTCCAAATAATCTAATAAATGTCCTGTACCTGTACCTAAGGTGAGGTGCTCCACCAACCCCGGCAGTACCGATCAATATGGACTACTGACGATCAATGACTGCAGCCAACCCAACCCATAGATATGAACATCTACAAAATCTTGAGGGACCAAACTACCAGTGTGAGGTCGTCCTCAATCGACTGAAAAGGGAGCAACACTGTATAAAATCTACATCACATATTGAGGGCTTCAGATGCTTCTCTCTCATTTTAATATTATTTTGGTCCCATCATGGGGGAAAATGCACTACCAATATTTATGTTTTTCTGATAAATAATGCCTCTTCCTTGTGGGAAGCAAATGTGGAGGTGGTGTGTTGTTGTTGCAGTCCCCACTGCACATCCTTGGACCGAGATGACAGTCAGGAAAACCAACCCAGAGACTTAAAGGTTAAAGAACGAGTGTGTAGGATTTAGTGGCATCTAGTGGTGAGGTTGCAGGTTGCAACCAAATGAGACCCCCGCCCTCCTAAATACTACACACAGGTCCTTTAATGGATGATTATTGCCTCCTGTGTTGTAGTAAATCCTCACCAAAATATACTATGCATTATAAATATACTGAATGTTAAACTTATACAGTATAATCCAATGGAATAGCTATGCTTACAACTGAGGTTAGATTTGTATGTGAACCAGCCTTTACTGAGAGATTGTTATAGAATGGAACCTGGAAGGAATTAAGTTAAAAAAGAAAAATGGTCTGAAGGCCCTGGGAGCAATGGTGTTGGAGCCATAGCGAGGCCCAGATTGAAGATGGACGAGGGCCTTAGGTTTAGGGTGGTGGAGAGGCTCTTGGATGCCTGGTCCTACTGCACACCTTGGCACAGGAGCCTGAGATAGGGTAGACAAGAGGCTTCTGGACACCTGATCCCACACGGGGCTGGACACCATTGTTCCCAAGGCAGTGATAGGTTCACTTTAGAAAATAAGTGGAGAACCCACCTAAGAAGGAACTATGTATGATTGTGCACAGGCTCTCTGTCTTCAGTTTGGATCTGGATCTGATCTCGCTTTTGTTCTTGTGAAAGAATACATTCTATTGCATTGGACTCATCATCTCCGGTGATTTCTTTTTTTAATCTTTTTTTGACTCCAGTAAAAGTGCAGTTTTGTAGAAAGTTAAGTGTTGGTGAAGAGGTCTAAACTTAGTCTCTGGCCCGGACCTGGACCTTTTTCCCTCTAACACCTGCTGCTCTGATACAGAGGTTTTGACTTCCTCCATCACATCACCAAATGTGTGTTCAACCTCTGGAGCAGGACACTTGCTGGACAAATTTACAGTCTGACCGTTTCCCCTCACTACAGCCCTGTGTGGCATTTGATCTAGCATTTCAGATGCTAGGCTAAATCTCACATGCATGCTTCAAGATTTTAGTCTGGAAAACATCCAAGCCCACAGCTGGAAATCTGGCCAATCAGACAGCCATGAGAATAAAACAGCAGGCTGTGAAGAGCCTGTCTTCACCACACACAGGTTGGATATACCATTGATTTTCAGCATCCGAATATATTCTTTTCCAAAACAATAAAAGCTTTTCTAAACACAGTTCTGTGTTTTCCTTTTTGCTTCTAAACTCACATTAAAACAATAAATCGGACTGTGATGAAACATGCACAGACTGAAAATCACAGCACGGCCGTTGACTCATGAATGTCAGAGGGTTTACGCTCCGTCAGTCATGAGAGAGGGAGAGTGAGTGGATGCAAAGCTTCTCTATCGACACACAGATCAGAGCAGCACAGTGAATGTTGTTAACAGGACCTGGGGGGAGATGTTTTGACAAGGCCCCCGGGGATTCTTAGGCTCTATAGTTTATTTGACTTTCTCTTTGATCAGGTTCGTTTCATTTTAATTCTGTTACTTATCTGCTTTGAGAAGTTGCGAGGTAATGTGAGGTTCTTTCTTAATTCTGCTTTTTTGGTCAAAGAATAACAGTAAGTTAGTTTGGTTATACTGTTAAATTTTCTGTTGGCAGTGATAAGCAAATAAATGAATGTTATGTGTGAATTAACCTTAACCTGAAGCACATGAAAGGGATTATACATGCTGCACACTGCTGAGACTGTTTCCCTGTGTTCCTTATTTTCTTAATTGGCATTAAGAGATTATCCAAAAATGGAAACCTGTGAATTTTTTTTTTTTCATCCTCAGTCTGTATCTTTAATCACTAAATTGCTTCACGGTTGTTTCAGCTCTGCACTTGCCAGACATCACCTGTCACTCAAACACTGAGAGCTTTGATGTCTACTTGCGTGGATTTTCTGTGGATAGTATGGGTGCATTAGAGCTGGAAACGGTGCGGCAGAATAACCACCTATTTATTTAAATTTCACTGTCTCACCCGGAGCGTATGCTAGAAGCTTTTCCTTCACCTGGTTTGCTTCTCGGGTTCATGCAAATCGAGCTGTTCTGAGCTCCGATTAAAGTTTCATAAATATTAAAGTTGCACAGTTTGAAACTTCACAATCAAGAGACTTATAATAGAGCTTGTGTGGCGTTCAAGGTCGATAGTCTGTTTTGATAATGGGAAAACGCTGCCTGGGCTGCAGGGGATATCTTTGATTTGACAGTATTGCTGCTGACCACTGGGGCAAACTGACCTTGCCACATGTGTTTCTTTTAAAGTTCCTCTCCAGACATGTTTTTAAACTATGTCAAAATACTTTATTCCACCACTCTACTCTCTGCTATGATTAATGTTTTGTTTCATGTGGTTTTCCCACATAAAAGTGACGAAAAAAAAAAAAGGGAAAACCGGGGCTGGAAGTGCATCTACTTTTAATATTTTTGACAGATTTGATTTTCAAGTGGGCCATGAATTGGGAAAAGTTGGGAACCACTGCACTAGACGAATTCAAAACGCTTTGCTGCTGCAGTTGACCCAGAATCTAAAAGTAAATATAATTGAGCTGCAGATCGTATTATCAGTTTCCAGGATGCCAGAGTCCGTCCTGACTGGCACACATAATGGAATTTAACGCTGTGGGACAGTGTCTGGTTCTTACACTGAAAAGTTGAGTTTCAAAGAAACAGATATTTTCTATCTTTTGAACCAATGGTTCAACAATGAGAGTGTTACGTTCAGAAAAGCTCTGACTGTCACTCACCTGATATTATCTTTGCAGACAATGAGGCAGGAATTTACTTACAGGTGCCCCAGATGCCCAAAATTACTCCTTTGAAACTGTATTGAGGTTGAAGTTTTCTAGTGGTGTGCAATTTTACTTTCTGTATTTTATTTTTTTTTTTTTCACTATGTTGGATCATAATGAAAACATTAAGCATTATTCCTACCCACTGCATTTCACAAGAGTATGTCATTAATGTTCAAAGGCTTGTATGTCATTGAAATTGGTTTTTTTCAGGTTAGAGAACGTTCAAAAACACACAGGTAATGAAAAAACAGTTTTTTCTTTTCTTCACTCCTGAATGAAAACATATTTTTACCAGATGTTGTTAACACTGTTATCTTAAAAAAAAAAAAAAAAAATGCCAGTACGGCTGAATCCAGGCCTGAATCCAGTACCTTCTGTTCTCCCAGATAATATCAGACAGAATCAACAGAGATGACCTGGAGTCAGAACATTGGCTGCTTTTTTTTTTCCCCAGGATTTCTTGCATTTTCTTCATGCTCTCATTAGAATATATATATACATTTGCATACACACACACCCACACACGCACGTATATATATATATATATATATATATATATTGTCTGTGCTGCCCTTAATTGCATTGCATATCTCTGTGTTTATCTGTCTACTCATCTCTATTCACACACAGTATGTTGTTGACCCTCCCTAACCCACATCCACACAGCACATTTAAATGGTTTTAAAAGGAACTGTGTTTTATACGGAAAAAGCACGAAATGGATATACGGCACATTACATTCTGTAGCTGCAGCCACTGTAGTCATATGAAGCACAATGTAAAATAAACTCTTGTTTAAGGCTTCAACCAATCATGTTTCATCACTGGTTAATATATTGATTGTTTGTTGATTTATTAATAATTTAACCAATATGATGCCAAAACTAAAAAATAATGAATACCATCATAATTCCACAGAACTCAAGCTGACTTTGTCAAATTGCTTCAATTTGCTTCAATTAATGATGATATAAAATAGAGAAAAGTAGCAAATCCTCACACAGGTGAAACTACCAAAGAATAGTTGGGATTTTTGATAAATTAATTATAGACTTTCTGTCAATTGACAAATCTATTAATTGTTTCAATTGTTTCAGCACCACCTGGTGGGAGATGTGGATAAAATCTCCCACCACCACCAAGTCAAATCAATTCACTTTACGTAATAATTTGCTGGATTAAGGTTAATATTTTTAATACCTTGTACAGAATCATCAAGAGACGAATGTTAGGGAAGTACAGCATTAAACTCAAGCAAATGGGCCATCCAATCAATACACACTGCGCCACCACCTCTACAAAACCTCCCAACCCCAAACGCATCCATCCAGATCTGATCCTACTGAAGAACCGAGACGTTCAGCCACTGATGGTGGTCAGTAGATTACACTTTGACTTTGTTCCCCTTGTGAAGACGGAGAACTCTTGTAACATGTTTCCACATTTTTTGCAGTTAAACTTCTTCAAAAGGAAAAGCCACATAGATTGTAGTTATTGAATTGGAGAATTGATATTGAATCATGACACAGCGAATCAAAATTGAATCTAACCGAAGCACGAGATTCCCAAAGATTCCCAATCCTCCTTTATATTTTGCCATGGTAAATGTTCTGGGGCCAGTTGCACAAAACACCTTGGGTTAAGATTTTCTGAGTTAAGGTGTCCTTAATTTAAATACAGTTGCATAAAACAACCTTAAGTCTAAAGGTTTCCTTAAAATGTTCACTCAAGTATTTAAGGGTTTCTCCTTATCTTGGTCTATTAATAAAGGAATCACTTGAAGTCAGTTAAACTGTTCAACAAAAGACCTTAGCACCCAAATAAGGGTAAAAACTAAAGGTACCTCTGACTCTAACTGCAACATGACTGAGGTTATGGAGAAAAATGAAGAAAATGCACACAGCCCAAGAAGAGGGGGAGAACCCAGGCGCCACCCTTCACCATGAGGAACTGATTCTACATCACAGGTTAATGATTTGTCTGAACGTCTAGCTCAATGATTGCTCAGAAGTGCTAATGGCGGCAAGTCAACGGTCTCCATGGAACTGCTGTAAAATCTCTTTCACTGTTGCAAATGCCTTTCAAACTTTTTTCCTTAACTAAGGAAACATTTTAAGAGATTCTGTGCAACACCTTTAAGTAACTCCCTCAGCTAAGGAGAAATTAAACCCTAAGTGTCATACTTAAGGTGTTTTGTGCAACTGGCCCCTGGAAATTAAATTTATAAACTGTTTATGGATCAAATATAATGCAAAGCTGCTCACTAGTTTACAACAGAGGTAGTAAAGGTGTAAGTATAATCTCTATAATATCATGTATTATCCTATATCTCACCCCATAGTTTAGGCTACTACTTTAAATGAGCATCTCAGTGTACAGCTCACGATCATGTACAAATACACTATGGACACATTTACACCAAACTCCATTGACCTTATTAGGAATTTCCTGTGAGAATAAAGGAATAAAGAATGGTCTAAATGTCAGTGAGAAAAGCAGCCAGCAGAAATGAAAGCCTAACAAAACCCCACGGTTTGGTTCCTTCTGAAGTGCCTTTGAGCAAGAGAGGTACCGAATCCCCACCAGAAGATAAGTGGGCAAAGAGAGAATTGAGGATTTGCTAAAGAATCTGCAGGGTTTTCTGGGTACTTGGTGCAGCAGCGTTCTCCAGTTAGGTAATTAAACCACATTCGTTTTGGGTGACGTGAACATTTTGACAGCCCCCGTCTGCTTTTAGTCAAAGGAGGCTTATGGGAAGAGAGACAGAGAGCACTTCCACTGTTTATCCTGTGGGGTGGATCAACATGGGAAAAGAGCAGATCATGTGTGAGGGACTGAAAAAAAAAGTATAGCTGGAGGATGGCTTGACAAGAACAAGCAGACAGTGGGAGATTATTTCCACAAATGATCTTAATTAATGAAAATAGAAATGCCAGGGAACAACTTCAGCTGCCTCTCACATTTATTCCACACAGAAACAAGCTTTCACTTATAAATTTGGCTTAAGGCTTTTTTCTTCTCAGTTAATCGTTTTGTCTATAAAATGTCAGAAAATAGTAAAAGAAATCCCTGTTAAAATCCCCCAGTCTTTAAAGATTTTAAGATGTTCAATTTGCGATGATATAAAACAGAAAAAAGCAGAAAATCCAAATATGAAAAAATACTGAAACACATAATCGCTTATCAAAATATCAGAGGATTAATTTTCTTCCTCATGGAATAATCTGCTGATTATTTAATGTCACGATTTCATGAATCATCATCAGTTTCCTGAGGTTAAATATCTAAGTTGCTTGTGTTGTCAAACTTTATGATCAGTCACAAACAAGCAGCAAATCCTCACGTTTCAGGAGCTGTTGGCTTGAAAAAATGATTTAAGTCATTAATAAAGTAATTAAATTAATTTCTGTTAATTGACTAGCTGATTGGTTGATTGGTCATTTCAGCTCTAAGTATAGTTTGGTTGGAATAATTGAGCTTAAACTCAATTTAGTCTCACATCATACTTAAATTAATTACAGTTGGAACAATTATTGATTAATTGATCAGTCACTTGATAGAAAATGAGTTGAAAAAGTCATTTTTGGGGGTAAAAATGCCCATAAAATCAGTTGTTGCAGCTTCTCAGATGTGAAATTTTAGTAGTTTTCTTCTCTTCTATGATAGTAAACTGAATATCATGAACTAAATAAGACTAGGGCTCCTAATTATGATTATTATTATCATTAATGATTCATTAATTAGTCCATAAAACGTGAATGACAATAATAAACAAATGTCAATCACAGTTTTGTCTAAATCTCTCTAAAGATACTGACTGATACTGAATATAAGACTGAGAAAAAAAATAGCACAAACTCAAATCAAAACAATGAATTTTTGCTTTAAAAAATGTCTTCAATGTTCAATTATTATCAAAATAGAGTCAACTCATGGGTTCAGCTGCAACAAGGACACTTAAGATGTCATTTTGGGCTGTGGGAAACTGTGATGACCATTTTCATTATTTTCTGACATTTTATAAATGAACAAATCAAGAAGCTAATGAGAAAAACTGATTATGAAAATCATTACTTGCTAATACTTATAATTAATTATCACAATTATAGGATACTTACACTAAAACAGCAGAAAACAAAAGGACATAAAGTGGGATAACTTCCAACTTTGTACCAAAAAGGTCAATTCCATATCATTAAAAGATTATTAGCAATATAAATATGATTGTCTCTATAATTAAGTTCCCACCTATGTCACCTTGAAAATGTGCTTTTTGTAATCTGTATAAATTCAGTTGAAGCTTTTGGTCATACTGGCATTCTGAGCTAGAAAATACAGTTAATATTCAGTATCATTTTTATTTTATTTATTTATTTTTTTCTGAATAATTTTAGTCACTCACAACATCGAAGTAAAAAACTAGGACAGAGACTCACCAGGAGCAGACACGTCGAGAAACACAAGGTGACCAAGAGCAAACTTCTCATCTTTAACCCTCAGGTAGACTCAGGAGGAACTGGTTAAAACAGGAGCCCGGACTTCATTTAAACTCCACTTCAGAGTTTTTCATCCCGGTAACAGGATCTGAGCAGCTTTTTAATTCCATGAAGAAGAAGAGGAAGAAGAGGAAGAAGAAGATAAAGAAGGGGAAAAAACACACAGCCACTGATGTCCTGTATCCACACTGGTCGCTTCCACTGAGCTGAATGTGCACAGCGATCAGTTTCCCGCAGCTGACTTCCACTGTCAAGGACACGACGACGAGCACAGACACTTCCTGTTCGGACTTTCAAAATAAAACATTTATTGGTGCTCTTAATAATATAGAATCAATGTACAACAATATCCAATTCAGTTCTATTTATGTATTGTTTTATTTATTTTATGGGTTTATAATTAGAGTTAGGGTAAGGGGCTAGGGAATGCATTATGTCAACAAGTGTCCTCACAAAAAAGAAGTACAAGTGTGTGTGTGTGTGTGTGTGTGTGTGTGTGTGTGTGTGTGTGTGTGTGTGTGTGTGTGTGTGTGTGTGTGTGTGTGTGTGTTTGTGTGCATTTGCGTGTTCCAAGTATTACCCATGTTGTGTGGACTTAAATCTGGTTATACAGTCACATTACCTTGGACTTGTTTTCCTTATGGGGACAAAAAGCAAGTCCCAATAAAGTGAATCATTAAATCAGGATAAGGTTAGGTTGAGGTTGAGGTTCAGGTTAGAGTAAGTCTCCATAATAGCATGCTTATATACAGTATATCCAGCATGCAACTTACCCTTTTAATCTTGCTTTTAAGTTGTATGTTTTTTGTTTATTTTTTCAGGCTTTTTGTGCCTTTATTGATAGTGCAGTAGAGAGACAGGAAATGGGGAGGCAGAGAGAGGGGGAATGACATGCAGGTAAGGGCTTGTCCAATGCAGGACTTGAACCGGGGCCAACTGCAGCAGGGACTGTAGACACATGGGGCAGATGCTCATCCAACTGAGCTACTTGACGCCCCATGTAACCTTTTTTTAATCTTAGACAAACAGTTCTTTTATTTTTACTGTTATGCTTATTATTCTACCCTGTTTTATTACGTGTTAAATGTTCACCAAAGCACTTAGACATGCATTTTATCTACGAACGATGCAATGATGGGGAAGGCAAACTGACAAAAAGCTTCAAAGGATATAAAGCCAGCCTCAGTTGTGCCTTTCATGTTTTAACATTAAACTCAACCCAGCAAACCACAAATCAACTCAAAGTGTCTGCACAATAAAAAGTGCCCAAGCTTTGACATCATTTTTGAATCCAAACAAAGGATCTATGAATTTGTAGTGGATATAAACCAAAATGAAAAAGCTTACACATATTTATCCAACTCTGTCTCCTAAAAATACGTTTAAATACAACCAAACTACCACCGCATATATTTTGTAGGAAATGTAATGGCTGGATAATACTCAGAGGCAACAGCACATATATTGACAGCAGTCAGTGGATGGTGTGCATACACAGCACAACACTGTCACATCAGAGACTAGGTTTCACTGCCACAGTCCCGTCTGGTTATGGTTAACAAAAGCACTTTGGTTAAGGTTGAGGAAAGATGTGTTTTGGTGTTTGATGTGAAAGTGTTTTGGTCAAACGTTGTGTCTGAAGCATAGACTGTAAATAAAGATGGACATAGGCTCAGTGAAGTCGACCACGGGTTTCTGAAGAGCATTTTTGAAGCTCAGAGAGAGAGCTGCTCCACCTCCAGGCTGTAAACATGTTTATTTCTGCAGTAGAGTTAGGCATTTTAACATGGGAGTCTATGGGGTTTAACTTGCTTTTGGACTCAGCCTCTAGCGGTTATTAAAGGAAATGCAGTTTTTGGCACTTCCATGTTGGCTTCATTCTTCAGCCCCTGAGGTTGCTGCTTGGTCTGAAGTCACTTAACTTTTTTCTGTATTAAACCAGACCACAATCTTTCCCTGACTTTAACCAAATGCTGTAAGAGTCTCATTACAACCATAAAAAAGTTTTTTAAAAAATGTAAATTTACAGTGTCTTCATTCATTAATAGGAAATGTAATTTGGCCGCAATTATTTTTCCTACAAAACATATTTGCTGTCACACTTTAGTTGTATATGAACATAATTTCTCAGAGACAAGATTGATTTACCTACACCAATGTTAATCTCCATCCCGAAATATCTTCATACACAATTATATTTTTTTGTGTTGTACAAAATGAAAAAGGTAATACATCTTTTCTGGCAACTGAAATGATTCAACACAGGAGACTCAACGCTCGTGAACTGACTCAGTAATGTCAGTAAGACAGCATTATCTACTTAAAGGTTGGTAAGCTACTGGTCATACCAGATCAAATAAGGCTGGAGCTGCAAAACCTCTCAGTGTGTATATTCTACTGCTTATGAATTCAGCTTTTCATTTGTAAGAGGAATAATATGTTATTTCTTCTTTCAGAAGTGACACAGTCTCACTTTAATGGTCCAAATAACTTGAGTACAGGTACAGCAAATGTTTTTAAAAGGAGGGGAATGACTTCAACTTTCTTACAGTTGGACTAAAACTCAAACTTTAATGATTTTTCTGTCATCCAAAGGTTTCATTGTTGTCTTAGAAAATTGACTTGACTGCTTAGGAAATTACTTTTGGAGTCATCTCAGCCTAGAATAATTGGGAATGACTGAAAGTAAAAAGGTTTTAAATAAAGTAAATAGAGTACGTGCCCAGCGGACAATAACCTGAGCAGACAAATGCCCACAATTCAAACCACACCATCTTTTGTGCACAGCCCCTTTCTAACCAGTGTCTACCAAGAAGCTGGTCTGAAAATATCATTACCACTGTGCAATGTTTAAATAATTTGACTTTGACACCGAGTTTGTCCAGTTCTCCACTGCTCTATAGGGCTGTCTACAATACACAATACGCCAACAGGACTGAATTGATTTCCTGAAATTAAGCTTTAATACAAATTCAAGAAGGAAAACAACTGTCAGACATCCTTATCTTGTCATCAAACTGAGGGTCCACCTGTCCACCGTTACCCAATAGTTTTTATCATCCAATAATCGCCGTCCAAAGCTCACATCAGTTGGGATGGATGGATGGGTCAACAAAACACAGGAAGTTGACACAGGAGACTGGTGTTCGGTTCCTGTGTGAAACTAGCAGTTTATATTGTTTCTTTTACCCCTGACCGTTCGACAAACTTATTGTAACCATGACAACAAAGATCATCAAATCTTAAGGAAGTGCTTATTATAACCCAAACCACAATCTTTTTTCCTAAACCTAACCAAGTAGTTTTTGTGCCTAAACTTAACCAAGCCAAGACAGTTTATTATTGTAACCATGACAACCAAGGTCGAGTACGCCTGCTGCACTATTTCAGGAGATACTCCTATGGGTCGTATCAGAGGGTTGAAACAAATAACCTGTATGGTTGGTCAGGTTGGATGAGCTGGTGAATATTTTAATGTTTTCTTTTTACACTTTTGACCACATAAATAGACAAGTTAAAAACAAACAGCGAGGATTTATGAAATGATTTCTTAGCAAAAACGTATTGTAACTTCACTTTGACCGTGAAAAATGTCAGGCATTAGTGTTTGCACTGCAGTGAGTGTTTCAGATGTTCAGATCCAGTTTGAGAGTGTAGAAAGTGTCTCTGACTGTCAAATAAAGGTCAATGAACTGTCTGAAGAAATATACTATATATGACAGGTTGTCCGTGAAATGTCACTTCAAACCCCAGGACGACGCTTCTTGATTCAGTGACTAATAGAAAAACAGAACTACATACATACACGCACACACACAGAGACACCACCTCCCACACACACACTCACAGCCGCGTACATGGTTTCTGTCCCGTACAGTAAACTCATGAGAGCGGAGCGAGGATTTAAGTGGCACGTATTTACACAAAGCCAGAGGCCGTCAGCTGCCCCGCTGTGGGCGAAAATGTCAACACCACATTAAAATGTGCAGACAGAAAAACTTAAAGCAGTCGCTGCTCATCCAGCTGCTTCATGTGTTTTATGGCTTGTGTATAAAGCCAAATTTAAACAATGTGCTGGTGTGAGCATACTCTAAAACAGAATGTACTCATCCTCATCCAAACAGGAGACTAGTCTTTTATTTTTCATTTCTTAATTTTGTCATTTATGATTTTTTATGCAGGGAGAATATATAACAAAACAAATGATTAAAATTAATTAAAGTATGATTAAGTTGATAAATTAGCTCTTAAAGTTTCATCTGTCTTTTTGCGGACATTAATTATTTGATTGAAAGACTTGATCTGATAAAGATGGAGACATTATTTAATAAATTAGGCTTCATTTATCTCACTAATTAACAATCCAGTTTGTTTCGGTGTCCCGCCACGAGAGAAGAAATTGAGAAGTGAAAACATGTCAGTTCTCTCAAATCATAAACATCAGGAGTTTTTTGATCATTACATATGAACAGTGGTGCAACTCACCGCAACAGATTTCATGCAGCTCTTCCTTCATTCAAAAGTAGATACATGTCCGACGTCTGTTCATTGTCCAGAGTAAAGGAGGCACAGTTTCTGTGAAGATGTACTGCTGGTGAGTTTTTCAGATGTTTAGGGAACTACTAATTTACTACCATTCGCCTTCATTGTACTGGGGTGACGGCAGACATCTTAAAGACAGAAATCTCAAAACTTTGGAAACTAAAATCTAAATGATCTGCATGACCAGATAGCGGTATTGGTGAGTAACAGATGTCGTTGTGATGGGTGAACTAACCCCTGCAGATTAAGTTCATTTGTTTTAAATTTTACTCAACAAGACTCTGATTTCCCATTTACCTTTGCTACAAATAGGGTCCTTTTGTAGTGTTTAACTTGTATAAATGTGAACCCTCACGGTACTGGACCGTGACTGGCTGACAGCAGCAGTTCATCTAATGCAAATGAGGTCAATCTGCTGTGTGGAAAATTGCTCTGGATGACTGAATAGATTCTTTAGGCAGGGAAACCCATAAGGACCTGTTTGTGTTGTGTGTTTCTGTTGATGTGTGTCTCAAGGGTAATCATCTCCTAAGTACCATCCATAGTAACTGTCTGCTGCTTCTGTGAAGGCGGGGGTCTGGTGTGTAACTCTTCAGGAGGAATTTTAAGGGCAGATGGATGATTGTCTTGATACGTGCTGATTGATTTTTGTGGAGAGTTTGTCACAAAAAGTTGCTGCCACAAAGTTTCTCCTGAGATCCCTGAGATCTGAGGTTAAGATGCGAATATACAAGCACGGCCTTTTGGTGCGGAGGTCTTAGTCCGCTGCAAATTACACAAGAAACTTGAAACCTTCAGCTCGGTCATACAGTATACACTAAGAGCAGATGTTCAGTGATGTTAGAGACAGCCTCTATCAAAAATACATTTGCATATTGATAGAATTTTCAGTACACAGGGACTCGGTGTGCTTTCAAAGCCTTTTGCAGTAGCTTATTGAATTTGTTATGGAAAGACAACATGGGCCAAAATATTACCGGGCCTGCAAACTCAAGTGGGATGGAAAAAAAGGGAAAGAAACTGAAATCCTGCAGGCGGGACCACGGGGCAACCCCCCCCCCCCCAATTCACAAATTCATGAAGTGCAATCTGATCTAAAAATATTGGGAAAATATATGTTTTTTTTCTCCGTTTTTGGATTAAAGCTGCTGCACAAGATCAAAACAGCAACCCCTGCCAACATGACGGCTGTGCTCAGCAGACACTGACTGAGAAATTCCATTAAGTTTAAGTCAGCAATTCCCAACCTTTTCCGACTCATGGCCTGCTTGAAAATCTCAAAAATGTTGGCAGCTCACATCTTATGCTGAAACAATGAGAGGCCAAATGATGCTTCAGAGCACGTTGAATGATAATGATCAAAGCTACAGGACTTTCTTTTTTGTTTGACGGAGGTGAGATCACCTGTCGAGTCACTGCATGTCTCTTGACTCTTTTTCCTTTCAATTCTTCTTGTTGCTAACCAGCTATCCACTTTGATACTCCAGTTTTTGCCATGGATGGCAAAAGTGGTCCGGCCAGCAACAACATAATAGTTCATATCAATGGCTTATCACAGTGATAGGTCATGAATTTCCCCTAGGGGATAAATGAAGTATCTATCTATCTATCTATCTATCTATCTATCTATCTATCTATCTATCTATCTATCTATCTATCTATCATGACAAAAAAAGAAAGAAAAAACAACGAAATGACAGTATTTTTAGAACATTTTAAGACTTATAAAAACATTAATCATATATTTTTTTCCTACACCAATTTCAAAATGATTTGTCGGCCCATTTGCAATGCCTTCTGAGTCCACCAGTGGGCCCTGGACCACAGGTTGGGAACAACTGGTTTAAGCACGCTTGCATCATTTCTTCTATTTTCATGTCTTTCGGCCTGACTTGAAGTGCTTGTTGTCACTTCTTAGTCAGGTGCCTCTTTCTTAACGCTTTTCCTTCCTTAACTACTGTACCACACGGGTGTCAGCACCCTGAGCAGCAAGTCCCTGGATTGATTCCCGACTGGCTGGACTCTTCCCCTGTTATTTTCTCCCATGTTTCCTCTCTGTCTTCACTATCCTTATTAAATAAATGCACAAAGAAAGAATGGCTGGAAGTGAAACTCCACTTTCTAGTATAACAGAGAAGCGCACCTGTAAAGCTGCAATGATGAGTTGATCGAAAGACCTATTTTGATAATCAAAAGCAATATTGCCAAATATTTGATGGTTCCAGGTTCTTTTTTTTCTTCTTACATTATAATAAATTGAATATTCTTTGGGTGATTTTTGTGTTGACCATACAAAACAAGATATTGAATGATATCACCTCGTGCTCCAGATGGGTCAACAAAACATTGGACTTAGACTCACCAGACTTCGGTTAACTTCCCGTTGCCAGCCACCTGTCAATGTTGGTTTATTTTCTCCCAAACCATGAGCTTTTTCTAACCAACCTAACCAGGTCATTTGTATCTATAGCCGATAGCTGACTTATAATGGATGTTGTCCTGCTGATATGGGCTTCAGGAAATGCTTACATAGAGCTGCAAACAAGATATTTTGTCTTTTAATGTGGAGGACTTGTTGGATGCACTTCTAATTCATCAAAGCAAAGTATTTCATACAATTGTAAAACATGCCTTTAGGAAACTTTAAGTGTCCTTTGCTGTCTTTGAGCTTAAAACGAAACCCATCCTCTTCTTCCTCAGCTCTGACTGTGTTTCTTTTCTCTCACCTGTGCGGTCTGAAGACGCAGGATGTTTATTGCCTCTGTGCTGCGGCTTTGCAAATTGCTCCTTTCCCGCCCTCATATTAGAAATGACATTGTTCCTCCTCCTCCTCATAATCCTCTCTCTCTCTGTCATTATCCTGCACAGTTTTAGAGAGGAGAGGAAAATGAAATGAGAATAATGAACCTAGCAGTGTTACAGGCTGCATTTGTCCTACCAGATAATCCTTTATCATTGTGTTTGCACCATTACTTTTATTTATTCTTAGTCTGCAAAGAAACATCTCAACAATTCATCTTAATGTCTTGGTTTTCTACTGATGTGTTGATCTTGACAAATTCAAACCGGCACTGCACTGATGTAACCTAACATTAAAGTATCTTCAGGATACAGGCAGTGAACCAAGATGACTAATCAAGGGTTAGGGCTTAGGGGTAAAGGTTAATCTATTCTAATGACCTTACAGAGATTTCTTGAACAACAGGTAACAGCAGGTAAGATAGTGTGGGTACAGATGGAGATATTACATGATATGAACGTCAGCTCCTTATTTCTTTTGCCAAAAATTCCATTTTAGATTTGTCATTTAGTTTGATTCTGTTTTCCCAGGGGAAATACAGTGAGCGCAACAGTAGAAAATAACTTAATAAATCACTATTATTGCAAATCACAATACAGTCAACTTACCAATTTATATAACTCACAGTTTAGTTATACTCTAATACATTTTCTGACTGTAATACAGCCAAAATACGGAGGGTTTACCTTGCATTTCTGTTTCCAATTTACCCCAACTTTATACAAATAAATCTAAATTAAGTAAGTGTATATTTCACAATGATGGAAATTCGTTTTGTCTGGCCCATTTAGGATGGTTTATGAAAGAAAAATCAATAAAAAAAAGAAAACAAAGACTTGTATTCTTCCATTCTTCTTTTCAATTATCTGATCTTGGGTGCTTTCCATTTTGATGCAAACTTTTTTTCCTTTCTTTGCTTTTAACCACATACATACCACACAGGTAATGCAAATAGAACACCATACCCAACCTAAACCAACCACATTGTTAATTCACTAAAGATAATGTTCTTATGGGGGGTTTTTTTCTCTTAATTTCCCGTTTGTTTTCTCCCACTTGCATGGACACACATCACATGCTAATACTCATTTTAAAGAGTAGTTTCTGAGGACTGCTGTCAGGACTGAAGAATACATAGCAGGCCTCTGCATTAGCAAATTACAATTGTGAGGTGAGATTGTTGAGATTGTTTTGTATTTAGTTAAAAAAAAAAAAAACTGTTTTTGTCCTGATTTTAATATTTGCACTTCCTCCAAAAAGAAGTCTTTTGATTGTTCTTACACACAGTTCATTTTTAAAATGTTAAGCAATTGTTTTGGGCAAAAAAACTAATGAAACTGTTTGTCAAATTAGCTTTATGCTGATGTGAGTGTCTTCTTATTAAAGTACATAATGGTAAAAACATAATACCATATTAAGATATGAAAAACCCTGATGAACCTCAATGATTCAAGGGCACTGGGGAATGGGTGCTGTAATGACTACTGGGTTCTTACTGCAGAGACAATGTACACAAGGATTTTCCAAACTACTAAAGTACTACTGCCTATTTAAATAGAAAAAAACATAGAAAATTATAAAAAGATAATGTTTGATATGAATTTATACTCCACAACTGTGATGCTTCAGTTTACAAACACTACCACGACATCTAGTGGGGAAATGCTGGTGACAAAGTCTGCTATGACAGCACGCTGAACAGTGATGGTGCACACCGTCCTGAATCTCTTCTAAATGAATTTAAGTTCAATTTAGTGATGTTCTCATATGATTTTACATAATAAATTATCTTTTTTTTTTAAAAAAACACCTGGCTGCTTTATTTAACTGCTGTAAATGACAATGTGCTCCAACATTGAAGGGAGCAAATAGGATGAAATGGTCATAGGTCAAAGGCTATCCTAATGTCATTTGTAAGGGATTGGCCAAGTGCTGAAAAAAGAACACATGGAGTCGACTTATCACTCGCCATATAATTTCAATTCATATTTTCACCAGACCATTTACAGTATGATGCAATTTTAGCATGCAATGTACTCTATCAAGGTTGTGTTTTAGGAATAAAATATTTATATAAAAATAGAAAAAAGGAGGAAACATACATTCATTTTCATTCTGTTACACGAGTAGTATCTCACAGGCCATGCTAGACTCAGTATGTAAATTTTACTACTTTTGGACAATGAATAAAACTATTCAGTATGTCCCTGCCACATTTTTATTCTTGGGAAGGTTTTTAGAGCATCCAGTAAGAAGTAAAAATGAAACTCAATAACTATGACATCAAAGTAAAACCCCTCAAGCAGTTTGAAAGCCAATTTCATTTTCATTGGACCTTTATTCTATTCATGAAAACAGAAAAGGGAAGAATTTCACTGTTTTTTCTCCATTTGACCACACTGGACAAGGTCTTAAACAAGTACTACCATAGACCTACTTGGTCTTGATAAACATAGACACATCTTTTTGACTCATAAAACCTTCTTTCTTCAGCTAGACCACCAGGTCTAGGTGTAAAAAAAATTGTACTATAAAACCATGAGGGCTGCAACTAATGATTTACTTTCATTATTGATTAATCTAAAATCATTGAGGGGGTTTTAAAATATCAAATCAATGTTTAGTTTATGAAAGATCGAAAGGAAGGAGTCTGGCAGTTATTCTGATCCCAGTTCCCAGCAGAGATGCAGCCAGCTGTGGGTATCAGACTAGTGGGGTTAGGACTGACAGGGCATAATATGACACAAAAATCCAGTGATATGCAGTAGTTAGTGTTATAGCAAATGTTGTGATCTCCCACTATTGTAAATTTAAAGGTGCTATATGTAGCCTAAGTTTTCTCTGTGGCCTCATACCTATATGACCGAATCGCAGCCATGCTGATATTCAATAAAACTGCATGACCTCAAGTGTTATATTGCTTTTATGCAACCGTTTTACAAGTGCCATATTATTTAACAGTAAAAAGCAACAACAGATTATGATTTGTTTGTTTATTTCATCATTTATTTGGCTACACCAACACAAACAGTTCTGCAACTGGACTGCTGCTAAACAACACATAAACATTTACCTGACCAGCACATTAGCTTGCTACTTTGTCTACGTGTTACCTCAGGTGTGTGCAGGAGTATGCAGGCTTCTTTCCTTCCCTTCTTCCTCTTCTGACGACCATACATAATTTAATTCAAATGTTATTTCTGGAAATATATTCATATTTGCGGCCAAAGTTTGTTACAATCCAAGATAGATAACAATCTTGGAAATTAATTTCCCAGTTGTGGGATTAATAAAGTTAATCTAAATCTAAATCTAAAATCTAAATCTAAATCTTTAATGTAACCAGAGTGATACATGTAGTTAAAAGTCCCAGTGCTGTTGTACTTTATATCAGCTAACTGTTGTAAAAAAGAGATTATAATACGTCCTCTAAGCAACTGCTTCTTCAGGACTGATGGGACTCTACATTAACTCAGTATCAGAAAGTCATGAGATGCACCAATCAGGCCAGGGCTAGCTTGTTAGCATGCTAAGTTCAGTGGAAGAAAAGAAGTGATAGAGACAAGAGTTAACATGTGTTTCTTAAAGGTATGAAGTTTGAACGTTTCTTCTAGACTGATAAGTAAACAGTTGTTAATGCTAACGTTATACGTAGCAATAGCAAAAGTTACATATAGCCCCTTTAAACAATGCTTGGTCACACAACAGGGATTTGTATAAAGAAAAAAAGAAAAAAAGGAAATGATATGTATATGACTACATTTTAATGTATGTTTAACCTTGGGAAACAACATGGAATTTACAGGAATTTTACCATTACTTAATTCCAAGGCTGCAGATTAAATCAAAACAAGATGGACTAAATTTAGATTTAAAATGTTGTTGTCAGACAAAAACTAAAACTCTAATGACCGTTTAAAACCTTCATATTTTTGAAACCTTACCGTTTTTCCCGCCACAAGATGGCGCCCGGGTCTGCTGTTGAGCTTGTGTTTTGAAGCTCCCTCCCTGTTGGAGGCTGACCTGTTTCCCGCGATGACAGTTTCCTGCAGGCTGCTTGAGACGGACTAGTCGCCCTCACAGCAGGATGTACTGAAGGGGAGAGAGGGTTATCAGAGTTTAGCTGATCGGCATGCAGTGGACTCAGCTGGCAGAGTGAATTTTTTGTTTCTTTTTCAAGGAAGAGCGAATGTCGCAGGGGGATACCGGTGAGTGTGCTGCTTGCTCAGCGGTGAGCGTAGAGGAAGAAGTTGTTTTTTTTGTCGCTGATGTTTGGTTCACGCAGTAGCTGGTGGTGAAGTCCTAGTACCCGATACGTGTCAGTTTGGAGAGAACGTCACGACAGATTCCGCTCAAAAATCCGGCACTTGAGCCATACTCTTCTCAAAGGGACATTTTAAAGCAGCGTAAGCAAAGGCTTAAAATAAATATTGGATTTAGTCGTAAGTGGTCTTGTATTCGGCATACATACAACCGAAACATACTACACACATTTCAGTACAATTTGTACTTTACTAACCGTTTCACACTTGTTGCCAGTAACGGTGGCGGTGTGGTAGGTAGCGGGGCCAACGGTTGAGCCACTCTTCAAAGTTAAAATACTAGCGACAAGATTGCAGGTAGGTGTTTTGAACATATGCCGAATTGAACAGTGGATCGAAAAATTTCATTAGATATATTAAGTTTGATGCTTTCAGGTACGTGCTATTGCCAGTTTGCACATTAATATAGGTAACGAAAAGTCGACAATTTTGCTAAGGAGTTTTGCATGAAGTCCTGGAATGACAGCTCAGCCTGCAGTCTGTGTGGATATGTAATGAAGGCTGTGAAATTGCTTTTGTAGAATAAACACATACAACTTTATTTTAGCCATCATATGCATTGGGGAACCTCTAAGTTATCAAACTAAGTGATTTTTTTCAATGACCAAAATTTGCTAATTTGGATCTGTTTGGGAATTTGGTTCATTTAATCAAGTTTCTACTACTTGCTTGCTAAAGGTAAATACTGTACATGGTACAACAAGTAATATCTCCTTCTTTGATATACCATTAGTTTAGATACATTATAATTTTGAGATTTGCTGTGATACATACTTATTTTGCTTCCCTCATAGTTGCGTAATAATGATAGTAAAATTAAGTTGTTTTTCATAGTTTATAATCACAATGTGTGACATAAAAACCCTTGTCTTTGATATGGGGTTCTTGTGTTGTCATCTATTCTCATCATCATCATTCCATGTCAGCACTAATGAAAATAACTAGTAAAGCTATAACTATAATAGCATATCTTTGGTATAATTGTTTGACCTTTGACCTGTGGGCATGAAAATCTCACAGCATGAGGCCTCCGTAATGAAACAATGTCACCTTTGTCTGTGTGTGACATGACAC
Source organism: Seriola aureovittata (assembly GCF_021018895.1). Lineage (NCBI taxonomy): Eukaryota > Metazoa > Chordata > Actinopteri > Carangiformes > Carangidae > Seriola > Seriola aureovittata. The sequence continues at coordinate 3,907,039 of NC_079375.1, forward strand.
AAACATTTGCTATTACTTCCTTTCCAGAGGGGAAATGAGTAACAGGATGGAGGGTTCTGCGGGACCAGGTGTCGGGGCGAACGGACCTGTTGCAGCGCCCAGCAGCCCGGTGCGCTCCAACATGGACCCACCTCTGTCTCCAGGAGAGCTGGAAGAAGAGCAACAGTCATCATTGACAGATGTCAGCCAAATGTGGATTAACTTTGCCAAGACTTTCGCCATCATCTTTCCGATCTACATCTTGGGATACTTTGAGTTCAGCTTTAGCTGGGTTCTGATAGGACTTGCCATGTTATTCTACTGGAGGAAGAACCACGGCAGTAAGGACTACAGGATAAACCGCGCCTTAGCATTCCTGGAACATGAGGAGAAAGCAGTGAGGCAAAGTGTGCCTACTGCTGAGCTGCCACCATGGGTGAGTCCTGCAGTATTATAACATACCTGGTGTTATCACTGTTTTGGCATCATTGCTGTGTATTATGACTCTGTCTCAAGCCTCACCCTTCCCTTGGGTGTTCTCCCTGCCAACATCGAGTATGGCATGTCAACACTGACCAGTTGTCTGCCAAACTGACTCACTGAATTCCTTGTATGTCTCAAAGAAGTCAGTGTTTGGGTAATGTAGCTGACAACAAATGGAATAATGTATAGTATGTGGCAGTTAGATAATCAAAATGGCCAGCAATGTTACACCCAGGAAGTTTTCTACCTTAGGTCACTACGTTCAGATGTTCAGGTGGTTTTTGAAAACTAATGTGGTGACTATCAGTGGGGCCAGGGACAAACACAGGCAACATTTCTGCCATTTGATGCTCTGACACTTTCATTTTAATCCATAGGACAAAACAAACCATGTTGCTTGTTAATGAGGGTCTCGTAAATAGCCGTCAGAAAGGTCACACATTTCACCCATTGGTTGACGGCAGACTCTTTATGATCATTTCAATCCCGTTAACTGCCAGAGGGAGATGGAGTCCTCGATGAATAATTTACGTATGGGCCCCGAAGCCCACTGGGCTGCCAAGGCTGGCACTGTAAAAGCAGTGGAGTCATTATGAACCTGTTCTAATTTTCACTTTCTTTTTTAATCCCTTTGGTTTGGTGTGGTTATCAGGCCACAATAAGAAACTAGTGTGGAGAAGGGAGAAAGCAGTCTGGCCACATGCCTTCCACTTCCACACATAGCTGCTATTCTCTCTCTTGTCTACTTATGCCCTGGTCATGACATGTGACAAGCTACTCCAGTCAACAGTACTAGTTCCAAGCAGGCTTGATGTGGAGGATACCATTGGGCGTGTGCTCAAAGGATGTACTGTATCTGCACAAACCAGTAACATTAGCTTGTCTCTGCTTATTAGCTCTTTGCCTTGTGGTAGCAGGGATCTGTAAGACCACAGCAATGCATGACAAGATTTGGTTCAGTAACGCACTTTATGAAATCCACAAATATGTGATATTTACTGGGACATCAAAGTTCTCTTTTTGTTTCTGACCAGGCAAAATAGTATTCAGGACATAGTTTTCATATACACTGGCCATCTGTTTAGATTTGGGAACATGAAATATTTAAAATATTTTTGTAAATATTTCAAAACATTAAAATGGTAATAACTCCTTAATCCTTCCCCATATGACCTTTAATGTTAATACCACATCCATGATGAGAAAACTCATGTGCTATTCAAGAAATAAGAACTGTATGCATTATGCATGACAGCTGGCACTTCTGAACGCACCCCTGCCAAGTAAAGTGTTGGATAGGTTTTGCCATAATTTGACTTCTTGATTTGGGATTGTTGTTTGGTTCAAGCCATACCAACCATTTATTCATTCATTCAAGAAAATTGAGTTTTTTTCATTTTAGTTTTAGTAGTTTTTCAAGCAAAAAATGTGTTCGTTCCTGAATCTCAAATGTGAGGATTTTCTACTTTTTTCATTGTGAATCATTGTATATTGAATACCTAAATTCAATTCAGTTTATAGACAGTCAGAGTCTTTTAATTAATGAGCATTTTCACCTCAGGAAATGAGTTCATCTTTTCCCAGTCTTGTGAGATTTACACAGAAACCCGTTACCACTGTAATAAAGAGGCTTCCGTTCTGCAGCAACACTTTCTGTAATCGATGATGATGCCGGAGAACTGTTGAGAGGCTGAGTGGATGGCAGGATACCAGCCAGACCCAAATAACCCAAACACAGCCCCCTCCCATCACAGATCATCCCATCAACACATCCATTATCACACAGACCTTGAGAAAAATGGTGCTAAGCAACAAAACCCCGGGCCCCGTGCAGAAAGCTTTGCTGTAAGCAGAGATGCAGCAGTGTCTGACATGTTTTTTGCCAGTCAGCAAGCTTTTGTCTTGGTGTTGTGTGTTTGACCAAGTGTTTGTCCCAGATGTGTAAATCCACAAACAACGTGACTAATGACATTTGGAAGTGTCAACCAAACAATGCTGACTGACAGCCCTTTGTGTGGCTGATTAAAGGGAAACTGAGAGACCAGTGAAAGGATGCCAAAGGATTAATGTGCCCTCCTGATAATGAGCAACAGTGCCAAACAATCAGCAGTGAACTTTGACCCCTGAGAGATACTCAGATGCTGTCAGTGTGTCCCCGTTCTTCATACGAGATACTTTATCTACTTTACCTCTGTCACACTGACCTCAAAACTCAGTGATTAGAAGCTCACTGGAAGTCCCTGAGTTACCACAATTCAGTTCTTAACTCTGTCAAAACTCAAGCAAAGTTGTTGGTTACTTTTCTTATGATTGATTAATTCATTTATTGATTGATTGACTGAACTATTTGAGACATTTCGATGTATGACAAATGAAATGCTGCCACGGCTTTGGCAAAATGATTCTTTTCAGGGGCCGGTTAATATTAAAATTCACCACATATTCATAAAAGAGTCATATTTCTAAAAATGCCAATATTCCAAAGTGTCTGTTGATGCTTTGCTATCTTCCCAAGCAAAAGAGCTTGAGAGCGACCTGACATGGGCTGTGTAACAGGAGAAATTAGTTTAGCATTTTCAGAACCAGAAATAATTTGTTATTCATCAAATACATGTAAAGTGAGTGTGCTTGTGTTAAATTGGGAAAATGTAACAAACATAATCCCGTGTGAACTCCTCTGTCTGTAATTTGTAAAGTCAAGCACAAATCAAAGTAAATCAAGTAAATCAAACTCTTAATCATTTAAGGACTGCAATTAGCGATCGTTTTGAGAATTGATTAATCTGCCAAGAAAATCCAAGGTCCAAAAAATCCAATGGTATACAGTTCACAATAATATAAAACAAAGTAAAGCAGCAAGGTGTTTTTCTTAATATGTTGTCACTAATTGTTAGTTATTTTCTGTCAATTGACAAACTGAACAGTTTCTAACATGTCAGTTCCTATGTTGTTTTTCTAAACATTTCTTGTTTTTTTTGCTGCATATTTCAGACTTTGCTTTGCTCGGTCACACAGCAGCAAGTTGATTTTTATCTGGCATTTTAAGTAAATTTCATTGTCCTAATTAAACACTGGCCTAATTTCATTTCATTTCCACAGTGGCACATCAGTGGACAGAATACTGTATATAATGAGCACTCAGCCCATATGTAAAATCAACAAAATGAACCGTATCTGGAGTATACCAAATCAATTCTGATCATCACCGAACTTGCGCCGATCGCCTCGTCCTCGTGGCTCGCACTCTCAGAAAATATGATTGGAATGAGGCTTGATCGGCAGTGTGGGCAGCAGCTCATAGTTAGCAGCAAGCCAGGAATGCCTGAGGTACAGTTTCATCTTTCTGAAGACAAGCTCACACTGAACAACTCCCTCACTGCTGTCAGACACAAAGAGATGCATCTGTAGAGGCTTTTTATTCAGGACAAGATTGGGTTGTTTTTGTTGTCTTGATGATTTTATTTGAAGCTATACAACGGAGTTTAACCAGGAACTGCATCATCCATGAGTCATGATGATCACTGGACAGAGAGATAATCATATCATCTGTATTAACCACCAAAGAGGAACTCAGACACGTGACAGAAGTTAAAATCCTTTTTTCATCCTTTTCATGTGCCTAAATACAGTAGAATAAAGTCGGATAGATAGAAACAGATTGGGAGAAAAACTGAAAGACAAACAATGTGTTGCAAGATTGTAACCATGATGATGAAAGCCCTTTAACCTTAAAGGTCTCATATTTGACACTTTTCCTGTGTTTTATTTGAAGTGTGGATCTGTAAGAAGATATATTTGTGGTTTTAAGAACCAAAAACCATCTCAGTGTAGTTTTACATCTCCTCTCTCAGGCTTCTCTCTGAAGCTTTAGTAACAACAGGTCAGTGAGCCAATCAGAAGAGAGGAGGCTCTGAGCCTGTCTTCTGATTTCAGGTAAACACTCGGAGAAACCAAATCCTGCAAGGTTGGATGGTGGGTCCAGGTGGGCGGGGCTTGGGACATGGCTGAGGATGGTGACTGTTTTGTTGTGACATCACAGAAGTCCTGACGGCTGGTTTTAAGGCTCAGTTTCTGAATACAGGCTGTGTGCATTTCTCTGTGGACTGAGGCTTTGATACTTTCACAGTATTAATACAGAACCTAGACCTGATCTATAATCAGACAACACACGGACATCTGCCTTTAGACTATATGGGACTTTTAAGACATTTTTGTCTGATTTCCGCAGTCTAACTTGATCACTGTTTTGATGGCTGCTTTCATGCAGTTTGTAACTGATGCTTTGATCGATATAAACAAGAAAATCAGAAAGTTTGTGCCAGACGGAGGGAAGATAAGCAGAGCAGGAATCTTATCTGTAACCTTTAAAGCTATTAATGTGATTAGCAATGCATGACATAAGCTCTAATTGATTTTTTTTTTCTGAACAATGTCGTTCCAGAGTAGAGAAATTGGCTGCAGCAAACAGTCACAATCCATTGTTTGGCATCAGTTTGTGTTTTAATCATTTTCATATGTTATATGTTTGGATCATATGAACTTTATAAAAATATAAAACTACATGTGAAATTTAGGCTTAATGCCACAGAGGTCATCCCAGGTCCCCCGCTGGCTGGCTTAAGTACGGTGAATGTGGGGTTAGTGGGGTTGGGGGAATGATGAAATGTCTGCTACAGCAGCATTGCTGAGAAGGAATGAGGTCAGGCCAGTAAACTAATGGTCTGGAAGTTTTACACATGCAGGCTGCGGGATTTAGGCCACAGTTTTATATGGTAAAACTACATTCCTGTGTAACCTAGCCAGACATTTGTACAGTGTCCTGATGCTGAGCGGCAAAGTGTTTTGACTTGATGTAATTTAGATAGGAATCATGCCTTCCTTTCTACCTCTTTCACAGTAGCACAGACAACAGACATGTGGCCAGTGTGAAGTATGACTTGATTTGTTTTAGGGGTTTAGAGGATTTGTCCTGGCTTATAGACAAAGCTTTTGCAGTGAAGATCCAGACAAGAAGCATGGGAAGAGGGAGAGAGTGAAACAGGACCCCCTGACTCTTGTTTGATGTGTTTAGCACATCAATACCTTAATGCTGAATGCAAGCTGTTGACTTGGGAGTTGAGTTTAAGACAAGTTAACTGGCTTTGGATTGACTGTGATTGATTTATCACATTTAACCTAATCAGAAGAAATGACAGTGGAGCAGTGTCAAACCAGGCAAGACCAAAGCAGACAAATTAAAGGCAGTAATGTTTGACCCAAGTAAGACATAGATACAGGGGTGCAGCTACATTTACATAGTTTATATATGTTTCAGATCAACAAATCATCCAGCATAAAGAATGTCAGCAGTAACAATTATCTACCACAACTCTCAAGTTGTTTGGTTTATGTTATTTTATATTATTTACGTTAAGAAACAGAGAAAAGCCAATTGTAGGAGCAGATCAGTCGTCCGCTGGTGTCAAGATATCGTCACCATAGAAACAAACCCATGCGCAGTGCTTTGTTGACGAAGCGCTGGGACAAGGCGCCCAGCCAGTGCTTTTCTGCCAGAAAAAACACTACATGGACATACATGTACATCCTAATATGGTTACATCTCTATTTAGATACAAAGGTGCCATTTTGTGAATTTCAAACTTACATATTACAAAATAACTCCCAGTTGAAGTGTTGACTGTAGGATAGTAGTATACTAATATTTTTTCTTTTCTTTTTCTCATCTTCTTTTTTTGTAGTATTCTTTCTGAATGTTGAGCTTTTAAGTTTCTGTTTCTCCTCGCACAAACTTTTTTTTTTTACTTTAGATCTATGTTTATGTGAGTATATGTAGGTAAAAGTATGTATGTATTGTCAGACATACAGTGTCTTGATGTACATATCATATTTTGTACTAGTTGCATTTTTAATGTGCAAACAAATAAAGTCTAAATGATTAATTGAGTAATTCAGAACCAGTTATTTCAACAACAAAACAGAAGAGTCTCAAGTCTGGATCCTTTGGTTGTTTATAGGTTTGGATCACTGCAGATGGATTATTGGAGTCAGTGGAGTGTGGTTGTCCTGGACAGTTTCTAGGTGTGGATGTGTGTAAGTATAAATATGAAGCTGGGCGGTGCAGGAAACGTTCAGTCAAACTCTGCTAACCCCCCGCTCTCGTGAAAATGTGAAAACAGCCTGGTTTAAAACAGTCTGTCTCTGTCATCAACCTCTCAACAAATAGACGTGGAAAGTCATTACAACCGCAGTGTAACTGTTTCTCTCTGAGTCTCTGCGTTTCTCTCCTCCTCCTCCTCGTTCTCTTCGTCTCAGTGTACTCGTATGACATGGCATGGGTGGGGCTTCCCTGGTCTTTTGATGTGCCAAAGGGCCGGGCTCTGCTCCACAGTGCAGAATGGAAACAATGTGGAGGAACAGAAAGGCCTTGTGCTGCTCTGTTCTGATTTTACCTGCAGTCTGTATGCGTTTGGACAGTTTTATTTTTTCTAGCTCTCCTCTCTGAAACAGTGGATTATGAAGAGCAACAATCACTATTAGGTTAAAGTGCTGACTTTATCTTTATTAGAGGGTGTTCACGTCCAACTCTGAGCTGATCTCCTGATTTGATTCGATTCAGTTTTGCTTCACAAAGTCCAGAATCAATTCATTTTGACTGAATTCTTTGATGAAATACTTGGAATACCCTGGAACAAACCCTGCTGATGTTTCCTTCAATATAAAGTGTAAAGTGCACACTATAGGATAAATTAGGGTTGACCGGCCCAAAGATCATATCTCAATCTTTTTAGGTAGAATCACGGTCCACGATCTGCATGGCGAGTTGCGAGTCTCTCCACATAATGTGTTGAACTCGTGATCAGGTGACTATTTATGCATATTGTTGCCTGGACACAAAGCCTGTCACATCCAATTTATAATTTATATTATTTTTAAGTTTATTTGATAGGGACAATGAGTGTTAATGAACATCAGTACAAAATACACAATGTAAACATGCCGGAGTGTAGCAAATATGCTCATAATACATTACTACTTCAACTCAAAGGCCCAACTCCCAAACCTGTGCCTTCTGTTTTTATTCAAAAAGCACATAGTGACAAACTATTGCAACTATTCCTTAGAAGAGAATCGCAAGTATTTTAGTCCCAGGAACAAAAAGGAAGCTCAATTTAAAAAAAATAAAAATAAAGGGGAGGTTGATCAAATATTATATTATGTTGGATGTACTGTACGTGTAGTATAATATGTACTGTAAATCTACCTTTTCATTTTCTCTCCCCCTCTTGGCCCGCACGGTTGTCGCCACGTGTCTCTATCTGTCGTTTCAAATTAAAAGCCCTCTGCAGAGTCATGGAATTGTGACTTCATGACATTGCAGCAGCAGCACCAAGGGATATAAGGGAAACACTATAATATTTATATATTTTTTAATATTATGACTCAGCTTCAATCCAAATTAAGAATTCAGTTACATGTATAAATCCCACTTTAACAACATGATGCAGAGAGCAGTTGCAGCTAGCTGCAGACATGCTATTGTAGGCTGTATGATCAATTCTATTATACATGAAAATCTAGTCTGGTTCTTTCTTTCCAGCCTCAGCACAACAGAGCAGGTTTCTTCGACTGATCTCACTCCTAGCTGCAGTCTGTCCTCCTCATATCCTCAACAGTCTCTCTCTCTCTCTCTCTCTCTCAGCCTAAATATAGACGTCAGCGTGGAGCAGCCGTCTCGTCATATAGGTTTCTTGTTTCCGCACCTTTCGACGCCTGCTGCAGCTTGAAGGGAAGCTGACTGAGCAGCTTTGCTTGTTGTTTTTGTCGTCACCTTGTCAAGGAGAATCTCTCTCCTCCCCATCGGAAGCTGAGACAGTGACAGAGCACCGATCTAAGATGATGACAGAAAAAGCAGTTTTCTTTTAATTTGTCATTTGCAGTTTAGATTAATACATTTCATCGTTACTCAACAGGATTATTCATCCTCTCCACACCCCTCTCCCTCTCTCTCTCTCTCTCTCTCTCTCTCTCTCTCTCTCTCTCTCTCTCTCTCTCTCTCTCTCTCTCTCACACACACACACACATGCACACCCTTTTTGTCGGGGGTGTGGCTGCAGAGGGAGGTTAGGATTTCCAAACAGCTGTTACATAGTTGAACTGTGAGTCTCACCCCCTTGACACATTTTGACACAGGGAAACACACACACACACGCACACACACACACACACAGACACACACACACACACACACACACGTACGTAACCAAAAGGGACCCTGCAGACGCCACGTCTTTGCCTTCAGTCTGGTCCACATGCTGTGTTTGAGATTAGGAAGCACTCAGACTGAAAACAGGGCTGCATTACGAAAAGCAAGGGTCTGTGCTGGTGTGGGCGTGTTGCTACAGGCAAATGAAATATGATCCAACAAGGCCAGTTTGAATAATAAATCCATAATATATCCACTGCAGTGAAAATACTGTCAGACAAGATTTTACAAGTCTGGAAAGTTAAAGTATCTGATCTCAACAGCTGTGAGATAAAGCTAGAATCAAACCTTTTAAATAGTAATATAGCTGCAAAGATTATTTTTACAATTTTTTCGATTTAATCTGTTAATCCGGTCTATAAAATGTCCGTAAATTATTTGGTTTCTCTGAGCGACAAAAACCCAAAGATTCTATTTACTATTTTCTACTATACTACTATACTATTGCATCTAAATAGCAATTCTCACAATTCAGATGTTGGAATCAATGAATATTTAGCATTTACTTGAACGATTCATTCATCAAAATAGTTGCAGGTTCACTTCTTCAGAATATGAAGAAGGTTTTAAAAGTGATTTAGAGCTGCAATGATCAATCAGACATTTTTTTACGCAACAATGCCAAAAGTTATCTAGTTGCAGCTTCTCCAGTGCGAGTGTTTGCTGTTTTTCTCTGTTTTATATCATTGTAATCTGAATAGCTTTGGGTCTTAGACTGTTTATGGGACAAAACACTATTTCGCTGATATTTTTAATCATTTAATCGAGAAATGATCAATCAACAATGAAAATAACTGGTAGTTGCAGCTTTCAAGTGATTCTTTACATCTTGTCAAATCCATTGAAACAGCGTGTCTTGTTTCCGTGGTCTGTGGCTGATTTTGGCGTCGTGGTTTATGTGGTGGACACTAAAAACTGTGATGTATCCAAAACAACCTTTTAGCTCTGTTAGCACTGTAAACGTTGTTAGCTGAGATATACAAACAAGCTAGCAAACAGATAAAAAAAAAAAAATCCCTCTCTTCATTAGCTCCTTTATGTAGCATGCTAGCACAGGCTGCTCATGCTTGCTAGTATGTAGCAGGCCAGAGATTCTACCTGCCTGGTGTTTATTTATTTGTCTCACCAATTTTTCATGGCGAAGTGATGATACCAGGCGTAGTCGTTTGCGATCAACAAGTTAGAGCAAATTACAACATTTTCATCAAGGAAGGAGGCGCTGTTCTACCAGAGTGAACAGAGCAAAAGCTGTTAGGCTTTCCGCTAAGAGCAAGAGGAAAGAATGAATGACTTGTGGTCGAAAGCCTTTGTCCTTCATCCCTCTTTCCTTGAGGAAATGTACCAGTTTCCTTTCTATGTCACTCTCCAGGCTAAAGAGCATCGTATATTTAGCGGCTGTTTTATTCATCCCCATCAGTCTCATTTATCTCAGAGAATTTAGTGCGTCTCTCCTTCTCCTTTATCTCTGTCTCACATTTGTTTCCTCCTCTGCTCGTATTTTCTGAGTTTTACACTCAGTTTTTTCACCTCGTGCTGAGTCATGTTGGCAGTTTTTGTTAGTACCTCCTGTGTTATTTCCTGCTTACGTCATGTTAATGGCTGTCATTTGCTCTTCGGCCTGAGTCCGTTAAAACCTGACTGTTGTACACTGTCTCAGTCCTCCTTTCTCTCTCTCTGTTGTTTACCCTAAAAGGGGAAAAAACTGTGCCGCTGTCGCTGCCTTCTTTCTTGGCCACATGATTCATTCTTCTCTCCTTTTATTCCTTGGATCCAACTTCATTGTTTTTCTTTTAACATCTGTCGAGATGCAACAGATGCAGCCAGTGTAGCTGTCTGCCGTAATTACTGCAATTACCTACCAAACACCAGAGCAGGGACAGACCGCAGCCACATCTGGCGTACCTTCATCTTGAATTTTACCTTGTACGGACAGTGTAAACAAACACAACCAACAATTTGTGTTCCATTTCCATGTTTGGCTGCAATCCGGTGACTTGGACTCCCCTCTCAAGTTGGACCCAAGTTGGACATAGTGATAATAAATGATTCATCGTTTTGCTTTGTTGTACTCGTGGTGAGTTCCCACGAAATCATGGCTGACATGGTGATGTTGAGCCTGAGACTCCAGGCTCAAGTTAGCACATGTAATTGGATGAGATGGAATTTCTGATGGTGTTTTTGCTGCAAACCACATATCCGTAAGATTACACAGGCAAAGGCAAAGGAAGCACACTCTAAAGAAAACTAGTCGGTCTAATAATTTTTTTCCAGGCTTTTGGTCCATAGGAAAGAAAGAAAGAAAAATCTCAGTGAAATAAGCAGTTGTACAATAAAACAGAACTTCTGCAAGTTGAGTAATCATTAGTCAAATGATAATCACTTTCAATTCATAATCACTTATGCACTGAAAAACATTTAATGATTCCATGTTCTCAATTATTTTACATTAGAATTTGCTGTTTTTTGTGGTGTTTCATTAAGTTTTGGGCTCTTGATCAAACGTTTAATGATGTCACCTTGTGCTATTTTCTTATGTTTTATATTCGAAACAATTAATGGATTAAATTAATAATCAATTAAGATTAATCAAAGCTAATTGCAGAGAAATCACAGTGAAATGAATTCACGATGTTCATTGTTTTCTGTTCATCCATGGTTACAGTCCAAATAGGAAGTGCGAATCAGGAAGGGCTGAATAATTCAGCCTGACTTTTCATGATGTAGTTTCACCAAAATATAAACAAGCTGTGTTTGCCGTCTCCATGGCAACATTGATGATTTATTTGTTAAAGGACAAAGAGATACAGTATGAATCATCATCATCATCAGCAGATCATAATGTTCTCATCTAAAATCATAATTACATCAGCAATTTTTCATTAAATCTTTAAGAAAGGAAAACATTTGCATCTTTAAAATGAGTTCATGTTAGGTTTTCACCCTAAAACTCTTCGTCCCGAACCAGCTAACTGTCAATAAGATGTACTTTTGCAGGTTCGAGCTGAAGAACTTGTTGCTCTGACAACAATTCCAGATGAATTTAAACCTGAAAAATCCAGACTATTTTAATCTGGGTAACTCCAGACCGGGGACCATTCATGTGATACTTAAATATAAATGGGTCATTAGATAGTGTCATGCAAAATCCATCACCACGAGTTCAGAGCAACACTTTATTGTCGGTGTCATAAAAATAGTGATTGTAATTTTAACTTGAAGGAAAACACCACGTGACTCTGATGTCGTCATCAGCGTGAGCTTGTTTGTTTATGTCCACGTGGATCGTACAGTATGTGTTTCCTGGATGGTGTCATGTGTCACACTGAACCACATGCGCTATGTTTGTGTGAGACAAAGTGACCTTGCATGCTCTGGAGAAGATACGTGCAGCATACTGTTGTGTAGCTGCACTAATTTTAATGTTTATCTCTCATGTGTAAGAAACGCTCTCTTTTTTTTTTTATGTTGTCATTAAAATGACTTTCACAACTATAGTAGTGTATTCCTGAGCATTGTAGCATTGTATAGTATGTTCATTTTAAAGAAAATGATACAATATTATGAAAATACACTCTAAAACCTGGCATTTAATGTGCACGTGAGTCTTAGTACGATGTAAGTACATATTTTTTACTTTTATATGATGCATAGTTCTTCTGTTGTTGTTGAGACTCTGTATTGAGATCATTTTGGATTTGTTTATTACAACAATATGTGCTGTATAGCCGTTATCTGCTTTTTCATATTCCCAGAAAAGGACTTTGTTCTTTGGTCATTTGAATGTACATAAATGCAAAACACCTATATGAGGAAGCACATGCACACACACACACACACACACATACACACACACACACACACACACACACACACACAGACCGACTATTTATTTGTGTATGTACTCAGAGCTGAAAGCCTTCCTGGTCCTCCTGACCTCAGTCTGCATTTAAATGAATTGCATTTATGGTCCAAGTACTCATTCATGTGCATCTGCCCCGGGCTTAAGTGCTTGTGCAGAATCCTTCCAGTGTGTCAGTTATGTAACAGGTCTGTCACAGTCAACTCCCAGTCCTCCACAGCAGCTCTGACGCTGCTGCACTGACATCCTGTCAGACTGCATCCCACTGTGGTGTCGTACCGTCAGTCCTCTCAGGTAGTCAGCAGGAGCTCCATGGTTTGACAGAGAGCTATATCTGCACATAGTAAAACACACAGGAGTCATTCCATTCACGCCATTTTAGAGGCACGACTCTGGATGGTAATGTTGGTCTGTCAGTATAAACTGAAACATCTGTCATATATATTTGATGGACTAGGATGACATTTTGTGCAGACATTCATGGTCCCGAGAGAATGAACCCTAACGACTTTGGTGATCCGCTGACTTTTCCTGTAGCACCTTCATGATCTTGACATTTGTTGTTTTGAGTGAAATATCTATTATTGTTCAAATGCCTACTCTATTGGTTCACATGAATGGTGATCAGGGCTGCCACTAACGACTATTTGAACGATTGATCTATCGACAATATTTTTGCATAGTTGATTAATCTAAATGATTTATTTTCCAACAGAAAATCTAAATGACACTCTGGCATGATCAATACAAACATTTATTCAAGCAGCTAAAAAACAAAAAAGCTCTCCCTAGTAATGACAAGACAAAACTTACAAATGAAGTAATGCTTCACATGTTTGTGACTGATCTCACTGTGCACCATAAAAAAATAATAATCACAAAATAGTGTTGTGGCGAGAAGTGGTGGATCAAAAAGAGGAATCAGATGACCAAGACACAGGTGTCAGGGTGGGGAGTCTCTCTTTATTCAATGCGGACTACTTGCAGTCATAGACGGAGACCAAAGAACCCTCGCACAGAATCAGACATGATCTTTTATACCTCAGATAGCTATGTGTGTGTATGTGCATCCTGTTTTCCAAAATCTTGGCTTCATAGTACTATTCTTGCCTAACAGTTGACCAACTCTTGTATCCTGCTTGTTCCTGGCGAACGTCCAGGTCATGGTGTTCTTTTCTGGCAGAACACCACGACACTTCTCCCAGATCGCTGTTCTCCTCTTACTTGGCGATATGCTTTGCCTGGTTACCCAATCTTCTGTTTTCCAGATGTTTTCCTCCAAACCTAAGTGTTCTGACCTGCTCAGTTGACTGCTCAACCTTATCTTTGTTATTGTTCCCATACTAGCTCTGGAGCTTTTCTCATACATCTTTAACCTTATAATTCTCCTACATATCCCCCCTGAAATCACTATTGTGATTTAAACTATGTGTGATGTATGAGTGATGGATAACATGACATTGCAAAAACATGGTGTCAGTGAAACGATATGATATACTGAATATAGTCATGACTGTTACACTACTGTGATAATAATATCTTTCATTATGGTGCATAGCGTACAGAGTTTATAAAACAATTCGCATGTTCAAATATGTATGGGAGCGAAAAACCTGCATTAGGAAAATTCCCCCATGGCCCCTTTCCCCACAGGCGACCGACTTTTCAAGTCACATTTTTGAATCATGCGGTCAACACAGCATATTCTTATAATGACTTTACCAATGGATAATGTGATAATCTGACTATTGATCAAACAACAAAAACGATGATTTCCCAACATTCCTTCTAGTTCTTATTGGTTACATGAGTGCATATGTTTGTATATAAACTTATAGGTTCACTTGTATGCTTATTCCATGAGTGTTAATCACTACGTAATTATGAATTGAGTACATTGTTGCTTACAAAACATCAGTGATTACATATACATCATTCGGTGTGGTGTATTAACTGTCAGTCCATTGAGTCCATCAACAGGTAAACAGTTTATGTCCCCCCTGTTGAGGCTTCCTTCTACTCCGTTACTTTTCCTTACACCTTTTCCTCGGGTTCTGATTTGTCCTCAGAACCATTCTCAGTGTCCAGATAGTTGGGTGACGGGAACAAGTCCGCTTTTCCCAGTAGTCCTTGGACCACTGGATTCATTTGAGCCATTTGTCCATTTGCCAACACATTTACCATCTGAGCTCGCTGCATCATCATGTCCGTTTGTTTGTCCATAGCTCGCAGGCACTGCCTCCTCAGCATGGGAACGATGCAACATGTCAAAAAAAGAAATCAGAATTAGGACTATGACAGCACTTACGGCTGCCTCGGCCAAAATGGCTCCCCATTTTCCTAATTTTTGGTCCAACCAATCCATAGACAGGCTACCTCCCCTACCAGCATTCCCCTTCATTTCTATTCCTAACTTTTGCAGCTTTCTCATGGCAAATGTGAAAGACCCTTCTGCATCTGTGTTGTTTGGAATGTATGTACAGCAGTATTTTCCGAACACCTTACAAACTCCTCCCCTTTCTGCTGTCATCCATTCCAACACTTGTCGGTTTTGCCATGCTACGGCAGTGGTTGCATGCAACTGTTCCCCCAACGCTCTAAACAGTTCACCAGTGTAGTTAATATATCTCTGTTGATTATGGTAGATGTAATTTATCCAGACTACATTTTTATTGATTATAATTCAGGGCAATATGAATTCTAGTCCTGATCTCACCTCCTCTTGTGCTTCGAATTCACCTGGGATTCCTACTGGCAGTCCTATTGCATTTAACTCTATTTCGTCCTCTGGAGTGAACTGCGGCTTTAATCTTCGTGATTTATCTGACTCCATTTCCTGCTTGATTATCTCGTTCACTCCTTCATAAGAGGTATTTTAATGCGGTCCCCTATCACCCCTCTGATTATGGGAGGAGTAGCGGGGACCACCACATCGGGCATTACCTTTCTTTGGAGTGGAACCCTGGCCACTTTGGTTTCATTTTGGGCTTGTAATTTTGTTATGCACATCATATTCATAACTATGGTCCATACTTTTTGCTAACTCTTTGCATCTTTATCCTCAGTGGATTCCCTAATGCTACCTTCACCTGACACGCCTGTTTTCCCCATTCTTGACCATTTGTAATACCACAGAGTTGTCTGACATATTCCTTAGCTGTAATTATCACATCGACTTTTATTTCTTCTATTTTGAACGCACTTGGCAAAGGCCAGGTTCCCTCCCATATCCATGCAGTGTGTTTAGCTTGTCTAACTCTTGTCTTAGCACATTTCCCTGTTATCATGATTACTGTGTTGTGTACCTTGTGTGGGGAATCTGGTATGGGCCCTAGCACTGTCTGTATGGTTGTGTATGTTTTTGCATCGTACTCATCTGATTCATTGAGAGTGGCTCCTTTCACGGTCTGCTGCTCTCCTTTCTGCATCCTGCAGTCGTTTGGATCTTCTTGGGCCTGGCAGGGGCTGTTTGGCACCGGCTCTATCGGCTTCATCCGTTTCAGATCTTTTTGTCTTTCTGGACCTCGGTGCAGTGATTCAGGTGATACCACGTCTTGCTTCCCTCCACCTGAACGGCCGTTGGCGTTGCTCTTACAACTGTGTACGGTCCTTCGCGTCTCGGCTCGTGCCACTTTCGTCGGAAGGCTTTTACGTACACCTGATCCCCTGGCGCCACTGGTCGGGCCGGGTCCTGGTGCTGGTTGGTCTCTCTGGCTTTTCCTGCAAATCTATAGAACTATGGATAGCAGTTAGTTGTTTCATATATGCTTTTAGCTCATTTTGCAGTTGTTCAAGCGGCGGCCAGGCATCGGCCTGCCCGTAAGCATGTTATGCGGTGTTAAATGCGTGCTTCTGTGAGTTTGCATGCGATAACTCATTAGTGCTATTGGCAAAGCATCTACCCAATTCAGCTCAGTAGAAACGCATTTCTTATTCAGTTTTGCCTTTAAAGTGCCATTGATTCTTTCAACCATTCCTTGACTTTGCGGATGATAAACAGCTCCCAATCTCTGCTTGATCTTTAGCTGCTGCAGAATGCCTTTTGCCACTTTTTCCACAAATGCTTTTCCGTTGTCAGAGCTGATTTCTGTTGGAATGCCAAACCGTGGAATGACTTCCCTGATTAAAACTTAATGACAGTTCCTGCTCCTAGGTCTTTTGATGGAGTTGCTTCCACCCATCTGCTAAATCTGTCAATGACTATATCTTTTTCCATGAACTGTTTTTATTATGTCAACATAGTCAATCACTAGGTGTTTAAATGGCCCTTCTGGAACCAGAATGTGGCCTACCAGTGTTGTTATTGTTTTTCTCTCACATTGTTTTGACCGCACACTTCACACTGGTTCAGCACTCCCTCTATCATGATCTGCATATATGGTGTCCAATATCCTTGTTGTTTTATTTTCTTCAACACCTCCCCCCTGGCACAGTGGCCTACACTGTGCCTTGACATTTTATGTTTGCAAGTTTCGTAGGTAACATCATAGCACCGAGCCTCTAGCTCCACCCTGCTGGGACCGGCCGCGGCTTTACTGAAAATCTCTACCAGCTCGGGGTTGCTGGCACCGATCAGCAAAATGTCCATAGTCACCACAGTTCATGTCTTTTGTTACCCAAACTGCAGCCTGTTACTTTGCCTTGTTTTTCACTTGCAGCTTACCCAGTTGCAGCTGAGCAATTTTTCTCTGCATGTTTTTATCTTGCTCGTGCATCCGTCTCTCATCCCTCCAGTATTTGTCTACCGCGTGTACCACATGATCACGAAATTGTTCGTGTGGCATGGAGGTCAGCCCCACCACGTCATCCAACCTGCTTTGGACAGGTGCTGGCAGAGCTTCTTTTACAGTGTTACGGAACAATGTGGTCAGCAACGGGATCTTCTCTATCTCCTCCTCTGTTTCATGTTTCCACTTCCTCATTTGACGTGTTATGTAGGCTGCAACATTTTCAGTCTCTGCTAGTGGCTCTCCCCTTAAAGCTTTTGGATCCACTTTAGCTGGATATTCTTTGCGAAGTGCTTTCCAGAGTGTGGGTCGATAAGCATTGAACTCAGTTCCATCTGCTCTGGGACTCAACATCCACTCACTGTTGTTGGCCTGTAGTATGTTTTCCATAGTAGGTACCCCACAACACTGTGCCCATAGGGCTTTAATGTCCCCCAGGGCCAGCAGTTTACCCACAGTTTCTTCTTCAAAAGCTCTGATCCATTTGCTTGCGCCCTCATGAATGTCAGGCAGCCGACTAACCAGCCCAACAAGGTCGAGCGTTTGCCACGGCACATAATGTCCCTCGGCTCCTTTAATCAATATTGGATATTGGCCATCGGAGTATCGCTCAGGTTTCTTTAAATTTGGTTTTAGCCTTAAATCATAAATTTGACCCCCATGTCTCCCCCCTGTTGGTTTTGGGGTGGGTTTGTCTGCTCTGTCGGCAGTTTGTGTGTCTTTTAGTGTGCATAGTCTATCTTTTAGGTTCTCTATTTTATCTTCCATTTCTTGAATAACTGTGCGGTTTATTTCTCTCTGCAAGTCTTCACCTGTGTTGTCTAGCTCTAGCCAATATGAGGATCCTCCCATGCGCTCATTATGTTTCGCATAACAGTCTAACACTTTTGGTTGTTTTATTTCAGTGCTGCAGTATCGCGGGGGCATGTCTCTTGGTGGTGTCTGATTTTGCATTTGGCCATCTGTTCTGTTTAGCCCTGCTACCTGGTCTTTGTTTAGTTGGGATCCTCCTTGTTTTCTTGTGTTACCGCTAGTGTTGGCATTTCCCCCCTGTGGGTCTTCCAGGTTACTGGAGTTGTTGCTTGGGCCTTGCCTTGGACCTGGGCGTGCAATACTGCCATTATTTTCCTTCTGAGCCCTTTCATGATTTCTTGAATTTCCCGAGTTATCATTTTGGTCAACTTGGCTTAACTGTACTTCTGGTACCCACCCAAAATCACCCTTGAAGTTAACCATTCCAGCCAGGGATGGGTATACCCCTGCTGTTTCTTGATTCTTTTTGTGTCTGTTTCGTTTTTCTTTTAGTTCAGCTAAACCTTTCCTCAGAATGGTCCTGTATTGTTCTCCTTCTTCCTTGAACATTTTTAAAATATTTAGCTCCAACTCTCTCTTATCTTGCCTTTTCACGCTTTTGTCTTTTACTTTGTGATCTCTAATTCGCCTTTCCATATCCTCACACACTGCCACATCAAATGTGCCATCCCTAGGCCATGCAGAAGTCAGTCCCTTTGTCCGCTTTTCCCACTTTGCAGAAATTTTTGAAATTTGTTTAAGCAGTTCTGGGTGCTTAGTTCCAACCAGACCTGTTGGTACAATGCTCATTGTTGCTTAAACTCTTTGGAGTATTTCTTGCTCCTTTAATTTGAAAAAAAAAAAAAAAAAAAAAACTAAAACAGTCTCTGTTACAACTCGGGGAGGCGAGAGGCGGGGGTGCAGGGAAGTTATTTTTAAACCTCTGTGTCTGTGTACTGTTCTGGGTGATTTGCCAAACTATGGGTCACTCCCCTACGCTGTCCAAACACACTCCTTCTCACTCCCACTTTTGACAGCTACACCTATCACATTCAACTAAAAAGAACTTGGAGGTGGTCCTCTTCAAATCCCTCCGTTTTTCCTTTAAATTTTGATTTCTTCCTCAAACTCGTCTTTCCCAACTTCACCTACACCACACACCAATGTTTCTGACCGACCGTTCGGTCTGGACTATCTGCCCACTTCCCTCACTTTCATGCACTTACAATATTACTTTCAACACAGATTGCGTTTCTCCAAGTTTAATATACATTGCCTATCTCTCAGAATAACCACACACTGTAGCTTTTTTTTCCAACACGACAGTTTGCCAACAAATTCCACTCAGAACAAAATAGCACAGGTCTGTAATGCAAAACTACTCATTTACTTTGTTCACACCAAATAACAAAACACAGCTCCGACAACTTTGCTTTATATTGGTGAAGAATCAGCGGCACCCATCAGACTTATACAGCATGTTATAAACGTACATTCCATTCGCTCTCCTTTTTCTCTCTTCCCTCACGCACTCTCACACTTTTCGCACACACACATTAGTTAGTCCAAGTCAAGTCGTATTTTGTCCTCAGTCAGGGAGAAAAACTAAATAAATATCAGTATCTTGTTCGTTATTTTATCTTAAATCCTAGTTGTCAGGGGTTTTTCCAAACCCACTTAGTTGTTCAGGAGAGATTTTATGGAACTTTTTGTTTTATCTTTAACCTACCAATTTAATAAGGTTTGGGGAAACTGGTTGGCCAGACCAGTTTCTCCAGTTGTGACCTCGAGTTTCTCTCTTTTTTGAACTTTTATAGTTGGAAATTTAATGAGGTCTATAATTCTCTTAGCTAGGAGTTATACACAGATATTATAATTTGCTAAATTATTCTCTTGTAATACAGGTGCCCCTTCATATGTCGAGAATCTGACTGTTATCTAAGACCTTGGGTCCTCCAGCGAGGTCAAGTTCTTTTTCTGTACTAGTGGATTTGTGAGTTATCACCCTTCCACGTATATTTTACTATTAGTGTGGGTACAATTGGGTTAGGGTTTTCCACAGTTAAGGGTAAATGCCGCCCAAAGACCTCACCATGGCATCTCCGAAATTACAGCAGAGCATACGGATTGCCAAAAGTATCCCTTTTAGTTTCTCAGACTGTGGTCATCCATCGCACAAAATCCGGGGGTTCGGAGACCGGTTTCTTCACAACAACACAGCGCTTTCACAAAAACTCTTATTTTCCACAGCACACAGCTCGAGCCCGCAGCTCCGTTCTGTGTTTGGACAACTATGAGCCTTTCAACATGCAACTGGGGTCCAACTAGCCCCCCTTTTAATTTTCTCTCTCGCTTGTCCAAACACTTTGACTGATCAGTCAGACTGCCAGATATTTCCAACCAGTCAGATTAGAATTTCTGCGTCTATGCTACTCGAACCGCCACAACTCCTTCTGAGTTTTAACCACGATACACACAATTTTTACAAATTTGCTGGCAGAACCTACGCGCAGGTTTTTCACCCGAGACCCGTGTCTCCTTCTACTCCTCACCACACTCCTTCTCATCCAACAGTATTTAATTACTTTTAGCTTCAATATTCTTAAATCATGAATTCATTTCGAGTGCATCCATAAGTAGCTGAAACCTCAACCACCGCCCCCACAGCAAGTGCGCTGATGTAGGTTTTAATTCAACCTACCTTTACTGCAGTAATTCTCAGCGACCTTGGTGCGGGACGCGCCAGCCTCCTTCCCAGCCCAGGATACAAACTCGATCACGTCGGGGTCACCAATTATGTTGTGGCGAGAAGTGGTGGATCAAAAAGAGGAATCAGATGACCAAGACACAGGTGTCAGGGTGGGGAGTCTCTCTTTATTCAATGCGGACTACTTGCAGTCATAGACGGAGACCAAAGAACCCTCGCACAGAATCAGACATGATCTTTTATACCTCAGATAGCTATGTGTGTGTATGTGCATCCTGTTTTCCAAAATCTTGGCTTCATAGTACTATTCTTGCCTAACAGTTGACCAACTCTTGTATCCTGCTTGTTCCTGGCGAACGTCCAGGTCATGGTGTTCTTTTCTGGCAGAACACCACGACACTTCTCCCAGATCGCTGTTCTCCTCTTACTTGGCGATATGCTTTGCCTGGTTACCCAATCTTCTGTTTTCCAGATGTTTTCCTCCAAACCTAAGTGTTCTGACCTGCTCAGTTGACTGCTCAACCTTATCTTTGTTATTGTTCCCATACTAGCTCTGGAGCTTTTCTCATACATCTTTAACCTTATAATTCTCCTACAATAGCACTGGTTAAACAGACTTGGGGATTTGAACTGTACTGGGCTCATCCTCCCAAAGTCAGACACTAACCAGCTGATTTTATCTTTATCTTATCTTATCCTTATCTCAGACTCGCAGAGCGACCATAAACGATAAATAGAAACTAGATGTATGGCGGTTAATAGTGACTGCACACCTGTTGACATTGTCGATTTTGGTGACTTATCACGGTGGCACTTGCTAGCGTAGCAACATTAAGGCTTAAAAAATAACCTATAATGCTGTAAAGTATTCTCCCCTTTGAAGAAAAGAATATCTGATGTAATGAACACGTAATCGCCTTGTCCTCAAAAATAAAATAAACTTCCACTTTTTTAAACCTACTTTCAAGAAAAATATTCTCATATGTTCACTTTAATACAGAATCCTTTCTCTTCAGAGCGATAGATAATTCTCAGCGTATGTTTTTCCGTTCACACGTCCTGAGAGCTGCACACAAATACTTGCAGTAGGTGCCATGTATTATAACAGTAGGACATCTCTGTATATTGTGGTGATGTGTTGTCGGTGAGGCTGTGTGGCCTCTGCCAAAGACAACTGGCATGAATAGAGGGAAAAGAGGAAGATAGATGATACAGTGTCAAAACAAAGGGTTTGCATTGTGTTTATCTGTAGTAATTAGGCTTTACAAAGATGCCTGGCGCACACACTCTGCTGTAATTGCAGACCTACAGTTTGCTGAATAATTAAATGCACACAGTGGAGCATGAGTTTTTATTCTCATTTCATTTCTGTAACAAATTTGTACCTTTTTATTGCTCTTAGCTGTAATAGAGGTTGATCTAATGTTTCGTCTTCGTTCACTGATATAAATAGGGTGGACAAAATATTACATACATCTCTCAGTATGACACAATATATTAACAGCACCACAAACTTTAGCCCCTAAATTGCTCATACAGTTGAATCAGCACCTCTTTAACACAGTTTTCAATAATAACTGAACATTATAATCCTCATGAAGTGAGGATTTGTTGCCGGACTGTTGTATTAGACTACATCAGGTGTAGCTATTAAACTGGCAATTGGGTGTATGTCATCTCAGCAAAAGAAAGGGATGATGTAATTAGGACAGAAACATATTTTTTGGCACATTACCGACTTCTGTAACCTGCAGGACCTCCAAACAGTAGTCACACAAGGCCGTCAGTCCACAAAGTAAATCACAGGAAAAAAGGGCAAAAGGTAGAAAGAAAGCAACTGAAATTTGACCTATGATCCCCTTTTGCCCACCCTGAAAAAATCATGGAAAAATCTTGTGCATTGATGGGAATTCTGTATAAATTTAAATTGTGATTCTAACTCTTTCTGTCTTTTAAATCCAGGTCCATTATCCAGATGTGGAAAGAGTGGAGTGGCTGAATAAGGTACAAATACACACACACTCACTTCATCTCTCTATCCTCACCCACTAGTGTCCTCTATAGCATATCAGGTGCTGCTAGCCTGTCGGCTAGCACAGGCAGACAGGTAGTGTATATAAATAGGATCTGAATCTGGAGCTGTGATAGACCCTGACCCAGTGCCGCCACCTCCGGAGAGAGAGAGAGAGACAGAGAGCCGGGGAAAGAGAGCTAGAGAGAGCGAATCTGGCACCTGGAGGAGCATCACTTACTGGTAGTGTGGACACATACAGTAGAGTACTTCCAGTAAAACGTTAATGGACGGGGATGACCAGGAAAATAGCTTTTTAATATCCAAACCTGGCGTTATGATGTTCATGTTGTATTTTTCTTTTATGGTTGTTTACAGTTACAGAGAGTTTGATTTAAAGAGGCAAAAGGAAAGAATCTTCCAAAGCACAGAAACGTATGGAACCTCAGCTCTGCCAGAGGAATAAATAAAATAGTTAGGCATGAATGGAAAATGCCCTTATTTTGGTAGCCACAGTGAAAGTGAGACAGGAAAGTCAGGGAGAGAGAGAGGGGATTACTCGCAGCAAAGAGCCATAGGTCAGACCCGAACCTGGGCCGGCGAGGCCAGAACCAAGCTTTCCTGGCACGCCTTCCACCAGGTGAGCCACCGGGCCGCCCCCATGTGTTTTATATATAGACTCTGTAGTCATTTACACAGGACTCTGGAGATGATGAGGAGGGAGGAGTGAATGAGTGAGTGATTTTGGACGCAACCCATATTTCCTGAAAATTGACTGGTTGGCGGAGACATACAACCACAGGCGGTAATTCTAGTTTCCCCACAGTTGATGGACCACACCCCAAAAGTACAATGTCAGGTAATGATCAGCAGTGAGAACATTCCTGCATCTTCACTCACGCTCAAAGCTTTTTTCTGGGTCACTGAGCAGCAGGCGAGAAGCTGAGGAGAGGGACGCTCTGAACTCAAAGCCCTCACAGAGCCAGTATGTGGCTGTGGTACTTTAAAAGATAAACAGATAATTCCCATTATTTTTTTTTTTACCAATCTTAATTCCTAATCTGCAGCTGGAGGAACAGCATGTTATAAATATCTTGCTGATACGTAGTTACATTTATGACTTCAATTTAGATCTATAAAAGAAAATCCCTGTCTGTACAGTATCATCTGTCATCTTTGCATATCCAGTGAAAACAAAGTCTGTCAGTTTGTAGATGTGAATATTGAACTGATTTGTTCATTGTTTCATTCACTGTCTCAGTAAATGAGACTGATGCTTTTTAAACTTGTGTATAAACAGCAGATTATATTGCTGTAAAATTCTCTGTGCGAAAGACAATATGGCTCAGCTTAAAAGCAGCAGTTCAGATACTTTAATGTGTTGCCATGGAAATAGTTATAGGCCAGTGCAAATATTGATATTTGAGAATTGAAAAACAATCTGATAATGATATATTGAGTTATTAACATTCATTAAAGAATTGTGACCAAGATATGTACTAAAATTGACATTTTAAAACTGAAAAATAAATGTTTCAGTGTTCTCTGCAGGTATTGAATTTAGTTTTATCATAAAAGGCCTAAAGTGTGTTTGAATTGCTGCTGATGTGTCAGGGTCCCCACGCTTCCTGGAAACCGGGAAAACAGTTGAGCAGTTTTCCCCTCATTTAAGAAACACATGGAAAATGAGAGAAAAGCAAGATGTCCTGGAAAACATTGTGTCGTCCTGTAAAATTCACTCTCCTATTTTCAGGGCAAAGTCATGTTCAGGATCACGTTGACGTTCAAATGGCAGGCTAGTTTAGTGCGTTAGACTGCACTCATTTAAACTCAGACTTCCACAGGTAGGAACATATTGGTGTATGATTTGATTCCTGTCTGTCACATGAGCGAGATCATCACTAAAAATGTCCTGGAAAAGTCCTGGAAAATCATCTCTTGAAAAGAGTGGAAACCCTGTGTGTGTTTATATATATATAAGAATAAAGGTTTTTGCCTATTTGCTGTAATGTTATAAAATACAGTGGGAAGACTTAATTTTGGCTGCTGGTTACTTGTGAAGTGCATTTGTCAATATCTTTTATACATTAAATAATTAGTTGCTTAACTGGAAGAAAAATCACCAGTGGAGTCACAAGTTAAACAAGAATATTCATAAGTTTTAACCCTAAATATTAGAAGAAGATATAATGATCATCATTTATCTGTCCAGTATTGATACAGCACACCGGTCTCTGCGTTGTTCTGCGTTGTTCAACCAAATCAGTTTGTTGCAACATAACTGTCTCCGAGCCCGCAGTAAAATCAGCTTTCTGCGGCAATGACAGGTGTGCATCAGCTGACAATGTTCCCCAGTAGGTGTGTCAAGTCATCTGGAAGAGGTTGTATTTTCAGCCAGACCATGTGATATTTTTCTAATTCTTTCTCCCCCCCCCCTCTCTTTCTGCATCTTTCCCTCCTCCCTCAGACGGTGAAGCAGATGTGGCCGTTCATCTGCCAGTTTGTTGACAAGCTGTTCAGAGAGACCATCGAGCCGGCGGTGAAGGGCGCCAACCCGCATCTCAGCTCCTTCTGCTTCACCAAGATTGACATGGGCGACAAGGTGACGAGACGACAACAAGCGCACTGCTTTGTAAAGTAGTTTGAGTTAACACTGAATCGAAAGCTCAGAAACAAAACAACATAAGACAAGAAGACGAGTGCAACACCTACAAAAAGATAAAACTACTCCTGCCTTTATTAGTTGTGCTAGTTCCAGCTCTATTTTTGTATTAGAGCTAGTACGAGAAAACTAAGAAAATCGAACTAATAAATTGCAAGTTGATTCAGACTATGTATCAAAAAGGTTTTCCAGGGAATGCAAGGTACATATAATACTGTAAGACAAAGAGTCTACAGCTCTTTGTAATTTAAATTGTAAAGATATTTCCAAAAATGGTTAGTTGCTAAGTTTATTAAATACAAGCTCATTATATTTGAGTTTTTAGGGGGGAAAAAAGGAAATTATGTCGTAGGTAAGTGAGAAATATTCCATAAACACACATCAATATCCATCAGAGTTTCCTAGAAAAACTGCATTGGTCCTGGGACAGAGGCTGGTACCATTTATTTAAAGGTCCCATATTGTATAAAGGTAGATGTCCATGTGTTGTTTGATTATAGATCAGGTCTAGCTTCTATATTAATACTGTGAAAGTATCAAAGCCTCAGTCCACAGAGAAATGCATACAGCCTGTATTCAGAAACTGAGCCTTAAAACCAGCCGTCAGGACTTCTGGAACTTTGTGATGTCACAACAAAGCAGTCACCGCTCTCAGCCATGCCCCAAGCACCACCCACCCAGACACACAACCCAATTTTGCAGGATTAGGTTTCTCTGAGTGTTTTCCTGAAATCTGCTATATTCTTATTAAATCACTCAGAAAACAATCAGAGAAGAGGCTCCGATCCTCTCTTCTGATTGGCTCACCAACCTGTTGTTACTAGAGCTCCAGAGAGAAGCCTGAGAGAGGAGATGTAAAACTACATTCAGGTGGTTTTTGGTTCTTAAAACCACAAATATATCTTCTAATGGATCAACACTTCAAATAAAACACAGGAGAAGAGGAAGATATGGAGCTTTATGAGGGAAAAGAAAAAGCCATTGTTAGGAGTAGATTAATCTGAAAGGTCTGCACCACTAAAGGAAACAATAAAAGAAGCTGTAATAGTCACTGTGATGGGCGATCTGGAAAAGAAGTCTCTGCTAGATTTCGAAATATGAAATGCTGTTGAATGATTAAGAAACAGTTTAGCAGCAATGGAAAGTGTTTAGTTTCACAAGTTGGGCTAAAACATGCACAATTACTCTGCTGCTCGTGGCTTCTTTCAAACTGTAGGTGTTTAGATCTTTTATTGGCATGTTTCTATTTTTGTCTGCTTTGTTGCTGCTGAACTTCCATGACTCGCATGAGCTGAATCTTCTATTTTCTATTACATTTTTTTGCCTGAGAACAAAAGCAGAAAAGTGAATCTGGAATTGGACCTGTTTCTTTCCTTTCTGACTTAAACCGCACACTGACCCAGATTTAGCTCACGTGTCAGAGCAGAGCTTTATATGTAGGTGATCTGGGAGGGTTAGTCCAGAGTCTGGGTCAGATATGAGAGAGATTTGCTCACCTGTACCTGTTTTTACCATATCTGTGTCTCTGCAGCCGCTCAGAGTGAACGGGGTGAAAGTTTACACAGAGAACGTGGACAAGAGGCAGGTCATCATGGACCTACAAATCAGGTAACAGTAAACCTCTGACCAAACCATCTCACAAACTCTTAGCTTAATAATGTAAATATTTTTCTTATTGTCAACAAATCCTCTAAAAAGACCACAACCCAGCGCCAATCCCACTAGATCCTACTGAGTTATTTAAATCTTTAAAAACAGAATATCAAATGTATCCATTTAGAAAAAAATAGTTTTTGCTGTTTCTCGCTCTTGATAGAAAAACATGAAACCAGGACTGTGCTGTGTATCTACAGTTTTTCTTCCCATCATGATGCGAATCCTCTAATTGCACTTTGTCTTGCTCTCTCTTTCAGTTTTGTCGGGAATACAGAGATCGACGTGGACATCAAGAAATACTACTGCAGGGCTGGAATCAAAAGCATACAGGTGTGAGAGTGGTGTGGGAAAGCGAAATGATAGGTCATGTCTGTGTCACTAGATTTACTGACAGATCTCTGCCATGTTGTTACCGTTTAGTTTAGTGCTGAATCATCAACAACCTTTGATAAATAATGGATCATTTAAGTCAGTTTCCAGCTTCTCAAATATTGGATTTGCTGCTTCGCTCTGGATATTTTTGGCTTTAGAGCCGTTGATGAGACAGTTTTTCTGACATTTTATACAATTAAAAGAAAATCGACAGATTAATTGATAATCAATCGGCGAACTTCACAGACAACATCCCTCTTATGTATGTAAATCAATCTTACTG
Source organism: Seriola aureovittata (assembly GCF_021018895.1). Classification (NCBI taxonomy): domain Eukaryota; kingdom Metazoa; phylum Chordata; class Actinopteri; order Carangiformes; family Carangidae; genus Seriola; species Seriola aureovittata. The sequence goes on from NC_079375.1 coordinate 3,934,833, forward strand.
TTTAAAAAAAAAATGTATTTAGTTTTATAATTTAATAATCACATAATTACAAAAGGTTAGGATGAAGGGATCATAGATATATAGAAACATAAAAATAAATAATTCAAAAAATATGTATTATGGGTGCAACTAATGATTATGTTTCATATAGTCAATATTTCATAAATAATTATAATGAAATAAGTGCATATTATGTCATAAAATAGTGCAAGACCGTCAGTTACCAAAGGTAATGTCATCAGATTATTTATTTTGTCTGGCCAAAAGTCAGAGATTCAATATTAAAAATTAAATTTACAATGATGTAAAACAGATACTGATAATAAATCCCTCAGCACATTTTCATTGATTAAATATTTTATTGATAAATTTTCTTGATGAAGATATTCGCAAATCCAAATGTCTCAGGTGCAGGTGTGTCACGTTAAAACTTGACATAATCACATCCACCAAAACAAAATGAACCAAGTGTATTTAAATATATTAAGACAAAAAAAAAAAAGTGACAATAGTTTCAGACAGATGTGAGACTTTATTGATGGTAGCCCTCAGTCCTTCAACCACGACCGCCACATTAACCCGTGACCTCTCCAGAGACACTTTTACATAATGTGTTGACACAGGACTGATAAAGGCGACGTTATCCACTCAGCTGCTGGCAGAGGATCAGGCCATATTTGCTGTTCAGAGATCAGAGAGGGAGAGAAAGTGAGCAGGGAGAGGAGACGGAGGGAAGATTTACAGAGAGAAACGACTACATGTGCGATGCTGAGTCAATATTTGCCTTTGTGTATGGTTTAGGTTTTGCAGCTGCAGTCCCTGGGCTGTGTGTCAGGTGAAGGAATAAGTAGTTCAGATGCCAAAGACTTTAACTTAGAGCTTATCGTGAATGACGAGACATGCGGCTAGACGGTTCTTCTCTCAATGGCTGTCAGACTACATCAACTTTCTCGCAACGTCTGTTCCTGCAAAAATAAAGCTCCATCCTCTGGTTAGACTAATTCCTCACACAGCATTATCTGCTGCACACGATTTACAAAGCGTCCGCCTTCAGGCAGGAGCGAGCCATGGGAGGGGAGTGAGGATAAACAAAAGGCTATCTGCAATCTTTCCATTGCACCCATTTTGATGAGCAAAATGCTGGTATTTGATTACTCAGAGCGAGCTGCAACCAAATTTGGTGCTGCAGCCGGGCAGTCTACATATCTGAGGTTTGAGTCACTGCTTAATCCTCCTCCTCCATAGTAATGAAAAGCTCTGAGGGGGAAACATTCACTCACATAACATTTCTCAAAAATCAGCAGCTACAGCATGTCTGCAGTCACAGTTTAACATAGAAAAAAAATCATCTTTAACCCCCACCAGCTCTGCTGTATTTATCACTTTTTCATACGAGCATTGATGGTTAACTTAAGATCTTAGCAGCTTTTCACAGTCTGATATTAGTGGATGCAGCCAAATGCTGCAGACTCTGGTCTTGTTCATGTGTTTCAAATTGCATAATGAAATGAGGGTGAAGTAAGATAAAGGAGGATATGTCATCAAATTAAAGACCAGACGAGCAACAGATGTAGGGCATAATGCTGAGATCAGACTGTACATTATCAGACCAGGGCTGGCATGATCCACCACGAACAGAAACCAGCGTCGTGTGCGACAGATGAGCGTTTTATTCTGTGTATCGTTGCGTAAGGTTGGAACATGCCTCTCCAGGCAGGGCACCCTTTTACACTCGTGTGTATTTACAAGTTTACAGGAGTTGGACCAATCAGCTCGATGCACAATTCTTGGTGAGATTTAGGGGTCGAGAGCTCTACTCTACCCACAGAGTCATTTATGGGTTTCATTCGACAACCATAATTTCAGCCATAGTGGAAATGGAAGACGTCCTGTTTGGTGTCCAGGGCTGAAAATGGAAACTCGAATATCTACCCACATTCATAAATTCTGTTTTCTCTGTTTTCTTATTCTTTCATCAGATAGTTCCTGATTTAAATCCAGTTTTTACCACTTTAAGACTATTTTATGGAGGCAAATTTCTCGTACAGCTGCTTGTGTTTAAACAATATTTAACATTTGAGAAGTTTGGCTTCTTCTGATAAATTATGGACAGGGTTTTATGAAAAACATATGTTTCTGCTTCTCAAAGAAAAGGATCAAAAGGCACAGTGTGATACCAAAACTCAAACAATAGCGGCTCGACGAAGCCCATCTCTGACACGACTCCCATATTTTCTTACGTAGTTTGATAACATCCGTGACCATTCCTGATCCCAAAAGTCTGTCTCAGGCCTCTCCTGCTGTTTGCATGGTCGTGCAGGTCATGGGAGATCTCACGTAACGACTCAGCTTGTAGTTTGACATGTGTGTTGGCCTCACTTTCACAGGAGGAAACAACGGCGCCATGATCGTGTAATCTTACATAGATGATAAAACACTTGAAAAACAGCAGGTACAACAGATGTGGATGAAATTTGGAGCTGTGTGAGGAAGACACAGACATCAGAATCATTGAAAATGAACGTGGCTAACGTTGGCAGCAGTTAGCAACACTAATAGGTAACTGACCTGTAATAATAACTGGTAATTATGTTTTTTTTTTTTTCTCGTCCAGCTTCATGGAGTGATGAGAGTGGTGATGGAGCCTCTGCTGGGGGACATGCCTCTGATCGGTGCCCTGTCAGTCTTTTTCCTCAAGAAACCAGTGAGTACCTTGACCTTTGACCTTTAACCTCATCCTCAGACTGCGGCTGGATCCTAAATGTTCTGAATGTTCACCCCCCCGGACTTACAAAGCCCTCAGGGACTTTTTACAAACAGAAAACGAAGAGCCTGCACATTTGTGTTTGTTGTGACTATCCTAGTTCTGCCTCCCTGGAGTTTTTAAGGGGTTGTGGGTTTCTTACTCAGGGGCACTTCAGCAGATGAGTTATGGGTGTTTTAATCGCCCAGATACACGGCTATGATTATGCTCTTTTTGCTGCAGCAGTAATGCCAGTAACATCCTCCCATCACTTACCCCCGACTGTTTGGTTTCTGAAGGAATATATCTCTGCTTCTTCTGTAAAGTTCTACCAAACACAGCGTCTTCCTGAACGCTGCCCAGCTTCACTCCTCCTTTATCAATGCATTCCTTCTCCTTGACTGCGGTCTTCCTTCCTCTCCCTAAACACATTTTATCTGCTAGATTCTGGCTTTGATAACCCGCACCCACAGGAAAAGAATCGCCATCAAAAGCCTCAAAAAGAGACGTGAAATTGTCCCTTCCCCTCCTGAAATGTATTCAGTCCGAAATTAGAAGAAGGAGGCGTCAATTAAAACAGCAGCAGTGATCTGTGGTGAAAATTTAAGCTTGTGGTTCTGACATGAACCAAAAAAAGTCTGGGCGGCTACGAGTGATTTTATCTTTTTTCTTCCATCATAAGCTGTTGAGCCAGTTGTGAAGATCTGAGGCAGGTTTCTGCACAGATGATGATGATATGATGATATGATATGATGTAAAATGAGAGAAAATTAGAATCAGAATCAAATTTTTTGCACAGAAATATTACCTCCTTTACTAGGTGTGGCCTGTTTGAGTCAGGAAACACTCTTTTAGTTCCTCTTTTACATATTGCGAATAACAAATATTTATCATTTTAATTTTGGTATGACTGACAGTTTCTTTGTTACGCACGGAGCATCAATTGATTATTAAATATACTTTTACTCTATCAATTATTCCTTTGCATCAGTGACCCCCTCCCCTCACATACAACAAAGCTGCATATTTTTCTTTGTTTGTGTAGAAACACTATTACATTATGTGCAGAGTGGAGTTAGCTAAACATTCAAGCTAGCTAGATAGAAAAATCATCACTATCAAAAAGTAGGTTGTTCATGTCACACATTGCGTGTTGGCTATTTCAGATGTCTGAGCGACATAATCTTTTGAACTTTGACTGGAACTTTTCAAAATAAAAGCTCTTAATTAGCTCAAAATAAAGCACTGCTGTATAAAAGAAAAACAAACTTTCTCACGCTTTTATTTTGTAGACAAAATTGCTATAGAGAAAGTGATTATGTGGGTAACTGTTGCTGCCATGACGACCTATTTTAGCACTAGGCGCCGCCCAGCTGACTACAGTGCAGCCCATGGCCTGAATATTAAATGTTTGTGTCTGTCATTCAGTCCGATACTAAAATAATCTGGTCAAAACATCACTTCTGTTACACTTGATATACCTCAGGCAGGTTTACTCGTACTAGGAAAGCTCTCAAACTGCCACGGTAGACACCAGTGTAAAAATGTAAAAGCTTTAACAAATACAGTAGATTAGAAATACAGTATGATCATATCAGTCTCCTCCCATACCGGGTGCATGTGAACAACAGCAAAACAAACATAGAGACCCTGCAAAAAGAAAGAATTCAGATTGAAGTTCTGAGACAATTCATTAGATTCATACAGGCTTAAAAGATGTGAAACAAAATTCAGCAATACTTTCTAAAGGGCTGTAAAGACATTACTGTTCAGCATGAACTGATAATCATACAGATATTCAGAAAACCTGTCCAGAGACAACCTGAATACTAACTCAGCTACTTGCAACAATAGACCAAGTGATCCACCGCAGCTGAACGTTACTGGTGTTCGGTTGGTTGTCGGTGGTGTTTCCCCATCCTGTTCCTCCCTGTGGTCTGGCTGTCGTGTTGTGGCAGGTCGCCTGGCTGCACGCCGACAGCTGTGTTCTGACACTGGCTCGTCAGGAAGTCGAAGTATTGGTGTCACTTACTATCAGACTGCTTTAGACAGAGAGACGAGAGTTAACCAGGCAATAAAAGCCTGGGTCAGAGAGGTCTGTGTTGTCTTTAAATTACAACCCAAATTGTATGTTTGAGGATTATTTTTATGGATAGCAATGGTCTACTTGTTGGTCCACCACTTTTTTCCAGACTGAAATATCTAGAATAACTATTTGATTTGACATGAAACTTTGTACGGACATTAATACACACAGTAAAGGATCGCAATGAGTTTGGTGAGCAGCTGACTTTTCCTTCAGAGCCACCGTGAGGTCGACATTTGTGGTTTTTAGTGAAATATCTCAAGAGCTACTCAACTCAAACTCAAATTCAAAATCCGTTACGAAACTAGATTTGTGTAAAAGCTTCAGAGCATACACAACACATAGTTGGAAAATCAAAAACAAACACAAAACAGAGTAGATAACAAACAGCTACAGCTTAGCTCGTGTAAAAATTATGAAATTTGGTACTTGCCTTCCTGGATGAATTATTAATAAGTTATTATACAGCTGAAGCAGGAATCTTAAGCATGCAGGAGTCTTAAAACCTGGAAATTAGTTGCGTTTTTATCACTTCAAGTTCCCTCGTCCCGGAGGCTATGTGCTATATTTTACATTTTATTCAGCAACATAAAATACCTCAGTAAATACCCCAGTCGTGACTTTTTTTTTTAAAGCTTTTATGTCTCTTAAAAAACGCTGGTTGCTAACAGGTGTCTGAGTGAGACTACAGAGGTTGTAGGGGACGTTAAACATCATCACGTTGAACATGAAAACCGATCTACTCACCAGTCCACCTTCACACCTCCTGTTTATACAAACTGTTACTAACTGTTACTGTAAGAGGAAAGACTTTTGTAGAAGAGGTCAGAGATAAATCAAACTACAAGTTGACGTTCAGTGGTCGTGACGTTGAAGTCATGTGACCACGGTGCAGTTGGTTTTTAGGCTAACATTTTACTTCTGCTGATTGTATTTAGGCTTCAAACATCATAAAGTGGTGCTCATTAGTCAAGATTATCCTGCTGAACAAAACATTTAAGTATCATAAACCTTTGTTTGTAGGAGTTTACTCTCTGCAATAATCCAAAATCCAGTGTAAAACTTCCAATGGCTTTTTGTAGAGGGAACCAAGGTGATGTGATACTAACACCCGGGTTGACCTATAAACATTTTCACTCTAATTCTTGATATTATCACTAATTAATAAAGATTAAACACACTGTTAATTCAGTATTAAATCTTAGTTAATGATATTTAGTAGCGACTGTCGTGAGTTTCTTTGCAGCTTTCATTGTCTTCCTGTGCCAGGCGGCAGAACGGCATTGTGGTCCACCGTGGTCTACATCTCGTGCGCTAACGAGGCCACAGAAAGACACACGCCCACTCCACTGTGCTACACACATACACACACGCATGCCAGCAGTCACATGCACACATATACTGTGCATGTAACTTGCCTGTGTGCATGCGGACTAACAAAGACATTGGAGGGGGTTTTGCACAGGGGTTAAAGGGGAAACTCCACTGATCTCACACACCATTATGAATTCACTGCTCATGGTTAGTTCAACTCCACAGACTGTGTTACAAAACAGACTTAGAAAAACATGGACGTCTAGCAGGAAGGAAGTATCTGACGTAAAGTGCAGGAGCCAGTGTTTTAGGAGCTTGACCCATACCAGGGACTAAAAGTCAGCAGATCTCTGTCTATGCTGCTCAGATTCTGACTTTTTTTATTTCTCCTTTGTAAGCCCCCCGTGTGTTTCCTGTTGATCTGACTGACAAAGGAAAGTTAGTTGATGTGTAAACATAAAGTTTGAGTCATGAGTTTTCAGACGGAGCAAACTCCGACCTGACTGATTTTACTGCTGACCTTATTTTATTAAAACCGTTACAGTAGTTCTGCCTGTTCCTTCCTGCTGAAGTTGTTTATGCCAGATTTTATATACCTCAGTGTAATGCTCAATAACTTCTCATGCACATATCACAGATTCATGGCTTCAATTGAAATTTAAACCAGACCTTTCTTCCTTAAAATCTGCTAATATTCCACATGTAGCTCGACGTTACAAAAGCAGGTTGAGCAACTAAACGTCCACAGACCTTTAACTTTTAATTGTAGTCCACATAATAACCTGTCCAGATAAAAAATAATGTAAAAATATGTGTGTGAAGTTATTGACAAGACATGCAGGATTTTAAATTTGAGACAATTCCTGTTGAAAAAATTTTAATATGTAATTGAATATCATGCATTTATAATAATAATATTTATGAACAAGCACCTGAAAAATAATGTGTACATTTTATGCATTTAGGTTTTTACATCTAGTTATTTTGCCTTAATTTGATTCTCTCAGTACAATAATAATAATAATGATAATAATAATAAGAAGATTTATTTACATAGTTGAACATAGTTACAGAGTGCTTTTAACAAGACAAGATAAAACTGAGGACGAACAATAAGAAATAAATGATGAAATAAACAGATTTAAAAACAGTTTAAAGGGAGGAGATGTAAGAGAAAAAGTTTGACAATGCGATACAGTGAAAATGAGATGGAACAATCTGAAATGATTAAATTAATCGATAAAAATAGGACAGTGACTTAATATGATAATAGATATTAGAATATATAATAATAGATTTAAGAAGTTAAAAGTAAATTCAGACCCCAGGCCCTGAGAAAACACACCTGTAACAATATGTCTTTAAGAGGGATTTAAAAGAGGCTAAAGAGCTCACCAGTCTAATCTGCTCCCCTCTGTCTTCAGCCGAGACTGTGGAATAGTTGACAGAGCTTTGGCCGAGGACCTCCAGAGCAGGACCTTTAAAGTCATCAGTAAAATCTTAAAATCAATTTTGCCATTTCTCATTTCTGCACATGTGCAGCTATTTCCTCACTTTTCCTCATCGCTCCTCGTTTGCTTCAGCTGTAATAACTAACAGCTTCCAGTGACATTTTAAGCCTCTTTTATAACCTTTTTCAGCTTTGCAGTCATGCTTAATCTCAGACATACTGACACACACACACACACACACACACACACACACACACACACACACACACAATCTTCCTCCCTCTGACTCTCACCCATACACAGAAACTTGTTCCTCACATTGTCAGTGATGTATTTAAAAACACAATCACACGACATCAGGTCGTTCCTTTAAGTGTAGATATATGTCAACCCTGACACCTGGCACCCCGCTCACACTCCTTTTATGGTCAGTGGGCTGGTGTTATTTTGAGCTGGGTGCCTTCCCAACGTGACTCTGGTGATTGTCTTATGAACTAAACTTTACAGTGTGTGTGTGTGTGTGTGTGTGTGATGTCCGAACACTGAGCAACAGTGGCTCCACATCTGCCGCAGGAGCACACCGCAGGCTGAGGCTTCGGGAAGCAGACACTCCTGCTCCTCGGTCGTGACTGATTTGTTTACTCTGTGAAAATCAATTCAGCCTGATTATCAGGACAAAGAACCCTCCAGTCTCATCCTGTCTCACTCAGGCCTGATAGTCACTGGTTTTCTGCCTCCATGCATCGACAGAAAGACGCCGCTGCTACTACTGCAGACTCGGATGCTGCTGATGCTTACAGTCTGCCAATGCAGCTGATTTTACCACCGCTTAAACTGTCCGCTACGACGAGTGTCAGTGATATGGAGACTAATGCAAAATCAAGTTTATGTTTACAGCAATGTTTCACTGCTGTGCATTACATTTTTTTAAAACTCTTCCAACTCTAATAAGATAAAAAACCCTCAGTTATTCAGTTTGGCAGAAGTTGTTCCAGCTACTCCTGTAATTTGGGTCTGAAATGAATGACTGAATGAATTACTTTCTTTCTTTTTTTATGTATATTTTTGGGGGCTTTTTATGCCTGTATTAGATAGCACAGTAGAGAGAGACAGGAAATGGGGAGGCAGAGAGAGGGGCAGTAAAGGGCCGTCCGATGCGGGATTCGAACCGGGGTCGACTGCGGCGAGGACTGTAGCCTCTACACATGGGGCGCCTGCTCCTTTCTCTATGAAAAAAAGCATGAAAAGCAGAATGTCACCAAAGCTCAACTTCAGCTCATCAGATGTGCATAAAGAGAGGAAACTAGTGTGTGATGTCATCTCAGACGTGTTTCTGCACAGACAAATTAGCATTTCCACATCAGAATGAAAAATGAAAAAAAGCTTCCACAGCTGCTATTTAGACGACGACTACTGCTCCATCACCACTGTCGCTACTGCATACTGCTACTGCACTGCCTTCATCATTCATGTCCCTACTAGTTTTACTCCTGCTACTGTTACTACTGCCACTACTACTCCTCAGCTCTGCTGTTGTTTGGGCTCGATTGAGAGATAGATAGATAGATAGATAGATAGATAGATAGATAGATGTAAATGTATCCCCTAGGGGGGAAATTCATGGCCGAGCGATATGCAGGGAAAAAAATCATAGTGCGATTATTTTGGCAGATATTGCGATTATGAGTCACGATTTCAGTTGGAACGGTCATCTTTACATTTTATTTTGACAGAAGAAAATTTAAAATGATGATGATGATGTGATTTTTGTTGGGTGTTATACCAAACAAACATGTTCCTTTACGTGTGGAGAATATGATTTGTAAAGGCCGGGGCGTCTCTGTAGCACCCCAACGCTTTATGGTGCTGACAGCCGCAGTATGCATGATGTTCAGAGTATGTGCGCTGTGATTCAGTCTAGTTAATTACCCAATCCGGTTCCTCAGGTAACCTACTTTAATGTTCAAGTCTATAAGCCTTGTAACCGGGATAAAACCAGGCTAAGGTCCCGTTCTGAACATGAGAATGCTGGTTTACATACCTTTGTGATTCCTTTGAGAGGCGTGTGAGGAGAACATGTTACCGCCTGCAGTGTTGGGGTTTCATCATCTGTGCACAAAGTGATGAAAATGTGCACATAATTCAGGGCAGCTTGTACAATGAATGAAAACATTGGGAAGAGCAGCACCTCCTATGAGGATTAGCACTATATCCTCACATATGTGCAGTCTGTCCTTTCTGTGCTAGAACAATAAAATCAGGCTCCACTGAAGGAGAACTAGCAGTTAAACCCACGCTGCCTAATCCAAGAACAGTGTTCATTGTTCGTGTTGCCTCTGCTGCCTCTGCTGCCTCTTACATCGCTCATTGTTTGTGATAATGTTGCTGTTGGATTTTGCAACATTGAGAAACAGCTTTTCCCTTTAGTTTAGTCACATCAAGGAGCTAAACTGAGTCAAATTAGAGCACGGACCCACATCTGATAAGAGTTTTGCTTTTAGATGTTTAAGAACAGGAAGTGTTTGAAACCCATGACCAGAATAGTCATTGTGTTACTTATGGATGGAAATAAAGTGGAACCCCCTCAAGGACCCCTGGACCTCACTTTGAGAACCACAGTGTTAGAGCATGAGTCAGCTTCCCTGGTGCTTTTGGATTTTTTTTTTCCTAGTCTAAATTATATTATTTCCTGTGTCTTTCAGTTGCTGGACATCAATTGGACAGGACTCACAAACATGCTGGACATCCCTGGTGTCAAGTAAGTACCTGTGTGTGTGTGTGTGCGTGTGTGTGTGTGTGTGTATTTTTCTCTTAAAGTAATCTATTTCCTTTTGCATGTCTGTGTGTTGTTTGTTGTTGTTGTTGTCTGTGCATCCACTGGTTTTAATTAGAATTAATCAGTTTATTACACACGCAGGCAAACACTCTCACACACACACACACACACACACACACACACACACACACACACACACACACACAGATTCCTTTGATAATTATGACCAGGTGGCTTCACACAGTTCCTCAGGGAGCTGGTCATTAGAGAGGGCAGCTGTGGTGTCTGTCTGTCTGTCTGTCTGTCTGTCTGTCTGTCTGTCTGTGTGTGTGTGTGTGTGTGTCAGAGACATGATGTCATGACTGCGTCCATTTTGTCTTCATGTGGACGTGCTGCTCTCACACTGTGTACATCTACTGTGTGGTTCACAGTTGACTAAAATACAGTGTTTGCACAGCACACACAAACACACACACACACACACACACACACACAAACACACACACACACACGCACAGACACACGCACATACTACTTATAATTATAAAGACACAAGTTTAAGGGAGGTTGTTGCCTCCTCTTACCTTCAACCTCTGACCGCGCTGCAGAGGTCAGAGGTCACTGTCTAATTCAATATTTATTTTCTCATCTGTCATAAGGAGAATAAGAGAATAGAATACTTCACCCTCACAGTAGACGAGATGAAAACATTATTATGTCTCAGATCCACAGGCTCTAACTGAAACACTGGGAACATTACTGGAGCTTGAAATGACTTGAGAGTGTACAAATTCAAATTCCTCATTCAAATGACACAGAGCGGCTCTACATATTTCTCTGTGTGACTTACACACAGACACACCTCACATTATTACATTCCTCTTCTTTCATTTCTCCTAAACCACCCTCCTGAAATACTTCTACCTGCTGAGTTTGCATCTGCATCTTTTCATATGAAAGAAATTAAGGAAATTAAGAGGTTCTGTTTTAAGTTTGTCTGCTGAGCTAATGGAAATGTTAATAGAGGCAGATGTGGCACAGAGTGAGGTTCGCTGCCAGTGGCCAACCACTGGGGGAACTCTGTATGTCATTGTCAAGGTCTATGGCACAGGACAGCGTGCACTGGGAAAGAGACATTAATACAAATGTGTGTGTGTGTGTGCTGTGCAAACCAGTGAGATGACAAAGCTTTCTTTTTTTAAGTGTGTGAATAGGTGCCATCTTGAAAAGGATAATCTAGTTCTCGTTATACATCCACGGTTCAGCTTTAATCCACATTTTTAATTTGCATATTGACAAAGAGACGTTGTTTTTCTCTCCTCGTCCTCGTCCTCTTCCCTCTTCTCTTCTTCCATCACAGTTTTGTTTGTGGTTCTGTAATTTTAAAAGACCCAGTTTTGCAAAGTTCGCAGCCTGCCACGCTGTTGCTCCTGTGTCGCTCTGTGTGTGCCAATGACTCAGCTAAAAGTCTCGCTTACGGGGGCCCTGAGAGCTCAACACTCTGCAGCTTAAGAAAACACATGCAAATAGACAAAAACACAAACAAATTCACCTAATGTCCTCATCAGTTTGAAGCATGTGTCCTGAAAATACTCACAACACAAGCACTTAGTGAAACAAGTAGCACATACGACCACAGACGCAAAAAAAACAGATGCACTTGTTTCCTTTACTAACCACTTCTCCTCGACCTCAATGGAAAATGTCATAAGGTCAAGTAAGAGATGTGAAAGAGACTTCCTGAGAAAATTCATTTTTAGTGCAGGACACATTGGGAGGGGATTTAAATTAGGTTACATTTACATTTAGGTGTATAGTATGTTGTTGTGATGATGATATAGTTACATACAAATCCAATATGCCTGTCCTTCAGGATGACTCCTAACTGCATTTCAAAGAGAACACATCTGGATTTATGGATTTGGAGCTCAGTTTTGGATTGTGTCACAAACATAAAACAGGTGCACTGTTTGGTTGTGGGTCTGCCATGGTTGAACTAGTGGTGCGTCGCCTGCAGCAAGGAATTGTGGGACGGCATTATGTTCTTTCTATTTGTAAAGGAAGGTCCAGTGTTTCTTATGCTGAAGGAGATAAGATAGGAAGCACTGAAGCTCCTTTCCTCAGTGTTTAGAGAATTTTCGCAGTTTCACTCAGTTAGGAACCTCGCTAAAGCAAAAAAGATTTTTTCAACCGCAGCCAGGTCCATCACTTTTTTGTGTCCCCCTGGAAACACTTCCATTGTCGTCTGTGGTACTTGTTTCTGTAATTGCTTGTGTTGTGAGTATCTGCAGCACATGTTTTGTCAAATTGGTGAGAATGTTTTCTGTATTTGCTCGTGTTTTTTTTAAGTTGCAGTGCTTAGAAAATCTCTCAGGGCCACTGTACTCGCTGCACTTAGTCCATGTTTTTTTCTGTTTGGTTTTGTTTGTTTGTTTTCTTCGTAGTAGTATTAGAAGTTCTTTTTCTTCTTCTCACCTGCTGCATCGACTCATCGACTGTCAGGGGACACTGCTAAAAGTAACTTCAGTGTCTTTAACTGTGTCACTGGAGCACCATTAATTATTTAATCATGCCATGTCCCCAAGAATATATTTGCATAATGATGCAGTAGTTGATGGGAAGACACACATGATTTACACTTTGTCAGGGAAATTCAACACAACTTGTGCTCAACACAACGTTTTAATAGAAAGATGACTGAAGACTTTTTTAAAGCAGGAAATCTTTTTCTAACCTTACTGTTGTGTTCCAGCAAACAGGAAGTAAAGAGAAGCATTTTTGTTTAAATCTTGGTTAGAAAAACATCACATCTGATCACTCTGAACCCTTTAGCAGTAGGAAAACTAAAATCAGAGTGCTTTTTGGAGCATGCAGCAGCACATCCTTCCCGTTTGACATAATGAGAAAATGACACCGGTGCTTTGAAGAGACGATCCCAGTGGACACGCAGCCAGAGCGGCCTATCAGGCTCTCAGGCTCTGCTGCTGCTGAAACCATTACATTAACCACCGGATCACAGAATGGATTATGACCTGTATTTTTCCCCACTAAGTGTTGGTATTTTTAGTAACGTGATTATGAAAGAGAGAGGGGGGGGGGGGGGACCGCCGCAGACTGAGATGCGACGCTGGGCGGGTTTGAGAGAAGCTTTTCCAGACAGGACTTCTGTCAGTGCCTCGTCAGTTTCCATGTCATAGGATTTTTTTATGTCAGATGAAAGTGGAAAGTACACTCGCCACATCCAGACAGAATGCACGCTGAAAGGTTATTAGTTTAAAACTCTATTGCTTCATTTGCTTTCCCTTGTGGCTTCGCTCTGGTGTGTGCGCCAGTGAGTTAACGTCACAAGGACCTTCACCAGGTCTGAACGTCCTTTGCCAGTCACTGTTGTCTCATGGGGCGGCTGTGGCTCAGGATGTGGAGCCACTGTGAGGAGGTCATCCACCAATCAGAAGGTCCGTGGTTGATCCCCTGCTCCTCCAGTCTGCATGTGGGCAAGATACTGAACAAATTCCATCCAGTGTCCAATCAGTGTACGATGGGTGAGATGTGGGAATGTGAATGTGGAAAGTGTTGTAAAGCACTGTTCCGCTCCCTGTGAGAGTCCAGGGGTTTAGGGAAGCAACAATAAATGAATTGGTTAACCGGGCAAAAACACGCAACACACCACACACAACACTACAGCAAGTAATGAGCACTCTGAGTGGTCAATTTACCGTTGTGAAATCTTCGTAAAAATGAACGTTGTGTTATCGTGGATGCTTCTTTTCTAGTTCCATTGTGAGAGTTTTTGAGGGTACTATAGAGAGCTAGAAGTGAAACTAGAACTAGTTTCTGTTTAAGGTGTAGGAAAACCTCATTCTGACTCACATTGACATGTGTGATAAGTGTAAACAGGAAAAAAAAACAACAAACAAAAAAAAACGCCCTACAAATGTCACCATACTCAGCTTGATGTTTTGCAGTTCACTCCAGTTAAAAGCTAACACCAGAATGCTAACATGCTCACATAGACAATGCTTACTGATGTTGAGCAGGTGTGATGTTTCATCAAGTTCAGCTCACGTCTTTAGTTTGGAATTTGTTAACACAAAGTACAGCTGATGCTGATGCAGATTAGACTCATTAGTTTTGCAGGTTTTTGATACTTTCACAGTATTAATATAGAACCTAGACCTGCTTATTAATCAAACAACAAGTGGACATCTCACTGATTTATGAGCAAAGACTCAGTCCACAGAGAAATGCACACATCCTGTATTCACAAACTGAGCCTTAAAACAGCCGTCAGGACTTCTGGAACTTTGTGATGTCACAACAAAGCGGTCACCGCTCTCAGCCATGCCCCAAGCACCGCCCACCTGGACCCACCATCCAACCTTGCAGGATTTGGTTTCTCCAAGTTTTTACCTGAAATCTGTTACATTTTTATTAGATCACTCAGAAAACAGTCAGCTCACTGATCTCCAGAGAGAAGCCTGAGAGAGGAGATACCAAACTACATTGAGATGGTTTTTGGCTGTTAAAACCACAAACATGTCAATATATATCACTTTTAATCTTTTTTTTGCTTGATTTCTGTTCAGATGAAAAGCCCAGTTTACACAGGAAACAAGAACCATTAAGCCTGAAACACAACCTACAGGTGGTTACCACCCCTGCCCCCTCCTGCAGAGCTCCGTTACCGCTCTGCCAGCTGTGTGGTTATTCCTCCATATTGACCCGTTGCTGTTTCATGCTGCTTTACTGTTTGTCTTCAGCAGAGAAACCCGCTGCGGTTTCCAACAGACTCCGCCCTGAGAAATGTAGCTCTCCTTGTTTGACAAGTTTGTAAGAAATCACCAGAGAGAGAGAGAGAGAGAGAGAGAGAGAGAGAGAGAGAGAGAGAGAGAGAGAGAGAGAGAGAGAGAGAGAGAGAGAGAGAGAGAGAGAGAGAGAGAGAGAGAGAGAGTGTGTGTGTTGCTGCTGTGATCAAACTGCAGACCTGCCCAGGCCTTACCCTCCTTACACTCTTCCTGTGTGTGTGTGTGTGTGTTTGTGTGTGTGTGTGTGTGTGTGAGGGTACTCATATTTCCTTAGCGATTATTTGCATTTTGCCCTGAAACAGCAGGAAAGGTCACTTTCGTGTGTGTGTACGTGCAAACACCTATCCGGACTGCACTGGCAAACACTGTTCAGTCTGAAGCCAAAGCTGGCTCCTTTTATAGGCATGATGGGATGCGCAGTGTTGCACCAACCAACACTCATCTGGACGTAGTTATGTGTTTATTGAGTGAGCAGAGCAGGAATCAGCACGTCAACACTAAAAACATGTAACAATCACATTGAATTCCAGTGTAAAACAGACCCAGGATCCGCTCTGTGAGGGGGAAGTAAAGTCTTGCACCAGAGCAATGCAGCTGTGTTTTAATGCAGGATGCTGCCGCCCTCTAGAGGAGACGATGGTGTAATGTCAAGATGGTGTCGTCTATAATAAACCCTCCCTGCACCTGACAGAGTGAAGAAAGAGTAAAATACTGTAGAGTAAATTTGAAAACAAGCAGCGATGCCTTTTAACTTTTTCCTTGCTCAGCTTTTAAGATGTGAAACAGTGAGATTTACAATAGAGAGGAATTTAATTTTATCTTTTAGTGCTCATCCTATCAAAATAAAGGCACACAAATGTCCCCAAAAATAACTAAATAACTAAAAAAAAAAAAAAAAAAAAAAAAGCAGCATCTCCTTCCTGAAAGTGTCTCTGTTGCTTTAAATACAGCACAGACCAAACTGTCAGTGTTCAAAGAAGTAAGTCTCTCGAAAAGCTGTGTCACAGGGACGCAGTGTCTCGACATTTTTCAAATGTAAGTTCAGAATCAATATCTGCTTTTTTTGTGTTTATACATACAAGGTCTTTAGACTCTAGAATTGAGCAGTTGTTAGAAACGTGTATCACGTCATGCTGCTGTTCCTCGTGTATGTGCGTCTTTGTGCTTGTCAAACATGTGCTACATATCCCACACTACTGTTGGAGTATCACATGTCTTTCTGCCTAAACACCGGCTGCAGCGGCCGTTGGTTCGAGTCCGACCCACGGTCCTTTGCTGCATGTCATCCCCTCTCTCTCTCTCTCTCTCTCTCTCTCTCTCTCTCTCTCTCTCTCTCTCTCCCTGACTTTCCTGTCTCTCTCTCTCACTGTACTATCAGAATAAATGCCAAATGCAAAAATGCCCCAAAAAATTACTTAACACTTTCCTGAAACCCTCACGTGTCTAACTAGCACTTACTAAGCACTTTGGATGCACTTCTTTCATACAATCTCCTTGCACTTATTAAATAAATGTAGTACTTAATATTTACACCAAGGTTCCTACTGCGCTGATGTTCTTCACTTGTAAGACCCTTTGGATAAAAGCATCTGCCAAATGAGTAAATGTGAATGTAATGTGTGAGTGTGTAAGGCTGGTGTGTTGATGTATAGACGGCTTTAACACTTTGCTCTTTGTTCAGTAATCCTTATTTAGTCATAATTTTAAGTGACAAATGTTTCTAAATAATCATTCTCTGTGTTTGTCTGTCGCCCCCACTCTCTCTGTCCCTCCCTCTCTCCCTCTCTCCCTCTCTCCTTCTCTCCTTCTCATCCTCCTTCTCCTCCTCCCTCTCCTCTGTGTCAGTGGTTTATGTGACAACATCATCCAGGACATCATCTACAGCTTCCTGGTTCTGCCCAACTGCATCAAGATCCCTCTGGTGGGAGAGGCACAGCTGGCCCAGCTCCGCTTCCCCATTCCCAAGGTAACACACACACACACACACACACACACACACACACACTGAATATGACTCACGAAAATAATAATCTGTTGCATTTGTAGTTATTGGTCATTGTGGATGATTTTGTTAAATCTTTATTTCCTGGCTCCTCGTAGTAAACCGGTACAAAAATGTCCCCTGAAGTTGTGTTTTATTTTACATGCTGCCAGTTCAGCTTAGCTTAACACTAACTCAAACTCTTCACATATACAAGCTGCTTGTCCCTTCCAGCTGCTCCTTCACCCATCACCACTTACTTACATCGCCATCTTAGAGCTGCGTCTTCCTGCAGTCATGAGCTGAAACATCACAGCTCTGGTTTCCATTGTAGACGTCATTAATAAACCACAATCTTCTTTACTTAGAATAAATGACTCATCCTACTTGTTCATGAGTAAGCAGCCTTTCCTCTTTTTAGTTTACCTCAGATTAGTATTCTGTTGCTAAATAACTTTCCAAATTGTGACTGACCTTTGGATTCTTCCCTGAGGCACATGTAGGCGCAGATTGTCCTTATTTTGTCACTGGTCCACCCATATTTGGCTTCAGATTATTGGAGAATCTGAACCACTTGCAGTACTATTTCAAGTTGTGCTTATTTACTGTGAAAAAATATGTATAAAATATATTCAGAGATAATCAGTCGGTTCCTCCTGTGTGTTCTCCTCCCTTATTGGTGCCTTTTGAAAACGTTTGACTGCTGGTCCATCCTCGTCTCTCCTCGTCTCCTCAGGGCCTCCTGAGAATCCACTTCATCGAGGCCCAGGACTTGCTGGGTAAAGACAAGTTCCTTGGGGGGCTTATCAAAGGGAAGTCGGACCCGTATGGAGTCATCCGGGTCGGGGTCCAACAGTTCCAGAGCAAAGTAATCCACGAGACGGTCAACCCGAAGTGGAACGAAGTGTACGAGGTGAGTGACGGAGGGTCTGTACCATCAGCAGTTTCCCTGCTACATTGAATATACAGGAAGTTATAATGAGTCATCTTTTTTAATATGCATTTACATAGATTTTTCTCTTTCATTTAATTCTTTCATTTCATTTTTGCCTCCTGCATGAAAAATCTTACACTGTGACACAGATCTAATCAAATTTTACACCAGTTTTAGCTTCACTCCATTGGCTCCCAGTATCTTTTAGAATACATTTGAGATCCTTTTACTTATTTGCAAAGCTCTTAATGGTTTGGGACCAGCTGACATTGCAGATTCTCTGTCAGAAACTTGGCTGAAACCTGAGTCAAGTCAGGATGTTAAATGTTGAAGGGTTTTTTTTCACTCATTACACAGGATCTCCAGCTGCACATGCGTGGGCTTTAATTGTTCAGCCTGTTCCTGTTTCCTGTTTGTTTGTGTGTGTGTGTGTGTGTGTGTGTGTGTGTGTGTGTGTGTGTGCGTGTGTGTGTGAGGCTAATGTGAATGTGTTGATTTGTGCTTTCAGGCGCTGGTGTCCGATCACTCGGGACAGAATGTGGAGATTGAGCTGTTTGATGAAGACCCCGACAAAGACGACTTCCTGGGAAGGTGCGACAAAACCAACTCTGCTCAGTTTTATCCTGTAAATGTCTGCGGACTTGTTTCATACTCAGAGGACACAAACACAAGCACATGTGTCTCTTATGATGTCTAGATATTTTGCATGAGTAAAGACTCTTGTTTTTTTATATCAGTGATTAAGACCAGAAGTTTTCTTGGATGTTATGCTTTCACAGTATCTCCTCTGCAGATGAGCTCAGTTGAAACTTCAATAAATTATTAGTTGTCAACAATAATTTTGATGGTTGAATAATAATTCATACATCCAGCAAAAATGCAGATAAGCTTCTTTTTTTATCTTCTTAAATAACAATAATAATAATTAGAATTATTATAATATGAATAGATTAAAACAGTTTAAAGGTGTAAACTGAACATTTTTGGGTTGTGAACGCGGGTTCGGACAACACTAGATATTTAAAGATGTCACCTTGGGGTCTTTTAACTTGTCATTTTCACTTTGTGATATTTTATTTACTAAAGATAAAGTGATTATTGAGAAGAAGAGTTTACTTCATACTTGCAAAGATTAATTACAGCCTCATTTATGACGAGCAGTAATTCAACATTGCTCAGATTCACTTTGCTGTCGAAAGGGAAAGTTTGACTTTGTTGTTTGTCAATAAGGATGGTGTCACATATAGATTCAGTAGTTTATGGATGACCTAACATATTGTGAATATTGTGTTGTTCATATCTTAAACAAACGATTCCACTGTAGGTTAATAGGATTTCACGCTTGATTTATCTGATAGTAGCGTCACAGGACTGAAAGTGATCAGCGCTATCACACTGAATTCACAGTGGTGCTTAATGAGCACAGAGGCCATTAACTCGCCGCCGTGTGAGAGACGGTCTGTGGCGACGCTGCAGCTGAACGCGGTGTGATGAGACAGCCTCGTTCACACGCCTTCGAAGTGAAATAAAGTTTGGCATTGTTTGTTTTTCAGTCTGATGATCGACCTGGCCGAGCTCCAGAAGGAACAGAAGGTCGATGAGGTAATGTGCATCTCCTCCTCACTGAACTGCTCCCAGTGTGTGTTTCTGCCCTGCACTTATATGTTTCTCCTTCTGCTTCCAGTGACCAGCACAGAGCAACTTTCATCAAACAAATAGACAATCCTACAATCCACCGTGTTATTACTCACGATATACAGAAAATAAATCATTTAGCATGAAGCTATTAAGAATTAAATATTTGGAAATAACATATTAGCAGAAAAAATACAAAAAGAAAATAAATAAATAATAATAATAATAATAATATATATAAAACCATACCTATTATATCTTAAATACTTTTAAATAAACATTTCAGAAAAATTCCCAAACTGATCAGAGAATATTTTGAAGAGAGATTTTGAAAATGTATTAAATAAATTTTAGTATCTATATATCCATCTGTCTATATGCTAAATAATTTTGAAGTTCTGATAAAAGCTTCATTGCACCGTCTATCTTACAAAAAGATTACAAACAGTTGGTGTTCAATATATTATGTAGAATTTAGTTATGCACTTGTTTTAATATTAAAAACCCAGTTTTATTTTCTTTTATTTCTTTTGTTTTTTTTCCAAAACACTAGTTGTCACATAATTTCCAGGGTGTCACAGGGTGTGTTTCTCAGTAAAGTGCTGTCACATATGAAAACACTGATTTCTGTGCCCTCAGTGGTTTGTACTGGACGATGTGGCCTCAGGGAAGCTGCACCTCAAACTGGAGTGGTTGTCTCTGCTGCCCACACCTGAGAAGCTGGACCAGGTACAGGCTTCAGTACAGTTATATCACTGTGTAGCTGACCCCTGACCTCTGTCAGTTACTGACCAGCTGTGGTGCCTCCTTTCTTTTTCTCTTTTCTTCCCCCAAAGGCCCTAATGAGCATCAAGGCTAATCGCGGTCAAGCCAACGACGGCCTGTCGTCGGCGCTGCTCGTCGTCTTCCTGGATTCAGCCAGAAACCTGCCGGTGAGTCAGTCTGGTCAGCTCTGTGATATATAGATTATATAGAGATATATAGATATAGAAAACATATCAATGCTGTGTTGATCACTAATCAGATGCAGGAATTCACAAAGTCTTAAAGCAAAACACAACAAGACAGCGACAGAGCTGCAGGAAATAAAAGATGAGGAGGAGAATCGTAAACCCAGGAGTTATTCATTCATTTCAGTTTCATGTCAAAAAACATGTCATGTAAATGTCATTTTAAAAAAGAGGAAACATGAACATTCTTTCCTTCACGCTGTGTAATGTACAGCTTTGTTGTTTTTTGTAGCTTTTCAGTTAATACTTTCATGTCAAGTGGGTGATTTATTTATTTATTTTTATTTTTTTTCGGTTTTTAGTGACTGAATATTTGGTGTTTTTACCAGTATTGAACATTTCTTCATATCCCATCCCTCCATTATTCAGGGAAGATAAAAACAAACATTCGGCAATCCTGGAAATTTCATCTGTGCTTCTTCAGTCTCACTCATCTGCTTTCCTACTTCTTTTCTGCTGTTCATTCATTCATTCATTCATTCATTCATTCATTCAGTTTCACTCCATCTCATCTTAAAGGTGCAATACTCAGAAGAATATTGGTAATTCTGTTATAATAGTTCTGTTTCGTATTTTTATCTAATCTTGTTTTTTTATTGCACCTTTTAGCTTTTTTAATTTACATTTCACTATATTAAAAACCAAAATGATTTGGATTCTGGTCAAGATCTTATTGTAACTGATTATCAGTCTCTCGATGATTGATGAGTGTGGCAGTGATGTAATGTTTCTACTGCTAAATGTAGTTTTTATGTAAAATAACAACACTCAATGTGAAGCAATAAAATCAGTAAATGCAGCAGAACAGTTTCATAGATGTAATAAAAGAACATTAAATTTACATGAATTCTCAGTTCTACAGACTGTATAGCTTTTTTAAACAGTGTAGCATGATCATCACTGATTTAATTACCATGACCAAGTGAGACCTTTTTTTTTAGCCATTCAGTGCCAGTCCATAACCACACGTTTCTAACTTTACCAAATACAGTGTTTTATTCAAGCAAATAATAACTTTGATGCACTGACATTTTAATATTTGACATTATTTTTGAATTTAAAAAATAAGCTTTTTACATTTCTAAACTTAAGCTGTGGAAACTTATAACAAAACCCAGCTCCAAATGACACTGTGTGCCTTTTTATTCCAGTGAAAGTTGCTCAGCTTTGACGTTTATGGTCCAAAGATTTTGAGCATTAGAGTTTGGTTGAGCAGACTGACCCCAAACACAAGTATAATGATACAGTTTCAGGCTGTGATGTCTTTGTTGGACCTTGTGGCTCAGGTTGTGATAATGAAAATAATAATTCTCGAGTGTTTCTGAGACTCAAACAGTCCAGAGCTTTACAGCTGTTTTTGTGAGGAGTATGTATAGAGGGAAACGCCTCTTTAAACCACCATGCGACGACCAATTCTGACTGCGGCTACTGCTCAGAGCTCAGAGCTGCTGCTGTATTCATATATTTACACACAAGGTCTCATTTGTTTGTGGTAATAAAACTAAGTGATCAGTGTCGATGAGATCACGGCGCCTGCCTGTCTCATACAAAACTGTATTTTCTAGTCTCAGCAACTTTAAATTAGTGGTGGTTAAACCTCTGTAGTACAGGACTCATCTTCCTCTTTTCAGCCTCCTCTTCTTCTCTGCTTCTCCCCTCTCTCTCCTCACCCCCCTCTGAAGAGCGTCTTCGAGGGGAACTTGGGCACTGGCTACTTAAAAGAGAGGCGGGCGGCGGGCCTCGTGTTTTGCGAGAACACCGCCTCTCTCTATAGGACCTTATTTGTGAGTCTGCTGGCTGTTTTCTGCATCTTAGAGTAGTTTGGAGAATCCCAAAGGTGTGACTGCCTCTGCTAGAGAGGTCCTGTTTTTTTGTTTTTTTTTACGTTTTGGTTGCGTTTGGTTTTAAATAAAGGTTTTTAAATGTTTGCTTGATGAGCATGAATCCTTACTAGCGCATGGGTTGAGTTCTCTAATATCATTTTTTTGGTTATGAATGTTATTTTGTCAGGAGTTTGACTGATTACAAAGCTGAGGAACACGACAGAACAAAATGTGACTGGAAAATTAGCCCCAAGGGTTCATGTTTTAGGACGATCAAAAGCATCCTTCCTCCTCCATTATTCTCCCTCATGAGGAATTATTGATGTTGCAAGTTTAGTCGACACATCGTTTGTTGTCTCCACTAATCTTGCTTCATCGGATGGGTTATTTTCTGCAGGGCGGAGACACCGGCAGCGTGTCCAGTAAAATGAACCTCGCCAGAGCTCATTCTCTGTATTGATGGCACTCATTTTCTCCCCAGACAGAAATGATGTTGATGTTTTTCTGCCAGATGACATTTTAGCAGAGCACTGGAGGCTTAAAGGGATTAAAAGAATCAATACTTCTCACTGTGTGCTGTTATAAAAGCATTAAGTCTTACTCTGTGTTCTGTAGGTGTCTCATTAGGTAACACAAAAATACCAGAAAAGTGTTTTTAAATCACAATTCATTTTCATTTTAGCTGTCAGCTTTTGGCAATTTCATCCTACATATTTGTAGACTAATATAATTATAATAATAACTTTATTTATATAGCACTTTCAAAACAGAGTTACAAAGCGATAAAAGACACAGAGCAAGTGTAACAGGGAGAATTATCAGTATGTTAAAACAATAAAATCAATAAAACAGACAAAAGAAAATAAGACCAAAAGTAAAAACCAAAGGTATAAAACTAAAGTTAAAAGTATTGAAATCAAGAATTCAAAGCTGTATACAGGTATGTGTTGAACTGGGGCTGCGACTCAGCACGCCTAATCTCTCTCTAGTCAATGAAAACTTTACTTTATACTTGAGTCTCTTTTGAGTTACAAAAACAATTGTAATGCAGTTTTAGTTGATGAAAACAGTTGTAATATAAATCCTTTTTAATCCTCAATTAATGCCTTAACAAAAACTGACAATGACCTAAAATCTAAAAATCTTTTTCTTTAAAACCAAAATATAATGATTTTAATTAAAATGCTTTTGCAGATTTTAACCTGACAAGTGCTGCTCAAAACCAGCCCCTAACTTGAAAGATTTTAGAGATTTCTTCAAGCCTTTGTTTCTTGAAGTCTGGCCAACCTCATCAACATCTTGTATTGTCATGGAAAAAAAGGTTGTTGACGAATATATTTCATTACAGTCTTTGTTAATGATATAATACTTTCTTGAATCAACCATTCACCTCTCAGAGAGGTTAAAACAGCTGCTTAGAATAAATGAATGTGATGTTACCAAATCAGTGTGACATCTAACTTCTTTTGGAGGGAGGAATGCATCTTGATATATTTTAGTTTCTGAGAGCAGGGAGGGTTAATTCTCTGTGGATTGCTTCCCTCCATCCCTCATGTTTTAAGCCCACTATTTGAGAACTGGTTTTCCCCATTAGTCTCCTTTGTGACTGCTCACCTCTAGTCTGCCACCAGGGGGCAGCACACAGTTACTGTTCCAATAAAAACTGAAGTTACTGTGGTGAATTTTACATATAGAAGACTTAAATAAGTAATGCAGTTGTGCTTGTTTGCCACTAGGGGTCAGCGATGAGTAAATGCCTCTTTAATCAAACTGCATTCTTGTCAACATGCCTGTGTACCCTTTAGAAAATGTGATTATTGATCCCATCACTGGTCTGACATGATCAGGACCAGAGTCCAGTTTAATCCCACTCCACTTCCCGCATTTCAAAACATTCAGACATTGATATTCTACAGTTTTCAGTCAGAGATCATCACTGAGGTCACACTCGTCTTTTCAGTCAAGACGTTTATGATCACGTCATGCGGGGATACATTGACTAAGCATGTAAGCCTGCCCTTTTTCATGTGTCCTGGTTTGACTAAAAAATGAAAACACGAGCGTGACGGCAGTGTCAGACAATCAGACACTAGAGGGTTACCGTGAATGTCTCTTTTCTACTGCAGGAACTTAATCACCAATGGTACTTTGTGCTTTCTGTAGCCTGAACTTTGGAGAACTTGTCAAGCCGTGGTACTTCCATGCGTTCCCACTTTCTTTTACAAACTGACGACATTGATTGTAAGATGACCCCCTTTTTCCAATATCTGCTCTTGGGAAAAAGACTTTTTGAAGATAAGAAACTTTTACACTCATGCTGTTGGGAAAGTTTCCCTGAGAAACCATTGATCCAAGAGGAAGAGAGCCCTTATTGAAAACTTCTTACCTATACACCTGAAAACCATGAAATACACTGATACATAAAACCCGCATTAATGTAGCTTGTTGATTAGTCACGGACTCACACTCTCCTGTCACGCTTATGAAATCATCACAATCATTTTCTGCTGATGGTTTTCATCATCTGTGACACCTGTTTGACATTTTCTCCCTGGTTCATTTCTGAGTAAGTAAATATTGCACTAAGTTCCTACAGTGGAAAAAGACAATGCACTGCCAGTTCATTATGTCGCTGTTAACTGGAACACTCACGCGCTCTGTGGGTTAGTGTGTCGTACAAGTCTGCTGTAATATCAATGGATTTCATACGAATATGAATCTATAAATGTTCCCCAATTATCACAACCAAAAACCATCTCAGCTTCTTTCTGATCAGAATGAATCCTTCCCTCTGATCTCCGTTTACCTCTCCTCCATTTTACTCACTGCCTCCTGTCTAATGCTGTGGTATTTTAACCAGAGTCCGACCAATATGTTTCAGCCGATACTGGTTTATTGCAGATGTTTTGTATTGACATAAATATTGACAAAGATCCAACAAAGAATGGCATATTATAAATATTGCCTGTGCCAGGTACTTTTTCCATTTTCCACCTAATTCTTATTTCAAATTGAATATACTTTTTTGTATTTGTATTTGAATTGAACTCTTAACAGCCAGATTTGAGAGATCATTGCCAAGAATACAGATGTGTTTAAAAAAAATATATAGTTTGCCGTCTGTGTTGCAATACATCATATTTCAATATCGGCGTCATGAATCCGTTGCTGGTCGGGCTCTAGTTGTGACATCATGTTCAGGTTGAATTGGGGAATGACATTAACCATGTGATCATTCATGTTGTCTCTCTTGTCTGTCTTGTCTTGTGGTGCTTCCTGATGTTTGGTGATGACGGCGGTGCTGGTGTGTTCTGTGTCCTGTCCTCCTCCTCCTCCTCCTCCTCCTCCTCCTCCCTGCATGCTCCTCTTTTCCCTTAATAACCTGGTGTATGTGTGTGTCTGTTTGCTCTCTCCCTCCTTGTCCCTGGGGGAAAATCAAAGCGCAATCCGTTAGAGTTCAACCAATCGGGGCTGAAGAAGGCCTCGGTCAGTAAGGCCATCAAGGTAACGACACGGTAACGAAGCACACCCATATCGCTCAGACACAGAGGACCAACGCAGAGGAAACACAGCGACATATGTTCACACAGGCTTCAAACACTCTCACATTCAACTCTTATTTGAACTGTATGGCCAAAAGTATGTGGACGCCGAATATTACCCCCTTATCCACTGTTCGTCACGTAATTCTACTTATTTATGTAGCACCTTTCCAAACAAATGGGCTTGAAAAACAATCAGCAATAAAAGTAAAATATAATACAGTTACAGTTCAATAATAAGCTGTAAGTTACAAATGTAATTAAGGGAAAGAAAGTACAATGAAGATTTTGGCTGGAGTTCGGGCGCAGCATACGATCAGGAAGTAGAACTGAAGATCTAAGAGAGAGAACTGGATTTATATTCGTCAAGGAGATCATCACTGTGTGATTCATAAACCGCAGCAGCACTTTCTGAGTAAGTGGGATTTAAGAACGGGAGTATATGTGCTCAGTTCTCTGGGTTCTTGTTAGAACTCTCCAGTTCATCTGAAAGGTGTTGGATGGGGCTGAGGTCAGGGCTTTCTGTGCAGGCCACTCGGGTTCTTCCACACCAAACTGGGAAAAGCATGTGTTTGTGGATCTTACTTTCTCTTATCCACACAGGAAAGGGTCCCGCAAACTTTTGGCCATAAAGTGCACCCTGTAGTGCAGAAAAAGTCTTCACATATAGAATGTCAAACCTTTATCCTCTTCCTATGGCTGCTTTTTTGCCGTCATTCCAAACAGTAATGCAAACACACGACGCCCATTAGACCCAAAGGTCAAAAAAACTGACGCAACATATTAATAAAGATGTGAACTTTTGCAAAGAAAATTCATATTTCTACTTGTTTTGCGGTTTATTGTTGAAAGTATACGCAGTAAGATAAAGACATTTCCTGTTGATGAGATAACAGCGCCACCAAATCTCTACATTTGCCTCACTGCTCACCGTTTACATTGTGAAACATTACATTCAGAAACATCGTAGAGCTTTCTAGAACTTGTATCCTAAATGCGTGAATATTCTCCTGAAAACATTAACAAACTCCACTAATCACGTTTGTCGTGTCTAACAATGTGTGTTGTAAATAACACAATTGTTGTCTGAGGTACATTAACACAAATTGATCTTTTCTTTCATTCTCACCTGATCAGTTTTTCAGACTTTCTTAGTCCGGGCTCTTTTATTTTTTTTCCTTTTTACCTGATGTACTTTTTGTCATAATTCCACACATTTTACCATCACATGCTGACATGTGATAAGTAGCACCGTGCGGTCTGGTATCATGTTAAAGATGTGATATCTCATGTTTCGAAAACAACACAGTATGAGCTCAAAATCTGAATTTTGAATGCTCGAATCATACTGTATCTTCATCACCTGGTGTTCAGGTCTACGCTGCAAAAACATTTAACAGTATATGACGTATTTTAGATGTTTTTCAGTGGCTAATGATATGTTTTCATTCGTAAAACAGCTTATAGCTAATTCTTTACCAAAGACTTTCTTGCTAATTGGTATCTGAAAAAACATTTGTCACCTTGCTAAACCATCAGTCCTCCTTGTTTGTAACACCTGTTTTTCTTCTTCTTCTCCAGTCCGGTAAAAAAGTGACCAGTGATCCCAGTCCGTTTGTCCAGTTCACAGTGGGACACAAGTCCTTTGACAGCAAGGTGAGACCAAAGCACGATCCACATTTACACTCAACATGATTCATTCATTCACTGTAATGAATGCTTGTGGGGAAAAAAAAGTAATCTGTGTTCAGTTCCTCTTAGGAAATTGGTAACTTCAGTTACTGGATCTGTTTACATGTTGGTGTTTCCACAGGACCTCAGAAGAACTTTCTGTAGTTTCGAAAATCCACATTTTCCACTGGCTGTCTGTGTGTCGTCTCTCTTTACGGTGTTTTAATATTTCCTTCGTTAAATATCAAGTCACAACCTTTCTGTTGTTCCCTTTTCAGACCAGATTTAAGACCAATGAACCAGTGTGGGAGGAAGCCTTCACCTTCCTCATTCACAACCCCAAAACCCAAGAGTTGGAGGTTGAGGTATGGGAGCTTCTTACATAAAAGCTCAATTCATAGCTGCTACGCTCTTGTGTTTATACAAGCAGTTGTGTCCTATCGGCTAAGCTTCTTTGAACCCCGTGTCCTCAGGTGAAGGACGCCAAACATGAGTGTTCGTTGGGGACGGTGACGGTGCCTCTGAGCCGCCTGCTGGAGGCGGAGGACATGACGCTGAACCAGCGCTTCCCCCTCAAGAACTCCGGACCGAGCTGCACCGTCAAGATGAAGATGGCTCTGCGGGTAGGAGGACGACCTGCGCACGATGTTTGCTCATCAGGACATTTGTTTTCATCCACTGGAGTCTGTATTCAGGCAGTAAAATGACTTTGTGGTTTGGAAGACCTTTTGTTGAGGGAGTCATGTGACTGTGGGCTAGACGGGGAGACACTGTAACTACTCATCCATCAATCATATATGAAGGAACACAAAACTTTCCATTCGTCATATTTGCAGAAATATTTGTTTAGTTGTAATGGAGATAACTTGGTGAAATACTGAACTTCAAATGTTAAAAAATGACTCTGTCGTTTTGTCTAACTGCAGGTGTTGTGTCTGGATAAGGACACTTCCTCTTCCTCAAACTCCACCCCGTCCTCGGTGCAGGTCCGCAAGTCCGACTCCAGCTCCACCCCGCGGGCCTCGGTCTCCTCAGACTCCCCAAAACCTCCCTCGTCCACCTCCGACACCCCCCGCTCTGCGTCTGTGTCGGCCCAGGACCCGCTGAACCGGCGGAGGGAGGCAGAGGAGCCTGTTAGGTCTCCCGGAAGCACAGACCTGGGGCAGGGAGGAGGAGGAGGCGGAGGAGGAGGGCAGAGCTTGGCGGAGACCGGGAGGAGCACCTCTAACCTGGCCATCTCGGGCTCCCAGCAGTACCTGGCGGGAGGCAAGGAGCCGACGCCCAGCATCGCATCGGATATCTCCAACCCCTACGCCACGCAGGAGCTGCAGCAGAGGCTCCACCAGCTGCAAAAGTATCTATCAATCAGTCGTGTATCGATTTCTCTCTCCACCAATAATCAAACTGGGCGTCTGACCCAAAACTTTGAACGTCTTCATTTGAGAAAAGTAGCTTTTTTAGCAAATGCAGATCAGATCAACTTCATCCCTGCTTTCACAACAACTGGAAGTGAGACTCTGTCGTTACTTCGATGCTGTTTGATGTTTTTAACTGATGTTGCGGCTGAACTTTTATGAAGTTTTTACGATTTCTCAGCAGGTTTATGGCCAAAATTCAACTCAAGTCAATGTCCAGCAGCTCGTCAGCGTTAATGGGAGGGGTCACATTATAACGAAGTTAATTTCACTGTAGAATTCTAGAGTCACACGTCTCTTCTCTCTGATCCCACTGGGACATAAGGAAATCTGAAAATGCTTGTGACGCTCCTCTCTCTAGTTTTTGGAAACAGTGGAGCTCTGTGACACAGAGGATTAAGATATACCAAGCTTTGGAAGCACACATGATAACTAATAAGTATATAGTTATTGTTGGTTTTGGAATACATAGGATTTGTTGACAGTAAGAAAAATATATATTATCACCAGACTAAGTGTTCGAGAGGACATTTCCACAGATGTGAAGCTGAGCTTCAGTTGGAGCTGCGTGTTTTACACAGGCTTGAAAAGGAGGCGCTGGTGTTTGTGAGTTAACCCCTCCTTTCTCTCTGCAGCGGTTCAGGCCCCAGTCATTTCCCGCTGGGCGAGGTCCAGCTGACGGTCAGACACAGCTCGCAGAGGAACAAACTCATCGTGGTCGTTCACGGCTGCAGGTACGAGCAAAGAGGAGCGAAGAGTTTATGCGTTGAGGTCAGTGTTTTTACGCTCTAAGTAATATTCTGTTTTTTTCTTACCTCGGCAGAAACCTGATAGCGTTCACTGATCAGGGGTCAGATCCTTACGTCCGCCTCTACTTGCTTCCTGACAAACGGAGGTCGGGCAGGAGGAAAACTCACACTTTCAAGAAAACCCTCAACCCCGTTTATGATCAGACGTGAGTCCGACTCCGCCACTCGCTCTTATATTGTTTTGTTTTTTTCAATAACTTTGTCAAACTCTGTGATTCAGCTGCTGATTAAGCCGAGTCAGACTGGTGTCGATGCACTGTGTTGTCTTCATAGCTCTCTCTATCTCTCTCCCTCTCTCCCTCGGTCTGCTCAGGTTTGAGTTCAGTGTTTCCCTCGTGGAGCTGCACAGACGGACTCTGGACGTCGCCGTGAAGAACGGTGGAGGCCTGCTCTCCAAACACAAAGGCCTTCTGGGAAAGGTACAGACATTATCTCTTTCCCTTTGCACTTCATTTTTAACACCGCACAAAATGTCCTGCCCTCTTGCTGATTTTGAGCTCACTTGTTTCCAGATGTTTGCTGGATCTTCTGTCTCCTCAATCTTAAATAATCTGCTGGTGAAACATTAAATGATCTTTCAGTCACTAAAATATCCAGTTTCATGTTTTTTTTCTTTTTTTTTGTTTTCCATCAGGTCCTGGTTGATTTGACTCATGAGGACATCACCAAGGGTTGGACACAATGGTTAGTTATTTTTAAAGTGTATTTTACAGATTTGTAAAGCTCTGATAATGACACAGGAACTAATTAAAGTAATTTGATGTAGAAAATGCTCATTTTTGTGCTTGTTTAATTCTTTTTAGGTAAAGAAGTTTATCTTTTACTAGGCGTCAAATACATCAAAACAAAAGAATTAAAAGTTACACTTTGTGTATGAAAGGCTAAAAAACTCAGCAGACTAAAATGGACACATCTGTGTGACGCTTGTGATCATTTATGATATTAGAGACGATATAATAAAAAGCAGCAGCCTTTCATGGAACATATTTGGGCAAAAACGTTGCAATATTGAGTTTATATTAATGGTCCTGACTCACTGTATTTCTACTGCTGCCATTAATTACTGATCCAAGGTGCAAATAACAAGAAAGTAGAGAAAGTACGGCTGCAGGTGAACCTGGACGTGAAATGACGTGTCGGTTTCCTGCGCCAATGATTTACAGAACTGTGGAGCTGTAGTTTTGCTTTTCAAGGTGCAAGGATTATTTTGTCTCTCCTCAAAAAGGGAAACCAACCAGTAACATCCGCCCTGTCGTAAGGTTTAAAAGTCGTCGTTTTTCATCAGGAAGCTGATACACATGGCAAACAGGTTAAGTCTCAAGTTATGTCCAACAGCAGTTGGTTCAGTTAATAACACAATCATAATCCCATAGGTTTGCATGGTTTGTCTGAGGGGAGGTCCACAGTCTCAGACTTTGAAAGCCGCTGCCGTAGCAGCTTGGTACAGCGACTTGAGTGTAAAGAGTTTCAACCAGCTCTCCAAAACTGTTAACATGTCATTCGCACTATCATATGTTGATCATGTTTTCACTCACGTATCCTTCTCTCTCCTCCTGCAGGTATGAGCTGAGTGAAGATGGCCTGACGAAGCCACACCAGCTATAGATGGCGACGAGAGGTCTCCATCGCCATCATTACCGCCATCATCATATCGCCACACTTCCACGTTATATACACTTCCACTTAATCTACAGTACGACATGTGTTTTTCTCATTTTCGTCCCTTGTAACTGTTAAAAAAAAAAAAAAAGGAAACAGAAAAGCAGCTTTTAACATTCATTTAATCACATCAGTCGCAAGGCAAACCTCCCCTTTAAGAAGTGAGTGAGTGTGATCAACTAAAGGGAGTATATACAACACGTAGAAAACTATATATGACATTATATACTGCTATGGAATATTCCATATTTATAGAAGAAACTATAACAGTCTTTTTTTCTTCTTTTTTTTTGCTGTTGCAGCGTTTCCCTGCCTCGAGTTTCCGTCACAAACGATGATGTACAAATGTGTAAATAATGTACAATGATGCTGCACAAAACAGACAAGTTATTCTAGAGATAAGAGAGAAAGAGGGGGCGGGGTCTGTGGTCCCTGACTTGGCCAAATGATTGCTTGTAATTTTATCTTTTTTTTTTTTTTTTTAAAGAAAAATATTCTGACGGTCGGGTGCAGGGGAAGATGTCACCAAAGAGAAGTTTTTTTTGGTAACACAAATGTACTCTGGCTTTAATCTACTTTAATAATATGTTTGTTATCCACGTGATAAGAATTGTAAGGACACAGATTTTGTGTTAAATATGATGATAGTACCAAGTTTATTTAGCTTGATATCACAGTCGTTTCCATCTGTTAATATACCTGCTGTTACACTCAAATAAGACCATTGTTTGTTTTTAATTGAATATTTGCACAATATTTTTGTTTTTCTGTTTTTTTTATCTGGTTGGGGATCATCTGTACCCTTAGTTGCAATTTAAGCATTGCCTGAATTCATTTAGGAGAAAAATGTCTGTTTTATCAGATAATTTTATCTTAAATGAAAAAAGAAAAATGTTTTTCTAAATTAAAAATTGAAAAATGTAAGCGTCAAGTCTTGAAATAATATATCTAAGCTTTTTTAAAGGAATAGTTTGATATTTTGGCTTTTATTTTCTTACAGAGAGTTAGATGAGAGGACACCACGTCGGTTAGTTTGGCTCTGTCTGAAGGTAACAAAATCCACCTACCACCACCTTTTAAGTGAACTAATTAATACTCTATATCTTGTTTGCTTAATTTGCATAAATTGGTGTAGAGTGTGAGAAGAAATAGTTGCGGTCTTGTAGGTGCTGGACTATTTCTTGGTAAGACAACACTCCCAGAAATCCACCACGTACCCCGGGGAGACATAGAATTAAACAAAGAAGATTTAAGGTGTAACTTAGTGAGCTTTAGAGCTGCTTGTAGGTTGTTTTGTTAACCTTGCTTTAGACAGAACCAGGCTAGCCACTTTACCCTTTTTCCGTTCATCATGCTAAGCTAACCTTCTTCTGGCAGAGAGAGTGTCATCGATATTCTCATCTGACTATTGGTAACAAAATGAAAAAGAGTTTTTCCCAAAATGTTGAACTTTAAGTTAATTCCTACATAAAACTGAACTGTATTTAAATGAAATGATTAAATTATATTAAATTATTACCAATTTTTCTATCACTTATCTAAAGCCACCATGTGTGGAAGTTTAAAATCTTGACGCCCTCCAGTGGTAGTATTAAGAAGAGACACTGAGGCTGCGTACTATAAATTCTCAAATAGCAGCCTGACGTTCATTTGGATCAGGCCTATTAGAGACAGGCTTCTATTCCCAATTTCCTGTTTCCCAGGTAACGAAAACTCAAAACTTCCTTCACGTTTAGTCCATAAAACGTACTTTCCTGCAGAACTAAATGAGTATAATGAAATAGTCACGTCAGCGCACCACTCTGCTGCTCTGAGATTCAGAAATTTCCAGAAAAGAACACATTGCCAACATTTCCTGTCTGATTTTCACATTAAAAGTCTTCCAGCTTTCTTTTTATTAGTAGATTTAATGTGAAAACTTTGCAGTGGAAAAACTGTTTGTGTTGAAAAAGAAACTGAGCAGCAGAGTGGTGAGTATGACTCGACTAAGAGCTGTAGAAATGCACGGTGTTTTACTGAATTCACCATGTGAGTCCTTGTTGTAAGCTTCAAGTAATTCCACCTCCCTGAATGTGTTTTTTTTTTTTTTTTTAAATCGGGCCTTTATTTGGACGACCTGTGTGTGTGTTTGTGGCTGGTTAATCTTTGAGACCAGTATTAACCACTTTTATATAATGATTGTCAGTTTGCACAAACACTGAGATGAATGAAAGCAGCACAAAAGACTGTGTCAGTTTTCACCAGATTCCTACAAACAAATTGAATTATTTGAAAGATGCTTTAATACAATATTTGAACTGAACAAACTTTCTTTTATTTTGTCGGGGGTCGTCATTCACATTTTGTTCAACATTAGTCTTAACTTGTCATGAAGTGCGTTTTTCAACAGGTTGTTGTGTCTGTTGTCGTTACACACGAATTATGTGTAATCTGAAGCAAGACCACAGACCAGTGCTGAAAATAACATTTACATTTTTTTTTTTTTTTTTGCACTTTTTATTAAACATTGATTTAACTTTACAGCACTCACTCAAAAGGGATTTATACCAGTAACAAATACAGATTACACAGTTCTTAGTATCAAACACAAACTCAAAATAAATGCATTTGTTATCTGTGTGACCATACGCAGCCGATGAGCAGTGATTTTGTGTTGATACAGAGGTGGCCAGTGTGACCTTTGACCTTCAAAACACAAACTATAGACCTTTGCCTTGTTGGACTTCACATCAAGCATCGAGGAAGTATTTAACATACATTTATGTGAACTGTGCCGTTCTGTCATTTTAATGTTTTGCTTGTTTGTTTTCCCGCTGTCACCCTCTTTGTCTCAGTATGTGTTTTATTTTGTAAGTAATTAAAACAATCTGTCTGTAAACCATTGGATTTGAAAGCTCTGCCTCTGGGGTGGAGTGTGTCCTCAGAAAGGCGGTTTGTCTTCTCCGTCTTCTTAATTTATCTTGTGCCTTAAGATTCACACGGCCCAGAGATATTTACATGTAGAAAAAGAGAACCAACAAAATGCTACAACACTTTCCCATGTTTCAGAATGTCTCCTAAACATCTTTTAAATATGAATAAAGAGCTTTAGCTGGCTATAGCCGCATGAAGCTGTTCAGCACTGTGGTTTTTTTCTGACTCTTCTTTTTAACATTTATGACTGTGAAGTGCTTGAAGGTGAATAAATCATCTGAGGTCTACAGGTTAGCAGTAATAACGTTTCTATTAGTAACTGGGCAATAGATAAATATTTAGTTCCTTCAGTGAAATGCTCCCTATAATTGGAACTGAATTCATATTTCTATCAAGGAAAAGAAAATATGAGGAACTGACTTTCTGATAACAGAATATTTGCTTCATTTACTTATCAAAACCAGCTACGAAGTTAGATACTGTGCTAAAGGCAAAATACAACAATAAAATGAAAAAAATGTTGATGTAGCAGCCAAGAAGTGTTAGCAGTGGAAATACATATCACATCACTGTGATAGCTCAAAGTGCAACTTCTCTATGTTAACTGAGTCATAATTCTTACTGCAGGTTGTGAATGAAAGATAACACACCTTGCCTCTAACAAACAGCACTCATCAAGCTCCACACAGGCAACAGATTTCTTTGTTCCCTCCCCCTCACAGATCTGTAAGTATGAGGATGGGTGTGGGCAACATGTTATGAACTACAGGAGATGATAAGTGTCAAACACTGCAGCAAATTAACAGGAGCAAAGGGGTAGAGATTGTTTCTGTTCAGAGAAAGTGAAACTATTTGACTTTGACTCTCAGGAGGTGAAATGGCGCAGCAAGGAAATCAGCTGGACCAAGAGAGATTCTGCTGTTCAATCTGTCTGGATCTACTGAAGGATCCGGTGACTATTCCCTGTGGACACAGCTACTGCATCAACTGTGTTAAAACCCACTGGGATAAAGAGGATGAGAAGAAAATCCACAGCTGCCCTCAGTGTAGGAAGACCTTCATACCAAGACCTGTCCTGGTGAAAAGCACCATGTTAGCAGATTTAGTGGAGGAGCTGAAGAAGACTGGACTCCAAGCTGCTCCTGCAGATCACTGCTATGCTGGACCTGAAGATGTGGCTTGTGATTTCTGCACTGGGAGAAAACTGAAAGCTGTCAAGTCTTGTCTGATTTGTCTGGTCTCCTCCTGTGAGAAACACCTGCAGCCTCATTACGATGTAGCTCCATTAAAGAAACACAAGCTGGTGGAGCCCTCCAAGAAGCTCCAGGAGAACATCTGCTCTCGTCATGATGAGGTGATGAAGATGTTCTGCCGCACTAATCAGCAGTGTATCTGTTATCTCTGCTCTGTGGATGAACATAAAGGCCACGACACAGTCTCAGCTGCAGCAGAAAGGACTGAGAGGCAGAGAGAGCTCCAGCTGAGTCGACAACAAATCCAGCAGAGAATCCAGGACAGAGACAAAGATGTGAAGGTGCTTCAACAGGAGGTGGAGGCCATCAATGGCTCTGCTGATGAAGCAGTGAAGGACAGTGAGAAGATCTTCACTGAGCTGATCCGTCTCATGGAGAAAAGAAGCTCTGATGTGAAGCAGCAGATCAGATCCCAGCAGAAAACTGAAGTGAGTCGAGTCAAAGAGCTTCAGGAGAAGCTGGAGCAGGAGATCACTGAGCTGAAGAGGAAAGACGCTGAGCTGATGCAGCTCTCACACACAGAGGATCACACCCAGTTTCTACACAACTACCCCTCACTGTCACGACTCAGTGAATCTACAGACTCATCCAGCATCAATATCCGTCCTCTGAGCTACTTTGAGGATGTGACAGCAGCTGTGTCACAGCTCAGAGATAAACTACAGGACATTCTGAGGGACACATGGACAAACATCTCACTGACAGTGACTGAAGTGGATGTTTCACTGTCACAACCAGAGCCCAGGACCAGAGCTGACTTCTTAAAATATTCACAGGAAATCACACTGGATGACACTAGACAATGTCTGTCTTATTCTTGTCATGCAGATAGATTCATTACATGGCATCAGGTCATGAGTAGAGAGAGTCTGATTGGACGTTGTTATTGGGAGGTGGAGTGGAGAGGAAAAGTTTTTGTAGCAGTTGCATACAAGAATATCAGCAGAGCAGGGAGCTCGGATGAATGTGTGTTTGGATGCAATAACAAATCTTGGGCATTAAATTGCAACCAAAATGATTATATATTCTTCTACAACAACATCAAAACTCCAGTCTCAGGTCCTCGGTCCTCCAGAGTAGGAGTGTACCTGGATCACAGAGCAGGTGTTCTGTCCTTCTACAGCGTCTCTGAAACCATGACTCTCCTCCACAGAGTCCAGACCACATTCACTCAGCCTCTCTATGCTGGAGTTTGGGTTTCCTCTTATGAAGACACAGCTCAGTTGTGTAAACTCAAATAGACAAAGGTCATTTAAGGTGCATTTGGTTTGCGTTTGGTTGTCTTCCATCTTTCCCATGTGACCTGAATGCAGCATCATTGTTACAGGGTGTGACCGCTGTGTGAAGTGTGATATTGCATGTATCTAAATGTGTTTTTACTGATGTTGTTTAAAGCTGCCAAAGGCTGAATGAAGTTTTTACTCGTCTTCCTGCAGTGAACATCACAGCAGGTGAACAACTGAAATCTGAAACTGATGCACAACACAAGAGGGCGCCTTCATCCACCTGACCAGGGATGTAGTGAAGGTTAAAGCTCCTCAGCTCAGTTTGTTCACATGTTTCAGACCATGTTTTTAAGCTGATGAGAAACTTTAGTAAGTATTAGTACATAGTGATTCAGATATGATTCATGCTAGTATAACTGTGTCACATTCCAGCAGAAAAATGAAGTGAGTGAACTTGGTAACGAGTTTTCACATTAAAAAAAACAATGGATTCAAACACTCATCCAATATCTGTCACTCTATTTGAAGAACAAAACGTAACAGATAAAATACTAGAAAATTCCAGGGAAATTTTGAGTGCCACGGGGGCTACTGCCAGGATGAGTACATGATTTATTTCCAGTGTTCAAAAGTCACCCTGATCATATTCTGCTTTTGAGAAATGTCTTGATATAAAAGACTGATATAAAACAATGTCACATCCCTCCATCATGTATTATGAGGGAAATATCTCATATCCTCTGTTGTTTTTTCAATATTCTGTTTATATCAATATTTTCTTCTGCTTTTTTTGCATACATCTCTTAAACCACTCCAGTTCTGCTCAAACCTACCAAATGTTTATTAGTTTTCAGGATTATAACCCTTTAAATGCCAGTTTGAAGACATGTTGCCTCTTGTTTTATTTTAAAAAACAACACAGCTGTAACTGTAGTTGTAGCTGTAGCTGTAGCTATGGTACAAACAGCCTATTGCACATTTGTCACACTGCTACATTCACAGGTATACTGCTATTTGCTAACTAACTAGCAAAATAGCGGTCACCAGCCTCACCGCTCTCTCTCTCTCTCTCTCTCTCTCTCTCTCTAGCTCTCTCTCTCTCTCTCTCTGCTACACACACCACCTTTGTACTGAGCTATTCCTGAAAGGAGCTGTGGTACTCTTGTAACAATATTCTGTCTCAAACTTCCAAATTTACAGCATATCTTGCAAAGACATGATAAATCAGTATAAATTGCTCTTGTCCTGCTATTTGTACTGTTGCTTCTTAACATGTAATTTGTTTAGTTTCCACACACGTCTGCGCATGCATGCAATATCATCTGACAAGCACACTTTGGCTATTGCTCCTCACCCATCAAAGATCCCAGGATTATCCGCATCAGAACTTTACTATCGTTCTGACTGATGTCTGTTTTTAGCTTTAACTGGGCGAGAACTGCTTGCCTTGCTTGACCTGATGGCACACCATAGCACCAGGGGAAATACACCACTATAACTGTATTTGTTTTCAGTTTCCAGAGAAAAGCTAGTTATTCTCATTCATGTATACTCATAATTTCAGGACAAGTAATTGTATTTTATTCAATGTAGGCACTTTTATTGGCCCTGACTTGACACACACAGTATGGGGCAAACCTTTTTTTACTGTTAATCTGAAAATACCATGGAGAAATGTATAAAATGGATGTTTATGATTCGTTGAAAACAATATAAAATCACTTCCTTTTGGTGACTTACCAAAAAACAAAAATGGTCTAATCTATTACTTTTTTCCCCTTAAAGCAACAGGAGCTCCAGTGAATTGTAGCTCAGAGTACATGCTGTGACAACACACTTTAACATTAAAGCAACAATTCTAGCTTTTATTATTATCTTTTGTTTACCAGTCCTCTTGTGTTAATATCTTTAATATTTAATTTATACTTTTCATCATTTCAGAAACCCACAATGCTGGCAACAAGAGTCAAGACTACAAAAAAAGATTTACAAATCTTCCTGTTTTCTATTAAAGCACATAAGCTAGCCTATCTTATGTGTTTGTCTGTAGGGGTTTTATTTTGAAAATGGACCACATTAAAAGAGCATGTGCAAAAATAAAATAAAACAATTTTAGGAAACAAAACAGAAACCTCTTTATTTTTGAAAACAGA
Organism: Seriola aureovittata; assembly: GCF_021018895.1. Lineage (NCBI taxonomy): Eukaryota > Metazoa > Chordata > Actinopteri > Carangiformes > Carangidae > Seriola > Seriola aureovittata. The sequence goes on from NC_079375.1 coordinate 3,974,032, forward strand.
ACTACTGATGTTTTACACGTTTTCTTATAAATAACATTGTTTTATGATTGTCTAATGTACAGGTTATAAAATTTACATTCGAATTACCTTGTGATTGTTGTTGTAAACAAGTACTATATAAATACACATCATTTTCAGCTTGAATCCACTTACAGTTTCCACTTTGCATATTATTTCTCCAAAACTCCAGATTACTGTAATTTTCAGACGTTTATTTTGGAACTCCACACCGGATGTACCATGTCTAACTGCTAATTCACTGTTTAGAGCTCGAGCCTCCAGGAGAAGCAGCAGCAGCAGCAGCAGCAGTAGAAACGCCCTGCATCCTCTCTCCTCTCCTCCTACATCCATCCACCTTCCGGCTCTCCTCTGCTCCTCCAGCCGCGGAGGAGCCACTCTGAACGGAAAGGAGGACGAACCAAAGGAGAAATGGCCTTTTAACACTTTGAGAGAATAACCCAGAAGAGACATGAAACCTTTGCCTTTTTCCTTCCTCCACCACCTCCTCCTCCTGCTCCTGGCTTCCCTGAGCTGCTCCCCCGCTTCTGCTGACAGAAGATTCGGTGAGTACATTAACGGATGATTATTTTCTTAATGATAACGTGACCGTAGCTGCGTCTCCGGTGCTCCTCAGAGCCATTTTGCAGAACAGACCGTGGAGTCTATTTCTGTGCCTGATCTGTGTCAATATTGTACCAGCGGAGCTGCCAGCAACCGGCAGGCTGGTTCGCTGCAGCTTCACCTGAGCCGAGGAAAAACAAACACTGTGATCCTGCAATAACGTTTCAGCAGAGAGATCCACTGCAAATGTACAAAACCTCACAGGATTATTATCAGAGCAGCATAAAGTCACTGCTGTGCAGTAAACTGCAGGATGAAGCAAATACAGGGAAATTAGCCTTTATTGTACTACGCAGGCCTACATCTGTCATCCAGGACTATTTGTAACAAAAAATGTAATTGTAAAAAAATATTAAAATACAAAAATAATAATATAATTGAATAATTTTAAAAATATTTTAAATTCTGTGAATGATTCATAGCACGTAATATATAAACATTGCATAATTGAAAACATATACAATAAAATAAATTAAATATAGGCCACAAAATAATAGAAAAGACGTGGTAACAGGGTCTTGAAGCCTATATTTGAACTTACAATAAGGAAAATTAATAGTGAAAATAGTATGAAACTCAAAATATTTGAAATAATTCAGGAATGCCATAATTTCAATACAGTAAAAATAAAAATATATACAAGTGATATTTTCAAAATAAATTATAGAAATAAAATACTAACAAAAAAAGTTAAAATAAAAAATTTAGTATATTAGCTATTTAAAATATTAACAATATATATATATTAAACTAAAAATATATAAGAAAAATATACATTTAATGGATATACAAATGAAATGTACAAAATAAAATGTACACAGTAGCATAATACTAGCTGAAATACTAATTAAAAAACTAAATACAAAATAATAAAAAAGATTAAAAAAAATAATTCAAGAAAGCTAAATATAAACGGTTATACAATAAATCAAGTAAAATGTAGAAATGATGCAGGAACATAATTAGAATTTAACAGTAGTCCCAAATATTAAACCTCACTGATAATAGGGAATGGGTGTGTGTACACTCGCTTGTAGACAAGAGGAGGCAACAACAATAGTCAGTGATCACATCAAAGCAAAGCAATGAAAAATGAGCTTATACATACACTCTCCAATTTCTAGCTCTGTGCTCTTTACAGAGCCAGTTATCGATTGAGTACGTGTATGTGTATGTGTGTGTGTGTGTGTGTGTGTGTGTGTGTGTGTGTGTGTGTGTGTGTGTGTGTGTGTGTGTGTGTATGATGACTGTTGACATTAATTTTTCTCATGCAGTCTATAAATAGCTGATACCTAATATTCCCCCACTGATTTGAGAATCGGATCCCGCAGGATGACTGATGCAGAGATGTGTTGTAGAAGATGGTGAGTGGAGGAGGAAGAGCAGGAAGAAGCTTGTGCTGAGAGGGAGGAGAGTGTGTGTGTGTGTCCAGACCCCCCCCCCCTCCTTCAGATTACATAACCAGCAAACAGAGAGTATGGCAGTCACAGTATAGACTCAGCCGAGAAGACGAGCAGCAAAACAACAGAGAGCTCGGAGCTGCGGCTTTCAGACTCTATTTAGTCATTTACACTTAGAAACAACACACATATATTCTACAGAAGGTACAGTAGGTAACTGTTCTGTTAACGATGCGTATGGTTTAGTGATCAGATTTTACACTAATCCTTCAATAACTCTTCAGGGTCTTTTAGTTTATTGTACCATTTTGACATTTCATGGCATTTTCTTTTCTCTTGTCATATCACTGATACCTATAATTTAACCATGGTCTTGAAAATATACTATAATGCTGCCAACTAGCTCAGACAAGCAGAGTATTACAGTTATGTAATATTTACTTTACTGCACTTTATTGCTACATTATTGTAGCATGTGGCAGTGGCTCCTAACCTGTTTGACCCAAGGCTATATTAAAGGGGCAACTGCCTAGGGAGGGGGGGGGGCCACAAAAGCCACTGGTTCATCCATCTCCAGTGGTTTTGACACTTTGATTTAATGCATATATGTTCAGGGTTGTGCATTGTTAGCTAATTAATTGGCCCTGTCTTGAGCCATCAAGCGTTGACCACATAGGCTTTTCTTCCCTACCCTCTGATACAACCCATAGGGGTGTTGTCTAGTCTATGCTCAAAAACAACGTGGTTTGGTTTAGGGAAAGCTCATGGCTTGAGTTAAAATAAGTATTTTGTTAAGATTAAAGGTTCTTTGACATCATGGTTACAAAAATAAACACAGGGTTAAGGTTATAGAGCAACTGTGTTCATGGTTAAAAGACACAACGATGAATATTGGTTTGAGACGGGAAAGAAATGTCTCTCATGTGAAGATCCAATGTTTTGTTGATCCATAAGTTTTAAGTTTATATAGTGAACCTTTTAGTTGCTGGATTACACATCCAGCAGTTACTGGAGCAACAGTTGTGTTTGTGTTTTAGCTCTGTTTTTGGCCTCCACTGAAGTCACTCCTGAGGGAAATATCTGGTTCTTTAGCTGCTAAATGCTTCACGTTGTTCACCAGCTGGTCTCGGAGCAGGTAGAGTACAGCGGGTTTGTCAGAGGTTTATCATTGAAAAGTTGCATTGTGGGTCTGAAAACGCTGCTTCGAGAGCGGCGAGAGTGAACCATAACAATAAAATTGCGTTAAAAGCTATCGCCATGACGACTGATGGTACCAAGTTGAACCAGGTCTGTTCCAGTCTGGGTCAGTTGGTTTTGACGTTGGTCAGACAAAATCATATAGTGTGTTATATGTAAATATTTTTATCTTCAAGTCTTCAGATCCAGTTGCTGCCAGTTGTTCACATAAAGATTTTTTAAACATGTTTGATATTTGCGGCTGAAATCAGTTTTGTGTTGCCCAAGGGAGACTGCCCACCTCCAGTTCCCTCTGTAGACTATACTGTCCCATACGCCTCTCCATCCAAGATCTGACCAAAACCAAAGCGCTTTCTTTCTCCTTTTTAGCCTTTTCACTGCATATAAACACTGCAAGCTGCTGGTAGCCGTCCATGTTTGTTTTGGTACAAGGACACGTCACAGTTGGCATGGTTGCTGCAGGGTCTGTAGGGTCGTCTACCTCCAGAAATCCAGTCATTACTGACCAGTGCTTCAGTGTTTGGTCTGCTCAAGTCTTAAGGTTTTTGCTCTTTCTTGACTCTCTCAGACTGAGCCGGCGGAAACACTGCTCTCACCAGTCTTTGCAGCTTCCAGCTCGTCTTCGGGCTCGTCCCAAGCTTATCACCTACAAGTGACATTCCCTGCTTTGACATTGTTTTAACAAGCCTCATAAGAAAGAAAAAATAAAATAAATCTTTAAACACAGATTGTATGAACTCAAACGTGGAGTGAGTTGAGAGAACCCCTATAAATATCTTAAAGTGCTCCTCAAGGGAACTGTATATTCAAATTTTTAATCAAAAGTGACTATATAGAGACCTTGTGCACATAATATTCTTACAGTATTTAAAAAGTTCCTGAAATATCCCTTCAGGGACTCATAGTGGCACTCTGTCGTGAGGATATCGTGACCTTATTGTACTTTCTCGACATTTTTAGTCTCCTGTGGTACTGCTGTACACCTATCATAATTCTCATAACAATGAAATATTCATAAGGAGCTGTGATTTGTCTGCAGTACTCAACAGTGACTTCACAGTGACCTTGTTGCATTTCACGGTAGTTCGGACTTAGTTTGGTTTTTATGCAGAAGAAAATGATCAAAATAAGGGAAACAATAGAATAAAGAGAAACTTATTTATCTCTCTGATCCTGTTGATCCTCGACTGGAGGTCATAGGTCAGTTTATGTATCACTACATCTGTTGTCAGATCTACTCCTCTGTGTAGTTTGTTCAACATCTCAGCTTATAGCTTTTTCATGGTTGACACGTCTTATTTAAACATGTGGGGGAGTCTCAAAATGCACAATCTGTTTGTTTAAAGTCAGACAGGCTTCCGTGCCTGGAATAGTTAACACAAATTTGAATTTAGAAGCAGAAAGCAGTTTAGCAGTGAGGCAGCACACCGGAAAGAAAGAGTGGGTGGTCAGATACATTTACCTCCAACCCTGAAGATCATCTGGGTTCAGTTTCAATTTGGAGAGAAATGATCAATCTCAGAATTAGTTTTGAACGAAAACCTCAGGATAACATTAACAGTCTGTTTGACCTTCAGCTCTAACTAAGTCTGATCATGTCACTATGTCATTTCACAGAACATTGTGGAACTGTGTGGACATTTTGGTTGTGCAGGACCAAAAGCCACTGGTTTTTAAAAATGTTAATCTGAACTCCTGCAACAAATATCCAGTTTAAAGCAATAGAATGAAATAGCACCCCTATGGCAGCAGGCATTCGGGACCTTGATTGTCATGGTTACAATAATAAACACGCGGACTGTACTGAGAGTGATGTACCGGACCTTCATCTCCATGGTTACTATAATAACGGTCATGGCTTGGTTAGGTTACTGTAGTTTTTACTCCACTGTATTTATCTGACAACTGGAGTTACTTGAGGTTCAGATTTTATGTTTAACATGAGATAAGATCATAAAATATCCCTGCTACAGCAAAACTCTCCATTCCAAAATGTGTAATTCAGCAAGTGCTTATTTCATAATCGATGAATCAGTCAGATAAAAAAAAATATGCAAATTACATTTTCACAGAGGGGATAACTTTATATTTCTTGTAAGTTGCATGCTTGAAACTTGACCTGAGACTCATCCTTGAAGGACTTTTGGGAGATTGAGGTTTGGGACTTCTTCAATCTTTATTTTCTTATTTTTTGGTGCATTAACATTGAAATATCTGGTGTGCTGAATTTCCTCATAGGGCGAGAGAGGGTGGCCGCCATCTCCCTCATGTCTGCCTCCCGGAGAACTACACTCAGACTTGACTTGGACTTGAAAAAACTTAACTTGTGAGCATCTCTGATGTGAAGACATATTTCATATCTTATTTGAAAACACAAATTTTAAATGTGCCAGTGTGAGCAGTTTTGAGGAGTTGCATGTTAATGCATCCACAAAAAACAGTGGAAGACTTCCTCTTAGTGCGGGAGCATCCTGTCATGTGTATATTTTAAAACCCTCTGATTTAAAAATGAGGCTGCAGCCAGACACTGTTTATTCTAATGAGCATTTAGCTCTAATGAGTCTTTTGTCATGACAGGCAGACATTTGTCAATGATTTGTTACTTTCAGTTGCTCTTTACTGATCTATAGTCTCTCTCTCTCTCTCTCTCTCTCTCTCTCTCTCTCTCTATCTCTCTCTCTCTCTGTGTTTGTGTTTGTGTGTGTGGTCTTATCAGCTGCTGTTTGTCCATACAGTGATTTATGTTTGTTGCACTTTATTGTACACAGTGTGTTTTCATTGTGAAGCCCCTCTGTGTGTGTCTGTCTGAGCCAGATTTGTCCCTCCTGGGATCTGACCCAGAGACTGCGTTCAGCTCAGGTCTCCTAATCATTAATCTGGAACCTGGAGAAGGTCACCGCTGGTTTGCCTGGTGTGACTGTCACCATGGCAACGCTCATTAACATTTTATACATGCTGATTGGTCGGTAGGGTCGGGGCAGAGCTGCCGAGTTGCTGACATGGTTTACTGTAACTGTGCTCTCATACATGTGGGCGCAGGACATGGACACAGGCAGGTGTATGAGCATTGTTATGTCACAGTAGCGGAGCAAGCTCATTGGTCAGAAACATAGTTGTAGTAAGAGATCCCATAATTTCAACTGTTCTGTTTTTTGGTCTCTGTGTTAAATCTTGTTCTTACCAGGCACATTTAGTGACGTTTCATACTTTTTAATGCAAAAAACTACACACCACAATATACATATTTTTTCTGCTGCACTAATAATCACACTCACTTAAGAAAACATGCACAAATTTATTGTTGTTCCAAATTAAAACAGAAGGGTGAAACTGTTTTCAATAACTGTCACATGTTAAAAATCTGAGAAGCCACCTGTGCTTCATGAATTATCATGGCTTCCTTGGTCTGTTCCTGTGTAATCTTGTTTACTTGTTCTTTGGTCGGATTAGTCTTGGGCCGATATTCAATAATATTGATTACTGCAATATTTCCCGCCATGTGTGATATTTTTGGCCTGGACTGCATGGAGATATGACATGTTCCTGCCGAAGCCCAGATCAGTTTCTGATTTAAATCTAAATCGTACAAATTACCATTCAGAGAACACTGAACAAACAAGAAGCTTGGCTTCGTTTTTTTAAATGACACAGTAGATGTTTGGTTTGGCTGCTGAACCTCAGGATTCTTGTTGGCTCCAAATGGGTTTAGCTGTGATTCTCTGGTTTTCCTGTTAAAAGCTGACGATTAGGGAGGATTTAGAAAACACTCACTGTGATTATAAACCTGACGTGATCATCCTGTAGTGAAGTCCAGCTGCATCTGAGCTGGTGGCACATTTGTCTGTGTTACTTCACTGCTCATGCTTCTGAATGACTTGACATTCATCAATAGATTGATCAATCTGGATCAATGTTCGGAGCGCAGAAGCTGAAAGTGTGATGAACAGCCTGTCACTCTGCTCCTGCTTTGTTCCCAGCACCTGCTGCAGGCTGCTGTTTCTGGCTGTGTTGACTGGTATCTCCTCCTGTTGTGGTTTCTCCTCACTGTACAGGTGAAACCACATCTGTTCTGAGCATTTATCTCAGTGAAATGTGCCTGTGTGGCCCTGCAGGGTTTACTGTGCTTCCTGCTGAATCACCCACTGCTGCTTGTATTCACTCAGCAGCTTCCCACTGAACATTTATGGCTCAGAACTGCTTGTTGGAGCTGTGGCTAGTAGTCACATATAAACATTTTAAATGTGAGTGCTGTTTGTTACTGGTTAAGATTCACTGGTTTGAAAACAGGCTTTTCACTTCTTTGAGCATCTTTTCACATCTCAGAGATAGATAGATCTTTGGCACAAAGTATTTCTTATACACCTCACATCCTGAAACTGTATTAATTCAGTTTTTATGGTCGTGTTTCAAGACACCTACACTTGCTTAAGTGTGTGTGTGTTGTGGTTGCTGACGTTTTGGTTTTCATTTCAGCACCCATGTTAACAAGTTAGAGCGGACATGCGACACATGTGATTCAGCGTCTTGCCTTCTTTTCACGTGTGTCAAGTGTCTCCCAGCAAAAATAGACCTGTTGATGTCATTTTACATACCAGCACCATTACACAGTTGACATCTGAATGTGTCACAGACATGAATAAATATAAATATAAATATTTTAACCATTTTAAGCGGATGCATGTAGTCAGTGTTTTTTTCTGTCAAAAATAAATCCGAAATAATTAAAAATGAAGAGCCGCCATGCACACGCCACGCAAGCAGTGTGTTCCCAGCATAAGGTTTGGGAACAGATGTGGTCTTGGTGAATATTGAAATAGGGAACACTGATAATGAAAATGAAGCATGAAGCCTAATGTGAAACTCGGTCTCCAGTATCATGTGGTTATTGTAACGTCCAGGCATCCACCAATCACCTTGATTTGTTTTGGTTTTTTTTGTGATATGAAATACAGCTCAGAATATTTGGAGCATGTTTACGTTTATTCCTAAATGTTTAAGTGCAGATTAGTTGTATGTGAAGATAATTCACAGGAGACAGGGTAGCACACGTGCCTCTCAGTCTTTCCATTCAGTCATCGCTTAATCAGTTTGTCAATTTTTACATTTGACACCCTAAGGTTCCTGAAAGTATCGGGTGCTAATGTTTTCAATTGTGAACGTGGCCACTGGAGGTCCATCATGACGCAGAAGATCAAGGGACACTCTGCCACCCTCGTCACCTTAGTTCTCCTGCGGAATTAGGAATTATCACCATCGTTTCAGGCACACATGCTTTCTATTTTACCTCCAACATTTTCAAGCAAAAGTGTTAGGATATGGCATCATACCTTTTTCTTTAATGCAAGTTATATTACACAGAAATAGGGCTGCACAATTAATCTAAATATTATTGAAATCACACTATGGCCAAGTGCAATATCCAAATCACAGGAGCTGCAATTTTTGATAAAGATAAAATGTCACACAGACACACACACACACATTGTAATGCAACAGAGATGCCCCCAGTCTCCAAATCATATTCTCCAGACATTAGGGAACATGCTTGTTTGAAAATTACATCATTGTCATGTTTTTTTTTTTTTTTTTCAGTGAAAATCAAATACAAAAACAAATGAAATTATGACTCGTATCGCAAACGCAATATCTGTCCCTACACAAAAATGATTAATGATGTTCACATGCTTCACATCCACAACATGTAATCAAAGCACAACACAGCACTGCAGGTGATTTACTGAAGCTCCATAAAACAGAAACTTTGATTCTTTGTTGGAAAAATCAAGGCAGACAGGAAGCCAGCAGCTGAGAGCTACAGTAAAAGACAGTTCTGAATACAAAACTGCTGCTTCATTCAACCAGATGGATGGATCAGTGCTTCGGCTGCGAACAATCAGTGGAAGAGAAGAAGAGCGGAGGATGAGAGGAAAGGAGATAAAAAGGATGAGAGAGGTGGTTGTTTTGTCGCTGCAGGAGACGGAGGACGGGAAGACAAAGAGAGATTACTGCCAATTTAGGCACGGGGCCGTTCACACACACCTCCTAATCGACAAATGGATTTCCTCTGCTCGGCTGCAACAGAATAAAAAAATTATCAAATACTGCTTTCTGCTTCCAAATCCTTTTCCTTTGTGTTGGTCTAAATTGTCAGGTGGCATGTTGCTGTGAGTGATCGTTTCTGTCGGAGCTGGGGCCGAAACAAATTGGATTGGCGTCATCTTAAAAACAAAGAAACAAACTGCATGCATGGTACACAATGGAAAACAAGTCTCAACACATATAGATAGACAACACACAGACAGCCTATTAGGAAAAAAGCCATGGGAAAAACCTGAAAGTGAGTCGGCTTTTAGACAAACTAAAAATAAAACTTTAAAGACAGGAAAATGTTTTTAAAAGGCTTTCTCTTCAGTGTGCGACCCTGACTTGTTATCAACTGTCCCGACATGTGAACACGCCTGCAGAGATAACATTGTGTGGTGGAAAACAGAAAAGGTTAGAGGACACTTGAGGAAGTAGAAGTCAAAGAAGTCCAAGCTTCTCTGTTGAGAGAGAGGCAAAGTTACAAGGACTAATTCATTGACAATTTATTTTGTTTTTATTTCATGAGTCAATTTGACAGGGACAATTACTGTGCATTAATCAAAAGAAGCTCAATTTTAAATAAGCCTAATTTAGGCTTGTGGTCAACTATATGAACTGGGTGATAGAGAGAGAGCGGGAGAAGCAGTAAGGCACTCTATATACCCCTCCACTGTTTGTTTATGTATTGTTTTTATTTATTTTTTCGTCTAAAATTTGGTTCAAAAAATACACAACCCAGTTGTGAAAATCTCCATATGACATACAGTAAAAAAAAGTTTACATGATCAGCTTAATGATCGGCTTCATCACATAAGGTGACCGCTCACAGTTTAATCATTCATCGCTTGGGAGAAGCAGGTGGCAGATGGCTTTATGGGAAATGTGGTGCCTTTTCTCTTCTGTGAGCGCAGCTTGTAATGGTCCTGCCAGGAGGCATTAAAGGCCGCAGCCTGGACGCTGCTCTTTGCTCACAGGGTGAAGCTGATTGAAATTCCGATCCTCCCGCATCGCCGACAGTCCACAGCGCAATACTGCAAACCTATTTTACACTCTGCTGGCGTGGAGTGATGAAACCACAGAGCAAAGAAACTCTGGCAGCAAAAGTCCAAAGCCGTATCGTCCACTTCTAACTGGCTGGAGAGCACTCTTATCTTGAAGTGAAATGGAAAAAAGAAACTTTTAAGGAACTTTGGTTCCACTTTGGCACCTATAACTTTATAATTAGAATGTATAGTTTATAATCTATTAAACTTATGACAATAAATGTCCTTATGTAAACAGTAACCCCCGGCAAGGAGGGAGGATTGTCACCACCTACTCTATCTGTGTAAACCATTTTTGATACCAACAAGACTTCAACAACAGTTGCTTACTTTGCAATATGGATGCATACATAACTAAACTGTGAAATTTCTAAATAAAACTAAGGAAAAAATTTTAATTTTGGTTTTTAATATTACTTACACTAATTCTGACTTCTTCTAATTCTGACTTCTTCCTATTGTTGAAGAACAATAACCATTTTATTATGGGTGTTCATGTATATGTATATGTTTCAAAACAGGGCTACTTGTACAATTAAGTACAATTAATGATAAACAAAACTATTAAACGTTAAATAACTTGTGTCATTAAAAGAAAGAGAATCACTATTTCAAGAATGCTGAGGAAATAATTACTGCATGAAAATAAAAATTCATCTGCTGCTTTGATCGCTTTACCAAGTAATAATTTCACTGGATGTAATTACAAATTTTTCTGTGTTTTTAAAATATTAGATAATGAATATCAGGAAACATATTTTGCCAAAATACGTATGCAGTATTTTGCATTCAAATGTTATGATTCCCTTTCCCATCGGAAGCCTCCGTGTATTCCCTTGCTTGTATATTTTTGCTTTTATTATGCTGTTTTGGAGAAATTGGCCCAAACGCTGCATGAATGCCCCAAAGCTGCTGTAATGAAACTCTGACTCTTTGTAAACATCATCTCTGTGTTACATGTTTCTGCTTCTAACAAGGATGTGTCTGCTGGAAACTACTGTGATTACTGCCTATTTTATTCCACAGAGATGTAAACAAATACAGCCTCGGGTGATTCTCACTTTCATTACACCAAAACAGAAACATAATGGATATCCAGCAAACAACACAAGCTTATGGCAAATCACTTCACTCTGATATTGTCCCCGTTACAGACAGTATACTGGGTAACAAAAAATGAGGTCGCACTGACAAAAGTGAGATGTTGCTCAGAAAGCTTGACAGCAAGTGCAGATTTAAAGGTGAAAGCGACTGCTGTTTGGTTAGAGGCAGGAGTCTCTAGTGTGTTTAAGTGGTTTTATTTTTGTTTTGCAATTTAAACCTGTGTGGTGCAACATAACAGCCAATATGAAAACGTAATAAGTGATTTTCTGCAATTATCCTAGAGAAATGTACTGTAGTGACACACAGGTGAGACTCTGAGTCCACCTAATTACAGGAAACATTGTCAATGTTATTAGTCGCACCTGCGCTTTTTGACTTTAAAATGTTTGCTGTGAAAAGGCCTGTTGCATTTCCAAGTGAGTGCTAGTCATCACACAGGGTTATATTTTAATTATATTATTTTTTTAAATAAAATTGTAGCCTACTTTAGTGGAAGGGTTAAGAAGCTGTACACTGCAGTACAGGAGCAATGCTGTTTACTGGTGTTTACACATCAACCTTAAATGAATCATCATCTGATGATGATACTGACTTTTGTCCTTGACATGTAGCTTTAGCATCGGTATTTTAGCATATTACATACGTAGCCGTTGTGTACATAGTTAAGACCCTTTTATGTGGTTTTTGAGCCAGCTGGAACATTACAAAATCACGCAGCCAATAACATGTGGTTAGGATATTAGGATATTGACCTTTCACCCTGCATAGGCCTGTGTAACTATGGGACACTCTTTCAGCTATTTACATTATGTAGCTACCTTGTTCATATTAATGTCCTTATATTGAAGACGTGTATTTATGCATCCGCGCTGTCAATTTCTTTAAATTTGGCACAAACATGCACTTGGACTCAAGGATGATTAGAATTTGGTGGTCAAAGGTCAAAGTCAGCTGTTACCTCACCGAACAGGTTTTAGGCCATAACTGAAGAATGCATATGCTAATTATGATACAATAAACTTACTACCTTCACTACATTACATGAGTTGTTGGCAGAGGCATACAACTGCAAAACGGTAATCCTAGTTAGTTATAGCTGGAAACATTAAGTCAGAGGATGAGGAGTTAGCTTTACTCGCTAGCTAGCTACAGCTGATCAAATCTGCTAGGGACAATTGACATTTCATCAAGAGGGACAGTATTCAGAAATGACTAGCCTATTTTTGTTTACATCTGTGTAATGTAAGACACATGGTAGTTTGGCTACATTTAACTACTAAAAGAGGATAGAAACCTTGTGCTTTAAGTTAGCGTCAATATTCTCCTGGCAGCAGTTGGAAATTCAGTCGCTATAGCAGCCACCACTGGCACAGTTCTTTAGCAGTTTAACAATGACAGACATCTTTTATCTACTCCCTTAATGGCCATGTTGGTTCTTTAGGTGCTGTTTTTGGGTACTGTTGGCGTCATCACCTCCCTGAGGGCTGCAGCAGCAGGTTTGTAACAGAGAAGTGTTCAGCTGGAGAAGTCTGGGCAGTAGAGGTGGATGAATAATGAGCTCAGCTCTGCTCTAGCCTAACTGCTGATGCTTGGGTGCTCTTGAATTACTCAAAAATGGTTTCAGTCGAGTTGCTCGGTGCCCAAAAGCTGTTTTTGTGGTTAGCCCCCAGGTGTGAATGTGTGCAGCTGTGTAATTGTGTTGCTAAACACAGAGCATGCATGCATAGCAAACCATCCAGGGAACGGATGTACAAAGATTTAAAAAAAAAAAAAAAAAAATTAAACCAAAAAATGAAAACAGGAGCTCACAGAGTGATGGGAGAGAGATGAGGGGAGGTAACCACTGCCACTCTTTGATCCCTGGAGAGAAACTCAGGGACTGGCAAGTGTTGCCATGGTTACAATATCCCATCGTTTTGTGAGGCACCCTGCCTGTAACAGTCCTTGGCATATTTTCCCAATGTGTGTGTGTGTGTGTGTGTGTGTGTGTGTGTGATTGTGTGTATGCACCCACCTGAGTGCATATATTATGAATGCAATTGATTGCTATCATCATTAGTACATACTTAGCTAAATAAACATTTTAAAATGCTAATTTGTATATACCAGAAGTATTGGAACAAGCACTATTAGTAGCAGTACTTGTACTTAATAGTATATTAGTAATGGAAATAATTGTAGAAGTGCTATAATAGTAGTACTTGTATGTTGACAGAACAGGCTGAAGTTGTAATTGTAGCAATAGCTGTAATAGTATAATAGCAGGACAAGCAGTAGAAGTAGTAGTAGTAGTAATAGTAGTAATAGTCATAGTAGTAGTTTAGTAGAGGAAGTAGTAGTAGTGGTAGATGAAGCAGCAAATACATTAGTAGCAGAAGTAGTCTAAGAAGTAGAAGACGTACATGAGTAGATGTAGCAACAATAGATATAGTAGTAGTAGAAGTAATCTTAGTAGAAGTAGTAGAAGTAAATAGAGGAAGTAGTTTAGTAGCTGTAGTATGGTCAGTAGGAAAATGAGTAGTTTAATAGATACTGTAGTAGTAGTAGAAGCAGTAATTTAGTAGATAGCAGATTTACTACTTGCAAGTAGATTGGTGGGTTTAGTAGTAGAAGTGATAGTAATAATAGTCATATTGAAAGTAGTAGAAGTAGGTTAGTAGTAGTAGTAGTGGTGGGAGTTGTACTACTATAAGTAGCAGTAGATGTAGCAGCTTAGTATACATTCAGTAGTAGTACTGTAGTAGCAGCTGCAGCAACAGTAGAAGCTACTGTGTAATCAGTAGAAGGAGAGGGGAAAGCAGCTGTTGTAGTATAGTATAGTATAGTATAGTATGGTATAGTGTAGTATAGTACAGTATGGTATAGTGTAGTATAGTATAGTATGGTATAGTGTAGTATAGTATAGTATGGTATAGTGTAGTATAGTTTAGTATGGTATAGTGTAGTATATAGTATCGTATAGTTGAGCAGACTAGAGGAGGTAGTAGAAGTAGAATAGTAGAGATTAAGACCTATGTTTATTCTCACTTAAACCCAGACTAATCTCAGCAACTTTCATCTGTAGCAGCAACAATCAGGTCTTTGCACTGGAGGGCTTTTATTGTGTAGCAGCTGCAGTGAGCACACTTACTGTACAAGGCTTGCACCTGCTTCTAGCAACTGTTGTCTGTTTCTTTCATTCTTCAGCTACGCATTTGTCTCCATGACGCATTGCAATAAGTTTTTTTTTTTTTTTTTTTTTAATCCCCAACTTTCAATAGTGCCATTAGCCAAAGGGGAGTGGAAATGTGTAGGACAGTGTATTTTTGTATGAGCGAGTAAGACACAGACAGAGGAACATAGATTGTAAAGGACATGTTGCCGGATCTCCTGTAAGTGGAGGAAAATGAAATATAGCTGCCTCCCCTCCTCTCCCAGAGGAGCACTGAGGGAGCCGGTTTGATGCATCATCCTGTTCCCCCCATCAACCCACTGTGAACTCAGGATAACAGCAAGTGTTTACTGTGCACTGCTGACAAATGTAGCAACACAGAAAACAGCCCAAAACACAAGAGGTGACGTCTTAATGAGCCATTTCGTCTCATATTGCAGTCTTTAAATAGAAGAGGCACAAACCTATCTTGAAAGTATTCCTTCAACATCAGAAACAGGGTTATGATGAAAGCATCCGTTCAAAATAAATAAATAAACACACCCCAAATGGTATTTTGCTATGTAGTTAGTTTGGTTTTATTTGTCCAGGTTTTGTGGTGCCTAACTCGGATTTCTGCCTCCACCCAGATACAATGGAGGTAAACTGAAAAATTAGATTAAAAAAAATTAAACAGTGAAACAGTGTCCCAGTTCCCGAACAAGCGGCCACCACAAACCATGTGATCGCTGTAGAGGCACAGGAGGTGAGGCGAGTGCTTATGGACCCCAGCAGATACCTGGAGGGGTGTGTGTCATCACCTTCAGCCTGTCCCTGTCTGTGTCAGACTGTCCCCACTCTGCCAGTAATTATCAACAGTCATCTCTGTGCCCAGCGGTGAAAATGACCACAGAATGGTGGCAGTGACGCCCAGTATTATGAAGTGCTTTGAAAGCCCCCCCCCAACCACCACCACCACCACCACTGCCCGTCATGTGCAATAACTGTTGAAGTGAAATGTTTCTCCGTACAAATTAAATACATTTTTTAATACCGTTTTAAAGCCTTTACAATGCACAGTTTGTTACTGCTACTTATCATCTATATATTTATTATATACACATATATGCTTCTTTGTGGCTGGTCCGACTATGGCCCAGCACCACCTCTGCAAATGTCAGTGACTGCCTGAATGATAAAGTTACACCATTGGTCGGCCCAGTGTGGGGCTGTTCCCGTTGGCTGTTGCTCTTTCAAAATGATTTGGCGCTCTCAGCTACACGCTCCACCTGTATATTTACATGTTAACCAGCTAACCAGTTTGTTTGTGTCTGTGTTTCTCTGCACACAGGTTGCCTGTTTGAGAACGAGCTGTGCTCACCATATGAGATCTGTGTCAACGGTAAGATATTTGACACAACACACACATTTTTAAAAGCTTTATTAGAATCTACCAATTACATCACGCATATTTGAATGTATTTACAGGTCTTTTGTATGTTCGTTGAACTTGTGGGGGAAAAAAACACTCGTTACAACCCAGATGGAACTAAATTTTGATAGCTTTCAGGTTATGATTTAAAAAAAATCTTTTAACATTGATATTTACAACCAGGTGTTAATAACAGATCAGTTCCTTAGAAAAAGCAGGTAAAATAACAGAACGTATCGCTCAGATTAAACCTTCTCTCATTTACAAGAACAACATCATTAGATATTGGCCTCTTTGTTACTCTCTTGGTAACATGACTCTTTAAGGCTACTTCCTAAAGACAGTTGATGTGTATTTTTAAAGCAATAATTGAAGGTCATTCATGTGTTCCATGCAAAATGTTCTGCTCCTAAATCTAGTTCCCTTCATGATCTGGGAGTGGTTGAATGTCTGAGCTGAATTCTGATTTTGTCGTTGTTTGTGAAGAATTGTCTTAACGAACATGTACGACCCCAGAAACCAAAACATACTCAGTCTCTAACGTATTAACGATGGCAGTTACAACAGGCGACGCGTTTGCTAAATTAACGTGAACAGTGATACGACCTTCTTTAGAATTAACCGCTGTGTTTTGTAATCACACACACTCATAACCACGTATACATATAAATAATAAACCCATGCTGTCTCTGCCTTACTGTTTCCTCTGCGTCTTCTCTCCCATCAAGAGGAAGGAAGGAGCCTCCTGCTGAGAATCAACCTAGAATTAAAAAAAAAAGCTCAAAGCATGAAATTGGTTCACAGAAAATCATTTGCATATGTTTTTTGAATCTTGGGAACATTTGTGAATCCACTGGGTCAGAAGGATGATAACCGGCTCATACGACATCTTTTCCTAAGCTGACCTTTTTATATTTTTCCTGTCTGCCGATCATCCGCTTTCATTGGTTCACTGGGAAGCTCACGGCTGTGCAGAGCAGGCTTCACTTATCAGCATCTCTGCAGAATACTATAATCCTCTGTATGATCTCATTAAGCATGTGAATGGTCTGTTAGGAGGTGCAGGTGGCCGCGCCGTCGGGCAGCTACACAGTCGAGCGAATGTGTTTCTGACCTGCTTCCTGATGTGTATTTATTTCAGGTAAGCATGTGTTTGTTCTGAATTCATTAGCTTGGTCCTATCCTGTCTGAACAGTGTCCTTTTGAAATGCGTCCCGTAATGTAATTCATTGTCTGGTGCGGTGGGAAAAAAAAAAAGATTATATCCGCAGTGAATTTTATTTTTAGCAGCGCTCAGACGGGCTCTCCGTCTGTGTTGTGACGGCCTCAGGTGACCTCGATTCACTTGATGAAAAAAATGTGTCAACTTCTTTTATGTGGATAGGTGGTCTGCTGGATTTAATATCTGTGACACTCATGTCCTCTTTGCTTCTAGAAATTTACATTTGTCATTTCCAAGGGTCTTAGAAAAGTTTTGAAACTCGAAACACACTGCAATCAGAGCTGTATCTACCATCAGTAGTTTTTATTTTTTAAGGTTGCTTCTGGTGTTATTGCAACACAATTATATGCAAGCCTTTGTGGAAACATTTAGACCTGCATGTGGGGCAGCGGTTTCCAACCAATGAAGCGAAGTGTTTATTCTGGACACCCATAGTATATGTTATAGAGCTAGAAGCAGTTATGCAAGGGATTTAAAAAAAAAAAAAGTCTAAACAACAAACAGTAAAGTATCCTGTAATTCCTAAGCAACAAATAAAGAAAAAAAACAGTTTCTCCTCAATTCTGTTAATCATCTAGAGACCCCTTCAAGAAGGCCTGCCCCTCAGGTCGGGCACTGCTTATCTAAGGGGTCAGATTGTCTAACATGATAGGAATAATAACAAAACATCGTTCTGCTACACACAAAAAAGGGAAAAAAAAGTAGCTTGTTTGTGAATACAAGTAAGTAAGTAAGTATCACTTAAAGTGTCATTTCATTTTGAGGGGCCATAAGGCAAAAGGTTGGGAACAGCCACTGCATGACAGGCAAAAGAGTTAAATGAATAATTACATGTAAAGAAAAAGAATTCACAGCGTATTTGGAGGCACGCTTTTCGAGCCTAATCCTGCCTATGAGCCTGACTACAATGAAAAGGCTGCAGGTAAAACCTTTGATAAAATAGTCTCCTGATTTTCATTTTGTAGTCAGGACAAACGTAAAAACGTTTTAGTACATTTTTACGTTTGTCAGGATGTTGTAACTTCTTTCAAAATGTTTGAGAAAAACAGAATCCTTGGTTCTGGTCATATTTTCTTGGCAGGGATCTTATATTGTCGTATTTACTGGTCAGTGTTCCTTTATACTTTGTACTATTTAAGAAAATAATTTGTCCCAGACATGTAGGAAAAACCCACACAATGATAAAAATGGAAGAAAACCAATGTACTAACCAACAAAAGAAAGAGCAGACATCTGTTTACATAAAGGGGAAAATGATAGAAAGAGAAAATTGAAAGTTGAAACAGAAAAGACTTTCATCTCTTCTTATGATGGTTCGGAAACTGTTGTCAGACAGCAGCGAAACAAAGGGAAGTAAATGTCATTCATCATCCGTGTATGTCATCGATTTTGCAGATTTCAGTTGTGCACACAGTTTTGTGTGATGTGTTTTTCTTTGCTTCATTGCCTTCTGGTAGTAAATACAACCTACTGCTTTACCTCCATTTCCTCATACGTCATGAGAAACCTGTCAGATATCAGTTAGATGGTGGTTGAGTAGTCGTGTCTCCACAGCTGATGTTTCAGCTGTGAAGGAGGACTCTGTCCAACCTGTGGGGGGTTATTTCCAGACACTACACTTGTCTAACTTGATTTTCCTCGACTGGTGAGTGTTTGAAATCAAGATGTTGCTGCTCTCACCCAGGTTTGAACTGAAATACTAATGGATGTGTTTTGGTGGAGCTACTCGTCGGGCTCAGCTGCACTTTCAGTCCAACTTTCAGAGCGCATGAAAAGCTCCCCCCTGGGCTGAGTCAGGTGAGATGAGGCTGCTCAGACAGCTGGATCTCTCAGTGGAAAAGCTACAGTGGCTGCACCTCCAGCCATTGTTCACACCCACTGTGTCTGACCTGCTTCAATAGCTGCTGTCACATTGCTCCTTGCAGACAATGCCAGTCTGTTGTGTTGGTGATTGGCAGCTCAGCCTCTATCAGGCAACACAGTAGCTCTGATTGCCTGAGCCGCCTATAATCTCCTGGCAGAGAGAAACAAGTGGTGTGGTTGGTGTTGTTTAGCTGAGGGGAGCGTGATGAATTAAAACATATTTCAATACCTGGAGGAAACAAGTTGTTTTAACATGTAACATTGTAACTAGTCTGGAGATGTTGAAGAAGTAAAGTAGTCTTTAACACTGAAACCCAGAGCCTATAGAGAAACTGCTGCTGCACTGCTCTCTCAGATCTGTTACCTTCAGGCTCTACTCAAGTCACAGCACAGATATTCACAAGCTAGTGACGGCAAAACATCATGGACTGTTTATGTAAAAAGCTTCAGCTGCAGAGACTCAATGTGCGTCTTGTTCTGCCTTGTTAAGAACCCAGTGCATCATATATCACTTGATAATCATCTATTACCGTATGTATTGAATATCACCTCAGTCTGTGAAAGAAAACATTTCGACCATATATATACATATACACACATATATATATATATATATATATATATGTGTGTGTATATATAGTATATTTATTTAACATAATCATAAAATAAAAAATAGGCAAAATGATATCACATTACCATGTATCAATATATTCAGTATATTGTACAGGTATATCCATTACTCTGTGCAGTTGGCCTGTATCCGTGTTTGTAAAGGGCTTTTGGCAAATGTTATTAAATGTGAACATAATGATCTTTGCCTGCAGAGAAATTTACCTTCAGCATTAAAAAACCACATAAAGTGAGGGTTGACGTAATAGTCCAGGATTCAGTGGCGAGCACCTAGCTATTTTCAGGCGTATCACCCCGACATGTCTGGGTACAGAAGGAGAGAGGTCGGACCAGCTGCGTCGCAACACACTGCTAGATCAGTGACTTGACATTTTCATCGTGACTTTCATCTCAGCAGACGGAGCGATGTCGCAGTCAGAGCTGGAGCATCAAATGTCTACAAGGGTCGGCTTGATTACTCTGCAAAACGTGCCCATGATGATATATTCACGTGGTAGTGAGTTTTCCAATGGTTCACAAGTGACTGATAAAGACAGAGTTTGTTACCTGTCTGTAGGAATTTATTGATACTATTGTGATTGTCCACAGATAAGTCCATTTAATTGAACTATGTATGGATTTAATAAGTTCAGATGGTCATTTTGTGCAGTGTAGAAACCTCTGATGACTGGCATTTTCAGCCCCAGTCTGCATCTGAATCTGGCCACAGACATTTGGATGGCTGCCTGTCAGTTACTGGCTACTTACTTACTTACTGATTCACTGAAAGGTTCCTATGTTTAGACATGTTTTAACTCAGGCTGCAACTCAGTTATTTTCATTACCGAATGGGGAATGCGTGTGGTCTGCGGATTATTTTCTCAATTAATTGCTTTTTTCTATTAAAAAATAATGACAAACACCCATTATGTCCCAAGAGAAGCATCAGATTTGATCCTCACATTTTGAGGAGCTATATTTTTGGAATTACATACCAAAACTAAAATGATTATTTTTGTCATCAAAATTTTCTGTTGATTGATTAATTGACTAATGATTTTTACTCTTTAATGTAACATTAACCATATACATAATGCATATTAACCACAACAATATGCAGTATACTTTACAGTATTGTCTTTCACTTTCATTTTCCCTAATGCAACATAATTATTAAGATATTAAGATATCTGAATATTTTTTCTTTTGTTTGAATGTTTGAGACATGATTGAACATGTTCATTTCTATATTGTAAGAACTTGTGTTATATTATAATAACATGATATAGCAGCTAAATGTGCAGATTAATCAGGGGAGTGCGGTGCCTTCATATGCACCACATTTGCAAACTGGGTCAAGTGGAAAGCTCTGATGTTACTGTCACTCGTGAGTCTGATATACCTCATTGTTTTCTTGCAAACTTTACTTTTAAAAGGTTTCACTTTTGAGGACGAGGGTGTTGTTTCAGTGAGTCAGGTCGGGAGCGGGGATAAAGGCTGACACTTATTTGTTTAACCCACATTTATTTTTAGGTGTGGTGCTGCTGCGTGATAAGATATCATAAGCACGAGTCAGTGATTAATGTATGTATTGTTTGAGTCAGCTATTTCTATATATGACAGCTGTTCTCTGTGTGATAAGTCATAATTCAATACAATGTAGGTTGTCACTATATTGCATCATGTAGGTGTTGTTACAGTGATTAAACCTGTCTTTTAGTTAGACTAACAACATTTATTGACAACATTTGTTATTATTTTACTCCTGTCCCAGCGGTTCAATCATATGGATTAATATTTTGTTAAATATGATGCAATAATGAAAAGTAATTTCCATAAATAATTAGATTTTATGACACAGATCTAAAAGCAGAGTTCAGATAATCTATAAGAAGTCATAAAATCATTTATAGTTGGATTCATATTGAGCTAGGAAACATGACAAATTTATCAGTATGTGTGTAGATGTATGTAGGAACAAAACATGAACAGCAGGTGAATCAAACTCCATCAAACTCCAACTGATCGATTAGCTCCTTTACCGCACAAACTCACTGTCAGTGCGACCTCTGTGTTGTCTTACGATCGTTCAGCCTTGTAATAGATTAATCAGTTCTACCCCCCCGATGACTTGATCTGTGCTGGGATGTGACGGATCATATTTGCTCTGTGATGTGAAGTTTGCTCAGCGGCCGTCCTGGATCAGGGAATGTGCTGAGGTTATCTGAGCTCTGCTAATATTTTCAGATGGAGAGACGAGCAGCGATGTGGAGAGCGGCCCCCAATCCATCCCAGTGTGCTCTCTGCCTTTGTTTGTGTTGACAATCTTTTGGAGTATGGTGAATTGGCTCTAATCACACTCTGTCGTACTGCTTACTGGAGATTTAACAGCACTAATCTCTGAAACATTGAAATTTTCCATCTTAGTTTGGTCATTTCTGTTGTTCAGTTAGATGACAGGAAAAGAATCAGAGCAGTACACTGTGACTGATGATAGTTAGCAAATATATGTAGATGAAGGTTTTTCCATTTCTCCATAAGAAATAGAAAACAATGGCGTATATTGTCTTAACAGTGGGCTAAGAATAGCTTGTTTTCTGTCTTAAAGGCACACTCTTTGTATTACCAACAACTTAAGTGTACTAAAACAATGGCATGGACACTCACTAGGATTCGCGAGATATATCCAGAGGGGCTGTGAGAAGAAGATTAACAGGATGCTAAAGTACAGTGGCCCAGACTGGTCAACACAACAACATGAATGCAAATTAAGCCACAACATGAAAACAAAAGCCACAACGTGAATGCCAAAGCAACAACACTAATTAAAAATCCATAACACAACTGTCTGGGCCACCATTCAAAAGCAGATACATTTTTCCTGATACACAAAATTAGGCCTTCTCCATGTGAAATACTGGAAACATTACATCTCTCCATGCTTCTAAAAATAATGCAGATAAATTGTGGAATGAAAGTTCTGTTTGTCTGAACTGGTCACAACCAGTAGACATGCAACTGGAGATGAAGTAGACATAGCTTTGTTTTAAGAGGTCACAAGGTAAAAAGGGTGGACACCACATCATAAAGATGTTTGTTTGTTTTTATATGACTGCTAAGTACACAGCTGTTAATGCTAATGTTAGCTATGTAGGAACAGCAAAACTTACAAATAGCTCCTTTAATTACAACGCTCCCTAAAAATAAATAAATGTAAACCCTCCACGCTGTGATCTTCACTTCAGTGATTCCAGTATATACCAACACACAGTATTAGATCAGCAATGTGAACAAAACAATGACAAAAATGTTCATGTTCTGTGTGGGAAGTTTATATATATGAAAATTGCATATATTTTTTTGTGTGATAAGGATTTCTGAACAGTTTCTGAATGTGTATTTAATAGCCCAGTTGCTACATGTCTTCCATCTCTTGCTCTGTCATGGAGCCACTGTTGTCCCCCAGGTGTTGATTGGGTCCCTTGGCTTTACTGCCAGAGCTGTAATGGAGCTCATCTTGAAGAAGCTTGCTCAGCATGGAAAAGCTAATTTCCATCAGAGAATATGGCCTCCAGTTACCCTTTAATTGGTATTAGTTAACTCAGCAAGAGTAGAGCTGCTTTTCTAGCGGCCTACTGTGTGCTGCAGATAAGTGTTATTATTCCTCTGCTATATCCAGAGTATATAAAACATAATGGCCTGCTGATTTTGACATTAAATCAAAAGAGCAGGGGGATGAAAAGCATTATAGAGGACTGTTTTAATAGTTAGATTAACTGTTTATCATCCACCCTGTTGTTATTCAAAACAAATTAAGTATTTTTGATCATAGATCCTTGAATTTTGACATAAACTTTTTGGACTGCCAGAGTGCTTTAAAGGAGGAGGAGGAGGAGGACACCTTATTTTTAAGATTTCAGTTCTATTCTCTAACTTGGTGAGAATATTCCATTCATATCAATACATGAAATGCATGGTCATATATGTGTGGTCTCTGAAATTTGTGCATTGTGCTAGTATCCTTTAAGACAAACATCGGGTTCAGTATAGTGTCCTCTGTACTGGGAGTCGACAGTTTAAGTGCTGAAAAGTGCAGTTAGTGTTAGCTTACTGACGGCCGTCAGTTCACACTAAAACAACTTTTACCACCTCAAACTTCATCCCCATTAACTGATACTTACTGGCTTTGATGGCATGTTGCCACGCTGCTTTATGTAGCAGCAAAAGCTAAAGTTAGCATGCCTAAAATTTGCATTTTTAATGTTGTATTTCAGTGCTGTATAATCTGACAAACTACTAGCAACATGGTGCACAGTGGCCGTCCTGCTAGATGTTTTTAAAGTAGCAATGCTGTTGTGTTTATGTGTGTGTTTATTATTAAGAAAAACAAAAAAAAACATTAGCTCATGTGGCTAAATAGCTACACTGTCAGTTGTTTATCTTTCCAGCACAGAGGCCAATCACTGCTGTTAAATGTTGAGAAGGGAGGCTATCTCCACCTTTAAAATGCTGCATCAGTATTCATCCGATTTGGAAGTACAGAACACACCATGGGTAGCTGACATCACCTGGAAAATTATTGTTTATAACAAAAATAAAGTGGTGGTTTGACAGGCTGCATTAACTCCCAGCAGTGGAAAAGGCATCAGGTAATCACCAGCAACACTTGCGACATTAAAATACTGATGTCACCTTTAAGATAATTAATTCTAAATCATAAAAGATATTAAATTTGTTAAAAATGTGTGTTGACTGTCAGAACAACACATCCAGGAAAAAGGCTTTGGCTCTCCTGAACGCAGCCCAGGTGTTCCTTACAAACCAAGATGGGGGATTCACATGCCGATCCCTGACAACACACACAGTGACAAAGGAGGGTGCTCTGTCTCAGCCGCCCACCGTCCTTCCTGTTTATTAGCTGTGAGGGACAAAAAAGCACTCGATGGAAATCACCATGGCAACAAGCGTGAGAGGAGCACAGCTAAACTGGCCCATTACCCAACTGTGCCCTGTTGCATGTTGTCTCCTGAACATGCGCTGCAGCATTGGACATGTCACAACAGCCCATGGCAAGGGCAGCCTGGGCTGAAAATATTTTAAGAGAGTCTAAATTTATTGATCGATTGGCGTATTGGACATTTGAATCATTTCTTCCGTTACTAGTCTCGGCTGCTGCTTGTTGAGAGTTCATGACAGCTTTTGAAATTCCTGTTTTAAGCTTTCAGGGCAGGGATTAGCCCAAAGCTAAAGAGGCTTTTGATTGTATCTCTCCATTGTATTTTGTTGTAATTAGGCTTGAGTTTTCTGGTGAACAAGAGGTGATGCATTTTTCGTCCACAGTTTGTAGTATAAGTTGAAGAGGTTAGTAAGCATGAGCTTTTAAAAGACGAGTGAAGCAACTGTGTGGGAAAACGACATTGTCTTGATTATGTGTGTTTGAGGTTTGAGACTTGCCCTTTATGCATTCAGTGTCACTAGCTCTCAGTGTAATTACAGGATAAGGCTGGTGGTTGTCTTTGTTAATGACAACCAAACCCATGAAAGGTGAACAATGTCATCAATGAATTGATTATATATGTTACTCCTCTGTGCTCACTCACACACAACGTCCTGTTGTCATGCAAGAGCACCATATGTGTATTAATCCATGGCTAAAAATAGTCCTTAATGAATTAACTTTTTCCTCCTGTTTATCTTTGCAAACAAAATAAATAAATAAATACAATAGCCAGCTCTTTTGGGAAATTATGAACCTTTTCTTTTTGAAAATGACACAATTTTGATCTAATTTTAAGAATATAGCTTGGGGCTGAGTGCTGCAGACAGACAGAGGAAGTCAATTGTTGAAAATAAGTAAAATACAGAATAATGTCAGCCTCTTCCATTAAATTTCTCTTTTTACCCTGGTTAAAAATGAACAATTCTACGCTCAGTGACATAACACAGCTGCTTCACTGAGAAAGCTATAATCACCCCTCTTTGCTGGAGGGGGTTTATATTGTGCTGAGTTTGAATTAACTCACACAATAGTTGCCTGCTACTGTATTGTTGTTATTCAGAATCACTGAGTCGCTGAAATGATTGTATTTAGGGAGAGTTTTTTCTTTCCCTTTCCTCATGGTTATGTAGTATTTAGCATTTTGGCATATTTAAATGTGAGCAAACACCTTTAGATATAGAATAAATGAATTTCTAGGTTTGACAGATGTAACGGTAAAGTCATTTTTCAGTTTCTTCCTTCATTTCAAAACAAAATTAATTGTTCAATAAAGTGTTGAAGGTCCCATATACACTGTTGCCCATAAAGTTGGAAGAATTTTGTTTTCAGACACAATCCTCTGTTTATTCCTATTTAAATGCATCAGTAATCACTTTTGACCAGGTGCAATGATTACATTATGTGTCCCAATTACCCATGTGGAATGAATTCATGCATAACATTTGTTTGGTGCTAAAAAAATATTAAAAAAAATATTTTATTCCAACTTTATGAGCAACAGTGTAGTATAAAGGTAGATGTCCATGTGTTGTTTGAGTATAAAGCAGGTCTAGGTTTTATATTAATACTGTGAAAGTATCAAAGCCTCAGTCCACAGAGAAATGCACACAACCTGTATTCAGAAACTGAGCCTTAGAACCAGCCATCAGGACTTCTGTAACTTTGTGATGTCACAACAAAGCAGTCACCGCCCTCAGCCACATCACAAGCCCCGCCCACCTGGACCCACCATCCAACCTTGCAGGATTTGGTTTCTCTGAGTGTTTACCTGAAATCTGCTATATTTTTATTGGATCACTCAGAAAACAGTCAGCCAATCAGAAGGGAGGAGGCTCTGAGCCTCTCTTCTGATTGGCTCACCGACTTGTTGTTACTAGAGCTCCAGAGAGAAGCCTGAGAGAGATGTAAAACTACACTGAGATGGTTTTTGGTTCTTAAAACTACAAATATATCTTCTTATCTATCAACACTTCAAATAAAACACAGGAAAAGTATAAAATATGGTACTTTTAAATATAAAAGTAGAGTTATGGTGAGTTTTATTAGGCATAAAACTTTACCATCAGCATACAAGACTTATCTTTAGTAACTGAGAAATTTCTGAATAAGGTAATATCACAGGATAACTGTGAAAACTAAATTGAAAACTGGTGCCGAAGTCAGTTTCTTATGCTCTTGCTCTCAGGAAGCAAATCACTAATAGGAACTTTGGACAGTGAACACTGAACACTCCAGTGGAGTTTGGAGACTGAGTGTATTTGTTTAATGATCTCGCACAGCCTCCACCGTCATTGGCATATTTGCTGAACGCCTGTCTGATTACACTAATTGGCTGGTGTGGATAGTGCTATTGATCAAAAGTGTGTGGTTTGACAGTCGTCTGAGGGAAGTTCCTGTAACTTTTCTCCCAAGGCATTGTAATGGAACCGCATTCTTGTTGAGAAAGAACAACTGAACAAAAGCAAAAATATGTTTTGGTTTGACCTTTTTTCATTTTGAGTCATGAGGCAGACAGATACCACTTATACTGTAGATCAGACTGAGATTAAAATAACAAACAAAAACAAAACTACAGCTCAGTTCATGATATGGCCGTTTATAAGACAGCGGTGTAGCGGCAGATCAGCAGAATATGGAGCCAAGAATGGTTAATCAAACTATAAACATCTTCATATTTACAGAGGTCTTCCTTAATAAAAGGGGAACTGTCCCATCTCATAAAACTAACTTAATGAACGTGCAGGCGCTGATAGGTTATTGATTAATACCAATGACTCAGTGATTATTTGGCCTGATGCTTTCTCATTGCCGATAAATCGTCAAACTGCGCCGATGTGTTGTATTTTCACTGCATTAAGAAAAAAAAATCCACACAGAGCGAGCCCTGTATGCATACGCAGCAGCCAATGTAGCTTATCAAATGCAACATGTTATTTTAACATTATTTAACAAGTGCTAGCATTGCAAATGATAAGAGACAGAGCAGAGTGGTGGCATGTATGAAGGAAACCCTTTACTTTCTAGCCAGTGAAAGCAGCCCAGGCCCTGCCAGGCGATGCCAGAAGCCATTGATCTTGTCGAGTGCGGTCTCTGAGCGATGGACTTGTGGCGGTGGTCCCTAAAGGCAACAGATCCATTAAGATGTCTTAATCCAGTTCATTAGGCAGGACTCAGTTTGCTGCTTTTAGTCAGCAGGGCCCAACAATACAGTCCAGACATGTACAACAACACTGTTTGTCAACGCACCCATGAGAACATTGACGTACTTCTGTATACTTGTGTTCCCATCATGCAGTTGTCCTAAATGACTAACTATAAATATAACTATGTAACTATAGCTCTGACTAATTGGGAAATGTACTTTTGACAGTCCTGAGCATTACCCATTGATCAGTCATCCAAAGATAGTATATCAAATGAAAGTAAGGAGGTGAAAAGCTTTATTGAAGCTGCAGCTACCAAGAGCAACATCTGGTCAGCATTGCCGGTCCATCTCTTCCATCTTAATACAGCCTGTGCTTCTGAGAATGGCCCTGTGAATCCTCATTTTGCTCTAATCTGGACCATAAATCACAGGCAGACATGTCTGGCTCTGAATTGTAGCCCTGTGGTAGTGAACTGTGATAAACTGCAGAGATTTATAAGCATGCAAGTATAATTATGAGGGATAATTCATGATGTTGCTTCTGGGACACGGTGGGAGATGGTGTTATATGAGATCAGAGCTGAAGAAAAAGAAAGGCCTGTGGTGCAGTTGTTTATTCAGGATCTTGCTTTGTGTTCAATGCACTTTGTTGCAGTTATAATTTGGGTTTCTTAGAGTTTCTAAGATGCTACAAGTTTTGTTTAAGCATCAGTTTGTTGTCACTGTTAATATTTTACTTCTAGACACCAGGTCGAATTTGGGGGGAAATATGTTTGACGGTGTAAACAGGAAGAGACTGATGTTCTGCCAGAGCAAATTGAGCTAAAAGCTTTAGTTTCTGGTGGTGTCTGTGATATTACTTGGTTCCTGTGGTGACAGTGGAAGGTGGTTGTGTTTTATGAGTTGTCCTTTGTCTCCTATTATAGAAAATCTACATTTCAGCAGGGGGTACAATGCATATGCCGAGAGGGAAATAGGGATGAACCAATCCGATCTGGCATATTTGTAACATGGCTGTTACTCACATAATTAAGTAGATCATGAAGGGTTCAGATGTGGCTGATCCACAATTAAATACAGTTTCTCCATTAGGGGGCATTATAAAAAAACGATGATGATGATGATGATAAATCTTTTTTAATGAGCTAATAAATGCACACAGAAAAAGTGATGTTAGCTTTTGTGACTCAAATGAAAGCAACACTGAGATGCTAAAAACTGCAGTTCCTTGAATGGTCACTTGAGGCTGGCTCCAAAGGTGAGTTAATCCCCAGAGACTCCCATGTTTAAAGGCCCAACTGTACACCACTCTTCAGAAACCTATGGGTGATGTCACAGAGGCTTCGTCCATCTTCATACGGTCTATGATGATCACCCTCTAGTGTCAGTCACTTTTCAAACCACCATCGAGTGGCCATTTGAGGAATTGCAGATAGAATTCAGTAGAACTTTGACTTCAAAATTCAGCCATAGCTTCTTCTTTTTTTCTCTTGGTTTTACTGTGGAGTAAATCAGACCAGGAGGTGGCAGTGATTCAGTTTCTTGTTCAGGGTCATTTCAGCACAGTAGAACTTGAACGTAGTCCTGCTGAGGAACTGCCTAATCTGTAAAATCTAGGCCACTCTGTCACCCAGTGTCAAAATAATTGAATTTTAATCTTGGCCATGGTACTGCAGCTCTAGATGGGTTTAATTAAGAGGGATAATTCAGATGACATCCCTGGAAGGTACAGGGATGGAAGTGTATTATGTGCAGTGAAGGGAGAGCCTTGTAATGATTAATTTTCTCTGTCTGTACTCAGATGTTAGGGTTGAGAAGACAAGAAAAGATCTTTGTCTCCCTTTTTTCCCACCTGGAAAGATTTTCATGAAAACTTTCAAATTTACAAAATGACGTAAACAGTGACATAATAGTTTCCAGTACAACTGCTGCCTATTAACAGTGCAGGGGTAACATGCGCACCATTTATCTCTATTTTACAGCAACAAAAAATAGCTTCAAGCCAACAAATATCTGTAATATTTAGGAAGTTTATGTAACTGAGGTAAGTAGTTAGTAATAGTTCTTCTTCCTCACTCATCTGACTCTTCCTCGCACACCCACATTTCATCTCACTCCTCCGTCTCATTTGTAAACACTAGAATAGGCACTGGGTGAGACAGTGGGGAGTAATTACAGCAGTGCCGTCCGGCCGCTCGTCATCCTCAGCTGCCCGTTAAATGGAGCTCGCAGTTTGATTGAGGCGACATCACTGACACGGAGGCTATTTATAGACCAGAGGCCTGAATTACCATGTAGGAGTGCTGTTATGCAACACACACACACACACACACACGCATTCATACATGCAGATATGCAGTGAGAGGCATGCGGACAGAACAGCAAACATTAACTTAGAAAACATATATAGAAGTGTAAATGCGTCCACACATTCTTTTTTCTAAGTTTTGCATCTTTTACCATGAATTCTGAATATTACATCAACAACAACAACAATAATAATAATAATAATAATAATAATAATAATAATAATAATAATATATTGCTTGTAGTTGTAATTTGGAGCATAAACACCTCAGTATTAATGCAGTTCAGTGGTGGATAGGGTTGTCAAAAAATCAACACTCAAATACTAATGGATACAATTTTTTGTATCGGATTAGATACTTATTTGCAACAGTATTTGCGCTGTCCTCGCCTCCTCCGGTTGACGCAACTTCATATAGCACCACTGCATACAGGTAGCCACACAGCCCCTCCCCTCACTAGCAGCTGAACAAATGAACGCTGGTTGACGTTCACAACACTGAGCTGGTGTTGCTAGCAAAAAACTAAATTGTCAAGTGAAGACAAGAAGGACCTTCCCAACCTGTCTCAGTTGAAATTGAAAAAAGCAAAAGTGCTGTTTGGAATTATTTTGCGTCATTATTTTACCTGGCTGGCGGCACACGTTAACATTAGCTGTTTAACTATTAGCAATTAGCCGTCTGTTAAGTTATCATTAAGCTAGCTGGTAGCGGCTAGCGGCTATGGCTAATAATAAAACGACTAACATTAATGTCGGAGATAGGCAGAAACGTTAGCAGTCCTACCTGTCTGTAACATTAATAGACAGTGTTAATTCAACAGGGTAACACAATTATTTGTTTCTGAAAAGTGTTATATATTAGTGTTATATATAGTCCCAGATTGAAGCTGAGAAAAGTCGACCAGCAACTAGACAGAACCAGCGGCAGCCTACCCTACCAACTCCATTTGATCAGCAACGAAAATATGGTGCCAAGGCACCAGAAGCACAGAAAACAGGTCTGTAGCTGAATACATTTGCAGGTCATTATTATTTATTATTATTTGATGTTTGATGTTATTGTTTGTATTGTTCCAGGTTTTATTTAAATAAGTGTTAGGGTCACTTTTTCTCCCTGTAGTATTGAAAATGTTATCGACTATCGAGTATTTTCCTGAGTATCGGTATCGAGTTTGAAATTCTAGTATCGTGGCAACCCTAGAAGCTAACTAAATATGTTTAGACTTAACCAGTACACAAAGTATTTAAAAGTAATTTTTTTTCCTCAAGCTGCAAAATTAAAATTCTGCTCACACATGAATGCACCAGTAATAATAAGGCATATATGTTCCTTAGGAACAAAGCATGCCAAGCATTTTGTATGCTTTTCTGATGTTGTGTGCTTTTACTATTTTTTATCTAATCTTTCATCTTAATCTATATTGTTCTTAATATTTCTTAATGAGTAACAGTGAGATGGTGCAGGTTTATCCTCCTAAGACCCGAACTCTATTCTTTGCTATTTAGGCTGATTGGGACCTGAGAAAAATGATGTCCACACATGAGGACATTAGTTTTAAATTTCGATTACTGAGTGGCAGTATAATATCCTCATATGTGGTCACCAGGCCCTTGTTGAGAAAAAGTTAGTATTGTGGTCTAGAGAACCCAAAATGTGAGGTCCACATATGTGGACGCCAGGTCCTAGGAGGTTAAATAAGTATTTGCTTTTGTCCCAAAGATTCATGTTCATGTTCATTATTACCAAGATAAAAATACTGATTTAAGTGAAGTTCTTGAATGAGGACAAGTCGATGGTAAATTTCCATTTTCCAAAAATCCAGTCAAACTCACTTTGATGAATCATGTTACAGATTAGAACATATTTCTGTCTAAATAAAATGGGATTACACACATTGTTAACACAGTGACATGTGAAGAGAAAGCTGAGTTATCACGTTGTTGTTGTTGTTTTCTCAGCTTTGCCTCATTCACTGGGAGGATGTTTATGATATTTATCAGACAAACCAAAAATAAATTTGTAGCTCTGTCAAGTTTTGCAACACGTTTTCAGAACCTTGTCATGTTCTCTCAGCCTTAATACATCAAAGTGTTCAAGTTTCCGTCTCTCCACTGCTACAGTAGATCAATAAAAGCTGCCACTACTACTAAAACAACTCCAGGTATTGATCGACCTGTCTGAGAGCTGGAGGCAGATGTAAAGAAGTGAGTTCTGTTTTTAGGTGGGTGTTCTCTTCAGAGTAAAAGCCTGTGAACGAGGCTGAGGATATTTGGTCGCCCAAAGGTTTTTACTGTAGTAACTCTATCTATAGGAGACACATTTGAGCTGAACAAAGTCAGTTAACTTTATTTTTTTTAAACATAGATTTGTGAAACCAGATACATTTTCTTAATGTGTCAATTTGATTATATTTGTTAGTTGTTGGTTTTTCTATTTAAAAAATAGCAGATAAATGAACCATGTGTTTGATAACCAACTGTTGCCTCTATCAACATCATTGTGGGAGTTACAGATGACTTCTGCAGATCCTCATGGCAGCTGCTTTAGATCCTGTCACCTGGAAAATTACTTTTGTAGAACAAATCTCAGCTAAGGGAGCAAATAAACTTTATTCACTTTGTCTTCGTTTTTGAACAGTAGTAACAAAGAGTAGTCAAGAAAAAGCTGGTAAAAAAAGTCAGTGAGCTTTAATCTGCTGCTATCAGTTTTATGTTCAGGGCAGCTGGGAAAAGAGTGATTCTTGGATTTTAGTATAAATATTAGACTTTTAGCAGAGAAAGAGTTTTGCATCTCTATTATTTTTGACTGATGAGCATGCATGACTGCTCCTGTGCTGCGCATGTCGACGCAAACACGTGCTGCTACTGCAAAAAAATAAAACCCCTCAAAGGGACACATCTGCAGCTGATTCAAACTTTTGTTTATTGTCACTTACTCTTTATGACTTCAGCAGGTGCTGGTGACCACAGCTTGAAAATATCTCTGTTTATATCTGTGCTTTGAGTCATCTTTCTAGACATTTTCTCCACCCACTAATTCATTTTCAGAGACAGCCTCCCACTGGCCTTTTCCAGCAGCTCACATCAACATGACACGCTGTGTCTCTTTAGAAGAAAGTATGACTGAGTGAAAAGTGACACTCCATAATGGGCTCCATGTTTAATCATAAAATGACAAGTCTGAAGAGAAGACTTGGATCTGATTTTGAGTGATTTTGAAATGTGTACAGTTAATACCCACACTGTTGATGCTTTGACTTTGTTACAGAAAGTTAAACAATAAATCCTAAAGCTCCTACAGATACATTAACTTTTCATAATTATTGTGTATTGAAATAAACTTAAAAATTGCAGATTTTTCATGGCCAATTTTTGTCTGTTCTATCACAGCAGCCAGTTGATATGTAGCTTGTATTTCTGGGTATTGTTTGTTTCATGTTCCCTTCTCCACTGAAATACTTTATGTTCCTACAGTTAATCTGCATCAGTGATTTATGTTCAGTTTTTGATTTGAATGCTGTTGGCCTGGGTTTGAAGATTATGCTGTGCTTTAAGGTCCAATTTCCAACATTACTGGAAGCTAGCTACAATGCTAAACTTGCCTTGCATTGCCTAGCAACGTGAGCTTGCTATCTAGTTGGCATGCGAACTTGCCAAATAAAAACAAAGCATATTTAAAAACCAACCAAATCACCCTATAAGGCTTTTGCACGAAATAAGAACCTGCTTTTAGCTAAAATGGGCTAAAATGATAGCTTCCTCCATTTAAGAACGTGTGTGAGTGACCACCCTCTCAGATCAACAGGGTAAACATAATTTGATGTTGGCTGATCAGAGTTCACCAAAGTTCAACTTGACGATGTAAAAGCTTTGTGCTAACAAATCCTCTCATTGGACCAATTCTATTCAAATGAATTTAATTCAGTGCAAATGTTTTTTCATAGAAATGCTGGTGTGACAGTGTAGAGCAATACTGTGTCATTTTACCCTGACTTCCTGCTTTTTCTATCCTTCACCTGGTGGTTTCATTTGTTTGCGCTGACTCTTTTTTAACATGTCAGCTGTATGATTTGCTCTTAGCTACTTAGCTACCACACTCTACCACAGACTAACTTTATTCCTGGTTGTATGAACATTATAATGAAGTTAAACGAGTCAGTCGTGAAAACCTCAACATCAAAGATTGATCTTTTTAAAGAATCTGTTCCTCTCAGTGAATTAAGTGTGAAATACAGAATATAAAAGCGAGTGATATTCTCCACTTAAAATGTCTGCTCGTGCGTTCACAGATGGTATGTTTGGGAAGTGTCACTCTGTTCCGGTGAAGGAGGTTTACACCTACGATGTCTCCCCGTCTGTAGTGCAACGCTTCAGGATGCTGCTGGAGAAGCTGTCCAACAGAGGTAAACACACACACACACACCAGAGGAGACCTTCAATCCGAGTTGAAAAACACCATGTTAGCAGATTTAGTGGAGGAGCTGAAGAAGACTGGACACCAAGCTTCTCCTGCTGATCACTGCTATGCTGGACCTGAAGATCTGATCATCTTATTCCAAATTGATTCCCTCCATCCTGTCAGACACATATCTGAATTCAAAATAAAGTTGTAACCCTACCCCTGACCCCTAACCCTAATGCTAAGGCTGAAGTAGGGGGAATCAAGACTTAATGTGAAATGTTGTTTGAATTTTTATTTATTTTATATTTTCCTAACCTGTGTGAACCCATGACTAGGTGCTGCTAGTCACTTTTCCTGCTGTAAGTTGAGTTGCTGTTATTGTACTGTACCACTAGAGGGAGGCAAAGCCCTGTGTATCAGCCCATTGGACGGCTGTGAGCATTTCATCCACTTTCATCATGCAGCTTTGCTTTAAACAACAGGACCTCAGCTACAGAGGGGAAAAAAAGTAGCATGTTGCTCTCTAGAGCTTTGTCTAACATGCTGCAACCGCTCAAGTGAATATGATGTCAAAAAAAAGCACAACACTTGTTTCTCTTTCTAGCCTTTTTTTCCACCATCTTTCTTTTGACCCTGATTTGGTGCTCTGCCTCCCTCCCGGCTGCAAAAAAAAAAAAAGGAGAAAAAAAACCCCTGCTCCTCTGGTTTAATTTGCCGAATCGGCACTCGGTGGGAGAGCTGGAGAAATATTCTGATTTCACAGAGGCGACAAGTTTGGAGGCATTTGTCAGAGGCTCTGAAGTGAAATGAATTATGCAAATTAGATCTTTGGCCCTGGCTGTCTGCAGAAGCCGTTAGGGAGGACAAAACTCTAAAGACACTGAAGCATCTGCATTTGAGGGCCTGCCAGCGCACTGAAAAGATAACACAGTTTGATCTCTCCTTTTCTTTTCCCATTATAAACAGTACATGTGGACAGGGGGGCCGCTCTTTCACTTTCTTGCTGAAATTTTGATGAGGAGATCAGTACTACTCTCATCTGTGCAGCTACAATGAGGCAAGGTGTTTCCCCCTGTTTCCACCCTTTTTGCTAAGCTAAACTAACTGTCTCTTGGCTCCGGCTTCATAACAATAGATACTGTATGAGATTTGTATTGATCTTCTCATCTAATTTGCAGGAAAGCAAATAAGCATAGTTCCCAAAATGTTGAAATATTTCTTTAAAGTTCCATATAGTCTAAAGGCAGATGTCCATGTGTTGTTTGATTATAAAGCAGGTCTAGGTTCTATATTATCACTGTGAAAGTATCAAAGCCTCAGTCCACAGAGAAATGTCACAACAAAGCAGTTCCCACTCTCAGGCATTCCCCCGAGCCCCACCCACCTGGACCCACCATCCAACCTTGCAGAATTTGTTTTCTCTGAGTGATTACCTTAAATCTGCTATATTTTTATTGGATCACTCAGAAAACGGTCAGCCAATCAGAAGAGAGGCTCAGAGCCTCCTCTCTTCTGATATCTTCTGACTTGTTGTTACTAGAGCTCCAGAGAGAAGCCTGAGAGAGATGTAAAACTACAATTAGATGGTTTTTGGTTATTAAACCCACAAATATATCTTCTTATGGATCAACACTCCAAATAAAACACAGGGAAAGTGTAAAATATGGAGCTTTAAGTATAAAGTAAGGTTAAGTTCAAACAGTTCTTGTTTATAACAGCTTGCGTCTTGTTAGCCATTATAAAAACATGGTAACCAACAGAGACAAGAAACACAACCAGCAAGGTGATCAGACAGTTTACATGGATCTTTTAAACAGCTGTATACATACAGTATGTGGAGGTGATAGTGAATGTGAATGGAAATCTGTGTACACACGAATGAAACAAAGGCTGCAAACTAGTTCTACCTCACTCCAATGACATGCTTTTCAACCATCCTTGTTGTGGTTAACTTGCGTCGTCAGTACTCTGCATCTCTCCTGCTGGGACTCTGCTTCTCTGGCAGCTATGCTATCACAAGTCTCTGTTCCCCTGGGGCAGAAGTTATTATCGTCACTCCCCACTCCCCGCTGCTCTGAGATTGGTGTTTCCTTGTGGGGAGTGACGAGGTTAGAGCCTAGACACGGTGCATGAATGCTGCACATATTTTACATCCACCTTAGGACTGTGACTGGTTATTTTCATTATGGATTCATTTTTTGATTATTCTTTCAATTAATCACTAAATATTTATTATTTATTATTTATTTATTTTTTTGTCCAACCATCTGTCCAAAATAAAATGAGGGAAAAGAGAAAAGAAGGAATTTATGCTTTATGAATAACAATTAGTTGATTATCAAAATAGTTGCTGTTGATCAGGTAATTGATTATTTAACTTGTTGTTTCAGCCCTAATTCATATGATGGCTGACTAAACTAAGTAAGTGAAGGTGTGGCTCTTGCCCTATCAGACCTGTTTTTAGTCATGTCACCATTTTTATAGCAATAACCTCTCTTGCTCTAATGGTTTACACTTTTCAGACAGCTTTTTTTGCGATTGTGTTCACCCTCCTCCATCTGCTGCTGCACACAGAAGCACACACTCCAACACACGCTCACACACACACTGGATCTCCCTGCCACTCCAACAGCACAGTAAAGGACCTGCAGATATGAAACCATTTGAAAAGCGCCCTCGCCAAGGTCAGAGCTGCTATTAGCCCTCAGCAACAACGGTCCTCTTCAGTCAGTACACACCATCGAAAACCCACTTGACCTCTCTGTATGACCTTTGAGGGACTGTTGTATTTTAATATAATTTAACGTCTGCGTGGCTCCTCTATGCCGTTGAATGATTTAGTACAGCTGTTTCTCAGAGGGTCAGCTCACCAAAGACCGTGCAGCTAGTCTTGGTTTTATTTGTCCAGGTTTTGAGATTTTCTGTCCTTCACTGTAATGTTCCATTGGCATTGAAAAGTTTGTTTCTTACTAGAAATACTATCCAGGTTTCTAATCCACAGACCTCACTGAATACTGTGAAAAGTGTGAGGTCTGGGGATTATCCAGAGCAAACAAAAAAACCACATCCTCATGGTTGTTTGCCTCCGCCACTCAGACTAGTTTCAGGTTACATCCCCGTTTATTCAGTCATATAAAATATTAACTATTCCTGTGAAATTTTGTCATAATTACTGTGTGAAATATTGAGTAACGGCTAAAAAGTGTTTATTGAGGTGACCATGGCCTTGACCTTTGACCTTTGATCTTAGACTATAGCTACCAAATTCTAGTCGGTTCATCCTTGAGTCCAAGTGAATGTTTGTGCCAAAGTTCTGTCAAGGCGTTACTGAGATATAGTGTCCACGAGAATGGGAGGGACGTACAGATGGACGTATGGATGGTTGGACGGGCGAAGGGACACCCCAAAAAACAATATAAAAAACAAAAAACTAAATTAAAGCCACCTTTTTACCACTATTTACAAGCTTTTTCTAGATGGGACATCTGTCCTTTGACAACAGGTGGATGTATGTGGCAGGATATTTTAAACTGCTGTCTCTCCAAGATGAAGTCGGATGCGATCAATTCAACCCTTTCCCAGCCGTGTTCATTCGGTCTCTTCTACAGGATCAGACTTAAATTGTCTGACTAATGATGGAAAGTAAAAACGGAGAACCAGAGATATCTTGACTGCATCTCAACTCGATCCACTCTGCCTATTTTTTTTTCACATATGAGGATGTACGCCCCAACACTTGTAAACAGACTTCGATGGGTGAAATCAGTTGAGTTTCCCTTTAAGGTTTGTGAATTAGTAGTCTTTGCCTTACAGCTATTCCCAGAATCAAGACAGAACCTTCAACCCTTAGTTTATTGTGTTTTGGAAATCCAATCTGTGTGTGTGTGTGTGTGTGTGTGTGTGTGTGTGTGTGTGTGTGTGTGTGTGTGTGTGTGTGTGTGGCAGTTTATGGATAAATACACTCACAATTAAGAATTAGGTACAACAAAAAATGTAACCACCATATCACAATATTGTGTTTAACAGTGCTACTGTGTGCTGGAAGATGGGAAGACATTTGGTATCTTTGACCAATCAGGTTGAGGTACAGTAGTCTGAGCTCTCTTTTAAGCAAACTTAAAAAGCACTAAAAGACAAGAAGAAGACAAACAAGCCATAATCAGTCACCCCCACTGTGCAACACTAGAGGTTGGCTTCAGCTACTCTTACAAAACGTATTCATACTGCTTCTTTTTTCACATTTTGATATGTTGCAGCCATACGCCAAAATCAAAAGGAGGCTTCTCCCATATCAGGATATCTGGAGCTCAGCCAGAGTGAACATCAGGTTCTCGGTCACCTCTCGTACCAAGACCCGTCTCTCCTGATTGCTCAGTTTGGCCGGGTGGACAGTTCGAGTCCTGGTTGTTCCAAACTTCCTTCATTTCAGAATGATGGAGACCACTGTGCTCTTTGGAATGTGTCCTTCCTCAGATCTGAGCCTCGACACAGTCCTCTCTCTAAGCTCTGCAGGCAGATCCTCCTTCCTCATGACTTGGTTGTTTCTGATATACATTTTCAGCTGAGACCTGTGTGAGAGCTGTGAGGTGTGTGTCCAATCAGCTGAATTTACCACAGGTGAACTCCAATCAAGGTCAAAACGTCTCAAAAATTGCCAATGTGATGTTTCAGTTTTTCCATTTTAATAAATTAGCAAAGATTTCTAAAATTCAGTTTTCACTTTGTCATTATGGTATATCAAGAGTGGATTGATGGGGGAAAAGGTTTTTTTTTCTTTATTGTGGCATCAGGCTGCAACAAACAACAACAACAAAATGTGGGAAATGCATCTGAATAATTTTGGGCTTTACTGTGTAAGTTATTTTTGGAGGTTTTTGTTTTAGAGGACTCAGGACAAACTCTCTGTTTGCTGTTTTTTTTTTTGTTTTTTTTGTTAGAGTGATGCTGCACTGAGCGTGGCTGCGCTTCAGGTTTTTGGAAATTAGATTTGCATAAGTGGTCCAGATAAATCAAGCGCTAAACCGGTAGAAGCTGTGCCTGCTATGTTTTTGCCCACGGTTGTAATTAGTGTGACTCTTATTGAATAATGCCGTTGGTGGTTGTTGAGCACACAAACATAATTTAGTGGAAAAGCGGGAAAAAGTCGCAGAGCAGAAAACTACCACATCTGAAATTACTTTTTCTATTCTTTGACCTCTGACCTCCTCATTGTTGCCTGTCTATATTTTTCTGGTCATGGAGGAACTGAAGCTCATTTGCAGATGCTCGCTCTGGATAAAAGTGCCAGCTTCAGCCCTGAAAACATCCTGCATCTTTGTTCCCGTTTGCCACGGCAGAATCTCATTTAGTCAGCTATTCAGACGTGGAAGCATCTCACTCAAAACGCTCTTTGCCTTCCACCTCGACTGGCCGGCCGCCTCCTGCCCACATTTCTGTAGTCGGTTTAGTCCGCAAGAGGCGAAAAGTCACTCTGAATATCCCGGCAGGGGGCTCCAACGTTTATTAACCTGTCGTGTCAGATGCCGTCTGTTCACCCGCCGCTAACGCCCGTTTCCTCAGCCACCATGTCTGCCATTAAAGACTCCGTTTTATGGCTCTTTGATGGCGAAAGCTGGCCTGACACGCTGTGCAGCTGTTAAAGAGAAGCTTGTGCCTGATTCGTGGCAGTTGGGGTCGTAATTCATTTTGCAGGGGTCTGCAGAAGGTGTCCGCGTGCTAAAACGTTCTGTAACGAGCGCAGCTCATTTAATTAGATTCACGGCTGATCAAGGCAGAAGTGCAGGTTCAGTTGTTTGAAAATGTGCTATTAATGGTTGACCATCAACATTATAATGAGATTTAAGCAGTGGTAGTGTCTTGTTGTACCAACAGAGTTGTACACAGGGAATACAGCTGGTTATTCTGAGTTACTTCTGCTGTGCAAAAAGATCCTGTCCTGTCTCCTGAATGATTTGCTCAGTCTTTTATCTGCATTGTTTTTTCTTAGTAAACTTCAGAGTAAACAATTTTTAACATGTAATTTACATATTGTAGCAAGTCTGTCATCTGTCATAACTTGATTTTACCATCTTTGTCATTCTCTGAGTTTTCAATATCAAATACCTTATAACTTCTGTTAGATAAAACTGTTGAAACCTAAATAGGTCGGATATTGGGTTCAGGAGGACTCAGATTCCATGAAATACATTGACATTGTGCTGTTCAGACTGAGGAGACAAGATTTAAGAAAAGACATATTTCTTTCTCTTATTTGATTATTGGGGCATATACTGGGGCATTTACTGTATATCTGTATTAGCTGGTGATAAAAAAAGAGAGGTGAGAAATGAGGGAGAGATGAGCAATGAAGTTCCTCAGGCAGATTTGAACCAGGGCCATAAACCCTTAAACCATGGGGCAAACCCAAATGAACCATTTCTGAGGTCTTCTCTTAAATTTTTTGAATTATGAGTGAAGTTTTATTTTTATTACGATTTGTTCTTGGGTAGAGATGGACATTTACAGCTACCATAATCATTGTTTTTTTAAATTGATATCAATATGAA
Source organism: Seriola aureovittata (assembly GCF_021018895.1). Lineage (NCBI taxonomy): Eukaryota > Metazoa > Chordata > Actinopteri > Carangiformes > Carangidae > Seriola > Seriola aureovittata. The sequence continues at coordinate 4,015,136 of NC_079375.1, forward strand.
GGAGGTCTCTCGTAGTGATGAATTATAACCTGAACCCCCGTTTATTTCTTTCTGTTCTTCACCTCCAGTCTCTCTCTCCTCTAGGGTCAGGCTTCATCATGACCCCTGACAACCAATCAGCTTTAAAACTGATTTTTTTCTCATCTTCTTTCCGCTGTCACGGTTCAATTTGTTGTGTGTTGCACTGTATAACAAACTCCTATCAATATATTCAATATTCAATTTGCCTCTCTCCTCAGCTTAGACTGAAGCCTGTCTTTTCTCCCTGAAAACTCCAGATAAAGGGTTTACAGCTGACAGTGGAGAGGCTCCCGTTCTTATTTTAAGTGTGCGTCCTCTGTGCTGGACCCACATCTTGTGGCATCACATCTGGAGCTGCAGTCTGTATTACTCGAATCTTTCAGGAACGTCATCGCTCATCTGCCAAATGCCTCGGTTCACGTTGTGCTTTGCGCGGCTGCAGCCATATTTCCGGTAACATTTCGTTCCGCCACCCCATCTGGTGTTGGCTCGTGCTCCTCTGTTCGGTTGCCAAAAAGCTGTGTTTGGATGCATGTTAAGCATAAGAAACAGACGTGAATGCCCAAGCAGCTCATCAAGCTTGTCCTTTGTACACTCACTGAAATGCAGAAGAGATTTTTTTTTTTTTGCTTTGCCGCTGATGCTGATACTCGTCACTTGCCAAGTCCAGTAAATGCACAACAAGGTCTGGTTGACTTTGGTGTAGAGACAGTTTGACAACCAGGTAATAAAAACATTACCCAGAAGAAAAGAGACACAAATGACCAAACTGCTAATCAGTGTGTCCTTTTGTGCACTTGTTTCAACAGCCAGTACAAATAAGATTTTGCTTAGTCATTGATACATAATCTGCCATTTAAAAAATTATACCAAATAAGGACAAATAGTGAACAAATGGAAGTCACAGTATAGAACTGAAGAAAAATATTGCCATTAGAGAGACAGTTTAAAATAATTTAAAGAGACATAAAAGACAATTTCAGAGCAAATTTAAAAGAAAATAGAAGTTAATAATATATGCATATGTTGATAATTAGATAATACATTTTTATGTACCCAAAATGTGTTGATTTTTGTAATTGACAGAAGAAAAGAGGGAGAGAGATATGGGAACCTTTTTTCTGTACCACATCCACGTAGTTCATACTTGAACATACATTCCTTTGATTTGAATGATGTTTATACATTAGGCAACAATCTTTGCATGGTAATTTAAGTCATCAGGTCCCACTTCCATTAGAAAATGGATCATTGCACTGTTTCAGGTGTCACACTCGGCATCAGCTGCTGCATTCGTGGTTGACCATCAGTGGCAAAGCTCTGGTTTCCCTTGGCCACACCCAGGGTTTTTGTCTCAGTATGTTGGGCTGTTGAGGTCAACAACCGGACATACAACATACTAAGGAAACATTTTAAACAACTTGTGTGGGGGGGTCGAGTGGCGCAGTTGGTTGAGCAGGCACCCCATATGTAGAGGCTACAGTCCTCGCTGCCATTGGCCCCGGTTCGAATGCATGTCATTCCCCCTCTCTCTGCCTCCCCATTTCCTGTCTCTCTCTACTGTGCTATCAATAAAGGCATAAAAAGCCCCCCAAAAAATACTTTAAACAACTTGTGTAGACATTGGTTGTTTCATCTGCAACTCCCTGTGAAAATTGTTGCAGTCAATATGTTGCTTTTAGCCCACGGTGTCTCCAGATGTTTTCACACCCTACCACTTGGGGTCATCAAAGTTGAACATTTATAAATCCTACCCAACTGGCTTTACAAAAACTTGAACTTTTTAACCAAATATCAGCAATTTTAACCTCAATGTCTACAAATCACCTGCAAATCATGAAATACTGCAACTTCTCTCTGGGAATGTTTCCTGCTTTCTTCTATCATCGTTATTCATGTACTGTTGTTTTTATGACAGTAATACAACAGTGTTCAGACATGCAGGGTAAACTGTGGCTTACACCCTTCACTTCCTTACACCCTTTGTCAGGTTGTTTGTTTGTGAACTGTGTATCAAGTAAACGCCAGTAAAAAGGACTTGAGAAATGGTTTCTGCTTAGTCACTGAAACCGCCGCGTCTCCAAGGACACCGCTCTGTTGCCTCGTCTCCACTGCTAATGAGTGACCTAATGAGTTTAGGAGAACAACTGCATGCTCAGCAATTTCTCACCCCTTTTTCTAGACCATACTTACTGCCAGACTTTTTTCATGCATGAAACTCACTTTTTTGAGCAACCCAATGCAGTGTTACTTACAGTTCAATTAGGGATTTGTTCTTTTCTGTCTCAGAGACACAGAAAAAAGAAGCCAGAGACTTTTAGGTTCTGATGTGGTTCTTAAGGTTCCCTCTGTTTCTGTCTGTAGGTTTAACCTGGGAAGATGACACCACCCAGCAGGTCCTGTCTAAGGAGTTATCCAAGCTGAGGAGGATTCCTTACAGGCCTCAGCAGAATGGACCTGTCTACAACGCCGACAGCAGGTCAGATGTTCACCTAATGCACCCACCAGTAGGTCTGTACTGTTGTGATCCATGGAGAGGCACCTATGTCCCACCATGGTCCAAATCCTGTCTTAAGGGATTTTACTTTTACTGGTTTCAGTTGATTGTACTGTGCATTACTTTCAATGAAGTCCTCATGCTGTTCCAACCAGGAATGTCATTTTTTAGTTTTTTTTTTTAGTTTAGTTTTGTCTCTAATATGCCATTTTTTGTGTTTTTTTTGTTCAGATCACCCAGTTATTTTTGGTTTATAGGCAGCTTCTCTTTTTCAGTTATTATTCTCAGAGTGAGAGCTGATGTAGCTCAGAAAGCCCTCATAGCTCAGCTGGTAATGAAACAGCAGCCACGTTTTTGTGCATGACTGGATGCAGCGTTTTAACCCAGAGGATTATGTTCAACACCATATTATTGTAATATTCATTTACAATTTTTTTTTATTACTCACTTCTTTATGCACTTTGTCAGTTATTTATTCAGTGTCGTTCATTTGATTCATTTCCTTGATTTTGTTTCTTCACGTTGCTCATACCAAAGACTGATATGAAAAAAAGAGTTAGTGGAACAACGGATGAGTCACTGAAATGATGGGTATTTAGCTGTTGCTGCGGGTTGAACAAATGTTTAATATTAGCAAAGATGAATTAGACAATTGAATGAATCAATATTACATGATTATTTAATTAGATTATTTGATTTGACCTGAATGTAAAATGACAAAATGAGGAGGAATAACAGTTAATTTTGCATAATGTCTGGTGAAAGAGGAATTTTGTGGCTGTTCTTTGTAATACTGAAATACTGTTTGAGACAGAACATGATTGGTTCAACTAAGGTGAGCATTTTGCCCTCTTTCCCATTCTCTCCTGTTCCCTTTCTGTGCCTCTCTTATAGGCCCGTAGCTGAAGCGATGGACCCAGTAGACCAGAGAGTGAAGCCAGTGGAGGTGGAGCTCAGCAGAAACCTGCAGACTTACCTTCAGCGTCTCGGCCTCCTCCCCAAGATGTCGTCCGCTGCCGGCCTGAGCACCCCTAGCAAGGTGAGGGATTCTTAGGAGCTTGGTTCATATCCTCTGGGTCTCTGTGCTACACTGCCAGTTGCATTTATTGTTGTGTTTTTGCAGGATTTTCTGAGCTTAGATTCTGATATTCAGCAATATCAAAACAGTTTCATATATCCACAATTTTTTTTAATATGTTTAATGCCACTATCTTTTAATCCTGGTGACCTAAAGTGACCTTATACTACCACTGCCCTTCACGTTAAGGAAGTTTTAATCACATTTTTGCACCATTTGCTCATGTTAGTCAATTGGATCTGATCAGTCCAACCAGTTTTCTACTTTCAGTTATTAATCAGCTCCTTTTCTGGATTGGATTAGTTTTCACACAGGTTTTTGGAAATGTTTATATTTTACACAAAGAAAATTTCAGGCATTGGAGTATTAAAGTAGCTATTTGTGAGTTTTGTTATCGCTACATAGCCAACATTAGCATTAACAGCTGTTTACTTACCAGTGTAGAAACTTTTGAATGTTGTGAGTTCAAAATTCATGCCTTTACTCAAGAGCAGAGGAAACAACGCTCATGTTTTGCTTCTATTTCCATCACCTTTTTTCTCATATTGTAGTTAGCATGCTAACCAGCTAGCCCCAGTCCGGGCGGAACATCCCTTTTCCAGTACCGAGTCACTGTAGCGTCCATTCTGCTCTATAGAAGTAGCTCTCCTCACGTATGATAAGCTCTTGTCTTGTAAACGCAACGATGCCTGAAGCTCTTGCTAAGACAGGGATGTAAACAGCTGTTAATGCTATTGTTGGCTATGCAGCCTGATTTTAATTACTCATAAAAGTCAGTTGAATACACAATGACTGATCAGATCCACAAATGAACGTCTAAAACTGAGTTTACACTCTGCCTCTCTAATAAAAATAAAATCCACACTTAAAGTGAAGTTGCCTTTACACTCAGTTTATAAGGAACAACAACTAAAACCAGTACAACAGTGCTGCAATAAATGATCTATCATGGAGTGTAATGTTCAATTTTTGTTGAACGGTTCCACAGAGGTGTTGATTCAACCTTATTGTCTTTTTGGATGATGAAGATGGTGCTGCTGTTAAACTGTATTACAGTATAAACTGTATTAAAGAGGACAAATAATAGAAACACCTGCCAGTTTAACACAATACTGTTCAACAGCAGCAAAAGCTACATCCTCCAATATGACAATAAAGTTGAATCAACTCTGTTAGCTTCAGCTGGGCCTAGCTAATAAACTGCCAGCTGAGTTGTATGTTGAAACCTTGGCAACAATGTTTCATAACACAGCTGAACTTCATTTCCTGCTCAACCAGTCGGAGGACATTACATCCGTTCCTTCCTTTCTTTGTCTCACTTTTTTCCTGTAGTGGCATGTTCGTGGTGCTCAATACAGTGTGAGTTAGAGTTAGAGTCTGTAATATGAATGCATACACTATAAAATTATCAATTTTAATGAATGGTTAATGACTTACATTCTCATCTGATTATTTAATCTATGAATACTATATCTGTATTGCAAGATATCTGACGGTCCAGACAGTAATATGATTGAATGTTGGTGAACTGCAGCGAAGTTCAACTCCTCTTGCTCCTTGTTTCACATTTGAAAAGGGGGAAGAGCAGGTGGGGCATTTGTTTTTACCCCAGCATCTGCATGTAGCCCCACCCTCCATTCACAGCCACCTGCCTCTAACAGAAAAAGAAAGTGCCCACACATACACATGCAGTCGACACACACACACACACATTCAAACAAGTAGCCAGTTATATAAAGACGCACACAAAGACACACACACACACACCTTCACCGTAGGAAGTCCAGTGTCATCCTTCGTTGTCACTCTGCTCCCGCTTCTCCATCTTAACTGATGACTTCTCCCAGCGTGACCGTTACGAGCGAAATAATACCAGCAGAGAGTTCAGGAGTTCACCGCTCTAATTAATAACTCTCCATGTGGCTGGTTCCTCCGCCGTGTCTGCAGACATGCCTTTCTCCTGCTGGGGGATCGACGTGGAGCCCGCAGGCGTCGCTCGGGGCTCGTGGCCTCTTCCACCCAGGTTCACGTGCTTGATGGAAAGTGAGAAAGGAACAGGAGGACGAGTGGAATAAACTGCATCATCTGTGTGACGTAGATGAGTAGAGATACCGGCTGTGACAAATATCAGAAGGGGCCCGCGCATATACAAGTCATAAAGAAGTATGACAACTGTGAGGAACTTACCCGTTTATGTCGGTATTGTTATGATAATTTGACCGTTATTCAGGCTTGTACCATTTCTGTGCTCCTAGGTGGGCGTTAATGGAGCTGGCAGTGACAATTTGCTTTTGTTGCAGCTGATGGATATGTTAATATGGTTGCATAAATGGATTAATAACTTGTTTTTCAAAAAACGGGCTTTATTTTCATGTCAATAATTAATTTGTTCAAATGTTGGATGAAAGTCTATGATATTACAGCAAAAGAAGGAGCTCCTGCATTGAAATGCTCTCACTGAGTGGAGTCGTACCAGAAAATTCAACCATATTCATTTCATTTCATTTATTTCCCACAAATCCAAATAAGTAAAAGCATAAAAACATGATAATAGCAATGGATGAAAATGGGACGTTCCAATAAGCTTCAGAAGCTTGTGAATAGGGGACCAGTCACTGCATGTACTAATACAATCTCAACTGCAAAACACCTAAATCTTCATACCTAATACCTAAAACCCCAAGAAGAAAAACTAAATGGTCCAAAAACATCTATCCCATCAGTCCAAACATGAATTCAATAAGCAAGATACACAATCAGAAAAATGGTAAATAGAGCCAAGAACACAGTAGAGTAACCAGCCTTTCAGGGTACTATACAAGTTTTTGAATAAATTTTAGTAGCAACTACTGGTTTAAAATTCTTTTTAAAAACAGACAGAGATAGTGTTATCAAGCTCATCTCACAATGTTCACCTCTGCAGACCACACTAAAGCTCCAACATTTAAGTTTACATTTCTTACCCTTAATGAGACGCCTTTTTCTCATCAAGGGAAAGTAAATTGGAGTTGTGATTCATTTTTTTATTTTTGTCACTTAATTTACAGACAGTATATTCATATATCTGTTTATATTCTCTTTTACATCCATTTTTTGAGTATCTCTTGTGTTTGAAATTCGTTAAAATGTATGTAAAGCACTTTAACACTGCCACAGTAAATGAACTGAGCTATGTAAAGTAAACTTGCCATGTGGTATTTTGCAAAGAATAACAGAAGATAAATGTCCTTATTTGGAGAAGTAAATGCTTTAAAAAATATTTAGGAATATTATAATATTTTTACTACATGTATTTAACTACTCGTATTTATTTTGCCACGCTCAAACATTTTGACCAGTTGTAAAGTGGTTGCAACACATTCATGACAGTTGGAAGTGACTGTTTGATTGGCAGTCCTGTAGCAAAGAAGCAAAAACACAACAGATGCAGAGCAGAAACATGCACAGATTTACTGAAGCTGCTCAGGCAGTATGAGGGTGCATGCTACCACACATGCATTCGGTTGCATACATTCACTCCTGGGCTGTGCAGCCACATCTTTGCTCAATATTCCAGGCCATTGTTTTTGATTTTAATAGTAGTAGAGCAGATGGGACATTTCTCTTGTTTTTTTTTTCATATATATTTTTATGCCTGACAGTGGACATTACAGAGATGACACAGAATGAGGGGTCGGACTTGTTGTTCACACTTGGCACCTTACACTCGTTGGTCACCAGGAACCTACATCAACACAGAATTAATATTTTTTATAATGAAAACTAATCTTGTCTACAGAAATGGTTAAATAATGATTTTGAATGTTCTAATTATATATCACTCACTTGGCGGACACTTTTTTCTCCTGTGCACATACAGTTGGAACAATTTGGGATCCGATATGTCGCTCAAGGACACTACAACATGTGGACACCTGCTCATTTTGCAACATTCAATTCCTCTCGGCTCTACAGACAAGTTTTGATTTTAACAATATTGCAACATGTACAACATGTATGTTTTTTTTTATGTCCACACGGACCAATGTAGCTGTTTTTTATATGAATACATGTGCTCATCTTCATTCTTTCAGAGTGACCGTTTCCAGTCGGGCATCCCTGCAGACTTCTATCGCTCCAAGGCCCAGACGTCGGCTCAGAAGTCACCTCCCTCCAGCTTCTCTCCTCTTTCATCTCTCCAACCTCAGCAGAAGCAGAGACCTCTAGCCAACCAGCTCCTAGCCGCGCAGTCTGAGGGCGACATTCTCCTGGGTGCCCTGAGGCAGTATCTCTCCAGGCATCTGTCCCTGCACAGTGGGGGGATGAGCCCTGAGGAGCCTGAGGAGCACGAGGCCGCCTCGCCTCGCCTGACGCCCTTCTACAGCAACGGAATTGAAAATTCTGGGCTCAAAAAGGAGGCCTCGAAATCCAGACTTTTGAAGATGGGAAGAACTCAAGGGGCTTCAGTCAAAGACCCGCTCTCGTCTGTGGATGGTACGTGCTTTAAGAAAATCATGAGCATGTTCATACAGTTCTTGACTTTGTTGTGTTGGACTGAGTCATTCGAATATCATATAAACTCTTTTCCCAAAAAATATAATTGAGGAGAAATAACAGTAAATATGGGTAAAATGATGATGCTGTTTATTTAATTGAGAACCAACATGACAGCTTCTTTCTGCTGTTAAAAAACTGATTTAAAATCAACATCACAATAAATGATGTCAGTTTATTTCTCCTGAATCTCACATTTGGAAAAGAAACACATCAAACAAGTTATATGTGACAACTCTAAATCCAGAAGAAATCCAGGACGTGAATGAAGCAGATCCCCTGGTTTTATTATTTTTAGTAAGATTTGATTTATATCATCATTTTAATTTCATCCAAACAAATCAACAGAGATCACACTCTTTTAAATCATCATCACAGCAGCAAAGAGTTTCATCTCTATTCATTACAGTTAAATTAATTCTACATATAATAATCTATCTATCATTAATACGAATACATAAACACACATATTCAACAAACATTCAGAGCACAGAGAAGTTTATATTTTCATGTGGAGAAATGTCAGTTTAGGTAAAGAAAGATCATCCTGAGCAGTGATATCCTCCATGGCTCCAGCTCCACCTAAAGAAACTCAAACATCAACACAACAATAAATGAGAAGAGGTCAAAGTACCACCCATAATGTTTGATTGACAGGTGATCTCTGTGCAGTGCAGAAACACAACAGCAATGAGCTTTTAGCAACAATGATGTAGACAAAATGAACTGATGAACTGAAATACAGATTTAAACCAACTACACCTTAAATGACCTTTGTCTATTTGAGTTTACACAACTCAGCAGAGTATCCATTACAATCAATCCATATATTAAGAGGAAACCAAACTCCAGCATAGAGAGGCTGAGTGAATGTGGTCTGGACTCTGTGGAGGAGAGTCATGGTTTCAGAGACGCTGTAGAAGGACAGAACACCTGCTCTGTGATCCAGGTACACTCCTACTCTGGAGGACTGAGGACCTGAGACTGGAGTGTTGATTTTGTCGTAGACGAATGTATAACTGTTTTGGTTACAATTTAACGCCCAAGATTTGTCATTGCATCCAAATCCAGATTCATTCCTGCTCCCTGATCTGCTGATATTCTTGTATGCAACTGCTACACGAACTCCTACTCTTCCTCTCCAATTCACCTCCCAGTAACAACGTCCAGTCAGACTCTCTCTACTCAGGACCTGCTCACATGTAGTGAATCTGTCTGGGTGACTAGAATAAGACTGATGTTGTCTCACTAATGTTGCTTTTCTGTTTCCCTCAGATAATAACAGAAGTGTGTGTGCTGTGTTTGGATCTAGTGTGATTTCCTGTGAATATTTTAAGAAGTCAGCTCTGGTCCTGGGCTCTGGTTGTGACAGTAAAACATCCACTTCAGTCACTGTCAGTGAGATGTTTGTCCATGTGTCCCTCAGAATGTCCTGTAGTTTATCTCTGAGCTGTGACACAGCTGCTGTCACATCCTCAAAGTATCTCAAAGGACGGATATTGATGCTGGATGAGTCTGTAGATTCACTGAGTCGTGACAGTGAGGGGTAGTTGTGTAGAAACTGGTTGTGATCCTCTGTGTGTGAGAGCTGCATCAGCTCAGCGTCTTTCCTCTTCAGCTCAGTGATCTCCTGCTCCAGCTTCTCCTGAAGCTCTTTGACTCGACTCACTTCAGTTTCCTGCTGGGATCTGATCTGCTGCTTCACATCAGAACTTCTTTTCTCCATGAGATGGATCAGCTCAGTGAAGATCTTCTCACTGTCCTTCACTGCTTCATCAGCAGAGCCATTGATGGCCTCCACCTCCTGTTGAAGCACCTTCACATCTTTGTCTCTGTCCTGGATTCTCTGCTGGATTTGTTGTCGACTCAGCTGGAGCTCTCTCTGCCTCTCAGTCCTTTCTGCTGCAGCTGAGACTGTGTCGTGGCCTTTATGTTCATCCACAGAGCAGAGATAACAGATACACTGCTGATCAGTGCGACAGAACATCTTCATCACCTCATCATGACGAGAGCAGATGTTCTCCTGGAGCTTCTTGGAGGGCTCCACCAGCTTGTGTTTCTTTAATGGAGCTACATCATAATGAAGCTGCAGGTGTTTCTCACAGTAAGAGGCCAGACAAAACAAACATGATTTGACAGCTTTCAGTTTTCTCCCAGTGCAGAAATCACAGGCCACATCTTCAGGTCCAGCATAGCAGTGATCAGCAGGAGCAGCTTGGAGTCCAGTCTTCTTCAGCTCCTCCACTAAAACTGCTAACATGGTGCTTTTCACCAGGACAGGTCTTGGTGTGAAGGTCTGCCTACACTGAGGACAGCTGTGGATTTTCTTCTGATCCTCTTCATCCCAGAAGCTTTTAATACAGTTCATGCAGTAGCTGTGTCCACAGGGAATAGTCACCGGATCCTTCAGTAGATCCAGACAGATTGAACAAGAGATGGATTCCTGGTCCAGCTGAACTCCTTTCTGCGCCATTTCACCTCTCACTGTCAACGACTGTCTGAGTTTCAATTCTGTAGAACTGAAACTAGTTTGAACTCTGATCTGAACAACATGTGTCTCTGCAGTGAACGGGGCCTGTCAGCTCTTGCACTTCACCACATGTTGGTTCCACCCATCTTCAAACTGTAGATCTGAAGGGGAGGGAACAAGGAAATATGGACAGAGTTGAGCTCACTGTGTTTGAGGGCAGGAAGAAGAGGGAGTGTTATCAGACTTTGACACTTCGCAGGAGGAGGGGCAGCACTGAATTAAAACGTTGTTTCCTCGTTTCAGTCTTTCCCCTCATTTGATAATAATCATGTCTTTAGTTGTATAATAGTTGTTGGCACCTGAGGGTTTGATGATGGCTCCATATTGCTCTAAGCCCTCCTCAAAATCAATTCAATATACTGTTATTTATTAAAAGAATAGATGAACAATGATAGACAGTTCTCAGACATACACTTTTATAAAAATAAAAATCCTGCGGTATAACAATTTTTCTCACATATTCAATGAACTTCTTTGGGTCATTTGTGACAAATCAAGTCAAATTCAGAAAGTCATCCTCATTCAAACCTGCACTACAAGTTTCAAATGGGTTTAAACTAATATCACTACATCAAACAAGTTATATGTGACAACTCTAAATCCAGAAGGACATGAATGAAGCACATCACCTGGTTTTATCATTTTTAGTAAGATTTTATTGATGTCATCATTTTAGTTTCATCCAAACACATAAACAGAGATCACACTCTTTTAAATCATCATCACAGCAGCAAAGAGTTTCATCTCTATTCATTACAGTTAAATTAATTCTGCATATAATAATCTATCTATCATTAATACAAATACATCAACACAAATATTCAACAAACATTCAGAGCACAGAGAAGTTTATATTTTCATGTGGAGAAATGTCAGTTTAGGTAAAGAAAAATCATCCTGAGCAGTGATATCCTCCATGGCTCCAGCTCCACCTAAAGAAACTCAAACATCAACACAACAATAAATGAGAAGAGGTCAAAGTACCACCCATAATGTTTGATTGACAGGTGATCTCTGTGCAGTGCAGAAACACAACAGCAATGAGCTTTTAGCAACAATGATGGAGACAAAATAAACTGATGAACTGAAATACAGATTTAAACCAACTACACCTTAAATGACCTTTGTCTATTTGAGTTTACACAACTCAGCTGTGTCATAAACCCAAAGTCCAGCATAGAGAGGCTGAGTGAATGTGGTCTGGACTCTGTGGAGGAGAGTCCTGGTTTCAGAGACACTGTAGAAGGACAGAACACCTGCTCTGTGATCCACGTACACTCCTACTCTGGAGGACCGAAGACCTGAGACTGGAGTGCTGATATTGTTGTACCACAATGTATAACTGTTTTGATCACTATCTAACGCCCAAGATTTGTCATTGTGTCCAAACACACATTCATTCCAGTTCCCTGCTCTGCTGATATTTTTGTATGCAACTGCTACACGAACTCCTCCACTTCCTCTCCACTCCACCTCCCAGTAACAACATCCAGTCAGACTCTCTCTACTCAGGACCTGAGACCATGAAGTGAATCTGTCTGGGTGACTAGAATAAGACTGTTGTTGACTCATTCCTGTTGCTTTTCTGTTTCCCTCAGATAATAACAGATATGTATTTGCTGTGTTTGGATCCAGTGTGATTTCTTGTGAATATTTTAAGAAGTCAGCTCTGGTCCTGGGCTCTGGTTGTGACAGTGAAACATCCACTTGAGTCACTGTCAGTGAGATGTTTGTCCATGTTTCTCTCAGAATGTCCTGTAGTTTATCTCTGAGCTGTGACACAGCTGCTGTCACATCCTCAAAGTAGCTCAGAGGACGGATATTGATGCTGGATGAGTCTGTAGATTCACTACAGTTAGCTTGTAACTGGCAGTAGCTGGCACAGTGTCAGTGGTTGTGCTAATACTAACTCTCTCTCTCTGTACTGACAAGGTTTCAGGTGTATTTAGACCCGCCCCCCCAATCCCCACAAAATGACAGGATTGGTTCCTTAGGTTGTGTCTTAATCTGTTTTTGTGAGACTGTCATTGGTTCACTGCAGTTCAAGGTGGAAATTTCAGCTCATGATGTGTTGATGTGATGAATCTAAGTCCAGTATTCTCTCTCTCTTTCTCTTTGGCTCTCTGTCTGCTGTTTGCTGTTGAGCAGGTAGTGGACAGTGGCATTTCAGTGTTGTCTTTCTTAAAACAGCTGCCTGCTGCTGTTTTGAGAATGGTGAGAGTGAACCAGAACAGTAAGTTGTGGTCCAGACACATAAACAATGAGCTGAAACTCACTGTGAAGCTGAGGACAGCTGCAGATTCCACTCTCAAGTAAACATAGGTCGTTTAAAGCATTTATTCGAAAGGACAGTGTCTGACTCTGACTGTTATTTTACCTCTGTCACGTCCATCTCTCCTCCAGAGAGGTTCATTGAGAACGTTTTGAAGAACGCTGGGAGGCAGCATGTGGACGTGGACGACCTGACACCACAGGACCTGGATCAGCTGTCCAGCCTGATCGCCGACGCCCTGCAGGTGGTCGACCAGGACCAAGGAATCAACAGGGGCCTGACTCGCATGAGAACTGGACCGAGAGACCTGGAGGGAGAGCTGAGGAATGGGGAGGGAGAAGAGGAGGAGGCTGCCAGAGATGAGGAAGAGGAGAAGTTGTTGGAGACTGCTCCAACACTGAAACCACAGGGGAGCACTTCTAAGATGCCGGCAGCACTTCAAGGTAATTTCATAGTGATTCATTTTGTTTTTACACAATTTAAGTATTGAGCAGACGCTGAAAAGCAAGTGTATGGTATACACCCAATTCTGTATGTCGAAAAAAAAAGAAAAAAAAAAAGGAGCTCTCAAATAACTCGGCACAAGAGTGCAACATAAAAATCAATGTGAAAATGAATAGGCATCCTGTTCAGCTCAGAATAAACGGAGTCAGTTTTAATGGTTCACTGTCCACTGAGACCACTCCGACTGAAAATGTTTACACTACAAGTAAAAGCGCCAACAAATACCTTAAAAATGGCTAAAAAAGTACTGAACCATGTTGCACATTTACTGATAACGAGAGAAAATCAGTGAAAAACAAAATTACCACAGGAGCACATCAGTCAAATATAACACAAGGATGAGGTTGCAATCAAGAAAATATCCTTGAAATTTGAAGATCTGCAACTGGCTTTAAGCTCTTTGTGCACATTTATTATTGTGCTGTTTGATTAAAACATTCTCTCTTTCTTTACCCCTCCCTGATGAACACAAAATGTATGAATGTATTTACTCTTTCTCCCAACAGAGCGCCATACGGATACAGAAGAGCAAAATGTGAAGGACACGGTAAGCGTTCAGTTTGTGGTAAGAAAAAAAAATATTCTGTATGAGGAAGGAAATGAACCCCATGCCCTGCAGTTTTCAAAAGAACTTCAGATTGTGCAGTTGAAGGTGAAGTAACTGTCCAGAGAATGTAGCAGGAACTCAACATCCTTTGAGAAAATTCAGAATAAAGTTATACATAATATACATAATGAATCAAGTCTAGTTTTCAGAAACTTTTGGTGAATTTGTACCTTTTTTTCAATTCTGTCATCCTGTAAAGCTAGTTGTCAAACTTAATCATGTAGTACTGACATAATTTTTCAGTATGGTTTTTAGCATGTTATTCTTCTACAGATGATACTGTCACTTAATCCATACTATAGTACTTTTATTGATAAAAAGAATTCAAATTAAAAATTCCAAAAAACTACATTGTGCAAGTAAGTACTACATGAGGTTCATAGTGGGATTTGATACAATTAAATATGATCATATTGTTTCGCTAAAGTCAGTAGTCTCAGTGCTACATTTTGGACATGCTACAGTCTCCACAGATACATTGTTATACGTTGAATAGATGAATAGATCCAGACAGCAGACCTGCAACTTGCATTGTTGTTTCTGACTGAGATCCTTGTAATATGCATCTTCCTCAAGTTATCAATCTTGTTGTGTGCTTTAGGAGAAAGTTGGCAGATCCACACGAGCAACAAGAAAACTACTTACTTAGATACATAATTTCTATTTCTAAATGTCTCCTGCTGAAGGTGCTTCATTATATTACATACCTTCTAAAATTTAAAGCTACTGTTCATCAGACCAGAAATTTACCTACGGGTACAAATAAAGTAACCTACCTACTTACCTACCGACCTACCTACTTACCTACTTACCTACCTACCTACCTACCTACCTACCTACCTACCTACCTACCTACCTACCTACCTACCTACCTACCTACCTACCTACCTACCTACCTACCTACCTACCTAACTACCTACCTACCTACCTACCTACCTCATGGCTGACCAGTACTCCAGTACTTTGCACCATATAATAGAATGAATTGCAAATTATTTTAAATTGGAATGTCTCATCCTTCTTGATGAATTTAAAGGTCCCATATTGTATAAAGGTAGATGTCCATGTGTTTTTTGATTATAAATCAGGTCTAGGTTCTATATTAATACTGTGAAAGTATCAAAGCCTCAGTCCACAGAGAAATGCACACAGCCTGTTTTCAGAAACAGAGCCTTAAATCAGCCATCAGGACTTCTGTAACTTTGTGATGTCACAACAAAGCAGTCACCACTCTCAGCCATGCCCCAAGAAACAGAGCCTTAAATCAGCCATCAGGACTTCTGTAACTTTGTGATGTCACAACAAAGCAGTCACCACTCTCAGCCATGCCCCAAGCCCTGCCCACCTGGACCCACCATCCAAACTTGCAGGATTATGTTTCTCTGCCAATCAGAAGAGAGGCTCAAAGCCTCTCAGAAATGATTGTTTCTGATGCTGTTTGCTGTGTTTTGTTGTGTCTTCAATCTGTACTTTGTGTCTTACTGGTCCCAAAAATAATTTGATATTGTAAAGAAAATTAGATTTTTAAGTGCTCACAGACAGAACAAGTTTAATCAAAGTAAGCTTTTGGCTCAGGTAGCGTTGTAGTTATTCTGCTATTTGGATCTTGACAAGACGAGCAATTACCCTGAAGCTAGCAGCAGAGGAATAACAGCATATTATAGTCCCATTCAGTTTAAACTCTGACAGGTTGGCTGTTCTTTGATTTAAAGCAATTATTTCCTCATGCTTGAAGCAGTACATTGTCACCCACAGAAAAGCTCCCACCAGTTCAGTTTCAGCCGATTAGACAAAAGATCTTGATTGAACGATGTCTCATTACTGAAGTCTGATATCTGAATATGTTATTATAGAGGTTTATGAGTGTACTGTCAGAGATGTGTTTAAAGTTTTTGAAATTTGAATAATTTGTCATGGTGCTAAGCTATTTGGAGATCCTAAACAACTTAAACTGCCTGCCAAGAGTAGACAGAGTAATAAACTCACATTATTTAATTAAACTCATATCTAGAGGTATGAAAGGGAAAAAAATTTGCTACATTAATGCAAATTTTACTACAATCAAAAGGATTTCTCTTCAGATGTAGACGTAGTATCTGGTATGCTGTGTGTGTGCAGGACTTGGGCCGAGGAACTGGGCCTAGGTTGAGCCAGAAGAAACACAAACATGTGACCCAAATATTGGCCAGAGTAATTCTGCTATCTGGTAATGGGTCTGCATAATAACTACAATAATCTGGCTACAAATTCTTTACAGCACAGTAATGACAGCACAGCTATTTTCCAAATCATCCAATTTCGGCTCCTCAGACTAAATAATACCATTGTAGATCTCCCCTATGCTCTCCCCTTTAACAGGTGCAACAAGGAGACGTTAGTCAAGCCCAGTCTGTACACCGCAGCTGAAACGAGGTCTAATCAGTCAAATGAAAACACCTGTGTGTGGAGGCTGAAGCTGACCCTTTCTTACTCAGAACACTTCTTTGTCATTTTTCAGGCTGAGACTGGAGACCTCCTCACCAAACTTCTCGCCTACCTGGACAAAACCTCCTTGAACTCTTATTCCTCAGCAAGAAACCGGAACGACGTTGCCATGGAGACACCCGCAGGCCAACAGGTGGGGCTGGAGAACGTCCAGAGTCGGACCAGCGAGGCGGGAATAACGGTGCAGAAGAAGGACGCCACCCAGTCTGTGGAGGAGGTGTCAGAGGTGGAGGGCTGGATCAAGGAGGTGGCGCCCCCTCCTGCTTCCCTTGTGTACGACGAGCCGCACAAGAAGACGCTGCATGTCCCCGAGCTGCAGCTGGACGTCAAAGACAGCAGGAAGAAGGCTGACGACGATGTCTTTGGCTACGTCATCACCGACACCGAGTGAGTACGAAGCAACTGTCACAGCACTGGTACACAGGAAGTATTGATTGAATATTAGTTACTGATACTGATAAAATGATGTTGAAAAATCTCATATATCGCATCACAAACAAATTCTTTTGATAAGGAGCCTCTTAAATTTGGTTATTAAAAAATGTTATATATCTGTTCTCATACACTCAGAATATTTAGTGGACAGAATATTAAGAACCTCCTCTGAATATAATACAGTACAATTCAACAGCACCACACACTACAAAAGCCTTTAAAATGACCATTAAGTTGAATCAACACATCAACACTGAACTTTATCACCTCCAGGAGGGTAGGAGTTATTACACATTGCATTAGACTTCATTAGTTCTAGCTAGGTGTATTACAGTGTTGTGCATGAACATGTTCAATGAACAGTGCTCATTGAACATGGTGATATTTTTTGTGAACGCTGAACTAAATGAATAAGTTTACAAATGATGAACGTGAATGAGTGAATGCCGGAAAACACTTCGTTTTCAGTTTTACGGTACGCCGCATGACGTCTCCATAGACACGGCCCACCATGGCTGGTTCTAGCGGTACAGGCAGTTTTAAATGTAACTCATGTCTGGGATTCTTCAGTGGGGTACAATAATTAATTTAGTTTGAGGGTGGCAATGATTTGGGGCTGATGAAGGATGGGTCGAAGGAGGTTCTTTTGAAAAAGAATAGCGGCCTATTCATTTAAAATAGACGGAACAAATGAATGTGAACTAGTTCATTTTTGGAACTGTGAACTTAATTTTCATCTGCACGAACTGAACTTTGAACTTTTTTTTTTTTTTTAAGTGTGAACTGGCACAACACTGTGTATTAATTGTGGTAAGCTAATTTTGGCCAATAATATTAACTGGCTGATTTCTTAGTCAGTCCCTAATATTGCTGCATACATAGTTCAGTCTTTAGATGTGTTGATACTGTATCTTATTGGCTGTCTAGTCGATGACTAAATATTGTCCTGTTACCAGGTATTTTATAATGTGTACTTAATACCATTCTACATGATGGACTGATCTCTGTATTTGCATAATCAAATAATTGATCGATTCCTTACCATATACAACAGTTCATCAGGCTCACTCTGGACGTGGCAATATATAGATTAAATGAATCAGTAAGTAAAAACAACGCCATCTTTCTCCTTGATACTACTCATGGAGCCTCCCAGGGCTCGAGCATAAGAACCTCCCGTTGTCCGGGAGCCGATAAAAACAGGATCAGAGAGGATGTAATTTAATTTTGGGATAAAAATTTGGACGAGAGTTGGAGAAAAAAAGACCCTGGTAATGTTATGAATGCAGATATCTGACAACATATACACTCAAACATCGCTGCTGGTATTGATTGCCAGAGTGATTCTGGCGTCCCCTGGTTTTTCTTGCACTGAAATCTCATCTTTCGATATAAGAGGTTTTTAAGTTAGTCTTTGCTTAATCAGGAATGTAATTGAACCTAAAAGCTGAAATCTAGAAATTTAATGTTGCAGTTTTTGTTTACATTATACATCGTTGCAAACACACTAACCCTGCCTGAACAAATGTTGTGTGTGTGTTTGTGTGTGTGTGTGTGATTTGTGTTTTATTTATCTTAAAAGTCACTTTGAGTAATTGAAACTAATAATAACGTAGAAAAACAAAGACTTTAAATTCGGGATGGTCCACATTCATTTCAGGGACAGATTAGATTGTGTGGTTCTGCGTAAATGGTG
Organism: Seriola aureovittata; assembly: GCF_021018895.1. Lineage (NCBI taxonomy): Eukaryota > Metazoa > Chordata > Actinopteri > Carangiformes > Carangidae > Seriola > Seriola aureovittata. The sequence continues at coordinate 4,033,793 of NC_079375.1, forward strand.
AAAATAATTAGTTAGGAGCCCTGAGCCTCCATGTGTAATGGAGATCAGAGCTGTTGTTGATATAAAGGATGGAGTCAGTGGTGTTTACTTACCTCTGACATCTTGAGTCTGGTATGAATTTGGGGTGGAGGAGATACCTTCCTGCTGTATAAGAAGACAGATAAAGAGTTCATATCTCTATAATTCTCTGAATGCCTGTGTAGTATTGTCCCACTGTATGACAGATTGGTAATCCTGGGTGATTTTAATATCCATGTCTGCTGCCCAGGCAAACCTATGGCAAACAAATTCAAACATGTCCAGGACTCTTTTGGCCTCTTTTCTCTTTTCTCCAGCGCGTAACTGGAGCCACCTATGTGCTAGGACATACACTTGACCTCATTATGTCATTTGGCCTCACTATTGACAAACTCAGAACTGAAGATGCATGCTTCTCGGATCATAATCCAATAGTTTTCAGTACCACCCTATCAGGTCCCCGGCTTAGTGTCGAAACATCGAGTTACTACTCTTGCCATATAAATTGTCTCACTGCACTTCACTTCGCAGAAGAAAGGCCATCACAACCTCCATCTCTTCTACTGCAGAGCCTCTTCTGATCCCAGATAAATTGATCTCCCTCTTCTACTCCTCCTGCTCAGCTATCCTGGACTCCGTAGTCCCCCACAAATATCGACATCCCAAACTTAAAACCTATCAGTGGCTGGGTGATTCAGCCTGCTCCCTCAGGCAGGCCTGTTGTAGAGCTGAACGGAGATGGAAAAAAGATCACCTCTCAGTCTCACTGGAAATATTTAAAAATTGTCTGCCAATTTTCAAACAGCAGCCAAGAAAGCCAGAGCTAAGTATTTCTCTGAGATCATCAGTAAACATTCTAACAGACCAAAAATTTTGTTCAGGGCTATCAATTCTATCCTCGCTCCCCGCCCCTCCCACAATATCGACGCCTCTGTAAACTCCTGTGAAAAGTTTTTCACAGAAAAAATTTGAAACATCAGATCACTTTTCTCTCCCTCTCTCTTCGGCCCATTTCTAGACTGCTTTTATTGCAAAATTACTGGGAAAAATTGTTCTGTCACAACTGCACTCGTTTTCTGAATACCAACAAGATCCATTCCAATCAGGGTTCAATGCCCTCCACAGCACAGAAACAGTTCTGTTAAAGGTAACCAATGACCTACTGCTCACTGTTGACTCCAGGAAAAACACCTTCCTCATTCTACTAGACCTTAGTCCTGCCTTTGATTCAGTTGACCATGACATCCTTTTAACAGTCTAGAACAGTGGGTTGGTATTAAGGGTACTGCTTTAAACTGGTTTGGATTCTACCTCAAACACAGGACTTTCTCAGTGGCTATAGACTAGTCCTCCTCCTCCTCTGCCCCTGTCACCAGTGGGGTTCCCCAGGGATCCATCCTCGGGCCAGTCCTATTGAGCCTAAACATGCTGCCCTTTGGATACATCATCAGAAAACATAACATCTCGTGCCATTTCTATGCTGATGATCCACAGCTCTACCTCCCACTAAAACCTACAGACTCCCTTCAACCTCTCCCGAACTGCTTTAATGACATCAAGGCCAGGATGGCAAACTACATCCTTCATTTAAACCCACCTCACAAGTAATCTTCTCCACCTTAGCCCATATGTGAAACCTCACGCTAAAAACCTGTGTGTAACCCTTGATTCCAAGCTCTGCCTTGATAAACATATCACCTCCGTTGTTAAAAGTAGTTACTTCCAGTTAAGAACCATCTCCGAACTCAAACCGATTCTGTCCTTCAATGTAATCCACGCTTTTATCACTTCTTGAACACAGACACTTCTTGTATTAGGGTTTCATCAAACCTTCGTATCTCACTTGCAGTTGGTCCAGAATGCAGCTGCTAGGATGCTGACTGGCACTAAAAAACACAAGCACATTACCCCAGTCTTAGCCTACCTTCACTGGCTTCATGTTGACTTCAGAATTCAATTCAAGACCCTGCTGATTACCTTTAAGGCTCTCAATGGTCAGGCCCCACCTTACATCTCAGATCTCATCCACTGGCACTCAGCTCCTAGATCCCTTAGATCTCAAAGCTCATGTATATATTTATCTAACGTAAGTCTACAATATAAACATATATACTTAAACATACATATTTGTATGGACTAGACATATATGTCAATATATGAAATTATTCCAATTTCTAATACATTTCATATATAATTTTTACATTTGTGTTTTTATTTTGTATGTACATATATGTCATATATGGAAATTCGATATATGTACATATGTATTTATATGTTCTTTGTTGTTGCTATCAGGGAGAACTCCAGTTTCTCACTCACCATGAAATGGGTGAACCAGCCTTTCATACTTAGAAAGTAGATTAAATATTACCAAAGAGGACACTGCATGTCATCTCCTTCCTTCATTCTCATTCACACAAGGGGCAGATTTATTTTCATATTAGTTCCTCTGATCCTCAGTTTGAGATTGAAGGTCTAGAAGCAACATGTGTTATTCTGGTTTAAGAGCTTTGTGGCTCGTCCGTCCGTTCATGAATGACGCCGTCACTCAGAGCGACACAGCGGAGAAGCCACAAGTGTTGCCTTAGAGAGGAAAACATGTCTTTGATGTTGTTGTTGAGGTCACACCTGAGGCTCCACTATATGTTGAATAATGGAGAGCTGTTCACAGTGTGCTCTGTGAGTCCTTTTTTTTCCTTGAACCTCCTACAGATCATTAGTAGTATACATGGTGGTTTTCAAAAGCTGAATTCAGTCAGTCAGGGCGAATCATTCCTCTTTACCCTCCTACACCAAAAAGCGGTATATCACAGCTGTTCTTGAATTAAAATCAAACAGGTGTCAGTGCAGTGTTAACCAAGCAGCCCCCAACAGCATGAACATTAAGCTTTTATGTGGAAGAGGTATTTTGTCAGCCTTAGGTAGATAAATGTCAAAGCATCTGGCTCATGTTAATAAAAGCTGATGATTTCCAGATGTAAAAGTGCTCAAATTAAGCAAGAAATCCTAATTTATAGTAGCATGTTTGTAGGAAAAGTGTTTGAAGGAGAGAGAGGAAGGATTTTGTTACAGATGCCTCATCTACTGTATGTTTATTAAATGTGCTGATGAGGTTTCTTTTACCAAAGGCTGTTTGGTTTTTGGGTGCAACACACCTTGAATGAAACACAGCAGTAGCTCAATCAATAATCGGCTACACTGATTGGATGGCATAATTGCTGGCCCAACTTCCTTGTCATATTAAAAACTAAATCTAGCAGCAAACAACCCGGTCCCTACTTCCTGATGACAATCAATCATAGACTCTAAGAATATATATATTTTTTTTTTATTGCGGTAGTGCATTTCCACCACTTATAGGCTTTATGATTATGTATGAAATCAACTGTGGTTGTCACTGCGTTGTAATTTCTGGATGGAAATTGTAGAGCTATGAATAGGAAGAAAAAACCTGCAGCAGGCACATTGACCTGACAATATAATAACAAAAATAACAAAATATGGAGACTAAAAAGAGAACATCAGGAAAAACGACTCTTTAGCCAAATATGATACAACAAGTAAATATTTATACATACAATATATAGTGGCTTCAGACAGTATCTAGTATCTGCTCATCACCTGGGTCATACCATCCCTACGGTGGCAGCATCATGTTATGAGAAGGCCCTTCATAGCATGATGCTCCTCACCCTTCAGCACAACATTTGCACAATGCATACAGCCAAGACATCGCGGGAGTGGCCTCAGGACAAGTCTCCAGCCGGGTTTTACGTTACCGTTTTGTGCAAAATAGAAGCAATTTGTTTTTTTTTTTTTAGAAAAGTCGACAAAACACAGTTGTGAATGATCTGTGTTTCTATTGAGTGATGTTATTTGAATAAAGCTAGGTTTTCTCTTTTATTATATTACTTGGTCAAATAGTCTGAAAAACCACCACCAAATCCATTTTTTGCAACATTTAAGAATTTTTTTTTATACTAGTCTATATCTAGTCTACCAGATTTCTTTTTGGTTCATTTTACATGACAAGAAGTGCAAGAAGGACAGTGGCCTCAAAAAGTGGCAGATGCATCAATTCTGTTAATATACAACTAATGAATCTGACTAATCTAAAAAATGAATCGATAAAATGTCCACTGACATTGTCTTTGCCACCAAAATATCAGATGTTGCAGTACAATATGTTCTTGTAGTGACTACAGCCTTACTAAACCTTTTTTATGGTCATGTTTAGGCACGTTGTTAAGGTTATGGAAAGATCCTGGTCTTGGTTTAATACAGAAAAAAAGTCCAAAGTGACTTGAAGCAGGAGGCACCGCGATCTTTCTCTAACCTTCAACAAAGCGCTCTTGTTGCCCAAAGCTAAACACAGACTCAGGATGCAAAGCCTGGTCTCTGGTGTCAGATGCTGCACTTTGTACGCCCACCATCCACCACAACAATCTCCCGGCAACTCTGTCGAGGTCCATAAATGAAGTGCTTCATTCACACACACACACACACACACACACACACACACACACACACACACACACACACACACACACACACACACACACACACACACACACACACACACACACACACACACACACACACACACACACACACACACACACACACACACACACACACACACACACACACACACACACACACACACACACACACACACACACACACAAACACACAAAAAGCTTCTGAACATAATAACACATGCAAGCTTAAAGATTTCTCTGTAACCTGTGCAACAGTCAAGGATCAAGCTTTAAAAAGACGTTGACAGATTTGACTGACAGTGACAAAGTGAGACGAGCGCAAACAAAAACAAAAAGAACATGAAAACCTCTCAGTGGAAGTAACCAGAGCATTGTCATGTAGCACCACATTGCTTATAAGAAGACGCAGATTGAGGAAATAGGTTTTCAGGGCCTTTAGGAAATGCTCATCAAGTTGTTCCAAGATCAGACATCTTGTTTTCTGTAATACCCCCCCCCAGTGAAGACTCTCGGCAGACGCTACAGTTTACAGATGTCCCCTTAATACCTCATATGTAGACTATTGGTAAATGCAAAAATTTACAGATGTTGCCTGAATGTCTTATGTGCAGGAAATCGGTAGACGCTAGCTACTGCACACATCATCATCATCAGCATCATCATCAGGGGCTCTACTTAGATGGGTTTGGGGCAGCGGCAGGGCACTGTATGGTGCTTTAATGGGAGGTTTAAGGGGATTTATAGTTGTCATTGCGAATTGCTGGTTGCTCAGGAGAAGCACCTCAACATTTTTCTTATAAATATGTTGTTAAAACTTGTTAGATGGAAGCTGTGTTCCCACGGTGAAGCTGATAAAAGGCAGGTTTTCACATGTTTGAGCTTGGTGGAAAATCTTCAGTCAGCAGAAACTATACTTTGACAGGACTTGACACAGCAGTTCTGTCAGATACCAAGGTATAACTCCTGTAACTTCATGAAACAGACTTGGGAGCCGTGCCGCTCTGATCACAGGTGAACTGGAGGGTTTAAGTTGTCCGCAGTCACTTTTGCACAGCGGATGTCAGTCTTCAGTGTCAGCTCAGTAGATTCCTCTCTAACCCTTTACTATGACTCCTCAAAGGGTGTCTTGACATAACCGTGAGATCGCCGAACTTCAAAAGAACACCAAAGTTGTCCTTGACAGCTTGCATTGTGTCAAATCTCTCCTCGAGAGAGAGCGAAGTGCAGCGTCAACCACAAGATGGAAGAATACCACTTCAAGACTTTGTATCACAATGAGGCCGATGAAGAGTCTCTTTCTCTCGAGTTACAAAGCTTCCTCAGTACAAGAGTGGTGTCGTTTAAAACCCTTTACTGTGTGAAAGACACGTGGTTTTCAGCTTATCTGACATTCGCCCTTATTCAATGAGGGGCTCAAAAGACTTTCATTTACCTCAGTGTCGTACTTCCAATCATCAATTTTTAATCAGATTTAGAGTTGCTCATCTCTGGAATTCACTTTGAAATGGTCTTTAATAACTTTAGAAACACTTAAAAAAAAACAAAAATTTTTTTATCTAAATAGAATTTTGTGTGACTATGTATTACATCTCTTGCACATTATAGTGTTCAAACTTCCGTCTTGATTTATAATTATTATTATTATATTTTGTTATTTTCTTTTCTATTTTCTATATCTATTTGATGTTGTATTGCTTTATGTAGTATGTTTTTAGCGACTTGTTGAAATGAAGGGGAGACTTTGAAATAAGCCCTCTAGGCTTCCTTCCTCTCTTTTTTACTGTGTAATATTTATTTGTAACTTCCGTGCAACTAAACTAAACTGACAGTGAACAAGGTTCTTTAATGTTGTCCATTTCTGAGTGTCACCATAAATAATTGAAGGTGCTGTAGATAAGAAAATCTAACAATATCTTCATCCTAACAGGAAGAACATTTACACATGAGACAAAGCTCATAAATGGCTTCTATAAAGTTGCCAAAAACTAATGATTCTGAAAAGTCAAAGAAATAAAAGGGTGTGGAAAAACACAAAATGCAAAATGCATACATCAATCATACAATTAAATATTTAATTAATATGAAGCAATAATCCAAACAATTTTAGACCATGATCCGTACATGTTTAGACTAGTTAATGTATTATTTTCAGTTAGAGATTAAAAGAATGATTTGTTAGATAAAATACATGTATATTTGACTTTTTGCTAAATCACAACTTTGATATGAATGATATACGATTTTAAAGTATTTTTTAAATTGCCCATAGAGGAGTGAAGTGCGCTGTGGTAAAAGAAATATAAAATACAAGCACTGTTGCAGGACTACAGGTGGAACAGGTGGAATGCGACAGATTAGATTCAAAGTTCTGACATTTTGGCGCCGTGGCAGGGGTGAGCGCTGATAACAGGAACCTACCAGTGGATTCAGTGTATCACCTCCTCCTGTGGCCTTGGAAGAGGAGGAGAAGGAGGAGGAGGATGAAGACAGGGTGATTCATCACAGCTGGAGGAAAACACCTGCTCCCCAACACACACTCACAGCATTTTTTTTATTTTTTTTTGCCACCCTTTAACCCAGCAACCTATAAATGCTTTTTCCATGTTTTCTTCCACACACCTGACATGAATCATGATGCACATTACTGTTGTGATTTGCATCTAAAAAAAACTATAATATTCCAAAATCTCTAAAAAATACCAACTGCTAAACTAGATTCAGTTTTTAATGCATTTCACTCCCTAATTAGCTTAATTGATAAAGGGGGTGTACAGGGTAATTGACAGAAAAAAAGGTTATGTTTTTTTTTTTTTTTGTAATCCCATAAGTGAATAATAGCTTATAATTATGTAATTTTCCAAACTACATTCACCCACGATCCCTCTGGATTTGTCACCGTCCCCTGAACATTTTGTTTCCCAGTTTTACACTCAGTGCACTCCAACAGTTTTAATTTGTAAAACTAGAAGTTAATATAGAACAAGAACAGTGTGCTCTTTCAAAGTGGTGTTATATTTGCTACTGATTTACCTCCTGCCTCCTGAATGTGACTGTATTTCCTGGAAAGGTTTTCAGCAGCATCACCTTGTTAATGTCACAATGAAGCATCTGCAGAATCAGCTCACATCTATCTGAAATCACTGCACATTGCCTGGTTTTATTTTTATGGTGGCAATTTTAAATGAGCTGGATCTTACTGGTGGCATTATTGCTGATTAGATTTAAGTGTGACAGCGTTTCTTTCACCTTCACTTTCTTTACCACCATGTATTTGCAGAGGTAGCTCGGTGTGAAGGGGTCGCTGGAGAAGCCCTCAGGGCAGGAGATGTCTTTGATGTCGGAAGAAACTGTGCTTCTTTTCTTCACTGAAACTTCTGGCTTTCCTATTACTACATCCAACAATCCTTTCCTTAGGCACTTCTGTACCCAGAGAACAGGAATCAGATTCATGTTTGACAGTCTGCAGTAACTGAACTCTGACTCTGTTCTCTCCAGGAGAACAGCGACATTGGTTATCTGATCAAACATTTAAAACAATGACAATAACCTTCCCATCCAGAAAATAAAGTTAATGAAACAGGTGATGTTGGAAGTTTGGTGGCTTAGTGACTACTTGTTGGTCGTGAAGCAACACCTTATATTAAAGCTTCCTCCACTATAGACTCTTCATTCTCTCAAAGGTGAACAAAGTGGGGGGAATTTGCAAGGTAAAGTTTACCAAAGTTGAGCTCTGCAAAAGCAACGCTAATTATCTTTACAGGAACATCCACAGATTACTGCAGTGTCACTGACATGAATTGAATTTGGATTTGATTTGAATTGGATTTTTCTAGCAGCCCTGTTAGGCTGTACGTGAGCACAGCAGTATATGAGCTCAATGCTAATATGCAGACATTTAGCAGGTATGGTATTGATTATATCCAGCGGAGTTTAGAGTGTTAATGATCTAATATTTGATAATTAGTACTTATGATTCAGGTATTTTGTCATAAACCAAAGCATTGGACAAAGTGAATTTTTGACCTGATGATGGCGCTAAAGCAAAAGTCACTGGATCATAGAAGTTGATACAACACATCCAGATGGTCATGTGACTGAATTCCACTGGAATCCATCCAGTAGTCATTGAGACATTTCACTCAACGACAAATATTAACTTAATCGTGTCGCTAAAGGAATTATCACATCAGAGGATCACTAAAGTCAGTAGGATATATCATCTGGGAACCATGAATGTCTGTGCAATAGTTTAATGCTAATCCATCCAGTTTTGAGATATGTAAGTGGATACTTGAAAACTTTGACCTGTTGCTGGCACTACAGAAAAAGTCACAGGGGATCATCCTCTTGAGCCGTAGACTGTATATAAAAATTGACATCAACTCCGGGTCTGGAAAATGAAACCAATGCAGAAGTGCCTTAAACTTGCATTCTATCGAATGACCATCAGGGGGCGACTCCACAGGTTGCAAAAAGAAGTCAGATTGTATTGAAGTCTATGGGAAAATGACCCTACTTGTCACTTGATTTATTACCCCAGTAAATGTTTTCGTTATGTGTTTATGGTCCGAATTGCTAGTTTGAAGTTTTCTACAATACAACACGATGTTAATTTTTCAAATTATGGTCCTATTTAAAAGAAAATGGATGTTAAAGCAGAGTGGTTTTAGGGTGTGGCTACCACGTGATTGCTACACAGAGGGACCTGCCTATTAATCTGGATAGGGCGAGAGTGGTGTGTTGAACATTTGACTTGTTGTTGTGGTTTCAGTTCATCAAAGTTAGCTCCAACATGTCTGCCTGAAAATGTCTTGTTCGGCGTTCAGTTGTTCTAAAAGACACTTGGAGGAGTCAGCGGATCAATTTTTTCCGGTAAGTACATTTTGTTTTAAGCCTATTTCTTTGCTAGCCAAAATTAGCATCCCTGTTATTATAACAGTTCAGGTGAAGATACACCTTGCTAACCGAGCTAGCCAGCTAGTGTGTCGCTGACAACTTAGCCATTGCTATACTAACGTTACCTGGCCCCACTGGACTGATAACCTGTGTAAACCTGGGTTAGCCCGTGGAGGTGTTCAGTCAAAGCCCAATAAAAAGGTACATTTAATTAACGTTAATCTAACGACGTTTGGTTTGTGTTTCTTGCACATGTGACCCAGTTTAAGTGATCTGTGTTGCGCAACATTAATGTTAGTTAATACATTGTCCATCAAGACGTCGTGATAGTTCAAGTTAGGATAATGTGACGTATACAAAATGTATAGACAAATATTTGTCATATAGATAATTGTTAATTTAATACTCAAACCAGTCCTCAACTGAAGCAGACATTCATGCACATATCCTGAAAGCTGATAGATATTTGTGATTAACTGTGATCCACCACATCTTAACTCAAGTGTTTGTTTCTTTATTGTCATTTGAAAGGTTTCCACACTGTGAAAACAGTGATCTGTGCCAACAGGAGGAGGACCTCATGTACAGAGCAGCCCATTTGTTTCCATTCATCTGGTTGTGGAGAAGGGAGACTGCATGGACATCCTTATTTCTCTAATGTGCTGTGATGATGATCCTAGAAAACTACTCCCAGATGAAATGACAGACCAATTGTTGATGAGTTTGTTTATTATTCTCTGACTTCAATATTCACAGGATCAGTTTCTTACCTGCAACTTCATTTCTGCTGTTGTTGACAGGCGATGGTAGCAACACTTAAGAACAGAATTTATAAATATTAAACTGTGATTAAATGATGGATCAGCTCTAGCACTGTCACCACCTCCACAGGTGAAAGTATTTACCAATTTGACATCAGCATGTTTTTTGATCCTTCATTGTCAGTGTTGTCGGACAACAACATTTAAATATTTCTTTTTCTATAAAAACCATCAAAAAAGTTAAAGCAAGAGCTTCATAAATAACTTTATTGAACATTAATTTAAACAATTTACAACACTGGAAACGTGTATAAAAGAATGTAATAAATGGATTAATTAAATATTGTAGTGTACAATTTACAGTCAACTAACTATTTAAAATCAAAAAATACAGTTGTGGATGAAGTTAAAGCTGAATTTCACTGTCATATGTAAGTTTGCAAAATAAAAAGAAGTAGTTGAATCAACAGTGCAACAGAACTTTTATTAACAAGTATAAACATCATTCATCATGAGTCCTAATGTGTGAGACAGTTAATATATATTTGCTCCAGTAACAATCTCCCTCTAAATAAGTGATGCTGTTGTAACAGCACAGTGATATTAACTAAAATGGCTGAGGACTATGAAATATGAACTCTAATGTTTTAAACTATTGACAGTTTGTTACAGCTACAGTGGAGTCCAAAAGTCATCTGATTGTATGTCTGACACGGGGCAGAGAGTGTAATAGGACAGTGAGGGTGTAGGGAACAAGGAAGAGCATAGCTGATAAGAATGAACAATGTTATGGCCATTATATTATCCAGACCTTGTCTGGGTGGAAAAAACATTATACAGTAATAGAGAGAAATCATATCAATATCATATTGTAGAGTATAGAGAAAAAGACAAAAGAAACAGCACTTTTATCTGAAAAAACATTATTCCCTCGTCTTAGTTGTAATAAACAGTCTGCTGAACTGTTTTACATTAAATTACAATAGAATAGAAACTAATACTCACTTTGGTGTCATTGTGCAGGTGCACATGTCATGATGGTTCTCAGCTCTCATTGATGTTCTTTATTCTGAAACAGACAGAATCATTCCAACAGATGTTTTGACTCCTGTCATCAATAATCAAATTAATGTCAACCTCATGGTGGCACTAGAGAAGAAGTCAACAGAGGCTAAATCATCTGGAGAACATGAACTGTAAATTACTCTGGGTTGTTTGTGTTTCAGCTACTCTTGTTTGATGTTTTGTAGATGCTGCAAGTATTCATGCTCTGGTTAGCTGTGGAGGTTGTTTTGCTGCTTTACATTGGAAGAGAAACTAGACAGTACAGGCGTTTGTTTTGTCAGCAGCTGTCCTTACAGCGAAAATGTGTTGGAGCGGAATGACACAGGACGTCGGATGAAATTCATCAAAACCTGCTCTCTGTATGTGAAAAAAATCCTGCTGTTACAGGCTGTCGTATCAAGAGAGGGATCACAAACCGACATACTGTATGCTGCAGAGCTAATGTAAAAGCTGCTGTGAGGTCCGCGTTGCAGCTATCAGCCCTCAGGATCAGGCCTGCAGGCAGGCAGAGTGATCACTGGTGTCAGATCTGAAGCAGCTGCTCTGCACTGTGGAGGGCTGACTCTCACTGTGGGCTATTGAAGCTGCTGTCTGCTCTCCAGGCTGAGGAAGTGGGAGAAAAATCCCTGGCTGTCAGGAACTTTTCATACATAGACAATCCAGTATTTTTTTGATTATGTTTCAACCAGTCAGACATATTCTCTTATTATGAGAGAAGCAGTCGAAGTTAGAGATTCTTGGATTTTTACTATATAAATCTCAATTTTGATGCTATTTATGCTCATTTCTCAGCGTTTTTGCAGTCAGTAATTCTCTTGTTCTTGATGGTTTCACTGTCACAGTTTTATAAATACACATGAGCAAGGGATTCATAGGACATACTGCATGATCGTACAAGACAGACAAAAGCTTTTATTTTGGAGGAGGAAGCATATAGGTTGTTGACTGTCTTCAAGTACTCTATTAATAATCACGGTGTGTTTACTGCCCCCAGTGGTCGATTCATGTCTCATTTTAATGTAAACAAATATTTGGAGCTCGGAGTTTGAATATTGAACTTTAATCGTGGGCTTCACACACACACACCCATCTTGCTGGCCCTATGCACATATCAATGCTCTTTTAATTGACTATACTTAATTTGTTATTCCTCCATTTATCTGCCATTTCTCTTCAGTATGAGTTTCTAAATTTAGCTGCTTCTCTAAGTGAATCCTGACAGTAAATTGTACTGAAGTGTGTGTCGAGAGTAAAAGAGATGTTAATGTCTTCTTGCATCACAGTTTGAGGACTATTATAGAATAGAGGGAAGGATGTGAGGAAAGATGCTGTATGGTGGACTGAAAGAAAGGAGAAAAGAAAGAAGAAAAGGATAGAAAGAATATAGATCAAACAAATGAATCAGTGTCATAATCAGGAGTGGTAAACTCGCGATTCAGGAATCTCTGTCTCTACTTGGAAGGAATACACAAGACCATGACTTGGCGAAAATGGAGAATATTCACTATAACTAAATAAGTAATTGAATAAATGAGGCATTAGTAATTAACACAAAAGAAAGACGTCAGAATCAAACAGATGAATAAAGTTTATATTTGAAGGACAAAATGAAGCGGCCACTTGGTTTGGCAATAGTCAGTTAACAGAGAAATGTGAGACAACGCTCCCTGAGATGCAGCAATGAGGTTCAGATAATCGGATGCTCAGCAGGTCTGGCAACCTCAATCCAGGTTGGATGGAGCACTAGCCTTAGGGTTCATCTATCATAAGCAGGCAGGAGGAGACTGTCCTGTAAAAGACGAGCCCATAGGTCATCTGTGGAGCAGGTTATTATGACCCGTAGTTACGTTTTGTTGCTAGGCAACATCTAGTGGCCGTAGTTATTATGAAACAAGCAAAGGGAAAAGCGCGGTGATGTAATATAAAGAGAGACAAAGTCCAAATCAGGAGGAGGTTGTGGTACGACACATGAGAGCGGTGTTCGATTCCCATGTGAAAGTATTATGTTTATGTTTCTATGATCTATGTGTGTTTTGCCAAGTTAACCACATTGTTATTATTGTGACCATGATAACAAAGATTGTCTAATATTGAGGAAGTACTTAATTTAACACATATCATCATCTTTTCCTAGACCTAACCAAGCAATGACTGATATTATAGTAACCATGGTGACAAAAGAAGGTACACCACTCTCGGTGCAGTCCACTTGATTATCATTGAAACCATGACAGCAAGGTCTGGTATGACTGCTGAAGGAGGGGGCGCTGTTTCAGGAATCACTCGTATGGGTTGTATCAGAGGGTTGACAAAAAAAACAACCTGTATGGTTGTTCAGGTTGGAGGAGGAGTTGCTGCTACACTCACTTTCCTTAACTAGACTCATTGAATAGTCTGGAAAGTGATCTTGTTGGCTGGACAACCTAAGCAAGACTTATTGAAGGACAACAATATAAAACTTTGGCTCAGTCTGGTACTGAGTTACAAACTGATGCTTGCTTCAGCTAAAGACCAAAATGAACAAGCAGTTTAAAAAAGATTATTGCAGGATAAGACTGGAGAAGACGCTCACTGACCATGTACACTAAAGTCTGTTTTTACCTCTGCTGCAATTTAATTATCATGACCAAACATCGGCGTCTTCGGGTTAGAGAAAATGCTGATGGCATTTGGCATTTTTATTGTGAGAAGGGAGGCCATTTTGTAGATCTGAGGAGAAAAGTTTTATTCAAACCAACCATTTATGTCCTTGTGCCCTCACTACACCTGAGCTGGTGTTTAGGCTCTAACCTTGTCACTTCCTGCCAGCACACATTTAAGAGCTCAAAAATCAGGGACCAGGGAGTGATGATAACAAGCTTTCTGTCTCCAACCTTTCTCACCTCTTCAGTATTCACCTCGCCACAAAAGTGCACTTCCCACCTCTCTACCTCTCTCCTATCTGACCTCACCTGGGAGCTTTTGTGGAAGGGCTGGAGAGTGCTCTTTTCTTTTTTTTTTTCTTCTGGTTTCTCTTTTGGTCTTTTATTTCATTCTGTACCAGACTTTCTGTCTGTTGTCTGTCTTGAGTTCAGTTTATAAGTTTAACGTTACCTCGACGAATATTTAATATCCTACTGTCATAGAGAAATGAATGCAGGAGTGGATTCTAGAGACAACTGAAGTTATAAAACCTTTACTTTATCACACATGTCAATTTCAAACATTTTCATTTGTCCTCATTAGTGTTTACCTCACATTGCCACATAATACAAGTTTTAGTTTTCAGTTTTTAGTTTTTAGTTTGAGTTGCATGAATTCTTCATGCATGTTAAATTTTCATTACCTCAATGAGCAGAGAGAAATTGCATCCCATGTAGATATATTATGGATATTCAAATAAACAGTGACAGAATTTTATTTTTTTTTTTATTCCTTTTGCGTGAACTACTGCGGATTTTTGGAAAACTCAACCGTCCATTTAGTAATTATATGAAAAATCTATATTAAAAATATATCCTCTTGTGTTAAACATATAGACTGTAAAAAAAGATGTACCTAGCCTTTATGACATCACCAATAGTTTCCTGAAGAGTGGTTTTGAGGCTCAGAGTGAGCTGCTCTGCCGTTGCCATCTTGGCAGTGTCTGACTGCCTAACTCTCGGCTAATCCAAAAATGGGCAAAGGGGTGGAGCAGAGGCTTTGGTACATGCCGGTTTGTGGCAAGCATACACCTGTCACTCAAAGAGGCCACACCCTTGATTATGCTGAACTTAATGCATAATTAAGTAACCCTAATAACCCTAATAAAATGTAAATGGCTTTGTTTTCACCCCCGTACAGTTGTCATGAAGGGGCAAATTAGCTATAGAGACATAAACAGTTTCTTGTACCAAGCTGTAAACATGTTTATTTCTGCTCTAAAGTTGGACATTTTGACATGGGAGTCTGTGGGGATTGACTCACTGTTGGAGCCAGTCTCAAGTGGCCATTCAAGGAACTGAAGTTTTTGTGTTGGATTTATTTTCTTTCCCTGAAGGTTGCTGCTTGGTCAGACCATACATAGGAAACCATGTGCTTACATGCTAGCATGTTCTCAGAAACACTAGCCACTGCATCTACCACAGATGATTGTTGTTGCACTAGTATTGTAGCACATAAAATTAAAAGGAAGTTGCAACCAGTTTTCTGGGAAGTTGGATGTATGATATGATAACATCATTTTTGACAACTAAGACTTTTACTCTTGGGGAGGAGTTTCATTTAATTACTGTTCTCTCCCCCCCCCCCCTTCTCCACTTCCTTCCTGCCTCCTTCTCGCTGTCATCAGTGGGCTCCAGACAGATGAAGGCGTCACCCTGTTGGAGATCCTGGCTCGCATGGCCAAAATCCAGATGATGGACTACGCAGAATTCTCGTATGTACACAGTATCTGCTTTTTTAAAATATTTTTATTTGTCAGTCACACTCTTGCACAGTGCCCCCTCCTCCTTCCAGTGTTAATGCTGTTCGTTCTCATAGAGTGAGCATCTAACCCTAAAGCTGGTTTTTGTTTCTCGTGGTAAAAACATCTCATTTGTTCATTTATGTGTTGGATTATCATTAAAACCGCAAACCTACACATTTGCTGTGTTTGCTGCTACTCTGAATAATCAGTTGCTATTGAGAAATGTTGATCAGGCTGCACCTGTTCTGGTTAAAAATGCCAATACTGTATATAGAATCTGTTCAAAACAGAGCCAGCACACTGTAAGTGACACATTTCACACCATGAATGTATTTTAACAAGCATAAACCAGGCAAGATTAGTGGAGCATCTTCTTATTCGAAGAAATGTCAGCCTTTCACACGTTCAACCACAGACAACCTGCAAACCTTTGGTCAATGTGGAGAAAAACATGGTGCAAAAATATACAGATGTCAGTTTTAATGAATATTGTTTCAGTCTAATATATCTATTTAAACAAAATCATGATCACAAATAAAAACTCTGGAATTGCAGACCTCCACTAAGTCTGCACAATCCTTGAAATTTCTTACTATAATTACAGTTCTTACAACTATGATCTTTAATAGATAATGCTCCGCCCATCTTGTGTGCCCAAGTGTGTAACAATTAATCTCTCTATTATTATTAATCTCTTTCTATCATTGACAGTGATTCGTGTATACTGTGTCATTGCATATATATACAGTATATATATATATGTGTGTGTGTGTGTGTGTGTTTGTGTATATATTTAAAGAAATATACAAAAATTAAGGGGGACAACATAATATATAATCAAATCTAATTACACAAGTCAACTGCCTGGAGTGACTGAAAAGGCTCAGGCCAAAGCAAAATGCTTGTATATACCTGCCTACACGAACATTATCCCCTGAAGGACTGAATGATGACATGTCATGCTCTAAGACGTTGAGGGACTTTATAGATTTATCTATGGCACACTCAAGACACCAGGAGGTGATATGTTTACATCCTTTGAATGACTTATGCAAGCTTCAAAGCTGATGTTTTCATTCAATAGATTGTAATTTCTGTAAAGAATTGTCACACACCTGGCCACGCAAGATGGGTGAAGTATTACATTTTTAAGAACTGTTTAAGACTGAAATGTTCGGTTCATCAATAAATTGTGATGCTGAGTAAGAGCAGTGTGATGATAAAAAATGCCATGATCATCTCAGTCTGTGTTTGGACCCCAAACTGTGTCAAAAAGCACTAAAAGAAAAGTCCTCACAATGTAAGTGGGTCAACACGGCCTATAGTAGAGCAACACACACACACACACACACACACACACACACACACACACACACACACACACACACACACACCAGCAATGTGCAGTCTGTTAGGTAAAGTAAAAGCATTTAAATTATAATGTCCTTCTAAAACTCCCATTACCCTGTGATGTAACAGTCCCTCTGGACATGTAGTCCTGCCAACTGTCAGACAGCCAAGCAGTTCAATTAAATTTAGAATTACATTTGGAAAAAGCTTCAAATTCGTCACTGTAACATTTTGAAAACCACAAACGTCTCTGTCTTCAGACTAGAAAGACTGTAGGAGCAGAGGTGTGTTGATGACTCATGTCCATAGTGCGCTTTACATTCTCATCAACAGTCACTTCCTACCTGTGGGCTCGAGTGGGCGGCAATTTTCTCAAAGGACGCGTGTCACATACTGAAACTTCTTCAGATATTCCCCTTAGATTGAGCGTTACCCCCCCACCCCCAAGAGTGTCAGATCAGAGAGGGCAAACTGGTGGGATCAAAACAGAGAGATCTTCCAGTGGTGCAGGACATTAAAATCAGAGGTGGGAAAGAGAAAGAGAAAGAGAAAACACTGCCCTTACAGAGACGAAATCCAAGGACGTTGTCTTATTTTCATTCTGTCAACATATTTTCCTGCTCTAGGGGGAAAGAAAGCAATGAGGAGCTGCTTGTCCGGGTTATTGACATGTTGGAGTTGAGCCGCCGCTGAATGCAATCATTTATTAATGAGACTGAACTCTGCCTGAACCCTCTCTCACTCTCTCTTTCTCTCTGTCTCTCACTCATTCTGTTATTATCTGTTTCTCTCAATCTTTGCCTCTATCTATCCCTCCGTTTCCTCTCCTCCTTCCCTCTCAAATCTGCTTCTTTCTCAGTTTGTCTCACTTTATTTCTGTTTTCTCTCTCGGTGTCTTTGTCCATCGTCTGTCACTTTCAACCTCTCCCTCTCTTCCTTCTCAGAGTTGTTGCTATATTTTAGCAAAGGTGACTTTGCAGTGGGTTGTGAACATTTTCAATGCGGCTAGTAGCAAAACAAGTGCTGCTGCACTTATTTTATAGGAGACTTATTTTAACCAGGATCTCAATCAAGTGTTGACCATCACCTGTCATGATGAGTCATGATAATATTATATAAGTTAAAGCTCCATATTTTCCTCTTCTGTGTTTTATTTGAAGTGTTGATCCATAAGAAGATATATTTGTGGTTTTAAGAACCAAAAAACCATCTCAATGTAGTTTCACATCTCCTCTCTCTGGCTTCTCTCTGGAGCTCTAGTAACAACAGGTCAGTGAGCCAATCAGAAGACAGGAGGCTCAGAGCCTCTCTTCTGATCGACTGACTGTTTTCTGAGTGATTGAATGAAAATAAAGCAGATTTCAGGTAAACACTCAGAGAAACCAAATCCTGCAAGGTTAGATGGTGGATACAGGTGGGCGGGGCTTGGGGCATGGCTGAGAGCGGTGACTGCTTTGTTGTGACATCATAAAGTTACAGAAGTAACTTAGTGAATACAGGCTGTGTGCATTTCTCTGTGGACTGAGGCTTTGATACTTTCACAGTACTAATATAGAACCTAGACCTGCTTTATAATCAAACAACCTTTATACTATATGGAGCTTTTAATGCTGTGATCTGACAACAAGGAATAGTAGCTGTTACCTCAAAAGTAAATGTCACAGTTCTCGCTTGACCTTGGAGATAATAGCTTGATGAAACAAGTCCAACTCAAGTTCCACTTACTAGCTTTCATTGGGGCTTTTAACCACATCATAGAGTCCTTATCAGAATAATCATTATGCCTTTTTTTCCCACAAAGTTTTTTTCTTTTTTGCCAATACTTGATACCCTCAGCTCTTTAGGCCCTTTGGTTGAACTGAGCACTTTGGGTATGAACCATAATAAAAAGGAACAAGTAGCTGTTGCTTGTGTTTGTTGCTGCCTTGGTCCCAGATTTCAAGAAATAAGTTGAGTACAGTGAAAGGAATACTGATAGTAATGATGGTCAAAACTGAAAATAAGACCAAGCTGTAATATACTTTTGCTTCTAACACTGAAGTTACTAAAGTTGACTGCATTGTACCTCACACACAGACAAACACACACACACCACCCCAGCCTATAATGCTAGTCTTCACAGCACCTCCAAATTGCCAGGAAGCCAATCAAACCCATGAAATAGAACATCACAACATCTCGCTCTGTCTTCCCCCTCCAGCTGTTTTGGTCTCTTTTTTAGTTGTTGTTGTTTTCAAATTATCTTCCTTTTTCCAATTACTTTCCTCCATGGCTGACACTGTGACCGTTGTTATGCACCCGTTCATCAAAGCACCAGCACCTTTTCCCTCAGATGCATACTCCAAAGACCACAACTGATGGTGACAAGTATTAGCAAAGTATGACCTGCTACTGTTCTAAAGCATCTGAGAACCAAATCATTTAGTACCAACATTTCCACTGTCCCAATTTTGTCTTAACTGCCTTTAGTTTTCATCCTTTTTCTGTCAGTTTGAGAACCGCTGCTAAATGTTAACTCTAGCCTGTGCTGTGTCTCAGATCGGATACTTCAGTACATGTGCTCACATGTAGCACACCGTGTACACAGTATACTCACTGGTGTTGTGCCTGAATTTCTATCAAACACCGCTGTTGTGCAATCACCGCAAATGGCAATCACACCAGGTGACCACGATTATCGCTCACCTGCCGGCCGTTTTCCTCACTTGACTTCAAAACGAATGTTTTACTTTCCTGTGCCTGTCCCTGTGTCACACCACATGGAAATTAGGCCGCCATCGTCACTGACGACAAGGGTTGCCACCTTCTCTGTGAAGAAATAAGGGACGCCCAGCCCCTGCTGATGCAAAGAGAGAATTTTTGATTTCAGAATGCCAATACACACTGTTTCATGTGCTTCTAACCCAAAATAACAAAAATATCAAGGGTAACAAAAAATGTAGCCTAATTCTGATTTATAATTAGTATTTGAGAGGAAAGTCAGAGAGAGAGAGTGTGAGAGAAGATGACATGCAGCAAAGGGCAACGGGTTGGACTTGAACCCAGGCGGCTGTGGTTAGTACTAAGCCTTCAGGGCATGCAATCTATCCGGTGAGCCACCGGGGCGTTGTACTACTGTCTTTATCTGTAGAAGGAAACCATATGTGTGTTTTCTCACAGCACACAGCGCTTGTCAGTCTCCTGCTCATATAATAAAAACTAAACCTGTAGGCTATAACTGCTTTGGTTTTACTTGACATCACATTATTCACATCACTTCGAGGACACAGTTTATTAACGAAATGATGTGTATGAAAATACAGGACACATTTTGTCCCATACAGGATTGGTGGCACCCAAATCAGTCGCCGTCTTCACAAGTACAACCTTTTCAAATACGCTGGTGGTCCCACACCTTTCGCTACACAGCCAAGATGGTGACCGTTGAGGGTGAGAAATGACAGTTTTGAGTGCACCATGTTGCATGTTGCTGTACTTGTCAAAATAGAAAGTTTGAGTATGTAAGTTCGTGAACCGAGACACACCACCTGTATTTTCTTTAAAGTGGGAAAATGTCACAATGAAGTGTAGTCTCAGACCTAGTGCCGGTGTTTTGGGTGTGGTGCACAGTGGACAGCTCACGAAATAAAACAAAGCAAAATAAAACATTAGTAAATCATATTAAAAAAAAAATTCTTTCTTGGTTTCAAATTTGACATTTGATTAAAGTGCTCTCTTCTTCATACTGACAAAAGACAAAACTATCAGCATTAACACATAGTGTGCACACTGTTCTGCAGTATTATATAGACCAATTATGAAATGGTGATTACTGTGAATCATTTTGGATTATTTCTCTCTTATCTGGTTTGTACTTCACATATGTTTATGTTATCAAGTATTGATTTTTTCAATGACGTGTTGATTATGTAACGTGTGTGTCCTCAGAGAGGTGATGGTTGAAACTTTTTACACTGATAGAAACACTGGGATTTAACACTTGAACACTGATGCTGGTAGAGTGTGTGTTGGTATGTACCTGTGTGTGCTGAGGTTTTCATGCAGTAAATTGAACAACTTCTAAACATAAACTGAAGTAAGAGACAGAGAAAAGAGGACAAATGTGGACATTCATGGATTTGTGAATGTGGGGATTGGGTGGTTTGGGGTGGTATGATTCACACACAAACACACACACACACACACACACACACACAAACACACTCACATACATACCTTTACACATACACACCCTCTCTGCCCGCCCCCGCCACCCGGCCCTGTTGTTCTCGCGGCACCTCGCCGTGCTGCTCGGCTGCTGGATTGAGTCCCTGGGTGGCCCGTACTGTTCTCCTGTTCTAATGCACCTTTTGTCTTTGTTCTGCCATTCTGGGAATGACGGGAGGGAGCTATACACTGGGCAGAGTGATGGATTGGAGGCAGAGAAAGCGAGAGAGCGACAGAGAGAGAGAGAGAGAGATACAGAGAGGGAGAGAGGGAGAAAGCCGGGGGTCTCTTTTGTTGCGAGCGCAGTGAAAGCCCAGCAGGGGGAGCCGCCTTGACAATTTGTCAGCGGCGCCACGCTTATTTTCCGAGGCCGTCCGGCTCCTCAGCGCTGTGGCAGTGACAGTCACCTTCACCAGAAGAAGCGAGGCCAAAGACAAAGGCTTTAAATTGACTCTGAGCCTGATTTACCCAGCCTGCCTCTGGTCTTTACCGCCCTGCCCCTCAAACACACACAGCTTTTTTTTCCCTCCTTTTTTTCCAACTTATATTTCGCATATTTAAATTCAACTTTAGAAAATGTTCAGTTTGTCACTGAAGGACGTTTACACTGAGTGGATTCATCCTTTTTTAAATGCAGGCACCATTTCATCAAATGGAAATATTAGTGAGAAACTTTAGTAAGAGCTTTATTTTCCCCAAAATTACATTTTTAGTAGCTTTTTCAACTTCTGGGTCCAAACAAAGCTTGGCTACACAAGATGAATTTAATATATTTGGTTGTTTCAAATCCTAAAACGAGACAGAATAAGGCAGGATCAAGAACTATAAGTGAGACTCTTGTTTATCTTGTCATCCTGTTTATTTAATGTGTGAACACAGAGGTGTTGCTGCCGCGATGCTCTGATGAGAATAAAAGTGCAACATGTAAATGTAAACATTAGTGATTAGTACAGTACAAATTAGTCTTTACAGTGTTGAATATTCAATGTCTAAAACTGCAGTTGTGTGTTGTGAATATGTGAGACACAGCGTTGCTTCTCAGCTCAAACTCAGCAAAGAAATGAGTCTTTAAAAGTTTATTACATTTATCCTGCATCAGGTTGGACGATGAGGCAGCAAACACAGACTTATCGGAGCAGATCCGCGTAAATAAGAGTTGTCTTAACGTCTGTTTACAGAGTTGTAATGGAGAGCACATGGTGTATTATCACCTTCATTGATTACCTGGTTTGTTTTCAACAGTCTGAAGGTCGGAGTACGACTCAGAAAGCTTCGGCGGCGGGAAGAGTTGTATCATCTTTAGCTGCAGTGACTTCATGTCAGTCGCACAGGTCAAAGGTCAACCTCTTACCATCAGATCAACAATCTAAAGCCCTCCAGTGACAAAGGCAATTAAAGAAAATTGTCCCCGAAACAATCTAGAATTGTAAAAAAAAAAGTAAACATTTATATTCATATCTTGTTAATGTGTTGAACTGCTCTCTATCTTCTATCTATCTTCCTAATTGATTGTAAAGGGATAGTTCACACACTTTTCACAGATACCCATTTTCCCACATACCTTAGTGGTATACAGTCATGCAGACAGTTTTGATTTGATGTGACAAATTGAAAAAATAATGAAGAACCAACCTTTTTAGTTGAAACTGTTTTCTGACTCAATTATCCAAAAATAACTATGACATTGTTTCCAGAAAGAAACCTTCCTGTTTGTCTAAGTATCGTTGTTACTGGCTGAACTGGTCTGTAAGGTTTAAGAAGTTGTATTGACTGTAACTGTCCCTCCCTCCTCCCTGCCCGTACATTTATCCTGCATCTGAGCCACCGTACAAACTCCCCTTCATCCATTTTCCAGGCAGCACCTCAACCTTACACCTCACACAGCAGCACCACATTAGCATATTACAACAACAGAGAACGTCTCTGAACAAAGTAGTTAGCGACCCGTGCGACCTCAGCCTCTGAAAAGACAACAAAACTTCCCTTTTCTAGCAATTTCCTTTTGGGGGTTGAAGCCAGAGAGCAGCGGAAGGTCAACGAGCCTGCGGCAAAACTTCCACACTGGCAACGTATGAATCATAGAAGCGAGCCTACACACTGCGCCAGGACACTAAACAAACCTGGAGAATGACTCACACCCTTACGTATCATTTGGAACAATTCGATACTGATTAGATAATACTGATGGTGAGCGCTTTCAGCACAACGGCCTTGGAAATGTTTTTAGCTGCCGCCGCGGCCCGATAGTGGTCGAGGGCGAACCGGCGGGCGGGAGGGAAGCGTGGATGTGGGCGGCTTCTCAGAGCCTTTGACTGTAGCTGGCCGCCAAATAATGATGGCTGTTGTGTAACCGTCACTGAGTGTAGACTGGAGGGTTTCGTTTTTTTTTTTTTTGATACAGGAGGGTCGAGGTGATGTAATGTCTGTGTCTGAGCTGAAGGGTCATATCAAAAAGCTGCCACTAGGAGGAGAGAGCGGGCCTAAACTGGCTGGATGTGAGGATGATGGACCGGGTGTAGGCTGATAAGACCAGAGGTGTGAAAATCTACACCTTTACCAGACATTTAGTCTCAGTTAAGAGTCTTAAATGTCTGTTTCTTAAGAAATGAGTGAAAAAAAAATCATTCATTTTGGTACAGCACAACGAACAGTGGGATCCAAAGGTCTGATCCACTTTGTGTGGTCTCAGACCTTTGGATCCCACTGAATATGTGCAGTTCTTTTGTTCCACAATCAGCTGCTGTTCGATAAAAACACCATCTAGTCCTGAGTGTAAAACAAGATTAAATAGAAAGAAATAGAAAGCAAAAAAGAACTCTGTCCTAGAAAAGCATGGAACAAGTAGATTTGTAGAAGGAACCACTGACCTTTTCACTCATTTTTTATAAAATCAGATTTGTAGCACTCGACAGAGTGGACAATTTTTACAGAAAAGTTCAATATACTGTAGTTTTTGAGGTTCTATATTCTTATTAGAGAGCTTTTAAGGCTTTGCCACTTTTTAATATTTCCATTCAGGGACTTTCTTTTCTTTTCCTTCCAGAAAATATTATGTTTTTATTCCAATTCATCAGATCATAAAAATTGGTATAAAAATGTCATCTTTTTCGGAGCTTTTAGTACCTCTTCCTTATGAGGATTATATATTATTGTTAAGGAACATGTAATCCTTCAACTAATTTGAAAAAATGCTCAATATAATGGAGGTTTTAATGGTGTTATGACCCCAGATTGTCATTTCTGATGTTCTGCATGTATCACTTGTCAATTTTTTTATTAGCAGTACTTTTGCTTCGGATGCTCGAGCATATTTTAGTGCTAATATGTCTTCCCTAAGTTAACGATCTTATCACTCTCACCACTGACAAATTTATAAATCAATACAAACATTGTGATTTCAGGGTATCAGCTCCACTTTGTTTTGAAGAATTCGTCTTTCACGGCACTTTAAAGTGAACCTTTTTAGGTTCATCCTTCAGTATCTATGAGAAAAAGGAGCATTCAGTCCATAGAGATGTTGTCTCTCTTTCAACCAAAGACTGAACTTATGTTTTATCTCTTTAAACATGACAGGATTCGTGTCTCTTGTCAGTCATACCATAAGAGGAGCTGTCACTTTTTTTTTTTCTCCAGATAGTAGGATATGTCATTTCAGTTTAACACACCTGGCTGCTGCAGCTGGATTAAAACCACCAAAGGTCAAAGATGTTTGACCTGGTTTTTTTTAATGGAAAAATCCAGGACAAATATGCGGTCTTCAGTTGAAAATGCATGCACTGATTGCATTTAACACTATAAGAAATACAATTCATGGAAGAAGCTTTTGGGTTTACAGGTCTCAAGTTTCAACCTGAATCCTTTGCTTAATAATATAAAGTATATCATCATCTTGTATTCTACCATGATATAAGTCCTGCCATTGTTTTGTCCCAAATGATAAATATGAGCAATAGAGGATGTAGAAGTCACCTCCTGTCAGCGTCTTCGCCCCGGTGAGTGACGAGGTTATTTACAGGCTTCAGAGTCGATGTGGTGTCTTTGTGCACGAGCGGCCCCGGGTGCCAGAGGCCGACAGATGGATATGTGATCAAGTCAACATGAGTGATTTTTCCCTCTTCATCACACACAGACTTTGCCTGGGCCGGCTGATGAATCACTTCATAGATGTGACAAATATATCCACCTCAGAGGAGGAATAATGCTCAGAAAAATGAGTCGGTGCGTGGTATGGAGTCTCTTTGTCTGCTCAGGATTTAGATTTAAATAAGACTCCAAAGCAGATCTTATTTGGACTATAGTAGCTGTTACAGTATAGACCAGGACAGCACATAGTCGAGGTCATAACAAAAGTAAGAGGTTGTGTTATTTTCTTTTTTTAATCCAAGCACTCACCAAGTTTCCCCCCGGGGATCATTAATTTGACCCGGTCTAATTAGTTTGTTATTGCACCTTAAACATTAGAGTATAACATTAATGCTGCATAAAAACCTGGTGGATGTGAGTTCGATGCTGTTTGTGTTTTTCTTTCATATACTGACCTCAGGGCCCGAGAAACCCAATTAAAAAGCCACAACAACAGTTAGAATAACTGCATGGCTGGGAATGTCAAACGACAGCTGTTTATCTAAAAGGTTTTTTAATTTCTTTATTTTTCATTTTAGGTAAATTGGGGCCAGTGTAGAAGCCTCTGCTGCTGGATGGATTTGATGATTAGAGAAATGTTGATCAGAAAATTGTATGGAGAGAAAACCTCTGTTAGATGTAACTTCACTGTACATTCACATGTACAGTGTAATATCACTGTACATGTGAAGGACTTTTAGAATATGAAAATGAGTAATGACATGTTATTGTATGTGGTGAAATACTGCACAAAAGCCACATGTGCTTTTGTTTTCTGCATTCCTCTTAATTATTTTGATGCTCGTATTACTTTATTTTAATTTCCAAGTGACATTTAGGACAGTAATTTTTTTTTACTATATCTGAAGAGGCTCACCCCACAGCCTGCAAAAACACACTCAAAACCCACAATGAAAGTGCAGCAATTTAAATCCATCAACCTGAAACGAAAAACCACTTTTCTGAAAACCTGAAAACATTCTGAATGTTTTGTCTGCCATCAACATTAGGACAGGACCTGCTCCATTACTGATGTCACCATATTTTATAACAGCGTTGTTACAGTAGCAGTCACTTCCTATAGCAGCTCACAATGCGTCCTGGAAGGGGGCCTGGTAATATATCTTTCCTGCTGGGCCTTTAGTCTGAATTACAGCAGGAAAAACAAAAGGTTAATCACATTGGGAGACTCCGCTCTGCCTCTGACCACCCAGCGTCTCTCTGTGTTTCCCTCACTATTGCAATTCAAGCTGCTTTATTGGCATGAACGTTGGATGAACAGGGGGGGCTTAGGGGTGGGGGTGGAGGGTGGGCACCTTCCAAAGCACCTTGAAAAACAACAGAGATACCTCTGTGGCCCCTTCCTGCCCGTGTCGCCGTCTTCTTCTTTCCTTGTGTCGCCGTCCCACTTTCTGTGCCCCTCAATTTTCATCTACACGACTATATATGCGTTGCAATTACCATACGTCGAATCAAAATGTAAATGCATCATAAGCCAGGCTGCTGGAAATGCATTCGCTTGTCGGAAAATCACGTATCAGAGCGTCCCTCTTGTTGATGGCCAAAATCTTCTCATCCCCCCCAATCCCCTTCTCTTCATTTCCCAGCGTGCTTAAATGCCGGCGGGCACATTACATTGAGATTCAAGAGGTTATCTCACAGTGGTGATGGGGATTGCAACAGCCTAAAGGATCGCCACAGGTTAAAGCTTTTTTTAAAATATTTATTTATTTATTTTTCCAAGCGCACACGTATGGCTGAGCTTTAATGAGCACAACTGCTTTTCTCCCTACGTCTGAAAAATAAAACCTCATCGCGGTGGAAAATAGATTCTGAGGATGTCTTTTGTGAAGCTTTTAACTCTGTATGTGTGTGTGTGTGTGTGTTTTATACAGGGTGGTGGGCCCCGCTGTGACCTTCAAAGTGAGGCCGAACACTCACAACGTCAGCACCACAGATGTGGCCAACGTGGCCGGTAGGTTCTCCTTGGCTGAGTAATGTTGTCTTTATACTGACAGAGAAAAAGACAGGCCATTATCATTGGCTCGCTGCTGCACCTGAGGCCCCAGATAAACGTTTTTCAAAACTTATGACTCCTCAGTTTTTCTTTTGTTTTTTTTCTTCTTCCCTCTGAGAATCATCTTATACCCACACTGGAACTTCATGGCAAGTTTTTTCTATTCCTTTGTGATGAGTTTGGTTTTAGTTTGGATAATTCTTTTGGTATTGGCCCATTTTGAAAGGAAGCCAGCAACAAAGGAAGCCATGTTTGGCTCCATAATGGAACGCCATCGGAGCGTTGGATGTGTGCCTAAAAGAACTAGCAGGAAAGAAAGAGACACCAGAAATTGATTGTGTTTGGGAAACGACTCAGTTCATCAATGCATATGTAAATATAAAAGTAAAAGTCGGTAAGGTAGAGTTTTCTTACAGTCTTTGTTGAATTCAGTTCACTTAGCTAATAGGCACAAGCAGCTATTGGGCAAGCTAGCTTGTTAAGTCAGTGTTAGCTGACTTAACAAAACAGCTAACAACTTAAAAAGGGGATTGGAAGCAGCACAGAACTTTTTGAACAGCCCCACTTCACTATCACACCAAACTGCCACTAGTTTACACTTTAGTCTGATTTCTCACAGTCATGCTCCACCCCAAAAATATTTCATCAGGAAATACATCACATTAAAGAAATAAAGATACAATCCAGCCCTTCAATTCAATTTGGCATGACTACCAAAGCTGCCTTGTGTTAAATATGTCAGCTAATAATTTCTGAAATGAAATCCGAGGACAATTCCAGTATGACCGTCATATATATCATTATAATATCCGATGTTGTTATTTATGAAATAAAAAAGGAGGACAGTTCCGGTTTCGTGTATTTTGACCATGGTAACTGTTGTATTGTAGAAATGATAAAACTCTTTGCACTCTTAACAGTTCAAGATTTGCTCACTATATTTGTAGATTATATGGTAGCCTACAACTACAAGCTACCTACGTCCGGTAACCCCGCCCCTGATTCTGAGCACGGGTCACCTCCTGGCTTGAATAGATGTTTATGGTTATGTAGTGGATTCAGAAATTTCTAGCTGAGTTCTGCACAGCAGTTTTCTCTAAAACCAGGCGAGCAGGTGGTTAGTGGTAGAACAAGGGTGATATGAAGCCGCTATAGTGAGCAAGCGCAACTTGAGACATCTGCCTGTTCTTTCCATCTGGTCTGTTTTTAATTAGTTATAATTAATAAAAATGGGGGCATTTCCGGGGACAGCTCCAGCCAGGAACAGGCCACCAAAACTGGGACTGTACCTTGAAAACGGGGGCGTCTGGTCACCCTAAGCGAATGTACTACCGCCCCAGGAAGCCCAAAATGGCTTACCCCCGCAGCAGCAGTCTGAGGCTGAACTTGTGATGAACGGAGCTCGAGATCCAGCTCGACCTCTTCAAAATCTCACTGAATCTGATTGTTGTTTTGTTTTTTTTTTCCGTTATGAATTAGCTCACACTCGGCTGTGCCAGAACACAGCTGATTGTGCTCACACATACTGTGAGTGATTGTAAGTCATTTGGAGGAATAAAACATGATTCACTCACTCTGAGTTTTTAAAGTTTCGCTGATTGGAGAATGTTAATCCAAAAAACAAAAAAAAACAAAGTGAAGGGCACAGTTACATTGAACATACATATTTGGAAGTGGTTGACCGAGTGGTTGACCCAGACTAAGGAAAGTTTATTGTGAACAATCATCTTTGCTTTAACCACCTAATCTCATCTGACTCATGTTTGCCAAGAGAAACATATCCAGTGAAAAACTGGAACACAGTAAAATGAAAAATACTAAAGCAGCACTCCAGTATCAAAAGAGACAGATGAGCAACAAAGGATAAATCTCTACATGCAGGGTGCAGAATAACAGCAGCATCTCACAATAGTAGTGCAAAAAACATTTTGTAAAGGACCTTTGTAAAGGATTCAATAAGTAATACTCAATGAGACAGTGTTCGTCTTTGTTCATGGGGTTCTTAGCATTATATTCAGTGTGTTTACATGCACTCTTGTATTTCAGGTTGTTAGACTCTCATTGTTATGGTTCGTGTGATTTCAGGAACTTGGATAAACCCTAATCCTGGTTTTTAGAAATCCACATATACGAGCTGCAGTATTCCAGATAGATGAGTAAACATGCTATCAGTGTTCGTGTTCGCTGTCTG
Organism: Seriola aureovittata; assembly: GCF_021018895.1. NCBI lineage: Eukaryota > Metazoa > Chordata > Actinopteri > Carangiformes > Carangidae > Seriola > Seriola aureovittata. The sequence goes on from NC_079375.1 coordinate 4,063,347, forward strand.
CCATGTGTGCAGGTGTATAATAGTCGATGCAGGTGTATAATAGTCGGTCATAACAAAAAATGTTATGATAAACGTATGGTACGTTCTCTGTGATCATGTGGCGAAACTAAAGCCAGCCGAATGCATGTTCCTCGTAAACATCATATTGGGATTGTGATCAAAAGCAGGACTCAAGAAAGATTCAAAACCAGGAAAATAATATGGATGTGGTCTTATTCATTGGGAGGATTTTGTCTACCACCTTTTTTTTTTCCATCTGAAGCAAATGACGACAGTTCCTCAGCGATTCTGTTCCAAGATCCTCCGAGTCAAAATGTCTCAGACCTGCCTGTTCTGTGGCACGCAGAGGGACTCTGTAGTAATCTCTCAGGTGTGTGTGTGTGTGTGTGTGTGTGTGTGTGTGTGTGTGTGTGTGTGTGTGTGTGTGTGTGTGTGTGTGTGTGTGTGTGTGTGTGTGTACCGGGCTACAGTGTGACTCACGGTAATGAGGCGAGGGTGTTGATGAAGTGGGGAATAAAGAGAGGAGGAATGTTTGCCATTAGCCAAGCTGTCAGTCCAGTGAGAGAGCAAGAGAACTGTCCTGATATTCCCTGGGCCCAGTTCCTGATACACAGACACACGCACACATGCACACACACGCACACACACACCCACACACACACGCACACACACACACACACACACACACACACACACACACACACACACACACACACACACACACACACACACACACACACAGAGGCTCCAAATCACCTGCACTGGGAAATTGGCCCTGTCAAAATAACTTACATGAGTAGCTCACTGTCTGTTTTTTTCCCGACATCTTATCCCTGCTTGATAATTGCAACCCCACCTCCTTCACACACGCACACACTCTCACTTTTTTTGTCACCCACCCACACGCACACACACACACACACCACACACACACACACACACACACACACACACACACACTCTGTGCTGATTATGCAACAGCTTCTCTCCTGTTTTTAAGTGCTATTGTTGCTGTCGGCTCCCGCTTGCTGTGCGGGGTCACGGATGAGCCTCGATTGTTATTAATGCAAACATTTGACAGAACGTGCTCGAAATGAAATATGGCGTCCTCTCAGCTAAAGTGCAATAGTGTGGGCGGGCCGTCTTTAAAGTGTCGTTTGTCATATTCAACTAGAATATCAATCCATCCCAAAGCGTACATTACCCCTCCCACCCCCCCGGCTGGGGTTTATAGTGCTTTTCTGAAACATTAAGCTTTACACGGCCATTGTAACGACGACGTTTTATCATCATTTAAAGCCGCTTGGCAGCCGATGCCAGTGAGTGGACGTCCGTCGCCTCTGTCACAAACTTGTGTGTTTGGGTGGAAAGCTCATGGCAGCTGTGTTAAAAATAATTCAGTTTTATTTGATTCAGTCTCCACGAACACATCAGTGAGACGTCAGAGAAATGTTTAAACCAGGAGTTATGCTGGAGGAACGAATCAGATTCCGGAGACTGTAGTCTGCCGTGCTGTCCAATCATATGTTTCTAATATTCAGGAAATTTGTCAGTGAACGCGACATCACAGCGGACAATCCATTCACATAAACACACAAGGCCTGTCAAGTCTTCATAGTCACTATTTTTATTATGTATAAATATTATATTTATTAATATTCTCAGATTTTCATCCCATATTTTTGGTTTCATATTCTTTAATGTCATTGATACTTTCCCGAAGGGCGTCTCATAATTATTAAGATAAATGTAGCTATACAGTCTTTATAGAGGTCTGTGATATTAGCAATAATTATGTCCTGTCCAGGGTGTGCCCCGCTCTCGCCCAGTGTCAGCTGGGATTAGCTACAGCCCCCCCCCCCCGGCAACCTTAAAAGATAAGCAGTACGGCTAATGAATGAATGAATATGGTAAATGCAATAATTATTTATACCATATACATCTATATTATCTATATTATAATTATTATTATCAGTAGTAGTAGCTCAGAAGTAGTTATGAGTAAAATTTACATATAAATGTGAGTAAAAGTACTTATTATGGCCCATCTGCTCTTTTATACTGTATATTATATTATTGACCTGATGCATTAACATGTATGTAACATTTAAATGTTGTAGGTGATAAAGTAGGGCTCAATTCGAACCTCTTTAGAAATGATTTGAAATTTATCTTTATCTGTTTTTCTGCACTAATGGATCAGATCTAAAGCTGATAATATGTTTGTATATAAAATCTATAGTTAAAAGTATAAAGTACAAAGTATAAAGTAGTCTAAAACACACGACTGGAGTAAATATACTTAAATAAATGTGGCTATATATTTCTACTGTAATACCAAACGTGAGGCCAGTTGTGGCCGCAGCCTCACAGGAGCCGCGTCTCCTCCTAACACCGGATCGATTGTGACCCCGGCCTCCAGGTGCCACAAGGTCCGATTAATGCAGCCAGGCCTGCCAGACCCGGTGCTGCATTTTAAGGAGCGATGTTACCACTTCTGTCACGCGCGCACGCCCATTGTGAGGGACTCCGGGCCCACCGGGGGCCATTGTCAAACGTGGGGGTGGATGTCAAGATGGTGGGCAGCGAGGTGGTGACCCCCATTGTCTGGCCAAGGGTGGGCGGGGGACCCAGAGGCTACTTCCAGCGGTGCGTCACGGCCGTGAGAACGGGACCCCGTGAATAGGGCCGCGGGTCAGGGTCAGGATAGCGGGCAGCTCAATTAGCACTTCAAGCAGGAGGAGAGCAGCTGAGATACTCTCGTCCCTGCACCGTCTGTTCCTTCCACGGCTACGTTTTTATCCCACCAGCACTTGTTTTTGCATACATGCTAATCACACCTCTCAGTGTGAAGATAGTTGCTCACACATGCTTGAAAGCTGTCCACTCTGGGGACCATTGGATGATTTGGACAGTTGCTGCCGGTGGCGGTCACTTCCAGACCGCCGCCGTCTTTGCTCCCATCGGTTGCTTCTGGTGTTGAACTGACCGGTCATTGTTATCAGCAGACAATAGCCGGTCGCTCAGTGAGTTGATGTCACTTCTGAGGTTTGATTTGTGTGTTGACATGTAAATAATTTGCTTGCAGAGAGGTCACTATCAGTTTAATAAGTTAAAAAGACATTGTCCCGCCCGGAGAGATGGAACCAGAGAATGTGTAATTTACATGCTAATTAATGGAATATCCCTTTAAAAAAAAAAAAAAGTGGCGGGAAATGCTTATCATTCCTATCCAGTTCACATATCAATCAAAGATTTTAGAGCTTAGTTTTGGTGTGTGTGAGTGTGTAGGAGTGTGTTTTTTTTCCATAATTACCAACAAAATCGCTCCAAAAAATGTTTTGAATGTTGCTTAAATTCTGTTAATCAGTTGATGGGATTTACTTTCTGTGTCTTTGGGCCATTCTCCTTCTGAGACATCCTTACATTTTTCTGATGACTCCTCAATACAAGTCCATCGAAGGCATCAAAAGTCGCACAGCTCTTCTCGTCTTTACAGTGCTTTGTGCTGCTTCAGTAAAGGCAAGATAGTGGAAATACTGTAGTTTAAGGACTAAAGTATCGTATCTTTAGGAATAGTTGTTTAATTTTGATGAACTCATAAAAGAGGAACAGGCGGATGTTCTCTAAGAGAGGACACGTACACATCCATAAATACAGAGCATCACTTTACCAAAAAAAGTCAAAATGAACTAAAAGACGGATTGGGAAAGCAGCTTGCAGACGTTATAGAATATCCACCATGTGAACACAATGAAGAAGGTTGTGAAAAAGTAGGTTTTGACACAGGGCCTTTATACATGAGAGGGCCTCAAGATTAGGTAATAAGGCTGGACCTTGTGACAGGTGCCTGGTTTGCATGTGAAAACCTACTGACCGAGCAGCAGTAACATCCAATTGTATTCATTTTTATTTCATTTTTATAGCACCAAATCATGACACACAAGATCTCATGGTACTTCACAATGTCAGGTCAAGACCTTACAATATTATAGAGAGAAACCCCACAGTTCCCACATGCTGGGTGACAGTCGAGAAGAAGAAACCTCCACCAGAACCGGACTCAGGGTGGGCGGCCGTCTGCTTCCACCGGTTGAAATATATTCCTGTGATGTTCACGTGTGATGCATTCATATTGCTTATTTATAAAGTCATTCACATCTTGTTATTATTACTAACAGCTTGTGTCTCCACTGATCCCATGAGAGCGAGTCATCCGTTCATGCTGTTTGATGCAAAAAAAAGAAAACTACAAAATTAGAATTTCCCATTGACTTTCTACATGATGATGAAGCGGCCGCTCAGTGAAGAGTGTGAGTTGTTCACTCGCTGCATCTGGAGAGGAGGAAGCCATGTCGGACTTATTCCTGACAACTGCTATCTGTCTGTCACCGAGCTTCAAACCCGATCCTGATGACCGGGTGGACGAAGGGCTTAAGTTACTTTTACAGAGGCATCAGTTGCATCTGGGCCTTTTCTTTCCTCCCTTCGACTTTTTGTCTCCTCGTTTTCTTCCGTCTGAGTGGATTAGCATAGATCTCGTACGCTGACAGGACTGACCTTCAATGCAGCTAAACACTTGTCAAAATGCCAAATGTAATTACTGAGCTCTTTAGGTCAAAGTAATGTGTTTCATCTACCTCACTTCGCCCCGTTATTGATGTGCAGGCCCTCCGACCTCAGACTGCAGTCGAGTCCTCCCCCCTTCCCTCTCGCGGCTCCTCGCATGTGTCGTGTGTTATGGCAAAAGTGAGGAAATGTATGCGTAATTATGCCTAAGTAATGCGGTCAAATTGTTATCTGTGTGGACAATTTTGTGCGTTGCCACACTGCTAGATGTCTTTGTGTGACTTTGTCAGCCTATACGCTCTCGGATCCTGTGATTACGGACAATTTAAAGTTATCTGGCGGAGCTGCAGAGTGCTTCCCTAACCCTGCCTTTCAAAAGTCGTCATCATCATCATCGTCATTGTCGTCGCCATTAATGTTCTTCTGTAAATTGCATGCCTGGAAATTGTCAACTCTGTTATGCCACCTTGACATCTACTGTCTCTCAAGGGAGCCTTTACTTATCTTGTAATTACATTGACAGCTGACTATAAAAACATATAACTGCCATCTTTCTTTTTGAATCTCAACTTCCTGTTTAGGTGTTGAGTAAAATGGAGATGATGTTTTCCTAGGCGCGCTCTGCTCAGATATTATTTATTCCTTTCGGTGCTTCGCACGATTGCTTCATGGTCAGATTTGACAGCCTATCCATACGCGCCGTCATTAGCAACGCCGCTGACTGATTTTGTGTCATCGCCGTCCCTGCGTGGAACTCCTTTAATTGTTCCCATTGATTGCCGGAGTGATTGCATTGGAAACAGTTCTGATGTTGAGATCCATCCAGCGATCTCTCTCTGTGCCCTCTGTGCAGGCGAAATCCATTTGAGTTAACTTCATTTCAGTTCACCCTCGCTAATCAGTTTCCATCGCACGCCGAAGGCTAATCGATTTAAGAAGTTTTCTCGCACCTGTAGCTAAAAGAAAAAATCAAAATAGTGGGGAGAGAGAGGGAAGAGGGGTGTGCTGGTGTTTAGTGATGCAATTTGCTGTGACACCGTGCAGCGTTTTTTATCTCTTCACCTGTCGTCATAGCAGAGCCAGAGGCGTTTTGTGAATTGCAAGATGCACCATCTGAGCTTTAAAAAGCCCCCCCAACACACACACACACACACACACACACACACACAGACACACACACTGTCGAACCAGAGTCACCTGTAGTTATTTTGGTCCGACTTCAGAGAGAGCGGAGAACTGTACGCTGTCCTCTGGAGCTTTGCGAGCATCTGTGAGTCCTGCCGTCGAGCGAAGCTGAGGGATGGGAGAGAGGAGGAGGGGGTGTGGGGTGGGGGGACACAGGTGCTGTGCCGAGCTCGAGTTTGCACAGCGGTGCAACGTGATCCCTGAGCCAACCACGCAGCCGTCCTGCCAGCCACTCAGCCAAGCAGCCAACCAGCCGGCCTGATTTCCCCCGTGCTGGCACTGGCCGGCTGGCACCGCCAACCCTTCTCTCCCACTCCCGCAGCTGGCAGGATCTCTGCGAGTTGGCCTCTGCTCCTGACGTTCGCTGTGGGGCTGGCAGACCTCTCCCAGATGGCCACCTTGTAGCAGAGCTGGCTTCGCGCTTGCATCACTTTTGCATCATTCCTCCAGCTACAGGGCTGCTGTGGAAGGAGACGACTTCTGTCGGTTGTGCCGGGGCATTTTCTGTACGTGAGATGTGGGAGTGCTAAACTCTGCTGCTGCAGCTCTCACACTGCTCAACCACGATTTGTCATTTGTGCTGTTTGTGTAGCTGCTCTCCAGGAAACCAGTGACAGCTCCTGGACCAGAAACAGACAGATAAAAGGATCTGGTGTCACAGTCCTGAATCCATGAATACACACACACACACACACACACACACACACACACACACACACACACACACACACACACATCAAACATACACACACTAGAACCAACACTGCTTTTTAATTTAAATGGAATAGACCCATAATAACCCTATCTTTTACAGTCAAAATGACGGGACAGTGTCAAGGTGCCTCTTGGCTTCATATTTTATTTATATTCTAATTTAAATCTCACTGTATGACCCATAATTTATATCCCACTAACTTTGTAATCCCAGCTGAATGGAAGAATGGACCTGGACCTCCCCAAAACTTGTTAGTACTAAGATTGAATAATTTAATATACATTTTTTAAACTGCGGTGGATGAAATCATCTCATAGAATTTTCTTAATATCCTTAGATTTAATGACCATGTCTGTCTGAGGACTGCTCCTAATTATCACTTTTTCATCCTCACTGTTTTTTAAGTTTCCTCGCTGCCACAAAGTATGACATATGGTACCTGAGATATCGTTGAAATATTAAAAGACGGTTTCGTGGCATTAGAGAACATGGAGGCACTAAGGAGGTTTTCTCTGTGTTGACAGGGAGGGTAACTTTGTCCTAAGTTCGTATCTCTTTCTGTTCTTATTGCTTTAAACCACTATAGTAATAGTAATGAAATCCACAATAATTTAGCCTTTATGTACTTCAACTCCAGAACATTTATTAGAGGCAGGTCTTCATGTCTAACTCCCTCTGTTTGATATGTAGAATTGGTCACAGCGGTATTTTAGTACCAAGCCTCGTTTTTGTCGCTCTTGTTGTCATGTGTTACATTTACTGCATTACGTGTGAACACAAACTCAGCACCTGTAATCATTTCAAATTTAAAGCCCTTTAGTGTTGCAGCGGGCAGAAGCCCATCATTTCGACAAGTGTATTGTCTCATTTCTGGTTGCTGGTGTTTCTCCACATGCTACATTTACCTACCTCCTGAATTTCCGAGGCTGCAGTTCACTTACCTGAGCACAGTTTTTACCATGACATCACCACTAAACAATATGCTCTCCGTCTTTGTAGCGGTAAGCACTTTTCTCTTGGCGGGAGGCGAGTTGTTTTCTTTGCACTTTGACTGCAGCTCAGACTTTCACCACGGTCGTGTCCTCTGCTGCAGTTATTACAGACTCCTAACTGAAGCCGCCTGTTGCTCGCTCTCTCTCGGCGGCCCCAAGGAGGCCGCCTGGACCCGGCAACTCATTTTTAGCCATCTTCAAGGTGCCTGATGAGATGTAGAGGCAGACAGCTGGATTGATTGGCCCCTCTTGAGCGCACAGGCCTTGATTACAACTGCACTCAAGTGCCCCCCCCCCCTCTTCCCCTCAATTTCTCTCTCCCGGTCTAGGTCTGCCTTTCTCCTCTCAGCCTCCTTATCTCTCCCTTTTCTCATGATTTCTTTCTCCCTACAAAGAGACAGAGGGTGGATAAAGGGAGAGAATAGAAAAGACCAGAATGACTAACGAAGATTTGGCTTTGCGTGGTGCTGCTTGCATCGGAAAGTAGAGCAGGGTGAGGAAGGAGCTGCCTATTAAGAGCCGGTTTGAGATGAAGTTGGAATCACATTTGGATGTGAGAGAATCAGATTAATATTTCAAGAACCGAGCTGGGAGAGAGCTGATAGTTTACAAAATCTGTCACTGGCTGATTTTTAGTTTTGAATTTGGGCATGCACTTCCTGTCTGTCCCATAAATTCAAAATATCTTGCTTGTATAAACATTGTGAGGCAGGATTGTTGCTCCACAAAGAGTCTTAAACAGATTATTCAGGCTCTGCATGTTCCCCCTGTGGACTGTCTCTGGTGGGTGGAAGTATTTTGTTATTTTGGCTGTAATCTAATCCTTTTCTTTAATTAGAACCACAAGACATTTAAAGGGTCAGTTCACCTGCATAATACTCATGTTTTTTTCACTTTACCTCTACTGGTATCTATATGAGGATCATTGAAAGAAATACAGCCACAGATTCATCATGTAAAGGTGTTGGCTGGCGACCTGTGTCTCTGCACAGATAAGACACTATTAGGTTTTAGTTTATGTGCACCTGCAAAACTATAGAAACTGCACCAAGGGAGAGGAATCTGTGCCAGTGACAAAGTGAAACCCCAAGGGGTCTTATAAACCCAATCACTAGCTAAAACAGGAATATGTCGTTCTTGTTTCTGATTGACTGTTGTTGTTTGCAGTCTTTAAAAGGCGCTGTATGTCTGCACACTTCGATTTATCCTTCTTTAGCCCTCAGGGACTAAAATCGTACTCAGTAATTTTCAGTGTCCTGTTTATCCTATGTAGGAAAGCGTGTCTCATGTGATGTCTTCACATGGATGAAATTACAGATATAATTTGCTGGCTGATATTGTCCTGCTATAGGAGTATTATAATATTTTCTTTTTTCCTTAATATCAACGAATCTCATGGAAAGGCCAAAACTAGCAATTAATTAATCCTTCTGCCAGGACAGTATTTTGTATGTATCCAAAGCCTTTGTGTCATAAAGCCCTATTCTTACACTGTGGTGACATACACCATTCACTAGAGCTACAAATCTGAAATAATCCGCCAGTGAAAATAGTCCGCAACAAACTTACTACTGTTTGTGTTTGGTTTGTTGAAGGGAATCTTTTCAGCTTTTCCTTATTTTCTGTCATATATATGATGTTACGATGACGGATGTCCATATTAAGCATGGCCAAAGTTCCAGATAATGAGGTGAGCACATGTAAGAGTAAAGTCCCTGTGAGATGAAAGCTCAGGTGTCAGACTGCTCTCAGGTTTACAATGGTTCTCTGTCCGTGTTCATTTCTTTATACGGTCATCTGCTCCAAGCTCCACTCGATCTATCAAAACAGTCTACTATAGTATATACTATAGTATAGCATTACAGGCATTTAATGTGCTCCACCAGACAAATAACTGATTATGTAGTCATTCGGTGAAAGCAGAATAACATTAACTAGCAATGTTAGCTTTAGTATTTTCTGATGGCAGACATTTTCCACTTCGGTCGGCATGTTATCACATTTTCCACAAGTATTGACAGACAGAATTGTTATGTCACACGATACACAGATAATAGGTGTAATATTCACCGGACAGACATCTCCTGCTGTAATCTTTGTTGGTGCTGTCCACTCTCATGTTCTGGATCAGATTTGGACTCCCAACATTTACAGATGAATTTGAAACGTTGCCATCAATTATTTTACGCTACTTAGTGGTTTACTTTCACTTAGTTGTGCTCACAAGCTTAATGGCGCTCGCTGTTGTCTCTCGGCAGGCCTCTGGACATTGGCCAATTAGACAAAAGCCTTTTAGGCTTTTAGGGAGGGGTGCCTTAAAGAGCCCATTGCCTGTTTCAGTCAGAAGCAGAAGAAGAATATTGCGAATCCAGTCCTTTAAATTTTGAGTATTGGCAGGTCATGTTATCCACTTCTGGAAGAACAGAGGTTCCTCCCTAACGCAGATGTAGAAAATGATCTGAAAGAACTGGCAATACGCTTAGTCATGAAACTTTTTTTAGTCATTAAAAGTGATTTTTATTTCTGAAAATTGCTGAAGACCATAACTGTTTAGTCCAAAGTGTAATATCTTGACAGCCATTGGATGGAACACAATGAAATTTGGTATGAACATAGAGTACATGGTCCTCAGAGGATGAACCCTAGTTACTTTGGGGATCTCCTGAGTTTTCACAGACTGTGCCTAAGTCAAAGAGTTTTCTAATGCAAACTTTAGTTTATGGTAGGATACTTCTAAAACTGATGATCAAATGCAAAACTTCCTCTTTAGGAGCCTCTTCTGTTTCTATAACAAGAAAAAAACACAAGTTGGACCAGAAACTAAAGCTGAAATATAGAAGAACTTTATTTTCAGGTGATAAATCAGGGGAACTGAATTCAGTGGGTGAAGTGAAAATTTAGTTAACCAAAAACAGAAACAGCCACTTTAAATGGGATTAAAATCTTCAATAATGTGGGTCAATATTTAAATCTCTGGATGTCCTCAGATAACATTAGTCCTCTGTGAGCGCGACTCAGTCTATATGAGTTATCAATATATTCCTGCAGCAGTGTGACCACGATAAATAGCTTGTATTTAAACAGTGCATCTGATTCTGTTGAGTTTGTGTTTCGGATCAGAGATTGAAAACGAGTTATTTTATCTGAGCGGGACAAGAATGTTTCTGTGCAGTGTTCAACATCCTGATGGACACTTGTCAGCGTTTAGCTCGTGTTTGTACCTCGCACAAGTGGAGTGCTCCTCTACTTTTCATATCATATCATTCTTCTATTCTGAGGGTGTGTACCGCCATGTTGAAATGTCCCTCACCGTTGCTGTCAGTGTACGTCTGCTGCACCGTGTTTCATGTAGAGGAGAAGTGAGAGACAAAGGCAGTCGAGAGCTTCAAAGGCTGTGGGTGACATTTAGCGCTCAGTATCTTCAAAGACCAGGCCCTCTTTTGTAGTTCTTCTTTTTGTGTATAATTAATATAGCCCTTCCTACGGATTTTTCTCTTCTTTCTTCTTTCTTTTTACCTCCTTTTTGGAACTGGATTAGAACAGCAGATTAAGGAAGTGCACCTTAATTTTCAATTTGCATTCGGGAGACTTCAAACCCACAGCACTGCTGACGTGATTTTTTTCCAGGTGCATGCGTCGTTGTGTAGAGGAACAGGGGGTTGGGGTAGTGTAGCTAGTATGGTCACATGATCAGAGATTGCTCTGTAACTGGAAAGTGTCAGATTTAATATGAGCAGAATCTGCTTTCTCTCGGAGGAGGACAGTAAACTTCCATTCAGAGCGACGTCAAGCATGTCAATGAATGCCTAAAGAAAGTACATGAAGCAGTTAATCTCAGACTGTATGTAGCCTACATGTTATCATATTTTGTAACATCAGGTAAAAACCATCAATTAGTATTTCATTTGATTTCTCGGACATGATTTAAGATGCCTGTTTTGTGTCTCTGTATGCAATTTGAAAACACTTAAAGGAGCTATTTGTAAGTTTTGCTATAGCTACATAGTTAACGTTAGCATTAACAGCTGTTTACTTACCAGTGAGTGCAGCATCATACTTCATTCCTTTATCCTCCAAGAGCTGTCTCTAGTGGTGGAAAGCAACCTTTATGTTTCGCTTTCATTTCTCACTTCTTACTTCTATCACTTCTTTTCTTCCGCTGAAGTTAGCATGCTAACCAGCTAGCCCCGGCCCCGTCACTTTCTCATAGCAAATCACTGGAGCCACCAATCTGCCCTAAGAATACAGTGCTGCTCAGAGGGCATATTATAAGTATTGCATGTAATATAAAGACACCAATGGCCAAAGCTCTTCATCACCTGCTCCTGGCAAGAAAACTTTTTTGACAGCAGAGAACAACTTACAAAACTTACAAATAGCCCCATACACATTCTCAGTGTTTTCTTTGAAGTTTTGATATCCATAAGAACATATATTTGTGGTTTTAAGCACCAAAAATCGTCTCAATATAGTAATCTGTATTATAATATATCTCCTCTCAGGCCTCTAAAGATGAGAGTGAGGAGCTGCACATTAACACATACTTTATGAAACAGATACCGAACCAAATCCTGAGAATTAACCATTTTTGAGCTTGTGTTTCCACCACTGTGGTTGTGGGAGCATGTTTGAGATGATATTCTTTTGTGATTGTGGCAGACAGCGAGAGTGAAAATCAGATAAAACACAAAACACATGGCATCTTTGAAGAAATTAGTCCAAATCTGTTGTTTGTCCAAAATGAGGGATGAGTTTTGAGGGCTTAGCTAATGCTTTCATTCCAGCTGACTCACACAATTTGCTCAAGATAAACTCTGGAAAAATGGATCAACTAAATGTCTGTAATGTAAAGTGACCTCCTGTTCTCTTCATGATAAACCATGAATATTAATCAAACATAAATTTATAACCAAATTGCCCTTTCGGTATTTTTCCAGACATCTATCTGCCACAGACGAACCTGTTTTTGCCACCGAGCTGAGGACTGAACCACGGTGTACATTACTGTGCTCATTTCATGTTAATGCGCTGAGTATTTCCCTGCTGGAAAGGGCAAGTGCAGATCTGTCAGGAAAATTGAGAAGGTTGCTTTTGCCCGTCGGAGTGATGGGAAAGAATGAATTATGTATCGACTGAAGTAGAAGAGAAGAACATCAAGAGCATCATTCCCAGGAACGGGCTCAAACACAGGAGGTCGTAGGGTTGTATATCCTGGCCAAAATCTGATAAAATACATGAATCTGAAATGATGTTTGTTCAACAATGAGATGTCCATCATTTTGAATAGATGACATCCCAACAAAATTACTGTTAGCACCAAATTCAACCGGTAACCAAGTATTGCTGCCGTTTAAACGCTTACAGGTTATTTTCTTTTAGCCACAACTTCCGTTTTCTGTGAAGGAGGAACCACAACCTACTACAGCCTCCTTTCACCTCACAGGGGCAAAGTGTTTGCTTCTCAAAAGATAGATTTCGAGTGGCGTATCCCATTAAACAATCATTTGGTGATTTGAGTGTCAAAAGTGATATCTGGATGTCCAAGTTAAAAGCAAATTTGGTTGAAAACAATGTCTGTTTTTCAATGTGAATGACTTCCTAACTGCATGTCAAAGAACCATTGAGAGAACAGTAATATGTTATCTAGACATCTGAAAAAAATGTGATATTTCAATCAGTGTCAGCCCAATTTTAACCAAGATGTCTAGACAGACTTTTGACTTGCAAATCACCAAATCATTTCTATCTGGGATCATTGTGTTTTCAGGTTGTCCGTCCGTCTCGTGAACGCGATATCGCGTTAACGCTTTGAGGGGACTTCTTCAAATTTAGCATTTTGGTGGTCAAAGGTCAAAGGTCACTGTGAAAATGAAGTGATGAGATTTCATATCCAAATAGTCAAATGTCAACTTCACTGTGACATCATAATGTTCTGTGAAAACACTTCTGGCTAGTATTCAACTCTGTAACTCAGGAGGGAGAGATTGTGTCCATATTTCCTGTAACTTGGTTGGTTGGTTGGTGGAGGCATACAACCACGAGGCAGGAAATTTAGTTTTAAATCATGTATTTATTGATTCATTTTGCTTTTCAGGAAATAGATAAAGGTAGACTTAATGCAAAGCTACAAACAGTGAAATCATAACAACAAGAAGATCCACTCACTGTTTGTTCACTTTACTACTCAGATACTGCTTTTTGTTTGAGGTAATTATATGTATTAACGAAAAGATCATTGCATGTTGTTGTTATTGTATGGATCATACTGTATCAGCCTACATGATCTGCACTCTTCTTTATGCTGCCCTATATGTATATGTGAAAGTAACCATGAATGTGCTGGATCATCTTGCATGTGAAAACAGATTCTTATTGAAAATGTAAAAAAAGCTGCTATTGTTAGAAAAACTAGCGCTCCGCTGAACACGACAGACTGATTTGCATCTCTTTAAATTACATTCCTGACATGCAGCTTCCTGTAGTAAAGTCAACAATGTAATAGACCGGAAAAGGTCGGGGTGCTAACTTGCCTAGAAACTGGAGGGTGGTGGTGGTGCTGAAGTGGTGGGGGATTGATGTTGGGAATGTTGCTGTCCAAACACTTTGTCTAATTCTACTTGTCAACACACAGGTGAGAAAATCACTGTGAGGGTAATAAGATTGAGGAAAGTGTTGCATTAGCACCTTGAAGTGTAAATAGCTTCTTATATTGCCTATTAGACCCAGATAACCTGGCAAGGTGGAGGGGGATGGTGGTGATGTGTGCATGTGTGGGTGTGGGTGTGGATGGGTGGGGGGTGGGGGGTTCACAAGAAAGCATATTAGCTGTGTCAAAACAGTCAGAAAAATCACCAACTCTGGAGAATATAATTAGGAATCTTTTTTCTATCCCTCTTTCTGTTTGTGTTTTAATCTGCTAGTGATGAAAGACGGGTTATTTGTTTCTTCAGCTGCATACTCCGTGCAATATCCTGTCACCCTGGCTGCCTGCAAAAAGAAATATCTGCCATCCCTTCCCCTCCCTTCGCCTCCTCTCCACTCTTCTCTCTTCTCCTCTGGGTTTTGCATTATAAAGAGATTTCATCTCATCCACCTTTAGCCAGGTCTTGCCTTTGATATTATTTATTAGCGCCAGTATTGAACAGTTCATGGAGCTAGCACCTTGAATGGGCCCCCTCGTCGTCTTCTCCCCACAATCAATACTGTTCCACATTACATATACATCAGCTCAGTGCAATATCGCTCGCTCTCAACCTGCAGCCTAATTAAAAAGATAAGCGGCTTCGTTTGAAGCCCGCTTTAATAGGCCGCTGCCTTGTTTCTAGGAGTGAATATTGAATAGAATCATGACTTTGGTGGAGATTTAGTTCATTTTGTATAGATTACTCTGACACGATGAAGGGCTTGAATCTCTGATGCTGTCAGGTCAGGATCACATGGAGCCGCTCTGCGTGGTTCATATTCCTTTACTGCAAAACCAGGACATGACATGTATGACTTTTAGTGGGTAAAAGACTCCTGTGAGATCTCAAACTCCACTTTTAATTGTGGGGAAACTTGGAAATTTATTTTCATACTGCGTCGCACCATTTAGGGGATTACATAAAGCAGCCTTTTGGAGTTCATATAATTTTAGTTCAAAGGGGTTACAGTTTTAACTGGTGCTATAGCAGCAAGGCTTTAGGGATTATGATGTCAGTCACTCTATCTGAGTCCATGTGTTCTTCTGTGTCTTCTGTCACTAAGAACTTACACAGCCTATACAACTTATTTGCATTGACTAATAGGTTTTGGAGGAAACACAATGTCACCCAGATTACATAATAGAAAGGTCGTGCTCTCATGGTCAAATTAATAAGTCAGTACTGACTCGAATGAGGCGACATCTGGTGCCAAAAACAGGTGAAGATTTCAAACTAACTAGCATAAACATTAACATGCTAACGTTAACATCATAGCATCCTGAATGTAAGCTGTTAGTTCTCAACCAACTCTCATAGGGCATAGGGCATTTACCTGCAAGCTTGTCTGTGCCACACTAGGTTAGCAGTAGTTCAGTCTCTAGAGACTGTCAAATAGATGAAGCAAAACACCTTGATAAACTGAAAGTGTATAGTGGCCACAGTAACCATCACACCACCTACATGTTTCTTTTCTCTCTTGTACAGTCAGTGAAGAGTAATACCACAGGGAATTCCCCTTCAGACGCATTATAAAGTATACTCTGCTATGATTAATATTTTCTTTAACATGGTTTTCCCACATAAAAAAGGGTCTGGAAGCACATCTATGTTTACTTCCTAATTGAATAATTCTTTATCAAGTCTCGGGCCCGCCCACCTCCACTACTTTCATTAGGTTGACTGTTTAAAGAGCAGGAGTATCAAGATGGCAGTGGCGATTGCTCTAAGACTGCAAGGGAAGCTCAGCTTCCCCTAAAATGTCAACAAATTAATTGGTCAAATATGTACTGTTGTGTGAACATTTCATTGACTAAATATGCGCTAGAACACGTTCATCTTTTGTTCAGAATCAGCTACTTATCACAGGTAACCAACACGACTTCTTCTCATTCATCCCCGCAGCGCCACAGAGCTTTACACAGTGCAGACGCCGAGCGTCTCCTGACTTCAATGGGGAGGCATAGAGTGGGTTGTTCCACTGCAGCGAAAACTAGACGGTCATTGGATAAATGCTGGGCTTTGTCCCGCCCATCGGACGCTCAGCGTCTCTTGGGGTCTATGGGACAGTGGGCTGGCCCGGACGCTCGGCTTCTGCATGATGATTAGATGATCTGTCTGAGGCTGAGTCTCTTTTTGATTGACAGTGAAATGAGCGAATCAGCGATCTTGAAGTATAAGCATCCACCGGAGCAGTTTTCAAGTTTTTCATTCCGTTGTTCGGAGTTGATCTGGAGATGTTACTGATCCTCAGCGACTTTGTCTTTGTTAAAAACGATTAGCGTTGTGTTTGGCGACTCTCTTCTGTCACTCTGCGAATTTACATATAAATAAACTGACACATTTTATGATGTAGGCCGAAAAATGAGCTTCCCCTCCTTATAAGACCAGCAGCCGCCACTGCAAGATGGTTAGCGTTAGGAAACATCAGAGACTCAACCACATGTTTGAGCCTCAGTCAGACGATTAAGTGTTTGTTGTGACCAAAATTAGCGACTAACAGACGTGTCAGAACAGTAGGCTAAGTATAGTTAGAATCTTTTATTTGTAGCCTACAGTATATGTCGGTTCTTAACTTGTTAGCTTGTCTGGCGGTGGCCAACACAGCGTTAGCGGTTGTGCTAATGCAAAGTCTTGCTTTATGTACTTATAATGTGACACGTTTCTTTTGTTGTCCCCCTCTTCTAACACCATTGCTGCACGTTAGCAACATTAGCATGTTTACAGTAAGCATATAAGCAATCCTACAATACATTAACATTAGCATGCTACTGTTAGCATTTTAGCGTACTAAGGATAATGTTAGCATAGTTCAACCTTACTACTGAGACAAATGAAGTAGAAAATGTAGAGCTGAGACTTTCTATAGTAGTCCGTCTCTTTTTCATCAATCCAATAATTAGCTTTTTTGCGGCGTAATTATAATTGAAATGTCACAGAGCTGTGAGCTTTTAGTTTTGGTAGTCTTTACATTTAGCGTGATGTCTGTCACACAGTGGCTCCTACTTTGAAGCTATTTTATTAATAGGAAAATGTATAAAAAACTTGATACCATGGATCAAATGTTTTAAGTGCATAATCCATGGGCAAGATGTTCACTTTTTACACTGCAGTCATTATAAAAGGTGGCATTACTTTGTTTGAAGACAAACTATTTTCAGGATTTTCATCTACATCAAATCCATTAAAACTATAATAGACTGAAGGATTGAATAGCTGCATGTGTAGGTGGGTGACTCAGTCGGTTAAATTACTTCCTTTTAATAAAAGCTTTCACTGTCATAGACACACTGGCCTCAACTCACATTGTTATGCAGCATGTTTTAGATGCTAATATTGTGTAGCCAGCCTTCCTCAGGCTCTGTGCCACGTCTTATCTAATGTCTGCCTGGTTTGGCCTTCATTCGGCCTCCAAAGAGGAAGAGGAGCAGAAGAAGAGCAAATTGTAAAACTGATAAAAGATGATTTTGTGTGAACTGAATTTTTTTTCTATGCTTCCTAGACCTTGATGTAAGGTTAGATATGGCGTGAAACGCTCTCTGACTAAACAAGGGGTACATTTTTCTAAACATTTTAATGCCAACGTGGAGCGATTAATGAACATTAAGAAACACAAAGTCATGGTTTTTAGAGGTTAGAGTGAGTTGGCGCGGGGCTGAAGTGGGGAAGGAAAACAACAGAGGGATGATGGGAGGTAAAACAGGATGTCACTCAGCAGGTACTGTGGTTGCCAGATACTGCCTTGGTGGGTTTTAAACTGGCAACCTCAAGGTTTAACTCCCATGATTCACATGTAATCTCTCAGTGATCTGATTGTGGTCCAGCAGCAGACAGTGCAGAGGAAGAACAGTGCTCATTCTTCAGGAAAATAACAAAGGGAGGCTCAGCCTCCATACAGCATCCTCATCAGCTGGAGGAAGCAGGTGTGTGTGTGTGTGTGTGTGTGTGTGTGTGTGTGTGTGTGTGTGTGTGTGTGTGTGTGTGTGTGTGTGTGTGTGTGTGCGTGCGTGCGTGCGTGCGTGCGTGCGTGCGTGCGTGCGTGCGTGTGTGTGAGAGACAGATACTTGGATACACCGCCGAAGCCACATTCCTCCAGACGCATGGCCAGGCCATCGCATCCCTGACTACCAGCTGCTGAGAAAGAAAGAGAGTGCTGCCTGACGCACACACGCACACACGCACACACACACACACACAAAAACACACACACACCACTCCCATTATGGCTTCCTGTCTTTTCACCAGCCAAGTGCACATGTGCACACACACACACACACTCCCTCTTTCGCTCCACTGCTGGCTGGCATACGCCCAAGTTCTGCATAATGGCTCTGCCAAGGCAGATATGTTCACCAGTTAACTGGCTGCTGCCATCACCACCCGCATCCAACACACACACACACACACACACACACACACACACACACACACACACACACACAAAAATGCATAGAGAGAGGTGGGGATTGCCTCTGTTGTAGTGAAACGGTGTGTAGTTTGAATCCAACAAACTCTGTTGGCATATTTGGGAGGAAAAAAAAGGTGCAAACCTCCAACAGTGATGAGTTATAGTCACAAACTGGCAGATCTGTAATCTTCCCAATGGGTCATCATTTGTTTTTTTACCATAATAATAGTTGTTTGCAGCAGGAAATCAAATGTCAGACATGACCAAGAAACTAGAAACTAAATTTTCTGCCCTGAACTGAGCTTCCTTCATGACGTTATATCACCCTACAACAAACTCTGCCAATCAAATGCTTTAGCTTTTGGTTGGGGTAGGGTCAAGGCCAATACATACTACAAAAGTCTTTCTGTTTCCTCCATTCTCTATGTTTGCTGCTGAACCACTCTGAGACATGTGCGTACAGATGAAAGTTTTTAATTTCCAAAGAGTATATTTCTTGCTCTCTTGTAAGACCTACTTCCAGACTCCCCCACTATGATGACCAGCTTCTTGCGTTTGAGGTTCTCTTGTGACATGATGGACAGCATGTCATTTGATCTCGTCCTTGTTCTTTTTACATGTACAGCACTGTGCATGATTTTTGGCATTTTAGATGTTTAGATTCATCTTCATTATGCAGTGACGTCGGGGAGGCATTTAATCGGTCCCAAATTCATCCTGCAGCCGGACAACGAGCCCAAACACACTGACAGAGTCATAAAGAACTATCTTCAGAGGCAAAAACAACAAGGAGTCCTGCAGCAGATGGTCTGGCCACTACAGAGCCCTGATCTCCACATCATGGAGTCAGTCTGGGATCACATGAAGAGACAGGAGAACTGTGGCAGCTTCTCCAAGATGTTGGAACAACCTACCTGCCAAGTACCTGAAAGACTGTGTGCAGGTTAACTGAGGAGAACTGGAGCTGTTTAAGTTTTTCATGGCACTATTTTTTAAAACATCCTCACTCTACTTTTAGTGCTTAAGTTTTACTTTATATAGATTGTACTGTATTTGACTTGAGGCCAGGGGCTGAGGTCAGGATCAGTTAATCCCAGCACAGAAAGAGGAGAATCAACAGCATGGACAACAACAACATACAGTATATTTACCTGCTCCTAATATATGACATCTTGCGTGATGCAAATGACTGTCCTCTCTAGACAAAGAAGAGCTGTGGTCTGTTTTTTTCAAATGACATACGTTCACATTTAGTGACAAAGGTGGAACCAAGACAAAAGTTTTGCATCCTGTCACTCATCATTTGTTTCTTTTAACAATGAAGGAGATCTTTCTCTAATCTGAACCAAGTAGTTTTAGTTGCCTGAGCTCAACCAGAGCAAAACCATGGAGTTGGCTGATCAGAAAATCACGAGTCTTTCTTGGAACTGTCATATGGACCATTTTGGAAAGTGCACAACATGTTTTTTTCCATTGAGGTGTAGGGAAATTCCTCTGTAGCAAAGAGGTGCATCCTGACCCACAGGCAGTTTTCCCCAGCAACAGCCACTTGTCTGAAATACTGTGATCAAAATGTGTCAGCTAAATGTAAAGAATAAATGTACAGCTGTAGTTATCAGGCTGAAATATTGTTGCGGTTGCAGACGTTGTAATGCTGACACCTCTGACACTGATGACACCTCTAAAGCATCCTGATACAATCGTAAACTGTCTGCAATTTGCTGCACAGGTCACATTGATATTCTGCCCAGCAGACGTTTTAGAGGTCAGGAGGTCAGAGAGGAACTGCCTACATGCTACATCAACTTCCCTTTAATGCCCTGAGATCAAGCCCGTTAAATGAGGTCAGCCGCCGGGTCACGTTTGCGCTTCCTTCGTCGTCCTCGTCCGGCCTGGCCGAGACCCTCAGATTTTCTCAGAGTCTGTCCGAATGTGAATGTGATATTGCTGATTTTTTTCCGGGGTCACGGATCAGAAGACATCAGCTCTGCTCTTCCCCTCCCCCCACCCACCGCGGGGATGGGCGGGGTTACCGGCCGCCGTGGCTGCAAGATGTTCGCCGGATCTTGACGGACACAGTGTGTGATTTGCAGCGACAAGCGTAACAAATGTCGGTAATGAGGTCACCTTGGGCTCCAGGTCTGCGTCCGACTTTCAAACCTGATCTCTCTCTCTGTCTCCCACACACACACACACATACACACACACACTCACACAAACACAAATGCAGCTCCAGAGAAAATCACAAGGCACTGAGAGCCATCTGAATGAAAATGAGGAAAATGAGACTCAGGAAAAACAAGAGAGTCAGAGGAAACTCTTATTTAGAAACCAAATATAAAAGTACAAAATTCATGTTTTGTTATGTAAAAAATGAAAAACGGGGTTAATACAAGGATAAAAGTGCAAAATGCACAAATGGACCTCAAATATAGAATCAGAACCTCAGGATGCATCATGATGAGTCAAGGTCTGATACACAGAATCCATCTTTATCATAGTTTCACAAACTTTAAATACTTATAGAAATATATGAGCTTTCAACTTTGGCTAGGAGCACAGCAGCATTGCCACAACAAAGTCAGAAGGGACAGTCAGACAGTTTATCCACAAGATCTAAACCTATTTATCCCAAGTTGAAAATAAAAGTGCGCCAGTTCACATTGTGCACAACATCTGTAGTAATTCACAAAAAAATGGTGTATGTGCACAAGAGAACAAATACGCAGTAGCTTTCCTCTGTAGCATCGTGCAGCTTGATCACGGTGGTTTTACGTGCGTGCGTGTGTGTGTGTGTGTTTGTGTGTGTATGTGTGTATGTGTGTGTGTGAGACAGAGCAGATCTCATGCACACAGCTCAGTACAGCAGTGTCAGATCATATAAGAGGACTCGCCTGTCGAAGGGCAGAATGCAACCAGGAGCTTCTCTGGAATCAAACAACAGTCAGCTCAGAAAAAGCAGCACAGGAGAAAAAGAAACATCTTCGGATAATTCCCTCTAAAATATCAATTTTTACATTCGCACATAACATTTTGATGTGATATGATTGAGACAGTCGTGAATCAAAAGGTTTTTAGTGCTTTTTGCAAGGCACCAGACAGGTGTTTCTGTTATTCCGTCCATCCTGTCTTGTATGTATCAAGCTTAAAAATTCTCCTTGTTTCTTTAAATGTTATATGGGAAATCAGTAAGGTGAGAAAACTTCATATTTTGTACATTTAGTTTGTTTCAACCCCTGCTGCTCTGAATATTTATATTTTGCTTCAAATTCTTTTAAAAACCTGATCATGTGTCGGCGTCACGTGATCCTAACCTATTGTTTACCTGCACTGCCTGTACGTAGCTCTGGTTTGAGTCTAAAGAGGCCAAAATGTAAGGAGGAAGACCGAGCTGAAGGAAGAACTGCATCCGTCTTCTAAATGATAAGAGAGTGCATTGTCCCAATCATGATTATAGAGGGAGTTATGGAGATGCTGAAGTGATTGTGTTTTGGTTTGTCTCGCCCACTTGACTTTGCACTTTGTTCTCTGCAGCCTCATGACAAGCCTGAGATGTCAAAGACGTAAGCTGAAAACTCTGCACTCATATTTTAGAAGGTCAAACCTCAGTCATACTCAGATATCAGAGTGAATTCATTGTTTATGTGAAGTAAACACGCAGAGATTTGCTTTGGAGACATTAATAAAGGACAATGAAGGGTCACATCACTCAAGGCCGTGTGATACAGATCCAGATGGACAGTAAAAAGACAATAAAACAATAACTGCAGATATCGTTGCAAATTTACATTTAATGTGGGATTGGGGTTTTCCTATGATTTTATATATTATTCCAGTTCATGAAAGTATTACTGTAGTGAATACTTGTGATGAGATTGTTTAGATTCTCGTCTTTCATTCACTGATTACGGCCTTAACTAATGATAACTTCAGTTTTATTGAGTTGAGCTGTTACCAACATAAACTGACATTATGTGAGACCTGCAGTTTGTTTTGATACTTTTCCACAGACTTTTTCGTCTTGTCTCTGTACCTTTATGAAGTACAGTCATTCGGCTTCTGGCAAATTTTTACTCAAGATAAAATATTTTAAGTGAGTGTCTATTTGCACCTGGGTAAAAATAGTCACATGGCAACTGTTCGGCTATTTACAGCGCTCGGTGGCACCCTGAGCGCCTTGTTTTTTGCGCTCTTAAAAAACAGCATGCAGGACGGTACAAATTGTTGCCTTGTGCCGTTTAATAGGCACCATACGGCTATTCAGCTTTAAGTCACAGTTTGCTTAGGTTTAGGCAACAAAACTATTTGTACAGGTTCAGGGAAAAGATCATGTGTTGGGTTACAATAGACCCCTTCACAACGTTGTGAGAGCCTCTCTGTCAGAACTTCTCCCAGGAGAGCCTAAAGCCAGGGTGTAAATAGCCACTGTGGTATAGATATATCTGGGTGAATTCAGTTAGCGCCGCCTTGATTGAACCTGAATCTGTTTGTTTGTGGCGATTCACAGGTTTTTACAGATTTTTGTTTTCCGGAATTCACTTTCTGTTCAGTCTGAATGAAGTTAATAACCATTTATCACATATTGTCACCAATTATCACTGATTTAGTTGATTTAGTAAAAGAAATACACCACCAATCAGGAATAAAACCTGCATCACCAACGTCTGTTTTAAGGCTGTGTGAGGTTTTTTCCTTCCTTGAAATCCTCTTTTCCTTTAAATCCATCTGTCCACTGCAAACTCCTGATGGTCCTTACCTGCCTCTCTGTCATCTTTCAACATAGAAAAGACAACATTAATGATGGTGAACTCCTTCATCCCCGTACCTGTTGTTGAAACTCAATACCTCTGAAATTGCTCAGCCCTGCAGGTAAAAGCCAAGCCTCGGATACACTGTAGGCTCTGGGGAGAAGGAATATCTCCCTCTTATCCTTTGAATCTGTCCCACAGATGTAGCTTGAGTGGGCGCTGGCAGCCTAATGCCAGTTTACCCACCGGTCACTTCCCTG
This sequence comes from Seriola aureovittata, assembly GCF_021018895.1. Classification (NCBI taxonomy): domain Eukaryota; kingdom Metazoa; phylum Chordata; class Actinopteri; order Carangiformes; family Carangidae; genus Seriola; species Seriola aureovittata. The sequence continues at coordinate 4,086,904 of NC_079375.1, forward strand.
GCTTTTTTTTTTTTTTTTCAAGTCTGCTAGCATGGCGAACAGCCCAGGCTTTGGCAGCATTTCCTTTTTTTTTACGCCGGAGGCTGCCCTTTATTTACAATCTGAACTCTATCGTTCAGGCTCCTGAGATGGACTGCCGGTGTTCAGTCTCCCTCCACATCACCTCCCTCCCTCCTCAGCCTCTTTCTGCTTAAAGTCATCTGGCGTTTCTCCAAAGCTGAGCCATCCTCTCCCAGCAAGAGTTTATTATTAATATTATTGCTAATATTATTATAATTACTATTATTATTGCTAGTAACAAGGCAGAAAAAAAGCATAATTTTATCCCAGCAGTATAGCTACAGTACCCTGTCAGATTTCAGGTGTTACTGTCATTCTCCAAATTTATCACTTCACCAGATTTTTTATTTTTTTTTGTCCTGCCTGAATTGTAATTATGAGCCGCGGGACCAGATGGCTCCTCGGCCAAGGATAACGTCTTGATATGAAAGTGGACTTACTCATCAGGCCACTGTGCCCTCAGGCTGTGTTGATACTGGGATGTGCGCTCTCTGCTGCTGCCGTCCTGCTCTGCTCTGAGCCTTGTCTGATGTGGCCATCGCAGCGAGAGGCAGGCCGCAGGCAGGAGGTGTGTTTGTGGGACTGACCAAAGTCATCCCCCTTTCTCTTCTCTTCTTCTCACTTATTTCTTAAACTGCTCTTGCACACATTTACTCAGGGGGTCAGAGAGATGTCTGATGCATCTGTGACTGTCTGGTTGATAAAAAGCTGGATAAACTGGCCTTCCATTACTGATCATTGCAAGGCAATGAAAAGGTCGATATTTATTTTTCAGGAAATGCAGCATAAATATTGGTTTTGATTCTGAAAAAACCAAACAATAACTCTATCATCGTCATAGGATGTTTTCAAGATTCATGTTGATGCAAAAACAAACTTTTCTGTTTGTGAAAAGGCAGATTAACACAATGGTATTGCCCATTAATTCCACCAATGTATTGAAGGTGAAAATGTAGGTCTCCAGCTACAGACGGCACTTTACAGTACATTTTTCTCTCTTACATTTTACACCTGTTTACTCTTGAAACGGGTTCCCTTTTCCTCATTGGATAATCATGTCAAGCCGAGTGAAGTGATCGTCAATACATCTTGAACGTGCACTATGCATTTCGTGGAGCCTGGTCCTCGGTGTCTGTGAGGTCAGGCCCTTCTCTCTCTCTGTAATTCTGCTGTAAAGATGCCTACACACTCGACCAGGCATGTCACTTTAAATGAAAGTACTTCCCAACTGATGTGAACACGTTGGACTTTTGATCTGTATCTGCTTTGTTTTCCTCCCAGGATGTAACTAAGACAAAGTCAGCTTTTCATTCTTGTATCCAGGCTTGAAGGTTGATGCATGTAAAGGCAGGAGGAAAAAAAAGCTGAATGTTGTGAGGTAATTCAACCTTGTCAGCTAGAAACTACATTTATATTACAAATGTACTGTATGTCCCATTTACATTGTGGTGACAAACGTAATAACTGGCTGGATTTTGTGAAGGGGCAACATTTCTTTGAATGAATGAAGCGCAGCATTAAATAACAGCACAGGAGTGGCTAGGACAAGGTTGGGTTGGATGGCAGTTTTACAAAGCATCCTGGGAAACGATCCTTCTGTAAAAAAAAAAAAAAAAAGACCCCATAGGTCTTCATTGTTAGGCAACCTCTAGTGGCTGTGTTAATTATAACTGTAGCAAGGAATGAAGTCTGGTGATGTATATAGAAAAGTAGTTGTGTAAGGAGGAGGTTGGGATGGATGGATGGATCGATGGATAGTCAATAATCACATAGAAGACCTTTGTTTGTTTCCCATTTCAAACTGACAGTAAGCGTTTTTTCTGATCCATGAGCATTCCACAATGAGGGTAGGGACAAATAACCTATACTGTTGTTCTGGTTGGAGGACTTGTTGGAGTCTGGAGTTCTAGTCCAGAAACACACGAAGTCCAGAGTCACTTTGGTTAAGGTTAGGGAAAGATTGTGGTTTTGGCTGTATGTATACAAAGAGTCAGACCTGAAGAAGCCTCTTAGATGGGAGGTGAAATATCTTCAAGTATCTACAAGTCCAGTTGCCCTCCATTCAACCCGTCTAGGACAACCATGAGCTGGATGACTGAGAATTTTCACAGATGTTGTAAATAAACACATCTGGGTCACTGTTAACTGTTTCGGTATTTGCTAATCCAGACTACCTCTTTCCCTAACCTTAACCATAATCTTTTATGCTGTAGAATATAATGGCGGAAAACGAATTTGATGCCTGTGAACTTTTTACTGATGCATTCAGTATCGACATATTTGCCACTTGACAAGGACTTAAATGATCATATCCAATCTCAGGTACATTTCACTCAAAATATATTTACTGTTGCAAGTTAATTGTATGTATATTTTAGGAGACAGCTGGATAAATCAAAGAAGGGGGTCTCAGGACACTGGCCAGTCCAACTATAAAGGGTTTGGTTGAACCTGGGTGGTGCCACCACTGCAAAATGTATATAACCCTGTTTAGAGGATATACTGAAGAAAACCAGTACACCTTTCAACCGCTCCACTATTCTCTTGTATTGGTTGACTTGTGCCAGGGTCAGTTTGCTGCATGTTTTACCAATATTTGCTACAAAGAAACAGCACTTTTTTGTCATGGTTTCCAGTCAATACAGATCCAGCCGAATCAGCCCCAACTTGAACAAGACAAACAACCTCGAGCATCAACAGTCTTACAAATGCATTGTGGTACAGGCGAGATGAGGAGGCGGGGAAACGATTGAAAGCTCAAGGTTTTCTCCTCTAGCATTTGGACTGCTTGTCTTCCCTCCAGTAATAATGGAGGAAATTTCCTCTAAGGGGAATTTCAGTGGAGGAGAAGCCTGCGTGATTCCCCATGAGAGCCCCCGCTGCCTGACTTCCGAGCTGCCTGGCCTTGGCCGCAATGCAATGCCAGCGGGCTGCATGGGGATGAAAACACACACACATCGAAATTCATGTACAGTATGTGGACATTTAAGAGATGAGACTGGCAGAGGATGACTGCCGGTTAGGGCACCAGTCATCCATGACAAAAAAATGACAAAAAGCCTTTCCAAGCTCTGATCACAGCCAAATCTGTTGAAACACTTAAAATCCTAAACTCTCTCTCTAAATTTCACTGGCATGTTTTGGCACACAAAGACAAAATGCCTTTGCTTAAGGCATTATCATCAGAGGGCTTGAATGTATGCATGTGTACATGCTAAGACACAAGAGAACAAGAGAACAGGAGGTTGTTAAAGTGAAAAAACACATCAAATAACCCAGTGTAGTGCTTATAGGAACTGATTTAAGGCGCGTATATAGTAGATTATTTTCTTTTAACCTTATCATCAGATGGTACAGATTCAACAACAGAGCTTCAAAAGCCTTACATTACTGTATATACTCACATTGATTCCCTAACAGAAAGAAAGGAGGCAAAAGCAATGTCCAGACAAAAAGACATAAAGGAAAATAATTCTACAGTCGCACATACCACAGAATTAGTGCAAGATCTCTGAGAGGATAAGCATTAACAATGAAGGTTGAGTTTGGTTCAACTCCAACATGCCAGACACTGTGTCTTGGCTCAGTTTTTCAGGTTTGAAAACATTTGCAAGGTGACCTGTTTGCCAGTTGTCGCTCCAGGACCGTGCGCGTCTTCCTTCCTGATCTGACGGTGACATACCCCCCACCCCCCACATGATGATCTGAATGCAGCTCAGCAGATCAAAATCATGTAAAATCCAGGTGTGATGTGCTCACACAGCCACAATTAACTGAAGATCCAACCACCTAAATCGTTAGAGGTGGTTTAGGCAACAAAGTCGATAATCTTTGCATTGGAGCTAAAGCACACTGAAGTCAAGGTCGAGGTTACTTTTATTGTCTCCCATAGGAGAACACTGGCTCTGATTAAGGGAACTGCTGCGCAAAGACCCAAATGTCAGAATAAAACTCATTAAATAAGAACTTAACATAAGAGCACACATGCCAACATTAGCCTGGGATAAAGAAACCAAAAAACGTCTATAAATCTGAACCTATGGATTCTCCTGCAGATATCAGTTGTAAGTTGTAATTTCGGCTGGACAATAGCGAACTCCTCTTTTACCAAAATGTACATACAGTTGCTCCATTGCGGTCACAGTTTGAATGTTTTGCGAGCATTCCCTGTAGCCACTTTGTAATATTCCACTGCACTGTCTGAACCAGCTGCAGCACCTGGTGATCAGACAGCGGAGGAGAGCAAGTGGCAGCTGGGCCAGCACTGCCTCCATCAGCTCTCTCCCTCCCACTCTCTACCATGCTCTCTCACCCAGTCAGCCGAGAAGATGAGTCATATGTACTGTAAAGGTCATCCATCAGAGAAAGAGAGCGAGAGAGAGAGAGAGGGCGGAGTGAGGCAGGAGAGGGAGATAGAAGAGGAGAGGAATGGAGGGAGAGTGATGGAGGAGGGCGACGTTAAGTGTTGGCTTTCCATGTCAATTTTTCTGTCAGGAGCAGTAAGTGGGGGCTCTTTTTCTTCTCCTGCTGCTTCTCTTCTCGCTCTTACTCAGCAGTATCACCTCCGACAGAACGACGGCCACTGATGTATTAACATTGAGGTTTTAATTCAATAAGCTGCAGCATAATTCTTTAAACCTTTTTATTATGCATGGCAGTAACACATTTTTCAGTTCAATTTTCAGTGGTGTTAAGTATTACAGGAGAAAACAATACAATTACCGTAGCATGTAGAAGTATTACTGCAACACTGGACAACAGCTCCTGCAAAAAGTGATGCATGGATTTCGTCTTTGTTAAAGAACAAAGTTCATATGTTTTTACGAGAGATGGTTTTGGTTTCAGCATCATTTGGTTTTCAGAACTCCATCCCACCCTCTACTGTTGTAGATTAAATGAATAGTTCAACATTTTTGGAAATAAGCTTAATTCTATTGTTTCCAAGATGATTGACACCAATCTCATGTCTGTTCTTTAATACGGAGTTGGAGCTTTATGCTAATTTAGCTGATAAGACTTAGTATAAAGACTGGAAGCAAAGAGCTTGTGTGGCCTTGTCCGATATTAGAAAATATACCTAAAGCTCAACAAAGCATGTTGTCCACTAACCTGAAGGTCGGTGGGTGATTCCGGCTCCACCGATCCGTATTTTGAAGTGTCCTTGGGCAAGATACTGAACCCCTATTTGCCTCTGATGGCTGTTCCATCAGTGTATGAGTGTGATGTGATGTATGTACTGTATGTGTGAATGTGGCAAGTATTTTAAAGCGCTTGACAACAACAAGTCCTGCACCCAAGTCTCTGAATCTGGACACAAAATCTTAAATAGGATGCAAAATGAAAAAAAGAAAAAGAAAAAAGAAAAATCAGCTGCTGTGCATCATGTATGATTACAGTCATCTGAAAGGAACCTAAAGCCATGAGAATATGCGATGCAATCAGCATACATATTAGCCATTATTCAGCCTGATATGTATGAACATGTCACATGTATATGAGGACCTGTAATCACATGCTGGCACATGGACAATCACAAGTTGCTTCCCACTCAGTGTGTGCAGATCAGAGCTGTTGAGGAGTGTTAACAGCTTCTGAAGGACCGTCTGTGTGATGCAGAGCCGTCTCCCCGCTCCCTGTGACAGCCTGCTCACACATCTCCAACTGACATTTCACACAGAAACTGTATCCTGTTACATTTCCTGATGGACATCAGATGTTTGATTACTTCTTAAACCTTCTTCTTAGTATGTAGTCCTTTGTCACTCTATGAGCAAAGTCAGGGTTGCAGTGATACACCATGTTAAATCTTTTAAAATCAAATCGAGATGCTGTGAAAGTGTTTTCATGCCTACACTCTGCTGTGTTTGCCCTTTTAGTGCGCTTCGTTTGGGCTGATGTGAAAGTTTCACTCCGGTTTGAAGCAGACTCTAGTGCAGCTTGTTTAAGTTGTGAAAGCAAATAGACCTACCACAAAAAAGTTCAACTACTGTTTAGTCTGTCTGCTGAACAGGTAAAAGTGTTTCATGTTACGTTAGCATCCTACTCTTTCTGCAGTTCATTAAGTCCAGGTACATAGCCCCCCACCACATTATACTGCTGAAGAAGTGGCCTCTTTTTCTACCTCTTTGTTATTATTCATTCTATATTCACATTAGAAACATAAATGTGCTGCGTAACCTGATGTTATTAAAATTAGGTTTCCCTACGTGGCTTGTTGGCAGGTCTTTGTTAAAATCCAGTTTGAACAGCATGTCATTTAAATTTCATTCTCCTCAATTTGATACTAGTTGACATTGGACCATTATTTTTTTTATCAAACTATGCCACAAATGGCTGGTTGTTGTTTTCACGCGTTGTTTAAGCTTCTTCCTGTGGTCACTTGAGACCAACTATATTTTTGGATATAATATACTTAATCGCATTGTGGACAAAAAAATGACTTATTTGAATTCTGGCTGAGTTTGACTTCCACTGGGGCTGAGCAAATAACAAAGTATCAAAACCCACATATAGAACCTCCTGCCAATTTAGCCTTGCTCATGTCAGTTAATTTGGTAAATACTTTACCCAATAAGTGCATTTATGAACTGCCCTCTGAAAAAAAATATTACCTTGTGTTCAGTCAAGTGCCTCCGCCTCGTCCAGCTAACGTTAGTCCACGTTCACTGAAAGTGAAGCAGGTGATATGGATGACACAAGTTTAAACACTGAGCTCAGGTTACATCCACACTAATAGGTTTTAGTTTGAAAACATCACTTCTGCTACGTTTATACCTGGCATCCACAGGACTCCTGGGTTTTTGAACTGTTTGGAAACGCTGCCGGACCTGTTTTAGTTTTGAAACTCCACGGTTGCGTTGTAGTCTGGATGAACAGACACTGAGACACCTATCTCGCCTCCTGATTGGGTCGCTATCAGTCACGACTACCAGACAGCGGTGAATGCAATACGGACGGCAACCAAATGTAACACCACCAATTTGTTTAATCACTTGGAGCTAAATCACATTGCTGAATATAAAGAGAGCAAGGATCAAAAAAAGAGAGCGACAGATAAGCACAGAGGTGATCGTTCATTAATCATAATCGAGGTAAAAGTTTGAAATAATAGTGCTGTTGATTTGAAGTCATATCGCCCAGACTTACCTTCCCCCGGAGTAACCCATGCTCATCTCCATTATGCACTCAAGCTACTACAATAGTCCTCCAGTACAGTTTTGATAATAGTACTTACTAAGTGATATTTTTGATGTTGTTGAACTGGACTGCACATATAACAAAACCACAGGGCGTAGTTATGGCAATCCACCAGGGGCAGGTCACAGTGTTAGATAATCAGGACAGCATGACAGCAGCAACCAACAGCACAAAAGAAGACACAGTAATTGCCAGAGAAAACTTTTCAGTTTTTTTCCATTTAGGGTCTAAAGCTTATTAAGAGAAACAGTTCCACAAACTAATCCCAGCAGTGATTCCTTTAGTCTTTCTCGATCACAGTAAGACATTTAAAACTCAATTTTGTCGTCTGCAGTCAATATCTTACCCGATCTGAATCGTCCTCATGCAGCAACCTCCTGCCTGTCTGGCACTAAAGCAAACACTGAGCATTATTTACAGAAAATATCCAGTGCATGTCGGCTGGTCTGTCAGGGAATTCCTCCTGTGTCTGAAGATGGAGAGCTGTTACCTTTTCCATCCCTCGTTCCCTGCCTCGGCTGGGTGATGCTTGGCTCTGCTGTGGGAGGTTTGATAGATGGCGGCCCCCGGTTTTGGCAGCCTTATCTCCGGCCTCGCCAAGCGATCGTCATCTGCCACTTATCAGCCCTACAAACACCCCCCACAAACACTCTGCGGTGGAGGGAAGTGAGGAGGGAGTGGGAGGAAAGAGGATAAGAAAGGGTGGCAAGAAGATAGAAAGAGATAGATGTGAGCAAAGAGCGTGGTGAGGGAGGGCAGAGGATTGGATGGAGGAGAGGAGAGAGGGGAGAAGAAAGGGAGAAGAGGGGAGGGGAGAGATGTGAGTAAATAAGAATACCCTAACCCTAACCCTAACCCAAACCAGGAACCAGCTGATTAAAGAATAAGATAAAAGATAAGAAACCTAACCCAAACCTAACCTGGCACTTCACAGTTTTTATTCCTCTAAACTAAACAATAAAATAGATCATTTGCAAGTGCCATCCAAATCAACCCATATAAGCATTTTCTCATCTGGCTCTGTTATCGTCACGATGACACTGACCATGATCATAAAATGACCATTAGCATTTTTTGATCTGCCACCTCTCTGGTTAAGAATCAATAAAGTTCAGGCACAAAACTTGGTTAAGGTTAACTGTCTAATGATGACTACACCGGCTCGGCGGTGAAAGCAGCATCAGTCCTCAGTGAGAGTGTCTACATAGGATGTGTTGAGGTGCAGTATTGAAAATAGACTTAACGTGTAAAAATGCATATGCATGTTAGATGACTGAAAAACAGTTCTGAAACACCTTCTGTGTTTTAGACATTTTAGAGGTGAAAATAACCCAGTGGTGACAGTAAGTAGAAGTTAGGGTTGGGTTATGCTTAAAAAGAAGTCTTTCATATGACATGTTGTCCACCAACTCTGTCAGCACTCGCTGCTGGGGGAAACAGAGTGAGAGGGAGACACTGTATCGTTGAAATATAGAGATAACTGAACACATTTTCCAGCCAGTCCTCCAACCTGAATAACCTGAATAACCTAAATCGTTCATCCCTACCCTTTGATTTGTTATCATAGCAACAATAATAATCATGTGGTTAAGCCTGGAACAGTCATGGTTTGATTAGGTTTAGGCACAAAAACAACTTGGTTAGGTTTAGGGAACGGTCATGGTTTGTGGTAAAATAATTACTTGGTTAAGGTTAGAGGGAGACATCCAGGTTGTGGTTGTGGCCACGGTTAAAAGAAACAATGACGACAATTAGTTTCAACCATAAACCGAACAGTAGTCTCCCAACTCCTGTCTTTTGTCAACCCTTTCATCTACCTCCACCTCCTGCCAATTCAGACTGTCGCTCTCTATACGTCACCTGACTTCCACGGTCGCCACTATGGGTAGTGACGAGCTGCTGCACAGACGACCTATAGGCTCTTTTCTTTTTAGAGCGGCACAGCCTCACATTTTCAGGCTGTCTCTCCTGGAAGTCGTTCATGCTGTTGCACCTGCTTGTTCTTGTCAAAAGTGACAGAAATAATTGTGTAAAGAATGAAAAAAAGAGAGCTAGAGAGCAGAAATTTAAACCCTGGTTCCTCCACAGCATGATGGTCCGATACAACCCCCCCGCCGATCTGATGTGGTGTGGGTGGAGGTTATCTGACCATCCAACAAGCAGTTCAGATAAAGCAAACTGGCTGCTCAAGGTTGTGAAAACAGTCTTCCATGTCAGAGTCACACAGGTTGTTGAACTTTAGATATTGTACCAAAAACATTCTGTAAGTTTGGTATTCAGCGAGAGGGGAACGTTACAAAACTTGTCACTGGAAATTTGTACATTATTATTTTATTTTCAGAAAAGTTGAAGTCGTGTAACGAAGAATACTTCTGTCATCTGTTAAAGGATATGACACAAGATCTGTTCGTATAGGATATCATACAAACAAGAAGCGCAATGAGAGAACACAAGGAAGAGGGATCGGTAGGGAGATGTGAGAGGAGATACAAGGAAGAAGGAACGGAGGAGACAGATTGATGATGAGAGGAAGATGAAGAGGAGAACTGAGGGGAGAGAAGTAGTGAGTCAGGAGGAAGGGAGAGAAAGGGGAGAGGGTGTAAGAGATGGAGGAGAGAGGGCATAGCGGTGTTGGGGAAAAAGCAGCGGCTGAAGGCAAAATTTGCACAAATCCAGTTTGTCATCACATTTTTGGAGCCAGAACAGGATTTTATTTCATTTCCCCCCCACACATACAGGGGGTCAGTTGCATTTGTGGAGAATGGGCTTTTATGACTCAAGACTCAATTTCTCAAAGGTCACCTCTACTTGGGGAATATTAGTTTTTATGACAATTCCCTCTCAGAAAGAAAATCTCTTTTACACACTTCCCAACTCCCCAAAGAGTGGCTGTGTACCATATAAATGTGGAAGAAGAAAAAATACAGCTGTAGCTGTTTTATATGAGTTTATATTTCATAGTGTGAGTGGTGATCTACTAATGAACGCTTGTATTTTGGAACAGGGCTTTCTGTAGCAGTGCAGCGAGGCATTGGCTGATGCAAGGTCATTAATTGTTGTGGGTGGTTGGGATATGTTTTCCTGCTGGGGTCCCCAGTGTCATATCAGCTTAATGAATTGTTTATGTAAACTAATAGAGGTGTTTAATACCTGCCTTTTAAAATGTGAATGAATCAAACGGAGCAGAAGCGAAGAGCTAAATGTCATCAATTAATGCGGCGAACAGCGTTCAACGCAACAAGGCAAAACAAACACATTATGGTTGCTGTGTAATTGTAATTGGATAATGCCTGAGTTCAACCAAACATCCCCATATGGAAGATGTGGACTCAGTAACCCTAATGGTAACTATATGGAAATAACAAGGTGACGTCATGCTATTGTAGGATGAAAATACAGAATTCATTACTTGAAGAAATGTTGGTTAAATGGCAGAAAAATAATACCTACCTAAAATATTACCTTTATTGTTACATTACAAGTCCCATATTTGACACTTTCCTGTGTTTGATTTGAAGTGTTGATCCATAAGAAGATATATTTTTGGTTTTAAGAACCAAAAACCATCTAGTTGTAGATTTGCATCACAGGTTATTGATTGAAAAATTAACAGAGCTAACTTCCTTTAGCTACGTGATTTAGCATGTTGATATTGGATCAGCTCCTTCTAGTTTGAAGTGAAAATCGTTTTTTGGTCATATGTCATGTTTTTCATCTCCTCTCTTTCTTTTAATTTTTCTCTTCCCTCCTCTTTCTTTTTGTCCCATTCCTTTCTTTCTGTTCTCTTTTCTCCTTGTGTCCTTATCTCCTCTCTCTCTGTCTTAATCTCTTTCCTCTTTATTTCTTTCTTCCTTCCTCCTTCCTACATCATCATTCTTTCTCCCTCACCACCTCCTCCTCCTCCTGCCTCACCCCTTCTTTTTACATCTCTCTCTCCCACCCATCATTTTGTCTCCCCCATCTGTCTGTCACCCTCTCTCCCCCTCTTTTCTCTCAGTCTTCACATCTCTCTCTCTCTTGCTGTCTCTTTCTCTCCTCCCTTAATCATCTCTCGTCCCCCAGGTGGCCCTGGATGCCATTTCGGCCCCCTGCTTTTGAATTTAATTACACATGGCATTGTCTTCATGGACCCCCTCCCTCACCCACACACAACCCAAGCCACTGCTGCCTGTTCATACTGCATCCTAGATTACTGCAGGCAATAACACCCAGGGGTGGGGGGTGGAGGGGGGGTGGGGTACATCAACAAGGAACAGATTGAAGCCTGAAAAGTTGATATCAGAAATCAAATTAATGCAAGTGAGAGTGAAACCATATCTAATTAAGGCGCTTTTGAAAAAACGACAGGCAAATCTCTTTTGACACAAATATTCATGACTCGTGACGTCGATGATGAGATGAAGAGTTCATTTACAAAGAGTTAGACGGGTTTGTATTTTATGGCGTAAAAATCTGGCATTTATTGTCTATGTTGGTATAAAACTCTACAGACTGGAGCCCAACATGACACAGCTTTGTAGCAGCAGGTGTGACTACGTCTGATGTTTTACTGGGGGTGCTCATGTTATTTCATCTACAGTGATCCTGCAGAACATGCAGCCTGTTATAGTTAAGCACATTTGTTAAATTTGCAGTATATTTTCCTCTACTCCCTTTAAAACTTATTTCCTTATTTTTAATTTCTTGTCTCATATTCAGTTTGTCAAAAGTTTGCATTCACATTAAGGTAATTTGACAGTTTTTTTTTTTTCATGCTGAAACTAAGCCACTATCTAATAACTCCTCTTGCTTTAGTTTTTTTTCATTTAGCTGCAACATTTTTTCTGTGTCCTTTTTAGTTGAGAAGTTGCAACCTTTTCTTTTCTTGTTGTTTTTTTTATCATCTGTGAGACGTTCAGTGATGGTTTGGGGCACCGATCAGGCCTTGCAGGGACAGAGTAAAACCAGCCAGCGATATATTTTGATTTGCCCAGGGATCGTCGCTCTCATGATCCAACTAATGTGATTACATCCCTGTACTGTGTCACTGCAGTGATGGTGCCGCGCCGCTCTCGCTGCCTTTAGTTTTGAAAGATGGCTGTTGTTTTCTTCTCATTATACGACTCCTGAAATGTACCCGGGAGGGTGAGTGAGAGGTATGGACGTTGGGTGGGTGGGGGGTGGTTAGTGGTTGAAATAACGACCTCTCGGTGCTGCGAAAGCATCTATTCTGTTGGTCTGGGGACTGGAGGAGCCAGCCTGGGCCTTTCCCTTTTGTCAACGGTGAAAAATGAAGCATTTCTGAATCCCCGGCACTCGCTGTGTTTCCCTCTAGGCGCCTCAGATACATTGAGTTAACATAAAGCAAAATTCAGGACAGGGGCAGCTTGGTTGACAAATGAAGCGCCTCTGTGTGTTTTGGAGGGAAAATAAAGGGGCCCCTTTTGTAGAAATGAGATTTGGTCCTCGTTACTTCCTTCAGGCCCAATTTTTTTCCCCGCAGTTCAAATGTATCTGAGAGGTACAATGGAAGATGGAATATTCTGGAAATGGAAAAAATAGAATAATCTGAGTATAGATCATTTCCCCTCAGTTCACTCTCAGTCTGCAGTCCATTGCTGCTTCATTCCCATTTTGTCACATTACGGCTTATTTTCACACCGTGCTGCCAGTCAGGCTAAAAGAAAAGTCGCCAGTCGGTCTGATCACGACACCCAGCCCATTGCAGCTTCTTAAAAATGGATCCAATTTGGGTTTTGGAGAGAAAGCTCGCTGGGGTACAAATGAGGCACCTCGGCTCGCCTGCTCATGAGCAGTGCTCTCATCCGACTTGGACTCATTTGTAGTCTGCAGGAGAGGAGAGCAATGGATGGTCCGGGTAGCTTTTGGCTACATACGGGAGAGAGGCCGCAGTGCCGCGGTGTTGGGAGGTCCAAAGACTTGTCGGCTAATTAGAGGGAGCTCACCGCCTGTGATGTAGTCACGCTCGCTGGCCGCGTGGCAAGTCACTCCGGGGAACCAGACGGGCGCCCGTGTTGCTACAGAGTTTTCTGATTCCCTCCCAATGAAAATCATGTTGAACGCTTTCATGTTTGTTTGTGTTTGGGTATATCAGGCTTTTTACTCTGATTCAGTATCAGGAATTAAACGTGTGTATGTAGGTGTGTGTGTGGGGGGGGGGGGGGGGGGTGAGACTGTCAATTAGGCTTTCCTGCAGATGCAACTCAAATAGGTTTTGTCTCACCAATTACCAAAGGCACTTTAGGTAACAAAGTCTTTAGTTGTTTCACTGAGTTCGGTCCCAAAGTTGCCCGTTGTTTACCATCTCCGCCTGTGTTTCATTTGAACCTGATTAATCCTTTAAATTTTGGGGAAATCAATGCATTGGCACCACTACAGCGTTCATTCAGAGTAAGTGACAATAGCCACAGTTTCAAAGAAATGGCACTAACAAAAGGATTGGCAGCATCAGATTGAAACAAATAAAACTGATTTTATCTTTAAAATGAAAAGCTGCAATAATGTATTATTTACTTTGAGAGGACAGAGCTTATGGCTCCAGAGGCAGCAAAACAAACTTCTGAACAATCCACCTCCTCCTCCTCATCACTCCCAAAATGAAGCTTTCTCAGATCGAGATGTGATGTCTGACAAAGAAAAAAAAGGTCTGTATTTATGGGAAGCATGACAGCAGCTTAAAACTACCTTCTTCACATTTAAAAAAAAAAAGATGAAATGATTGGTGATTGCGGTCGTTTCCCTGGTGAAGCACAAGCAGTGGTGGAATGTGATCTGCCTAAATTTTGTCTATTGGCAGGTTTGTCAGGTACACTGCATTGCAGTGTTGTTACAGTAATTACTGCCTCACCAGAAAATCTAGCACTGAAAGCTCACACAGAGCGAAACAACTGTGCTCTAGAGACCAGACAAAGGTCGACGTCACACCAGCGTGTGGAACAGCAATGGTTTGGATGGAAATCTCTTGATTTCAGTGGAATCAGTGGATTCGCCATGAGTAAATTCACTAAACTAGCTACAACTAATGGTACATCAGCCATTGGAATACCAGCACCTCTGAGCACCATGAAGAGTCACTGTCTTGTAATTTAGGGCAGTGCAAGGGATGCAGTTTGTTTTGTTCAAGCAATAACAGTTGTAGTAATCTAGTAAGGTGTCGTTAACATCAAGTAACCAGCGAGAAGTGAAGTGATAAAGAGTAATGTGGCTCCAACCTTTACAGAACTTTATAAAGTTGTGTTACTGCAAGTAAAAGTAAATCAATTAATGCACTTTCCAAACGTAAATCACCTACAGCTGCTGTGCTCCTCTCTGAGCCAAACCTTTGACAAGTGACTGAGAACACCTGAGAGGTCAGTGCGCTGAGGAGTCTGAAGACCCAACGAGAAGCAACAGACACCTCCGTCAGACACGTGTAACACGGAACCAGAAGTCCATTCAGATGCTGCTCAGTGAACTTATGAAGAGGCGCCGCTGACAAACCAATTCAGCCACTTCAGCCCCTATTTCTCACTGAAGGGAGCTGAGCCTGCAGTCGCTGCCTGCTGACAGCACTATTAAGACATGTCAGCCCACTTGGCTATTGCCGAGTGGTGCCGGCAAGGTGTTCATATGTCTCTGTCTGGGGCCTGGACATCGACCAGTCAGCCCCTACAGTAACTCTTCACTGTGGCTTTATCACAGTGTAAGCAACCTAGATGTGTCTATTTTTCATACTAAATGAATACTTACCTTCACATAACACACTTGAAAGGCAACACACAATAACCAAGATACAATTAAAGGTTCCATTTGTATAAAGGTAGTTTGGATGTGTTCTCTGATTATAAAGCAGGTCTAAGTTCTATATTAATGAAATGCACACAGCCTGTATTGAGAAACTGAGCCTTAAAACGACCCGTCAGGACTTCTGGAACTTTGTGATGTCACAACAAAGCAGTCACTGCTCTCAGCCATGCCCCAAGCCCCGCCCACCTGGACCAACCATCCAACCTTGCAGGATTTGGAGTGTTCACCTGAAATATGCTATATTTTTATTAAATCACTCAGAAAACAGTCAGCCAATCAGAAGAGAGGCTCAGAGCCTCCTCGCTTCTGATTGGCTGACCGACCTGTTATTACTGGAGCTCAAGAGAAAAACCTGAGAGAGGAGATGTAAAACTACACTGAGATAGTTTTTGGTTCTTAAAACCACTAATATATCTTCTTATGGATCAACACTTCAACTAAAATAGGGGATCTTTAACAGTTGTACCTTAAGTGTTTCTATTTTGTAGGTATTAGAGAGGTTTCACCTCAAATAGAGTATTTTTTTGCCTGTTGGTGAATGATGTGGTTTTCCTTGTTGTACATTGTCATTTAAACAATGGTGTTTAATGGTCAAGGTCTGTGGCTACACAACAAATAGCATAAATTGACTGGCAAATTAAGCTCTGACAGAGTGAAAGACTAATTATAAGGCTGTTGGTGAATTAGGACTTCAGCAGAGTCAAGGCTTGCAATTTGCATATCCTTCATCTGCCTGGTGTGTCAACAAAGGAGACTCGCTCTCTGTCTCCACACCGTTGTATTCAGATGCAAAGCAAAGTGAATGTAATTATGTAGCCTTTTTTTTTTTTTTTTAAATTTCATAACATTTTGTTCTGGCTTTAATATGTGCTACACCATGAATTTCAATTGTAGCCCTCCATTTGTTTCCCCTTTAAGATGATGAAAAAAATGAGCTCTATGCAGGGTTTAATTCTATTTGTGTGGAAATTTGTCGTAATATTTGCCTGGCGGCAGGTCAGGTTAAAAATTCATATTTCATAAAGTGAAGATATGCTACAGTAATAGCTCATTTGGTTCTGGAACGGCAGTGTTTATTGTCGAGCCCTGTGGAGGTGTTGTTGGCATAATTTAGAAAACATTTGTGTATGGCAAGTGCTCACGTGATAACCTCAATGACATCGCCACCTTCACCCTCCACCTGTCTGCTAAAATCCAAAGTTCAGTGGTACCGCAATTCAAAGGATAGTGAGGCTACAAGTGAGGTGGATTTAGAAATGTTAGAGTGGGAAGAAAGAGCAGAAATTCACCAGTGGATGAAAATGTAAGAGAAAATATCTTCCTTACAGACCTTTCACCAAAGCTTGATAAAAGAGTTGAAATCGCTCTCACCAGCCAATTTGACCATTTAACAACTGTACAGTTTGACCACCTGGATCATTTTTCTCTGTGGTAGTGCTCACATGATAACTTCAAAGATAAAACTGTTTTCACCTCCTGTTTGCTAAAATCCAAATTTCAGTGTATGTGGTCAGTCTTGCTTAAAAGATAGTTGTACTGTAATATCCATATAGTAACATTAAGTCATAAACAATACAGCCATGCTAGCTGCTCTGGTAGACTGTACTTTAGATTTGAGCTAAATGCTAACATCCAGGTGTAGTGCTATTTAAATTCTGGAGCACACACAGTTAAGCTGTGGCTCGTTTTGAAGGTTATGTAACCATAAGCTAAGCTAATAGGCTACGCTATGAAAACGTAGCTAAGCTAGCTTTCATTTCCAGCAGCACTGTGGAAGCTGCACAAGTCCAACTTTAACAGACTGACTTTATCTGTGATGCATTTGCAAAGAAACATGACAAAGAAACTGTCAGAAGAGTGAATAATGAATGAAAGGATGTTTTCTGTCTTTTCATCTTTACTAATGAACAATTTAATTAACTCAAACTCAAAGGCTAACTGGCAGCTACCGTCAACTTCTAAGGTGGAATGTTTTCTTGCGTGTTACTGAATGCATGATTGATGTTCGGAAATCAATCAATACACCTTAAATGTCAGTATGACAACTGTGACCGTTTCATTTGTTTTTATTAGCTCTCTATATGATTGACGACATGACGGTTTAGTGAAGATCAGATCTTCAAATGCTTAAAAATGTATAGAAATTTCCAACCACACTACTTCTATGCTAACATCGCCATACTAACAGGCCCGCAAATACAATACTACCATGCTGGTCAGATGCTTTAGCATGGTTAGGTGTTTTCTATAGTCAAGATCATAGTTTGGCGTGTTAGCATGATGAGATTAGCCCATTAGCACCGAATAAAAAGTACAGATGAGGCTGATGGGAATATAATTAGACAAATTCAAAATGTGACTTCACGGTGTCAGATGAAAAGTGAAGGGATCTCACTCAATGTCATACTCAAACTTCATGACAAGACATTTCCATAGATGATTGCAAACTTTGACAGAGTGCTGTCAGGTGTTAATGTAGAAGTCCTCATACCTACCTGCCATCCAAAACAGTGAATGCTTTGCAGATCTCGTGCCCACAATCAGGAGGACAAGGACACTTAACCACTGGCTACTTCAGATCTCCATAACTTGAAACTGCTTTCTCTTGCTGCCTCTTGTAGCCTCCAGAGTCATTAGTGTAAAAATAAGTAATGTATTGATGAATTAATTTCTGTTCTGATTTTGAAGGACTTGGAAAAAAAACATTAATGATAATAACAATATGAAAAAATGTTGCTGATATGTTCCTGAACCTAGTGACAGTTGGAAATTTTAGATTCAGTTTTTTTTTTTTTTTCCAGTTACCTTTACCTTTCACAAACATTTAAAACAAACTGCATTCCCGAGGTCTTTGGATGAATGAGGTTCTGGTTCTGCTGTGTATACATTGTGTGTTTAAAGTTCAGGAGAAAGGAGGAAGCATTGATTTTCTGTGGATCAGTCAAGCGCAGAGTTTAAATGCTGGTTTGGTGGAATTTGTGCCATTGATTAATGGTAGCTACTGTACACACATGGTTGCATACTGCACATTATTGTGAGCACCAGGAATTAATCAAATCTTAAAGTTTATCCAGTTTAAAGTGCATGATACAAGATGTTGAAGAGGAAAGTTGTTGCTCTTCCTTCTGCTAAGCTTATCAACTAATTTTAATTTGATTGTCTATTTTGTTCTATATAGATTAATGTTTGCTTTTAAACTGACCTGATTCAGCTTCAGGGCTGAGTTTCCTGTGTTTGTTCCTATAGATACAAGATGAGAAAATGTCTGAGATTATTTTCTCTTTTTTTTTTCAGTTCATTGATGATTGTTGTTTCCTCTGTGTTCTTTTTCTCACTGTAGTTCAGCAGAAAGCGGCTTTGGAGAAAGAAGCCAAGCTCAGCATCCTGGAGGCTGGAGTCGCCGATGTGAGTACAGTTTAAACTTTTCACAGTTTGAATCAAAGTTTCAGGTGATCACAAAAATATGGTATGAGTCTGCATCCCCAATATTTATTAAAACAGAATGAGAATCACCTTACACTATGCAGCAAAAACATGTGGAGACTCAAAGAAAGTGTGTCATGTGCCTTGGGAGCGTCTTCCTTCTACTTTGCCTTCAAGCACAAAGCGTTCCCGTGTGTCATCAGTTCTTGAGATGTTTCCAGAAGGATTGGTTTCATGCCAGTCTTTTTTAGGATGAAATCATTAGATTTCTTTTCACTGTGTGGTATACCGAGAATCCGTCTGTATGACCATCAACTTTTGTTCATCAGTTATTTTACGGCTCAACGTGTCACAGCCATACGAGGCTACTGGCCCGGCAACACTATTGAAAAGGCGTGTCTTGGTGCAAGTGCTCACAGATCTGTCTCTCCAAATGTTCCAGAACTTGGTAGTGCTATTGCCTTTGCCTTATTTCCGTGTTGTTTGGGTCATTTAGTTCTGAAACAAAGAGGACACTTGCTCAATCTTGTCATTGCCGATGTAGATGTCAGCTTGAACTGCAGTTTTTCTTACCCCATTCCAAAACCATGGGCATTAATGTGTTGCTATGACAGCCTCCACTCCTCTGGGAAGGCTTCCCCCAAGATTTTGGAACCTGGCTGCAGGGATTTGCTGCCATTCAGCTAGAAAAGCATTAGTGAGGTCCAACATGAATGTTGGGTGATGAAGCCTGGCTCCCAGAGGTGCTGGATGAGGTCAGTGTTCTGTTCAGCCAAGTTACATTCTTCCACACCAAATTTGTTAAAATCATGTTGTTATGTAGCTGGCTTTGTGCAGAGGCATTATCATGTTTAAACAGACAAGCACCTTCCCCAAACTGCTTCCACAAAGTTGGAAGAACACTGTTGCCTAAAATACCATTTGTAATCTGTGTGTTTAAGATTTCCCGTTGCAGTAATTAAGGGTCTTAGACCAGACCATGAAAAACAGCCACATACCCAAAGTGCATAGTAGTCTCTGGATAGGGGTGTCTAAGCCCTCGTATCTTACATTCCTCACTTTTTTATTTACGTAATCAAATTTTTTTGACTTACTGAAGAACCAGAATCCGTTCACTGTCCTTTCCTATCTTTCTTTTTCTCACTGTTTGTCTCTAAGTGTGTGTAGAACATCCTTTATAATTGTAATTGTGTAAAAAAAAAAAAAGCAGCATCTTAACAAAAATATATAACAGCTAAAATTCTTAACGTTTGACGCCTACTCCATCCCTGCCACCTCTCTCCGTCTCTCTCCCTCCTTTGGTTTTCATCTCTCAGCATTGCTATTCTACACCATCTCTCTGGTAAATAGGCTGCTGAGCGTCTGCACTCGCCTATTGATTCAAGAGTTAGTCTGTACCGATGACGGCACGCCATTCACAATGCTTATCAAAGTGGCAGCAGTGAGGTCTGAGAGAGAAACGGTTGGAAAAGGGTGGCGGAGGGAAGTGAGGAGAATGAAGGAGAGAGAAGTTGCGAGGGTGGAATGGAGGGTCTATCAAGGTGATCGATACCTCAGCTGCAAACAGGAGCAAAATATGGCCAATCGAACCTTTGTTGTAAGAGAGAGAGAGAGAGGGGCAGAGAAAATCCCTCCATCACAGGCTGCCAGATAGAGGAAAAGCAAAAACCAGTCTGAGAGTCTCAACCTGCAACATCCATCATCACCCCATACAGTGTTTATTATACTTTTATCATACACTGTAAAATAAGAATATTAGCATACTACATCACTGCTGACAGGTCAAAAATACAAAAAAAGAAGAAAAGTTAGTTTCTCATGACTGTAGAGGAGACGATTTGTTTTAGTCCAAGCTCGACTCCGCGAGGAAATTCTGAGCTGGCCTGCAGCTGTGAGTGTTGGGTTTATTTGGCAGGCGGACAAATGAATTCTCATTTTGTCATCGATGCCCGTGTATATCTGAAACGAAGATAACCTGAAAATTTATTGATCCCTGTGGGGAAATTATGTTGTTGCAGCAGCAAAGGTAATGGGGAAAAATAGCATGCCATGAAACCAATAACGACAACACAGTCAAACAGTAAAACAGAATATAAATTACTGTGGGCTTGACAGTCCAGCATGCTAAGTGCAACAGATAAATAGGAATTACATGGGGAGGGTATGTCAACTTAAACACAAATATAAGGAGTTTAAAATGCCCTGGTTCATTTTCAAGGATTTTAGAAATCCATTCTCTCATTCACAACCCCTTACATAATGAGCAGTCTATATTTTACTCTGTAGAGAACAGTAAATAAAGATTTCTGACACTTACTAATCACCATTATTCTGTGGCATCACTGACTGGCTGGCACCACTTTTTTCCATTATTGAATTATTGAGGAAACTTTGTAGTGGGTTACACACTCAGAGAAACTCAAATAAAATTACATATTAGTACATATGGAATAAAAATAGTGCACTTCGTCTTTTCAAACATTGGCTTGTTGTTTATTTATGGATGTGTTTTGGAAAGTACGAAGTAGGTTTCAACAATCTGAAGGTCATCAAACTCACAACATATAAAATGACGATGGGAGGTTTCAGTTCAAGTAGTGAAACAAAGATGGACACCTTCTCGCAGGAGTGCAGATAATGGCTCAGAAAGATTTTAGAGAGACCGTCCTGTAACTGAAAGTGTGACCCCTCTCAGCAGCTAGAGCGACCATCCACCAGCTGTACAGCATGAATCTGAACTCCATGTTTCACTTCACATTCTGGAGGAAAACGGATAACCTTTCATATCATAGGTCAAATAGAAAAATGTCATCATGTTGAATTACTGAGGCCACAGTTTTGATATTTTTGTGGACAATTTGCTGTTGGAGGGAGATCTCAAAGAATCTGAGAAGCAACAAGGATAAAAAACATTCTTGAGGATTAAAAATTGGTGAGGTCAATAGTAAAAGTAGATTTGCACATTAGTAGGAAGCTAAGGTCCATGACAGATGATGTATCAGCCAGTGATGGTTCAGCATGAATTAAAGGTCCTCAAGGGTCCAAGTATTTGTGTCTGAACCCAAAAAGACCTGGAAATGTAGAACCAAACCAGACCAATCTATTACTTGAACGTTGTGAACCGGATCCATTTAGAACCGAGGAATGCCAGACTCAAACCCGAACCGGACTCATCTGTTATTTGAAAGCTGGTCCTGGACCCATGCAGAATTTGCAGATTGCCAAAACAAAACTAATAAAGTTAGTAGCCTTTTCTCCTGCGCTTGGCTATGATGGGTATGATCCATCCTCCTTGCCAAGAAAATACAGCCATGATCAGCACTGGTATTACTCATAATGTTAAACAGACCCGGGACAATAGCACAGAACACGACCCAGACCTGTTTGATTGTAGGAGACGTGGACTGTAGGGAATGTGGATCTGAAGTCCTAGGTGGTCTGTGGACCCGTGAAGACCTCTAGCATGAATTAAACAACTGATGCTAGTTTATCTCATGCAAGTGCAACTTACATTGCAGTGGATCAGTTAAGCTTCATTGACAACAGAAAATTCGTTTTTTAATGCCAAGAGCTACATTACATAGAGAAAATAACTCTCCACAAATACAAAATATCCTTTAAGAGTCCAGTGACAGCTGTAAATCTGCAGCCAGGCCACTGACCCTCTGACGGCATCACTCTTACTTTGTGTTTTATTTTTGTATTCAATTTTTTCATTGATGATGTAGATGATGGTGAGTGACCAGGCAGATTAGTAGGCATCAGGGAGTCTTTCAGGTTCAGTCACTCCAGCAGCCAAAGTGTCATCCTTCAATAGGCTTCATGTCCACTCCACTTGTCTCTGAGTGAATCAGCACATCTCCTGCTGTTCATTCTTCGTGGGCCATTCGTGATTCGTGACCATATTCCTCAATTTCTCACGTATCGTGTTTCTGAAAAATTGAGGCAGTAATTTGCCTTTTCTCGTTGCTGCTTTTTTCGTTCTTTGAAATTCAGGACAGCAAATGCATTGAAGCTCCAGTAAGCATATTGATGTGATGCGTTTGGTGGAGATATCTGCCTTTCGAACTCTAAGTGCAGGCAATTTACTAAATAAAGGACAGACTTGAGTGAATCCGGGAAAATGCAAAAAAAAAAAAAAACCCCAAAAAACCAAATACAAAAACACAGTGATAGCAGGATGTGTTAGATAGTTAGCGAGATATCTGAAAACAGTTTGGGACGTGATTTGTCAGAGAGATATTTACTGGTCTAGAAACCAGTTAATTCAATGTAAGTTTTAAAAATCTGCTCAGCACCCGTTCAAGACTAGCATTTAAAAAGAAGCAAAGAGGTGGATTTGACAGCAACTGACAAGTACAGCTGTCAATACAACGCGCAGCAGACTGTTGAGTTGTCTGCCCCGTGTAATCTGTATTTCATTTTCTCAAACACTGTTGTAAATTGTAGTCACGCTCATGCATAGTCTTCCTCCTTCCTGTTCAGGATGGCAGCGTTACGTCTTCAACGTGCCACAAAGAGCTGCGTTTCTTTGTGCTCTGGATGAAATCTACACATTTTCCATCAAAAAAGCAACATGTTATCCTGTAAATAATTCTATGTTCAAGGAATGTCAAAGAGACGTTCTTATACTTGAAAAGGGAATATAGTTCGGTGTCAGTACAACCTTTATGCCTTTTCCAAAAACGTATGAGCCTTTCACCTCTCATGTCAAAATCATGCGCTCTGTTTGTCCTGCTGCCCCCCCGACCTCTTCTTTAGTGGTATAACTCATTTCTGCTTTTAGAAGTTTTATTACAGAAATTGTTTGAAACCCATGAAGAAAACAGTCATACACTCTGTGTTATTTATGGATAGAATTATAGTGAAAATAAATCATTTCCCTTTTTTTTGCTGGGGACCTCCAGGAACCCCTTCCAGGACGCCTGGAGGTCCCCGGTCCCAACTTTGAGAACCACTGGTATAACTGAACTTCCTCTGGCGGTCCCGTCATGTCCGTCAATAGTTGCATGACCATTAGAGGGCGCTTTTCAGGAAAACGTAAATATTAGTTATTTCACATATTTGAACAAACAACAAACACTGCATTCAGCAAACTCTGAATTGAGTAAATGTGGAAGGGACACCGAGGGACTGGGGTTTGAGTTACTGAACTGAGGGAACAGTTCATCAGCTACAGGTATATATAATACAGGTATTCTTCTCACCAGACTTTTCACCAACTGTACACTACAGCATTAACACTTTTACTATCTGTTTCATTACAAAACCTATGATGAAGGATTTGACCACACATTAAAGTTATACATGCACCACTTTCTTAGGTACTTGTAAAATAGTGCAATAATACAACAGCTCTGCCATGAATTCTTCTTTTACAAAGCTTGACACTGTCAGAAAGGTAATAATTCTTCTTCATGTTTATTATTGGGTTGGTATTAGCATTATATTGAAAGGCGTTTTTAATATTTTGTCAGACAAAATATTTGAAAGTACTTTGCACTCCAGTACAACACCGCCACCCACGATCACATTTCAGACAGTGTCAGCAAAAACTGAAAATGTACAAGCTCCGTTAAAGTTCATGGCAGAGCTAGGTTAGATTGTACCTCATAAAGAGGCCTGTGATTGTGACATTAAATGACATTAAATGATACACAGTCTATTTCTGGCACAGCAGTGCATTGGTAGGATCAGGAGATAAAGATGCTTTTTATTTTTTATTTTTTGGTTCCATTGTTTGCACAGTGACTTCTCGGTGGCTTTGATAGATTACAAGCCTTCATTAAAATCTCAAACATCCTCATTTAAGTTTTTTATTAAGGTTCACACGACACGCTGCTGCTTGTTAAATGACTTCAGACTCTCTTCATTTTCCTCTGGGCTGACCACTGTTACCTCACGTGGCTTCGCGATTGAACACAGCCTCGCAGAGGCCACGGAAAACTCACCACAGTTGTTTCCACGCTGAGACTTGAGTCCAATTAAGAGAATGTGTGTGTGTTGGGAGGGAGGTAGGAGATAAGGTTGCCGTGGCAGCAACCAGATTATAATTGTCCTGGAGTGGCACTAATCCCCCTCCACCCTGACCAGCTCTCTTTGTTCACCGCAAATCAAGGCGCATCCAATCTGTCTGTCGGAAAGAGCGATTTCACAAATAGAGGGAGGCAGGGAGGTGGGAGGGAGCTAATGAAACAAAAAAAAAACAAAAAAAAAGGGAAGAAAACACACAGAAGATCGCCCCTTTCCATCACCACTTAAAAAACTCACTACATAAAAATACAGACAGGCATGAACACTCACATTTACACAAAAACACACACAGGCGAGTGGCTTCAGATCGTTTCTAGTATTGAAAATTACAGCAGCTAAATTAACTGATTTGAACTGTGGCAGAGTGAAATCAACCGCTGCAAGTTTTTGGTTGGTTGAACTTTTCTTTTCAGGTCCCTGTTTTTACAGGTGAAAGTCAGTTCAGAAGAGTACTTCAGTAGTGTCTCTGCCTCGGCTTGGAGATTGCAAAAGGTTTTTCAGAAAGCTAGCTTTACACACTTGGGACGCTGAGCTTGAACCATACTATGGACCAAAAGTCAGGATTTCTCAGTCCCTCCAGAAAGTCGCAATCGCAATAATTGACGCAAATCCAACCGTTCTGCCAACTGATCACAGCAAGCTTTCTGCACATTTGATCAAAAATCATCATAGTTTCCCCCAAGTTGAACCAATCAAAACCTTAATGTACTTCACCAAACTCACTTCCTTGTTTCTGGTTTTGAAGCATGTTGTGAAGCTGCAGACAAGTGACATGAACGTCTCACATTTACCAACAAACATTACTGTTAAAGACCGTGTAAAGCAATTCAAAAATGTTTGCACAAAAACAGAGTTAAATAGTTTTGTACTGCGTCGAACGTTGTGGTGGAACCGTAGGCGTAGAGCTTATAAATTCATAAATTCATGAGGTTATTATAAAGATCAGCTGTAACTGTGATTAAGTCGGAGCAGAGGAGCGTAATCGCTTGTTCTTTTTCCATATAAGATTTGTGAATGCGCTGGATTTATACTCACTGGTACAAGTTGCCTTTGATTTTTTAATGAATTATTATTACAATAATTATTATTTTTAATGAATATAGTGACAATTTTTGCTATTTTTATTTTGGTTCATTCCAAAAAAACAAATCTCTAAAAACATTGCAACATTCATCGCAGCTTTTAACAATTTATGTCTGTTAGTTGTATAGGAGTAGTTGCTTAACTTAGAAAACCTTAATGATGCCTTTAGAAACTCCCAAAACATAACGATATTGTCTCTTGAACAGTTTGATCCTGGCTGTAAATGCTCAGATCTGACACTGAACACACAGAAACACTGATCATAGATATTTTCTTCTCATTTTATCCACGACCACTGCGTCCAACCTTACCTCAGACGCTTCAGCGGTCCGCTCCTAACCTTGAATAACGCTGCTCTGGTTGCCGACAGTGTAAGCTCAACTTTAGCTGAAACTGTTTTACTTGTTTAAACACAACTGTTCACTAATCTTTTCATGCAACAAACAGATAAAAACTCCCTGTCCAATTTATGCTTTTGTCACATTATCCAGTGCATAGTGATGGAATGTAATCTCCACATAATCCGTTTCCACAACAGATAATCTGGATTTCAGAGTTCATCCTCATTTCACAATATTGCAGGAGATCTTATTGAATAGAATTTCTCACCCTGGCAGCGTTGTTTGTTGTCTTGCTCTACCCACTGAGCCACAATGAGCGGCTTTCATAATGATTTCACTGAGAGTATATTCTTGTCTGTGGTTTCTGTGGTTGTGGGGGAGAGCAGAGTGATAGCATCAGTCGTAATGACACAGTATTGTTGTTTTGCTGCCTACCCAGGTGCCTGAAAAGAGAGCTGGATTTGAATGAGAATATTCATGAAGCAGAGAGACACACACACTGGATCAAGGTTGTCTGTTCGCCGCGGCGCCCGGTTCCACCTGTAATTTTCATCACAAAGAGGGAAATAAATCATAGACCAGCAGAACAATGGCACGCGTATGAGCTTGTATACATACGTGCATACACTATGTACCTTCATGTTTAAGCGTGAAAGTGCACCTGAGTGTGCATTTGTCTCCGTGTGTGTGTGTGTTTGTGTGGGACACTTATGCATCCATCTGCATCTCCTGCCATAGATATTCAAATGGCTCCATGTGAAAAATTGAATCGAGAGGCTGTTGAAGTGCTGGCTCTTCTTTCTCTCTCCGGCCGAGACACGGTGCCCGAATGGCCTTTGATATGGTAATGAAAGCTCACCGCAGGGGCCCTAAGGGCCAGATGCATGCTGGGATATATCCCAGGTGTCTGTCAGACTGTGTGGTCTATCTGGTTACAGAAGACAGTTTGCTTCCCATCCAGAAGAGCAGAGCTTGTTACCTCTGCCGCTGAGGTCGCGCTATATTTTCAGTCCCATTTGTTTGATATATCAAAAAGAAATTCTGTCTGCACTTTTTTGTGTGGATCCAGACTTTTTTAGAATCATTTCTAACCACATGAGAAAAGACAGTCTTGATTTATGTCACTGTTTTCTCATGTACTACTTCACTTCACTGTATGTTGATGCAGTTCCAGATCTAGGTCCAGGTCACTGCACCTAAAATTTCTTCCTATTTGTGATTATTTAGTGACGACCCCTCAAATTAAATTATTAGTCTATAATAAGCATGGCTGTGTATGTGCTCATGTGTGTGCGAGTGTGTTTAATTTAATTTAATTTAATTCAAAGTTCCTTTTTGTTTAAAAATATAAACAAGGCATAAAACCAGATAACAGATGTGACAGGGGAGACCAAGGTGCCATCAACCTCCCTTCATAGCCTCACTGGAGAGTGGCAGTGGACCGTGGAGGTATTTAAAAGACTTTTCCACCATGATCATTATTTTCACCAGAGTGAAACACAGTGAAATATCGGTTGTCAGCTCTTTCACTTCAACACTGTGGTTGTGTTTTGCGAAGACACTGATTGAGATCATCCATCAATCTTTTCTTGTTTCTCCATCTTTGTGGCAACACATAACCCAACTGTGATTTATCAGTTACTTAAGATGTTGAATTACAACATATTCCACTGACAGCTGGTATAATGGCAAGTCTGGTCAGGAGTGATTGCAAAAAAAAACTAATTTAATACATCAAATTAAAAACAAAAGCCACAAAATAGCCATAAGGAATTGAGTAAACACAGATAATGATCCAGCATTTAGAGATAAGTCCAGATGAGTCTGTTTTTGCTTGGTTACAGACAATAGGATATCAGTTAAATCTGCAATAGAACTGGGACAGTAGTGGTTGCTACTAGCAACAGTATGCTCAACTGAAACCAACTGTTGGTGGCAGATATCATAGATCAGGGTGGATGCTACAATACTCAACAACAGTTACTTTAAACAGTGAAAATGATCTGTCTTTAACCTTGAACAGGTGGTTTGAGTCACTGAAACTTAAACAAACCTTAACTATTTTGCTGTGTATGAGGACTTGTTGCTTCATAAGCTGATGAGTGACACCACAGAGGCCACATGTTTCTCTGTGGTTTGTGATTTCCCTCCTAATATTAGCGGCTCACGTAGTAAAATCAGAGGAGAGACAGCTGGAGGCGAACCGTCTGCCCAACTCTGCCGCTTTATTAGAAATCAATGGCAAAATGAATGTTGACGTAACTCATTTAAAATGCTCCGTGTACCCCCTTTAAGAACACTTAGAGAAGGAAAGTGTGTTTTCCTCGTTATCCCAAGTTTGTCAGTACAGCTTAGCGTCTCCGTGTTCAGCCGAGCCTGCTTTGTACCTGGGCTAGATTCGCCTCTGTGTGCTGTACTTAAAGCACACATCGTTCTGACTGCGAGCTACATTTCAGCAGACTGGCAGGCTGCTTACAGGGGCTGTGGACGCCCGCTGGGCTTTCTGGCAAGCAGCATGGCACTACAGACAGCTGGCATACAAGGCTCGCACCCCCTCTCCATTTTCCCCAGGTGCTAAATGGGCTGTTAGGTACAGTTGAGGTCATCCAGAAAAAAAAAAAAAAAAAATGAAAGCCCAGAATTGCAATACACCTCGACGGTGTGGATCTCTTGTTCTGTCGGACAGAACAAACTCCCGAGAGGCTCCACTCGAGCAAAACAAGGTGCTGCAGTGTGTAGCGACAACAAGGCATCAAGCCTGGTATTATGCACCTGTAGGCTCAGTCTAATGTGAATACCAAGCTGTAATTTAGAGCGGAGGACACACTGCAACACTGTTGTCTGTACACATCATTGAGCAAATGGCCTGATACTCTTAAATGGCCCGTCTCATTAACTACTTCTCACGCCTGATTAGCCAGTGGCATCTTGGTATGATAGTAGGCGGCTGGTGTTGTCCACTCACTCGTTAACATAAACAATATCAGCAAATGTAGAGGAAGATCAGGACGCCTGTGTGTATATGTGTGTGTTTTGAGTCATTCTTGACTTTGGAAAACAGTAGTTTGGCAAAAGAAAAGTCTCAACTCAAGATCTTTAGAATGAAGTTTCGGGTTTTGGATATTTTACTCTCCTACCTGTCCAAAGACATGCAGGTCGGGGTAACTGGCGACTCTAAGTCGCCTGTAGGTGTGAATGTGAGCGCGAATGGTTATTTGTCTCTATATGTTGGCCCTGTGATGGCCCAGTCCCTCAATGATTATTTAAGGATAAGTGGTATAGCTAATCAATGGATATTTTACTTAGAATTGAATTTTAAATATAGTACAGCTTCAAAGAAGAGTTGGGACATGCTGATACAGAATATGTGAAGCTGTCAGAAAGGATGCAATAACAAGATTTTTCCAACTTTATAGCTACTTAAGATGAAAGTCTAGGAGAGTTAAAAATAAATCTTTTTCTTAACAACACATAACAAATATCAAAAGAAGCAGAGAAAGACAGAGAGAGGGAAAACATACATAATGTGCATGTTTCTGCAAATTGCTTGGCTGTTATTTGTGTGTTATTGCTTTGTTTTTCTTCCTCTTCACATCTGCCTTCCCAAAGCCCCTTCTCCTCCCGGTGATAGTAACAGCAGCGCCACACACTGCGTGGCATCTGCAGCTAAAGGTTTCTGTTAGCTGGGAGGCTGAGCTGCTCGTCTGTGGACACTGACAGGCAGGCTCGGAGACGCTTTTACCCAGGCACATCGCTCCCCGGGTGGGCACGCAGAGGTCTGTCAGGGACCGCAGGCTCAGCCATAATTACCCCCACCCACCTCAGCGACCATTACAAGCTCCCCAGAATATCTTCCTCCCTCCATGGGGTTAGCAGAATGCATCACAGGCCTGGCTGATGTGCGCTGCAGTCCTGCAGCTGACAGACAGAGCTAATGTGCAATGGTGGACTGATCTGTTTATACAGCTGTGGTGTGGGTGTGTGCGCAGGCGGCGTGCAGAGAGGTGCCTGTGGGAATGCAGAATGCATGAACATGTATAATCACATACATTTCAGTCACGTCCTTCATGAACATTTACAGAAATACATATAAACCTGCAGAGAAATAAACAGACTCCATAAATAAATTGTGTCTTTGTAAAGAAAGTCCTGCAAATATACTGTAGCACTGGAACCAATTGTCGATTATTCAACATGTCAGTTGACATTTTAGTGATTGAGGAATTGCTTCAGTCATTTATCAGACATATATCCCAATCGCTGGCGCTGGTTCCAGTCTCTATGAAGATTTGCTGCCTTTCTGTTATTCATGTCATTATGAATTGCCTAGACTTATGATGATGGTCATTTTTTTAAAAACATTTTACACACAAATAAATATTCTAAATATAAAACAACAGATTAATCAGTAAAGAAAATAAAACAACAGAATAGCGTTGTTCGATTCCGATGTGAAAGTAGCAGTTTATGTTGCTTCTATCGTTCAAGTTAACCACATTGTTGTTCCTGTAACCATGACAACAAAGATCGTCTAATGTTGAGGAAGTACTTATATCAACCCAAATCAGGATCTTTTCCTAAACCTAACCAAGCCATGACTGTTATTATAGTAACCATGGCAACGATGGTAGGTACACCACTCTTGGTAGAGTCTATGTGTTTATTATTGTAACCATGACAACCGAGGTCCAGTACAGCTGCCACTATAGGGGCGCTATTTCTGGAGACACTCCCATGGATTGTATCAGAGGGTTAAAAATCAATCTGTATGGTTGTTCAGGTTGGAGGAGTTGGTTTTTAGTTTAGTTAATTTATTTGAAATCTGTGCGTGGACAACACGTAGCCAGAGTAGACGGTTCAAAACAGTTTAAGATGATAAAGTTAAGTGCTTATCTTTAGCAGGCAAGATCAGAGAAACTGAAACACACTCAGAGAAACACACACGGAGACGTCTCCTCACAGCAGCACATTCTTTGTTCGACAGAAACAGGCGAAGGTGAATATCAGACAGTTTTCCTCCCACTCATTGGTGACAGCCTCAAGTTTCATTGTACCCACTACACTCAGCAAATAGCACAGCTCGGCTCGGCTGCAGTACCTCAAATACAAACTGTACTGGCACAGGAAAATAACAAAACACTGAAATTATACTCGACCTGGTTGCCTGCTCACAAAAAGACACAGTATATCTCTACGGTTTGAGCATATATCAATGAAATCTGCACAGCTCTGAAAGGAAAGAGATATTCTTCATTTTCAAAAAAAAAGCATAGACTTTTCTTTAGTGAAAAATAAAGAAAAAAATAAACTGAACAGGAAAGTTTTAACACTTGAATAGAATCAGTCCTCTGCAATTTTAGAGGTATTGAATTGTAAAAGTGGCATTTCTTACATCATGTGTCTGGATAGTTATTATTCCAGATGCATCTGATGATCCACCACTGCCAAACAACATTATGATTTCTGTTACCTTCACAGAGTAGACGGCAGGTCGGGTGATTGCAAATGGTAAAATTTAAATTTTTGACATTAAACAGTTGCTTTTTATCCAGAGACTCTTCCGGTGACCAAAACAGCAATGAAAACAATGAAGCATCAAGCTGATGATAAAGGTAACAAAACATCTCTGTTGCCAGACGGCTGTGTGACAGACAAAGCCTGAAAACACAAACTTTATTCCACAGACAACATGCAGAAACTTCTCCAACACAAACAACACAGCAGAGTGGGATCTGGCTTTACGGTTCATTATTACATTTACAGTTCGATCGTTCAGTTGATGCTCCAGACTGAACTGAATGCAAAAGGAGAAAAAGCATCAGTTCCCATACGGCCTGCATTTCATGCCTGCAGTATCTAAAGCTTCAGCACAGCTCTAGAAAAACCTGCTGAGAGCCACCGGGACTCAAAGGTCATGGACGATATCGTACTGTGTGGCTTGTCTCCTTTAGCACTCGTCACTGCGTGTGTGCGAAACTTTTGTTGTCTGCTACAGATAAAGAATCAGTTTAACTGTTCACAACTGCTGCCAAAGCTGCTGGACTGGATTTATTGGAAGGCAGAAGGAATCAGTAATGGTGGTGGGAGGTAGTTAAAATTTATGCATTTAAAAATAAAATAGAAACACAAAATTATATTATGGTCAATTTTGTGATAGTTATTTTCCTTAACGTTAACTGCCATGACATTATTACTTGAATAGTGTTACTAACAGACAAGTCAAGATGACTAAAACAATGTATTTAACATTAGAGTTAAGATTTGGTCATAGACATTATGTAATGATTTTACTAAAACACCAGATGTAATGTTGACAGCTAAAAAACTCAATGATAAAGTCCTCAAAATAGCTTTCTCTGGAGCTTTCAACCATGTCAGACAGTTTTCTTCAGGGAATAAATTTGCTCTGTTATAACGGCTCTGTTGTCTTACAATTTAAGCATGACAGTTATTTATTGGCCTTGGAAACAATATTTTGACAATATAATCCAAGATCTTTCAACAATATCATGTGGCTTATTCAGTCGTCATGGAAATGGATCTGGTTGAATGCTCCTGAAAAAACTTGACTTTGAACATGGTTATTTCTAAGGCCAAGAATGAACCTCAATGCTCAATTTAAAAAATAAAAGTGAAACACATCATATGAGGCATATTGAAGCCTCAGACTCATTATATTTTTAACACATTCCTCCTTCTTTTACTTTAAATTAACATTTTGAGTTGTTTGCGTTCAAGACTCTCTGCAACATGTCTGCAACATGTATGAACAGTGATAAACTCATTATTAGAAATTAGATCTTTTTAGCTTTGATTAGCGATCAACAGAACTGCATTGATTGATGAGATAATTGTGCAAATGATTTAGAATTAATTTTCCTCTGTGTTGTTGTTTACTCACATTTATAGTCGCAGCAGCAAATCTGACTCCTCTCATTTGTTCAGTTGCTACTCACCATTGGGTTGTTCCATGTGCATATAATGGACTATTTAATTCATATTACAGTTGTTTGTCTTCCTCCTGTTGGCTAATGTAGCTGTTCTCAGTCACAGCATGAGTTGTGTGGTGAGCAATTAGCAGGGATTAATCCCCCCCTTCATCATATCACTGTTAGCTCCTGTGTTTCTGTGCTGATCACAAACAGTAGGGAATGATTTTCTATGCTGATGATAACTGAGTCGCTCGCCATGGTGGGTCGAATTTGATCCACTATTATAAGTATTATAAAATGAAGCAGGTTGATCCGGAGTAGAAAGGGGAACCAACACAACCCTCAACAATACCTGTAACTGTTCACTTAAAGTGCTTTGTGAGGCATTTGAAGTAAATCAGAACATCAGAAAATGTGCTTTCCTGTGGCTCAATGTCTAGACATATCATTTAGAAGAAGGGGTATGGCATCATATGGCAAATTTTTAGACATTTCATAAGCAAATAAGCAGTCAATGCCATGACTGAGCTCTACAATGGAACTGCACTGAACCAATGACAGCCTCATTAAAACGGATTCAGACAGCCAGGGTTTCACGTCACAAACCTAAGGAACCAATTCTGTCAACTTGTGGGGATGAGGGCGGGGAAAAATAAACCAAAACCTTGTCAGTACAGAGAGCAAAAGTTAGCATGAGCACAACCACTAACACTGTGTCCGCAAATGCCAGATTTTAGTGGCTTTATTGGACAGGACAGTGAAGGCAGACAAGTAATGCAGGGACAGAGAGCATGGGAATGACATGCCGCAAGAAGTCAAACCCACCGGGAATTGAACCGCTGACTCTGCTCAGAAAATGTGCACTCGCAAGTGCCTTAACCACTCAGATATCTGGTTATATCAATCATGTTAGGAGTTTGATTATCAGGAAACCTCACACACTGCATGGCAACAAATGTTATTTATGTAACATCAGAATATTCACACACATATGAACACTAGCCGGATGTCATCAAACGCACCACTAGTCTCAGTCACGGTGACTAAATTACTACTAAAACTTAACACTTAAACACTTGCCTGTTGTTTCCGTTATGTTGAAGGTTTCATTTGATTTTCTGTTAACTGACACAGTTTTAACCCTCCCTCATTTTTAACATAAACTGTAAACCGGCGTGAGTTGGCAGTGTCGCCAAACGGCTGGTTACAGTGAATTCCAACTACACTGTAAAACAGCCATTTCATATAGGCCTAATAATGTTTAAATTTACATATGAGTTGATTTAATATTGAAAACAACACAAATACAATACTCTCTAGTAGGATTTGTGGTCACTCAAAGCCAGTTTGAGAAACACTAAATTTAAACCTAACCTATTTACTTGCGGACAGCTAGGGGTTTCTTGTGGACCACTGCTGGACCACACTTTAAGAAAGGCTGCTCTAACAATAACCGTCTTGATACACACTGGTCTTTCACCTGCCAACAAGCACAAGCAGTGATGATGCGAAACCATGTTAAGAGACATGGTGGAACAGGAGCTGACCTAAAGTGGATATAAATTCAGCTTCTATCTAATCCTATTTTAGCTTCTTGTGAACACCACTGATGAGAGTATAGCATTGTCTTTTGTGTATTTTTGGCTTCATTAGAGAGTTCACGGTGAGCCAAGAAAGACCAGGAGAAGGAAAGTGATGAGAATCTCATGGTTTTCTTGGCCCACTAAGCAATCACGACACAACATAATGGTACAAATTTTTAAAGAAAGTTTAATGTACCAGACATTATTACACTTCAATCACCGCTACTGCTGTTCCCAAGCAGTTTTGCTCTTTTAAAAGTGCTCTCCAGGCAAACAACCCGGTGCACAAATAATGTTTTCGATTGAGCAATCTCCCATAGGTCTGACCTTGGCTGCTTTTATCAGGTGATGAATACTTTGAAAAGATTGCATTGTTTTCCAGACCACTGCCACTGCTTTTAAGCCGGCCCCCAAACACTGCAATCTTCTCTACCTTAAAGCAAAAAAAAAAAAGGAAAAGATAAAAGATAATACCTGATTGTAGATTTCTGGAAATTGATCATTTCATCCTGGTATGGAAAAAGAGGGAAAAAAAGATATGAACGCTGATAGAATTTTATCTGTTGTCTCTCAAAGGACATCTAAGACAGGACCACCTTGAAATCTCAGGTCTTGACAGAGTTTGCCTGTGCTTTGTAGATGCTGAGACATATCAGAGGGGGAATAATTAAATTGTCTGTGTTTTGATAATACTTATAAACATCCAGTGTCTAACACGCACCCACCATGAAATGAGAGTGACGCTGCGTGTATTGGATGAATACCTGTCTTCTAGGTGTCTGTCACAAGTGGATGATCGCCAATCAATTAGAAAATGCTGTGATGGAAAGTTAATTAGAGCATTCACTGCAATGGAAATAGAAGGTTGTGGAGATGCTTCTTGTTTATCTGGCACCGTAATACCATGAAAAAAATTGAATTACTTACTTTTGAATGTGTGGAAAAGGCATCTCCTCTGGTGAGGTACTGGCTCACAGACGTTCAAAGGAGTCAGGGTGAGAGCTGCACAACCTCAACAATATAAACTTTTCATTTTACAGTGTGTGAATGTTTTGGCGCATCTGGTCTTCTGTTGGATAAAAGTGAGTAATCATCTGACTGACACACGGTGTATAGTGTATAAGGCAAGTGTTTCAAGGGTAACCAAGATCAACATAGTCATTGATTCAATAGACAAGTCCTTCATAGTTAAGTTCATTATATCTACATTTTAAAGGTGTGTTTAGACTGAAGTGAAACTGTTTAATGCACAATTTGAAATTGCAAACTTAAAAATCCGTAGTAGAAATCTGAATTTTGGAAAAAGTGTATATGCTCAAATAAGGTGGTTTTTCAGACTATTTGACAAAACAAGATTTAGCAAAATTGAAAGGGAAACACTTTTTTTCCCCATTGAAGTTGTGTTGCCGGCCGTATCATGCCCCAGAGAGCCAGAGGCTGGAAATCTGTCGTCATGTTTAATTGGATCGATATTGGCGAGAGGAGAAAACCCAGCTTGATTAACATAACATCACTTAACGGAAACACAGAACATTCACAATTGTGTTGTTGACTTTTTTTTTTTTAAATGGCTTCTATGTTGCGAAATGGAAACCCAGCTACTGTTGCTGTGTACACAGACATACTGTAGGGTCCATCACAGCAAAAATCACAAAGCAGAAAAAAAACATCTGGATGTTTGCTTTCAAATTAAGCATTAAGTGTAAAAAAAACAAAAAACAAACTCTTAACATCTCAGGCATAGGAAGAGACTGTTTGTAAAAAGAATCCACTATGAAAAACATATGAGACAAGTTCTCAATAAGGACCGAACCCACAAAGAAACTGTCTGAGGTCAGATAACACAGTGAGGCTGCCAGGAGCCACAGTCCATATAACCTGCAACTCCTGAGTCTGCTTAAGGAAACAGATGACACAGGAACTGTGGACAGCCTCAGTTATTCAACATGTTTCATCCCAAACTAGATGTAGTTGCCCAGAAAATGTGATGCCCTTTTTTGTGACTAAAGGTGATGAATCATTGAACAAAATAATTTTTCAGGTGAACAGAGAAGACAGATAAGGCTGTTCATTCGATGCAATTGCAATAATCTATTCTTATGTAACAAATGTGTTGTCGAGCTTTTCCTCAAATTGCCAGAGCTGCCAACGGGTTACATCAGAATGAGTGGTATTCCCACTCAGTGTAGTGGATCATTAGTCTAATATTTCAATCTTTAGATTATCAGAAGTTGCTGTCTGTGCCGTGTTAAAACATCAGCATCAGTAAACATCTCTGAAAATCATTCATTTTATTGTTCAAAGTTCACAACGTGTTTGCAGCTGCTCCTCCACCTTCACCCCTCCTCGGCCGGGGTCGCAGCACATTACTCAGGCTGTAAATCCTCAGCACCTTGTCCAGACGCTTTTCTCCTGGCGAGCGCTGGCCGCAAGCACGCGCCGTCTCATTAGCATTGGCTCGGTTTCCTCAGATTAGCCATAATTAAACTGTGAAATTGGAGCCGTTACCTTAAGTCAGGACATGGCGAGGACACCATGAGCTTGGTGACAGCGCCGGGCGGGACGCTGGAGGGGGGAGGAGAGGGGGAGAAGAAGGGCAACGCTGCCATCCTGGCTCACTGCCACCGGTCCTCCCCTCTGCTTTCAGTGAAACAGACGGCCAGTTCATGAAATGGGGATTCCCAGTGAGTGGCCGGGTCCAGGATGAAGTTTCAGCATTATTTCTGACCTTTTTACTGCAGCCAGGGGAAGTCAGTTACACTTACTATTGATACAGTTACACATATACACATAGTGACCAGTACAAACTGTTGTACTCTGCCAAGTACTGTTGGCTTTGTCTGGCATTGTTTGACCAGGAAAGACTCAGAGGAGCCAAATCAGTGCAAGATTTTAGGTTAAGTTAAAACTCACTTGTGTTGTTTCTTAATCACATTAACTTAATATTTTGTTGCATGAAAACTTTTCTGTCCATGTTTTTTTTAGAGATTATCTTGTCTGAGATTATCTCTATCCACATTTATAAAAAGTTAATACAAGGCTCTGACAAAAACAACATAGACCAATGTCTTAGTTTTGCAAGTAGTTGGACTTACGAAAAGTAGAATGGT
Organism: Seriola aureovittata; assembly: GCF_021018895.1. Taxonomy (NCBI): domain Eukaryota; kingdom Metazoa; phylum Chordata; class Actinopteri; order Carangiformes; family Carangidae; genus Seriola; species Seriola aureovittata. Next base: position 4,124,451 of record NC_079375.1, read on the forward strand.
TAAAATTGGTTCAGCACTGACGTGATATCGTCACTTTTATGAGTCAAAGACTGGATCATTTGCTTTCCCTGATGCATTTCAGCAGCATCTTTCATTATAGCCTCCATTTTCTAATACAGACTTCCTGTTAAAGCCTTTTGGTCCAAAGCCAAACCCAATATAACTGTAATGATGTCATCAGAGTTATTTTCTCAGACTTCATGAAGCTACTTGAGAGTCACAAAGGACAAATTATACAACTGACTGATTTGTTCTCTTTGTCCAGGAGACTTTTATTCGATCCAGAGTTTTACACCCAAATAAGACGGAGTTGCACCTTTTCTTTAACAGTTTCCTAAATTATTCAGATGTATTCACTGTTGATGTCGACATGTTTAATCGAAATCGTTCCATCTTGACTTTTACTTGTAGAAACAAACCCGAGTATTAGTGATTTCTGTTCATCTTCATTGATTTCACGTCAGTCTGATACAGTGTCGGTGCTCAGGAATACAAGGCACCTGTAAACTAAAAACAACTGAAAACATCCCAAACAAATTAAGGTTTCATACGTCAAGCAGTGCCAGGCTTCTCAGAATCAATGCTCCTCACTTTTGCTATCAGAGCGACAGACTGCTGGATTAAAGGGAGGATTAAGTCGTGTTAATTCTGCATTTAGTCGGTTGATTGGTTGTTTTCTTTGTTTTTTCTTTTCCCCTCTTGTTTCATTGTCATTGCTTCCCAGTCATCCAGCACTTATTTGCTTACAAGTCACATCCTTACTTTATGATGCAATTTCCATGTAACAAACATCCATTCGACAGTCACTGTATTTCTGTGTTGCAGAAACTCTTCCTCTGCACGTTCTCTTTGAACACACATATACAGTACACACAGTACCTCTGACTTCCTTTATGTCACACACTTTTTTTGCACCAGCCTCCTGCCGGCTGAGGTTTGATGTGAGTTTGTGTCACTGTTTATCGTCCTGTGTGTCTTTCTGTTTTCTTCTCTCTGGATTTTGTGTCTCATCTCAACAGTTTATTTTCTTCTTTTACTTTTTACGGAACATTTTGTATATGAAAATATTTCATAATTATTACTGAAGTGTAGATAGAGGGTGTTTGATTAGACAACTGCGACTGTATATGTTGATCTTAACAGGTTTCAGTTGATTACATCTCTTACCTATACCTACATCCAGAGACCTGGATGGCTGAGAATCCACACTGATGTTTTATTGATAGTGTCTACACTTTTTTAACCTCCAGCATGTTTAGCATCCTGCTTCACATTCATATACAAGCACAGATTTTCCCCTGTTGATGGCTGCTGAATAACATCATTAAAAAATAAATGAATGCACATTTTGATGCTAAAATCATTTGTTTTTTGTATTGTGATGCAGACATCTACTGATCTCATTGCCATTCAGAAATCAAGGGACACAGTATTAAAAAGAAAACAAACTAATATGAAGTATGGAAATTTGTCCCCCTCAATAATTGTTATTGATTAAAAGCATTATCAGTTTCCTCCTAAAGCTAAAACTAGGTCAATTTGTGTGTGTTACTGTCAGTGTTACCAACTCCAAAACAGGCAAGAGCACAGCGCTGATGTCAGCCACCAGCAGTGAACACAAGTGTTTTCTTTTCTCATTATTGCACATGTTAAATGTGAAGCATGTGCCAGGTGTCTGCGCAAACAGGAGCCTGAGTCAACCATGAGGCGATTGGTCATATTCAGACGGCCATTTACATAAGGAACCAGGCCAACAGTATATATATATATATATATATATATATATATATGTATATATAATGAAGCAAAATGATTAAAGATGTGAGTTAGTTTCATGTAGTTTAGCAGCGAGGTCTACTTCTGACTGTTTCTGTGCCAGGCGAGGAGGATGAGTGAGTTTCTGCTCACCAGAGAAATGCCTGGCGGCCATGTTTAGGCAGGAGGCCGTCCCGCTGGAGCTGCACATTTAAGGGGCGGGTGAGATGGAGTGGGAGGTGAGAGGGGAGTATGAGGTGGGGGGAATTCAGGCCCAGGGGGTTGTTGTCATGACGATGACATGGGTCTGGACCGATGGGGTGCAGCTAATGATGAATAATTATGCAAGGTTTTTTTTTCTTTTTTAATATTGTTGTTCTTTTTTTTTTTACCCCCTCCTGTTGTGAAAATTGTGACCTCGCCCCTGATTTCCTGGTGTTCGGGAAAACAAGAAATGACTTTGATGAATGGAGACTAAATGGTGTTGCAGAGAATCCTGTTCTCCGCAGAAACAACACTCCCCTTAGGCAGGGTCGCTGCCATTTTGTAATACGTGCTCTCCGGGTCATATGTATTTAATATTCCATGCCTGGCTGTTTGCAGCCTTGCCAACTGCAGCTAATGGCAACGTGCTAGCTTGTGCACGGTGCATTAATGCCGGTGCCGCGCTCCGCTGATGAATTTAAACACACATTACAGCAGGGAGGTTGTAGTTAACAGGTATTAAACCAAACAGGATGCCCACATTCAGATCGTAATCAGTCAGCTAATGAAGATGAGCTCAAACCTGAAGGCCACACCAGCTAACGCAACTGCAGGAGTGGCGGATAAAAGAAAGCAACGCATCTGTTCTACCTGAAGTGTTATATATCGATTTAAAATCTTTGAAATAATGGATTTTTTTCTCCTTGTGTGCGTGTGTGTGTGTGTGTGTGTGTGCGTCCGTGCTTTCTTGTATTCCTCCACTTGAGGACCCAGTGTTCTCATAAGATTTGAAATAGGACATTTTGATGCCACTCATTCCTTGAAAGGTTCTTTGAATCACTGGGATGTGGATTAAAGAGGCACTTTGCCCAAATTACAAAACAAGTATATCTCACTTCCCTCGTGTGGTATCTTGCCATGTGCCTGTGTCTTAAAATATTTGTCTCTTACATTTCTGAGTGCTAGAAACACACAGTTCCCACAATGTTCTTTTCATTTCATTTCATTTTCATTCTTTTTACTGAGGAATTAGTCCCAATCTTTGTAATTTGGGTGAACCAGCCCTTTCAATATGTCTTGCCTACCCTATGTGTAGAACAACCTCATTGGTTCCTACTGATGTAAATCTTTTAAAAACAGATTTACAATTTGGACACATATTCTTTTAGCAAACAGTTCTCAAACATGAGGGAATTTGTCAGGGACTATTTTTAGCTGTGGATTAATCCACATTTGGTTCTCTGGTGACTGTTTCTGGCAGCAGAACAGTGTACTTGGGATTGAGTCAAAATAAACTACAGTGTTTGTGTGTGTGTTCATGGTAATGAAGGAACATGTCACTCAGTGAAACGGTGTGGCTCATAAATGTAATTTTTGGACAATAATGGAGTTGTATGGCAGAGAGGATGATTATAACCAATGTCATAAAACACACAGACATTACCTGTAGAACCTAAAAATATTTTCTGTTCTCTATATTGCAATCTCTTCTTACCTTTGCTTTTATTTTTGCTGTACAGTACAACTGCAGTGAAACCACAGTGTTAGTTGACTGAAACATTTGACAACAATTGAAAGAGACCGTCCTCCTGTAAGAAACGAGCCCATAGGTCGTCTGTGCAGCAGGAGCCCATAGTTTAGTTTTGTTGCTAGGCGACATCGTGTGGCTGTTGTAATTATGACAGGAGCAAAGGGAAAAGTGCGGTGACGTAGTGTAAAGAGAGACAAAGTCCACGTCAGCAGGAGGTTGTGGTGGATGGATGGGTCAATAAAACACAGGAAGAGCGGTGTTTGATTCCCATGTGAAAGCAGCAGTTTATGTTGTTTCTATTGTCCATGACCGTTCGACAAAGTTAACCACGTTGTTATTATTGTAACCGTGACAACCAATATCATCTATTGTTGAGGAAGTACTTATTTTAACCCAAATCACCATCTTTTCCTAAACCTAACCAAGCCATGACCGTTATTGTAGAATCCATGGCAACGAAGGTAGCTACACCAATAGTTGCCTGTTGCTATTGGATGGATTTTGTTGGAGATTTTGTAAAGAAGTTTATTGTACAAAAATTCCTGTATGGTTTTTTTTTTTTTTTAAATGAAAAACAGAAAATAATGACGCCAAGTTGTATGTGACAGCTTTAGGCTTTACACATCCAGCTCCCTCTCTTTCACTCTCTGTATCCCTTCAAACAAATGCTGGTGTGAAGCCATGAACATCCTTTTTTGGTTGCTGCTCATTTAACCTCAAGGTTTTGCTTCCTTTCAGCTCAAAGCGCTCCCTGAAAGAACATCCAAGCCGTTCCCCTTTCACCGTCATTCTTGCGTTTTTTTTTCTTTTTCTTTTTCTTTTTTTTTTTTTTTTTTTTTTGATACTGTCTTGATGCCGCTGAGCTCAATTTTGAAAAGGAAAACATGTACAGGAAAACATGCCCCACATCAATACACACATAGACACATGATAAGTCCACAAACATAGAAAACACACACTCGACTGCACAGTCATACACACACATATTCACCCCTACTACACACTTCCTAATCAACTCCTAACCCACACATGACTTGTTCAAAAAATACTGCCTCGTACACGCAATCAGCCTCACACACACACACACACACACACACATATACACACACTCACGCACTGACATGGCAGGCAGCAGGCGGACGTGTGGGTGATTGAATGTGAGAGAGAGGCGAGACGACAAGCGTAGCATTCACCTTGATCAACAGCCTTTTCTTGGCTTTAAAGCACCGCGCGTGCTAGTGCTGCTGCTCTATTTTAACAAGCTAATCTGGGAAAAGCGTCAACACACTGTAACTTACACACACACACTCACACACACACATACATGCATACACAATATTTCTGCAAGAGTTTGGAGGCTCTGTGCATGTAGGTTCGTGCATTAATGTGTTGGTTCGTCTGTTTGTGTGCGGAGGAGGGTCACTGACACGTCTCCTTTGTGGTTGGGTGCATTAGAAGCAGATTAAGAGCTGATCAGACAAACATCTGATAATGATATTGGATTCTCTCCAGTTTTATGTTAATTACACTGTACGGACGAGTGGCCATCATGGTCAGAAGTCTGGTTTGGAGATGATAATGTGTCCTCCTCTTGTCAAATCAACACTGAGGTCGCTGAGTCTTGTATTATGTGTCATTTGTTGATGCACTTTTAGTTGAAAAGAATATGAAGACAGCCTCGCTGCTTTATTTATTTACTTGGTGTAATCGTGGTTTATGTCTAATGCCCTATAAGCAGATCAGATAAAAGCCGATTGTACATGTAACCTGGTTGTAGACTCATTCAAGCCAAAAAATGAAAAGGTGTATGCGCACCCATCTCTCCAAGATATATAAATTATCTTTACACCTCCCAAGTGTGACTACATATTTTTGAAATTATTCACTTCCTGATTGGGTCTCATTAGTCATGATGTATCCTTCCCTGATTCGTTAATCTTTTATCACACGACCCTTTTCTGGAAGAAAACAAACGGCATCAGTATCGGCTACCAGTGGTGATTTTCTGTAACTAAGCAACCAGCAGCCAAAGAGTAGACAATCTATCTCCTGTTTACACCTGCATGTCCAGGTTATTTCTGATATGGAGCTAAAACACTCATCTTGAAGTTTTAAAATGTAGTTTCAAAATGGAAACATATTCATGTGGATGTAGCCTGAGCTGTTTAGAGCTTACTATTTCAGCCATTATCAAACAGCTTCAGGTGCATTACCGCCTCCACCTCCACCTCACACCGAGATGGATGCAATCAGATCTGTGATTAGTATAGATGGACTAATGTGACTAATGTAGATGGATATATGTGGCGACTTGGTCAAGGTTCAAAGTCATCAACACTTACTCTTGTAATGAGTAGACACTAAATAAGTAATACAAGGATACAACTTAGGAATAAACCAACTTTATAAACTGTCAAGGACTGTACACAAGAACCCTACCAAGAACGTCCTAAATGTTCTTATATAAAAAGCTCCTTGAGAGCACTTTTATAGCCGTGACAGTAACCCTCCTAGTTGGCTTCAGGCCTGTATCTGTGCAGCACGGTGTTGTCTGTGTTGTCTATTAGATATTTATTTGTCAAAGGGAGGAAAGAAAACAATCCACTGGGACTCACAAGCAGATGTAAAAATGGCTCTAATGACGTGAGAAAAGTCATTGTTATCACCCTCAGTCTGCATCGCTTAGGAAAATAAACCTCAATTTATTTGGCAGAGCTCTGAGGCATCCTCCTCAGAGCAGAGAAGATGGCTGATAAAGGTGATGGCTGAAAGGGATCCATTCATCCTTCTCTCCTTCATTCTCTTCCTCCATCCAAGCAACCTGCTACGGACGAGACTCCATTTGATTTTTGAGGAGGCAGGGAAACAGACAAAAGCCAGCTCTTTCAAAATGTCACTGCTTTCTCAACCAGGTGGCGGACACACTCAGCACTGGTCAGATTGAGATGTTGAAAAATGAAAAGTCTGGAGGTCTTCTGCTGTATCGCCCTGTGACTGAAAATAACAGATATCTGTGAGATGTCATTTGTGATTTCTGCATCAATGTCTGATAGGAAACATTACAACTATAATATGAAATCATTTTCTTTTTGCAGTGTTCTAATATGTATTATAGAAGCAGATGCATCACTTCCACCTGTTTTTCCTGCAGCTGATTTGTGTTAGAAATGTTTATCACATGCTGTGACACACAAACAAACTGTGTTTTAAAAATGATTCAGTGCAGTGCAGAGTTGGGTCATGTGTAAAGACTTGTTTGTAGTCACCCGTTCCCTCTTTGTCCTCCAACCAAAATGATAAAAAAAAGATCATTTGCCACTCTCTCCCAAAGCTCCAAAAACAATATTTTCTGATCTTCCAACTCTACGGCCTGCTCATGTTTCAGAAAGTTAAAACTTAGGGGTCGGGGAAAATGGATGTCAAGTAAAATTACACCATCAAAGTCAAAAATTATTGAACCAAACAACCCCCTGGCTGAATGCTCTTTTTTTTTTTATTTGCTGTAAACTGTAGCTGATTTTGCACTTTTCAGAATGCAACTTGTTTGCGGACACATGTTAGGCTCGAGCAATTGGACGAATATATCGGCTTTTGGCGATTGGCAAAAGAGTCAATCACGGGTTGGTTTTGTGGATTGATTTTTTTGAGCAATTTTGGTTCTGTCTGCTTGAGAATTGAACTTGGTAAAAACTGAACCTGTAAAGTGCAATTCAAAGCGTGCGCTAATAGGAACTGGCAGTTGGAGTTGGTTCTTGTGGCACTGATTTCCATATTTTACAAAACAGGCCAGTGACCAAATGACAATGAAGTTGTCTTTAGTCATTGTCTGAATGATTGGTGCTAAAAAGCAACATCATTAATTCATAAACCACTTTTGAATAAAAGACCAAAAACATTATGTGCAATTGTGGAGCCTGATCATTTAATAGCACATCGATGTCCTCCCCACCTATCTGTTCACTTGGACACTGAGAGCAGAGGCGTCCTTCAGTAGAACCTTCTTCTGGTAGTGTTGGACAGCTGTTCAGCCTCTTTGCAGCTTATTACTTATCAAAGATCTGAAGGTGATTTATTGAGTTAACCTGAAGAAGACTAAGCTATAGGCTGTGATGTTTCAGTAACATTAGACATTCGCATTAAAGACCGCAGATGACAGAGGGTAAGGTGAAGGCAAACTGATTCAAACAGAATACAAACGCCTGCGAGAACATATTGGCAATCGCCTGTTGTTGGACTGACGGTGGCCGGTTGGGAAATTTTAACACATCATGTACGATGTGGTTCCGGTGCAATCTCTCTTGTTCTCTCCCTCTCTCCTAACTAAACACAAGCTTATCTTTATTTGCTCTTTGTTTCATTAAGGCTACTTACTACATACTTTATTACAATTCATGATTTAGCGACCCACTAGCAGCTCCATAGTCGATTCAGGTCAATTACAGTTTGATGTGAATGGGACAGGGTGTCGATGAGGTCCTGTCAGATGTGTATTTTATCATAATTGATCCATGGAAGACATTTTACCGCAGTTTAACAATGTCTTTCAACCTTCACCCTTTGCTGCTGAACATAGACATATTATATTTAAATGAAAAAGCAGCGCTGTTGTTTTCTGGAGAAGACGAGCACAATTCTTCGCACAAGAGGTCAGGAAAACATCGCCACGACTGGCTGGCGTTTCTCTAGCGAGACCGGACTGCATTTACTTAATGGTCGGGGACAACAGTCGGTACACGGTGTCTTTAAGCTCTCAGGGTGTAATTGGGCTGGTGAGATGGAGCTCACAGACTCAGAGCGGCTGCTGGTGATGCAGCTCTGGTTGAGACTGTCAGGAGAATTGTTTCATGCTCTTCTCTCTGACTGCAGAGGGAAGACAGTTACATCGGCCTCCACAGTCAAGCCATTTTCCAGCTTGTGAGGTGAGCTTAGCTATAGGTACAAGACAGGGTGTGTGCGTGCGTATGTGTGTGTGTGTGTGCAGTGTACAGTCTGTGCCATAGAAACAGAACATAGAAGAGGAAAGGTATAGGCATCAAATGTGTGTTTATGTGGGGCACAGGACGTGTGGTAGAAAAAGAAAAGTAGAATATACTGTATGTATTTGCGTGTGTGTGTGTGTTTGTGTGTGTGTTTTATGCAAATGTTTTGTGTTTGAACTGAGGAAATCTGTGTCACCAGTGTCTTTATACAGTATATATCTGAGTACAGGTGTACACTCACTGTGTGTTTCCTTTGTTTCTAAGTATGAGTGGGATCATTGGAGATACCCAGACTCCATGGTCAACGTTCTTTAAGCTACAATGGTAAAAAGCTGGTTTTCTTTGTATGGCTATTAGCAGTAAAATGTTCTCAGGGATTCAAAATAAAAGTACTCATATTAAAAAGGAATATATAATGTAGCCTGTGCTGAACATTATTCATCACCAGTTGTGGAGGGTTTTCATGTTTTCAGATCAGTTAAAGAAGGAAGAATAAGATAAGAAAACAGGAGGGGAAAAAAGGGAAAGAATGATGGAGAGAGGAAGAAAAGCACGGTGACCCTGAGAGTTCAACGTCCTGCAACTTAAGAAAACACATAGAAATGTACGAAACATATTACAAACAAATTTAGAAACAAGTGTTTCCAGGGGAACCAAAACAGTGATGAACCTGGCTGGAACGCCCTTGTTGTTCGATGCTTTGTGACTTTTGCAGTTAACAGCATTAAACAAGTGTGCATGGATGTTTATAATTATTATACATCTATTATAATACGTCCATCCAAGTGCGTCGCAGCCGGGTACATCACTTTTTTGTGTCCCCCTAGAAACCCTTGTGTTGTGAGTATTTGCAGCATGTTTGTGTATTTGGTTGTGTTGTCAAATTGATGGAGATGTTTTCTGAATTTATTTGCATGTTGCACTGCGTTGAGCTCTCAGGGTCGCTGAAACAAAGGAAAAGAGAAAGAATAGGAAAACATAGAAGAACTAAAGAAAGAAACAAAAGATTGAAATATGGAAACAAGGAAAAGAGGATGGCAAAGGACAGAGGTCCAGATGTAAAGTATGATGGAAGTATGGACGTAAAGAAAGTAAGATAATTGTAGTTATCTTTTATAATCTTGTCTCGTGTTTTGTGAGTAAAATCTGAAACAAAATAGCCAGAAAAATAACCCACAGATGTGATAGTAACCACACAGACAGCCCTGAAAAATGATTTTATAAGGATATTTTATAAACTTAAAAAAAGGGCAATGTGTTTTGCTTAGCACTGGCAACAAGGCCAGCACTTCAATGAAAAGAGAACATCAGTTATGCCTGATTAATCATGGTCATTTTTTATGACTGTTAATCTAGCAGTTACCAGCACCTCCCTCTCTCTGTGCAAAAACTCCCTCTTCTTTCTGACTGAAGAATACTACGTCTTTTATTATCTTGGTTATCTTGTCTCATACAGTCCAATTAGCTCTGCAGACTTTCCGTTGCAGTTTGTCCACTATAATGCAAACTGCATGAAATTCCTTGTCACAGTCCGTTTGTCAGTCAGCCCAGATGTTATGCTTGCTTACTGTATGTTGAAGATTTATGTCCCAGGGGGCATCGGGGCCGAGGGGCTACCATATCATGCGGATGATGGCTCTTTTGTCTTGGGTGCCATCCCAGAAGACAAGACGAGCGGGGGCAGGACGGTGGGTCACAGGAATCCAAAATATGTTGCACCGCACAAAGGACATCAGTTTGGTGGGTCTTGGGCTGAATGAGCTGTCGTTTCGGTGAAAAACAAGACAGAGAGCCTTTCATTTTGTATCCGTCGGTGACCGTTTGAATATCACACAAGCCGTTCGCGGGTACCCAGACGATGGCCAATGACGGCCTCTGATGTTGTTTGCATCTGACAGAGCTGACAGCGGAGTTGATGCCTGCGTCGGTCTGAAGCCGTCAGACAAAGAGGCAGACACGTCTGTTTTTAAGGTTGTGAGATGAGTGATGTTTTCCGAGCTCATTATGTGGAGACTGTTGGTCTAAAATCCTGCGTTCATCCGTAGTTAGTGACAGTCTGGACTGTGTCGCTTTGGGTGTTCTATCAGGATTAAGTCAAGTCATACAGAGAAGAGATCTTAATGGTCTTTATCAGTATCTTATATCTTTACTCTCAATACTTCAGATCATCTTATTATCATTAAAAGTAATAAGGTGTTAGTATAATAACTGAAAACAGATGCTTGATTTGCAGCTTCATTTGGTGAGAAAACTGAGAAATCTGCTATGCAAGAAAGAAGGGGTTTGCTCTTTTCATCCTTCCAATGCAAACACACTGAATAATTTTGCTTTTGAACACACCTTGTGACAGAAAGCTTTACTGAGAATCTCCCTTTTATTAAATCAAGGCAAGCACTTGCACTAATCTAATCAATATTACAAGCACTGATGTCTGAAAGCAGTTTCAACAAGTTGTCGCTACAGATTTAGCAGAGATCCACTGACAGCTGGCGAATTAAAGGAAAAACCAACATAAAGTGTCTTAGTAAGGTGTTGAGACCACCACGCGCAGCCAGAACAGCTTCAATGGGCTTTGGCATTGATTCTACAAGCCTCTGGACTCCTCTGGAGGAAGAACACTGTCCTTCAAAAAGATGCTCTAACACGTCGGTTGAAATTCTCCCATAGGTGTTCAGTTGGGTTGAGATTTCGTGACTGCATAATTTTCATACTCATCAAACCATCCAGTGGCCCCTCGTGACCTATGGATTGGGGCACTGTCATCCTAGAAGAGACGCAGGATAGAAGTTTTTCATCATAGGTTAAAGGAAATCGCTCTTGTGACGTCTTTCCCATAGATCTAAATGCAGATGTTCCTGTTGCTATTGGAACACCAGCCAGATGAGCATCTTTGTGACTGAAGCTCTGGCCATTAGTGCCCCAACAATGAGCCCTCTGTCAAAGTCCCTTAGATCTTCGCCTTTTGCCATCTTGATACAGAATCAGAATCAATTGGGCCTGTTCACCATCTGGAAGCATCTGCATTTGTTATGTTTCTCCACTCATTTATTCAGAGTTTCAGGTGTTATTCACCAGACGGCATTATGTCTTACATTAGGTGGCTGTAGGAAGTAGGAATGTGAAACTACCAAATTGTATTAATGTTAAAGTAGTTTGAAGTTTTGTTTATTGAATGGATCGGCAATGAAAACCTTTGAGTTAGAAGCATCAGTTCTCAAGTAGAACTTCTGATTACATCACATCAGTTCAAAACATTTTATAAAAAGCTGAAAATGATTTCTTTGTGCAATATTTAGATTTTTTTCTTTTACTTTTTTTCTTTTTTCTTTTCGGATTTGGCCATTTCCTCAGTGGTATTAAAGAGATAATCTGATAAATATGGACCCAATATGTTCAGACCTATTTCTAGTGATATCTACAACCCAGGCAGTGTTAATGTCTTGTTTAGCTTCAAAGAGCTATGGAAATTATATCAGATACCAAAACAGTGTGAATTCTTCTAACCAGCCAGTTCTGTTTACCCCTTTTTACAACTTAATATCTTCCATTTTAGTCCTCCACTGGAGGAGGAAACCCCGATACCATCTTCCAGCTGTTTCAGTGGCAAAGAACAACGTGCCAGGAGCAACACAACAAACCAACGTGACAGATTCTGATTACAGATAAGAGCTAAAATGGCTGAAGACCAGCATGAGCACAATGCTCCATTTCGACAAATCTATTGCCATGTAGAGTGTGGTACAAACCTCACACAACACATCTCCTCCTCCACTGACCTCTTTTTCTTTTTTTCTTTCTTGCCAACAACATTTATTACACCACATGTATGCCACCACGGCCTTGTAACGTGCAGTGAATGGAGTGTTCACTAATCACTAATATGATCTCGCTCCTTTATGTGAAGACCTTGTTTACAAAATAATAAATTAAAAGAGTGGTGCACCCCACTCTCCACTCAGAAAAGATGTTTTTTCCTATCAAGGGCTTCAGTGTTATTTTTCATACTGCTTCATACACAATGGTTTTAGGTTCAAAAACGCGCCTGGATTCAGTTTGTATGACCTTTATCAACACTGTAGTCCCTATAGTACAAAATATGAACATAGCACTTAGATTGTTATTTCATGAAAACTTAAAGCACAAAGAATTTCTATATCTATCTCGAGTAAATTACCACAGCTGTACTGCAGCTATTTACCAGAGGTAAAAAGATAAGTTCTGTTTTCATCCATCAATGGAAAAAAGGTAGTTTCTGTCTTTTTTGCTTGATTTTGGTCTCCAACAACTCCTGAGAAAAATATCTGGCCCCTAAGCTGCTAAATGCTGCACTATGTTCACAAGCTAGCTGCTAATTTCTTCAGTCTGCCATTCGGTGAGGGGCAGGTGGCGACAGCCAGAGGCTTTATTTTTCAGCTTGTCCGTCCGTCCCATTCTCGGGAATGCGAAATCTCAGGAATGCCTTGAGGTAACTTCTACAAATGTGTCAAAAAAAACTCACTTGGACTCAGGGATGAACTGATCAGAATTTGGTGGTCAGAGGTCAAAGGTCAAGATCACTCACAAAACACGGTTTTGGCCTTGTGAATGCGATAGCTCAGGAACAACTTGAGGGAATTTCCTAAAATTTGGTATAAAAGTTCATTTCGATGAACTGATGACCTGATTAGATTTTGGTGGTCAAAGGTCAAAGGTCAGGGACAGTGTGACCGCACCAAACACTTTTTAGCCATAACTTACACAGCAATTATGACATGTTATAATATATGTGTATATATATAATTATAATTTCACATGAATGGTTAATACTTTATATGATTCTTGGTAAACAGCGATGTAATCTGAAACTAGTCTGAGTGGTGGAGGTGGTAATTCTAGTTTTTGCTAGAACAGCTTCTTCCCTCTTTCTTCTGGAAAAAGAGTTGATGAGACCAAAGCCTAGAAGAGGCTGAAAAGCTCCATAGACCTGAGGGAAAGTGAGTTAGGTGATTTTCTTTCTCTGTGGGTTTGTCACAAAAAACACATTTGATATTGAAAGAATCATTAAGTAAAATTTAAGCTTTCAGTTCATTGAAATTTACTGGTTGAAAGTTCAGAGATGAATCGAGTCGAGGTGTTTGACCGATCACAGAGACAAGTGAATAAGGCGGTTAAACCTCCTGCTTGTAAGCTGTTGTTGCGACCGTGATGCGGACGGAGACAGAAGGCGTGAGAGCAGGTAGAGGTGGCAGCGGGTTGTGTGTTTGTGTGTTCTGGGGGTGTAGCTGTAGAGAATAAAAGCTTAACGGGATGCGATTTTCGAGCTGCTGAAAGGGAAAGGAAATGAAATGTTGGCGCCCAAAGCTCCCTTAACCCTCTCTCTTCCAGTTCGGTTAGTTTGTGTTGAGAGCATTCAGAGTTGGGTAGGTGGGGGTCCAGAGAAGTATTAAGAGGAGGGGGTGCTACAAACTGAAAGGCACTAGTCCCCCCCCCCAATACACACACACAGAGCAGGGCAGGGCTCTCACTGCCTGCCACCTCCAGCTGTCGCCAAGGGGGACAAAAGGAGGTGTGGGGGTGTCTGTGAAGAGAGTGGGGGCGAGGGGGTGTTGAATAGAAAGATAAACTGAAGAGTCCCCCCCCCACACACACACACACACACACACACACACACACTCCAGAAAGGACCTTGTCATCTGCATTAGGCAGCATCTCCTCTCTTTGCCCCCTCAGTTTCTTTTCCAATCCAAACTGCACACAGTGATAAGATGTGAGACACACACACACATGCACACACACACAGACACACACACACACACACATGAAACTGTACGCACACTCTTTCAAAAATATATATCCATGCATGAAAGACAAACGTGTAAACACCTATTTCTCTGAGCCTTGCGCATACAAACACACATATAAATCCACACACACACACACACACACACACACACACACACACACACACACACACAAAGGCGCAGACAAACACACACCTTCCTGTCTTAATTCTCTAACCCTCCTCCAGTGTTTGCTGCAGCTGTTGGTCCTCCATCGGTCTCAGTGCCTCCTTCTCCACTCTCTGTGGCTAATAACTCATTAGCCCTATTTGTTGATTAGGCCTGGCGGCGGCCGCGGTGTGTGCGTGTGTCACCTCCCTAACGAACGGCAAAACTGTTACTGTCAACTGCACTTTCTTTTTGACAAAGGAGATTATGAGAGGGACACAGTAGGTGGAAAGATATACTTTAGATTATTTAAACTTTTTGCGCACAGTAAAAACTGTCTCGTGAATCAGGTGGTTTTGTTTTTGGTTTAACATGGAGCAAACTGTATTTCCTGTTTTGTTTGTATGCAGCAGGTTTTACGAAATATCTCTTCAGTCCTGCTCGCTTCAGTTTGGTCTTATAAAAATGGTTTCAGTAAATTGTAAAAAAAATAAAAAAGTACATTTGTCATAGTTCACAACTAGCTCTGTTTACGATCCGTTGAGAGAGAAACTTGTGTATATATGAATTGGATTCATTTGATTCTGTGAGCAGGAAGAATGGGGCGTGACCTTTTTTTAATAAACTTTCCCTCTGATGGACAAACCATGTCATAGCAACACTATTTCTAAATTAGTCAGTCACATTTTTGATATTTCTGTGTTGCAGTTTCTTGTTTCTTGCTGGTATCTGTGATAAATTAAGCACAGGAAGTAGGCTGTTGAACTGGAACATGCATTTTTGAAAATTGGATTTCATTTCTTACTGACTGACAGAATGTTATTCTCTGTTTTAATCTATGTGACATTATACATTATTAGCAGCCATCGGCCATTTCACAGCTGAATGACTTTAAAGGGATTTTTTTTTCCCGAACTAGAGACAGAAAGTCTCGACATGTGAGTGCGAGATCCCCTATATGCAAAACATCTTCATCTTAACAAGTCACAGCCCATAATAGAGTCCTGACATCTTATTATAGTGGACTTGAAAACTAAAGCACTGCAGTGGCAGTGAAAGAGAAGCGCTGAAGCCCCTTAGTTGCAGGAATTGTCTTGAATCGAGCAGCAGACGACGGAAGACATCTCCTCCTGTTTCCAGAAAACAAGTGAATGTTGCCACACTGATATGAAATCATTTTGCTCTGTTTGAAAGAAAACAAGATTTTAAGTCTCAGCGTGAATCTGAATAAGTTGTAAAGAGGAATATTTTCTTCTCTTCGGTCTACCTCTCCTCACCCCCCCTCCCTTCCTTTTTTGCCCCCTGCTTTTCCTCCCTTGTCCTCACCTCCTCTTGCTCTCCTCTTCCTCTCCTCCTGTCGGCAACATGTGGAGCCGTCGCCATGGCAACGAGGGGAGGTGACATGTGCTGTAGACAGGCAGGGAACGGAGGGAGGGATGGGAGGAATATAAGGAGGAGCCCCACAGTGCACTTTGTAGTCTCTCTCTCTCTCTCTCTCTCTCTCTCTCTATCTCTGCAAAAAAAAATAGCATCTCATTCCTCTCTGTGGAAGTGGTAGAGCCGAGTGGTCCTCTCACTCCTCTCCTCTCCTCTCCTCTCCTCTCTCCTCTCTCCTCTCTCCTCTCAGAGCATGTGCTCAGTTGCGTCAAGGAAAAGACTGGAGAGAAATCTGTTGGTGCATTTTCCTCTTTTTTCGTTGTTGTAACGGATGAGGCAAATGGCAGAAAGAAGAAGAAGAAGGCAGAGGAGGAGGAAAGGAAGCTGGGAACTTTCTTTAAAAAAAAAAAAATCTTTTCAAAGGAGAGAAAAAGGGGGTGATGGGAGGAGATGAAACTCCCTCTCTCTCTCTCTCTCTCTCTCTCCCACTCACTCTCTCCTCCTCCTCCTCCGCCTCCTCCTCTTCCTCTTCCTCCGCCGGTGTGCTGCTGTCTCTGAGTCGGTGGTGTCGGTGCAGCCGGAGTGGAATGGGAAATAGACGCGGGAGGAGGTGTCTGTTGCATCACCTCACCATGGATTTTTGGTAAGATTTAATTGTTGTTCTGCATGTTGATGTCGGCTGATCTTCTGCCTCTTGCCCCAAAAAATATTTACTAAATACCCAAAACGATGAGTCCGTCCTGCTGTGGCTCTTCTCCTCATTCATTCCTCTGTTGGATTGAGGAGTGCACATTTTACGCACAGACCCTTATATATATTTTTTCAAATATATTCTTGCAGCCTTTTTTTTTTTATTTGTATCATTTTGTGGCCAAAAATTCTTTCACTCCATTTTCAGAAATGGACTCATCTCAGCCAAAAAGTAAAATTTGCAGAGGTGATTGAGCAGTGGGAGTATCCGTGGAGTTTAGACACTGATTGACGGCGCGCCCTCGTCAACGGGCTTCATGCAGCTGCATCTCACCGTAACCGTTTTGATAACATACAGTTTAATGGGATTTACTGCTGCTCTCAGTCTCTCCAGCTGCATCGTGGCACAGCTGGAGTGCAAACTTGTGTATTTTTAATCTTTGCAAGTACATATCCAACTTGGAGGAGGATCCTAATTTGTATGCAGTGTGTGATATTGCTGAGAAATGGATTCCCACTGTTCCCACTGTTTCTTTTGCTTAAATATAATGCGAATGAAAAGCATGTAAAGTGAGATTAATAGTCTTTCTCCTAGATTTGTAAATATTGGAGAGATACATTTTACAACATGTTGTTGGGCTTTTTCCTCAATTGTGTGTGTGTGTGTGTGTGTGTGTGTGTGTGTGTGTGTGTGTTTGTGTGTGTGTGTGTGTGGACTTTTCGCTTAAGTGCAATTGTGTTTGTGTGTGCAGCGTGCACACATATACACACAAGTGCGAGCATGAGCAGTGTTTGAGTGTGTGTGGGTGAGTGAAAAATTACACGCCTAAAAGTGTGCACCTGCAGCTGTGAGTGTATGAAATATGAAAGCACACTGATGAGTGATGTTAGTTACATGTGTGCAAGTGTGTGTGTGTGTTTGTCCGTGTGTGTGCTGAAAGGTTTTGTTAAAAACCGCGGCTGAACTTTTTCAAAGGCCCAGGATGAATCAGAGGTGAGGGACACATCTTTGTTTCCTACAGCGGTCGTGGTGATGGAAGACAATAGCCGGCCGCCGCTCTCCCTCTGACCTTTTTTCACCCATCCTGAATAAGCCAGAGCCGTGCAAATCCATCTGCCTTTTGTCTATGGGAGCCTGGCTAATCCACACCCCCCCTCCTTCACACACACATACACATATACACCCTGTCACACACACACACACACACATACACACACACCAACCAGGAGACGTAACCCCTCCGCCACTAACCCCCCATCTCAAATCCAGAGACTGAAAACTACACACACACTTATTCAAACTGATTCCACCTAAATCTAATTTCTTAATTGATTTTAGTGACATATTCTTAAGTAGTAATACCTGCAAAGCAGATTATTGTAAGTCGATGAATTAGAACGCTACCTACACATCACTCCCAGTGAGGATGGAGCCCATTTTAATGGAAAACTGGCTCAAAAATTCACCAGAGGAGGAATAAAAAATAAATAAAAAATCTACAAAGATATGCTGCAACGGTACATTTTTTTCCCTCTCTTTCCGAGCGTTTTTTGTTCTTTCCCCCTCCTGTTCAAAGACGACCGTCTGTCTGTAGGGAGTGTGTCTGATATTTGCTGAAAAGGGCTGAACCCAGCAGCGTATACAGTCAGCCAGCCAGCCAGCATCCTTGACGGACTATGGTAATGCTTTTCAGAAACAGTCAGTCAGTAGGAGCTGCACACTTGTATGTCAAATCACGTTTGCCTACGTGAGATGAAGAATTTGCAAGTACAATCGCTTTTTTGCGGGAGCAGATGGACAATAGAGGTGGAGGCATGAAAGGAACTCCCTTCTCCCCTGTGCCTTTGGTGGAGACAACATTTTCCTTTCATTTCCAGCTGCTCGCTCAGATAGACTTGATCCATATGTTTGATTTTTTTCTCCAGAAACAACCAGCGTCGTATGATTAAAAAAAAAAAAAGAAGGAAAAAAAATGACCCAGATTGAAGTCTACTAGAGAGTCTGGATACTGATTATTCCTTCTTACCTACAATCAAACCAGCAACACAAATGTTCCATTTCCTTTTAATTTCCCTCCGATGAGCTGCAGCTCACCTGCGCCGCGGCGCTCCACATCCAGCCCTCAGCATGTCATTTGATTGAAAGTGCTAAGCCACAGGAGGAAGAGTGAAAGGCCTCAGAGCTGCAGGGCCGAGCAGATAACTTGTTATCGGATACAGAGTATATCTGACACACACACTGATGATGAGAATAGGAGTTTGTGTGCAGATGCATGTATCAAACACAACACAGTTTCACTGTGCATGTTAGTGAAAAGGTTAGACAGTAATGGCTGCACACACGTTGGCTCATGTGTGCATGTTCCACCTCCCACCCTGAGCAAACATTTGATTTTCAATCATTGCAAATTTCTGCTATATCTGCCTCTGCAGCGCCGGCACAACGGCTGCTCGTTTTTCATAGCTGCAAACTATCAAGTCACACACACCGAACTCTCTCTCTCTCACTTTCTCTTTCTCTCTCTCTCTCTCTCTCTCTCTCTCTCTCTCTCTCTCTCTCTCTCTCTCTCTCTCTCTCTCTCTTAATGACACACACACACACACACACACACACACTCCTCCATCCCTTTTACTGTTACTAACAACTGCAACCAAACTTGATTAAGCAGTTGGGGTCAGGCTACATTTGTTTGAATCAATAGACAGACATGCGAGGCAGCCATGATAAAGCGACCAAGAGGGGGAGGTAGAATAAGTGTATGAGTGTGTGTGAGGAGGGAGGGGGCGTGGGGGGTGGGGGGTGTGCTTTGGAAACGCCGGCATCTGTCCCGTGAAAGATGACTGAGCTGTTACAGTTAGAGCCTTGAATTATGGGCCATTACTCGCCGAGCAAGATGCAATCCCTCTCCATGAAACTTAATTTGACAAAACAATGAGATGACTCGGGGAGTAAAATGACAAATGAAGTTATTTGATCCGTGGGTTTAAAAAAAGAAAATACATTTTGCAAAAGATGATTGCAGTGGAAGCATGTGGAATCAGCAGTAATGCATTATTAATGGCCTCACCAGGCCCACAACACAGTACAGTCTACTGCTCAGCTACTTTTGTTTATGATGCTTCTGGTGCGATCTGTTACATTAAGACAGCATTAATGAAAAGAAACATTAAAAATACACAGCCAGACCACAATCACTTGTATCTGCTTTTTTTTTTTTTAAATGGATGTCTAATGCAATATTAATATCTGCATCCATACAAATCCAACACAAACAGACTCCCTGCATTATGTTTATTACAGATTCATGAACAACCTCAGTTGTAACTTGCGGTTACTAGTTGATAAATCTTTTATATGCTCTGTAGTTCAGAGCTGAATTTCTCACATTTTTTCTTTGTTCCACTTTATTATTATAAATATATATATAAATAAAAAATTATATATATATATATTTATTAAATTTTTTCCTAGCAGTGAGAAAATGCTCTTCAGTGCGGCGCCCCAGTCAGACGCCCACTGTTTCCTTTCAAGGCCACCACATTACTATGCAACCAGCTTTTACAGTACGGCTTAGAGCTCCCCCGAGCAGAGTGGACACCCCACAAAGCATCGTACAACTGTTGTCCCCTATTGTGGGTCTTTCTGCAGGCACTCTTTATCAGGTGCTGAATGCAGCAGCAGCAATGAATGAAATCATAGGGGGGGGGGGGCATCATGTAGTCGTGATGGTGGTGGTGGTGTGTGTGTGTGTGTGTGGGAGGGGGGGTCACTCCCTGAAACCTCACAAGAATTCCACAACAATCTGTGTGCAGGGCAGAGCCGCTCTCTCTCCCACCTCCCAGGGTCTCAGGGTTTCTCTGTGCTGACAGGCAGGCAGGAGGGATTCTACAGGGCTGCCCCCCCCCCCCCCCTACTGCTTTCAAAGCCTCCTTTCCATTAACTCACCACGCCGCACCTCGCCTAATCTCTGTGACCTCTACCACTGAGGCACACTGAGGATTTTTTTTTAACCCCCCCCCCTTTTTTTTTTTTTTTTTTTTTTTTACCCTCAAGACAAGCCTGCTGCCTTTCTGTGAGCTTCAGCACCTCAGGATTTTATTCTCTACACTTTTCCTCCGGGACCAAAATAATACCAAACATGCATAATGTGCAGCATGAAAAGTGCTATCAAAGGAAGAGAATAATCAGCTATAGCAGGCGTTTACATTTTTCTACCAGTAAAAAAAAAAAAAAAATAGAGGGGGGAAATTCATCTTTACTGTTCTGGGAAAAAAAATGGATTCAAGCAGAGACGAGTCAAGAAAAGCTTTTTCTTGCTATTGATTTCTTTTGATAACTCTTTGTCAGGAGGAATTGTAGGCCTTGTCATTGGCAGTGCAATTTGCAGCTCTTCTCTTGCCTCGCTCTTTGTTGTCAAGATCATTACGCAGTGTGTAATAATGGGGAATTATGCTGCCCATTGTTAACTCTTAGTAGTCAGGTGAAACGCAACAGGGCCCATTATCGTGAGCTCACTTGGCGTCTGGAAATGAACAGTGAGCAGAGACTCATAATGAACAGTTCAATAAGACAACCCTCCACCACCACCCCCCCAATCCCCCACCCCTACCCCTCTCCCCTCCACTCTCAAATTATCACTGTGCTGGTTCTGACACACTAGAGAAGCAGTTCAGCGACTTTCATCATACAGTACGTATCTATTGTGTTATCTTAACCAGCAGACTGTGTGAAAAGAAATCTTTCATCTCCAGGTTGTTTGCTGAAGGATCTGTTTTGTTTTTTTTTTCACGTGCCAGATTAAAGCGCCGCCGAGGTCGAAACTGGCGAGGCACCTGCTCAAGACGGCAGAACTTCTGTTGGTAGAAAATTCCTCCAGTATAGCAGTCGGTGGTGTGTCGAGCTGTCTGGAGACACCCACAATGCTTTGCTAAACAGGAGTTTATGCATTCTATGCACTTCTGGGCACAGATGGTGGAACAAACGCTTGTGATTATACTTTTCATCGAGCAGGGTGATATGCATATTTATGTCTTTCCAAAAAAAAAAAAAGGAAAGAAAAGAGCCGTGTGACGCCATCATCTCCTAATGCAGAATCAAACATTTTTTTGTGGGAGAATCATATGAAAGCAAAAATAATTAATGCTTTTTAAAAGCGGTTCAGAGAGATTATTTTGTCAAATGCAGGATTTTAGAGTGAGGGTTTTTTTTGTTTGTTTTTTTCTTTTGGACCGTTTGGTGGATGCTTTAATCCAGGAGTATCAAACCGTGTGCCATGAAGCAATGAGAGTCTGCAGGATTGTTCCAATCAAGCACTCCGCCAGATGATGCTGTAGATTAGTTCCTCTTGTCTGAGTGATCAGTGAAATCACCTGCTGTAGTTTTTGGCGGGACTGAAAAACGTGCATACTTTTAGGTACATAGTTTTACACCCCTGCTGTTTATTCCAGAGCATCTGCTTCCATCACGAGTGCAGACATTTTTAGCGCAGTGGATGAATATCGAAGCTCTTGTCTTGGCTGTGATAGTACTACGCTCTGCCCACTGAGCTGCAGCCACAACCATTTACCTCATTATTAACGCTTTATATCTGTTCTTCTGTGGCCCGCAGGGAAGCCAGATCAGCCAGATCCCCACCAAGTACAGCCAGGCGGAGTCCACCAAGTTCCTCATCCTCACCGTCGTGTCCATCCTGTGCATCGTGGGCGTGCTGCTGGCCTCCACCGTGGTCTACTGCCTCCGCCACCGCTCCCACCACAAGCTCAAGGAGAAGCTCACCAACCTGGGAACAGACGCCGGCAGCGATGCTACCGCCACCTATCAGGTAGGAGGTGTTACTGCGCAGCCTGGGAGCTTGATTTGACAAAAGATTTAGCCAACCTTTTGTGCTTGTGAGCCCTTAAAATGAGGTCATGTGACATGTGGGTTTAGTTGCAACAAGTTCAGCCAAAGAGTGATGTTTTTCTCTTGTTGGAGTGCAATCATTTTAGAGGTAAAAATTATCAAAGAATTCACAAGAAAAAAGTTGTAAAAGTTAAGCAGAATTTGACATAGAAGAATCACTCGTTTATTTGTCCCCACAATCATTTGAAAAATAAGCATCAGGATGGGTCCTCTTATGGCAAGTACAGTTCAGATAATGCAAAATCGACAGGAGAAAAAAGAAACTAGAATTTTCCCTCCAAAGTAATTTAAAAAGACCATATATTGTTAAACTACAGGCTGTTTGATATTTCTAAAGCCCAACTTTTGTCCAGATTCGTCTTGTGTTGAGCCTTTTTATGTGATTTCTACCTCACATCTCTGGTGTCGATGGCTGACACCTTTTACTCTGGTGACCTCCACCTCATCCTGCCTCACTACATCAACCCCATTTTTTTATTTCATGTTGACATGTTGTAACCAGGTTGATGCTGTGTGGTGATTTACTGACTGTAACCTAATCCCCTGCTGTAATTCGGTTGTTTGCGACGTGAAGCAATATCACCAATCCAACAGGTTTTCCACCTCGAGTCATTTCCATTCCTTCCTCTTGCCTGCTGTAATTATCCTTTGGCCGGAATAGCCGGGTGTGAAATTTAATTTACAGAATCCAATATTAAGTGGCTTTTTGAGCAAAGGGAATTAGATTGAGATTTTTCCCTTTCTCTCTCTCTCTCTCTCTCTCTCTCTCTCTCTCTCTCTGACCTTTTCACCACCATGTTTTTAAATGAGAGTGGTCCTGTGAGCATTGATTTTATAATGAGCCCAGCCCATCCCCTATGTGCTTACGTTTCATGCTCCTCTCGTGGGATTTTTAACTTCTGAAATAGACTGAGCTGCTGCGTCAGAGCTTCACCTCAGCACAGAGGACTTGTAAAAATTCATGATGTTCATTTTTGTTTAGCAATGAGGAGGAAGATGGAAACATGACATATATTGAGGATGAGCATCACAGGATTTAACCACCCAGCTGTTTCTGAAAGGTCCGACATTCGACTTGTCCAAAGACAGGCTGACATTTCGGCTTTGAGTGCGAGAAACTTATCTTCACGGTTACTTGCCTCCAAGATTTGCTCTAAGCCTCTAATTGGAAGATGCTAATTAAAATTCACACGTAAGACTGTGTTTGCGCAATATTCATCTGATTAATAGCTCACAAAAAACCTTGGTAACGCTGGTTCTCAGGAAGGTTTACTCAGCCTCTGCTTTTTGCTCCGGCCCCCGGAGCACCTCCCAGTCGATTCTCCCTCCTCTGTCGCCTTTATCGAGTCTCAACAGCGAGCCGTCGTCATCCTCAGTGAAAGACCTCAGTGTTCAGCTCCCATCTTAGCCGTGTAAGCCTCGTCTCTTTGTCAGCACTGCTGTGTAAAGGGGTTCCCTGGGCTGGATTCTGTCTGTGTGTGTGTGTGTGTGTGTGTGTGTGTGTGCGTGCGTGTGTGTGTGTGTGTGTGTGTGTGTGTGTGTGTGTGTGTGTGTGTGTGTGTGTGTGTGTGTGTGCAGTCTCTAGGGCTACATGCAATTAAAAGCAGACAGGAAGCGGCAGGCTGCCTGACGGCCTTACTACTGCAGCTCCTTCATGCTGGCTGTCAAACACACACACACACACACACACACACACACACACACACCATTCTCCATTCACATCACTGTGCCACCAGGTCCCTCCGAATCCCCTCCACCTTCAGCTCTCCACTCCTCAGCTCCCCAGCCTGTCAATCAAACGGTCCCCGTGAAACAGCGAAATGGGATTGGCCGATACTGACAAAGGAGGCAATGATTGACAGGCGTCGACAGAGGAGCGCATGCAGCGTGTCGGAGCGCTGGGCGGGGAGATGGCGGATGATGCTCGTCAGTCAGTCAGTCAGTCAGTCAGTCGGTCCCTGGATTACTCCGCTGTCGACATGGGAGTCTACGACGTCGCCTTCGGTTTATCTTTACATCTGATTCAAACTTTTATCTGCTCCTAAAAGTCTTTTTTTTTTCATCTTTTCCCTCGAAGTAGAAGAAACTATCCGCCAGCAGGATGAGATCATTGCACCTGATTGCACTGGAACTCAACTTTTCGCATTGATTTTCCACAAATCGAGATTTTATCTCGAAGCATTATTATCTTATTTAAAGATATCATCATCCACACCATGAAATTTCTTGAAACATGAAAAATGCTTTGGAATCTGTCAGAGATATCTCAATGCATTTGCATATTCTCAAGTTTTTAAGACACAAAATGAAATTAAATGACTTGTTTTTTATGATATTTTTTCTCTCCCTGTTTTTTTTTTTTTTTTTTTCTCAGATTGCCTCTCTCGGCCTGCCTCTCACTTTTTCTGTTTTCTCTCTCTGTCTTTATTCAATTTCAAGGACCTTCACTGGCATGATAACATCATCTTTACACTGCCAGAGAATAAGTGCAAACCACATTTCCATTGCATCTCAGTTTAGATTAAACAAGCAAGCAATAACTCTGGTTCCCGGACTGTCCCACACCTCCTTTCTCTCAGAGTCAATTCCTTTTTTTTTCCTCGTCTTCTTCAGTTTTCCATCCTCTCTCTCCCTGTCTCGAGTAAATGCATCAGTTTGCTGATAACATCCTTTCATTAAAAACCAGACTGTTTCCAGTCACTGCCGTCCTCCACTGATATGATTGTTAGAATGTAATTTGATTGATTACATATCATACATGCTTGTCTTGGGGAAGCCCTGTCTGAACTGACTTTGGTGAGACATTACTGGGATTCATAACTGTAACAATGAGATTTGCTGAGGTGGACAAAGTACACAACTGCATTATTTGAGTCAGAGTACAGATCCTCATGGTCAAAAATGACTCCAATACAAGTGAAAGTTGTTCAGTCAAATTTTTACTTGAGTTAAAGTACTGGAGTACTTGATTTTAGAAATACATAAATATTTTTGTCAACACACACAACATGACTGTGTGACTGTTGGCTGTGATTGGTTTTTCTCCTGTGACAAACACAGTGTATGGTCGATCACACTTTTAGAAAATAAAAGAGCTCATTCCTGCTCTGCTTCAAAGTGACAAGAACTTCATTGCAGAAATGTAGTGGAGTCAAAATTACAATATTTGTCTGTAAGTTTAGTGGAGTAAAAGTCATAAGTTTAAAAAAAAAAGTAAAGTACACATACTCGAAAAATAGATTTAAGTGCAGTACTCAAGTAGATGTACTTTGTTACTGGGGCTTTGCAGTGTTTTAGTGGATCTGAAAGGTCACTTAGTCAAAATGTATAAAACTCATAGATGATTATTTTTTGCATTGGGTTTTTGCAAACTCCTCCTGTGTGACACTTGTCACATCTTTTTAGATAGCTCCTCATTCATCAAGAATACTTCATCATTTACAGTTGGAGAGTTGGTGGCTTATTGTAAGAAGCATTTATTAATGAATTATTGACATTTGTGACTGCAGACTCGGTGGCCTACATGTGAGAAATTAATAGGCATTTATTAGTTTATCACTAATATTTATGAGCAAATAGAAGAGGTTTTGTCACAACCCAGCGACCTAAATGTTGCTAGGTTGCTTGCTAACAGTCCATAAATCATGACTGAATCATTTTTAACAACTAAAATTAGTTCAACTCTTAATAAAGCGTTCCTTACTAGAACATGGGACCAGTAAAGTGGCTACAATCAATATTTTACAGCTTTAATCAATAGATTTATATTAACAATGTTAATATTTAACATAAGTATAACACTATATGTATGGGACATTGCAATGTACAATTGAGCATGTAGCGGCAGATTAAGATTATAATAATGTGTCCCATCTCCAGCCAATAATTTATGTTTGCTATTTGGAACAATGGCAGCCATCTTTTCCTGCCCCGTCCCCTCTAGACTTTAAACCACTGTAGTTACCAGCCAGAAGATTTGGCAATTGAAGATTATCACTGAACATAATCCAGAATTCATCACACACTACCTCGAAAAGATTTATCCCAGTCTTGATATTTCTTGTTTTTTTTTTTTGCCTTTATTATGACAGTACAGTGAGAGAGAGACAGGAAAGTCAGGGCGAGAGAGAGGGGATGACACGCAGCAAAGGGCCGTGGGTCAGACTCGAGTCCATGGAGACTGACATGCCTCTCTTACTGTTTGTATGTGAAATTATGTTGTTAAATTAAAACAATATTCAACAAGGTCCACTTATTACTTACTGATCCCTTAATCAAACTTTTTACTCTTTAATGGCTTAAGAATACATATATAATAGATTTATTTTTGCCATGATATCACATTTAAATATGATTATCAGTGTAAAAGCTTTTTTTCAGCTACAGTCCAGAGACATTGGTATCAGTGCTGGATCTTTATTAAATACTGTCCTATATGCCGTCTCCTCTGGCTTTTCTTCACTCCCTCAGTTCCTCGTCCCCCACCCTCCCTTCCTCCCTCCCTCCACTCCACCATATTGTATCATGTCCCCCTTCTATTTGTTTGTTTGTTCAAGCACAGAGGCAAAGCACTCGAGTGAAGACCCCTACATTTGTTTTGGTCAGAAGGGCATGTAAACAGAGGCACCCCTGTGGGCCCCGATGGGCCCTGCTGGCACACCCAACCCCCCAAACCCAGCCTTCCTCCCCGTTAGCAGGGTTTTTTTTTTGTTTGTTTTTTTTTTTTTACAAAGAAGGGGTGCATTGGGTGGCACACGCCTCCTGACACTGACTCGCCCGCCATTGCCCCGAGGTGATGCATGATTCGTGTCGGTCATGTGGCATCAAGTGGATTCCCTGGCCTGATGCCCATGAGAGGGGGTTGGTGGGGTTTTTCTTTTAACCTTTATTCATGCGGGGAGAGTTGATGAGGCACACATGGTCTGTTAAAAACACACAACTCCACAGCAGCAAGTGTTCATATTTTTCTTGCCTTTAAGGTAAGAAAAAAGTCCTTCTCCTTGTGCCTTAGCGGTGTTCATTGATTTCGCACTTACTTTAGTGGTATTTGTGTGAAAGGCTTTTATTGTGTCTCAGGCCGAATACATTTTAGACACTGTGGACAAATGAGGTCTTTTTCTCTTTGAATCTACTGTCTCATCCTTCTGCATTGATGTGACTTTATGCCGGAGCTTAATTGTCCTTTGACATTTCAGTTATTTCAAAAATCCAGAGTGTTTCTCAAATTCTGCCATCAGTTTTATGATCAACTTTCTTCTTTCCAGACAGACACTTGTTTTCATTAATTTTTATTGTATTTTAAAATCAATTTTGAAAAGACTTACAGCTTGCTAGACATCGGTAATCAATCACTGTGAACATTCATCCACCTTTATTTATTGCCAAAGTTTAATGCACTTGTTAGAATGGATGCGCCAACATCCTGACTGCATTTCATTCATGAGCTTTCTGTCAGAAAAATGAATCCAGAAGACAAACGTAAGATAATATGGATGTCCTGGAAACGGTAATTTTCTCATTTGTTGCATTGCACTGTTTGGGAGGAGACTGAAAAACTGAATGTCCTTGAATATAAAATAGTCCCTGCAACAATGATGTAATGTTGGAGAAAAATTGAATTCCAAAGCTCTACAGGCAGATTTTAATACAATTCTGAAAATGACCTAAAGCCAGTTATTTCCTAGAATGAAGGGAATCACTCTTATTAACTCAGACAGTAATGTAAAGCATTGGCAATTACTAAAATCCAATGGTATGAGCTACTGAAATCAGCGAGTACAAAGCCATTCAGGATCTTGATTGAGGATATTTCTATGACACAGATGGTCTATGATACAGACTGAGGGCCCTATCTTACACTATTTTGCTATTTTCAGGCCGACACAGTTGTCATTTTCCCATCAAGTGCCCTCATTGCTGAAATGGCAAACATACATTGTTGGCACGTTGCTATCTTGAGACAGTAGAAGACGATTGACCAACAAACACCTGGTCTGAAGTCAGTGGCGCAGTATGTCACTGTTATTTTAAGGACGCATTAATATGTGCCTACTACACGGGCACAAAACCCACATTCACTCTGCCTGTTACGCACAAGCAGCACCCTAAATTCATTGCGCCATGTGCTTTAGACCGTGCACTTTGGATCATTAAAATAGAGCCCTGAAGTGTCTTTGCTGGTCTAATGATCAGTCTCACCTTCTCTGTCATTTACAGCGTAAATTCACAAATTAAAGGCAAAATTGAGACAAAGCTGGAAAATGATTCATGTGACTCATCTCACCACCTGGTGAAGTGTGTACAGTTGCAAACTAATGCGCTGTAAATAAAGATACTGGTGTTTGTATGGACGCAGCTCGGGGGGAACGGAGGTGTTGTGTCTTCAGAGGCGCTATAAATTTGCACTGTTTAGACACTAAACATGTCCTGGGTTATATTGTTCCTTCAATTTTTTTTTGCATTTTTGTCCTCTAATTGGTTCTCGTGGGGGAGGGAGCCATTTTTAAGAAGTTTTAATTACATCATAAAAGAATTTGCTGCTGCGGCAAAGTTCACCGTGTGCGCTCGTTGAAATATGAATGCCGTTGATCATGTGTTTCCCTCCCTTACAAAACAGCCACAGTGTGGTGTCCTGGTTGGGCTCCATGTTGTGTTTCGGAGGCTATAACTCAGATGCTCAGACAGGAAGCCAGACAAACTGGTGCGGTTAACAGTCAGGGGGGGGTTGGGTTAGACCGATTTATGGGGCCAATATTGTGCTTTTATTAAAGATTTTAAATTGATCCGCTTCCTGTATCATGGAAACTCCTCTCCTAAACTATAACAACAGCCTGTGAATATTTAATATTCTTTGTCGAGAGAGTTTTAATGTTCCAAGTTGTTTGAAACAATATAATATAATATCAAATATATCAGATATTGGAAGCTGTCACAAAAAAATCCAAACTGGCTTTTCAAATTGGACATATATGGTAAAAACAAGTGAGCCACCACACATTACAGTGTAGCGGGACATTGCAGGGAATTCTCAATGCTACATTACACTTCTGTAGCCTACATGCTTCAAATAGGGTATAAGATCCATTGAAGTTGTCATTACGCCAGAAACAGCATCAATTACGGTCCTAATGGGAAGCCTCATTTTACATTATCCAGTTATCATGCAGCTAACTATTAAAGACATTACTCATTTGGTATGGAATATTGATTACAATGGTTTTTTGCAAGATAAGATGATTTACAAGCTTCAACTGACAACTCTGTCGATCTGTTACCATAGAGAAACAACTCAGTTTGATGAATACATTCGGCCTCCAACTAATAATCAAGCATTTGAATGAATTAAAGTGATATCGTAAAACAGTTTGATTGTGACCATCAGAAGCCGTTTCTCTGCTGGAACCAGGCAGAGTTGGAAACAAATATAGGTATAAGATGATCAGATGTGCCTTATTGGCCAATCAGGAGTAAGCATTTAACAAAGCCATATAATGAATTGGAATATTTGAAATATTATTGCTAACTGGTGAAATTTTGTAACTTAATAATCCTTAATGAAACCTTTATAACCCTTCAGCTAGCACTGCAACTAATGATTATTTTTATTCATCTGTTGATAATCTTTTGATGATAATTAATCAATTAATCATTTTTGGTCTATTAAATGCCAGAAATTTGGGACATCACACCCAGCTGGACATCAACGTCATTAGACATTGACATATGGTTGAATGTAGGTTGTGACGTCGGGTCTAATGACAATGTTAATCTGAGGTCGAATACCTGAAGTTTTGTTGGTTTTAAGTTGTGTTGCTAAGTAACCAAAATCCAACATCTTCCAACATCTCATGCCACCAGCATCTTGACATCTAAAAAACAGACATTCTGGTCGTGAGCAAAACCCAACATCTGGTAAACATCACAGTGTCAGTTAGACTTTCAATTCCAATCAAAAACGAATGGCTGTTTCCGAAATCACTCACTACTCCCTCTATAGTCCACTATATAGCTAGTTCACCATTTTGTAGTGCTGTCTAAATGTATAGTGAGAATTATTATACCCTATATAGTGCCACAATGCCTTGGTAAAAGTAGTGTACAATTGATGGTCACTAACCAAGCAATATATACCATCATGCTTTGGCTCACGCTGAAATACAGAAAAACAATGTGGAGAAAATGACCTGAGTAGTTGGTGAAGTAGCTGAAGTTCAAACCAGTGAATGATTTTGGCTTTTTTTGATAAATGTCTTCAACAGTTATCAGAGTTGTTATTGAATCATTTTCTGTTCATCTATTCATTTTTTCAGCTCTGCCTTCAACTTAACACACACTGTTAAACAGGCAGAAAAACAAGGCCGCTTTTACAAGCTTACAAAACACTGGCGTTCTGGATATACAAGGACTAAAACATCCGCAAAATCCAGGTCTATAAATACAGCACTGCGGAATATATTTAGCTCCGGTTCAGTGCTTCCTATAGTGTCTGTCTGCACTCTCTTCCTTCACATGCAGGCATGTTTGTGTTTGCCTCCCCCCAACCAGCAGCACTGTCAGTATCTCTAGGCCTGGTCCCGAAGCACTTTAATAATCTGCACACATTTATGAGCCTGTGTCCGAGCTCATAGATCAGTGTCAGCACGCCGACCAACGAGAACATCAGTCAGATCAGATACAGACTAATGAAGGCCTGCTCACATTACCTCCACCGTCAATCAAACACGCCGTTAGTTAATCATCAGCATCCCTCTCATTAAGAAACACAGATTCCCACTGAGATTCAGCCCAGGTCTTCTCGCAGGTTGATGTATGTGATGCATGGGTTCACATAAAAAGGTCAGGTGACATTTATTGTTGTCTTCTGTTAACTTCACCGTTACGTTGCATCGCAGTGATGTGATGTGCTTATGCAGGATTACACAGGATGACTTACGATGATTGGACGTATTGATTACTGATGTGGTATTAAACGTCACGTAGGGATTGAAAATGTAATCCACTGGTTCCTAGAAATCCTCTTTAGCAGGAGGTGGCCATGTTCACAGCAAGCACTCTTTTTATTACTGCATTGCATTGACTTATATCAGCTCAGGGGGGAACAGGCAAAGTTTAATTTGCTATAACTTAACTTGAGCCTTTATTTTGAAATTCTTTAGATATATTGCAGTGCTGGTTAGTCAGTGAAATGTCTCAACAACTATTGGATGCAATTTGGTTCATTTATTCATTCATGATCCCTCACTTTTTTTAATTTGGTTGGTTTATGTTATTAGCATTATCACTGCGATCATGTTAGCATGCTGATGTTAGCATTTTGTCAAAGCACTTACGTACAGCCTCACAGAGCTGCTAGCATGGCTGCAGACTCTTAGCCTTATGAACGAAGACCTACAGTATGTAGTGTTGCAAGCTTTTGTCCCCGACCCTGAGCCCTGTTCTGTTGGAGGTTTCTTCCTGTTAAAAGGGAGTTTTTCCTCCCCCCTGTTGCAAAGTGCTGCTTTTTGTGGGAACTGTTGAATTTCTCTCTATAATAAAGTAAGATTTCCTCCCACCAAAATTGATAACGCTTTTCTCTTGATTTTCAGATGTGCATGATGACATCATAACATTAGTATAGATATCAGTCTTAGAAAAGGTTTTACCTACTTTTAGAAATGTCAAAACAAATCAAAGCAAGGAAGTGATACTGTCCTTTATAGTACAAATGTAAGAGCAGGAAGTGAAGCATAGTTTTAACCGGCATCGATGTCCAAGTCTCATTGTCCTTTACAATCTTTCTCTAACATGCAGAGTGAGTAAAATTGTAGTTCTACATCCAGAGCAACATCGTCCGTGTCAGTGTTTTGTCTCCTCTATGAACGGTAGGGTCATTCACTGCGGCAGTTCCAGCTGGGAGTCATGTGGAGAGGGCGTGGAGAACTTTGACGTGGTGACAAGATTTCATTGTGGTCACATATCCAGCAGACAGAAAATGACAGTCTGCTCTGATGTATGAATAAAGACATTGTATTAGATGCTGAGAGACTCACTGGCAGATATAGCCGCAGTTTTTATTTATCCAGGGAAGGGTTGCTGAGCATGCACGCTGCTTTCCACTGACACCCTGGAAGCTGGCCAGTACACAGCAGTTGGAGGTTGTGTCTTTTTGTAAAAAAGTTTTACTCACTCATCATGCATGCCCAGATGTTCTCAGTCTGCAGACTGCTTAAAAGCCCACTTCTCCTGACTTTACTCTCAAGCTCATGGCACTGTTGTGGTCTTATAATTTGTGATTTACACACAGGAGCAAAGCAAGTCCTTACTGAAGGTCACGACACATTAATGAGGCCAGTTTTGATAACGAATCCTTTTTTCTGTGTCCTGGATCCACCGCTCATAGTCACATTTGCTCATTAAGCAAAAAGTCGCCCCTTTTACCTTTGTTGCTTTTCAGCCTTTGAACTCAAGTACAGAAAGAGAACCACAATAATAAGGATAATCATGTATAAGTATTTATAGGGAAGGTACTTTCTCCATGCTTTCATGACAAACCTGATTATTATGGTTCCGCATAGACTTACAAAAGGTCAACTCGTCTTTAGTTGAAAATGATACTCGTCATCAAATTGACAAAGGTGGGATTGTGCTTCCCTGATGCCCTGTCACTGGTGTTGTCACTGCAGTTCTCACCCTAATCCATGCAAGTGCATCACATGATGTTCATGTGACCCGAAATAACCCAACCTTAACTGCTCATATTCTGTGTGTGAAGCTTCAAAAGGCTGTAACTTCTCAATATTCAGTAGAGCTAAGCTTAGCAGTGAAACACTGACAGTCCTATGACTAGAGTTAAAATTGAGTCAAATTTACATTGATAATTTTTATTAGAAATTGAATATTTCTCTTGCATAGCTCCTCATTTGCTCAAGAGCAGTTAGAATTTTACAAATTGAATGTCTGAACATCAATTTACCTGAAGCTAAACTCTAAATTCTAAATTGCCCAAATAAATGGCATTTGGCATTGCAGCCAAACTATGATGCTGTCAGATAGTGATTGTGAACACATATTAGGCCAATATTTGATTATATCAAATTCCGCAGTATTTCCCACCATAGGCAATATTTTTCATTATATCAAAAAAAAAAAAAAAATTAAACATCAACTCAGGCTTTACACCCTTTGTTCATCACAGTGAAGTAGGGTCACCTGAGGCACAACACAAACAGAGAGCTCATCTGAGGCTAAATGAAAAAGTTCACTGTGGACAAAACCGTGCACCTGAACTTTCCGTGTTTCATTCCCTCAGAAGGCAACAGTCTCTGCTATGAGTGATTTGATTCTTAATTATGTCAGCTATGTTCAAATGAAATCGCCCTCCAAATATCCAGAGTCGAGCCGTGTTACGACACCAGTGGCTCTGACACCAGTGACTAACCTGACGCCTCGTCTTCCCTCTTGTAGGAACTCTGTCGGCAGCGCATGGCGGTCAAACCTCCTGCTGAGCGTCCGGAGCCCATCTCCTCCAGGATCAACAGCGTGTCGTCTCAGTTCAGCGATGGCGGTCAGGCCGTCAGTCCCTCGGCGCGGAGCAGCATCTCCTCCTGGAGCGAGGAACCCGCCCACTCCAACATGGACATCTCCACTGGTCACATGATACTGGTGAGTTCCTGATCCAGTCTCTTTGTTGCGTTCATCACACCGTACAGTGTTAGCGAGAGTCTTACGCCTGCACACTGAAGCAAATATTATATAATAATAGTCAGTGATCTTCAAGGACATCATTGGAAATGGGCATGAATTTGTGTCGGTGACATTAAAACTAACTGATGGATTTGAAGGAGACAGTTAAAGATTTGAAGGCGGATCGAGGACTGTCTTTCCATTTTGGACCAAATCGTTTGATAACTAATGGTTTTAAATGACTCCATGTCCTTTTCGATGAATCAATGGAGCATTAATGTGTAAATCTCCACCCACCTTTCACATTACACAGTTACACTGAGTTGTTGAAAGGGGTTGACTAAAATTTTGACCCTGAGTTTTATGAAATAAAAGTCCATTTTGAAGAAAGGGTTTCGCTGCTGAAATAAACAGTTAACTCAGTTCATCCCAGCCTGGTCCCAGACCTCTGAATCACTTCCCACATCTCCAGTTCTTCAGTTATTCAAATACATCTTGTGAGGTGCTCATTAATGGCTGTTAGCCCTGCTGAAAGCCGTGTAGGCAGGATTAAGAAGAAGAATTGCTACGTCCATGAAAAATTGCAACAAAAAAAATTCAACAAAAAAACTGTGATTAGCGTGGATTAGATGGGCGCAGCGAATCTTAAATCGACATATTTCTTTGGCCGTCGTGAAAAAAAACTGGAACCAGGAACCGTTACCGCAGCTTCTGTGTTGGTTTAAAATTACATTGGTGGCATGAATATGTCGCTGAACTAAATACCACCCATCCCAAATAGAATTCGGCTTTACATGAACATGACGACTGGCTGAATGATCAAGTGAAATGTAATGGCAGTCCAGTCCCTCAATAACAGCATATTCCAGAGTGAGCTTTATCTGAGTTCCAATGGTCGTTTTACAAGAGAAGTTAAACCTGTTTTTAAACGGTGGATCTGCGCTATTGCAAGAAAAATCACCACTCACTGTATTATTCCTGGCCTCACATTTCTACAGTATGTTTTACCTTTGTTGTCGGTTGCCTGTCTCTCCAAACTGCCACCACAGATTTCCCGTATCACCTGATTCTCTCACCCCTCAAACCATTTATCTCTTTATAAACCACTGGAACTATTTCAACTCCATCTCTCACGTCTCTTCTGCATTTCTGCATATACCACTCCTTTCCCTCATACACACACACACACACACACACACATACACTTCTGTTTTCCCTCTCATCTCACTGTCTCTCTCATCTTTCTCCCTGTGTCTTTTTTTGTTTTTTTTTTTGTTTCTGTACATCTCATTACACCCACAGTTTCTAGGCTTCTTACCCTCTTCTATCCTGCAGATGAAAATCTCTATTGAACCTCGGTCGCATTTCGTCGAGCGCTATCGTAATTGCAATATATAGCTATTCACTTCAACCGCCCACCACCCTCAGCGCCACCACCTCCTCATCCCCGCTCCCCCATCTCCAACTCCCGCCTCTCTCTCTCTCGCTCTGTCTCTCTCTCTCTCTCCCCCTCTCTCTATGCATTATGAAGCTGGCGGCGAGATGTGACAGAGCGGCCTTTTTGATGTGTTCAATAGGCACAAAGATACTAATTACCCCTGAGATTTGCACCAGAGTTGTGTTCAGGAGAAACATCTCCCTGTGCAGCCCTGTGCCACTGCAGAGAGCCGCTCTGTTGTTTTACACGAACGCGCAATCCTGCTAAAATGTCTCTTTGGCAAACCACAACACGACATGATGCATGCCTTTGATACGCCAAGGTCACTCAAATATGTTTGAATTTTTTAGACAGCGAGGTCTGAACTTTCTCAGGTACGTCGGCTTTGTCTTCGCCAGATGAAGCCGTCTCAGCAGAGGCGGCGTCACTCGAGAGATAAGAGGAGTGAAATTAAGTTTTGCTCATGTTTAGTTAAGTATTCAGTTGGTGTGTGGGCCTCAGTCTGCTCAGGGTGATTGCTGAATTTGTTATAATATAGAGACTAATATGTAAATGATGTGAGGGATGGAGAGAGACCAAGTGAATCTGATGTGGCCGCGATGATTAATACATTTTGTGTAGGTGATGGAGATGAACATCCACTTGAAGGATGATACTCCACTTGAATCCTCTCCACAGAAACTTCAGAGTTCTAAAAGATATTTTCCATCAATATTTCAGAGATACAGTAAAGTGCATTGAACCAAGAGACCTTCATCACCAGGAAACAAATAAAGAGTCAGTCATTCAAACGTTCAAATGCTTAAATCGATGTGCAGATAATGATTTTCCCCTCTCAGAAGCAATGTCAGAAGTATTGTGACGTAGTTACAACATTGCAAATCCTTGTTGGATGGGTTTCATTCTTTTAATTCAACCTTATCACCAGACAAGAAAATATACATTGAATAATTCTGAAAAAACCCTGATTACATTCATGAGATTTTTTTTCTTACTTTAATGTCTGTGCATCTGCACTATGGTTACGGCTAGAGAAAAATCATGGTTATGAAATATACATTATGAATAAGGTACAGTTGGGGTCAGGCAACTAAAACATGTGGCTAAGTTTGGGGAAAGGTTTTAGTTTCGGTCTCTGACTGGATGTAGATTTGGATCTCGCCACAGCTGGATTTAGGAATCATCCAATATTAATTTATCTGATTTCTTTTAATGTCATTTATTTCACACAAATCAGAGTAAATTTACAAGTAAAAGCAGAAACATGAAAATAGCAATGGGTGAAAATGAAACACCCCGATAAGCTTCAGAAGCTTGTGAATAGGGGACCATGTCACTGCAATTACAAAAACAATTTAAACCTCAAAACACCAGAAAAACTAAATGGTCCAAAAGCGTCTTTCCCATCAGGTCAAACATTAATTCAGTAGGTAAGTATTTTAACCAGTACCACAACCTCTTTCTAACCTTAAACAGACAGGAACAAATTAAAGGAATATCTTGAATAATTAAGTGAAAAACTTGACAGTAAATGCAGATAGCTCTATACAGGGCATGAGGGGTCACTGAATGGCTTGATTGTGAATCATATGTTATGGCCTTTACAGTCACCAGATCTCAACTCAATTTGACATCTGTGAGAGATTTTGGACCAACACCCCCGCCATCATAAAAACAACAAATGAAGAACTATCTTATGGAGGAATAGTCTTCATCCCTCCAGCAGAGTTCAGAGACTTGGAGAATCAATGGCAAGGTGCATTAAAGCTGTTCTGGCTGCACATGGTGTTGCAATATCTTACTAAGACACTTCATGTCTGTTTCCCCTTTAATTTATCATCAGTTTTTTAGTTTTAGTTGCTTAAACTTACCAATTTACCACCTTCTAAGGTTACTTACCTTAACCACAGAAGTAGCACATCAGTCATATGAGTTATTTTGGAAAGCTTGGTGAACCTATTTGGTTGTTTTGGTGTGAGTACTTGTTGGACTAATCCAATTATATGGACTTGACTAGCTGTGTTTTATCCAGTGCCAGTGTTTTTCTAGATATATATAGATGTATATTGAGATTATGTAGATACATCTATATATACTGTAAGTATGTAGGCAGCTAGAATGAGTGAGAAGCTCTAGAGTCTAATTTTGGTCAATGTTTCATTTGGCACCAGTGATAATGAGGAATATGACAGAGAGAGACTGGAATCTGATTGTACTTGTAAACTTGATTTTTTTTTTTTTTTTTTTTTTAAGTATATTTTTTTGGGCTTTTATGCCTTTAATGGACAGCACAGTGGAGAGTGACAGGAAACAGGGAGGCAGAGAGAGGGGGAATGACATGCAGCGAAAGGCCGTCTGATGCGGGATTCGAACCGGGGCCAACTGCAGCGAGGACTGTAGCCTCTACACATGGGGCGCCTGCTTAAACCACTACGCTACACGACGCCCCGTAAACTTGATTTTTAATGAAATTACCTCAAATTTTCTATTATAAATGGCCAAATCATCATAGAACACAATTCCAACCATCATAGAAATTTGATTGGTAGCTAATCCAATATATTATACTGGTTTAGCTACCAAACAAATTAAAAATTAGCAAAATGCCTCTGTTACATCCACTCACTCAGAAATGAGTTTTATACAATCAGCAGGTGTAAGAAGTCAAATGTACTGTTACTGAGCCAATTTTTATCACAGTTTCTATTTAGCAGTTAGATCATAAACGTAAAATGCACCTTTAACACAAACACTCTCCTTTTAATTGCAACTATGTTGTTTAATACTGATGAAAACTGTCAAAATGGCCTCAGTTTATTAGGAGCCTCCTGTGCTGATGAGGAGTTAATGGTGTGTTTAACTCTGAGACCATGTTTCTGAAGCATCAAGGAAATAAAAAGGGGAATGAGCAGTGAGGTTTGTCAGTCACAGGATGCTCGTCATCACACGAAGCGATAATGTGTGATTGTCAGTTAATGGGAGTGGGCTGTGAACACTTTGCTTTACCACTCACTGCAGTTATATGACACAGAGAACAGGGGCGAGACCCGTCAGTGTGTTTCAGGACCCTGGACAGCTCCAAACACTCACAGCGAGGCAAACTGCAGCTGTGATTGGCTCAGACTATCTCCAGTCTCCCTCAACAGAAACATAAGACAGCAGAGGGAAAGTCTCATAAAGCCGCCATCGTCTGGAAAACCATGTATCTCTAAAATGTCAACTTCTCCATAAAAAAAAAAAAAAAGAAAAAAAGAAAAAGGACAACCATGTAGTTTCCACTGGGGTTTGAAACCTTTCAGAAGCCCAAAGGTCAGATTGTTTTCTCAGCTTGTGGAGGACAATGTAAACCTTCTGCTGAAGTTAAAAGATGAAGAGAACTAAAATTGGAATAACAAGGTTTTCACATAACAGTGACAATCTGGGAAATCGCTATTTTATGTCTCTCACTGCCCACAAACCGCCCACATGCCTCTCTTTAGTGAAGGTTTTATAGCTTTGCCACCACTGTCTTCTTTTCATCCATCCCACATATTTCATTCATTAACTATCCTATCCTGCGTCTTGTTGCTAATTTGATCTTTTCTTTGTCATTTTCTTGTTATTCTTTCATCATCCTACATTTTTTTCATACTGCTTTCTTTCACTTTACTTTCTTTCCCAAGTTTTCTACAGTATTCTGTTCACTTTTCTTTCCTTCTTTGCTACTTCCTTTCTTTCTTTCTTGCATAATTTTTCTTCCTTTACCTTTTGTACAATACCTATCCACCTGATTTCTTCTTTCAATCTTTCATATGTCTTTGCATCGTTCTTTCTTCCACTAGTTTTTTTTCTTTCCCTATTTTTTTCTTAGAATTTGTCTTTTTTCCTTCTCTCCCTCCATTCTGTTGCAGTCAGGTCTGTCAGTTTCACACTTACAAGAGAACTCATTTCAGATTAACATCATGACGTTAACTAGATACTGAGCTGAGCTGATTGGGACCCAGTCGACACATTTTAGGGAAGATTTCTTTTTTTTTCACAGTGGCGTCACAGCAAGAGACCAAATCCATCGCAAAGCGAGATCAGTGCAGCATCCTCACGGAAAAAGTAAATATTTCATCCCTGCCACGCACTCGAGTGAGGCAACTGTTGAGTGATTAATAAAAATCACGGCCGTCAGAGAAAGGAATAACATGATTTCTGATGAGCTGCGGTGCCCCACCTCTCTCCTCCTCACCATCCAACCCTTCCACCTCCCCAAAAAATTAATTGCCTTTCGTAAAAAACCCGGGCAAATTCCATGTCATCATCCACCCACTGATTTTAATTTGAGGAGAAGCAGCTTTAACCATCTTATCTAAGTTAATGTATTACTTAGTCCCATGTGACAGGGACCGAACACCCCCGCAACACCACCATCTCCTCCCCCCACATCCTCTCTGCTTGTGTCTTAAGAGGATTAGTCGACTCTATATATAAAGCACATTATCTAGTCTTTTGTTGTTGGCCAAGTAAGTGTTAT
This sequence comes from Seriola aureovittata, assembly GCF_021018895.1. Lineage (NCBI taxonomy): Eukaryota > Metazoa > Chordata > Actinopteri > Carangiformes > Carangidae > Seriola > Seriola aureovittata. The sequence continues at coordinate 4,164,416 of NC_079375.1, forward strand.
AGATTATACTGCAGCAGGAGCCTCCATCGCGATTAACCATGCTGGGAGTGTGTGTTGTGGTTGTGGTTTTTCCGTAGCTCACCAGCACGCCAGCTGGGATGTGATCTGTGGAGTTGATAGGTCACAGGGCAACGGCTGGAGGAAGAGTGGGCTTCAGGAAATGGATGTTAAATCAATCTAATGCGGTCAGTTGAGTAGGAGGAAGCATTTCAGGAGCGGAGAAGTTAGACTCGTGTATCAGGATGATGTCAGTGTTTAACTGAAAATAAGACAGCAGCCTCTGATGTGAAGGATGGAGCAGATTGATGATGATGATTGCTTTAGAGTTAAGAAACGAGAAGTCTGATGCAGTGCAACTGATAATGCTGCAATAGTGTGATCAAATAAAAATGTGCACAAATGTGTTTTCACAAGAAACAAATTCTTCAGGAAGGACAAATAATCTGAGACTTAAAAATGTATCGCATGTTCATTTATAAAATATCAAGATAGAAAGTTAGAAGCTCAGATCCAACTTACTCCAGATATCATTACTTTCAGTTTTTAAGTGTCTCTAAAAGATGTGTAAATGACAAAAGACAGTTGGAAACTTCACCCTTTATGATGTTTTCACTTAAATGAAACTTCCCTTTTGTATGATACAGCAAGGATCGATCCTGTGTTCTCTTCAGTGTTGCGTGTTACATTTCTGTGCTTGTTTGGACAAAAAAAGAAAAGAACATAAAGAACTGTGCACAAGCAGTAACAGCCACTAAATATCTCAAAACACAGGACAGACATAGTTAGAGCAACTAACGCATTGACACAAAACATGTCTCCATCAGAGTTGGACTCTTGGTTACTTTCCACCTCTGGACACTCTTCCCTTCTCTTTCCCTGCTGAGTAACACTATCCTACATTGATTTTTTTTTCTTCACCCTTTTCCCCTCTTCTCCTCAGTCTGTATATCCAAAATGGCTGCTACATTACGTCACCTCCCATGCGGCCCGGCTTTCATGCTGTCGTTTCCTACAGGTGCTCAGATGGTGCGTCAGAGCCACAATGGCGGCTCGGGCAGTCTTATATTGCGTAGCAGTTTTTATTGAGCACCTTTGGCAGCTGTAAGCCCCCCCGCAATAAGGGGATTATTCAGTGTTTGGCCGACACATGGTGCTCTCAGCACCTCCTGATTGGATTGCAATAATCCCTTTACACAGCCACAAAACCCTATTACTCTGGCATTAGAGAGTGAGGGAGAGGGTAGGGGGTAGGGGGTAGGGGGTAGGGGGTGGGGGCATCTAATGTAGGACTGTGTGTGTGTGTGTGTGTGTGTGTGTGTGTGTGTGTGCGTGTGTGTCTGTGTGTGTGTGTGCTGTAAGACTGAATTCATTTCTATGTCTTCCGGTTTTTTTATTCCATGTTTTGTGTTGCTGTGTCTGCGTGACTTTTGTGTGTGTCTTTGTAGTGTGTAGATGTGAGTGTGTGTGGGTGGACTGTTTTTGTGACCTTATAAAAACATGTGCTTTAGATGTATGTGCATATACTTATGTATGTTGTGTGTGTATGTGTGTGTGTGTGTGTGTGTGTGTGTGTGTGTGTGTGTGTGTGTGTGTGTGTGTGTGTGTCTTTTGAAGGAGTTGGACCTCCTGCTGTTGATAAGCGGCTGTGTGCAGGTGGAGAGTCACAGCTCGCGGCTTTGTGTTACATCATTGCTGCTTTTAGTAGCTCTGAAGCAAATGCAATAGAGAGCTGATACTTTAACAAGGAATGGCTTGTGTTACACTGTGTGTGTGTGCATGTGTGCGTGTGTGCATTCGTGCGTGCATGTGTGGGGTCTGATATGCATGTGTGTTTTCAGCTATACAAAATGCAGCTTAGAAGAGGTGAAGCCTGCTGCTCTGCTCTCAGCCTGTTAAAGACTAAGAAATAACAAGTCTGACCAGCTGCATGTCGACTCTTGTTGAGTGCACATGCTCATGTATGATAAAATCTCATATATGCATTTGATCAGGACACTTTCCCATTATCTTCGAGCTGCGCTGCCTTCCATTTTTAACAAACTCCTCTCATTTTAGCAGAAAGCCATTAGGCCTTTTTTGGAAGCTAACTCTGATTAAGATCAGCCTCATTTGTAACTGCCACCATAAATCATCGGCAGAGCCATTTAAAGAACCACACCATCTCATTTCACTCCCTCATCCATTACAAACCATCGCGCTTCCATATTTTGTGTGCAAGGGCTGCTGATTTCCAGGGCTGCTAAGAAAAACAAAAGCTACAGTGTGTAGCATCGGATTATAGCTAACCTTTTAGCCTCAGTGCTAACAACACACATGGTTAAAGCTAAGCTCATTTGCTGGCAGTTGATCAAACTCACATTGCCTTCCTTTATTATGGATACTGTACAGTAGGTAACAGGCTGAAACTGGTCGTCGTATAAACAGAGAGTAGATTAGACTGTTACTCAATCTGATTAAGATGCAACTAATATAGCATTTTGCGGCTATGCAAAGTACCTGGAACTCTAAGCACTGCAGACCACATCCCCCAAAACCTTTGGAAAGTACTACCCCAGACCAGGTACTTTTTTGGGGATCGATCAATTATCCCGGAACTAAATTTAGAAATTTACAAAATAAAGTTCCTGCGGTGGAAATGCAGCTCATGTAGCAACTCATCCCCACACCAGCATTTATTAGCATTTCTGAAGTATTTTTTACTTTTTGTTTTAACGTATGTACGAATGAAACCGTCAGGTCTGTTATAAGTGGAGAAGCAGAGGTTTCCTCCCTCTGCTTCTCCACTTATAACAGACCTGACGGTTTCATTCTGCTCAGTTCCAGAGGTTTGTTCAGATTACTGTGTAATATCTTTGCCGGCTTCAGTGTCTGTGATGACATATTGTAAACTGAGGTGTCCTGATGCAGTAGACTCCATCCATCTGCTGATTTAAGCAGGTTAAAACAGTGTTATCTTTGTTTTCCTCTCCACCCCAGTGGAGCGACAGATGGGTGCGATTTGCCACTTAGGAAAACAGTAAGTACATTTAAAAGTTGATTGGCAATCACAGGAGAGAGCCCCACTATCTATATGGTGACTTCTCTTTGACTGACAAAATAACTGGTACCTGATCCTTCATCTGGTGCTCCACTGATGCAAACCAACAGCCTGCCAGATACTTTATTAAAGTTGTTTACTAAGTTAAAATCACAGACTAGTGATGGTTTGTGATTGACAAATCAATTGAAACCCTCTTCCTAAGAGATACAGCCTGTCCATCAGGTGTTTCAGATAAAGACAAGCTTAACCAAAGGTTAATACAAATATAAGAACCCTGATAATGAACATATACCAATATAATGAAGTAATGAAACCTCCTCACCTCCTCTCTCTCTCCTCGTCTCCTTCAGTCCTACATGGAGGATCACTTGAAGAACAAGGACCGCCTGGAGAAGGAGTGGGAGGCGCTATGTGCCTATCAGGCAGAACCCAACGCCTGCACCATCGGCCTGAAGGATGGCAACGGAAAGAAGAACCGCTCCACTGCTGTAGTGGCATGTAAGTAATGACCTCCATCTATGATTCTATCAAACCTTTATGGTGGTGAGTGGGTGAGCCTTAGCATTTGGATAGTAATCATCAATACTTAATTAGTTACTATTTCAACATCTACTATTGCTACGTCCTCTGCCTGCTGTGTTAGACCTGAAGACGTGATCTTAGGGTCTAGAAATCATCACAAGACATGAGCATCTCCAGCTCCAAATCCAAATGAGTCTAGTCAACAGATTTCTGTTACTAGAGCCATCATCAGATTGTCTTTAGATTATAAGATAGATAACACCCCTATCTTCAAGACTCATCTCTTCTGAGAGCACCTCCTCTCCTAACACTTCCAACACCCTAACATGCCTCACCAGCCTCTACTACACACTTTTTTAATTTAGTTATCCGATAGGAAATTGCTAAAACACATGTTCTGCATTTCAATTGTTGCCCAAACATTAAGCTTTACATAAAGCTAACAAAACTCAATGTGGGCAATTGAAAACTGAGAAATGTGGTGTTCAGTGAACGGTGTTGTAACCTTTAATGAGGTTCCTCTTGAGACTGTAGCTATAAAGTTCACTATATAATCTACAGGAGCTTTTCCTTTATTTAACCTGTACTCTATGTCTTAATTTGCTGTTATTAACATGTTTAAAACAAAAGAGCACCACATTTAGCAGGATAACGGTCAGAGATATGTAAAGGAAAGATGGCATCATATTAAAGTGTTTCACCAAAAGTTACACCTCCAGTCCTTCAAACACAGTGGCATTACTCCCACCACCCCTCGACAACACTCCCCGTATACTCTGAGCCCAGCTTCTATTATCAGAAAGCAGGGGCAGATGCAGTGAGCAGAAGGGTTGTAAATTAGTTTTCTATTAAAGCTCTCCTGCACCGACCTCATCAATGATTAAAATTTCTAAGCTTCTGTGGAAATAGCCCATCTAAAAAAGTGCTGTCCCATTCTCTCCACCGGGCCAGGGCTTAATGAAATCCAGGTTGTCAGCAGGGAAAGCAGTTTGTCAGGAATAAATTGTGCTTCCTATTTGAAGCACCACTGGCTCCTCCAAAAAAGATTTTCAGGACTGTTTTGCCACTATTACTGCAGGCTTGAGAGGGCAGCTCGCAAGAGTGAAAAGTATAAACTAGGGTAAGTTTTACTCCCAAAAAATTTCAGTGCACCAGTGGTGATGGAGGGCAGATCTCCTCGGAGCTGAGAGACCAGATTTACCAGCAGCAGTGAACACAACAGCTGCACATTTTTCCAAAAGCATAACACTTTCAATGAAATCCTGTCAATTTGATTTAAGGCACAGTGTGTAACTTCTGCTGCTAGGGGTCTCTCAATCAAAACACTAGTGTAACAAAAGACGGCATTGGGCGATGCTGTGAAGTAGCATGGGATCATGGGAGTCTTCACCACCATTGCTGCAAGCTTCTCCCGGTTTGGATTCCTTCTGTGTCAGTGGTTTAGGAGATTTTTACTGGCAGGTGAATTATCCACAGAGGTGTTCTCCTCTCCAAAACAGACTCGGTGATTATAACCGTAAAGAGCACTGAATAAAGCAGCTTTACATTTCAAGTGTTCCACCGATGCTGTACAATGGACACAGGATGTCAGGGAAGGGAAGCTGAGACTGCAGCTAACCTTTGTTTCTCTGATAACTTATGAAGAAGACGTTCAGAAGGTTTTTATCGGCAGCTGAATTATCCTCAGAAGTGTCCTCCTCTCCATAACAAACGGACAGGGGGATTAAAACAGGTAGAAATACTCTGAATAAAACAGTTTCACTTTAAAAATGAGTGATACACTGATGCAGTTCAGCGGACGCAGGATGTGTAGGAGCGGCTGGGAGCTGAGCTGTCTAACATTAACGCAGCTTTTTTCTCTCATAACTTAAGATCTAGACGTCCGATGACATTCAGTTCTTCATCTGGTTAAAATATATATTTGAAAACAACCGAGGTGTTAAAACTTAAAACTCAAAACTGGATAAAAGTCAATTTTGAGCTTCTGGCAGACAACCACAATGCCGACAGATGCACATAGGGGACATGATGTAATTGACAGGCAACCAAATGACACGTACCATTACCATAATTAAAATCACATATTTCTCTGGTTTGAGAATTGATGGAAATATTTGGGATAATGTAAGAACACTACTCAACAAAATATATTCAACGTATTTCCAGTCATTTTTAGACATTTTACTGGGAAAAGTTACAAATTCTAACTTTAAAGCTTGGAAAGAGAAGAGTTTGTATAGATTGACCTAGCAGTGCGCACAGAGATTCAAAAGGTAACCTTTATGACTGTGAGGGGTTGTGTGAAGCTGTTGGAGGTGCCTTCCAGACAGTGAAAGGCAGGGATCACTTGATCAAATCTCTGAGGAAAATCAAAGAACATCAAAAAAAAGTTCCCCTGGTGGTTTTCAATCTCTGAATTGAAGCTAGTTCTATTCTGAGCTGAAAACACCTTGACGAACCGGGGAGAATAAACTCTTTAGGTCATAGAAACATTCTTACTTAGTTGCTTGTGGAAATGTGCATCAAGGCTACAGTGACAGTCCTGTATCCTTATTACAGTGCATTACAACATGGCAAGTGAGCACCTGCGTTCCTCAGACAAAATGTACTGAATTCCTCTGTTTGTGTTCCAGACGATCACTCCAGAATCACCTTGAAGGTGGAGAACAGCCAAGGCAACTCTGATTACATCAACGCCAGCCCGATTGTAAGTACCTCCTCTGTATTCTGACTCTGTGCTTTACAACCGCTACTATGCAGGGCTCCCACAGTCCCCACGGGGCGTCACAGGAACAAAGGCAGCCTACCGTTGTACAATATAAATTTCGATGCAACGCTTGCTTAGCTTCAGCAGCAGCAGCCCCACGCTGGTGTGCATGTTCTGCACCATGAATATTAATGGTTGTTACACAGAAAACACCCCAGGTGAGTGTTAGCTCGCTCTGGGAATGAGCGGGAGAGGACATGCGCATGGCTCTCGGCTCACTTCTCATTTGTGAAAAAAAAAAAAAAAAATAGATCTGTGGGGTCTTGGGAAATGATTGTTTTTGACCTTGGGTTATGCTAATGTGACACTAGTTTGTGTTTACCGTTACGATGCGCCCGACTTGCCGAGGCCCTTTTCTTTGGCTCGGTGCAGATTTAAGTAGCAAAACAGCCCAAAGGAAGGAGGAAGGGGGAAGAAAGAACCATGTGAATTCAGTGAGTGAATGTATCAATTTGGAAACCAGTGTTAGAATAGTAGGTTTACGTTTCCCTCGAGGCAGATACAGTGGTATTCCATTAAAAGCAACAGAAACGCTATGCATTTCAAATCTGGGCGTCACACCAAGAAGTGTGTGTGTGTGTGTGTGTGTGTGTGTGTGTGTGTGTGTGTGTGTGTGTGTGTGTGTGTGTGTGTGAAGGAGAGAAGGAATCAAAAGTATACAGAAACAAAAGAGCAACCTTGTCAAATGCCACAAATACACAAATGCAAAAACAGCTGCACACACACATATGCACAAAGAAACACACACATATTTAAAAACACACTTTAAGGCAAACACACACACATGGATGACACAGAACATACAGTGCAAACACCCACACAGACATGCAAAAGCACACACTCGAACATTTCACTTTCCCCGCCTCCACTCCCACTCTCAAACGTATTAAAGAATGAATGTATGTGGATGTACGACACACACACACACACACACACACACACACACACACACTGAGGTTATTTAAAGAACCTCCTCTGCTGACATTTTGATTTCCCCTCACCGCCCTCACCTTCCCCACTGTCACACTTGTTAGTTCTCCCAACCTCCATTCATTGACCTAAAGCCTGAATGTTATTGAGCTTTTTTTAGATTTTCCTGATAGTTATGCAAAGATAGATGTTTTTTGTCCAAAATAAAAAGGACTTAAGTGATAGAATATCAGTGAGAGCAGCTGTTCATGAAAGAATACAGCTCATACGCGAGTGTCCAGTACAACATGGCGGCAATCTGCTGAGTTCTGCAGATAGACTAGACCTTGGCAGTAACATGACTTTGACCCCTCCCTAGTTTATGCCACGGTTTTGGTCTGATGTTCACAGACCTTTTACTTTCACACTGTCTTTTTCAAAACTGGATTTTTTTTTTTCATGCACTGTAACAAACAACACAATGTCCTTTCCTTGCACTGCAGAGGATACACCACGTGACTGGTTGCAGTCTCCTGTGAGTTGCTGCAAGTCAGTTCTCTTCCTTAGACCTCAGTCAGGTGCTGCCAATATCCCAGTGGGTGGGTGATTTATAGTTTGCTGTCGACACAGATACAGTAAGGTTGAGCAAAGCAAGGATCACTTCGCTACTGTTTGACTGAGGCCTTGAAGGCAGTACAGCTGGGTAAGAAAAAATTAAAATGAATCACTGGATGATTTATGTTAATCAACCAGATGTTGTTTTCGGTTCTAGCTCAAGTAAGGGTAACATGGATTTGTTAAATTACAGAATTAAAACCTTGCAAAGCCGCACTAGATGTTACTTGCTCGGTTTCCCCATTAAGTATTTATCTGGAAAGCACCCACTGAGATTAAACCGGGACCAGCAGCTGGAGTCTGGACCAACCAGCCAGCTGTGGATGGTGTTTTATGTGTTTATTGTGTTGCGTGAGGTATTAGCCTCAACCCCCAAGTTGTCCAAGGATTGTTCATAGCCGGAACCTGGCAGAAGTTGAAGTCCTCAAAGACTCCGCACTGCGATTTTAGTAAAGACAGTAAATAACAAGCACGGCTGCATTTTGAATTTGAAGTGGATGAAACAAAGCTAGAGCTAAAATGAGGCTTGGTATTGGGATGTGAAAAAGTAAAGTGGAAAAGTCAAATAAGTAAAATGAATAAATGAATATATTAAAAAGAGACCGTCACTGTGAGCACAAAATGAAAAGACACATCTGAAAACTTGTACAAGTTGTTTTATTTCCTAATATACAGCTAATTCATGTAGCTGCCAGCTAGCAGTTTTACCAGTGCCAGTCTGTCAGCAGTCAAACACACACACACACACACACACACACACAAAATCACCACACAGACATGCATACACGCCGTCACCTTCACCCCCGCTGAGGTGTCAGACTGTAGTAACAGTTGGCTCCATCATGAAACTTCATCAGACACACACACACGCACACACACACACACACAGACACACACACACACACACACACAGTTTGAGTCCCTCCTTCTTTCCAAAGAAAAGACAAAAAAACAATAACAGTGATAATTACACTTGTCACATCCTTCAATTTTTGTTCCTCATTAAGAAGGAGTGTGTGTGAGACGGAAAAAGATACACACACACACACACACGCACACACACATTTGCGGTGTCATTAGAGTTAAATTCTGATACTTTGAGATGTCAGGAAGCGTTGTGTGTCAGCAGAGACTAAAAAGGAGACAAATGAGATAAAAAGAGATGTCAAGTGTGCAGAGTCCTCCTAGTCCTTCTGTTTGTCTTTTATTCTTTCCATGGTCTCTCGTCTCTCCTCCTTCATCTGTCATCAGCTTTTTACTCTACCATCCTTCTGACCTTGTATTTTCTCACTCTCTTTCTTGTCGTTCCTGATTTCTATTCAATTTCTTTCTCCTTCTCTGTCCCTCATGGTTTTTTCTTTCTGTTCTCTTCTGACGAACCTAAAAACTGATATTTCAGCACTGTACAACCTTGTTAAAAAAGAAAGAAAGAAATAAATCCTTGGTAGGATGAAAAAAAAACACTGAAAAGCCTGGATTTCATTTACTATATCCACTACATGGCCACAAAAACATGGACACTTGTACTTTACACCCACGTGAGTGGCTGCAGGGATTTACTCCCATTCAGCCTCAACGCTGATGTTGGGTGATGAGGTCTGGATCACTGCTGGAAGTCCAGTTCATCCTAAAGCTGTTGGATTGGGTTGGGATCAGTACTGAAAGCCATTAAAAAAGGCCCCAGGCCAAAGGAAACATACTGTATGTAGACAGGGGTGTCCACATACTTTTGGCTATACTGAAGTGTTTGTAGGTGCAGCCTTCTCTCACCTCACCTCCAGAAGTCTTTAAAAGCACACTTCTGCCTCCAGCTATTTTTTTCCCCCCATGATGCAGTTCCAGCTGTGGATGTTTTAATAAGGCACCATGTCACCTTTTCTCTCTCTTAGTTCCTACATGTTAAGTTCATTAGAGGTGCATTATTGTTTGGCATTCATAAAAGGAACACAGGACCATTAAAGACAATTTTGCTTGCAGAAAAGCTCCAGAAATTATCTGTCTTCCCTCTGTAATTGCTTCCAGCTAAATTGGTCTTGCCAATTATCACATTTACCGTACAATTTGCATGGTAATAGGCGGGGGCGTCACTCACTTCCTCGCAAATTCACCTCACGTTTGTGTCCCGTCTTTTGCTCTCGACGCCTTCGCCATCCTTCTGTAATTTCCATTAAGTTAAGGAGGAAGTCTAATTTACTGAAAACTCTCACCTCCCTCCCAGAGAAGATTCCAGCTGTGAATACAAGCACCGCAAAACATGGTTTAAATTATTAACTTATAGAGAAGATACTAAATCAGCAGAAAGGGCTGGTGGAGAGACGTCCTCCTGTCTGTGAGGCAGCTCAGATGTGACAAAATATATGTGTTTATCTCCAGTCTCAAGCAAGATATCCTCTCTGTCTCTACTCACTGAAAATTGATTAAATGTAAATAGATTTTTTTTTACATGGAGAACGAAACAGAGGGGGAATAGTTTGAGCTCATGTAGGAGGATGTAGCGGTTTTGTAAACTGACTTGGAAGAATGTGGTGAGGTGGTACAGACATGTTTGTTGGATACTGTACATCATGGTGCTGCGAGCTTTATAACAGGCCTCACCACTGGACCACTGTAGGCTGAGGTGACCACTCATTGGAAGACTTTCCGTTAGGAGGTTATCATTGGTTTGTTGATCCTCACGCTTAAGTTTTTCACAAACTCACACAGAAAAAAGAGCACATTCTTTAAAATGTTGCCTTCCTTCTGATAACTTTCCCAAAGTTGAATTCATTTAAAATTTGACATTGTTACGGCAACAGTATGTTGTTGTTCTCACCTTATATTCAAGTGACGTCTTTGATCCTGTAGAGCAGAGGTCACCAAGGCAAGGCAACTTTATTTGTATAGCACATTATCCTACACAAAAGTCATTCAGTGGCTTCACAGAAATAAAAGAAACACTTGAAAAATGAGTAAAAAACAGGATACGAACACAGAAGGTGGACCGCAGTTCAGATATGGACCCAGACACAGTCCTAGCCGAACCTGGACCTATAACCTATAAATTACTGAGAATAATTAAATGTTGAAGCCGTGTTTGTATTTTAACCAGCACAGCTTTTCTAGCCCTTACGGCACTGGTCACATGACACTGTTCAGCCAATCATTGTGACTCGAGTCAATGAGTGAGATGCACACACACACATTGGAGAGAAGAGACGAGAGACAATACTTATAATAATAGAAATAAGAGGGAAAAGTGGGATATGAGACGGACAGAAAGGAATGAACGGATGTGTTAAAGCTGTACAATTGTTAATATGTGTTGAGATTTCTGAAAAGTAAATGAGAAAATAACAAGAAAGAACAAGAACATATAATTATTGTGTGTGTGTGTGTGTGTGTGTGTGTGTGTGTGTGTGTGTGTGTGTGTGTGTGTGTGTGTGTGTGTGTCTGTGTGTGTGTGTGTGTCTGTGTGTCTGTGTGTCTGTGTGTGTGTGTGTGTGTGTCCCGGACCAACACCAACATCCTGGTCCTCTGCTTGAGGAGTAAACACCGCTGCTGTATAATGATTTAACTGCATGTCAGTTAGAAGTCGTAACTTACTGTTACCTATCTTGGTTTTGTTGTGTGTTGCATTTTCTATTATGCTGTTAATTATTTGCAAACTGTGCTGCCAGGACATGAATCGTGTAAGAAGGAGATTACATCATCTCTCCTCCCTCTGCTCCTCAGATGGATCACGATCCCAGGAACCCAGCCTACATTGCCACTCAAGGCCCTCTGCCCTCTACAGTGGCTGACTTCTGGCAGGTAAAAACACACACACACACACACACAAAACAAAATCAATACATTCTCGTCTTTAAAACAAGAGTTAGCCGATTTGTATTAGTGCAGTGACCCACACAGGAGACCAGCCTGTTCTGTGGCTGTCGCTGTTAATCTCTCTTTCACCATCATGCTCACTTCCCACCGCAACTGCACACACACACACACACACACACACACACACATTGTTAATGCAGGAGACAGCAAACACTGTTCCGACTGTCCCAAATATTAGATTGGATTTGAATCCGAGACCAGGAGATCGATACGTTATTCTTGCCGGTCTTGGTGTATATCTGTGTGTGTGTGTGTGTGTGTGTGTGTGTGTGTGTGTGTGTATGTGTGTGTGTGTGTGTGTCGAGCAGAGCAGTGTGTGTGTGTGTGTGTGTGTTGGGTGTGTAGGAAGGAAAGGTCCCCTTGTGAAACAGCTCCTTGTCCCTGCTGCATTCCTGCTAGTGCAGGATGAAAAGAGAGAAAGCGCCTGCTCTTCTCCTCCTGTTACTGCTACTCAACCTGAGTGAAGTATCAAAGACAGCTCATTTAAAATCTGCCAACAGTTTCTCATAAATTATCTTATTTTACGTCCTTTCCAGTGTTGCCACAGAATCCAAACTTCTTCTTTGAACTGATGGAAGTCATATTACTCACATACCCTTACCCTACCACCTACCCCACACCTCAGCCATATCCCAGACCAGTCTGCCCACTGAACAGAGACCAGACTCATATCCTCCATTAACCTCCCCCAGTGAGACAGCGAACAAGCCGACCCTCAGATGTCATGTCAATAGATCGGTAATTGTAATGTAATTACTGAATTTCAAATTGTAATCCCTTACACTTGTTACTGACAAAAAGTAATCACATTACTGTAACACATTTTTAAATAATGCATTGATTAGAGTCCTTATAATTAAAGGTTAAATGAAATGAAATTTAAGTTGTAAGTAAGATGTAAGTTTCAAAACGTCCATGATGAGCAGGAGCTGATATAAAACCAAACGGAACTTTTAGCGGAAGTAAAACTTACTGCTCATGTGATTACAAATACACAAGTTGCTGTGGTGATGAATGAAGCTGAAATTGGTTTTGGTAATGTGATTGTGAAGAATGGGTGGAGGTGGTGGTGGTGGAGCAGTGGACTGGTGGTCTCCTCTGGAGGAAGAGAAAATGAACTTTAACCCCATTAAACCACCACTCCCCTCCCCCTTTTCCTCCTCCTCCTTTCACCGCTAATCCCTCTCCATCTGTGGATATTTCTCCTCCTTTAGGAAAGAGAAAGGGTGGATGTGTGGTTCTGTGTGTTGATGGTGTGTAACTTGTGGACAGTTTATTTCCCGATGAACCGTCTTCATCCTGCTCAGACTTTTCTTTCCCCCCTCTCCTTCTCTTCCTCCTCCCTCCGCTCTTGTTCTCCTCCCCCGTTTTTCTCCTCAATCTCAGGTTCATGATTTTTTTAATTATTTCTTGCCATAACAGTGATGAGTACATCCTCATGCTCACAGCTGAGAAGATCATTTAAGATTTAAAGATCTTGTCTACACACCTCATAGTCAGACTTCAGCAGTACTACATAAAGCAGTTCAGTTCTTGACTATCTTAAGCCGAACTGTTGTACAGTGAATTCTGGACAAATTAAGACTGTTTTTTCAAAATAAAGAAAATGGCCGACTGAGGAGCAGCATCCAACCACTGAACTACATTTACCCCAGAAGAAAATATTTGTCTTTTGAAAAAATTCAACAGTTACAGGACATTTTTCTTGAAGAGTGTAACAATAAAAAACAGTGGGGATAAGGTGTCTAATTTCTTAAAACGAGTCAGTCTTGCACTCATCAGAGTTGCATCACTAATCTGTGAGCAGAACTAAGACTGGCCTCACACTACAGACCAGTCTGAAACTGCCGCTCATCAGGGATTCAGCTCAGATCCATGACGTGGCTTCTCTGTGCTCAGGGTTTTAACCAGTCTTCTTGCTGTCTTGTAGCTCAGAGACTTAACCAGCATTACTGTGTCTTATCAGGCCCCTTAATCAGGAGCTGCCAAGGTTATTACACCATATATATTGCATTACACAACATCGTCCCCATCGGGATTCAGCTGAGGTGTCCTTGGGCAAAGTACTGAAGGCACATGCTCCACACATGTCCAGAAGTTAAAACATGGATCTATGTGATGAGCAGCAGTGCAGTACTAGAAAAGAGCACGGTGTGCAGTTCACATTTTCCTGGATAAATAAGGTTTTAAATAAAATTAGCATTTTAACAAACCTGAAGTTTTATAAGGAGGAAATTGTCGCCCCAGCACTGGTGGAGTTCTCACGCCGTCAGCTAAAGCGAATTAACACCATTTCTCAAAAAAGTGCACAGTCACATCTTTAGATGCATGAGACCAATCAGTGAAGCAGTGGGGGCTGAGAGGAACAGTAATTCAACACCCACCGCAATTAAAGTCAGTTAAATCTTCGTCAAGGTGCGGCAGCACTCCTGACTGAACGGCAGGTGTAGCTGTCTTGATTATCTAACACGATGATGTGGGAGCAGTATTGTTTTATGGCTTCCATTAACGGCTGACTGTTACCTCTGATCAGAGCCGAATGGATCTCCAGAGCCGGCCCACCCTCCGGCTGTGAGAATATGACTGCCAGCAGGAAAAATACGAGCGCACGCCCGGCCTCGCCGTGGAATGACCCAGCTGGGGGAGGGAACAGCCCTGACAGCCATTACTTTTCATGCCACAACGCATGACTTGCTTGTAGTTTCTCACCAAAGTTTGAAGCACGGCAAACATGTCCTCAAGTGTTTGGTTTCAAACTTCGATTTCATTTTGCCTCCCACCCCCCAAACAGACACATCTACCCTCCCAAAATGCCAGATAGCACAAAATTTAAAGTAATTATGGCCCAAAAAATCCAAGCGAGTGGGTGAGTGAGGACGCATGTCACTGTTCCTGTTGGCAGATTATGGGAAGTGTTGACAGCTTTGTATGAGATCTGGTTCCAAATCTAGCTCCCCACGTGACTCCTACTCTCAGGAAATGGCTGAGTGCTTGACATTTTAACAAACTTCGAAAGTTTTTAAGGAACATTAAGCAACATAAATCACCGACTGGAAAACATATCATCTGTACTTGCATGGCAGACCTTTTAAAAATGTATAAACTTATACTGTCAGAGATAGCAGACAGAGCTTTGTTAGATTACTGGTATAGAGATAAACAAAGTCACTGAGGCTCCGCTGTTTAGCATCTAGTGGAAGCTAAAATAAAACATACCACATTTTCATTAAATAAACAGTTTACTCTTCACAAACATAAACCTCCCAGATTACAAAAGGAAGAGGTCTTTAAAGAGGCAGTTTGAGATGGTGATGCTGCTTCAGCGAGCCATTCACCTGCCGCAGAGACGAGTCTTACCGAGCACGTGTTTTGTTTGCAGATGGTCTGGGAGAACGGCTGCGTGGTCATCGTCATGCTGACGCCTCTCGTCGAGAGCGGGGTGAAGCAGTGCTACCATTACTGGCCCGATGAGGGATCCAACCTGTACCACATCTACGAGGTAAATCATCTCAGCATGAACAGAACTGAGTGTGTAGGGGGTGAGGCACTTTGAGTGTCTTTGGCATTTGTATGTTTTTAAGGTAAAAACATTAATATTTTGCTCCCTCTTGCTTTTTTGAAAAGGGTTTAGGCATTTTTGGGGGAAATCTGATTGGCTTTCATTAATTGAATTGGTTTAATTCCCCATATATGTGATGATTTGTCAATTCTATTCCCATTCAACATTTGACTCTAACTTTGAAGAATAATAGTTACATGAGCTCTTTTTTAAAGCTCAAAATAGAGAGAAATAGAGATCATTTATCCCAAAAGATTTCCATCCCTTAACAAGGCATCTAGTATTAAAGCTTTGTCCCTCAGTCAGTCTTGTCTTTGCTTAGACCAGTAGATTCTGATAAGTTGATTTTACCTTTTCCCTCCTTTTACTTGATTGCTGGCATGAATCGTTCAGAGTTTGGTGTAAGGCGACTTCATCACTAAACCTAGTATTGTACACGTTGCATACGTGCTATCTGTAGGTCAACTTGGTGTCTGAACACATCTGGTGCGACGACTTCCTGGTTCGTAGCTTCTACTTGAAGAACATGCAGACCAACGAGACGCGGACCGTCACTCAGTTCCACTTTCTGACCTGGCTCAACCAGAACGTCCCAGAGACCAGCCGGACGCTACTCGACTTCCGCAGGTAGGGAGCTTCTTCAGAAACTTCGGACATCCTTTTGACTGCTTTCGTAAGTCCGCTGCTGGCTTGAGGAGGGAGCAAACAACCACATGATGTGTTGCAACAAGGAAGTTATCCCTCACTGGCTTCCCACCACATATATTGCCAATTATATTCAAAGGCGAAGATGCCACCTTTGGTTATTTAACCTTGACCTTTACATTATGGGCAATTGTGCATGACTGGGAAAATGCTCATGCACCTCGACAGTCTTGTTTTCAACTTAGTAATAAAGACATTTTTAAGCATTTTATTTAAAGAGTTTCTTGGAACTCTGGTTTTATTTGAAGAACAAAAAGTACATAAGCCTTCTTTTAATGCAGATAGCAAAAGCGCTGAGGTTTAAGAAGGTCTTAAAGAAACTTTTGGAAGTCTTTAGAGAAAAACACACTTTGATCCATAGCAGAACTGAAGAACACCGCTTTGTGTGATGTCTTCAAGAAAAGTCTCTATGGTCGATTTCTCAAAGGGCTGGTTGTATGTAGCTTTGTCTTTTCTTCGGGTGAACAAAGCCAGCTTACCTTTGTAAAAGAAGTCCTGTAGAATGACATAAGAAGAGGCCCAAGTTTTGTGTAATTGTAGCTGAAAATGTACTTTGCTATCTGTGCCAGGGAGTTTTTAGAAGCTGGATACTTTGCATTGTTCGATACCACTAAGGTACGTCGGCTTTGCATATTCTACAAATCAACTTTGCCATCTTACACAAGCTACATGTCTGGAAGAAAAGTGGGACATCGAAAACTGGAATAGAAGCTACCGGAAAAATGTAAATTACAACCTTACAAAACAAGTCCTTAAATACAACGCAGTCATTGTTGTCATCAGCTTTTTATGCCTTTTTAAGGTGTTGGAGTTGAAAGACTGACAATAGTTATTGATAGTTAGATAGTTATTGACACTCTTCTTAAGGACACTTCTGTTTTTTTTGGAAACAAAAAGATAGTGAAGGACATTATATAGAAGGTTTTGGACTTTTGTTTGTTCCTCCCTTAAACCACAAAGGCTTTGGGCAGCTTTTGTGACTCGCTCACAGGATAATAACTTCAAACCTCTCACTTCTCCAGGAGTTTAAACTCATGACCCTTAGACACAGGCAGAAAAAATATCTGTATATCCTCAAACATCCTGGGCATTTTCCAGTCGATAAGAGTGTAATTGAGGATGCATTGAGGGAACTCTGCCGGAGCGATCCTTTATCTCTGGCGCCTTTATAGCCGCTCCCCTCCTTCTCCTCTCCGACCTCTTTTAAACTGATATACTGTATTGCCTATTAGGTGGGAGCTGCCCTGGCCCCTTTTTCTCTGATTCACTGTGGATTTTCTCAAGCGATAGACCCCAACCTGGTTTTATATATAGGCCCGGTGTCGCCACGTCGCTGGCGCACATCAATTAGGTGAGATATCAAGAGTGAGAGTTTGTGGTCACAGCTATTATAAAAGGGTCTGGTGGGCGTCACCACCCACCATCAGTTAGGAAATATTGCCTTTACTCACAGGGCGTCAGGGTCAGAGCACAATGAAGAAAACGCACAGGGAGATATTTTTCACTTTTATTACCGCGGATGTGGGACTTTCAACCCTGCCCTTTTTTTCTGGTGCTTCCTTCTTTTCCACTTCGATGGTTTCAGGATGGCAGCTGAAACATCTCTCCTTCCTTTGTGCTCGTGCCGGCATGTTTTTTTTTTTTAACTTCACTCACAACTGACTGAGCCGAAGCATCGCTTACAAATCCTCTCTGTACTCCCCCCCCTCCCCCGTTTTACCAGCTAACTAGCGGTTGCCAGTGTCATTTTTGTGATGTTGCAGCTAGTAATATAAGCCCAGTTGCATAGTCACAAAAGTGATCATTGGAGACTGTGACTCTGCAACCAAGGGGCCTCACGGACCCCCCCTCCCTACCCTTTTACTCCTCTTTTATTCCCCTCTTCTCCTCCCCGTCTTTTGCCCTCCTTCATCTCTCTCCTCTTTCTCTCTCCTCGCTGTGCCCGATGACCTGAGGTGACCTCTTGCCTTTTTGCTTGCTCATGGTTTGCTTGACTGCCTCCGATGTCCTCCCACCTCCTCCCCTATCTCTTCCACCATGCCTCCCTTCCTCTCTTGGACGCTTTTGTCTTTTTCTCTCCCACCCTCTATCTGTCGCTTCCTCTTCCTCATACCCTCCTCTCTGCTTCTTTGTCTCACTTGATGATTTCTGACTTGTGGTCTGAGAATACGTCCACACTAAGAAAAGAGATCTTCTCCTCTTTGATTTGGCTGAGCGGTTGTTTTTGGCTGCTGACGATCTAGTCTGTCACCAGAATGGATAAATCTGATGCAGTGGTCTTATGTGGTGCACAAGGTAAACAGAGGTCAGACATGGTGGCAGTCAAGTTAAGAAAGCAACACTCACATTCACAACATACATACACAACTGTCCTTACTGTCACTGAAAGTTAACTAGAGTGTTACTTTAAACTTCCACAGGGATTTTTGTTTAGTGATTTTTTTTTTGTTTAATTTTATTTATATACAGTATATATATATAATTTTATTGATTTTATTAAATTTTTATTTTTTATATTTATTTTTTTATTTCTACATTTCAAACTATTTTTTAATACATATATATATATATATATATATATATATAATGTATATTTGTATTTTAAATGTCAATATAACCAGTCACACAATACAGTTGTCCCTATTTTACACGACTTCACGATCATAAAATGGTGATTTGTTCAGTGTCCAGTGCAGGAATAAAGTGCAACACACACCGGTGCCTTTTGACAAAACACCTGCACCCATTGTTTTCTATGGCGTCTTGATGCACGCCGATCCACAATGACTCCACTTTCCGATTTGTTAATTGTCTTGGACAGGACTCTCACACATTCTCTTCACAGGTTGTCAAATAGTAGACAACTATACCTTCGCTCCTTCTGTCCCTATGATGGGTTTGTTGTGAAATACAGGTGTCAAATGGCTCTCTGCGACACAAGCGGTGTGTGTTGCACTTCACTTTTCCCACAATCAGATCACTGTTTTGTGTTTTTTCAGCCGCCTGATGACAGAAACAGAACAGTGTTGGTGATGATGTAGACTTGCATACAGACTGGAAATGGAGGCAGCGTCACGTTTCATGAATGATTCGCAGATACATTTTCCAGCTCTCCAGGGTTCTCATATGTGCATGCATGGGTTGCATGTGTTGGGTTTGTTTTAGTCTCATTTAAAGAGAAATTGATCCCATGTTGCAGATTTGTTGGCTGAGATGCTGAAGGGTGATGAAGACGAGGACATTTACCTACTGACTGTAGATTTCAGGGTGGCTGGGGACTGAACCTGAACACACACATATATAGTGATTTAAAAATGATCTGTCTTCGTCGTGGACGTATTCTGAGTCTCTCTCCATCAGTTTATCTTCTCCTCCCTATGTACCTCCCTCCTCTCATTCTCTCCACCTCTCTGTCTTCATCTCTCCCTTCCTCTCTTTTGTCTCTCTCTGACTCCTGATCCATCTCTCTCTCTCTCTCTCTCTCTCTCTCTCTCTCTTACGGGGCGTTTTCTTTGAATCCCACACCCCTCTATAAAACACCCCCCACCCCAACCCCCCCCCACCCCAACCCACCAACCCCTCCTGTTGGTGATCCTCTGCCAGTTGTTTCCATGGTAACATCACTTTTGATTGTCTGCAGTGAGCTCTGACTTCTCAGTTTTGGTCGGGGTGGAGGAGGAAAACATGAGGGGCTTTTACTGCCTTCAGGTTCTGTGTGTTTACAAGACTCTTCAGATAGGAAACCCCATTTAAACTGTGTGATGCTGTTCCAGAAATTAATTTAACACTGAAACATTTCCTCCAAGAAAATCCTTAAAAACATCAACAGCAGTTCTCTGCTCTTTTTTTGGCCAATGGTTGACGATTATATTATTCTGTTTCATGTGTGTTATATATCAGAACTTGAGGAATCATGAAAAGCAAAATGCACACGCACAAATGCACAAAATGTTAAAATGTTCAAAGCCTCTTTAAGAAATCTATAACAAAAAGATGTCCTGCTACACAGTAAAAAAAAATGTCATTTTCTACTCTGTCTGGCCTGACTTTTTACACTAAATCCCACTGAAATACGCAACGTTTTTGAGGTGTCTTGTGAACTAACAAACAAGAAAGATGGCCAAAATCATGAGCACCTTGGCAAAGGTAAAATATTCAATTCCCAAAGAAGTTTTGAAATGTGGGAAAAATTTTTACATTGAGGATTTCAGGAGGTTTTAAGAACCCAAAGGTCATGAAATTCACCCTGAAAATAATTGACCCAGGAAACTTTAAAAACAAAGAAGCTTCAACTCTGCAGGTCTGAGGTTTCTTTCATTAACTGAATGATGCATTATGGATCTCACACACACACACACACACACACACACACACACACACACACACACTCACCATGTCTTTACATAATATGTTCCTGCTGAATATTGTTATTTAGAGTCATCACCATGAAATAGAATCTCCAGCTGGGATCAGACTCACGGCTCACTGCTTCTTGCTGAGATAGAAGCTGCGTGTTTGTATAGATCCACTGGCTGCTCTGCATTTTGATGAATAAGGTGTGAAGTTTCCACCACTATTTTTTGTGGGATGTGGTTTTCAACACACAGTTGGACTTTTTTATGCATGCATGGAAGCAGCGCAAAATATATATTCCTATGTTGTAGAATATTATCCAACGTGACTATTGCCATTCTTCAAATAAAAGTTTCCGTGGACCGAGGAAGAAAGAAAATAAGTATCTTTTCTTTATTTCAGGGTACTGATGGAAGAACAATGTTTCCACCAATGAAGGATGTGTGTAGATCTTAAATGTGTTATGTGGGTGGAAGTGACATTTTAATAAATAATTGTGAGCTACTGAGAAATCTGTTGGACTACATTTCAGCTCCAAACAGGAAGTGGGTGTTGTTCTTCCAGATCAGATTATCCTAAACTTTCCAATATTTTTGTTTGAAGAGAACAGCAGCATGTCGATGGTTCATCATTATAAACGGAGTGTACCTTTAACATGTTGTACATTGTGTGGAAAGTAACAGATCTGTTTGATCCAAATCTACTCTAGTGCTGAAAATAATGAATGAAAAAAATGTCCAGAGCTCATCCACCGTGTTCGGTTGTCTTTGTTCATAGACTAGCACCACTGAACTGTGGAATCATCGGATTTGTTTCAGTCTTCTCAGAGCATCAGTTCCAGGACACAAAAGTTTTAAGTTTGGCCAACAGCCGCTAGAAAGACAATCAATTATGAAATTGAAATTTTGAAATTTTTAGATATTTTTTCTTTCTCTTTAATTATTGGCCTAGTTTCTTGTTCAGTTTGATTCTGTTTATTCATCAGAAGTTGTTGCAACCTAAATTTTGTTTGACAAGAGAAGTTCAACTGTTACTTGTGGTTCAATCACATCTTGCGTCATCAATTTTGTTGTCGGAGACAGTGGCTTGGATCTTTTAAATCTTGAATCACACTCATTCTGCCAAGTGCACATTGCACAATGGAAAAGTTATTACGCCTGTTTTTACTGACACATATCATGTTGAACTAATTGAAGTTAAGGTAAACTGATAATTACTTAGACATGTGGTAAGTGGTATGCGACAAATGGTGCACTTAAGGCCATGATACGTGATGTTCAGTATCACATGTTAACGTGAAAACGTGGAGATCACAAGCTCAGAAAATCGTTTTGTGAATATGTTAAAGTTGTGCAACTATACTTTCCAACAGTACTGTGCATGTTGTACCATTGTTATTAAAGCCCAAAGTACATTGTGTTCTGACTGTGTGTTGTTGCATGTGTGATGTCATGTTAACACTGATTTCTTCTGTCTGTTCTGTTTTTTACAGGAAAGTTAACAAGTGCTACCGGGGACGCTCGTGTCCTATCATAGTCCACTGCAGGCAAGTAGAACAACAGCTAACAATGTTTATTTTTGTTTTTGTTTTTTTTTTGTTTTTTTATTAATTTTTTTGTTTTGACTGAGATCTGTTCCATAGTGCTTGTGATTTTTTAATGATGTTAATGAGCAAAAAAGCATATCAACAAGATATACAGGCACTTCTACTGGTAAAATGTTTGCTCCGATGATTTGAAGCTGTCGTGGTATCTGTCCTCCTCCAGTCCACGCTGCTGTTTCATGTCTCACCAGCTCTCATCACTGGTCAGCATGTGGAGGATGACAAACATTTTAAATGAGAAATTAGCTGAAGAGTTGTGATTTAATGTGACAAACTGTCCGTGAGGATGGTAACTTTTAATTGGAGGCACTTCAAAGTTTACAATGTGACAGTTGGAGCCAGTGGGTGAGAGGGAGAGAGGGGTAAATAGAGGTAGGCAGTGATGCAGCTGTTGTATTTGCATTTACGTGTGTGTACGTGTGTGTGTGTGCGTGTGTGTGCGTGGGTGTGCGTGGGTGTGCGTGGGTGTGCGTGTGTGTGCGTGTGTGATCACATCTGCATCTACCCCCACTACCTGAGGAAATAACTCAGACCAGTGAGACATAATTAAATCGGTATTTAACAGAAAAATCTGCCACAGTTTTTACAGAAACATCCTGCGATGATTGGATTAGAGAGAAGAAGAAAAAAAACTTCCGTAACAGATTGCCGTTCTGTCTGTCTGCTCACTCCTCCACTAAGTGATCTATTATTTAATATGGTGTAATGGTTCTTCCAGGACGATGTGCCTTCATTTCTCAGCTAAATTGCCAGTCTGCAGCAGAGTATGAAACCTGTCTTTATGAAGCACCAGCCACAGCAGCTGGAAAATACCGACGTCCCCTAGTTACTTTTATAAATATAAGTACATTTCGTTTAGAAATGTTAGTTTTCTGGTTTAGAGGTCATGTGAATACCATCACACACCCTGTTTATGTATATGAAGGTGTTGCAGTAAGTCTTCCAGCCTGCACGGACATACAGGTCCTTTGTCCCTACACTCTGATACGACACAGTGGAGCGCCTCCTGTTATTAGCGACTTAAAGCAGCGTCGGTTGAAGGGACAGTTACAGCATGACGCCATGACACATGTTCTATGTTGAAACTTCCTACGGTTGCAGCCCGACTGTCTACAACAAGAGAAAGACTAGTTTGCTGTACCCTGTGCTATATTAAGGAGTTAGCAGGTAATTGTCATATTTGACACTGTCATTTTGTTTATTTTAAATTATACCATTAGTAGGATTATGAGCATATTTGTTAAAGATACCAGCTAATTTGACTGATTTTTTCCAGTTCATTCATAGATATGTCAGCACAAACTGTTGTTAACCTCCGTCCTCCCTCTGCAGCCCACAGCCTGACTGTGCTGTGTATTGATGAAAGCATGACGCTGTCCATGGTGCTGAAGTAACAAACAGATTTATACAAACTCCTCACTTGATATTAAATTGTCTCTGAAGCAAATATCAAGAGTTCTCTGGTCATTTCCAGAGACATATGTGTAGGTGTACCAGACCTTCGGAGGCATGGTTACAATAATAAACACGTGATTAATCTTGTGGACCAGTACAGTTTGGTTAGGTTTAGGCAGAAAAATTCTGGGATAGGTTTAGGAAAAGAGTTCAAATAACTACTTCCTTGGATGACTTTTGTCGTCAAAACACAGCATGAAGGTTGGGGCACGGTCATGGTTGAAAGACGACCATTGTTTTCAAACAGGAAATGAACAGCGGTCATCTACGGTATCTTATCACGGTTGATCTAAGTGTAGCTGCAAGTTTAGTTGTTCTGTTTTGAAAATCCAGCTGCTGTTAATGGTTACAACGTTTTTCAAACAGAGAGAGTTACTAGCACTGCTAACAATTCAAAAGTTAAATGACTACTTTACCTTTAATCTCTTGCCTCTTCCTTAAGTGGTGGATTATTGTGACCTCCTCCACCGTCGCCATGTTTGTTGTTGTCAGAGACATTTGACTCTGAGCTGCGCTCTAGTGGATGTCTTAGTTAACGTCCTTGCCAACGTAAATGACGGATGGAAGTATGTGGGCAGTGACGGTTATATCGTTTGAAATGGAAGTATTTATTTTTATATATAAAGGAAGCACAAATGACGCTGTAGACTTTTTGTTAGGTTGAAGGTGGGCGGGGCTATGATGGGAGTTTTGATGAAGTCATCAGTCTAACAGAAAAGTAGGGAGATGTAACTCGAGGAGATGTGTGTAGGACCTTTACATTCATTTATCTGTTGCCTATATCTTGGATAATAAACAGATTACCCAACAACAGATTCTGTTGTGGTCAGATGAAGCTGTTTTTGTCACGGCTTGTGGCATTTCTAACCTCAGTAATTCACGTCAGACGCCAGGTCTTGAGCAGAGATCTATATTCTTACTTGTAAACCCCGATTTGGACCAATCCAAGCTCATTCCTAAGCCCAACCAGCCGATCCTGTCTAAGCATATAGTAATGAGAGGATCAAGAAACTCTCACATTCGTCCTGTAGAGCTTTCAAACGAGTCTGTCAGAGCCAACTGTGCACAGCCGTTTATCAGCCTAATGTACGGAGAGAGCAGAGTGAAGCAATCAGGATGAGAAGTGAGCAAAGAGAAGAGTGCAGATGCAGAAACTCAATAATCACACAGCGTTCAGAGAGCGTCTGTCTCTCTCTCTCTCTCTGGGTTTCTGTCTCTTTCTGCCATTTCTGTTTCTGTCAGATTTTTTGTCCATCTCTGCTTTTTCTTGTGTAACGACTGATGGAACCAATGTTGGATTCAACAAAAAAAAACGGTGTTCTACTTGCAAATAAACAGGTTTGTGAGAAAGGTGAGCGGTCAGAATTGAAAGCAAACATATCGGACAGGGAGAAGACAAAGACTAAATCCACACTGCTCTGGAGTTTTCAAGCCCCCCAAAATGGAGACTTTTAGAAACACTGTTAATGTCATTGTCTGGACGGGAGAAAGGGAGACCATTGGAAACGATGATACAGACAACCGCCTCGCCTCCTGATTGGGTCTTATCATACCCAACTACCATGGTTACCATGGTTGCTGACCTTGTTGTCTTTGCTAGCTGCTGCTGTGCAGTTAAATTCTGCATTTCATTCTCTTTTCTGTTCCTTGTTTGTAGTATTTTCTGCAGCTAACCAACTGCAGAGTAGACAAGAGACAATCTGTAAACAACTGGCATGCAAATGGCCACTGTTCGTGAATGCTCATGTGATATGTGTTTTCAGGTGTGTTAGCATGGATAGAGATTATATCTAATTCAGAGTTCAAACACTTGTCTGGACGGAGATTGTTTTGGTTTTAAAACACCATTTTAAAATGAAAGCTTTTCTTTTTGGTTCAGATCAGAACCACAAGCTTGAGTCTTAACCACAAATCATTGCTGCTGTCATAATTGATGCAGTCTCCTTCTTCGAATTTCACACTGAAACTTTCAGGAGGAGAAGGAACTTTTATGGAGCTAAAACGCTCATCTGAACGGAGATCGTTTTAGTTTTAAAACATTTCAGTGTGAACGTAGCCAAAGACAAAACCAGGATCACTAAACACTGGAGAAATTGACAGAAAGTACAAAGATGAAGTGGCCCTTAGAGACAGCACACAACAGTGAGGGGAGACAGGTGAAACTAATCAGGGAGGGTCCAACGATCAGAAGTATCTGAAACAAGAGTCTTACAAAGTAAAAGGGGAAACAATGACTGAATGAGTGACATAAAGAAAAACATAACCAAAGGAGCAGAGCAGAGCATGACTTCTTGTTTCCATCTCCCAATGTCTCTTTCTGTCTTATCGTCCTCTTTTCTCTCTGCCCCTCTTTCTCTGTCTCTCAGAGACAGACAACAGAGTGAGAGGAGGCAGCAGACATCTTGACATGTTTACTCACAGCCCTCAGGCTTCTGCTGTCTCACACACACACACACACACACACGTCACATATCTTTGATCGGCTTGTAATGATCCTGATGAGGTGCAGCGATACGACAGATCTCATCACACCGTAATAACCTGTACCGAACACACACACACACTTAGATCAGAGTGATAGTAGTATCTGTGTAGAACGCACACACACACACACACACATGCACATAAACACACAAACACACACAGCTGTATAATTCAACACACCCAGTGGCAGTAATTGAGCGGTGTTTGTGTGTGTGTGTGTGTGTGTGTGTGTGTGTGTGTGTGTGTGTGTGTGTGTGTGTGTGTGTGTGTGTGTGTTTGCACACGTGGGCTTGCAGAAAATAACTAGGGCCCCAGCGAAAATGAAATATTCACACACACACACACACACTTGAGTTTGTAGGATTACACACTCACCAGTGAAATAGACTAGTAGGGGTGAAGACATCAATTTTCAACCCTTGAATTGAATCTAGGTTTCAAAATATTCTCTCCACATACATCACAGAGTGTAATTCATGTTGTGTGTGGTGTTATCAGTTTGTGTGTCGTCGCTTTCTGATTTTGTCTTTTTAGAATAGAAGAACGTGTTTACATCCATGTCTAAAAAAAGAAAGAAATATTGGAGCTGCGCTCTTGTTGTTATAAATATAAATGTTAAATCTCTCAGACTGCTGCAGTCATGTTTAACTCTGGAGTCAGGCTACCTTCGTCTTCACTCCAGAAAAAACAAGTTTATCCATCATTGTCTGGATACAATGATGGAGTGGCTATTGGGAGAACCGGGGCTTGCTACACAAATTGGGCCTGTGGCTATTAATGTTGCTTCTCCAGGTTTTACAATCTTCTACAAACAGATTTAATGCAATAAAAACTCAGTTTTACATATAATGGCTGGTGTATGCAGAGGTTTTCTTACCTTGTACATATATGTATATATTTCTATACGTATAACAATGTGAAAAAATATTATCATGAAAAGAAAAAAATGGACAAATTAGCAAAGCTGTGCTGTGTCAAAATTATAATCAAACACATTAACTGATGACAAGTAATAATCTGAGTACTTAACCAGATCTCTCTCTCTCTCTCTCTCTCTCTCTCTCTCTCTCCTCTCTCTCTCTCTCTCTCTCCTCCCACCCTCCACTCTGTCTCTTTGTCTCTTGCCCCACCCTGCAGTGATGGTGCAGGAAGGTCTGGGACCTACGTCCTGATTGACATGGTCCTCAACAAGATGGCTAAAGGTGGGTGTTGCCTTCTTTTCCCTTCCCCCGTCTTCCATTGTTACCTACTGTGTGTGTGTGTGCGTGTGCGTGCATGCGTGCGCAGAGATGTTACCATGGCAACGTATATCATGTGTAAAATGTAAAGTTGGTTGATGGCATTGAAAATAATGGTATTTAAGTAGATAATTAAAGTGATGAGTAGGTACGAATGACATTTTCCATTAACACAAAACAACTCAATCACGTC
The DNA here is from genome assembly GCF_021018895.1 of Seriola aureovittata. Classification (NCBI taxonomy): domain Eukaryota; kingdom Metazoa; phylum Chordata; class Actinopteri; order Carangiformes; family Carangidae; genus Seriola; species Seriola aureovittata. The sequence continues at coordinate 4,191,723 of NC_079375.1, forward strand.
GCCGAGCCAGAGAAAACAAGCTTTTACTTAATTACTGCAAATTAATATCTGTTTCATTATCTCAGTGGATGCTGCAACAATTTGGCAGCAGCTTCTTTCCATCCTGACATACTAATAAATTTAAACTCTATGAAATCCAAAGGAAGACGACAAGATAAAGGAGGGAAAGAAACGGAGGTGGAGTATGTTATGGAAAAGAGAAACTAGAGAAGTATGTTCCTGCTTTAAGGTCTATAAACAGTTTAGAATCGAACACAGTCGTCCATGAACACTTTATTTCAAGTGTCATCAGGACTCACAGCCAGTGCTTTTGAAGCACATTGTGAGTGCATGATAATTACTATAATTAGAGTATGATATAATAAACACAGTGTAGTAATTATGAAGGGGACTGAACATTTCATGGGGGCTTTGGCAGTTCATGACACGGCATTAAATGAAGTGCCTTTTCTGTCTGATTATATTTAATTATATCGAAATATACGAGTATTTAGATTGATATTCTTTTTGGAGCAAAAGTGACTTTTAGTTCTTCAGTTTATATGATTACATCTGTTTTAAGCTTGAACTTGTGCTGTACATATTCAAATTCATGACCTCACCACCACACAGACGACTGTGCCTTCAAATTAAAAGTCCCTCATAGATGGTTTTAACTTTATAAGTGATTATCTGCTTCCTGTATGACAGTTGTTGAAAAAATTAGGCAAAAGGCAACTTTTCCTATTAAAGATAGTTTACTGTGTAGGACGAGTAGTGAAGCAACTAATTCTTTAAGCTTCAGTACAGAGCTGTCACCATATACAGGTATTGACGATAACCATGATATTTAAAAAACTGATATTCTGTTATTAACACACATGTGTAGGCAGATGTTTGGCACTGTGGATATTTAGCTCATCGGTTCATCTACTTGCCGTTTCACTATCCATTGAGTGTAATCGTTCTTTATGTTTCACCTTTGTGCAGTTATGGTGACAGACTCTCTCTCCACCTCCCTGTACTTGTATTTGAGTCTAATTCACAGGGTCAGATGTTTTTGAGATTTTCAATTGAGCCATGAGTTGTTAAAGATTGGGAACCACTGCACTAATTCATTTGTCAAAGAAGAGACAAAACCCACAATAAACAAAGTTAAAGTTAGTTTTCAAATTTTCGATTAGTTAACTCAGATCTTACACATTGAGTTTATGTGTGTGTGTGTGTGTGTGTGTGTGTGTGTGTGTGTGTGTGTGTGTGTGTGTGTGTGTGTGCATATCTTTTTGTTTCTTTGTGAGTGTGTATAAGAGTGTGTGTGTGTGTGTGTGTGTGTGTGTGTGTGGGTGTGTGTGGGTGTGTGTGGGTGTGTGAAGTGTCCCGTGGTGGTGGTGCTGCTGTAGCAGAACGAGCTCCTGGGTCTTTAATTCCAGATCAAAGGGTCAGTCGGGCATCAGGGGCCTTTTCCCAGGCTGTCACACTGTGATCAGGGGCCCCGGGGCCTCTCTTCAGCACCCAGGGGCCCGGGGAGGAAAGGGGTGGGGCTGGGTGGGAGTTGAATCTCAGATTTACTTTCTCAACATTGTTTTTATTTTATTTTTTTTCCTTTGAGTTTCTAATTCTCATCCAGCCAGTTCCAAAATGGAGAATCCATTTAGAAAAAAATCAAAAATGAAAAATGTCTGACAACAGAAACACAAGTGAAACTCAGTGGAGGTAATGATGCACAGCAGGAGGAGACTGAACACAGATGTAACCAGCTGATGATGGCAGTGATGCAAGTATTTCAGTGTGGAGGGGCAACTTTCAGAAACAGACCTGAAAACACAGATTGATCCACCTCAGTGTGACGCACTGATCATAGTTTTAGTAGATCATAGAGTTGAGTCTTTGGCTTGACATTTAGTGAAGATTGGAAATCTTAACTGGCTCCATTTTTGGAAACTGAGGCCAAGTCTGAGAAGAAGAAGTAGTCTGAGATTTAAACAGTATTTCATTAATTATCTCTTTGTTAATGACGTAGGAATCAGTCTGAGGTCAGGGTTTAGTAAATAGAGCTGGGTGTCTGTACTGATGCCATATCAATTTCATCAAATCTGTTTGAACAAAAATAAAATTACAATAAATATGACGGTACAAATTTTTGTTTGAGTAAAGAGACCAAGCTTAAAAAAAGTAAATAAACAGCCAATCACCAGCTTTGGTCTGAGCATGCTGCATTCTGATTGGCTCACTGACGCTGATGAGATTTACACTTTTACTCCTCAGGTATCGAATGACGAGACATTTTTCCATCCTCAATAGTATCAAACCGGTTGGGTCGGTCCATAAAAGTATCACAGTTCAATACCCAGCAAAGTGAGTGTTCAGCAACACATCAGTGTGTGACATAAATAAATGGGATGGTTTTGACAGTCCTCTGTATGAGGTTTAAACCTGGAGTGTTGTGGAATCTGCTAATCTGTAATCCTTCAAGTTAAAACATGAAAGCCATGAGTTAGAAAAATCCAGTGACGCCGTGAGACCTTTGGGAGTCGGCTGTTTTCTTTCTCTTTGCTCTGTTAGTGTCAGTGTGCATCATTTTTGATTTGCTCTTCCATTCCCTTGATATCTGCTCAGTAAAGTGATGATGATGATGAAGATGATCAAGTAATTACTGCACTCGATACGTATTTGAGGTATATGTATTTAACTTGTCCCTTTTCTGCTGCATTATAATCCTACTCCTGCACAGGGAAATCTCTTGTAGTGATTTGGAAATATATTTTGAACAAAACCTTTGATCATTTGAAAAAATGAAAACTTAGCTCTTACTTCACCTGATACAATTAAATGCTACAGTTATCAATAATAATAATCCAATGATACAAGGACAGAAATCAAAGATATTTTCATGGCAATGCTGAATCAATGCCATCGTTACAGTTTGTATTTCTCAACTGCTCATATCTTACATATCTTGGTGAGGGTGTTTCAACATCAAGCAAGAAGAGGCTGTGGTGATGAAGATGTGCTCTACGTCAGAGCATTAGTTGCCGCAACTTATTAAAATCTCTTCCTGTAATCGTGTGTCGTACATCTTCCCATCCTGCCTCCGTTTGACTCCTTCACCCATAAGTCAGGCCGATAGTAGCCTCATCAGTCGGCTACCAATAACACATCCTGTTAATGCCGCAACACTCTGCTGATAATACGTCTCCACTTTAACTAAAGGGGACTGCAGTTCCATGAATTTTCACCACACACTCCATGATACAACTTAAAAGCATCTTCCTTTAGACCCTCCACGTCTGTGTCCTTCAAACCAAAACTAAAATGTAAGATTTGTCTCCGAGGCGATGTTCTTGACAAATCTCCTTTAGAGAAACAGGCCGGTTTTCCCTCCACTACATCTCTGCTCTCAGCTCTCTATCCCCCCTCATTCTGGGGGAGTTTTTGTCTGTCCTGAGAAGCTGGAGCCCCCCAGGTTTAGCGGGCTTCCTCCATCCTGATCAAAGACACTTTCCACCTCCTCCTCCTCCTCCTCCTCCTCTTCTTCCACCCTCTCAGACACAGAATCGCTCCTGTTTCCCTTCCCCTCCCTCCTTCCCTCTTCCTCTCCCCCCCCCTCGCCCTCTCCATTCCCACTCTTTTTCTCGTAAGGAATGAATTGTAAATTCGTCGGAGAATTATGGCGGTGTTGCAGGGTTGAGGAGGTATTGCTATGGTTCTCACGATTTTAGTTTTTTTTTTTTTTTCTCCTCCTTCTTCTTTTCCAAAAGGCACCCCCACCCATTTCCCTCCTCTCTCTAATGTCACCCCCTTCTCACAGCACCACCACCACCACCCATCTCTTCATCTTAAGACCTGAATGAAACCCATCGAGTGCTGGAAAGCTTTTCACCATCCCACATTTTTTTTTTTTTTTTTTCCCAGGTCCAGCTGGTGAGCTTGGCCCTCGGCTTCAGCTTTCGTGGGTCTTTCACGGCCTCCTCAAGGGCCTTGTCTTTCTTTTTTCATCTTTCTCTCCTCCTTCTCCTCCTCCTCTTATAGCCCCCCCCCACCCTTCTCAGTCCTACTCCTGACCTCCACCCTGAAGCGAGGCTCTTGCATAGGAGGGAAGCTCAAAATGAGGCTGGGGTTTTTTTTTTTTTTTCATGCTTCTACCATCTCCTTTTAGGGAGAGTTTTGCAAGGAGGCGGGTTTTTTTTCTTAATGTCGTCCATTTTGAGGTTTATCAGAACCTGCACAATAGCCCTCGGCTTGTTAAGTCCCCTCCACCCTCCAAAAAAAAAAAGAAAAAGAAAAACTGAAGCTGTGAGTAGTGTGTTGCAGCTTCTCTGACTAGAATGGAGCTTATTGTGTTGTGAAAAGGGAAAAAAAGCTCACAAAACCTGTGAAACAGAAAGGGAAAACGGTGTGAATGAGCAGTTCTCCCACCATTCATTTTCCTCTTCATGCAGGCGAGGAGAAGCAGTGTTATTATGTGTCACAATAAGAAGAAAGTAACGAGGATTCTTGCGCTTTTTGTTTCTTCAGAATTTGGACAGAGGAGGAGGAGGGAGAAGAAAACGATTAGAAAGACAATAAATTAAAATGTTTTTTCTTTCTCTTGTTCTTTTTGAATTTAATCGTTGCTCCCTGTCTCTTTTCTCTCTGTTTCCTTTAGACGTCTTCATTTCCCCCTCAACGTCTATTTTTTTTTACCCTCTGTTTTCAAATCATCTCTTTCTCCTTGTTTCTCTGTCTGTGTGCCTGCTCTATTTTCAGCTAATGGCTGAGAAGCTGCAGCTATTAATTCTGCTCTTCTGACATTATAAAGTGACATAAGGTCCATTTGAGCTCAAAAGGAAAAAACATGATTTTAAAAAGAAAAGATGTGCTTGCAAAGAGACATTTGTCTGAGAAAAGAGAAAAACCGCCCACAGTTTAGATTGACAGTGACAAAAACAACCTTTTTAACACCTTTATTTTTTATATACTGTAAGTTCATTAAGATCATTCAACCCTAGATCTTCATCATCATCTAATTTATTTACTTTAATATATATCTACAATATTAATGAATCAACATCATCAATGAAACTTATGGAATTATGCATCAACTCCTCCAACCGGACCTCAGTTGCCATGGTTACAATAATAAACGGTCATGGCTTGGTTAGGTTTAGGAAAAGATTGTGATTTGGGTTAAAATAAGTACTTCCTCAACATAAGACAATCTTTGTTGTCATGGTTACATTAATAACAATGTGGTTAACTTAATTGAACAGATAATAGAAACAACATAAACTGCTACTTTCACATGGGAATCAAACCCCGCTCTCCTGTGTCATATTCATCCACCACCACCTCCTCCTGATGTGGACTTTGTCTCTTTATACTACATCACCGCACTTTGCCCCTGTCATAATTACTACGACCACTAGATGTCGCCTAGCAACATAACGTAACTATGAGTCATAATAACCTGTTGCACGGACGACCTATGGGCTCGTATTTTTTTTTTTACAGGACAGTCTGGAGACTTGAGCCTAAATGCTGGAATAACCTGCAATAACTGGATGCTAATATTGTGAAATTTTTTAGGCAGTTGCATATTTATACATCCAGTTATGGCACAACATTATCATTCATGAAGTTGTGTTTCTGTTCACCTTTCAAGTCCAGTATTTATTCTCATTTGGCTTTGTGTTTGGTGTCTACCAGCTTCTGAGGCAAATAGCTGCTAAATGCTCTGCTATGGATGTCAACAGCTAAACAACATGGACTCGCTATAAAGCTCCATAAAGCGGAGAGGATAATGCTCTGTGAGCATTTCCACATTGTCATTTAATATAAAAACAAATTATAGCCACTTTACAAACCCAGCGATCAAGTCTCAGGTTTGGTAAAAACTTGAGAAAAGAAATAAGATCACGTCAAACAGACACGTTTCTCTGTGCTCATCCCCAAAAGTATCATCATGTAATTGTAATATATCACAATGTATAGTAATCTCAGCAGTGCTCGGCCAGAGGTCATTGAGCCGACTGCCGGCAGCCACGCTGCTGTCAGCTGTGGGGCACGGTGCCAGTCTGGCACGCGCACAGGGGCCACACCACACACAAGCAGGCATGTCAGATTTTGGCAGGGGCTGATAGAGCTGTGGTGGGCAACGTCCATGAGCTCAAAAGCTACAGGACGACCGTCAAAGAGCGACAAGGGGCTTTGAGATCAGCTCGGTTTCTTTTAGAAAATGCTACAAACGCGCGGCTCTGTGATTTCCTCTTTAACAGTTTCTTTTCACTCTTTATCTTTTCTTCATTCTGACAACAAAACACCACCACCTAGCTGTTTGTGGAGTGAGTGTGTGTGTGTGTGTGTGTGTGTGTGTGTGTGTGTGTGTGTGCTTGTTTGTTTGTGCAAAGAGCATGAATGTAATCGCCTTTTGCCGTTCTAAAGGGAGTCGGTATAAAACACCAGATTGACAGATGTTAGCTGGATTAACTTGGTCACCCTTTGAATACTGTCCAACACCATTTAATGTGTGTGTGTGTGTGTGTGTGTGTGTGTGTGTGTGTGTGTGTGATAGGTGCCAAGGAAATTGATATCGCAGCTACTCTGGAGCACCTTCGGGACCAGAGGCCAGGAATGGTCCAGACCAAGGTAACACAGTAACACACACCTGAATCCTGTTTGTTCATGTGGATAAATTAAGATTTACATTTTAAAGATCCTGTCGACACATTATTTACCATAGAGTAGTGTGTGCTGCTTTAGGGTGAATGGATTGGATAAAGTGTGTGATGTAGCATCACTCAGTGTTAGGGTTGGTATAGGTTGCTAGGAGAGAGGAGGTAAACATCAGTCTGTGGTGTTGAAGTTAGACACACTGAAGACCAGCACATCCACACTTTGAGAACCAGTACTGGGGGTAAAGGTGCAGTCACTGGAGCACAGGTCTCTGTGAACATTCACCTCGTGTCTCATCTGAAGCCCATGCAGCTCCAGCACTGCTCAGTATTTATTTATCTTCCCCACTGACCTGTGACGTCACATCCTTTTGGTTTTCACTAAAGGCTAATGAGAACCTTAACATGGTATATTGCGCTACTGTAATCTCATTACTTTCCCAAATCATTAGATTATTGACTTTGCAGGTACTGTCCTTGTGCAACCGTCATGTTGTTACATTACTAACTTCCTCAGTGCTTTTTGGCTTTGGCACAAAACATAGGCAGTGGTCGTTTTAAGCAGCTCCGTCAAAAGACCAGACAGTAAATAGATTCTGATCACTTAGTTAACAACCAGGAAGTCCCTCCGAGGAAGTGAACGGTGTGATCCAAATCATAATTAAAGCTTCTGAGGAAAGTAGCATAAGAATGATAAAATAAACCTTGAGGATAAGCATTCAGTTAAAAAAGAAATGGGAGAAGGAAATTACAGAAGACGATTGGCGAAACATGCGGGAGATCCATCACATGGAGGAAATTCTCCTGAAAAAACAGCTTCATCACAACAGAGGTGAAAAGCAAGCAGTTAAACCGAGAGCAGAAATTTTGGACAGAGTGTGGATCATTTGATATAGATCACACATGTCTTTTGGAGATCACAAAATGCTGTGTGAAGTATTTCAATAAATAATAATATAAGATCCCTATGAGTTGCATGGTACTTTACCTTTGTAATTTCACTGAACGTCATTTAACAGGAAGCGACAGATATCAGGTTAAATACTGTTAGTAGCAAGTAAAAAGCTATTATAAGGAAGTGGAGAAGGGCAGAACCACCAACAAAGGACCAATGGCTGACATTTAGGGCTCCACAATGAATTGAAATATAATCGAAATCGCAATATGGCCAAGTGCAATATGCAAATTGCAGGAGCTGCAATTATTTTAGGTAAAATGTGTCACAACATTGTTGTGCATTGTTAGCACCATAAGCAGTGTGGTGCTACACAGACGCCCAGACCTACAAATCATATTCTCCAGACGTATGTTTGTATGATACAAGAATTTTTTTCAGTGAAAGTCAAATGCAAAAACATTCATTCCAACTGAAATTGCAATATCGCAATATCTGCAATACGATTTGTTTTTTTTGCATATCATGCAGCCCTCACTGACAGTTATTTTTCTCATGGATAAACTGACATATTTCATTGAGAGTACAAAAATCTAAATTAGGTGAAAAATTTAGAAAATGGACAATATACAAAAGTCAAAGTGGCGACGTCAACAGAGCTGAATGAGTATCTAACCACGGTTTGGTCTGTGTTGCTCACACTATTTGGTGTTGTTGGTTTGTGATAAATAATTAAAGATTTAAGTGGAAAAAAAGGAATGAAGTTAAAAAAGAAAAAGAAAACGGAACAAATGATTAATGACACATTACATCAGGGGAACAACTGCCGTGTAATCTACAGCACGTTCATTTAAAACAGCTGACATCTGATCATCAGGCCTCATCACTGGCTTTACTGAAGATGGCGGCTCTGTCGGGGAAGTTTGGAAAGAAAGTTAGTTTGAGAGATCGTCTCCACAGTCACAAATGTCACCTTGTCCTTCGTGAATCTGATATTTAGCCGCTGACAGTCGCCGGGATCAAACCTGCGACCTTCACGTCCAAGTACAGTCTCTCTAACAATCAAACACACCTCCATTAAAACTGTATTTTATCTCAAAGTCTGGGCTTAGCTGGTGTTCTTTGTGCCCCTGTTGTGAGATAGGATGGATCAATTGATTTCTGAAAAGAAATTTAGCGGGGATTACAGTCAGGCTCGGCCTGATCACGGAGGAATATGTATAGAATTCAAATGGATGGTGATAATCTGTGCTAACACCTGCTCCCAGTGGCAGCCTCGCAGTTCTGCTCAACAGAATGATAAATTTTTTTATTTTTAATATATTGTTTTAATTATTTGACGAGTGAATAATATAGATAACAAAAGTTAAATACACATTTGATCTTGTTTTAAAGACAGAAAGATTTTAAGTCTGTTGGAATAATATATATATATATATACACATACTGTAATTCACACCTCTATACAGCCTCAGCAGGATGACACCCGGACCAGTCTGGAAACTTCAATTACCAGCTGATCTCTGAACATAATTAGAAAGAAAAGCCAGGATGTGTAGAAAACATTGTCCGTATCGATCCAGGCTTTATTAAACCATGTATCCTAAGCAAACAGCTGTCACGGCGCTCCCCTGGCGTCCCCTCTCACATTGATTCCCCCCGTGGTCCTGAGTCGCAGCGTCAGCACTGAGGAGGATGAAGGAAGATGTTGTTTGTTCCTTTAACCTTCCACTTTCTGTAAACTAAATGTTAAGCATGTGTAGGTTGTCTGACCGTGACTAAATCTGACCTCGAAATATTTCAAATTTAAGGATTATAAGTGCCACTAATGTTTAACACAAAGGTGTTTTAATGCAAATCACACGATATACTGCTGTTTTTGCATCTTAGCTAAATTACATCAACTTTAAATCAAAACATTGATTTAATTATTTTTTTCTAGAAATATATGCGGTGGCGGTTGAGATCAGTGTTTTCAGCCCTGATTAGTGTCTGCAGTCTTAATCTCAGGTTGCAGGATATACAACCCCACCAGCTCAACCTGGATTAGGGCAGACTGTGTGTATCCTGACAGCGAAAAAAAACCCCCACTAAGAAGTCCTGCCTCTTTTTGACGCCCCCGCCCACATGCGTACCTTCGCATACTTGCAGGCTAACTCCACACTGCTATGTTTTAGTTTTAAAATGAGTTTCTTTTGCTACGTTTACTCCTGGCGTCCACACTACTCCGGAGGACTCGAGCGCCTAAAACAGAGACTGCTGGAAACTCTGCTGGACGCATTTTAGTTTGGAAACTCTGGGGCTGAGTTGTAGACTTTGGAAACGATGACGTAGACATCCATGGTCTCTCCTGATTGGGTCCTATCAGCCTCAACTACCAGGTGAAAGCAACATGGATAATAAAATATAAGTGTTACTGACCTTGTTGTCTTTGCTAGCAGCTGTATTTTAACGCTACAATTGCCGTTTTAATATCAAAACATATTAGTGTGGATGTAGCCTTTTTTTCAGGTCTGGACAAGGCCCTTTATTCCCAGTGAAGATGAATCATAATGCTACAGCATACAATGATATTTTAGACGATAATATATTTCCAACTTTGTGTGAGTAGTTTGTGTTTGGCCCTTTCCCGTTTCAACATGGCGCTGCCCTCGTGCACAAAGCCAGGCCCGTGAAGACAAACCGTGTTCCCAGTTTACTGTGTTAAAGGAAGCAGGATTCTGCAGGACTTTGTTAAGCAGCCAAATCTGATATTCCAGGTTGTTGTTTGTGCTGGAACACCAGGTTCATCATCTTGCCAAAGGCCTCTTTGGCAGCACACATGTGTTTCAATACTTTTAACTTTCCCTGTCTCTTTCCCTGTCTCTCTCTCTCTCTCTCTCTCTCTTTTGTTTTGTTTCTTTGTCTGCTTTCAGGATCAGTTTGAGTTTGCGTTGACGGCCGTTGCGGAGGAGGTGAACGCCATTCTGAAAGTTCTTCCACAGTAGGAAGGAGCACCTCCTTCTGACAGATGTCCTCCACTTCTCTTCTGCTCCTCTTCTTCTCCTCCGTTCCCCTGTCCTAACTGGAGGATGGTCCCTGTTACTGCTTCCCTTTGTTTTCTCCTCTCATACTTCTCTCCTGTCATTTCGGTCTAACCCTGTCTCGTCTTGTCTTACCCTCTGTCCTCCATTCATCTCTTCGTTCCCGCAGTCATCCTCTCTATTTTAACGAATCACTTTACGTTCCAGCTCCTCCTGTCTTTTCTCGTCACCGTCTTCTGACTGTCACTGTCTCTTTCGTCTCATCCCCTCCCTCCTTTTCCCTCTCGTCTCCTCGCCTTTTACCTCCTCTTTGTTCCACACCTCCTCTTCACTTCTCCTCATCTCCATCTCTCCTTCCATCTTAGTAAACATTGTGCCAGGAAACCGTCCAATCGATCCTGTACATAGATAGACCTTCCTTCTATTGTAATGATCCATGCAGCCTGTTTTCCAAAGTGACATTTCACTGCATTTAAACACATTTTGATAGATTGATGAAAGTGTTCCTCTATGTTCTGTTTAGAGTATATTTATTACAGTTTCCGTTTCTAGATGAGCATTGACACAATGGGTGTCAGTTGGGTGAAGCAAGGTTCAGTGTTTTACCGAATTGACGCCGCTGATTGGTCTTTGTTTTGACTGAGTGTATGATGTTGATCATCGCGTCTATATCACTAAATCGTATCTGTGTCAGATTTTTAGTGCCATGCTTTAGTTCACATGTTTCCATGCATTATGCTACAGTGTCACAGTGTAACTCAAAAGCGCCCAGTGTTGGTCAGTAAGGTATATGTGAGACAAAATATTTTATCTCCCAGGAAGGCTTATTTTTCCTTAGAGTAAGTGGTGGAACATTATAAGAGAAGACACTGGAGATATCCCACTTATTTTAAGAAAGGAGGTTAAATAACTTCTTTTTTTTTTATTGTGTAATTTTGATCATCCCAGTAGAAGCAATATTGTGTTTCTTCAACATGAATCGTTATCTCTCGTGGACAACCAATATCGCGGCTTGTCAGTGAAGTAACACTAAATGTCTGCCTTAATAAAAACACAATAGATGTACTGGTAAACGTGTGTGTAGCCACCTGGAAAACGAGGCTAGTGTGCAACGCTTCATTTAAAAAAAAAAAAAAAAATGGCCTCACTCCAGCGGATTAACCTGTGGATTAAAAGTTTGCTGTGCTGGTACTTAAAGAAAATCCCTCTGATAAACGCTGAAGAACATGGAGTCTTTAATAACCTGGGAGCAGGAAGTTAGCCTCTGCCCAAAAGTTTATGACACTTCAACAGCAGTAATATTGTCCCTATCTTAAACATGGACCACTGCACACTGGAATGAGGCCATTATAAAATAAAGTGTTTCTGACTAGTACTTTTATGATAAAAGGGGGTAGTTTGCTTTTGAATAGCAGCTCTTCTATGTAGCATTAATGGATGATTGGTACATGTATAGTCGCTGAACATGTGTTGCATTGAAAACTAGTTTCCAGTGACACTTGGCTGATTTTCCCAAAACCATCTTTAAACTGACTGGGTTTTTGTTCTGTTGTTCTGTACATGAAAGGAGCAAAAACAATATTAAAGGACCGAGGCAATTTATTGCTTATGCTTTAGAGGTCCCATATTTGACACTTTTGAAGTGTTGATCCGTAAGAAGATATCATTGTGGTTTTAAGAACCATCATAAAGTTCCTGACGGCTCAGTTTCTGACATTTCTCTGTGGACTGAGCACTTTTATATAGAACCTAGACCTGCTTTATAATCAAACAAACTCATAGACATGTACCTTCACTCTACATGGGTTTTTCACCAAATCATATTCCTGTATTTCACATCTTTGAAACAGCATTTTACCTGTTTCCCAGGCAGCCGCTGGTTTCCATTAATTCTCATATAAGATAAAAGACTAACATTAATTGATGTAATGAAATAATCTAGAGCAGTCTTTACCACGCAGAAATAATTGAACTTGCTCTGTATTTAAATGGAAATGTATTTGGTTTATTTTAGATTCATCCTGCACAATTAAAAGCCTCCAACAGCAGATAAACACAAGTCACATTACCCACAAGTAGCCTGTATATTGGACAGTGCTGATAACCTGTCAAATTCAAGTATTCGTGCGGTAGTAGTGTTTTGGTTCATTAGAACAAAACACCCCTCCGATGCTTGGGGTGAACACATCCATTACCTAAAGATGACTTTGGGAAAGCAGCTCGTAGTCGGTGTAAAAATCAATGCAATTTCACTGCTTTCAATTGACTGATAGTGAGTGAACAGTTTTAAATATTTTATCCATCAAATCCTACTTTTGTTTATCGAATCTTATTGGAACCACCAATAAGACTTGCATACACTATGCTTCTAGTGCATGGCTGTTTATTCAGCAAATGAGTATGCTGTATTTTCTTCTCTGTGGCCTCTAAACTCAAACAAGCGTTTTATCTATTACCTTCACTTCAGACTATCTATTGCACAAGAAGCTCCGAGGACCTTAACAGTGCAAAAGCCAAGGATTATCATCTCTAAACCGGTGCAGATCGTGGTTTAAGTGCGTTGAAAGGTGGTGCAGCATCAATATGATGCAACACTGCAGCAAGCCGCTGTCATGTTGTTGGAATTGACTCCATTTTTCATCACAAAAACTGAAACATGCTGCAAGAAATGCTCCTTATCAAAGCCTGTTTGATGTAGAATGGGATATTATTTTTTTCTGCCTGTGTAAAGAAAGTGTCATGGTTGTTATGAAAATGTGGAAATAAGGGAAACTGCATTGAAGGATTTGAGATTATCACATTCGCCACTTTTAATGCAAGTTAAAACTAAACTTGGGCGTTTTTTTTTGTTTTTTTTGCAGTGCGGTCGCTCAATAGGTCAATTTCTCTCAAAGCTGTTCTTTCTTTCACGCACTCCATCAAGTATCAATAGATGGCTGGTCTGTTGCATTAACATTCTGTACATAAACCCAAACAAAAAATAATAACAGAAGATATTTTGTTCTATTGGTGTAAACAGATTGTGAATAAAGTCTCAATGTCGATGCAGTATTGTAATGCAATCTTGACTTGTGAGTTTTGTCTCTTCTTTTTTTTTTTGTCTCTTTCTTACCACAAGTTGTAAATATAAATCTATACTTATACACAATAATTTTCCCATCTGGGTGGGCGGTTAAACATCTGTTTTATAGAGCACCGAAACAACTGGCTACATTTTAAATCAGATACAGTTTCATTAAGTTAGACGTGATTCAAAACGGCGTCCTGCAGTAGACTGTGTTTTCAACTCAACATTCAGCTTATCTCAATTTTTTTTTATCCTTCACTCTTCTGTTCAAAAGATTTCTGAGACCAGCTACTCTTCTTCTTGGGCAACACATTCACGGTGCAACTTCAACCCTTCTACTGAGCATTTAGCAGTAGCTACACAGGTTTGATACCAACCACAGGTTCAGGGTCACGGTTTGGTTTCGTCCAACAGGAAAATTAAAAAAATTTAAAATAATAATTAAATATGGTTGGGAGGCGCCCCAGTAGCTCATCTGGTGGTGCATGTATTATTTGGGTGGAGTCCTGACTGCAGCAGCCTGAGGTTCCAATCTAGCCCAGGCCCATTGCTACGTGTCACACTCTGTCTCTCTCTCCCCTAACTTTCTCTCTCTCTCTCTCTCTATATATATATATATATATATATATATATATATATATATATATATATATTATATATCACTGCTCCTATCATAATAAAGGCAAAATCCCCCCCAAAAACCTTTAAAACTGCATATGGTCAAAAGGTGAGCTAAAAGACAAAAGGCAATGGGTCTGTATTACTCCAACTTGATTACAGAACTGTGCACCAAGGCTGTCATTCTGTCATTGAAGCCAATATTCAAATCTGTACAAATTCAAAACTATGCCTTTGACTCCAGTGGGGTGCCGTTGCCTTCAGTAAATTTGGCTCTTCTTATTCTCTCAGCATTCTCTCTTGCTGAAAATGCAACTGCCTTACACTCTGTGACTCCATTCACACCTGGCATTAAAATGCATCTCATATCCAGTTTGTATCTACATATGATTTTAACCTGATCACATTTCCACCAGGGATTAATAACTGCCTTCTGTGACCACACTGACATCCAATCGCTCTGTCTAGCTCATGTCACATCCTCTTCTCATTTGCGCTAGTCCAAAAAAACAACAAAAACAACGACAGATAGAGGAAGAATAGAAGATGGGTGATCTCATCTTCACTCCATCCATAAGTGTCTTGAATAACGTCCATATTTGAGGCCTCTGGAGAGGACTGATTCATGTGTTTAATGGCTAATGGCTGCTAGCTGCCTAGCTGCTACCTTGCTAATTTGGAACAGTGATGCACAATTACGTATTTCCACCCACAAAGTCGTTGCATGCGGAATGACAGCACAGTTGCATTAACACTCGTGTTCCATATGGTCACAACACGTCCCTGACCACCTCAGCAGGTGGTTAAGCCGATCGGATCATAATCCGTCTTGGGTGCATTTAATCCTGTACTTTCATGTGGTCGAACACTATCTGACTGCACCCATTTTAATACCAGGTGTAAATGAGTTTTCAGATTTTGTGAAAGACGTGACAGCTCTACTTGTATAGCTCTAACACATAAAGCTTCAATTAGCTTCAGGTTTTGGCCTCTGCAGGACAGGAAGACAAAGAAAAAAAACAAGCTGAGAGATACACAGCTACCAATATATCCTCTTCAGACACACACCTGCTCATCTCCAGAAAAGCTTGACAATATTAAACAGGTTGATCATCTCTGGTCTTAATCGCTGCTTAAAACCTAATGGTGACAATCAGTTCCTCAATTTAAAAGCCTTTCCGTGGCCATAATCAAATCTCACAATCTCACAATCTTTACACACAGTCACGACGCCTGCTTGGAATTGTTATTCAGCCGGCATCTCTTCAGATGAAACGGAGTGGATGAAGAGCTTTTTTAGGGTGCTTATTCAGGTGAAACAGCAGCTCGGAATCGATTGTTGAGAAAACACTCTGGGTACATAAGCTTGTGCCGCTGGCCGGCAGTGTTGACTTAGAGGGTAGGAAGTAGGGAGATCGATTTAGCAAGACGCTGCTTTTCTTCAATGATGAGTCATATGAGTAGATTTAGAGTGTCTAAGTGCTGTATTTTCACACCGAGCTGCGTCCAGAGGGCACCTTCCTTCCACCATTATGTACACAGACCCACATCAGCTGCCAGGGATGAGGACAGATCCAAGAATGGAGGCTGTAAGTGTCAGAATGCATTACTGAATATGTAAAAGGTTCATGTCCTTAGTTCCGGTTCACAGTGACGACATGATAACAGCCACAGAGTCTAGATTGACACTCATTTTAGTGGAGATTTTCACAAAATATAAACAACAAACTTTTTAAAAAATAACTCATCGATAGTTTATGCATATACTTACTTTAGATTTTGATACTAACAGCAGTCGAAGCTGTTACAGCAGTACTGGAGATAGGGAGGCCCTTGGTTTTTTTTTTTTACTTTTGTACTGTCAGCTGTTGAACTGAGCTGAAACCCAACACTTACATTTAAAGGTGTAATCCTCAGGCTCTCTCTCTCTGTTGTTTGCTGCCATATTATGTTCATTACCGGTGTGCTTTTGTTGCCTAAACTACAGACAGGACTGTGGTCGTGAACTCTGGTCTCTGATGTCCCCATTGTGGCTTTTGTACACCCACCATCCACCCCGGCCTCCTCCTTCCATTCCTTTTAGAATTACATAATCCAGCCAGCGATTACATTTCCTATAAAACGTATTTGCTGTTGCAGTTTAGTGTTGAAGAAACGTAATTTTTGCTGAAAGTTTAGCTTTTTGCCATTTTTTCTTTGTGCATTTGAGTGATGACTTCATTTTGCAGTTTTTACAAGAAAAGAGAAGCCTGAAGACATTTTATCCAAAGAGGGGGGAGAGATCTGATACATGTCTGCTGTAATTAATGAATTAATCTTGTTTTCAGGTCCCCAGGAAACCACTCTTGTCACATTTTAGCCCTTATTGCCAGAAAGTTTGCGCAGCCCTGAAGAAGATGAGTTGTAAATAGTCATTATTTTTAGTTATCATCATGTCATTTGCCACTGCTGGTGAAGCAGAACAATCACACAGAGCGACATGCATTTGCAGAAATTAAGTTTTCAGTGAGTGAGGAGATAAATGTTTATTTTCTCTTTGACACGTAGGCATATTTGAAATTCTACAATGGGGATTTTAACGGGTTTTTAAAGGCCTGAGAGGTCATGAAACTCATTCAGCAAATAAATGACTGTGGGAACTTTAAATACAAGTGAAGCGGGAAAAAAATATAATTGCCTCAACGTTTTTTTTTCTTCCCACCAGAAAGAAGCATTATGCACTGAGACTCACAGTCGTCTACTTTATTTTACATCTAAACAAGATGCCCGAGCATGCAGTTATAATGCCGCCGTGGCTCTGCTTCAAGTAAAATATTGTCAGTTGTTCTCCTGGGAGCTAATGAGGTTCAGTGGAAAGCGGCAGTCACGTCTGTGTGAGGTTCAAAATCCTCTGCTGTTTTTTGACATAGCCGTTCGCTGTGTCATCGCCGGCCCGTTAATGGGCCGTGTTGTTATTCCTGCAGCGAGGAGGAATCAGAAAAGACTCATTGCGGTTCGAATTTTGTTCGGAAATGAGATGTCTGCAGTTTCACTACAGCAGTTCAAATGTTTTGTCCCCATTTGCACATCAGTCAGGATGTTCTGTGACTGTTCACTGATCAATAACAGATGCTGTGGACGGCGTGAAACATCATCTCTGAAATGTCAGTATTTCAACGGCGACCACACATGCACACACGGGCGCGTGCACACACACACACACACATTACCTTGCGTCAAACAGTCGAGTGTTAACTGATTATTTATCTGATGGTTTACTGAGCTCACATAAAATAAAACTCAGTCATAAAACTACAGCTGTAAAATCTCCCACCCGGGAGCTTCCAGCACTAACAGGCTCCTGTCGCTCAGCTGTCAGGGCTCAGGAACTTTCTAAAGGTCACACACACTCAATATCTCCATTTGCACACTGGCTGCGTGGCGCGCTGAAGAACATCTTGGTTTTCATTTGGGGTTAGATTGGACACACTCTCACTTGATCCACAGCTCCAGCGTCACACCTATCTTTCAGCACAAACATACTGGGAAAAGACATGCTGATGTCATATTGACATCATACCAACAACATTACATAAAATTGACACCTTTCATCATAGTTTCACTGCCTGGACTGATATTTTCAACCATTCCAGCAGCTGCATGTGGAGACGTTTTCTATCAAAAATAAATTAGAAATGAATTCATAATGAAAAGAAATCCTGCATTCAAGTAACCTGCAAACTCTGTAGAGAGATGGAGCTGGCAGTAGCTATGCAAACACAATGCAGGCATTATACTTAAACACCGTTATTCATGCAGAGCCTGTTATCATGTGACCACAGGTCTTTGTTTCAGCACACCTGAGCAAATTTCATTCACTGAAAAAGTCATCTGATAAAGTGAAAGCTTATAACTAATAATGAAAATAAAAATGTAAAATAATTCAAATAAAACAGCTTATATTTCAAAACCAGTGCGATAAAAGCAAAAAGCAGCAGAATCTGAGCAGCGTATCCTGACAAAAAAAGTGTGACTTTCTTAGAGAAGGTTTACTACTTGTTCATGTTAGTTTTCTGGTTGTTGTTTTTTCCCAGCCTGCCCCTGGAAATTCCCTGCATCCTTTAAATGCCCTGAACCTGAGTGTGAGAGTCAGGAGGTTGTTTCACTGCTGTGAAATCCTCAGAATGAAGGTGAATGAGGGCAGTTTAAACGGTCTGAGCCCAATTTTCAGTGATATTTACAACCCAATTAAGCTCATGCAACGTTCAGGTGTATTTGCACGGTTCTGTGCGGGACTTGAACGATTACCACTTCAACGGGCCCCTTCAAAGAGACTTGAAGCAAATTATTAAAATGAAAAAAAAAAAAAATTCTTTAATTTAAATCACCCCTCAGATCTTTTCTCATTACTGCCTCGTCCGATTGGATTACTAATGGCCACGGCTGTGACTCTCAGCGCGCCACTTGGTCCCATCTCCCCTGCCTGCTTCACCCGTTGTGAGAGCACTTCTGGTATTTAGTTGATCATTTTCATCGGTGTGGCACGTGCAGTGACCCCAATATCGCTCGCCGTCACTCATCATTAGTACCTTTATAAGCATGCGTCCAATGGCGGCCCTCATGGGGAATTTAACCATTTGCATAGAAAAATTGCTTTCCTCCACGCGACGAGAAAGGACTGTTTTGCATAATTACAAATGATGTGCGGCTGCCGGACCAGACTGACATGTGCACGTGGGAGAATGAGGAGGAGAATTGAAGTGTGGTAGATATGATGTGTGTCGGTGGACATGAAGGACAAGCAGCTATTCTATTTCCTCTGTGTGTGTGTGTGTGTGTGTGTGTGTGTGTGTGTGTGTGTGTGTGTGGGAGGGAGGAGGGGGGTTAAATGCAGTTTTTTTGTTTTTTGTTTTTCTCTTTAACATACGAATAAATCTTATTTCACTCATACTTGTTACATAGTGTTGGATTCTGTTTTATTTTGGTGTTTCCTGTTGATCCTGTTGCTGATTCCTCTTTACCTCCTCTGATTTCCTCTTTTCCTCTTCACCTTATGGACACACACCTCTGCTGACTAGTGGGCTGAGTCTATTTAGGCCGGCCCTTTGTTTCAGCTCTCTCTCTCTCTCTCTCTCTCTCTCTCTCTCTCTCTCTCTCTCTCTCTCTCTCCCTCCTGTTGCAGCAGCACTTTTGCGATGCAAGGGATCTGTTTTCTTTTCAGTGTCACCCATCTGTTTTTAATAAACTTTAAAGTAGTAAACTTCATCCTCGTGTTGTATCCATTATTATGTTGGGTGTTTGAGCCAGCCGTAACATACTGTAACTAATACTGTTAGCTTCAGAAACACATGAAAACAAAGTTGTGGCTAACAAGTTAGCAAACAGTTACTTATTAACACATCCAGCAGTTGGAGTTATAAGTCTAGTTTGGTCTGAGAAAAACATGTGGCTGTTTAGCTGCTCAACACTCTATTTCATCTGTCTGACATTTGGTGCTGGGCAGGTTAGTGTCCCTGGGGCATGTTTTGAATTTATGAACTGAGGTTTGAGAAACTAGTCAGAACTTCATTCCAGCAGGAAGTGGGAAATCCCATGTTTGATTAATAATGAAGTGCAGGCTACATTACCTGAGAGCTGCACAGGCCTGTAACATGAAGTCCTTTAAATCACAGCAGTTTATGATTCATTTTCAGTCTGGAATTAAAACAAGAAACGTTTCTGTGTGAAAAAATATCTGTGCTGCCTCTGCCATCAACAGAAATCAGATTTCACTCAGATCAAAGAAAGGAGCGTCCCATGAAAATGTGATGCTCGGTTTGTATTCTGTTTGGTGTTGTTATGAAGCAGCTTCAGAGCGATGCAGCAACCTCACACTCCAGCCACTGACCACCCCCACCCCCACCCCCCTGCAGTCTGGGACATATATTATGGAACAACTGAGTGAAAGGAGTTCAGTGGTAGGCGACTAATCAGTCCCCGTGAGAGGAGTCAGTAGAAGTCTGTCTGTTTTCCTTAGCGTTCACAGGTTTAATGTTGAGTTTCATTAATATCCCCAACTGCTGTCTCAGCACTGAGCCAGAGAGACTTCCTGTGATCTAAGATATAAAACACGGGCACTGCAATAAACATGAAAGATGGAAAACGGACATGCAACTTCCTTGTTGCACGTAGATCGACAAACTGTCATTTTTACACTTTGGTTTTGGTATAATTTAAAAGAAAAGGGTTCACATGTTAATGGTGAGCTTTAGTTGTGTTGGTAGGTCGTAGCTTGAGACTGTCCTGAAAAAAAAAACGAGCCCATAGGTCGTCTGTGCACTAGGTTATTATCACCCATAGTTACGTTTTGTTGCTAGACGACGTGGTCGTAGTCGTTATGACGGAAGCAAAGAGACAAAGTCCAGGACAGGAGGAGGTGGTGGTGGATGGATGAATATGAAGCAGGAGAGCGGTGTTTGATTCCCATGTGGAAGTAGAAGTTTATGTTGTTTCTATAGTCCATGATCATTCGACAGCGTTAACCACGTTGTTATTATTGTAACCATGACAACAGAGACCATGTAATGTTGAGGAAGTACTTATTTAAACCCAAATCACCATCTTTTCCTAAACCTAACCAAGACATGATCGTTATCATAGTAACCGTAGCGACGAATGTAGGTACACCGCTCTCAGTACAGTCCACGTGTTTATTATTGTAACCATGACAATGCTGGTCCGGTACGCAGAATACACTCCTGTTGGTCGTATCAGAGGGTTGAAAAAAACAACCTATATGGTTGTTCAGGTTGGTTGTTGAGTAGCTTCTAATTTAAGTCTTGGCAAGAAAGACTTTTTGCTCTGTGCTGCAATTTTTCATAGTCAGGGAAAAGTTATAGGGTGGAAGATGGGCTGCTGCCATGCATACATGCATGCATGTTGAAAACATCAACTCAGACTTGACGCACAAGCGGGACATGTTGATTTGTAATATGTGTATATTGTAGGAGACAGGGTTGCAATCTGAGGATAGAAACAGAGGAGGATCTGTGATTTTAAGCTTCAGGCCAGTTTCTCTCCAATCAAATCTGCTGCAGCTTTAAGGTTGTGAGCGTTAGCGACCTCCTCCATTCATCGATCCACTGTCACTCGATACCATGGCTTTCCTGTGTTTTGCTTAAGGTCTGAGCTTAAGAGTTTCACCGCCTGAGCAGAACTTTCCATCAATGCCATTTCTCAGGCAACTTCCTCCTCTATCTGTCTCGCTCCAGTGGCCTTGGAAGTGGAGGAGAACAGCACTGAACTGGGGATGAAGAAGAAGAAGTAGAAGAAGAAGAGGAAGAAGACTTGAAGTGATAACAGAGCCGGAGATAAAACGGACAGAGAAAACACACACAACGAGCAGCAGCGTGTTAAGACGGATGGGTTCAAGAGCTATTAGAGCCTGTCACAGTTGGCTTGTCACAGATCGGGTACACACACACACACACACACACACATACGCATCCTAGCACCTTGCACGGACTTAATTCACAAGTGTACACACACAAGCTGACATACTCCCCACTGTGGCAATCATGCACTGACACACACTTGTTTCCTTGCTATGTGTCTCTCTATAACTCGCTCACACACACACACACACACACACACACACACACACACGTGTCTGTGACAGCAGCAGCAGGTATTTTTGACGTGCAGACTTGAGCAGTTTTCAAAGATAAGAGCTGCGACTGAGTGGCTCCTCCGCCATCTGGGTGGTGCGTATGTGTGAGTATGTGTGTGTTTGTGTGTGTTAGAGAGAGAGAGAAAGAGAGACAGAGAGACAGAGAGGCTGAGACCACAGACCAAACACTTCTGTCTCTGCAAATGTCACCCAGTGTCACAGAGGAGGGACCTACAGCCAGGTGTGCTGTACAAACTGTGTCTGCAAGCGAAAAGTAAACTGCACAACTTTTTATTCAGAATTCTTTTGGAAAGCATGAGAAAGCTTTTATCTCTGTTTCTACTGCAGCCTTCTACTATTCAGACTGTTGCAGGTTAATGAGAATAATATCTCTGAGACTTGAGACTAATTAAAATAACAATTTGCCTCCTGCACATCTTCAGTGTTCTACCCTCCGTTTAAAAGTAAAGCTAATTTGATTTCTACAGCTAGTATGAAGTCATGGATGGATGGATGGATGATGTCAAGTGTCTCACATCCAGATAAAATCCAGGTTTCAGATTACTACAACACTTTAGTTTACACATACATACATATACTGCTAATGCCCATTATCACAGCGGACAGACCTGATGCTGTTCCGCTTGAAAAGAGTAATGATTATTTCCACGTCTTGGAGAGATGTCTTACAAGAACATGTCTCCAACTACTTCCTCAGGTGCTTTTCAGAGGTTTGTCTTATTATACCCGAGTTTATCCTATTTGCTGCTCTTGCTTGTGGCTCCATTTCTTCAGAGACAGAGTAGAAAATAGCTGAAGGCACCATTTCCAGAAGGTTTAGTCTTTTTTTGAATTATGTGCTGAATTGGGCCCAGTTTGGTGGCAGAATCTGCACCACATCTTCCCTTTGCCATGGCAACATTTCAGAGGCTTCTCATGTTTGTTTATTTTGTCATGCATTTTCATGATATTATGTCAATGAGAAATTAGCATTATTCTACATTTTCTGCCAACAAATATGACATATCAGATTTCAGCATTCACACTCCATCCACTGATAATGGTGGATCTCATTGTTATGTAATGTGTTGCACCTGTTGTCTTAATGTTTGGCTGGTGGGAGGAGCAACAGTCCTTACAAACTCAAGATGATGGAAATCCAAGAACTAAAAGATTGTGTTACACATCAAACTTCAATAAGCTCAGTGATTCATCCATCCTCAGGTTAGTGTTTCATGTAAAGAATTAAATCACCACTGTGCCAGTTGGCTAGCTTAGCTGCTAAAGACAGTTTGTTGCCAAATTGGCACCTCCACACGGTTGTATGAATGAAACTCCCAGGACTCTGATTCCATCTACACAAGAATATCAAACAGAAGCTCTTATCCCGTTGAGCGGCATTCTATCCACACCTCAAGGAACTGTGTACTGTATACATAGCATCTGATGTAACTGTTGTCAAATCTGAGCATCTGCATGAAAATCTCTTGGAGGAATGGGGAGGTGGTGTGAGAATCACCTTCTATCAAGCCGGCAGAGAAGACTTTGATCAGGCAGGGAGGCAGCTCTTTGATGCAGAGTGACCCGGCGTGTCTTCTTTCTCAGTAGAGAGGGAAAGACTGGCTGCAGCACCTCTGTGCACCTCCAACATGGAGCTAATAATGCTCAATTTATACTTCACATTTGATGTTCTCATCTTGTAAAGCAAGGTTTTGGCTTTATCAGATCCTCATAAACAATCAATGGTGAGCCTGTCACTATGTTGTGACAGTATTCCTGTGATGCTAAGGTAAGCAAGTAAATGTGAGAAGAAGGAATGTAGAGGGAGGATTAAGGTTAGTTTTTCTGTCTGTTATTTGACTACATGTTTAGTTAAATAAAAAAGTGTTGAGTTAAACATTCAAGGCTCAACCAGTTCAAAGGTGAACTTCAGCTAAACTGGATGCAAAGAAGTAATAATTCTGCACGTTCAGTCTGATTTACCACACAAAAAATATTAAAATGGAACATTGGCTTGTCAATTTCAGATTTTCTACTTCAGACCACTACTTATATTATATATACCACTATAATATTTTGAATTAAATTAGTTAGATTGTGTATGCTTCTATTTTTAAGTGTACGTGTGAAACTGTTTCCTCTTTTCCCTTTTTTCTTGGAAATTCTGAATCAGTATGTTAGCTCCATTTGGACAGGATACTTTTCCAGGACAGGTCGGTTGATATTTTAATATGACTCTTGCTTATCAGTAATTTTAAGCCCATCTAGAACAAATATGTGTGTGTGACTTTTCTTGCCTTATACTAGTAATAACTAAAAGGCCCCTCAGAGAGCGCAAACGTCCACCAAGGCCAGTGTCAGACAACAAACACCAGACTTCAGGGAGAAAATTTCAGATTTATAGTAAATCCAGATCTTCCCTGGCCCCTCCCCCATCCCTCCACCAAGTGTGGTACAAATCAGCTCAGTCCTTTTTGTGTAATCTTGCTGACAAACAGATGGGTGAAGAAATAACCTCCTTGGCAGATGTAATTACAGCCCCAATTACATACTTGTTTTTGGGCTCACCTGTTGGTCCTCTCATAGACAACAAGTCCTCTAATGAAAAGGACAAAACACATTGTGAAAAGCCTTGACTAAGATGTGCAACCACAAAATCCAAACAGTCAAGGGGAGACATGTACCCCCTCACTTTCAATTATGCTCATTTTGTTTCCCTCACTTTTATTGTTTCAGGTTGATTTTCTTCCTCAACATTCATTTATTATCTTGTGCTCAAAGCAATAAGCCTCAGAGCAGCAGCAAGTGATGCAGCAAGTCTTTTTGTAGTTTTTTTTCCTACCCTGAATCTTACCTCTTAGGCTACATACAGGCTGCTCACAGAAACTAAGAATTATTTAAGAAGGGTTGAAATATGTCTATTTTTTTTCTATTCTACCATTATTATGGCAAACAAAATAACTAATTTGAATGTAATTTGTTATTTACTCATACATATACTTTTTTTTACTGCTTTGTTCCTTCTCCTCTTTGGAAACCAGATCTATGTCTTTGCAAAAGAGTTGCAGAGTTGGGGTTTTGCAGTGGCTTGGAGGGAGAAAGGAGCAGTTCCGTTCAGCTGCAGCAGGAAAACTCGGTAGTGAATATGAGACGGACGGCTGGGAAAACCTTGGGAAGGTCAGAAAAGCAGACAGGAAGATGCTGATCCCCGGGAAGGAGGAAGTTGCAGATGTTCAGTGGGTAGATGAGAAACGACCGGATAAAACACCTGGGCCGTCCATAGTGATGGAGGGACAAATCCTCCTGATGTTGCACAGGAGGAAAATACAGGAGCGGGCTACTGTTTCAATGTTTACTGAGAATGAATATCTTTGTATACAGAGCCAGCTCCTTTAATATGCCAATGACCAGAAAGCTGTCCACAAAGATGAGTTTAATTGCCGAGGGTCAGAGCAAATATTTTAATATCCATCCCCCCCTGTAATATTAATCCCCTCCAGATGGATCTTAATAATGTAAACCTTGCACAACCTGCTTTGGAAATAGTGTAATGAATTATGGCTGGGCGTTAAAGCAAATTTAAATTAGTAACAAAATGACAGAGAGAATCACTGAGCGGTGTTAGAAAATGATGGAGTGATAGAGAGACAGAGAGAGTGATGGAGGCTCCAATCATCAGCATTTCAGATTCGCTCCTCCATGAGGAAACCAACCATCCATAATGCATCACATGTCTCCTAGCAACAGCTGGGAACCTAGCAACAGGATCTTAGCAACAGCAACAAACTGCCGCCTCCTTGTGTGCCGGCCAATAGGGGAGAAACGAGTCTGATGCAGCGGCGCCAATCAGGAGGAGCAGGGCCAGTGAGAAAGCAGAGTGAGTGTGTTTCCTCGCACAGCTGATTGGGCACACACACACACACACACAGGGAGCACATGCATATACAAACAGGACACACACATTGTCAAACACACACATCCACTCAATGAGCAAGAGTCAGAAAACACATACATACATTTAAAGCAACCTCAGATAGTTTAGCACTAGGATGCACACACACATAGGGTAAATGCAGCAGGACACAGAGTTAGCCACACACACACACACACACACTAGCATACTCAAATTCCTGGATCCCCTGTCAATGTTTTCTTAAATTTGCCCACCCTGTACTCACACCATGTTCATTTCACCCACATTACAAATGACATATATACTGTCATGCCTCCATTCGTGCAGATAGTTGTGGTTTTTATTTGACCTGGTTTTGATATCAGTGTCTGAGATTTCTGGCTTAATCCAATACAATTAGAGTGAATGGAATTTTACTTGTTGTTCCCACAGAATTAAAATACAGCACAGATTTGTAATACCTTTAAATATAGTCAACCATTTTTTAAGGGCTGTTTCTTCAGGAGAAAGCAGTTCAAATGATGAGAGGTCTGTGGATTATCCAGCATGAATGGGACATTGTTTCCAGAAAACAATGAGATGACACTGCTCAATTTTTTTTATTGGGTTCTTTTTTTAATGCTCTAAGAGTTAAATGTACAATTACATTCAGCTCCATTCATTGTAGTGAGATGGAGGCAGAAATATTCAAGAAAGACTTCTCAAAGCAAAAGTATCTGTATGGTGAGTTACTATTAAAGGAGTTATTTGTAAGTTTTGATATAGCTACATAGCTACAATAGCATTAACAGCTGTTTACTTACCAGTTTACTTACCATACCACTCATTTACTCACGAGCTGTCTCCAGCAGTGGAAAACAACCCTTTTCTTTTGCTTCCATTCCTAACACTTCTTTTCTTCTACTGAAGTTAGCATGCTAACCAGCTAGTCTAGCCCAGTTGGCCTGTCTCATCACTTTCCGATACCGAGTCACTGTAGCGTCCACTATGCCCTGAAGAGGTAAACCAATCTTAACTTTTGTCTCTATCGTGTCTTTTCTTCTACTGAAGTTAGCATGCTAACCAGCTAATAGCCCCTGCCTTCACTGTCGCCTTCAATCTGCCCTGAAGATGTAGCGCGTAGAGAAAACTTATAGATTATAAATAGCCCCTAGACCATATCAGTACTTTTGCAAGGTCCACTACATATCACATCTAATTTTCACATCTTTCTACTTTCTAAACTTTCTTTTGTTTTAAAAGTTCTGATGTATTTCATAGTCATTCCAGACTGCCATTGATTTCTTTATGGTATGAAGATTAACTTTGTACCATAAGGGTTCAGGAGTCATTTTATTTTTACAATATTTCACATTGTGCTTTTGGTACTTTATCTTCAGTAATGGAGATTAATATATTTGAATACCTTTTTCATTTTAAAGTGAGCAACACTCTACTGTCCATCAAGGTACTGTATGCTTTTAAAAGGCCTTGCTCCTATCTCTCCTCTCTCTGTTTTTCTGGCAGCTAAAGCTAATATCACCCCTCCGCACTGAGGAGTCTCTCTACACCCCAGGGCAAAAACAGGTAGAAAAAAAGCTCCATCTTTAACTTTAAATGAGCTGTAATGGCGTCTGGGGCTCTTTTCCCAGATCCAATATGGCCTTGCATCCTGCAGACACATGGGGGCTTTTCAATTCCCGAGGCCAAAGGTGTGAGTATTATCTGGAGATTCATTCCCTGGGCTTAAATGGAAGAATGAAAAGTGAGGCTTAAGTCACCTGCCTTTTTTTGAGCTTGACGCTGCTCATTCTTCATTCACTGCCAGGCAATCTTCAGACCAAGAGAGGAGGAGGAGGACGAGGAGGAAGGGTGCTTTTCAGTCAAGATGGCTTCCCCATTGTCAGGATAAGCAGAGGTTGTTGGTGAGGTGATTTACCAACTTGATGAGTTTGGTCATGAAAATTGAAGGAATCATTTCTGATTTCCTCTTGGACTGATGTCTTAGTTAGAAGTACTCCAAACACAAAGAGCAGTAAATTCAGCAGTTCATCCTGATAAGAATCTCTGGACGCCCTGCTAAGGGAGGAGGGCAAGGTGGTAATGGAGTATCCATACTGTTTAATGCACTTTTTGTAACTTTGTAAAGGAGCACTCCCCTGAAAAGTGCATCTGAAATTATTATAGAAGCTCCTTCTTGTCAGACAGCAGCTGTTGTAAGCCTGGACTCACAGTTAAATACAAGTGCATTAAACAGCTGCTACAGTTCAGTGTTGAGTGTTAAGTATGTTTAAAACAATTGCTGCTTGGTCAATAAATCACTAAACACACTTCTTCCAGCAGAGCTTTAGAGCTATTAAAAGGGAATAGTGAGACACACACTGTCTACACTGTGGAGAAACGAGGACTGTTAGGACACATGAGACATGTTGATCAGAAGTGGAGAGATAGATGCCTTTTTTTTTGCCTTTATTTGACAGTAGTGAAGACAGACAGGTAATGTGAGAAAAGAGTAGGGGAATGACGAATAGCGAATGGATTTATGGAACTGGACATGCTCAAGGTATTTACGCCAATGTGGTCACCCGAGTCCAACTTTAGTGAATCCAACTTAACTACCATTCTCCATAAGGGAGCAAGGTACAACCTCTAAAAAGCCACATTTCAGGCCTGCAGAGGGTATTTGATACTGTAAGAGTGGCATTTTTAGTGGTATAATGTCTGACAGTAATGACAAAAGGTTTGAGAGATAACCATTTTCCCTACTGCAATGATTGTTGTGGATCTATGAAAAAAATTATCTTAACTGCATATCCTTTCTGTCGCTGTGTGGAAGAGACATTGTCGTACAGTTAGGACACTTTTTGTGTCAGCCCTTCACTTTTTCATATCCTGCTCAGATATCAATTTCTGGGCAGTTAAGCAGGACTGGAAACTTAAATTAGATCAGTAGTCAGTATGAAAATCCTGGTCTTCCCTGTAATTACCCTTATACAGGATGATTTTGCAGTGCACAATTTACATAATGCCTGAAACCAAGTACTGTTTTTGTTTTAAACCTGACCACAATCCTTTCCTATCTTTTAGTGACCCAATTATAAAGGAGCTATGTGTAAGTTATGCGATTGCTACATAGCTACCATTAGCATTAACAGCTGTTGACCAGTCTAGAAGGAACGTTGCTAGTTCAGCATCAAACTTCATTCTTTTACTCACCAAGAGCTGTCTCCAGAGGTGGAAAGCAACACCTATGTTAACTCTTGCTTTGCCTCTTTTCCCATCACTTCTTTTCTTCTACTAAAGTCAGCATGCTAACCAGCAAGTCCCAGTCCAGCCGAACCGTCTCGTCACTTTCTGATACCGAGTCACTGCAGTGTTCAGTCTTCCCTGAAGAAATACCACTGCTCAGAGGTTGTATTATAGCCTTTCATATTGTAAACGCAATGATGGCAGAAGCTCTTGCCAAGACTGGTAAGTAAACAACTGCTAATGCTAATGCTGGCTATGTAGAAATAGCAAAACTTACACATAGCCTATTTAACCATGAAATTTAATTGTAGTTGTAATTTTAGTTTGTTAGTCAAACATTCAGTAATCCAGCTTTTTAAATCAGGATATTTGTTGCTTTATAAAGACTAAACAAATAGTCCATTAATTGTAAAACCAAAATAATACTGAACAAATTAGTCAATAATGAGCATAATCCTCATTGGCAACCGTACTTGCAAGTAGAAAATATTTTATATATTCACTGTTTAAAATCAGTTCCTGACCATGAACCTGGCATGAGTTGCTTCTAAAGCTTCAATGTCCATGTCTTTTTATAAAAAAATTATATTTTGTTTGCATGTGTGTGTGTGTGTGTGTGTGTGTGTGTGTGTGTATGGGCAGACACTATTAAAATGTGTGACAAGTAGAAAAAGCACCACACTCACTTAGATAAAGATCAGAAAGCAACGAGTCCCTCGACAGGTGATCTCCCACAGGGAGACAAAAAGGGAGAAAAATCAGAGTCTCCGCATCAGAGCGGGGCTACATGAAGGTGAGTGAATCACCCATGGCACTTTAAATAAGTAATTAAAGGGAACTCGCTGTTGACATGACATGCAATCATCCAGGATCACATTTGGACTTTTGGATATTTAATATTTAAACCTTTTCTCTCACCAAGGTGATTTGAATCTGAATTGCAAATCTTTGCGGGTCACCAGTGGATGCCGTGCCATTTCAGAGGGATTCTGTGTTGTCTGGATGTGATTTTTGGAGGGGTAGAGAGGTGAAACAAATGACAGTGTAATGAAAGCCTGTCTGGACCAGATGATGACCGGTGAAGGAAAACACATTCCTATGAGAGAAGAGGCAGTGAATTCCTCTCCCTGTTTTATATATAGAATAGGTTCTATTTGCCTCTGTGTTGAATGGAAGTGGATGAGTAAGTCACATTGTCGACAAAGATATAATCTGACAAAGACTGATCTTGAAATGCTTAAAATAAAACAAACAAAAAGCTCAATATAAGAATAATAAAATGCCTTTTTTCAACCTGAACTCTCAGTAAAACAAAATGTCTATTTTGTGCTCTTGTCTTTCTTCTGGACATATTTTAGACAAATGGTGACGCTGGAGGGTTCATTGACCCCAACCAGTAGGAAGCAAGTTGCTGCCCAGACTGAAGGATCTCATGTCACTCATCCACTTCTTGTTTGAAGGTAAAATTGAGGGTGAGATTAACAGCTGAATGTTCAGTATCTGCATGTCATGGTAAAAGGGAAGTTAGCCAAACGGTGAGACTCTTGGATTATTATTTGATCTACACTCCAAACCAAACCTATAACTCTGCGTGGTAACCAAAAGAATGAGATTATGAACAATGATCTTCCTCACATTTGAGTTACTTTTAGACAGCGAGCTGTAACTGGTGCATCAGTGAACCGGCGAGCTGTAGCAAAGCACAACTCTACCACCTCGACCATCAGATACATCCAATCCTATCAGCGGCCTACAGGTTGCTATTATCCGCCTTCTAATCAATCTATCTAATCTGAACACACAGCTAAATACAGGTTATAGTGTTTAGAGAATGGTTAGCAATGCCATATGATGCAATTAAGAACACACGTTTAACTAATTGATATCATCAGTATTGTTTGGTCCAGGTGATCTAACTTTGGAGCTTTTGCTTTTCTATTTCAATACTAGTTAAGCAGTCTGTTAAGTTGGGCTACACTATACATTTTTTCTTACCATATCATCTTTCTGCATGAACCTGCAACTTTTATACAGTGGTGATCCTAGACCATGGGGGGCCCTACGCAAAGAAGCCCAACAAAGACCAACATGCAGACTATTGCTAGACACTACAATTTACAGATGTCCCCTAAATACCTCACATGCAGACTATAGGTAGACACTACAATTTACAATTTACAATTTACAATTAGAGGGGTTTGGGGCAGCAACAGTGCACTGTATAGTGTCTTTATGGGAGGTTTAAGGGGGTTTATAGTTGTTGTCATTACAAAATATGTCGATATGAGGAGCTGTCAGGGGCCCCTTTTCTCTTTGGGGGCCCAAAATATTTGCCTCGTTTGCCTCTGTGTACAGATCACTTGACTGGCCACAACATGGCTGCTCACACTGAATGTAAGCATGGAACCCCCAGTCAAGTTTGTCCTGTGAAACAAAATGGTTGTGTCTTCAACAATGTTGAGTAAACAGAAAGACAGGCAGCAATTCTACTATGAATGGAAGAGAATAAGAATAATACTGAGCCGCAGATGGCTGCCAGATGCAGACAGTATGGTCTGTTCTGCCGTGAAGTTGAGTTTTATAGCACAGCACGAGCTCGCTATAGCTTATAGCAGATCTTTTGACAGCAGCCACGAGGGAAATGAGCCTGCTAAAACTTCGAACATGTCAGAAATCAAGAAGGATAGTCCAGAAGCCAGATTGTTGACCATTCAAGCAATTAATCAGGCATCAAGACCTAAAACTGATCATTAAACAACAACCAATCTGGCAGAAATTCAGCATCATTCTTGAATTAGTCAGATCCGACCAATTCAGTGCTAAAACTGAGGCAAATAGGTGAACTCACAATCACAATGTACAATCTACATTGTCACATGGCAATCTATGGAGGAGAGTTGTTTTAGTTTAGCCACCATCAACTCAGGCCATTCATAGGCACCGTGAGGGCCATCAGGTTTACACTGGGAACGATGGAGAAAACTATTTTAGAGATAAGGTGAGGAGTGAGCAGTGTCCAAACTCCCCTTTGAGTTAAAAGGAACAGAGTCTGTGAAGAATTGAATTGATTCGATGGCCCCTGCAGAAGTAACTGTGGGCACATCCAACTGGGAGGCGACCCCACGGCAGACAGAGAACACACTGGAGTGTTTACATACAGGGGGAAGGACTGGATCTGGACCGTCTGCCACCTGAATAGTCAGTGGGAATTAAATTAATGGATATTACCGAATTTACCACCAAAGAATATTGGAAATGTTGGTGTCCAATTTCTAAATAGCCACACAGTCCATCTAATTTTATCCGCTGCAGCTGGTTTGCTTGTCACTCCTCCTGTTTTTCACCCGAATCCAGCGTGGGTGGCAGGAGCGAGGAGTGCAAATCATCTTTTTTTTTTTTTTTTTGAGTTGACATGTTGTCAAAATAAGTGTTGCTTGGTGGCTGGATGTATGCTGGGATGAAGAGTAGACCTGTTGGTGAGTAAACCACCAAACTTCCTGTTTCTCTATCCTCTCCCATTTGTCCTTTCTCTGTTCCTCTCATATCTCACACCACCTCTACATCAATTTTCCTCTTCCCTCCAAATATTATCCCCCCTTTTTTTTTGTCTCGCACCTCTCTTATCTCTTCACTGCTGTCTTCCTCCTTTCTTTCACAGTCTCCCTCTGCCTTTCTCTCCCATCTGCTCTGTCCTTAATTTCCCCTATCACTCCTGTTCTCTCCACTCTCTTTATTCAGTTCAATTTCTATTCAGCTTCCTTTATTGGCATGAATGTTGGATGAGCAGCACCTCGTAATCAGTTGCATAAAAATAATACAAAATATCTACAGCATAACAATAAATGGCTCTGCCTCCGTCTTTCTCCCTCTTGTCACACTTTGTCATATTATGCTGGCTTCCTCTCTCTCTCTCCCTCTCTCTCTGTCTCTCTCTCTTTCTTACTCACTCTTTCTCTCTCTCACACACACACGCACACACACGCACACACATTACCTCTCAGCTCTCTCAGGATTTTTTTCTCCATCACTGCTCAGATTAATCAGCAGCTTCCTGCCAGTGTCTGACAGTTTTCCCCTAGTTGGCCGGCCTCCAAATCAGACAGTGTTCGACACCGGCTCACTGTCCTGTCTATAGAGCTGTCTGACTCACTCTCTGTCTGTGTGAACATCTGTCTGTCTGCTTTATCCCAGTTGGCCATAAGATGTCACTGCAATTCTTTTGTATTTGCTTGCATTGTTCATCGGAGCACGGCTGGATGGAGACAGCATGATTGTGTCCTTTAGTTTGTGCAGTCGTTTACAATATAAGCGACATATATTGTAAATCCTAACATACAAGGCCATGACAATGTTTAGTCTTATTTTGAAATTTTATTGCAAAGACAAGTATCTTGTGGTGTGTGTGTGAGGTGCTGGTTAAAATACATTTGGGTTTCATTTTGGTCATTATACAGTTCGTATTTAATTGTGTCGAAAACTTCTTTTAAAATGAGCTTTTTGTAAGTTTTGCTATTGCTACATAACCAGCGTTAGCAAAACCAACAATGCCTCTGTTTGTCTCAATACTTTTCCGAAATCCCCAGCTGGTCTGTGGCTTTTAGCCTCAATCCCACTGGTTTCTACTGAAGTAGTTTAATTTCTGAAAAAGGCTAAATAATTTTGTTAGAAAAAGGCAGCGGGCAGTAGTCAGACAGGAGTAAGAATCTGTTTGTTGGGGACTATTTTCAGCAATTGATTAATACACATTTGTTGCTCCAGCATTTCTGGCAGCAGGAGAGTTTATGTGGGATTGAGTCAAAATAAACTACATTGTGTATATTCATAGCACTGAAGGAATATGTTACCACGTGCAACAGTACATCTCATTGGATGAGTTTTTAATAGTTTTTGGGCAGCAATAGAGCTTTATGGCACAGAGGAATGAGATTTATCAGACTCTGGAAACACACAATACTTTCATTGTTGGTTTTGTTGTTTTTTTCTTTGGGATGGTTGACAGTAAAAAAAAAATGTATTAAATTATACAGCCTTATTGTTTAAGATTGGACCATTTAAGGCATTTAAACCAGCAACTTTTGTATCATGCAGCATCATGGTAGATTTGCCTGTATATGCTCAGCCATGGAGTTACATCCTAACCTCAGCCAACTACTGCTGGGTGCGTGACAGCCATGTCCAAGTGGGTTACATGGTTACCATTATTTAGGGTGCATAGCAGAGCTGTCTGTCCAGCAGCTAAGGGTCACTGTGACATATGTTTCCATCCTGCCCCTTGGTACAACTAGAAGGCTCAGCTTAGAATTTTAAGTTAACTGGTTAGTTTAATAGTTAGCTATACTGCTCACTCTTTTCCTAATACTTGTCTGCATTTGTGCCAACATGTTCTTTCAGGGTCTCTACTGTATGTCCGTCTGTCTACCTGCCTGTCTGTTTGCAGTGAGTCAGCATGTCGGTGGAAAGTCACCTTAATTTAGTCCAGAGGGAACCTTCTGTGTCTGCTGCTGAACAACTGTCTGTCACATCCAACCTCAACCCTTGTGTTACATTTGGAGGCACCGTCTGCATGTTGACAACCATGTGCACAAACAAACACACACACATACACATAAACAGGTGGAAGCAGCTCTGTCCAAAGACAACAAAATCCACCTACTAGCACCTCTAAAGCTCTTACTTGTTCATCTGTACAGAATGTGAGGTGTTAAATCGACAATTTGCCGGAGGGGGTGGGTTGCCAGATTTGTTGTCACGTGTTTTTTTTTTATCGCTAAAAGGTTCTGAAAATGAAAACTTTTGTGGAACCGCTGTAAACGCTCCCTGAAGATGTTTGCACCAAATCATTTTGCAGGAAAAAGTCCAACCTGTGGCTGACCAATGGTGTGACTTCATCACAAACTCAACTCTATCACTCACTCACTCAGTCACAGACATTCAGGGTTGTAGAGCTGTACTGTGGCCAGTCCAGCTGAAAAAACAAATTACAGCCCTTGAGCTGAAGTGAATGAAGTGAATGAAGTGAATGAAGTGATCAGATTCAGCAAATATTTATCATTTCCATCTAGGTGCTCAGTATGCTTTAAAAGGCTGACTAATGTTGAATCATCTAACATCATGGCCAGGTGTGTGGAGGTGGCAAAGCCTCTAGCAAGCTCTTTCTTCTCATAGCTCTTTTGGCCATTTTTACAACTCATCCTGTCCTGCCATTCTCTACAATAGCCAATCGAAATGTTTTTTATAACCTTTGTACAATGTATTTATTGTTACCTTCTATAGAAATAAAATTGGTGATTAATGGACCTTTTAGCTTACATGTTTCTATTTTGTGTTTTTTTTCTGGTCTGCTCTCTCTCTCTCTCGCTCTTCTGCCTCTTCGTTGCTTCCTCTCTTTACCACTTCTGCTCACACCACTTTTTCTACTCTGACTCCGATGTCCTTTAAATTGATAT
This sequence comes from Seriola aureovittata, assembly GCF_021018895.1. NCBI lineage: Eukaryota > Metazoa > Chordata > Actinopteri > Carangiformes > Carangidae > Seriola > Seriola aureovittata. Next base: position 4,227,169 of record NC_079375.1, read on the forward strand.
TTCCCTGATTCTCTTTCCTCCTCTCTTATCTCCTTCATCTCTCTCTCTCTCTCTCTCTCTCTCTCTCTCTCTGTCTGTGTCTCTCACTCTTTCCACTTATTTAATTTGGTGTTACATTAAGGTTCCGTAGGAGAAAGTTAATTACGCAGCATTTTGAATTATGAATTGTGATACAGTTTAGTAACATATTGCCTCATTTCTCACTGCAGACTGAAGCCGCGATGAGATTTTTCACATTTACTTTGCAGGTATCAAAGGTGCCATGTTCAGTGGGATCTTTCATATAAGTTGAATTTTTTATTAACTTGATATCATCTTTTGTTAAAACCCGTATGACAGATGAAAGGCTTCATTCCAAAATACAATATTATATGAATTAATTATGGGAATAAAATTGCTATCTGAAATTCCTCAGTCAGTATTTCTCATTTAGCAGAAAACCATAATATGGTTGTCTTTAATGACAGTTGTTATAAGAGAAATAAGAGTAAACTGTTTTTTTCATAATAATGGAGTGTATTAGAGATGCCGAAATAATAGAATAGATAGTGTGCTGCTGCTATCAATCATTTTGTAATAGTAGATGTAATTTTTAGTAGTGTCTTATTTTGTATTAACACTTTCACACATAAAATGAATAATTTGCTGAACACCAAATTAGAGCAGCTGTAGTTACACCTAAGACAGATTAAAATTTGTTGTTGGGTCCTTCTTTACATGGCAGTTTCATTATTTACCCAGGAACCCAGAGACCAACCAGTACTCTAGAGATGAAATAACTAGCAGATTAATTAGATTAGTCAATTGAAAGAAAAAAGTATTGCCAGCAAGTTTGATAACTAATGAATTGCTTAAGTCATTTTTAAGCAAAAGAAAAAAAAAAAAAAAACTATGATAGCAGAATATGTTAATTTATAGGCTCCAGGGAATAATGATGGACCTTTTCCACTATATTAAAGAAAATAATTGTCTGAGTTGTTGATGATAAAGATAATTGCTGGTTGATGTCCTACATTTCTCCTATGGTGGAGTAATACCACCTTGCTCAAGGAGGGTGTAAATTTCTGTGTGTTAATTATTTGACATACAATAAATGGAAGCAACTTGATAAAACACAATATTTTAACAAATGAGCTCAATATGAATTAAAACATTAACATTCTGCAGAGTCAGGATGGAAGAACTGTCAAACCTTCCATACCTGCTTCCTTCTGAGCGAGTACTGCCATTAGTTGCATGAACACAACAGGTCACTTTTCGTCGTGAAAACTTAGACAGACGTGATTTCAAGCATCTCAACAAACATCTGCTCTGTTACTGCGGATAACCCACAGAACAACAATGTCAACAGCTTTAAACAGTTTTTTCAGTGGATTGAGTCCAATGAAAACTGACAGCGAGGTCTGTGGATCATCCAGAGTCATTGTTTCCAGGAAAACAATGAATTTTGTAAATGTAATTCGCCTTTATTTCCACTGTATTCATTATCCAGCGGCAGTGGAAATATCTCAACCCTAGATAGATAAACACAAAGTTATCTACTAGAAGTAAGTGAGAAATCATTTTCTGTTATTCAGATGATCCAACCCTTTAAATTTACAATTTTAGTTGAGGATCCCATTATATTATTGCTCATATTTCCATGCCTGCAATTTAATTTAATACCAACATACTCTCAGGTTTAGATCACACCAACATGGTCCTCACCGTCCACATTCAATTTGTACATAATATTATAAAGACGTGCACAACTTAAATATAAGTATGGATTTGCAGTGAGATCAGACTCCCACGTTTACACTCTACTTACTGTTCCCGAACCTCCCCCCCTCCCCTCCCTCGCTCTCTCTCTCTCTCTCTTCCCAAGTCATTTACATTTATATTGAATTAGAAGCTGTGGTGGAGAGCGAGTGGAGGCAGCCGAGACTGATTATAATGGGAGATTACGGGCCGACTGCACCACCATTATGTTGTGTAATTACAAAGAGAGAGAGAGAGAGAGAGAGAGAGAGAGAGAGAGAGAGAGAGAGAGGAGGATGGGGCCCTTGGATGCCCAGATGTCAGGATCTATTTCATTTAGGGAAATAATGTCTCTCTGCTTCCCCCACTACATTTTTCTACCTGTAAATATTATAGAGAGCCAGATTCTCCCCTCTTTTACAGCTGTTTTTATGGGTCAGGATTTATTGGAGACAAATATCAAACAAGGTGCTAAGAAGGATGTGTGTGGTCCCCATCAGGCAATTTACCACTTAGTCTCGATCCACTTCATTTATAAATATATGTATGTGAAGGAAAAACCAACATAAAGTGCTGTGGTAAGTTGTTGGGCCTCTACCCGCCTCTAGAACAGCTTCAGTGCACCTTGGCATTGAACCTACAAGTCTCCAGACCCTCATTTGGTGTTTTGATGATGGTGATGGGGAGCAGCAGAGTGACCCTTCCCTCTGGGGACAAGTGGACCCAAACCATGTCAATAAAATGCCCCTGACAGCAGAGCACAGCCACCGGATCCCCTTACTGCAGGGGTCAAGCAATCAGGCCCGTACCGTGCTCTTGACATGTGGAGAGTGTGGTGGAGTATGACTCATCTTATCACTCTTTCCCACCTCTCTGTAGACCAGCGCCTCTTGCTTTTGCACCACTGAAGTGTCATCGTTGTAATGAGGGGTTTATGCACTGCAGCCCAATATCCCCCTCTATGTAATTGTGGATGGACCGGTGTTGCTGACACAGTCTGATCACGTCCTGCATTGACGTTCTCAGTCACCTGAGGAAGAGCATCACTGTCACCTAATGTGCACTGTCAACTGCAATTTTAGACCCTTCTTACTGACTTCTTTCCCATAGATCTAAATGCAGATGTCACTTTAGTCACTCACACTCCTCACACTGCTCCTATTGAAACACGATTTGACATCTTTGTGACTGAAGCTCTTGCCCCAACAATGAACCCTCTTCGATCTTTTCCTCACGTCATCTTGATACAAATAAGTATCAGCTGGTTCTTATATTAATTGCTTAATTGTACCATACAGTGCACCTGTGTGGAAGCATCTGCATTTCTTCATTTATTCAGGTTCCTATACATTACTTTCCCATATACAATATAGATCACTTTCTCATTTATGGCATAAAACACAACCACTATATGAACAATCCTGTCCAAGCATGCCTTTCCTCTTTTTAGGGGAACATTTAGTCCTGGACTGAGACAAACAAGAGGCTTTGTTCAGAAGATTTCAGGACTTGCTTTGTAGACAAATGGCAGAATTTTGAACACAGTTCGATAGGTAACAGGGGGCTAATGGAGGGGGTTGAGAACAGGAGTAATGTCTTCCATCTTCTTTGACCTTCTTAAAAGCTTTGCTTCAGCATTTTAAACTAGTTGGAGACAGGGTGAAGAAATCTGAGTGATGCCAAAATACAAAGGGCTGCATTAATAAAGGCAGGAGGATCTGAAGGCATGGAGGACGTTGTTCAGGTCGTCCCTGGAATTTCACAGAATACAGAGTTGATTGAAACTTGATTAAACTAGATTATTTGTCAAATATGACACAAATGCTTATATTATAACACATCACATCCTGACCCAATATCCAGTTTCAACAAGAAATACATCAAATTAAAGACACAGCTCAGACGAATGTGGCTGAGTACGCCATTGATTCTGTCTTGTCAATGTTAATCCCTCCTCATTCATCTGTATTTGTTGCAGTTAATGTTCACAACTGTGTCTAAGTGGAGTTTACCTTTAAAAAAAGTAACAAATCCAAATATAATTGGATAATGTGTGTTTTTCTGTGCATTACAGTTCCAAGTTCGCTGTTTGAAACTTTGCCCGTCACGCCGCCCACATTTTTCTCACGACTTGTGATCCCATCAAGCATTTGTATATGAAATCCTCAGCTCATTATCAGCCTGCACAACTCACCACTTATGGTGTGACTGTAAGGAGGCAGGGAGCTACTGAAATCTGTTTTAACTGAGAATTAAATGTGATAAACTGCAACGGTGTCCGCACCATTTGGCACCACCTTTGGCAATATGAAGTCATTGCTTCTGTGTTTTGCTCTTACTGTCCAACCATATTGTAGATAAATTATAAATTATAGTGAAACCAACTAGTCCATTTGTAAATTAGGCACATCTTCACTGCTCTACATCCTTCAATCCCTCATCTTTTTCATCATGAAAAGGCGAGAGCAGTCATAAATATTATAATAATTTCTCATTAAACCACAGAATAAATGGATGTCAGACATCTCCCCAAAACTTCCATGACTATTCACTATCAGCTGTACCTCCTGTACAGTGAGGAAAAACTCCCGACACCACATAGTACTGTTTTCTTTACATTACTTTTTTCCCTCAGGCCTAAGCAGCCTGGATTCAGACATTTAGATACAGTGGATCCCCTCAAGTCTCCCCACAGAATGGCAGCACTGACCATAGTTAGTCCCTGTAAGATTTAAAATGTAGGCTACAGGTGGGTGGGTTCCTGGACATCTACCTTGATTGGTTTGTCACTGTTGACAAATCTGATTGGTAGTCGAATAGTTAATTAGATACGGAAAAGAAATTAAAAGTAGGGCAAGATCACCTTTAATATAATTTTTGGGGCATTTTGTCATTGATGAGTGCACGGTGGGAATATTAGCGGACTGACTGTGAAGGCCAAATCACATCGCAGGCTGACAAAAATATGGATATAAAATTAATTTGAAATTATCATCAAATAACGTAATTGTTATGTACTTATAATCAAATTTTCATCTTTAAACTTGAGAGGGGGCTGCTCAGCCTGAAATCTATGTAAACTGATAACAGCATTTCTCTCATTTAAAAATAACAAGAATGTTTTACTACTTTGTCTTCAGCTGTGATGTTATTGACATGAATCTTAGGATGACAGCAATGCAAAACTCCCTTAAGAAAATCCCTAAAATTTCTTCTAAATTAGTTCTCATATTAATATGTCTTTATTATGTGCTATTTCATTAACCCCCCCCAGGCAGGTCAGAGGTCAGGATCAGATACAGAGCAGCAGCCATTCGGTTGGTAGTTTTACGTGGTTAAACGTCTTCTAATGATTTTGGTTCCCTCAGTTTGAGGTGTAATAAAAACGCCCATTTAAACTTTGGGATTAATGAGGGCAATAACAACAGTCATTAAGCCAGATAGCTTTGATATTTGACACTGAACTGTGAGGAGCTGACAAGCTTCATAATCATTACCAAGTAATAAAATTCTCAAACTGTGAAACGCTGATAAACCAGGACTGTTTAATATTTTCAAGTGCCACAGTGTCACTGATTAGGTGAGGGGGTGACTGAGCCATTATCAGACTGGACAATGGCCCCACCTAGTGTTTGGTTCATCCTACCGACATTTAGTAAATATCAGCCTGACTGGGGTATGCTTTTGTGGCAGCACTAACTGCATACATTTCTTTATTTAATTGTGAAAAAGCATTTGTACAGAAAATTAATATGGCACTAATGTGAAAGTAATGTATGCAAGAGGGTTTGTAGTCAAGTGTGAGAAGGCTTTTATAAAGGGTTTGGCCCAGGCAATCAGTAATAGACAGATAGATGGAATCATTTTAATTAAAAATCATTTTTATTGTACACAGGAATGTAACAGAGAGAGGTTGGGAGCTGCAGATTTACACTGAAAAAAACATATATAACATATATAATATTGAATTGGTAAAAGAATCCAGACATAATAAGGCAAATGGACATCACAGATAAAAGGGAACTGCTACTAGGCCTAGAATAACATGAGAATTAACAAAACAGTAGAGGGTGATGTATACAGCGTCAAATAGAGACAGATAAAATACAAACAAAACCCCTACTACTAGTATGAAAGAAACGAGACTTTTATTTTGAAGGCTCCTTTGGGACATACAGGAAGTAAACATTGATCACATACAGTTTCCTGTATATATCCTGTTTGACGAGGTTTTGGTGAACTTGTGTGTCAGTGTGTTTTGTCCTGTTACTCTGTAGCTAACGTCACATCGGCTCCAGCTATGAGTGCAATCATTCCTCGGATAGAGCAGCTGTCCGCCCGAGTCGTCCGGGTTTTGGGCTGTAACCCGGGACCGATGACTCTGCAGGGGACCAACACTTATCTTGTTGGCACCGGGGAAAGGTGACACTAGTCAAGCCAACATTAGCGGTTACCATGTCTGCTACAACATGTTTTCTGTTTCAGACTGTACGTATTTGGAAACGTAGTCAGCGTAATGTCTTGCTAACCAAGAGCATGCTTCGTTTGCCCACGGAAAAAAAACGTCACGCCAAATCCCCTTCAATATCTTCTATATTCAGTGTTTCCTTTCTTGTAGGCTGAAATACATATCCTATAAACCAAGATTGACAATGTATACTGAATAGCCAGGGCCTACTTATTATTACGGCATATACTCAATATTATAGATATCAATAATTTGGGGTACTTTTTAAAAGTATTTGACTGAAGTTAAAAACACGATTCTAACATTGGCACTCTGTGAATTGCCCTAGAGTAAAAGTTTGGTTTTATTCTGTCATAAAATAATATATTCATACCTTGACTTGTGAAAGAATACTAACTACATAACACAAAGATACTGAAACCCCAAAACAAAACAAAAAACTCAGTTCTATAGAGTATGGGTTAAATGTAAATGCAAAGTCAAAAAAATAAGGTAAAGTTAGAAATTTTTAATAGTTAATAAATGAGTAGAGCTGGTGAACATTGGATATAGATAGCCACTTTTAAAGCCTCGCGTATTTAAATATATAATGTGTGATTTTTTTGCAGACGGGTGCTGATAGACACCGGAGAACCTGCTGTGCCTGAATACATCAGCAGTCTGAAACAGGCACTGTCACAGTTCAACACCAGCATCCAGGAGATCATCGTCACACACTGGCATCACGACCACACGGGAGGAGTGGAAGACATCTGCAGGGACATCACTGGTGAGGACTGACTGTGTGGAACATGTTCAATGACCCCTGGGCTATTTAACCCAGTTTAAAAAATGTTACCGTTCATTACTACATTTCGGCCCAATATTATTCTGTTTTCCCTCCTGCAGGTTCTGAGGTGCGAGTCAGCAAACTGCCTCGCTTCCGCAAAGCAACTGACACAGCCGGGGACAAGAGCTATTCTTACCTAAAAGATGGAGATGTCGTCCAGACAGAGGGTGCTACACTCAAGTCAGTTCTGTTTAAATGCAAGTTGAATATATAATTTAATAAAATACCATATTAAAAGAGGAAAGTGATAATGTATGAGTATGTTGAAGATATTTTGAAAAGATAAATGATCCTGTTCCGCTCCCCAGAGTGTTGTTCACCCCGGGTCACACCGATGACCACATGGCCCTGCTGCTGGAGGAGGAGCAGGCGCTCTTCTCCGGAGACTGCATCCTGGGCGAGGGCACGGCCGTGTTTGAGGATCTCTACGACTACATGAAATCTCTGAAGATCCTGCTGGACTCTAAGGCCGACCTCATCTACCCTGGTGAGTGAGCGCGTGCTGGGATGTGTGGTGCGCTAATTTATTTTTTCTTTTTAAACCCTTTTCTTTTACCCAGGGAAGCTTCTCTGAGGGCCAGTACAATCATAGTCTGTCTCTTGGGAGTTGAGGGCCAAGGGCACCTCAGTGGTGGTACTGAGGGGCCAGCACCCGCACTGGGGCAGGTGGGGGTTAATTGCCTTGCTCAAGGGCACCTCAGTGGTGAGGGAACAATAAGGGAGGGGCCAGTGCTGCTCTTTCACATTCCCCACCAAGATTTTTCTCACCGGTCCTGCGGATTGACCCAGCGACCTTCCAGTCAGAAACTCACTCCTCATATTTCATGTTTTTCATCCCTTTAATATCGATTCTCATGGTTTCGTTGAAAATGCTTAAAATTAGTTTTAGAGCTGCAATAATGATGATGACGATTATAATAATCATTATTGTTATTGTTTATTGATCTTTTTTTTTTAATTCATTGATTCATTTTGCTATAAAATGTAATAAAAAAAAAAAAAGCTCTAATCCTCACATTTGTGACAATGCAACCAGTGATTATCTGGTATTTTTTCATGATAAATGATCCAAGCGATTAGTCAGTTTTGTCAATACATTCTCTGTTGATCAACTTTTAGTTCATTTCAGTTATACTGTTTTTTTTAAGTCTATGTATTAATTCAATACCATGTCATTTATTAACAAGTATTTAGTTTCACATTCAGCTATAACAGCAGTTTTCTCAAAAATCAGTTCTTTGCAGCTCTAAACCAGTAGGAAACAGGAAATTGCGAAGAGGAATTGATTTCTTGTAAACAGTGTAACGTTAGCCGTTAGCAAAATGTCAGCAATTTGGCTACAAAAGTAAACTGGAAAGTCCCAGCAGCTAACAGGCAACACGTACAGTGTGCAAGGCTCTAATGTGGAGGGGCAGCACTAAGTCTTAGGAAAATTTGTCTATTATTCCTACATTTATTCTTTTTTTGAATGATATGAGTGAAATTAGATATTACAAGAAAGATTCTATGATTTTCATGTATCTGTTTATGTTTTACAAAGGGTTTAACCTGAGCCATGCCATACAACAATGACAGCAGTCATATCACATCCATACAGGGTTAGTAGTACACAGCTGGTACATTTTTTTTAAGCAGGGGTATTGTAGCAGCTACACAAGTTCACATATTGGAATCGGTATCGGAACATCTCTGATTTTTACCTCTTCCTTCTTAACCAGCAGCTAATTTTCTCTGTCAGTGTGTTAAGATCTGCTTCCTATCAGTTACAGTCAAACACACAAACAATCCTCTACAATTACTTTGTTTAATAAAGTGAATTGATTTGAAAATGAAATGATTATACATGGTTTACACTTTAAATTGACATTTTAAATTAATCAGTCTGATGCCTCGTTCATTAAAAAAAAATCTTGCTCCGCTGCTGTTCCCGGTGCAGGTCACGGCCCCGTGGTTCAGGATGCTGGCTCTAAGATCAGACACTACATCAGCCACCGGCACCAACGAGAGCAGCAGATCCTGGCGGCCATTCAGGATGGAGCAGGAAAGCCTTTCTCCTCCATGGAGCTCGTAAAGATCGTCTATAAGGTCAGGACCGAACCCTGTGTGTACACCTTAACCAGATTTGGGAGTCTAGTGGCGTTCACGCCAGTGGGAGCAGCCACCCATCTTTGCTCACAGAAGCGATCAAAGCCATGTACTTTGCTCTGTTATTTGAGTCACGGAAAAAATGATTTTGACTGCTTGTCTTCCAGGACACTCCTGAACACTTGCACCAAGCGGCTAACGTGAACCTGGTCCATCACTTAAAGAAACTGGAGAAGGAAGGAAAGATTATCTTGGGTATGTCCTGTCTTCAACAACTGCAAAAACTATTGTGAGAACCTCAACCAAATCAGGTCAAGGACAATGATAACCGCTGAATGTGCTGTTATGCAAATTAGAATTTTTTTTTTTTTCTCTACAGTTGATGAGACCTTACAGAACACCAAGTGGAAGAGTAATCTGTGATGTCCACCACGACCATGATGAAATGGACTCTGATTGAGTATTTGGCCAGGATGATGAAAATTCATCTGGTTCAGTGATTCAGAATTTTTCAGAACCCTTCAGCAAAATCTTTGTGCCGAAATGACTCAGGTCTGCTGATTGACAGACATAATCATGGAAAATCAGGGATGGTGGTGGAGGTTTTTCTTGACTTTGAGTACACAAAACAAGACCAACAGCAGGACTGAGCTGCAGCCTGTGTCAAAGTTTAACTAGGCTAAAATGAAAGGAAGATTAGCCACATCCTACAGTGTGATTGATGTGCCACAGTGCCCTCATCTGGCAAAGTTAAATGGCTTAACTTCCTTGTCTTATTGCTTCTAGAGGGGTTCTTTTCTTTTGATCACTGAAAACAGATTCTGTTGCCTTTGCCACAATAGCAGATTCTAACTCCAGCCAAGGCCCTAAACCTGACAATCCATAATGAAATAACCATTTTATCAACGGAGTTTGGTACATAACCCTGTCTTTTTCCCCATTCTCTTCCTCCTCTTTGGATTCCATTTTGATTTCTGTGGGCACTGGAGGATTTTGTCAACTGATGTCCAATGTCCTTTAGAAACACAGCTTAACTGGGTAAAACATTTAAGAGGTGGTAGGCTGTGAAACTTAATGAACAGACATAATGTTTTATCAGGAGTATATACCGCATACATAGTAGAGTATATCACTGAATTTGCATATTGTAGGTATAAAGCCCTGAGGGCCACTGGTCTCAAAGCATTTGCCTGTCAGTTAATTGTTGCTTGTTATGTTGTTGTTGGCACCTTCTCATCACTGGTGTTTATTCAGCCTATCTCAGGACAGGTTTTACATGTGTATCTTTTGGGGGATGAAGGCCCACCTGTATGGGAAGCACTGGGTAAAGGAAGGTCAGCAGGATAAATAATTAGGCTGAGAGTATCCAATCTGATGTGCTCTCAGAGACTGTTGACTGTGACAGATGATGAAATATATATTTCTATCCAGACCACCTTATAAGTTTTTTTCAGCTGTCGCCTTTTTCTTTTAACTTTGTTTTGATTTAGTCTCTGTCCTCAGTCTCTGTGAACTTTGTACCACAAATTCTGCACAAACTTTCAGTTGGTCACTAGGGGGCAGCATCTGCTAATTTATTATATTGGGTGATTATTTCAATTATAAATTATCATACTTTGCTCAAACATTACAAATATTTTTGATTTTCTTTTTTCTTCAGAAACTTGTTTAAAATAATACTTGTAAAGACTGTGAATGTGTGTTGGAAAAGATATATTAGAAAATACTAAATACTGAATGAGTTGCTGTTTTATATTTCTGACCATGATGGAGTGTATTTGTGATAATTATTAGATCATCCTTGAGGGGACATCTTATGGTGATTTTTATGTATCAAGTATAAAACGTGAATACTTCACCACTTAAAAAGAGCTTTGAACAGCTGAATATAATCTCAGTTAAATCAGCATGATGATCCCACATTCTGATGAGTAATAATAAGATCTAGGTCTTTTGTTTGAACCTTTGACCTCTGGCCAACCCCTCAGTGAGTCTGATCAGTTTTCATTTTGACTAACAGAATGGATGCAGTCTGTTTGGGGACTTTTCTCACAGCCAAATGTGGAGCTTTCTCCACGTCTTCAGGTTTTTCTACACAAAGTGCTCGCCCTGGGGCTGAGTGGTGACTGAAATCAACGTCATCACTTATTGTGAAGAATTACAGTGCATGAATCATGCACCTCAATGGAAGGACACAACAGGCTGAAAAGTTTACAACAAACATCAGTGCTGCAGTAACACAGAGAAGTGCTAAAAGACATAAGTGGAATATATGGAGCACACAGCCATATGTATGTTACAGTGATATTGGTCATTTTCAGAATTTCTGTTGATCAAATTGTGATAAACTAATCAAACAAAATTTATTTTAAGACTTTCATTTTAAATCACTAATCAGTCAATATAGTTACTGCTGAGATCTCACATTAAGATCACTGTAAATTACACCGAATATAAAGTGAACATTCTCTCACAAAAGATAATAATAGAATATTATATTATCTTTTGTTTAATTTTTTTATTTAATCAAAAGGCTGTAAGGCTTAATATAAAATATTAAACCTAAAGCTTTCATGACAAAACCAAGTGGCACACAAAAATGTGGCCCAAAGGTAATTGATTTTATTTCTAATTGTTCCACAAAAACATAAAATTAAAAAAATATATATGCATTAGGTTTAATTTGTGCTGAGGTCAGAGAGCTGCCAGAGACACCCAGTTCTGCAGTGTGGTAATGAGATGAGTGGAGGTGGTGGTGGAGAGGGAGGGGAGGGGAGGGGAGGGGAGGGGAGGGGAGGGGAGAGGGGTAAAGATAAACAGCCGAGGAGCCTCTGAGCCACAGGAACATGGCGGCTTCGGCCCTGGACACTGCTGCCGCTCCGTCCCGCTGACCGACACCGCACCGACATCACCGGGAGACACATCTCGCCCAGCACGCGTCCATGCCCTCTCAACTCTCAGGTAAGTTTCCTGTTATTCTCCTGACTAACCCCCCACCCCCGCCCTCTCACAACTCCCCCCCCCCCCACCACCCCCCACCCCCACACTCCTTCGAATCCCCCCACCCCCCAATAAAAATAATAAACCATATAATATTCCTGTAAAGTGTCTGTACCGGTTTATACCGAGGTTATCGTACTTTATGGTGCATTTTGCCTTGTTAATAGCGCCGCGACATTACCGTTATGAAATTTGAATGGTGTTATGAAAATATATTATTGGGTGAACTAGTTGAGTCCGGGAAATAATGTTAGAATCGACCGGTGTTTATCGTGCAGGTTATCAGTCAGTGTCCACGGTGTTTTAGCCTCTTTAATGAACTGTTGTTGGGTGAAGACATGTCGGTGGAATTGACTGACAGCTATCAGTACTGTTTTCAGACGAAATTATCGTTAGCTAGACGGATAAAAAACGCTACTTTACGCCGGTTATCTGGCAAATCCACAGCCGGGTCTCAAGTGTTTGGTGAAAAAAGTAAACGCTTACGTGTTTAAACGCGTTCAAACATTGTGTGATTACTGCTCAAATATCCCAAACCGGACTTTGCTTGTTTAACTTTAACAGTTAGCTGTTAAAACCCCCTTCCTGATCCACACAAGCGACAACTGCGAGTTTATGTGAACCGTGAGACCCGACGTTAGCCTGCGTTTGTGTTTTGTTGTTGTCGAAGTAAAATTTCACGACCCGTAAATTTAAGCTTTGGTTGATTTTTGGAGGTGTTTGTGTGACTGAATTGAACTTATTGTAGTTTTGCGGAGAAAAATTTAGAGTTATTCCCGGTTGATATCGCTCGGACTTCCTCAACCGACTCAACCGTCAAGCGAAACAGCTATAGCCATACAGTTCCGGTGTGGTGTTTCAAAATAAACACACTTTTTGTATTTAATGACATTTTCTTTGATAGGTTGTATTTTGTGTGTGGATTACCACATTTAGCTACAGATGCACGTTTTCCAATGAACTGTCATATAGCATGTTGTTGTTTTGAAGCTGTCAAACACTATCCAAATCAAGTGCAGTATCAGAGGACTATTTACTGAGATAACCCCATTTACGTGTTTTACAAAGAAAATCGTAGCTGTAGCCAAACAACTAGTATATTCAAGTCCAACATCCATACGACACGATTCTCCAGTGTTAATTTTGTTACTTTCGTAGTCTTTTTTCTTTTTCTTGCTTATATTTTGAAGAGAAAATCGACCAGTGTCCGATCTTGTTCCCGTTTACTCTTGTTATCTTGGCAGTTTATCGATCAGCCCAAGGCAATGAGGTGAAGAGAGGTATGTTTAATCGTGCTGTAATAGAAAAAATAAAGTAAAACTGATCCTTGAAAATGTGGAAATGATTTAAACTAATGTATTATTTCTAGATCATAATCTCACTCACAGCAATACCAGTGGGAATAAAATCAGGTTAAACAAAATATGTCAAGGAGAAAATACAGTACGAGAGGTGGCAAGACAAAAATATTTAATAAATAAATAAGTTAATTAATTAATCATATTAAAATGTCCACACAATAAAAAATCTCGCTTCAACAAATTACATACATTTTAAGATGCATGTAAATTTACAGCAACAAATACATGTTATTGCTTCAGTGTTGAGGATCAGTGCTTTGCATTGTGTTGTGTCTGTTTAAAAGCTTAACATGCATGCTTTTAACAGCCAATTTACAAAACAAGACTTGTATATTATTTGTACCATTGAGCATTCATTGCATATTGACCACTTAGTGTTTGTGTGCTTCTATGATAATTATGTGTGTTCATAATAGTAGCATGGCATTGAATGAGCTTTCAGAGCTGTTTCTTAAAGAGTTGCACAAGTTTATGCTGAAAAGAAATACGGCTCATCTTAAACCTTATTGTCTAACAGTTGGGTAGGTATTTGTCAGTGCAGTTACAAGAATTTGTCTTTATTTGCTGTTGTGTTGGTTTGCCTGTGTTTGCTGATGTGCTGGTATGTTACTATAAAGAACCTGTAAATTTGCCTACGTGCCAGGTGCCATCGGACCCCTCGGGATATGTTATCTTTGAGGGCTGGACTCATGATTTTTTGGCTCTTTCAAGCTTATTTGCTCTTCCCTGCACCCCAAAGTGAACTTTGAAAAGGATTGCAACACACACACACCAGGTTGCCAGGATCTCTGTGTATCCCCCCTTTTCTGTAATCTGTTTGGCTCTTATTTTTTCTCTTAGATGCTCGAAGGTGTGCATGCTTGTTTTCTATGTTCAAGGATCAAACTGGATCTGTTTCTACTTTGTCACTGCTTTTTTAATCATTCGGTTACCTCTGCTTTATTGTACAATGGCAGCAATTTGCCTGCTCATATGCCAGTGTGCCTCAATACTGTTTCAATGCCAAAAGTACCTTATGTGTAAGTGCTGCAGCAAGAGTGCAGGAATGTACTTAAGAACAAGATCTTAACATGAGATTGGCAGTTTGCCCAGTGTGGGATCCTTAGTCGCTTGAATTCACTAAACCACGTGAGGGCTCAAATAAATGCCCTGACCAATGACAACAGCAGCAGCAGCAGCAGCAGCAGCAGCAGCAGCAGCAGCAGCAGGAGGAGGAGGAGGAGGAGGAGGAGGAGGAGGAGAGGAGGAGGAGGAGGAGGAGGAGGAGGAGGAGGAGGAAGGGCAGAGGCTTGACTGTGCAGTTCTCTATAGCAGGTTTTCCACCAAGTAAATCCAAGCTAATGAAATACATATGCACTTTTTAAACCATGATCATCGAATCCATGCCTTAATATTTTAACGTTTAATGACTGAATTGGATAGACGGAATGTCCTTAGGTCTGATGCTGTTTCATTTGGCTGTCGGTATGCAGTAAAAGAAGCGCACGCTAACCAGGTGATAGGGATGTAAACATTTACTGCAGCAATGAAGTTAGACAGCATCGGCACTGTGAAGAGTGCAACCAAACAAACGTGATGAACATTTCTTGGTAAGCTTGGATTCACGTAATCCAACAGCTGGTGTCCTCCACATATGAAGGAACAAACCTTTTCATGCCTTCAGAGGATGAGTACTTTACCCTCACATTGTCCCAGTTTAATTCTACTCAACAGTGGGTCATCTGTACATTTTCCTGGTGTTGAGTGTGTGCAGATGTGTGAGCGTTTGTCTACTCCACAGTGTTTGTTTATGTCAGACACAGACACACACTGCCACCTGGCCTTCTGTCACGTAGCAGAGACAGTTGTCTTCCAAGTCTGATCCTCCTGAGGCCAAGTGCTCTAATTACCCAGCACCACACACACACACACACACACACACACACATAATGTTTGCACATGTACCATCTGATGCCTACCATACTTTACTCGTGTGACACATTCACACATCAGTTGCCGTAAGTAATATGTATTAGTAATAGAAGAATGTGCATTTGTAGGAATGTGAAGACTAAGAATTAAGCAGCAGCATCATGCATCATGTACAGTTTTATTTTGTAAATAAAAATTTTGCTGTTTTTTGTCTCCACGGTTTTGTGACAGAACCACAAATATAAAATCTACCAGAGTCCCATTTTACACCAGCTAACAGTTGATTCAAGTTTTCATCTTTTCTTCAGACAGCAGCCACGGTGGCGTTACACTTGCGGGTAGAGCCCCAGCTAGCATTTGCAAAATGCTCTGTGCACTCAGTGGCTTGCCTGATGTGTAGCAGCCAGACATGTCTTTCAGTGGTCTTGCTGTAAACGGTATCTGTTCTATCTGTTTTATTTCTATGAATGAAACTGCCTGAAAAAGTGCAACAGGATCCTCTTCTATTCAGAGACTCAACCAAGAGGAAGAAAGGACCACAACACAAATAGACCGCACAATCTGAAAGCTAATATGATCCGGGGTAGCTAATAGGTTTTAGTGCCCCGCACTCAGCACAGAAACAGGATGTGATGTCATGGTTTGGACGTATAAGGCAAGTCATGGATTGTAAACAGTCAGTGAGAGGGATTCTGCTGTGTGTAGTCTAGTGGTGTAGTATTCTACAGAACAGGCTGTAGGGACACTGCTAGAATCAGTGACTCATTTGCACAGGAAGCATTAAGATGGCACAGTTTCTGTTCATCCATGATGCAAATTCACAGGTCAGAGGTCAACAACAGGGAATTTTATATGCCACCATGCTGCTGTGATGTTACAGATCATTTCAGGAATCTCATTTGATTGAGTTTTCTCTCTCTGTCTTTAGACTCTCTGGGCTTTTGTGTAGTAAATACATATAACAAGAAGGAATTTCGGGCATTTGATCATCTCACAAAGGAAGCAAAACTGCTTTTTTTTTTTTTTTTTTTTTTTTAAAGTGCAAGAAAAAAAAAAACACACATATGTACAGTCAGGCTTGTAGCAGTCAGCAGGGCCGTCCTGTGTGCAAACCTTAATGAAAGCTGTGCAGGGTTGAAGCACCAGACCTGGGAGCCAAGTCAAGCAGGTTGCATAACAAGTGCTAATTTGGTTAGCTGGAGCTGACGGCGGCTGTAATTCTCCTGCACTGTGACAGCAGGGCTGAGTTAGGGAGAGAAAGAGTCCACAGGCCTCCAGTCGGATAATACAAGCTAATAGCATAACAGGCTTTTGCAGAGCAAACGTAGGCCGTGGCCAAAGCTAATTGTGGCATTCATCGCCGCTTTTTGGCGGTGCAGCGTTGTTGCTACGATGACAGTGAGGAAGTTAATCAATCCAAGAAATATTGTTGTGGTTATTGAGGCCAAAATTCATGCTAGTGTTTAAATTCAATAGTTGAATTTTGATGCAACACTTCCCCAATCTCATTTTCACATTGTTTTCAGAATCACCTGAATCTCTGTGGACAAATGAGTAATTTCATCACGACATTATGAAATTTATTGCACCAGGAAATACTCTTAGACTTCATTCTACAGACAACTTCTCTTTTTTCACCCCCAGATGCAATCAAAACTGGTTTGGGGCTGACACAGCTTGGTTTGTTGTGTTTTTACTCAGCGTCACACATCTGTGGCTGTGGGGTGCGTGCTGCGAGGAGTTTGAGGATAAAGGGACGGTTGTAAAAATATAAAAGCTCTCCGCTGGAAGAAGCCTGACTAATCTTTTGAATGGCTCTTATTGTCATTAGTAAAAGTTAAAGAGTCGGGTCTGAAGACAAAGACGTTGTTACAAGTCAGTCCAATGTCAGATACTTTGTGACTTAAGTAGGACTTGAGTATTTGCTGCTGAGCTGTCGGTTAAAGTTAAAAAGCACCAACACAGATCTAACATCTTCTATCATAAAAAATTAAATGCATCACTGTCAACTCAATTGAGAACCGCAGATGTGTTTGTTTACAGATGGGTCATTCTTTCACAGAGTACAGTGTGTTATACGTGTGGTGATGGACGTCTTGATTCTGGCCAGGATTATGAGAGTGCGGTCAACTTGTGTTATGTGATGGTACTGTAAACCAGCTCTGGGCGCAGTGTGGCTGCAGATCACGTGTAACCATAGAGTTTAATCACAGCCAGGAAGTAGGCCGTCTCTCTGTGTGTCTCTCATTGACTTTCTGTGGCTCTCTCTCACTCTTCTCTTCCCTCTCTCATACGGTCTTACAGTGTGTGTGTGTGTGTGTGTGTGTGTGTGTGTGTGGTAGTCTACTGTAATATCTCTTCTGCAAATAAGTTACAGTGAAACTCTCTATATCCAACAACAAAATGCTGCAAGCTACAGCGCAAGTCTGTTTACATTTCCCCTCCCTGGACTCAGGAAGGGATGGTTAACTGTACTGTACCTCAGGGGAGTATGTTGTGCGATCAAGTTATTTGCATTTTTGTCCGTCCTTTCCCAGAAGCACATTGTGGGCTGTCTTGTTAAAATGTTCTGTGGTGAGCATTGTCTTCTTGCAGCAGGAAATGTGACAACTTTTTTGACTAAATAAAGTTCCACAGACTCGTTTTTCCAGCTTTTAATCATATCTCACAGTCTGTGACAGCTCCACTGAGGAATGTTTCCTGGGATTATTATTGATAAAACTTTCTGACATGTCACCTCCCTACACAACTTTCAAGTGCACAAACTGAGCTGAATCACAGCCACAGAGTCTTTCTCCCACTGTGTGTTCAGGAACATTTGCACTTGCATGTGTGCTTGTGCAATTCACAAAGCAGTTGGGTAGAGATTAGCTGTCCATCCCTCCTACACACACACACACACACACTGACACACTGATGCACACACACACTGACACATGCACACATACGCAGCCATCTCTCAGCGGTGGCAGGTGCATGTTGAAGTGGTTCTGTGGTTTGAGTCGGCTGTGTCCAACTGACTGAGAGGGTGGCTGTCTTTCACATACACATACACACACACACACACACACACACACACACACACACACACACACACACACACACACGCACACGCACACACACCAGGGAAGCCAGCCAGCAGATGTTTCAGATTTGGCCACTGACCAAAAAAACTCACTTCTTCTTTTTACTGCTTTTTCTTTTGGTGTTGTCAGTAACCATTTCCATGCAAACACACACACACACACACACACACACACACAACACACACACACACCACACACACACACACACACACGCACACGCACACACACCAGGGAAGCCAGCCAGCAGATGTTTCAGATTTGGCCACTGACCAAAAAAACTCACTTCTTCTTTTTACTGCTTTTTCTTTTGGTGTTGTCAGTAACCATTTCCATGCAAACACACACACACACACACACACACACACACACACACACACACACACACACACACACACACACACACACACACACACACACACACTATGTCCTAACTATTACTTTGCAGTTGCAGCATTTCAACTGTAGTTCATGGTAAAGATTCACCACTTCACTGTTCTGATTAAATAGACAAGTAAACTTTAAAGCTGCCACATGTTGCATTTTAAACTTCAGTGCATCAGTATCATACTAACTGTGGTGCCTTGGTAGAATCCCTATAAACCAAAAAGCCCATGCTGCAGATTTTTGGTCACCTGTCTCTCACCAGACCACATTTCCCATAAGGCCTGCTCCTGCCTCTTGCCCCACCCCCAAGAACCTGGCTCCAATTTCTAAGACAGGTTCGGATCTTGAAGAATGGTATCTTCTCCTGTAAAGTCTTCCATCAGGTTTCCCCTCAAAGTATTCACATTAAATATGAAGGAAAATGATGTGTAACACAAATTGCATCATGGGATTCGCCATACATAGAAGTAATCCAGGTACAATAGCTGGGATGTGCTGATCCGCCAAACAAATGTGACCAAATTGCTTCTTTAAAAGAGCTGGCATGCACTGACACTGGGAAATAGTACAGAGCTTTGCTGACTTGTGTTTTGCTTGTGTTTATTTATTTATTTATTTAATAGGGATGATGCAATTTAACATAGTTTCAAAACAAGGCATGAAACGAATGTGTTGCACAAAGAGTTGAGAGCTGATTCTCCAATCCTGTCCCTAGTCGGGCTTTTACATGTATAACGGAAATGTAATGTAATCGCGCAATTAGCTAAAAATATATAAACGTACAGTCTGAAAAGAGACAACAATAGCACAACAAGCGGACAAATAGTCAAACAAGGTTGCTGTGTTGCTATTCCGACACTAGCTGGAGGAAGTGTTTTGTGATTCTTTCAATGTGACACTGGATCTGGTTCAACATATATTACTCAATAAGAAAGTCATTGACAGTAAGAGCCTAAAAATAAATGTAGTACCCATTTCTACTTAATTGGAGCGAGTGGGAAGGACTGCCTTTAATAGGTGTTTCCATTTCACATATTTAACTCGTGTTCCTGTTGACTTTTTCGTAGGCATTTTCATTGAAGATCTGACTCTGACTAATTTGCAACCAATGCAGTAAGCTTCATTTTAAGAAAATTAAAAGCCAGAAATGGCAATATGTTCGGTCAAAGTCAGCGTAACCTTTTCTGAGTCAACATTTTTACTACATTAATAAGAGGAGGTGGGAGAGAGAATGTGATTCACTGAGGAGAGAACATGTGACGCGATAAGATGAGTTTTCACCCCATTACATACGGTACGGTGGGGCGTGACTGACAGTCAATGAGCAGGTAGAGCCTTTCACTGTCTTTGCTCAAGGGCATGGCAACAGGATATGCGATCTGACTTTTCAGTGGAGACGCAGGTCGTTGGCAACATGAAAATAAAAGCTGAACATCCTTTTAAAATGCTTCTTAATCCAGTTGCGCCTGTGAGAGAGGTTCAAGCAGGTTTTCTGCATCAGCTCAGCTGTTCAAATAAAGTTTCATAAAATAGGATGTTTGTGATGGCGAACTGTGGAGTGGGAACTCGATGAACCTGGACCAGCACCACAGCGGCCCGGGTCAGCCTCACAGTGTGAAAAAGGCCTCGGAGCTCTCTGAATCCTTCTCCCAGGCAGGGTCAGTGTCTGGGAAAAGCAGCAGGTTCTCTTGTTATTGTGGGCAAGAGTGAGACGATGTTTAAGGTGAAAGTCTAAAAAAAATGATTTTACGCTGTTTAAAAACTCAAACATCGTATTTATCAAACACACACACTTCCATACATTCGATCCTGGGTGTGTCCCCGAGCTGTACTCGGTGAAGGAGTGACTCCTGCAGTGATGTGTCTCACTCTGTTGTGCCTCAGCCCTGGAAACTGAACAGGAAAGTCCACTAAGGTTTACACATCAAAGTTACTTTACTTGTCTTGGAAAGTACTGTAAAAACAGCTGTAGAGTGATATCACAAGAGTTATGATGAGTGTGAGTAAACATTTTAACAGAAGGTCTGCATTGCAAACTTGGGACACAGAATTTTATTATTTTTTTTTTTTTACAATGAAAATCCCCAATTGAACTGCATTATGGGAAGTTTAGGATCGTCCATTTTTAGAGCTTGTCACATACAGTGTATTAGAGGTGAAAAGTTGTTGCAAGTGCAAAAACCAAACTGCTGTCTTTTAACATATTAAGCATTGTTCCTTTTTTATGTGTTTTGCAGAGAGTACTGAATGATGTCACAAGGTATCACTTTGTGGATGTTTACCCAGGATGCTGTGCATATGAGGTAAGTGACCTCATTTCATTATGATAAATGGTGTTTGTTTTTTGTTTCTTTGCCACTTTCTTTACTTGTACACTGTATGTATGATGATGTGCACAGCGCCACAGGGCTCAACAGCCTATGTGAATGTGTACTTTAGTACTTAAAATCAGAGTGATACAGTGGATCTAAAGCAAGAAGAAGAGGTGGGGTTATGAGAACTTAAGAAGCGAAATGGTTTCACAGTGGGATCAAAGGTTGAGAAACCCTGCCAGAGTTTAAACAGCAGAGCATCAAAACTGGTTCCCTGTAACTGCAACCAGCTCATAAAGCAACTCAGGGACATCCTGACATGACAACATGGAAAGTGAAAGCAGAGAAAGGTGTGTGTGTGTGTGTGTGTGTGTGTGTGTGTGTGTGTGTGTGTGTGTGTGTGTGTGTGTGTGTGTGTGTTTGTGTGTGTGTTTGTGTGTGTGTGTGTGTGTGTGCGTGTTTGTGTGTGTGTGTGTGTGTGTGTGTGTGTGTGTTTGTGTGTGTGAGAGAGTGAGTGAGAGAGAGAGCAAGAGAGGTGTCTGTGTTTAAGTGAGAACGACAGCTACAAATTTTGTGTGTGTTTGTGTGCTCGACTGAGAGCTGTTTGTGCAAATATGCTCTATGCGTCTGCCTTGTGCGCGCACGTATGTGTGCGTGTGCGTGTGTGTGGCCTGTGAAACACAGCTGCTTCCACCAGCACTTAGAGCTTTTGTCATTTTTAAAATTACCCATCTCTCTCTCTCTCTCTCTGTCTCTCTGTCTCTCTCTCTCTATGTCTCTTTCTCACATACAATTGTCTTATCTGCCATCTCACTTAGTGTGAGGCTTATTATCAAAACAGGGATGAAGCTTATTATGTAAGTGCTGAATGTACAGTAACAGCCTTTGTCAGTCTTTCTCTGTCACTCACTGGCTTCACTGTTTCTGACAGACATCCATTTGCTTTGATTTTGAAAGTTTGCAGACTTGGTTGGGGAAAAAGCTTTCAAACTGGTTTGCTGAGACGTGAATGAGGATTCAAACTGCTCCTGCTAATGTGGTTTTCACTACGCAGCCTTTGGTCTTTGGGCTGGCCTGCAGGGAAATCTTAACGTTACATACTTTGGTACCACTTTACAATAAGACTACCCCATAAGGATTTATAAATGGTTCATAATTAGGTTATTAATTCGATTGTTAACACTTAATAAATCAAGAATGAACAAATATAAACTAGTTATAACACAGTTTTCATATATTGATGCAGGCTCACTATTTGGCAAGATCAAGTTAATGCTTACTGATCATTAACCTCATAATGAGTTACTATTATTTATAACGAAAACTTAATATAAATAAAAGAAAACTTTTTTGTAACTAGTTAATAATTGTTTATTTATGATTTACAAAGTGTTAACAACCGAATGCATCACCTAATTATAAACTATTTGTAAATCCTTTATAAGGGTAGTCTTATTGTAAAGTGGTACCTATACATTTAAGACAGAAAGAGTGCTTGCAGCTTTGTGGCAACTGTTTGTGGAAGGCCCTTGTTTTTGTGTCAACATGACAATACCCCCCAACGCACACAGCCAGCTCTGTAAAGAAATGCTTTTCCCTGTTTGGTGTGGAAGAGCTATAGGGATAAACTGGTTGCAGTAACTGGAATATTATACCTGTAGATCCCTGCAGCCAGGCTCCAGCACGTTGTGGAAAACCTCCAACAGCATTTATGCCCCAGTATCGACATACTTTTGGTTTTGTTGCATGTATGTTATTATTATATAACAGAATCAGACAGAAAGTACCATCCCATTGTCAATATCATGGCATTTCATTATCTTGTTGGCTGATGCAGTAGCATACGTTTCATCACTGTACATGATGATCATAAACATGCATTTTCTTAAGTGCTTTTAATATGTTTGTACATTTTCATAAGATTTAACTCAGTTTTGTAGCTTCAATGTTTTTGTATACGTGGTGCACCTGTGTAAAATGGAAATAATACTTAGCTCTGCCTCAGTGTGTAATGTGAGTCCAAAATGTGAGATCAACTGGCCATGTAAATGATTCAGTCTCTAGAAAGGCTGTGTGAGAGAGAGAGATAGACAGGGAGGTTTTTTTTTTTTCTGCCTATGGGCTAACAGGAGGGAGGAGTGTGTGTGTGTGTGTGTGCGTGTGTGTGTGTGTGTATTGTGGGAGGAGACAGGGAGGAGTGTGTGAGCGTGTGTGTGTGTGTGTGTGTGTGTGTGTGTGTGTGTGTGTGTGTCTACGTGATGGGGGAGGGGACAAAGAGAGAAAGAGAGAGGATTTGTGGCATGTAGTTTGTCAGCTGTCATTAGGCGCAGATGACACACACACACACACACACACACACACACACATACACACTGAGCAATCTCACAGACGAGAGAGGGGGAAATACACAACGAGTCTGTATTTACGTGGTGCATGTGTATGTGTGTGTTGACTATGTACATGGTGTGAGAACCCAGTGTGACTGCCTGGCCGGCATGGGATGGTTGGCCGGCTCTGGACTGGTTATGGACAGGTTTAACCAAAGCAGAGGTGAGTGGCTATCAGACTCTACATAGACTCTGAGTAACAGAAAGCTGGACAGTTTAAATTTGAGTTCTGTTTACATTCATGATTTAAGTGTTTTAAGAGAATTTGACTTGTAGCTGAATAATACTTTTAGCTTTCTCAGCTGTTTGACTCTTGTTTCTAACATTGCTGAACAAACCTTAAGCTGCATTACTAAACATCAGCTGTTAGTCCCTGTGTTGACGTACCTGTTAATCAACGGGGGAGAGATACAAGATTCCACCCCTGTGTTGGGATCTGGGGCAGTTGAGTAACTGTTTTGTTTACTTTTGGATCTTAATCATAATTTAAACGATACATTATGGGAAAATGTTTGTTTTTATTCCTACTGTTTTATTTTGTAGTATGAGTGAGTGTACTCTGACAATTCAAATTAACATTCATTATGATAAACTATAGAATGACATCTTCAGTTCTAGTAGTAACTAGACCATGTTGCGATGTGTTCACACCAGTCAACATGTTGACATTTCAACCCATGAGTAGTCACTAGTCATTAGTACATTATTACATATTAGAGGTCAGTACTCATGGGGTAGACCACACCCATCTTTGAACACCTTCATTTTGATGTCAGCTACACATCTGTAAAGTTTCATGCCTGTATCTTAAACAGTTGTGATGCTATCACATTGACAACAGAAACACACACACATGTAAACACCTGCCAAAGTACTCCAAACAGCCTCAGTGGTAGTTCCTGCTACAGCACACACACACACACACACACACACACACACACAGACTCACAAGGTGAAAACAATACCAGCCACGCTGTCACAGCTGGTAATAATAATATTATAATAATAATGTGTATTTATTCCCATAACAGTGATGAGTTTGATGGTCACAGTGTGCGTGACCGTCTTCGTCAGAACTGGACTTTGAGCTGCCATTTATTATTGTGGTTTTGACACAGTGTGTGTATGTGTGTGTGTGTGTGTGTTTGTGTGTGTGTGTGTGTCATTCACAACCACTCCCCCCAAACACACACACACACACACACACTCTCTCTCACACAGAGTGCATAGTCAGCAGGCCAGTAGCTGCTCTGTCACCTGAGGTCTAACCAGCCAACTGTTAACTCAGTTTGCTCTGCTTCAATAACAACTGCTGTTAACACTCATTCAGAAAGCGTGTACGTACAGCCAGTCGTTCGAGGGAGAGCTGCGGCAAAACCAGCAAGAATTTCACAGTTTTATGGAGCCTGTTGATGAGTTTCAAAATGACAAGTTCACACTTTAGAAAAATATGAAATAGTTATGAGTTTTTAATGCAGCATTTCCAGTTAGTAAGACGTTAGTTAACTGTTTGATATTCCGCAAGTTATACTTTCATATATTTTCCAGATATCCACCGTCTGAAAAACAACTATTCTCACTAAGCGACACCTATAGTTGAGAAAATGATGTCACAGGTATTTTTTTTTTCTCCCTGAACTTCGTTGGAAGGAAATTTTTCATATGCACAGAGGCCAGAAACAGAGGTAGGAGTTTTATGAAGCCACTCAGCTGTGACTGTATGTTAATTTTCACACTGACTACCACTGGCTACCACTGCAGATAAGTCATTCAGTGAGTTGAAGGTGGAGTTTGACCTCCGGGCTGAAACTCCTGCAGAGTATCTCTGTGTTTTTGCTTTCATTTTGTGCTACCTTTTCTTAAGCTAGAGCCCATCAGCAGAGTCTTTATATCAGATGGAAGCTGTATTGATGACCAACTTTTCAGGCTATTAAAAGATATGTGTTGTTTTCTTTGTTTTTTTCGTGCAGAGGAATTTGGGTGTATAGAATCTGGCATAGTGTCAGCATGTCTTCGTCTCATTTACAGGAATTTAAAGTGGAAATGTTCAAGTTTGGCTTCTGTACATTTGTAATACTTATTTTGAGAAGTATGACATGCATCAAACTGTGACTCTTGTTTTGTCAACTGACCTGATTAGTAAGCTTACTGTACTACTACAACCTCCACTATGAATAACATTTAAACCTTTTCGTTTCCATTCCACAGTAGTGACTTGATTAGATTAGATGAGATTAGAGATTGTGATATGAAACTCGAGCTGAGAAGACTCAAGAGTTTGTGTCCAGATTTGGTGACGAAACAAGCGAGGGTGAGTGTTGCTGACAAAAAAACAAAGCCTCCCACTCTCTCTCTCTCTCTATCTCTCTACAAGCTTCACTCTGACGTCCTGACTGTGTTTTTCCATGCTTGCTCAAGGGTCCAGAGGTTTAACCACCACTGGACAGATTTGGGGCACGAATGCTCCACTCTGCTGTCTTTCCTGCACGAAGAGTGTGTGTGTGTGTGTGTGGATCAGTGGCTTTCGTGCTGTGCTGTGTCAGGGTATGAGGGACTTTTTGCGTTAGTTGTCAAGTTCCTTAGACCAACTCCATCAGAGTTACAGATGATTTAAATGTTTGTTTTTCTGCTCTTTCACTTATTTTGCAATTTTGCTTTGGGTTGCTTGTGTGAGAATCAGAACTATTGCTCGTCTTGCATGTGTTAATTGGTGCACATGTGAAATAGCATTAGGAATAGTATTGGTTTTTGTGTGTGTGTCTTCATGGGCCTGTGTGCATGCGTGCATCTGTGCATACTCACAATTGAGTTAGCATCTGGGCAGGCATGTTCAGTGGTATTGATTCTGGTCTATAATCGATCAGGCTCTCACATTACATGAAGCTGCACATGCAGAGTAATGAGCAGCTGCTGGCTGAGCAGCCTGCACACAAGCTAATCTGTAAACAGTTCATTTAAAGGAATAAAATCTTTGCCTCTTTTGATGCTATGATTGTTGCTCTGGTGTTTCTGCGCTGCACTTGCTTGAGATCAGCTTCCAATTTCCTTGGTTCATGCAGTTTGAGGTTCACCTTCATCACCATATGGAAAATTCTAATGGAGTGGTGACAGTAGCGTGTTCCTCATTTAGCCGTGGCTCTAGCTAAAGCTCATAATGTTGATGATGAGATTAAAAACCAAATATGAAACAACATTTTTTTTTTTTTTTAATGGAATAGCGCTCAGGTGACACTGAGTCAAAAGTTTGACCTGTTCCGTTACTCAAATACCAGTTAAGCTGTATTTACTGAGACAAGGAAGTGTTGGGACGGGGGTGGGGACGGCTGTTTAGAAAATAAAGGGCATAGGTTGAAGTGGGTCAATGCGTACAGCTTGAATTTTGTGGGGACTCAGCACACAGAAAGGTGTTTGCTTTCCATTCCAGCACACCGGTGTAAGGAGTCCTCGGAAACTTTGACAACAATTCAATAAAAAAAAGGACCAGCCTGCCAGGTGGCAGCTGTTTTGTTGTCATAGTGACCACATTTTAGATATACAGAACTGGTTGACAGCCTGACAGACTATGAAAATACTGCGTTTTTCAGCTGTAAGAATGGCTATCAGGATGGACCGGGTAATGTGGGTACAGCTTCATACACGTCGGATCAGCTTTGTGAGAGCAAAGGTTTTGCATGAAATTTGAAAGGACACACAACTGTCAAAGCCGTAATGGAAATCAGAATGTGCAGCAACATCCCTCTGCAATTTTTTTTTTCCTGAGAAGTACCATTAGTTGTTCTGGCACTGAACTTAGTATGTCAATATAGGCCAGCTGTGACATGCAGATTGTTTTAAGGTTGAAAAAGATTCCCAAAAAAAAAAAAAATTTGTTGGGTGTTGGACTGTGCTGTGACATCTGTCGGGCATTAACAGAAACCGACGTTGTTATCCTCTTTGGCTATATGCAGCGTTTTTAATGTTAAAGCCATATTAAGGCAGACTTCTAATTAAGCTTCAAATGAGGGCTCGATATAAGCAGGCAATGAAATAACTAATCTTAAATAATCTATCTTTGGTTGCGACAGTTAGTATGGTGTGTCGCTTTCAGAGGACTGAGTACACTCACATACGTCCAGCATCAACTGCACAGCTGGAATTGTGAATTAGAGTAAAGATAGATGAGTGACAAGTGGAAGCTTTGTCACTTTTCAGATTAAAAATGAAGAGTTTGAAGCCACAAGTGGGAAATTCCTGTCTTGGAGTTAAATGACTTTGTGGGATGAAGAAGTGTGGTGCTCAAAAAATCATCTTTGAATCTACTGGATTAATTCACACTTGCATCATATAATTAAACTAATAACACAGGAGTTTTTCTTAGTTTTTAAAAAGGTCTCTGGGTTAAGTTAAACCAAACCTCTAGTCTGGTTTTGTTTTTGTGGCAGAAAGTAACGTGTCAAGGTGGAGAATGGTTTCTTGTTCCCTGTTGACAGAGATGCCTGGAGGAGTGCCTTCTACTTTGTTCCCTAATAACTTGGAGTTGTGTTGGTTTAGTTAAAAATGTAATTGAAAGTCAAACATGGTTTGTGAGACAGAATCTGCAGTTACATTTGACATATTTGTTCTGTGAAATTAGTCTTTGTTAAATTTAAAGTTGGGTTTACCTTGATGTATAGAATTGATGTTGTCTAAAGCCAGCTAGATCAACAAAATGCTTGTCGTCCCTGGCAACAGTCGGTAAGCCACCGACCATAAAGCCGCCAGCTCAGAGCAGCATCACCGTTGGCACCAAACGGCAGAGATGTACATAAAGAGATTGGACGTATTTACATGGACAACCTGACGCAGAGATGCACACACACACACACACAAACACACTCCACACACACCATCATATGTTGCAGGCCCCTCAGTGTGGGAGAAGCCAGTGTTCTTAATCCAGCCGCAGCAGGGTATTAAATCTACTTTATGTTTGTGTGTGATGGGAGGGTTCGCTGGCTTAGACTGCGGCCTTGACAGGAGCTTAGACGCCAAAGGGAGGAGGGTCCCACCTCTCAGTCACCACTGTCAAACCCACTGTCGCGTTTACATCGGGACTATATAATTCCAGTATTTCTCAGCCTTTCTGGCGTGCAAACAAAACAACCAATGTTGATAACTACTCAGACTGTTTTAGCTGAAAACTTTTACTGGCTTGAAGAATATAACCCAGTCATTTTCAAGCAAGTTGAGAAAAAGAGTCTGAAAAATTATACTTAACCTAATTAAACCTTGTTTTATGTGTTAACTCATAGTGTTCCTCGGTATATGTACAGACCTGAATGTGTAGCTTCAATAATGCAAAGCAGTATTCAGACGAGCTGCGTTGTCTATAACACGGAGTTGAAACAGTAAATTATGTAGACTTAATTCTAGGGACAAAAAACTTTTTCGTTTAACATTTAATGTCCTTACAGTAAACAAGAACCACACCGTTAATGTGTTCTTATATTAAGTATAAAGATGGAGTTTTTCCACAGTCCCTGCAAAAACACATTAGCTTTAATTTTGTGCTGTCAGTCATTACATAAGACTGCGTGGTCAGTGTCTTTTCTTTTTTTTCTTTTTTTTTGTTACATGCTCAAAACCTCAATTATTCTGCAAGCTAAGGCCTGAGGATGACTCATTCCTTTAATAACCACCCATAGTGTGTTTTACTTCCATGACAACTATCATTTTGTCAGGCTAGGTCTCGCATGCAAATGGTGATTGTCACATCGACCATTTATTCATGTTTTCAGCCATTCCCTCTTGCACGGTATAATTATCCGGACCCTATATTAACAAACCCTCCTTCACTTTGTGTGCTAGTTCGTTTTTCTATTATTTTAACAAGCCAATCTGCTAAATAGGTTGCAGCTCTCGCTCTCTTTCTTCTCATCTGACCTCTGTCTGGCTGTAATCTGACACCATGCCTTCTCCCTGTCACCTGTAACACACCAGGAAGTAGAAAAACCACAGAGATATTCCTTGAAAGCCAGAAATACAGTTTGTAGTTAAATAAATGATAACACACCCCATATAGTGAATTCAGGCGTGAACGTTAAACGCGTTTATTTTGTGAGGAAGGAATGGTGCATGTTCTGTATGCTGAAGTTCAAGTGGCAGTGTCTCCTCCTTGGTCAAAATAAGGCAGCTTTAACGTGAAAACGCTCCGTCATGTAGCACCATAATGAGAACACACCTGTTAAAGCCTCACCCTGTCACTACTGGTTTTTCAGAAACCCACAACAAAGAAACGGAGGAGCGATGGTTTCTATTGGAGACAGAGTCCACTTAAGCAGGCTGTGATCAGTCCTCAGCTTTAATTCCTTAATGGCTGGTTTGACCCTCTGGCCCCGTCTCTCTTTGTGAAGCTCTTGGCTCCTCTGATTGCATTAGTATTGGGCTGAACAGGCTAAAGGCTTTTGTCGCAGGGTACATTAGTGTTAATTCATTGTGTGTTTGTCTGTGTGTGTGTGTGTGTGTGTGTGTATGCAAGGCCATATGTGTCTCTCCATATATGTGTTTGCAATTGTGGGCCCATGTGTATCTGCTTGAGACAATGATTATTAAATGATTATGTGATGCTGTGTGTGTGTGTGTGTGTGTGTGTGTGTGTGTGTGTGTGTGTGTGTGTGTGTGTGTGTGTGTGTGTATACGTGTGTGTGTATACGTGTCTTTCTGTGGTTGTGTGGATAAAGCTTGATTTGAAACCATCGTTGTGAGGACATCATGGTTAAGAGTGGGTTTTTTAAGGTTCTGGAGCTGGATGCACAAAACACCTTAAGTTAATATTTAAGGTTTTCTCCTTATCTTAGTCTTATACTTAAGGAATCACTTAAAGTCAGTTAAACCATGGCACAAAGGACCTGAGCAACCAAAGTAATGAAAAAGGGGCAGTCAGGTCCCTCTGATGGTTGCGCTGAGTCACAGCGGTTCTTTGAGATAAATCTAAACAGGTTAACATGCTCACGGTGACAGTGCTAGCATGTTTATGTTCAGAAGGGATAATGTGTACAATATCCGCCATCTTACTTTAGCTTGTTAGTATGCTAACATTAGCTAATCAGCTCTAAACACAAAATACAAGTTAAGCTGAAATGTTTTGACATTAGGTCATAAACCAAAGTCAATTATGACCTGGTGGTGGCACTGGACGAAAAGTCTGGGGATCACAGTTATTAAAGATTCATCCTCTGTGGATTATGAATGTCTTTACCAGATTTCATGGCAATCCTTGAAACAATTGTTGAGTATATCAATAAAAAACTAAAAGGTGCTTGAGAAAAGTCAGAGGATCACCAAAGACTTTAGAAATTCATCCTCTTGAGACCTTGAATATCTTTTCATGACAATCATTGAATAGTTGTGGAGATACTTCACTCTGAATATCAGTGGTGGACCAACTGATAAACAGACTGACTGTCAGCCTGACATTAGAACCGTGCTGCTGGCCTGGCTAGAATTGGGTGATAGCAAGAAGTGTTGATAACTAGGTGACTGGTGATGATAACAGCTGATTAACAAGGCTTCTCCCTGCATTATGGGAACTATCAGTTCAACCAGAGCCAAAGACACTACTTTCCTCTCCTCTCCTCTCCTCTCCTCTCCTCTCCTCTCCTCTCCTGGTGTAATTAGGCCATATTCTCCTCCTTCCTCAGGCCTGATTATTATTTAGAGCAATAGATGTCCCCCCCCCCTCCCATTTTCCTCCTCTTGTCACCCCCCTCCCCATCCACACCCACGTGTCTTATGTACATTTGCACTTGCTGACTTGATGTCTGTGTGAGAAAATGTTTCCCGTACGCACCAATAAACCCATCGTTCATCCGTTTGATCCTCTTCTTATCCTTTGTTCTGCTGCGCTTTCCCTGAATACATCTTTTTCCTTCCACTTTCCCTTCTTTCTATCTTTGTCCTTCTCACTTTCTTTCTCATCGTCTCTCTTTTCTCTCTCTCTCTCTCCCTCTCCCCTCCCTGTTGTTTTCTCTCTCCCTTATCCCGCTTTCCTGCCTTCATCTGCTCAGTATCAGCCCCACAGACTGTTATGTAACAGTCAGGTGATGTGTTGGCCAGTTGAAGGGCCTTAAAGGCCTACTGCCCTGACACACACCTTCTTCTCCCAGTGCTTGTAACTGCTAGCCTCTGCCTCATCGGTGTGTGTGATTGTGTGTAAGATTTGTCACATTTAAAAAGACCAGATTATACATCAATTTGTAATCAGGTTAGAAGATAATCTGTCAGTTTCCTTAAGCATCTATTTGATAACCAGTTTAAGAAAATCATCTGAAAAAGTTTATGCCTATAGACAAAATGTCAATGTGCTAGAGGGCCTAAACCCGAAATAACTTTAAATTTATGCTTAAAAACTTGCCGACTTAATTCCAGTGCAACTAACTGCTATTTTCAATTTCGATCTTGTCGAACTACCCACATCTTTGGCTTTGCAGCTGTGTTTTTGTTGAAGCACTTCATGCAAATTTAATAATAATTAATATAAAACATTTTATTTATAAACACCTTTCAGGACACCGAAGGACACTTTACATAAAGAGTAAAATAAAAGCAAATAAAAACATTCAGAAACATAGATACACACATACACACTAGCAGGCACGCACACAGACACACACACACACATATATACATATACAGTATATATATATATATATATATATATATATATATATACACACATCATTTGCAATTCTTGAATCCAGAGACAAATAAAAGCCTCTTTACCCCATAACTGCAACATCACTGGTCAAACATGCCATAAAAATCATCTTAAAGACAGAGAAGGGTAAAATTTAAAAATTAAAAGTTAAAATCAAACAACCTTTAGAAAAGCAAACAACAGAGTAAAAGTCCTGCATATGAACACCTTTTTGAACTTCGATGAATGAGACCTGTAAATCTGTTTCAACTCCTTAAAACCCAACGAGGACACACAGCAGAGCTGCCTGGTGTTGGGCCAACAAGATGAGTTTTGTCATCAGTGTTTGGTAGAAGGTCTAGCAGCATGAGGTGACCATATGGTGTAACTTCTCCTGCCAATGGGTGTTTACTTTTAATCTCTTTCCATCTACCTTGACTTTCCTTCTTTTTTTATTCTTGCGCACACACAGTAGCTTCATGTTCACAGAGAGATTATCAAGACAGTGTGGCTCCTCAACAGTATGACTCCTGTTGAAGATGTCAACTTAAATGCCAGAAACGTTCATGTAAGCACAGCGCGAATGCCTACATGAATTAGCTATTTCTAACAGAAGTAATTATTTACACCTACTGTATTCCCACTGGGCCTCCCACATATTGCCTGCAGGCACATTACAATGGTACATTGTTTTCATGAGTCACGAGCACACTCCTTGTTTGATTATGCATCATTCAAACAGGTTGTGTACATCTTCAGCACATGAATTCTTGTCTGTTTGTAATAGTGTGGTTAAGAATGTTACTGAGCTCATGGAGTACAGAGAGGAAGACTTTTCACCGTCAGGGGTGAGGTTTTTAACTTCCACACGAATTCAGTGAATCTAGATTAAAAGCATCCTTATGATGGCACAGATTTTATTATCTTGCACATCAAAAAACAACATTATGAGTTTAATAATAAGCAATTTGGCAAATTGTACTTTATGCGTATGATTTCAAATTTATCCAAAGAGGCTGACTGTGGAAAATATGTGAGAGAAGCGAGAGGAAAACTTACACAGTACAATGTTTTACATAGATACTATTATACACCATCTCGTCTGTATATAATGAAACTTGTGGGTGAAGATTTGTGTTGGAAATGCAAAAAAGAAACTGGAACTTTCCTTCATTGTATGTGGGAGTGTGCTTTGATCAGGTCTTTCTGGACTCAGATCCTGAACATTTTGAGTAATTGGTTTGGATCAGAAATTTCTTTGAACCCGGAGCTCTGCTTACTGGGGGATAGATCCCGGCTGCCCACTGCGGACAGGAGTGATTTCTCAGTTGTCTCTGTGGGTACGTCGACAGCATGTAGAGTAATTTTGAGACACTGGAAAGCACCTGAGGCTCCACGGGTGAAAGAGTGGATATATGCGATGACTGCGAGACAGCATCATATGAATGTATGCTTTATAGGCTGAGTGACGACAGGGGGGGGAGGGTTGACCCCTTGGGGTAGGTTTTGGGATTATATGAAGGTGGATTGATATTTTGGTTTCATTTTTATGTTTTGTTAAAGGTATGGATTTCTGGATGCCTGTACTTGGATGTGTATGGTTATTTTTCTTGTATCGAGTATCTGTCTGTCGCCTATTCTATCTGTCCATGTGTGGAGTACCATGTTGAGATTGTCTTGTGCCATGCCTGTAAAAGTTCAATAAAAACTTAAGTTTCAAAAAAAAAATATATGTATATCCAAAGAACTGCTTTGTTGTGACATCACAAAGTTTCAGAAGTCCTGACGGCTGGTTTTAAGGCTCAGTTTCTGAATACAGGCTGTGTGCATTTCTCTGTGGACTGAGGCTTTGATACTTTCACAGTATTAATATAGAACCTAGACCTGATTTATAATCAAACAACATGGACATCTACCTTTATACAATGTATGACCTTTAAAAGTTGCTGTTTCAACATGGCAAAATATCACTGTGTATTTTATGTTTAATAATTGCTAAAAGCATAAATCATAGAGTATATCATTATGATCTTCCATACATTTTTAAAACAATATTTTTGACCAACAATGTTCTCTTTCCCCTCTATCTGTCTCTGCCTCCAGGTACTGATATTTGCTGAAGATGAGTAGTGGGAGGGGGGACACCCCGGAGCCCCCTAAAGGGGGAGACTCTCTGAAGAGGAAGGACTGTCAGTCAGACCTCCTGGGGCCCAGGTGAAGACCTTCATCCACAGTCCACAGTCCCAGTACATCCTTACTGTAACACCAATAAATCCTCACTGTAGTATCAAAACACGCATCCTCCCAACAACAATACTTCAGTACAATAATGATGCTTCGGGAGCTCGTAATATCTTCAGAAACAGGAGCTTCATAACATTGCACTGTACAATCAGTCATTAATTATGTGTGTGTTGTTATTCTGATTGATTCTGATCCTTCTTCTAAGCTCCAAAAACATGTCAAATAAGTAATATAATATCTAATCAGTAATTTGTAATAATCTTCTTTCATAAAAAGTTTGTTTGTGGGTCTTTTTTGTAAAAAGGTTAAAAAGGATGACATTTTATTCAAAGAGATAAAGAGAGGACAGACAGAGAGAGAGGTTAATGTGGTTTGTGGGTCGAGGCTCTTGCAGGTTGATGGAGAAAAATGCTGCCGCAGCATTTTTACAGACAGTGGTTTATATAAGCATCAACGAGTTGTGCTTTCTGATCCGGGAGGATGTATGAAGGATGTAGTGACGACATACTGAGGTTATAATGAGGACAGATGAATGTTGTAGCTATGGTTGCAGTGAGGTTGTGAGGAGGTCAGCTTGCTGTGAGAGTGAGGATGTCTCAGTGTTTCCCAAAAGACAAAATAATAACTGCACACACTTATGCAAGGAAACATGATTTTCAGCAACTTTATGGGAGTATTTTTTATGTTCAGTTGACCTAATGCCAGACACTAACCTAATGCTAGCACATCCAACTCAAGCAAAAACAAGCATAAAACAGCAAATCTTCAGCTTGTACCATATTAAAGGAACACAAAAGTCTTCATTTAAACACTAAATTTGAAATTTGGACATTTAACAGTGAACTATTTAGATACTCATCTTCTTTTTCATTCTACGTCCAGCCCGAAGAGGAGCACTGAGAGGAGGAACCGGGAACAGGAGAACAAATACATCGAGGAGCTGGCAGAGCTGATCTTCGCCAACATCAACGACATGGACGACCTCAACGTCAAACCAGACAAATGTGCCATCCTCAAAGAGACGGTGAAGCAGATCAGACAGATCAAGGAGCAGGGTGAGTATCTACTCTTGTTTACACCCAATATAATTATGATTGAATGTTGTTGAATTGATTGTTGTAGCTTGGATTGTTGTTTGAGCTTGGCCAGCCCCGCCAACATTAACATGCATACTTTTTCTTCTTCACCTTCTCATTGTCCTGTGACTCACAGTTTTTGAGCCGTATACTGTAACCACTGCATCAATCATGCAGCTAGATAAAGGATGATCGCTATGACTCAAAACAGTGAAAATCCCCAGGTGTCTTGATGAATGCTCTTATTGAACAGGAATGGTCTAACTGATTTTTTTTTTTTTCTTTTAATCCTTTATATCTGTCTTTAAACTAGAAACTTAATTCATGCACTCAATGGTTTGCAGTAGTTTGGATGTTACTGGCATCATCTTTTTTGTCTCTCTTGATGAGATTTTTTTCACAAATTTAAAGGTCCAATATCTTAAACATTTTAAGTCCTGACAGCTGGTTTCAAGGCTCAGTTTCTGAATACAGGCTTTGTGCATTTCTCTGTGGACTGAGCGCTTTGATACTTTCATAGTGTTAATATAGAACATAGACCTGCTTTATAATCAAACAACACATGGACATCTACGTTTAGACTATATGGACCTTTAAACTCTGAATCTTCTTCTCATTTAGTTCTATTTGTTTGTCCTATTGAGACCTTTCTTGATAAAGTAAGAGGGACTTTAATCGCATTTGTTTTTTAATCTATGTGTCTTTTGTAGTTTTTCTCTCTAACTTGCCAGTGTCATATTCTGCATGAAAACATATGGAAAGATGCCGCAGGCACAAAATGAGGACGTGTTTTAAAAGCAGTTATGTAGGAGTCGTCTACATTAGCAGAGCTGGCATGAGCCGAGAAGCTTCGAAAGAAAGAAAGAAGCTATTAACATGGAACTTTTTTTCTCTCTGAGACAACTACTTTGTGATGAAAGAGAGGCTTTATTCATGATTCTCACAACCACAAGCATGGAAAAAGTGCTGGAGGAGAGTGTGGTTGCTGTGGACGAGAGGACTCTTAGATAATCTTATGTCTGTATCAAGCTAAGCACTGTCATCACATCCACTCAGGAACCAATGAGACGATACGGGAATAACTTTGTCTCGGGCTCCTCACAGGTTATACATTTTCCAAACCCGTTTATATATGTGTGTGTATGTGTGAACACAACCTAAATTTGCGGCGTGAACCAAAACAAAAAAAAAAAATTAAAAACGCCACCAACCGACTAGAAAATAAGAAATGTGACTGTGATAGCACCAGCAGAGCCTCTTTTTAACATTCATTAAACACCTAATGGAGTGTTTGATCACAGACACACACACGAAATGAAAAAAAACTAAATGAAATGTAAAGAGAAATGTGTGTGAGTGTTAACACAGACTCTGTAATGAAGATGTGTGATGATGATGGTGAAGAGGCAGACTGAGACAGAGCTGTTATGTAACACTGACCAACATGATGTAAGTGTGCAGAGGAAAGCAGACAGATCTGAGTTCCCTACCTCCTGCCGGTCTTCCCTATTCTCTCCTTCCCTTCACCTTCCTTTCCTTTCACCTTTCCTCCCTTTTCCTCTCTGTCCTCTTCTTCTTCTTGTCTTTTTATTTCTTCACCCCTCCTGTGTCACTTTCTTCCTTCATATTTCCCATTCCTGTTTATCTTTCATTCTTCCTTTCCTTTCCTTTCCTTTCCTTTCCCCTCTTTCCTCTCTCTCTCCTTTTTCTTCCCTCTCTCACCATCCTCCCTCTCCTCCTTTTGTCAGCCAGTCGGTGTCCACATGTTGTGGCACTGTTTGTGTCTGAAAACAACAGCTGAATAAGCAAGCATACACACACACACACACACACACACACACACACACACACACACACACACAGATAGATAAAGCACAAGTCACACAGCTGTCTCTTCAACTTTCAGACACACACTGTTGTCCAGCAGCCACAGTATTGAGCTGGTGAGGTGGATTTGACACAATATTTATTAATTTAAACAAGGTCTACACAAAAATAACCTCAGTAGCTTAATTTTGTGCTACAAAAAGGTCACCTAGTATAAAAGAACAAACACACACACACATTTGCGCGCGCACACGTACATAAAAGCAAGTAGCATTGTGCTTGTGTGTATGTGGTGGTCAAACGACTTCAGGTGGCAGGGTGTGTGTGTTTGTATGTTCGTCCCACAGAAACTTCAGGGTCGGGTTATAGAATAGGAGACGAGTGTGTTGGTGTGTTTATATGCTTAAAGTGCGATTTCTGTCTGCTCACAGTCTCCTCTGTGCTCAGACTGTTTGCTGGAAAGTAAAACCTTTGCAACAGTAGTTAATAACGGTGTGAATGTGTAACAGCACAAAACTGGAACCACAAGTGAAATCAAAACAATTGTAGGAGTATATTATTCCCGTCATACACAGGCAACTTATCTCCGGTGTAAAGGGATGACTAAGGATTACTTTCATTCTTGATTAATCTGACAATTATTTTTGCTATTAATTGGTTAATCCATTGTATAACTGGCTAAAATACTTGCTTGTTTGGACAAATGGTCCAAGATGCAAAAATATTCAATTTACAGTGAAATAAAACCGAGACAAGCAGCAAAATCTGTGCATTTGAAAAGCTGGAACAGGGGATTATTTGTCATTTCTTCGCTTGCGTAATAACTCACTGTAGATAATGAATGAATTAACTAAAGTGTTGCCAATTCATTATCCGTTGATTGATCATTTTTTTATAACTGATTAATCTAGCAGGGTGAACCTCAGCTCTAACCCGTTCGCTTCAGGTCCCTGCTGAACCGACTGTTTTGAAGTTGTTGCAGCTTACACATTTATTTAGGATATTTAGAAAAATAGATCCCATCCACTCGATATCAGTGGCTGAACGGATCTTTTTTTTTTTTTTTTCAGCTCAGTTTGTTCAGGCTGAACCGCTGGTCAAGGTATCAGCTTTTTGTTCTTAGCCGGAAGCACAAGGTTTTTTAGAGCTAATGAGCTGTGCATTTGTAAAAACTGCAGACTGGAGCATATGCAATACTAAGCTGCTAATAAGCTATTCATACGCAAGTTAGATTGCCAACGACAGCGCCACATTGTACAGTGCAGTACAGTTTTTGCACGTTAAGTCCAGTTTCTACATTTCTTCTTGCTTTCCTCTGGTTTTGTTTTTGCTGTGACTTTCATCTCCGTCCTCAACTTGTTAAAAAGTCAGTCAGAAATCCTTCTGAGGCAAATTTATTAATTAAAAAAACAAAACAAAACATGTACTGCGACTTTAATACCCTTCAACCTACATGACAGCCACTCCAGGCTCCACAGTGACAGGGTTTAAGGGCTGATGACTCTGTACAGCTCTGGTCCCACAACAGGAATGTGAGCTATGTGGCCTAATGGGGCCATGGGAGGCTTAACAGCGCAGTGGTACAGCCAGGGAGGAGAGTAGAGACCGGCCTCTAATATGCCTATAAATGTGTGTAATGTAGCGCACATTAGCTCGGTGATACCTGCTTTCTATGACATCCTAGGCAGAGTGGAGTTTACAGTTTACAGTTTACAGTAGCATAATGCTAAAGTTCGGGTGAGTGACGGACTTGCCGATGAATATTATAATCACTGAAAGGTCCTCATGTGCATGAAAGTGGTTGAGTGGGTGTGTCAGTGTTTTCCAGGAAAAGAAAATACTTGCTAAGAGGCCGAGCTACAACACAAGCTGCATGTTCCAGGAAGACAAACATACTTTGATGGAGAAACATACAGTCATTTATTTCATTTGAGCCTTTTTTGATGCACAGCCTAAACCTTTCACATGGCCTTTAACCACATCAGAGATCATCAATGAGTCACTAAATTCCTTAAAACACATTGTGAAGGTTTCCGTTTCGCCTAAGATGTGGGTTGTACTGCATTTATTTAAAATGCGGCCAGGAGTGATTTTAGTGGCTTTTTTCACTCCCATGTTTTTTTTCTTGTCTTTTACAGACAAAGCTCCAGTGGCTGATGCTGAGGAGGTGCAAAAGGCCGACGTCTCCTCCACAGGTCAGGGCGTCATTGATAAAGATGCTCTCGGGCCCATGATGCTAGAGGTGGGTTCAACCAAGCTTTGGTCAGCAGCCTCCTCTTTAATTGTTTGTTTTAAAGCTCCATATTTTCATCTTCTCCTGTGCTTTATTTGAAGTGTTGATCCATAAGAAGATATATTTGTAGTTTTAAGAACCAAAAAACCATCTCAATGTAGTTTTACATCTCCTCTCTCAGGCTTCTCTCTGCAGCTCTAGCAACAACAGGTCATTGAGCCAATCAGAAGAGAGGAGGCTCTGAGCCTCTCCTCTGACTGGCTGACTGTTTTCTAATTGAGCAAATATAAATATAGAAGATTTCAGGTAAACACTCAGAGAAACCAAATCCTGCATCCTGCTTGGATGGTGGGTCCAGGCGGGCCTCTGTGGACTGAGCATTCTGATACTTTCAAAGTATTTATATAGAACCTAGACCTGCTTTCTAATCAAACAACACATGGACATCTACCTTTAGACTATATGGGACCTTTAATTAAATAACTGCATGTGTCAAAGTGAAGCAGCACGACGCATGATTTTCTATGAAAAAAAGGGATTGTGGGAGCTCTTCATGCTGCCATCACAGCACTGCAATTGTGGCAAAAAATGCAAACCCTGAAAAAAGTAAATCTGTCATCAGTCAGGCTGCAAGTGCTCAATGCAGGTTGTCGTTTGAAACACAATTAGAGCGTCCTTCTGACTTTAAATGGTGTTGCACTCTACGGTGACGCAGAGAGATAAGAGTTCCCCTGGCCAGCGGCAGTGGCGTCATGAAGCCTACACTAGTGTGTGTGTGTGTGTGTGTGTGTTTGTGTGTGTGAGTGTGTGCGCACGGGTGTGTGGTGACGTATAACATGGGACCCAATGAGGTATAAATACCTTACTGAAAAGCCAGATTAGAATAGGAGAGGAGGAGCCTGACCACACACACACACACACAGGATAAATATAGCTTTCGTCAGCCGTAATATTGGCTGAGGTGTCTGCTTGGAGTCTAAAAGATAAACATCATTGTAGCCAAGACCCTTTTAATTCAGTCCATTTCTCATCTATTCTATTCTGTTCTATTCTCCACCAGCTGGGGTGATAAGCAGGCAGACTTACAGTAGGAGGCTTGTGTGGACATGTGGCAGGCTAAAGGACAAATCACAGTCTGTACATATAGGTGGAAAGTGCTGAGTTGACAGGAGTGAAAGAATGGAAAAACACACACACATACACACAAACACACACACGCACACACACACACACACACTGCAAAACTTCCCGAATTAAAATAGCCAGATTTGTTTTGAAAGGGGCAGTCATTTTG
The DNA here is from genome assembly GCF_021018895.1 of Seriola aureovittata. Classification (NCBI taxonomy): domain Eukaryota; kingdom Metazoa; phylum Chordata; class Actinopteri; order Carangiformes; family Carangidae; genus Seriola; species Seriola aureovittata. The sequence continues at coordinate 4,268,059 of NC_079375.1, forward strand.
TTTCTTGTTCCTTCTGTACCTCAAGCGTTGGGTAGAAAGCTCATATGAACTTTAATTAACATCCAGTCTCTCCCGTTTCTCCCTCTCACCCTCTTCTCTCCCTTTTCCTCTCCTACTGTTGGCCTTACGCATCTCCTGTAATCTCCCTCTACCTCGTCTTTGCTCTTACCTCTCGCTCTCTCTTCTTCCTTTTCCCTCTTTCCAAACTCCCCCTCTTCGATTTTGACATTTCCGTTCCACCTTTCGGCTCTCCACCTCTCCCGTCCCTCAAACGATCTCCTCTTTCGCCTCCGCCCTCCCACTTTCTCCTCACCCCTCAGGCTCTGGACGGCTTCTTCTTCGTGGTCAACATGGAGGGCAACATCGTGTTTGTTTCGGAGAACGTCAGCCAGTACCTGCGCTACCAGCAGGAGGAGCTGATGAACACCAACGTCTACAGCGTGCTGCATGTTGGCGATCATGCCAAGTTCATCAAGAACCTCCTACCTAAGAGCCTGGGTAAGAACTACAGAAAAGTTAACTGGAATATGGATTTCAGATTTCTGGCCACCATATTGGAGGTGGTCATCTTCTGCAGCAGTCCTTATTTGTCTGCCATCTTTGACAGAGCCTGGTTGCTTTTTCCTGCTTTTGGTCGTTCTGGCTTGATTGATATCCGTCTTCACACATCTAATAAACTCATGTCTTGTAGCAGGTGGTAGCCAGGAGTTGCTTGTCAACAGCATTACCCGCTGTTGTGGTAGTTAGCGAGCCACAGTGTGGTCAGGTCAGATTTGCTGACTCCTCAAGTGATGTAAAGTATTTTTCTGTGGACCTTTGAGCTTTGACACATTTCCAAATGTAAACTATGGACATGAGTTTACTCTATCAAAGCCACATTTGGAAACTGAATTTAAAAAGTGAAACACTGCTGTGAAATGATCGTTTCTCTAATTCAAACTGCCCTCAAGTTTAGTTTTAAGTTTAAGCGTGAGATAAGTCACATCACTTTACCCGAACAAGGTGTTAGCTAGCTGTCAGGACCAGTAGGTTTATTTAGCGAAGCACACAATGGTGACATTATCTTATTCTTGCTCTCAAACCTCTGTCTTCACAAGCTTTCAGACTCAAAGAAACACAATGGGCCGATATTACAAACTAATAAAATGATATTTCGAGAGCCCAAACAGAGGCGCTGTTTCTGGAAGCTGAACCTTTCAAATATACAGCAAACTGACTAAATGCATATGGATTTTCAGTTTCCAATATGTTATTATCCCAATGTTTTTGACAAGACCTTATGGACCTGTGTCACTTTTATTATATTAGTGTGCGATATGAGAAAAAATTGGTGAGAACCCTTGTTTAGAATGTGACGTAGCTTCCCAGAAGTTCAAGGTTAGAAACTGCATAGACGTGAACCAGTTGTGTCTCGTCTTATTGAAACACCAGATTGCTTTGAGTAATCAGCTGTAAGCAGCTGTTGGTGCCAGATAGGATACCAAAACTTTATATTAAACATTATGGCTACTTCTAATGTCCTGTCTTTGGACCGGTGTGTGTCTTTATCTTCCAGTCAATCATCGGAGCGGCGACTCATCCAACAGGAACAGCCACACCTTCAACTGTCGTATGTTGGTCAACCCTCACGTCGACGGTGAAGCTCGGCCGACCTCTGACCAGCAGGACACGTCGCATCAGAAGTACGAGACCATGCAATGTTTCGCTGTGTCCGAACCCAAGTCCATCAAAGAGGAGGGGGAAGGTATTGTCTTTGACTTAACTTTTTGGAGACACTTTGTGTCTCTTCCCTCTGCTGTTTTATTCAATCTTTTTCTTTTATTTCAGTCTCTTATCTTTTTTATTTTCTCTCTCTCTCTATTTTTCGTCTTTTTATTCTTCTTTTACATTTTCCCTCTCCACCTGTCTTTTTTTTGTTGCTTCCATTCTTCCCTCCTTGTTTTAATGTTTCAATGTGATTTTGTCTCTCTGTTTCTATTTGTTACGTCTCTATTTGTTCCTCTGTCTTTTTAGTTTTGCCCTTCCACACATACATGTGTTTTTCTCACTGTTATTTTCTTCTCTCTCCTTACCTCCATCTCTTCCTTGACTTTCTGTCACTCTCCCATCACTCTCTCCATCCCCCATCGTCTACTCTCTCGTGTCCTGTCCTCCTTTCATCACCACTCCTCTCCACTTTTCCTCCCATCCATCGGGAGAGACTAATTAGTGTGTGGCACTTTGTCATCTTCCCATCTTGTCCTATCACACGCACATACACACCAGGGAAAAGAATCTTTCTGGCACTCTAATTTTAGACGTCTGACAACCAGATATTGTGCCAATCTCTCCCCTGACAAGGAGGAGGATGTCTGCTGGACAGACTGAGGGCTGCAGGTTGAGACTGAGGTTTAGGGTGACTTTTAGATAGAGGCTTCCACTCTCAGCCTTATAATCGATGTTGACGCTGCTGTTGTGTTAATTAAACATGTTTTAGCATTGAGGTCATAGTTAGTGATGGTGTTTGACTGGTCTATATTATATTTAGAGGTGTTTCTAATGTTTTCTTTGAGGCATGTACATTATACAGGTACAGACAGACAGGTTGGGAAATGGAGCAAACCTGTTGCCTTGTGTTTTTAATGAGGGAAGCACTGAAGCTGTAACAGGTGGGGAGATAGAACAAGACCGCCCCAGAGAGGGAATGTGAGCTTGCAGTTACCTACAAATGCACAGAGAGTGGTGGGGGGGGGGGGGGGGGGGGAAACACACTCATAGTTGAAATCACATACATATATTTGAGCTACTTTTGCAAATTTTTCAGATTTCCAGTCTTGTCTCATCTGCGTGGCAAGAAGAGTCCCCGTCAAAGAGAGACCGGTGATGCCCACGTACGAGAGCTTCACCACACGGCAGGACCTTCAAGGTATATTATACTATCTATTAATGTTGTGTGATCAATGTAGGTTAATGCGGTAGCTTGCCAATATATAATGATAACCTAACCAGTGTGTGTGCGAGGCGAAGCAGCGCGGTGGATGCTTGCTGACGTAAGGGGCTAGAGCTCTGGTCCACAACATCTAAAACATATCTGCTCTACCTGTCCAGGTAAGATCACATCACTGGACACCAGTCTGCTGCGGGCATCCATGAAGCCGGGCTGGGAGGACCTGGTTCGACGCTGCATTCAGAGGTTCCACCTGCAGAATGACGGAGAGATGTCCTTCGCCAAAAAGCACCAACAAGACGGTGATTATCTAAACCCAGTGGAGGCAAAACATGTTGATTGTAGCTTTGTCAAGTTCCCTGAATCTTTTTTTTTTTTTTTTTACCGAGTTGACCTGTGCTGTTTGCTACAAAGCAGATTTATTGTGGCGTTTTTCAGTACTTAAGAATGTCTTTAAGGTATCAGTGGTTGGAAAAGAATAATCTACTTAATATCCTGTTTTTATTATCAGCAAAATAATTTCAACACTCTTTCGTTCAACTTCCTTCTTTGTGTTCACAGCATCCTGTCTTGCTTAATTATCTTCAATTGTGCTGTGAAAAACAAGAAAAAGATTTCTAGATATTTCTCATAGAAATCGTGACTATTTGTCTGTTTCTGCCGTTCCAGTGTTGAGGAGCGGCCACGCGCTCAGCCCCATGTACAGGTTCTCCCTGGCGGACGGAACCATCGTCTCAGCTCACACCAAGAGCAAGCTGGTCCGATCGCCTGCCACCAATGAGCCACAGCTCTACATGTCCCTGCACATCCTGCAGAGGTATAACCAGCCGTTCTGTCTCTGCTGTGATGTATCCATCTTGATTAAAAAAAAAACTTGAGTTATAGATTAATTCAGTCCAACAAAGAAGAAGAAGAAATCTTTTGTGCATCATCTAAGCGTCTATATATGAAAGGTTTTATCAAGGTTCTCAATTTCTTTTACCCTTGTTGGTTTCAAACTTCTTTTACTTTACTTTTATTTTTCTCTGCTTTTCGTTACAGTAAAATTTACCATATTGTTGAGTTTAAATCGCTGTAAAAGAGCGCATGTTTAAGTTCCTTGAGCTCTCGTCACATTCCCAATATCAGCCCAATTTCGCACATCATAGAAAAACTATAATTTCAACACATAGATATAGATATTATTTATAGCACATCTCTCTTCTTTCTCTTTCGGATCTGTGTGTCTATCACATGTTCTCTCTCAGTGTTTGTGGTTTCCCCTTCGTTTGGACCTGGGGGTGGGGGCCGGGGGTCACTGCCCTGAACAAAGGGCCCGTTATTCACAACTGCAGCCATATGTATAGACCAAAACTGACACAAGCGCTACCAGCCAGTTCAGTCTACAGAGCCTCCATCCCTTCCTCCCACCACTGGGAGCGACTGCGACTCAACCAGCGTCCAGCCGTTGGTATGACCGTTCAGAGTCAGGAATTGGACAGCGGTCAGAAAACAATGCCAGGACTGTTACCCAGAGCATTCAGGGATCAATGGGGAGAACTTGGCCTTTTTACTTCCACAAGTTTCACATTCAAATTTATCGCTCCAGTATTCAGCACAATGAGAGCTTTGTGTGTTTACTGTGGGGCCGAGGCCGATCCATGTTGAAAGCTCTCTCTCTCTCTCTCTCTGTTACAGCTTTAGGCTTCGTTACAACTTTGTTTTCTCAGTTGTATACACTTCTTCAGAGCTGCTCTGTATTTTACTTTATGACATGACTAATTGACGCTGAAAAGAAAGGCTGTTACTTAACCTCTCCATGGTGTGCTTTTTTTTTTTAACTGACTCCACATTGCTATTCACCACTTTCACTAGACATTTGCTGAAATTCACCAGCGAGAATATCACTTTTAGTAACTGCTGTCACCTGTTTTTGCAACGGGTGGATATAAATACAGTTTTATATGAATTATTACACCAAAAAACACAAACAAACAAACTACTCAAGGTTTCTATTTCTCACTTCCTAGATTTTTTTAGCAGTCAAAGAGGCTAAAACCTAACACAGCATTGCAAAAGCAAATAAGCCATGGTATAAAGAGAATCTGACTGGTGCAACAGTTGTGAAAGACTTTCCTGCTATTAGCTGTTTGGTGTTTAATACGTTCCGCCTTGTAACCAACTAAACAGTAATTGTGAGGAACTAGAACGTCATGATACCAAAAAGTCAGATAAAAACATTCCTATCTACTATATGTAAATGAACAACTGATGGTTTCAGTTTGATTAGAGATGCTAATTTGTTGTCAAGTGGCCTTGATTAAATAGAGGTTATTAGGAAAAGAGTATGTGCACATTGGATTATATATTAACTTTTGTAGAATGAATAAGTAGTGTTTCCACCCTACCTGGTCTGCAACAGGTGAATGGCAACATGACAAAGGGAAAGATTTAATAAACCTTTAGTACCTTAACGATACTTTGTGAAAATACATTTTACATAGAGAATGTGTAAGTATGCTAAAAATACAAAACAGCATAAATAAAACATATTGTTCAAGACTCCCCCCTTAACCAAAAACTATTGGTTCAGCTTGTAGGTTTTATCTTTTATATATTGTGTATTGTTTTGTCAAGCCTAATTTTCTCAGGGAAGAGTAATTACCTGTGTTGTTTACTAACAACACCACACTCAAAATTGTCTGAATCTTTTTATTTATTTCTCTATTTCTCTTTTATTCATTCATTTATTTGGATTCCCATTAGCTACTGCTAAGGTAGCAGCTGCTCTCCACTCAAGTAAACATTACATCATCATGCAAAACAATGTGAATTAAAATCGAACACAAAAAAGGGAACAACAACAAATAACGACAAATGCAAACACCAGTAAAACTACTAATAACGATAATAACAGCAATGACAAGTACCCAAGCTTCTTCATTAATGATCATATAGTAAGATATTATGAAGTAAAACATGTCCTACTTGTAGAGGGGCTGGTGTTCTGTGCCATAAGAAATTTCTTTAAGCTCTTTTTAAAAACATTTTTACCTGTTAAATGTGAAATATCTGATGGAACGTGTGTCTCGTTTCTTCTTCTTCCAGGGAGAACATGGGTGGCATGAATGCAGATGCGCCAGGTGGGCAGGGCATGGTCAAGCCAATGACCCCGACCAGTGTGAGCGGTCCCTCCCCTTCCCCTGACGCCAGTGTCACCAGCAACACCCACCACTCCATGTCGGCCTCCAGCACCCCTGGACGTGGTTTTGGGGCTGCGTCGGGTCGGGCACCCACGCCTCAGGGAAACAGCCACACACTCAAGCTGGGCAGCCCTTCAGCCCAGGGAAGCCCCAGTGTCACCTCAGGGGTCCAGGGTGCCATGATGTCTCCTCATCACCAGAGCCCCAGCATGGCAGCGAGCAGCAGCAGCTGCAGTAGCCCTCACCTCCCCCAGCATCCTCCTGGGTCGTTCTCTCCAGTAGCCGGCCTCCACTCGCCAGCATCTGTGTGCAGCAGCACAGGAAACGTCCAAGGGTTTAACTCCCTCAGTGCACTGCAAGCCCTGAGCCAGGGCCACAGGGTCACCCAGGGACTCACCGAGGGGCAGCATCCAGAGTCACCTGACAGGAAGCCGGAGGGCCTTCAGAGCCCTCTTCACAGCAGCAGCGCTGGAAGCCAACGAGCCAAGAACCATCCTAGCTTAGAGGTGGACTTGTTTGGAACTTTTGGTGAGCAGCAAGACCTGTTGTCCCAAAACCAGGAGGGTGAGCAGGGGGAAGGGAAAGACGGTGACCCAGATAGCTTTGGAGGTAATGGAGGCCTAGGCGAGCTTGGTGACAACCCAAACCGCCTTCTTAACACCAAAGGGCACACTAAGCTTCTCCAGCTCCTCACCACCAAGTTAGAACCCTCTGATCCTGGCTCGCCAACCGGGCCCCTCGGGGACGACCAAAACTGTAAGGACCAGCTGGGCAGGATTGGGGGTGTAGGTGGGGCTGGGCATAACACCTACTCCACCTCGTTAAAGGAGAAACACAAGATCCTCCACAGGTTGCTGCAGAACAGCACCTCGCCTGTGGAGCTTGCCAAGCTAACGGCTGAGGCTACCGGAAAAGACCCCATCGGTCCTGAATCAGCTACAGGGGACAGCATGGCTGCCCTGGGTGAACTCTGCGCAAAACAGGAGCCGGGGAGTCCCAAAAAGAAGGACAACGCATTGCTACGCTATCTGTTGGATAGGGACGATAACGGCATCCTGGATAAAGCCATTAAGATGGAACCTGCCGATGGACCAAAGCTGTCCAACATTAAGACAGAGAAACAGGAAGTGGGGTTCAACATGCCGGAACAGGTCAGTATTGTTTACAGTAATATTCATGGCTAGTGAAGAAAATTATTATTATTATCTTTATTATTAAGAAAATTAATTTCAATGGATCATTGAAGTAATTTATAAAGCAAAAATTCCAATTGCTGATTTTCTGGGTCCATTATCTCAAATGTGAGGATTAGCTGCTTTTCTCTGTTTTATTTCATTGTAAACTGAATATCTTTGAGTTTTGGGCTGTAGGTCAGATGAAACCAAAAATATGAAGATGCTACCTTAGGCTGTGAAAATCGGAAGAAATGTCATTTTCTGTTATTTTTATACACAAAAGAATTAAGAAGTTGAAAAAACTGAAAATCTGTTGAAGTCCTATTCAAGTTGGTAATTCATCAAAGATACTTTAAGCAAATGAATGATCAGTCAGGGTCAGTATGCTCATATTCCCCCATAATGCATGACAGGTTCTGTCAAATGCACAGAAATGTTGTTACAGTGACGAATATGATGGTACAGACACCGCAGGGTTTAAGATGCATCTCCAACCAGAGCTAACAGGACAACTCCCTCTTTACACTTTCTCCACCTCTTCACTAAAAAAAAAAGAAATTTACTTCCTCAAAATAAAGCTTTCAGAGCTTCAACCAGTGACCTCTGACTGCCTACCCACTTCATGCAGTATGTTGTAAGTCAACATGGTTCACAGTTAAGTTTCCAAGCAACTGCAGTGAGAAAGAGGGACAGTTTTGGATTTGGTTGCATTATCAAACACCAAAACAATGTCAGGGTTGAGGTCCTGTCTCTTATAGAATCCTACCAGGTTTACCATTCAACATTTGCAACTACATTTATACGCAGCTGTAGTGTAGTTATGGAATTAACATTAATTGGTAAGACCTGATATAATAAGATTTCTTAGCTTTGGAAGATTCCAAAAGTGCGTTGAAATCCAAATCCAACCCTATGCACACCCTATCCTTAACTAATGTCTATATTTATATTTAAAGTGTGCTTACATTTAGACAGCTTTCTAACACTTTAGCATTTTAGTACGCTTTATTAGCATTTATCTACTGATAAGCACAGTGCAGTCCTGTGGGAATTCTGTCTGTGGTCTTAGGGCTCTTCTGCCATGGGTGAGGTTGAAAATTTGACCTGGTCATGGTGCGCCATGAAAAGTCATTTGATCACCAAAGCCATTTTGATTGATCTCCTGGGGATCATTCAGTAGCACTCTGCTGTGATAGTTGTCTGTAGCCATGGCACTAGCATGGCTGCAAAGTCGCACCAGAAAGCCTCATCGAAGTTGCATTAAAATTGGACTTTCTAAAAAACACATTACGGTGATTTTGTCTTTTGAGTAAATAAAAATAATCGCTCCACTTAACAAACCGACATATGGACGTGTTTAACAGCTCCTGTAAACACCTTCGAGTGAGAAGCCCGGTAGCTGCTGAGCCGGCTCTTGCTGATTGGTTCTGTCAGATGTGTGCTGAGTTCCTCTTTAGGCAGCTGATGGCAGGTTGTCAGGAATCGGTACACTCCCTGAAACGCAAGATGCTCTGGAAAAGGATGAACAGGACTGCTGTTTAAAAGGTTAAGCATGTGTGGGAGTTAGAAAAAGGGAAACCAAGTGGTTGAGTAACCCAGTGAGTTATCTATGTATGTCAGCAAACACTTCCTGAGGGGATAAACACAGGTTAAACACTGCCCGGTTTTGGCGAACTTCTGTCTGCTATATGTGGAAATGAATTTGTTGATATTGTTTAGAAATGATTTTACCTGCATGCTGGTTTAACAGTGATGTGCATGCCACTACCCTGCAGACTTGGTCTCAGCTGATGGTAGCCAGAGATTAACCTGTACAAAAAGAGTTACCAGCCTATCACAGTAATCCATGGTGGTTTCTGCTTGCTTGTCCCACCTCACCTGCACCTCGGCTTCCGGGCGCTTCCTTTCTCACAGGTAGTGTGAAGTTAAAACACAGCAAAGTTTAGCCGGTTAAGTGTGTTGTTTTGCTTATTGAAAGTGCAGGTGCGCTGACGCAGTTGGAGTTAGCTGCAGGAAGGATCAGAAGTTGGACGGCCTCAAGCACAAAGGCAAACTTCCGACAAACAGTTGTGCCTCCGGAGCAGTGGAGGGAGGCTGCTGCCGGGGGGGGGGGGGTCACTCAGGCTCATCGTTCTGGTTTCCAAGATGAGGCTTTGTTAAGCCGGAGTTGATGATGCCAGGAAGGTGCTTTTTTTTAATGGATGTTTGAACTGTTCTGATGATGTTCCAGCTTACCAGAACAATGAGGAAGAACAGAGAGATGAAGTAAAGAACAGTGTAGAGAGTGCAAGTATGCTTGCATGCGTCTGTGTTCACTGCACCTTTTGTGAACAACTACAATACAGAGCACAGAAATGATGTGAATTAAATGAAAGACATAAATAATAAAAAAAAAATTAAAAAAAACATGAGGATCAGAGTCAGTGAGCGTGTCTGCTTTTGCTGTGTAAAACGTGCAGCGGTCGTTATGAGAAAGTTCAGGACATCATGTGACAGTGTGCGTTGAGTGTCCGGGTTGTAGTGTTTGTGTTTGTGTAAGACTGTGTGCTCATACATTTTTATTATAGTGTATTTGTGTTAGCATTTGCTTTGTGTTTGAGAAAGCAAACATGTGACAAATGTGTGCAACATTTCTTAGAGTGTAGTTGTATGTAAATATGTTTCTGCTGCAAGTGTGTATCAATATTTACTGGTGCACAGAGCATTGGATTCAGAGCTGTGGGAAACTCCAACAATCTCTGAACCTTTATACCCACTACAGTCTGCAGTAGTTTTTAAAGCAAATCCAACATTTTATTAGCATTTAGCTTGCTACCTGTTAGCAGACTGATACTCTATCAGACCTGCATATCATAATGATGTTGAGGATGCCCTTACTGTACCCAGCTTGAGTCAGTATAAGCAAGACGTAGCTGACATGGTGCACAACTAAAGTTAAACAAAGCAGAGGCAGAGAACTACCATATGTTGGACTGACATGTAGTGACTGACTGCAGTGCTGCGGTCAGCTGATGTTCCATATGCTGCATCAACAACCAAAATAATTAACCTTATGTGGCTGATGTTAGGTAATGGTAGCATACGTCCTTCAACTATGCTACTAAGTTTTTGTTGGACATGTCCCTCACAAACAATGCCCTTGATGTGTGGCAATATTGTGGTCACTCTGTGTGTGTGTGTGTGTGTGTGTGTGTGTGTGTGTGTGTGTGTGTGTGTGTGTGTGTGTGTGTGTGTGTGTGTGTGTGTGTGTGTGTGTGTGTGTGTGTGCGTGCGTGTGCGTGCGTGCGTGTTTGTGTGTATACCCTGGCTAAACAGAGCTGTGACTCTGTCTTATTGTACATCACACATGACCTCATTAGTGCCTGCAGTTTATTTTTAGGTCTTTCTCTATTCATCAGTCAAACTGCCGCAGGAAACCGTCCCTGTCAGTGGTGTGTGTTTCTGTGTGTGTGTGTGTGTGTGTGTGTGTGTGTGTGTGTGTGTGTGTGTGTGTGTGTGTGTGTGTGTGTGTGTGTGTGTGTGTGTGTGTGGGGCGGGTTAAATTACACTGAGGGGGGTTCTCAGTTTCTGTCAAAGTTGTCATCAAAAGTGATTATACATGTTTACATGTTCATTATGAAAAGGTTTATTTTCATATTTTGGTTTAGTTTTGTTTTTGTTTCACTCTTAATCCTCAGTAAACGTCCTTTTTTCTTTGTTGGCAAAACTAGCTTCATCACCTGAGAAACTGCATTTTACTTTCACTTTTTACTAAGACAAAGGATGTCCTGTCAAAAGCAGTAAAATAGAAGGTTTTATATGATCGTGACTGTAATGCTTTAACTTTGAATTAAGAATCATGACCAAGTTGAAAATTCTGTAAAATGTGTATTTGTGGATACTGAAACATGCACATTTTCGCAGACAAGCCTTTTAAATGTCATTGACACATTGAAGTATATGTGTAAGAGTTTTTTGCTGTTGCTGATTTCAGACCAGTGAGCTGGAGGACCTGCTGGAGGACCTGCAGAGCGGCGGTCAGCAACAGCCGTTCGGGGGCCAGGCACCGGCCAGAGGACCATCCTCCTCTTCGTCCTCCTCTTCCTCTGTGCCGCCTGGTTCCTCCGCGGACAAACAGACCATCATCAGCGACATCCTGCAGATGGCCGACAGTGGCAGCAGCAGCAGCCCCCCCAACCAGCACCGAGCCTTCCCTCCAGTCGGCCCTGCAAGTACGTCTGCAACAGGATGTTAGTGTCCGAGTCAATTTGATCATTTCTGGGTCTTAAATGCTTTTGAACTGCACAAAATCTTTAGAATCTCTTTGAGAAAATAAGGACACCTCCGTCACACATTTCTCTCAGCATATGCACAATACTGTACATAATGACTAGTAAAAAGAAAAACGTGTCTTCCTCCCAGCAGCCTTTAACGGTGCCAGGCCGGGCCAACCAAGCCGAGGTGCTCCTCCAGTCAGGAGCATGTCTATGGACGGCAATATGGCTCCCAACCCTAACACCACCAGGCCTTTCCCCCCTCAACACAGGAACCACGGCCCCTACTCTTTAATGCAGCAACAACAACAACAAGGCATGATGGGAAGTCATGCAGCCATGGCCAACCAAGCTGCTATGGCCAACGCAGGTGAGGCAGGAAAAGATATAGTATCTTGTGTTTTTTTTTAAATGACTGTAATCAACTCAACATCGGACTAATTCTTCTCTCCAAATCAGGCATGATGAGCAACGGGTCAATGCGGGGCTCCATGCAGCAGGGTTGGGGTCCCCAGGGACCCATGGGGGGTACTGCAGGGCCAATGATGGGCCAGGGGATCGGACCTGGTCGCATGGTCCCCAACATGAACAGCGGGCTGCCTACAAGAGGCCCACCTGGATCCAGAGCTATGGTCAACATGCAGATGATGGGCAACGGTGAGTGAGAAAGAAAGAAAGAAAGAAAGAAAGAAAGAAAGAAAGATCAGCTCTCATCAAAACTTGTTTTTCTTTCCCTCAGAGGTGGCAAACCCCACCTACACTCAGCAACATGCTCCACCCAATCAGACTGCACCATGGCCAGACCGAATGATGATGGATCACTATGGAAACCAAAGCAGGTATGGCATTCATTCTATCGCAAAGTATAAAAGAAGAAGAGAAGCCAAAAAAAATGATCATGAGCATGTGGGCTTCGTCCAGACCCATGAGTCTGTAGTGACAATAACACCCAGGGTATCTTCCAGGCCACCGTATGGCATCCCCCAGGAGGACGGGATGGGGTGTTGCAGCACGGGGCCCGAGGGCCAGCCGGACGAAGGAGCCCTGCTGAACCAGCTGTGCTCGGTGCTAAAGGACTATGAGGGTCTGGAGGAGATCGACAAGATGCTGGGAATCCCCACGCTGGCTGGACAGGTGAGGACCTTCAGACCGACCCTGAAAACAACTAGCAAAAAACAGGGGGAAATATTGATGCAGATTAACATCACTAAGCTTAATTTTTTTTTTTATTTCTTACTCATATCCCATCTTCCCACCCTGCAGGGTCCTATGTCAGACCAAGACCAGTACCTCAGCTCCTCCGACCCAGCAGCCAGAATGAAGCCTCCCCAATACAGTCAACACTATGGTGGCCAGCCAGGTTATGGCGGCATTCCTCCTGATGGCGGATTCCACGGCCCCTCTATGAGTGGCCACATTGGGCCGCAAAGGATGCCACATGCTGGTTACCCCCCAATGATGAGGATGCCTGGGGCCACGGGGCCCAGACCGGCCGGAATGAGGCCAGGGGGGCCTAATCCAGTAGTGCAACCTCAGCCCAACAACCTGAGACTCCAGCTGCAGCACAGACTCCAGGCCCAGCTGGTAGGTGACACCAGATACCGTCCGTTATATCACTCCTCCTGCAGTTTTGTGATGTTTGTCGACCTCAAACCAGGAATGTTGTGTTAGATGGGACAATCACATCCAGTTGTGACTTTCTGATGAACGAGATACTGTGCAAACAAAACACAGCAGTCTCTTTTTGCAGATTACACTCAAAAAAATTTGATTTTTTCTTATTACATGTGATGCAACAGAGCAGACAGCGATGCCAACAGGGTTCAGTGAGTTTAAACTAAGCAGCATCAGCCAGAAAGGAACAAACATGTTGCAGCTTTCTGCCTTCATCAGCAGTTCCCTGCTGTTGAGACGCTTAACAATGAACACACACATGATGTGAACATACAGCGCGCACACACACACACACACACACACACACACACAAAATCATACACTCACGCATAAAGATGATTGCTTGCACCTTATGTAACTGGCAGTTAACACAGCGTATTTCTTTGAAGAGCCTATTTCCCCATAAAGTTCCTGTTTCTGACTGTGTGCCCTGCACCTCTATGTTGTTAATTCACACAGTTCATTTTGTAGTACTTTTTTATTTATTTATTTATTTTAGTTTGTTCCTGTTTTCACATTTTGAGTCTCAAAATCTTGAGTAAATACTAAATGTTTCACATTTATCCTGAAATTGTGAAAAATAATAAATCACCAAGGCTGACTTTAATTTGAACAGCACCATTTGTACAATAAAGTCTAGGCTGCCACCTGGTGGACAGGGAAAACACACTGTGGGTATCAATTAGTAGCTCTGATGATGTAGCAGTGAGACACAACTTTTTCACCTCCATCTTTACATTTAGGTTGGTGCCAATTTAAATTCTTGTCATACATCAGTGGGTCATTCATATGAGTCAGTTACACTGAAATAAAGCTTGACCTGCAAGAGTTTGGCATGCAGGGCTTTATTTGAAAATCTGAGCAACAACAAAATTTCTCAAAGGTCTTCAAATTTAAATGTAAAGTAGTTTTGTGATGCAACATATCTTTCATGCTATGGTTGCATTTGGCATTACTGCAAAAATGTGGGGCATTGATAGACCCAGAGGAGTCTGAACGAGACCCAAACCGTGACAGTCTTAGTGCTTCAGGAGTGACATATACAGGACTTGGCGTTGTATGATTTCATAAGAAAAACTGTAGATATTTTTAACATTCATGAAGTGACGTGACATGCCAAGTTGATACTTTGAAACTAACTGTATTTCTCATGCCTGAGAGGTTGTTGCTGTCAATATACTGTATATAATAACAAACTCCATCCATCCCCCATTTAGAACCGTCAGCCAATGGTGAACCAGATGAGTGGAGTGTCCAATATGAATCTACCTCTAAGGTCTAATGTACCAAACCAGGTCAGTCTATGTATCTGAATATGTGTATGTATGTATCTCTCTCACTCTCTCTCTCTAGTCCAGGGTTGAGAAGATTAGGAATCAAAATGATGTGTGTTTGATTGGTAGATCATTGACTGTTGCTGGTCCATGCCAACACTTAGGCATACTGTGTGTTGCATGTTTGTAAGGTAGGAATATCAATACTGTGTAAATGAGTATCTTGACACATTGGTTCCTTGCAACCACTCACTAAGTAAAAAAAAAAAAGAGTGAAAAGTTTTTTAAACTCACAATTTCCTTACAAATTGTTTAAATAGAAAATATAATTGAAGTAATAAAGTAGGTTCAGCAGCTGAGACAGCTCAACTCAGACTGAAGAAATGCACCAGCCCAAAGGTTTGCAGACCTGATGGTAATTTGTGGTCGGTTGAGTTCACATCCCTTTAGAGTTTAGTTTACAGCCTCTTGAGTGTCTCCTCTCTGTGTTTCCTCCTGCAGGGAACCCTCAACGCCCAGATGCTGGCCCAGCGTCAGCGCGAGTACCTCAGCAACCACCTACGCCAACGCCAACAGCAGCAGCAGCAGCAGCAGCAGCAACAACATCTGCACCACCAGCGTGCCATGATGATGCGGACTCAGGGCATCAACATGCCGCCGAACATGCCCAGCGGGGGCGCCGCTCCCACGCCGATGCCCATCGGTGGCACCAACCCGCGTCTCCCGCAGGGCAACCCGCAGCAGTTCCCCTACCCGGCCTCCAGCTACGGTACGGGCCTGCCCTCTCCTCCTCCACCTCCTCATCCTCATCCCGGCTCCTCCCCTCTCTCCCCCAGTCGTCATCTGACTAGCCAGGGCATGATGGGAAATGTAGGCGGGCATTACAGCGGGGTAATGAGTCCGCCATCACAGCACAGTGCCTTCCAGTTCAGCAGTTCAGGTACATGATCAGAGCGTAGAAGCCACGTCTCAGTGGTCTCTGTTAGCTTCTGTTGTTGTTGTTGTTGTTGTTGTTGTTGTTGTTGTTGTTGTTGTTGTTGTCGTTGTCGTTGTTGTTGTGGTGGTGGCGGTGATCAAACATAATCATCTTTTTTCAGACTGTGGAAATCAAGTCTTTTTTTAAGTTGATTGGCTGCGGTTGAAGTTGCGCATGAATAAAATGTTTACTTGCGTCAGATTTGTTTTTGAGGACAAATCATCAGTGTTTTTACAGTGAGATTAACACTTTGTCTACATTTGTCATGAACCAATCAGGAGACTAATACTGTTATTCTGGTGGTGGCACTGGTGAAACACAAATCTTCTCTCTCCTTCTCTTTTCTAATATTTTTTGACTGTTTGTGTCGTCTCTCAGTGTTTTAAATTCATTGTGAATAAACTCTTAATGTCATTTGACCAAAAAAAGGGAATTTTCTTTTTTAGGTTGCAAGTTTCTGAAGTAAGGACAGAATAGGATCCTGAGGATTTTGTACAGCAGTATAGTAGTAAAGTTTGTGGCATCGAGGAGTTCAGTTGTTTGCCAGTTGGATTTTGACAGAGATGCATTTGCTAGCTGTTCTGGATTGGTTTTGGTTGGTCTTTTCATATTTAGGGCTGCATTTACCAAGAACTGGATGTTAAAGCAAAGATTTTTTTTTCAATGTTTTTTCCTCTGGTTTAGAGGCAAGATGATTCCGATTTGACTCTCTTTGTCCTCTTGTTAAGGATGACAGAGGAGAGTAGAGGTTGCATAATTTATCAGCTACATGTTACTTTTTAGATGTTAGTGTGTGTTATTATATCTTTCCATTCACCTTAACCCGTTTATCTGTTTCAATCTCCAGGAATGAGCCAACAGCAGCAACACCAGGATCCAGTGTCAGGCTTCCCATGTGGGGCTGCAACCCCTCAGAGCCCTCTGTTGTCCCCCAGGATGGGGCAGGGTCAGAGCCCCATGCTGCAGCAGAGTCAGGGCCAACCACAACCACAACCCCAACCCCAGGGCCCGAACCAGGGAGGACCCCCCAGCTACCAGCCTAGCGCCGACCTCAACGGATGGCCCCAACCTGCCAACATCTCCACCAGCAACAGGTAAAAACAGAAGAACAGCTCACCATTCGTGTGAACATGCTTTTCAGCAGCTGACATTTCATCAGCTCAGCTTTAACTCAGCTCGCCTTGTGTCAGTGTGTACCCCCAACAGTCGCAGTCCCAGTACGCCGCACAACCCAACGGAGGAATGTACAACGGCAACAGCATGAACATGGGAGTCATGGCCAGCAATGGTGGCAACATGAACCAGATGTCAGGACAGATGAGCTCCATGAATACAGAGCAGGTAAGAGATAAGCCTACATACTGCCTGCTACTTACTGTTTCATTCCAATACATAAGCTTATTTAAGGCCATGATTAATCTACATTTTTATTATTTAACTAATATTTATTGTGTTTACTTTTGCTTCTCAGTATAACCGTGGTGTTTGAGATTCAAAGTAACGCAAATAAAGACACAAAATTAAATTTTTCTGGAAGATACTTAGTACTTTGTTCATGTGTGTTTTGTGTCATTAAGTAAAATGAACTCTTCCTCAGTATCCGTGAATAATGATACATTTTAATTAGCAGCCATGTTCATGTGTCCTGTTATTCTTCTGGTACAGGTCAGTGACAACAGCCTGATCTTGGATCAGCTGGCAGGAATTGACATGCTGACACAAGATGGTGACGCCAATTCTGTAAGTAAAAGATTGTTGTCGTTGTACTTTATATATTATAATGTTAAATTTTTCATGTATTAATAACATAAACATCATATAATAAGCCTGACATGATATAGTAAGTGTCTGCCCATCTATTACATTACATGTTATATTGTATGAAAAAAGTCTAAAATTTAATGTGGGGAACCCTGATGAACACCTGGTGTGTGGTTCCTGTCAATAACTTTTGATTATTTGTTATTTTCTTTTTTTTCTTTAACTTGATCTGGATTTTCTGTCTTCTACAGAATTATTGCTGACCCCAGCTGTGGTTGAGACAAGGCGACACAGGAACTCATGAAGAAGCAGCGAGGAGTCTGGGACGAGAGACAGAAACACTGCTTCCTGTTTCACACCAGCCAACTCAGAGGCGCCAGTCAGAGAGAGGACAACCAACACATGTAAAACCTTCTGAACTGCATTGACTCAGTGTGGTTTCATTCAACCTGACATTTTATGCAAAAAAAAAAAAAAAAGTCAGACGTTTTAGGGAAACTGCCATCTGAACCATCCTAACAGCAAATGCACAATGGGAGGATACATGTTATATTTATCTGTACACTGTTAATCCTCACACAAAACCTTGTTTTCAAATGATCAAATTAAGGCTGATCCCAAAAAAAAATTACCTGTACTTTTACCATGACAGCGTACCTGATAAGCTGAACATAGTCTAGATTTCCACAGAGTTATTTAGATGTTTTCAAATGAAGAAGCAAAAGAGGGTTCATGTCCCCTGAACTGATTTGAAGGCTTGTAATTTAAAACATTCGGAGGAAGTGTTGGGTTTTCACTGAAAGCAAACAGCAGCAATAGCAATTCATGCTCTTCTTGCTTCATAAAATCAAAAGAAACAGAAAAAAGAAAACACTGAAATAAGGGGCAACTACTAACATCATGTCTAAGACAGGAAGCTCTTACATATTCAAAATGCTTCTACATTTTTTGACACAAAATGCGACATTTTGCACCATTTGGACAAATTCAGTAAAACCTGCCCATCGGCTGTTAGTGTTTGCTGTTAGTATGTGCTCTGATCAGATGAATGTGTTCCAACTCTAGTCCTCAAGTCTCTAAAGCAGTGTATTTGTGATAGAGCAAATTTGTGTGTGTGTGTGTGCGTGTGTGCCTGTGTAGGTGTGTGTGTATGTGTGTGCGTGTGCCTGTGTGTGTGTATGTGTGTGTGTGTGTGTGAAACTGAAATGATGTCACAGATTGACACTGGAGAAGCGAATGGTTGACAAGCATAAATGAAACCTCTGGATTTTATCTTTTTATGGTTCTATTTCTGAGCCTGACTGAAAACGTCAAATGAGAAGGTTTATGAAAAAAATATTTCACAGGTATTTATAGTTTTGAAGAAATTTTAGAGATTCTTTGTATGACGTAAAAAAAAAGAAAATCAAGGATATCTTTCTTTAAGAAAATCTCTCAGAATGGTACATTTTGATGTCGATTTTGAAAATTAATATATTTCAACTGCTGTAGTTACCGGGGAGCTGTATCCCTGTTAAATGATTTTTTGAATGAAGGTGAATGTGTATAGATAGTGTATATACTTAGATTTATAATACCATTTTTCTTCTAAGTGGTGTAGCAAAGCAGCAGTTTGGAGTTTTAATCCAACAGTTTTTCAGAGAAGAAGAAAATGTTTCATTGGTTGAATTGAACCTTAGTGGGTGGAGCTAAAGAGCCACAAGACAACACGACTGCAACTGACGAAGAAACAACCTAAATGTTAAAATCCCATGTCCTTATTTCATTTTGCTATTGCTATTTCACTACAGCTATTTTGAATTTGAAAATTCAGCTAGGCTAACTAGCTAACTTTGTTATCCTAGTATCAGCAGCTTGAAACTTTCTGGTTACGCAGCCATTAGCGATTCCTTTTTAGCCATTGTAATGGCGAGAGGATGGCAGTGACGGTTGGTCCGCCACTTTGGTTCAGAATGAAATATCTTGACAAATACGGGATGGATTGCCATAAAATTTGGAACAGACATTCATAATTCTCATATGTGATATTTAATAAATGTGATCCCCAGTACAGTACAGATTCATTTATGACGAAATACCTACAAAACAAATAACTTTCGCATTAATGCTAACACCCTAAACTAAGATGGTGACCACACGATGTCTGTTGTCACGTTTCACAGACTGTCTGGAAATCGTTTGTGTGCTCGCTCTGCCCACTGAGATTCTACCACTGTGACTATTTCTGCCTCCAAAGCAGCTTCGCCTCTAAACAAGATGCGTATAACTAATAATAAAACTCCAGGCTACTGCGATCCATTTAAAAAAAGAAAAAAAAAAAAAAGGAAAAAGTCTTTGTGTTGCGATGTACTGGCCTGCAGGACTCACTCTTGTGTGTCGCAGGTGTGTAGCTTAAGCTCTCTGTCGTGCTGAAGGACAATTGAAAAGCGTGTTGGTTTTGTTGTGTTGGCTCTTTCTGTGGGTGAAACTGTGACCTTTGAATGACAAGACATTCTTTATGTACTCTACGAAGTATCGGCCTGGTCCCTATGAACAGATTGACAGAGATAAATGAAACCTTTCTATTAAACAAAGAAGAGCAGGCGAGCCAGGACGTTTACAATCCAGATTTATAGAAAAGACTGGACCTTTAGCATTTTGGGAATAGTTTCATTACATCAAATTGAAAGGTGCTCCCTTTATTCATTAGGTACTGTCTCACAAAAACTAACTGTAACTAGCAACATGGACTTCTCGAATCCCACTGGTCCAGAAACCTGTTAAGCACAAAGATGAGGGACTACTTTTCTCTGCAGAACAAGACGAATGTGACGGTGCAAACCGAATGCAAAATGAAACACTGAAAATAATTTTTTTTTTTTTTGGAAAACTTTGCGTTGATCCCATTTCCCCTTCGTTTCCCTTCATCTTTCAGTGCAGTAAAATTATACGCCAGTATGCTGCATGTTGTAAAACCCCAAAGATTTTTATGAGAAATCCTCTTAAGAGAAAATGTAAGCCATGGAAATGATCTGAATGTCAAACTCTCTGCAAGGGTTCAAGGCAATCAAGAGCGGATGTAAACGCTCATGTACAGTAACTCCTAATGTTTTAGATGAAGGTGAATTATTCTCTCTTGATCTTGACTGATACAGTATACACACACACACAAACATACATATATATATATATATATTGAAGATTGTTCTTGATTCGTAGATGGATATTTTATCAATTGCAAAATACTGTTATTCATGTAAGTACCTTAAGATGCTAAAGACATAGCATACTGCCTTAGATCTGTGGTTCTGTGTGTGGTGTATAACTGTAAGGTTTACAGGTGTATTATATGTGTCACACACTACTGAGTGAGTGTTTTACCACTTCGTACCGTAGGTGTACAACCAGGATTTTTTATATTTTCTCCCAAGAAATGACACTGTACAACATGTGTTAACCTGTCTATCAGGTCATGCAAATCACAATAATACTTTGTTAGCGTAAATTATTTTGTTCATAGTTTCCCTGTACAATGCAACAGGGAGGGTCTCCCTTACTAACACAGTGTTTTTGGTGCATAAAGGGGTATTCAGTCATTTTTGACCTTTGCTGACCTGCTGGTGACCAGTAGGAACAGCAGCAACAGCGGTTTATCTCTAGCTGACATTTGGGCTGTAAATGACAATAATATAGTCAAATATGCATCTAGCCCTGATGCAGGACTGTATCACTGCTAAAATTAAGATCCCATTTCTGATATTAAATGCTTATAAAATCTCACAGTGAACAAACTTTGAAAATATAAAAGGTAAACTTCTCTGTAACGGTTTCACATATGATATCGGTTATGTGTAGGGCTGAGTATCATTATGCATTTAACAAATTTATATTTAACAAAAGATGATAAAGGTTCTCAAATGTTGAATCTCATAGCCATATAGGGATGTTTCCTAAATAAACAAGAGTAAATTAGCCTAAAAGTGGCTAAAAGAGTAATTTAACTCTGGAACAGAAACATGATAGATCTTGATACAGTAATAAAGTTTGATATCCAGCCCTAGTTATGTGGAAAGAAGCAAAAATGCGACTTACGCTGATGCATGTGCCAAGTAATGTGAAAATGAATGTAAAATCCAGTGTGGAATATACAGTACTTTCTTTCTTTCTCACCACTTGGTTGAGTTATATTTCCAATTTCCAATTCTTCCTCCTTTTTCTATCACTAGATGGCGCCAAAGTCAAATCTTACACTTAGTGGCTTTAATCTTGCACAAGCTGTGCTGGCATGCATAAAACAATGGCTGTAGGCAATAAATTAAATTCCTTACTTTTATTATTTTGTTAGTGTTGTAATAAAACTGCATCAGGGCCGGAAGGCATTAGATTAATCATTCAGTCCTGATCTAACATCCCTGATTTAAACACTGGAATAATAAAAATGCTTTCTCCTTTTGCTTTAGTGAGCCTTTGTAGACAAAACATTTATATAGATAATCAATACATCCAGAGAAATTGATTTGCTTTTTCTTTTAGGCTATGAAGTTTTTAAAAAAATGTACTTATTATATTATCCCCTTTAAATAATATTTTAAAAGCTATATACATCAGGATTAGGCCACTGTAAAATGTTACTTCTGAGTTTCCCTGTGATCAGCTGTCGGTTGTACTGTACGTAAAGCCAGTTTGATTGAAATGTTTCCCAGTTCATTGGTATTTCAGAGCAATAGGTCAAAGCTGAAGGAGAGTTTAGGTGTTCAAAGATCACTGTTTGCAGTTCAAGAGATTTTTTTTCTTCTTTTTTTTTTTAATGATCCTCTCTGCTGTGATGTTCATATTAAACATCTCAGCGGTGACAAAGTCCAGTACAGTTTATTCAGAGTGTGAGTGTTTTATTATGCAAAAGTCCAGACGTTCACACCACTTTATGCAAGCTGTTGACTCTAATGTTGCTTTTGCCAATGCTACTCGTTAATTTATGATTCATGCCACTGTAAATAAATTATTTTTATTGAACGAGCCTGCTTCTGTCTTTTCATTTCACCCCCTGTTGTTCTGGTGTCACGACCTTTATTATAGCTGATTTTATTTTATAATTTACATGAATGATATTGTGCTGCAGACCTGAGGCTGACTGCATCCTCTGTGTGCAATACTCGCTTTCCACCGCCAGGAGGCGACATTGTCCAGGAATTTTAAATAACCTTGATGACTTGCTGTGTTGAATTAATTATTCTCAGAACTTTCCATCGCTTCCCTCTTAAATGCTCATACAGTACTATCCTAAAATCATAGAAGAACTAAAATACCACATCACCTGCCACAGGCTGAAAAAGTGTCCCTGGTGTGTGTGTGTGTGTGTGTGTGTGTGTGTTTATAATATGCATAAATATACATAATATGCTATTAAAAACTCAGATTGTTTTACTTTTACTCTTGTTAACAATAAAATCTGTGTCCTGGCTCCTGCTCCCATAACCTTGACCAGCACCTTTCTCTACACCTTTAATATTCTGCATAACATTTCTGTTAAGTCTCATCTTTGATCACTGACACTAACTTTATTTTAAAATGTGGTGGGGATCCCAAATTTTCCAAAGATGAGTGAGGCTGAATTTAGGGTAAAAATTTATGTAAAAGCTGTTTACACAACATGACAATGACACATACAATATGCAGTATATTATTTATACGTTTGTTCTGGTGTTTTGTTGTAACTGTCTCACTTAATAATATTCACATCCAATATGCCGTAGCTGGTCCATTTCACTAGCTGAGGAAAATCCTAAACATCTTTTCCACTGCTTAATACACATTTCTCAGTTTTTCATTCTCACATATTTGATATATTTGGGATCCTGGGTGTAATATAAGAAACTGCCCATCCATTGCAACTGTTTACGACACACCCAGGTTCACGTGGCGTTAATGTGGTTCCTTATTCTAAATCCCAAACTCTCATTTGAAGAAGTGGGGAACAGCAAAAATGTCCTTAGTCATGAGAAACATGCGCATATTTAAGTTCCCAGTTCTGTAGACGCTTCTGTATTCTGCAGAAGGAAACCTGGAGCTGGTCCAGTACCTGTTGTCCTCTGAATGGCCCTTCAAATCTAATCACACAACAATGCCACTGTCTGCCAGCGGAGACATGTTCCAACTTACTCTCAAATAAACCTTTTTGTCTTTAATGTATTATGAAATATAACAACTGTTACTAAACTCAGATGTCATTCAGCACTTCAACAGATATAGTTTTTGAGATAAAGCTGGCAATATGCAAACAATTGCTCAAGGTCATGAACTTTATGAAAGATTATGCATTCTGTCAAACTTGCAGAGTCGCAATAATACTTTAATAATTTTTGAGGGGTTACCACATATAAAAATTTGGAGCACATGGGGATTAAAAAACGACTCAGGACTACAGAGATGCTGTAAATCCCACTATAAGTATTTCATATGTATCTGATTTCAGTTCATTGTTGCTGCAATTACATAATTTGATCTAATAATCTAATCTCTTTGTGTTGCATTATATCAATTTACCACACAGTTACAACACTCACTTTTTAGTGTTTGCAATACAAAGAAACTCATGAACAGTTATTGTAAGTGTATTATTTCTACACTGAAAGACTGTAGATTCGGTGCAATTGATTGCAATGTATTTCCCTAGTACGTGATCTAGACGCACATTGGTTGATTTAGCTGTCAATCAGAAAAGTAATGCGACATTGGCTTTCTGGCTCTGGCTTTTGGCATACTCGTCCATCTGGTGAGAGCCAAAGACTGGTGGAAAAAGTGTAGACTTCTCACTCTGATTTTATTTGAATATCACAAATGGACTTAGATATAATTGCAAGTAAATCAGATGGCTAGGCCTTACTTTATAATGTTACGACGAAATTACAGCAATTTTATAGAAAATAATTTACACCTTTGTCTATTTTTTAATCTTTTTGGGAAATTCAATGTGGCATCATTCTATATTTTCATCATCATCATTTTGCCAGCTAACTGAGGTTCGATGCATTAGGTAGTAAAGAGTTCAGCAGTTCCCCAAATGGCCAATAGAGGGTGGCTCCAAAGTGAGTCAATCCCCATAGATCACATTTAAAACTTTACAGCAGAAATAAACATGTTTACAATCTGGTACAATAAAGGTTGTGGTCTCTATAACTAATGTCCTTCTTCATGACAACTGTACTGGAGGTGAATTTTTATACAACAAACCCGTTTAAAGTTATGCATAATTGAGGACGTGGCATATTTGATTGACAGGTGGGTGCTTCACAGTCTGCAAACTGTTGAGCTACACCTCGGCTAATTTGAGAGTCTGAACTGACCTCTCGGCCATGTTTGTGACTAACAGAACGCGAGGAAGTCTGTGCTCCTGTTTTTTGAGGTGAGTGAAATCCTAGTATTTAATTTTATTCATGTTAGCAGGAATTAGCAGGTACTGGTGTGTGTCCTCACCATACCTGGCTATTTAGCTTAGCTTGCTAACTAGCCAATTTGCTACTAAACCAATTAGCCTTGGGTTATCCCAAACACTACGCTATGCTAACGATGCTGACGGGAGCGTAGCTTGCCACAGTTATTGAACCGGGTTTCACCGATGCCTCAGCTCCACTGACACTCCACTTCTTCTAATTTTTGCATTAGCCCGGAGTTAGGTGGAGTGAGACATTACCAAAATGGCGATGACAGAGCAGCACACTCAGAGGTTAAAAACCTTCAGAAACCCGTGGTTGATGTCACGGAGGCCAACTACCATCATTATCTATGGTTACTTTCTCTATATAATAAATTGACCCTGTGTTTGTTGGTAACTGCTGTATACAGTGTACTGTATACTTCACAGGTGCTCATAGTTGTTCTCAGTGAAGCATGGAGTGAGTCATCTTTCTTAATCCACGATCTTCGGTAAGGGGGTGTGGATGTGAAGGAGGAGGGCGGTGACCACTGCAGTCCTACTACAGTATCTCTCCTCCTGTCACAGATACCCACAGTGTTACTTGCTGCCGCAGGTCAGCTCGTTAAAACTGTACATCTCAATTTTTTTTTTAATTTTTTGGCAGGGGACCTTGACCCGGGACAGAGATGGCAGGAGCGGCGGCACCGAAGCGGCAGGACACCCGGAAATTTTTCGAGAATCTGTCCGGCGCTGGTAAATCCATCGCAGTGTTGACCAGCGGAGGAGATGCCCAAGGTAACGTTGTTGTAGTGGTTACATTATCGGACAGCTCTGTTGTCTCTGCCGAGTGAGTGAAATTTAAGACTGTGACAGCAAAGTGCTGCCAATAAACAAAAAGAAAACTATCTCAGCTCCCAACCCCTGTCGCCTATCGTTGTTTTAGTTAACCTAAGTGGTCTTTAATTGTGTCTGTTAAAGGAAATCACCGAGCATTCAGTTATCAGACATCTCATCTTAACCCACTGCTGCTGTCTGCCCAGGGTGTGTCGCATTTCCAGATGTTATATGTTTTTTGTTGGTAATAGTAATTTTGCATATTGTAAACCAAAGACTTGTCCGATAATGGATGTGCGGCCGCAGTTTTGTCCATTAAAGGAGTCGCACACGTTACAGTTACACCCTCCTGTGGAGCAAGTCATTTAAGAGGCGGTTTAAAAGAGTAAAGTTTCACCGCGTCATAGAGAAAAAAAGTGGAGTTTATTTCCACTGTATATATGTTTTCCTTTCATGTTGCCAACCTGGGAATCTGTCTTATTATTTATAAGCTGTTTAATGAAGCTGAACGGCGGTTACGCAACAACTGACGCTCCCTGTCACATTTGTACACGGTATTTATCACGGAGAAAGAGACCGATCACGTTTAGTATTATATTAAACCATACATATATTAACCCAGGCCTGATAAACAGGAGTCCAGGTTAGATGCCTCTGGATAATTTTGAGAGCTGCGCCAAAATCAACAAGTGAACGTGATTATTGAATAATTCAGAAGACATCTCTTCTTACATTAGATGTTTCTTTCTTTATCATTCATTCATTCGCCAACGTCGTATCTATATGGGCTGGATTGCCTTGATGCCATAGATGGCGCAGGATTGTGCGTGTTTGTGCATGCATCTGCGTCCCTGTGCGCATCCGTAGCTCTCATGGCATCAACCCAAATTTAATTATTACTATAACATTTCTATAGTATTGCCACTAGGAGCTTCATCAGCACACACTGATTTTGCTATAGGTCTGTTTCACAGGACTTAAAATCAAAAGGCTTGTTGCTTAGCTCTCCCTATTTTGCTTTTGATGTAGCGTTTACATGTTTCCTGGTGTGTTAACTATCTTCATTGATAGTTATTGGCATTGGCAGCACAGACCTGTAATAGTGTAAAAAATCCAGACTAACTAATCACAATAACTTCCCGTCAGGAAAAGAAGCTCGTAAATCACACTTGATGTGTAGAAACACGTGTCTTGCATCACGGAGGATGAGTCGTGAGAGGCTCATTTTCAAGTTCGACACAGCAAAATACCCCATTTCTGATTGAGCCTTTCACAATAAATGTCGTACGGGATAGTTTGCGTGGCCTCGCTTTTATTCTGAAGGCGGGCTCTTGTTGGCTTGTCGTGTCTGTGTGAGCCGCTTTATTTATCCTGTCAGGGAGGTTTGTGTCGCCTACGTGAGGAGCTGCGAGTATGCATGTAGTGAAGAAAAAGGGATGAAGACATTAATGCAGATCATTTTTTGTTGTTTTCTTGCTTTTTATCATTTAAAAGGGAACTGATATTATGTATGGTCATTATTATATAATATTGATAACATTCATGGAATATCTTCAAAGATATGTATTGTGTGTCTTTGGTGCTCAGACACTAACCTTATCATATACAGCGATGTTACTTACAGCATCCCAGTTATTGTATGTGTCATGTATTTTTACTATAACACATACAGTATAATCAACTGTGTATTATCCCTCTGTGGTTCATCTATATCATCCTCTTCCAGCTGTACATCTAGTGCAGTGGGTTAACCATGGCTATTGTTGGCTCACAGGCGGTTACATAACACTGTGCGCCTATAGGGTGCTGTTGAAGTGCAGTGATATTTTGTCTGTCAGTCTCACTGCAGCACATCTCAGCATGTCAGCTTCCACACTGGATGTTAGAGTCAGCCTTTGTAGTAACAGTGTATAACAGCCCATGTTCCTCCTGAAAACATCTGAGAGGTATTTGAAGCTACACCTTGTGTAGTGTAGGTGCTGCCAGCGTTGGAGTGATGTACAGACTTACGCATCCGTTACTAGTGTCCTAATTTCCACTCATTCATAAAAACTGGCTGCTGGTTTAGAGGCAGGGCTGCTGAAGAGAACCAGAGATGCAACTAAACTAAATTATTATCATGTGAAAAAAGAATATAACAGAAGGAACACAGTGAAGGTTACACTAATCATGATTTCACTCCTCATCTAGATCTAGAGCCATGTGTTTAAGAATCATTCATTTTTATTAATAAATGTTCTATGCAGATGAGGAGCTGCCAGTTGTTTCATTCATTCAAACACGTTGCTCACAGAAAGGTCAGAGGTCAGGCTATCTGCTTGATGCTCTCTGACTTTTCCAAAGGCTAGAATTGCCGTGTTTGCCAAAAATGATCTATCTAGCTTGGTGAAAATATTTCTTTTGAAACAGGGGTTGAAAATGTATTCATTTGTTTTTCAAAAGCTTTTACAACCCTCTTCAATGTCAACAAACTTAGCAGGATTTTCTAGATGCTCCAGTCTTAACCTCGCTGTAAGAATAAAAATTATTACCAAGGGAAATTTTCCTACCACTCTGGGGAGGATACATAGGATACATGCACACGCATTCAGATACACACGCACACACACACACACACACACACACACACACACACACACACACACACACACACACACACACTGGATATGTTTAGTCATTGCAGCCGACCGGAGGGAAATACTCACAGCCTCTCGTGTTGTGCTGAGTGCAACTCATTCCGAGAGCTCAGCTGGAACAGGACACACACACTCACACACGAACCTGTCATCCCGTGACCTCCCCTCATTATTGTTGTACTCATTTTTTCTAAACCTCACTAAACACATTTCACATTTTTCTGCAGATCCTCTTCGACCAATATGCACTGTCCTCGTCTCTAAGCAACATTACCTCATCCCATCAGCACTTGTTAGCGTACAACACAGCCTGAAACCACATCAACACTTGCATACTGTGTTTTTTCTGTCAAGGGCACCCTGTGATAGAGTCACTGTAGCATCCAGTCTGCCCTCAGTTCAGCATGAGATTATGAGGAAGTGGTCTGTTGGTTGGACAAAACAAGCAATTTGAAGTTTTCACCTTGGGCTTTAGAAAACAAACGGAGCCTAATGCGTACCATTGTCATCCAAAGAATAGTCGCATCCCGTACACATTCTGCACATAAGGGCCAGTGAATGAGACGGGTTGTTTACAGCTTATACTGTGGGAGGAAATTTGGCCAATAGACAGTCATGTTGGCTGTGAGGGGCAGCTTGTTCCTGCTGTGCCCAGTGCTTCACTACGCTCATACTCACACAGAGAGTGGGCTTATACAGACATATGTGTCGGTCTTCAGCAAAACAAGCCATTTGATAACAAATGCTATAGATGCACAGTGTTATGTAACAGCCTGTGAGCCAACAATAGCCATGGTGAACCCACTGCACTGGGCTTTGGGCTTCAGTTATTTGAAAAAAATATCTCATATATGAAGTGATTATGAAAATGATCATAAGTTGCAGTTACAATTCTACTATATTTTTTTTGTTGCAGTAATCATTTATTATTGGCTTTCATGCCCAATATCTCCATTAGAATCATTCAAATTTAGCTCATAGCTGCCAATCTGCATGAACACAGAAGCCAAATATCAATGAGATACACCCTCAGTTCTATATCCAGTATTTGTTTTAAAGCCCTGGCCTGCTTATATAAACCTGTAAAATCAATGTATGGATGATGATTTACAGTCATTCCTGTTTGTCATTTCACTAAGTGCACCGACAGACGCTTTTGTGTTTTGGCACAGGATCCTCAAGGGGACTCTTGCTCTGTCTCTTCTCCCTGCCTCTCTCTCTTTTGACCTCTTTACCCCTCCTGTTGTCTGCTGCTCTGTCTGGCTTCTGCATCTCTGATTATACTCTTATGTTTCCTGTTTTTTCCCTCGAGCCATTTTGAATTTATTTACTTTTTTTGGTTTTTATTAAATAATATATCCAAGGTTGAGTGGAAGCAGGAAGCGTGACTAACCTTTCCTTGATATGGTTTTGTTCTTGAATTGGGTGACAGTTTTTTTTTCAGTTCAGAGACAAATTAGTGATTGGACATATAATAGAAAAACAGTGACCTGAGCTCGTTTCACTGCAGTTTGGCTGTAGATGTATAATATCCGTGCCCCATGACCTCCAGAAACATCAAACTGTTGTCAGTCTGTATTTAAATCTATTAAACACATGACTTTGTATTATTCTGAACAGGAACAAGTTTTTCTGACATTTTTCTGATGTGCAGTTTTTTTGTGCAAATGTGTTGCGAAAACGACTGAATTGCAGTTTTTAACAACATTTTGAAAATAAACGCACACAAATGTCAGTTGAATATTAGTGAAAACTTTTCAGGATGTCTTGGAGGACAGCCCTCAACCAAACTGAGATGCGTCCAGAGAGTTTAAGAAAGGCAGTGAAATAATGGTCATGACTCATTCCTCTGTCCACTAGTTTGTGCTCCTCCACTGTGTTGCATTCTTAGTTTATTTATTTCCATCCTTTGGCTGTTGGGATACCATGATGTACAACAAGACTGTGACAACCACTGATTCCTCTCTGTCCTTTTCCAGGCATGAACGCAGCCGTCAGGGCGGTCGTCCGAATGGGCATCTACGTAGGAGCGAAGGTCTACTTCATCCACGAGGTGAGACATGACACGTGACTCAGGCTCCAGACGTGGCCCTCAGGGGGAGTCTGCAGTTTCTGCCACACTTGACAATGAGCTAAATTAGAACTGAGGAGTCTTCCTTTTTGGCTGTGATTATCTTTGAAAGCGGTCAGCAGGGTTCAAAAATCAAATACGAGACAGCATTTGGTTTCAGAGTCAGGCATCTTTTTGAAAACCACGGAAAATCTGGGAAAATCTTTTAAATGGAAGGCAAAATCAAAAATTTTAAATCTGAACACCTGTTTTTGAATTGATCTCAGATTTATATTCTAAATGATTAAAACCAACTCTCTGTATTAGCTGAGATTAAAATCTGCTTAGTTCAACAAGTATCTTATAAAACGTGTGATTTTTGTTATTCACACATTTTCCCAGTAGACTCATGATGATTCTGGCAGCACACAGGCTGTGCACAGAATTTCACAGATGTGAATAGGAGATAAAAATGTACAAGTCACAGAAAACAAATCATGATAATTCTGCCAGGAAGAAGGCAAACAGGTCACTGTGCACCACACAATGAAACAGAAGACGTAGCTGCAGTTTTCTTTGAAAGCAGATATCTGCCATTACATGAGGTGTTCTTCACCACTTATTACATCTAATATTTCATTGAAAATAGATGAGAAGTTATTGGTATTAAATGTATTTCAATGTGGTTAGCTGCAGTGTCTCTTATTAAGAAATAAGAGACAATTATTATTTAACAAACATAAAGATTTGTTTGTGGGTTTGGAAACTGAAGTCTGATCTGTCCTTTAAAATGCAATGAAGACAATACCTTTATGACATCTTTATAGATCTTCCAAGCTGATTTTTAACTCTTGCCCTGTGTCCCCGTCATGTATTCTGCCGGCAAGACATTCGTGACATTCATTTAACCCAGAGGGAAATTATACTTCCTGCTCATTGCTGAAACACTTTAACCTCCCTATAGGGTCTGTGTTTATTTATAACCGACTAGTAGCAAGGCAAATCTTTGCATTCATGTGGAGTCTGCATGTATGTAGTGTGTACTATAACACAGATCTCACGATGGTCAGCACTGCCTTGATTATTGTGAATAGTTGAATTTTTAAATGCATACATTTTAGATAATGTCAGCTCATACAAAGTCATTTAGTCAGGGTATTGAGTTTGGTGACAAACAGATCAGTAATATATAATGTAGTTGTAGTATACTTCCTTTTAGCTGTTATTCCTATCTCATTACAGACCTCTTTTATATTTTTGCATTTTCTTCTTTTGGTGTGTCTTAAATAAAATCCAGAAGCTCACAGAGTGTATTGAGATATTTTAATTTTTAATATATCTTTGAGGATGAATATTTCATCAGGAGAGGATTTGAGTGACAGATTTTTGCATTAATGGCTCTGCAAAATGTTTTTTTGTTGCATCCTAAGCGAGGTTTACATGGTTATTCCATCAAGCATTACACATAAGTTTACTTGCTTATTATATACAGTGAATGGAGATTTGCTGTTTTCTGCAACTGTTGTATTACTGTCAGGATAAGGGTTTTTCTTCCCATTGGATTCACACATCTTAAACTGTAATTTAAGTCATGGTAAAGGAATTCAAATTGAATCTTTAATATAAAATAAAAATAGTCTGCAGGATAATCTGCTTCAGGACTTTGAATTATGAAGAATTATAAAGAAAAGCAGCAACAGATCCCTGTTACTTAGATATCTGAGACTTCCTGGATATTGAATGTCTGAGAATATATGAGAATATATGTGTGTGAGGATGGGCATGACGCCACTGATGGTAGTGACAGGGAGGGCAGGGTTGGAGACGCTCTGGTCTCAGTGTGGATATAATTGGATTACCAGGGGCAGATTTCATTCTTCCCTGGCTCCATCAGCCTTGAATAATCACTGGGCTGTGAGTAATGACACCTGAGTGCCATGACGCCTGTATTTTGGCTCGTAGCTTTGCTCAGCATACACAACACAGCAGCAGAGCCTAACAAGCATAACTATCAGTGCAAAAAGATTTGATGATATTTTTTTCTAACATATTCAGATTTTAAACAATTTGTCGATTGACAAATGGCATTGACAAATTGATTAACAGAAACAGAAACAAAATTATCTTACAGCATTTTCTAAGCTTATTTTTGCCTTTATTTGATTGTCAACAGTAAAGAGGAATATAGGAATCATGGGCAGGGAAAAGGGGTACGACATGCAACAGAGGTCCATAGCCAGAATCAAAGTGCGTGTGTGTGAGTTTTGTTGCGTGATGAATGATTCAGTGAATATCTGTCATATGTGTTTGTCCTCTCAGGGTTACCAGGGTATGGTGGACGGTGGAGACAACATCAAAGAGGCGACGTGGGAAAGCGTCTCCAGCATGTTGCAAGTGGTGAGCGGAGCTTTCTTCTGCTGTTTCAGGTCACGCACTCTGATATAGTTGCGTGAGGTTCTGTAAACATTACATTAAGCGTTAAGATATCTGATCCCAGCTCAGTGTAATATCAGATGCGTTGGTGGAGATGTATGATCAATGAAAGTGACTTTTATCTCTGAGCCAAATGAGTCTGTGATTGAATTAGAGCATTAAACTATTTGTCATGATCAGACTTTCATTCTCTAAAGTGGATAACATTCAATTCAACTGTGAAAAAATATTGATCTTGTAGACCAGCAATAGTATAAACAGCATTATAAAGTATGTGATGGTTAAAAAAATGAGAAAGTGTTTTTCATAGCAGCAAAATAGAGCCAGTAGATGAGCACTTTAAGGAGAGAACAGTGTGATTTCAGATTATAATCTGTGTTGTCCTCAGGGTGGCACAGTCATCGGCAGCGCCCGCTGTAAAGAATTTCGTACCCATGAGGGCCGTCTGAAGGCGGCACACAACCTCGTGCTGCGCAGCATCACCAACCTGTGTGTGATTGGTGGAGACGGCAGCTTGACCGGAGCCAACCTGTTCAGAGAGGAGTGGAGCAGCCTGTTGGATGAGCTCCAACAGCAAGGTGATCACTCGCTGCAGGACTT
Organism: Seriola aureovittata; assembly: GCF_021018895.1. Classification (NCBI taxonomy): domain Eukaryota; kingdom Metazoa; phylum Chordata; class Actinopteri; order Carangiformes; family Carangidae; genus Seriola; species Seriola aureovittata. The sequence continues at coordinate 4,301,226 of NC_079375.1, forward strand.
CCACTTGACTTTACATGATCACTCTCCCTTTATTACAGGTGTGAACTGAACGCATCTCGCTTCCTCTCTTGTTGTTCAGGTCTGATCGACGCGGAGGCAGCCCGCAGTAACTCGGAGCTCCACATTGTTGGTATGGTCGGCTCCATCGACAATGACTTCTGCGGCACTGACATGACCATTGGCACCGACTCGGCCCTGCATCGGATCATTGAGGTGGTGGACGCCATCATGACCACCGCTCAGAGGTGAAAACATCCTGAGAGGAGAAGAGACGAGTTGAGATGTGACAAGATGTAACAAGAAGTAGCAAGACGAGACATGAGACAACTAGATAATAGATGTGACGAGATGTGACAAGACATAAGGAGACAAGACAAGAAAAAAGAAAATGTAATGAGACACGACGAAAGTAGACAAACATGGTATCCCCTGACGTGGGTTAGCTAGCTAGTTGTAACTTTCATAGGTGCATCTATCTGTAGTTATCAGCGTCCCTACAAACCTCAATGACATGTCCTTTTTAGACATGGTTAAGGTCAGGGTGAAGGTTTGAGTGAGTTTGTCTCAGTCATCTGTCCAGCACTGACCTGTTTCAACAGACCAGCCCAATGGGTGTCACTTATAAGTTCCATTTCTTGTTGTTTTGCAGCCACCAGAGGACATTTGTTCTGGAGGTCATGGGCAGACACTGCGGGTAGGCACTTTTCACTGTGTTAGAGAGTACATCACAGAGAGAAAAAGATACCACACACATGTTGAAGTTTAATTATGCTCAAGTCTCATTAGCCAAATGAACATCACCAAAAATGTATGCAGACAACATGGAGCTGACCTGAAGTGTGGAAATATTGATAATACTGCAGTGAGGCTCATTTGTTTGTGTGTCAGGCATGTCAGTCTGTTCAGGATGTGTAGATTAAATATTTATATATATTTATATATATTTGTTACAGAAAATGGAAAGATACAAAGCAATTACTAAAATGTGTTTGTGTGTGTGCAGATACTTGGCCCTGGTCAGTGCCCTGGCATGTGGGGCAGATTGGGTTTTTATCCCTGAAATGCCCCCTGAAGATGGCTGGGAGGATAACATGTGTCAGAAACTGTCTGAGGTAACACATACACACACAGACACAGCAACACATTAGTAATACATCATTTACCACAGCTGCCATTTTAGCTGTTTCTGTTTCAAAAATAGCAAATAATTTTGTGTCTTCTGCATTTCAGTGCCATTCTAGGTATTGGACATTAAGTAATATCGTCATTCGGGTAGGAATATGAAATGCACACCAGAAGCTAAAAGATATGTGAAGAAGGGATCCAAACCCACAACTTTTGAAGTTGGGTTTTTCTTATAAAGAGGCTGAAATGTATGGAAGCAGCTAGTTTGGAACAAAGATCTGTGGAAAGCGGATTAATTCAGATTTGTCTGTGACCATGCACTCATTTAGTGGTTAAACTTTTCTGAAAGGGAAATAGTTAAGGCAATTCAAAGGTTGTGGGTTCGAGTCCCACCAGAGTCGGAGTTTTACAGGGAAATCATTTGTCACACAGATTTGTCTATAAAAAACCCACTGATTTAGTGGTTAAACTTTTCTGAAAGGGACAAGTTGACTTGTGAGACCTGCTGTTCAAGGTCAACTGGCTCTGTGGCGCAATGGATAGCGCATTGGACTTCTAGGTAAATAGTTCTGAGGCAATTCAAAGGTTGTGGGTTCGAGTCCCACCAGAGTCGGAGTTTTACAGGGAAATCATTTGTCACACAGATTTGTCTATAAACAACCCACTGATTTAGTGGTTAAACTTTTCTGAAAGGGACAAGTTGACTTGTGAGACCTGCTGTTCAAGGTCAACTGGCTCTGTGGCGCAATGGATAGCGCATTGGACTTCTAGGTAAATAGTTGTGAGGCAATTCAAAGGTTGTGGGTTTGAGTCCTACCAGAGTTGAGCTTTTATAGGGAAATCATTTGTACACAGTGTCTTCACTGGATAGTGTGGGACCAGTAATCAAATTTCAAGTCGGAGTATTAAATGCACACCAGGAGTCGTTTAAAGGTTGAACCACATCAGTGCGTTGCTCTTATAAACCTGTTGTAAAGAGGTTGAAGTGTGCAGTCGCAGCTAGTTTGGAATACAGATCCATGTAAAGCAGCAGTCACACAGATTTGTCTATAAACAACCCACTGATTTAGTGGTTAAACTTTTCTGAAAGGGACAAGGTGAGTTGTGAGACCTGCTGTGCAAGGTCAACTGGCTCTGTGGCGCAATGGATAGCGCATTGGACTTCTAGGTAAATAGTTGTGAGGCAATTCAAAGGTTGTGGGTTCGAGTCCCACCAGAGTCGGAGTTTTACAGGGAAATCATTTGTCACACAGATTTGTCTATAAACAACCCACTGATTTATTGGTTAAACTTTTCTGAAAGGGACAAGTTGAATTGTGAGACCTGCTGTGCAAGGTCAACTGGCTCTGTGGCGCAATGGATAGCGCATTGGACTTCTAGGTAAATAGTTGTGAGGCAATTCAAAGGTTGTGGGTTCGAGTCCCACCAGAGTCGGAGTTTTACAGGGAAATCATTTGTCACACAGATTTGTCTATAAAAAACCCACTTATTTAGTGGTTAAACTTTTCTGAAAGGGACAAGTTGACTTGTGAGACCTGCTGTTCAAGGTCAACTGGCTCTGTGGCGCAATGGATAGCGCATTGGACTTCTAGGTAAATAGTTCTGAGGCAATTCAAAGGTTGTGGGTTCAAGTCCCACCAGAGTCGGAGTTTTACAGGGAAATCATTTGTCACACAGATTTGTCTATAAACAACCCACTGATTTAGTGGTTAAACTTTTCTGAAAGGGACAAGTTGACTTGTGAGACCTGCTGTTCAAGGTCAACTGGCTCTGTGGCGCAATGGATAGCGCATTGGACTTCTAGGTAAATAGTTGTGAGGCAATTCAAAGGTTGTGGGTTTGAGTCCTACCAGAGTTGAGCTTTTATAGGGAAATCATTTGTACACAGTGTCTTCACTGGATAGTGTGGGACCAGTAATCAAATTTCAAGTCGGAGTATTAAATGCACACCAGGAGTCGTTTAAAGGTTGAACCACATCAGTGCGTTGCTCTTATAAACCTGTTGTAAAGAGGTTGAAGTGTGCAGTCGCAGCTAGTTTGGAATACAGATCCATGTAAAGCAGCAGTCACACAGATTTGTCTATAAACAACCCACTGATTTAGTGGTTAAACTTTTCTGAAAGGGACAAGATGACTTGTGAGACCTGCTGTGCAAGGTCAGCTGGCTCTGTGGCGCAATGGATAGCGCATTGGACTTCTAGGTAAATAGTTGTGAGGCAATTCAAAGGTTGTGGGTTCGAGTCCCACCAGAGTCGGACTTTTACAGGGAAATCATTTGTCACACAGATTTGTCTATAAACAACCCACTGATTTATTGGTTAAACTTTTCTGAAAGGGACAAGTTGACTTGTGAGACCTGCTGTGCAAGGTCAACTGGCTCTGTGGCGCAATGGATAGCGCATTGGACTTCTAGGTAAATAATTGTGAGGCAATTCAAAGGTTGTGGGTTCGAGTCCCACCAGAGTCGGACTTTTACAGGGAAATCATTTGTCACACAGATTTGTCTATAAAAAACCCACTGATTTAGTGGTTAAACTTTTCTGAAAGGGACAAGTTGACTTGTGAGACCTGCTGTGCAAGGTCAACTGGCTCTGTGGCGCAATGGATAGCGCATTGGACTTCTAGGTAAATAGTTGTGAGGCAATTCAAAGGTTGTGTGTTCGAGTCCCACCAGAGTCGGACTTTTACAGGGAAATCATTTGTCACACAGATTTGTCTATAAACAACCCACTGATTTAGTGGTTAAACTTTTCTGAAAGGGACAAGGTGAGTTGTGAGACCTGCTGTGCAACCCACCCACCCACTGGTGGGTTCGAGTCCCACCAGAGTCGGACTTTTACAGGGAAATCATTTGTCACACAGATTTGTCTATAAACAACCCACTGATTTAGTGGTTAAACTTTTCTGAAAGGGACAAGGTGAATTTTGAGACCTGCTGTGCAAGGTCAACTGGCTCTGTGGCGCAATGGATAGCGCATTGGACTTCTAGGTAAATAGTTGTGAGGCAATTCAAAGGTTGTGGGTTCGAGTCCCACCAGAGTCGGACTTTTACAGGGAAATCATTTGTCACACAGATTTGTCTATAAACAACCCACTGATTTAGTGGTTAAACTTTTCTGAAAGGGACAAGGTGAGTTGTGAGACCTGCTGTGCAAGGTCAACTGGCTCTGTGGCGCAATGGATAGCGCATTGGACTTCTAGGTAAATAGTTGTGAGGCAATTCAAAGGTTGTGGGTTCGAGTCCCACCAGAGTCGGACTTTTACAGGGAAATCATTTGTCACACAGATTTGTCTATAAACAACCCACTGATTTAGTGGTTAAACTTTTCTGAAAGGGACAAGGTGAGTTGTGAGACCTGCTGTGCAACCCACCCACCCACTGGTGGGTTCGAGTCCCACCAGAGTCGGACTTTTACAGGGAAATCATTTGTCACACAGATTTGTCTATAAACAACCCACTGATTTAGTGGTTAAACTTTTCTGAAAGGGACAAGGTGAATTTTGAGACCTGCTGTGCAAGGTCAACTGGCTCTGTGGCGCAATGGATAGCGCATTGGACTTCTAGGTAAATAGTTGTGAGGCAATTCAAAGGTTGTGGGTTCGAGTCCCACCAGAGTCGGACTTTTACAGGGAAATCATTTGTCACACAGATTTGTCTATAAACAACCCACTGATTTAGTGGTTAAACTTTTCTGAAAGGGACAAGGTGAGTTGTGAGACCTGCTGTGCAAGGTCAACTGGCTCTGTGGCGCAATGGATAGTGCATTGGACTTCTAGGTAGCTACTCGCTCAATAATTCACATTCACAAAGTCCTGAAAAATCTCTCTTTTAAATAAACTCGTCTAAGTAATACCAGCGCAGAATACTAAAACTAGCCGTTAACATTATATGTTTTGCATAAACTGTTAGATTTGATGTCGATAACAGTGTTTGTTATCATCCAGAGCCGATCTCGGGGTTCCAGGTTGAATATTATCATAGTTGCTGAAGGAGCCATTGACAGACAAGGACAACCCATTACCTCTGATTTTGTGAAGGATGTGAGTAGAGCTCAGTCTCAGACTGATGCAGAGGGGAAACCAGAAGCTGGATTTCTTTTGGGCAGACAGACCTCACATCACAATTTCTTCAGCAGAAAATAATTCAGAAATTAAAATATCAGCAGTAAACCTGATTGTCTGGGTGTCAATGTGGTTTCTTTGTTGGAGAAAAGACACAATCCTGACACACTCAGTGGCCCACCTTGCTGTAAATATGAAACTTCTCCCACAATGTGGCAGGTGTCTGCTGAAGAAAGACTTAAATTATCAACATGTTTGGGCGCTCTTCAGAAGTCAGTCAGAGATTATCCTCCATCACAGGATCCAGCTTTTGGGAATGCAAAAGGTTTTCTGTCATGTTTTTAAATGCTTCTGCTTCTTTATATCCTTCTAGAACCGTGCTGATAAGAAAAGGCTGAACATTATTATTGTAGCCGAGGGTGCCATAGATTGCCACAACAAGGCTATAACTCCTGATTATATCAAGGATGTAAGTATGTTGGAGAAGCCTGGTTATGTCACGGACCCACAAACCTTCAGAAGCATGGATGTTTTTTTTCCTTCACTGTGGGAACCTTTTAAATCCTATGTGTCCTTTGTTGACTTCACTTTTTTTTTTTTTTTGCATGTGCCATGTAAGTTATTTTTTTCATTTATTTACTAAATACATAGTCCTCCAGGCTTTTAAACATTATTTTATTCCATTCCCATCCATCCCATGTCCATTTGCACCCTTCGTTTTTAACCTCTGCAAGTTCACTTCTGCATCAGCCATTATTTGTCACTCACTAACATGACAGGAGATGTTTTGCATGATTTCTTCTTCTGTGTTTTTATGCTTGACACTTGTATGGTCCATTTTATTTCTGCATGTCCTTTAGATTATTTCATTTGAAGCGGCTATGAAAATTTACAAAGAATGAAGAGGCTGAGTTGTGATTTTCTATGTGTTGTAATCTGAAATGTTCAGAGTGAGGCCATTTAAATTAATCTCACAGCTCTTTTGTTTAATTGTACTGATTACATTTAATAATGTACCGTAGATTTTAATAGGACATTATTGCATGCATTTCCAATAGTTCTTTTTCCTCATGATCATCTCATGTTCTCTTTCCATACCCAGCTGGTAGTCCGCTGCCTGGGTTTTGACACCAGGGTCACCATCTTGGGCCATGTGCAGAGAGGTGGGACCCCCTCCGCCTTTGACAGGATCCTGGTAAGTCACAGTATCACTAACAGCACTGATCAGAAATAATGCAATGTAAAACGTGAGAGATTTTGTCTGCTTACTAACACTGCAGACATTCTTAGCGTGACCTTTAAATGACCCTTGTCATCTGCAGGCCAGTCGTATGGGCGTGGAGGCAGTGCTGGCGTTGTTGGAGGCGTCTGCGACCACCCCGGCCTGCGTCGTGTCTCTGGTCGGCAACCAGGCTGTTCGACTGCCACTTATGGAGTGTGTTCAGATGGTAAGAGTGTGTGGAGTGTGTGTTAAAGACAGACAGAGGTCGTGCTGAGAGCAGTGTGCAGTGTTGAGCCCTGAAAATGAGATTGTTCCACTACAGATTAGTCTTAAGCTTTTCCTGTAATGGACAGTTTAAGGTGCAGAATGACAATTGACAGTTACATCATTAAAAATTGACATTTGGACATGGTTTTGAACATGTGACATTTTAACAAAGGATCCTAAAGTGTCACTATACTATACGATACTGTATATATACAAGTGCTGCAAGCGTCTCACTTTAAATAACATTTAAATAAATTCAATCGTGCCCCAATTCAGTATGATACACTAATGATAACTGCTACTGTTCACAGATGGTTTATTTTTTTCTTTTAGCTATGAACAGCTCCTTCTTTTCCTTAGTGAATTGAATTGTGGGATAGTAGTGTACAGTAAAATGACACTCAAGAATTGGTTTAGTATACATACTGACATCTTTAAGCGTATTTAATTTCTAAACTTTTTATTTAAGATAATAAATGTATTTTAATTATGTTAAAGACCTGTAGCTTTGAACCAGGACACTGCAGCACAGTCTTTAGTATATAAAACAATGCAGGGCAGAGATTAGTATAAGAATAAATGATAAAGAGACAAAATGTGTCTGAAAGGACTGAGGTTTAGTTGGAAGGTGGTCATTGGGCCCAGGTGCTCCTCGTTCAGCATAACACCACCCACCCTTCACCTGCAAGCTATTCAAGACATCACAGACACAAACAGGTACAGAGGCCTGTCACAACAGCACAAAATAAACACATGCCTGTTTAACATGCATCTTTCATGTTTTGTCATCAGACCCAGGAAGTACAGAAAGCCATGGATGAGAAGAAATTTGATGACGCAGTCAGGCTGCGTGGGAGGTATTTCTTTTTTTTTTTTTTAATTCTACAGCTTGGATATTATCAAATATCTGTTAGATCTCTCAAATGTCTCGTTAAACTAAGGTTCACTTGACTACAAACAAGTTTAAAAGCTAGATGCAACACATAAAAACAACAAAAAGCTACCAACACTGAATCATTAGCTTTTACCCCGTTGTACACAGATTACCAATAACACTTGTCCTCTTGTCTGTTTGGCAGTGTGCCCCACTTTAATTGTGTTCTAATTGATTTTTTGATTGACTCTAAAGTCTTTCCCTGCAGCAGCATTGGTGCCGACAGGCAGTGTGGATTTCCTACATTGGTTAACTTTGTGTTTTGTTGTCTTTTTTTAACCTCTCTCATTTGCAGGAGCTTTGAAAACAATCTGAGCACCTACAGACTCCTCTCCTACCGGAAAGCAGACTCTGAACTTCCCAATGTAAGTTCCCTCACAATCAAATAATAAGAAAAAAAAATATTTATTATATCTGATCAATAAGATTATTACAACTTTAATTCTTCTAATGTGTCTTTCCACCAGCGGCTCTGAGATTTGTACGTTAGCATATAAGGTACTCCCTGCTCAGGTGCATTGTGGGTGCTGTAGTCTTTTTGTGACACTAACCAAGTATGTTGGGTTTTTTTTTTTTTTTTTTTTTTTTTTTGACTGTCTCTGTCCCGAGGGAGAGGAGGAGGCGGGGGATGAAGAGCAGTATGATGTATGTGAGCCTGCAGCTTCTGAAGCTTCTGCAGGCGTAGTTCACAGAGCAGACAAGCCTTTTACCAACTAGTTTAGTGACCTTTAGACCTTTATGTTGAGCCTTCTTCTCATTCACTTTGGCTTCTAACATTCCCCTTTCTGTGGTGAAATTAATTACAATTGTGAGAGGATTTTCGTTTTTCTAGGACTAATATACTACCAGGCATTTTTTATTTTATTTTACAGAGACAACATTTAGAGCTCCTGTCCATTTATATTGTAACACAGTGGCACAAAATGACAGTGTCAGTGCTCATTATCTGTCCCTCTGTCTGCCATTGCTTATTCCTTCACAGCTCTGCTTAGAAGTAGACGCATAGACATGCGGAGAGGTGCATCAGTGCTGCGGTGCTGTCTAAGACAATCACAGCATTTCTTGTGATCTGCTTCAAAAGAATCTGAAGGAGTCTCCTTACAGTTCACTGTGGAGACAGTAGCTGAAAGTGTCTTTGCTTGTTCATGACTCAAACTGGACAGGCTCCATTCTCTCCCTGTTAAGTATGGTCAGTGGCTGCAGAAATGTATAATGATGATAGTAATAATAACAACAATCTTTATTATTAGCACTTTTTCAAATCTGTGTCTCTTGTGCTTTTGCTTAGTTCACAGAGCAGACAAGTCTTTTACCAACTATACTATCAAAATTAAAACTTAAGTGCAGGTTTGGGAAGCTTTAAATGCAATTTGCTGAGGAATCAACCATACATAACTCTTGGTATAATTTCAAATCATATGATACTGGTGCTGATGCATATCATTTCTTAATCAGAATCAAATTATGTGTAAATAAAACTAAGAAACTGACCAAGCATTCAAAACCAACTTTCAGTATGTGACAGTTTTATATACCCAAATCTTGAGATACAAAATCTACTCACTAATTTGGTGTTGTGAAATGTATAATATTTATAAATTATTTTCAGAGTTTTGACATTGAGCTGAGAGTTGGACGCCTGTCCAGTTTAAGCTTCTCCACGTCGTCTTCTGTATGTTCTCTAATCCGGTCCATGTCCTTGATTATCCTGTTAAAGAATTGCAGGTTGAATCTGTCGTTAATTCACAGCGCACCTTTGACCCATCACACCAAATACCGACAAGTCATTTATGGCTGAGTGGCTTGTGGCTTGCATTCAAGTCATGAGTCATGTGCACACAACTACATGGGCCTTCAGCCGAAATATGGACCTTGTGCTCTTTGTCATCTGGGACTGAAACCAGTGGCGCAGTTCTCTGGATGATCCAAGTCTGAACAGCGAGAAAACAGTCTGCATTTGACCGTCGATGTTTTCAGTGGTTGTCGTGAGAAAGCAGCTGCTGTTTTCACTGCGTCTTTTAGCAGCATGTGGCTTCTTGCATGCAAGGTAACCTTTGCCTGCTGCTGCTGCTGCTCTGAGGCAAAGTCTTACCTGGCTCCTCAGCAGTGAATGAGACATGGATGGTATTATGAGGCAGTGTAGATGGTCAACTATCCTGACAGGCATGAAACAATTATTATTTTGTTATTTTTATAAGGATACTAGTGTAATTTAAAAATGAAAAGATAAGAATAATAATTTGTCCGGTTCGTCTTTTTCATGCTCCAGGAGTTAATGTTCATCTTCTTTGCCTCTAAAAGTTGCTGATATACCATCCTCTTCAAACCAAGCATCACACATGCTTTGGTTGTGCGCAGAATGTAAGATTCACACCTAATGTGTGAAGATGCTGTTAAATGTGACAAAGCTTGAGGGTGCTGGCTCTAATAAACATATGGCCCTAATTAAGACGTGCACCAGGTTTTGCTTTCTCCATTGCGTAATTCTGAGTATATTGTGTGTATGTGTGTGTGTGTGTGTGTGTGTGTGTGCGTGCGGTCTCCGCCACCCACAGAGCTCGTTTAACGTGGCGGTGTTGAACGTCGGTGCACCGGCAGCAGGTATGAACGCTGCCGTGCGCTCTGCCGTCAGAGTGGGAATCACTGAAGGCCACAAGATGTTTGCTGTCAATGACGGCTTCGAGGGATTTTACAAAGGACAGGTAAGAGAGAATGCGACACACACAACTATGTACAGGTTATATTTGTTTACTGTATATTTGTCCAGGGGCTGCATATGTAACCTCTCTGTTATTTTTTTCAGTGAGTCGATGAAACGTTTAGTTTGTGAAATGTCAGAAAACAGTGACGACAGTTTATCAAAGCCATCCTCAAATGACTTATCTTGTCTGACCAACAGTCCAGACCTCGAAGCTATCTATCTTACAGTGTTGTATCCATCTGCTATAATCTTTACACTTTAAAGGCTGCAACAAGGAGAAAAAAAAAGTTTTTTCCAAAAAGATGACTTAAACAATTTATTCTTATGAATTATTTATTATTATTGATTTGTTGATATTGTCTACCATCTAATCATTTCAGCACTACATTTGTTCAGCAATTTAGTCAGTTATTCTCCCCAACTATTTTTGAAATAATTTTACTCTTTTCATAGAATAATTTTTTAAAAGAAGCACAGTGATTATTGTTGTTGTTGTTGTTGTTATTGTTGTATTCAGTAAAGATTTGCCTGGAGAACAATGAAGTGTCTCACCCTAGATTGAAAATCTATAATATCTGCATCACTTCCTCTAAAAGCTACAAACTATTTTTTTTAATACATTTTAAATGCTTTATTCATGTAATCTCCTCTGCCCTGACGTGTTCACCAGTTTGTCAGAACAGTAGTGCAAGAAAATATGATTGAATCACTCAGTAAACTCTCAAAATGTTTTAATAAATTGGCAACAGATACACAATTCAATAACAGCATCTGTATTGGTTTCATCTTGCACAGTAATCGGTGTCAGTGTTGTGTGAACACAAGTACAAGAGAAGTTTATTGAGCCTAAACAAACATTACAGTCATGCTGAGTACACTTGAGCTGGAACCTGTAGTCATATTCACCTGAAACTGACACTGCTGACAGGTTGGCAGTTTAAAACCTGATTGGTCAGGCTGATCTGTCTTTTCTCCCTGACTGTGATTTCTTCACTCTCAAATGGCATTTATGAAAATCTGAAATCTGTGTCTTATATTCATCAGTGATGCAGGATCAAACTCTACTTTCAGCCTGTCAATGCGACTGTAAACTTAACTTCGTAACTGCTAACACTTATTGAGAGTAAACATTCCTTGGAGGTCATAGTGACTCTCCTGACCAGTGGCAGGGAGCAGGAAGTAGCTGCGCACTCACTCTCCTCCCTCTCTGCTGCTTGTCACAGTGATAAGACTGTGTATGGATAAACAGTGCCACTTACTGTAAGCCAATTATTCCACTCCCACAGCAGCTATACCGTATATACACATGCACGGTCTTTGGCTCGGTCGTGTTGTACTGATTGTGTACATGCTTTCCTCAAATGCACACACACACGCTTTTTCAGCTGTTCAGAAACATGCCGCGACCTGTTGAAAGCGATTAAGCCCAGAGGCGAGTTGTCATGTAGAAGGATTAGACGTGATTGAAAAGTGAAGCCGTGATCCCTGGATAAAACCCCAACTAAGTAGGACGCCGATTATAATGAAGAGCTACTGGTTAAATGTAGCAACACTGGTGCAGTGACAGTACAGTGGCAAAATGTTTGTGCCACACTCCCTCATTAAGATGCTTTGAAATATAGCGTTTCATTTTTAGCACTGTAAATGGTCAGTTGAGTTAAAGTACAAACCTTTTTTTTCACGTACCCGTATCCCTATCTCACCATGTACATGGTTGCATTGGTCCACATTTCCGAGATATCTGTCTCTAACATTTCTTAGAGAGTTATCTCTGTTAATCCTGATAATCCACTGAATTTACTCTCAACAGTTTTCAGAGCCTGTTCATTTTAAAGAATGTAGATACAAGGAAAACTGTGAAGTCCAGAGTTATCCGTGTAGTAAAATATCACCACTAAACTGTGTATAATAAACTATGTATAGTAGCACCTTTTTTAAAAACAAAGTTTACAAAGTGCTTTGACAACAAAGCAAAAGCAGTCGAGAAGCTCAGGAGGTGTGATCATGTGTCTATGTATTGTAATGTATCAAAAGGAGAGATGTTATTCACCCATGTTTCTTTTGTTTTAAGATATAAAACCTTTTTTTTTTTTTTAATCATAAAATTCTGAATATTTTATTTATTTATATATATATATATATATATATATATATATATATATATATATATATATATATATATATAATATATATATATATATATATATATATATATGATCAAAACGTCTTTCTTTGTCAGATCAAGGAGATCAAATGGGGAGATGTAGGTGGTTGGACTGGCCAGGGAGGATCGCTGCTAGGGACAAAAAGGTAAGTTGCTGCGGTCTCAAAGTGTAGATGTGTAATCTGAAGATAATGTCATTTGTAATAGTTGTACTGTAGATATTTTAATGACTTATATCTAGTATAAATCTTTTGGTCTGGTGGCACTTTATCACCTTTTTTTCCCTGTAGAATGAATATTTCTAATTAAAAGTTAATGAAGTGGTATATTCTCAGATTAATAATTATAAAACCTTATTTTTCCCTGCATGATTATGAATTTTAATATATTGTCAGAGTGATTATACCGTCACTTCTTAGAAATGGAATTACATGTTCGTTGGTTTCTCATGTTATCTTTGTTAACTAACAGTTTAACTGGATTTAAGTGAAACATTTTTCATTCATTTTCTTTCTATATGTCAGAACTCTTCCAGGCAAACATCTGGATAAAATTGCTGAGCAGATGAGGATCCATAACATCAATGCCCTGCTTGTCATCGGAGGATTTGAGGTATGTAACTTGACGTGATTTTTGAGCACAATGGCAAAGTTTTATGTTAATATTTTATCTTTCTTATTAGAAAAAAATCTTGCTCTGTCTTTTTCTGCCATTTTTAGCATTTGTCATAATTTTGAAATACTTTTATTCTGAATATTGTTTCTTTCCACAAAGCTACTGATAATTGTATAAAAGCAGAATTCTTGAGTTATCTGAAAAGATAAATCTGTATTATTTTCATTACCTGTTACAGTGTTATCAAGCGCCCTCTCTTTCTAGTGTTTCACATTCACTATTGTTCAACATCGAGTCCATTTCATTTTCACTGATTTACCCTATTTGACATTCCAACATGAAAGGCATGTCCCCATTTATTTACAACTATATTTTTAAAAATACAATTATGACACATTTAAGTGTGACAGGCTCTCTCCTTGTCTGTCCATATATGTCACTACTCCATGACCAAGCTGCAAAGACGTACCTTGATGATTTGTTTATAGAACTTGTTAAGAATCATAAAAATGACCTTAACCAAAAGATGGGTTCATTGTTTAGTGGACTGGTGAACTAGAAAGAGATTATCTCAGATGTGCAAGCTTCACACAGCTAAATATGCAAGTAACACAGACAAATATTATACATTACAAATGTAAGTTCACGCATTCGTTAGACCTAACAGAAACCAAATGGTAAAAAAAAATAAGTGTCAGTTTACAAAAAATACACTGGTTTTTGACTTTGACAGCTTGGCCAGAATATAATCTGCCTTCACCCTTGTCTCTCTTTGTGTGTGGAAGTCTTCTTCCTGTGTGTGTGTGTCTCAAATCCTCTGTGATTGGTCTGGCTCTCTCCCCTTGGCTTCTCCCACCAGTACACTCTTCCTATACGTTTGTTTATCCCACGTATCATCGCTGTGTCTGTTTTTTTTCCTACCGCATTACTCAAGACGTTCAGGCTCCTCCTACACTAGATCCCTCCCAACAACAGACTCCACCCTCTCAGTGTAAGCCCCTCCCACAGCCAGTTTACTACACAAACGTAACATTTATTTGTGCTGCTGATGGAGAATATTGTCTTATAATGTAATGCACAAAGGACAATGAAGACTCACTGTTGTAAAAAATAAGACGACTGGAAGGAAGCTGAATCAAAACCCTCTTGCTTATATATTTTCTCATAACTTCCTGAAGTAGCAGTCGGTAAATAACATCTTGTAAATATTAGTACAATACAGTTAAAGCTTCACTAATCAATATTTCCTGCACTGATTGAGTGCATGTATTGTAAAAATGCCCTCTCACAGTGATGGAGAGAATTATTACCCAACTCTGCAGTTCCCTACAGCTTTACAGAGCAGAGTTGGTGGAGACCAAACAAGAGCTAAAAGGACTTCACATTCATCTGGTGGCCAAAAACACAGATACAGAATGATAAGTCATAGTCTTTCATTTTTTGGTTGCTGGTGAGTTTTTCTGCCCTCAAGAGGCCAGAACCAGCTTAGAAAGTATGTAAGATTGATTTCTTCTATAATAACTGCCAAAACTGATTGAGAAAAAGTTATTATACTACAAGCTATACACTATTAATATGTAGTATGGAATTTGGACACTCTATTTTTTAGTTCTGCCCCTCCCTCACTGCTTCAGCTCCTCCCATCGGTTTTTCTACAACCTTGCCTACAATGCCTTTCGTCTACCTCATCTCCCCTTTTGTCTCTACCTCCTCAATAATAACCAATAAGACACTGGCTCTCACTGCTGCAGGCCTACGTGGGATTACTGGAACTTTCTTCTGCTCGGGACAAATATAGTGAACTCTGTGTGCCCATGGTTATGGTCCCCGCCACCGTCTCCAACAATATACCTGGTTCAGACCTCAGCATTGGCTCAGACACTGCTCTGAATGCCATTACTGATGTAAGTGCGGCTGGGTTACTGTGTGTGTGTGTGTGTGTGTGTGTGTGTGTGTGTGTGTGTGTGTGTGTGTGTGTGTGTGTGTGTGTGTGTGTGTGTGTGTGTGTGTGTGTGTGTGTGTGTGTGTGTGTGTGTGTGTGTGTGTGTGTGTGTGTTTTGAAGTTGGACTTCACACACACACCACCACCACCCAGCCAGTCAGATTTTAGGGCTTCGCTGACTGACAGCTCGCATCCACACATGAGCAATGAGAAGGTGGACTTAATTTGACAGGCTGAGACAGTCAAGAAACTACAGTCTCTATATCGATAACAACTTTAGATATTTTTGTGAGAATGCCATGCTTAGAAGTTTAGAAAAAGTTGATAAAATAGTTGCGTGATTGTTTGTGATTTTGAAACTGAAAATATATTAGAAGTTTCCGTTAAATATAAAGTAATTTAGGATGAATACTCACAGTTGGTCTCAAACACTGGGGTGGACCCATGCCAAGGGGCTATTTAGCTCTAGTACGGGGGACATGAGCGGGAAAGTGGAGGTAAATGAATGCCATCAAGATCCAGGTTAGCAAGAATTACTCAGAGCACAAAAAATGTTTAAAAATACACATCAGTCAAATCCAAAAAGTGATGCAGTCTTGCTCCCATGTTCAGTGTCAGTGTAGCAGGTGAGCCAACTCAGTAGTTCATGTGCAGTTCATGTTATAAATAAGATCACTTTAGTTACATTAAACTTTGCCTGAGTGCTCGAGTCAGCTTTTGTTGTGGTTGTCAAGAATGTGATTTGGCTTCCAGAGGGGAAAAGTTTGAGATTCACCGCTGCACAGTGTCGGTGAGCTGTGATATTTTCTGTGTAAACACAGGCAGCTAAAACTATATGAACGATTTTCATAGAGCCGCTTGAAACGTGCAGATCTTCTGCTTTCACACAAACAAAAGTAAATCATAATGTTAGTGAATGAAAGTGATACAGTACATTAGAAGAGTGAAAACAGACTTAAACACAGTGTTTCAGACAGGCAATGCATCCTCAGACAAAACACCACGGAAACAGCTTGGCATTTTTCAGTATCTTTGAATTACATATTATTTTAGTTAATAATTAATTTCAACTCAAACCTTAGTTGCTGGATGTTGTTGGATGCGAGCTGCGCAGCGGAGGTCCCAGGTAAGTGTTGGGGCATGCAGTGACGTGTTGTGGCATGTTTTTTGGCGCGTGGCCCTTTTCTGTGTGTGTTTGGTAAACAGCAGATTAACTGTCCAGTTCAACGCAACAGGGACGCTCTGCTTGCTCCTTCTCCTCCAAACGGCACGGTGTCGTTTGGAGAGTAAGTCTGCATGCTGCGTAGGCGTGCTACGAGTCCAGCATCACTGACTGCAGTCCACATGTTAAGTGTTTTTATTGTTGTGAACCAGACCAGGTTCCTCTGTGTGACCTCAGCCTGTCTGCACACCTGATTTAAAAAAAAGGAACAGAAGACAACAAAAAGCAGCTCTTCATTTCTTGAACATAAAAGGAAACAGCTCAGAGTGTCTGGAGGCCCCACCCCTGTCTTTATCTTGTCGCGTCAACACTGTCACATGTCAGCCAGGGTGAAGCCAACACTCCCCCCCCCCCCCTCCCATCCCATCTCCTCTCAGTCAATGGGAAGCCAAAGCCCCCCACTCCCCTGTCTCCTGGAGAGAGCCAGCCAGCAGCGCACACACTGCAGGACACACGCACGTTACAGAGACACATCTTCATGGTCTCAGTTCAATTCAAACGACCTCCTTCTCTTGTATCCTTTCTTCTTCACTGTTAGCTCTTAAAGCAGCAACAGACTTTACTTTTCTAAAGTGATGAACAGGTAATCAGTCCTCCCATTTTACCTTCTCTGTGGAGTTTAAATTGTAGGTGGTCGTCCAAAGTTAATCATTAAATTTGTTGCTGCACATTACTTTCTGTTAGTGTACTGTAAAACAGGATTTCATGCAAAACAGTACACTCCAAAAATGAATGCATAGTACAGACTGTAGTGTAAACAATCTAATTGGGAACTTTAAGGTAACCAAGGATACAAGCCCATGAAGCCACTGTGCACCATGGACCAGCCTGTAAAACCACTGTAGCTTCCTGCACACTGAGGACACATTGACAGGGTCTCAGACATGTAGTCTTCCACCTGGTGGTCTAACTCGGTATTACTACGGCCCCCACCATCAGGCCTTTGAGTCCCTGCTGCAGCTGTACGAGGCCCGGGCCGACTACGAGGAGCTTTGCGTCCCGATGTGCATGCTGCCTGCCACCATTAGTAACAATGTGCCCGGCACCGACCTCAGTATCGGCGCCGACACGTCCCTCAACGCCATCGTGGAGGTAAGGTGCAGTGGACAAGACGAAAAACATGAGGAACATAATGGATAGAGGTTTCCTTTAGTGTTACCTGTGTCATAATAAAGATCATCCTGTGGTGGAAATAACTGATGTGAACTAATGACTAGCCCTGAGACTGATGCACATAGATGGGATCACAACTTAAACTTGCGTGACTTTTTTATAGCTAAAAACACAGACTGCAAAAGGTGGAGAAATCCCAGTTTAACCTAAAGATAAAAGGAAGCTGCTGGGCATACTCACACAGAGCCGATGATATAATTAAAATGCCTTTATTTTGTTAGAGTTTATTAAAGTAAAATGTCCAAAACATAAATCCCAAAAAGGGGGGAAAAAATGCCCTGAGGGTGTGGTTGGAAAGGAAAGGAAACCAGAGTGGGGAGTCAATATTCCTCATTTAGATAGACCTCACTGGCATTACAAGTAGGCTTTATAAACAAGAAGATATTAATTATCATCATGATTGAATGATACCAATCATTTTAAACTATAAAGAGAGGGTGTAAGTAAGTTTACAAGAAAGGTCTGAAATCCATATCCTCATTAAGACCTGGATGAGCACCTCCTCTGATTGGCTGCTCCACAAGCCCAAACACCCTCCACTCTCCGCCCTGAGGAAGATCCTGTAGTGGTTGAAACCAGTCTGTTTTTTTTTTTTTTTCCCTTTTTGGGATTTATGTTTTGGATATTTTACTCTGATAAAATTCCTGAAGTCAGCCCAGTAGCTTCCTTGTGTCACTTTGCATTCACCTGGAGACTCACTATGGCATAACCGAGAGCACCCGGTATCTTTCTCTATTTTTAACCTATAGACGCCTTGCTAACACAGAATCAGTCAGTGCATGCTTTTTTTGAGAGTAAAATTATGATCAGAAATGTTTATGGAAAAAGCTGTAAAGTAAAAACCACAACAATCTGTGAGTACACGTTTTCCTGTTTTTGAGAAAGGCTACTTCAAAGACCATAATGCATTGCATGTCACGTGAGTGTTGTTATGTTGTACTGATGATGCTATGCATTTTGGAAGCAGTTCTGGGTCACATCCTCCCCCTGCTGGTAAAGTGTGTAAAGCTTTGTTTGTGTTTGAAGAGTGCATCAGTTGATGTGTTGTCAGGTCTGAGTTAGAAAGTGCTCATCAGTGATTCTGTTCTTCCTCTACTGTTGATACCAGATGGGTGAAGTCTTCCAAGAACAAAACGATGAGTACCAAAATTTTAGATGACTAAGAAATAACAATATGAGATTTGGCAACAAGATAAGGGGAGACTGCGTACAGAGTCCTGATCTGGGAGACTCCATCCATCTGGGTAGAACGAAGGTCCAGTGTGCACAGGTCAACTCTGACACCCAGATCAGATCATCATCACAAACCAGCCCCATTCAGTCACGCTGTGTCTGCAGATAACCACTGTTTTCTAAGTGAAGTACTACACATACTGTTATTTTAGCTACACAAAAGTATAGAAGTAAAAGGCTTTTGTTGTGAAAATATTATTGGCATAGCTCATATGTCAATCTTACATTTAAACTCAATTAAAACACATTCTTGTAACTTTTCAAAGTATGGACTAAGTAGCCCTCAGGTTTTCATGTCCTGCATCAACAGAAATGTCTTAAGATGTGACTTAGTTAAAACTTTGTCTTAGAGACAGAGCACAAGACACACATAAAAAAATCCTAAATATAATGAAATTACATGTATTGCATATTATTATGCAAAATCCATAAATTCACTTCTCCATGACACACCTGCTGACCTGGCAGTATGTCAGTATTTTATAATCAATCAGGAGTCGACCTGTGCATCACTAAGACTCAGAATGTTTGATCTGACTCTTCTTGCTGCATGTTTCCTCAGTAATTTGTCTACTTTACTTTATCTACTAAAGTAGAGCTGCAGCTGATCAGTAGCATCAATTATTTTTTTATTTGCAAACTGTTTTGATTGTAGTTTAGAGACATAATGTTGCACACGTGTTGGATTGTTTACAACAAGAAAGCCAGAACATTTCAATTCATAATGATATGAAACACACAGATAAAAGCAGCAAATTCCAACATTAGAAAAACTGTTCAGTATTTTCGCTTATATGATGAAGTAACGGTAAAAACTGTCAGTTTCCTGTTGACTGATCATTTCAGCTCTACTTTAAAGTCTTGTGTAGCTGCACACCTTGTGTGTTTTGCTTGTTTAATAACAGCAAACTCTTTGCATGTGTGAATCAGACATGCGACCGCATCAAGCAGTCGGCCAGCGGCACCAAGCGGAGAGTTTTCATCATTGAGACTATGGGCGGCTACTGCGGCTACCTGGC
The DNA here is from genome assembly GCF_021018895.1 of Seriola aureovittata. Lineage (NCBI taxonomy): Eukaryota > Metazoa > Chordata > Actinopteri > Carangiformes > Carangidae > Seriola > Seriola aureovittata. Next base: position 4,320,905 of record NC_079375.1, read on the forward strand.
CACTGTGGGCGGTCTGGCTGCTGGCGCCGACACCGTCTACATCTATGAGGAGCCGTTTGACATCAGGGACCTGCAGGTCAGAGATAATAACAATACCTGTTTCTGTCTGACTTTTTATTTAAGCATCCTGTCTCGGTTTCCATATTTCTCCTCTTGTTATTTATGTTCCTCAGCTGTATTTTACCCACAGTACAGTAAACGCTGGCTCTCATGAGGCAGCACAGATCAGGTTGTTCACATGAGTGTAGAAGCAGCTTCCACCAGTTCATCACTGCCTCAGTCTGGAGCTTTCAGGACTGTGCAGGTGACCCAGATTATCACAGTGCACATGAAGCAGTTTATTAATAACCTGTGAGCTGCATCACTCATTCAGATCAGGTCAGTGTGATTAGAGACGTCAGGGTTGTCACCGTGTTTATGTTGTTGTTGTCAAACTGTGGCTCAACGTTAATTTTTAAATAAATTACAAACTTAAACTTTACTTTTACTTACTTTTTTAAAATGTAGTTATACTGAATTTGTTCAAGTTATTTTATTTTTAACCTGCCCAGTTTAATGTCTTACATTGAATTTTTAGATTTGCTTTCAAGGTTTTTAAGGTGTTGCCTTTTGTGCAGCAACTTGTAAATTGGTTTTTGAAAAGTGCTCCACAGATTATTATTTTTATTATAACATTAAGTAGAAACAGAAGATCGATTGTATTTGTGTGTGAGAAAATAATTTATTTGAAAAAGGTAAAATAATTTTTTATATATATATATATGTATGTATATATGTATGTATATATATATATATATATATATGTATATATATGTATATATATGTATATATATGTATGTATATGTATATATATGTATGTGTATATATATATATATTATATATATATATATATATATATATATATATATATATATATATATATATATATATATTTTCTCTGAATGACTTTTAAAGAACCAACACTTTCTAAAGTTAATATAACACAAGAGAGGAGAGGGCTCCCAGACAAACCTTTGTGTTATAGTAAAGGGTGGAAACAGCTGAGTTGGCGCCCCCTGATGGTGTAAATGCCACCCTGCACCTCTCCGCTCTGGGGCGAGACGGAGGTGTGTGATTTGCAGCTGTGTCGGCTGCTCGTGAAGATTGCACGCCGCCGTTGCTCCGGTTTAATGTGAGGCTTCACTCTGTGTTTTCAGGCCAACGTGGAGCATCTGACGCAGAAGATGAAGACGAGCATCCAGAGAGGCTTAGTGCTCAGGTGAGGCTCGCACCTCTCATACCAGTCAATTTCTTCTTCTTTTTCCACATACATGTTAACATTTCCAAGCTGCTGTTTCCTTGTCATTACCTTGCCACACACACGGTTTTCCTCACGGCTTTTGAATAGGAGTGTGTGTGTGTGTGTTTGTGTGTGTGTGCAGGACTGAGAACGTGTCAAATGGAGTGTAAAATACTCTACATTTTTGTTTTGTGACGCATTATTTTAAATAAGTAATATCTAAAACTACTTCTTCTGAACATGTGTTTGACATCAGATCGACCTCTCAGACATGATCTCATGTCGTCTGTCGTGGCTATTTTAGTCCACTGCACCATCACACTGTTTAAATTGCTCCCAGCAGGATGCAGGTCTGTGGAAATAGGACACATGTAGTATTTTGGACAGTGTGTAGGTGACATTGTGCGTCTGTGCTGAGGTTTGCACAGCCATAATTTCATTATTACGAGACACACTCTTGGTGCATTACATCACAAGTGTGTCTGCAGGTTGCAGTGGATGGTAGACTGATGCTCTGGCTCAAGGGCACGTTAGCACTGAGCTGAAGGGCTGGTCCACCAAATAGTGTGTGCAGGTTCTGAGGGATCCATCATTTGTGTTGCTCCCAGCCATGAAAAAAAAAATCAATGGTTACTCACACTGTCAACAGTTTTCACAGGAACTATTTTCTTGGGTAGAAAGTAGGTCTAAAGAAAACTTTACAGTAGGTTGGTATCATTTTTTTGTTATTTCAGTGAACTGAGCCTTTAGCTGACCTGCTGCCCTTGTTCATGTCTCGTGTTGCAGGAATGAGAACTGCAACGAGAACTTCACCACTGATTTCGTCTACCAGCTGTACACTGAGGAGGGTCGGGGAGTGTTCGACTGCAGGAAGAACATCCTTGGCCACATGCAGCAGGTTGGACACACACACACACACACACACACACACACACACACACACACTGTAGATGTTTTGTTTTCACCAGTTAAAGTAAATGTACCTATGATGTAGGGAACCATCCTAAAACTGTGACACAACACAGTCCATAAAATAAATTGTGAATGAGGGCTGGCAATAATTCAATAACATTGTTTTACTGTTTAACAGATTTCTGTTATCAAAAGGAAACTGATCAATACCTAAGAAAATCAGACTCTGAAGTTTTGTTTTAAATTTGTGGAGTTATGTCTGATATGATGTGTGTGTGTGTGTGTGTGTGTGTGTATGTGTATGTATATGTATATATATATATATATATATATATATATATATATATATATATATATATATATATATATATATACATACATAAATACAGTTAATTGCATTCAACTATATACACTATATATATTAACAAATGTCTTATTTCACAGCCTTATTGTAAACAGAAGAATATTCTCTTTGCTTCTCACAGGGAGGAGCTCCATCTCCATTTGATAGAAACTTTGGCACCAAAGTTGCTGCTAAAGCCATCCAGTGGATCACGCAGACGCTCAAGGACTCTTACAAAGGAGGTAAATCAAAACTCATCTCCTGGATTTGACGAGGATGTTATAGTTCCTTGTTTTTCTGGATTCATCAGGGGTGTGTAAGATCAAAATGCAGTGTGTCTATGCAAGGGCGTGGGTTATAAAGGCTAACGCTTGTCCTCACTGCAGGGCGAGTGTTTGCTAACTCGGAGGAAACTGCGTGTCTGTTGGGGATGCGGCGCAGAGCTCTGGTCTTCCAGCCTGTGTCACAGCTCCGGGACGAGACCGACTTTGTGTAAGAAAAAAATGCTTATGATCTCTAGCAATGCAGCTCCTTGACTTAAAGACTAAAAAAGTCAAATAAACTTAACAAACTTAAATATGGCGCTTATTGAACAATAGCTTAAGGAATAGTTGCACATTTTCAGGAAATATGTTCACTTCCTTTCTCGTTTGTTTTCTTTAAAGCCTCAGTTGCCGTTTCCACCTTCTCCATCTCTTTGTGCAAATATGATTGCTTTAAAATATTAATCTGCAAAGAGACCTTTTCAATTGTCTGTTTTTTTTCCCCAACATTATCTTTATTGAGTTTTTAAAGTGTTTCCAAGATACATAAATATACAGAAATAAGAGTGCTCTTACATCAAAGAAGATGTCAGGGGTAACTAAATTATTGTCCAGCATTCAAATTGTCAATTGTCTGTTTTAATCTGTGGTGGTTGATTTAAAAAAAAAAAAAAATAAATAAATAAATAAATAAATAAATATTCTATGCAAATAGATGTAGGTAACATTTGCCCCCCAAACTGTAACATGACGTCACTATGTGAATCTTCTTCGGTGCAGATATTAGACTTTATCAAACAGTGAATTTAACAACATAAAAAATATTTATTGTTTTCATTTAATATTTTTAATATTTAATAATATTTAATTTCTTGCTGTGAGAAAGAAAAATGTAGATTTTAGATGAGATAATGCTGTCCTCATACTTTGTCCTTTCAGCCACAGGATCCCTAAGGAGCAGTGGTGGCTGAAGCTCCGCCCACTGATGAAAATCCTGGCCAAGTACAAGACGAGCTACGACGTGTCCGACTCCGGCCAGCTGGAGCACGTGGCCCGGCTCCGACCCAAAGAGACCAAAACCTCATCGGCCATCTGAACCGCTGCCCTGCCGGCAACAGCGAGCGACACCCCAACATGAAACTAGCTTCACAAAACAGTGATGGCTGCTCACACAATGACTGACTGACTGCTGATTGATTGCAAATAAATTAAGGCTGATTTTAAAATTTAGTAGGTGACATTAAAAAGTTGTATTGTATGATTAAGTCATGGCACTTTTCAGAAGGGATCTTAAGATGACATCAAATTTGAGGGTAGTCATTTGGAATAGAGCTCTTTATGTAGCTAGCAGCACTAACATTGTATTTTCTTGATCCCCAATCATAGTTATTATATACATTATTATATATATGCATTCCTCCTTATGTACTGTACAAGTATTCACGTTTTAGTCCTGGAAATGTAGCTATATCTATATTTTTTTTAAAGATACTTAGCAAACATCTGTGTTGCATAAAGGAGGCTGAGGTGGGTTATGCATTTAAAGTCTCGCTCTTGTCATATTTATTTTCTACAGCACTTTGAGCCCAATAATTATTGTAATGTAATGTAATCCCCTAAAGCTGCTTTTAAAGAGGGAATTTATGCTAGGAGGAGCACATGCTAGCAGTCTGACGCTTGTTCACACCTTGAAAAACATCCACCATTTTGACTGAGAAATGTGACCTACAGTAGGTTAACTGTAAGGCTTTAGGCGGAGCTGGCTGTGTGTTGTGTCCTGTCACCTGCTAACTCTGTGTATGAGTGTGTGTGGTCTTGCCTTTGCTGTATCCACCCTGGGCTTTTGTACGTGGCATCTTCCAGTGGTTATTTGTGAGTAGGGTCCTGCTGTTTCGGATAATGTTGGAAACTGTATGCAACATTAACTTTATGTGCTGACAGTGTGATGTGAGTGTCCTGTCACAGAGTATTAAAGCATCTATTGTGTGGAAAGATATGACATTGTTTTGTGTCAATGAGATGATGTATCTGTAGCTTCTTTTTCATTAATAATAATGACTGTGGTTAAAGGGTCTGTTATAGGCATTTTCTTACCTCTGGTATCCAAACATGCAACAGTTTTGGTTTTACGGTTCAGGTTTTGAGATGTTTGTCTGACATTTCTGACACCACCCCAGTACAATGGAGGTAAAAATGAACAAACCTGTAGCAGGGACACTGGACCTTCATCGTTCTGGGCAGGAGGCAGAAATCTCAGAGACAGACCTCATAATGGGAAATAAATTCAAAACTATCTGCAGGGTTAAATACCACAGAAGAAGGTAAAGAAGAAATTTGGGTGAACAAACCCTTTGTCCTCAAAACTATCTGCAGGGTTAAATACCACAGAAGAAGTTATAATAAGGAGAATAAGGTCATAAAAACTTCATAGTATAGTAGGCAAAACAACAAAAAAAATCAATCAATCAATCAACCTTTGTATAGCACTTTTCATAAAGGTTAATAAAAAAGGCATAAAAATGTCATAAAAACATCATAGTATAGTAAGGCATAACAATGACATAGTATATTAAGACATAAAAACATCATAGTATTGTAATGTATAAAAAGGTCATAGTATCGTAAGGTGTAAAAACATTCTTGCGTGAAAACAGGCGCAGTTCTGAGCGCAGAATTGGTCGTACGATAGGATCCAAGTGTGATTCATGAAACATTCGTATCTGACCAATCCCAGCGTACGAATGATCGGGTCTTGATAAATGCGGCGGGTGAATTCGATCGTCATTAACATGTTACGCCCTTAAATATTCCTGGTTCGGAGGCCTCGCCCACTAAGGTCAAACTTGGAGAGAAGAGTTACTGGCAAAAAACTAAACTTTTCAGAGATGGAGATCGACATCCTGACATCCGAGGTGGCGCAAAATAAGGATGTGTTTTTTGGCAGTCTGAAGAGTGGGATCACAGGAGCTCATAAAACTGCTGTGTGGAAGAGGGTGACGGAGATGAGTTTGGCTCTGCAGTGCCGCCTCCTGCAGCCGCGCGCCAACACAGCTGTTTTGAAAAATAAAAGAATCGTGTGTCCCCCCCCGGCCACCTGGCCACCACGTTTAAAAGTGATAGCTTGGCATCACAAATCACCTGTACATTTATAGAGTGGTAGTTTTTGCGATTGATGAATGCGTAATCATTCATGGATGGTGCCTTCAGACGCACGAGTGCAATCAATTGCTCCAACCAAATTTGGAAACCCAGCAATCTGGAGATCCCTGCGGTCTCTGAAAACGCGCTCACATCTGACACGCGCGTATTGTTCCTCCAAAACGAGTAAATCTGCCATCGTTATGATTTGATAACTGTCAAAGCATCTGTTTAAATAGGGGAGTGAGTAAACATCTGACCAACCACAGTGCAACAATGATTATCTCACCAGATGCTTTTAATTGTTGTTCCAGTTGTGTCATACCCATCGGAAAAAACAAAAAACAATTACACAATTTTGCCACGAGTTAATTTGCAAACACACATTTCTGCTTGTATTTATTATTATTTCAAAATTTAACGTGCAATAATTAGATGTCATGTTAGGCTATTTAGCCTATCATATTGTTTTATTGTTCAAAAAAGTGGTATCAGTAAATAAACGAGGGCTTTATTAAAATTCAATTTTTTTATCTTGTTTTATTCGTTTTAAGAATCCGTTTTGATCTGTTATAAATATGTGATTGTTTATGCTAATGACAGCTGAGGTTTGTTTAATAATTATTTTCAGACTCAGACAGATTTTGCTGTGCTGCACCGCAAATTCAGATTTGCGTACACGAGCTCAGACCTGACGTGAGATCTGATCGTAGCGTCCGCTCACGTCCAAATTGATAAATGCCGAAGCTTGCGTGGAAATGGTCGTACGCACGGTTTTCTGCCGTACGTTCGTTTGATAAATGAGGGCCCATATGTATCATAAGGTATAAAAATATCATAGTCTAGTAAGGCAAAAAAAAAAGTCATAACCTGATAAATAGCAGTTATATTATTTGTTTCTCCTTTAAAGGTGTAATTATTTCAAGTTATTAATAAGACGACTGATTAATATTGGAGGTAAATTAGAATTTAGAAGTTAAAATGCATAAATAATTTATCATAAAAAAGTATGTGCCTTCAAAAGATATTTCATGGTCTGTTCAGTATTTTAAAAGCTAACAGGTGATTCTGGTTACGTTTGAGAAGAAATGACCATAAAGAGTTGATATTTCCGGTTCACCTGTGTGAAGAGTAGAAGAAGAGAAGAGCGCTGCAGAACTATGGGAAAGATGGTGTGGAGTAGAGACTCCGACACGTGTGAGATTGGAAACAGACTATGCCATGTTTATCGTCTTTATTCCTTTCTGATGGACTGTGAACGAGCTTACCAGATACCACGCTCTTAAGTGAGTGAGTTTGGGACTGTTTGCTGTCGACACACAGAGTGTTTTCTTCAGTGCAACGTGAGCTAGCTGAGTTAGCCTAGCCTCCACTATTGTGGGAGAGCCGGTGCAAGCTTTCCTCGCATTCATCCCCTGTACGGAAGTCGGAGGAAGACGCACCCGCGACGGGTGCGTTTCGGATCCGTGGACGGACTTTGGACTTTAGCTGCTGGGTGAGGCTGAGGACCGTGCTGCTCATCGTTGCTGTGCTGCTTTAGTCAGAGAGACACGAGAGGGATTTTGCGGTAGGAGCTGTTTCCATTGCCCATACAGAGGTAGTGTTGTCCTGTTTCTTCATGAGCTCCAACTTTAAAGCGCACCAACAAACCAAAATGCAAGCTTGCTAAAATAACTATCCAAACAAAGTGCACTCAGATTGAACAGATTAAAGACTAAGGATCACTTGGTGTATTTTATTTCATAATTGTTTATTTTCGTTTGAGGGTTTCTGTGCAATTTAAGTTTGTTAACACATATCCAAAAAGTGAGATATTGTGTTTTTGTATGTTATTGCTTGGTGTTTATTTTAATAAGGCAGTTCATATAATTCATTGCATTTTATTAAGGAAAAACCAGGAGTACTCCCGTCAGCCTCGAACTAATTATTTGTGAGAGTGAGAGTCATAGCTAACCCTAGACAGTGTATTTACATGTAGATGCCTCTTTCACCAGATTTTAACAAATTTGAGTTTAAAGCGGTTTAATACTTTATTTAAAGAAACATAAAGTAATTAAAAACGTAATGAACCGGTGGTGAAAAGGTTACAATAGTAAGGCATAAAAACATCATAGTACAGTAAAGCAAAATAACTTCATAGTATGGTAAGGCATAAAAATGTGATTAAAAAAACATAGTTTAGTAAAGCATAACAATGATATAGTATATTAAGACATAAAAACATCATAGTATACGGAGGCATACAAATGTCAGAAAAACATTATATGTATAATGAAGCATAAACACCTCCTAAAAACGTCATAGTATAGAAAGGTATAAAAACGTCATAGTATAGAAAGGTATAAAAACGTGATAGTATAGTAAGGCATAAAAACCTCATAGTATAGTAAGACATAAAAAAACAGTAGTATAGTAAGTCATGAAAAGGTCATAGTATAGTAAGGCATAAAAACGTCATAGTATAGTAAGGCATAAAAACAATAGTATAGTAAGTCATAAAAACGTCATAGTATAGTAAGGCATTAAAAGGTCATAGTATAGTAAGGCATAAAAACGTCATGAAAACGTCATAGTATAGTAAGGCATAAAAACGTCATAGTATAGTAAGGCATTAAAAGGTCATAGTATAGTAAGGCATAAAAACGTCATAGTATAGTAAGGCATAAAAACGTCATAGTATAGTAAAGCATAAAAACGTCATAGTATAGTAAGGCATAAAAACGTCATGAAAACGTCATAGTATAGTAAGGCATAAAAACGTCATAGTATAGTAAGGCATTAAAAGGTCATAGTATAGTAAGGCATTAAAAGGTCATAGTATAGTAAGGCATAAAAATGTCTTAAAAACGTCATAGTATAGTAAGGCATAAAAACGTCACGAAAACGTCATAGTATAGTAAGGCATAAAAATGTCATGAAAACCTCATAGTATAGCAAGGCATTAAAAGGTCATAGTATAGTAAGGAATAAAAATGCCATAAAAACGTCATAGTATAGTAAGGCATAAAAACGTCACGGAAACGTCATACTATAGTAAGCCATAAAAACGTCATAGTATAGCAAGGCATTAAAAGGTCATAGTATAGAAAGGCATAAAAATGCCATAAAAACGTCACGAAAACGTCATACTATAGTAAGGCATAAAAATGTCATAAAAACGTCATAGTATATTAAGGCATAAAAACGTCATAGTATAGTAAGGCATTAAAACGTCAAAGTATAGTAAGGCATAAAAACGTCACGAAAACGTCATAGTATAGTAAGGCATAAAAACGTCACGAAAACGTCATACTATATAGTAAGGCATAAAAATGTCATAAAAACGTCATAGTATAGTAAGGCATAAAAACGTCATAGTATAGTAAGGCATAAAAACGTCATGAAAACGTCATAGTATAGTAAGGCATAAAAACGTCATAGTATAGTAAGGCATTAAAACGTCATAGTATAGTAAGGCATAAAAATGCCATAAAAACGTCATAGTATAGTAAGGCATAAAAACGTCATAGTATAGTAGGCCATAAAAACGTCATGAAAACGTCATAGTATAGTAAGGCATAAAAATGCCATAAAGACGTCATAGTATAGTAAGGCATAAAAATGTCATAAAAACGTCATACTATAGTAAGGCATAAAAATGTCATAAAAACGTCATAGTATAGTAAGGCATAAAAACGTCATAGTATAGTAAGGCATTAAAACGTCATAGTATAGAAAGGCATAAAAACGTCATGAAAACGTCATACTATAGTAAGGCATAAAAACGTCATAGTATAGTAAGGCATAAAAACGTCATAGTATAATAAGGCATTAAACCGTCATAGTATAGTAAGGCATTAAACCGTCATAGTATAGTAAGACATAAAAACGTCGTAGTATAGTAAGGCATTAAACCGTCATATTAAGTAAGGCATAAAAACGTCATAGTATAGTAAGGCATAAAAACGTCATGAAAACGTCATAGTATAGTAAGGTATAAAAACGTCATAGTATAGTAAGGCATAAAACGTCATGAAAACGTCATAGTACAGTAAGGCATAAAAACGTCATAGTATAGTAAGGCATTAAAAGGACATAGTATAGTAAGGCATAAAAATGTCATAAAAACGTCATAGTATAGTAAGGCATAAAAACGTCATGAAAACGTCATAGTATAGTAAGGCATAAAAATGTCATAGTATAGTAAGGCATTGAAAGGTCATAGTATAGTAAGGCATAAAAATGTCATAAAAACTTCATAGTATAGTAAAGCATAAAAACGTCATACTATAGTAAGGCATAAAAACGTCATAGTATAGTAAGGCATAAAAACGTGATGAAAATGTCATAGTATAGTAAGGCATAAAAACGTCATAGTATAGTAAGGCATTGAAAGGTCATAGTATAGTAAGGCATAAAAATGTCATAAAAACGTCATAGTATAGAAAGGTATAAAAACGTCATAGTATAGAAAGGTATAAAAACGTGATAGTATAGTAAGGCATAAAAACCTCATAGTATAGTAAGACATAAAAAAACAGTAGTATAGTAAGTCATGAAAAGGTCATAGTCTAGTAAGGCATAAAACGTCATAGTATAGTGAGGCATAAAAACGTCACAGTATAGTAAGGCATAAAAACGTCACAGTATAGTAAGGCATAAAAACATCATAGTATAGTAAGGCATAAAAACGTCATGAAAACGTCATAGTATTGTAAGGCATAAAAACGTCATAGTATAGTAAAGCATAAAAGCGTCATAGTAAAGCATAAAAACGTCACAGTATAGTGAGGCATAAAAACGTCACAGTATAGTAAGGCATAAAAACGTCATAGTATAGTAAGGCATAAAAAACGTCATGAAAACGTCATAGTATAGTAAGGCATTAAAAGGACATAGTATAGTAAGGCATAAAAATGTCATAAAAACGTCATAGTATAGAAAGGTATAAAAACGTGATAGTATAGTAAGGCATAAAAACCTCATAGTATAGTAAGACATAAAAAAACAGTAGTATAGTAAGTCATGAAAAGGTCATAGTCTAGTAAGGCATAAAAACGTCATGAAAACGTCATAGTATAGTGAGGCATAAAAACGTCACAGTATAGTAAGGCATAAAAACGTCACAGTATAGTAAGGAATAAAAACATCATAGTATAGTAAGGCATAAAAACGTCATGAAAACGTCGTAGTATTGTAAGGCATAAAAACGTCATAGTATAGTAAAGCATAAAAGCGTCATAGTAAAGCATAAAAACGTCACAGTATAGTAAGGCATGAAAACGTCATAAAAACGTCACAGTATAGTAAGGCATAAAAACGTCATAGTATAGTAAGGCATAAAAAACGTCATGAAAACGTCATAGTATAGTAAGGCATTAAAAGGACATAGTATAGTAAGGCATAAAAATGTCATAAAAACGTCATAGTATAGTAAGGCATAAAAACGTCATGAAAACGTCATAGTATAGTAAGGCATAAAAATGTCATAGTATAGTAAGGCATTGAAAGGTCATAGTATAGTAAGGCATAAAAATGTCATAAAAACTTCATAGTATAGTAAAGCATAAAAACGTCATACTATAGTAAGGCATAAAAACGTCATAGTATAGTAAGGCATAAAAATGTCATAGTATAGTAAGGCATTGAAAGGTCATAGTATAGTAAGGCATAAAAATGTCATAAAAACTTCATAGTATAGTAAAGCATAAAAACGTCATACTATAGTAAGGCATAAAAACGTCACAGTATAGTAAGGCATAAAAACGTGATGAAAACATCATAGTATAGTAAGGCATAAAAACGTCATGGTATAGTAAGGCATTGAAAGGTCATAGTATAGTAAGGCATAACAATGTCATAAAAACTTCATAGTATAGTAAAGCATAAAAACGTCATAGTATAGTAAGGCATAAAAACGTCATAGTATAGTAAGGCATAAAAACAATAGTATAGTAAGTCATAAAAACGTCATAGTATAGTAAGGCATTAAAAGGTCATAGTATAGTAAGGCATAAAAACGTCATGAAAACGTCATAGTATAGTAAGGCATAAAAACGTCATGAAAACGTCATAGTATAGTAAGGCATAAAAACGTCATAGTATAGTAAGGCATTAAAAGGTCATAGTATAGTAAAGCATAAAAACGTCATAGTATAGTAAGGCATTAAAAGGTCATAGTATAGTAAAGCATAAAAACGTCAAAGTATAGTAAGGCATAAAAACGTCATAGTATAGTAAGGCATAAAAACGTCATGAAAACGTCATAGTATAGTAAGGCATAAAAACGTCATAGTATAGTAAGGCATAAAAACGTCATAGTATAGTAAGGCATAAAAACAATAGTATAGTAAGTCATAAAAACGTCATAGTATAGCAAGGCATTAAAAGGTCATAGTATAGTAAGGAATAAAAATGCCATAAAAACGTCATAGTATAGTAAGGCATAAAAACGTCATAGTATAGTAAGGCATTAAAAGGTCATAGTATAGTAAAGCATAAAAACGTCAAAGTATAGTAAGGCATAAAAACGTCATAGTATAGTAAGGCATAAAAACGTCATAGTATAGTAAGGCATAAAAATGCCATAAAAACGTCACGAAAACGTCATACTATAGTAAGGCATAAAAATGTCATAAAAACGTCATAGTATATTAAGGCATAAAAACGTCATAGTATAGTAAGGCATTAAAACGTCATAGTATAGTAAGGAATAAAAACGTCATGAAAACGTCATAGTATAGTAAGGCATAAAAACGTCATGAAAACGTCATAGTATAGTAAGGCATAAAAACGTCATAGTATAGTAAGGCATAAAAACGTCACGAAAACGTCATAGTATAGTAAGGCATAAAAACGTCACGAAAACATCATACTATATAGTAAGGCATAAAATTGTCATAAAAACGTCATAGTATAGTAAGGCATAAAAACGTCATAGTATAGTAAGGCATAAAAACGTCATGAAAACGTCATAGTATAGTAAGGCATAAAAACGTCATAGTATAGTAAGGCATAAAAACGTCATGAAAACGTCATAGTATAGTAAGGCATAAAAATGCCATAAAGACGTCATAGTATAGTAAGGCATAAAAACGTCACGAAAACGTCATACTATAGTAAGGCATAAAAATGTCATAAAAACGTCATACTATAGTAAGGCATAAAAATGTCATAAAAACGTCATAGTATAGTAAGGCATAAAAACGTCATAGTATAGTAAGGCATTAAAACGTCATAGTATAGAAAGGCATAAAAACGTCATGAAAACGTCATACTATAGTAAGGCATAAAAACGTCATAGTATAGTAAGGCATAAAAACGTCATAGTATAATAAGGCATTAAACCGTCATAGTATAGTAAGGCATTAAACCGTCATAGTATAGTAAGACATAAAAACGTCATAGTATAGTAAGGCATTAAACCGTCATATTAAGTAAGGCATAAAAACGTCATGAAAACGTCATAGTACAGTAAGGCATAAAAACGTCATAGTATAGTAAGGCATAAAAACGTCATAGTATAGTAAGGCATAAAAATGTTATAAAAACGTCATAGTATAGTAAGGCATTAAAAGGACATAGTATAGTAAGGCATAAAAATGTCATAAAAACGTCATAGTATAGTAAGGCATAAAAACGTCATGAAAACGTCATAGTATAGTAAGGCATAAAAATGTCATAGTATAGTAAGGCATTGAAAGGTCATAGTATAGTAAGGCATAAAAAGTCATGAAAACGTCATAGTATAGTAAGCATAAAAACGTCATACTATAGTAAGGCATAAAAACGTCATAGTATAGTAAGGCATAAAAACGTGATGAAAACGTCATACAATAGTAAGGCATAAAAACGTCATAGTATAGTAAGGCATAAAAACGTCATAGTATAGTAAGGCATAAAAACGTCATGAAAACGTCATAGTATAGTAAGGCATAAAAACGTCATAGTATAGTAAGGCATAAAAACGTCATGAAAACGTCATAGTATAGTAAGGCATAAAAACGTCATAGTATAGTAAGGCAAAAAACGTCATGAAAAAGTCATAGTATAGTAAGGCATAAAAACGTCATGAAAACGTCATAGTATAGTAAGGCATAAAAACGTCATAGTATAGTAAGGCATAAAAACGTCATAGTATAGTAAGGCATAAAAACGTCATGAAAACGTCATAGTATAGTAAGGCATAAAAACGTCATGAAAACGTCATAGTATAGTAAGGCATAAAAACGTCATAGTATAGTAAGGCATAAAACGTCATGAAAACGTCATAGTACAGTAAGGCATAAAAACGTCATAGTATAGTAAGGCATAAAAACGTCATAGTATAGTAAGGCATTAAACCGTCATAGTATAGTAAGGCATTAAACCGTCATAGTATAGTAAGGCATAAAAACGTCATGAAAACGTCATAGTATAGTAAGGCATAAAAACGTCATAGTATAGTAAGGCATTAAAAGGTCATAGTATAGTAAGGCATAAAAATGTCATAGTATAGTAAGGCATAAAAACGTCATGAAAACGTCATACTATAGTAAGGCATAAAAACGTCATAGTATAGTAAGGCATAAAAACGTCATGAAAACGTCATAGTATAGTAAGGCATAAAAACGTCATAGTATAGTAAGGCATAAAAACGTCATGAAAACGTCATAGTATAGTAAGGCATAAAAACGTCATAGTATAGTAAGGCATAAAAACGTCATAGTATAGTAAGGCATAAAAACGTCACAAAAACGTCATTGTATAGTAAGGCATAAAAACGTCATGAAAACGTCATAGTATAGTAAGGCATAAAAACGTCATGAAAACGTCATAGTATAGTAAGGCATAAAAACGTCATAGTATAGTAAGGCATAAAAATGTCATAGTATAGTAAGGCATAAAAACGTCATGAAAACGTCATAGTATAGTAAGGCATAAAAATGTCATGAAAACGTCATAGTATAGTAAGGCATAAAAACGTCATAGTATAGTAAGGCATTAAAAGGTCATAGTATAGTAAGGCATAAAAACGTCATGAAAACGTCATAGTATAGTAAGGCATAAAAACGTCATAGTATAGTAAGGCATAAAAACGTCATAGTATAGTAAGGCATAAAAACGTCATGAAAACGTCATAGTATAGTAAGGCATAAAAACGTCATAGTATAGTAAGGCATAAAAACGTCATGAAAACGTCATAGTATAGTAAGGCATAAAAACGTCACAAAAACGTCATAGTATAGTAAGGCATAAAAACGTCATGAAAACGTCATAGTATAGTAAGGCATAAAAACGTCATGAAAACGTCATAGTATAGTAAGGCATAAAAACGTCATAGTATAGTAAGGCATAAAAACGTCATGAAAACGTCATAGTATAGTAAGGCATAAAAACGTCATAGTATAGTAAGGCATAAAAACGTCATGAAAACGTCATAGTATAGTAAGGCATTAAAAGATCATAGTATAGTAAGGCATAAAAACGTCATGAAAACGTCATAGTATAGTAAGGCATAAAAATGTCATGAAAACGTCATAGTATAGTAAGGCATAAAAACGTCATAGTATAGTAAGGCATTAAAAGGTCATAGTATAGTAAGGCATAAAAACGTCATAGTATAGTAAGGCATAAAAACGTCATAAAAACGTCATAGTATAGTAAGGCATAAAAACGTCATGAAAACGTCATAGTATAGTAAGGCATAAAAACGTCATAGTATAGTAAGGCATTAAACCGTCATAGTATAGTAAGACATAAAAACGTCATAGTATAGTAAGGCATTAAACCGTCATAGTATAGTAAGGCATAAAAACGTCATGAAAACGTCATAGTATAGTAAGGCATAAAAACGTCATAGTATAATAAGGCATTAAACCGTCATAGTATAGTAAGGCATTAAACCGTCATAGTATAGTAAGACATAAAAACGTCATAGTATAGTAAGGCATTAAACCGTCATATTAAGTAAGGCATAAAAACGTCATAGTATAGTAAGGCATAAAAATGTCATGAAAACGTCATAGTATAGTAAGGCATTAAAAGATCATAGTATAGTAAGGCATAAAAATGTCATAGTATAGTAAGGCATAAAAACGTCATGAAAACGTCATAGTATAGTAAGGCATAAAAATGTCATGAAAACGTCATAGTATAGTAAGGCATTAAACCGTCATAGTATAGTAAGGCATAAAAACGTCATGAAAACGTCATAGTATAGTAAGGCATAAAAACGTCATAGTATAATAAGGCATTAAACCGTCATAGTATAGTAAGGCATTAAACCGTCATAGTATAGTAAGACATAAAAACGTCATAGTATAGTAAGGCATTAAACCGTCATATTAAGTAAGGCATAAAAACGTCATAGTATAGTAAGGCATAAAAATGTCATGAAAACGTCATAGTATAGTAAGGCATTAAAAGATCATAGTATAGTAAGGCATAAAAATGTCATAGTATAGTAAGGCATAAAAACGTCATGAAAACGTCATAGTATAGTAAGGCATAAAAATGTCATGAAAACGTCATAGTATAGTAAGGCATAAAAACGTCATAGTATAGTAAGGCATTAAAAGGTCATAGTATAGTAAGGCATAAAAACGTCATGAAAACGTCATAGTATAGTAAGGCATAAAAACGTCATAGTATAGTAAGGCATAAAAACGTCATGAAAACGTCATAGTATAGTAAGGCATAAAAACGTCATAGTATAGTAAGGCATAAAAACGTCATCGTATAGTAAGGCATAAAAACGTCATAGTATAGTAAGGCATAAAAACGTCATGAAAACGTCATAGTATAGTAAGGCATAAAAACGTCATAGTATAGTAAGGCATAAAAACGTCATGAAAACGTCATAGTATAGTAAGGCATAAAAACGTCATAGTATAGTAAGGCATTAAAAGGTCATAGTATAGTAAGGCATAAAAATGTCATAGTATAGTAAGGCATTCAAAGGTCATGAAAACGTCATAGTATAGTAAGGCATAAAAATGTCATGAAAACGTCATAGTATAGTAAGGCATAAAAACGTCACAAAAACGTCATAGTATAGTAAGGCATAAAAACGTCATGAAAACGTCATAGTATAGTAAGGCATAAAAACGTCATGAAAACGTCATAGTATAGTAAGGCATAAAAACGTCATGAAAACGTCATAGTATAGTAAGGCATAAAAACGTCATAGTATAGTAAGGCATAAAAACGTCATGAAAACGTCATAGTATAGTAAGGCATTAAAAGATCATAGTATAGTAAGGCATAAAAATGTCATAGTATAGTAAGGCATAAAAACGTCATGAAAACGTCATAGTATAGTAAGGCATAAAAATGTCATGAAAACGTCATAGTATAGTAAGGCATAAAAACGTCATAGTATAGTAAGGCATTAAAAGGTCATAGTATAGTAAGGCATAAAAACGTCATAGTATAGTAAGGCATGAAAACGTCATAGTATAGTAAGGCATAAAAACGTCATAGTATAGTAAGGCATAAAAACGTCATAGTATAGTAAGGCATAAAAACGTCATAGTATAGTAAGGCATAAAAACGTCATGAAAACGTCATAGTATAGTAAGACATAAAAACGTCATGAAAACGTCATAGTATAGTAAGGCATAAAAACGTCACAAAAACGTCATAGTATAGTAAGGCATAAAAACGTCATGAAAACGTCATAGTATAGTAAGGCATAAAAACGTCATGAAAACGTCATAGTATAGTAAGGCATAAAAACGTCATAGTATAGTAAGGCATAAAAACGTCATGAAAACGTCATAGTATAGTAAGGCATAAAAACGTCATGAAAACGTCATAGTATAGTAAGGCATAAAAACGTCATAGTATAGTAAGGCATAAAAAGGTCATAGTATAGTAAGGCATAAAAACGTCATGAAAACGTCATAGTATAGTAAGGCATAAAAACGTCATAGTATAGTAAGGCATAAAAACGTCATGAAAACGTCATAGTATAGTAAGGCATAAAAACGTCATAGTATAGTAAGGCATAAAAACGTCATGAAAACGTCATAGTATAGTAAGGCATAAAAATGTCATGAAAACGTCATAGTATAGTAAGGCATAAAAACGTCATAGTATAGTAAGGCATTAAAAGGTCATAGTATAGTAAGGCATAAAAACGTCATAGTATAGTAAGGCATAAAAACGTCATGAAAACGTCATCGTATAGTAAGGCATAAAAACGTCATAGTATAGTAAGGCATAAAAACGTCATGAAAATGTCATAGTATAGTAAGGCATAAAAACGTCATGAAAACGTCATAGTATAGTAAGGCATAAAAACGTCATAGTATAGTAAGGCATAAAAAGGTCATAGTATAGTAAGGCATAAAAACGTCATGAAAACGTCATAGTATAGTAAGGCATAAAAACGTCATAGTATAGTAAGGCATAAAAACGTCATGAAAACGTCATAGTATAGTAAGGCATAAAAACGTCATAGTATAGTAAGGCATAAAAACGTCATGAAAACGTCATAGTATAGTAAGGCATTAAAAGATCATAGTATAGTAAGGCATAAAAATGTCATAGTATAGTAAGGCATAAAAACGTCATGAAAACGTCATAGTATAGTAAGGCATAAAAATGTCATGAAAACGTCATAGTATAGTAAGGCATAAAAACGTCATAGTATAGTAAGGCATAAAAACGTCATAGTATAGTAAGGCATAAAAATGTCATAGTATAGTAAGGCATAAAAACGTCATAGTATAGTAAGGCATAAAAACGTCATGAAAACGTCATAGTATATAGTAAGGCATAAAAACGTCATAGTATAGTAAGGCATTAAAAGGTCATAGTATAGTAAGGCATAAAAACGTCATGAAAACGTCATAGTATAGTAAGGCATAAAAACGTCATAGTATAGTAAGGCATAAAAACGTCATGAAAACGTCATAGTATAGTAAGGCATAAAAACGTCATGAAAACGTCATAGTATAGTAAGGCATAAAAACGTCATAGTATAGTAAGGCATAAAAACGTCATAGTATAGTAAGGCATAAAAACGTCATGAAAACGTCATAGTATAGTAAGGCATAAAAACGTCATAGTATAGTAAGGCATAAAAACGTCATGAAAACGTCATAGTATAGTAAGGCATAAAAACGTCATAGTATAGTAAGGCATAAAAACGTCATGAAAACGTCATAGTATAGTAAGGCATTAAAAGATCATAGTATAGTAAGGCATAAAAATGTCATAGTATAGTAAGGCATAAAAACGTCATGAAAACGTCATAGTATAGTAAGGCATAAAAATGTCATGAAAAAGTCATAGTATAGTAAGGCATAAAAACTCATAGTATAGTAAGGCATAAAAACGTCATAAAAACGTCATAGTATAGTAAGGCATAAAAACGTCATGAAAACGTCATAGTATAGTAAGGCATTAAAAGATCATAGTATAGTAAGGCATAAAAATGTCATAGTATAGTAAGGCATAAAAACGTCATGAAAACGTCATAGTATAGTAAGGCATAAAAATGTCATGAAAACGTCATAGTATAGTAAGGCATAAAAACGTCATAGTATAGTAAGGCATAAAAACGTCATAGTATAGTAAGGCATAAAAATGTCATAGTATAGTAAGGCATAAAAACGTCATAGTATAGTAAGGCATAAAAACGTCATGAAAACGTCATAGTATAGTAAGGCATAAAAACGTCATAGTATAGTATAGTAAGGCATTAAAAGGTCATAGTATAGTAAGGCATAAAAACGTCATGAAAACGTCATAGTATAGTAAGGCATAAAAACGTCATAGTATAGTAAGGCATAAAAACGTCATGAAAACGTCATAGTATAGTAAGGCATAAAAACGTCATGAAAAGTCATAGTATAGTAAGGCATAAAAACGTCATAGTATAGTAAGGCATAAAAACGTCATAGTATAGTAAGGCATAAAAACGTCATGAAAATGTCATAGTATAGTAAGGCATAAAAACGTCATGAAAACGTCATAGTATAGTAAGGCATTAAAAGGTCATAGTATAGTAAGGCATAAAAACGTCATGAAAATGTCATAGTATAGTAAGGCATAAAAACGTCATAGTATAGTAAGGCATAAAAACGTCATAGTATAGTAAGGCATAAAAATGTCATGAAAACGTCATAGTATAGTAAGGCATAAAAACGTCATGAAAACGTCATAGTATAGTAAGGCATAAAAACGTCATAGTATAGTAAGGCATTAAAAGGTCATAGTATAGTAAGGCATAAAAACGTCATGAAAACGTCATAGTATAGTAAGGCATAAAAACGTCATAGTATAGTAAGGCATAAAAACGTCATGAAAACGTCATAGTATAGTAAGGCATAAAAACGTCATAGTATAGTAAGGCATAAAAACGTCATGAAAACGTCATAGTATAGTAAGGCATTAAAAGATCATAGTATAGTAAGGCATAAAAATGTCATAGTATAGTAAGGCATAAAAACGTCATGAAAACGTCATAGTATAGTAAGGCATAAAAATGTCATGAAAACGTCATAGTATAGTAAGGCATAAAAACGTCATAGTATAGTAAGGCATAAAAACGTCATGAAAATGTCATAGTATAGTAAGGCATAAAAACGTCATAGTATAGTAAGGCATAAAAACGTCATGAAAACGTCATAGTATAGTAAGGCATAAAAACGTCATAGTATAGTAAGGCATTAAAAACGTCATAGTATAGTAAGGCATAAAAACGTCATGAAAACGTCATAGTATAGTAAGGCATAAAAACGTCATAGTATAGTAAGGCATAAAAACGTCATGAAAACGTCATAGTATAGTAAGGCATAAAAACGTCATGAAAACGCCATAGTATAGTAAGGCATAAAAACGTCATAGTATAGTAAGGCATAAAAACGTCATAGTATAGTAAGGCATAAAAACGTCATGAAAATGTCATAGTATAGTAAGGCATAAAAACGTCATGAAAACGTCATAGTATAGTAAGGCATTAAAAGGTCATAGTATAGTAAGGCATAAAAACGTCATGAAAATGTCATAGTATAGTAAGGCATAAAAACGTCATAGTATAGTAAGGCATAAAAACGTCATAGTATAGTAAGGCATAAAAACGTCATAAAAACGTCATAGTATAGTAAGGCATAAAAACGTCATGAAAACGTCATAGTATAGTAAGGTAGAAAAACGTCATAGTATAGTAAGGCATTAAAAGGTCATAGTATAGTAAGGCATAAAAATGTCATAAAAACGTCATAGTATAGTAAGGCATAAAAACGTCATAGTATAGTAAGGCATTAAAAGGTCATAGTATAGTAAGGCATAAAAACGTCATGAAAACGTCATAGTATAGTAAGGCATAAAAACGTCATAGTATAGTAAGGCATAAAAACGTCATGAAAACGTCATAGTATAGTAAGGCATAAAAACGTCATAGTATAGTAAGGCATAAAAACGTCATGAAAACGTCATAGTATAGTAAGGCATTAAAAGATCATAGTATAGTAAGGCATAAAAATGTCATAGTATAGTAAGGCATAAAAACGTCATGAAAACGTCATAGTATAGTAAGGCATAAAAATGTCATGAAAACGTCATAGTATAGTAAGGCATAAAAACGTCATAGTATAGTAAGGCATAAAAACGTCATAGTATAGTAAGGCATAAAAACGTCATAGTATAGTAAGGCATAAAAACGTCATGAAAACGTCATAGTATAGTAAGGCATAAAAACGTCATAGTATAGTAAGGCATTAAAACGTCATAGTATAGTAAGGCATAAAAACGTCATGAAAACGTCATAGTATATAAGGCATAAAAACGTCATAGTATAGTAAGGCATAAAAACGTCATGAAAACGTCATAGTATAGTAAGGCATAAAAACGTCATGAAAACGTCATAGTATAGTAAGGCATAAAAACGTCATAGTATAGTAAGGCATAAAAACGTCATGAAAACGTCATAGTATAGTAAGGCATAAAAACGTCATAGTATAGTAAGGCATAAAAACGTCATGAAAACGTCATAGTATAGTAAGGCATTAAAAGATCATAGTATAGTAAGGCATAAAAATGTCATAGTATAGTAAGGCATAAAAACGTCATGAAAACGTCATAGTATAGTAAGGCATAAAAACGTCATAGTATAGTAAGGCATAAAAACGTCATGAAAACGTCATAGTATAGTAAGGCATAAAAACGTCATAGTATAGTAAGGCATAAAAACGTCATGAAAACGTCATAGTATAGTAAGGCATTAAAAGATCATAGTATAGTAAGGCATAAAAATGTCATAGTATAGTAAGGCATAAAAACGTCATGAAAACGTCATAGTATAGTAAGGCATAAAAATGTCATGAAAACGTCATAGTATAGTAAGGCATAAAAACGTCATAGTATAGTAAGGCATAAAAACGTCATAGTATAGTAAGGCATAAAAACGTCATGAAAATGTCATAGTATAGTAAGGCATAAAAACGTCATAGTATAGTAAGGCATAAAAACGTCATGAAAACGTCATAGTATAGTAAGGCATAAAAACGTCATAGTATAGTAAGGCATTAAAAGGTCATAGTATAGTAAGGCATAAAAACGTCATGAAAACGTCATAGTATAGTAAGGCATAAAAACGTCATAGTATAGTAAGGCATAAAAACGTCATGAAAACGTCATAGTATAGTAAGGCATAAAAACTCATGAAAACGTCATAGTATAGTAAGGCATAAAAACGTCATGAAAACGTCATAGTATAGTAAGGCATAAAAACGTCATAGTATAGTAAGGCATAAAAACGTCATGAAAACGTCATAGTATAGTAAGGCATAAAAACGTCATGAAAACGTCATAGTATAGTAAGGCATAAAAACGTCATAGTATAGTAAGGCATAAAAACGTCATGAAAACGTCATAGTAAGTAAGGCATAAAAACGTCATAGTATAGTAAGGCATAAAAACGTCATGAAAACGTCATAGTATAGTAAGGCATTAAAAGATCATAGTATAGTAAGGCATAAAAATGTCATAGTATAGTAAGGCATAAAAACGTCATGAAAACGTCATAGTATAGTAAGGCATAAAAATGTCATGAAAACGTCATAGTATAGTAAGGCATAAAAACGTCATAGTATAGTAAGGCATAAAAACGTCATGAAAATGTCATAGTATAGTAAGGCATAAAAACGTCATAGTATAGTAAGGCATAAAAACGTCATGAAAACGTCATAGTATAGTAAGGCATAAAAACGTCATAGTATAGTAAGGCATTAAAAGGTCATAGTATAGTAAGGCATAAAAACGTCATGAAAACGTCATAGTATAGTAAGGCATAAAAACGTCATAGTATAGTAAGGCATAAAAACGTCATAGTATAGTAAGGCATAAAAACGTCATGAAAATGTCATAGTATAGTAAGGCATTAAAAGGTCATAGTATAGTAAGGCATAAAAACGTCATGAAAATGTCATAGTATAGTAAGGCATAAAAACGTCATAGTATAGTAAGGCATAAAAACGTCATGAAAACGTCATAGTATAGTAAGGTAGAAAAACGTCATAGTATAGTAAGGCATTAAAAGGTCATAGTATAGTAAGGCATAAAAATGTCATAAAAACGTCATAGTATAGTAAGGCATAAAAACGTCATAGTATAGTAAGGCATAAAAACGTCATGAAAATGTCATAGTATAGTAAGGCATAAAAACGTCATAGTATAGTAAGGCATAAAAACGTCATGAAAACGTCATAGTATAGTAAGGTAGAAAAACGTCATAGTATAGTAAGGCATTAAAAGGTCATAGTATAGTAAGGCATAAAAATGTCATAAAAACGTCATAGTATAGTAAGGCATAAAAACGTCATAGTATAGTAAGGCATAAAAACGTCATGAAAATGTCATAGTATAGTAAGGCATAAAAACGTCATAGTATAGTAAGGCATAAAAACGTCATAGTATAGTAAGGCATAAAAACGTCATGAAAATGTCATAGTATAGTAAGGCATAAAAACGTCATGAAAACGTCATAGTATAGTAAGGTAGAAAAACGTCATAGTATAGTAAGGCATTAAAAGGTCATAGTATAGTAAGGCATAAAAATGTCATAAAAACGTCATAGTATAGTAAGGCATAAAAACGTCATAGTATAGTAAGGCATTAAAAGGTCATAGTATAGTAAGGCATAAAAACGTCATGAAAACGTCATAGTATAGTAAGGCATAAAAACGTCATAGTATAGTAAGGCATAAAAACGTCATGAAAACGTCATAGTATAGTAAGGCATAAAAACGTCATAGTATAGTAAGGCATAAAAACGTCATGAAAACGTCATAGTATAGTAAGGCATAAAAAGGTCATAGTATAGTAAGGCATAAAAATGTCATAGTATAGTAAGGCATAAAAACGTCATGAAAACGTCATAGTATAGTAAGGCATAAAAATGTCATGAAAACGTCATAGTATAGTAAGGCATAAAAACGTCATAGTATAGTAAGGCATAAAAACGTCATAGTATAGTAAGGCATAAAAACGTCATAGTATAGTAAGGCATAAAAACGTCATGAAAACGTCATAGTATAGTAAGGCATAAAAACGTCATAGTATAGTAAGGCATTAAAAGGTCATAGTATAGTAAGGCATAAAAACGTCATGAAAACGTCATAGTATAGTAAGGCATAAAAACGTCATAGTATAGTAAGGCATAAAAACGTCATGAAAACGTCATAGTATAGTAAGGCATAAAAACGTCATAGTATAGTAAGGCATAAAAACGTCATGAAAACGTCATAGTATAGTAAGGCATAAAAACGTCATAGTATAGTAAGGCATAAAAACGTCATGAAAACGTCATAGTATAGTAAGGCATTAAAAGATCATAGTATAGTAAGGCATAAAAATGTCATAGTATAGTAAGGCATAAAAACGTCATGAAAACGTCATAGTATAGTAAGGCATAAAAATGTCATGAAAACGTCATAGTATAGTAAGGCATAAAAACGTCATAGTATAGTAAGGCATAAAAACGTCATGAAAACGTCATAGTATAGTAAGGCATAAAAACGTCATAGTATAGTAAGGCATAAAAACGTCATGAAAACGTCATAGTATAGTAAGGCATAAAAACGTCATGAAAACGTCATAGTATAGTAAGGCATAAAAACGTCATAGTATAGTAAGGCATAAAAACGTCATGAAAACGTCATAGTATAGTAAGGCATAAAAACGTCATAGTATAGTAAGGCATAAAAACGTCATGAAAACGTCATAGTATAGTAAGGCATAAAAACGTCATAGTATAGTAAGGCATTAAAAGGTCATAGTATAGTAAGGCATAAAAACGTCATGAAAACGTCATAGTATAGTAAGGCATAAAAACGTCATAGTATAGTAAGGCATAAAAACGTCATGAAAACGTCATAGTATAGTAAGGCATAAAAACGTCATGAAAACGTCATAGTATAGTAAGGCATAAAAACGTCATGAAAACGTCATAGTATAGTAAGGCATAAAAACGTCATAGTATAGTAAGGCATAAAAACGTCATGAAAACGTCATAGTATAGTAAGGCATAAAAACGTCATGAAAACGTCATAGTATAGTAAGGCATAAAAACGTCATAGTATAGTAAGGCATAAAAACGTCATGAAAACGTCATAGTATAGTAAGGCATAAAAACGTCATAGTATAGTAAGGCATAAAAACGTCATGAAAACGTCATAGTATAGTAAGGCATTAAAAGATCATAGTATAGTAAGGCATAAAAATGTCATAGTATAGTAAGGCATAAAAAGGTCATAGTATAGTAAGGCATAAAAACGTCATAGTATAGTAAGGCATAAAAACGTCATGAAAACGTCATAGTATAGTAAGGCATAAAAACGTCATAGTATAGTAAGGCATAAAAACGTCATGAAAACGTCATAGTATAGTAAGGCATTAAAAGATCATAGTATAGTAAGGCATAAAAATGTCATAGTATAGTAAGGCATAAAAACGTCATGAAAACGTCATAGTATAGTAAGGCATAAAAATGTCATGAAAACGTCATAGTATAGTAAGGCATAAAAACGTCATAGTATAGTAAGGCATAAAAACGTCATGAAAACGTCATAGTATAGTAAGGCATTAAAAGATCATAGTATAGTAAGGCATAAAAATGTCATAGTATAGTAAGGCATAAAAACGTCATGAAAACGTCATAGTATAGTAAGGCATAAAAATGTCATGAAAACGTCATAGTATAGTAAGGCATAAAAACGTCATAGTATAGTAAGGCATAAAAACGTCATGAAAATGTCATAGTATAGTAAGGCATAAAAACGTCATAGTATAGTAAGGCATTAAAAGGTCATAGTATAGTAAGGCATAAAAATGTCATAAAAACGTCATAGTATAGTAAGGCATAAAAACGTCATAGTATAGTAAGGCATAAAAACGTCATGAAAATGTCATAGTATAGTAAGGCATAAAAACGTCATAGTATAGTAAGGCATAAAAACGTCATGAAAACGTCATAGTATAGTAAGGTAGAAAAACGTCATAGTATAGTAAGGCATTAAAAGGTCATAGTATAGTAAGACATAAAAACGTCATAGTATAGTAAGGCATTAAACCGTCATATTAAGTAAGGCATAAAAACGTCATAGTATAGTAAGGCATAAAAACGTCATGAAAATGTCATAGTATAGTAAGGCATAAAAACGTCATAGTATAGTAAGGCATTAAAAGGTCATAGTATAGTAAGGCATAAAAACGTCATGAAAATGTCATAGTATAGTAAGGCATAAAAACGTCATGAAAACGTCATAGTATAGTAAGGCAGAAAAACGTCATAGTATAGTAAGGCATTAAAAGGTCATGAAAACGTCATGAAAACGTCATAGTATAGTAAGATATAAATACGTAGTAGTATAGTAAGGCATTAAAAGGTCATAGTCTAGTGAGGCATAAAAATGAGATAGTATATTAAGACATAAACACATCATAGTATACTGAGGCATACAAATGTCATAAAAACATCATAGTATAGTAAGGCACAACGACAGTTTATTAAGACATAAGAACGTCATAGTACAGTAAGGCAAAAAAATGTCTTAGTAACATAGTAGTATAGTAACAATAAATAACTGAAAGCTCTGACACCGAAAGATCGCAGGCTGGTGTAGGGGGTGGAGAGCAGACCAGGGCATAGGGGTGGGACAATGAATGCGGCATTGAGTGGAAGCCAGTGAAGTTGGATGATGGTGGGGGCATGTCATGGTATAAAAACGTCAAAGTACAGTAAGGCAGAATAACGTCATAAAAACGAAAAAATCAATCAACCAACCTTTATTTGTATAACACTTTTAATACAGGTTAGTGCAGTTCAAAGTGCTTCAAAGATTACTGATTTAAGCTTAACAAATCAAGTACGAAAGGTGACAATGAGATACAAGCTATAATATTAGAAAGAAAATAATAAAAGAGCAGATGAAATAGAATAAAATACAACAATAAAATAGAACATGTTTGAAAATATCAACACTTCCTGCTGCTCTCAGATCCTTGTGGGAGACTGTTCCATTGGCTCTGACCATAAAAGCTGAAAGCTGCCGCACCAAAGGTTTTAGTCCTGAGCTTTGGAACAAATTGACATTTTCTCCTAAGGTCCTCTGG
The DNA here is from genome assembly GCF_021018895.1 of Seriola aureovittata. Lineage (NCBI taxonomy): Eukaryota > Metazoa > Chordata > Actinopteri > Carangiformes > Carangidae > Seriola > Seriola aureovittata. The sequence goes on from NC_079375.1 coordinate 4,348,422, forward strand.
CACAAGTGTTAGTATAGTATGTCATATAAGATGTCATGGTATAGTTAATCATAAATGTTTCAAATTTAATTTGTAGTCGAACAGTATTTGTATCATTTACACTTGATGTTGCAATTGTTTTTGTCTGTTGTCCCTACAGTCATAGTATAGCAAGTCATCAAAATACCATAGTATAGTATGTCATACATAAGGTCATGATATATTATTTCAGAAACAAGTCTAGGTCAAATCCTAGTATGTTTCTTGACTCTGGTCAAATCCTGATTTAATAACTGTGATGTTAGTTAGGGGAGAGAGAGACAATTTTCCTTTTTTTTTTAATTATTTTTTCAGGCTTTTGCCTTTTATTAAAGCCAGAGTGAGAGAGAGAGAGGATGAGCAAAACTGTAAATGCAGTTTCTGAGCAGCAAGGAAACAAGAGCGACAGACTGTGGCTCGGCACTCTGCTGAGCAGTGGTAGCAGTACCATCACTCAGTCAGTCACATTCAAAATTATAGGGCTGGCCCAGCTGTTGCGGTCCTGCCAACAAAACGTTATTAATCTGAAGAATCAGATTACGACTAAAGCTCTTCTCAGATCTCTTTGTATTTTGCGCTTCATCTTATTTTTTAAAATAAAGTCCTAATAAGAGAGCCACCTGTGGGTTTTCAGTCTTTCCACTGTGGTACATCTGAGGTCCAAGTTTTCAATTACAAAATCTACTGCTTATTTTACAATCCATGAGGGATCTTTCTTTATTGTCTCATTCTCTGGTCCGAGGATGGCAACACCACACGTCCTCTGGCCGATACTCAAGTATCTGCAGGAAAACAACACAAAGAAAACATGCTTCACACTTTGTCTACAAAAAATGTAAATGGTTTTTTGAACTACGTTGACTATTATGAGTATTACATGCAGTTTCTTCACAGTTCTAAATGACCTTACAACTACTAGTACAACATAGAAATACTTCCATATAACTAGTAGTAGAACACATCAACACTAGTAGCATTACAGGGAGTTTACAGAGTTCAATTAAAAAGTTCTAGGATTTTTTTTTACCTTTGGGCCACGTCCACCAGGTTTTCACGAGTGACAGCGAAGAGTCTTTCTCTGTGACTCTGCTTCATCTCATCTGTGAGTCCACTGAGGAAACGACCCATTCCTGCAACACAAACACCAAACTAGTGTCAGATTTTACTGTAGCACAACCCAAACAATTTCACATAAAAGCCCAAGCACCAAAAATGAACTGTAATGTTCATCATTAATCTGTCAATCATCCTTCCAATTAAACCATTAATTGTTAAATCTATAAAAAATCTTTTAAAGTGACATTTTAAAATAGTGTCCTTTGTTTCACCAGTCACAAACATAGTGGTTATTCAATTTAAATTGATACAAATAAAATAAGATAATAAAAACTGGGCAAAAAAAAAACTGCTAAGAGAAACTCAAACATTTCTGAGGTTTTCTTATGCTTAACATCTCAACACTGAGAGCTTAAAGACAAAACAATTAAATCTCAATTTTAAGTATCTAAAAACACCTGCATTACATACATTAAGGTATTTTTAATCATTACAGGACAGTTTAAAAGATTATAAAGTATTTTTGAACCTATTTTCCAGTGTAATGACATTAATGATGCTTGTAATTTAAAGTAAATGCTGAAAGGATTTGATGTGAATTAAGGGCAGTGATGGAGTTGATGTAAGGATGCTTCACAGTTGAATCAAATTGGAGCCTCACCTTTGTCTGCTGGAGCCACAGGTGAGTCGACAGCGGAGAAGACCGACAGTTTGGCTTCATCGATGTCTTGTTGGGTGAACTGTCCCGACTTCGCCCAGTCGACGCCTTTACGAAAAGCAGATAGTGTCTGCACTGAGTTGGGGTCCCTGAGAGACACAGGAGAAATAAACTGGGGTTAACACACTGTTGAAACTCAATGTTTACTCTTTTAAACATTTCTGTATTTAATATTCTACTCTTTCCTGTTCCTCCCTAATATATCTCCAAGCTTATACTCAGCCCCTTCATAACTGAGTTGGGAATATTCATGTTCAGTGAAGGATTGTAGCTCTTGTGGATTCTCCTAGAAAACTAATATCAAAAAATATATTTTGCAAATTCTTTTTTTTTTTTTCAACCCATTAATTTAACTTGGGCAGCATTTTCACAAGTCAGATTCTTTTTAATAGAAGAGGATCCCAACATGCAGATGTCTAATACTGGTAATAAATGTCAAATTGTCAACTTAGCAAGATAATCAGAAAACGCTTCCCATACAACATAGAATGGAGTTGGCGAACATCTCCCCACCTGTACGAGTAAAAGGAGAACAGACCGCCTCCCATCCTGGCACCGCCACCGTAGGCTCCGCCTTTCTCTCTGATCTCTCCATGGAGAAATTTAGCCGTCATCATCCTCGCCATGATACACAAACTGACAGACAGAGAAAGGATAGAGAAGAATAAAGTTATTTAGACTAGGCCCTGGAAGTTTTACTGAAGTTATTTGTACAAAAAATTATATTTTTTTTCTAAATTATTACAAGACACATAATACAAACAGTTCCCAAGCAGTTGGTAATTTCAACAGTAATTTCATTCAGAGAAAAGAAAAAGCATACAATACTGTCAAAGGTGTTTGAATGTAACTCAAACTGACATTTATGGTGAAATCCAGAACTATATAAACTAAGTGATTAAATAACAGTGCAGTTACCTGGCGTAGTCCTCATGGGAGAACGGTACCGTACGTATACTCTCGCAGACAAAGTTGATGGGAAAGGGCATCTGGAAGAAGGTTTTCATCTGACAGGGCTGGAAATTCAGCTCCTGAGGAGGAAAATGTTTTATATACACCATTAAAAAAAGAAACTGGACCATGATTGAGATGATTGGTGGACTTTATCTCACGCAAGTGGTCTGATATTTTACAGTCAGTGTTGAAATCAAGACTTTCCATATTCTCCTCACCCGCCACTTGCAAAAACAACTGCTTTTTCCGTTTATGGTAATTAGTAAACTTAATGAGACACATTTAATATGAGAAATGGCACAACATGAAATAAGAAAAGCAAAAGTGAACTTACAGAGATTAGTTTCCTGCTCGGTCCAGAATCATCCAGAGGTTCTAGTGGTCTCTTTGTTAAAGGAATAACATCAAAGAAAAGAAAAAGAATAAGTAAAAAGCATTTCTGATTTGTTGAACAAGTCAATATGTCAGATATTCTGACTGGTATATTCACCCAGTGTGCCTCCTGAAACCTTACCTCAGTAATATTTGGTCTGACAGGTTTGCGCTCCTTCCTGTTTTCAGAGACGTCCCTGATAAAACTCTCCAGCTGTGCTGCTGTGTCAGACAGTTTCTGTGGAGTTGTGTTCACTGCACACCTGTAAGGAACACACATTTAGATCTGAAGTAAGACAACTATGCTATGTTCATGACGCACAGCCTGTACATTGTATCTATATTGATATTCTTTTGTTAAATTGCAGCAATTTGAAAAACACAAATAACAGAAAAAGCCTACAGTGCTCGTACTGCTGGAGATGATGCCAACATCATTCATCATCAGCAGCTGTAATATGAACCCACCTCATGTTGTCTGGGTTGAGAAGGTGCTTTTTGATCCTGGGTAATGTTCTGATAACTTGGCTCAGGTCTGGCATCTCAGCTATTCTCTTCATGAACTTCACCTAATGTTCAAATAAACAAAACACAGAACACATATCATCAACAACTGAGCTACAACACAAAGACTGAAGAAAACAGTCTGACATGCAGAAGTGGAAACTTACAAACATGACACAACTGGGCAGTGTGGTCAAAATCACTATCACAGTGTTGTTATGGGTTTCGATAATAAAGAATTGAGTAAGTTTGAACCTGAAGACATCAGGTGTTCAGTTTGTTTTGATCATGTTATTAACTTTTATATTGGAGCAAAGCCCTGTATCTTAACATTCAGGAAGAATCCATCCCCTTTCTTGTGGACAGTTATGACTACTCATGCATCAGGAGCACTTCTTTGTGTTTCATGACCATCAAAATCAATATGATAAATTTGTGCAGAATCACAAAAAATAAACTGATGACGCATCACGTGAGTCAATAACCTCAACTAATTCTGGTACTTTTTAGTCATAATTTCCTTGTAATTGTTCATTTTGACAACAGAAATTTTGATACATGATATGATCACACAATCAAAATATGACTTAAGTGAATATATATACATACACACATATATATATAAAAAGATGATATAAAATAAATATAAATATTTTTACATAAAACATTTATTTATTTATAAATTCTTGTCCAGTCATTCTTACATACAACCCAGTGGAACAGTGGATTGTGAATTATGGTTAATAAACTGAATTAAAATATACTTTATATATTTATATATGACTTCATTTTAGTAGTTGAGCTGTTATGGAGCTGCACTACTCTGGAAAGCATGTGAATAACAACAGAGGGATGCTGGAGATACAGTTGTCTGAGACAACTAAGGCATTGTGATGCTCCAAAACATACATGGCATCATCTTAGCTTGACCTATGTAAGTATTAACAGACAGGTACCTGTTCCATTCCACCGAAACTCTCCTGAAGGTCTCCTGCTGGAGTCAGGTGACGGCCTGCACGGGTCATGGCGTACATGTGACCGGAGTAAGAAATCCCATTGGCCAACTCCTGCGCTGACGACATCACCAGCACCCTCAGGCGCTCCTCGTCATCAAAGTGGGGGCTGGAGGAAAGACATTAACAGTCAGACGTGATTTGTCAAAAAAAACAAAAAAATCATCATCAATCTATTAAATGATAATACCATACTGACATTTGCTCATGTTTCTCTGTTTGTGTTGGAGGACATACCTGTTGAATATGTCGCTCCACAGCTGGAACATGTGAGGAAGGTTCCTCTCCAGGCAGGAGGACGACAGGAGGACACCCTGTCACAGAGAGCACACAACATCTCTTCAGTCTTCATCACATGGGTGAACACACAATTAGAGACCAAAACTTCAGTGGTTCAGTCGAGGAAGGCAAGGCAAAGATTCGCTAACGTCTTACTCATTTCAAGGTTTTAAAGTTTTGGTTTAAAGGTTAATTTTGCAATTTATTCCCTTTTTAACTACTTCAGTTAAAGAAGACATTTTTGGATCGCAGCACAACATCCAACAGGATGGACCAGGGACTTGGACTCGGCACTGACCTGCTCGAACATGTCCAGCTGGGTGGAGTCAGGGATGACATGGGTGGAGACAGACATACCCCCTGTCCTCAGCTCCATCTGCTGGGCCTGTTGCCTGTAGTCTAGACCTCCAGAGCCCATCCTAATGAAACAAATAGAAACATGCATAAACACTGACCTGGAGAGGATGTAGATTTAATAAGGGGGGGGGGGGGCTTTTAACCAGCTTCTTCTCTGCAGACTGACAGGTTAACTCACCTGGTAATAACACTGCAGAAGAGTGGGACATAAAGCCTGAGATCCTCTGGTAAGGTGTTGAGACTACACATGGCTCTGAAGTAAACCAAGCCGTTGGTGGGCTGCTCACAGTACTGGACCGGCACGCCTCCTGTGGAGATTAGGAGGGGAAAGCACTTCAGAGTGTCATCAAACACTCTTGACTTGAGTGATATTGACAAAAATACCACGCTGCAATCACTGTGCAAATGTCACAAGTGTGACATGGTCGACACTGCGCTGTACCTGCAGTGCCGTTTTGAACAGGAGTGATGGGTATGGTCGGCTCGATGTCGGACACTTTGAGCGCAGGCAGACAGGAGGCATCCTGGGTTTCACTCTGAACAGCCAGCAGCTCCAGACCTTTCCGAGAAGGCAAATACATAACTGTAATATCCAGTGGAATCACAAGCGCTTTACATTACATCCTGAGTCAGTCACACACTTACAGGGTTCTGGTCGAAAACTTTACACTGGTAATCTAGTGTGTATCACACACACTAACTGAAGAGGACTGAGGAAGTGTCTTAGAGAGTTAGGGCCCCCTCCATGCCCACCCATATGAATCTGGAGTTGAATGGAGTAATTAAATTTGGCTAATGACACTCTTTACTTTCAGACATCCTTTACTGTGTACACTCACATGGCAACACAATCTCTTTTTTTATGAGTTTATCCCATGTTTTTCTGTAGGTGTCCCGTATAGAAAGATGAGCTTAAACCCTGAGAGTGTTAATTAGTGCCACGGGTGCTCAGCTCCGAGGCACTCCTCTACAGCTAAAATAGCTGACTCTTCTAGTCGCGTTGCTCTCCTCCCCAGTAATGTTAAATTTAGCACAGAAAAAAACATAATAGTGCTAATTTAAATAGCGGTTCATGGGATTTATTAACCCTCAGGGGTCCCTCTTTCCTTTTTTGGACATTTTCTTTACTTTTCTTTTTTGATTTGCTGATCATTTTGGCTGTGTTACAGCTGAAGGTATGGATGGAAAAACGTCATAGTATAATATAAAATTTCAAAAAACGTCATAGTATACTAAGGCATAAAAATGACAAAAAAACGTCATAGTATAGTCAGGCACAAAACGTCACAGTATAGTATGGCATAAAAATGCCAAAAAAAGTCATATTCTAGTAGAGCATAAAAATGCCAAAAAATGTCATAGTATAGTCAGGCACAAAACGTCACAGTATAGTAAGGCATAAAAATGCCAAAAAATACATATTATAGTAGAGCATAAAAATGGCAAAAAACGTCATAGTATAGTATGGCATAAAATTTCAAAAAATGTCATAGTATACTAAGGCATAAAAATGACAAAAAAACGTCATAGTATAGTATGGCATAAAATTTCAAAAAATGTCATAGTATACTAAGGCATAAAAATGCCAAAAAAACGTCATATTCTAGTAGAGCATAAAAATGACAAAAAATGTCATAGTATAGTCAGGCACAAAACGTCACAGTGTAGTAAGGCATAAAAATGCATATTATAGTAGAGCATAAAAATGGGAAAAAAACGTCATAGTATAGTCAGGCACAAAACGTCACAGTATAGTATGGCATAAAAATGCCAAAAAAAAGTCATATTCTAGTAGAGCATAAAAATGGCAAAAAACGTCATAGTATAGTCAGGCACAAAACGTCACAGTATAGTAAGGCATAAAAATGCCAAAAAATTACATATTATAGTAGAGCATAAAAATGGCAAAAAAGGTCATAGTATTGTATGGCATAAAATTTCAAAAAAACATCCTAGTATAATAAGGCATAAAAATGGCAAAAAATGTCATAGTATAGTCAGGCACAAAACGTCATAGTATAGTAAGGCAAAAAAAATGCCAAAAAAAGTCATATTATAGTAGAGCATAAAAATGTCAAAAAACGTCATAGTATTGTATGGCATAAAATTTCTAAAAAACATCATAGTATAATATGGCATAAAAATGGCAAAAAACGTCATAGTATAGTATGGCATAAAATTTCAAAAAATGTCATAGTATACTAAGGCATAAAAATGACAAAAAAACGTCATAGTATAGTCAGGCACAAAACGTCACAGTATAGTAAGGCATAAAAATGCCAAAATAATACATATTATAGTAGAGTATAAAAATGGCAAAAAACGTCATGGGATTTATTAACCCTCAGGGGTCCCTCTGTCCTGATCATTTTGGCTGTGTATGGATTTCTGCAAGAAAGTGTCTTTTTTTTTTTACATATTTTTAAAATCTAATGTCAGTTACTGTTACAGGTCTATTATACACTGGTAACACATTTTGTACCCTCTGGGGTTCCTCGCGTCCAAAAAAAGGACACACAAAGAAAATGCTATACAATTATCATATATCAATATTTTTTTCTGCTTTTTTTGCATAAATGTCTTAAACCACTTCAGTTCTGCTCAAACCTACCAAATGATTATTAGTTTTCAGGATTTTAACCCTTTAAATGCCAGTTTGAAGACATGTTGCCTCTTGTTTTATTAAAAAAAAACAAGACAGAATATGAGATATTTCCCACATAATACATGATGGAGGGATGTGACATTGTTTTTTTGAGTCTTTTATATCAAGACATTTTTCAAAACCAGAATATGATCAGGGTGACTTTTGAACACTGGAAATAAATCATGTACTCATCCCGGCAGTAGCCCCCGTGGCACTCAAAATTTCCCTGGAATTTTCTAGTAGTGTGTTTGAAATTCACTTTGTGGCTCAACTGCCATTGACTGATAAATTCATTAATCTACATTAAATCCCTTCCACCTGAACTCCAAGTAGGAGAAAAAAAGTCACCCTAAGCCAATTGGGAGGTCAGACAGTTTTCAACAGGGACAAAGTCTCAGAGTTGATTTGTGACACTGTTCATCATTGTTACCTTTCTCATAGATCTCCTTCCTGTCACTGTCAGACAGAGCCTGGATCTTTTTCTGAAGCTTCTCCTCCTCAGCCTGGGCCTGTTTCTCCAGGTAGGCCTCATCTGGGCTCATAGACAGGGTCAGTCTGTGTGTGTTCTCCTGCAGGGTCGGATCATAGTGAGCGGGGGAGTCAAAGCGGGACAGAACAACATGAATTAGCATCAAATCCTGAAGTTCAACTGAAGGAGGTGACATGAAGTCATTCCTGTCAGTAGGTATCTGCCCTGCTATGACCTCATACAAGAGACAAAAAACCAAACCAGCTCCAAAGGGCTGCTAAACCTGATCTTTGACCTCTGAGGGACACGAGAAACAAATTTCCCCTACAGGAATCAAAAGAGATTCACATTAAGCTTTGACTTTGTAATGCATTTTCCTCCCTGAAGGCTGCAGGGGAAATTGTCTGCCAGAAAATATGGACCTGCAATAGTGGATCTTTGAATCTTTTTGTTGAAAGTTTTTTTCTCAAATATATAATTGTAAGTACATAAGTTCAGTATGCATCGTTATCCCCATTTTCATCTTATTTAAGAGATCCACCCCTTCCAAACTCCCAGCCATTGGGAGTTAGTGGTGCAGTCACAAGGACATCATACTGCACTGGTTTAACAAATAAAGATGTGAATCCCAGTCTGGAGCATGTTGTCCCTTTTTTCGTCCACCAAGGAGGTCATCACCCATTTTCACCTATGTCTATTCATTTGTCAGCAGGATTACACTAAAAAGTAATGAACCAATGTGCATCAAACTTGGTGGAGAGATGGGGTATGGACCAGAGAAGAACCAATTAAAATTTGGGGCAGATCCCAATCATTTACTATGAATATTAATTTTTTTCTCTGAAGTCTGGTGTATGTTGTTTGACGTCTGTGCTCTCTGAGCGGCCTTCTAGTTTGTTTGTTCATCTATTTGTCAGCTGGATTACACAAAAGGTACTGAGCCTTTTTGCACCAAACTTGTTGGAGGGATGGGAGATGGGCCAGGGAAGAATCCATTAAAACATGGTCTGGTTAAAAGGGGCAAAACCAGAAATTTTATTATCACGTTCCTCAACAATGTGAAAAGAGAAAGAGCGAGAATGTTTCTGTCAATTTCTCAGGAAACACTGTATGGATCTTCTGACTTACTCTGTTTTATGGCAAATCATTTATTTTATCAGACTACTTCCTTTTATTTTTCCATTACGAGAAGAGGTAAGAAGTAAACAGACATGTGTAGGATTGTTTGTCTTTGGCAGAGATATGCGCTCCCCTGAGTGTCATTACAGTTTTCCTCTGCAATCCACTTGCAACAATACAAGTGACACACAAACACTTATATTTAAAATAATGCTAGTTTCATTCACCTTAAAGTAGTGCTTGACTTTGTCCTGAAGGAAGAGAGGGTTTTCCACCAGGGCCTGTTTGAACTTGGCAACGCTGTCACTGATCTGCAGCAGCTGTACAGGGTCACCATCATGGTTCCACGATGATGCTATATACTAGAAACACACACAAACGAAATGTCAAGAGTGAGGAAACCAACATGTAAAAACTGTTTTACATTGTTAATTGTTAATGTTTCTAACTGTCCGGATGGAGCTTTATAAATATGTGTAGTGTGCTTGCGGTTGTGGACACAAAATGAAAGTTAAGCAATAAAAAGCAGTGAACTCACCGAAGCCAAAGACAGGCCGAAGTTGGTGGACTGGTGTTTCATCTGGATCTCGATCTTATGGAGGAGAGCCTCTATTCTTTCTTCCTCAAAACCATTCCTGTGTCAGATGACAAGTAGAAATGAGTCATATAGTGTGGACATCTCTTTCTGCTTTCTTCCCACTGACTCATTTAACCGTCCATTCTTAATCATACATGTAGATAAGCTGATCCTACAGTGACGGTATCGCTGTATTCTTTCAATCGCTCTGGACTCTGGACTTTAGGAGTGACATGTAACAGAAATATTGTGCAGTTTTTGGCTTTTGTCACTCTTGACTTGAAAAAAAGAAAAGAAAAAAAAACAGCAAAAAGAAAAAGAAAAAAAGAACAAATAAAGTTGGGAATAGTTTGCTTGTTTATTTTCAGTGAAACAGAGAAGCCAGACTGTGTCAGAGTGATGCACATTATAAGTGGTGATGGAGCTGCAAAAGCAAAATTTGAGTCAGGTGTACTATTAAAATCAGTAAACAGTGTTGGCCTGGCTTATGTTTATAATAAGAATATTTTCTATTCCCCTCGGTATCTACTATTTTGAAAAGTGCTACATGTAAATCAAATCCTTTACACCTTTATCGGAACAACTTATCTGTATTAGAGCAGACTTCTCAAACAAATTACACTATCATCAACTTTGAGTTCTACTCCTCATTTCCACAGCAGATTTTATGAGCCGTTAATAAAATCAAGCCATTAAACATAAACTAGAGCAGCCACTGGGACTGTGGGACTTACTCTATAATTTCATCGATGGTTTGGGTGATGATTTGTTTCACCCTCTCTGTGTCCTCCTCGGCCATTCCCTGCAGTCCTATGCTAAACGACGCCTCTTTGGTGCTGCCATCGTATCTGCAGAATAGGACATTTCAATTAGCTATCAATAAATGCATTAATGTAATGGAGCTTTTAATAGCTCTTATTAAAAAGACAAATGATCTAATACTTCAGATCATTTGATACGAGCGGGATAGGTTGGTCTTTGGATACAAAAATGGTCATTAAGTGTCAGCACTCAGTCAGTTAGTTAGCTTTCCAACCTCACTGGTAAAATCAAATTGTAACTGATCCAAACTTGGTATGATAAGCTTTGCTGTTATTATTTTGAAGCCTGTGTACACACCCTACGACAGAGGAGAAGTCGGTTCCTAACTTGGGTTCGATGAGAGCTTTGTAGAAGGGAGAGTTTGGTCCAGAGATCATCAGAGAGGACAGCAGACTGAGAGTGAACCCTTCAAATGTGTCAGTGATGCTGGACAGAAAAAACGGGGATAAGGGATCAAATGTTAAGGAATAACAGAGCAGGGTTAAAGCTTCACTTTTAAAAGAGAACTGCTGTGTGGTGTCTTGTATGGAAACAACACCACTACACAAGCTGCCATAGGTAAAGGTCAAAAAAGATCAGCAGCAACACAAGATGCAGAAAACAGTATCTGTGGCTTCATAATCCTTTAAATGTCATTCTGCTTTACAATGTGTTTCTGTACAAATGTCTTGGTGAAAAAAACACAGCAGAAAATAGAAAGAGATGATGTGATCTTACTCTCCCAGCAGGTAGCTCACACACAGCGTGTTCTGCCTGGCTGGATCTGGTGCCAGAGCATCAGGGCTGCAGGTCACATGGTCCTCTCTCTGAGGAAACCAAGAAAACTCAGTGAGACAGGACTGGCGATTCAATACATCCACTACAGACAATATATAAAAGACATGTAGCAGAATATCTTACTCAGTCTTAGTCATTTTTAAGTCAAATGCTGCAGGAAACCTTTGAGTTTAATAGTCAGGATTGTTACAGCAGTTTTGTTATCTCAAAGACCACATTCACCTTTCACCATTAAATGTACCAGTAATATGTCTGATTTATGGACTTACAGGGCTGCTCCATTGTGGCTGGGAGGGGACCTCTGTGTTCGGATTGATGCGTTCAAACTTGGACAGAGCTTCCTCTTCAATCTGCTTCAGATGCTGCTCCAAAGGCAAATCTCCATAAGTGAAGAACCTGAAAATGTTTAAAAAAGAACACACTGTGAACCATGTTTGATTGTTACTCTTATTCCCTTTTAAAGTCAGTGTTTTTATTTTTTGCACTGCACTGTACATGAAACACTGTTTGTCGCTTCATTATGGGACAAGAGCACTTTTCCTTTACTTTTCTAGGCTCTGTATCAGTATAGCGCATGTGTGTGTGTGTGTGTGTGTGTGTGTGTGTGTGTGTGTGTGTGTGTGTGTGTGTGTGTGTGTGTGTGTGTGTGTGTGTGTGTGTGTGTGTGTCAGTCCCTCTACCTAGCATTGCTGGGGTGGTAGTGTGTGGCGTGGAATTGTTTGAGTTGCTCCCAGGTAAGGTCGGGGATGGCCAGAGGTTCTCCTCCTGACACCACAGAGTAGGTGTGGTCTGGATACAGCTTGTTCTGAAGGTGCTGGGCGTACAGGCGCTCATTGTCCGACTGTGAGAATGAACACACACACACACAAACACACACACACACACACACACACACACAGCTTTTTAATAATAATAACAATAATAGTAATAATAATAATGATAATAATAACGTTTAATGATTTAATTATGCAGTATGAACACCTCGGATATCTGTGTAGTATTTAACATTGTCCCAATTGAAGTCATTAAAATAAGTGTCCTCACTCAATCGTTACAATGGACCTGACAAAATGGAAATAGTGTGAGTATTAATGACCTCACTTGCAGACATCATGTAGGGGTATGTTATTTTAAGCCTATCCTAACAGAACATTATACTAAGCTTACATACACTACAGTGTATGGGAATAGATCATTGTTATCCTCATGAAAGTTTAATGGCAGTGATTTAAAGTGTTAACTTACAAAAGCCCCTTTCATTTCATTGAACACCACTCCTTTAAACACTAGGGGGGAGCTGGGATCTGTGGGATTTTCATTCTCGAGCCTCCAGCCCTCCTGCCTGGAAAAATAAAACACAATCCAGCCACATATCTCTGATTTAGTCAATATGACTGTAACAGAGCGGACATGTGATATTCACTAACACTCTTCATGATCTGTTTTAGCCTAATGTAGTGTAATGTAGTTAGCAACAGAATGACACAGAATCAGAGCAACATAACTGAAAATAAAATGAAAGTGAAGTTGCATTGTTTTAAGGCCTTCACATACTTTAATCCAGTTACTGTGACTGTCCAGCAACAGTCAAAACTCACCAGAAATCCTGCTCCCGTAAACAAGGGAAGAAAACTGCGTCCAGATAGACGGACAGAAGGTTCTGGAAGTCTTTTCCATTTTGGGTTGAGAACGGATACATGGTGTAGTCACTGGCTGTTCAACAAACAGAAAAATACCATTGCACAAAGCTCATCAGCTACTTCCGCAGCTAGCTAAAGTTGGGAGTCTTTTTCTATTCCGTTATGGTGAAGCTTCATCGTCAGCTATTCTGAGTATGTACTGCTGCACGTCAACACTCCACAACATTTTAAATAACTTAAACACAATGATAGATGCATTAAACAGTGTGTTCTGGGCACTTAATACTACTGTAGGAACTGTTTAGCAGTGTAAGTGCATCAAAATAACCTAGGACTAATGAACACCTCTGGTAAGGAAAAAAAGGATAATAGGACTGACTATTAATGTGAATATAAACACACTTTTCTGTACCTGTGAAGGCGTTCATGAAGGTGGACAGAGACCTGTTGAGCATCTTGAAGAAAGGGTCTCTGCAAGGATATTTGTCAGATCCACACAGCACCGTATGCTCCAGGATGTGGGGAACTCCTGTGCTGTCCATGGGGGTTGTCCTGAACTGGACACTGAAACACAGTGAAAGTATTTTAGTTATCTTTTTTTTTTTTTTTTTTTTTTTTTTACTTTTTGTGCAAGGTTGTGCAGTGACTTAGACGTTGTATAAATAAAACACTGTTACATAAACACAAACATTTCAAAATCAAAAGTGAACCGTAATCGCAGAGATGGAGTTAGAATAATCGTACTCTACTACAGTCAAATCTGTTTTGAGTAACGAATAACGTTTTTCAAACCAACCTGAAGAGGTTGTTGGAGTCATCTCTGGCTGCATGTAGGTACTGAGCTCTAGTTTTATCATGACTCAGCTTCACTGCTGTGAGAAACAAGTCAGGGACCGCTACAACCTAGAAAAGAACGGGTTGAAAAGAACACAATTAACAGCTGAAACTAACATTTTTTTCACATCAATGGTTGTCCAATAAGGTCAGTGAAATTATAGTGATACCTTCAATCATAAAACAGACAAAATTCACATTATGTTCTTTAAAAAGTCAACCAGAAAATAGAAAAGCATTTTCCCCATTCATGAAAGTTTACCAACCAAAGTTTTAAGTAGATATTTCCAAGCTTATTATAGGAGTTAGCAGACTGTTGTATTGCGACAGTTACACTTACCTCTTGGACTGTAAAGCCATGGATTTTCTGTCCTGGTTGATACTGAAGAGCCCTCTCTGCTGAAGTGCTCTTCAGCCTCCAAGTATGCTGCTGTCCATTGAAACTGCAATAATATTCCATAGCATTCAGAATAATTCACCCATCATTGCACAAACAAAAAAAGATCTATATGTTTTGGTGTTTCACAGTGTACAGCATGGTGTGTACTGGCTGATACATGCCCACAGTAGTCAAGCCAAATTTCACTTATATAGCCCTTTATCACAAATCATAAATTTGCCCCACCCTCTGTCCTAAGACCCTCAAATCACATGAAGAAAAATCAAGACTGGTTTTATCATAAACAATAATTCTCCAACAAACCAAGTCGAGGTTTCATGACCCTAGCCAGCCTTGACCCACAAATTAAGAATAATGATGCTGTTTAATCAGTTAATAAGTTTCCTCTTCAATAAAATCTATGTCTAAAACATACTGCAGTCATAACTTGTATGTGGTACAGGTAATATGAAAAACAAACAAACAAAAAACAGATTTAATTCATATTTCAATGTAGATAACTTTCCAGAATGTACATGGGTTTCTTTTCTGCAGTTACACTCGTTGGCAAAACACCTAATTGGTGTGAGACCATATGCAAATGATGTTACAACACGTTATGTGATCTACTCTTCTATGGCCTGTAGAAATTTAGTAGTGTTTATTAATGTAACACCCATGTAAGCTAGTATCACCGTGCTTTCCTTTAACATGACATTCCCAGCATATCTATTCAAAAGCCTCCAGATGACTGAACCTGCTATTCCCTTAAAGACTAGCTAGCTAGATTAGCTAAACAATAGCAAATATACAAGTCTCCACGGTTAACTCCAAAGGCATGCTTTCTCATCTCTGGTTGCATCAGCTGTTTCATCAGCATATGTCACATTTCGACAAAGTCAAACCCCCTCTCATCTATAAAATCACAATATATTGTCACATTTTCAGTCAGTAAATGTTGTCGTGACGCTACAAATTCAACAGTTCACACAGGTATCATTGAATTGATGCAGGTGTGTTAGCTCTAGCCTGACTGAACCGTTAGCTTAACTTACCTTAAGTATCGAAGTTTCTGGAGCACCGCCTTCGTTTGCCGAAACATGTTGGTAAATTATACAACGACGACTGTCTCTACTATGTCCGTTTATAAAAGTACGTAAGTTTAAATAACTTTTGTCAATAAATACGCATTATTTTGCCTGAACATACCTAGTCTGTGTCCTCTCATGCCGTCTGGTGCAGTTGACACATTGGGTCGATTGTATAATGTCAACAGAAAAAACTACGTAGCACCTGCGCAGATAGCAGATCTTATAGTTATTTCCTTCCCAGGTTTACCAATCCTACTACAATGCAGCTCTACACAGACATGCCGAGCAATTTTTGGCACCCGTAAGCCAAACCTCCACCTCGAAGCATTCTTGTTTCTGGTTGGTCGGGCTGGGAAGAAGAGAAGATTTGATTGGCTAAACGCAAAATCACTTTAAGTTACTGAACCCTGATTGATATGGGGGCAAAATTTGAAGGGCAGCCCATATTGTAAAACAAATTCAACACCATCTGATATCAGACTAAGTTTAGCTTTGTTGCAACTAGTGATTTTTAAACAAGCTACGGATTATATCCTCATTTATTTAATTTTAAATGTGATTCAGTCTGTCTTCCCGCAGATGTCGCCATACGATCACATTTGAATAGATAAATTAAGACCCAGTCAGACGTGAGTTTTTTCTTTCCTTACTGTTCCACTCTGGTAGCCAAAAGTTTAAAGTGCAGTGGGACACATATATTATTAAAGTTCAAGTGTGCAATTTTGCTGTCAGAAACTATAATGCAATCACCCACATTTATGTTTTAAACTTCCTGTAAATTCCATTGCATTAAATTGGTAAAGCACTCTTAGTTCATAAGTCAGTGTTGCTTAGCAACTTTTATGAAGCCATGACATTGCAGATTTCTTTTACAGTTAGGTAGAGCTTGAAAAATGAATAAAGAATCTGTGTTTAAAAAGATGCTTTTCACCGAGAGATCCTCTGCAGTTGACATTAGTTCAACTGTCAGTGATTGGTGTTTTTTGTTTTGTTGTGACCCAGTTATGACCTCTTTATAGTCTGCAGTGTGTGACTGTGTAAAAGTACCTTTTTTGACATTTGATGTAACTTAAATCTGTAGGCTTAGAAATCTTCCTTCAACCTGTCCTTTCTCCTTGACGTTCTTTTTAATTCCTGCTATATTAAAGACTAGCATCAAAGTTTCAGAACCAATGCAAAGTTGCCAATGTACTGTACATATTCTGTGTGATCTGATACCAGTACTTATTTAATACAATGTGTGATCATTGCTGGATTAATGTGTTACAAGGCCCTGGGACAAAATGGAGCTTCTGCTGGTCCCTTAATACCCATTCCTCCCACTCTTTGTGCAATGTGCACAGCAGTCCAGTGCCATAATGCTAAATTTCTCCAGGTTTGCCTTGTGCTAATTCTATACCATTCAAATTCATTGAGGAATATACATCTTGTAAGCAAATCTCTTGTCACAGGGACCATTTTCAAAATACACCTTTAAGATCAGGAAATTAAGCAGCCTTTATGGCCTCATCATGGTGAATGGTGATCTGGTAAATCAGCCTTGAACACGCTACATTCAAATTCAAAAAGCCATTATTACTGTACAGTGCCTGGCTGCATCATTTATTCAATTTCAATTTTCAATTTTCAGGTACCTCTTACCTATTATTTTAATACACATTTTGGTGGAAGCCAAATTGACATATTTGAAACTTCGACTATAACTTTTAAACTATAAAATTACAAAGCAATGACCTAAAATCAGCCAATATAATTTGTTTTAATGCAGGAGAACATGGCTGGAATAGTTTGTGCATTTTAGCCGTGTGCTTTTTCAGGGGCCACCTCCTGTGCAGTTTTCATTCCAGGACAAAATAACTCCTAAAAGGCAAGAAATGCAGCCATCTTTGAGATCAAAATATAACAGAAAGGTTACAAAAGTACGATATAGTCACAACAAACCTACCGCAGAGCACTGCAGACTCTCAATGCGATCCTATGGGACTAGAATAGGAAGAGTGCAGTCAGTTCTCATTATAGTAGGGACTCTCAAGCAGCATGTGAAACTTTGTTCTTCCTTGCAAAAATCACTCTGCCTGTACTGACAGCAACAGTAGGCTGCCTTTCTTTTTTTTCCTTTTTTTTTCTGAATATCTTTTGAGGCACCCACGGTCATCCCTTGTGTTTCCACTGACAGCATGTGGGAGATTTTCCAGCAGCATGAATAGATGGCCTTGGTGGAGGAGGCAGGAGGCTTTTTGACAGAGCAGGAGTGTCCTCCAACGTGTTAGCTGGCTCCAGCCTGCCACTGCATGTTCATTATCACCAAAAACCTTGGTCAGACAAAGTGGAACGAAACAGACACACCACAAAAAAATATTAATCAAAAACTTGATTTCATGAAAAACAAATTGTGACCATGAAGTGACATAATTTCAGTGAAATTTTATTTGTTGTTTTAAATCACATTAATACAGTGGGCATAGTTTCAGTGATTGCATTACATTCGTGCTTAGTTTTTCCTTCTCTACATATAACACTGTTTTCATGTTCAAACCAAACAACTTCAGTCTTCAACTGGTGATTTTTATGTTTTAAACATTTTGGCAGCATGCATCATGCCTCGTTACTTTGATGTGCTCTGGCTGAAGCACGAAATAATGCAGGAACGACCAATCAAAAGTATAAAATTATGTGATTTCAAAGAAATAAAAACAATTTTATTTGCTGGTAGTTTTTATTTCCACGTTTAGTGCAACATGAGCTCATTGCTATTTACCAGGAAGAAGAGGACTGACATAAAAAAACACTTTCTTTCTCTTTATGTTTTTTCATGAGAATAGAAACAATGCACCCTCATCAACTAAATTGGAAATGGAATAAAAAAGTTGGTCACAAAAAAAGAAAAAAAAGGAACATAAAAACAAAATTCTGCACATATTTTTCACTTCCTTCATATATAGGATTATGCTGTAGTGGGGAAAATTAGCAAACAAGTTAACAAAGTCATTTTTCATTTCATGGTGACTTTAAGGTCAACTGAAGGATTATGTCTCTGTGGGGTTGAGCAAACTCCCACTTTGGCTCTCAAAGCCCTTATTTGAATAAAGTAATAAACACATGATGGTCAAGCTATAAACAAGACTGGTTTTTGTGTTTTGTGAAAAGTAGAAATTTTTACACTTGACAATGTGGCTGTGAACAACAAAGCCTCAAATGTAATGCAAATATATTTTCCAAAGCACAATTTATGTTATGGAGAAATAATATTGCTCTACATATACAGTACTGTACATGTAGTGCTGTCAGGAATGTGAATGACTGGTGGCATGTTGGTGTTGATGTCTTCTTTGCTTCAGGTAATCCCAAGGATTTTATAAAGGTCTGGACTGTCCAGACGCTGGTTCATCCAGCTTAAGCTATCCATCAGTGTCAGATGGAAAACAAAACCCTGCTTTTCCCCGCTTCTGTCTTTTCAGCTTTGTTATCCAGCAACAGTTTGAACAAAATGGATTTTTCTTTCTACATCAACAACAAACTGCTACATACTCTCACACTGTTATATATGCTTAGCTTCAAGGAAAAGAAATCTTTGTGACAGCAGTTTGGGGAAGGAACTTTCCTGTTTCAACACGACAATACATCCGCACACAAAGCCAGGTCCATCAATAATTTCTTTTCCCCCAGTTTGGTGTGGGAAAACTTAAATGGCCTTCACAGACCCCTGACCACATCTAACACCTTTGAGATAATTGGCCTTATCGCCTAACCTCAATAATGCTCTTCTGTCTGAATTGGAGCAAATCCTTGAAACCAGGTTCTAAAATCTGGTGTAAAACTTGAAACCAACTAAAGCAGCTGCTACAATGTCCATGGTTTTGGAATACGATGTTCAACAACCACATATCGGTGTAATGTTCACCTGTCGTCACACTTTTGGTTACATATTGTATATGCCTTGCTCATTTTCTTAATCTCTATAAATGCTAACATTAACCCTCACCATTATATGATTAACATTTGTTACCCTTACCTAGCCTTTAATCCATTACCTCTACCTTTCCTCTGGTAACTTGTATAAACCTCTCAATCTAGATTTAATTTTAAATCAGTTAATTGGCAGGAAGTTAATTTGGTCTTGAATATATATAATAATAATAATAATAATAATACATTTTATTTAAAGGCGCCTTTCTTGGCACTCAAGGACACCGTACACAGTTACACAAATTGAGATTAAAACACATTAAGAATTAATTAATTAATTAACAACAATACAAATTAAATATAAAAATAAAAACAAAACAAAAGTATACTAAATATACTAACTTTATCAACAACGTTAAGAGTCTACAGCCATGCTAATGGGTCTGTGAGGCTACTTAGGCACAGCAGCGCTTTGAGCTACATGCTAATGTAAGCCAGCATGCTAACATGCTAAAAACAAAGATGCCACAATGTTCAATTTTAGCAGGTGTGACGTTTTTTATTTTTACCATCTTAATTGCTTGCTAATGTTTGCTAACTGGAAAGTACAAAAACATTTAGCATGTTTTTTGGTCATAAACCAGGGGCTAGGGGAAGAACCATGGGATCAGTCTGTGCAATATTGATCCACAATCCATCTGAAAGTTGTTGAGAAATTTCAGCGTGGACCGACTGACATTGCCACCCACACTGCAAAAAACATGACAACAATGATGCCAAATGCTGCTGATATAATAATGAATCTCAGAGCTTTATTATTGAAATTACATTTCTATCTTTGTTTGACAGTTCGGCATTTTGGCATGCACTGGTCAGCTGCTGTATCAGTGCTAAGGTTTATCACATAATGCCCTCACTGTGGCCTTATCACACTTATCCTCCCTCAGCTCAGCCACATAAACACCAAGCCATCTTTTGCACCTGGTAATATAAGATTTCATACACAAACATATCCACCAACTCACTTTATATTTTGCAGAATATAATGAAGTGTAATTTTTTGATATTGAATAATATCCAGCAACGGTTTGGGGTGAAATTAGATTGATTTGGGAAATGTGTTTTGGAATGAAGCTGTTCCACACTATATAACAGCATCTATTAAAGAATGAAGTTATCAGATACAGGCCATCAGTGAAAAAACATTGAGGCAGGAAACAATAACACAGAATGTAAATGTTCAACCTGATGCCTGTTCTCTCTCAGGACCTGAGTCCTCTTCACAGTTGCTCGTGCAGGTGTCCTGACAGAGTTTTACCAACATACGGGATGTGGAAAAGAGGTCAAACTCTGTGTCTGGACATATTTTGTGATAAAAAGGTGTAAAAATCTGTTACTCACAGTCTAATTAATACCTATATGATACATTAAATATTTAGTTGCTTTCAGAGTACAAGTCCCACAGGGCCCTTTGCTTGGCCACTAGCCGATCTGACACGGCTTTGCTCTTTTAGCACCGAAATGTCAATTTCTCCCCAGACCTTTTCATTAGTGCACATTTTAGATGGATAGTTGGCCCTGGGTCTGCACTCCCATCCCATCCACTTTCCTCCTCACCTCTGGGGCCAATTAGGGCGCTGGAGCTGAAAATAAATGAAACGCGGTGGCAAAACAGCGTTTACTTCAAAACCTCGCGCTTAATTTGAAGATATCTCTCTGATCTGAAGTTGAATTAGCAGGGTGATATTCCCTTTGATCTCGCAGGTTTTGCATTTGTTGCCAACTTATTGAGTGGAGACTCCAGAGGAACACTAAGCGCAGAGTGTGTGTGGATACACTGTGGATACACACACACACACACACGCACACACACACCTACAAACAAAGTGCATGTATAGTGCAGACAGTCTAACACAGAAACACATAAATTGCCATCTTCTCCACTCCCTTTACTTCAGCACATAAAATGCAACCAACCAGCCAAAAAGTCAATGCTCCATGTAGACACTTACACATACAGGGAATATAAAGATACACAATTCTCACTTCTCTACATGTGAAGACCCTCATTAACAATCCTAACTATTACCATCGTAACTCCATGTCCAACCTGGACCTTTACCCTAACCTTAACCTTAGTTCTGGTCTATTAAAACCATCAGTTTTATCAGTAATGATAAAATTGTTAATCAACAAGTTAACAGCTGAGACCTAGGAACATGATGCTAAAATAATCCACACGGAGGGAAATATGAGCAATCAGACAGGTTGTAAAATAACCAACAGGTCGTCAAACTCATTTAGAGGAGAAATCAAAAGCCAAAATTATGGATCAAACTGTTGTTTTATAGACTGAATTCCTGGTTTAACTTTGACCCTACATACTTACTGTATTCGTGTGGAGAGCTTTCTTATTCTACATCTATGATTGTCTGACCGCACAGGTTTCTTGCTGATATCCAATACTGCAAAAGAGACCCAAGCTGTAATGAGCCAGAAGCATCCTTCAAAAGGAATACTTGACCCAAAATCTCTATTCAGCAGCATTTTATTCACACCTCTTAAGGCTCGAAAGGTTGTTATGAAAAGTCTGTGGCTCCTCCTTGGAATGAATTCCAATAGTGAAACAGAATAATGACAAAGAAAAATGTGTTAAAACATACCAGAATGTCCTCAAACCTCACCTTTTGTAATTTCCATGGATGTTTTGATACCTTTTTTTTTCCTTGTGACTCTGGGAGATCCATTGATACTGCTGCAAATCAAAGTGGAGTGTTGAACAGTTTGACAAACAAATCACAAGTCGAGCTCTCAGTTAAGATGGCGGCTCGAGTGTTTGACACTAATCTGGACGGATCATTTGGATGAACTCTCGCCCCTCGTACCTCAGACTCAGATGGCTCTCCTGACACACAGCCTCAGGCTCTGCTGCTTTTATTTGGACTGTGGTAAAAATTAAAAAAAAAAGTTTATACGGGCACACGCGCTCATGCACACACACACACACACACACACACACACACACACATACTCGAGGTAGTCATCTGAGAGGTGGTGTACTGCACAATGTGTCTACATGTAAAGGGAAATCGATAACACGTGAGGCCACTGGGTTCAAAACATTATTGGCTGTGAATTCTCTTGTTCAGGTGTTGTGGGTTCTGTGTATTGAGCTGCTTGCTGGCTGCTAATAGCCCCTCAGTGGGTGTGTGCACCGCCACCGAGTTGGTTTTGAATGGGATTGATTCCCATTCTCAGACCAGAATATCTGCAAAGTAACACAAACAACACTTGAAACAGTGGCAAAGGATCAAAATTGGTCTTGTTCTGATTACAATTAATACCCATTAGACATCTAAACTCTGCATGCGATGTATCAAAGACTGTATCAGTTAGTTTTATACAGTCTCCTAAAAGTAGCAGAACAGAAGCTTGTTTTAATTAAAACATATACACATATTGTTACACATCATTTTGTACAGCAGATATATTGAATTTTGTGTGAGGTCATACAGTCTGTCATATGTCACATACTGTGCTGTAAAGTCTAGAGAGCCAAAACAAAACTTGAGGGTGACCAGAGAGAAAGAAAATATGCACAATCTTCACTTTACTTCACTTCTGGCAAGAGAAATGATTTCAGTTATGACGACACTGATTGTGGAGCAATAAACACATGTTATTATGCATTGTTTGTTTGCAGTTTGTCAAAGCAGCAATCATATAATATATTTAATTAAAGCCACCATGTGCTGGATTTGAAATGTCTTACTTTGGCGCTCTCCGGTGGTCGAACCAAGAATGACACCAGCTGGAATGCCATCAGTAGTAGTTACTGCAGAAGTCTTTCTGTAATGTGTGAAAGTTTAATTTTCTAAAAGAAAAAAAACTCTTTGAAGCTCTTAGATGCATTTGTCAAAACAAATTGCATTTTCTTTTTACAAATGATATTGCACTGGAATAAACTGGGCAGTCATTTGTCTCACATCTACAGTATATAGTAGGCTAAGATTTAGACAAGGGAAGACAATTAGGTTTATTCAATAGGTCTGGCCATTGGTTCTATGATAAACTAATATTCACCAAAGCAATTGCAGATATGTGGGAATGTGCAAACTTCAACATCAGGGACTGTTTCAACATGTAGTTGTGTGCCCTCCATGCCATTTTCCTGAGGGACATTACTGGTCTTTCAACTTTTGCTTCCCCCTCCACATAAAGTGGTAGCCAATCTGTCACCCTGGTTACGACCTGTCGATCGTTGGTGTTTGTTGCTCGGTTGCACTGATAGTTCAATGAAATGTAATCTTTGTAGCTCTGTATGTTTGTTGTATTTCCTTTTAACAATTTGCATAAAATTAAGGAAAAATTATTTAGTAGAAAAATTAGCTAAACATTTGGAGCTTGATTTTGCATAAATTAATCCAATTTTGAAATAATAATTTTCTGCCTATCTGTTTACATTTTGTCTGAGGTCGGGGGAATAAGTGGAGGCTCATATCATGCTGTATGAGTTCAACATGTGGGAGTTTTTTCCTGTGTGAGGAGCCTTCCTAGCAGCCTTGGCTGTGACCTCTAGAGAGGACGGATAATAACTTCACTGCAATGAATGTTCAAAGTTAGTTTGCCCTCCACCCACAGCTATATCTCCAATTTCTGCATTCGCTTTCAAGCTTGCACTCTCCTAGTCCCTCAGACTCTCTCTCTCACACATGCACAATCTCCACATCTGTGTGTGTGCACATTCAGTCCGTCTCATTCTCAGTATATACGATTCAGTCTGTTTTATGTCCTTCCTGTCTGCATCTGCGGTTAGAGCAAAAATACAAAAAAAGAGAAGAAAATCTTTGAATGTAATTTATCTAATTTAATATCCCTTATTTCACTGTGTTTATGTCAGTATAGGTTTTTACAGAGTTAGTCCCTTTAAATACATTTGCTTGAAATAAGAGCAACTGCTTCATCCCAACATTTAAAGACCTATGAATAACTGTGTGTGTGGAGAAACTTGTGAGAACATTTTTGGCAGTTATTCTTCAGCTCAGCATCTCTGTGCAATTTTTTTTCTCCCCTTTAAACTCATTGTTTTATGTTTTTGACACATTTACTACAGGGTTCAGTCTCTTACTCACACCATGTTCATTTCCAGTGGCAGCAGGAAGCTGTATTCAGTGAATAATCTCAGCTAAATCCACTGTATGCAAGCGGCAGACAAAGTTGGCAAATAGTTAGTGAAGACACTCAAAACATCAAGCAGTTAAAGAGTCAGAGATATTTCCTAGTGGATGGTGGAGACCAAACCAGAGCTACAAGACATAGATTCATCACGTGGGCAGAAACAGGAATCCAAATGAATAATAACGCTGCTTTCATGCCTGCTAGATGTGTGAATAGGCAGCTGTTTGCTAATGCATTAGGAACTACTTTATATGTTGACCATGTGTCAGCCTGTTGTGGTCAAAAATGTAGTTGATGCAGCTTTAATCACTTTATTGTCAACCCTGGGTCTTGAAAACCTATGCAACCAATTTGCAACAGTGAGTCTTTTTTTCACCCAGATTTGTTAATCAACATATTGTAGAAACAGTTTTAGTTGATGCATAATTCACAAAATGTTCAACGACAATGTATTTAGTTTGGTTCTCCTTGTAAAAAGAAGCATGATCAACATTTTTATGCCTCTGCGCCAGCGACAGCCAGAGCCAGAGGCAGTATGTTTTCAGGTTGTTCGTCCGTCCATCCCATTCTCTCTAATGTAATATCTCAGTAACGACGTGAGGGAACTTCTTCAAATTCTGCACAAACATTGATTTGGACTCAGAGATGAACTGATCAGATTTTGGTGGTCAAAGGTCACTGTGACCTCACAAAACACATTTCTAGACAAAACATCACAAATTCATACGCTAATTATGACACAATTTATCTCAAATGTTTATGAGAATAAAGTAAAGTGATGACATATTATATCCAAATGGGTCAAGGGTCAACTTCACTGTGACATCATTCTGTTCAACACCTGTGACGATTAACACTGTAACTCAGGAAGGGGAGATTGTGACCATGTTTCCTGCAACTTGGCTGGTTGGCAGAGACATAGACAAACATGTTTATGTTGAGGCAACTCAAAACACTGGCGAAAGACTCATCTTGGTTAGATATTGAAGGTCAGTGCTGACATGAAACAGAAATTCAATATTAAACCAAAATTTGTGTCTTTCCCTGAACTTAATGAAAGCGTTTTTGTTTCCTAAACACCGGACACAAACCCGGCCGTCGCTGGTGTCGAAGTCCTTCACTTAGTTTGCACACAACCCACTACAGTCATCTCCTGACAGTTACATAGCACTCTGTTGACTGTACATAATCCATGCAGCGGTTTTATAGGTAAAACCACTTGGCTTGTCATTTTTGGACAAAAATAATGCATTTACTTAGACAACTCTCAGGGTTTTCAGGGTCATTTCTTAACTCCACTATGAATCATTCAGTCTCAATATGCGTATTATATATTACAATTTTAGATCTTTATATGTATATGTTGATTTCTCTTTTTCGAATCCCTTTTCTCTTTGCTCAGGTGCAGGTGTTTAGACAGGGCGAACACCGAGGATACTCTCAATTCATGTTTGATTATTCCATCTGTCGTCACTGTCAGACTCCACGTGTACACAACACTGAGTGTGAATGTTTGGTTTGAACCCGTGAGTTGTTTTTCTGTTTGTTGAAACGTAGCCTACATTCTGCACTTGGCAGAATTGTTTCTGAACAACTGTCACGCTGATAAAGTCAATGACTCAAATTAAACTGCATGAAACAGCCACAGATTGACAGGTGTTTGCCAACACAACGGCGCGCTTCCACCTGCTGCAGCCTCGCCGTAACCTTGCTGAATATTTCATATCTGCCAATATGTTTCTGTGTCACACTTTTGAAGTCGCGGCGTTGGATTTCACAGGGGTGAAATTTTTGGCGTATTGCTTTTTCTTTTATTGTTTTGCGTCGCCTTTTTTCCACCACAACAATGTCAATTTAGCATGCATCGCTCATCAAAAGCAACCTTGTCTGCCAGCTGCTGAACACAAACCTTCTCTTTCAGAGCCTGGCTGTTGTCATACGTTTAAATTATTCATCCGAATTTTAATAGACAGGAATATGATTATATAGTTTGACAATGAAGAAGAGGGGGGCAGAAGAGGTGGGGGGGGGGAGGGGGGAGGGAGGGGAGAAAAAAATCCTCCAAAATTCATTTCAAACATTCATGCATATTTAATAGGCTGGGTGCCAAGACTTCACACAGCAGTATAATCCCAATATGCGGCAAGTCGTTATCGCTGTCATAGGCAATATGCAATAATTCTGCCACAGTGCACCTCTTTGGAAGACCAAACAGTGTGGTGCTGGTGTTCAACACCCAAAAAACAGCTTCCAAAGTCAAAACCCACAGCTTCCCTCAACTACATACAGTACACACAAACACACACACACACACACACACACACACACACACACCTTTTTTTTGGATTCCTTCCCTGCCTCACTTTGTACTCGACAGCACTCCCGTCCTCTCTGTTGCCATCTCTGCTTTCTGATGGGTGTAAATGGGTGATGCGTGGGTGAGGCGTCCCATCCGGTGGCAACTCCAAATACACCACACAGTGTGTTTTTTTTTTTTTTTTTTTTTTTACTCCTCCCTCCAACCTCCTGACAACCCCAGCACTTCGAAGAGAGGTAACAAACAAAACCCGCAAATGAGGTTTTACTCTCCACTTTTTCCAAACTCTCGAGACTTTATCTCAGAAGAGAAATATTCATCAAATGGCACAATGGTAAAAGTAGAAACTTTTCCTCTCTCTCTCTCTTTATTTTTTGTCTTTCCCTTGTGGAAATTTTTTTAATTTGCACGCTCTCCTCCGGTGTCCCCAGATGGTAGAAGTGATCAGAAAATATGTCAGAGAAAGTGTTCAATAATGAAGAAGCGCCGGGAGAGCTGTTAAAATACAAACACATGAAGATAGGAAGGGGAGGGGAGGTGTTGACGGTGGCAGTGAGGTGGGGGCATGATGTAAACCGTCAAGGGCTTCCCCCAGTGGGGCCACAACAAGAGAATGTCATAACAAAAAAAAAAAAAAAAAAAGAAAAAGAAAAAAAGAGTGGTGCTAGGGGAGCAGCAACACACACAGCAGCTCTATTTGCATTAGTACCTTAAAGATAAGCCTCTCTTCAATAGTGTGTGTGTGTGTGTGTGTGTGTGTGTGTGTGTCATGTGTTGTGCTATAAGATCATTGAGCTGGTGGTCTCTTAGGTCATAGATCATTCATTAGCCTGGTTCAGCCAACAGGTAGCACACAGGTTACTGAGTGTGCAGAGATTTAAAGCTCGCACTGTATCACACCTGTAGAAATCATATACATTTCAGTAATGACAGCAGAGTTTCCCGCCGGTGTATTCCAAGGCTCGCCAACCTAAATTGGTGCTGGACTGGCAGTGTACAGTTGGTTTGTCAGAGGTAGTCTGCTGTACGGTGCGGCGGCCCTGAAAGCTCAACCCATTGCAATTAGAATGGGTGATGAAGATGTTTTTGTTTTGTCTATGAGCTGCAAACAGCACAGACGGTAATGGAAATGTTTTCAGGGGACACAAAAGCGATGAGCACAGCTGGGACACGAAGACACCCTTGTTGTTACCATGGTGACTCATGAAATTACAAGTCCACTGTCTGTCAGTGACATTGGAAAACATGTACTTAAAAACATTACGCTCGTGTGATTCAGATGCGATTCTCGATATCTGCTGTTAAACTTACAGTGTCTCTGTCGCCCGTTTGGTTGTGTTTATGTGTGAGACAGCACTGAGAACCGAAACAGTAAATTTATAGGCACTTTGCCTATGTGTAAACACTTATACCTAAAAGTGATGTGTAAACCACAAGTCAAAGCACCAACTGTCACAGACTCATTTGAAATTGAAAATATGGCTAACCAGCTCCAGCCCACTCTTAAACCAAGGGCTGAACACTGACTCATTTGTTGACTTTCAAAATTCTTCATGTATGAATCCAAATTGATTCTTACAAACACTCAGTAACTCACACGCCAACTGACAAATTACCATCCGCATCACTGCTAATGAATATATTTCAAACTCTGGCTGCTAGGTACAGTAAAAACTTTCCATTTGCAAAATAAAAACTCCAATTAACATTCACTTTTAAAGCTCTGACATGTCTGACCTTTCTTCCTCTTATAGATTCTGTGGATCGGGGGTTTGCTAAGAGCAGATCACACACAGTACTTTTTAAATAACAAGGCAGGAAATTGCCCTTTTCATACTCTACTGAACAGAGTAATGGTGAAATGACAAGCGGTTACCAGCCAGAGTGGCTCACTCAGAGGATGAACTGTACCAACTGTGGAAACCGCAAATTCATCCTTTACGAAAGACATTTGGGAAACTCGGGACACCTCAGCTTTTACTACCTACTTTTTTTTTTTGGTTTTGTTTTGATTTTGTTTTGAGAGAGAGAGAGAGAGAGAGAGAGAGAGAGCGTCCTTTGCCCTCAGAGTTCAGGTGTGTCATCCGGAGATGAAACTCCTGGTCGTGGGCACCTGACCATTTCAAAAATGCTGCAGAGTCTGAACAAGCCCCCTGTCACCCGTTGGAGAACCGGTGTCCAGCAGCCACCTGCTTCCCATGAGCCTCTGGTGGGCTGTTGGCCTCCATTCATAAACGTTGGGGAAATTACACATGACAGGTCTGACCTGGACGGCCATGTAATGGGCAGCACGCATAATTAACCCGGAGAACGTTTATTAGCCCCAGTGGCACTGTTCGCATGGTGTGTGACGGGGTGTGGGGGAAATATATGTGTGCGTGTGTGTGTGTAAAGCAGCGAGAGGTGTGTGTCTGTGTGTGCGTTGTACTGTTATTTAAGTGAGGAGCGAGTGGAGACAGGGAAAATGAGAACATTTTTGGAACATAATTACATTCTCTACTAAGGCAAGATATTTTTGTGAAGTGAGGACATTTTTAGAAATTGAGGACCCCTTTGAAAAGTAAAGACATTTGATTTCTCTCTTCTTTTGAGCCATGCACTCTTCACATTCTGCGATGTGGTTGTGTCTCAAGTGATTAAACACGCTGGCGGTGTTACCTTTGGTTGCTATCCATGTTGCATTCACCACCGTCTGGCAGTCGTGACTGATGGGATTCCATGGGGAGGTGAGGCAGGTGTCTCCGTTTTTGCCCGTCCAGACTACAGCGCAACCCTGGAGTTTTCAAACTGAGACAGGTCCAGCAGTGTTCAGAAAAGTCTCTGTTTCAGGGGATAGAAAACTCGGGAGTAGTGTGGACGCCAGACGTAAGGACGTAGAAACTGTGAATGGTTTTAAAAACTAAAAACGTATGAGTGTGGACACTCAGTGTTTGTGCTTGTTTCTTCCAACTTCACTTTGAGTGAATGTGGACTAATGTTAGTTGGACAGGGCGGAGTTACATGACTGGACATGAGTTAGTATTTATTTATTTAAAAGGGGACACTTCATGAGTGCACTTAACCGAATTAACCGACATGAGTGAGATTAAGTCGCTGAGAGGTTCTGGAGTTTCTGTTAACTGTCCAGCCTTAACTGAACTACTGGTGGAATATTGATCTATTTATTTCATTTATTGTTTTCACTTAAATTAATAAAAAACTGAAATATCAATATTTATCTCCGTCTTTGTCCTTACTTGTCAGTATATTTCTTAGAAAAGCAGTAAATCGAGGCATTGAATGTTGAAATTTATTTGAATGTCAAAAAAGTTTGAGATATTCTGTATAATGGAAACAACTCTCTCTACCTTTGTCATTTTCTGCCACGTGTAATAGTGTGAACACAGTGTGTGTGCGCCAGGTGAGGAGATACAGGACATGTACAGTGTGTGTATGAGCTGAGTGCCCTTACGTAGCAAGTACAAATGGCTTCTACTGAAATTCAACCTCCAGCCTGAAACCTCTCATTCAAATTCACCATCACTCACTTCCATCAATCATCTGTTGTTGTTTTTTTTCCTTCTTTGCACTGACAACAAAGTGAATCTCGTTTGGAAGCAAAAACAATTACAGCGGCTCTGTCACAGATAGGTCTACCATAGTGCCTCAGTTCCTGTGAAAGTATGCCAGGTTTTTGATGCGTCTCTCCCTGCTCGCCCCCCCCCCCCTCACCTCCCTCCTCGTCTCACCCGTCTCATGGAGATGTTGGCCGGCTATCGCTGTTGGCCAGTCCTCCTGCTGTTTGAGATGTACTCCCTGTGCCTCCGTCTAGAGGGAAACTGTGACAGGCTTATCTCCCCTGACGCTCACTCACCTGGAAAAAAAAAAAAAAAAAAAAGAGGCTGAAGGGGTTTGTAGCTTCACCAAGCACCTTCCTCCAGAGCTGAAACCCACCCTGGAAAAAAAAAAAATCAAGAATTTATTTCATTGGGAATTAAATCTGTTCGCTAAGAGGTGTTAGGGTGAGAGGAGACACACAAGATATATTGACAAAGGATATATATAGTTATTACAAATATCTCATTGGTTTCGACAATGCAACAAGGTCACGCCACCATGTAACTGGGTTGATCACTTTATCGTTAAAGACAACAACCTAACTGCCATTGACTAGGTTTCCCCAAACATACCTGTGTACAGTACACCAAGACTGTATACACACACACACACACACACACAAACACACACACACACACACACACACACACACACACACACAAGTTCAGTATCCCTATGAAATACTTTTTATACAGGATGAATCTGCACTTCCTGTTTTATGTCCAATTCTGACCTTCGGGCAGCAAGTATCATAACTCTGTATGTCAGGAGGTGAAAAGGAAAGTTTATGAAGGATGGACATGTAGCATGTCAGATGATGAAGTTTTCCTTGTCACTCACACACACACACACACACACACACACACACACACACACACACACAGACACACACCAGTTTTTAACAGGTACTTTTCATTAAATCTTAATTACATTCTTGTTTTATTAGCTGAACCCTAACAACAATCTTTCCCTATTCTTAACCATATGTTAGTTAGATATTGCAAATACTGTAACATGAAACTCTTGTGTTCTTGTTCACTCACCACAAGTGTAGATTGACTGCGGTTGTTGTCATTTCACTGATGATTCCACAGCTTCTACCTGTTTCCTTACCTTTTAATAAAAACATTTCTTTCTTCTCTCAGAAGTCTGCTTTTTGTTGGACACAACTATTGTGTTATTCACTTTACAGCAGCATTCCCTTGACCCAGTTAGGCCAAATGGCTACTTCACAAAGTGATGCAACATAACACATTTTTATATCAATGTATGAGACCACAGAGTGGTCGAAACTTAAGAGGACTGTTAGAAAACATAAGCAAAAGTAAATATGTGCATGTTAATAAACGCACTACTTTGACTCGGCCTCTCCTTAGTTTTATTTCAGTGTTTTTAATGTTAGGTGAAAATCAGCAGCAGCCTTTTATCCTTTCATCCGTTTACTCGTCACCTATTGGCCCGGAGGCTGTTTGGTGGATGGGATGTTGACTGTTGCATTGTACTTCTCATGTACAGTTGTGGTATCCACGTGGTTTCTCCATCGTTTTTCCTACTAAAGTGATAATTGAGGAATCTGCTGGTGCTGATGCTGGACAAAAAAAAAAAAAAAGTGTGTTCTCGCTCATCATGCTGCAGTCGATGCAGGTAATGGTGAACATTTTGTGATGGTTACACAATCACAAAGTCTTTCATTAACACCTTGCCCCTCAGGTTTCCATGGAAACAAGCTTGGCAACTGCACACATGTGAATGTGTTGGGAGAGAGGAAGGTCTGTCTTCTCACTCACTGTGTGTGTGTGTGTGTGTGTGTGTGTGTGTGTGTCTGTGACAGAGAGTGAGAGATAGAGAGAAAGAAAGAAAGATAGCATATGGCAGCAGCAGCATGTGCAGTAGTGTGTCACAGAGTAAATATATCTGTGTGTGTGTGTGTGTGTGTGTGTCTCAACTTTCTGTATACGGCTGCACATGCATTTCTGGTGAGGCTGTCATGCATGCATGTACTGCGTATAAGCATTTGCTCATTTTATATGGATGTGTGTATTTGTATGTGTGTTTGTGTGTGTGTGACAGTGTATGGGTGACTGCCTGTACATTTGCATGTGTGCATGTATTTGCATTTTAAATTGTGTTTATGCAAGTAAGCAAAACGTAAAAACTGTAAAGTGTGTTTGTGTTCAGCTTTCCTTTTCCCTTCTTTTGCCCACACTTGTTTAAGTATTCATATGTGTGTTTGTTTACTGACATGTTGTTTGTGTGTGTGAAAAAAAAGAAAAGTGCAAGTGTGAATATGCATTCTCATATTTTTGCAAGTTATAACAGAATGTGAATGTGTGTCTTTGGTAATGTGTTTCTATGACTAAGTGGCTTCACATCGGTGTGTGTTCATGTATATAAGTGTGTGTAGCTTAATCATACAGTATGTGTTTATATTCTACTATGTGTGCATGTGTGTGTCCACAAGGGTTAAAGCACATATAAAAGTGTGTATTAATGTGTGTAGAAGCAGTGTGATGGGTAAACATACCAAGAAGAAAAGTAACCTACCGGTTTGAAGATGAACAAAACTTGATCCACTTCTGAAAAGCTACCGATTGCCTTCCCACACACACACACACACAAACACACACACGCACACACACACTTCTGTCCTTGCTTGAGTCGTCACTAACGGCATCTTGTATTATCTCACCCAGCAGACGCAAATTACTCTCCTGTGACATTTCAGTGCTTAAAAAGAGAAATTTCATTTGACCAATTTGACTCTGGACAGCTCCAATGTTCTAACACTCCACTGACACGTACACACACACACACACAGACAGACAGACAGACAGACAGACAGACAGACAGACACACACACAGACAGACAGACAGACAGACAGACAGACAGACAGACAGACAGACAGACAGACAGACATGTGCTAACATTATTAACTCCACTACAGAGCCGCCTTGAGGGAAAGAAAAACCAAACAAAATCCAGAGGCTCATCGGGACCTGAGGTGAGTCAAAAGACTTTTACATACATGTTCATTTGTGCCAGCTTTGATCTCAGTATTGTTTTTATTGAAGTACACTCCACCTGCATTCACACACACACACACACACACACACACACACACACACACACACACACACACACACACGCTGTCTATTTTTCCCTTTCAGATTGTTCTCTGGATTTCTTGTTCTCACTATAGGGTTCAGTTATTTCTCTCTCTTTCCTTTATTTGACTTTAGTTTGTGGCTGCCTGAACTTATGTTAGATGTTATTAGACTTTCATTTCTGCAAGCAGATCAACATTGCAGCAAGATCACACATGGCAGACAATGATGAGACTTGACTAAGCGGTTAACAATATTCAGTATCATGGTTTCTATTGGATTACTTCAGCTATAGAGATAAGATATCAGCGGTTTGAAGCACTTGAAGATCCAATCGTCACTGAAGCATATGTCATGTAGAGAGCTAATAAAATATGGTATGATATGGTCAAAAGTTGTCATATTGACCTTTAAGGTGTATTTATCATACGTTGAGTAATATGCAAGAAAACATTCCACCTTAAAAAGTTGTTGGTAGTGAATTAAATGGGTAATTAGTAAAGATGAAAAGACAGAAACACCCGTTCGTTCATCATTCACTCAGACAGTTTCTTTATTTAGGATGCATTTACACAGAAATATGACAAAGTCAGTCTGTTACACTTGGACAGCTTGTGCTGCTGGGCTACGTTTTCATAGCTTAGCCTGTTAGCTTCGATGGACCTCTGCCTGCACTGCAATGTGGCTTCATTTGCTCTGCCACAAGTAAACGAAATCATTTAAAACGAAAACCACTTGTGTTAATTCACCTGCTGCTTAATGCTCACATCACAGCTGCGTGTGGTACTACACCTCTGTGTACTGCTATTTGGCAGCAGAAAAGATGAGCCCAAGTGCAGACACAGTGAAAGGAATGAAGTTAAAGTTATTTATTGGTGGGTACAGGGAATAGAAAAGATGGGTTGGTGGATGTTAGGAGGCAGCTTGAGCCAGGGGCTGCGGTTGAAGCTGGGGAAGGAGCAGTGGGGACGCTGAGGGAGCAGGTCTAGAGTGAGATCCAGGGGCCGGAGTCAGAGCAGGCCGGACTGCAGGGAGGCAGAGTGCAGGATGAGAGCAGGTGAAACAAACAAGAACTGAATGCTTAAGAGCAAAACTGCTCCTAAATTTGGCTCGAAGCGACACCGACGGTGGTGGAGTATATGATCTGGCAGAGTGGAAGCGGCAGGGCTGAGTATTTGTAGAGGTCTTGATTGCAGAATGGGATGCAGCTGGTGGGGCTCTGCTCCGACTCTGGCGCACCTGCACACAATCCAATCACACACACACACACACACACACACACACACACACACAACACACACACACACACACAGGGAGGGAGATGGAGAGTGGAGAGAGCTGCTCAGGTTATGGAGGCACTGAGGTTGAGGGCATGGCAGATGATTGCTTGTTGATATTATTTGATGTTGAGGAACGCTGAGGACACAAGTAAAAGAAAACTTCCTTCTCTCATATCCTTTCTCTTTCTACCTCCTTCATTCCTCTTCATCTCTTTGCCTGTTACCCTCTCACTTTTACTTCCCCCTCATGCCATTGTGGGGTCTCTGTTTTAGCCTGACTGCTCTCATCTCCTCAGATTTTACTCCCGCTCTCTCTCTCGCTGCCCATTCTTTTTCTCTCTCTGTTCGACTCCTTCCCCGTATGCTTCACTTTTTCTCCCTCACTTTATCTTTGTGACTCAGTCTTTCCCTCTGTCTCTCTTTCCATTTCTGACTCACTCGCACTCTATTTTAATCTCCGTCTGTGTCTACATTCCCACTCTCTCTTTTTCTGTCTGTGTCCAGATCTTTCTATTTGTCTGAGTCCTTCATTCCCTGTTTTACCTCTGTCCTCCTCTCTGTCTGACTCCACTCCTTTTTTGTTGCTTTTCCTTCAGTGTCTCCCTCTTAGTTTTTTTTTTTTGTTTTGTTTAGTACATCTCACTTTCTTTTTGGCCTTTTCCCCTCTTCAAACATCCCCCCTTTCAATATACATCTCTCCTCCCCACTCTCTGTATTCTGTGCTCACACCAAATATGGGCGCAAATCCTCTCCAGCCTTTTCTGTCTATCATCCTTCTCCCTCTGTGTACAACCTGATTGACTCAGCCCCCGTCCCCCACCTCCACACACACACACACACACACACACACACGCACACACACACACACACACACACTCCTCCGAAAAGCACTCACTCCACGCATATGTATCTGAATTAGCCTTGGTTGCTCGCGGCGACTTCCATCTTAATAAGTGCGTTGTTTATGGGCCTATAAGCAAAATGTTGCCTGCACAGTTCATTACTGCTGAGTGGGGAGGGAAACTCCCAGGAGGCAGCGCACACACACATACACACACACACGCACACCCACACACACGCGCATGCACACCCACATACACACACATCCATTCCAGACTCTCCTGCCTTCCACACACTGGTTTCTCTCCTGTATCCTTCTTCTATGTATTTATCCTCTGTTCACTCTTTTCTTCAACATCCCACAACAAGGCAATTCAATATTTTGCTACCATTTTTAATGAGACACCTTTTATGAATGGTTTCAGGGTGGTTATACTTGTCTGTATTAATGGTGAATGCATCATTTAATATTTAATAATGTTTTATTTCATAATGGCGTATAACTTTATTCATATGTTATAAGCCATTAATAATAACGACATCTGGGTTGCCTGGTTGCTTCGTTGGAGGAAAACTCCTCCAGTGGACAGCTACACCACTCAACACCTGGAGAAAGTGCTGCAGAACATCTGGATAGAACTTAATGTTAACTTAGTGTTCTGAAGATTTACAACTACAGACTGATTGTTTATTAATAATAATTAACATTTGTAACTGCTAACAACTTATTGTGCTAATTTAAATTAAGTTAGACATCTCTCTAAAACTGTTTCAACAAGAACAGGACACCATAACCTCCATGAAAGTAGGATTTACTGCAGGCTGACAACAGAGTATAAACGCCTTAGAACTTGATACCGATATTTTTAAGGGGAATCTCTACTGTCAGCTCATCCTGGAAGATATCAGTTATTTTATTTTTTATAACCTTTCTTGGCTATAAAGAGTTTTTTTTCCCCCCTCAGTCTGTTCCTCTTGGCAGTGCAGCCAAAGTACAGCAGTCAGCATGAATC
Source organism: Seriola aureovittata (assembly GCF_021018895.1). Taxonomy (NCBI): domain Eukaryota; kingdom Metazoa; phylum Chordata; class Actinopteri; order Carangiformes; family Carangidae; genus Seriola; species Seriola aureovittata. The sequence continues at coordinate 4,385,284 of NC_079375.1, forward strand.
AAGGAGTACGACTCCTACAACAGCAACATGTATGCATCTTTTGGTTTGTGGGATTACACCTGCTATCTCAATGTTTTTAAAAATATATATTTTCAAGGATATAAGTAACTGCGTTGTTTGAACAATCATATGCACTAGGCATAGTTTGATTTTTTTGGGGGGGCAGTGTTAAGTTTAAGCTATTGATTGTTGGACAAAAGCCATTTTTAGTTTAAAGGCCCTACATGCAGAAACAAAACGGCATCCACGTTTGTGACCAAGTATGGGTGTAGGAAACATGTTCGGGCTTTAGTGCGATTGGATGATCAGATTTAGAGCCACATGCTAACTAGAGGTAAACAAAGAGTCAACGCAGCGAAGTTTTAAGTTCAAAATACAAACAGTCAGTGAATTAATGATAAGGAAACTGGAAGATTATAATGTTTTGTACAGAGCTAGTGTTGTGCTGCATCAATTTGACCAAGAGGCTCCTTTAAGTATCAATAAATAGACAGAACTGCAAGAACTGAGGAGATTTATGAGCCTCCAGATCACATTTGGAAAACAGGTAGAGGACGGTGCTCTCCAAGTACAAAGTGAACTAAAATTAGGTTGACAGGAAAATCACTTCTGACGTTGGTTATCCCTAACAAGGAGGGGGAGGGAGACAGTGAATAACTTTATTTATAGGAAATAAAGTCTTTCTTTAGGGAAACAACAGCACCACAGCTGTGACAGCAAAATGATCAGTCTCCAACATCTTTTGTTTAAATGATAAAACCAGGAGATTGTGTTTACATGGTCAACAGAATGCCTCATGACAAGAAGTGACAGTGATGTATTGTTTATCAACGCTATAAATAGAGTCTCTCCTGTTATGAAAACAAATGGAGAACTTAGTCTCTACTCCACCAATCATTTGCACAGGTTTCATGTATTTACAGACGTCTCATCCACCTCGTATCTTCGCTGTCATATCTTCCGCACTGCTTCGTCCACAGACCGGGGGGAGCTGGGAGGCGCTGACTGCAGGAGCGACAGTATGTGACACTGGAACACACAGTGAGAGCGGGGCTGGGAAACAGATGGCTGTGAAGCGCAGCAAGAGAAGAGTTAATGCTCAAACTGTGTGTGACAGAAGCGTTTCTCCGCGTCGCTTAAGTGCGGGATCAGACATGCAGAGACAAATTATACAAATTAACACGTACAAAAAAAAACCACACACACACACACACACACAAACAAACAAGCGCGCACGCACTCATACAGACTCACATAGATACAGTGTGACAGCTGCGACATCACACTGGTTATTGCCGTGTTTAGTCCCTCTGGAGCAGCGCTGATGGAGCTGTGTTGTCAGGAGACGTGGGTCAAATGAGTCAAAGAGCTACAATTCATGAAACACAAAGAGGAGATTATCTGGCCCCGGTTTGTGCCTTTTGCATTCATGCTTTTCTAAAAGTGGTGATTGCATTCACGTCACAGATACAAGCCACGGTTTGTTAAAATCAAAGTGAAGTCAAAGTTAAAGAAACCCAGCAGGTTGTTTGCTGTGAAGCTATTTACAACATCCTTAAAAAAAAAAAAAAAGCCTCTTTCATTCTACACCTAAAAAAATCCTGCAGGGGAGTAACATCAGTTTTCATTTGCAAAATGTAATTCTCTTGCAACATGTACATTTCACCACAGTGAAAGTGGCTCCCTGACACTGATGAGAGTTACTCATTTACTCCAAAGGTATCAATATTTGGTATCGAATGATGAGGCATTTTTCAATCAATCCTTAATAGTATCAAACCAATTCGTTCAGTCTATATAGGTATCAAAGTTTGATACCCAGCCCTACCAAAGCTACAAGTATTTTCTGTTAATTTCCATTTTCATGAACTGTGGTATGTTTATATTTTATTTTACAAGACAAGCTAGGAGAAACTGTATGTCACTTCTTTTTCTAGCTAAACTAAAACATTGTGAAATGGGTTAAGAATTCCCTTTATTGTTTATTGGATGACTAGATGAAATATTTACAATATCTACAACCTGAAAAACATTTTAGCAAGAACCGTTATCATATTTACATAGTCATTAGAAACTGGGCATTAACATTAACATTTAACTAGAGATGTTTTTTTTAGCCACCTCATGAATGTAGATCTGATATTTACTTTATTTTTTAGCTCTGGTTTGGTCTCCACCGACTCCTTTAGCGGCTTCAGGCTTCACTTTCTTCCCCGGCTAGCTGCTAACTATGGCTGTGTGCTGTTTGGTGTGAGGACAGGTGCTGTTCAGTAGATTTATCTTAACTTTCAGCTGGATGAACATCTGCTGTTGCTGAAAGCAGAAATAACTTGACTAGGTGACAGATCATTCGTAAATTTTGGTAAGACTGTTGACCCATATGCCCTCTAAAACAAAAACTGTTAAAAGTCCGTAGAGTCGGGTGGGACTACGAGGAACATGGATTCAGAAAATTGATCATTGGAGTTAAAAGGGCTTAAATCACTTTTTCAAACTTACATTTACAGTATATTTGAGTGTGGCTCTTGCAGGCAAGGACTGTAACTCAAAAAGCTCAAAAATGACATCAAAGACACAAACTGGGGCCGTCCTAATCCATTGTCACCAATGTTTTCAACCCCATTTTCTACATCTATTTCCAATCTCTCCAGAAACACACAGGCAGACACACAGCGGCACTAACAGTGTTAGAAGGATACTGAGGAATCTGTGTCTTTGTCTAAACTCCCCAGGGACAAAAATAATTACTTTTCCATGAAATCCACACAATGTGAATTTTGTTTTCCTCTATAATTTTTGTAGATAATTGAATTAAATACCCCAGAGGCATTATATTGCCACAAACACACACACAGGGAGAAATCCAAAAAATTTGTCTCAGTGTTGACTTATTATATCTCTGCCATTAGTCGACTTATCTGAATGCGCTCCGTGTCTGTCTGGATAATGCTGGATTGACTGACACCGCCAAAAAAAAAAAAAAAACCCAAACAAAAATAATTGCCTTAAAAATAACACGAGCAATCGCGGCTGATATGCACAGCCACACACACACACACACACACACACACACACACACACACAGATGCACATGCATACAGACATGCAGACACATTCAAACAGATATACTTTTTATAGGCGAGGGACTACAAAGCGCCTGGCAGTTCTGTATTTGCTTGTTGAGCTTTCATGAAGTGTGATGGAGGTGTGAGGGTTTCGTTTGATCACTGTCTTATCTACATCCCAATTACTCCAGCCTGTTAGCTGCCAACAGGAGTGAACGGCTAAGCTAAGACAGCCTTGAAGTCCATCTACCCTCCCCCACTTTCCCACTTCAAATTAGGGTTTCTTTATATTTTTTTTTTTCTTTTTTTAAATGGGAGTTTTTAGCCCAACATATATTTGGCTTTGGGCTGGTGAAAGCAGAGAGGGGAATCGCCTTTTTACTGAGCTTAAGATGAAAGGGATGTGCTATCTCCTGTGATCTGAGCTTGTGTCAGGTTTAAATTCACTTCAGTCAGCAGCTTTAACAAATGTAAACAAATGGAAGAGATTGTGTTTTGGTGTCACCAGTGCTGAGATAATAACTTAGAGAAAGTACAAGCAAGAGGATGTCGTACAGTGTGAAGAGACGGCAAAGGGTGTTAATTTACAGCAGATACAGATGATGGCGGGTGAAAATCACAATTTATGTTTTAAATTGAATTTAAGGTTTATGATGATTTATAGGTAGGAAAGTAATTTAACTCATGAACTCACCTTTAGGAGCGTGATGGTGTTCAGTACTGAATATTTAAGCTGAATTGTGTGAAGGGAAGCTTTAATGTGACTGATCAAATCTACAGCTTTTTCCTTTACAGTTCCTCTCACTGGGTGTAAAATATAAATTTGCTTTGTAAGGTTTGCTGTGATTTACCATATGTTACATTCAAATTAAAAGCTTATTGAAAGACAGTGGAATCCACCCAGAGTATGATTCCTCTGTGCAGACAGTTGGTTGCCGAGCTTTTAACTTTAAAAACAACCTTTTCTGAGGCCTAGTTTTGTACTTTCTGCACTGAACTAAACATTGGAATTTCTAAGATATTGAAATAATTTTACAGTTGAGTAAATTTAGTTTAATTAGAATCCCAGATTAAACTGAAGAAAAAAAGGCATCAGGCCATAACTGAAATTGAATGTTACTGAAGTTAAGCAAACTCCACAGTCAGACACTGCACAGCATTGATTTGATCTGAGTTAAAGGTCCCATCTTTTACACTTTGGTAAACCTCTGGGTGTTTTATTTTGAAGTTTCGATACCCATTAGAAGATATATTTGTGGTTTTAAGCACCAAAAACCATCTCAATGTAGTTTTACATCTCCTCTCTCAGGATTCTCTCTGGAGCTCTAGTAACAACAGGTTGGTGAACCAATCAGAAGAGAGGAGGCTCTGAGTTTCTCTTCTGATTGGCTGACTGTTTTCTGAGCGATTTAATAAAAATATAGTAGATTTCGGGCAAACATTCACAGAAACCAAATCCTACAAGGTCAGATAGTGGGTCTGGACTTGGAGCATGGCTGAGAGCAGTGACTGCTTCCTTGTGACATCACAAAGTTACAGAAGTCCTGGCAGCTCGTTTTAAGGCTCAGTTTCTGAATACAGGCTGTGTGTGTTTCTCTGTGGACTGAGCACTTTGATCTTTTGTTTGTTTATAGCTAGTTTAATGGAAAGTGAGATTAGTTCCATCACTAAAAACGATAACAGATAAAATAGCATGACTTAACATTTTTGTTAGCGTTTTATATATTATATTATATTATATAGCAAATAAGTCTTATTTCCATCGTGTCTAAAACAATTATTCAGTGAGGAGATCAGACAGGTTTTAAACCAAACCCCTGAGACACAGATTTATTTGGAAATCAAGGTGAAGATTAACATTATTATCCAAACTAGCTGGCTCAGAAATCAGACAGAACTGTAGGTTGTACGATTTTAATGCCACCTACAGGGTTTGTTGTTAGAGCTACTTTTTTTTAATTTCTTGCTGAGTTATTGCATTTTCCAATTTTTGTTTTTATGTTCTTAACTTTTTTGTTTACTGTAACATGAACATGTTTGTAGTGACTGCCTGGTCATATTGCCCAGAACATGATATACATCAAGGAGGGAAAACAAGCATCAGGCCTTCAGATAAAAAAAATAAAATATAGCCCTGTATGGTCCTGGTGGAGTGGTGTAATAACTGCACTCAGTCATTTTGCATTATATAACAACACAGGGTACCATGATATTCTACAAGGCTCAGCTGTAGGGAGGTCAGGTGTGCACTGCTATTGACCTCATTCACTATTCTAATACACACACACACACACACACACACACACACACACACACACACACACACACATATAAGGCTGTGTCTGATCAGTCTGAAGTCTCCAGCCTAAGGCCATGAGAGTGTGAAGAGACAAGTGTTAGGATGTGAAGTGACATGAGGTTGTGCAAAGAGAGGAACAATCATCTGTCTCTGAGGGTCTGTAGTTACAAGTTAATAATACTGGATCTGTGTACAGCTGTGTACATATCCCATGATGCACTGCTGCAACACATGGCTAAACACTAACTGACCCCCATTCTTCTTCTACCCCCTGCCATCACCTTGTGCATGGCTCCGCCTGACTGCACACTGCAAAATAATAAATAAATCATATATATAGTTATACGCACGCACGCGAGCACACATGCACGCACGCACGCACGCACGCACACATTTTGTATCCAAAACAATTACATCCAAAGACTAAGCTGGTACTGTAAATGCTAATTTTACAGGAACCAGCTTACTGCAGGGCATGTAAACATGTTGTCTCATTTCTGCCATTTCTAACTCCCATAAACTTGATTCCTCCTCTGCATGTAAACAAAGTCAATGAACACTTATGAACAGTATATGGAACAAATACCAAAGACCTTACTTTATCAAGACACATTAGCTCATAGACAAATGGACTTGTTGGTTGGTTTTGGCCTCATATTTTCATCCGGCTAGACTATGTTGTGTTATTATGAAGTGTGGGTCGGTCCATAGTAAAGTCAATAGAATTTCCCACCCATGTTTATAAAGAATTCCTCTACATGAATGAGTTCTTTGTAATTTTTCTTTTTGAATGTAGATTTTATGGTTATACATAATGTGATGTACAGTTCAAGAGGGCTGCCGGCGTTTCGCCTGATGTTACGAGCCGTGGTCGTGAGGTGGTAGTGTTGTGTAATATAGGTTAGCTGTTTTTCCACCAAAACTTCGCCAAGTGCATCTTGGTCCATCTTTCTGGTTACATTTAGACCGAGCTGACGGGGGTGTCAGACTGTTGTGTAAAGTAGTAGCTGTTGGTGCTGCTGCCCTTCAACCGTGTCACAGACAGGAGACCGCAATGTCCTAAAGTGTATAGCAAAAAAAAAAAAAAAAAAAACTGCTTTGAAATCCAGATCGCACTGTCGTATTTTTCTCCGTAGTATTTTCGCTGCTGCGTTTTTTAAAGTATTGTTCCCATATCTGTTTTTTGTTGCCAAATACCCACATTGGGTCAGACCGAGGGGATTATGGCAATTAAGAAATAGGTTATGTCCACTGTTAAAATATTCCTTGCAAATCTGTCTCCTGAAGGACAATAAAGCGCTGCAAGAACCTCAGTAATTGTGTCCTGTGTGGCATCTAACTTCCCAGGCTACAGAGGGAAACACTTCTTAATTTTTTTATACATAATAAATAAATTAATTTATTAACAGCAGTGCAGTCACCAGTGAGGTGGTTGGGCTGGATGGTGGGCGTTCAAAGCTGACGACTATCACACCAGAGGCCACAGTTTGCATCCACAGTCCTGTTTGCGGTGAGGTTTAGGTGACAATGGACAACAAATACATTGTCTATGAACATTTGACTGATATGTTCAGTAGTAGTCTTGCATAGCCAGACATACTGTGTCAGCGTTGGAGAGAGGTCTGGCTGCACCATCATTCTGCTACAGCGGAAAAAACACTGTGGCTTGTTTGCATTTCTTTAAACCAATCACAATCATCTTGGGGCGGCGTTGATAGGGTTGCAACCTTTGGGGTCGTGGATGCACGCGGCGGTTGCTAGGTAATAAGGTAAACTTTTGCATTTCTACTCCCAGTCGGGTAAAAGTATAGGCATGGCCATTAGCCAATCTTCACTTTACAGAAACAGGATTGGACATAACCAGGAAGAAAACCAATTAGCAGTAAAAGGAAACAAATGAGGTTTTATTTGAAACTATAAAATTCTAAATCAGAGGTGCATCTTCATGTCCCGGGAAAAAATGTCTATCTCAAAAAAGAGAACAATCCTGGGAAAACCATAATGAGTGGCAACCCTTGGGGCTGAGCCGGGGGGATGCAGCGCCCCTGTGAAAATGCGTCGGTGGGGAACTAACTTTGGAGGAACATTTTGGAGGAACACAAAAACAGCAAATATGTATGTCGACTGTGTGATCGCACGATCCAAATCTTCATCAAAAGGTGCCAGTTTCAGCACGTAGGTCGCTAGCTCAGAGGTTATTTCCCGCAACAAACGGGAATGGTAACAGGCAGGAAGCGGAAAGGGAGGTGAATACCACACAGCATAAATTAACAACATACTATTTTTATAATAATAGAAAACATAATCCAGTCGCAATTACATTTCCTTTAAAGTGTATTTGCTGTTGAAAATTAGCTGTATATAAATGTAATTTATACAATATTGGGTTGATGATTGTTGTCACAGCTTTGTAGGTTCTAATAATCTTCACATCTGTTCCAAGCTTAGTGCTATAGATCAGCTGCAAATGAACTAAACCAGACCAGGTTGAAGTTAAACACATGGGCCCACTGTACAAATCATAATCACACTTCTAATCATGTCTATTGATCATCCTCCCACGTGTATTTCAGAGTGTCTAATTCCGAGATAATGAAAATAGTGGTGGTACGCCTCCTTTTCTCTGTATTTCTCCTTCAGGAGCGAATGTTTGAGGCGTCTCATCTGTCTGTATTGATGTGTGTCAGCCTCAACTGTTCACACAAACAGACAGAAGAGGAGCTTTTTGAGAAACATTCTTGATTTGATTTTCTCTCTACACCATCCTGTACCGACGCAAAGAACAAGAAACCAATCTCTCATGTCATGATGAAATGAGCTCGTAAACAAAGGCTGCTGTTTAGCTGCAGCCATTGTTGTCACAAAAAAAAAAACCTCAACTGCTTGAAACAGACAGGGTGTTTCTGGGCTTACGCTGTCATCACAAGAGCGACTGTGTGAAGATTCTAAAGTCTCATTACGTCGTGTAAAAGCATCGTAATTGTTTCGTGGCTGGAAACAGCCGGGCGATCTCTCCGAGGCAGGATTTCTTGGCTGCTGTGTCTGCAGAAATATCACGGTCTTAAGTCTTAGTTTCATCATAGCTCATTATGTTGTGCAGAATCAATAAAGTCATGCAGTTATGGGGTTTCTGCCTCGAATCGAAGCCTTTTGTTTGGGAAGTTTGCCCTCTTTCAGCAGCCCTGTAACACGCACCTTTTTCCCCTTTGATGCTGTATACTTTCCGTAGTTAAATTTCTCTCAGACCAGATTTGCTGTCTTTTCTTTGTGTTATTCATCACTGCATTGTGTAAAATCCAAGAAGCAATCAACTGATTTTGTTGAGACCTGTGCAGTCTTTGCACAGAGAGAGGAGAGCTAAAGGGAGCGGAATAAATAACAGGAACAGCCTCCAGTTTTTCTATCACACCGTCCTTTTGGAAGAAGAAAAAACAATCGTCCAGTACCGCTGCAGGAAGGCGGGGAGTAAGGGTGTGGCATGGGTGCGCAGTGTAGGAGACGAGAGTTCAGAAAATAAACTTGCAGTTATCGTTTGCCATTTTATTAGATCCAACCTTAACTGTAGTTTATTTGCCATAACTACAATCTGTGCCTAAACCTATGAATACTGTAGTCCCATTGTAGACAGGAAAAATCTGGACGTTAAAATAATGTTGCCATTTGCTGAGTCTCCCAATATTGTCGTCCATCCTAATGAAAAATGTACGAGCTCTCTGCTCGTCTGACTGCTCCAAAACGTTCTCCGAATTGCATGATGGAATACGTCATGACTAACATAGTTAAAGTTAATGTTTGGTTAGGTTTAGGCACCAAAATGTCTCAGTTAGGGTTAAGGAAAAGATTATGATTCAGGTTGAAATTACGACTTGGTTAAGACTGGAGAATGAACCAGGTCATAGTTAAAAGAAACCAATGTTCAAATCAAAGTCTGACATTTTGTTGACCATCAAACCTGTCCTCCCTCTGCAGATTATGACATCATGTTCTTTAAATTTGCTCCGGACAGACTAGTGTCATTATACAGCCGCTAGAGGTTTTGAACTTAAACATAATCATATGTCATTTTTGGCCATTTGCTGAAACAACTGACGCTGTTGTTTGTCTTGGCAGGGAGTTCTCGATTGCTCCTGTTTTCAGTAGCAATGTTACCCATGTTCTAATAAAGTGGAATTCTCCTTTATGCAAACCTTTTGCTTCCTCTCTTTTTCTCTACCTGTTGTTACAAGTGCAACACATCTGCTGATCTCAAGTCATTTTAATGACTAATTTCATTAGGCGTAACAATGAGTTACTGTATGTGCAGAAATGATCAAATTATCTCTGTAAACAGCAGCTAGGCTTTCTCTCTCTCTCTCTCTCTCTCTCTCTCTCTCTTCATAAACTCTCTCTCTCCCCCTTTAGTCCACACCAACATTGTTTATAAACATAGTGTCATTTTATTTATTCTTTTTTTCATAATGAATCATTTACATGCACAAAGATCCAATTATTGAGTCCAACAACTTGAAATAACCATACTACCCCCACCTCTCCTGCACCAGCGCTGCTGTACAACACACACACACACACACACACACACACACACACACCTTTTCTTTGGCTGTATGCTGCGTTGCTCCCAGTGACAGAGGACTTTTTGATGTTGGCAACAGTGCCGGATCAAAGTCAAACACAAAAGCTCAGTGTGGGGGGCAGAGCTGCAGAGGGAGAGACAGCAGAGAGGGCAACCCCCACACACTCAAACCCCCCCCCCCCCCCCCCCCCTCCTCCAACTCCCCCAAGGAGTCACCCAGTAAGACTGACACACACACACACACACACACAAAGTCTCTATGGATATACACCGATGAGATCATTCCTGATGAGATCATCATGGCTCTCTCTTTGTATCTCACTCTCTCATGTCTCTTTATTTCTCTCCCTGTTACTTTGGCAAAAAAAATATACGATATTAACAATATATAAATAAATTTGATAAATGCGTTTAAAAAAAATGTCATTTGTCTCTCCGTTTCTTTTAAACCACGAACAACAAAATTTAACAGTTAAAACAACAGTGATTAAATAAGTAAAGAAACATGATCATAAAAGATAGATAAAATAACATATTCATGTACAATACAAATCCTCACTGTCTCTTTCCCTCCTGCTTCTCTGTGTCACCTCAGTTCAAACAGCTCCATTGACATTTAAAGATTTTTTTCCTCACTTTATCAGAGCAATTCTACTGTACACAACAAACAAATTGAACAAACAACCCAAGACTCAAACTCAACATGACATAAAGTCAATGATAAAAGGCATAGTGTGAATATTTTTTGCAGCCCTTATTTGATGTAAATTTACAACAGTTTGTGTTTTCAGGGTTCATTATTCAGTTGAACAAAAGCTAAAAAAAAAATAAAAAAAACGTAGTTGACTCAGTGAAGGAATGTGTAATGGCATCCTACATAAATGAGACTGTCCTGTCTATGCAGCAGGTTATTATGACCCATAGTTAGGCTACATTGTGTTGCTAGGCGACATCTACTCGTCGTAGTAATTATGACAGGAGCAAAGGGAAAGGTCTGGTGATGAAGTATAAAGATTAGATTAAATTAACTTTATTAATCCCACAACTGGGAAATTCATTCACCACAGCAGAAAAATAAACATCTATAGAATAAACATCTATGGAAATATACATCAAAAATACACCAAATATACAAATAAATACAAAGTCCTCGTCAGGAGGAGGTTGTGGTGGATGGATGGGTCAACAAAACACAGGAAAATGACACAGGAGAGCTGTGTTCGATTCCCCTGTGAAAGTAGCAGTTTAATGTTGTTTCTATTATTCATCAGCGTTTGACAAAGTTAACGACAATGTTATTATTGCAACCATGACAACAAAGATCGTCATCGTAATGTTAAGGAAGTACTTATTTTAACCCAAATCACAATCTTTTCCTAAACCTAACCAAGCCGTGACTGTAACCATGGCAATGACATGACTATATCAAAACAAAACACTCTATGGGTCATATCAGAAGGTTGAAAAAAACAACCTATATGGTTGTTTAGGTTGGAGGACTTGTAAAATGAATGTTTGTTTTTTTTGTAAAGCTTTTCCTTTTTAAAGCTTGATGAAATATTTTTCTTAATATTTCATCAAGAAAGTTAGGAAAACCTGCTGTAAGCTACAGGTGACCTGCCCAGCACCAAACAGCAGGCAAAAGCAACAGGTGTGGACACAAACACCAAATGAATGACGATGTAGCTCTTTGTAAGCTAGATGCGTAAAAAAGGCAACTTTTTCCTAACATGCTAGCTATTAACAAGCTAAGAGCTAGCTAGTATTGTTAGCTAACACTGCGTGTTTTTCCAGGTTGTTACAGGGGTTGTTCTGCTCTGAAGTGACCAAAAATAAAAAGAATAATAAAATCTGCAAATTAGCTTAACTACCTTCTTAGCAAAGGATTTTATTTTGTTTTTTTGTCAGAAGCAAATAGCAATGTTTCGGGGACAGGCTTAGTCACCATAATATTGAGAGACTAGCAAATATGAGTCAATATTGTAGATGATTACTTTATTATTGAGCATTAACTCTGCTGTTGCAGCTTAAAGGAAATATCTCAATTTATTCTTCTCATTTTCAGTTTCTCTCATTATTGTACCCATCTATCTTTTATCTACTTCACCTCTATCCTTTTCTCTCTGACTTTGATTCCTCCCTTCCTCTCTCCTCATCTGTATTTTACTTGTGTTTCTCTCTTATTAAGTTGTCTTTCCCAGTCTGTCTTCTCTCTTTCTTTCTCAGCTATCTTTCTTTTCTTTTTTTTTTTTTTTTTTTTTTCTTTGGCAGGTCTTGCTCCCACTTTGTTTTGCTGTACTGGCATCAGTGCTCATGAGAAACAACATTTCCAAGGCAGTTTACAACATTTTACTTTCTCTATCTGCCATTTCCTTCATCCTAGAAAAACACCCAAGACCACAATGAATGCACTTGACTCCACCAACACAAACATCAGCACACACACACACACACACACACACACAAACACGCACACACAAGCGCGCACGCACACACACACACACACACACACACACACACACACACACACACGCACAGAGTGACTTTCTAGCTCCCGGGGTGACTCGAACGGAGTAACATCCCTCCAAGGCCACGCAACTTTCTTAATTAAAGGCATAAATTTTTTCTCCCGCTTTTTGCCACGACAGAACTACGGGGCGTTAGTTTCGTTTGCCTCAGCTGAGCCTCTATGAAGACAACAGTGATGAAAAAAAAAAAGAAATAAATAAACAGCAAACCCTCAGCGACTCAGCTGTGCTACTGTAGCGAGTCCTCAAGGAACCCCATCCTGAGAGTGCCGTCATTTACATATTGCTTTGATGAAAGAATACATTTATTTGGTTTTTATTTGCATCAGTGGGACAAGAGAATCTTCATTCCTCCTCCTCATTCTTCTACTCCCTACCCAAAAACTGAAAACAGAGGGAGAAGTAGAAAAAAGTGGAGAAAAGACTAAAAAAGACAGAAGTATTTATTTTCAGGTCACATTGAAATGCCAGGATTCATTTACAGGCATGTTTGAAGCTTTGTTTGTGTGCCGAGGCTCTGGATGCTGAAGATGTGTGTTGTGTTGTTGCTCAGTGCAAACGACTGCGATCAGACCGTTCCTATTTTTATCAGAGCTCAGTAGCAATTTTAGCACAACCTCATCTGATTTTGTCACCTTGTCGTTCTTTGTCAGCCTTAGCTAGATTTGCGACAGATTCACAACGTGATCACACAGTGGCTTACCCAGTTGAAGTTGTCAGATGAAGCTGAATATGTATAGTGGCTTCATGTTTGGGGATGGAGCTCTTGAAAGAATCACTGGTTTCAGATACCGTCATGCGACTACACTGTGTGATAAAATGTGATAATCTCAGAAATGATTCCACACACTGTATCTTGAACTGTAGTGCATGTGTGTAAAGAGTTTCAAAATCAAATGAAAATATATAGAAAACAATAAATATTATATTGTATTTTATTGTAAATATTGTTCTTATTGAACTCCGCAACCAGAGTGGCCCAAAAGTGGCCAGAATACGGCATGATTGGTTGCCCGACTTGTGACACCAGAGTGGCCCAGGTGTTGCTTATTTGAGTTGATTCTTAGCACAAAATTAGATCGAGTCTGTACCAAAAAACGTCACCAGATCTGGGCCAGCACCGGATCACGTCCGGTCATTCAGTGCCAAACAAATGCTAAGCGTTAGCTGCATCTAGCCTGAAACAACTGGCTCACTGTCTTAACAACTAGCTAGTCCAATTACTCATCTGGATCCTAGACTATACTTTGATACTTTACAAAGCCAGTAGCAGAACACACCTGAATCCCATGAAACTTTATGTTTGTTTCTACCAACGACAGCACTGACAGGTTCAACACTGAGTTGCTCTTCAGTGATTTCAGTTACATTCTGATCAGCTGCACAGTCTCAATAATATAAATTAAGAAATTAGATCAGCTCATATTAGTTCTCAATGATCCGGGTTCCTCATTTTCTGTCCAAAACATCGTCAGCCGTAATCAAAAGTGTTAAAATCAATATTTTGTAGGTCAGCCTGGATGCCACCATGATGTTAATTAATAGTGCTCACAAAAGAATAAAAGAATCTCTGGTTTTATTCCCTACCCACCCCTCACACATGCACATGCACACTCACATGTACTCAGCCTCCTTTAGAACAGTCTTGTCATTGTCCTTTTGCTTTTCAACTGTGTACACATGAATTGCGGTCGTAAAACTGCGCCTGTATGAGGAGCTTTGCCTTGAGACCAAAACTTCCATTGTTATTTATTTTACACACAAACTCGCTGACCTTCACCGGGAGACAACTTAGTTACTGCCCAACGTGACCTATAGTTTGCTCGATAAAAATTGTTTGAATCACCTTACTGTCTGTGCAGCACAGCCTGGTCCTTTCAATCTAATGAAATGAGCTCACTTGTTTTAAAGCTTACACACACAGGATTTTAGTTAAGTGTGTTATCATTGGGATGCATTTCATAACAATAGGTTCTTAGGTTCTTATTCAGCAACCAAAGCAAACATTAAATTTCATGTAGAAACTTCATTAGATTACCCTTTCAAATGGAAAATTGTGAATCTAGTTCATGTTGTCACAGATATCCAGTGTTGATCTGGAGGAAGCCAGGATTTTGGGGAGTTTGGATCGCCAAGAGGAGCACAAACAAGTCTAAAAACGCACGTCAGGGCTTTTTATTTTACTACACACAGGGTGCAAAGTCAGAGTTGCTTATACAAGGAAAACTCTCAGCCCACAGACAAATCCCTTACGAAGGAAACAGCAGTTTTATATACCTTCTGGTCAAGACTACCTTGATATTAGAAAGGGTGAGACAAAACACATGCCAAGTCACATGGAAGTCAAGGTGTGAAGTTTTTAATTCAGGCTTTAAACACAAAATAACACTTCACAACAATTCAGACTAGATTCTGTCAGTCTTACCAGTGTTGGACAGAAATACACACCCCAAGGAACCAAGAAAAGAACACATTACTTCCCCCCTCCCCTCAAATCTTATTTGGTACAGTCCAGATTGCCCACACCTGGTGGAGCATGGAGCCTTCATGTGTATATGTTCATGAGAGTATCATCTTTTACCCGCTTTTAGTCAAAACAAATAAGACACTGAAGAAAAGAATAGTGCAATGAGAAGAAAGTAAATGTTTTAGTTGATTTTACTGGATCTAAAAACTAACACCAGAACTAAAATTCTTTAACTATTGATTCACCAAGGGTCTTTTTTCTCATGCCTGCTTACGGGCTCAGGGAAGGTAAATTCATAGTCTGTTGTTTAGGACTGATAATGTGCATTTAATCCAAGAAATGAATGTTAAAGAGAACAATTAAAGCATTTATGTATAGTTTCAAATATTGATTATTAAATAAAATGTTACTGATTTGTGATTAAATTTTATTATACAATATTTGCACCAATTAACTATCAAAGTATGGGGAGGGAATGAACTATGTTACTTTTCTTTCATGTTTTTGAATTCACACAACATGACATACAGTATATCTGCAGCTGCAGAGCCTCAAAACTGAACTGAAGTAGTTCACTGAAACAAAAACTTCTCTGTCTGTCATTTCCACTGAAGCGAGCTCTGCTTTTCCTTCTCTCACTGCGTCTTCTGTCTCTCCTCCAGCAGCCAGCGCTCAGTAGTATTTTTGTCTCTGCTCATGCTGAATAAAGGAGTCGTCCCTATTCAGGTTTTGTTAAATGTTCAGTGCCGCGTTACGCACTAACCCACCGCAGAGCTGCCTGCGAGAGCCGATGAAGAGCTGCACTATAAAATTGAGATATCCACCAGTGGATGCAAAGAAACAAGACAAAACAAAGCCTCTGGCACGAAATCAAAGCAGATTAGCGATTGCTACAAGTCAGGACTCATGTCAATAGTTAGCTTTGAAAATGTCTTTTTGTTTTACTGAGGACTAAATAATATTTTGAAATACTAACTTATTCAGGAAGTAAAACATCTATAAATTACAGTTTTGTTTTGACTCTAAGGCAATCAAAGCTTTTATTCACCCTGCCAAGTTGGACAAAAACTCCCAAAGCTACCCATAATCTTCCTTGGATAGATTTCCCCCCTAATGAGTAAATATTTATTTGCATACTTGACACTAACGACCGATTGGTTATTCCTTAATGGCCTCATATTTCTCTAATTGGATGAGTGTGCGAAGCTAATTAATTAGCAATTACCTGCTAATGGTTGCATATTCATGAGCCCACAGCCTATTAGCCCCCAATAAATACTTATTAGGAGGCCCTGATAGCTAAGTATCTTATCATCAGCATGCTCATTGTCAGATAATTGAAGTGTGTTCACTTTCTTTATTCAGTTTGTGTTGATAAGAAGACAGCGACTCCGGTGGGACTGCGGGGTGAGATGGGTAAGATTTCCATCAGTTCCAAGAATGACACTTGTCTTTACACTGGCCTTATTGTTTATTAATGCATCTGTGTGTAACTGATCAGAATCTACTCGGCTGGAAAATGATGCTGTGTTTGTAATTAATTAAAAAAGTACTTTATCATCTGCTAACAAGGGTGATAAAGCATCGGGTACATTTCAACACAGCATTATTGGGAGAATTAATATAAACTAAGATTTCAGTGAGTGCTTCTCCTCAGGTCTGTTCACTCCCAAACTAAATTAAAACCATAATGAAGTAGTGTATAACAGGACGCCTCAGTCAAGTCAGTGCCAGTGATGTCTGCAATAGGCCTGGTATGTCACTGGGTAAATGAATGAGAAAAGTCATTGATAGAGTCTCCATGAAATGCACAGCACTCCTATCATGGAGTCCTTTGTTCTGTACACCACATCACCTGACTTCATTCTTCGCTCCAGTCAGAATGACTACGGCCACTAGAAGCCACCTGACAATAAAACATAATTATGGGGTTGTTTTCACCGGCCGCACAGTCTCACCTGACCGTCTGTCAGACGCTGCATTTGCTGCATCTTGCTGCATTTGTAAAGGAAAGTTGTCACAATTGAGAAAAAATGATACACTATGAAAATAAGACTGTACTTGTAAATAACAGGTGGAAAATGTGATTTTAATTATTTAGGAATTTCCCCTGCACATTAAGTTTTTATGTGCGGGTGAAATTTCTAAACATTCCTTAATACAAAAATGAATGTCTTTTACAAGTGGCAAGGCCAGTGAGGTCGCAGAAAGATCACAACTGCACCTCTAACAGAGGAAAGCTGTTAGCTGCACAAAGGTGGGCTGCTCTTTTTTCTTTTTTTTTTTTTCCAGCTGCACATTCTTGCTTCGTCTGCTGTTGGACACTGAGCAGCTCCTCTCATGTCTTGCTAAAGGGCACTTTAACCGCTTGCAAAGCAGTGTGTGTCTTTCACTTGACATATACTGATTCTCCTGAGTCTGAGCTAACACACTTGTAGTAAAATCCTGCTTCTCATTGAGATTTAATGACAAAATTAAAACTTGTTCATAGAGGTGTATGACCCTGGCAGTTTTACACTTTTACAAACAGCATTCTCTCTCTCTCTCTCTCTCTCTCTCTCTCTCTCTCTCTCTCAGTGTGTGTGTGTGTTCTTTTTAGAAATATTAAATGATAACTTTTATGTACATTTCCCCAGAGTGAATTTAAAGCATTTTGGAACAGAACTCTTCAAATACAGCAACCCATGAAATACAGCGCTACAAGGACGAGGCTGCACCTGCGAAACAGCCTGACACTGTTTTGATCAAAAGAGCAAACTTTTCAAAGTGCATAATCAAATAAAAGGAATTATTCATACAAAATGACACCCGGGCTCAGACATCTTTTGGCTCTGAATGCTGCTTTTGAATTTCCAAATGAAGTGTTGTCATCTTCCGCGCTGTTCTGTTCGTTTGTATGTGAACGTGTGTGTGTGTGTGTGTGTTTTTTTCCACCTTCTTTTTTTTTTAATCACCACATTGCTCTTTCTCTGTGTAAACACAACATATATCCTCATGCTCGGCACCCAGAGACGCCCCGTGGCTTATGAAGTTGCGATGGCAACGGCGAGATGCACTCAGGCTTGCTTCCATGCAGCTGGGACCCATGTTGCGCTGCAGCCTCAGGGGGAATGCTGGGAAAAGTGGAGGAGTGGAGGGGTCAGGGGTGGGGGGCGCAAACTGGGGATTAATTGTGTTGAAGCAACTGTCAAGACTCGGTAACGTTATGAAGATGCATCTTTCATATTTATATGTTTTCGAGTGGAGGTTTCTGTTTGGAGTAATGCAGCTGCACAGCGAATATGAGGGATGGAAATGTTCCGATTTTTTATATGTTATATTATAATTCATAAAGTACACAGAAAAACAAATAAAAACACAAAATATAGCAGCTGCTGAATTGGATGAGAGAATCTATGAAATCTATTGGTAATAAAGCAAATTAAAGTAGAGGACGGAGAAAATGAATTCAGAGTGTGTGTGGAAGCGAGTGGGTGTGTGTGTTTGTGTGTTCAAAGACAGAGACATATGAAGATGGAAAGAGAGAATTTTATTTGCCAAGCAACTGAGCAAAGAGCTTCTAAAACTTGTCAAGAAAACACTGAATCAAAACTTACTTTCTTGCAACGTTCAAGGAACTGTTTGCATTTTTTTCCCCCTCTCTCCACCAGTTTTATCACCAAACACACGCACAGTAAACTGCACTTTCCACATCAGTGACAGAAATATTCCCCCAATATCAAGCACCTCATATTGCAGGGAACAGTTCCGAACAGTTTTATGAGGTTATTCAAATTCTGGGTGCGAACCCTAAAGCATATCCACAAACCGCTGCCTGAACCGACGGCGTCTGCTGTACAGATAAAAGACGCCTGTCAATATTTGTGTGGTCACACATCTGACGTAATAACATCGGATGAACTGCTTCATAATGGTGACAGGAGTGGTTGCCGTGAGCAACAGCTGCAGAATATTAGTGGTGACACATCAGAGTTATGTTAGTTAGACGTTAATAAGAGTCATTTGGGTTAATAGTCATTTGTGACACTTTTGGATTTTGATCATTTGGAAGAGAACCAAGCTGTTTTCTCATTTATTGTGAAGGTCTCATTAAAAAAAAAAAAAAGAAAAAAGAATGACGTTGATGCTATCGATGCTGCATCTAATCTGACAGAGTGTGTAGCTGTCACACTAGCTACCGCCCACACTTGCTGGATTGACAGGTGTTGTCTGAGACAGACGGTGCAGGATTGTGACAGCAAAGAGCGCTCAGCAACAAAGATGGAGGCCAAGTGGGAGATAAGAAATGACAATTGTTTTTTTGTTTTTTAAATTAAGTTTTTAAGTAAAGTCTCAGTTAGTGTCACATCTAAAGGAAACAGCTGTCTAAAACCATCCATAGGAATAAACACCACCAATCCAAAACAATGGGGGCACCCAGTTTCTAATAAGCTCTTCCCCCAAAACACTGACAGACCAACCACAAGAGAAAGGTGGAAAAGCAGCGATTTAAAGAAAAAGAAAGAGTTTTAAATCTACTCGCATTCATTATGTACAGTATAGAAACTGGTGCTTTCAGCTTGTGCTTCACTGATGAAAACTGTGCTCACATGACTTTGTTAACTACAGTATTTTGTCAAAGGAAGCATTCTGTTAAACTCCCCAACTGTCTTCATCAATAGAAGACAGAAAACTTCAGATGTGACTTCACTTTTGCTCCTCTAGAACAAAAAAGGCTTCATGAAAAGCATTTTTAAATGAGGGGAAAGAATGAATATTTGCCTACTGAAGCTTAAGGACGCTACTTCTCAAGGGCGCAAAGGTTGATCGCAGCTACACAACCCAACATGTGGCTCTTTTAATTAAGACAAGAATAACAAATGCAGAAAAGTGACACTTCCACAGCCGTGCGAAAGCGTGTCTTACTCTTAAAAACTACAATATTGAACTTTTCAACTGCAGATAAGTGGGTGCGTCGTTAGTCCCCTACTTCCTCGCACTTGTCAGTCATCTTGATGAGCTGTCATCCCGCCCGAGGCTGAGGTAACCGAGCATCCGCAGAGCCTCCACAGGTGCCGGGGAAGCAGGCGCTGAACCCCCCGACGATCTGCCGTGACAAAAGGCAGAGCTGATGTTTACTGTTTTTGAACATTTGGCGTTGCCGGCCTTTCATCTCCAGCTTCCTCAGCGCGTAACCAGCTTACTGCGGGTCACAGGAAATGGTTCACATGCAACAAAACACCTCTGATATCACTGAGGCACCAGTGAAAAGGAGACAGCTTTTAGGCATCAAAAGAAAGGGTCACAGATACACTGAGTGATGATTTATGGTATTTTCCTTTCATTTAAGAGCCTTTTAATATGAAAAACTTTCAGAATGCAGCTTGAGCTCCACAAAATCTATAACGTCATTTTGGAAAATGTCACCGACATATATGAAACACTGTGTTTGTTAACTGGTACAGCAGCCTGTATCGATCCTAACAGGTAACTAAATCTACCTGTCACAATAGCGCCTTGAGCTCAGAGCTAATATATCTTAGCGAGCAGATATATAGCAACCGCTACGAGCTAGCGACTCGGGTATGTTGGGGGGTAACAAGCCCGTTGTTTAGCCGACATGTCACATGAATCAGGCCAATTGTATGATGGCCTTTTCTGCCGCGGCGGCCTCGTAAACACCAAGGTCAGCTGCAACAGTGGATGGAGACATAAATGGGTCATATATATTGTAACAAGGCCGCAGGGGTCAGAGCAAACATGACCTTCAGTGCAACCTCGCTTGCACCCCCCCACCCCAGAGGACTCATTCTCCCAGACTTCTTTATTGCTTGTTGCTATGACAACAGCCCGCTCGACAGATCGTCCTCTTAATAGTTAATAGCAAGCTCGCTCTTATGGAAATAGAAAAAAAAATAAAAACAGAGTCCAGGGCCTCACTTCATGATGTTTTTATGGTGACTGAAGAGCCAGACGGCTGATTTTTTTCCCAGGGGCGTTTGAGCCACTGCTCTGTGCACTCCCAACAACCCCCCCCCCCCTTACACATCATACACCCACATCCACACATCGCACATCTCGGCTCCTGGGGTCGGGGCCGGGCCCAACGGGGCCCTTGGGGGGGGAGTGGAGAAACAAAGATAATAATTGGCTCCAGTTTATCGTTGACTGCATTGCTACATCCCACATTTTGATCTATTCTTTCATGGCAGGCAGCAACAGCCTGAGACCACGAACCAGTTGTGAGCTCATCCATGAAACATCCTCCAAAGGCTTAAGGGAGGGGGTGGGGGGTGGGGGGTAGGGATGGGAGGGTGCATTAGGATGAGCAGCAACAGCTTCATCAGGTGTGGGAGGGGTGATGGGTAGACACAGACAGTGATAGTGATTCGATCAGTAATCGCCTGTTGGATCCACAATGTGCCACGAAGACTCAACAGTCTGCAGGTTTCTAACATCCAAACATCCACCTGCTGATGCCGTTGCTTTGTTTATCTACTAAATCTGCCCAGCTACGTCCCGCTGGGGCCACCCGGCCCTGTTGACTGGGGGGTGAGGTGGGGACCCTGTTGCTCACGGTAGCTCCACCTGACCTCACCACTCCTCATTCAACAATACTTTGTTATACTATAATAATAATCATTATTATGTAATATAATCATATATATATTATATTATATATGCACGCACATTTATTACAGACTACAATACACATCATATTGTTATCTTTTTTTTGTTGTTGTCATCTACATGTCTGTCCATTATATCCTATAGGTCACACCTGTTTTTTTTTATGTTACCAATAACAACAACAACAAAAAAACAACAACTTGGAACAGTAGCCACTTGCTAATTTTCCCAGTATCTGCAGTTTCTGCCAAAACTTCCAGCCACTTTGGAAATAATCTGATGAGTACATTATTGTCTGTTGAAGCTTGTTTCTGAAGTTTGCAGCAAATAGCTAATTACCTATCAAAAATTATTTTCCTGGACACTTTTGCTTGTTGTTGTTGTTGTGTTGTGTTTTTTTTTTTTTTGTACATCTTCCAGAACGGTTTGACAGTTTCGGTTTTACAGTCACGTCAACAAAGTAATGGAAAAGTCGAAATGAGACGGGAGACGGCAGCAGCCAATGCAGCTTAAAATACACTGGGGGTGAGGAATGCAAGCAGGAAATATGATAGGTGATTACCCGTTTCTCATTGTGAAAATGAAAGTCTTTTAATAGAAAGAGAAATTTCAGAGAGAAAGGGGGTGAGGGAGAGAGGGAGGGAGAGAGGGAGGGAGGAGTGAGGGGTGAGGAATTAGTGGATTCTTAAATGCTTCCTTTCACAGATAAAAAGTGATATCATCTGGAGAGGCTGTGTGATGCCAGTTGTTTTCATGCTGTCTTCAGTTTAAAAAAAAACATTTTGTTGTCGTCCTTTTTTTTTACGCTGCACTTAGGCGGTGATTCAGGATGAATGGACACGAGCTGTCAGGATGAGATAAATAGAAAGGAGCGGGTTGGGGGAGAGAGAGAGAGAGAGAGAGAGAGAGAGAGAGAGAGAGAGAGAGAGGGTGAGGAACACAGAGACTGGGCATACACAGAGAATGTGAAAGGGAGGAGATAGAGGAAGATGGACAGTGACAGAGTGGAAGGAGGAGAGCGTGATGAGGATGGACAGACTGAGGGATACAGTCCAGTAGGAAGAAGGGAGGTATCAGTGAAGTCTCGAAAACACGGAGCGGTCCTCAATTTTTATCTGATCCGTCACGTGTCCACTTCTCAGGATATTTAGGCACCTGGCAGGATGAGGGCGGCTCTAAATCAAGGCCCCCCCCCCCCCCGAGCCGTCTGGGTACTGGACGCAGGGGGTCAGGCCGACACTGCACCAGTATTGACCTTTTATTAAAACTCATGTCAGGTCGAGTCTTTGTTGTCAGGCCTGGTGTGATGGATATGACAAAGTTTGATAGATGACATGTTAACGGAACAGCTGATCAGACTGTCACAGGCTGTGAGTCCAGAACTGGTGCAAATAAACATTTATGCACATTTTACTGAGAGAACTTCTAAGATTTGGCGACCTGGTGACACCGCAGCATTTTGCTTTTAACGTAGTCGTTTTTTTTTCTAATATAATTTCTTTGTCTTACATATAGAGTTTCAGTGTGTGTAGCACAGAGCGGGTTACAGCTGCATTTCAGAGTGCAATTAAGCTGAACCGTGAACCCTGTTAAAACCACTTATTACAGACATACTGCAAACAGCACAACTGGTGGTATAACCTTCACAACCTCACTGACTGTCTGATCGCTTGTGTCTCTGCCCTGTTGCTCTCTGTTTTTTTAAGCACAGATCTCTTCCCTTCAGTTCAGAGTTTAACAATGAAGCTGGTGAGGGAAGTTTTACCACGACCAGAGGGCACGATGGCTAAAACTACAATGTGATACCCTGAATTTTTCCTATAGACACTGTGACACTGTCTGACCAGTTATTACATCATCCAGCAGTTATGAAACTGTGAGTGAATCATAGCTGAATCAAGGTGAATCGCTCCACAGGTGTTAAGACGCGATTTGAGTGTGGCCATGTTACGTAGAGCCGCACCAATACTGGATATCAAAGACCAATACCGATATCACTATTTGAGAGTACTCCTGATAAACATCCCTTACATGTGTCACCATGAATTGTGACAAATCTGTGTGTATTGTGTGGCACATTTCACAGTTAAAGAGTAAACATGTCAGCGCTTTTTAGTGGATAAATTATGTAAGGGCGTCACTGTTGTGCACGAGTCTGGATCTCTATTCTCTGCAGTGTAAACTGGGCCAGATCACACAGAGAGTGGTTTCTGAGGCTGGTCCGGTCTCTCCAGAGACTGTGTCAGTGACCATGAGAGGAACCTATCTGCAGCTCAGGTCAGCCTGTGCTTCCATTAGAGATGTCAATATTTACCATGGATGCTGTAAAGCTCAGAGGCTTTTTTTTTTTTGTTTTTTTTTTTTCAATAGAACACTGTGCAGCGGCGGAACAAAACAAGAGAGGACCTGATCTGCTGATTCAAGCCAGGTCAAACAGACACACACACACACACACACAGACACATGCATGTATAAACACAGGCATCCTCTCATTCTTTGCCATTTGCACATGCACTGTTTCTCTCTTTCACTGCCTCCTGCATATATAAACATGCAGCTAGACATATGCATCGCATAATGACGTACACATGTGCACCGACTGTGTGTTTGTCCAACTGCAAATACAACATTTTTCCCCAATCCTATGTTGAAATTTAGAAATCTGTTGATATATATACATTTTTAAGCCTGCAAATTGTTATTTTTTCAATCAACCGCATGTTTAGTCTATAATATTTACACCAAGGTTCCTACTGCGCTGAAGCTTACTGATGTCCTTCACTTGGAAGTCACTTTGGGTAAAAGCGTCTGACAAATGAGTAAATGTGAATGTAATAGAGATGTCACAATACCAGAAATTTGGTAGTCGGTACGAATACCATTGAAATTCATTACCACAGCAAAAGTCACAAAAAAACATAAGCTGCTGTAACCAAAGTACAACACACGCACGCATGCACGCACGCACACACACACACACACACACACAGCAGTTTAAATTGACTAACAAGGTGAGAGACCCATAATGTGAAAATATTCATTTTAAAAGACTGTGTTTTATTTTAACAGACTGAACAGTGATGACTGTGGCCTGCTAATGCTAATGTTGAGAGCGCCCAGCTCACTTCATTAGCTGTCACTATGTTAGCCTAAACAAGCTAACATAACGATTCAGTATTCGCAAACAAAAACATTATCATTTCAGGTGAACACTTTGACGACATGTTGTTAATACAAAGTGAACAACTGAAACTCTCCCAGCCTCAATTCTGTGCACAGACCTGGATGTCTGTCTTTGAGCTGCTTAGACACATTTGAGGTGTTTCCTCCTGTAGCACACATACCAGCTGTGGTCATCTGCAACTTGTCCCAGATGATCTGTGTGGAATACAAAATATCTCCATACACCTGTCATGGTGTTTTTTGTTGCAGCGGACCTGTTGCTGCACCCGCACTTGCTGCTGCCATTCCACATGTTGTTGTTGTTTACGGTGCCTGTCTTCTTCTTCTCCTCTTCCAGCTTGGTGTCAGACACATGTAGGGTTATTATACTGCTCCCGTCAGTCGTGCAAGAATCACATCTCCAGTACCTATGGCACTGTTGAAAAACAAGGACTGTCATGTTTTAAGAATTTTGGCATCGACTTGGTACCGACATCCGTGACATCCATGGTCTTATAATAGGTCTCAAAAAAGTGTAAAATGTCCATTATGATTTCCCGAGGTTATGTTTGCAGATTGCTTGTTTTGTCCAAATTCATATTAATATAAAACAAAGAAAAACAACAAATTCTCACATTTGAAAAGCTTGACCCAGTGACTGTCATTTTAAACAATTATCACAAAAGCTGTGAATTAATTTTCTGTCGATCAATTACATGTTTGGTGAAAAGATTTTAATGAAAAATATGTTTTAAATCATTTCCAGGTGGTTCCTTTGTATTACTACTTTCATAAAATGAACAGTATAGTTACGGGTTAATGGTGTATATACACCATTTGCTCACAAATAGTGTCAAGCTGTCTCCATTTCTGTAAAAAGAATCAATTATTTGCCCTGTCGCACGAGCACACAGGAAAACACATGGTCTATTTCACCTTTCATGCTTTCATTCATTCAAAAGGACAGACACACAAACAGAAAACCATTCCTCACAGTCAGCTGCTTCCAGTCTGTTTACAACCACAATCTTTTGTTTTGGCCTCTTCCACTGTGTGTGTGTGTGTGTGTGTGTGTGTGTGTGTGTGTGAAGGGCGGGAGGAGGGGGGAGTCCCCTCAACCTTGACCGGGCGCCTCGCTGTTGCTTTTCAGTTATGAATAGGTAAAAATAGATAACATTCTTCGCGGGTATTGAACAGTGCTGAACACAGCATCGGCAGATCGTGTGTGGTCTTGTCACAGACATGATTTCTGGATCAGTTGCCAAGCAAAGCATGTTTTCTAAGAATGGATTGGAACATGGATGACAATTTGTAGCATCACAACAACATATAAATCTGAAACATTTAACTGCACGGTCGTCAGGTAGATTCTTTGCCCTGGTTCAACCCCCCACCCCTCCCCCCCTACAGCGCTTCAGCTATCATCATCTGTCATCATCCTTCGTCTTTATCCATCCTGCATTTATCACATTCACTCATCATGTGTTGAAGGAAAAACCCACATTAAAACACTTAATCACTGTTTTAAAACGACTGCTATTACGACAGTACACACAGCCTCTACAGCCTGGCAGCACACAGATTCTCTGTCTGTGAGTTACACTGGTAAAATCTGATGAAGCTGTCAGATTTTCACATTCTCTCAGATCCTGAAATATTTTTAGAGATATATCAGGCTGAAAATACATATAAAATGACGCACAAGAAAACCATTTGATAGAATGTTGTCATTTAACTGGTTTTCAATGAAGTGCTGGAACAAACTCTGAATGTTTTTGTATTTTTTTCTAACCTGCTTCAAGTAGCTAGTTAGTAGCTTCAAAGGTCCCACGTTGTGTAAAGATAGATGTCCATGTTGTTTGATTATAAAGCAGGTCTAGGTTCTATATGAATACTGTGAAAGTATCAAAGCCTCAGTCCACAGAGAAATGCACACAGTCGGTATTCAGAAACTGAGCCTTAAAACCAGCCTCCAGGATTTTTGTAATTTTGTGATGTCACAACAAAGCAGTCACTTCTCGCAGACATGCCCCAAACCGCGCCCACTCAGACCCACCGTCCAAACTTTCAGGATTTGGTTTCTTTACGTTTTTAGTTAAAACCTGCTATATTTCTATTTGATCACACAATCAGCCAATTAGAAGAGAGCCTCTTCTCTTCTGATTGGCTCATCAACCTGTTGTTACTAGAGCTCCAGAGAGAAGCCTGAGAGAGGAGATGTAAAACTACATTGAGATGGTTTTTGGCTGTTAAAACTATATATAGTTATAATATATCTTGTTATGGATCAACACTTCAAATAAAACACAGGAACAATGTAGAATATGAGACCTTTAAATATTCTTTATTTTTTAAAGAAAACATGTCTTGGCCCTTGATATTTCAGCCACCATTGCTGGTCATTTGATTCAGCATATGTGTCATACCAGGCTCTAATATGAGATTTATGGTTTTGATGCAAATCTGTCAGTTTTCATGAACAGAGATGCTCATTCCATAAAATTTCGAGTGACCCAGCAGCAAACAGGCATCACACACACACACACACACACACACACACACACACACACACACACACACACACACACACACTGCATAATCCCCCACAGACCTGATATGAACTACAGCTTCAATTTTGCTTCAATTTTGAATTCATTTGTCCTTGTAGCTCGGCTGCGTGAAAGCAAGAGGGATATTGGGTGGAGGGGGGTTGGGGGGTGGGGAGTGACTGTGTGAGGGTGCTCAAAAACACTCCAAAAAATCCTTGAGCGCCGTCCCACAAGTAACAACGGAGCATGCAGAGGAAGGACAGAGGACACTCCTCGACAGGAAGCTCCACAAAGATGCGTCTCTTTTCATTGTCTCTACCGACAATCTGGCATCGAGCCAAATTAAATATTTGATTAATAGGAGAAGAACAATAACAACACCTTGCAAAGGTCTGGAGTCAAATCCCACAGGGGCTTGTGGGAATGAGAGCGCAAACAGTGGCCCAAATCCTCCATGTGTGTGTCAGTGTATGTGTGTGTTACTACTTGCAGAAGTGGCAGCTAAATGTCAGGTTTTAGCAGTCAGAGGGGGATAAGCATGATTTGAATAATGTTTTGTGTCAGCTGCTGCTTTGCTTGTTAGTTACACATATTCACACACACACACATGCCCACACATAACACACACCAACGCATTCAATCAGGTGCATATATGCATTGAGCTGTACATTGCACTCAAATGCACTGTGACAAGCATGAAGACGAAAGAGGAAGACGTTCAGATGCAAATACAGTGTGGCAGGCACACATGTGCATAAACCTTGAGAGGTATAGAAATATGTAGCTGCACACAACACAGACATATTCTAATACATTATATTTATAACAATTATAATCATCTTTATGTAGCACTTTACTACACAATACTTTGGAGAAATTTCATGCAGCACTTTCCTTGACAAAATTACACAGTGCTTTGCCAGGGTTAAAGCAGAATGCAAGAAACACAAATGAAAAAGTGATTATGGCAGTAGTGCATTCAATCATTCAAAAGCTGTTTTCTTAAAAAATGTAGTGGGGAATACTTCAGGTAGTGTATGGCTCTTGTCAATTGTGGCTGGTAGCATTGGCTGTAGGTAAGTGGTTAAAAAAAAAAACCACCATCATTTTATACATACCATTCAGTCATTCTGCCATTTACCTGTACTGCCTCCATACTAGCTGTGCCTCCCCATCCAGTTCTAGACCTGTTCATTCATAGTGAGCTATTCATGCCCCAAACCAGAGGCGGTGGGTAGGACCTCTTTTTTAAATTGCAATTTTATACACTATGGTAAGCCAACTAATTCTGTTTCTCTTTTATAGGTTCACCTGCTGTTGTTTTGCCCTAGTTGTTTGCAGTAGTTGTTTTGTTGTAGTTGTTTTGCAGTAGTTGTTTTGCAGTAGTTGTTTTGTTGTAGTTGTTTTGCAGTAGTTGTTTTGCAGTAGTTGTTTTGTTGTAGTTGTTTTGTTGTAGTTGTTTTGCCTTAGTTCTACATACTTTTTTTTGAAGTTATTTTGCTTTATTGGTTTCATTTGTTTGGTCATCTGGGTTGTTTGTTTGTTAGTTCTTTGTTTGTTAAGTTGTTTATTTACTTGTGGTTAATTGTTTTTGCTTTAGCTTTTCTTTTGTAGTGTAGCTGATTGCTGCAAGGTTGGGAGGCTGGCCACCCCTGGTGAGGTCCCCGCCCTTTATGCATACGTGTAAGAGCACTGGGACACAAGTGTTTTTGGGTCACGTTTGTGGTGAGGTTTGCTGTGGTTTGCTGTGCTGCACCTGAGGTGAGTAAGTAGGAGCACTCCTGGGCACTCCTCAGCAGTCTGTAGGACTGATTGTTGGAGTCATAACTTTTAAGATCTTGCACAACACCTTTTAACAATCTATAATTTAATAAAAATAATTTGAATCCTTATGTTGTGATTTTCATTTGCCCTTAATTTCATTTTCAGCAGTTCCAGTCACTGCTATTTTATTTTTTTGGTTCTCATAAATTTTAATAGAATATTTTGTTGATTTAAAAAACATGTCTCTGCCTTATCAGTAAACGAGCCTGTGTCCTTGTATCCATTTAACAAACAGCCGAGGTTTAGAAATTGTATATTCTGGGGTGTTATTCCCCAGGGCGCGTTGTTGGCCATTCTTCCCCTTATGCTACACTCCACACCTCAAAAATCTGTGTCTAAGCGCAGTAACTAAAGGTCTGGGACCTTTGAGCTTTGTGCCTTTAGACACCAACTGAGACCAAGGAATAACAACATGGACCGACACTGCACTCTTCAGTTAAACAGGTCAGCGAGACCATTTAATCCCTTAAAAATTTAACTAAAAGTTAAGAACTTTAACTTTATATATTTTCATTTAACTAACTGGCTTTAAAGGAAGAACATATGTATATTGAGAACCTGAGAGGACCATGAATGGAGCCATGAGGAACATCACAATTTTAACTAAGCTACCGAGGTGTAGGGTCTTTATTGCAGCAGAGAAAACTCTGTTGTTGAGGTAAGAAAGCAACAAATGGAAAGCACAGCCCTTGAGGTGTGACATGTTGTTGCATGACAGACAAGGATAATTCATTTTTAGACAAATAAGGCATTTGAAAAGCTAATTTCATTCTTGTCTTATCACAGTTATTACAGTATCCTATTTTCAGGGCATGTAATTTCAGTTTTGGTTTGCAGATGTGTGTTAGAACTGGTCCCTGTTAAGATTATGCAACCAGTGATTCAAAGAACGAAAGAGGAATACAGATGGGTGGTGCAGTTCCTCGTCTGTGCTGGATAATTGTTCGTCGATCTGTTGGTAATGCCTCAGTGCTCCAGCAGGGGGATCGTGCTCCTCTTCCTCACTCTACAGAGATAAATAAAGGTGAAGGCTGTGTGTTGTCCTCTTCATTCTTGTCCTGCTACAGTTCCACTTGTTTTAGATTAGCGTCCATAAAGTTAATGATAATTCCCTGCTGTGGCTCAATGCAAAAGAAGAACCTGGCTAGCTCAGATGATTAAGAGCCATAGAGTCCAACTGTGTACCCTGTCATTGTTGGCATCCATATACAGTATGCTGTGGCGTTCAAGTGTTAAAATCTGCCGTATTTCATAATTTAAATGTCATGTGATAACTTACTTAAAACAGTAAGGGAAGTAAAATAATTTAGAAAACGTTAAGTAGATGCATCAGTAATGGTAACGGTGGTCCTGGGACTGAGTTTGTTCATACTTGGAAACGTGTATGTTTCGTTTACATTCTTTAAAATGTCTTTCAATACAGATGAGTGACCCATGTAATGATCCCTGGTGTTAGAAATACCATTCCTATCTAATTAAACCAAAATAATTTTTTCATCTTTGACAGAAGTGGCAACTTGGAGCTTGGCTGATAATCAGAGATAAAGAGATGATTGAGAGATGCTTTCTGCAATAATGGTTGAATAGCATGTTTGTAGGCAATCGACAGTGGTCAAGGAGTCGTTATAATCAGCAAAATAAAATGGAACAACAAACAATAAGAGGAGCAAATGCGTCAGTTTTATTCAATATGATGCGGAAGATGATTTCATGTGTGAGACAATCCTGTCATGTACCGAAGGTGTGATGGACTAGATTAGCGATAAGACTATTACGAGAGATGGGTAGATTTATGGAGTATAATAAATAATGAAGAGAATAATTCATATATTAACAGATCACACCTCACATGGAGCCCGAGCTAATAACAGAAACTGAATTACCTCCAAACTTCCGAGTAGTGGTTTGATTTTTAGGGTCGTAATTCTGGGAAACAATCGTACATAATTGACTGCTTTATATTGAGCAAATATTTGGTGAACTGATAAGCATGGTCACACACATACACACTCACATGCACCTGCTGGATATAAAGCACTGACACACATACACTCTTGCAAAACACACAAATTTATATACACACAGCCACATAGAAATATCCAACTGTACAGTGCATACATATGAACTCTGTCCTAGCTTCTATACACAGAAACACATACGCATATTTACCTCAAGAGATGAAAGTGCAGCAATTTGCTTCCAAATCTCCTCTCATTTCCTGAGAGTAAAATGGTCCAATTTTCTACTTTTTGCATCAGAGCTGTTGCTGAAAACTATCCACAGCCCTTTGCTTTTACTTTATCAATTCATGCGTTTGTCTGGTAAATATACAGATGTACTGCCGCGTGCATGTTTTTTAAGATTATAAATAATAGTGAGAGTGTTGTATATGTTACGGGCTGTTGTTCTGTAGGCTTGAGTGTTCATAGTATTTTCCATGTGTTGCAAGGTTATGATGAGAGAACTAAGCTTCAGCGTCAGTATTTTTTGATAGGGAATCACATGTCAGTTTACCATATATAAAAGGCTTCAATTTGATTCTTATGATGCATAATGTGAAATTTTAAGGAGAGAAAGTTGAAACTTTTGGTGCACGATGCATCAGTCAGCTGCGAAGGGTTACTAGGCCATAAATACCCCAGTGTACCTACAGGAGGTTTGTCTCTATGTGTGAAACAATGCAGATACTACACCTCTACACCCAGCATGCAACAGACATTGAGTCTAAATCCGTACATCTCCACCATCTCCTCGAGGACCCGCATGGAGCTCTGCAGGGCCGCGTGCTGACGAAGAAAGAGCGAGCGTAACACTAAACTATGGCACGGAAAAGAAATGGAGCAGCAAAAAGCGAGCTTGCACCGCTGTTATATAATTAGTATGTCAAGCATTGGGCCCAGAGGCCGAAAATAGTGCCGCTGCTGCCTCGCCTGGGGAGTTGTGTGGGGAGGAGAGAGGGTGGTGTCAGATGAGATGGGGGGGGAGGGTTAGGGGGATGGATGGTGGGGGTTCAAAGCCCAATATAACGGCGGTCTAATAGTGCCAGTCAAGAATTTGTGGCGCTGGGCAGCCACACGCAGTGTGTAATCCCTGACACAGTTGGCAGTGCTTTGCTGACACGACATCCAGAAAGTCAAGGGCCGGGGAGGAAAGTGCTGATCTGTTCAGTTCAGGACGGGCCATTCAGTGTCCACTTGATAGATTAAGTTTAAAGGCGTTCTGATGGGACGTTCATTTGTCACTTACTGCGTGTGTTGTTTTATAAAATGATTCAAGTCTCTGGGAAAAATGGTTCTTAGGCACAAATTATGGCCACTGCAAAGTTATGGTTTATTTAACAATATCCCTGGATATTGAGTTGTTGTTGTGTGATTATATGTTTTATATTAGCAGATTATGCCTCTGTACATGGCTTCATTCATACATAAAATCAAATATTGTAGAATGATGATCTTTACATCAAAGACCACAATGATAATATGTCTTCAAGTGTATTTTATTGTGTCTATCATGACACTAGATGTGTGTACATCTGTGTCTCTGTGAAAATGTCAATGTCAGATTAACCTAAACGTGTTCAAGTGATTATGTACTGTTTATATTTAAATATAAATTACAGGATTTAAACTTTTAGAAAATAAACTCTATCACAATTGATGAACCTGTATAAGTCATTAAAACTAAGGAATTAAGTAACTAATAAAGGAATATTGTGTTATCAAACTGCATCCTTATTGTCATTGTACATCATTGCCCTGATACAAATCAACCATGAGAATATTTTAAAGATGATTCAATGAGAATTACTCTGCCATTTTTGTTGGTAAATTTTACTTGGTAGCTTCTATGTACCATTTTGCATCAACAATGAACAATCACACATGAATCAGAGTATAGACAGGTTGCATTTTCTGTAGGGGGCCTGACTTTTATACTTCCTCTGCTGCTAACATCATTGTCTCTACCGACATGTAAATCCTGCATCTCAAATGAAAACCAAACAAAATAGAAATGAATAAATAAAGTCACATAATGCACTGAAGATTGTAGAGTGATAGTAACCCAAGAGTGAGAGTAGATCTGAGATTTGACTTCCCCCCTCATCAGCCCCCTCTGCTTTGCCATCTCCCATGGCTTACAACTAATTTCACTCCTGCCTTTTTCAAAACTGCCTTTACATTTCCCCCCTGGCTCTGGTTTCATTATCGTAGCGCTGGTTTATCCCTCCTGATTATTCTCTAATCATCAGTTGGCTCTATTAACTGCGCTCCGCGGCTCTGACCCCCTCACCTGACCATTTGCACATTTAAATTTGTACTAATTTTACGATTATTCTAACACACAGCGCTCACTCTTCGGCAGCTGATAAGAGCAGCAGCTAAATCCCTGAAATGCAAATGCAAAATGCCTTCAGCTGGGTTTATGGAGCATGTGGGCTCTCCACCCAGGAGAAAACATTGTAAAAAAAAAAAAAAAAAAAAAAAAAAAATCAACGGTATCTGCCGTGTGATTTATCTCCACATCAGATCCACGCTCCTCCACTTCAGACAGCGAACAAACAGCATTATGAATGAATGAGAAGGCGTCAGGCAAGATCATTGTTTAGGTTATCATCTGTCGAGAGCAGACATTGATAGAGATGTCTTTCCCCTTGATTAGGCATGACCCATTTCTGCCGGAATCCCCCCCCCCCTCGTTCCAATACACACACACACACACACACACACACACACACACGTTTTCAGCGCACACTTACAGTATACTATCACAGGCAGTCACACAGGCCTATCGAGTCCCTACACACACCAACACACACAGACAAGCATGCTCTTGCAAACGCGCCCACCTACCCACCCACCCACGCACGCACGCACGCACACACACACAAAAGACGACACACTGAGGACACAGATAAGACACCCGTCGTCACGGCGACTCCAGCCGCTCACTTTGTGATGCAGTCTTCCTCGTCGAGTTGAAAAAAAATGCCATCAATCAAACCGCCAACATCCAAAGCGGCCGCGAGGAAATTCATTCGAACCGGGC
Organism: Seriola aureovittata; assembly: GCF_021018895.1. Lineage (NCBI taxonomy): Eukaryota > Metazoa > Chordata > Actinopteri > Carangiformes > Carangidae > Seriola > Seriola aureovittata. Next base: position 4,419,406 of record NC_079375.1, read on the forward strand.
TCGACCCCTCTCACAAGTCCCTCAAAGGCAGTTTTCCAACTCAGCGCCGTCACATTTGGTCAATGGTTGCCAACGGTTACGGGCGATGCACCGCTACGTTAGAGGCCGGCGAATGTGTGCGAGTCCAGCTCTTAGAGAAAATAGCAGTTTATATTAAAGAGCAACTTGTAACTTGAGCACGCCCGCAGGACTGTGTAACAGTGCATGGACTCCCCCTTTCAGGCGGTGATATTGGGGTTGTGGTTGGAGTGGGGGGGGGGGCTGCTTCCATCAATTTTTGTAACTTTTACAAACACGCAATCCAACAATCACACCCACTCTACACAGCGATTGAGAGAAGGTGTGAAATAAAAGGCAGCATTTAAAACTCCAATCTAAAGCTCATATTTTCTGATCTTCACACAGCGACTTTCATCACTTGTTGTTTGCCCAGCTTTGTGCAACACCCTGAATGCCTTCAAGGACAAGGGGGTCCTTATCCCTATTTGTACAATTCATAATTTTCAAGACCGCAAATACAAACACACACACACACACACACACACAGAAGATACAGAGTTCTTGGAGAAATAGGGCTGAATGACACATCACTGTTAAACCACAGAATCAAATTGAGCAATTATACAAGTAAAGATTCAATGTCAGTTTCTCTCGCTTGTTCTCTGTTTGTGGAGTCAGTTAAACGATGTTTATATATCAATAATTTCATTTTAATCTTGACACGTCTGGTAATGAAAGGTTGGGCAGCGTCCGCCCCAGAGTTCAACCGTAGTTAGGAGGAGGATTATGGTGGATTAACAAATCCTCCACATCACCACTGACTGGATGATTTAGCTTGTCTGAGCCTTGACCCCATCCATCCATCCATCCACCACAATCTCCTTCGTAGGTGGAGTTTGTCGTCACCTTACCTTATCTAGGGGAAGTTTGACCCGCATCAAGATGTTTTTCTAAATAGAGTTTTAGTCAGACATCCTTGATATCTTTGCAAACTCCATACAACTCTAACCACCTGCAATTAACATAACAGACTAGATTCATAATCAGTTGATAGAATATAGATTTTAAAATCCTCCTCACCTACAAAGCTGTTAATGGTCTGGCACCTTCGTATCTTTAAAGAGCTCCTAGAGCTGTTATCCCACCAGGACTCTCCACTCTCTAAATGCAGGTCTTGTGGTTCCTCTGGGAGGCAAAGCCTTCAGCTATCAGGTTGCACTCCTGTGGAATCAGCTCCCAGGAAGGTTCAGGAGGCAGACACCCTCTCTACATTTAAAATTAGGCTCAAAACTTTCCTCTTTGAGAAAGCTTATAATTAGGGCTGGCTCAGCTTTAACTATAAGTATAGAACAGCAGTGAGTGTACATACACAGAATTTGGGTGACAAAACAGTGGAATTAGGATTCAGGTTTTTTTGCATTTCCCCAAGACTCTCTTTCACTTTCTTGTGTCATTGTTTCAATGTCAAGCTAATAAACCAACTAGTTTCTTATTAGCAGGATTTCCCTACATTTAGAAACTTGCTACAAAAAGTTAATCAAAAATCATGACTAAATCATTATTAGAGGTGATAATTTAAAAACGAATTAAAGATTTTTTGAACTAATGAGCCGAATCACTAGTTTCCACATAGACGCCGGCAAACCGGAGAGTTTTTTCCTGTGTAATTCTAAAATAGGATAAAATGGGAGAAAGGATATCTAAGAACCCTCACAGTGATGTGTTCAGTTCCATTTCCCTGCTTTATATTTCAACAGATAAACAAACCCCATGGAGGATTCAAGTGCCTCTATTGTTATGTCTCACAAATCTATGATACATATGGGTTAACTGAAAGTCAAGTCAAGCTTCCACGAACATCGCTGTTTGTTTGAAAATGTTCCTCATCTTCTATTATTGCTTGTTTTTCTCTGCTTTGTGATGCTATCTGGGCCGAGGCCACCTTTGCTGTAAGAAGAAATTCAGCGTCGTGCTCAAGGACACTTGAGCGGGACAGGAGCTCACTGTTATTGAGGTTTGAATGAAGCGTCTGTGCTAAATGAAAAGATGTGTTGGTTAATGTGCCGAGTGAGTTTCATGACCCTTGAGTCGTTGAAAGAAGTTTAAAAACCGTTTTGTATCTTAGAGATGCATTAGTGCTGGTGAATAGATAAGTTTGAATAATAACTGAAAAGGTGATTTTTTTTTTGATGGTAACACATATCCCTCTTTCACCCTCTCTCTCACTAAACACGACAGAAACATATTCTAAAAGTAGGAGGTCACATTCAATTTCTGGCTTGTTGTGACATGATAGGACTTTTAATCTGCAATGAAACAAAGCCCGTTCCCTCTCTGTATTTATTCCAAGGCTGACTTTGTACCAGGATAGCTTCTGGAAGCATTAACTGGCCAGTAAAAATGTTTGGCATTGGGACCAGTAATATAACATCCTTGATTGATGATGACAAACTTTCTTTTTAAAGCACTTGGTTGTGTTGCAGTGGAGACTTGCAGACCAGGCAACTTTATACTTAAAGATATGAGAAGTACATGCCATGAGGGATTTTATTTAAAAAAGATAAAGCAATGGGCTGTAGCATACACATTTAAAAGGAAAAAACAATGCATACGCCACCAAAAGCCATCAGAGCAGCTTGATTTAGCTTTGATAGAGATTTGCCAAGTCTCTGAGATGGAGGGATGAACTCCATTCTTGAAAAAGATATCCCATCATTTGGTGTTTTGGTCTAATATGATGCTCCAAAATCTCCCACAAACAGAGTTAGGGTGGGTTGAGATTTTCCGTTCATTTATTTGGGTCTTTTTCAAGTTGGGAAAACGTGGTCAGGATCAGTCAGGATCTGAAACAAGAAGTTAGATGTACTGTATAGCTGTGTCTATAATGAGTTTGGGAGTTGACGCAAATGATGAAGCTGATCAATCAAAGCAAATTGGCAATCATTCCTCACTTGTGGGATTCCCATGTACTGGTGCAAATGTCAGGGAATGCCCAGGACAGCCCCAGATTCAGGACCCTGGACAGCGGTCATGACAGTTACCATTTACCGTAAATGTTGACAGGCTGGCCCAGTGTGCATCTTACTGGACTCATATAATTCCTCACTGGTTGTTTACAGATTCAAATCTTGAAACATGAACTGAAATGTAAAAATACTTTCAAGTGAAATAAAATCCTGCTTAAGTTGAAATTCAGATGTATTATTATAAAAAAAAAAACTACAAAAATTGCGAAGTGCCCAGTGAGTGAAAATATATGTTAATACTGATGCATGAGTGAATAAGTAGCATTTTACTGTTTACTGTAGCTGGTCAAGGTGGAATTACTTTTTCCATCGGGTCCTCCCTCCAGCAGGTCACAATATAAGTCAGAGGTTGTGAGATTATTATCTCTCAGTTTTAGACTTGTTGGAGCTGTTTTTCTATGAGTGGAGTTTTGTTTATCTGGTGCATGTGCAACAATGGCTCCACACTGTTCCACTGATCAATATGTGTGGTGTGTGCTCACAAAGGCAGGGAAGAAGAAGACTGCTAGCTACTAATGTGGATGCTGGATTTAAAATGCTCAAAAAATCTACTTTGCAAATGTTTTATGAAAAAGAAAATTATAGAACGTTTGCTGGAACTCAAGGATGTTTTGGTGAGTAACACTGAATGTAAATATAACTTGCTCCACAGGGTCCCTTTAAAGAGACTGAGCGCCATAGGTTGTGGCTGGCAGCGAGTTAGCACTGACTGCACCTTCTCTAAATTTGCCTTTGGCAATCTCAGTTTGAAGACTTTAATACTCTACATTTGGATGAGCTCCTGCACGACCACAGTACCACTGCTTTTTGTTTCCAGCCATTTCTAAATTATATGTTTGTTTTCATGAGTATGTTTTATTCAAATTAACTTTTATTGCTCTAAGGAGAATGCTGATTTAAAAAATCAGCATTCTTGCCCATTAAAACCAGTGTCACCCATCGTCGCCTCTGGGCATCGTCAGTTAAGCATATTAAGGACCTTGCTCCGAGGAACCTCCACGGTGCCTGCTGAGGGAAATAAACATTTTATGTGGGGGTTGTTGTGCAAATACTGTTATTATATCATTGTAGTGGAGTGTTTTAGAGCTTTCATGCCTGTGGTGTAGCAGCCCAATATTCTGACTTCTGACTTCAGTCTGCTCCTGCACGATCGAGTGTTGAAAGACTGGTCTGAATGATGAATGACAGCTGTGAGCAAACTACATGTGAGAAAAGCGCAGGAGTGTTTCGCAAACCTTTACTCTCAATGAGTGATGCCGGCCAGCCGCCAGCACTTGCATTTTGGCTGTCAGTGTGGAATACAGGGAATCCGTCTAATACTGCCTCTGCCAAAATGCTGCAACTGTAATAGATGATGTCTGAAAGTGACACAAGTCAGATTGCTGTTGGCAGACATGCAATACAAAGAAATAAGCTGGAGTGATGGTTGTATTTGAGACCATCAAAGCCTTGGGGGCTGCAAGTTTTCAATTGAAACAACCCTGTGCCAGTTCAAATATGTCTGCTGCTGTCATACTTGAATGGATGAAAAAAAACTGCAGATGCGTACACCTTGGTGAAGTTAGAAATGTCCCTACAGTGGAAAGAAGTTCTTAAATTAAATTCACAAAGTTGTAAAGAACACAGCTCCTGGGTACCTGAGCCACTATTTGAGTCTTATCAGAGATCACGATAATAATGCAACTGAGGAAGCTCACCTAATATTATTCCTTTTCTCATTGACAAAAAATATATTTTAGATCATTGTCAACAGTGATCCATGAGAAACAGCAGACTGAGAGGGGAAGTATTGGTAAAGCTATAGCTGTTAAAAAGCCAATCATACTCTTAGTCTGCTTTGTTTCTCTTGTTTTTAACCTCTTAAAGGTCCCATGTTTTACAGTTTTACAGTGTTTAATTTGAAGTGTTGATCTATAAGAAGATATATTTGTGGTTTTAAGAAACAAAAAACATCTCAGTGTAGTTTTAAATCTCCTCTCTCAGGCTTCTCTCTGGAGCTCCAGTAACAACAGGTTGATGAACAGATTTCAGGTAAACACTCAGAGAAACCCAATCCTGCAAGGCAGGACAGTGGGTCTCGGGTGGGCGGGGCTTGGGGCATGGTCAAGATGGCTGCGTTGTTGTGACATCACAAAGTTAAAGATGTCCTGACGGCTCATTTTAAGGCTCAGTTTCTGAATACAGGCTGTGTGCATTTCTCTGTGGACTGAGGCTTTGACACTGTCACAGTATTAATATAGAACCTAGACCTGCTTTATAATCAAAGAAGACATGGACTATATACAATATCAGACCTTTAATCTTATTTTACCTGCTGGAATGCCAGTCTTAAAGTCAAGTTGAGATCCAAAATATGTCAAGCATCATTTTGTACACATTTCCCCAAAATACAACCTAAGAAATTTGAATATTTACATTTAATGCAATGGAGACATCATAAACCCAGGATATTTGTTTTTTACTCAGTCTAGACATCAAATAGCTTCAATAAAAGAGCTAGAACAAGTTAAAAAAGAAAATGCAGACTCATGTAGAGTGGAATAGGGTGATTTTTTTGGCAACCCTTTAAGTTACGCGAAGAAGAATCATGAGTTCTGAAGAGAACCACAAATGAAATGAGCTTTTAGCTTTACTGTAAGTTTATCCTTGAAAAATGTGATTGTAAGTTTGGTGTGACTGCAGTCTTGTATTTACCTTTATTATCATACAAATCTCTCTGTCCAAGCCCAAGGACATTTTTAACCTTTATTTACTCAGTGTAGTTTAAGTAAAAGAGAGCAATGAGCAATGTTCACTTTTTCAGGAACACCCTGTTCGCAATCACACAGATACACAACCCCACCCCACCCGGAAGCTGCCCAGTAATAACTACAGTCTGCAGGACAATGTGCAGGTGGAGCAGCTGAGGATTACATGCCTTGCTCGAGAGAACCAGCTGCTCTGATTTATGCTGTCGGTCTACCAACAACCACTACCCTGAAAGTTTTGTTTATATAACACATTTCATACAGAAAATAACATATTGTGGTTTAGAAAACGGAGAAAAAACAGCAAAAACAAATAAAATAAAGTGAGTTATTTAAGCAAAATAATATTTTCAGATAGGAAATTACTTTTGTTTCAGCGTATTAACCTATGGAAAGCTTAATGGTGCGCTGTGCCTGTGCAGTCACACCCCCCCCCCCCCCCCCCCCGGCCAGACACCACACTCAGACACTCTGTCATTCTGTGCGTATTGTACTATATTTTTCCACAGGTCAACACACAGGTTGAAACAGCAGAATAAGGCTGTTTTAAAGTGTTGCCATTTTTTTTTTTTTGATCCGCTCCCTCCTAATCCCCCCGAGTGCAGACTAGCTGTAACATGGACCATTAGCTAAAGAATGTTGAACATGACCATACCGGTTGTGCCTAGCCAGCCAAATCAAATAACTCCTTTTACAAGCACCGCTTCACAACACGGTCCTGCTTTCAGGCCCACCGCCAGGCTCATGTTGACTCTGCCGGAGCCTTGAGAACAGGGGCGCGTTAGCCTTGATTTATGCCGTCTTATTGGAATTCCTTTACGAGCGAGTGGCGCATATGAAAAAAAAAAAAAAAAAAAGAAAAGAGGATGGATTTCTCGAGAGGGGGGTTCTTGACTGATAAGGGCCTATTTGCGATAGGGATCAAGGAGGGCCCAACGATGAATCACAGCGATGTGAGGGAGTGCAGTTGGAAGGGAGCCAGAACGGGGTGTTATGCAAGACTCCAGAGGTGATATCTGCCAGAAAGCCACAGAGAGTTTACCCAGGAGGGGTGTGGAGCTGTGGGCAGAGCGGGACCAAGACAAAGCAAGAGGAATGTAGATCTGTCTGATACCTTTGTAACTGAGAAAAGTTCACATTAGTTTGCTTTGAATTCAATGTATGTGTTTCAGTTTGCTTAATGCTCTTATGTACGGGCTAATATCACTGCGCTGTTATTACAAGTAGCAGCAGAAGGTTTCTTTTCTTCTCTTTGTATGCGTTCACAAAAATGAGGTTTGTAACATTCTTACCTGACAAACTATTTGTAATTACAGTTTCCATCCAAAAATGTAATTAATTTATTTCATTGACTGAGGTGAGATTGAACTTTTCCTTCACTTTTTGCCTCTTGGTGATGGAATTCATTGGATTTGCCCCCCTTAAATTTACCCAGCAGTTATTCTAACTCTGCTAGAAAGACAAGGTTGTGACAATTTCATTCTTAATTGGCTCTAATTATTCATTTTTAACAGAGTTAGCAGATGACTGTGCCCTGTTAGCCTTAAAGCTGCACTTATGAGCCAGCCCACTTCAACCAATGCTTAAATTTCTAGCCATTGCTCTTTTTTCTGTCTTGAAATTTAGATAACTTACTGAATTGTCTCACAACACGTTAATGCACACCAGGGTTAATATAGATCCCTTTTTCAGATTATAAAATAATTATGGGAAATTCTATTGGACACATATTGTTAAAAAAAAGGGAAAAAATGAAAAGGATGATGAGAAAGGAAATGTTCTTGGCCTTGGCAGGTAGCATACAGTAGATTTATCTTAGCTATTGCAGCTAGCTGGTAAACATATAGTGGTATTTTTTTCTCAGGAGTTGATGGAGACCAAAATAAAGGTAGATGGAGAAAAACAATTAACTTTAATTCACCAGGAAAACACATGTACATTTGAATAGGCATCTTTTTGCTAACATCTTTGCCACAAAATATGCTAATCTTATATTTGCAGCTTGTTGCCCTGTCCCCAAGTGGCCAAAAAATGTAATCAAGGCAGGTTTAAACCATTGCAAAAGGTATTAACTTCTATAATTTCTTTAGATGCTGTATATTCATGCCAATATCATTTTTGGGGTTGGTGCTGAACTGCCCATCAAAATGTGTCTGTGTGTCCCTGATTATAGAATAGTACAATTGGTACTTGAGGTAAGTGATACTTTGAATCAGCAAATCAAAAAGTGAATTGTCTTCTTACCAGTGAAGTTGTAATCTTTTAATATTACTGAAACTTTTAGCAAAGAAAAGTTTGTGATACAAATAAACCCTCCAAATATAAAAAAAAGTATTCATTTTGTTTATTAACTTTCTGCGTGATGTTAAGTGGTCACTGTGTTTTTTGCTATATAAAAACTTCTCAGAATGGATTTAAGACAAACTCTCCACAACTCTGCCACTGAAGATCTGCCAATCCAATTAATTCAACAAATCCTTCATATTGTCATTTAGCTGCCTGTCCAGTTTTCTGTGAAACCCCTCTATTTACTGGCGTCTGGCCAGAGACAATCATTGCTCACAGAACAGCTCCCTTCCATCAATTCTATGTATGTCAAACTCTGAAGTGCTTCTGGCTCATCATAAAGCTGCTGTGTATTCACAAATAGTTTGTTTATTTCTTTTCCTTATCACAAAAATAAGTTGTGTTACCGTCTTTGATGTGTGAATCCCTGAGAGGCAACAAACCTGTTAAACCTCTAATATGCAATTTTGAAGATTCATGAGCCAAACAAGTAGGAACAGTATGGTCTCTCCGTTCCTCTTCATATTGGAAAACAGGTATAATTTTCAGGCGTCTGTCAACCTCTGGCCGTAAATCGAGACTATCACAAGACTTTAAGTAACCTGCAGATGTTCCTCTATATATTTACACTGCTGTCACATGTCTAAAAAAACACATGCAACTGAGTGAAACTCACCTGCTGCCACAAGGCGTTTGCTCAGCAGCAAGTCTGTCTGACATAGCAGTGACATGACAGTATCTCCTCTCTCAGGCTTCTCTCTTTAGCTCTAGCAACAACAGGTCGGGGGAGGCGACCAGAAGAGGGGAGGCTCTGAGCCTCTCTTCTGATTGGCTGACTGAGTAACTGAGAGATCTGATAAAAATATAGCATATGTCAGGTAAACACTCAAGAGAAACCAAATCCTGCAAGGTTGGATGGTGGGTCCAGGTGGGCGGGGCTAAGGGCATGGCTGCATGCAGCGCTGATCCATTGTGACATCCTGAAGTCACAGAAGTCCTGACGGCTGGTTTTAAGGCTCAGTTTCTGAATGCAGGCTGTGTGCATTTCTTTGTGGACTGAGGCTTTGATACTTCCAAAGTATTAATATAGAACCTAGACCTGCTTTATAATCAAACAACACATTGGAAATATCACTTTACACAATATGGGACCTTTAATCCTCTCTGTCCTGCTGGAATGCCAGTCTGAAAGTCCAGTTGAGATCCGAATGTTTCCAAAGCCACCATTTATGTCAGGCTGTATTTTGGGGAAATGTGTTCAAAATGATTCTAAAGACATTTGAATATCTAATTCAATGGAGACATCATAAACCTAGAATCTTTTACATAATAATAATAATCTCATACAGGCAGAGCTGCTTTGGAGTTTGGTGGCATGGCGTTTTTTAGGTGACTTAACAAATTCAAACTATGCTATTCACAGGCAGGATTGATCATAAAAGGTCCCAGACTTTGCAGCTCACCAGACCCTTATCCCTCACATCCATCTTATCCTATCATGCTCTATTTTATCTCTTCAAACTAAGCCTGACTAAGCCCCATGGTTACAGGTCTGGCCACCAGGTGAACTCCCCTGCAAGGCCTGACCGCAGGCAGGGGGTCGTCCTTAATCCAAGTGAGGTTGCATCATGCTGAACGTCCCAATTCAAATGGGTTATTGACAGGAGCACTGAAAAGAGTCGGGTGAGATTGTCTGTGCATCCTGGATGCCTCTAACTCTCGAGGTTGTCTGGGCACATCCAGCAGGGTGTAGACCCCAGGCCAGACCCAGATTATACAGGGCAGACTCAGATTATGATGGAGGACTTCCAGGAGGAGCTGGAGGATGTGGCTAGTGAGGAAGGACTTGCTATCTTGCTTAGCCTGCTACCATCTTGACCTAGACCCAAATAAATTGTGGAAAATGGATGTATAGATGAATGGATGGCTGTGTAGGCAGTCAGCTACTCTGCAACGCTTCCAAGATTTGCAGTTTTTTTTACATTTTATTGATAATTCCACCTTTGAAGGCAGCAAGATTTCCAAAATCCTGTTTTTTTTTTTGGCTCCACACATTATGCTTTAACTCAGCTGGGGAGATAATTGTGTCTCCAAAGCAGTGCTTCCACTAAATATAATTCTAACATAAAATATTACCTGCAATAAATCAACAGTATCATTTATTTTCTTTGTCATGCATGCTTCCAGTTGTCCCACTGTGGCAAACTTGTAGTTTGAATGTTGATATAGTGGCATTAACTCACAACTGTGTGTTCAACAACAAGTTGAGATTTGATTTTTGTTTGGAGCCAAACCGCTGGCCTGAGTCACACACACACACACACACACACACACACACACACACACACACACACTCCCTATGAGGCTTTTTACCTCAAGCACCATCTAATTCTAAAGAAAAACAAAAAAACCTTTTGTCAACAGTGTGTGTTTGTACATGCGGCGCGGCCTCCGTGCATTTCAAAGAGGCTGCGCGCATTTCTGCACACTCAATAGCAGGAATGGTGCTGGAGGATCACATCTCAGGCCTCAAAGCACTTTGCCACTTGGAAATAATTCAAACAAGCCTGAGCTCAAATGATGTTTTCTATATTTGCTGTGGAGGATAATGATGCCGTTATTGGCGCGCTCATACTGTGTAACAATCTATTTCCATTTACCCTGTGCATGGCAGTTGCTACCTCGCTTTGCTTTCTACCAGTCAGAAAGCAGTTGAGCAACGCATACAATCATCATGATTTGCACTTTAAAGACCGAGTATATTATAATACTGCTAATTTTTGGAAGATTAGTGAAATTACTAATGAGAACACAGACAATCTAATTGTCCATATGTCCATGTGTGAGTTCATTTGCTGGTGCTTGTACTATAACACATTATGTTGAATGCTGAAGAGAAATAGGAAACCTGATTGCATAATATTCATTTTATTTACTTCATCTTTTAAATGTATAGATCTACTGCACCAGTGAAGTGGTAGGAGGACTGATTGTGTGTGGGTCACTTGGAGGTGACAGGTTACATACAGAATGCATAAAAAAGGTGGGAGGTGGGGTGGTGTAATCCAATTGTTCTTGGATTGTTGAATTTCATTTATTTTTGATGGCAGGAGAGGTGAAAGATTCCAGACATTTTAAACAAATAAATATTTAGTGTAAGTGTTTTTGCTCTGTTATGTCTATATTCTTCTTGTGATCCTGCAGGATGACCTGGTATAATATAAGCTGGTCACATCTTGTATTACAGCCCTGGAACCAAAGCCCTGAACTAACTTGAACTAAAAGCAGTTTATCTACACACTCCAGCAGTTGGAGCTGAAGAAGCATTCTCTACTTTATACCTCTGTTAACTTTAAGATGTAGTATTCAGTACTCATGCCAAGGTTTCCTACTGCACTGAAGCTTTAGTGATGTCCCTCACTTATAAGTCGCTTTGGATAAAAGCCTCTTTGAAATGAGTCCATGTAAATGTAAATGTAAATGGAAAGCATTTTTTCCACAGGAGCACGGGTCATCTATGGTGCTTTTTGAATCTCACTTTTCTAATATATTAAATGTCTGTTTGAAACCAACAGGCATTTGTGGTCATTGGATTTACCACCTGTAGTGAACGTTACTGACCTCTTTGCTCACAAGATTTTTTTTTTTTTTCCATTAGCCAACATCAGATGCTTTACTTTACCTCACAGTTAAGTCGAAATATGACTGTCCCTTAACAATATTTAAGATGTGTGTATTATCCATGGAAACATTCAGAAACCTTCAAAACTAGAGATCCATATGACCAAGGCAGCTCCTTGGATTAAAGCCTTCCAAGTCATACAAAATCATAGGTAGAGTGCTTGCTATCACCTGCTGTACTCTGAGTGACATCATTCATACATATATATGTACATATATGTATATATATAAATAAAAGGGGCAAAGGGCAGGATTATTTTATTATCCTGTGAGCAAAACCTGCATGAGGTAGGTTCAGGATTTTGCCCAGTTAGCTTGATCCCATATTTTCAGAATATCAATTGAGGCAACAAATGCTGGCTGGGTCATAATAAAGGCTCCCACAACAGAAGCAAGCTGCCTCCTCAAGTGCGAAATTATTCCACTCCATTCGACTACAAGCACAAGGGAAGATTTGTTGACACGTACTGTATGCGGGCCGGTCTGAGTCAGTCAGTGATGTATGAACTCAAAAAATATCACTTTTCATTCAACGTGCATGCTCTTTAGAGGGATTTATCGCTCTTGGAGACGGTGTATCCAGTACATGCAGGAGATATGTTAGAGTAAAAAATATCAGGGCAACTGTTGAAAATGGTGTTGTTAAAAGCCTAATGGATATAACAGTGCAGAAATGAGAAAATTGTATGTTCAGTGTGTGGTAGAGTTCGGGATAAGTGCAGAGATTTCAGGCAGTTACAACACAAAGCCAATCACACGACAGAATTTGAGATATATTCAGCAATTCAGAGACCACAAATACGTAGCTCAGTGCAATCAAAGTGATCTTGTTGATTGTAATTAAAAAGGAAGAGGCAAAAGAAAAACAAGAAACATGACACATCTTTCTCTTCTTATATCCTCTGAACCATGTGAAAACACACTGACAACAAAAAACACTAAAAGTTTTTTTTTTTTTTTTCTAAAGAGGTTTCTCAAATCATCAGCAGTTTTTCACCAGCAGCCTCCTCTTTTTTTTTTTTTTTTTTCTTTCTTCTAGAAACTGAAAGAGCTGCATCACCAGACGTCCTGTTTTGTTGGCTCGGCCTCCGTCTGCCCCCGGCTGCCTCTGTCTCATTCCTTCTCCTCTGCAGGCTGCAGGATATATGTCTTAGTCTAAGTGATGGCTTATTGCCTATTATGTCCATAAGGAAGAACCTCTTGCCAAAGTCTGCTCTCTCTCTTTCTCTCTCTCTCTCTCTCTCTCTCTCTGTCTGTTCACAGCAGTGAGTCTGTTTTCTAATCAGGTCCTTGAGAGCCTGTTGAGGAGCAGAGGTTTGTAGGACGGGTACAGTGAGAGGGAGCTATAGGCTGGGAATCACTGTGAACTGCAGACTGTCAGCACTTTCTGCCTTTGTGAAGTTGTTTCTTTTTCTCTAGTTTTTTTTTTTTTTTTTTTTCTCAAATATCTCGACATCTTTTTGAAGGATTGTCATGAACAGACATTCATGGTTCCCAGATGATGTATCCTACTGACTTTGGTGATGCTCTGACTATTACTGTAGAATCCCCATTAAGACGACATTTGTGTTTCTGAGTGAAATTTCTCAACAACTATTGGATGCATCAAGTCCTGCAACCTGAAAAACCAGATAGGTCGTTTGTTAGAACCAAGCAGCAACCTAACAGGGCTGAAAAATGAAGCTATAAGCTGCAGTTCCTTGGCCACTAGAGTCTTGTTCCAAAAATGAGTCAATCCCCATAGACTTCAATGTTAAAAAACCCAACTTTACAGCAGAAATAAACATGTTTACAGCCTAGTACAAAAATGTTTTTGGTCTCTAGCTAGTTTCCTCCTTCATGACAACTGTACAGGGGGTGAATTTTTATACAACTCACTGGTTTAAATTTTATCAAACCTTAAAGTTATGTAAGATTGAGGGCGTGGCCACTTTGAGTGACAGGTGGGTGATCATATGCTTGCCACAAACCGGCATGCGAGTCTCAGTCTTCCACACCCGACGCACTTCTTTGCCTATTTTTCAATCGGCAGGGAGTTGGGGTACTACTCAGGTACTGCGAAGATGGCGATGAGCTTGAAAACCGCTCTTCAGAAACCTGTGGGTGACATCACAGAGGACACATGCATCTGTATTTACAGTTTATGGTTCCATCACTATCGTATGACCCATAGGAGCGTCTCCTAAAATAGCACCCCTACTGCAACAGGTGCACTGAACTTTAGGAGATCTAACCAAAAGTGGTGGATAATAGAAACAACATAAACTGCTACTCTCACATGGGAAGCAAACAGCGCTCTCCTGTGTCGTATCACTGTGGTCTGACACATCCATCCACCACAACTTCCTCTTCCAGACTTTCTAGCTCTATATACACAATGTGACTGGGCTTTTCCCTTTGCTCCTGTCCTAATAGATATCACCTACCAACAAATCGTATCTATAGTTTCTAATAATCTACTGCACAGATGATCTGTATGGCCTCATGTAATCATTGGATTGGTTCCACATTCACGTCCCCCTCAGGATGAAATGTAATCTTATTGGTGATCTCCTGACTATCAGCCAAAAACTAATGATACTCCCATTTGTAAAGATAGACAGATATGCACATGTACAAAGAGAGAAAAAGAGAAAGAAAGAAAGAAAGAAAGAAAGAAAGAAAGAAAAAGAAAGAAAGAAAGAAAGAAAGAAAGAAAGAAAAGAACAAGCAACCAATATTTAAAAAAAGAATTTTTCTAGCTAAGTATTAGCACATTATTGTGGAGCAGTAAGGTGAAGCAATGACATCACGGGGGTTAGCCTGAGGGTACATTCCTACAAAGATCTGTGTACTGCATCACTCTGCTACAAGCAGAAGAGTTTCATAGTAGCCATGGTAGCAGGACAACAGGACCTCACCACTGTAAATACACATCTCTCGACACGTGCATTCACTTGATATTCAGGCACTATCATGTGCTATCACACGGACGTGCTCTTGGCCACCGTCTGTGTTGCTTTTCCGAGGCGGATACAATAATTACTGACAGACGTAAAACAGAAGCAAAGACAAATCCTTTGTTCTCAAACACACAGTGTCTGTGTATTCCAAAACATGAGTGCAGGCACTTAGAAGAGCACGCACGCACACACACACAAACACACACACACACACACGCACACACACGCACACGCATATACGCACACACACACACACACACACACACACACACACACCACACACACACACACACACACACACACACACACACACACACACACACGCACACGCATATACGCACACGCACACACACACACACGCACACACACACACACACACACACACACACACACGCACACGCATATACGCACACACACACACACACACACACACACACACACACACACGCACACACACACACACACACACACGCACACGCATATACGCACGCACACACACACACACACACACTTTTTTTCAGCCTGGAATTCATATCTTTCTGTGTTTTGCCTTGATACATAATGGAATGACACTGACATTCTGACATCCCCCCCCCCCCCCCCGCCCCCCCCTCCCCAGCTATTTCACACACATGCATCAACAAAACAATGCAAACAAAAGCAGAGTATCCTTGAAGGAGCATCTTGAGGCCGAGCTGACATTATGTTCTCTCTCTTTCTAAAACCATCATTTGAATGTTGATTCGGGAGCTAGGTTCCTTGCTCTGGCCTGTTCTGTTCGTCACGTGTGTGTGTGTGTGTGTGTGTGTGTGTGTGTGTGTGTGTGTGTGTGTGTTTCCAAGATAAATGCGGGAGAGGCCCGGCTTTGTTGCCTCGTGTTTTATCTTAGGAAAATTCTTCAAAATGTTGAGAGCTGTTGATTAAAGTGACAATGATCAATAATGACTGATGTTGTAATTATAGGCCAATAGCAGCGCTGTTCGACATTGAATTTTAAGTAGGCTGAGGAGAAAGAAAAAAAAAAAAAAAACACCAAAAGCTATTCCATCAAGAGCATGTTCATCTCCAGCAGCATTTCTTTGTTTAATTAATCTTCATTTTGAGGACAGATCCGTCTCACTAATGCACTTTTATCATTGCTCACTGTTATACTGTATGCAACTATAAAAAACATTCGCTCTCTGCTGCACCTGAAGCCAGCACTGCATGTTTGTTCTGTGCGAGCTTGTGGAAAAGTGAATAATGTATGTTGTTCTGTTCTAATTTCTCAACAGTCGCTCCTTTTTCTCTCCTCCAGCTCTGTTTTTTTTTTTTTTTTTCTAATTGTCTGTCATCATTATGAAATGTAATGACGGTTCTTTGCGTCTGCCGGTACATCTGCTGCTGCTGTCAAGGACAGGCCGCTTCACATTCCTCATCTTCAGGGACTTACCCTGTTAAATACTGTAAGTGTTGTAAAAGAAGAGTTACATTTCTGTCAAGTCTCTTGTCAAGAAGTCCAGAAAAAAATAAATAAAAAAGGACCTCAGGCATGACGTACTCTCTGCCAAGGCTGCACAACCATCTATATTCTATTATTCTAATGAAAGAAAGGATTTTCTTGTCTGCATCTGGATCCACATCTGTGCCAAATTAGATAATCATGAGCTAGATACATGTGCTGAATTTTATTCATTCAAGGAAGTGCAGTATAATTCATTTGAAAATTATGTGAAAATGTTCAAAAGGTCCTATATTTTTAAAATTCAGGAATCAGTATCTACAGTATATCAAGATCCATGCCACATACTTTGACTTTCCCCTGGTTTGTGGCCTAATTTCCCACCTAATCTGACAGAATTTATTTTAAAGTTTGTATGTACTCCTGACAAACCAACCAACCTCCATGCTAGACTACTTTGAATACACCTAGAAATCGTTTTACAATAACATTAAACCTGCATTTATTGATCTTGTGGCCACAGCGGCAGTGCAACAAGCTGCAAACACTGCAGTCTATGTCACACATGTTAGCAAACGGCAGGTTACTTACACATAAATGCTCTTTTTGCTCTGTTTTGGTCTCCACCAACTACTAAGGAAAATATCTGGCGCTTAATGTTCTAAATGCTCCACTTTCACCAGCTAGTCGCTAATTTTGCCTCTATGCCATTTGGTGCTGGACAGGTTGCATACTATACATTATCAGCTGCCTGCTGTGACTGGTAAAAATGGAGACTAGCTGTGAGACTGAAACCAAAACAGTAAAGTTTTGGTCTGTAAAACCAAAACAATGAGCTAAAAGACACTAAAACCCACAGAACTGAGGGTAAGTGAAGAGTTATGTGATAATTCTCTGTGGTTTTATCACTAAAGTAAATGTTCTCATATTGCAGTTAGTGATTTGATTAATTGTTAATATAAAAATATTGACGAGTACAGCTTTAAAAACCTGTGTAAATATAAACTTTAGATGCCAGTGGTTGAAAATAGCTGCCACCTGCATTGCTGCTATGCAAGTACAATATCTTGTAAAGTCATGCCATATGAATCAATCTAATGTTTTAAGAAGTTTGGCACAGGATGTTTTAATATGATATATTTTCGGGTTGATTGATACAGTGATCACTATTTCGCTCCTCAAACATGTGGTATCAATACAAAATGAAATAACAATCAATTAAAAACTCATGGTTTTTTCATGAGTTGATTAGTTTTGGTTTTGTTTTGCAAAACCATGCCCTTTTTTATTTTACAAGTATACCACAAATGAAAAGAAAATTAAATGATGTTGCTATTTTAATGACTTTTATAATTAGATGATGACCTAAATCAAAGAAATGACCCTCACTAAGATTAAAAAATCAAGTCATATTCTCATATATTATCCTATCCTAAGAGACTACACCTGTCTGTTCCAGCCACTGATGTTTTCTGCTCTCTGATGATGATGTGTCTCCCCCTTCCATTTTTGATGTAATACCATTGATGGCTGATGTAACATTATAAAGAACAATCGGGTGAGAACAGAGGATGGATCAAGATCCTGAATGTAAACTGATGATGAAGAGAAACATCCCAAGAGTCATTGGTAGGACTGTTACATCATGTCCAAACATCTGAGTGATAACAGCAGAAGCAGATGGGAGAATGCAGAGTTACAGACATTAATTGCTTGCACATCATCAGACTCACACCACATCTGAAACTCCTTCCTCATTTTTTTCCTCTTTCTAAAAACGAGCCCCTTGGAGGAATCTCTCATCACAGACACAAGTGCCAACCTGTCCTTATTAAATTTGATAATCACCTCTTTAGTTTAGTGTGAATGTTGTTCACATTTTTAATTTCCATCACCTCAAACGGCAGACATGTTTTTGTTGTCTTCTTTGCCATCTGTTTTGCCACACTTTGCGACTCAGAGTAGAAGATACTGAAGCCTACAAAACAGATTTCACATTTCCTATTTATGAATACCAGAAGGCTGATGTGACAGTATTTCTTCTCCAAAGATTAGTTCGTATACTTACAGTAAATTACCAAAGAAATCCTGAAGTAAGGGGTTTCATTGCAAATAAACCCTACACCAGAAACTAGTTTCTTCTCTTTGGATGAAGGTGTGATCACCTGATGTCATTTCAGTCTGGTCCAAAGTGGTGGACCAAGTTCAGATCCATCAATTTACATTAAACTGCTGCACAAGTTTGAAGCAAATTTCTGAACTTACCATCAAATAAAATGTCAATCTGTTCTTATCTGAATCAGTGACCCGTGGGGAGATAAATTTGAGGTTGTGATAAGTTTAGTGTGTAGGATTTAGTTGCATATAATGGTGAGGTTGCAGATTGCAACTAACTGAATACCCGATCCCTTCCCTTTCCAAGTGTGTAGGAGAACCTACGGTGGCCTTGAGGTAACATAAAAACAGGGAAGGCCCTCTCTAGAGGTGGCTACTGTAGAAACATGACAGTGCAGCATGTGCTCCATGTAAGAGGACCCACTCTCTTTGTAGATATGAAGGCCTCACTCTAAGCCAACAAAAAGATTCATATAGCTATAGATATATAGATATATCTATATCTATATATCTATATATAGATATATATAGATACATTTGGTCATTTTACTGCTACTTCCCACCTAAGATGGTATTTGTTTTTACTGTATGAACTTGTCTCTTCTGATCCCTGTTGAAGTGGACTTGCTGTAGATAAGTCTACAGCAAGTCTTTGTAAGAGTCTTTGTATTCTTTATGTTTTGGTCTTTCAGACTGGAAGCAGCATGATATGAAAGCTTTACTTATATTAGAAGGAACAGAGGCAAGTACCACAATGGCAAGGTCTATTTGAAAAATATGTTTCCAACCAGACTTTTGTTTATATAATTCAACTTCTCCACTTAAACCAAGAGGAAAAACATTTTAATAATGTTTGGGCCTTTTTTTTATTTTTTATTTCTGGCATTTCCACTTTGTCTATGTCCAAATTAAAAATACAAATAAAAACAGATGGAGACGGATGGAGGTGAACTTATCTTCCTCCACCTTTTCCACACACACCTCTGGTGCCATTTTTCTGACTGCTTGCTCAAACCACGCCCACTAATTTGCATAAGTGGGAGGAAGCTCCTATAAGAAAAATGTCCTCCATAAAGATTTTTTTTTTGAAATTTTATCATTGATCTAGCATGGCAGGGTCTTGGATGTTCTTCAGCTGCTTGTGATCAATACCAACAGTGACCTTTGACTTCCAGTGCTTCATCAAAAACGCCTGTAGAACCGCCTCCTGCAGATCGAAGCGAGTGTCAGCGTATTGATCTCTCGAGATGCTCGCTCTGAAAGCCTTGTTCCTGCCGTATTGCTTAAATGCAAAAGGACTTTTACATTAGCATTCTTGATCTTTGGCTGTCAGGGTTGTCGCAGTCGCTCCTCTTCCGCAGCAACAGGTGAACTCCACGTTGTCACATTATAATGAAGCCACAGATTCTTTATAGGGCACCTTTGGTTTGTCTGCTGTTGTTTGGCAGCTATGAAAATGTTCTCTCCCTAATTAGGCTCAGCAGCAAACGATTCCCCATATATCTCGCCAATTATCTCAAATTCGGAGCAAAACGTGTGTGTGTGTTTGTATGAGTGTGTTTGCACAAAGTTCCATCTGCTCTCTCCTTTCGCTGCAGAGTTCCATAATGCTCATTATAAATAAAAACATTGATTGAATGGAAATTACATTGCAGTCATTACTTGACTGTATTAAGACCTTTTGGCTCTGTTAACTAATCAGTGAATTGCTCATTTGAATTGCAGATGATGGCATCTCTCTGTGCTTTTACAGTGAGTGAGCAGACCTGAGGCTGAGTGAGGTCTCATTATATTTGACTTTATACAGAGACACACACACACACACACACACACACACACACACACACACACACACACAGATCCAGGTGCCATACATCCACTCATGCATACACTCATAATAAAGCCTGAGTTTCTTCCATTAGTCTAATGTGCTGTATAGTATGATATCGTATGGTAATGGTGCTCCATGTCAAGGCCATTACTTCCTTTATATTTACAAGACATGAAAAGCACCTCTCGTTCAAGCTCTCTAATACATTTAAGCTTTTGTTAAAGTTCAGAGAAAAAAAAAAGTATTGTTATGTTACAAGACACTGATTCACAGTTAGAAACAACTGTCATACACCTGCTCTTATACAAGCGGTTGCAGATGCTTTTACGTGTGTTGCACAGCTGTGACTGGGTAGTATTATTTGCTAAGTAAAACATACCTGGCAAGGATACATATGGCTTGGACACGTGCCTCTCAGTTGTGCGAATGACTGAAAAAGTTTATGGCTCTCCAGCTGCTTTTTCCTCCTCTACAATATACAACATTGTATCATCTGCAAAATGTCAAGAAACCTCAGCCTGGCTTGGGGATGCTGCAGTAACAACCTGAAATGACATTGAACAACAGCACCGCTTTTGTGCTGAAGTATACATTCAACTTAGACTCAAGATAAGCATTTATTTACTGTAGCCCCCTTTGCACAACAAGGTGCAAAGCAACAACAGCTGCTTTTGCTGCTTTATTGTAGTATATTCTAATCATGAATAGGTTATAGAAAAATGTTTTTGCCCCTACTGGTTTATGTAGTAAATATGGATCCTGTGTCAGGGGAATATTTGTTTTAAAACTGTGCATGTAGATATGGACAAACAAGCAAAACAAACTGGTCATTTACATCCTCTTGTCAAGTTAATGCATAAAGCACAGTGGGGAACTCTCAGGGCCTTCTAGACCTTCAGAAGGTCAAACATATCAGCATTTTCAATGTTATATGTAATCTCTTTTTGTTGAATAATTATTATCTTCTCATTCAAATCCATAATATTAAACAAAAATATTCCAAGCTCAATGGTCTACCTGGTAGATTTCTCTGTCTGTACATGTGCTCATAATGGATAGCAATGGACAGTATTGCCGAAGCTTTAGCTTATAAAAGTGTTGAAGGGCCAATGACAAATGTATTAAATATGATATCCTACCAGTATTTAATTGAATCAATTCAACGTTAACACACACACACACACACACACACACACACGCACACCAAAAGCAATAGCTAGCGCCACAACAACTTGGGGGGATTTTTTAAAGTTTAGTTTTGGATTTTGTGCACTACAACCTAACAATTAATCTAAACTTTTTCTATTCAGTAAGATAATTTTGTAATTTTTGGAAGACAAGCTTCAGAGATGGCAGTTTGTGAAAAAAAAAATGCTCGGTTGACCTGTGTTCCATCTAACCCATTTTTTTAGATAAGCTGCATGTAACAATACTACAAGATTTTCACAGAAAAAAATTCAACATATTCTTTCAGTAGTGTCTGCACCCCCTGGCCTGGTAGTTTCAATTTCTGTGGATTTGCATCATGCTTCTTAAAATATGCACATCTTTCTTTCTGGTCAAGCTTTACTGTACTGCATCGCAGTAACACAGACAGAAACCACACACAAAGCCGCTGCCCGTACACAGGCACACACAGTCAACATGACAGGATTGCTGGTGTTTGTCTTGTTAGGGAGGAGAAATGAGCAGAGATAAGGAGCTGTGATCCTCCTGTTTGTTTACGTCTCTATCACAGCAACCTGACAGCAGTCATACTCCTCAAACAAAGACAGATGGCTTCCGGGAAAGTCAGGAAAAGTCTGTCTCCCTCGCTTTCTGTTATCTTTCTATCTATCTTTAGCTCTATCTCTGCCTATTCCCATCTTTCATTGCTTCTTCTGCAGATTGAATACTTTTGGAAGAAAACAAAAAAGCTTCTGAACTTGATTCGAGTAACTAAACTCATTCAGTCATTTGGCAGGGAATCTGCTGAATAGCTTTACAGCACCAAACAGGAAGAGGGATCCTCGATACTGTGATTTAAGGGGGGGGGGGGGGGGGGGGTCAAAGAGGAAATGCATGGCAATAAGTCCTCTTACCTAATCAAAAAATAGGTAGATTGTCCTTTAACCCATGAGACTGTTCCAATAATGACACTTATAGGTGTTTTTGATCTGCTATGAGTACAGTTAAGGTCTGGTTTTAAGGCGCTACTTGTAAGTAACAATAGCTTTAACAGCTGATACTTACCAGTATAAAACAAACATTGTGAGTTCAGCATCAGACTTCATTCCCTTTACTCACCGAGAGCTGTCTCCAGCTGTGGAAAGCGACCCCTTTGTTTTGCCTCTATTTCTATCACTTCTTCTGCTGAAGTTAGCGCGCTAACCAGCGAACCCCAGCCTGGTTGGCCTATCCCATCACTTTTCCAATACCAATTGCGCAACACAGCTATGCTAACATAGCTTCCTTTGTTTGGACTCTAGCTCCCAATTCCCTGAATGACCTCTTTCAAGACAGTTTGATGT
This sequence comes from Seriola aureovittata, assembly GCF_021018895.1. Classification (NCBI taxonomy): domain Eukaryota; kingdom Metazoa; phylum Chordata; class Actinopteri; order Carangiformes; family Carangidae; genus Seriola; species Seriola aureovittata. Next base: position 4,441,985 of record NC_079375.1, read on the forward strand.
TGATTGATGACACAATTCCATACATCAAAGTTAAACTGGACACAACAGATTGATGTAGATTTGCTTTGCCCCTGTGAAGCGATTCCAGAAACGACTTGATCTCACCAGAATATTTTTCATTTCTTGAATTTATGAAAGTTTTAAAGTTAAGTCATTATTTGCATAACTGCAAGAGGTCACTTTTCGGGAGAATATAAACATTTTCAAAAACTGAACAGACATCCATAGGTTTTTGTTTTTCTGGTGAGGACAGTCTGCTCAAGGGAAATGAGGTGCTGAGTACAAAGTAGTAAAGTTCTTAACAAAACTTGCCGACAACTGCCTTCACTTACTTCTCACTGACTTGTTTTTATGTGTCTATAATCCATCATGATTTTTCCAGATGTTATTAAATATTCTGTTCGCCAGCCTGACCTCTTTCTTTTCACTGTGAGAAGTCACATACTGAAAACTTTTCAACTGTCTGCTACAATGAAAAAAATTATTTCTAGGACATTTTATGGGGTATGTGGGAATTTCTGATTTTGTGCATCCGTTTGTTCTTACAGATTAGAGAAAAACATTGTGGTGAATTAATTTTCACATCTCTCCACAGCCTGTTGAATATTACTTTTCTTTATTTTCAAGGGTATGAGGGTTCGAAGATTGAAAATGTATCTTCAATGTATCTCTTTCTCTCCCATTTGGTGATGTCTGCAAAACTCTGTGGGAATATATGAGCATTTTTCCTCAAACTTAAAATGCATTTACTTTTCCCTTAAAAACTGGTGAATTACTTCTGTCAAGTCGCTCTTCAGTTTTGCACATGCCACTCAATCGTCTATCAACGGCACCGGCAAACAGCCTTTCCCTCCCGTACTGTAAATGATCACAATCTGAAAACCTGTCATCGGCGTACAGCTCCTGCCTATAAGGTTTCCCTTGCACACTTTTCTGTTTTGGAGTCAACAGGGGACGGCGGATTCCGGAGAGGCCGCTGTCACGCTGTTTGGGTGAATGCAGACGAGACGCTGGTTCCCTTGTCTCTCCGAGAGGCAGTGGAGCGTCCACTTCTATCTCACACACTGGCAAGCTTCCACCCAGCTATCTCATACCTTTCATTTTAGGCTTTATGAACTCACATGCATGCAAGAGCGAACACGTGCACGCGGGGAATGGGAAAGTGAAAACACACATTGCACATTGAGTTAGATGATTTTTCGTGCTTTTTCTCAAGTACCACATTTCTGCAAGTTTTGTAAGTTTACCTGAACATATTTTTAAATTTTTATTTGAAAAACTTTGATTCTAAGCACTACATTTTAAAGATTTGACATCCTCCATATCTAAACTTTCAGGGAAAAATCTCCACAGTGTCACCTTTAAAAAAAATCTGGTTCAACAGATTTGTTTCATCTGAATGCATTTATGGCAATCAAAGCAGTTAACGAGAATGTTTCCAACCCGTAAAGCAAAATTTAATCCTTCAACTGATCTGAAAGCTGGATTATATTTTGCTTTCGCTTGAATTTTACACGTTAAGATTGTCATGACCTGGCTAAAGGCTGGACAAAAGAGGGAAGCCCACACATGAGTTGTACCTAAAAATAACTTGTTTTTTTTGTATTTTGATGGTCTTTACTTTCAAACAGGATGGAAGCCAGGGGAACGAGCGAGACCGGCTGACTGCCACCGGCTTACAGAGTGCAGCCGGACCAGGTGAGCTGAATCTTTCCTGATGACTGAACTCCACCCATCAGGCTCCTGCAGGGAGAGGCCTGCTCACAGAGGGTCGTCACAAGATATAGAAAACTTTCATAATGAATCTGACAATCGAGTTGGATCTTATTTTTGTAATCATTGCCATCATTTTTATTAGGACACAGCTGTGTTGTTTTAGTAATGTCTGAAAACTTGAGCTGTCAGACAGTCATGCAGTTGGCCAACAAGCAGACAGTTAAACCAGATTATCTAATCCACAAAGGAAAACTATGTGCACACACAACTACAATTACAGCGAGATTTATGACAAGTCAGTTTTGAGGCCAGTTTATCCCAGCAGCCAACTTCAGTATTGCAACTGAAGAAGCCCCTGTAAAAAGAAATGTCTGCCTGTTGCCAAGATGCTTAAAACTGCAAACAAGGTCAATTATTACTTTTTGCACTATGAACCATAAGGATGTAATATTTGTAATGACTTTCTCCAATAGGCACATTGTCCTTTCAATGTAAAGCCAGTTGGCCAGGCTCAGGGAAAGAGAAGTGCTGCGTGTGCAACTTGAATTGGAAGCAGCTTTAAAAACCATTTCTCAAAATACATCCATGGTAAACTGTTAAAGATCTTTAAGAGACAATTTGGGTAATGGTTTTACTGTTTATTCCATTCCATTACATTTGGCAGATGCTTTTATCCGAAGGGACAACACTAAAACTTCAGTGTAGCAGGAGACCTTCAAGTAAGTCCTGAATCTATCCAAGAAGAAGAAGTGCTCTGAAAGTGCACAGTAAGTGCTAGTTAGGCACGTTAAGGTGTTAGAGGTTTTAGGAGAGGAGGTGCTTGTAGAAGAGGTGAGTCTTGAGGAGACATTCCTTGGAGGAAGGCGGCAGCTGAGAAGAAGCATAAGCCTGTATGACTGAGTTCAAGTAGATGGGCGCAGACCCAGAAGTGGCATTGGGGCATTCGTGACTTTGAATTTGATTTAGACACTTTCATTTTGTTCGCCAATAAGTTTACATCACCCGGAGGTTTGTTCAGAACCGTTGTGATTGCTTCTTTCATACCTGGTTGCATTGCCACAGGTAGTACATTATCATTAATGATAAGGAGTGATTGTAAAAAATAATAAATATAAGACACAGGTTGTTTTTTAAGTTAAATTTTGAAAGCAGTGCTCTTACTCGTAGTAGACTACTTTTTTTTCCTCCATGATTTCGTCTTTTACTCAAGCAAAGAATTTAGTGCTTCCTCCACCAGTCTAGGCAGAAAAAGCTTCTCAGGGCCTGAGCTGATGAAACCTTTTCGAAACCAATTAGATTAACTCAAAACACAAGCTGTTTAAGATCAAGGCTGTTTTTCTCTGCTCCTGAAAATATGTAATTTATGAGGTTTTCACCTGACAGCGATACGTTTTTATGTGTCAGATGTGAGCGCACATTGGCGTGCACACATATGAAAACACTCAGATGTGCCGAAATACCAATGTATATGTGCATACACCCACAGACGAACACACGCACACACACACACGCAACACAACCACATTTCAAAATCCAATTAAGCTGGGGCTGTGGGATCTCAGCCCTACATGCCAAATGGCTTTGAGTGTCTGCACGTCATCCACAGTGTGAGACAGCTGACAACAAGATTATGGCCATGAGCGGTGCATTTGTGGTTCGGCCCGATGATAGCATATTATTAGCACCGGCGGAAGAGAGCAAAATGTGTCCTCCGCCATGTGACGGCTTATGTCATTTGATCCAAGGAGGGAACAATGAGGAAAAGCTTTTTCTTATGTGTCGCTGATGTGTGAGTGATACGTGTGTTTGCACATCTGTGCATGAATGAGTGGGCCTGCGTGTGTCTGTGTCAAGGTTTTTCTGCGTACGACTGCAGCTACACATAAACCAGAATGTGATGTAAACTGTCCCTTCTTTTATTCCAGAAGGAAATGAGATGAAGTAGTTACCTAATGAATCACATGAATACTGACTATCAGTTGTGAGTCTGTAAGGTGTATTATGTTGTCTATTTATTTAACTTCTTGATATTCAACTTATTGGTGCATTTTTCAAGCTAAATCTCCCAACATCAAACCGAGGTTTTTGAGCATGCTTGGTTTTCTATTTAACTTAAGAAAAGTTTGCAAAATGTTGAACTGTACTGAAAAGTTAACAAAATAAATAAATAAATAAAATAAAAAAAGCTCAGTACAGTGCCAGTCTGACATTGAACAACTGTCAGGCTTGCAAAGCCGCAGCCTGCCTGCTTATTGTTGTTTTGGCTTGAATTCCTTTCAAAACAGCACATGGATTCCAAGCCAGCTTTGACGTCCCCGATGCTGACCTTTACTAGAGGCACAGAAAAGCAACAGTGACAGCTACAAAATTTGTCTCATTGATAATCACTGGCAAATACGATTATTACTAAAGGATAACCTTCAACGTAGTCTTCTGGGTAATTTGAGTGTGTTAAAGATTCATGTCATGGTCATTAGTTTTAATTTTGAAAACTTACTTTTGAGAAATCATGTTTTCTTTTTTTTTAATCTGTTTGGTACAGCGGTTGGCTCTAAACACTACAAAACCCATGAGCCTTAGCTGTGATTGCTTTGGAAAAAGAGCCAGTCAGATGCAAATCAAAGCTGTATCACATTCTCAGTGCTATGTCACTGAAATGAACAGGTTCCCATCATGGATGTATTAAGAGAGCCGATGGATACTGAACCGCCAGTCCGACTCGCTGCCGAACTGTGGACTGTGGAACTGCACCAAAAAAATAAAAAATCCCTGCAGAAACATAAAAATATTTTCCCCATAGACTGCCATAGTAAGGGAGACGTGATGACAGGACACCTACCTGTGCAAGCAAGCTCAATTCTTACGCTTTTGTCTTGTGCAATCGACGAGCACAGATTTGTAGCTTTGATTTTAGTGAAGAAAAACTTTCTCACACTTTTCAAACCAGGAGAGGTACATGCCCTGGATGCCTCACAGTCCGTCACTCAGCAAGGCGCAACACTGTAAAGTTCCACTGAACTTTACTTTGCCATGAATGATATAATAAACACAAACAATATGATGAACCCATTCAGAGAAGGTGAAAAGTGAAACGTGAACTGCAGAACATGCAGGCATACATATTTAAAAACATAACTTCTTCTATGCATTTTGGCCAGGGTGAAGACTTTCAGAAACAGGCGCACACAGGGAAAACCAATATGGCTTCATGGTTAAGTGTTATATCTCCATGGAGGAGGACAATTCCTGTTTTAATAAATACCCATGTATGTGTTGACTAGACTGTAGTTTTAATTGAAAACTTCCTTGTGTGGACCATAAAAAAAAAGAGCCAATCAAAATTTTATGATTTAAAAATTCATGATCTTGAAATGTAGATACATGGGACATACTGTCCAGTGTATGTAAGAAATACTGCACTCCTCAGCATTATTTCAAAATGTCTGCCACTAACAACTGACCTGAGTGTATCTGAACGACCTGTGTGCCGCTGCAATCCTCACCCCTCATATTTTTCACCATTCTTTTAAACAAAGAGCCATAAAAATGACTTGTAGCCGCTGCTGAAGCCTGGTATGTGTAGATGCTATCAGCGACGGGCTGCCGTCACTCCGAGTTAACTTGTTCGGAGACGGAGACGGAGACTTGTGGCATTAAGACACACAGTATCTCTCTGTGTCGCACGGGAAAAGAAAAAAGATGAAAAATTGAACAATGAAAGCATAAAAGTAGTTGAGTAGGGATTGTTCTGCAACAGGAGAATGCCCTTAAAACCATTCTGTATGTGCATGTGTGTTTTTTTTTGTGTGTGTGTGTGTGTGTGTGTGTGTGCTTACAGTGGAGCTTTCTACATTTCCCTTGTGGAGTCACTTTGTAGTTTTTTTTTACTCCTCCATAGTGCACTCCTCTTGCCAATTAGCTGACAGTTGTTTTATTATTCTTTTTCAAAACCTCAATCCCTAAAAAGTGAAAGGGAGGAAGAAAAAAAAAAAAAAAAAAAAAACTCAGCTTATCATTACACCAGAGCATCGCCTCTGCACCTCGTACCCCCAGTCGCAAAACCTCAGGAGGTTCACTCAGAATAGCTCGATGATCAAAAGGCATGAAAATGACATGTTGTTTACACTGCTTTGGTATGGATTTTTGAAGGGGGGTGGGCTGGGGGTGGGGGCAGGGGGGGGGGGGGGGGTGGCCAAATATTTGGAGAGTCAGGGGTGGGAAATATGTCAAAATGTGGCAGGATTTCATAAACAATTAATTTTTTCTCAATACATGTTTGTCAGTCAAGCATGCATGTTATGTTCGGAACAAGTGAGGGTTAATAATTTGCTGGGGAAAACAACTGTGTCACAGCCTTTGACCCTGCTGTGGCTCCAAAGAGAAAGAAAGCTATAAAAAAAAAGTGTTACAGCACTTCACATACAAAGTAAAATTAAATGAACAAAGAGCTAATAATATTAGAAAACAAACAAAGGGGTGACTCACATTGTTTGGCTCCTGCAGCTCATTAAAGAAGACACATTGAGAGTATGAACAAGTGCATATACAGTATCAATAAAATGCAGATGCATAAAATTTGATTTTGGTTGTGTGACACAAGCCAAAACCAGAGTTGCCGGCCATATTTCCTCTGGCTAAGCAGCTCTGAAGTTCAGGGAATCCAAATGTAAATTACTTGTGTTTGAGACAAGCAGATATAACAGCCATCAGGTAGAAAATACAAGATTTCAGCGATGGCCGCAACTTGGGCCTGAGCTCAGTTGATCATGACATCGAATTATATGTTCCAGAAACAAAGTGTCGCACTGAATGATAAAATACGCCAGTGTTTCCTCAAACCTTGCAACTGATATAAGGAGAGGCCATTTAATATTGTTGAAATCCAAAATTTTGGTTGGATGACACTAAACCCTGAGTTCATTCAACAACAACTGGGGATTGGCCAAAAGACAAAACAATACATTTAAGACAAAAGTATTAAGAAACAAAGTTGTTGACATTCAAAAAATAAATTGAATTAAAAATTAAATTGATCTTTACCTTTTTTTTTTATACAGACCTTAATTGATTCTATAGCTGCTTCCCAATTCAGGGGCTCAGATAAACAGCTAACAGTACAACTGTTAAAACCAAGGACCTTAAAACCTCAAGTTTTTGTCAAACTTTGTTGCTGGGCGACAGGACTGGTGACGCAAAGCTGGTGACGCAAAGTCAAAATCCTCCCTTAGGCCAGACTGTCTCATTTTGGTTCGGCCTTGGAGGTCTACGATGGCTGCTTATTTCTCTGCCTTCCTTCTCTGCTGTCAAAACATTGCTCAACATTCTGCATCACTTTGGTTCATGACCAACTTTTTCAGCTTCAACCACCAAAGTGACCTCATGTCACTGAAATCCCTCCTGGGCTCCGGCCCTGCTTGTCGTACAGTCATCATACAGCGCGCTATCGCTGTTGATATCTGCTTCAGCACGCCGACGTGGGGGACACAGTGACCTAAAAGAGTTGTGGGGTAAACACAAGTTAAGCCGGGCCAGTGTTTACATGCAGCACAGCAGTTTGTTGCAACGTGAGTCTCCTGGGAGTCCTGAGAACAGCCGAGCTTAGCGGTAAACAAGAAGCGAGGGGATCTTGGGAAAATAAGCTGATAAACTGAGGTCACATCCGTTCCCCTTTCTGTTGTTCAGCGTGAGGACGGTGGCTCGCTGGGGAAGTCAGAATGAGACGGTGCTTAGATACATACACATGATGTGGAGGTTAAAGTAAGAAGAAGAACATATGTCTCAAACATACTTAACACCATGCATATACATGACAATAGATATATAGAATAAAAAGGTATATAACACCATTATCAGGAAACATTGTTGACGGCAAAAGCCATTAGGCCTGCAGGACCCACTGATGAAAACTAATGACATCGCAATGTTCTGATCCGATCATAACTCAAAATAGAGGTCTCATGTGCTCCGGTGTTTGCAAATGATGCAAAGACCAACTTCAAATTAGATGTTACAAACTTTTCTCATTATCTTCTTTTCATGTAGAAAGTTTTATGTCCCTCTTAAAGAACCCCATTTTAGTCCACAGTAGCATCTTCATTTAAATTGCCATCAATGTGTTGAATCTACCTGGTATTAGACAACTGAGGTTTAAGATACTGGTTCAGTATCTGAGAGGCTTGTTTCTGCTCTGCCATGGCAAAGATATATCAATACACATTACAGCACATGTACTGTTGGTTATATTTTTACCCATACATAAATGTTATAGATGAGCATATATTGAATTTCCATATATGAAATATATGTACATATAAAATAAAAACATATATGTTAAACATTGTAAATGAAATTTGGTTAGGGTTATATAAAATATATACATCCCAAAGCCTGCTAATATATGTTGATGTTATATACAGTATACACCTAAAGACAGATCACTTTCCCAGAATGAGAAGAGACATGTTTAAGATTAATGTAGAATTCATTTAAAAAAAACATACATAAACATATAGAATTTTTATATATTTGTTGTTTTAATAAACTTGCAAATATAAATTAAATATATATTGTAAACATATATGCTTGCAACATAAAAATATATAAAAAATTCCTCCTTTTTAATATATGTAAATTTACAAGTATTTCATATATTGTTATATGTTCATATATGGAGAGGATGTATATATGTGATAAAAATATATCCCCTTACAGGTGACATACTGTATATGGCAGCATCACTCCTGATATAGGGTCATATATCACATTTTCTGTATGGGTACTTACTAAAAATAATTTAAGTTTTTTTAACAAAACTTTCTATAACAATGGCAGTTTTGTTATTGTTGTTTGGGGCTGTTTTTGTTGTCATTGTATGAGTTCGAGGCTCATATTTCAGAACAGTCCCTCCGTGCAGCAGTAACATTTCTATAGAGGCTACACTCCTGCAGCTCAGCAAGGTGAAAGATTAAGTTTGACCACTCTGGGTCAGCATGCAATCAGATTAAGCAAATGTTTATATCAATAATGTATTCGGTGTATTAAAATGCGACACTCTGAACCATCACTTCCTGGAGAAACCAAGCTTCTTATATAACATGCAATACGGATCATTGGATTGCTCTGTTCATTGAAAAACAAAGCATATGTACAGTAAATCCCACTGTGACTTTGAGTCCCGGGTACCTGCTAATTAACTCACCCCCTTAAAGCGCAACACACACACAGGGAACGTTGCAAACTATCACATCATTAATTGACATCACCAGACAGAAGTACTCAACATTCAGTATCTGGGATTTGCCAAACCCAGGGAGCAAATGTGATAAAGTTGCTGTGTTGACACGTGTTGACACTGGCAACAGCACAGTGGTGTTTCCTAACAGGCTGGGGCGTGTCAACTCGGAGGCAGCACTGTCAAGTCACTGCCGGTGTGTAGCCTTACATAACGAATGCTGCTGGTGTTTTGACATGTATTGTATGATACCGCTGTGTGTTGCCTGTCAGGAGTGAATGAATCCGGCTTTTACCTTTGGAAATCTTCGTGCCTGAAATCACTCCTCTTACCTTGCGAGCATTGGCACAAAAAGTCACGTTTCTGATTGGTTTTCAGGTGTTATCAAAATATATACAAAGTACACTCAGACAAAGTTTCTAATCACAGTTTAACCATCTCTAGAAAACCAGGTAACCACAGGAATACTTATACTCCCTATAGCCCCAATTTTCACCATTAAACTTCACAGGTGAAAATAACAACACCAAACACTCTTTAGAAAACAGATGAAGATTAAAAATGGCATAAATGGTAGAACCAGGATAAGGCACTCCTAGATAAACAAGACTAGGTATAAACATATTATATGGCTGAACCATGTATGGGGCATATAACAACCTGGCTCTCCTATAATGTGCATGCCAGTTAAATACAATGTATATTTCTACTTCTTTAATTTAATAAATACAGCAATATAATCATGGTATTTTCAACACTTAATTGGCAAAATGGTGGCATGAACTGTGGGCTTAGGGCTAAGCCTCTTGTTACAGGCAGTCACTGAGTTGCCCTGGCTTCTCGGCTGCTTGGCAGCTGCTGGGGGCCGGCGTAGGAGCTACGCTGGGTTGGCTTGCATCGGGCTGGCTAACTACAGCAGCTAACGATCGGGTTTCTATGGTGTGCCTCCAATTCACTGAGCCTCGCCTTCATTACAGCAAATAAACTACATTGATTACATGTACCATTATTGCTAAAGGAGGCAGAGGAATAACTAAAAGGAGAGCGGGAGAGAGAGAAACCATTGGTTACTGCTAAGCTAAAGAAACTACCCGATTTGAATAGCATGTAAGCATCACCAGCAACCAGAAACGTAACCTTATGCAGTGGAGGTAAATAAAGGAAGTTGTGAATCGACTGTAAACGGCCTGTGATGACATAATAGAAACTGTTCGCACATAATCATTTTGAAAGAGCAACAGCCAATGAGAGAAGTCCAACATTTGTCCGACCAATGGTGTAATTTCATCACTTGCTAAACTCTATCACTCACTCACTCAGTCATGGACATTCGTGGATGTTCCAGCCAAATATAATGTGTTTAACAGAGATAATGTTTTCTTGCATCCTCACGCCTTATTTCTATGTCTCCTATCACTGCTTATCTGTTGTTGCCTATTTGGAAGACAAATCATATTGATTTGACTTGCTATTACTTGGCAATTATTAACTTTTTAACAATGAGCCTAACTTTACAGACTGGAGGTCGGTTTGTAATTGGATTTTAAGAGCGATGGGTTTGTGTGTGATTGTGTGCGTTGTTGAATTTGTAGTTGTGACAGTTCACATCTGTCTCTCTCCCTCTATCTCTTTCTCACACACACACACACACACACACACAAACACACACTCCCTGTGTTTCTGTATGTGTCTGCGAACACAGGGGGTCTTCGCTCGTGTGTTTGTGCAGAGTTAGTGTGTGTGTATGTGTTGCGCAGAGCCAGGAGATTTTTTGTGTATATCCAGGGCACATTGTCTGGACAGGGAAAATGAGAATGGATGGGATTGTAATTACTGAATGGAGATATCCACACAGTGTGAAATTAGAAAAGGCTGGGCGAAAACCTCCCACGGGTACAGGCGGTAAAGAGAGAGTAGTTGTCATGGTGATAGGTGAATTCAAACAGGGCTTTGCAAACCTTCAGGGAAAGAGGTGAGAGTGTGTGTGAGTGAGTTTTTACTTTATGTGTGTGTGTGTGCGAGGGGTGGTGGTGGTTTGGGGTGCGTTTATAGATTTTTTTGTGAAAGAGGAGAGAAAGGTTGCTGTGACCTTGATGAAGACTCGCAGGGTGTTGTGTTTTCAAGTTTTCTACATTCAAACGTGCAGCGAGTTTTTACCTGAGCTGAGAGTTAGTCACAAGAGTGTCATTTTAGCTGGGGATACATATCCCTCTTACTAATCAAAAAACTCAGTTTTGACGCCTCAAGTTTTACAGTTTTGAAGTTTGAGTGACTCACTCAGCTCTGAGTTAAAGTGTAGATACACTCCTCTGTGGGGCCTTCAACTGTTACTGTACAGTCACAGGAATATCAGCTTCAAGAGCAACAGCAGGGCTTGTCCACTTTCTACCAGCCACAACACTGTGGCTAGTATTGTTTTCAAACTGAGTCTGTGTTCGCAATATCACGGCAAAATGTCCTGGAGAAACCTACTGCAGCAGGAACATCCACAGAGGTCCTTTAGAGTAGGGCAGGTGTTCACCGTGATAGCATCACAACCATGCTACCGTGCGTCATGAAACTTCAAAATGAAGGCCGAGTTCAAAGATGGGAATGTCTGACCCATGAGTACTTAAGTACTTATTTAATAATGTTGAAATAACTACTGATTTTTCATCAGTACATCGACATGTTGACAGGAGTCACGGCTGGTGTGATTCCTATCGTCGTCCATTGTTTGCCCTTAGTTTTGCCTCTCAGGCAGTGTACAGCCTGATCTGACAGGGGAAGCTTCTTCTGTCCATATGCAGGAAGTCCTGCAGACACTACTGAGGGCTGCAAAAAACTTAATGCTGCTTCCTTGATATTTTTTTGTTTTGTTTTGTTTTTTTTAGAAAAAAAAGCATCCAGGAATTTTAGATTTACAGGGGATGATGATGATGATGATGGCAACAATGATGTCCACCATAAAGTCTCAGTTCTTTATCAATGATATTAACATTTTTCTAGTGCATCAAAAATACAATAATAATAATAATAATGCAACGTTTTTGGTTTCATTTTCTTTCTTTTTTTCCACAGTGCAGACAAGATCCAGTGCTAGCGACTGTTATGTTAAATAAACACATACATACTTTGCAAATGAATTCATTGTCTTGCTCAAAGACACTCAGGGTGAATTTAAGGACACAGCATTTCCCTGCTGCCAAATGGAGCCCAAGCAACTGCTCTGGCTTCAGGGACACACACTGTTGCCAAAATACTATGTACTGTGTTTAAAAGAATAATGCTATTTTCAGTCCATCGTCCTATTCTTACAACATTTACATGTTTGTATCCCCAGGGGTGTTCGTATTCTGGAGGCAAAGTTGTTAAAGAATAGCTTCCAGTCACATTTTCTTCACAGATTAATTTCCTGGCTTAAGTATTTCTTTTGGCAGTGTTGTGTTTTTCAAGTGGTGAATGTCTTATTTTGGAAGGAAGCTAAACATTCATAGCCTCACGGAAAACATTTTTATATTGAAAAAAAGTACACTGACAAAATCATTGCGTCATTGTATAAAATTGGGACATATATATATTTCTAACTGTGCCATCATATCACATTGTGAAAATGTTGGGCTTCTTTATACTGACAAAATGTGAGTTTGTTCGTTGGGTTGTTTCCAAAGTAAAGGAAATCACCTATGCGCTCAAAACAGCATGTGTGAGTATGGAAGTTGCAATTTGAGACACAGCACATGAACAATTGAGAAGACTTTAATGTGAGGTGGTAGCGGATACAAACAGGGACAATTCCTACTAGAATATGAAAAAAATATACATAAATAATAGGCAAAATTAGAAATAGATACCTGTCTCACATAAAATCCCCTTCACAGTATGTGATGCTGTGTGTCTTAATCCACCTCCTGTTGACAGAAGCTAGGTAAGATAGAGGTAGAGATAGACGTGCTTCGCTGACGAGCTAGAATTCTGTGTATGCGGCCGTGTCAGTATCTTTGGAGAAGATTCCAGCATGGGATGCTCTGAAAACATTGGCAGGGAGCCACCTGTTTCACTGTGCCATGACTGCATTACGTAACCAGAGGCTGGAGACAAGGAGGAGTAGATTCCTTTGTCAGAGTTCAAAGTGCACTGTGAAAAGATAATGGCCTCCTTTTATCAGACTGCCATAGTAATGAGCTTGTTCATCACCTTGGAGAGGAGAGAGTAGGGGAAGGGGAGGTTAGGTGGTGGTGGTGGTGGTGGTGGTGGTGGGGGGGGGGGTACAGAGGGGGCGGAAGGCTGAGGAATGCCCATCCATCAGGCGCTGTAAACCCAGAGTCTGGCCAGGGCCCCGGCCCCCTCAAAACTCCAGACCTCTTCATCACTGTTTGTGTAGCCAGGGGATGGAAAAGCTATCCAGTCCTCAGTACAACATATGCAGGAAGAATGAACATGAAGATTTAATGCAACTGATATCTATTATTTCTAGCGCCAAATGGAATTTGTCGGGCATACAAAGTATCTGACCTTGACACAACACAACATGGTTAGTGTCCTGTCTCTCACACACAAAGAGTCAGTGCTTTTTTTTTTTTATTTTATTCAATTCAAGTCTGTAAAGGTAAATTCATCCCTTAAAAAAAGCTTAACAGGTGCCAGGCCAGAAACCTGAACTCAACCTTCGTCTGCTTCTACTTTCAAAAACATTAGAATTCATCGATTTTATCACGTGACGCATAAAAACACAAAATAAAATGCAGAAAATAAAACAGAAAATACAGTGCACATAAAAGTGGAAGCATAACGGAAAAACCTGACATTCATCCAACTGTCACCCCCCATGACGGTCATCTGTCTCTAACCTTCACCAAGTACATTTAGTTTACTTAACATTTTCACTTAACTTGCTTCTGGGTGACGAGGATTTGACGGACTACCGTCCCCATGTAGGGTCACCGACCTCCACTTTCCTTCTGGTTTAACAAGCAACCCCCCCCCCCTCATGGGCCCACAGGACATATGAGCTCTGAGGAGGGGGAGGTGTGTGTTTATGTGTGTGTATGTGTGTGTGTGCTTGTGTGTGTATACATATGTGCATGTGTGAAACCTTGCTCTGGGGAAGATCTTGTTTTCCTGGTCGACCTTGAATGTTCTCATTCATTTCACTGATAGCTCTGAATATGAATGCCTTCTCTGAATACTCTTCTGTAGAGCTTCAACCAGGGCGGAGATTTAAATAAGAGCAATTCAGCCAAAGTGGGGTGGGGGTGGGGGGGGTGAATCCAACCGGACCAGTCCCATGGTATTGAAAAAAAGGTGTGTGCTCATTGACAGCATTTTAAGCAGCCGGTATCGGGAGTAAAATTTGGGGAATTTTGGTGCACAAATTAATAATTTCTACCCTGAAATTAATAAGTTTACTCCCTTGAATAAATAATATGCGGCCTTGAATTACTAATGTCTTCTTCTCAAATAATTCCCTCAAATTAAACTAATAGAGGAGCTGGGGTTAAGGAACTGGAGTAACATGTTATTGTGGGCAGTCCGGCCAGTCAGTTTGCACTGGCTCTCTCAATAAACATTGTCCTACATTTCTAATTTACGTCTCCACAACTATTAGTCTCATTGTTCTTAAAATAATGTGTTCTATTGACTTAGTAAAGGAATATTAAAGCTGCCCATCACAACGGCTCTGGTGTAACTATCCCTTATTATTAAACTTTCACAAGTGGCTGTGTAGAAACATAAGTCCCTGTCCGACAAGCACCTCAAGCTCCATGTAGGGAGAAGGATCCACTTTCACATCTAAACTGACCAAACCAGATGACCATGTCTCTGACTGAACACACTTTACTCTAGAGGAAGGAAATAAGGTGAGTTTGGGGTCATGCTAATGCATATTTAATTAATATAAATGCCATTATTTTGCCCACAAAATAATTGACAGTGCGGCAATGCAAATCAAGATTGTGCCCTAATTACTCATTACCTTGAAGCACCAACTTCCTCCAAATTATTTCAGGGCACATAAGATCCTTTAATAGGCAATAAAATATTGTCGCCCCCTGGTCTCCACATACTGTGTTTCCTTACTTGTGTATTTTATTATATTGTGCACTTTTTAGTTCTGGCAATTTGAATTTGAATTCCAATAAATATATCTTTAAAAAAAAAAAAAAAAAAAAAAACTCTTAAGAGTGCTTCAGGTCTTTAGAGGCTTTAGGGTACGGAGAGTGGCCGGCTTGGTGGAGCAGTGTTAAAGCTGAAGCACTTTGTGCTTGCAATCGGAGATGAAGAGGCTATTTGTCTGTGTAGTGTGCACAGCTCTTATCTGGGATTTGTTTGCGGCACAACTTAATTTGCATAAATTTCTTGGAGAGTAAGATGAAAACTCTGCGCTCTTGGCTGGAGCAGGGGGAACAGATTGTCCTCACAATGCACGTTCTACCATGTGGCTCACATCGTCGTTCTAATGTAGAACTTGGGATAAGCTTCCCATCTAAGCATCCTGATCATGAATATATCGAAGAATAATCAGATTATTCTCTTTTTTTCCCTCAGATTTCTACATGACATAAGCTTCCCAGCTGCTTCTATAGGGAGTTTAGGATCATGAAATGACTTTATTTAAAAAGGACAGTTACAGTTTCTGGGATCGAGGTGACATTCCTGCAATGAAATCTCGGTGACAGGTTCCAACAAGTCAACAGCTTATCCAGATTAACTAAATCATTTTATTGGAACTTTAAACTGAAACTAGGCACACCTAAAATGTCAGTAATAATCCCTTATTGCAGGAAAACACTGTGTATGCTGAAGTATGACAGGTCAGAGTTAAACCAGGAAACTTGTCTTGAAGCTGTGATGGAGAGTTTATGACACAATTTTACAGTTTGGTTGAAATGAGTTTTGACGGAGGTTTGCTCAAAATCTGATCATCTTACTGCTCATGTTTCTGGTTCAGTGGACTCATGTTCCAGAGACTGACCGTGACCCACACCTCAGCAATTGAAAGGATAAGTCTGGTGATTTTCTATACGTTTATTATTCTCATTAAATTACCAAAACCTAATAATGAAATGAACCCAATAACAAGTGTTGTCTGCTTGATACATCTCATTCATCTGTGCCATAGAGCTCCGTTGTTTCCAAACACTATTAAAAACACATCAATGCGCCAAACTGTTGCACTGCGTGACATGTTCCTTCTTTACCATGAACTCACATACTGCAGTTTATTTTGACTCAATGTAAAATACACTGTTCTGCTGTCAGAAATACTCACTAGAGCACCAAATGTGTATTACTGCGCCACTGAAAATAGTCCCCAACAAATGCACAATTTCCTCCTGTCTGAGTAACACTTGCTAAAAACTTCAGTGACCAGCTGTTTTAGGAAATTACTATTTTTAAAAATGAAACTACGATACTTGTGACCCATTTTCATCTTCATCTGGGTTTGAAAGCTTTTTTATGGGATTTGTTGACAATAATAAAAATGTCAAATAACACCAGGCTTTGTTATTATTACTGACAGACCCAAGCATAATACTTCAATGTCAAGGTTTTAAAAAAAGAATTGCGGATGATTAACATCTAACCCGCTCTGGTTCCAGTCACTGAATTCCTGCCAGTATGGGGCAGTTTTGTAGCTGGCCTGACCTTTGACCTCTCTGGGGGGAAAGGAGGGCAACTGAGTTAATTTCCCTTTTGGGAATCTACTGAATATCCTGTAAACAAACACTTCCTGTTTGACCGTGTCGAGGGAGGAACTACAGGAGAAAGAAAAACCAAAAAAACACATTTAGATCCAATAAATTCTTTTTATCGATTTTCCAATAAAAAATACATTCATACAGAAACTATTTTACAAAACAATTTCAAATGAAAAAATCTTGTTATAACATAAAACAAACAAAAATAGAGCCTCATATTTTATCTCCATGTTTATCCAATAAAGATTCTCTAGCTAAAGATAGGGCGTCTTTGCAGGTCTTTGAAAAGTTCAGAAAGAAATCACATGGCAAATAAAAAAAAAACAAAAAAAAACAAACATAATACTTAGCAGGCACCAGAATGCAAAATTAGAACAATTCAAGTGTCCAGAACAATTCACGTCTGAAAAGTTGTTTTTTTTTTGTTTTGTTTTGTTTTTTGTTTTGTTTTTTTTTGGTTTTGTTTTTTTTTTTCTTGAAAGATGATAGGCCACAGGTGTAGGCGCTATTGATGCCTTTTTAAAATGTACATTTGCTCTAGCTTTTCTCCAGTCAAATCAAAAACAAAAAGATGGTACAGAAGCAAAATGAAGGAGAATGGCGTGTGTCTATTTTACAGTAATTCTTCAGCCTCTTTGTCTTTATTGGTTCATGTTTAGAAACAACACACTTGCACTTTGTTTTTGGTCCCATATCCTTTCAAAATAGAAGCTTCCATACAAAATTCTCTTAGTTTACAATGTACATAATCTTTGCAATTTTTTTTTTTTTTTGACATTTCTCAGTGTAAAAAGAACCATTGGCATACTGACTTTCTTGAATGTTCTTTAAGGTTCACCTTTACAGTTGTTGAGTTGTAACAAGGCTACCTGTGATGTTGACTACTGAGTGACAGGCACCAAATTTTTATGACCATTTAAAGCAGACAAGTTCGTTTTCAACATTTCCATATGTCTCCCATACATCGTCACTGTGGCTCCGAAATGTTTCCTAATTGTGAACTGAAGGGATTCTGAAAAAAATCCGAGAGAGCAGAGAATTTATATCAACCCACAGAGGAGTGCGTTGAAGTCATGTAACTGAAGTTAAAACATGCATATAGTGAAGTACAGACATACATCTGGTTCTAGTCTCTCTCCCCTGGTCGCCTGCAGAGAAAAAGACAGAAACCTCTAGACCTGCGACGCAGCTCAGCTGAACTGGTTCAACTGGTTTTTTCGGTACCGTTTAGTCAGATGATGGGTTGCTGTTTAAACCAGGACTGAGTAAAGAGTCAGACTCCCCGAGGGTGAGACTCGCCAAAACACACAAACACAACAAAGCAGCCTCATGATTGAGAATGCTGTCATTACTCAAAAGGACGCTGCCTTCTTTTAAGCCTGCAAGCCTTTGACACATCAACTGATATAAATGGCTCTGATGTCAATGTTTTTCTTTGCAGCAAAAATCTTAAATTTGTCGGGAACTTGCTGACTGAGCATGCCACATTTCATGAGAACATGTTTCCAAGACTCTGTACCTTTGACAGCAAGTTACAGTCTCTCTGATGTGCATCCGTGCACTATCTTATACTACATAGTAGTAAAACCATTACAAAACTGAATTGCTTTTTCCAAGTGCTCCACAATTCTGTCTCAGGCCTGGGTCATTTTGAAGAATATGATTTAGTTCTGATATAGTTATGATATAGAATGCACAGAAATGTAAAAATGGCAGTCATTATGAAGCTGATATATAGGTTTTTTTTATTATTATTCAGGAGTTTAGAAGAGTCTGTCTTGAGACAAAAAGGGCAAAAAGGTGTGACTGTATGGATCAGAGCCTTTATAAAGCTATTCAATAACTACTACAATAACTACTGCAATCGCAACCCCCGTTTGGTGTGTGTGTGTGTGGTTGTGTGTGAGAGAGAGAAAGAGTGATCTATTTAACAGGACAAGGCCACTTACATAAGGCATCAGTAAGGTAAACAGTGCATTTACAGATAGAAAAAAAAAAGAGAGAAGAGCAAAAGTGAAGAAAAGTGAACAAAAATCCCATGGTCAAGACAGTTGCCAAGCAATAGTGGTATCCCCAAATTATCAATAAAAAAAAAAATAAAAAAAATGACTGCCTTATGTGTTTTGTACAATACTATGGTAGCATAATATGAAGGTAGCTGCTCTTGAATGGAATTTTGTTGTCCTATAAGCAAACAGGTGAGCAACACATCCCCCCAGATCCCATGCAACTTCTGTTATAATGGCGGTAACTGTTTGTGTACAACCGTTGTCATTTTTTTAGTTTTTTTTTGTTTTTGTCCTTTTAAGATACAGAGCTTACACAATGGACAACAAAATGAGCTTTTATAGCGTGTATGGTTTGAGACAGGCTAAGTAATACATTGCACATTTAATAGCTGCACTAAACAAAACGACCTCCCACTTTTTAACCGGGAGCTACAGTCCCACCTCCGGGCACAAAGGGGGCGCTCTCTCGCAAAAATCAGCTCGACCAAACAAGCACCCCTCCCCACCCCTCTTACTCCTCTCCACAGCCAAGAGACTCAAACATCACAGACAGAACCTTTTTTTGTTTTTTTTTTTCTTTTGCTTGCATTCATTCTCAGAGAGACAACAGCTATCCTCCCCCCCCCGCCCAAAAAAAAAAAAAAAAAAAAAAAAAGACTCCCTCGCATAACATCACCCTCTCCATGTCATTCATTCACTCGAGCTTCCACAAATACAAGCTCCATCTGCTCCATAAAGCCAGCACAGGCACCCAGTCGCAGGCACTCACAGTCCTCATGCGCACAGGCAAACACACTGTCATTGGAGGAACGGCACCCCCACAGGAGTCCCATAATCCTCCAGGAAAAAAAGCATCGAACACCATACAGAAGAGTCTCTTCCCATCTTCTCCAGCCCAGATTTTTCCCGTTTATTTATTTTTTTTCTGTTTTTTTTTTCTCTCGAGTCTCTCCCCGCCCTCCCGCTCCTCTGTAAAAAGCCTTTCAAGAGCAATCTCCACAGCGAGGTGTTGGAGGCACTAAGTATGGTGCAAATAATAGCCTGCGTTGCTTCGTGTTTTTCCACTGCCTGGAACATGGCGGTGCTCCTGTTAGCGCTCCCAGGACACACCGGCCTCGCTGATCCCCCACACAGGTCGGGACAATCAACCAGAATCATCCCCCAGAGCTCTCGACAAGGAGGCCATCTTAGATGTGCCTCTTCATGTGCAGTGCCAGGTGGTCAGAACGGGAGAAACACCTGAGAAAGCAAAGAGAGAAAAAGAAAAAAGAGAAAAGTTTTGACTGAGAAGCTGTTTTCTGCAGGTACACTTTCACATTTGCTGTTCTAAACCCTCACTTCCTGGTTTCTCTCTCTTTACCCGGAAAAATCCTCTCATAAAGAAGAAGAGTTTGGTTTCACATTTCCAGTTGTTTATAGTACAAACTGAAGAAAACCAGGGTAGTTAGCATGTGTAATGTTAGCAAAGTCAACATTATTGTAGTGCATTAAAAGGGGGAGGGGGGGTAAAAGCTATGATGGCTCACTGAGATGTTCTTCATCACAACAGCTTCCACCCGTCAACAATCCCAACTTGACCCTCTGCTCATCCCCTTGTACTCAACTCTCTTCATCTAACTCTTGACCTCAACCCCCATCCCCGTCGGTCCGTCCTTGACACTCATTCATGCCTCCGCCTAAAGTGTCATTTGGATAAACTAATTTGCACATGCAAGTGACATGGTCTTTGTTTGTGAAGGAGGTGCTTAGCGGCAAAAGGTAAAGAGAAGCTGCACTGTTGTGATTGGAGGTTAATATTCAGGAGCTCCTTTGAAGGAGGCATGAAGTCGAACAATAACTCACAGCAGTTATTATTTATCATCTTAGCATGACGGCTCTCAGCTTCCTCAGCTGCATGTAATATTGCACTGACGGGGGGGGGGGGGGGGGGGGGGGGGGTCACCCGGGTTATGTGCCAGCTATCATGAACATTTACTGACTGATGTCCAGCGCTCTCACCTGTCGCAGTGACTGCATTTGAATGGCTTTGCTCCAGTGTGCTTCCTGAAGTGTCTGGTGAGTTCATCGCTTCGTGCAAAGCGCCACTCGCAGCCCTCCCATGAACACCTGTAGGGCTTCTCACCTGCCACAGAAAAAAAAACAAAACACAATGGATTCACGTGATTAACATTCTGCAGAGGATAAACAAGGAAGTCGACGACAGGAAGGCGTTTATCAAGAGAGTTCTTCGAATGTTGATTTATTTACATCTTAAGCTGCTTTTTGTGCTAAAAGAAATGGGTTTCTGCAGGTTTTCACCTCTAAAATACACTGCACTGACAGGATTTTGTCAAATAACCTTAATTAGCTGCTGTAATTATTTGCCCTCAGACAAGCGCCATAATTGTAGTAATTCTGAGCTATCAATGAAAGTGCCAGAATGTCTGACATTTTTCAAATGCAACTTTGCCCCTATGTGTTTTCTAAGCAGGTGCTAAGCAGATTGGGCTGACTACTGTGCGTTCAGGAGAAAAACAATCTTGCGCCTTGTGGATTTTGAGGGCTGTGGTATGCAGCTTTAAGGAGCTGCTCGAGTACACGGCTTATGTAATGTGGGAGAGCTGCAGGAAAGAAAATAGAGACTGTTCCTAATGGTCCTGAAGGCCATTAACCATGTGGCAGACGTGGTCAGTGAAGGATGCTAGGAATGTGACTTCCTCTGCTAATGGGCGACGCAGCTGTAAACAGCCTGGCAGAGGTCAGAGGTGACGAGGGAAGCTGCTTACATTTGAACCCTTGGCAAAACACTGCAAATGTCAGATTCCCATTATTTCTTTCATTTTTTTTTTCTTTTTTTTTGGGGGTGGGGGTTGGGGGGGGAGGGCTGTTGAATGCAAACGAGTGAGTTTCTGAATCTTTTCCCATGGTGAAATCCGAGGACTGTTGATGTGTTTTCAGAGTCCACATCCTCTGGGTTCCTGCTCGGCCACAAAAGAACATCCCATTCACCCCCCACCCCCCCACTTCTCGCTCTCTCTGCCCCCCCCCCCCCCCCCCCCCCCCCCCGCATGAAATCACGTTCCTCTGTTTGAATTAGGTCACAGTTGAGGGCATTCCTCCTGACAAACAATTCAAAGTATGTGGGAGCGTTTTTCAGAGAGTCTAAGTTGATTTTGCTTTCGCTTTTGAACGGTTTTCACTCTTTCTGTTTCAAAAACATGATGTCATAGCTGTCAGGATAGTACCAACCCCCCCCCCCCCCACTCCAGTGAGTTTGCATTTACACTGACATGACATTTGCAAAAGCACCACACTGTCTGACAGCTTTACCTGTGTGTGTGCGCTGGTGTGCTTTGAGGTGCGAGCTCTTGGTGTACACCTTCCTGCACCCGTTGAATTGACACCTGTGCACCCGCCTCCTCCCGTCAGGCGACGTCTCCCCACTGGTGAGCCCCGACCTCTCGAGGGTCCTCTCCATGCCCCCAGTCCTTATTTTCCCAGGCGAGTGCAGCACAGTCTGTATCCCACTCCACACCCGGGCTACCGAGCCCTCCTTGCCCAGCTCGGGTGAGGACGGCGGCGTGCTGATGATGGCAGAGCCCAGGTCTTCGCCACCGTCGCCCAGAATGTCAGTCAAAGAGCCGGAGGAGAAGTCGAGGGTAGGGGAGAGCTCCTCGGAGCTGTCCGAGGCCTCGCTGCTGGCGTCAGAGTTGAAGCCGCCGGTGTCGACGTGCTGGTTGTCCTGATTGTCTTCCTCCTCCTTGATGTGGGGGATCTTTGGGTCCGTGTCGTTCGACTTGTCCCCGCAGGCCAGCATTAACTTGCTCCACAGGTCCTCCTGGTTCTCAAACTTCAGGTCCGTGGCCGAGACATAGGGCTCGCTCTGGAGGTACCTCTCCAGCTCGAGGCATGTCTGTGTGGAGGGAAAAAACGAGATAGCGGTGAGTTGACGGGTGAACAGAGCCTGAGGCCTGTAACACAGTGCTTCTCTTCAACCAGAAAGTCCCTAAAACACCAAAACAAATGATTTTTTTTTTTTTTTTTTTTCCCCACCACAGGAAACACAGACTCTGGTGTTTATTCTTAGCAACAGCAGCAGCGGGAGGGGGAAATGCTCTGACTCTAACACCACTGACCCTTCTTCCTTCTTGCTCGCATCAACGAGGCAAGACACAATGTCCTATGCAGAGGATAGTGGAGTACGTTCTAAGGGTGCCCTGCGAGGCCATATCAGGCAAGATTACAAGCACCGCATTTCCTTCAGAGAGCATGCAAGAACAAGGTGCTCTTACCCGCGAAAGCATGCATGTGGTTGTGCGTGTCTGTGTGCGTGAGTGTGTTGAGGTGTGCGTTAGGGGTTGGTCATGAAATTTACATATGCTACAGAGCCCCCCCCCCCCCCCCCATTGGGTTAGGGAAGTGCTTGTAGATCTTTTAAATCTATCAATTATTCAACATAATGTGGATTTAATAATGCATTCGGAGGCATCGCTAGAAATAACATAGCACACTGGGGACCGAGAGGAGGGAGGTCTGGTTCACGGGGGTCCATAAAAAGCCTGGCATGAATACTGCAAGAGCTCGCTGAGGATTGTGGGCTTATTTTCTTTTTGAAAAGGAAGTGAGAGAGCACTTCCTCAACCCACTGCAGTCACCCAGCACAGGCCAGATATGAGGGACAGCGCCGATGATGGGACTGTGCGGTTTCCTGAATGAAGAGGATTCCAACTCGCAGCCATGTTTCTATCACAGTAGACTCGGATGAACCAGTGAGGCACCCGGCTAAAAGGTGTCTGATGAATATTGCTCGCTGACTTTTTCAAAACTCTTCTGAAACCTGTTTATTTTCTAGTGAAAACACACTGGAGAGCTTCACCTCCTCAGGCCTCCAAAGAGTATTTAAATGAATGAATGGATGAACAGCTCAGAGGCAACATAGAGGATGAGTCCAAAAGAGCTACATCACTGGAGACTTTCAACAGCAGTGTGCCAATCACAGGGTAACCTTGACCATTTCTATGGAAACACTATATTTAAATAACAGGAGAAGCACAAGCCTCAACAATAACATTGTTGAAATCGTTTAGCAATAACATAATGGATTATAATCTCCATTAAGCATGATGAGGAGTAATAGTAATATCACAGATACACTTTAACTCTGGAGCAGATGGAATTTAGCGCTAACATAGGAAAGAATTAGGTGTGAAAAGGACAACACAACTTTACAGGAATATTTTGGGAACTGTACTGTATCGTAGTAACTTGGGAGAGAGAGAGAGAGAGAGAGAGAGAGAGAGACAGAGAGAGAGAGAGAGGCAAATGTTTCTTGTCAGCAGTGCTGGATAAATCCCACGCGAGCTTTAAATGCCTGGGAGGGCGACTTGGCCCCAAGCCCGAAGAGATCTGATAGACAGAAGGAAACAGAAGAAGAAGAAGAAGAAGAAGAAGAAGAAGAGGAAGAGGAAGACTGAAACGAATTCATTTAATTTCATTTCCCAAAACTAGAGCAAGATGCACTTGAGCCTTTCCCTTCGTTTCCAGTATAAAACTCCACTGTTCTGTCATCCAGGGGTCGCTCGGTCGAGCCAAATTGTAAATGAAATCAGCCTCTCTCTTCCTCTGTCAGTCTGTCACTCTCTAGTATGTGTGTGTGTGTGTGTCTGACAGAGAGCAAGAGAGGCAGAGAGGGAGCGCAGCGAGAGAGAGAGAGAGAGAGCGAGAAAGAGAGAGAGAGAGAAGAGGAGGAGATACGCGCAAAGACGCACCGCTCACCATTCAGCCTCTAAAATCTGCAACACAGCGTGTTTTTATTCTATCACAAGCCGATGTGTCTTCACAAGCAGCGAGCACGCGCCGAAAACCAGCAGCAACATTGTCACTAATGAATATTACGTAAAAAAAAAAAAAAAAAATGAAGACACCTCTACGCGTGTTATAACATAAAAACACAATGAGACTACAAGTCACTTCAAAAATGATCGTATAGTGACAATCTAAGAAATCGAAATAATCCCATCAACTATAATAAGGTATGTAAAAAGTCAGTTTGTTACGACAGGGACACTGTGAGCTACGACACCACACTGCAAACATTTGGAAATATTAAAGGAATATTACAGAGATCTGTCATTCAGGGAACTTGCATCACTTCCCCTGTAAACCGAGGACCAAGCAAACGACTTTTAACATGGACACTGATATTTACACTTGCACCAAACTAGACGCGAGGTCTCATAAACAACTTTGACATTTGCACGTCCACGGACAGCTGTCAGTGGAAAGCAAGTTTTTCCAGCCACCCCCACCCCCCCACTGCCCCCTCCTCCCGATATTACGCACTTTTCCCTTGCACTTCTGTAGCCTACAACAAATCGCACATGAACCCGGTGCACGATCCGTCAGGGCTGACAAGAGGGATCGGGTCGTTACCTGCTGCCAGTACTCCTCCAGAGACGGTAAAGCTGAAAAGTATCCGGTGTCATGCACGATCTGGAGCTCCTGGAAGATGCTACACATGGGGATGACATCCATTTCACTCCTAAGATGCAGCCACAAGTAGAAGTGAATTCAAGCTTGGGGAGAAAACGGAGCCTGTTGTGTTCGCAGAGGAGCTGGAGTCTCGGCTGTATTTGCATGTATAATAGTCGGTGGAGTCGTGCGCTTCCAGTGGAGGTTTTCGAGCGTGTGACGCACAGAGAGCGCACAACACTGAACTCTCCAAAAGTCCGACAGCGCACTGTAAACTTCCCCCCCGATTCAAAATTACAGACAAACCCACCCCCATGTGATTACATTACGTTTCGCTACGACGACCAATGAGCTCGCAGGAGGATGCGTCCCGCCTACCAGACCACCTCCGGCCAATGCCGAGCCAGAGCCGACTCATCCTGTGTGCTGTGGTTGGTGCGCGCTGCGAAGCGTCTCCGGCTCCCATTGGACTAAATCAGCGCTATTTTTAGAGCACTATATAACCCAGACTCCTCTCGTACCAGAACGAGGAAGTCGAACTTTCTACTGATTCAAATGTGGGTTTCAGCTTCTCCGGACCACTGGCAGGAGAAGCGCTGTGCCGCTTCTGCTGCTGCCGCTGCTGCCGCTGCTGCTGGCGGCGGCGGCGGCGGCGGCGGCTGTGGAGCTGCGCTTCAGTCTCTAAATAGACACACTTCCCTGTTTTTCATTTCATCACACACACAGACACACACTCCCCCCCCCCCCCCCCCCCCCCCCCCCACACACACACACACACACATATACACTTCATCTCTTCTCGGTGTTTTAAAGCTCGAATGTAAACGCAATGAAAGACCTGACAGTGGCTCAGTATCACTGCGCTAATCACGGAGACAATATTGAGAGTCGCCTGGCTGCGAGCTCAGGGGGACTGTCAAAGATCTGATCATTTCTCTGCTCTATGAAATAAAACTGATAGACTTCTTCTTTTCATGGCCGTCCAGAGATGCCTGAGAATTATTATGAGTCTCCCTGTGACCGTATAGACAGTTTTAATAAGCCATTAAGTTATAATAGAGTTGCCATAAAGATGATTATTCACAAAATGCTCTGCAGGTTATTGTAGAGGCAGCAGCTTGAGGCATATCATGAGGGACAGGTTTGCTTCTGCTGGAGATGATGTGCATTTAATGTGTGTGCGCGCTTATGTGAGTGCATGTGTGTGTGTGTGCGTGTGTGTGTGTGTGTGTGTGTGTACGTGTTATAATCTCAATCACCTGTGGCTCTTCTCTTTCTACGAAAGTGAGCTCTCTTCTCTTGCAGCAGTGTGTTTTTACGATGCTCGATTACGAACATGAAACCACATGGCCCGGGTTGTTTCCTCTACAGGCAGGAAAGAAGAAAAGCGCGGGCCGCTGATGGTGCATGCACGGTGACAGTTTCTAATCACCAATATATCTCTGGCAGCTCTAGACATGTTATATGACACGTTATAAATACACTGGCACGTTTTCAGAAATGCGTTTCCCTCCTTTGACTATAGATAATCATTGCTCTACTGTGATCAGTGCTCCCCCCCCCCCCCCAATCAATGAAGCATGAATATTAATCAGAGGTAATATGCTGATGTATTGATGTGCACTCAGTTTCATGCTTTATTATGTTGTTAGCATAAAAATCTTGCAGTTCATTATTCCATGGGTTTAAAATATTACAGTAGGCTTTTATTTTGTTAAGTGAGGAGTAAAGTTCCTACTTCCCTTAAACAACATTTTAATTAGTTTGAATGTGTGCCCTCTATCCGTCACTCCTTTCAGAGAAGAATATCTTATTTAATCCCATCAATCAGAACACTGTGACTAATGCTGGGCTATTATTCAGCTCACTAAACGCCAAACATACAGAGCATGTGAGTAAAACTACATATCCAGTTGCATAAGATGTGGGATAAAGTTGAAGTCAAGCGGAACAACAGCGGCATTGACGAGTTAAAGGCAGGCGATGTGACAAACAACATATTTGGAACAGAGAACCATTGTTTGACCCGTTGGCCCGGTCGAGCGCCTCCACAACGGAGTCTCTTTTGTTGAGATCTCAGCTGTGGGCACATTTGCAGAACTCAGCAGTATCACATTTTGTCATGAGTGTATGTAGTTTGGAGGGACAGAGAGCAAAGCGCATGGACGGGGGTCTTTGTCGTGAGACAAGATCATAGGTAATGGAAGGGAAGAGTCATGCTTCCCTGCAGCATCGGTGATTCATTGCTGACCTTATAAAGAGGCATAGAGGGACAATAGAGTATTTATATCAAAGCACCTACTGTATGTATTCAGCACTAAATACTTCTGTTTTATGCAACATGCAGTGAGAGTATACAGCAGGCATGGGGAATTGGACTGTGCATTATTGTAACTGTTACGAAATGAAAAAATATACACGTCATCTCAGAGTAATTTATGACATGTAAATACTGTTAATATCAATATCCAAGTTGTAATTACAATTGGTGGACTAATTATTCTGAAACCAGATATACTGCTAACTGATTTGGCACTAAAGAATATGTACCTGGATTTAAAAAAATAAAAATAAAAAATCAAACTACAAGAGTTTCCTTGTGTCAGTCAAACTCAACAAATTATCACAAGTCATAAACATGGGAATCTTTCCCTTCAGCTCCATCCCAGCATCCCAGAGCATGGCACAATGCCAACTACGAGATGAAGCTATGAATTTGGAATGGCACCTACCTTCATAAAGATGCACTGAAGATAAGACGATTTTGTTTTATTTCTCATGCTGCCTCGATAACAGCCACAATTTATTTATTTTTTGCAGCTATGGGCGACTTCTCCTGTCTCTCTGTGAGCATAATGTGGAACAATTATGTCCATCAGCAGCACAATTCAAGTAGAATTTGTGTGGATTCTGATTTTTTATGAACTTAATTCCAGGCTTGCTTGGACTCTGTGTGTAGTATGGAATTGGGACACAGCTCATGTTAGATATTATGTTATTTTTTTTCCTACACACATATCACCTTACATGTGATGCCCTAAACCAGGGGTTCTCAAACCTTTTCACATCAAGGACCCATAAACTGATACAAACTTGCGGGTCCATCTGATAAGAGTTTTGCTCTTAAAATCTTTTATTACAGAAAGTGTTTGAAAGCCATGACCAAAAGAGTCATTGTTCTACTTATGGATGGAATTATAGTGAAAATGAATTATTCCCATTTTTGCTGGGGACCCCCAGGAGCCCCTTTAAGAACCCCTGGGGGTTCCCTGACCCATACTTTAAGGACAACTGCCCTAAACAACATCAGATCCATGCTGTTAACATTTACCCCTGACTTCCATTTATTACTACCACAGTGCCTTTTTCATGCCAGTTTCTTTGGAACTCATGTCAGTTTGTGTTTCAGCACCAACGCAACACACTCACCATGCTAATGTCTCAAAAGTGACACTTGCGTTCTGTCATCTCCCCTGTGAAACTCGGCCTCATCAAATCAAATTTCTGCACATTCTCGTCAGCGGTAGCAGAGGTCGCCCTGATCCTGATGCACAGATAGCATGAGTCATAGTAACCACTGTATACAGTGCAGTTGCCATGAAGCGGTGACTGATGCCTGTGATGTGCGATGCATGTGGGATGCCGGTCTGTGTGACATCACGAAGCCATAGCAACAAAATAATGAGCATAAACAGCATACAGATAAGCAGCACTGCTCCGTTCTGGTCAGGTCTTTGTTTACGTGTGTGTTTGCATGTCACATGCGCTGCACACTGCACTGAGAATGTGTTTGGTTAATTGCTATGTGCCTGGGTTTAAAAATAAAACGCAGAAGAAACTTACATATAACATAATGAGAGCAACACAACATCACATTCATAGATCATATATATATCTAAACATGATTCTATATGTATATACTGTTATTTATGAAGGCTGAGATTTAAATAGATGCTAAGATATTTATACCACAGCTGAAAACCACATAAGCAGCCGGCAGCGAACCTTCGCGCGTCACAAAGTCAGTTGTGTTTTGTAAACGTGTAACCACAGAAAATGTCAGGGATCAAGCAGGGGGGAAAACAAGCCACTGCTGTTCCTCATCCAACACACAGTTTAAAATCCTGCGTTTGGAAAGAATGCCAAAAAGTGGTCACTCACTTTTAATTAGCTGTCCTAAAATTCTATCCACAGCAGATAATGGCCCGTTCTTAATTTGCAAACAGGGCCCGGTGCCTGACTAGAAATACACAGCCGTAATTAGACAAAAAAAAAAAAAAAAAAAAAAAAGTTTTCCTGTTGTTGTTGGGAAAGAAAGGTCAGATAGCATATCAACAAATGACAGTGATTTGGAAGCTGCGCATGTTACTGTGTCTATGCTTTTGATTGATCCCCTCGCAAGTTGGACTATTACCTTCCATTTGGATGTATAAGAGAGTTGATTTAGCCAATGTATTCAGCGTGGCACCCTGACTGCCTGTCACTTGAACCTAATCAAAATGCAAAAGCTATTCAGAGCGAAGCAAAGTGCAGTATGTGAAAAAGGATCGAGGAGGCACAATGAGCAACAGTCTGTGGAGTGACTGTGCAGCAAAAACACGCAGAGTTAATGTAATTGGTTCCTTACATCACATGTCTTATTGATCTTGAGTTGTGATGCGCTGTAGATGAATCAGAATCATAAGACCTCGGCCGTTAAGACGAATGGATTCTTGTTGGGCAGCTGCAGTGTGTGTTAGTGAGGAGCAAACATATGACAGGAACGCCGCTTTGATTCCTGGAGGAGACCGAAGGAGTCGGGCTCTCCTCTTCTTCAGCGGCTGCTCTTCAACTGCTTTTGAACAGGGGGTTTTCAGCTCTCCACGGTCGAGATAACGAGGGAATGTGACCATGAGTAAGCAAACTCAGTTCACTTTCGCTGGATGACTAATACCTGCGAGTAGAGTCGACAGAGATTCTAAGTGATGTCGCCTGAAAATAAAAGCCTTGGTCCCTAATGCAACCAAAAAGATAAGCTAAGAGAGAGAAACTCTTCAAACCTAATGAAGGATGATGGGTTATAGCGATTGAGTCAATGTTGTTGCCACACCGTAGCTGATGCCCACCATGTAACCATGCTTTCTAAAGATACACCTATTGGACTGTGATGACTGATTCAACTGACATCATATAGCCAAGTCATCAGGGTCTCAAACGCAGAGGTCATAAAAGTAAAACTTTATTTCGGATGTCTTGTTTTTCATTCATCCATCATCATAAACCTAAAACGTCTTTTGGCTTTGAGAGGATACTGGGTTCAGTCAACAGTCAGTCTTAATAATAGGTCCATACTAAGTTTAGAAGAGAAGCAGCAGATTCTTGGGAATACAACTTCATTTTCTCTTGACTGGCTAAGTGGTACAAAAAATAACCGAAATAGAGCTGCACCGAATCACTTGCCAACGTAGCAACACCACGAGAGCTGTGATTGGTCAGTGTGACTGCCTGTGTTTTCTTCAACAAGTTTCCAATGTGGGCAACTGTTGATGGTGACGACAACACAAAGCAAAGATGAAGAAAGGTCTTTGCCACTGTGAAGTTTCCGCTTGCTGTGGTTGTTGCAGAAACACAGATGATTACTTTCGCTGGAAACCATTGTACAGAAATAGTCCTTATCAGTAACTTTAGTGAGATGAAGTAGGTTTTATACCACATAGTAAAAATACACCATGTATATATCTGGCAAAGTAAGGTTTCTGGCACAACTTCACCTACTTCCAAGGTGCAAGGAGAATGGAAAAAGTCCAGAGGTCAAAAACACTTAAGAAAAGTAACTATATTAGACCAATGCGCGTCATTTTTTGGCTTGTGGCCTTCATCAGGGTCATAATGCCGAAACCATAGACTGTAAATAAAGATGGACATAGTGGTGACGTCACCCATAGGTTTCTGAAGAGCTGTTTGAAGAGTGAGCTGTTCCGTCGTCACCATCTTGCCAGTACCTGAGTCCAACGAACGCAAAAATGGACAAAGATGAGGGGCGCATGTCGAGCCAATAATTCGGTGCATGCCATCTTAAAGCGGCACGCCCTCAATTCTCAATAACTTTAAGCCTTAATAAAATGTAAATAGAATTATATAAAAATTCACCCCTGTACAGTTGTTAGAAAGGATTAAATCAGCAAGAGACTAAAACCGTTTTTTGTACCAGGATGTTTATTTCTGCTGTAAAGTTGGGCATTTTAACATGGGAGTCTATGAGGATTGACTCACTTTTGAAACCAGACACTAGTCGCCATTTAAAGAAATGCTTGTTTTTGGTACTTCCGTGTTGGCTTCATTCATTAGCCCCGGAGGTTGCTGCTTTGCCGAAACGCATCGCTCTATAGAAAGCGAAGGTGAACGATGTAGTGATATGTTTCTATGTTTGCTCATAGTTTAAGATCCATCTTGTAAATTCACAGTATAAAATTAATAGAGTTCATAATCTATATTCAATAAAAGAAATACTAGATAATATAGACAATGAATGACAAATATAAATGTACGTAAATTTCAATAGAAGATGTTTGAATGGGGTTAGGGAAAATATAACTGAAATATTTTCCGGAGAACAAATAGAGGCTTATTTTATCTGAGACTGGAAGGTGATCAATCACACATCCTGGTGATTTTTGCACACAGCACTATAACACAAAGCCAGTGCACTTCAAACAATGTAATTATCAGAATACAACTGAATCATCTAATTAGATCACTGTGACGCAATGCCAGCCCACATATAATAGTCTAACAAAATCCTGAGAGAGAGCCCACAGGGTTGTCCCAGAATTCAGACACCAACACAAAGAGAGGTCAACTCCAGCATGTTTCCCACATCTATCAACTGTACATTAGATGAGTCACGACTCCACTTCGACGAACACGTCATCTGTTCATCTCAAAAAGATGGAGGGCCGGGTTCAGATGACCCCGGACTTACAACATGTTAACCGTTTGCTGGAACGTCGCTCTCCTGGGTTTTGAGCATCCTGGGAGAGCAGTGGCTCATCAGCGATCAAAGACAGGAAATGGGAGACAGATAAATGCACAGGGAGGGTGAGTGCCGGCACGTATGGCTCAGGCATGTATGAAAAAGCTTTTAAGTGACGTAACACGTGGTTCTCGGTGAAATTTGTTGCTGGTGACATCATTTCTTAAAAGCAGCGTGTGACAACATGAAACATGCCACCGCCACCACCACAACCTCCACTACCACCGCCATCAGGAAAAACGCTTGTGTGTGTGCAGTCCCTGAATGACTTTTTTGTCTGGTGCGCTGCTTTATGCTCTGCCTGCTACAAGCTTGGGAAAAACAGAAGCGGTGTGGCAGATGCATTGATGTGCTAATTAATGTGTGATGTCATCTGGCAACCTCTTATGGCTTTTTTCGAGCAGCAAATAGCAAACTTTAACAAAAGGGGCGGGCAGCAGCAAAAAGTTGCTGTGAATAGACACGGCTGCGTTTTGTGCTTAATCTGACTTTGAAATGATATGACATGTTTTATGATGTGATTAACATAATAACAATCATTGAACGTAGAGGATAACATCAGCTGAGCCATGTGAGAGCAGCAGGATGATGCTGATTAATTTCATAATTTACTTACGATGCTGAATAATTTAGCGTAACACCATAAATCCCATACATTTAATGGCGCAGTTGGTATAATGGACTGACCTTCAATGTTAATCCAATCTGGATGGCAGCGGTGGAGGGAGGAGGGGGTGAATTGCTGTGACACAGCAGAAGACAATGATCTGAGGACTCTACGTGGTCTGTGTTTATCTTACTGGCCAATGTAGTGAGTTGTCAGATTACATTACATGGCGGTGGTTGCTATAAAAGGTACCAAAACAGCAGCCACAGCACTGACAGAGCCCTAATCTGTTTGAATGAGTGAATGGAGCGCTATGGTTTCTTCCTGTCATACTTTGTACTTACAAAGTAAGTCTGAAAGGCACCAAAAACCACAAATCGAAGCGTCACTCCCTAATTTCACAAGCAGTTCGCTTTTATTTTAGGTTGGGCCATGATTGGCTGCAACACAG
This sequence comes from Seriola aureovittata, assembly GCF_021018895.1. Taxonomy (NCBI): domain Eukaryota; kingdom Metazoa; phylum Chordata; class Actinopteri; order Carangiformes; family Carangidae; genus Seriola; species Seriola aureovittata. The sequence continues at coordinate 4,475,143 of NC_079375.1, forward strand.
CATCGTTTTATTTTATGGATGTGAGCAGTAAAGCAAGTCAGTGCAGTTGAGCTTTGGAAACGAGAGCTGTGGATGGAGCCTGTTTTTTTTTTAATTTCACATGGAAGGTAATGATATTTGAAAGTTGTAACAATGAATTTAATCTGCAAATGTTGACTCATACTTAAAAAAAAAAAAAAAAAAAAGGCATTTAAACCTATATTTACCGTTGTCCCGTCGCTGCAAGACTTTACAAAATTCACCTGTGGACAAAATGTACCTGATTATACTGTACTATATGTGTAGCACAGATTTTGTACATCAAATCCTCCAGTGTTTTACTCGCATGATGCCTAAGGAAAGACTTGTGATGCAGCTGTTAATGTATGCATGATTACATAGACGTGCATGATTAACTGTAAAAGGATATGTTCACCTGTTTACGCAACTGCTCACCTATGCATGGACTGCATTTCCTCCACTCTGCATGTTGTAATCAAAGAACCGTTTACTGAAATAATAGATGTTGGCCGGGGTGACTCATGTTTAGGAAGGGCTAGTCACAGCTGACTGAGTCAGCCTCGTCTCATGACCGGCTGCTTCGTGGAAACAGAAGCCCTTCGCTCTACCTTGACTAATAAAACTGTGGAGTGTGTCAATCTGCTGAATTTCTCTGGTTTGGTCCGTGGGGAGAAAAACATCCCCGTGTTGACTGAATATTGCACTCCTGTTGGAAATGTGACAGAGCAGGAGGGTGGCCAAGGGGTTAGAGGAAATAGCCAAGAGCCAGAGGGTCACAAGTTTAATCCCTGAGAAGAGCCAATGTGACCGTCAAGAACAGAGGTTTTACAAGTTTAAGTCTGTTTGGGTGTGTTTGACTGGATCGAATCTTAACATTATATGACATATTTTTAGTATATATGCTTTTAATTGTTTCACTGTTTACATGTGTTTTTTTTTTTGTGTGTTTTTTTTAAAGATCCAATATTTTACATTTTTCCAGTGTTTTATCAAGAAGATATATTTGTGTTTGTAAGAACCAAAAACTATCTCAATGTAGTTTTACATATCCTCTCAGCATTGTCTCTGGAGCTCTAGTAACAACAGGTTGGTGAAAACAGTCAAACACTCAGAGCCTCTCCTGATTGGCTATCTGAAATCTGCTATATTTTCCAGGTGGGCAGGGCATTGGGCATGGCATAAAGTGGTGACTGCTTTGTTGTGACATCACAAAGTCACAGAAGTCCTGATGGCTGATTTTTAGGCTCAGTTTCTAAATACAGGCCATGTGCATTTCTCTGTGGACTGAGCGCTTTGATACTTTCACAGTATTAATATATAACATAGACCTGCTTTATAATCAAAGAACATGGACATCCACCTTTATACAATATGGGACCTTTAATATACTGTATGTACCCAGGATCCAGGGAGACTGAGGAATTTACTACTGAAACAAGGTAAAAATGAACAATTCCTGCAAGACAGTAAACCATCTATTCCACACGTCTGGATTAACTATATGTGTGAGATGTAAAACAAAAAAAAAATGTAAAAGATAAAGTATTGATTTCAGTTTAGGGGCGTACAGCTGTTATCATCAGTGAGCGCTGAGGTCAGTTGTTTTAGCTTTTGCTTTAGCTCTGGAGATTTATCACCTCTGTTGAATCGCAGCGAGGGAGAGAGATAAATTGAATGCTGATCCTCGGTGGAATAAGAAAGCAGCTTCGCTCCAAAGTGAGATATATGTGAGATATCAGTCGATGCATTTACGCCTCAGGAACGTGATTGATGGTGCAAAGCGAAAACACCAACTTATCAACAATTATTATTGAGGGGTAACTTCAGCTCTTTGGCTGGAAAAGTGAAGGCTTTCCATGCTATTATCGGAGCAGTTGTATTTTTGGTGGTGGATTGTCTTGAAGCTGCAACATGTTTGCAGTCTGCTGCCAGTGTTAGGAGCTTTCTCTTCAATCCCACATGCTGCCAAAAGCCCTAATATTGCCCTTTAACTTGCTCTCTCTACCATCATAATAAACGGAGGACAGCTGAGTCCATTATTAGCCGTGCACTTAGAGAGCGCCTCGAATTAATGAGTCGAATCATCACAATCTCAACCTGACAAAGCAGGAAAAAAAAAAGATGAGAGCAGGTTTGAAAATGACTAAACTGCGCCTCGGGAGTTTATGACTGAATGTAATGGATGAGATATGTGCAGGGTCTGTTAATCCTGGTAATGTAAAAAATACAAACCATTACGGACAAATGGTATTATACTGCACCATTGCTCACCTACTTATAGGAATTATGTTGCCTCTAAAAGTCGGATATACTTTTGCTTTGAGACTAGAATTTAAAAAAAGGTCCCATGTTTTACACATTTCACTGTTTTATTTAAAGTGTTCATCCACAAGAAGACATATTTGTGGTTTTGAGAACCAAAAACGATTTTAATGTCTCCTCTCTCAGGCTTCTCTCTGGAGCTCTAATAACAACAGGTCGGTGAGCCAATCAGAAGAGAGGAGGCTCTAAGCCTCTCCTCTGATTGGCTGACTGTTGTGGACTGAGCACTTTGATACTTTCACAGTATGAATATAGAACCTAGACCGGCTTTATATTCAAAAAAGACATGGGAATCTATCTTACATGCAGTTAAATATACAATATGGGACCTTTAAGGCCTTACAAAGTAATGCTGTAGAAGACCATTATTGAAAAAGGTACCAGCTAAAGGTCACAGCTTAACCACATTTATGTTTAACACTGCGTCACTGGTTGTCATAAAATTCCAGCATGTAAATCTGACAATCAAAGTCACAGTCAGACTGTGTGTAAGGCAGCTGTGTGTGAGGCAAAATGGAAATGGAGTCACAGGCACTATGGAGAGCTAAAAATGATTTGTAGGTTACAAAAACTTGCACGTACGGTCCAAGTAGCACACATCCTGTTGTTCGTGAAAGGAAGCCTCCGTAACCTTGCAGATGGGAAATGCAGAGGACGCAGCTGAATAGAGAGGAAAAACAGGTAGTCAAGACAAACATTTGACAGTGCAGCTAAAGATATGGCAGCGGTGTTCAGACGCTGCAAAGAGTGGAAAGATACTTAAAGGTCCTCGCGGCCAAGATTGGAAAACATGTTGATAGTTAAAATCACATAGAAAGTTGTGTCCCAGTTTTATCCAGTTTGTTTGAACTCATTTGACTTCTACAGTTCAGATTTCAGGTTGATTCTTTATCTTTTCTTTCCTTTCTGCTTCTTTTAAAAGCGCCAAAATGGTTTGAAAAAAAAGTCTCCTGTGAATCACGTTTTCCATATAGTCCAGACTAGAATATAACAGGTCTATTATGTAACCATCCCACTGATTAGAGAACTGTTAAATGATGGAAAATAACCCACGGTTGGTGTGAACAGAGACTTCCTTTATCATTACATCTCTATTGGTTTTTATAGAGAAGCCCTTCAGTCTGCAGAAACAGTGCATTCAGGCTGCTGAGTTTTATTTTAACCTTTGTTTATCCAGAGAAGTTTGGCTGAGCATCGACGTTCCCTTTTTTAACTTCATTCATTCATGCTGGGCAGCCACACTACACTGCTTCACTCAGCTATATTCAGCAGGCTCTACCTCATTGTCCCCATTCAACTCCAAGTCCAGCGTGCTTGAGGAGTGTACATCATGGGAGATTTTTTTTTTTTCTTGCCCTCTTCGTCCCACTCAGCCCAGCCCCGGCAGCTGTGAATGTGATGATAGGAGGGAATGACCCCAGAGGACCCTGCATTGCATGACCCACCCCCCATCCAGATCTCTACCGCCACGGCTGCCATCCCATAATGCAAACAGGAACGTGACCCCCTTCCTTCCCACTGTAACCCAGACGTGGAATCCAGCCCCCCCCCCCTTCCTCCCCGCTCCAAGGGGATTCCTCCACCCTATCAGCAGCACTCCACATCCTGTCTGACTCACTATCATGCAAAGAGAAGAGCGGGTGTGTGGAGGGATTAACCACAATAACCTGAAAATAGTCAAGTTATATGACATGACAGACGAACATGACAAGAGTATGAAATAAAAATATTAAACATATATAAAAAAAAAATTGTTTCCTTTGCTGTGAGCGCAGAATCAGCCACAGAGCGACATCGCCAGGTCAGCAACATGACCAAACCACAGAGCAGAAGAATTCCCTAACAAATGTGCAAAGACTGGAAAGCTGCCTAATAGCTCTGGCAAAATAAACAAATAAATAAATAAATAAATTATCTTTGCGACTGTCTTGGTCATGCATATTCAAATTTTGTGTAAATCACATTATAATCTCATAATAGCTATTTGTAGTGGAAGCCTTCCGAGCCATTTACCCAATTCATTTACACTTTGCAACACAAACTCCCCCAGTGTTTTGCCGTTAGGTTTTTCTATAAAAAAAAAAAAAAGAAAAAAAAAGAAAAAAAAGAAAAAGTATAAAGATGCAGAGATGGCAGCTCTTAGCTCTTAAAGCTGAAGCAATTTGCGCTTGAGGTTGGTGAGGAAGAAGACTAATCACTGGCGGACTGCTCCCTCTGAGAGCTTGTTTGCACCACAGCTTGATTCACATTTTTTTTTAGTGAATCAGAAAAACACCCCTGTGGACTTAGCACAGGGAAATAAGGGAGGTGAAAAAAAAAAAAAGCTGCACATTGCCCTCACAGCCTCTTTCAGATAGGACATGTTTGTCATGGTGAGGTTGAGTGACTCTTTCATGCACTGATCACTGTTTTTTTTTCCCCCCAGTATTAAGAATAACACAGAAAACTTACTGCTGTTCTCAAAGCCAGCTCAATAAGACATACTATAGGGTCCCGTTTGAGTTCCCACATTACAAACGAAAAAGAACCAGTTCTTGTGATGTGGCAGTGGCTAAATTTATGTCTAGAATGATGCATTTAAGTGGCTACAGGAGCAACTTCTGGTGGAGTTTTCATCCCTCCCAAATTTGAGTTCTTTCCCTTTCTCAGTTCAGCGAGGTTCCTTATTGCTGGCGTGGGAGTTTAAAGGTCCCACATTTCCCTTATCTGTGTCTTATTTGAAGTGTTGATCCATCAGAAAATTTATTTGTAGTTTTAAGAACCAAAAAACATCTCAATGTAGTTTTACATCTCTTCTCTCAGGCTCCTCTCTGGAGCTCTAGTAACAACAGGTCGGTGAGCCAATCACAAGAGAGGAGGTTCTGAGCATCTCTTGTGATTGGCTGACTGTTTTCTGAGCGATCAAATAAAAATATGGCAAATTTCAGGTAAATACTCAGAGAGACCAAACCTGCAAGGTTGGATGGTGGGTCCAGGTGGGTGGGGCTTGGGGCATGGCAGAGAGCAGTGACTCCTTTTGTTGTGACATCACAAAGTTACAGGAAGTCCTGGCAGCTCATTTTAAGGTTCCGTTTCTGAATACAGGCAGTGTGCATTTCTCTGTGGACTGAGGCTTTGGTACTTTCAAAGTGTTAATATAGAACTTAGACCTGCTTTATAATACATTTAAAAAAAAAGACATGGAAATGTCTCTTTATACAATATGGGACCTTTAAGCCTACATTAGTCCCTTCAGTTAAATGCTCTGAACTCACAATATTATCCTGCTGGTAGAGATCTTTCAGATAAGAAAAGTACTGTTTTTATTCCATTTTTCCTGCGAGAGAGAAAGAGAAAAAAATCAGTTTATGTTGAAATACATTTATATCTTGCATCATTCTAAACCTTCCGAGGAAGTATAATTCAGTGTTGTCACACAGTTATATTTGCCTTGAGCGTGTAACTGATACTCTTAACAGAAATTATAGGAAGAATTTTTTTTTTTTGCAGAATGTCAACCCAGCTGGTCATTTTAGTGGGGAAACCCCCCTCCATGCTTTCCAGTCCAGAGCAGAGGAACTCTTTTGGTCACGTGTTTCCAATGCATGAATCACTCCACTGCAAACAGTGAATGAGAGAGTTCAGCGGGAATAATAGTGCTGTATTTACACAAGCTGTGGGTTTTAATGTCAGGGTAATCTTGGGCGTTTGTGAGTCACCCGGTCCTTAAACATGTAGTCGCTGCAGCCACATGGGTAACTAGGCAATCATGTTGGTTTGTTGGAGCCCTGTGTGACTCACGCCAGTCAGGCCTGGTGAAGTCTGAGTACATCTCGTGTTCAGAGGAAAGCAGTGTGGCATTCCAAACTAATGGACTCTATATTGGGCTCTGGGGATTGTGTGTGTATGTGTGTGTGTGTGTATCTGAGCGTGTGTTTCTCAGTATGTGGGCTGGTATGTCAATGCAATTGCATGTGGGAGCATTTTGTGTGTAAGTCTGTGTGTGCATGTTTGATCTCTTACAAGAATGGTAACCACTTTTGTTTGTTTGTGCCACCCTGGCTCACACTGACAATGAACACTGTGATCATAGGCTTGTGTGTAGGTCGTTCTGTGTGTGTGTGTGTGTGTGTGTGTGTGTGTGTGTGTTTGTGTGTCTGTGTGTGGCCAGTGTGTAGTGGGGCAACCAGTGTGGCAGCACGGCGCTCCCCAGAGCCGCCCAGTCCAACAAACAAGCTCTGCTATGTTACAGCTGCTACAGGAAAGTACAGACACGACCCTGCTGAACTATGCTCCACTACACACAGGGAACATGTGAATGGAAACAAAACAGTCGCAACGTTTCACTCGAATTAAACTAATGAGGTCCCCTTGAGCAAGGCACTCAACTCAGCACTGATTCATCTGCAAGAATCAACCTCAGACTATCATGATCAGACTGGTTTGACAAATCTGGGTCCTGTTCAAGTTCACACAAATACAAGCTTATAATGTAAGTAATACTACTGAAACTGCAATGCTACGCTGATTGTAATGCATACTGTGAATTCTGACCCAGTGTTGCTTCATCAACGCACATGCAACACAAGTGATGACAACAGTTTGTAACTTCCTAGCTTGCATTAGCCGACTGTTTTGCTTTAGCTCGTTATTCAAGTATTTTAATCGTCACCAAATAATTGGCGTTCCTAGTTACAAGCTAACTTAACAGCATGCTCTGTGGTTTCACATGTAACCACACCAGCATCAGTAACTGGTGCCACTGGGCGTGGGCAGTTCTGTTGCTCCTGTAACCACATGCAACCAAACTGTCACAGTGCACTGACACATCCTGGGGTAAACATGACATGACAGCAGCAAGGTGAAGAGTTTAATCAAGATTTTTTAGGGGGGGTTATGTTATGTTTTAATGTAAGATCTTGATATCTCCAAGCATGAGTAATTTACACAAAAATTACTGCTGGGAAATCAAAAAATCAAAAACTTAACTGAACCAGAACAGTACAGCTTTGTTTTAGTGTCTTCACGCTGCCTTACAAATCTTTAGAGGCTTAGAAAAAGAAAGTGAAGAGATTTAGAGAGGGTAAACATGTCGGTCAGAGAATCTTGTTTTACATTTACAATAGTAGAATTTGGATGCAGGGCTTGTCCCTTTAATAAAGTAGTTTTGCATCTCTTATTTCCTCAATAATGGTAAGTGTTTTTTTTCACTGTTGCAACTTGTATGCAGCAACAAGGTTCAGATTGGACTGTGGGTTACTTTATGAATGACAGGCAGGAGGTTGAAAAAAAAAAAAAAAAAAAGGTACATGCTCAGCAAAGCTTCCCTGTATTAAAAGAAAAAGGCCTGAAAATATTTCTGGCAAGCTTATGGTATTACAGACAAATGACAGGCCCCAGTCCTCAGTAATGGGTCTGCTGCATCTCTATGTGAAATAAAGGAGAACTGGCTTGTTGTTCGCTCCGTCTCAGCTGTTCAGTGCGCTGAAATCAAAAAGTTAAGCTACCGTTCATTGATCGAAGAGCTAATTTTTCAATGAGACCACCGACTGCTTATTACCACTCCTTTATTAAGCATGCGCATAAATTAGTTCAAGGTAAATTACTGGGGGGTGGGGGGGTTTCCATTTCCTGCATTTGACGAGAATTAAACATTTATGGCGCCTTAAATGCACATTAATCAGCATCAATAAGTGTTAATTAGTATTGAGTAACATTTACCTTGTTAATCACCCCAAAGCCATGCACCCAGGGTGGAAAATTCATTTTCCGACTCCTGTGGTCGTGTCACGCGGTGTTACCCACAATGCAGCGTGATGACAGTGCCAAAGGCTTACCGGGGCAGTCTGTCGCTCTGTCCCAGTCCTGTGCCTCGTCCGCGCCGAAGCCTCTGCTCGTGTTGACTCTTGCACATTCAGAAGTGTCAAACGCTCGAGATGACACACTTCAACACCTACTGAGCTCCTCTCACTTTTCACTTTCTTTTCAACGTGGAGGACAAAGCATTTTTGTGTAACCAGCGGCCATATGGAGCGTGACAGTCGTCCTAGTTAGGACAGTAGAAACACATCAAATCTTCAAGTAAACAAGTATCAGAAAATTCAAAAACTCTTGACATGCACTATTAAATCACATTAAAGGGCAGCTGGGCACAAGCCTGGATAAACATCAGCTAAAAACAAAGTGGAGCCAGCTCCTCATGGAGTCCGCCTCAGGTTCCTCCATAACCGGTTTACCAGTCACAAACAGAGACCAGCACTTGTCCAGCGTTAAATCATTTTAGAGCGAATACACACTTTAATAATAAAAGAGTGTGTGCGGCATTTGGTGGATGGATGGTGCCAGGCTGGATCGGCACAGGACGGAGTGACACCGGTGGCGGGCTAATGACACAAGCCTCAAGCTGTTCTCACACCTGCCATAGATCTGCCTCACTCGCGCTTGACATTAACATTGAGGACGGGAGCCATTTCAAACACGCACACACACACACACACACACACGCGCAAAGCCAATCATGCAAATACAGCCACATAGACACACGCACAGATAGAAAAAGAACACACACACACACACGCACAGCTACATCCCGACTCTTGATCGCTCGCACTCACACAAACAAACAAATAGGCCATTATCCTTGAGAGCCCAATTAGGCAGTAAATGGGAGAGCCGAGTTGTTAGTGGAAGAGAGTAAGGCACACATGATTGGATGACATGATTGGACAGAGAGTGTGAAGGTTCAGGGTAACATTTAAAACGCTTAACTTTCGTTAACACGCTGTAATTGCACAAAAAGCTGATTTAAGTACAATTTGATGTTTAATGGAAAGTCTTACCATCCATGCTGCAGCATAAAACAGCTTCCTATCGCTCAAAGCAGCCGTTTCAGCCCTCAAATTACCAATCATTCCCCCAAATTACTACTTTGTGGTCTCAGTATACACATATTATCACAATTCAGTCAGCTGTACAAGGAAACTATCATAATCTCGTCTCTCAAATGAATAATTTGTTACAAAAATGATGAAATAATTTGTTTTCACTTATCCTTGGACCCACCGAACTTTCTTGCTGTGGACTTCCTGCATTTAATACAGAGATCTGTGCGTTTACTTTTCTATTTTGGCAGTTAAACATAGAATTGTGTCACATTGGACATCTACCAGTGAAGGCACACTGTTGCCCATCCACAAGAGGAACGGTGGGGTGTGATGGTGGGCAACAACAAGCTGGGCTAACTCAGCTAACAGTGTCCCAGTCTGAGTTCACCGGTGGTTTGAGATATGTTGCACGGTTACGGCGATTGGCTTTTAATGTGCTTTAATGTTTTATTGTTCGTACAGTACGTGGATTATATGCGAGTTTCCATCTTTGTGAATTGATTAGTTTCGTGATTCATGTCTGGAGTCTGTGGCTACGTCCGCACTAAATTCTCTTTTAAAAAAACAGAAACGATCTCCTTCAAGACGACCGTTCTATCTCCACATATCTCCGTCCATACTAACACACCTGAAAACACAGACATAACATGGCCACTTCTGACACGGGAAGCAGATCGTCTACTTCAGTAACTACCCAAGTGCAAAGACAACGAGGTCAGCGACACTTTGCCGTACGTCCTCCATGTTGCTTTCACCACTGGTAGTCGAGGCTGATAAGAAAACTCCAGAGTAGTGTGAACACCAGGAGGAAACGTAGCAAAAAAGAGACGCGTTTTGAAATGGTGCATCTTATTGTGGACTTCACCGGAGTTTGGAAGTGAATAGAGTCTCTATCTTATTCCCTGGGTAATGACACTGATTAAAATAGGTAAAAATAAGCTTCAGGTTGCACGAGTAAAATGCGAGCTGTTATGTGGCCTGTGCAGAAACATTAGCTCTAACTTGGCTTTATGAAACTGCTTAATAAGCTGGTTCAGTTTCTTAGTCATTCAAGTCAGGGTTTTAACAATAAGCCCTGTTTTTCCAAGGCCTTTCTATCCACCCTCTCTAGCATTAGTCATTTAAGGTAAAAGAGAAATTCCTCCATGACATCCTATTTTTTTTTTTAGTTTTCAGAGTTTTTTAATCTTCAGTCAGCAAATATTTTATATTTTGTCCAGAAAATCTGAGTCACCAACAGAAGTTTTGCTGCGTTCTCCTCTCTCTGGTATAATTCATCACAGGCCGACTGAGTTTGTAAAAGTCGGCACGCTGCAGTCGGTTTACAGACTTCCCCTGACAGGATCTCTATGTAATCAACTTCAGTTTAGTCTCATGAGTGTACAAATGGTGCAGCTCACAATAACCTCAGAAACAAACCATTGTCTTATTAAACCATGGAAAATTATTTATACACAAACTTGTACTTGTAAGAAGAAGGGATAACCCATTTTTATGAAGTCAAAGGGGATTCCTCGTTTTTTTTTATTCTCCAGGAAGGAGCAGCTGGATGTTCTGGAAATGAAAGTGCTCCATCTTTTAGTTGCTCTCAAATCCAGAGAGTTTTTGTTTTTCTTCCTTTTTTTCCTCTAAATCTGACTAAGAGAGCAGACGAGCTCCAAAAACACAATTACACTCATAATCACATAAAAAGGTTGCGTCCATTTCATACAGTAATTCACTGCATAAGCAGCCGGAGTGGCAGGAGTCCAGTGGTGGAGGAGCTTAAACTTGGGGCCAGACGGAACTTATGGAGAAACCTTTTAAAATTTCATCTGAGCGTACAGTTTGTAAGTGAAGACTTTAAGTTCCCGCTCGCTTTTGTTGCGCTGGTACAGCTCCGTGTCCTCAGGCAGCATACACAGAGTGCACTGAGGTGTTTTACTACAGTTTATGGGAGCTGGAAGAAGCTGGGATCCATCATGCATCTGCTGGTCTCCCGCTTGAGCACCGTTTAATCTGTTCCATGAGAAAATCTCTGTCGTTGTAGTAGCGAGGCGAGCCAAGCCAAGTTTTGGCAGAGCGTCTTGAGGACAAAGTTACATAAGACTCTCTCTCTCTCGCTCTCTCTTTCTGTGTGTGTGTGTGTGTGTGTGTGTCACTCACTCACTCTCTCTGTTCCTTCTAGTCTGTTTTTCTCTTTCTGGTTTTGGCTATTTTTTTTTTCTTCGACTTACTTTCTTGTGAGACATTACAAAGTCTGTGCTCTTTCTCTCTTTGCTTTATTTCTTTCCTTCTCTATTTTCTGGCCTCGTCTTACTTTGATTTTCTGCTGTTCTTTTCTGTCTGCTTATTCAATCATGCTGGACACTTAAGACTAAACCAAAAGGGCTGAAACACACACACACACACACACACACACACACACACACAGACACACACACACAGACATTCCTCCAGAGTCTTACTCGAGCGAAATGTCTCGAGCACTGAACTCCGACGCCAAGCAGGCAGTTACTCAATTGCTTTGCAGAACACAACACTGCGTGTTACATAACAGGAGACGACTCATTCATTCACTCACCACCCTCACACGCACCACATGTATATTTAATTTGCGCCCTCTACTTCTTTTAGTGTGTGCGTGTGTCCCGATGCGTTTCAACGGCCTGTCTGACACAAGCTCGACTTACTTCACTCTGAAGATGAGGCACCTTATGAATCTACTTCTGCGGAGAGAGAGAGAGAGAGAGAGAGAGAGAGAGAGAGAGAGAGAAAGAGAGAGAGAGAGAGAGGGAGAGAGAGCTACAACCTGTTGAAACCTGTGCAATCCCTCTTTTGTATTATTTCATGCATACAAAGTCCTGGATTCTTAAAAGGAAGAGTTCGTTGAAAATCCTGTTACAGGTCCATTAAAGTTGCTCTGTGGGTGCAGCAATCCAATATTTACCTCATTAACTCTAACATTCTCCTCTGCAGAAGTGTGGCAGAACACTGAGCTCAGGAGCTTATGAGTGTGAATGTATGGAGGTAATGAGATAAATATGGGAAATCTGCTCCAGAAATGATTGACAGGCAGAATACATTTTTTTGCTGTTTTTTTTTTTTTTAAAAAAGTTGCAAAAAAGTCATTTGGGAGAGCGCTGAGACGAAAGTGTGTGGGCTAACTTCCATACTGGAAGCTTCAGTGGAGCTGTGACTGACAAGAGGGCGGGTAGGCAATCACTGAATTTTCATTTTGGGGGTTAGTTAGCTCTGTAATTAGCTGACGCAATAATGTCAGATCCGGGATTTGATCTTCACAGGGGCCACCCATGATAAAAAATGTTTGCAGTCACAGAGCTGCATGATCCTCCACTTAACATGGAGGCCAATGAGAAAATAAACATCGTAGTAGAATTTCTAAAGCTGCGGTTTTTATCCATCAACAGCAAAACGGAGCATACAATTATATTTTCCACATCTTTTATTGTTCACAGTCAGAGCTGAGTAAATAAGCTTCTATTTTGTGGATTGGTCTGTCAGCATTGGGATGATTAATGTTTTACAAGTTCTACAGCAATTATAATCTAAAAGTGGGAACTCTGCTATTTTCACATTTGGAGATGATGCAAGTTTTTTTTTTTTGTTTGTTTTTTTGGAAGTTGATTGCAATCAGACCTCGATTAGGAAGCATATGGAGGGATTTATGAGTAAGATTTAATATGTGAGCAATTTCATAAGCTTACACAATAATAGCAAGTATTTTGTTTTTTTAAACTTATATCAGGCAAATAGTTAGTGAGACAAGCTGCTAAACACCCCTCCCCTATTGTGCCTTATGGATGATTTGGATAGTCATCATTGGTACACTGACAATATTCTTAGCATTTGTGCTAATTTGGTAAAACACTATTGGTTTGTATTAAGAGGCAGTGATATGAGATCATTTTATAAACCTAAAATTTTTTTAAAACCTGAAACTGAAGTTCTAGTTAATTGGGTCCAGTGTTGTGGCAGAATGTGATTACTTGTTTCAGGGTGTAAAGTTCAACAACATTACAGTCAATCATCTCTGTAACACTCTGCTATTGCAACAGTTTAGATGGAGGATATGTGTGTGTGTGTGTGTGTGTGTGTGTGTGTGTGTGTGTGTGTGTGTGTGTGTGTGTGAGATCCTTTGTCCAGCACACTACTGCATTATAAAAAGGAAGAGTATGATTATGCAACTAGCAAAAGCTGATCAATCAACTCACCCGTCACTGCTGTCATTAGTACTATTAGCAGCTAACAGCTAATACAATACACATATTAGATATTAATTATCAATTAATCCCAAACCTTAATAGAACTAATAACTGAACTAAAGTATTGTGCCTCATACTGAGTCCTACACTGGTGTTGTTTATATAATCAATATAATATATAATCAATACTTGGTATAAACTTAGTTTAATGTTCAACTCTCAGAGTGACAAGACAAATGTAAATGAAGTCATTACATAATCAGTTACATAATCACAGTGAACCTGGCGACCTTCTGTCATTGAATTACTTAAGACAAAGAGACATCTAGACAATCATGCATGCTTGACATGCTTGGAATGAGTTGAGGTTAGAGTGGATTGTTGTATATCACATATGAATATTTGATCTGTCATTTCCTTTTCCTGACATACTGTACATTCAGAGACAAAAAGAACACACGGTCACAACCTCCCGCAGCGAAAAAAAAAAAAAAGCATTGTCGGTGCAAGAGGCTCATTCCCCCATCGCCAAAGCAAAACACACAAACCCTTTCTCACCCGCCGATACACAACATCTAAATGTCATCGCTGAGGCCAGGCTAGGCCTTTATTGGGATTGATGTGTAACGACATTCCCACTGTGATACACCATCCGTTGGTGGAGGGCCAGGGGGTTTGCATGGACGGCCGCCCGCTGTGAGGTCCATCTGTGTGGGAGATGCTGTGGTGTTTGGTCTCTGTGCCTGTGGAGGAGATGGATCTTTTACAGGTGCCTCTGCCAGCATGGACCAATTAGGAATCAGATGCACATGCACACAGCATCATGCACAGACACACAGACACACACAAATACACCAAGGCATGCATAAGAATGATGAGCAATGTGTCATTTCCTTCATTTGTTTTTATGTCTTATCCATTTCTGATTCACTATTCTATATCCTGAGTTTACTTCACATAGACCTGTTGGCGTGCAGTCTCCGGTTACCTAATGAGGTAACTATAGCCTTCAGCCAGGAGCAGATGTCATCAGGTGGTACCCAACCTTCACTGACTGTTTCAACCCTAACTACGACACTCTCCAGTTGGTGGGCCGGCAGTGGTGGCAAAAAAAAAAAAAAAAAAAAATCACTGCCCATCTGCTCCTGGCTTCCAGCTTTCCTCCTCACGCCTACTCCATATCCAGCAAGGCTTATTGCTTATATATGCCTCATCTCCTGTTCTGCTAGCTGCTTATTTTTTGCTACTTTTGTCCGGGCCTGACACAGCTGACAACAATCCCCACATTGAGTTAGTTGGGAAACCTCTGCAGCCGATCTCCACGGTGACAAACCATGCCTGCCACCCCTTGTCCTTGCTCTCCTGAACTAAGGGCCGACACTTTATGACCTTTCTCTCGTGGCACTTTCAGCTGAACCAGAACTATTTAGCGCTCTTTGATTGACCACAATACAATGTCAATGTCTTTAGGTTGAGAAAAAGGCCTGGCTCCCTCCTCGTGGAGGTGATGGCCTCTCTCCACTGTGCGCTGGCTGATCTTCTTCTACTGTGTCAGCAACAGACAGAAGCACCTTATCATGGCGCCACCTTTACCATCCTTGAGTTAGAGATGTTTTTACACTTATGTGTGCAAGTGTCTCCTTTTAACCGCAGAGCTTGCAGTGCAGCCCCCCCCCCCATGTGTTCAGATGTGATGGTGAAGGAAGGAGGAGGGCGTTATACATGGATCGCAGGAACAGACTGTTAATAAAGATGGATTTAGCCTCCCTAACATCACCCATGGGTTTCTGAGGAGCGGTTTTGAAGCTCCTTTAATTGGGCTGCTCCGCCGTCGCCATCTTGGCAGTCTCTGACTCCGCCTAACTCTTGGCTAATAGAAAAATGGACAAGAAGGTGGGGTTTGTGGAGCTTAGACTTCGGTGCATGCCAGTTGGGGGCAAGCGTATGCTCACCCACTTGTCACTCAAAGTGGCCCCTCCCTCAATTATATATATCATTAAGCCTTAATAAAAATTTATAAAAAAGGTGATTTATACAAAAATTCACCCCCTGTTCAGTTGATTAGCTGTAGAGACCAAAACCGATTCTTGTTCCAGGTTGTAAACATGTTTATTTCTGCTGTAAAGTTGGATATTTTAACATGGGAGTCTATGGGGACTGACTCACTCTCAAGTGGTCACTACAATTTTTAGTACTTCCTTGGATGGTTTCATTTTTCAGAAAATACGGAAGGGTTTCAGTCTCCAAAGCTCCAATCATGAGCTCTTGCACTTAGACTTGTGCCTTTAATGTCTTTCTCAAGAGCAAACCTTTGTTGCACCACTCACTCCTTCATTTTCTATCCTGTCCCTACTCTCTGTAGGAATATACACCCCACCATCCGCTCTGTCCTCCTCCCTACAAAGTTTGGAGGTGGTATTTAAAATGGTTGCTTACTAGGAAAATGTGAAACATACAATGTTCTATCAAGGATTGAACAAATAACCATTGTGCTTTTATGAGGATGAGATTCTCTGAATTGTTGAGAAGGTGTTTTACACAACAACATGTTCTAGAGTCTTAACTTGTAGTTTGGGAATTTTATGAGTTCACACTTCTGTATGTCAACACTTGCCCTGAACATGGTTGTTAAGAATTTTCCATGAATGTTTTGTACAATTGAAGTCTTTTTTTTTTTTTTTTAAATCTCCCACTCCCTCGCTCTCTCTCTCTCTCTTATCTTGAGTTCACCTATCATCCGATAACTCTTCCGAGTTCCTGAGAATCCGTATCAAAGCCTGAAAACTCGTAACAGGTTCTGAGAATCCAGCAGACCTGTGAGTAAAACATCTGTCTGGACCTGTCAATTAATGTTATCATGATTGTAGAAATGTTTTTTTGGGGGGAAAATTAAATGATATCAAGACTACCAGCAGCATAACAGCGCCAGTATGTCAACATGCAGTAATGATAGGCTACAGCTACATCCTCACATGCTGCTGAAGCAATACAAGCTTAAGCCATTGCTAAGCCCTGGGTGGAGTTTACCTGTAGTAAAATAAATACCGGTCTCATGAGTAGCTAAAAACTGTTAGTTAATCCAGTGCAGTAGGTATGTCATGCACATTCAGACACCTGTGACTTAAAGCACTGCTGACAGGCATGTGTATTCAGCAATCAGTGCAAATAAACAGGGCATTTCTTCTGGGAGACAATACCCATGACTCACTCCTGCTTTGTTGCCTAACCTCCACTGTCGGTTGCTTAATCTCATGCCAAGTTCTGTGGCAGGAAGTCAGATTCATCGCATAGTTTAAACCGAGCGTGAGCCTGTGAACACTTCACCATTGTGCCCAACAGGCTAGCTAGTTAGCAGGCCAGTTATGACTTTTTTTTTTGTTGTTGCCAACACTCACAGGTAAATTTTTCATTGATGTCACAATTAACAATTTAAAATCAATCATCCTGAACTTGTGTAAATCCCTTGTTTGCATAATGTTGTTGATGTTGTAATGTGATTATAGTCATTAGCTCGGCTCTGGGATGTCATAGCAAGTAAAGGATCAAAGAAGTTCTAAAGGACAGTCAACACAAGAATCAGTTTTTTTTTTTTCTTTTTTTTTTTAAGTGCAGAGGCATTACCTCAGCCTCAGGCTACATACATGACAGCTTGTCATTATGACTGACAAGTTATAGAGCAGGGACTCAGTCTTCATTAGCCGCTCATAGAGAGAAGCTGCATATTGCTGCAAATCATAAAAGAAAAAAAAAAAAAAAAAAAAAAAAAGGTGAAACCAACCTCAAATATTCTGCTTTAAAGATCATAAACTTTCTGATATGATTGCTGTTCATTTGATTTCACATTTGACAGAGACGCCGACTGTATTCATGATGTCATCCCGAGACAAATGTTGGAGCTGCTCCATAGACAGTGAATAATGGAACGAGAGTGTGATAGCACCCAGCGTGATTTTAATGGGATATCGGCCCGTTTTCTCATTCACAGCTGTGAGATCTACGTTAACATTCAGACTCATTTGCATTAATATCAGAGGAAAACATTCTGAAGCTCATACAGTCGGTCAATTCACATGAGCACGTCCACTTTTGGAGACAGTGGTTTTTTTTGTTGTTGAATGCCATAGATTAAAGTGGTTGTCTGCAAGACCTGCATATTTGAAAAATGTTTTCCATGTTTGTTTAATATGAAGTGTTTGCCACTGTGTCTTTGCATTGAACTGAGCAGTGATCACCTGCTGATCACCAGCAAAATTCTAAATTTTCAATGTTTTCTTAATGTTTAAACAGCGGCAGTTATTGCTGCTGATGGTAACCCTGTTTTCTCAACCTGTGAATGCACCTTTTTTTGCAAAGCCGAGATCTTTCTCACAACAGACCTACAAGATAATGAACATTTCTTAAGAGCAGAAGTCTTGTCTGATCACATTCATGTTGTGCTATACAATACGGTGATTCCCTATTTAGTTACAGCACATGATAGAGAGGTGCAGACCAAACCGGACCAGGCCTGAGCCGTCCTTTGAGAATTGGAATGATTGCTTCATGCACATGCTGGCTGGCAGGGATACAGCCACAATAAAGTGTTACAGATTCATTTTTCCCATGGCATGATTCCAGCTTCTGTTATTAGCGATGGTGTAATGTGGGCCTGTCTGCCTGTGCCTGCTTGTCCCTGAGAAACTCTAGAGGAGGTGTTGCTGTGAAGAAAAAAGAAAAAAAAAAATGCAGGAGCTGACATGCCACTGCTTCTCTGACATGCAAGAGATTTGGCTCAGCCAATCTGCTGTTGCCCCTTTCATTGTTTGCCCGATTCAGTGTTGCACTTCGCTTCTTACACACACACACACACACACACACACACACATATTTCCCCTGCAGTCTGAATAATGTTCGGTTTTCCCAGCCTAGTCACAAGAAGATTAGTTTCTGAGGGCGACAGTGTGAGTGCAGCAGTTCGTCTGTATTAGTGCACAGACGTGTTGACAAGTGACATACTGACATTACATAGTGACAAGGACAACAGTGCTGTGCCCATAGCAGATTAAACAGTACAAAGTTCTCTACACACATCTTGTATTCAGAGGTGCTCATTCATCCATGAACATAATAAAATGACTGCATGATATTGAATGAATACTGAATGTTCGGCATATTGAACAATGCAGTTTAGACCTGATTTAACCTTTTACCCAATGAACCAGTTATGAAATCAAATACATCTGAAATCATTCCTCTCCATGATATCCTTATCAAGACTGAATGGTGGCGGGGGTGGGGAGGTGCATTTGTCAGTGGGTATATGTGGAAAAAAAAACAGGTCATTTGGACTGTGTGAAACAAATCAACTTGTCACCTCGGGGGTTGCCCTGACTCTGATAGTGCGAACCGGTTCTCCTGCGCAGACTTGCGAGGCGAGCTCATTCATGTACACAGCGCTGCAGGCTGTTCTGCTGGTGCTGTCAGCCCTTCTCACCGTCCTGCAACCTCCACCACCACCCACCCACCCACCACAACACCCCCTCCCCACACACATGTGCACGTAGTTATGCTGACATGGGAGATGACGTGTGTGCATGCATGCATGCATGCATGTGCGCTCGAATCTATTTGATTCAGCTTGGTTCTGTTTTATTTCCTGCTCTCATACAGTCCTGCAGGAAACTTTGATCTGCAGATAGCATTAGCTGTTAGCTAATATATAAATCGCTTATTGAGGCAACTTTCCCGTCAGTGGATTATGGTGACATTTTATATATGCATGCCTCAGCTACGACTCTGAAGCCCTTGGATACTGTTTATCACCCTGCACTAAGATTTATCACTGGTGATATTTATAATACGCATCATTGTGAGCTGTGTGGCAAGGTTGGGTGGGCTGTAAGGTTTGACAGACACTGGGTTTTATTTATTTATTTATTTATAAAAGGCCTTTACTGCATGGTTTCTTACCCCCTTACATAAATTCATTGCTGTCTTTCAGTGTGGGCCTTTACCCAACTTGCTCAAACAACTAGATTTCGTTACAGGTGGCGGCTGTTTTTTGACTGAACTTGGAAACTCTAATCTTAATTTTCTCAATCTCAATTTTATCCTTAGGGCATTTCAAATGTTTAATTTCTTATTTCATTGGAGATTTTCTTTTTTTTTAGCTGATTTATTTGCTTTAAATTTTAATTGCTTGATTGGGTTTCACCATTTTACTAATTTTGCTTGACAGTGTTTTTACTATGTATTAGCATTTTTAATCTAACTTACTTCTACTACTACTTGGTCCCTTGGTTTTTTTTTTTTTTGTTCATTTTCTTCCCCACTCTGTTATATATTATACACAAGGTCTCTAACACAATTTGTTTCCAAGTTAAAATTAAAGGTTGAGTGGATGTATATATCATATACACATAACATATGTAAAACTAACCAGAACGGGGGTCATAAAGATAATGGGGTTGAACTACATTGTAAAGTTCTGCTTCACTGGCAGCCTATATAAATCAGCTGTAGCTACAGGACAGAACAGGATAGCTTAGTGGCACAGATTCACAAACTGGGTCAGAACAACTTTCATTATCTACATAAACTATACTTACATCATGTCACTGCCAATTCTCAGTGAGACCAGAGAGTCAGTACAGAGAGTTATTATACCAGATACAGCAGCTATACTGTCTATGCTAGAGGAATGACTAAAATGTTACATCCCCCAGAGATTTGCTTTACTGCACAAGGATAGTCGGTAGCTTTTTATCCCAAAATGGGATATTGGCATTTGAGAGAGAGGGTGACAGCAACCCTGACAAAATGATGCCCTCACAAGTGAAGATGTAAAGTATGTGTGAATGTATAAATTGATGGTTACTTTGATAGTAACAAACATATCACAAAGAAAAACTCTACACAATCATGTGCTGTATAAGTATTTAGTCTGTTAAATCGTTAATTTGCAACACCAGTCCCTTTAAGGGTCTTGTCATGGAAAACATCAAAATTTTAAATTTCTGAATTTCTTTTGCACACATTCATTAGTTAGCAACAGATATGACAGGAAATAAGGGAGTGAAAAATTGATTGGGTATGACATGCAACAAAAGCTCCCCAGCTGGACGCAAACTCTGGACGTTGTGGTTCATGATCCGTCACTACCAGGGATCCATAAATCTCTGAAATTCTTCATTAATAATCTGATTACATTTTCTGTTCTGTTTAATTAGAAAATGTAGCATTTGTTTTCCTCTTGGATCTAAAAAGTCTCACACACACACACACACACACACCTCTAGCTTGTGAGATGCTCAACTTACCAGCAACTTCAGCATCTATTTGCTGGAAATGACTCTTCAGATGTATTTATAGTTAAAAAAAAGAAAAAAAGAAAATACAATCTAAATTTGTTTCAGATCAACACAAAGAAAAACTAAAAAAAGGCCAAAAAATTAAAAACAAGTGTGAATTTGCACAATTGAGCTGCTCAGCACTAGCGATCCTCTCATATTTCATTTCATACCATTCAATGCAAATCTCATACAAATCATTTAATGGATCTTCAAACCATAAATTTCAACAGCATGTTATACATCACGTTAAAATCAGCCACAGTGATACAAGAATTTTCACATGACTACAGACGGAGGCTCTGATCTACCATGCACATCGGAGTTCAGACATGGTTTCAGTACATGGTAAACAGATGAAGTCACTGGTAGACAAAAACACCATCACTGTCTGGGTTTATGCTTTAGAGAGATATTAAAATGAACAGTGCTTTCTTCAAATCCGTCATTGGATTTGGATGTACCATAATGAATGCTTTCATTTACCAAAAGGGATATGGTGTTCGGTAGTGAACTCTGTAGTGTCCTCTCTTTTCTTCCCCGTCACTGAAGCGCTAATAATAAACAACAGAGAGGCCATTCCTTATGCTGATTATGGGAACAACAGTGATGCAATAGAAGCAGGCTTCAAGACCGAAGTACGCAATCAAAATGAAGAATTTCCTGAGCTGGAGTCATGGCTTTTATTCAGCTGTTTCTAATGAAAAGTTCTCTGGAAAGTAACAGGAAGAAGCACAAAGCTGTTCCAGTTCTGCACATTTCATCTTTCTTTGCACCTAAGCTTCACAGCAAGTTTCCTATCAATTAATTTTTTTGCTAAATTGATTTCGTGAGCCTGCAAAACTTCCCTTTTGAATTTGGATCAAGCCTCTATCCTTCTTTTGTTTCATAGTTAATGCTTATCTCTGTTGGCAGAAATCCCAGATCTGGATTGCTACCAATATCTAATCAATTAGTTCTGGGCATGAGGCCTGTATGTTGAGAAGACCTTATGGAAATATAAATAATGTCAGACAACCTCTGAAGGTAACCAGCACGATGGATGTGTCCTAACATGAGAGTCTTTAACACCATGAACCATGTTTGAATTTCCCCAGACTACTGGGATGAAGCACATTTTCATATTTAATGCTCTGTAAACACTGTTAGACATGCATATTTAGAATGAGTGGAGCGCCTTATAGGTGAACAGTACATGCTGTTGAAGAGACCGTACCGCACTGCTGACTGAACCTGTGATTCTGCCATGGACCCCAAATGTATCAGCTGATAGTCATGTTTGGTTTTGGCTCAGGAAGTAGTTATCAGAGAGTGAATACCGACTCTATACCGGCTGGAAGACTTCTGTATCTGTCACTTGGAGAGACGAATCTGAGCTGATGTCCGACTGTACGCAGACTACGTGAATCTTCCTCCCAGATGGATTAATGAAATATTTCATTCTACAGAGACTCATGAATTCCCAGTGTATGCACAAACACATAAAATAATCACAGTTGTTGAGATGAAACTTAATGTTTGTAAAGTGACTTCATTGAAATCATGAAGTCAACTGGAGTCAATCAACTGGAGTACTGGTTGGTTTCTGGTTACCTGGGCAAATAATGGAACCGGTCGTACATAATGGTTGTACAAATTTTTGCTCGCGGACTTCCTAGGAGGTGAGATACATATATTTGTGAAGTTCTAACACTGACGTTCTTTCAAAAAAAATTATATGAAGGACACAGACCGTCCTGTAAAAAACGAGCCCATAGGTCGTTTGTGCAGCAGGTCATTATGACCCATAGTTAGGTTTTGTTGGTAGGCGACAGCGAGCAGCCTCAGTACTTATGTCAGGAGGTCGGGGTGGAAGGATGGGTCAACAAAACACAGGAGAGCGGTGTTCGATTCCCAAGTCAAAGTAGCAGTTTGTTGTTTCTATTATCCATGACCGTTATACAAAATCAACCATGTTGTTATCATTGTAACCATGACAACAAAGTTCTTCTAATGTTGAGGAAGTGCTTATTTTACCCCAAATCAGGATCTCTACCAAAACCTAACCAAGGCATGAATGTTATCATAGTAACCAAGGCAACAAAGGTAGGTGTGCCACTCTCTGTACATTCCGTGTGTTTATTGTTGTAACCATGACAAGTAAAGGCCCGGTATGCTATTTCAGGAGACACTCCTATGGGTCGTATCAGAGGGTTGAAAATGACCTGTATGGTTGTTCAGGTTGGAGAGATGACTTTCACAATAAAAGTTGGACTGTTGAAGTTTAAGCAGTTATTAAAGCCCAATAATTAGTCTTATTTGTCATTATCTGTTCACATTAGCAGGTTTCTGTTAATGGATATTTTGCCCTCACCAATGAGTTGTGACTTACGAGTTCATCCCAATGTTTTCAGCTGAAAAAGAAGCTGTGGTACCAGTTGTTGTTCTGAAGGCGACTTATTTTTTGCCCTGTCGAGTGACTGACACATCCGTCTCATCTATATCATTTTCAGACAACATAAGGGTTGCTAGGGAGAAGTTAGTTTACCATCTGTCATGTTAATTGGTTCTTATTTCTGTCAGTGGCTTTACAAGAACTCACAGGATGATGTTTCCATAGCTAATCCCACCTACAAAGCCAGTTGTTTTTTCCATTTGGCAAAACAGCGCTTCATGTGGGCACAACACCAGACCTATCTGAGTCACTGCAAAAATCAAAGCTGTGGACAGGAATTCAGGTCTGGAGCGGGACTACCCAATATAGGTACAGTTTGACAGTTGTCAAATTTTGTGCAACACCAGTGGTAGTAAAAAGACAAAAAGTAAAAATAAATAAATAAATAAAGACAGGACTGTCTCATTTTTGTACAAAGAAATATTTAGACCTTTAGAAAACTTTTGAAATATAAATTACAAGGTCTTGACAGAGAGGCTTTAGATTAAAAAAAAAGAAGCATTAAAGATCTCAAATCAAAAAAAGGCTGATCACTCCTTACTTGATATTCAGACTATGAGATTAATCTTTCCTCCAGAGTTGTTATCCCTGCATCCATCCATCTTGATCCGTGCAAATCAAATGAACACACACACTGTTATTTCTGTATTTATGTGCAGTTTTGATGAGAACTCACATCCACACATTGTCAGCTCTTCCAACTGGTGTGTGTGTATGTGTGTGTGGGAGGGGGGGGCGTTCAGTGCTCTGTCTAGATGCACAGCAGTTGAACTGTTTTCAATTGATGTCTGCCTCAGGATTGAACGATGTACAAATATCGCCGCGGGAGCATCACTCTCTTTCTTTGGTCACATCCAATATCTGCAATTACTTAGACTGACTTTAATGGCAGCGAGCTAACTTCCTCAGAGTGTACATAGATCACAGCTGTGACACTGTCGGCGTTTGTGGCAGCCTCCCACAACAGCGTCACTTCTGGTGATTGGTTCTCCTTCAGATGAATGGATCTCCAAGCAAAATGGTGCAATTCTTGAGAAATTCTTTGTGCTTTATCTAACATGGTCCCCCCCCCCCCCCCGGCCCTGTGGGTGCCAAAACAGCAAGTTCAAACATTTCAGTGCAGCTATAATGGGATGAAATCGTCCTGTGTGTCGTAATCGCTCTGCGTGTTGCAGACGACCACAAAAAAAAAAAAAAAAAAACATCAGGGGCATTTTTCCCATGATGCTGCTGCAGCCTAACTGTAATTAACTTCTGAGAGAGATGCAGTAAGAGCACCCTCGTGTTTGATCATTTCCTGGCACTTTGCAGAAGGGCAAATGCAACCTGGATGGGGTTTCACTCAAATTGCCACATGCAGGAGTTTCCTCTTGGCAGAACATGATGATCCAGCATGCTATCAACATCTTGGTTCAAATTACTGTCACTGGGTAGCAATTACATTTATTGAATTAGACGCTGGGACCAAAAGTGACATTCTGCCTTAAAAAAAACCCAAAAGGCACCAAAGTGAAACTAAAGGCACGGAGCAGGTGAAGAATAGATGCAATAAAGTCGTTATAAAAAGTATTTTCTTTTGCAGCTTAATTTAAAGGCTCAAGATGTAGAAGCAATGACAATAATAAAGTACGCTTCTCATGCCCCAAGGGTTCTGTCTGTCACAAACATGTTATCCTACACTCAGCATCACTGTCATTTAGTCCCGAGGGCATTCTGGCTTCTTCCGTTGGTGCTGGGAACTCCATCCTCCGCCCCCTCCCAGCTCATTAATGACTGATCCGTCCTGCAGGTTTACTGTACAGCTCGTCTTCGCATGACACGACATGTGTGGGGAGGAAGAAAAAAAAAATTTAAATTAAAAAAAAAAATGTATGTAAAGTGTGACGTTTGTAGGAAGATGTAGGCAGTTTTATTGCAGACAAATATTTCTCGACACTGGACTTTTTAAAAAAAAATAATAAAAAATTGGCGTAGTGAAGCTCAAAGTGGGTAATACCAAGGAACCGCAGTTTTACAGCTGTTTAGAAAAAACCATGTGTCACAACCCTCGTAAATTTTTCTGAAGAGATGTTTTGAAGCTTGTTTCAATTTTGGCAAAAACATACCTGACAAAGCCCTAACACTGGTGAAAAAACTGCCACAAAAATGCAGCCAGTGGAATAAATGACAATCTGAGAAGTTACTGAAAGAGAAAAAAAAGTAGTACTTGTCACAATGGGAAAGATGGAGCCCAGGGAGAAGCAGTGGAAAGATGGTTGGAAGAATCTTGCTCTTAAGCGTAGATTATTTATTATTACAAGCTTGAGATGTATAAAAATGTTTTAAAAAGTGCACACAAAAGCCAAACGGGAGTGGTTTTAATGTAACGTGAGATTGGTCACATTGTGTGTGTTCCCATTCAGTAATGTACAATAATCAGAGTGTAAATTATATTTTGCGGCAAAATAATGAAAATAATTGTTAAAAAAAAAAAAAAAAAAAATTACTTAACTGACAGAAATCTTTGCAAGACCTCAAATGCTTTTGAGATTTTTGTAAGTTGTAAAAAACAGACTGAAAACCTGTTGTGATGGTTCAGCCTCTTGTTCCCTGTGCTGCATTGTCTTCATTCTAGGTGTCTTCATTCATACGTTTAATCCCACCCACCAGCTCACAGCTGCAGGCTCTTAACCATCTGGAGCCTCTGGAGGAGTGCTGTGGAGTGACCACTTCTTTTCTTTTTGTAATTAACACAAAAAAAAATGATGCCATACTTGCGTCAACAGATTTTAATCAAGCTGAAATCTCAGAACGCTATCGACAGTTTCAAAATTAAAAAAAATAAATAAATAAAAAAAATGTCCAGCAGCAAAGAATGGGAGAGTGAAGAAAGAGGATATTGGGTGTAAACAGGCGGGAAGAGTTTTGTTTGTCATGTAAAGTCACAATCGTGCAGGGAGTGTGGAGCTGATGTCATACTCGAGTCGACTGCACCCACATTCCTCCCACATGAATTAATACAGTATGTGTTTTATTAAAAACTTGTGAGCCACTAATGAATACACTGAAACATAACATATTTTCTGGAAGCAGCTAGGTGATCTGATTTACTGAGCACAGACCGTCATTATCCCCACCCCAACATACCATAAATCAGGTATCTCTAATCTGGGCAGTCAGTGTCTGCACAACGCACAACACAGTTCGCCAACACCTATAATAAAAATAACCCCTAACATTAGGAATGTCACAAATATTGAATTAGGTTATGTCAGTTTAGTCTCCATCTCTTGCACTGATCTCTCTACTTTTTCCTTGAGTAGCTCAATCTCCATCGGATGTTGAAGCCAGAATGTAACTGTCCGATACTTCTGATGCTGTCAGGAATGCAACAGTTGCAGTGCAGCGAGAGAGTTGAAATTTGCAATAAAATAATTTAACTGATGTCAGTTGTAAAATAAAGCTGTACTTAAAAGTAACAATCTTAAAGATCTGTTTTTCTTTGGCGACACCTATGGTGATATATGGTAATTGCAGGTTTGTTTTTGAACCACTCGCATGGGTTCCGACTGATGTTCCTTGTTATTTTGCATCCTACCACCCAGTTGTATGTAATTTCACCAGTGGGTCAGAGGCTCAATCACCAGTGTGTGAACTCATTCAGCGATAGATAGTGTCTTTTTTAAGTCACTTACTTAAAATGAAAGTCTTTGAGATCATCAGTACGTTCTTTAACGTGACAATCATAATGTGTAATACATTCCACTGAGGTATATCTGATGGTTTTAGATTGCAAGCCCAAGAAGCTAAACTTAAAAACTGTTAGAAGTTAACTTTGTGCTTGTTAGCATTGACACAGCTCTTTTAACCAAAAACCACAGACCAGGTTCAGTTTAATATGATCAGTTATAAAGTTTGAGACTGAAGACGAGCGCTTAGCAAATGAAGTCGACATCATGATTCAAATAGTTTTTTGAGCTTGAACTTTATAAACGTCCCGAAGAAAAAGAAAATTTTAAAAATTCTCCCAGTTTGACCATTTCTGTGAAAAATTGTTTTGACCTGAAAAAGATGAGAGATTTGTCAGTTGAATTTTCGCAATCCCAGTGATTACAAGATTGTGATATCCTGCCAGTGTGAACAGTGTATCTGTCGGGCTGCAGGCTCTTTCTGCTTCCAGCTCCCCTCTGGTCCAGGACTTGTACCTCTGGACGGCTCTCATCTCTGGACTGCAGAAATTAGTTTGTCATTCCAACGTGTGCTGGTGACCTGAGTTTGTGCTTGCGTTTGCATTTTCATCCAGTTCCAGGGAGTTAGGGGTTTGCCTGGACTGCCTTTTAAAAACTTTATTGCAACAGCACTTGGCAATTGCTTCCTTCCTGTTTCTCTCTGCAGCTCCTGCGTCTGTCACTTGTCGTCAGTCAAACAGTAGCCAGAGAAAAAAAAAAAAAACCTGTTTTACCTCTTTGGCTCAGGGAAATGAGATATAATTCAAGTAATGAGATTATTTCTGCCTCTGATGGCATGTTTGTATAACAATGGCACCTTTTTAGCTCTGAAGTAGCTTTTTAATGAAGTATGTTTAAAAAAAAAAAAAAAAAAAAAAAACACGCACACACACACACACGAGAACATGGATGCTCTTGCGTTATTTCCCCATCTCAAAACACAAACTTAAAAATAGGTGCTTTTGGGGCTCTTTGCTTTACAGATTAATAAAATGAAAAACAACAAATACAGAGAAAACAAATGGACAGACCCTCAAAGGGCTTGATGAAAGGGTCCCCCCCCCCCTATAAAAAGGCAAACTTGATTAAGGCTGTAGTTGCTCTGTGGAGCAAGATTCAAGTGAAGAAACAAAACATTTAATTAGATGAAAGAAAAAGATTCCTGTTCTGTTTGCTATGAGGTGAGACGTTGCTAAGACTTTGGGGATTTTTATCTCATCTGTATAAATGAATTTTTTCCCCCTCTCTTCACTGTTTTGTTGTCTCACTATTGTTTATGTGCTTCACTTATTGTGCCAAATGCACTCAGCTTCATGTACTCTTTTTTTCCCCCCCTCCTATGAAACACGACTTCAGCTCCCTGCAGCCTATTTGCATGAAAAATATTACATTTCCAAAATGGAAATGCTTCAGAATTGTCACATTTATCCTCACGCAGTGCTTTTATTCTACAGTTTGTCACTGAATCTCATGCAGACTTTTTAGATGCTTTGCAAACTTGGCCAAAGATTCAATTATGCCAATTTTTCAAAGGCGTCTTGAAACGAACATTCACCCATTTTGTAATTGGTGTTTGAACTTCTCTCTCACTCTTTGTAGTTTTCCTTCTCATTGTCTAATTGCCTCTCTCCCTCATATCTTTACCAGCTCTGTCCTTTACTTTCTGTGCCCGTCCATCCTGCCCCCCCCAGTCTCAATCCTCCATCCTCCCATCTGTCTGTTTCTCTGCCTCTCTCTCTCTCTCTCTCTCTCTCCTTTTCTCCATCTGTCTCTTTTGAAGATCTATGCTCACTCTTGATTTACTGAGTTATACTAAGTGCACACAAAGCCCTCTAAGATTAGTGATGCTATCACACTCTGTGCATCGCTTCAAGGGAGAAATCCTTCCTCAGATTCATCAGAGGACGGGTTCTTAAAAGAAGACCCTCTTCAATTTACAGTGCGACAGCGCAGCGTCGCCACAAAAGACAAGAGCTTTTTGAAGTGAAAAATTAAACAGAGAAATGCCAGCTGATATAAAAAAAAAAAAAACAACAGCTTTTACTTCACGTTGACCTCATTTTATTTTTAAATTCAGTATCACCAGGCAACTATGAAGAACTGATATACCTATTTACAGAGACAGTTTCAAATTTCAAGAGTTGTGTTTGCCATGAAAAGTCACATTCGTGCAGGGAGTGTGGAGTTGATGTCATCCTCAAGACGACTGCACCCACATTCCTCCCAGATGCATTAATACAATATGTTTTCTCAAGAAAAAAAAACTAAAACTTGTGAGCTCTGTAATGAATACACTGACACATAACATATTTTCTGGAAGCAGTTGGTGATCTGATTTACTGAGCACAGACCGTCATTATCCCCACCCCAACATACCATAAATCAGGTGTCTCTAATCTGGGCAATCAGTGTCTGCACAGCGCACAACACAGTGCGCTGACACCGATAATAAAAATAACCCTAACATCGGGAGTGTCACTTCTTGCACTGATCCCTCTACTTTTCAAATTAAAAATGGAACTACTTAACTGCGTTGCTTTTAAAGGAGATGAAATGAGTTAATATAATTGGCCATTATCGACTCCCCCTGCTGATTCTGCCTTATTTCTACAAATAATAATCAATCGTGCCAGGAGTTTTGGTGACTATTGCAGCAAGAAGAAGAAGGAAGGGGGGAAGAAGAAGAAGAAAAAAAAAAAAGCACATTCATGCATTGGAAAATTCTGCAAAAAATGTCTCTTAACATTCACTTCCAGCATGTTCCTATAAAAAAAACACATCTAATATTCAGGGTTTAAAAAGCCAACACTGATTTATAGACAGCTACATTCCCTCCACACAGGTGTTCTCACTTATTTGCATGATTAGGCTCTTCACATCTCATTTGTAGCCTGGTGACCTCAGGTCATTCCCAGCATAGCTCCACCCACTTTCTACCTGAGCAGAGGTCTAATCAACCGCAACAAGTGACAACACCTGTGAGGGTGTGCTCCATAGGCTCGCTCTGTTTAATGTATGAGCCTTTTTTCAGGATTTTTTTTCCCCCACATGTCACAGGTGTAAGGTGTAAATAATGAAATGACTGAATTCAATTCGCCTGCTTTGGTTTCAGGGTCTTGGTATTGTGCATGCTGGCTCACTGGCGCAATTAATATTATCAGTAACACCTGTGCTCTTCCTGTCATGACAAGTCAAAAAAGTTTCCTGTGGAAAAAAAGGTCTATTGGCACTAAATATTGACATTGAATGTATATGAATATGTGCCATTTTCATTGTAAATATTGTTACATTGTTCTATTTTTATTTAAGCTGCCTGACCTGTAGTACTTGCTTTATTTTATCTTTCTTTATATTTGTCTTCTGACCATGTTTACAAGTCATGCACCAAAACGCATGACTTGTACATGAAAAACTACTTGGCAATAAACCTGATTCTGATTCTGATGTGTCCATAAAATAATACAGTGGGCATGTTTAATATTTAAATTTGATGTAATAGCGGTAAGTATATCACTCAGTGGAAACATAGCTTTAATGCAGAGCTGGAACAGGTTAATACAGAATATGATACAATTACATAGGTAAGAAACTCTCCAACCTTAAAGCTACGTGAGGGGAAACACAAGGGGAAACTGGATGTCAAATTTTCTTTGTGACCCCTTCTTGTAATGTGCTCACTAGCCCCTAAGAGTAAGTGCATCTAAACTGCCTCTGCATCTCCGCGAGTTACATCACAACTTCATATGTGTCATCCTGCTTCGAACAGCACGGCTCGACCTCGTGGCGTAACTCAATATTTTGATCCACGCAAGCTCCACGTTCTCCTCATCAATCGTCGGCGGGCTACCCAGTAGGCGAGCCAGCAGGAACATATTAAAGTTGGCACCCATATGCCCATGTTGCCACGTACAATCTAAGGCCCTCTGATATGTTTATTGAATTATATATCTTCTCAGTCCTGTTTAGAGTCGCCTTTGTCACCGCGAGCAATCGATGCGCTGGCGCTGCCGAGGCTAACAAGGGGTTTCGTCTGCTGTGGCCAGCACTCCCAACTGTCACCAGACGGTATTTATTACGTGCTTTGTTTTAACATCCATTCAGTATGAGTGGAAATCAATTTTTCATTTGGACCTAATTGTCTCTGTGCACTGGCAGCTCAAGGCTCTACGGCCCTCAAGCCTCGGCTCCCCTCTGCGATACGGCGGCCCGGGTCCGCCCCACCCTCCACACAGCTGTATTTCATACATAATTACACATGTCTGAGGCCCAGTATGAGGAGTACGGGGCTTTGGGGAATCGCTCCTGCAGAGATGGGCCAAGGGGACTCAAGTGTTGGTATTTCTCTGGTAGGGATTTAGTCATGCTAAGAGTGACTGTGTGGTACTCGGAAAGAGACTCAGTGACCCAGACTCGCTCTGCCTCTGGTGTTTTACATCGCCGCTGAATGCTGGGAGTTTTGTGGGGAGCTGCAGAGCTTAATGGCTACATGATGAAACTTCCAGTGAAGCTGAGTTAGAGTAAGGACAAGGCACTGAGGATTTCATTCCACTGCTAACCCAGAATACTAAACAGGACCCAGGAAAACATTGGGAATTGCTGTTATGTTGCATCCCTGTTTAGTTTTTGAACCATTCAAGCACACCCTGGATATCATTCAGACTTTGTTGCTTTGTTTATATGGTTTTTATTTAATTTGGTCTTGATTTCGTCAATTTTCATCATCCTGCATTGATTGTCTTACAACATGCACCTGCAACCTTTTGGCTCTTGTGTCAGGTGGATCATGGAACTGACTATTTTGGGCACTTTTTTTTCTTGATCTACTGCGGTGTTCATTGTATCTGATTTGTGGCTTGTTTTGGACAAAAGCCTCTGCCAAATGAATAAATGTAAATGTATTCTCTTTGTTGTTTTTGCTCACTTTTTCTTTGTGCATCTCTTTATTTTCCACCCAGAAACTTTGTAAATATACTCCTCTACATACTTGCAAAAATGTTGTTATATTTCATTTCATTAATATCTGAGAGAGTCACTAAAGTGACTGATACATGGAATTTAAGTTACAAACTTTTCTATGAGACTTTCCCTCCACTTAATTGGTGTCAATTGTCCTGCCTACTCATTTTCCATTGTCTTGAACAGCTGTTGCTCTGGTCTTTGTCCACTTCATCTAATTTTCTGTCTGTGGTTGTGCTGGGATGGGAGACAGTCTACAAACAGAGTGGGAGAGTTATTTTGGGCACCCAGGGATCATAAAGTGAAAGTCCTGTTCATTTTCTGCCATAGACTGTAAATAAAGGCGGATGTAGCTGCTCTGCCGTCACCATCTTGGCAGTGCCTGGCTCCGCCTAACTCTCGACTAATCCAAAAATGGCCAAAGAGGTGGACTGTGTGTGTGACAAGCATATGCTCCCTTTAGCATCATTAGCACAACTGGGCATCTGGGTGTCTTGTTCCAAAGCTGGCCCAAGGCTAATTCACTTGCTGGCTAATTAGTTAGTTAACGAACTAAGCTAACAAGCCAGGTATGGTAAGCGCAGACACTGATACCTGCCAATTAATGCTAACGTATGAATAAAATAATGCTAATATTTCACTCATATGAAAAAACAGGAGCACGGACTTCCTCGTGTTCTGTTGGTCAATTAACCGCACAGCAAGCCATGTTTGTTTTTGTCCAGTATTTGCATGAAAACTCCTCCGAAAGGCACAAACACCAAAAAAATGGACGGTCACGTTCACTGACTAGAATTAGCCAAGGTGAAGCCTAGCATACAGTGAGCGCCAAGCTAACTGTGACGGTACCCACTTGTCACTCTAAGTGGTCATGCCCTCAATTGAGCATAATTGTAAGCCTTAATAAAATTTAAATGGGTGAGATATATATAAGTTCACCCTTGTACAGTTGTCATGAACTTAGCAATAGCGATCAAAACCATTCTTTGTACCAGGCTGTAAACATATTTATTTCTGCTGTAAAGTTGGGCATTTTAACATGGAAGTCTATGGGGATTGACTCACTGTTGGAGCCAGACTCAAGTAGCCATTAGAGGAAAAATTGGCACTAAAGTGTTTCATTTTACACAAGTGGTTCATTCTTCAGCTCTGGAGGTTGCTGCTTGTTTTCTGCATGGGCAATATCAGGTGACTGACAGTTGAACCACTTCCAAGGCTTGGATGTACATGAAACTGGAAAAATTGAATCTTATGTACAAAAGAAGGGCAACTGTATAACAGAGAGTTCTTAGATAAAAAGTGAAAGATACAGAAATAAGTCAACTCCCAAGGTCCGTCTTGGGGTGAGAACTAACCAACAAACTTTTTTATTTCCTGATAAAAAATTCAGTCGTATAAATCTGCTCCATTTCTGATAGCAGATTCATATTTTGATGAATTCTGCCACCGTGGCAC
Organism: Seriola aureovittata; assembly: GCF_021018895.1. Taxonomy (NCBI): domain Eukaryota; kingdom Metazoa; phylum Chordata; class Actinopteri; order Carangiformes; family Carangidae; genus Seriola; species Seriola aureovittata. The sequence goes on from NC_079375.1 coordinate 4,508,413, forward strand.
AGCGGTTTATCCTAATTGCAGAAACAAAAGCATTCAGAATTTGCTACAGCTCTTGTGCCTTTGAGAAAGTAATTCAACAATGCTGGAATGCTAGAACTCCTGGCTACAACATAAAACCCACAATGTTGTTAAAGTATCTCTAACACTATCTCCTGGATTATTTAACAAACCTGTGTTGAGAAACACTGAAGATACCATGAGAGCAACTTTCAAATGGGACTTTACAGTTGGGAGGAATGCTTTCTCCCACTCTGATAACCCTAACACACTGCAGTAGAAAAAAATTATCATGAAATTGCTGATGCTTGATGGTCCAAACGTTGCCTGGTTTCTCTTCTTCTTCTTCTTTTGCTGTCATGTAATGTGTCTGATTCTCAGTTCAGCCAGTGTTTATCGGGGCGTGCTTATTGGCCGCTGAGGGTGAAAATGTGTGCAACAGTACTGCGGTTAGAGGTCTCCTCAGCCAGGATGCACCTCACATCTCAATGGTTCAACGTTCAAACACAGCTTTAAAGCTTTAAACAAGTCTCTACATAAGTAAGTAAGTGTTTGACGCAAGTGTCACTACAGGAAACTTATCGCACCAGCTGAATTACAAACACGTCCAATGGAGACAAATATATGTTAAAGCTTTTGCAAGCCTGGCAGGACTTCTTCGCTGTTTGCTGCTTTGCAAATCTTTAGAGTGTGCTGCTGTTGTTTCTTTCCAAGACAGTGGTGTTGAATCAGCGCTGCAGAGCTTCTGTAAACAATTCCTATTCAGGATGTCGTGGCCATGCGCAACCTCTCAGCACATACGGTCTAAAAATGGACTTGCAGACTTCATATATGGAGCTAAATCCTGTATGTGAATGGCTGCAGCTCAGAGTGCCTTTGCACGTACAGTGTGTGTTTTTTTTTCTCCCTTTTTTATTTGAAACCTATTTTTCTTTTTTAAATTACAATTACAATTCCATGCATCTGCTTTTATGAAAGCTTCTTTTGGACTGGACTCTTCGTCTGCCTCCTACATTGCTGATAAATGTTGAGAACTATGTCTTTTCAGCCTGTTACAAAGCATGTACCTTGGCAGTCAGATCTGCAAGGCTATGCTCCATTCAGTGCTTTCAGCGCATAAATATGATAAAGTAAAATAAAGCAGTTTCAGGCTTTTTTAACCACAGATATTTCAAAACAACAGCCAAAACTGTAACAAGTCATGACACACTCTGTATTACTCAGTCAAACTTCTGTGGAGGCTTCTCCTCTCTTCCCTTCACTTCCCCCCTCACAGCAAACTTTGGATGATTTTCACAGGGAATGTGAACACACACACACACACACACACACACACACACACACACACACACACACACACACAGAGCTCCCGCAGTCACCCAGGGAAACTGAAACACACTATCTCGACTGTTACTGGAAACAAAAGCGAAGCTGGATGAGATCAGCAGTTCTAGCTAAGCTTAGGGGGTAAGAGGGGGAGGAGGGGGGATCTCTGCCTAACACTCTTTCCTGGATGCCAGAGTGACTCGGGCCGCAGTGGCTGATAGGAAGCTGACTCACTGAGCAGCAGATGCTGGCTGGATAGAGTAAGTAATGCAGGGTCAGGGCATTGCTGAGTATAAATTGTGAAGGGTTTGTTTATGTGCCCGAGAGGCTCAGACCTGGGAGTTGAGATGTGCTGTGGTGGGCCAGATGCATCAGACATGTGGAGGGTAAGAGTTGAACTTCAAGCTGCTGTACAGCAGCATATAGCCGTCACAAAATCACACATGGAAAATAAAAAAAATAACCTTTTAAATAACCTTTTTTTCAGTGTTTGTCGAAGGTGTAGAAGGTTTAATCCTCAGCTCCTGATTGATTCATTTTTGAGTCAGAAATATTTCCATTTTTTTGTGGAAAAACATCCATAAATCTGCTTGGAAATGGTACTAATGAAAAAAAGCAAAAAAAAAAAAAGCAATCATACTGCATAATCATCAAAGTTAGACTTTTGTCAACGGAGCCCCACACGGACATGGCGCCCATGCAAGCTAAACAGATGGCTGGTGTCTTGGATAGTAACATACTTGTCACCCAGGAGATTTTCAGGGACAAACTTGAGCTGACAAGAGCAATAACTCGCTCCACACGAACACATCATTCCTATCATTCATTTCCTGTAACTAAAACCACCACTGCAGGACTCAGAAATCCTCATCCGCAAATAATGAATAGTTCTTCAGGATAAAGTTTAACTTTCACCACAAAATTTCATGGAAATACATTCTAACTTTTTTTTTTTTTTGGATATCCTGCTGACAGAAAAATGAGAGCGAGAGTAATATCTGTTCAAAATTGGATTGTCGAGAAGAAGATCTGTTCTATCTGTTGCCAGATTTCAAATACATACGACGGGAGGACATGACATTTGTGAGAATCTTTGAGGGGGGAAAGAAATCAGATCTCGGTGGATGTAAATACAGTAGATATGTCCAGTGTTTACAGAGGCGGATACCATGCCAGGTGGAAATATAAATTCTGTTGGAGGCAATCTGCATATGAGACAGATGGTGGCTTCTTCCATTTTCCACAGGCCCACCAGTTGGTCCAAGAATTATTCTGGTATCTAGATTATTCTATTTGCATTAACGGTGCAGCCCAGAGGGTGAAGATATGAAGATGGACACCTCCAAAGCACAAACATTACTAATATACTGGAACATCGTCCTACTGCTCTAAGCAATGAGGGCTTGCATGTTGTAGTCATATTCATAAACTCTTGTTTTATCAGCAACCTGCTGCTTGGAGTTTTATTTTTTAACACAAATATGAAACAGAGCTACACAGTGTACTGTTGTTGAACAGTAATGCTTTGAAAATATACTATCCTGCATTTATAAGCCAAACCTGGATGAAGTGAAAAGCATCAAGAGCAAATTAAAATTTTACTAAAATATGATCAAATATTTAGAACAGGGGAAATTAGGGATAAAGTATGTGTGTCTAATATTTTCCCGTTCCAAATAGAGGTCTGTTTCTCTTGGCGGAGAAAAGAAAATAATTACTTGTGAGGATCCTGACCGACATAATGTACTGACATAACCCTAGACATCAGAGCTACATACTATACATCACTGTAACCCTTTACCCTAAAGTTAACCTAAATCTCATTCTTATCTAAACCCGAAAACCAAGTCTTGATATTAAACATAAAAGAGGCCTGTGTTCAATTATGTTAACACAATCCTGCAATAACCCCACCATTGTTATATGATGTAATGCACCGCAATACATTCACTTTCCAATTAAGAGTGAATTGGTCTCATGGTGGCTGCATAAAGTAATGTGTTCGGGGACCAGCGCCGGTGTGATAGCAGCATCTGAGGAGAGCTCACTTTACATTTCTCAGCCCTTTGTGTTGACAGAGTTGATGTTGGTATATGTATATATTATACTTTATAATTTATATATCCAAAGGTCTATTATAGACATAAGACTTTTGAAATGACCATATTGCAGCAAACTGTTCCAACAAGTCAAATTTTAATAGTTTTTTTTTATTGAAGAATTTAATCTGTCAATGATTTGACATGTGGTGTAATACAGTAGAATAGTACTTCATCCATAATGAAATCACAAAAGCCAAATATATCCCTAAAACATTTTGATCATTGTACTTATCACGCCAAATTCTCATTTGTTATCTGCTTAGAGGTAAATTTGAAAAGATTAATGAAAAACTGATGTTTTATGTTGTCATAGTTAAGCCCTCACAGCTTTATTTTATGCTCTTCTTCCTTTTTGCAATGAGCTCACTTCAAATTCAGCTGGGTAATTTTTTTTCTTTTTTTTTTCTTTTTTTTTCCTCTTGAGAATAAATCCTGACCAAATATGACAAACTGTACCAGCTTCAGAGTGGGAATCCCAGCAGGTCTCAGTGCTCATGTGACTCATCCAATGAAACTTTGATATGATTAACTCATCCGTCATGATGTCATGGAGTCTGCCACTGAATTTACACACCTAAAGAGCCTGGGCTCTATAAAAATCCACAGGCCTCACCGTGTTACACAAACACACACACAAACACACACACACAGAGCAGGAATACACACATACGTGCAGTCACCACAAGATTTCACGTACACATATAGTCACACACATGTGCACAGAAATCACCCTTTCAGACAGACTTCAGACACACACACACACACACACACACGCAGACACACACAGACACACACACAAAGGCAGCATGATGATGTCACCCTGCACACCTAATTTCCAGTGGCTTTAAATCCACTCCAGGCCAAGTGGAAATGACTGTGAACATGGAGGAGCCTAAGTGGCTTTGTCAAATTGGAGCAGGGAGCAATATGAGCAGAACAACACTCCACTCAACAATACATGGCACTCCAGAATTATTACACTAATGTGCCTGTAAAAAGCCACTAGATATTACCTGCTTATTTCAGGGTGTCTGCTAGGTGACAGATAGCGAGCGTGGCTGAATAACTGTGTAACCACCGGGCCTCAATAAAGAAGCAGCAGTTGGGTAATTTCAAGGCACCATATATGGGGGGAATTGAAATAATTTATTTATGACTATGGATGTTTACTAAAGGCATTTTTAAATTTAGATTTGGTTTGTGTGATTCTATTTAAAGTATCATTCATTTAAAACAGCATCTTTACATGTTAATCTTTTTTTTTCAGTCAGTTTTAAGCTGGAGATGATGTGAAAATCCTTTAACTTCAAGAAAAAAAAACATGCTTTTAAACTGAAGGTGTGTAAGTTAACTGAATGTTCAGAGACAAGATTTTAAAGTACAGAGTGTGGATGAAAATAATAGAAAAAACTGGAGTTATATTCACTGATCTGACTGGACTGACAGCGGTGAATTGTAAATTAAAAACATGGGTCATGACAAATTTGTTGTCTTCAGACAATTCAATACAACTTTTATCCAAACTCAGGTCAGAATCAGAAGGTTTGTGTGATACATTTTTTTGTTCTTATCTCACTGACATTGTTGACATCCAGCTAGTCTCCAACAAGCTAGCTGTTCTGACTGATTGCTACGCATGCAGAATACAAACAATACAAGAATACACTGCGATGCCTCACATTGTTAAATAATTCAAAAATGCAATATTTTTGTTGAGCATATTTTAACATATATATATATATTTTTGGAAACATCATTAGGAACATCGTTCTTATCATGAGCCATCATTTGACAACATATATATGAGAAGAAAATTATAAAGCACCTTTAAGATTCTCCTTTATCCACATTTCTGTTTTCGCCATATTATCTCCACAGATGAGATGATCTTATTGAGTAATGCTTTGCTGACAAGCTAATCTCATGGGTTGATCGGTGGGGAAAAAAAAAAAAAGGGGGGGGGCAAATGCGTATATATCTCTACTTTAACAAAGCACATAAAAAAGTGGGTCATGTAATCACGCCACTCGATCCAGTGCAACGCCGAAAAGCCCTGATTTAATACGTTCTGTTGGTTATCGACTAAGTGTAATATGATCATCAGAAATTCTACATGGTGCAACGTCTGCGAAATCTCATTACTGTCTCATGTTTCTCTTGGCCTCCCCTCCTCCCCGCTGGAGCACCAAGGCAAAAGGGTAATGCCAATAAGAATGAGATAAATTGGACAGCAAAAAAAAAGAGAAAAAAAAATCTATGTGTCCATTAACCCTGAGAGGGAGGGGTGGGTGGGTTTATGGTTTTTTTTTGTTTTTTTTTCTTGGTAGAGTGTGGGTGCTGCGGCAGACTGCAGGGTCATTATCCATATGCCGCCTGAGCTAATTTCTCTCAGTTCAGCCAGGTGAGCCTCATCCTCCTTGCTGCCCTTTAGAAAGGTCACGAGCACATGACCTCATGGATGCTGCTGGACATCGGCTGCTGCCCACAAACGGTGTGCGATGGGTCAATGTCAGAAAGATCCTTTCACAGGCTTACTCCATTAACATGCTGTCGCTTTTTTTCCTCAGTTAAACCGAGTCCGTTTAGCAACTGAGGAAATAAGGTGAGTTTGCTTAAAATATTCATAAGCTCATCTGGGTCGCTTTTAGCTATAGAAGGTTTTTACAGCAAACATTTTGACATGTCATAGCAGGGAACACACCATTTAAAGTGTCCAAATATACAAAGTCAGTGATCCCACAGGCCCTATATGTTGCCCCATGCCGCCATGTCTTCCATGAAAACAGTCTGCTACTGTGTACTCACAGCAATAAGCCTCACAAGCATTTACAACCTTGTTGCCCTGGGTTTCGCCCCCCAGGCAGGCTGCCCGAACCATCTGATTGGTGGAGCTTGTTTGGGCCAGAAGCAAATTCAGAGGTCTAGTGTCAGACACTACTCAGGGCTTAAATATAACTTTCACCTCCTCTGCATGTTGTGACTTCAAGTCCCTATATTTAGCATTTACAAGCAGAATATAAACATTTAATAAATAGCTTAGAATACAATAGAATATAGCTTCTACAAAGATATATTTTAAATGATTAGAACTATATTATCATTTGTCTGTTTACACTAATTTAAACTGCTTGTAACTACATTATAGTGTGTTATAAAACATTTATTAAGTGTTTATATAGGCCCACTAGTTATAAATACTAATGAGGGAGACCCAAAGTAAATTGCTGCTAATTGAATCTATGTCTTTGAATTCACCCACTGATGGATGGATGGACGGGATGGATGGATGGACTGACTGTAGAAGAATAACTGATACAACATTTCTTCATTGTTTCAGACAATCAATGATATAGTCCAGTGGTTCCCTATCTTTTTCACATCAAGGATCACATGACTGACACAAATTAGACCACAGACCCCCACTTGATAAGCTTTTGCCCCCAGGTCCCCTATCTGATAAGATTTTTGCTTTTAGATGATTTATTACAGAAAGTGTTTAAACCCCATGGCCCATAATAGTCATACATTCTGTCATTGTGATACTTATAGATGGAATTATAGTGAAAATGATGCTGGGGACGCCCAGGAACCCCTCAAGGACCCCTGGGGGGGTCTCCGGATCCCACTTTAAAAAATATTGCCTTTTCCTTCACATATCAGCTCATTTCTTTAGAACAAGCTCTTGTCCAAAGCTGCTGAAAAGAGTGTGAAAAGTAGAAGAAGATTAATTTCCTGGATCACCAACATTACAAGCAACCAATAGCCAGGGGGTCAAAGGTCAGAGCCACAACAGCCAGACAATAGATGGAACAAATCCTTTGTCCCTGAATGATTTCTTTCATTACTGATGTACATTATCAGCCACAGATAGAAAAGACTCGTTCATTTACATCAGATGTAACAATTATTTTTCTTTCCATCTGGTTAAGAAGTATTTTTTGTTGCTTCAATGTAACTACAGTAATTTCCATCTGTTTCTGCACTGGTTCTGTCAGATTAATTTATTTGCAGATTCAAAAACCTAATCAAAACACATAACCTTGAAATAAACAAGCATTTAGAAAATCTAGTGTTTCTAAGTGTAGATACACCCACTGGCAACAGTACTTAGTACTTACTTATTAATATAATAAACTTTTTTTTTTAAATGGCAAAAAAAAATGAAGTAAAAGTTTGAGATACACTAGGAGACAAATCCATTCAAAAAACTAATTATTTCTGCTTTTTATGGGGTAGCAATTTTTTATTAGTAATTTTTCTTTCACAGTTACCTCTGTACAGAAACACTGGATTGTGAATCTTACCATAGAAATGTAATTAAAGAGTCAAATACTTCTCTTATTACATTTCAGCAGCACAAACACAGAAGCTGTAATTATGATGCTGAATAAAGAAAAAGCCTACACCTTTTTATATTGCTACGTTTTACGTGATTGACAAAAATAAATGTGGCTAAATTTGTGTTATGCCTGAAACATGACAAATATTCAGGAGTGAATGTGGCTGGAAACAGAGCGAGGCCTCAGATCTGTAAGCTGCTCACTGAAATGAGAGGTGAGAGCCTGCTAAGCAATGTCCACAGAGTGTCTTCTGATATATAATGCCTCTAGCTTTCCACAATACGACTCCCCTGACAATGGCAATGAAAGTGGGCCACAGCGAGCAAACAGATCAGCCTACATCAAACATCCCCTCATATATTACAGACATAAAAAGTCATTATCCTCAGTGGAAATCGATAGCCGACATGGTCAAGATGAAGAGACCCCCGTGTGGTTTTCGGGGTCAGCTTACAAAGGGACACTGCTGCAAATGATATCATTTTTCTATCATTAACTGGCCCCCAGGTCGATGACCATGTTTAAAGCCCAAGTATAACATTACTTATAATGTCTGGTAATGAATGGCACGCAGGTTGGGATGTATTCAACATTGATTGAACATGTGGAGCGGCCAGAGGAGCAGGAGGGCTCAATAAGGCTGAGGTTAATACACCAGTGTTTCCATAGCATAGCTGCAATATTGAGCTGTGGACAGGGCTCCTATATGGTGGCGTGTTTTATTTGGAAATCTTATTAAAGGACTCTGTTAGTGTTTGTCTAGACTAGCAGTGTTTGTCTGTAGTCTAGCTGCAGCAGTGGCCTGGACTTCCAACGGGAATCAAAACATCAGTTTCTGTCTTTATTGTGATAGTCTGTTGATACCCAGAGAAAACCTAAAAGTACTGATATATATATATATATATATGTATATATATATATATATACATATATATATATATGTATCAGTAGTATCTAAGCTTCTACAACACCATTGCTAGTAATACTGTGACTACTACTTCTGGTACTACTTGTGTTAGTTCTTGGTGTGTATTTATCCTTCTGAGAGGATTCATTGTATGATACATGGTTCACATTAGAGACAGGACAGAGTTTTAACAAAATGATGAAGCCAATTCAACACAATACCAATTCACTGCTAATTTATATTAATGACACTCTGATTTGATTACAAGTCTGATACTGAAAGGTCTAAGGGTATGGGGGGGTCATATGATGGACAGATGGTAAAGCCCCTGGGGGCAAATGTGTGATTTGTGATATAGGGCCATATAAATAAAACTGAATTGCCTTTCCTGGACCGAAACACCTCATCACCCCAGGTTACATGAAGCAGTACATTGCAGAGTGTATTTCAGAATCAAGCACATTATTTTTGGGAGTAGTACCTACTACTGCATATGTAAAAAAAAAAGTTGTATAAAGCCTTCCAGAGGGAGCTGTACTAAATCACCCCAAGAAATGTCAGTTTGGGCTGAAAACTGCAAGTTTCAAAATAGACATAACCTGACCTTTATATCGCCTGCTCCTCTTCTCTGCTTGAGGCTGCAGGCCTGAAGCTACATTAGCCACTACTAGCATAACACACCTGAATCTCCATCGAGCTGTTGTCAGTTGAGTTGCATGAAGGCAGCAGGTTCTACTTTGAAGAAGAATGTGTGTAATGAAAGATGATATTTCTGGTTCTGGTTTGATTATGTTTTTCCAATGCTCCATTGTGAGTCTGACAATGTTTGAGCAGTGCAATGCTAAATTGCTGCAGTACTCTTAAGCGGTACATTGATATTTCTCCCCTTTTTTACTTAAAATACTGAATCAGAAATACCCCAGAAAAGCAGCTTGTTGCCAACTGTTTCATGGCCTGTGTCACTGATATAAGACTAGATATCTACACTATTTGAGTGCAGGTAAATCTTTTGTGAATAAAAACAGCTTATTAGCCTCAGTTATTGCCATAAACCATGAGGAGTTTGGAGCTTGGTGGTTTGAAGTAGCATCATTAGCATTAGCTGCTAATGCTAGCTAATGTTACACACCGCAAAATGACTCTTTGTGTTGTTGTTTTTTTAAATAGAGCATGTCTTTAAAGCAAAGTGTTTATAAAATGTAGCTTGCAGAAAAAGAAGTTGGTCGCGTACACTGACAGACTGTCATCTGTTTGAATTTTTTCATAAATTCACCCAGAATTTGGGACAGGTAGCGTAAATCTTTGCATTAGCATTGCTAATGCTCCTGCATACTGTTCTTCTATGTGCATATCTTTAGCTCACATACGAATATGAATGAGTGAGTGACACAGCAAGGAAGATGGAATCTGCTGTGTAGTTTGTGAGAAATAGAAAACGACATTATGCGTCATTGTCCTTTGGTATGATGAGCAATTATTCTTCACAGTAAATTGACTTTCATTTCTTCTTAATTAAACAATTATGATACTTCACATGAAATGAATTCTTTGTGGCACATTTAATCTGCAAAACAAAAGGGAAACAAAGAAACTGGCAGTGAGTTATAATTGGTCAGTGTCATACCTTCACTTCTCTTGATCCATATTATTGATTGCCATTATGCTGTTGATCAGAAATGTGTTATGTAGCCAATGCTAAATGAAAGCTAGCTGACGTTTGTCACGTGTCGAGCTGCACAGTCAGGCAACAACACCATCATGCAGGCCCCATGTGCTTTATGAAGGAAAACACACATACACATCCTAAGCCCTCTCTGCTTCTGGCTGTGTCCCCAACAAACCCATCATCTGCCACACACAGACACACACACAGACACACACACAAACAAGCCTGTAACTGGTGCATCGCCTGACACAAGAGGCCCATATCCGGCCTGCTTTTTGACACAATGCATCCATTGCTTCAGTGGAACTGTTCAAAAGGGGCAGAGGGAGGTGTGGGGGTGAGGTGGGGGTGGGGGGGTGGAGAGGGGGACAAGCCGAAGAATGACTTAGCACCATTACACAAGGTGACATGCACTCACTGCTCCATTCTCTGTGAGTGTGTATCATCTACAAAATCACCCCGAGCGCCGCTAAAAGAAAGCGTTGGGTCGTGAAGATGTGTTTCATCAAAATTGCATGGTTTCAGCCCCCATTCTGCCACTTAGACACTTTTGTTTGGTGTTTGGAGGACACGCTGAGGATAACCCTGCACACATGAGAGCACATGTATAGCCACAGTAACATCTCCTGACAGTGTGTGTGTGTGTGTGTGTGTGTGTGTGTGTGTGTGTGCTCTCATGTCGGAGCCAGCAAAGGATACACACACAAGATTAGATCAATATCAGCCTTTTAATAAATGTCCGGGGAAAACACTGAAACCTGGTTTTTGGCATGATGATAGTGAAATTTTAAGATAACAAGATATCCTCAGTCTCAGTCCAATAACACTCATACTGGCTTAAGGTTGCTCACCTGTAGATCAGTCCTGATGCTGATGCACGTACATGTTACCTTGCTTATCAGAAGATCTTGCATCCGTATGTCACATCATCTACTAGCTAGCATTCAGTCCTGTGATTGGTCTGCACGAGAGTTCGGATGACAGCATTCACACCAGCCCAAATGAAGCAGACACAATGAACCCACAAACTCACCAGTTTGTAGATTTAGTTGTTTAAAGGGTGTTTGTTGCAGATCAGACAGACAGTTTTTTTTTCTCCTGATGTCCCTCTGTTTTCTCTCTCTCTCTCTCTCTCTCACACACACACACACACAGTCACCTCAAGCTCACACTAGAAAGAATCCATTTAACTGTCTTGTGTCTCACACACAGATTGTTTTGTCTGTGCGTGTCATCCAGTTCAGAGGGCTGATTCTTAGAGGAAGACACAGCGAGGCTTCACACACAGCAGCCCGGCGCTTCCTCCTCCTCCTCCTCCAGCCTCCTTCTCTCTTCACACATCTTTCTTTACTTCTCTTCCTTCCCACCACTCCTCCTCCTCCTCCTGCTCCTCACCCCTTCTGATCTGCTCATCATTGTCACCCCTGGATCTAGACAGCTTAATTTACACTTAGGACCTCTTCTTCTTGTAATTTTCTTTAGAACACCCCCACATTCCCATGCCCCCCTCCCCCAATAAAAACTTTAGATTTTGCATTTGAATAAAATAAGGGTGATAGTTTCTTTGTTTCTTTTAATATGTAAATTCTGTGATAAAAAAAATGAACAAAGCCACATAAAGTGAGGTATTTTCATGTTTTCATTTTGTTTGGCGTCATTAAGTTCACTTCTACCTCTGGTTGTGCAGGCACACAAGGGTTTATGAGTTCGGTAATGAATTTTGGAGCATGGCTATTTAAAGCTTTAAAAGTCAGTAGTAAAAATTTTTTAAAAATCAATACAAAAGCCTAACAGGGAGCCTGGGGAAGGTGAATGTAGCAGGAAGGGGTTTATGTTCATGTCTCTTGATCTCGCTAATAATTCATGCAGCAGTTCCTGCACCAGTTGGAGCCAATTGCGGTAACCCTGACCCTGGGGGAATAGCATTACAGTAGACGCACTGCATCCACCATCCATCCACTTGTGTTTATGTACATTTTGATCTGTGAATATAAAAGTGAATACCCCATAAATGTACAAAATATTATATTAAAAAGAAGTACTTAACCTTGACTGAGGAAGAAAAATTGACATAACAAATGTAAGAAATGTGCCTAAAACAGCCTTTCTCTAAGAGTGAGTCAATTTGTTAAAATATCATGTTTTAAATTCAGTGTTTCGCAAACTGTCTGTGAGTGACCACAAAGCCTACTAGCGAGTATTGTATGTGTGTTGTTTTCAATATAAAATCAACTCACATGTAAATTCATGCTAACTCTGATTGGATTGGTTGTTTTGAAGTGTTGCTGGACTCACAGCAATGTAACCGACTGCTTTGCTACACTGCCTGCTCAGATAGCTACGCCAGTGAACAGTTTGTTTTATGATTTACGTCAAAAATGATCAGTGTGTCATTTGAAAGGAGAAGCTAACGGTTAGCCTGCGCTCGGATAAATTTAACCAGTTATCAGTAGTCTTTTAACTATCAACCACGGACAACAGACAGGATCATGGACTCATCAAATCAAATAACAAACACAACAGGCCAGTGTTAAGTGCTAAGTTTTACCAGTATTGTCGTCACTACGACTTGATGCTACATAAATAGCACCGCTTCTTACAGTGCAGTATGTGAGGCGCAGGGTTTGCCCATGATCCCACGTTGGGGACAACCTGATAGCTGAGTGGTTACACCACATACCACATGAGCGCAAATGCCCTGAGTATCGTTTTGCGGTGCGACTCCCGGCTGGCCGTACCCTGTAGCATGCCGGTCTCCTACCCTCCATCACTGTATACCTGTCTCTCTTCACTGTCCTATCCAATAAAGCAAGTAAAAATCCCAGAAACCGGATAAGAAAAAACTCTATCCAAGCTTGCATTTTGCGTAAGCTTGCCACGATACTATTAAAGTAGTATGCCCTGTTGGTTTTGGGGATGTTCGGGGAGAGTTGGTCCATCAGTGGAATGGAAGCATGGCTAATAAAAGCACATGCACAGACGTGTTTCTCAAAAGCTGTGATCCGCTCATGCATTTCAGAGTGACTGCAATTGTCGGACGTTTATTTGCAGGCTGCTACAAGTGATGGTTTTTTAAATCTTATTTAGTCATGCAGGTCTCTGAAAATACCAGCTCTACCAACTCTGAAATAAACCAGCGCAGAAATTTCAATGACTCCCATTTTCTATCTTCGAACATATCTGACACATGACACAAGCATTTAGTTCACGCCTCAGAGCTCCTATCCACATTACATCCTTTTGTCAAAGGGGCAGTCAAGACTGTGCAGCTATTGTAGCCCCCCAGCCGCCCTCTCTTTTCCCTACAAGGCCCTGTAGAATTTCAGGCAGTGCTTGCAGAAAAATGCCCCCATCATCATTAATGAAATCATTCTTTCTCTTTCAGTCTGTGATCAAGTTAACAACCCAGCTCTGCCAGGAAAAGACAGAAAGAGATAAGAAAGACAAAGAGGAAGAGAAAGAGGAATAAAAGCCTAAGATGCCCCTTGCCCCACACTCAGACTGCCCCCCCACCCCACCCCAACACCACCATGAAGATCTCCAAACCATGTTGTGAGTCGGTAACAATCAGAACATTCACAAAAACACGGATGCGCTGCCATTTCTATCCACTGAGATCTGTGATTTGGCGAAACGATCGCTCTCTGAGCCAAATGCCCCCGTCACCTCCTTCCCCAGGCACCGCGAACACCCCCGGCGTGCTGAGAAATTCCCCCTGCCGTGTCCCCTTCAAATGCGTGTGAATTCCAAATAATGTTCCACAGCCAAATAGCGCCTGGCACGGAGCCAGGGTGAAAGGCTGGGGAGAGAGGCTCGCTCCCACGGAGAGCGAGGAGGCAAGGAAGGAGATGGTGAGGAGGGAAGGAAGGAGATGGTGAGGAGGGACGACACGGAGAGTCCAGTCAGCTCGACAGAGGTCAGATACTTCACTGTGCTCCATGTTAAAATACACGTGTCAGATGAGCGTCAGTCAGGTAATGCAGTGTAGTGGATTCTCATCCCGTTTAATTCCACAAATAAAAATGGAACCCTCTGTTCAGCGGGTGTGACAACAAAACATTCAGAGAGGAGGCAACAAAAGAATGAAATATTGCAGATGAGTGGATTTCATAAGTAAATCCAACAGCAGCTGCAGCGCTACATCAGATATATTGGAAACATTAGTCGCTTTGCTGCTGTGCTCAGTTATTTGACAGAACTAACAGCTCAATGGGAAATCATAAGTGTGGAAAACTAGACTTAAGGTAGCATTACTTCATATTTGATCTGCAATTTAACCCCCCCACCCCCCACCCCCCCCAAAAAAAGAATTTTTAAGACAGCTCATCATTTCAGTTTCCAGCTTGTTTTAACCCAAACGCTGTTCTTTCCCTAAACCTACACCGAGCTGTAGGAGAGCTGACTCAGGAAGCACTGATGTGGGTCATGTCAGAGGGTAGGGACACACAGACTATACGTGTAGGTAGGACAGTACCAAATAAACGAAATCCAAAATGTACAGTCAACTCAGCTAATTAAACAATCTAGTGCCTATAATGCTAACACGGGGCGTAACCATAGACTTTGTCATATGAAAACTAAAACTTGAGAGCTTTCCATTGCTGCTGAGCTGTCCTGCATGCAGCATTAACCTCATCATCAGCTTCACTGGGGCTCAAACTGTTTACTTGCCGCTCGCAATCTTTCCATGTTGTCTGGAAAAATCCAAAAACTCCAAATCATCACGGCTCCACGCTGGTGACAGCCAGGGCCAGAGGCATTATCTCAGGAATGACTTGAGGGAATTTCTAAAAATTTGGGCACATGTGCTCATTTGAACTTAAGAGGAGCTAATCAAAAAATGGAGGTCAGAGGTCAAAGGTCAAGGTCACTGTGACCTCACAAAACACGTTTTTGGCCGTATCATAAAAATGTATATGGCTATTATGACAAAATTTCACACTAATGTCCAATAGGATAAATGATGAAGCGATCATATTTGAGGTCAACTTCACTGTGACATCATAATGTTATGTAAAAAACACTTTTCTGGCCGTTAGTCAACACTGGAGCTCAGGAACAGACGGGGAGATTGCAACCATATTCCACATTTGGTCGAATACTGACCTGGTGACACAGACATAGATGTAAACTACAACCAGAGGCTGTAATTTTAGATTTCAATGTTTGATATTTTTATTGCTGGTATTATGTTGTGTCTGCAACTCTGTCTCCTACAAGTTCAGTTATACAGCTGAACTATAAAGGCAAATGCTGTGTTTTAGGAAAACCTAATTGTGACCAGATTTTGTATTGATCTCTGTTATTAGTTTACATATCTGGCAAGTTGCAAATATGTTGCATCTGAATATCTCAGTTAAATGTTCACGGACAACTTATTTGTTTTCTGCTGAAGTATCTGAACTTGCAGGACAGTCTCCATCTGTAGTGAGTACAGCAGTTTGTTCAGGCATTCAAAGCACTTGGTCGAGGTGAACCAAAACCACACTTTTTCCATTTCCAAGAGCTTTTGTTGCCTAAATCTCATTGCAGACATGAGTCTGTGTTGTGACAGTCCTGCACCATCCACCCCAACCACCTCCTGCTGACTCACTGCCGTTAATGAATTCATTCAAAAAACATGTCGCCTCTGAACACAATCCAGCCAGCATTACGTTTCCTACAAGAAATATATTGTTGTGTGTGATTATAATGTCTAGGAGACAGGCTACAAGAACAAAGGCAGTGAATGTGAGATGTTTTCCAGCCAAACATCATGTAGCGAGCCTCCTGCCCCGCACTTAAAGCACCAGACTACCACCATGCAATGTAAAATAAGAAGAAATGATAAACAGTCACTTTGCATTCTGGGTAAGTCTACATCATTGTCAGACTGCATGAACCCCTGAAGGGTTTATCTCACAAAAGTTCAGTAAAGTTTTCAGAGTAACAGAATCGCTGGGGGGATCCCTGGAGGAGAAGAGTGAAGGCCATGTTAGACAGCTGCTGGAACGCCGTGCAGGAGGAGCAGGTTATTGGCTCTTTCTGTTCAGAGGAAGTAACAAAACTCCAAACTCAAAAAAAAAAAAAAAAAAAATCTAAACTGTCTCTTAAACAGCAGTGAGCGAGCTCTCTGCCAGGAAAAAGCTGGACTCGGCAACATCATCTTTTTCCACTTTGCTATGTTTGGTTTCCTCTGGTTTAAAGCATCGCAGAGCAGCAGAGCTCGTGGACGTGAGCGTGCTGTTTGCTGTTTATTGTTGTAATGTAGCAGCATTTCACTGACCTCTCTGTCTGGCAGCTGGAGCTGTCGGCGTGTCAATGTGCCGAGTGCTGTTACAGACAGTTACTTAACACGAAAGAAACAAGAAAACAATGTCCAAAGGAATTTACAAACTTACAAACTAGTGCTAAAATAATAGATTTTACTGCTGTTGTCTGTTTATCATTTGCAATTTGAAAATCTTTGGGATTTGGACTATTAGCCACAAAATCAACAATTTAAAAAGAGGCCATCTATGAAATGTTGGATGTCATCACATTATACACCCTGCGGAAACAGTGTTTCACCACATTCACATATTAGTCACATTATGCGCCACAATGAAACCCTAACGTTTATCTCCCATCAGATGGTTCCATGATCCAATACCTCCACTCTCTCAAAGATAGCTCCACAACCAATCTGTCTGTTCTTCACAGACAGTTTACCCACAACCCAGCAATTTCCCAGATTGGATCAAAACTGAGTGACTGACTGCCATGACTGACTGACTGACTGACTGACTGACTGATGTTGTAAGTGCAAGAAAACTTTGGCTTTAGGTTTTCTGTTTGTGTGCGAGTAACTGAACTGAACTGAACTGAACTCAATTATACTGGGTTTCTCTAAACGAGCTGAATTTAAGTTTCTTTTTTTTTTCTTGTCAACGTGTTTTACCTGGATTGAAAATAACTGGAAGGAAAACCCGAAGTGGAATATTTGATTTTGATTGTTCTTTTTCTGGTTTTGTGACTTTGGGACTGTGGGATTTGGGAATTCTTTGTGAATAAATTTGAATATGCAGACATTTTGGTTTTTGCAGTAAGATTTTGTGCTTGTGTTGTTCTTTGTGGGACTTAAATTCAGTTGTTCAATGTGTGTGTGGGGGGGGATTACATTTTGAATGTGCACCTTTGTGAAGTTTGATGTAAACATGGTAAAAGGGAGAAAAACCACCAACAAAACAAAACTTCAATGCCAACAATCTTAAAAGCCAGGAGAGAAACCTGGCTGGCACCCCTGATAAAATAAAACTTAGAAATCAGAACTTACAAAGTCAAACTGTCACAACGTGGACAATATTCTTTATCTTATAACATTTTATCAACCAGACAATTAATCAAAAGCTATTCCTGGATTAATTAATCATGATGTTGAGTTCAGTAACAACATGGTAGTAGTGCATGGTTATTACCTTCATGTTAAAGCTGCTTTATAGGAACTTTTTTTGAACTGATATTGGAAAGTGAATGGTTTAATCTAGGTTATTCTTTCATAAAAAGATGTAAGTAGCAGCTACAGGCTTCATGTTTCGACATCTATCAGTGTCAAATTTTTTTTCTAGGTTATTAGGTTGTGTTCAATTGAATAAAACTGAACTAAAAAAGAATCTGAAGCACTCTGAATAAACACAGACTTTGATTATTTCCCGATCCAAAAACATCTCCTATAAAAACATGTGTCAAGGTTGTTTTATCGCCTGCTAAGAGAGTTGTGGTGTTTTAGAATTACGCTTGAGGACAGATTCAACAAAAGTCGTATTTTAACTTCATTCAAGCCCTCATGGCTCTTCAGAATATGACCGAGCTATGCGGGTTTATGACCTGAACAAATTTATGTATGAGTTTGGTTCTGCTTTGTTCTTGTATTTCAGCGAATGTAATTTAATTCTGAACGTTTTGTTGTTTTGAAATCGTCTCCTTCCTTAAGGCAACCGGGCTAAAATGAACTGCAGTGTGCATGAAACAAGATACAACTGCTTTGGGAATTCAATAAACATGCTGTAATAAACCACCCATTGTATCCTTTATTCTTGAGGGGGATGTCTGCACTGCCACAGAAGTTGCAGTGTGCCCCAAAACTCGTGATGTTGTGGAAACGGTTAAAAAAAAAAAAAACCTTCAAGCAGCAGTTGCATTGACGATACAAAACATATTCAATTGATAAATAATCTCAGTGCATAATGCCACGACTCGCCACTGGCATGGAGGTTGAAAAAAAAAAAAAAAGGTTGAAAAATTACAGCTGACCTATTAATGTGATTGAACAGTCAAGCTGGGAAAAGTGTCTTAGTGTGTGAGTGTGTGTGTGTGTGTGTGTGTGTATGTATCGGATATTGAGGTCAAAAGTAAAACACTAAGTGGATTAATCATTGTCACCTGCATTTGGCCGCGCTGCGATTTCCTCAGCCATAGATCTTTTTGTTAGAGCAGCTTGGAAGAACCGCACAAACTCCATTTATGACAAATAGGACTCATACATTAACTATAATTTTATGCAGTTGCCAAGTTAAGAGAAACAACCACGCTTTTTTAGCAGCTTGACAGGGGAGACAATTGTTCATAGATCTTTGGAGCTGTTAAAGAGCGAGAGGTTGATTTTGTTTTTTTTTTGTGCCTCAGCACAATTTTATACCTTTTTTTTCCTGTCAAAGCAGGAAGATTCACAACATGTTGGATCATTGTCAAGTCAAAGTAAGAATGCCCTTGTCCTTATTAACACACACACACACACACACACACACACACACACACACACACACACATATATATATACACACATATATACACATACATATAGAGCCACTAGTAACCAATATTAACCATTTCTAGCATTTTAAGTTCTTAGTTGCTATAAATTTTTTTGCCATTTTGCTGATATAGTGTCTGACTCTGTTTGAACAGCATGATTCAACATGTCGGGAAATACACTCATTTACTTCCCAGCAGGCACTTGACGTCAGTGTCACGTCAGAAAAAAGCTGAACATTAAATTTTGGTTGGAAATGAAAATGAGGTTGGCCTTCCCTCATTGACACTGTGATGTTTAGCAAGATGTTCGGTTCTGCTCACAACTAGAATGCCAGTATTTTAAATGTTATGGTGGCGTTAGCGTGAGATGTTTGGAAGATGCTGGATTTTGGTTACTAACAACTGTCAATAATTTGCATAAAATTGTTGTCCTGACGTTGAATGTCGGTCAAAACCAGCGTCACAACCTACATTCAAACCTCAGCATTTAATGACATTTAATGGCCAGCTGTGTGTCAGAATGGTTTCTTGCTGAGACTGAGATGAGAGCTGAAATCGTGACATGCTTAGCCTAGCTTAGCATAAAGACTGGAAATGGGGAAAATGAATACCCTGACTTTGCCCTGATTGAAAAGCAAAAACAAAAGAAACAAACAAAAAACTACCAACACCTCTAAATCCCAGTAATTAAACACAAGATCTGATCCGTCTCATTAGTTTAATCTGGACATGAACAGAAATATATGTTTGTGATTGTAGGGGAAGTTACTGTATGTGTTGGATTCTCTATGATTTCTTAATGAAACAATTTATCCATCCTCTCAGAGCTTCTGCAAATTTCCACAATCATCTTTTTGTTCATAACAAAAGAGTTACAAAGTGTTAACAACTCAACTTCGGAGGTGTCGGTAGTTGTATTTGGTTACTTTGAAATAACCTGAGCCAGCTGTTTCCTCCAACACACAACACAAAGGCATGACAATGGAGCTGATTTTCACTGCTCACTCTTGCAAAGAAGGCAAATGAGTGTATTTTCCCCAAAATAAATCATCCTTATAGCACTTTTTTAATTATTAAGTGAAACTTGAGAAAGACTTAACTTTCAGTTCATCTACTATGACTACATCATTGGTGGTAATTTCATGTTGTGATTTAGTATCTGGTCTCATGACCTTTGTCCCCTCTAAATCTTCTGAAGGTGGGGGGGGAAATGAATTGTTATGAAACGAGCGAAATGTCTTTTCATTGAAAACAAAGAGCTGCTGAGATTAATGCCATAGCTGGAGGAAATATGAGTAGAAAACATAAGGTAGTTTGATACTGAAGCAGTGCAGTGGAAAATGTAATTTACCTGTCATTTTCTGCTCTGTCCTTTTGTTATGTAATGACAAATTCCTCAGACTTGACCCAGAGTAAGTAACTGGCTTTAAGACAATTGTGTCACAGTAATACTTTTGTTTTTCAAGATCCGTTTTCTGTTATTTTTTTGACAGTTTTTTTTTTTTTTAGTCTGGTGAAAAAAATCTGCTGTATGATTACACTGATGTTACAGAGTAATAACCATTCTTTGGCTCCTGGCTCCTCATGTAGCTCAGCGGTTGCATAATTAGCGCAGAATCAAATCGACAACATTACAGCATGTTGCTAGAGCTTGACATTACAGCAACCAAGAGCGAGCCAAGTCAGCCACTGAACCGAAAGCAAGAAGAGGGGGGGGGGGAAAGAACTATCAGGGCAGAAAGTGGGTCAAGTGGAGCCTGCTGGGGAGGCATCCAGCAGGACTCCAGATGCAAGTGGGGGTCGCTGCCTCAGGTTTTTTTCCTTACAGGCAAGGGGTCGACCCTGTAGCATGTAGCCTCAATGAAAACCACGTGTGGCCCAGGGAGAAGGTTCACTCCCGAAACCAGATGTGCACCGGCTCAGGTGTCACTCACTGTGTCATCTATTTCCCCATCTGACTGACTCACAGCCAAAGTGTTTAGTGCTCAGTTTCATCTCACTCCTCCTGCGTAAACTGTCAGTCTGCGTCAGTGCCAGTGCCACTAGACAAATTCCTTCACGTCTGACTTGACAAATACAGTGATTAATGAAGGTCATGTCATTTTTTTTAAAAGCTAAATATCTGTTTCCATCTACAGCATTGAATATTGACATGACCTGACACCCCCTTCATGAAAAAACCCTGTGGTGAAGGACATAATGCTTTTGAATTCTTCTTTTAAAGTTGGTTTAAAATAAACAGGAAAAAATATGGATAGTGCCGATTATGGAGACAAAGATAAACAGCTCAGACAGAAACTGAAACTGGTAGAAAATGGGAGTCACTTTGGAGAAAAAGGATCCAGATGAATTTACTGTAATGTAGTGGTTACCTTATTAACCTAAGAGGATTTCTTCTAAGTATTTGCTCAGTCTAAAATAATTCCCCTCACAGTTTCCTAGAACCTTAGATGATATCTTCAAATTGCTTGTATGACCTGAACAACAGTCCAAACCTCAAAGATATTTAATTTACAATAATATAAACCAGAGAAAAGCAGCAAAAAAAAAAAAAAAAAACGAGCCCACAGGTCGTTTGTGACCCATATTTACGTTTTGTTGCGGTCGTAGTAATTATGACAGGAGCAACGGGAAAAGTGCAGTGATGTAGTATAAAGAGACAAAAAGTCCACTTCAGGAGGACGAGGTGGTCGGTGGATGGGTCAACAAAACACAGGAATATGAAACAGGAGAGCGGTGTTCAATTCCCATGTGAAACCAGCAGTTATATTGTAACCATGACAACAGAAACCATCTAATGTTGAGGAAGTACTTATTTTAACCCCTAATCACGATCTTTTCCTAAACCTAACCAAGCCGTGACCGTTATTATAGCAACTATGGCGACAAAGGTATGTACGCCGCTGTTGGTACAGTCTGCATGTTTATTATTGTAACCATGACAACCAAGGTCCGGTACGCCTGCTGCCATAGGGACGCTATTTCAGGAGAGTCTCCTTTTGGTCCTATCAGAGGGTTGAAAAAAAAAGACCTGTATGGTTGTTTAGGTTGGACGACTTGGAACCAAGAAATGTGCCATTTCTGCTTGTTCAATGAGTTTCTCTGTCAAAATCAACATGCCAGGGTCAAGTAAATAACATTGCAAACTGCACAATGTACGTTGTATTTTTACACCCATACTCAACTATAATACACAGTACAGTTGAAGTGCAACCAAACGGTTAAAAATGCTTTAAAACTCAGATGTAACACAGATCGATCCCGGCTGGGAGCCATTTAGAGTGCAAAATATTCACAAGGAGTCTTACATAACGCATGAGGATACTGAAGTTTACCACTTTCAGAGTGCCTCAGTCTCAGTTGCACAAAGCAGAAAAGGAAAAGGTCAGGAGGAAAGAGTTCAACAGTGCACATGAGGGAACGAGGTTAACTATAATTGGAGGTCAGTTCTGATAAAAGTCAAAGACACAAACGATACTACAGATCTGTAACAACCTGGAGCTGACTGGTAACTGATCTTCAAAAGGAATACCCAGCAGCAAAGCATGAGGGATTATTACAGCGTGGGCCAGGGTCATTAGTCCTGTAATTTGACTATTTGATGGATATGGAGCGTGTTTATTACCGGTGCTGCTGCGAGCCTGGAAATATTATGTAACTTTTGGCTGAAAGACCCTCTCTCCTCCTTTATCTTTCGGTTTATTTCATAGGCATTGTGGATGTTTCAAGCCATTACCTCTCAAGTCCCACAAACCTTTAAATCACACTCATAAACCCTACAGTCACCACTGCAGGAGGGTAAGAGGTTATTCTGACGATTGCTTGAACGGCTTTTTTTATTTATGTTTATCTTGTAGGTCTTGAGTCTTGCATCTTTTATCAGTTCTATCGGTGTCTATTTCATATTTTCTACTTTTTATTAGCAGAATAACTATTAGTGATGACACATCAGGTGTTTTTCATTAGATGTCAAAGCAAAACATCTGCAGTGACATCACACATCGGGGTGTGGTGATACCAGGAACAATCGAAAACAGATTTTACCATTTATGATTCCCTCTTTTATTAACATTTACAGTAAAAGATGTATCATTCTCGAATAATTCAGTCATCCAACATATAAAACAAATCCATCTGTGAGTTTACTTCCTGTCAATCAAACACTGTGGATTGAACTGTGGTATTTGGTGTCAAAAGTGGATGTTTCTGTTTTTTCTTGTTCAGTCACTGCGCCAATGGTGACCGTGTTTCTTCTTCTCTTTTTACCAAACAAACCATAAGCATAAAACACATCGCTTCATGTCGTGTCACTTCATTTTCCATTTTGAAGGCTCCTTCAAATATGGAATTGAATACTTCAACGAAGGAGCCAATGGGTGTATCCTTCACGGCCCGACCTATCCAGAGATTCATTACAAGCAGGTGATGACTCACTATAGAATCACTTTTCAAAACAAGAATATGGCGGATTCCACAAATAATACAACAGTAGACTATACCATCTCACAGCCTCTGAATTGAGACACAGCTTGTGTCTCTTTTATCAACACCAGCGACATGCCTTTAAGGTGACAATGTGAGTTGGTTTGTGTTCAGTAAGTTGGTCCACCAGTTGGTCCAGTTTTGGATGAGTTGCCTTAAATATTATAACATTCAAGGTCGCCAGAGGATGAATTGTAATAATCTCTTGACTTTGATCCTCTGACCACCATCAGGCCAAAATTGACTCTGTTTTGAGTGCTAATCAGAAAATGTTAGCATGCTAAACAGGCTAGTTGATATGAAAAACATGTTTTGAACATCAGCAAGTTAAAATTATCATTGAAAGGAAACTTTGGACCTCAGCTTGTTCTTCTCTAAAGAAGACGTGGTTTTCTTTAACAAGTTTTCTTTAAAGCCTTACTGAGCCACTGCTTTGGCTGGAGATGCTTGGTTTTGTTATAAAATGACATGTAATAAAATTGGCAGGTTGTCATTTAGCTAGATAGAATAGCAAATATACTCCCACTTTTATCTTTGAAACTCGGCCCTGTATTGTTTGGTTTAGCCATTCAACAAATAACCTAACTACAAGAGATTTGATGAGGGATTAAAAATGAGTCAGTAAGCAAATCAAACACAGGATTTGGACCTTCAACCTTTGTCATAACCCAGAGGGAGAAGCAAAACACAACAGGATCCAGACAAGATTTAAAGAGTCTTAACTGTGATTCTCAAAGTGGTAAGCATTGCGTCAGGGTGTAGCGTGGCTCTTTGCCATGCATTGTTCACCAGCCAGGTTATTTCAACATAACAACAGATAACTTCATCTGATCTGCTTTGAGAGGCCGCAACCACACGATTACAGAACCCTTGTGTCTACTTTCCACTCCCATTGGTTTCTCTCGTTCTGTGTTCCTTGTTTTCTTCCCTCTGCCCTCTCTAAGCTCT
The DNA here is from genome assembly GCF_021018895.1 of Seriola aureovittata. NCBI lineage: Eukaryota > Metazoa > Chordata > Actinopteri > Carangiformes > Carangidae > Seriola > Seriola aureovittata. Next base: position 4,532,953 of record NC_079375.1, read on the forward strand.
TCCCCAAAGACCCTAGACATAAATTGAGTGGAAATTTTCTCTCAGAGATCAAGGTGATGTGGGTCATATCAGTGTGTATGTATGTGTCCCTGTGTGTATATATATGCCCTGTTACATAATACACCTCCAGCAGGTTAGAACAGTGCAGGGATGAGCTCCTTTCAGATGTGACACCTTTTGGCTGAACTCCAACCACATACACTTGTGCCTCCATTTTTGGCCCACAAGCCCAAACACCACCGCTATCACCTCTCATGCCTGTTGTTTGGCACATACACTCACTCCCATTACTGTCTTTTCTTGGGGAAGAAAAACACTTAACCCTCCTGTTGTCCTCGGGTCAAAATGACCCGCCACTGTGTTAAAAACCAAAAAAAAATCCCCTAAACGATATTTTTTTAACTTGAAATTTTATGACTTTGCCTAATTTGGCACCAACAGTGGAAAAAGTGAAATGTTTCTTTTATTCACATTTCCATGTAAGCTGTACAAAAAAAGGTACAAAGATGGTCTTCGGGTCAAAATGACCCGTGAGGCAAAAAGAGTTGAAATCATGGTCACAGAGTTATTTACACACCACATAATGTTACAATGTTTTAGTTGTGTCTCAGATCAATCAGTAGCAGAAGTTAACAAGACAAATCAGGTGGTCTTCTAGCAGACTGCTGTACCTATGATCAGTCTCAGATTAATTAGTAGTAAACGTGAACAAGACAGTAGCAGATGTAAACAACACAAAGGTGTTGTCACAGACTGCAGAGCTCTTTTTCTGTGGATTTCCAGAGGTTATAAAGGTGCTGCAGATGACAGGACCCCGAATTCTGTCTGTGCTGAAGCCATGAGTGTGCGTTATAACGTTGAAGAGGCTCTAGAGCTGATTTTTTCAGATGTCCAGCAAGACAACGCTGATTCAGAAGAGGAAGTGGAGGATGTATCAGAAGAAGAAGATGGGGAGGAATACAACCCAGAGCATGATGAATCATCTTCAGAAGAAGAAGAAAACCCTGAAGCTGAAAGAGAGACTTTCCTTTCAAAAAATGGCAAAATAACATGGTCCTCAGCAGCATATGACCAACACGGCAGGCATGCAGAACAAAACGTCATAAAGATGACCCCAGGACCCACAAGGTATGCCGTTTCTCATGCCCATGACATTGTCTCTACATTCTACTTGTTTATCACACCAGCAATAGAAAAAATAATCCTGGAGATGACAAATCAGGTGTTTTTCATTAGATGTCAAAGCAAAACATCTGCAGTGACATCACACATCGGGGTGTGGTGATACCAGGAACAATCGAAAACAGATTTTACCATTTATGATTCCCTCTTTTATTAACATTTACAGTAAAAGATGTATCATTCTCGAATAATTCAGTCATCCAACATATAAAACAAATCCATCTGTGAGTTTACTTCCTGTCAATCAAACACTGTGGATTGAACTGTGGTATTTGGTGTCAAAAGTGGATGTTTCTGTTTTTTCTTGTTCAGTCACTGCGCCAATGGTGACCGTGTTTCTTCTTCTCTTTTTACCAAACAAACCATAAGCATAAAACACATCGCTTCATGTCGTGTCACTTCATTTTCCATTTTGAAGGCTCCTTCAAATATGGAATTGAATACTTCAACGAAGGAGCCAATGGGTGTATCCTTCACGGCCCGACCTATCCAGAGATTCATTACAAGCAGGTGATGACTCACTATAGAATCACTTTTCAAAACAAGAATATGGCGGATTCCACAAATAATACAACAGCCTCTGAATTGAGACACAGCTTGTGTCTCTTTTATCAACACCAGCGACATGCCTTTAAGGTGACAATGTGAGTTGGTTTGTGTTCAGTAAGTTGGTCCACCAGTTGGTCCAGTTTTGGATGAGTTGCCTTAAATATTATAACATTCAAGGTCGCCAGAGGATGAATTGTAATAATCTCTTGACTTTGATCCTCTGACCACCATCAGGCCAAAATTGACTCTGTTTTGAGTGCTAATCAGAAAATGTTAGCATGCTAACAGGCTAGTTGATATGAAAAACATGTTTTGAACATCAGCAAGTTAAAATTATCATTGAAAGGAAACTTTGGACCTCAGCTTGTTCTTCTCTAAAGAAGACGTGGTTTTCTTTAACAAGTTTTCTTTAAAGCCTTACTGAGCCACTGCTTTGGCTGGAGATGCTTGGTTTTGTTATAAAATGACATGTAATAAAATTGGCAGGTTGTCATTTAGATAGATAGAATAGCAAATATACTCCCACTTTTATCTTTGAAACTCGGCCCTGTATTGTTTGGTTTAGCCATTCAACAAATAACCTAACTACAAGAGATTTGATGAGGGATTAAAAATGAGTCAGTAAGCAAATCAAACACAGGATTTGGACCTTCAACCTTTGTCATAACCCAGAGGGAGAAGCAAAACACAACAGGATCCAGACAAGATTTAAAGAGTCTTAACTGTGATTCTCAAAGTGGTAAGCATTGCGTCAGGGTGTAGCGTGGCTCTTTGCCATGCATTGTTCACCAGCCAGGTTATTTCAACATAACAACAGATAACTTCATCTGATCTGCTTTGAGAGGCCGCAACCACACGATTACAGAACCCTTGTGTCTACTTTCCACTCCCATTGGTTTCTCTCGTTCTGTGTTCCTTGTTTTCTTCCCTCTGCCCTCTCTAAGCTCTTCCCCAAAGACCCTAGACATAAATTGAGTGGAAATTTTCTCTCAGAGATCAAGGTGATGTGGGTCATATCAGTGTGTATGTATGTGTCCCTGTGTGTATATATATGCCCTGTTACATAATACACCTCCAGCAGGTTAGAACAGTGCAGGGATGAGCTCCTTTCAGATGTGACACCTTTTGGCTGAACTCCAACCACATACACTTGTGCCTCCATTTTTGGCCCACAAGCCCAAACACCACCGCTATCACCTCTCATGCCTGTTGTTTGGCACATACACTCACTCCCATTACTGTCTTTTCTTGGGGAAGAAAAACACTTAAAGATTTCCCATGAAAAACATAAAACCAGGGCAGGAATCTCATCTTACATTTCTATTTTTGCAGGATATCAAGTTACAAAATGTTTTCTCCGATGCCAAGTGTTGATATACAGTAAACAGCTCACGTTGAAGAACTTGTCTGGACCTCAAACCCATCCAACACCTTTAGGCAGAAATAAAACACTGACTGTGAGTGAGGTCTTATCAGCAATCATCAGTCAGACCTCAATAATTCTCTTGTGTATCCTTCTAATAATATTCATATTGGGCCATTATACAAGTCACAGTTTACATTCATTGGCAACATTAAGTGTCAGTGCCAGAAATACAGTGAGCTCTTGATGTATTGAGATGGAATGTATAAGTGCTAAAAGGTAAGGGTGCTGGAAGGATCCAACTTTCATGTTTCCAATCTCAGATTTACAAATAATATTTTAATTGCAGACTTTTCCTTAATCTTAACTGAGTATTTAAGTTGTCTAACCTTATTTTTAACATATCTTGTTTGCTAGTTCTATTATTAATAATGAAGTGTTTTTGCAGATCATTATGATGTCACAGTGAAGTTGAACTTTGACCATTTGGGTATGAAATGTCATCGCTTAATTTTATCATTATAGCCATCTGAGTAAAATCATGTCATAATTAGTGCATGAATTTGTGAGTTACGGCCAAGAGGTCTTCGCAGCCTTGACCTTTGACCTTTGACCACCAAATTCTTATCAGTTCATCCTTGAGTCCAAATGAATGTTTTCGCCAAAGTTCCCTAAAGGGGCGTAACTGAGAGAGCATTTACGGAAAAAATCTTCCCACAAGAGTAGAAGACTTTACAGCAGCAGATTATTACATGTATTGTTTGAGTGTCCATATACTTTTGGCAATGTAATGCAATTTTATCCTGAGGTTCTTCTGCACTGTCCAACCTTTAACCAGTTAAGCAAAGTTGATTTTATTTATGTTAACTTCCTCAAAAGGGCTTGACAAACATAAAAAAACCCCTCTATCACCAGGCGTATAGGGGCTTATATTCTTTCATTGAATGTACAGATTCATTTAATGTTGTTATCAGCCCCTGCAAAAACCCTGCTGTGTTTATCCAACTTTCACCAAGTCATTGTAGAAGTGCTACTGAGTGTTTTCATGTGGAATGTGAACCATGTGTAAGCCAATTGTATTTTTATAAGATGTGAGTGGAGGCAAAGGGGGGGGGGGGTTTGCTTCATAGCACATTTTCATCAGCAGTAGCACATTCTTTTTTATCCCCTGCATGTGCTTTTGTTGCATAATCTGCCGTCTCAAACCAAAACACAACCGGCCTTGCAGTGTCGATTTAGAGTGTGAATATGGAAAACATATGGCGCCGTCAAAAGAGCACTGTGCTCCTGTTTGTTTGGTCACATCCTCGGCGATGGATGCGCAGATGGGACTTGTCGTTCGGAGTGACGGAGTGGCTCCTGCAGCTGCCGGTGCTGCTGGGAATCTACATGCAGGAGAGCAAAAAGTAGAAAATGGGGGCTCGGTCAGTAATGGGCTACAGCTGAGGACTGGGTGGAAAAAAAACGCCACCGTTAAGCTGTCTGCTAACAAGGCACAGATATTTACGTCTCAGCTGAAAGTCGCTTCCAGAGAGACTCAGTGAGGAGCTCAGTGTCTCGCCTCTTCATGGCTGTTAATGGAAAGGCTGGCTGTTGTAAGAGTTTGAACTTGTGACCTCATACATGCAGGGAACCCCCTCTTCCTCCATTAACCTCTAAATCATCCTGCCTTCTCGGTCTGTATCAGACCTTCCACTGGCCTTGACCGTGTTTGACTGTTTGCCAGATTGAGAGAAATAAAACAAGGTCTCGAATGGTTTGGAAAAGTCATGGAAGACCAGGACGGTTTTTTCGGTGTTGACTGAAATGCATCTGTTACACCTTGTATAGAAAAGAGTAGCAAAAGTTGGCATTAAATGTAAATAATTTTCTTTTTAGTTCTCGTACAACAAAGACATGAGACAATTCAAACAATAGCTATTGCCAATAGTCTATGTATTGTCATCTGCAAAATCATATTTAAACAATTTTGAGAGGAACATATGGCACCAAAAAGACTGTTAGAAGTCATTGAATTTGATTTAAGATTTGTAATTAAAGGTCCCATATTGTATAAAAACAGATGTCCATGTGTTGTTTGATTATAAAGCAGGTCTAGGTTCTATATTAATACTGTGAAAGTATCAAAGCGCTTAGTCCACAGAAAAATGCACACAGCCTGTATTCAGAAACTGAGCGCTAAAACGAGCCGTTAAGACTTCTGGAACTTTGTGATGTCACAATAAAGCAGTCACCGCCCTCAGCACAGCCCACCTGGACCCACTGCCCAACATTGCAGGATTTGGTTTCTCTGAGTGTTCACCTGAAATTTGCTTTTTTATTTTTAATCAACTTCTCTTAAGCAATCTTACTAGTGTCTCGTTCGACCTCTCCACGTTTAGCTTTTGATCTTTTTAACACTAATCTTCTACTGATTGTTGGAGTACTTTCCATGGTGTTTTGAGTTGGCTGAAAAACAGTTATTACTGTGGCTGTGTGTGTGGACTGCAAACTTGCTTACAAGGGATGATATCCACTGCCTGGAGTTAGAGCTATGAAAATAAAGATAAGCTGTTTGATTGGCTGATCGACCTGTTGTTACTAGAGCTCCAAAGAGAAGCCTGAGAGAGGAGATGTAAAACTATGTTGAGATGTTTTTTGGTGATTAAAACCACAAACATGTCTTCTTATGGATCAACACTTCAAATAAAACACTGGAAAACCATTATTGATTATCCAAAAAACATGTTCACATTGCCGTCATGGGACACTTTACTAATACTTTGAAAACTATATTATATGCATGCTATAAGTATTTCTTCGTTTTTCTTACTTTGTCAGTGTCTTTTAGTCATTTGCCCCAAAAATCCTTGAATCTACTCTCTTTTTGTTTGCAGAAAATACGTGTGTAAAGACCAAGTGTAAATTGTGTTCCCCATGTGTGTCAACTGAAAAACACAGGTATGATATTTGCACGATTTCCGACCTTCCCGGCCAGCCGACCCCCGGCACGGACAAACAGCGCCGGCTCTTTGAAATGCCAGCTTCAAAGCCAACTCTGTCTGTTGAGGTGTGAATTATGTGGACCAGCACCACCCACCGCGGCCCTCTTCCCTCCCCTTCTCCACGGCGGCGGTGGCTGCGGCCGGGCTCCTCCGACCAGATGTTGGTCCAGCCCTAACGCTGGAGGTCAAAGGTCCTGTGCTGATGGTGGGGGTTGGAAGGAGGGTGGGGGGTTAGGCTGTTGAACCAGACCATGTAGCACTTCATCAGCTGGAGATAAACAGACCGCACCCTCCTCCGACCTTGTGTGGTTTGAATTAGGGCCGCTGTGATGGAGGTCTGCTAATTGAATTCTGCCACCACTAATAAATAACAGGTGACTGATATTTTTAGGAGGGTAATTTGTTCACTAGTAACATTTCATTGATTGTGTTTACTTTATCTGATTCTTTATTTTTATGGCATTATCTTTTATATCTTTCCAGATATTAACTCATAACCTGATTAAGCTCATATTACAATAAAAATCATGCATCCATGAAATAACAGACTATTAACATCAAATTACTCTGGCACTGACAGCAAAAAATGATACTGAGAGCAATAAGGTGTTTACATTCCTCTGTATTTAAGTTAATTTTTAACATATGCTAGCTCACACCGGGGAATGGATTCGTCCAGACTGAAATATATATGCTGGGAAAAGGTTCATAGATATGTCAGAATACAGGAAACATTTGTTAAAAACGAGTTTATTGACCCATTCTAACCTGCCAGAGGCTGAAACAATGGTACATCAAAAAAATTCTAATTAATACAAATTATGCATTATGAATTTTTCAAAGATACATCATAGGAATTATTTTCCATCTTACATAGTTTTTTTTTTTTTAAATCAGATACTTAAATAAAGGGAGAGTAGAGCCATTATCTGGAATGGTAACTTTAAAGAAAACTACTGTAACTCACTGTGACAGCTGCTGATTGGTTCATTGTGACTCAGAGACAATCGGAAGCTGGCTTGATAATGAACTGTTGGTCGTCATTGTTTAGTGTGTGTGTGTGTGTGTGTGTGTGGGTCGTGGCCAGAGAGAGAGATAGTGCTCAGAAGGGACAAACTGACAGAAGACAAAGACTAGATAGTTTAAAACTGTGTTGAAGTGTTATTGTCTTGAAGAGTTTTGGTCCACCAAAGATGAAGTCTGGTGTTAAACAACATTTGAGTCACTTACAACAAATCCCATGAAAAGACCAAAATGTGTTTGTCCATATCTTTAGTTTCAAAAGATTTCCCTACGTTGTAATTTTAAGGTCAAAGGTCACAAATAGTTTCATTTTCATTTCATTAAGCAACTGGGCACCGTAGATTTTATCAAATGTTATTTTTAGACATGTATTAATACACACTTGGTGCTCTAGTCTGTTGAGTGTTTGAGGCAGGTGGTCGGTGTATGTGAGACTGACTGACTGTCAAAACAAACTACAGTACGGGTGTTCATGGTAATGAAGGCACATACCCAACGCAACAGTGTCACTCATTCATGTTCTTTAATGGAGTTCTATGGCACGAAGGAGTAAGTAAGTAGTAAGTAATCAGGCTTTGGCTGCACACACACACACACACACACACACACACACACACACACACACACACACACACAATAATTGTTACCACAAGGAATTCATTGTTGGTTTGAGTCTTTTAACTAAATTGGTTGACAATAGGGAAAGTGCACAACATCAACTAGACTTATGCTTTAAACATTGTCCCAAAGAATGTGATTTTTAACTGTAAAGCCAGAAACAAAATGAGTTTGGAGGCATGTTCTTTTACATGTAGTGCACTTGCTTGGTGATGACAATAATAGATTCAGATCAACCATACGAACACTCTCATTAAAATGTGAGGAACACACGGAGAAGAGAGACAGGTAGTGGAAAGTTACTGTACTGGGGGGGGGGGGGGGATTGCGGGCCAAATAAGAATTTGGATGGTTTTCACTCCCCAGGAAATCTATTTGATCTCATTTTCTTCTTCTGACAGTTTTTCTCAGTCGCTCAGAGCGTGTGTGTGTGTGTGTGTGTGTGTATACAGTATTAAATACCTCCGCATGCCTTGGTATCTGCTTTCATGCCTTTATATGTGTAAAAGTGTATATGTATCCCTGTGTATATTTATAGTATGTTACCAAACTGTACGTACAAGTGTGTGCACATCTGCATGCGTGCGCACATGTTGACTAATGTGTGTTTGTGTATGCTTATCTTTGCATGTCAGCCAACTGTCTGCACACACATTTCTGTGTCTGTGTGCTCTCACCCATGCTAGCAGATGACCCGTGTATGTGTGCGTTAACATTTTTTCCATATTGCAAGTGACACGTGTCACAAAAAAAAAAAAGAAATCTAGCAGATCCCAACTACAGGATAGGGAATTTATTTGCCACTTATTTTGCCATTTACACCAGATAACGCCCCATAAACTCTCACAGGGGCGGCCGATCCTTCTGCAGTCGTCATAATCAAAAGCCAGCACTCCATCCATCTCTGCACTCCATTCACGCTAACAACATCACTATTCATCATCAGTATTCACACCTGTCCAAATCCATAACCTCACTGCCTGGAGGGAGGAAAGAAAAGGAGAGGAAAGAGAAAAAAACAAGAAGAAGAAGAAGTCATCGCCATCTCGCTGGGAAGAGAAGAATTCAATTCCCCTCTGCCTGCATTTCCTACATGCATTTGTCATACATCAACCAGACAAGTGAACTCCCTCCTCTCCTCGCACGCCACCATCCCAAACACACACCCCCAGCCCGCCACCTCCACGACCCCACCCCCTCTCTGTCGCTCTCGTCTCTCTGCAACCAAAACTCATTTCCTCTGCACAGTGTATCAGTAGGAAAAATAAGTACACACAATATTGCAGTCAAAGTCCCCCCCCCCCCCGATCGGCCCAGGCAAATAGTGTACATTTCTCAAGGAATTCCCTGAATGTGGGAGTGGACCTGCAGATGTTGGAGAGCAGTCAGCCCCAGCCCCCACCCCCACACCACCCCAATCCCAATCCCAACCCCAAACCCACTCCCAAACACCCCCTCCACCCATCCCATGTTTCCCATTTACTTTCGTGTTTTGCGATGTGAATGCACAAACAGATCCTGGAAGGCACACATGCACAAAGGCACTCAGACAGCTGGGCATGTACACTTGTATAGCACACACGCACACACACATACAAATACACACTATCCCAAACATGGTCCCTGGTCATAGATATACCCCCCCCCTACACACACACACAAACACATACATGCACATGGATACAACCCACAAACTCTACTACTCACATACACAAACTACTGCTGCAAACCTCTACAGTACATGCATGCACACACCCACGGATGCTGACAAATACATACACACAAATAAACTCCCTCCCTCCTTGCACACTTACTGACACACGTGTACACACACACACACACACACACACACACAGTGCTTGGACATCCCAGGGCCTGGACCCTCTGTTTTTCCATTACGGAGCCTGGCATCAGAACAGTTCAGCACTACCAGGAACATTAGCAGCAGTGGGAGACAGAGCTGATGGCTGAGCTCATAAAAGCTTCATCCACAAACTCACCAAAAAAAAATCTCACACACACTATTAATATGCACAAGTTTTAGGCAAGTTTCTTTGAAATTTGGCAAAAATAAAACTGGAATCAGAGTGTGTTCCCGTCTCTTTATGGGAATATATTATTGAGAGTACATGTCTAGATTACATATTTAAAAGTCCCATATTTTACACTTTTTATGGTGTTTTATTTGAAATGTCGATCCATAAGAAGATATATTTATGATTTTAAGAACCAAAAACCATCTCTATTTACTTTTACATCTCCTCTTCTCTCTGGAGCTCTAGTAACAACAGGTCGGTGAGCCAATCAGAAGAAAATTACTTCTGTAAAAAATTACAGGAAGTCCTGACGGCTGGTTTTAAGGCTGAGTTTCTGAATACAAGCTGTGTGCATTTCTCTGTGGACTGAGTGCTGCTACAACATAGCATTTCATTGTTAATGCCCACCTAAGATATTTTTCTATCTTTGTGTCAAATGTGTCTATTCACATCCATGTGTACCCTGTGATGTTTTTAATCACCCATGTGCTCTTTAGTTTTTGGTGGACTGGTGAGTTTCTTTTCTTTTTCTTATTTTTCAACCTCAGTGTCAATGAAAAAACCTTTTACTTAAAGGGTTCCATCTCAATAGTGCATGAGTGCAAGAGTGAGCGTGGATTTCAAGAGGATTTCATGAAGAGAGTTTCAAGTGTGACAAGAGTGAACACAATTAGCTGGCTTTCCAGTGCAGCAAATTCAAGTGTTTGTATAGTGTACTCGGGAGGTGCTAATTGTTTACTAGCTTCTTTCCAGAGTGAATGTGGATAGTGAGGATAGATTCACCGTTCAGTTTCTTTAACATAAGTGTTTTCAATTATACTTGAATTTCTTCGAATAACGGCATGAGAGGTAAGAGTATGTGTACATAGTTAAGTGTGAGTTAGGATTTATTTATCATCTCATAACTTAACCCTCCACTGAAACAAATCAAATCTTAGAACAAATTTAGAACAGCATTTTGAAACTCAAAACTTCCTCTGGCTCACAGCCAACTGCCTCTTTGTTGTAGAAAAGAAACCAATTACCAATTTTTGGATCAATTCTTCATGTTTTGCTGAAGTTTATCCAGTGTGCTGGAAAAAGAGGGACTTCAACTCATTTATTAACCAGCTACTTCAAACCCAAACAACAGCGGCACAGGCATTTTGAGACAAAGCAAGGAAACAAAGACAATCTCAGAAGTGATTTATGTCTTATTACATAACCTGCTCTGACATTTTTGATTGGCCAATTACTAAAGCCTCCCTAAAAGCATGATTCATAGAAGCAGGGCTCTGATCCAACAGGCCGGCTGTCTCTCTAATCCCCTCTCCCAGTTTGGTGCTGGACCAGACCTGAAACAGTAAGTACCACTGCAGAGAGTGAACAGCATCAGACTGCATTCAAACACCGCAGGCAACAAAAGTCAATAAGCCCATTTCTGCACGCATTTCGGAGACAGTCATTAGCCGAGACGTAGACTCGGTTACATCAACTGGTGAATTGTAAAGTCTAATTTTTTCATATGTTCTTGCATAAACACTCCTATGGGGTTTGGGCAGTTACCAATTACATGAAATGGGATTCCCAATCTTTCTTGTTTGTTTCCCGTCACACTTTAATATATGAATCATTCATCAAGATTCAGGCAATATAGAAATGTTTACTGTATTTGATGCCACCCACTTATCTGCTTGTACTTGTGTTGCTTGAATTGTTAGCCATCTGAAGTGTACTGTGCACAACCTATCTTTGTATACAAGGTTGGTTTTTTTTTTTTTCGACGTAAGGACATGAAATCTATACAATATGGTCAAGACGGACAGCATACCAGAGTAGACTGATATGTCAGGCAGATGTTGGCTCCATGGATGGCAGTGTTGGTCGATCAGTCCAACACTGAAATATCACATCAACTGTTGGATGGATTGCCATGAAATAGTCATGGTCCCCAGAGGATGGATTCTAATGATTTTAGTGATCCCCTGGCTTTTCCTCTTACACCACCAGCAGGTTGACATTTTGGATGGATTGCTTTGAAATCTGATCCCGATATTCATGGTCCCCCATGATGGATTATAATAATTTGGGGTTTCCCATTCATTTTTATCAGGTACCATCATCAGGTCAAAATTTCAATTTGCCTACTCCTTTGGTTATAACCTCAGACTCAACTCTACTTTGTGTTTGGTGCCAATTAACAAATGTTAGCATGCTAACAGGCTAAAATACGATGGTGGCCATGGTAAACTTAATTGCTAGCATACCTTGTGACCATGTTAGGATGCTGACATTGGCACAATATAGTGTTTAGCTTAATGCTAAAGCACAACGTCACAAAGCCACTAGCATGATAAAATGTTCAGGTCCAGATATAGCAGTGGTGGTTCTGTTTATACATTTGCTGTTCGCATAAATTACATATTAATGTGTGTGGAGACAGTCAGTGCAGTTATACAAAGACATCCCCACACTGTTGGGTACATGGGAAAATTATTCATTTTATGTAACATGTATTTCACAGTATAATTTTAGCTTTACTCCTGTAATCAAAAATCAAACGTTGTCTAGTCTCATAGGTTTCGGGTGGTGGTTGTAAATGCTGTGCAGGAAGCTGTCAATATGGACAAATCCTAAAACCATATTTTCATCCACACAGTTATTAAATACAGTTTAGTAGTATCAGTATTGTTATATAATTGTCCTGGGTTGCAGTGGAAATATTAGTGTCGTATGTGTCTGCTTCAGAACTTTGCATCTTCAAAAACATAATCTTGTGTGAAAGTTTTACATAGAATCATTTTTTACCTATGAAAAGGCCAATTTATAGATTGTGAATATAAGCAGAAATATCAGCTGCTCAATCAAAACCATCATTATCATCATTATCATCAGCCCCATCCTTCCCCAGATTGTTTTGACTCCTCATTAGCAGGTACTTATTTCAAATATACTGTCTCTGCGTCACTCCCCTAAATATATGCTGCTCCATATGCGAGTACCATGGCATCCAGTGCTGCCTCCGCAGACTGCGTCTCCATGGTGATCTCGGGTAATGAGTAAGCGTGCCACAGCACAATCAGTCGCTAGCTCATTAGCGCATATTTATAAACCCGACCCAGTGGCAGCACACTGTGTTAAACCACCCAGGCTGGCAGAACCTTGTCCGTGGCAGGAGCTGAAAGAAAGGGTGGACGAGGAGAGAAGTATGAAAGAGTTACAGGCCCGGTCCAAACCGGCATCCAATAATGAACAACAGATTGCTATGGGAACAAGGTCATGGCTGTTATTACCTCGCTGGACAAACAGCGGGAGAGCAGTAGGATTCAGCAATGAGGCACAACATATGTGATTGTACATTGGCCTACCTTGTCTTTCTCCACTTTTATTTACTTATTTTTAAACTTTAATACCAGTTGTTTTTTTATTATACATATAACATTATTATAAGTTTATGTAACATATGAAGAGGTGAGTTAGTCTCTATCTGTGCTTCAGTCTCTACAGACTGTCTCTACAGAATGAAGCCTTTCCCTGCACTAAATGAAATATATATGGAAACAGAAGATGAGATCTGAGCTGGAGAAAGTGTGTGGGTTTTTTCAGTAATGGAAAGTAAGTGCATTTAAGTAATACTCTATATTTTATTTACATTTTCTCATACTATATAATTCTAATCTATTCTATTTCCAAGGTAAATATTATACTTGTTATATTTAAACTGTCAGAAGCATGTAAACACCCTGGTGGCAGCTGATCACGTCTATGTCTGGCTGATGAACGGTCGACTGCTGCTCTGTCCTGCCCACTGAACACTGTAAGTCCAGAGAGCCACGACAGAGCTTCTCCACTGAGAAGGAGAGGAGATAAGGTCTATCAAAATAAAAGTCTCTAGATATGCCTCTATACCTTTTATCAAAAAAGTAGCGAAAGGATTTTCAAAGTCACCAAATCTAGCAAGAAAATCAACAAGTCGCCAACACGGCTCAGTAGGAAACCTATTAAAGGGGCTTTATATGTGTTGATGAGCACTGGCCTTCTAATGCGGGTTATTAACAATGTGACAACGTTGAAGTTGTTCAGTTATTCATTTAAGTTTTATTATTATTTATTGTTACTTATAATATATAATTTGAAAATTCTACGAATGTGAACATTTCGTACATTTTTGGTTGGTGTTAGGTTATTTATTACATAACGGTGACGTTTTTTTTGCCTAGGGCCCTTACTGAACTCCAGAATCGCCACTGCCCCATACAGCAACTCTGGGATAAACTGAAACATCAACTGTGAGCCAGGCCTTATCCCTGAAAATCTGTGGCTGACTTCACTGATGCTCTTGTGGCTGAATAGAAGCAAATCCCTGCAGCCGGGTTCCAAACAGCCTGAAACCAGAAGAGTTGAGGTGACACTTTATCATCACGATATGAGTGTAATCTTCTGCTGTCCACAAACTTTTGTCCATACGGTGTATTTGCTGCCAAATCAAATGTGGACTTAACAGAGCTGTTTCTATTTCTACATTTCTGTTTCTATAATGCATCTCGAAAAGCAAACGCACCATGAAAATTATATAACAGCGGGTGGGCGAGCATTGTTTGTGAAATCAAATCTCTAACCCCCTGCGCCGTAACTTTATGATATTAGAAATTGTCAGAGGTTAGTAAACGTGGGGACGGTGTGAAGCTATTCGATGCCATGTGTGTCTCCATCCCCAAACTCCCCCCTCCCCCCTCCCCCCTCCCCCACCACCACCACCACCTCTAAACAATCAGCCAGAGTAATGAAAGTGATAATGGTAATCTTTACGGCCCACCATGCCAGCCCAAGACACCAGCGACCCCCCGACACTGATTTAATTAGCTTTCTTCTCCTTCTCCTCCTGCCTGTCTTTCATCAGTGTCGATCCTATAAACTATTAATGGCCTCTTAGGCAATTTAGCTTGATCACTCAAACCAGTCTGGATTCGGCGCTCCCTGAAAACGTTTGAAGAGATTAGCAGGAGGGGAAAAATGCTCGCCTGCAAAAGAAAAAAAAAAAATTGGAATAAACCACATTGACGAGAGGGGAGGGAGGGGGGCAGAGGGGTTATTAATCTCCATCAAAACAGCTTTATAATGGTTTGGGCACCCAGTGAGCGGAGAGGATCAGGGTTATTATTCATTTTTTTACGTGATGATTCAACTAGTGCTTGGCAGTGAGGCTCACATGCCAATCCATGTAAGTGATACATTTGTTGTGCTCACGTAATGAGGTTTGATTCACGGCATCACACCACAGAAGAGTGTAGAGGAATGTTATTTATAACACCGATAGCGCTGCGGTGGAAAGACCTGGCACATAACTCCCATATTTGGTGATTCTTTTTATGTTTAACTTTCCCTTTCCCGCCATCGTACATTCATCATAAAAATATGAGCGGCTTTGCATTCAGTGCCTTGCTCAAGGAAACACCAGCAGTTCATCAGAAGTGAACTTCTTTTTTTTTTTTTCCCAGACATTCCAGGAAATTGAACAGACGGTCTTCCGGTCACACACACACACACACACACACAACCTGCCTTTTCTCACTCTTTAGAAAACTGTGACCATCTATTCTCCATGTCACGTCGACCCCCTTGAAATATTTCCCATGAATGAATGAATGAATGAATGACTCAGTCGCTCCCATCCTGTGGCCATAGACAGAGCATATTGTTGTCTTTGTCCTCAGCACGACTAGGAAACTACCAGGAAGAGAAGAAATGGAAAGAAAGTGTTTGAAAACCACAGGATTTAGATGCGAGGAAAAGAAAGAGCTAAGATCTAATGTGAGAGGTTACTTGTCAAACGTGAGGATTTACTTCTTTTTTTTTCAATTTGTAAACTGAAAATGTTCGGGATTTAGACTGTTGTGCAGACAAAACAAGCCAAGAGGAGAAAAGTCATTTTTGACATTTTTCTGACAATTTATAGACTAAATGGTTTATTGGATTATTTGAAAAATCACCACTAACTGTGAATGAACATGTCTGATATGGCTGGAAAGTTGGCACAAGTAAAAGAGTGAAAACATATTGCTCAATCTTCATTCAAACATCACAAAACAATGCCACACACACATAAATTTGTCCTTGGGATATTCTTAAATACTGACATACAGGTTGTAAAAAAAAAAAAAAAAAAAAACGACAGGAACTTCCATTTAGCGCAAGAGGGGCTGTGCACTTCATGATCCGGCACGTTGCAGACAATGGAAGTGGATGAGTAAGACAGGAAGTCCATCCTGTGTGCATGGAATCCTTTGGTTTCATGAATGCAGCTAAGATGTTGATGTCAACGTCCTAAAACAAGGCTTCCTCTCGACTCTGCATTTTCTGTTCAACCATAAATAACTGTTAAATATCCAGTTTAGATACTGTAACTTTCAAATCTATTGTGTCATTAAATACAAATAATTGTGGATAAGAGCAATGATTATATAATAGTGCATTATAAAATAGTTGAAAAACTTTAATGGATCCTCATCAGCTTGTATTTACTTGTGCCTCCAGTATGATTCACTTTAACCATAGAGAGGCCGCCAGAATGAAATATCTTTCCTTGAGAGGTTTCCTGCTCTGCCCCTTTATCTCGATGCAGGATCAATGCAATGACATCAACACATATTTTTCCATTCAGGGCTGGTAAACTGATGCCCAAAAAAAGGGTTTTAAATTGAACAGCCACTTCTGCCAAAGGGCATGAACATACATGCAGCCCAGTAATGGATGACCAATGTTCCCAGTAATGGAGTGCGCTTGACTTCCTGTTGCAACACTAACCATTATATACGTGCATGAGAGAGCATGCTAATCATCCGTACGTCATTAGAGATGAAATATGCTATTGGTGTGGTTATTTTGGCAGGGTTTGGCAGGGAGAAACCACGTCATTGCACAAAAGGTGAGGTTTTAGAAGAAAAAAAAAAACTAAATGAAAACGTACTTTATATCTTTATGCAGGGATGTTGTATGTAAACCATATGATTGTCACATCATTCTGCCAGTAATCAACCTCTGTCCTCCTCTAGCTCGGATTCAGCCTCCCCAGGAAATTCATCCGGACTCTTTTTTTTTTTTTTTTTTCCTTCTTCATCACCTGAGGCAGTTTCTACTAATTCAATCAATACCATCAATTTCAATGTTTACCCTTCTGTGTTCAGCTCTGGTTTCAATCCAATACGTCCAAAATTAGGCCAATATGGCCATTTGTTGTTGAGTTAACATTTATGGATGCCACATTCTGTTTTCCACCATGTTTGTCCTTAAGTTAAGAGAGATCTTGAGATTTGTGCGACGTGCACAACCTTTCATTGTGTGCTAGTGGCTTAAATGACCAAATTTTAGTTTGACATGTATTAAAAGCAGATATTTTCCTGCAGTGTTTTCATCTTATCGTGCCTGGAGGAAATTTAGTTCCTTGACATAATCAAATTACGTTGCATGAGATGGACAGTTATGTCCTTGTAGCTTTGGTAAACATGATTATTTGTGTAAAAATAAAACATTTCTTCAACTATTCACAATCAAACATAACATATGATGATAAAAAAAAAGAAGAAAAAAAGCGTATTTGACTGTTTAAAAGCTCTCACTCGCGCAGCATGCGTGCAAAATGCTAATGGGCTAGTTTTGTACCTATTAACATGGTGACCTCCACAGACTAATGTTCCTGAGGATATTAACAGCGGGCTATCTGACAATAATGGGACCTTTAATCTGAGCCGAGCCAAACACATGAATGACATTTCCCAGTTAGTGTTCCCATTCACAAACAGCGGGGGACCAATCACAGCGAGGCCGAGTTCAATTAGATAGAAATGAAGCACATCTGTCAAGGGTGAGGGGGTTTTACATTAACAGCCTTACAATGTGAAAAACACCCATTTTCTTTAACCTTTGGTCAGTGAGCTGAAGTTAACAGTATGGAAAACATTTGGCAAGAGCCTCCTGATGTTCTAACACAGTTTTACTTAATACTTAATTTTTCAATCAGGAGTTTTTGGCCAACAGAAGAGGAAAAAGACAAGAAAGACAAATTGAGAGAAGCATAGCTCTAATGTTTCATTAGCTTGTTAAGTTGTTATGGCTTATCATCCCACTGGAGTCATTCTTCTTTCCACATGATAAATTTAACTCTCATTTAAACTTCCAATCTTCTTTGAAAAATATCCAAATTAAACAAGAACTAAAGTTTTTTTTAGTTTTTATTATCACATATCAGACAATAGTGATTCAGCCTCATGGAAGCATTTACATGTCTAGCTCCGAACTATGCTTTATTTCAATCAGGAGGGACTAATAAGCAGTGAAACAGTGAACAGAAGGAATAGAGTCTGGCGCTTAGACCCCGACAGGAAGTGGATCACCGTGGGGAATGGTCCATAGGAACTAAGGTGCTTCCCTGGAGCCAAGACACTGGCGGTGGTGATGATGAATGGAGCTTAAGGATGGGATCGTCTTCGTGAGAGGGAAACTTCTGATCGGATGGTTTGATTGGAGATGGTCAGGCATCCACGGGTGACTGCTGAGTGACAGCAGGGAGAGAGAATACAACCTGACACAGGCCACTTGTGATTGGACAAAGACTGGTGGAGCTGGTGGAGCTTAGAGATAGAGGGAAACACTGCTGAAAGTGACTTAGAAGGAGGCCTGGGAGAAGAGATAGTCTTTTCTGACTGAACTTTTCGCTATAAGCCCGGCTCATTCAGGAGCAGAACGAAGACTGGAGGTCCACACAGAAACCACTTACAAAAAAAAAAAAAAAAAATTAATTTATTAATGGTAACTCAACCTAAGCAAACTACAAAATATGAAGTCAGTAGTAGGTAGTGTAGTGTAGGTGTTGGATGCAAGGAAAAATGAGAGAGAGAGAGAGGTCATCTTGGAACCTCCCACTCTAAATAGGTGAAGCCATCTTATTTTTTATTTTTTTTGGTAAAATAGATTAAAAAAGTGTGTTGAGTACATGTTCATAGTAGCTAGCATACACACCAGTTGACCCAAAGGCTGAGAAGAATATAACTCAAACTCAAACTCAACTTCACAGAGACAGGGGTGGAAATGCGAGCAGAGAAACTACAGCAGAGAGCACGCAGCATCAAATGTGCAGAGAAGAAGAGAAAAGGGGCAGAAATCTTGAATTGCCTCTGTTTACTAAGACATATCATATGAGTTTTTTTTTAACGACTTAATCTTGTAACATAATCTGTAATTTACATGATGAAGCAGGATGCCGGCCTGCAGACATGCACAGAGATAAACAGACTAAGTATAGAGGATGCACAGAAATGCATGTGGGTCATGTGGGTCCAAATTTGCAGCAGAGTTAAAAAAAAAACAAACAAACACACAAACAAAAAAAAAAAAAAAAACACCACACAAGATGTTTTCAGATACAGAGTGTGCATGATATGATTAGCCAATGTGCTGCGTCCACGATCACGGGATGTTGTCGTACCAAAAAACCTGATCTTATGATGCATTCCCCCGGTTCTCTTGAGCAACAGAAGCCGCTGTGTGAGAATGCTGTGCTGCTGCATGAAGGTCATTTATATGGTGCGGGCTGTGCTCTGTGATTGATGGGCTGCTCAATTTTTTAAAATGTCACCCTAAAACATATCATACACAGTAGGATATAACTTCTATTTTCTCTCCGTCGGTAAATTGTGGACCAGAGAAACACGAACGCCACTTTTTATTCGGCTTTTACATGTCAAATAAGCTGTTTCGCAAAAAAAAAAAAACCTTTCGTGTGTTTGGCTCTAGTCACTGGGAAGACTGTCAACATCTCCGACATTTTATTTCTAGCTTATAGCCTTTTTTTTTTTTTTTCCCCATCATTGAGTCCAACGCACTGATATCAACTGCCTTCTATTTCTGGTGTCATCTGCTCCTGGGTGGTTTGATGGCAGAATGAAAGAGAAAATCTGAACTGCCATCAGTCTCTCAGAATCAAAGAGCAAGTGTGCCTTTCCAGACCTGCGATTTTTGCCGTGATGTTCAAAAGCCATACACTGAAGAGGAAGTAGTGAGACCAGAAAACAGGACAGTAACCAAAAGACCAGAATACAGTGTGGCCGCAAGGTTAATTCTATTTCAAACAATAAAAATTCAAGACGTGTTTAAAGACGTCCAGTTCCTGAGCTGTTGCTTAAAGTGAAATTTTCTAAATGCCTTTGAATTCTTTCTGGAGGTTTCCAAATGGCATGGTGGGAATCTGACGCAGCAATTTGAGGCTGCAAAAAAAGAGGGAGCTCATAAAGAACAGAACAAACATACAGTATAATCAATATATGCATGCCTGTCTGAACGGTAGAACTTGTAGGTTACCAATAGTCCAAACTACAAGGTACTGAAGGGTCAAAGCAAAAGTTGAAAAAAGTTGGAAGACGGTCTCTTCCCTCCACTGCTGGGTGCCTCCATTATGTGCCATTCATTTCTTAGACTGATGTAGACCCAGGGTCTGTGTCTGACATCGATATTTATCCAATGGATGTCTCTAATCTCTCGTTACCTCCTCGTCCAAACCCTGCAAGACAGTCAGCAATAACAAATTGGATGCAGTCTAGTTAAGTATCAGTGTATCTTAGAAAAACCTGTCATTGTTCTTTTATCAAACATTTGATTTCAGTCTCTATTGGAAGTTTTTATTTCCCATCTTCATCTCTTCAAATCTTTATCTGGTGAGTGTCCTGAACAGTTTCCACTGAGCACAACTGTTGTTAACCTTCTTAATATATTCTTCTTTATATATATATATATATAATTATATATATCATTTCAATTTAATATATATAGGAAGGCTGGAAGTGACCCTGTGGCTTAGGTGTTAAGAAGCAGACCATGAACGCTTTGAATCAGCCGAGACTTTGTTGCATTTCTCTCTCCCCCTCTTTTCCTGGCATCTCTCTACTGTCACTGTTTAATAAAGACTTACAACGCCATAATAAATGAATAATAATAAACATGAGGCTGGATGAACACACTGTAATCTACAAGTGATCAGTTCTCATTTAGAGAATTATTATTAGACGATAAAACTAAGACCCACTGCGAATAAAAAGATTCAAAAAGCAGAGCTTTCTTTAAAATGAAATAATTCCATGTAAATATATTTTTATAAATCTTTTGAGGGAGCTCAGTACCAGTCCAAAACATTTTCTTTTATTCTTTAGTCTGAGTGTCTGTGTTTTCTGGGCCCAGACGTGGTAAACAAGTCTAGTTGTGCCAAAAACTGTTGGTGTGTCATTTTGGTGGTTGAATGTCGTTTCCAATGTCTTTTCTAATAACAGACCAAACAATGCCACAGTCAGCGTAATAAGAAACCAACAGATAATAGTGATTTTCCAAGTAACAGAATGGCACAATCACTTCCCATAGAGGTCAGGGGAAAGAAAATACAGGAGCATTTTTAAAAAAAGTCACCAGGTTCATTTGTTAGTAGTTTATGCCCATACGCGTTGGTCCTAGGCCCGAGTCCGGCCCATATACTTCCACACTTAGTCAATACCGGAGGATAAAAGCTCGACTTTGCCTGACAGCCGGGATTTTCTGTGTGTGTGCCAGAATAGGTTCAGATGTGGACGGGCCATGGAACCGGGTGTAAACCAGGCCAGAAGAAAGCAATCATGTATGGGCCAGATTTATTTTGCTATCTTAGTATTGTCTGAAACACCTGTGTAATAATTCACAGCTATAATGGTGTCTTTTAATATGCTTTTTAAGTTTTCTCCCACATTTTTGGCTTTACATGTTTCAATTCCTTCATTTCCTTTTTACTTCTTCCTTTTCCTTCTTGCTTTGTTATTTTACTCTTCATCATTTCCTTCCTCTACTTCCTGACAGTCTTTGTGCTGGTTTATCTTGTGTGTGTGTGTGTGTGTGTGTGTGTGTGTGTGTGTGTGTGTATCCCTCAAAAAAACAGATTTAACCTTAAGAGACAATCCCGCTTAAATAAACATCAAAATAAAATATGTTGATATTGATTTTCCTCATGTCAGTATCAATGAATTGCTGCCAACATTCAATCATGCATATCTTTTGCAGTGGGGGAAACTTCTGCAAATGAATTATATCCACAACAGGTTATCCATATTTCAGACACTCACACTGTATTAAATTCCAACGACTGACTCAGAGTCATAAGTCATGTTGTTCCAACCTTTTGGTCACCGCTGTCCTGAGAGGCGTCGCTCCATCAAATCAAGTTGTTCGGCCCGGTCCTGATATCTGTCTCCGCCCTGTTTTATCGGCTTCCTGTTGACTCCACCCGCCCTCCAGATGTTCATTGGACTTTCTCACCTGTTTTCAATTCCCAATCTACCAACCTAACTACACACCTGTCACTAATTTCCCTCGTCATCTGTATTTATTTATACCAGTCCTGTTTCCCCTGCAGTCAGTTGCCAGATCGTTTGCTAATGGACGTTCATGCTACCTGCCTACTTGTCCGTCCATCCGTCCATTCGTCCGTCTGACTGTCTGTCTGTCAGTCAGCCTGGTCCTCATCACTTACTCTATCAAAGTTTCTTCATTGCACCGGCCTGCATGTGCATCTGTCCTTTGGTCCTCCCCCTGTCTGTGCTCGTACCACCACCAGCTGTGACAGACCCTTTATTTAAAACACATTCAATACTGCAGCCGCTCCGTCACCTCGTACACTTAGTCTTTACTGAAAAATGCATAGCCCTTCGGTTAGACGGCGACTGCTGTTGTTGATTACAAAATCCATGAAGAAAAGCATTTCTCTCGCCTGCGTCTGAACCTGTATTGATCGGACGAGGGGACTATTTGTTTGAAATGATCGCGATGATTACCTGGCCCTGATCAGGCGGCGATATTGCATAGGGTGAGATTTATGGATAATCCATCAGCCTACATGTTTTTACAAGATAATATTGGATTTGGGAAGGCCCCCTCGTATTGGCCCGAGGAGGAGGAGGAGGAGGAGGAGGAGGAGGAGGGGGGCAAAATGAGTTCCCAGTGGAGATTTCTGTATGGTACAATGATTGCATTTTCATACAGCAGTTTCAACAAGTACCCCCTGTTCATTTCTCATAACTGCTGGACTCCCATATGCATTATTTTGACCATGAGCAAATAAAATGCCCCATAGTGTATTTTGCTAAATGATCTGAATTACCATTAGGAAATAGCCTCCCAGACACCATTGAGTGGTATCATGAAGTTAATGTGACAATAGATCAAACAGGAAGAAGAGCTGCACCTGCTTTCACCACATCTACACTGCTCACATATTGTTTCTCTCTTTCCTCTTGCCTGTAAGACTGAAACATTACATAAAATTGGGACAGCTGTCACTTTTATATTAGGCTGGAAATAAAGTTTTAATGAGTGACTTCTAGAGGTGGGTGGGGGTGGTGGATTGTGTTACCTTTGGACGGAGCCAGGCGAGCCGATTCCCTCTGGTTTTAGTCCGGTGGTAGCTTCGTATCGACTGTGTGAGTGGTATCGATTGTCTTATCTAACTCTTGTCAAGAAAGTGAGTAGGAATATTTCCCAAAGTGTCGAACATTTTCCCTAAACATCATAACATCATCTGATTTCATCTCCCAACAGGCGACACCACCTGATCCGAAGCGGAACAGGCTCATGGTCTGATCTGAATGCGTGTCACTGTACTTGCTTTATTTTTCATGGAAACAAAGGTTTCTATGCGGTTTTTCTTCCCATTACCAGATGACCCTGAGACTAAAACACTAAGTGCATTCCCAACTCTACCCTGACATAGCAGCTAGTCAGAGCTCTTTGAAAACATACTCTCAGTGTTGCTCCGTAGGTTTGGGAACCTTGGAATGTACAGAAAAAGCATCTGAATACCTACAGCGAATATGTCTGAGCAAATAAAAATGCTATGTGGAAACATTCAAGAGTTTGCCGTCACGAGGCAGAAACACAAGTCATGCTGGTCAGTCACTGGAAACCAGTTGCTCGGCTAATGCTCTTTAAAGCTAGAAAGGAAAGAGCCACTTCCTCTGGTAAACTCCTGAGTGGTGATGATGACGGACCAATTAGCCTGACTCATTAGCTTTCGGAGAGCATTAGAAAATAAAGCTGTGGCAGGATGGACTTCGCTTTGAGTGTTTTTGCATTATTGATTGAGAATTAATGGCGGAAGCAGCTGTCATTAAAAGGGTAAGGGATGGCTCCAGAAAACCTTAGTAATGGCAATCTGGGCCATTTAAGAGTCAGCGAGATGGCTGTTAACCACTTAAGGGTTGGAGCAGAGCATGAGGCGGAGAAACGGGAGGTCACAAAAAGCTGTGGCTGACAGGAGGCGCACTGGATTAGCTGTTAATGTGGACAGAGTTTCTACATTTCTTTACTCTTCACATTCAATTGCTTCCTTCACTGCAAACGCAACAGATTAATGTATCTGAAATATGCATTATATAATGCTATAAATACTCCTTTTACTTTAGAATGTGTTTTGCACATGACTAAACAATATTTCATATCATTGGTAACAAGATACAGGATGTGATTTTATGACGGGCTATAGACAGAGCTCATGTTGAACAAGAAAGTTTGGTCTCGTCAACGACCGGGCAGGATTAGGAGCTGGTGGGATTATGAGACAATGGGCGCCTTGGCACAGATGCCTGAAAGGCCCCTTCTCCTGCATAGCAAGCCCCCATACCCAGAGTTATGGGGGCCCATATTGCATTGTGTCAACATAAATGTCTTAATGTCATACAGAATACTTAAGGAGACAAAGCATTCCCTTTGAATACAGTGGAAGTACACATCCTAAAGTCGTCTATTTAAATATAGTTTTGTACTTTTATACATCTGCTCCATTATATTAAATAATATTTACTTTTGATACTTTAAATACTTCCTTTAAAGTTATTTTTCGGGCTTTTGCCTTTATTATAGTGACAGTGAGAGAGAGACGGAAAAGTTGTGGAGAGAGAGAGAGAGAGAGGGGATGACGTGCAGCACTGCAGTAAAGACTAAGCCTAAATGGCACACACTCTACCAGGTGAGCCACCGGGGCGGGACCAACTTTAAACACTAATGTATTTTATATAAGTAAAGTTTTGAAAGCAAGACTTTTGTATGTGATGGAGTATTTTGAAATTGTGTTATTACTACTTGTATTCAAGTAAAGATCTAAATATTTCTTCCACCAGCGATGAGGTGCTTGTTGTTGTGCACGCTAAAAGCTCAGACAAAATGCCTTTCTCAATCCATGACCATCTGATGACCTTTTTTTTTTTTCTCATATCAGGGGATCAAAGTTGTGTGCACTTATAACTCACTGTATGCTGAGTATCACCCATTAATCACCTCCCTACATATCTTTTTCACAGGAGATCTCACGTTCCAATGGGCTTAAAACCCAGACATGTTTTCGTCTCTGTTTGCCACCGTAACACCTACACATTGCTGTAGCATTCGATTGCTCAACAGGTTCATAGGTGGGCTGTTTGTGGTTAGTTTGCATTATATGCTGTATGTATGTTTCGTTTCAAACTGCATGGCAGCAGCGTTCAGAGTATCACTCAAAAACAGGAAAAACAAAACAGGCACATACTTGCAGAGGAGGAGGGCTCTGCAGGCAGAGGTATGCACTGTAGTAGCAGACATTCACCTGTGCGGACATGCTTATACACACACACACACACACACACACACACACACACACAATGTCAACACATCAACATGGACGTGCACACACATAAGTCAGTCCCTGCAGAAAAAAAAAAAAAAAAAAAAAACCACATGAAAACAAGCACACACACATTTTCCCAGATGATAGGTTGACTTCACACCAGTACGTGCTCTAACACACATACAAACATGCATACGTGCTCCTTGTGCAGCATCCTTGGTAAACTGCATTGCTGACATTTTCTTGTGCATACCAGCATCATGGCTGTCATTCACTCCTCCATAATTACACAGCTGGCTGAAGATGCAAAGCTGTTGTCTTTATTTATTTTTTTCAAAAAGAATACCAGCAGGTACCTGAGCACGACATAAACAAACTGTGGAATGACGAGGAACCTCAGTGCCTATCATAACAAAGCGGATTATGAATTTGTCCGCAGGGGGGTCTTTTGTCCATCAATCAGTCAATTTGTAAGTGTCAGAAACGAGCCCATAAATTAGAGTAATAATGTGTGACATGTTAATGTAAACACATGTTCAATTTAAGACCTGTCAGACTCTGGGTGTTAGGAAAAGCAAAGGTTTATTCTGTCCTTCTTCCTTGGCCAGTCTCATGCTCATCAGCTGAATTTCTATTCAGAAAATCAATAATAATACATAATAACAATATTATGTAAGTTTTTGGACTTTTTTTCATTTTTATTCAAGGAGCTAACAAACTTACATGATATTGTAAAGTATCCAGGAAGGGATTAACTTAAACCTTGGCTGTAAGGTTGTATTTGATTGGCCAGTGGGGCTGTCCGTTTCACACCAGGCATCAGCTGGCCTCCTGGCAGTCCTACAGTGCTGCTTGCATGTGCTATGACCGCTGAGCCAGCACATAAATAGAATATAGCTTGGGAGCTATACAGTACTGGTCCTATAATGACCTAGCCAAGAAAGCTTGGCTTGTTTAATGATTTATCCGATGTTTGCTCTGGCCTTCACTTTATATTGCATTGTAACAAAATGAGGTATAAAAAAAGGTGCATTTTCAGTTTATTATGAATAAAAGAAAACAGAGAGTTGGCCACCATGGATGAACAAAGAATAAAATCAACTCCTATACAAAGTCTTTTAACAGAAAATGCAGTGTAGAAGTTGAGTGAATGCTACAAAATCAGTTTGATTCTCTTCATAACTACTAAAGGGCTGGATATTGACACAACAGTAGGACAGTGGTAGACAGTGATCAGAGTAACAATGAGGACATAAATATGTGGAAAATCTGGATCACTGACATGTCTTAGAATCCTGGATACTAGTGCCAGGACAGTTTCTTGTGTCTTCATATGAGAAATATAAACATATTTTTCTAGTAACAACAGGTCAGTGAACAGGTGGCTATGCCAATCAGACTAGGCTGACAATGCTATATAAAAATATTTCAGATTTCAGGTAAACAGAGAGAGAAACTAAATCCTGCAAGGTTGGATGGTGGGTCCTGGTGGGCGGGGCTTGGGGCATGGCTGAGAACAATGACTGCTTTGTTGTGACATCACAAAGTTACACAAGTCCTGACGGCTGGTTTTAAAGCTCAGTTACTGAATACAGGCTGTGTGCGTTTCTCTGTGGACTGAGGCTTTGATACTTTCACAGTATTAATATAGAACCTAGACCTGCTTTATAACCAAACCACACATGGACATCTGCCTTTATACAATGTGGGACCTTTAAACACAAGCATCTGTACATTTTGATTTAACATTCAACATTCAATACGTTTTCTGCACTTGACAGTTTTAAATATTTGGTGCTTTGACACATTTCAGTGCGCTCTCAAAAAACATCTGAAAACATTGCAGCGAACAGGCACCAAAGAGAGAGGGGACGAGCGACTGAAGAAACAAGGACCCTGCAGCTCAGCACTTTAATCTGAACATGTCGGATCAACATAAATAACTGTCATTTGTATTCTCTCTGTCCGATGTCTTCATTGTTCTTTTAGTGCTTTGTCGAATGTTTGTTTGGCCATTTAGCCCACACACCCAGCATCAATTCTCAGTTATTCTAAGTACCTGGGGTCTGCCATTGACATCTGGCTACAAATAATGATGTGAGGGGTATTGTTCAGAACGTACATCTATACGTGACGCATAACAAATCCCTCGTTTACACACCTACACATGATTGTTCCCTCATCCGTCCCTACAACACAGTCGTCACACTTGCAGACAACACCAACACGAAAACTGAGGGGGTGATAATAGACTTGAGAAGATCAAGGTGCGTATGAAGGGAGGAGGTAGAGAGGGTGGAGAACTCCAAATTCCTGGGAGTCTACATCACTGCAGACCTCATGTGGTCTGTAAACATATATCCCCAGATGGAGAAGGCCCAGCAGAGGCTATACTTCCTCAGGGAAGTTAAAAACAGTCCATCTTCCACCACAGCAGCCGCTGGTAAACCTTTTTTACCGTACCACCATCCAGCGCCTCCTGAGCTCCTGGGTACGGCTGCTGCACGGTGGAAGACCGGAGGGATCTGCAGCCGGGTGGCTCAGTGTGTTATCTGCACTGCCCCACCACCTCTGAAGGACAATTACAACTACAAAAGACAGCCAGTCGTGTCATAAAACACCCAACCCACCCTGGACACTGTCTGTTTGCCCCCACCTCCCTTCACAAAGAAGATACACGACAATCAAAAGTAGAACAAACAGACTAAAAAAAAAACAGCTTCTTTTCAAGAGCTGCCCCCTCTGCAAAAAGACTGAGACTGACTGCTGTGAGCAATAACCCCACCGACACATACGCACACACACACTTATACACGTAACCCTATACACTGCTACCCTTTAGGTCACTCTGTCTTGTTGTCATGGTTTCCCTCTGTAAATATGTTTTTGCTTTTATTTATTGAACTTTAGTGTTTGCTGCTGAACAGATTGTCATTGTTCTGAGCACAATGACGAGAAAGATCTAATCTAAGAATCTAATCTAACGCCCAGTCACTAGGACTAATGCAGCAGTATGTGATCACTCCATGACTTGAGTAATGGCTGATGAGTAACGTCCTCACTTCTCACTCCCACGCATGACACACACACACACACACACACACACACACACACACACACACACACACACACTACTCTTTTCACCTCCCTCATCTTCTGCTTTACCCCCCAACCCCTCCATCCTTCCCTCATCTCTTCTCCTCCACCCTTCACTTATTCCTAATCTCTCAACAACCCCCCCCCCCTACCCCTGTCTCCCACCCCCATCCCCAACCAGCGGGTGCGCCCTCCAATCAATTAGTTCATGTTCTGTAATGACAGCAGCTGCGGCCTGGCGGGGCTTCTTCGCGTTTAAGAGTGTTTTACTGCCTGTGAAAAATCTCCGGATGGAATGCCTCCCGTTCATTCGCCCCGGGGAGGGATAGATGGGAAGCCTGCATATGTTCATCTGTCTCTGTGCTTTTTATTTTTACAGCATCTGGTCTGTGTCAGAGCCGGCTGGCCGCACGAGCCAGACCAGTTTGAGAGGGAGGAGTCGTGGGGGGAAATCAAGTTCAGAATTTTCATTTTTAACTTGTAAAATGAAATGAAACTCGACTTCTCTGGGATGTTTGTTTGCCAGTGTGAACACAAACAAACCACAGACAAAAAAAAGTGAAAAGAGTAAATGTTCTCTTAATGTTTAATGGCTGATGTTGGTGGAGATGAAGAAGCAGTCCGGTCATTCATTTTCTGGACAAAAGAACCTGCTTCCTGAAGCTGAGGTGACATTTTCAGATCGGTTCTTAAGTTTCCACCTGTCAATTCCTGTAAACTGACAAAATTCCCTCAGCGGTGACTGTACTGGAATCTACAGATACTCAGGGTCTGCAGTTGGGGGGGGATGTCCCATTCCCTCTTTATGACGATCTCTTTGGATGATCTGTAGTATTTCTGTGGAAAAAACTGTTTCTCTTCCTTTTATTCTTTTGAATTTATTGACTTTTATTTCATCTACATTTCTAAGTCCATGTACTGCAGCACCTGTTCCTGCTCAATTTCTGGAATGGCAATGACAATGATTTGTTTAAAATGGAGCTTTTGTGAGTTTTCTCTGAGGCCGGACGTGGTTTCTTGCTGGGAGCAGGTGGTGGCGATTGTCGCTTCAGCACAGCTGTTAATGCTAACGTTAGCTATGTAGCGATAGCACAACTTACATATAGCGTCTTTAATCGTTTTAATCGTTTGTGCCTGACCTTCCCTTCCTGTCTGAAGGAAGCTGGCTTGTGACGGTAACTATCTGCAGATTCTAAAAGAATCTAAAATAAACCAGGTAAACCTCCATGAGACACAAACAGTCTGCTTAAATGGTTTTATTTTCTCCTCAACTCTCCTACTTCAGGAGCTGAAACACATCTGAACTCTGGTCACAGAACATTCTCCCATTTTCACCATCTTCAGCTCCTCTCTGTCATCCTGCCTCTGTGGAGATAGGTTGATCCATCATGCACTCACAGATACTCTCACACAGATGTAAACACACACACACACACACACACACACACGTAAATAGGCAGACTCACCCACAAGAATGTCATTCCAGGGATAGCCTGGTCCATCACAGATGCTCCTACACATACAGACAGAGACGCTCACACATGGTGCACATACTGATCGCACGTACACATGAGTACGCACATACCGTACTTGCCCACATGTATGTCATTCCAGCAGCTTTATCCATCACTCACACCCTTACTTTGAGTAACTCACACATACACACATGCAGACACATACACACTGGTACCATGGATATTACCGGGTAATTGGACAGTGTGTCAGCGGGGGGTTATGAGTCCTGATTGATTGTCAGGTTTGTCACAGAGCCAAGAGATTCATCTTCAGTGAAAATCTGCTCATCAACTGCCAAGAGAGCAGTCTTCATCCTGATCAGCCCCCTGGAATAATGGGACACTAATACTGGCGAAAGCTATATATATTTAGAAATTGTTAGAGTTGTTGAACTTGAGTTTCAGTCATCGTATGAATTTGCTTCTGATATGTAATGTGGATGGAAAACTTTGAAGTGTCCTAGTATTTCATATTTTCTGGCTCAGTTATTTGGTTGAGTTAATATCATGAGGTTAATATCATCATCATCATCTTGTTAGCTTGTTAGTCCAGCTAAAGTACAAATAGGCCAGGATGTACCAGCTTCTGATATGTGGCTTAGATATGAAATCAAATTTAAATTCTTTAAACAGAATAATCTGTTTCCAGCATCATTATATTATTCTATTATGGTTCAGAAGAAAAAAAGACAAGACAGATCATTTCTAATAAAATAAGATAAATAATATAAAAATATGTACCTAACCTTTAAAATATGAGTTGAGTGTATTAGATTGCACAATGATGAATAAAAAAACACAACAAAAAAATGCACCACAACCGGAGAGCAAAGAGCCATTGCACTATTCCACCTGTCCTCTTTTGTTTTGCACAACTGATTCAAATAATCCATTTTAACAACTTGAATCAGCTGACTTTGTTTTTCTAGAATAAATTATTCAAAACAAATTAATTTCCACATTAACAACTTAACAAACATCCAGGAGTGAAAAATAACAGATCATTGAAAACATCTGATAAAAGGTGTTTCAAAAATGAAATGAAAAAATACTTCTGGAAGTGATCTGAAGGTGCTGCATATTGGGTTTTTTTTACCATTTGGGTGAATTTTATTATTAATTAAATTCAGTTCAATTCAGCAACAACCAGAGGTCTACATGTCCAAAATATTGACATGCCTCCAAAACTACATGAACGTAACACCATGAATTATACTTAAAAAGACCCATCTAAAGAAGTCAACTGAGGAGTCAGAATTGATGATACGGATCCTAAATGTTGACCTGAACAGACCTGAATTAAAAGACCGTAACAGTGGCACCAGCATGATTAACCACTAACTCCGTACCCACAGCACCAGACCCAACACCAAACCATTTAGACTGAAGGAATTTGGACTGCATGTAAATCAGGTCTCGGTTACTTGGAACCGTGAAGGCCTCTAGCATCAATATATTCTCCATAACTAATATTCCTTATCCATTGAACAATTATGTCCAAGACCAAGTGGAGTGGCAGGCTGTTCTTTCTTCCAAGTTCCTGTCTCCTCATTTGGACGCACTGAAGCCTCCAAAAAGGAAAATCCACCAGAGAGCAGACAGGGTGGGGTGGGGTGGGGTGGGGGGCGGGTGGGGGGCGGGTGTGGTGGTGGGCTGGTCGCACGGCCTGCTGCTTCCTGAAGGCTTGATTCTCCTCACCTACTCTGTTCCCATGAGGCCGCTCACCCACTCTTTAAACGCTCCCCACACACATACAAAAACCTACCTATTTCATTTTTCATTTTCAGCAATTTTCTGTGGCTTTACAGCAAAAAAAAAAAAAAAAAAAGACTGTGGGCTCCTGAGCTTGAGGCTGGGATGGAAGGCACCCAGCCGTAGTGCACCAGGGAGCTCAGCGTTCAACCTCAAAAAATATTACAAGGTCCTTTTACCATGCCAATATAGCAGAGAGGGGGCACAGTGGCAGACATGCTGTTTAAATGTCTGCTCATGCGTTGCGACTGCATGTGTGTGTGAGAGAATTCATCCAGGCGGTTTTGACTTCATGTAGAGTTGTTTTGATTGGTTGTCTAAACTGACGCCCCCGCCGCGGTCAATCACAATTTGTTTATGCAATTTGCGAGAATATGGCGTTTTGAAGAAGGATACCCACTGAGAATATTGATGTGGAGGCAGCGGTTTGTCCAGCACTTTAGTACAGTGAGTTGCGAACGCTGGGTTTATATGGCACAGGAAATTATTATGACACAGGATGTGCTAGAACTACAGTACCTATCCAGTTTGATAGATTACCGCTTTGTCATTTCTGCTTCATTAGATGGCACACAGAGCAGGAAGAGGACAAATCGGGAGTGGATGATGATGCATGACAACAACGGTGAAAAATGCAGACCTTATGCATCATCATCTCATCAAATGAAAACATATCTGAAATGCAGCATTTGCAAAAAATGATTTAGAGGAGCATTATCTGATCTGCTACTTCTATTTATTTACATGTTTCCTGTCACTAACTGAAGTGTAAATTCAGTTTATTGCGTTTATGTGTTCCATTCTGTCACATCTGACTACAAAACATGCCAAAGAACCTTGGTAGAGCTCTGTAACTTCCCAGAGCACAAATATTAAAATTTTATATATTAAACTTTTGCATAATTGGGGGCCTGGCCACTTTGAGTGACAGGTGGGTGCCATCACAGTTAACTAGCCGCTCTATGTCTAGCAACTGCTAGGCATTACCATTGAACATCTCAACTTCTCTGAGAAATAATATGTCCTAGCCTTGGGTTAGCCTTCGAGCAAGACGCCCATGCACCGACGGGAGCATACGCTTGCTTCAGTTATTAAACCGGCATTCGCTGAAGTCTCCGCTCCTCTCACGCCCCACCTCCCTACCCATTTTTGGATTAGCCAGGAATTAGATGGAACCAAGCACTGCCAAGATGGCAACGGAGGTGCAGCCCACTGTGAGCTTCAGAACCGCTCTTCATAAACCTATGGGTGACACAGTCTGTGATTGTTCATTATTGGCAGAGTTGGTGGATTGTTCTTTAAACAGTAGTTCCAATGGCAAGGCCAGGAAGCTCCACCAATATTGGTGTGCCAGGAAACAAATACAAACAAAAACAAATAAATAAGTTCTGGGAATAAAGTATTTAGATTTACATCATTTCTATTCATTCATTTAACTGGTCATTAATATTTGTGTAAATTTTCTCTCCACACATGAAGGTTGAAAAACTGTTTTAAAGCCTTCTGTGCTCTGCCACGACTGATGATATTGTTACTCTGGTAACAAGTGTTGTTTTAGTATATTTGTGTAAATTGCCAATCATTAGGGACAAAATCATGAATATAACTGAGGAACTCAGTTATATTGAGTGGCCTTATATAGTGACCTTATAAACGACAGGCAGCGAATTCCGTAGGTGTTAAACGCAGAGATGCTACGCTAACACTGCCTACTGTTTTTGTCTGCTATTAAAATCCAGCAGTTAAACAGCAAAAGGAATGTGATGGTGTTTTTTTTTATTTTTTTTTATCCTTGGGGAGAAGTGTACCTCAGTTAAACACCTTGAACAGTTAAACACCTTGAATGTGGGCTGTAAAATTTAATTCCACGTCGGCCTCTTGCCAGTGCTTCACACTTGTGGTTTTCTGCAGTCAACAGACTCCATGCCAGATTCCCACAGTTGGAAGTCAGCAGCGCCTCGATCAAAACAGATTAACCTTTAATGCAGAGAATATATACTGTGCCCTGTGTCTACCATATGAACTGACTTGATGAGATTATGAGCATATTAGTTTTATGGGAGCATATTAGTGGAAGTTCATAACGCCAGTTGTATTATTGGATAAAATGAATGCAGATACTGTAGTCCATTTTTAGTGCTAGGACAAAGCTAATTAAGTTACTTCACCAAAGACTGATGACTGTGATATTAAAATGATTTTTTTTTTTTTTTTTTTTTTACACTTTGAAGTCGGTCTGATCTGAAATAATGATAATATCTTCACTCTATGGGTTTGTAGTTTGAATAAGTTCATTACATCAGGCTGCTTTGCTGATAAGATGAAACAAATCAAAGTTTTTCAGAAGAGACATTTTGAAATCAAGATAGTTTACTGCATCAGATATGTTGATCAGAAGTTGCTCTCTTTGCTGTGAGCTGTGTCTGAATATGTGAATTTAGTGGGAGTGCCTTACAGAAGTCCTGTCACTTTTAACTGACAAAAAAAAAAAAAAGATTTTGTTCAAGTCGAACACCATTTTTTAGATATGGGACCAAATCAGTAAGCAGTTATGACTGTGATTGGCCTTTTCAGCACAGAGACAAAAGGGTATTACTGGTGTATGTCCTCTACTCTCACTACATAGCCAATAAAGCCGCCACTGTGATGACCTCCTCTTATGATTTCAGAAGTATATTGTTCCATTTCCTCTGTGGCCTGAGCAAGTGGTAAAAGGTGACCAC
Organism: Seriola aureovittata; assembly: GCF_021018895.1. Taxonomy (NCBI): domain Eukaryota; kingdom Metazoa; phylum Chordata; class Actinopteri; order Carangiformes; family Carangidae; genus Seriola; species Seriola aureovittata. The sequence continues at coordinate 4,567,433 of NC_079375.1, forward strand.
TGGGTCAGTTCATCCACTGCTGAAAACTAAAGTTGTAGTTTTATTGTACATATGTTTTTGTATCATTTGTATTTAATGTCTTTCATTTTAAAAAAAATCTCTTTTAATCCTAATTTTATAGTAATTTTCTTCTAATTCTAAATTTAACCTGAATTTCTATCAATTTTGCTTCAGAAATCGAAGGTTTACCGTCCTAAACTAATTTTATCCAATCAGTTTTTTGTTTTTTTTTTCTTCTTTAAGCAGAGATAGAGTTACCAGGCTCACAAATTTGTTTAGGACTTGAGATCTGAAGCCCCCATAGTTGTGTGTGTTTGTTTTTACAAAGCGCCAGGTGAATTAACAAATCGCATTTTGATTTATAGTAGCTGGGACAAGAAAAACATCATTGCCTTGGGCCTTCCCAAAGGCTCACGGCCAGATCTATCGCACAGGGAAATCCGTCATTGTCTTTCCAAATATGTGCGCTCGCTGTCTTCACTCGACCCTCCCCCGGGGTGAAAACTCAACAGAACATTTCGGGGACACGTGGACACTTCCAAACCAGCGAAAACCCCTGGAAAAGAGGGAGGAGAGAGGTGATGCAAATGTCAGCATGATGACAACACTAACATGCTAATGTTTACCATAAGCGCCATTGTAGTTTAGTGTGTTAGCATGCAAACGTTTCCTAATTAGCACCAAAGACAAAGTGCAGATGAAGCTGATGGGAATGCCTTTCGTTATTAATTTAACCATGCAGCTAGCATCAAGCATATTCTGTATCTTTTTGTAGCACTGAAAAAAAGTTGCATTTCCTGACACAAAACTTTGTGTGGATTTTTGGAGACTTAAGAAATTGGGCTGAAAAGATTAAACTAATCTGATCCTTTTAAATATCAGAGTATTTTTGACCAAAAATTTGCTAATGCTAATTATTTATATCAAATGATACCAAAAGGGATAAAGGAGCAGAAATACCTTAGAAACCTCTCACCTTTTACAGACACTTTATCTTTAGCGTCACCTTCTGCGTATGGGGAAGTTTTCTCACCTTGACCAACCCAATGAAAGAATTTGATTTGGTCACATGAGAAAAAGCACCCTACCTTTTCATGATGGGAGGAGCTGCAGCTGAACTTCAGAAAAGGTTAAATACTGGTGAGGAAAAAAAAAAGTGCAAGTCCTTGCAAAGAAAAAGATCTGGAGGCTCGGTGACAGACTAAGTGACTTGTTCTAACGGACAATTTTTTTTTTTCTTACAGTTTGTTCAGGGGATGAAAAGCCATGAGGGGGCGTGGGTGAAAACTGTGCACACATTCTGCAGGCTCTGTCACTTGGGGCCCGGGCTCGTCTTCATCACAGCTGTTCCACGCCCACATACGGACACAGAGCAGGGAATATAAATTATTCAAGCCAGCTACAGTACAGGCAAACTTTGGCAAACTTCTCAGCCATGTGTCCCTGCAAACCAGGGAGGAGCATCTGCATATACAGCGTTTCATAATTTTATCCTTTATGTTTATAAAATGGTGGATTGAAGGTGATGTAAGGTGCCTGTTTGACCCTGAAACGTTTACAACTATTGAATACACTTTATAATGTCTTGTGGATCCCCAGTAGCTTCCAAAAAGTAGTTGTTTGTCTTCCTCGGATCCACATGAAATGAAAAGCCATTTAAAACATCATTAAATATAATGTAAACAAGAAAAAGACAGTTCAGATCAAACAACAGTAAGTGGCCTGTTTGTGTTTTTATTGAACACTACTGAAAACTGTCTCCCAATGATATCACCCATTACAGCAGCACAGTAGAGAAAAAAAAGACCACAGAGGTAGATATGAACAGCATACAGATAATTAGGAAAAGATTTACAACTATTGAGTCAAATTAGAAAGCTATGCACACTATAACTCCTTAGACTAGTGTATAAATGTATGTACACTGGTGCAGTTTCCTCATATGCCCAGGCAAAGTGATATAAGTAAGTATAAATATAATTTACAGTAATTTACAGTACATGAAAGGGATGCGTAATAATGTATAATCGTATATAATTTGAATGTGAATTATGTGAAATATGAAAAATGTAAAGCGAAAACCTAAAGCTGTCAAAAACAAACAAAAAATCATAAAAAAAAAAATAAAAAAAATCCTCAGTACTTTTAATGCGTCTTACTTTGGTAGGAGCATATTGCAGAAGCAGCACGTGGCACAACCAGATGTAAACTACAACATTAGTGTATAAATAGAGTAAAGGTTGAAGCTGACGCTCTCTGACAAGGATCCTCCCGTCGCTCCATCATGTTCATGGATGACAGATAGGCACCACCGGATTTAGAAACCCGTCAGGCAGAAACATAATGGCCTGTCCCCCCCTGCACCCCCCCCCCCCCGTCCCCCCCTGTCCCCACAATACCTGCACTTGATTTGTGATTTAGTGAAATTGTACAGCTGGCTAAGTGGGCAACTAATTTTCATTTTATCTTCAGAGCCACTTTGCACTGGCTCTCCATATTCAGCCCAAAGTACTGAGTCAGTAAGTACGACCAATCAGCTGGCATTGTGCTCCCCATGTGCCTCGCTGGCCCGACAAGCTGCCTCATTTTGTGGGAGCAACTGGGGTCTGTGGTAGCTTAAAAATGAGTCCCTGCACCGCTGCCATTAGACTGGCATGTCTCTCCAAAGATAGCAGTCTGCTGCTTAATGCTGCTGTTGAGGAAAAGACATGCATGCTGCAATTTTCCCCTTTATTCCCATTTTAGTAAATTAAGCCTACACTTTTTTTTTTTCTTTTTTCCTCCAAGTGGCTTACACGGATTACCACAAAGGCTGACGTCTAGCATGTCACAGTCTCCAGAAGGAATCGAACCCGGCAAGCATTTTACAGACAGCAGCTACAGGAGGCATAGCCAAAGTCACTATCAGCCAAATATCATATTAAGATTTATATTAAAACCGAGAACCCAATTTCATACCAAGATGCAGGAAATAGAGATAAATAAGTTTAGCTATCTCAACCATTTTTCTGTCTTGTAACCAATTTGTATTGGTCAATATGTTTTGCAGAAAAATATAATTGTGCCAAGATTATGTTTACTGGTATTTTTTTTTTTTAAATCAGTCTAGGGTGGTGAAATGTCATAAACCTTTACAAAACACAACTGTCTGAGGTTCACTCCCCATCTTCTGCTTTAACATTTAATCAGGACTGACGCCTCTTTTTACACAAGTGCTCTTTAGTCACCTAATTGCAAGGGGTGTAGGAGAGTATGAGGTGTGATCCACCCATGTCTAAAGGTAAAAACTCAAAAAGCCATGTGAAAAGCCATTCAGTGAATCACGCAACTGCTGAGAATGGTTCACACGTTTGGGCAGTCTCTCATGGAGGACATTGGTAATATTGCACCGGCTTTTACACAAACAAGGTGATGGGGGAAGTGTGGTAAAGAATGAAAAGAAGAATTTAAATCTTTCATGCCGCCACTCCTCCGCACATCTGGCAAATAGCCGTGTGAAGCAGGTGTGCCTCTGAAATTATAGCTCATGGGGAGTTACAGAAGTTGTCATATGTAATCCCTCCAGTTTCAATGTCAGAAAGGTGTCACACTTGATGTTAAGCATACCGATGCCTTAAACATAACCATAAAAAAAAAAAACAGCTTCAGCTTCATATCCCTTTTTACACCAACATTAATGTGTATAAGCGGGTTTTTTAAAATGTGGGTAAACCCTCTAAAAAAAGGCAATTGACTCCTTTTGAGTCAGATGCAAGGGAGGAAGCGTGAGCTGGTGGCTGCTGTGTAGACTGTGTAAGACGGATATGTCACGTCTCACCCCCCCCCCCCCCCCCCCCCCCGGGTTGCTGCTCCTGTAAGTGTCGAAGCTTCCATGTGAGGCGCTTCGATCGGTGATTGTGTGTTTTTTTTTTTTTTTTTTTATTATTTCTCACTCCTTCATCCCCAAGCGCAGTGTAGCCGTGGGGTTTTCTGGTTTAACAGCGCTGTGCGGGGCAGGTGGCAGGTGTGTTTACAGTGTGTGTGCTTTGAAAGACGTCACAGCAGGAAAAGCTGCAAAAAAAAAATTCAACCGGGTGTTGTTTTTACATCGATGCTGGAGCTGATTTGACCTAGGTGTGAATGCCGATTGTTCCCTTTTCCACTGACAACAAAATCCAGATGTTATGTCTCAAAAATGATGAGTTTGGAATATTTGAGTTTTAATTTGGTCAGAAAAAACATGGTAACTGAGTTTCTATTAAAACATTAGTCTCTGCAGATTAGATGAAATTTTAAGGGAAGACCCAATGTATGTATTTCAACACTGGTGTAAGCGGTTGTGATTGACACATATTCTGCCCCCTGAGCTCTGCACTGGCTGTGTTTATATGTTGAATAGATTTACATGAGTCTTGGGACCATGAAATCAGTCAACAACTCTACTGTGTATTTTCAAAAACAATAGATACAGGTGCAGTCCACAGCCTTACATAGGTGGTCACAAAGTTACACACACACACACACACACACACACCCTCCAGTCTCCCCAGTGTCAGTTCTGCCTCAATGAGACTCCCAGACGTGTGGACCATGGAGGTTAAGTGGAGCTCAGGGGGAGAGCCCAGCTGTGATGAAGGACCGCAAATCCCATAAGCCACAAGTCTCAGGGAAGGTTGGCACCGCAGGAAGCTTTGATAGGAGATGCGGCGAGAGTCGCTCTGTGTGTCAACCACGGGGGAATGTTGGATGCGAGGAGAGAGAGAGGAATGTCTTGGCTGGCCTCACAGACGTGAGAAGAATACCGTATTGTCTTGTTAACAACAAGCTGAGCACAATGCGCCGCCGCGAGTACACGCAGTGACAAGTCTCTCTCAAATATTAAATATCTCAAATTGTAAAGTGTTGAGCTAATTCCTACAATTGTTTTTTTTTTGTTTTTTTTGGGGGGAGGGGGCAACATTACATTTTTTTTATTCCCTGAAATCAGAAGCAAAGCAGCTTCTCCTTGTCTCTGCTTGTTTCTTCACTGCTCACTCATTAAATCAAGAAAAATGCTGCCTCAGCCTAGTTTTTATTGATTACTGTAACCTTTATTTAATCAGATAATACCACTGAGACGTAGACCTCTTTTATAAGAGAGCTCTCAGTACAGCAGGGATGCAAACAGCATCTGAAATATTCAGCAACCTCTCTGCATACAGTACAGTACAGTACAGTACATAGGTAAGTTAAAAGTTCAAATCACCCAGCGGGATGAGATGTTCCAGGTTGTAGAATCATTTATCGTTTGCTCCATTTACATTACGAAAAATGCTGGATGCCAGTCTTTCCAGTCTTTACCCATGGGTGTGTCTAAATCAAGCCATTATCCTAGGACTTAGTCATCTTGGACGATTCTGCATCGGATGATTTCTGTCCAGTTCCAGTATCTAGTGCCAGTACAAGAAGTCTGCTCATATGATGGAGCTCAGGCTCATGGATTGGTTTGTTGCACATTCCTTTTTTATTAGCCACTTTTTATTTATTTATTTATTTATATTATTTAGCATAACCACAATCTTTGCTTAGCCGTTTGAGTGTTACACTACATGGCCAAAATAATGTGTCTGCCTTCACATCACACCCATGCAGAATGTGATTAATATGTGGAAACCTGGCTGCAGGAATTTACTCCCAGTCAGTCGCAGGAGCATTAGTGAGGTCGGACAATGACGTTTACTAATATGGCCCGGCTCGCAGTGGGCGTTCCCGTTCATGCTGATTTCCCTTAATTGAAAGTAAAGGACACGGGTTCAGACCTTGAAGCAGTTTCCGACCATATATTGTAAAGTTGAGGTGGAATACATGAGCAGTATGTAAGTACAGGGTTCAGTTTAGTTGGTTTAGTTTGATAGAGAACTGTGAAAATGCATTAAAAGCATACAGGATATGTATCTCAGTGGTCTGGAGTGGTGCACAGTCATAAGGTAAAATGTATTTAGATAGACAGACATTATTGATCCAGTGAGGAAAAGTATACAAACACAGATGCCCTTCGCTCAGCGTGACCCCCCCAATAACACGGAGTTGTAACACTGGTGCAACCACAGGGATGATGACTCAACAGCACGACTCAAACAAGCAGAGTTCAGAGATCGAATCTCTTTACTTGTCAAAGAAAAAAAAAAAGAAAAAGGATTCAGTACACAGGCAGGCAAACAAATCTGACAGGTAGTGAGCAAAATCTAGGTCCAGGAAACAAGCAAACACATCAACCAGAACAACTAACACTGGGAATGAAGGCCGGAGCGTTGGACACGAGGGACAAAAGACGAGGAAAGGGAGCACAGAGACTGAATACACTTGAAAGGGGAAGATAATGAGACGCAGGTGAAGCCAATCAGGGAGGGGCAGACAATCACAGCAGTGAGAAACACACAAGGGCAGGAGGTAAAGGATCATCAGCGAGAGGACATGCGAGTGACACAAAATATGAAACAAGGAAAAGATGGCCTTAAAGCGCAGAGCAGATAGAATAGAAGGATAAATATCAAAAAGATCCTGAAAAAGCTTGGGAGCCATAGTGATTCCAAGTGAATCTATAAACTAAACTATAGAAATAATGAATCAGATAATGACTAAAAACAGCTCAATAACACAATAAAACTATTAAAACGCAGGAGCTGCTGCGACAGGCTGCCCCCTGTTTCTGTTCATAGGTTTTGCTTTCATCAGCTTTGTTTTTCTATATGACTCCATGGTTCAAAGTTCTCCATCCGTTTTTGCGGTATCAGTCATTATCCTCACAATGAGATTTGTCTCAATGTACATTCAAATCCGTCATCATTGATTGACGCTGCGGATCCATCAACCAATCGCTTTGAAGGCTGCACGGCCCGAGAGTCGGTGGCATTCAGAGATATCTGTGTTCGACCAGACGTGGACAAACTTTTTTTTTTTTCCACCATCAAATGCTCCTGACAAAGGCAGCCTCCTCTCTGTGTGCAAATGCTGCATTATCCAGTTAATTCCTGTAGCTTTGGATCAAGATTCATTTCCCCGCAGACTGATAGAACGAAGAATGAGTTCAGACCAAAGCTGAGAGGCATGACTGTCTGAGCTTTGTATTTGAACAGCAAACAGCACAGCGGGGGACACAATTTCCAGCCTGCAGGCAAGGAGGCTAATCTCCCAATTAGCTATTAAATGTGCTCATTAAAAACAGCAAAGGCAAATGTCCTGGAACAATACGCAAAAAAAAAAAAACAAAAGATGCCTTTCCCATACATTCTTTGAGGCGAGCAGCATGAATCGAACAACATTACTACTGTATGTACAATCAGAGAGTCTTTGAAGTGGCTGTTTGCAGTCGGCACAAGCACCGCATCGTGGCTGTGAATCGTTTTACAGGCTTCACTTGGCTCCTGTGATGCTGCGTATTATACTTGAGTGCAGTTCTTTCTCTGGTTCTTAGAATTTAACTAAAATCACTCTCGTCCACCTCAGCGTGTTAAAAAGCAACGGTGCATCACATTAAGTTGTTGAGAGTGTTAAAATGGCACTTTTCATTTCTCTTAATTGGTAACTTTGTTATTGCCCCAGTGAACACGGGAGAGGTTAATGATGTACTTTATGATTCCCTCATTTCAGTACGGAATGAGGGAATCACAAAGCACTACTATTATTCACTGGAAACCTACTTACATTATTCTGTGTTAATGCTCCATTTTCACACAGTATTTTCTTTTAAACACTGAACAGTAACGTTGTGCACAAGAAAACCTTCCCACACGTTTACAAGGTTGCACAACAGAAAAGTTAAACCAAGTGTTGAACACACAAAAGCATCTTTGAGGAGAAAGATAAGCTCTTTAATGACAGAAAGGCTGAGCACATTTTCTTCAGTTTAGTATCTCATTATGTGTTCTCTATGATTTCCCTAATTTGTAATTTCTGTCTGCCCTGTGTATGACGTATTAAATCACGGTCCATCCCTAGTCGAGGAATACCCGCCTTTTTAGCTCCCCTGGAGGTTTCCCTTTCTCCCTCTGTTAATTGTTTTTTGGCTTGGGGGCGGCGGGGGGGGGGGGGGGGGGGGACCAGGCCTATAATCGCAAATGTCTGTGACTGACTGAATGAGTGATCATAGTTCCACCACTAGTCAGCTGAATGCCACATGACTGAGTTGGTGTTTCCCCATTCAAATAGTTTATACCAGGAGTCGTTTGCCAAGTTAGCACATTTATCCTTAGATTTAGAGACTATAAAAAAAAAAACTAGAAACAAATCTTTCTCTCTCTTTTTGAACAAAGCTTAAAGATAATGCCCTCTCTCACATTCATTTCCAAGCTGCAGAGCAGCAGCTGTGGCCGGACTTGCATATCATGTAGTATGTAACCCACTTACTATACCTGACACTTTTGTAGTGATGAATTACTTTCAGATAACAGATATAAGCCACTGCTTTTCTCAAAACATGAACACAAGGCTGTTTCTGAAAACATCTGAATGCCCATCTATCCTGTCGGTACAGAAAATATTTCACCCGCTATAAAGCTAAGTGCTACTCTATTCTTTAAACCAAACAAAGATGATATCCAGAAGAGACAAATGACTAAATAATGAATGTAAACAGACCTGATAAGCTTTTTGCTCCCGTTCTTGTACAGTAAATTGTGGCCATGAGCCGCACATCAATCAAATCAGATCTTTATTTTGAGTCATGGCTTATTACTTTAGGAATGAGGCTTCATTCCCATTTAATGAGAAATACAATCCTTTTGCAAATATACACTGAACATGGAACAGGGCCTGTGTGCACCCAAGCATCATGGCAAACAGTCTGACTCGCAGCTGAAGAGGAGATGTGGAGGCCGGCACCGAGGCAACAGAGAACCAGATCAGATACTGACCAGGACTCATCAGTTGTACGCAACCACAACATATGTTTGAGCAGTGGCTCAGCTGTCACGCCTTGAGAGATTACCATATTATGCACTAGATTCTGACATCATTTGTATTGACATTTGCTTTTTGAGTCAAACTGCAATGATGTTTAAATTATTAATGAGTAAACTAGATCACATGTGGCAGAAGAAAGCTAGGTTTGATCTTTGAGATCCATGATACCGTATGCTGTGTATCTACACTTTGTGATCATAAGAACGTTAGAGGAAACAATCATACTCATTATTCTGACATTTCAACTAAAAGCCAAATGCATTTGTAAAGACATTCTAATAAAACAAGTTGATCCCAGAGTATCTCACAGGGGCAACTCAGGACAAGAATAAAGATAAAACTAAGAGGAAACAAACATCAAGATACGAGGCTGGACATTGAAGAGATGCACATAAATCCCGCACTAGATTTGATTACTAGGAAAAGGACAAATGCAATTCTGCTTTACTTTCTGGTCTGTTTTGAATACTGTTTGTCCCTGTCTGTTCAAATCCTGTCCTTGTTAGAAATAATTTGCTTACAAAATGAATGGCAGCTCCACTTTTAGCACTGGTAAATGCTAGATTTATTGCATTTATGTTCATATAGGCACAACTAGAATGTACTGTATGTCATATGATTTTGCCATAAGAAAAATGACAGCATGACCTTTCATCCTTGTAATGACCGAAATGATGAGGAACATGTCCTGAGAGTGTTTCCTGTAAACCCAGAATAATCGTGTAAGAGTCCTGCATAAAAAGAGTAAAGAGGAAACATGAAAGCTAATGACAGAAAACAGACAGGAGTCGAGAGGAAGTAGTCGTGCTTATTGTTGTTCAATTTTATTGGAGAACCATCAGTTATTCAAAGTTCTTAAGAGATTTTCTAAGTAGTAAATTGTTGGGTCATTTGTATGATTGCTGGAGAGTCGGTAACCCAGTGGACACATCAAAAACATGGCTGCACCACGGTCGCATCTGTAAATGTTTGATGCCATATTTACATCAAACTAACGGGTCCTCGGTTAATTACCCCACAGCTCTTGTGTGTCATAAAACACATTTGCACTAGTCTGGTTTCCAGATCCGGTTCATGGTGTCTGGCACATCTTCTGACATTACCCCAGCAGATTGGGGTTGGTGTTAAACCAGTCACAGACGGACAAATCAAACCAGAAAACAACAAGGATTTAATCAAATCTTGCAAGTCCCAAAGTAGCAATTGCAGGTCATATGGGTCCTGCCATGTCAAATAAAAATGTCTGTAGAGATCCTAAGCCGTACAGTTCATGGTTTCTCTAGGTGTTGAGTCAAAAGTATTTGAACTTGCTGCAGATTCTTGACGATGTTTCACCTCACAGTTGACATTTCATGAGTAGTAGGATCCTTGACTCATTCAAAAGGCTTTCTTCCGTTCTGAAAGAGAAATGTCTTCCTTCGGGTGATCAGCTGTATATGGAATGAATGGAACACTGAGTTTACACAAAACTGACTTACTGTAAAAAAAAAAAACAAAAAAAAACGCAATCCTATGTGTCATCTGTGCAAGCGGCTTATTACCACCCATAATTACGATTTATTGTTAAGCGACCTCTAGTGGTTGTAGTGATTACAACGGGAGCAAAGGAGAGGTGTCAGGTGACCAAGTATATTGAGCTACAAAATCTGTCAGGAGGAGGTTGTGGGAGATGGATGGGGTTGACAAAACGGAAGAGTCACACAGGAGACCAAGGTGAAACCAACACTCATGACTCTTTTATCCATGACTGTTCCACAACAAGTTTATTATTGTAACCATGACGACGAAAGTCTGGTAGGACCATATACAAGGTTTACATCATGTCTAAACAGAAGGTGAATCATGAGTTGGGAACCAAAAAGAATCTGAAATGACTGATAATACTGACAATACTGTGAATAAAATCATCAGACGCTGCCTGTCTGTACTATAATGCAGTGGCGATCTGTGCTGGAAATTCTTCTCCTTATCACATGGCAGATTTTATTAAAATGACAAAACTTTGCCTCAACTGAGGCAATTATTCTATTTTCCCTGACTGTCCTCCTCAGATAAGAGGATTTCTTTGTGAATGGCACTTTAGATGTAAACTGTAAATGTAGGTTGTTCATACCAAGAGGTGAGGACAAGACAATGAGAATAGTGTGATAAAGGGGGGAGGTGGGGGTTGGTAATAGAGAAAGAAAGAGAAAAAACACCCTGAAAATAAAACCTGTCTTGACTCTTTAATTTAAAGGTGTTCTCCCATGTGTCGTGACCCTGCCTCAGGCAGCTCGGGGTCAACCTGCAGTCAGAGCCATAAAAAGCAGAAGTTGTCACTGGCCTGGGGGGCCATGGATGAGGTGACCCTGCCGGCAAAGCTAACCAGGTGACAGAAATATATAAAAAATTACACACACAAAAAAATGACAAGGTGATTGAGTCTATCCTTTGTTGCAGTCACCTCGAGAAGCTTTCAAAGCCGGATTGACAGCAGTTTACCTTCCTGTGCCTGACATGTCTATCATTCCTCTGCAAATTCCAAAACCCCATTTTTGCAACACCGCCACGACAGGTGAGTCCCCCCCCCCTCCCCCTCCCCCCCGAGTATCAGTGACAGAGCGTCCCGAGACCTCGTCTGTGCGTCCGCCCTGTAATAAGTGCCTCTGACAGGCACTTTGTGCTGCTGAATGGCCTGTCTGTTTGACTAATTCTACAGCGCTCGGCGTGTAAAAGCAGCTGTCAGCGCCATGTTCCTCCAATCACATATCTGTTAGGTAATTGATAAGAGCAACAGAGAGTGTGGTTGTGGCTTGTGTGTGTTGTATATTCAGGTGTGGGTGAAGGTCGGGGTTAGCATTTCCAAGCATGTGAAACAATAAGCTGGTGTGTGTTACAGGGGATGAGATGCATTCGTGGATAAATGACATTTACTTTGAAATTCTTAAAAAATGCTGATTTAATTCCTTGCGTTACTGGAAGCAGCAAACTTTTGTGTGCTTTGAATACGTTTTTAACTGAGTACTTTTATAAAAGCAATTCCGAGCAATAGGGAACAGAAAAACATAACAGCCATCACAATATACCCAGGCTATAAGTTGTACAGTACTATACATTCACTGTATTCAATCAAATACATTGATTAGTGCAGTTGAATATGTTTTGACAGTTTGTCAGTTCTTGCCCTTAACATGTCCGTTTTAAATATCAAGGGAGCAACACTGCATCTAAAAGTGAGCAACCATGAATAATTTGTGTTATTAAAGCAGACATTTGGTAATATCACTACTGTTCCTGACCTTATCAGCAATACAAGGCTTTCATTGCTAAAAACAGTACAAAAGAAATCATTCAGCATGTTCTGCCCTGTCATGATTGCCTGGATTAAAGACACCTGTGTGAGTGATCACATGAGACGATGATGGGGCATCACCTGGGGAAGCTACTACCACCACCACCACAGGTGTGGAGATATTTGACCCTGCTGTAAGTATGTTAGAGATAATAAGATAAGATAAGAGCTGGTGTTTCGCTGATTTCAAAATCAGAATCAACTTCATTGATGAGGCACGGAAACCAGACTATAGTGTAAACACAAAAATACCATGAAAATATTAGTTTGTGGATGATAATGAATCAACAGCCACGGAAGCCCCAAACACCTGCCGCTGCACAGAACACTGTTGGCTCTGTATTACATGAATATGAGATAAAGTTTTTACATGCACCTCAAATGAACAGTGTAGGAACTGTGGCCCTTTTTTTTTTCACTGAGCTCCCCCAATTTGATTGGCTGCTCAGCTGGGGCAGGTGTGTTTCATTTTGTTGTTAGCTCAGGCCTGTTGAAGCTGAGCAGCGTGTCCTTTGAGTTGATAACGACAAGACAGTTGGATTTGCGGGTCAATGACGCAAAAAATCAGGGATATAAGCAAATTCTTACCTGTATTGACATGAAATTTGGTTCTTTCTTTATGCTTCATTTTTATTACATCAACTCAACATCAAACCCCCACAGAGCCACATGCCCTCCATCACAAACCAGACAAGTTTGGTACAAGAAAAATGCTGGTGGAGATGAACTCGAAATGTTTCCTTCAGTAGCCGTAGAATAATTCATGACCCTTTTATCTGAGCCAAACCGCCGGCAGAATGTTCTGACCGTCCCCATCACAGTTTCCAAATCCTCAAACTGCCACAAAGCCTGTCATCAACGGGCTGCAGAGGTCATGTGTTTTCAGAAGGTAATTGATGAGTGAGGTGGATGCGGTGGCTTGTTGAAATTCCACAAGTGTTTGGAAAATGGAAAAAGCACAAGAGAAAAGTGAAGAATTTTCACTTATGCCCTTGAACGTCTTTTTTTTTTTTTTTTCTTTGTTCTTTGTTCTTTTGGGATTATATGCTCTCCTCAGTCCCTCGGGCTATCTTTTTTTATCTCATTTTCACAAACTGTAAATATTTTATGGTGTAAAATATTTTATCATTTTATATGTGCAAATTAATAATTAAACAAAGCTTAAGAGAGAGAGAGAGAGAGAGAGAGAGAGAGAGAGAGAGAGAGAGAGAGAAGGAGAGTATGTTTGTCTTTTTGAACTTTTGAGACGGTGTGTGCGAGTACATATACGGCGTGCATATGCATATTATTTATGTGTATAATTTATGTGCTTAGACATATCTGTGTGTGTGTGTGTGTGTGTGTGTGTGTGTGTGTGTGTGAGGATGCCTGAGGACTGTTGAGGTGTTGGATGTGACTTCTGACCCTGTCTGACAGCTGGTTCAGCTGGATGTGGATTGTTGACCCCATCAGGACACAAATCTTCGACTGAATCTTCACGGCACAGCTGTGATCTTAAAAGCTCAGACAGAAAAAAAAAAAAAAACCCAATAAGGATCAAAACCACAAACCAGCCCCAAAACTTGCTGTTTGGAACTTATTTATCTTTGATAAAGATATAGATATATGTAGGATAATTCACAAAACAAAGAAGGCAAAACCAAAGCATCATTTTCTTCTGATAACAGAAATAAAACATACGTCAGTTTGATTATGAAGATATTTAGGAGTTACTGCTCTTTCTTCTTCGTACCACTGTCTTGTGTTTTACTACAGAAGATGAATTTCAGAACCATCACTGTGATTTATGTTTCAAAGATGTGTCATTTTTCTTAACAATAAGAGAAATGTACTATATTATCTGTATGACTTCACTGATATCACTTGTTTGAATGCTAATGCTGTGATAAGTTGAATAAAGGCTTTTTTCGGCAAATATTATATAATACATATATACACATCTTACCACTATCTCTGAAATATGCAAATATGTAAATAACAATGCTTATCTAAAGCATGATAAATGCTTATCTGTTGTAAGTCCAGTGCATTATCAGATTACACAGACATGTAAGTTCTATATATGAAGTAAATATCATCATAATCTGTACGGTTGTATCTCTTGTGTTTCACCGTGTAGACAAAAAGGCATCTAGTCCTAAGCTTATAGAAAGAACATACAATTTTTAAAAATAATATTATTTCTTTGTCAAATTGATGAAGTGACGTGTTAATAAAATACCACAAACACAAGGTTCACATCCGATTTTGTCAGTTGCATTGTTAACGCTGGCAGTGGTGGTAAGTAGCCAAGTAGAGTTATTCAAAAACTTTACTTAAGTACAATTAAGAACCAGTGGTTTTTACTTTAACCCAGTACTTTCTTTTTTACTCCAGTGTATTTATCTTGAGTTTTTTTGTTTCTTTGCAAGTTCTAAAACCCATCAACTAATGTAAATCATATTGTTATTGATTAAATTACCCAACATTATAATTATCTGACTCCCTGCATCGTGGGTGCTTTTATTTTGATACTTAAACAATATTTTCCTGACAATCTGTACTTTTAAGTTGAACTTGAATGCGGGACATTCACTTGTAATGGAGTATTTCTATAGTGTGGTATCACTACTTTACTTCAGTAACGCACCACTGAGCAGTGCGGTTGCTCAAAAGTTTTTCTATAAACCTGCTGCATCCTGCGATAAAAAATGTTCTACTGGTTGTCTCTCCGCTTGTTCCCTGGTGTTTGTTTTACTTCTGGTTTTATTGAAGAGCGTAAACATCCGGTGTCCTTTTGCTCCTTCTCTCCATCAACAGAAACTGTGAAAACTTCAGCACAAGTTTGCTTTGGAGGGATGTGTGTCCTCTTTTTTTTTTTTTTTTTTTTTTGATTGATGCCATAATAGTAAAACCAGCAGATTCTCCTCTAAAACTGTCCTGAAAGCAGAAAGCGTAAAAACGCAGCGTAAGGGGTTTTTGTTTGATTGTCCTTGTTTCCTGTAATTAAATTAATGCCTGAAAAACGAAGGTTACCAGGTCATACGAGGAACAGCTGGGCCACTAGGCCAAATTCTCACAAATATGTCGCAACTGGAGGCGGGAAAGTCACGGCCTTATCTTCTGAATCTATTTCAGTCTGTTATGCAAGATCAAGAATACAGTTACACCACTACCCTCCGTGTCTTTTAATGGTTGTAGCTATTGATTGGTTGAATATGTGAGAGCCGGAGAACAGCTGGTTCACGTTGTGCTCTGGCGTCGGGCCTGCTCTCCCAGGATTGCGTACGTGGGTGTAAATCTTGGAGGAGATGTACTTTCCAAGTCTTGTATGACCCAGGCGGGGTGGTGGGCCAGGCCTGGAGCTGTGCGTCCAGCAGCCGGAGACTGAAAACAGATGAGGCGGAGAGCCAGGATTCAGTCAGCAGGGAATCATTTTATTTTATTTTACTTTTCTCATGTCAAATTGGCTGTGCCTCTTCTTTTCTTCCCTTTCCTTATGTCAGTTTTCATTTCAACAACTCATCCTTCTTCCCTCTCCCTTCCTCTCATCTTCTCACCTCCTCATCTTTCTTTTCATCTCTTCTTATATCCCATTTCTTTCCTGATTTTTCCCCCTTTTTTCCCCCCTTCTTTTTACTCATCTTTCCTCTTCCTCTTCTATTTCATGCTGCTTCCTCCATCCCTCCCTTCTCCCCATCTCTCACCTCCCTCCTCTATCTCTTTCTTCTCCCCTCTCCTCTTTCCCTCTCATCTTTCCCCTGCACTCCCTGCCTTAATTCCCTCCCTCTCCCCTCATCCTCTCTCCACCCTTCCTCACCCACTCCATCCTCTCATAACAGCTCATGGAATGACAGGATAACATATGAAGCCAATCATCCCTGGGAGCGGCTCTGAAATATTTTCTATTTTTCTGGCCCCACCAGGATTCTCTCTCAACGTCTCCAACAGCTTCTTTCTGTTTTCAGTTTTTTTCTCTCAGTTTCTGTTTATTATGAGCGTTTGATGCATGAATGTTTCAACGAGGACAACTGCTACAACCAGAAGCAGACACGCAGGGGTAGAAAAGAAAGGTGGGGAAGCTATAACCTCCAATGAGTAAAAATGACATTCAATAAAATAGGATGTAATTTAAAAACAATGCCACTTTATCTTTATTCTTTTTTTTTCCAGCATTTACGCACGTTTCTCTGTTTATAGCCACTAAGTTACAGATACAGTAGGTCACTGCTATTGTTTACTTGGACTGGTGATTTCAGACCTGTTGGTGATGTAAAATGTCTATTTATTCTTACACAGACACAGATTATATCCTTTTGGCTACTGTTTTCATAGAATATATAAAAAGCTAAAATGCACAATCTCAAGGCCAGCTGGGTTTTCAAAGCAGCCTGTGGCAAATGCATTGTTTTTTTTTTTTTATCTTTTCATCTAAATTAATCAGCACCTAAACAAACTCACAGGTTGGCACAAACCCTGACTCATTCAGGGCTGTACTTCATACAGGTTTTTAACGTGTTTTGCTTGAATATTTATCAGTTTTTCATTGAAAACACAAGTCGCATGAAAACACAAAAACCAACAAGGAATCAGTCGACTGTACTAACAAGTAATGTCTGTCCAAAGCTTGATGTATGAACCATGAATGATTATATGTGCTCTGCAGTTAATTTGTTTGAAATGCCACATGTGTGATCTTTGCTGCTTTGAATATTTTCTTTGCACTAAACTGTTTACACTTAACTGCACTGTTTATTCAGTTTGAGTAACATTTGGTAGAAACTAGTGCCGTTAGCTGCCTTTTATAAAAATCAGAGTGTATACTTGTGACTTGATCTTTAACATTTGTGTCTATAGGAATCAGTGGGTTTGGGGATGAGTGTCACAGATTTGATTGAATTATACACACAACATTTTTTTGTGGTTTTGGTCTTTTCATGGAATTTTGGAAATAAAAATACCAACATGGAACATCGTCAGACTTTCCTTTTAACTTTAGTCAATGGAGAGAAATCACAATCACAATCCCAACGCACAACGTTTTAAGGAGCTATTTGTAAGTTTTGCTATTGCCAAATAGCCAACATTAGCATTAAGAGCTGTTTACTTACCAGTCTAAAGGAAAAGTTGCGAATTTAGCATCAAATTTCATTCCTGCCGAGAGCTTTCTCCAGAGGTGGAAAGAAACCATCTTGTTTCAGTTCTATTTCTATCACTTCTTGTCATCTACTGAAGTTAGCATGCTAACCAGCTAGCTCAGCCCAGTTGGACCGTCTCGTCACTTTCCGATATCGAGTCACTGTAGCGTCCAGTCCAGTAGCGTTGCTCAGAGGACTTATTATAACCTCTTGTTTTTTAAATGCAATGATGGCTGAAACTCTCGGCAAGACTGGTAAGTAAACAGCTGTTAATGCTAACGTTGGCTCTGTAGCAATAACAAAACTTACAAATAGCTGCTTTAAACTACTGTAAGTCTCAAATCAAATAAGGTGGGCAGACTCTACTTATTTTTACTTTAGATTAATTATAAGGATTATTGTTTTATGACTTGAATCCAAATGTCTTCCATTGCACGCAAAATAAAAAAGTACTTTTTTAACTTGTTAGTAGCCTGTGTGTGAGTACTAGGAGTGTGTGTGTGTGTGTGTGTGTGTGTGTGTGTGTGTGTGTGTGTGTGTGTGTGCTGCTGTACCTCTTTAATGAGATATGTGGGTTGCTGCACATTCAGCTTTCATATACCCCCCCCTCCCCCACCATCATGTCTGTGTCTTTCTCTCCTGACAGGTCTCTGGATAGCAGGTCTTAACAGGGGTCCCTGTTGCCCAGCAATGCAGTAGCTTCAGATCGGCGCTACACTGTCTTTTCAAATTCATATCTCCCACGGGTCCCGTGGGTGGCAGCTTTGGATGCAGCCTAATCAGAATTCTCCTCCTTGTGAGTCCACGTCGTGCAAAAGTGACTCTGTGTGTGTGCGTGTGTGTGTGTGTGTGTGTGTGTGCGTGTGCGTGTGTGTGCGCTTGTGTGTGTGCAAAGGATAAGTATAAGAGGATAGAGCTATCTCAAAGGTCTCACATGTGGGAGCTGAGACTCTGCTCAGAGATAATTCTTGCTGTGTCGTGCAAGATTTCGTCTTGACAGAAAAAGGTTGGGATCATACATTTTAAGAGAGTGTGTGTGATAAGCAGGGGTGTGGTGGAGCATCAGTTTGGGGGTGGGAACAGCAGAACCTGAGCCTTGTGTAACATGTTTGTAGTGGTTTATTATAACCCTAAGCATTTCCCGCCTATAGCTCAATTCACCGATCAATGTCATCCTGACACCTGAAGATGGAAGTCTGAGCCGTCTCTCACATGAACTGTGGTGTGGTTAGTTAGGACTGAGAATGTAATCCAATCCAGCCATAGGTGGGTGACCCTAAATTAAAATCTTTCAGGGGTGTTAAATGACGATGTTGACATCTGTCAGCCTGCAGTCCCAAGTACTCGGAAAGCCAAAATAAGCTGAGAGCAAACTGGATTCCTGGATGTTCATATTTAGCTGCTTCTTCACCTGCAGCTGGGACGGTGAATTATGGCAGAGTGGAGTCAATCATATATAGTTCAAGTAGATTTGAAGATTGCAGACTGAAGTAAACAAACCACTCACTTGTAAATGGGTTCAGCAGTGCTGTGAATATGTAAAAAAGTGTTTCACTTTTTTAAGTGGTTTTGTGAAGCTTTTGTTGAAAAATGTCCCTTCAGACCCTGCTGCAATATACTCACTGAAATACTGTCAGAAAGCTTATATATGGTCCAGATGTCTAAATAAGCCTTTCAACCAAATTTACCCCCATTTTTTATAGACGCCAGGATATCTTTTCACTTTAAACCACCAAAACCAGCGTACTGGGCTTCAACTTTGAAAAAACGACTATTTGGGAAATTCTGAAAAGTGCTCCCAAGCTAAGGCTTTAGTCATCACACAGCACTTCTCTTTCTATCATGTGAAGATTGGACAGCAGTTGTATGTCAATGCTATTTTTCCTCCCAATGCCTTTATCGTAATCATACTCTGTCCTTTTGTGAGTGAAGAACATCTACATACAACACACACTACCTTCACCTGCTGTGTCACGATCGATCCAAAACATCCAGGCTTTTGCCGTCAGTAAAACTGTGTCTTTTTTTCAACAGTGTAACAAAGAAACAGCTGGTAGATTCATTTAAACTTCTCACTCAAGTTCCAGGGATCGACCGCATTCAATGTGTAAACTCGACTTGTTCCCAATATGTGGGTCCCTAATTCTTTGGTTGTAAGCCTTGACTAAGTAATATGAACCTGCAAAAACAACAGTTTGGTGGGATTGCAAACTATGTCCAAAATATGTTCTGACAAATGTGCTTAAACAGATTGCAGGATGTTTAGTAAGCAGCCTCGGTGCTTCGGCGCACCCTGGCAACCTTTCCTCTCTATATTCCTGAATGCATAAGATGTAAACAGAGTGTCAACATATCAGTTCATTTAAAAAAGACTCCACAGAAGGTAATTAGTGCTCATGTTTTAATCACACATTAATTATTGCAGCAAGCTAGATAAAATTTTATTCACTCCGAAATGAGATATTCACTGTTTTGAATGAACGAACGCTTCATTCAGACCGGATACATGCTTACTTGAAAGAAAAAGCCTTTACTGTATAAGCCATACAATTAAATTCGGGTTATCTTTTTAATATTTTTGTTTACCCAGTCATTAGCCTTTGAAGTGGAACGAAATGCTTTCATAGAATTCAGAGTAAACATTAGAATAAGAATTAAAATTAAACTCTAATAAGCAGGTTTGGTCCAGATTCCTCATAAGACTTACACTGTTTTGCATTTATTCCTTTTAATAGAAGACTGATTTGCAATGAGTGCAACACCAGAACACACACAGGTTACCATAATTAAGCATTTAAATGTTTATATAATGTTGATATATTTATTAGTGATACAAAAGGTTTATCAGTTACCCTGATATTTTACTGGCTATAGATTATTTAAACCTATGATTTGATTAGTAAAATTTGTCTCTGTCTATTCCTGTAACACCCACATAATTGTACACGTCATCACAAGGGTAAGAGGTCAAAGGGCAGTCAGTGAAGCACTAATCCAACAGGAAAGATAATCAGAGCTGTTTTTTTAAGAGCGTGTCAAAGGGGAAGGAAATATTAGCTGTCACAGCAGACCTGTCCTGACCTGAAAGACAACATAATTGTTCATTTGTTGAAGTGCTTAAAATGACACCTGTTTACATTTTCTGGATTGTCCGTCTTAAGAAAAAAAAAAAAAAAAAAACAGCAGCATTGGTTGTTTATTCAAGTGGCACATCACCACATTTGTTCTCAACAAACCGTCAAAGTTTTGGCAGATAAATCAAGGCAAAACTGGTCTTTTTTTTTCTTTTTCTTTTTTTACTATACAGCAGGTTTATGTGCTATATAAATACTGAAAGTATCAAATCACTCAATCCACAGAGAAATGCACACAGCTCATATTCAGAAACTGAGCCTTAAATCGAGCCTACAGGATTTCTGTAACTTTGTGATGTCACAACTATACAGTCTCTGCACTCGGCCATGCCTCCGCAGCACAGCCCACCTGGGCCCTCTGCCAATTGCTTTTTGTGTTGTTTTAACCTAATTAATATCCCAATACCACGCGTTGTTAAGCTAGCAGCTACAAGGCAGAAAAATGTTGAGGAGACGCAGCACAGCCATTGGATGTCATTGCACAGCTTTTTAGTCCAAATTAATTAAACAAAGCTACATTAGTTGGCTACTATCCATTGCCTGTGGTTGGCCTGGCTGTGTGTCAGTCAGTCAGCCAATCAGTAGAGAGACTGACACAAAACACCCTGTTCTTGCCAGAGTCCCAGAGAGAAGAGTGAGAGATAGATGTTTGAAATCATAAAAATATGCTCTTATTGATATCATTCTTATTTATATAAAACATGTGAAAAGTGTAATATGTAATAACCTTTACGGAGGAATTTAAAGTGGATGGCTGGGTGCATTATGTGTATGATTTCAACATTGGAGACTGTGGTTCATTTTGTGTTGACCATAGATGTAGTAGATCTATTTTTTTAAGGTAATGACCAATTAATTATTTTGTCATTTAGTTTCAAAGACTTGATGGTCACATAAATTAAAGTGTGAAGACTCCCAATTTTACTTGCAAGTATCCTTCTTCCTGCCTTCCCAGTCAATAGCAGCATCGTGCGTCAATTAATGTTGGAACCAGCCTGTTATATTTTTTTCCCGGAACTCAGAGCAGAAGTAAAGACTCTAAACTGGGAAACCATTCACCCATCGCCCTCTTCTTCTCTGGAACTCCTCGATGGGTGAGCAGCATTAAAGAAGATGTGTAAATGAGTCCAAACGACTGGGCATTCACAAGCCTCATTTCCTCAGTGATTAGATCAGGATCTCCTCCCATACAATGATGTTTTCATTATCCTCCACTCCTCTCCTCCTTTTCCTCTCTTTTCTCCTCTCCTTTTGTCCATTAGGCACGAGGCAATAGGGCCCAGCAGCACGGTCAAACAATAACGCCGCCAACATCGCTGCTCCGAACTGAAAGATCCCATCATCTGACCGTGAGGAGAGGGTCACCTGAGAACAAAATGAGCTGCTGTGAACAGTCAGAGGTTGTCAATTAATCAATACTGATTCTTATTATATCTAAAAAATTTAAATTACTACACTGGTTTGAATATAAAAGTTTGGTTATCCTAGAATACAATATATTGGAGAGGGGAAAATATAGATTTAATTATTCCAAGACTGAAACCTTAGCAGGTTTAAATATCATTATTTAAACCTGCAGTAGCTAATTTTATGAGCTAGGTTGCAGATACAGCTTTGACATACATTACAAATTTGTACAACATTAACATTCATTGGGAGATGTACTTGGTCTCACCTGATCAATAATTTGAGTCTCGTCTTTCTGATGTTTAGTGCTGGCGGGGCAATGTACAACAGCTGCCTGTTGAAATGGAAACAGCCTATGTGATAGAAGACAGGCTGGCCCATGTAGTAAAGATGCTGTGAATTCAAAACAAAGAGTAAAAGAGGCTAAAAAACTCCGTAGAGCTGCAGCGTTAGCCAAAAGCCTTTTGTTTTGTTTGTTTGCCATTGTGAGCAATCACATCTTTAATTCACTGAAAAAACAAAATAAATAAATAAAAATGTAAACATGTTTAGACATGAATATGTATTATCATTTTATTTTCTATTTAAAACTAACGGTCCCAGTGATGGATGCAAAGCGTGGTTCAAGCTGCTGCCCCTCAGTCTCTCAAACAGTAAGTGGCTCAAAAATGACAGTGCAATGCAGTTTTCCTGCACAGTGTACAGTATTTTATGGAAGTGACTTTTTGTTTCCCAGAAAAGATAATGAATTTCCTCCAATGATGCTGTGCCATTTATGCAGTGATAAAAAAGAAAAAAATGGAAATGTCAGGCACATTTATATCACATGAAAAGCTATTATTTAGATCAAGTATAGGCAACAGAAGTATGCACATACTGTATTTTCCACACATAATTTAAAGTCAAGCAGTCAGAATGCTCTTCTTTTAAATGGGTGCTATATGAAAATTGCATTTACAGGATATTCACTGATTTATTTTCTTCCTTTTCTCTCTGTCTTTCATTTTCTATACATGTTCCAATCAATCTCTCGCTCTCTGTCTTATATCCAACTCAATATCCTTTATTGGCATGAGCGTTATTATATAAGCAATACTGCCAAACTGTCTGGCTGCGTGTCCCCGGCCGCACAGCTTTAGTTCCTGTTACTGACTATATTTACCTGACTGTACCGCAGACGTATCTGACAGCCTCAGATATCTGCCTTCAGTAGCCGACCTGCTCGTTGTAATGGGGAGATTGTTCCTGATTGCATTGATCTGAAACTATATTTAGAAGCCAACAGTGTACAAAACATTTATCAGTGTCTGTGAGTTGCTTTGGCTCTGGAGAATACTCAGCTTGTCTGATTTTTTTTTTTCCTGCTTTTGGCATTTGTTTTCAGTCGTTTTTTTTTTTATTATTTTTTTTTTTTATTTGTCTCCAAGGAACAGCAGTGATGTTTTGTTTTAGGTTTGAACCCAATGACTGTGGGAAACTGGGCAAATTCCAATGAGTTCTTGTTCTTCACAGTTTAAAATCTGATGGAGGAGGTGGGAAGCTTGTAAAGAGAAGGACTGGCGCTACTGGATTCTGTTTAATCAAATGTCAGAGACAGATATCAGCCATTCAGTGGAACTCGCTGCTGATAATATTTCAGTTTTAAACGACAACTTGCTCTTTTTATTTATTGAAGTGCTCAGTTCTTGCTCAGTTGTTTTTAAAGTGCTGGCTAAAAGCAAACCACCTCATTTCTAAGTAACTGTATCGTATTACTCATTGTTTTTGTTTCACCATTTGTCTGCTTTTTTTTGCTATTGCTGTCTCTTTTTAGTCTGTACATCTGGATATTATCAGCTAATTGTATGATATTATCAATTGTTTTGTCTGTTTGTTTGTTTTTGCTGTTGTTGTTGTCTGTTCTTAAACTATACATCACAATCAATGCATTAAATATAGTATTTTACTCTACTTTCATACTGTTTTAACTACAGTGTACATGTAAAAGCACAACTAGGGACAAGACTTGGAAATAAGCAATAGCTATCAACTGTCTGTGCAACACATCAGTTTCATGCTTTGTATTGGAACTATGTTAAATTGCATTGTCCCTATTAAATAATTAAACTATAATAAATCAAAACTAAGTTAAATGTCTTATCCTGGCCAGACATTCATCCAGCATGTATTAGTGGAAGGCTTTCTGCTCTAACTTAAATAATTAAATTGTCTCATTCCTCTGGAGAGTTATGTTCCCATGTTTTACAGACTTGTCTTGCCTTCAGAATCTGGGATAAACACTGAATACTGAGCATGTACTGTGTGTATATACATATATATAAATATATATATATCAAAAGATTGTTGTTAGTACTGTCAAAATGTTTGATACTCAGCTCAACTCAGATGTCCCTGCCTTCAAAAAACAGTATCAATCTTACAATGCACACACACACACACACACACACACACACACACACACACACACACACACACACACACACACACACACACACACACACACACGCGCAAAATGCACACACAGCCATAAACGTTCTTCTGCAGATACATAAAGACACACACACACACAGTCCATGATTATCATCTACCCATAGAGGATTAAGATGCCGGGTCTTGTCTGCGCACATTAAGATAGTATGAATAACTTAATCTCATTCTGAACACAAGGGACTCATTTCATTGAAGACGTCAGTTTATTTTCCACGGAGCTGCCTGGACTTCTGTCATCAGTGTTGCGCATGAAGTAAAACGCTAAAGGAGCGCATTCATAGAACATCGCTGGTGTTTTTGGCGAGCTAAACGTATCAGTTTGCAACCGATAAACATGAACGTGAGCCAGGAAGTGCTGGACGCAGCCATCAACATTCCCTAATTCATTGTGCTGCATGGAGTCAGACGTTTAATGGAGCTTTAAATGTTGACAAGGACTATAATATATTTACCAAGCATTTGCATTCAGGCAGTTGTTGATAACTTTTTTATTCAGCTGACCCACTACACAGTTCAGCACTTGTCTGTCAAGTGTCAAAGTGAAATATCGAATTGACCCCTTCCTTTTTTATCACCAGCAGTTGGCTGCTTTGTTGGCCACCTGAGTGCGACTTCCAGGTGATATATTATAAATGTTTTTGGCTTTAAGGGGTGATGTGGAGAGACTGAATGCACCATTAGTTATGGTGTCTCTGAGGCTGCTCTGTGTTATTCAGGTAAGAGCTGATCCTTCAGGTCCCGGAGGACTCGGTTTAGAGCATCCAGCTTCTGAATTTGGACGCAGTGAAAAAGTGAAATACAATTTGTATTGAATTTTAAATGAATATATGACTGTTATCAATCGGCACCATCACACTAAAGAAACTTGTGCACAAACCAATGTTTAAAGGATTTATGTGCCAGGATGAAAGGACCTCTTAGGCCTTCAATTCAACTAGCTCAACACTGTATTATACAATGACTTTAAGCTATATGCACAAAAACAGCCTCATTAGCTCGGATGCACCCACACAGAAATGAACGTACACATACTGTGTTTTCTTCAAAGTATTCCCAGTTGTGTTATTTTATTGCAACTGCCTCTCTTTGTACAGCACTTTGCAAATCTGTTTTTAATAGTCCTATACATAGAAAAGTTATCCCAGCATTTTTCAGATTTCTATCTTCACGAAATGGTGACTTAACAATCTTGACCTTCAAAGTACGCAAGCACAATCACACGTGTTATTTGGATGAAACATGTGCACACACATTAATGGATGCACACATGTACACACATTTTTAGTGAAGGTGAGTGAGATTTTTCACATTTCCAGCCCGTATGAAACAGGAGGCAGTGGGATGTCCTCGGGGAGCAGAGAGGAGTTGAGTTACACGCAGTTTAAGTGTCTCCTTGCCGCATGGCGTGTTCCATAATGTTACTCCTGCCAACAATAAAGAGCACAGTGGCCTGGTATGCTGAGCTAGCACTTCTAGTTCCCCATTTTCCCTGCATTAAGGAGGAAAGTTCAAACCCAGAGATGCACTCAAACACAGAGGAAAAAAAAAAAAAAAAAAAAAACTGGATAACTACATCACTGCTCGGTCGAATTTATTTCAATATGTACCCCTCTTATAAATAATAAAAATGTGCCTGAAATAGAGAATAATGCATGAACGCACCGTGTCTGTCACTTCATTTTTCTTTTAATGTAATTGATTCCTTGACCATCCAAACAGCATTATGATTTAGGGATACACAGTGTCAGTGATGTGAAGCACCTGACACCGGGCTCAGACAATCGTCCACCTGCAGAGCTGCAAACAGCTTCAGGACAACTTGTGCCACCTACAGGCAACGAAAGCAACAGCAGCAGCGGTTTAGACCTGCGGATGTCGTTATGCAGAGGTCGCCATCTATGTGCGAGGAAAATAACAGCACACTTGCACCACCTCCAGGTAATGAGGCAATTATGCTTGTGTCATAGAATGAAGTGTCATAGAATCAGACGGGAGAGCGGTGTTTGCTTCCTGTGTTACAGTTGCAGCCATGACCGTTAAACATGTTGTTATTATTGTAACCATGACAACAAAGATTGACAAATGTTAAGGAAGTACTTATTTTAACCCGAAACCTCGATCTTTCTTTAAACTTAACCAAGTCGTTTCCGTGCCTAAACGTAACCAAGCATTGACCATTTATTTTGTAAACATGGCGACAAAGGTCCAGTATGCCGTTATCAACACACTTTGCCTGTTTATTATTGTAACCACGACAACCAAGGTTCGGAACGCCTGCCACCATGGGGGCAGTATTTCGGGAGACACTCCTATGGATTGTACCACAGGGCTGAAAAAAACTTGATAGACTTGTTGACTGAGTAATACTCCTTGTGATGAGTGAACTGATCTGCATGTGTAAAACTGGTGGAGTGGCCCTTTAAGATTATTTGTGAGACATTAAAACAATGACGGATGAGCTGTGTTCCTTGTTCCGCTCAGTGTTCTCTGCATTAAACTTTTTTGTGGTTAAAATATCTGTCCGTCCGTGAAAGAATCAATTTGATAAGTGAGTGATTTGCATCCTGTCCATCAGTGAGTCAGCCAAATGCTCAGTCATCAATCAAGCATTCGAATGATCTGCACTGAAATGTGAAGCGCTGTAGCCACAGGAGAAAAATGTGAAACGTGGTAGTTTCAAAAAAAAAAAAAAAAGAGGGAAAAAAAAAAGAAGAAGAATAAAAACACGATAGAAAGATTTCTGTCTCTTTGAGTGGCTCTGCTCTCTGTAGCACGACAAGACAATGTCGATGACTGTCAGTCCTTGAGCAAGATGAATAGAGATACCCTGCAGAAAAATATCGAGGTGAAGTGAAGTTGCTATAGAAACCAATACATGTTTCCGCCCTGCACACACCGTACTGTAGTTAATGAACCTGACTAGACAGAATGGGTCTCCCTATTATTAAACACCGGCTTTGGCTTCTGAGGAGACTTTAATAATGTCATGGAAATTATCACAGCGCTGCGGCTCTGGACCTTGGACCTTTTTAATGTTGAGTACTTGTGATACGATACAGTGTAATGTGACATATTTTACTGGGGCCCCGTGGGAAAACTCGTCTTGGACTCACAGCGGCGTGATTACACAACACCATAGAATTCCACACACACACACACACACACACACACACACACACACACACACAAAAAAATCAATTACAGGAGCCAATCAATAGATGCATAAATTGCGATACATTTGAACGTCTTCACAACACCCACTGACATTTTTATCTCCTCTGTTTGTTCAGATTACAAATACATACTTAAATCTACACATTCACTCTCACTAATGAGGACACACTGCACAACCTCTGCAGCCAGCAGCACATTGTCTCTTGATGTTTGACGAACTGACAGAGGTATGAACGAATCCACAAAAAAATTCAACTCACAATGAGGAACAAGTCTTTTCAAGGTTGTCCACAGATGTGAAGTCACAGCCTCAAAAGGCAAAAAGCTCTTTAAGTCTTAAACATGCAGCAACTCACAAGCTACAGACCCTGAAGAGAAGTATATAAAATAACCGGATGCCATGATCCCACATGAAACCTGAGTCATTTCAATGAACGTGAGAGCATACATGTCCTGTTGACTCCACATATGCAAAATGTACTTATTACCGTTCAGCATCCCGAGGGATCAAATGCTGACTGGAAAAAAAACATATTTAAAGTTTTACAGCCGCTCCTCGGTGGTTATGATGGCAGGGCAGTGGGTGTGATCGGATTCTAGAGGACCTGTGGCTACAACAGCAAAATTTGCTTCTCAGCTCAGCGCTGTTCCCGGGGCTTGGTCTAAATCGGTATTTCTGTATCACGCCATCAGTGGCGATCCTAGATTCTGGGGGGGTCCCCAGGCAAAGAAGCTCATTGAAGAAGCCCCCCCCCTCCTCCATATGCAGAATATTGGCAGATGCTACAGTTTACAGATGTCCCCTAAACGCCTCACATGCAGGCAATGGGAAGATGCTGGCTATGGCAGACATCATCAGGAGCAACACTTGCGTGGGTTTTGGGGCAACAGCAGTGGACTGTATAGTGTCTTTATGGGCAGTTTAAGGGGGTCCATGCTTTTCATTGAAAAATGTGCCAACATGAGCCGCCATCAGGGGCCCCCAAGCATTTGCCTGGTTCTCCTGACTGCTCCTCTGATGCCATTATTGCATAACATAGGTAATAAACTCTTGAATCAGTGGAGGCAAAGAGTTGCATCTGCGTAGAAGGTAAAGGATGAGACATGTGTTAGACACTAACAATCTTAAGTCTACATGATTAATTACAATCTGGTGCGGAAAATTTCATCATGGATTCTTAGTTGAGTATAAACCTGAAGCTGACCTGATTGGCGGACTCACGTTCACAAACGTCTCAAGGGGCAAACACATCTCCTCTGAGCTCTTCAGATGGTTGGACTCAGACTAATACACAAACACAAAGCTATGAAAACAGATTATCGCCTAAGCCAAGAACGACAGCTGACGTCGGGATATTGGAGCTTATTTTACCATAGGAATCACTGCAAGCTGCTCGCAGACATTCACGAGGAAACCTGAAAAAAAATCTTAAATATGGAAGTTGTTGTTTTGTTGCTTTATGCTCCAAAACAATTACACACAGTAAATAGTGCTTCAAGTTAATGTTAAATCCTGAAACAAGAAGCTTTTGGCAAGATGATCTCTATAAAGCAAATTACATACTCTTTAAAGAGCCAATGACAGCAGAGCAAAATTATCTTCCTGAGCATAAAGATAATTCGTATAAAGTTAACCTGACGCGTGCTCAATACGTCTGGATGCAAAGTGCAAATCACTTGCCAAGATCGTTATAGCAAGGACGAAGCTGACGATATTTTTTAAAGTGTCGGGTGAAGAGGATGCAAACACTAATGTCTAAGCTTTTAAATGATAAATAAATACAAAGAACCTTGAACCTTTTTATTAAAGCAATCATGTTTGCACCAGTGATTTGAATTGCAGCCTGATCCTTAAATGCTCCTTCACAAAGAGCTGAGCGAGCCTCCTCACGACTGTAGAACGGTGCCCCCCAGTGTGCAGACACACGCACACATGGTCTGAGAGTGCAGCCAGATGTTATGCAACAACCACAGATGACATGACATTTGAATGGGAACTTGGTTTCTGTTGAAGTGAAACTCTCGATTTGGTGAATGAAAAACAACGTGGTGACTTTGCAGAGTTTCGTGATCGATCCTGGCAAGTTGCTTCGAGCTGAATCCACGAGCAGAAGTCTGATCTGTGTCTCACCATCTTTCTGTCTGACTCTCTATCTCTCTACAGTATCTCTCTCCCCCTTGATGTGGCCTCAACCTCACTCCTTCACCCTGTTTTTATGATCTCTTCCCTTCTCTGTGAACACTTTTTTCCCCTGTCTTGTTCTTCCCTATTTTCTCTGTATTCATTGCTTCCTCTTATACATTACTACACTTATAATTACATTCAATCCAAACCACAACCTTCACTTTAAAGTAAAACTTGTCATAACTCCTAATTTTAATTTTTTCCAAACCCTTAAATAGATTTTATCTGGCAAAAACATCTTTATTTTGGGATCTTTCTACACCAGTGGGAACATTTGTCCTCTTAAATACTGAAATACAAGAACACACACACACTTTTTCTGTCTCTTTCACTTTCTTGCCAACTCCAGCCAGCACTGGCGTGTGCAGCGCTCAGCCCTTTCGCGCTTAGTCAGCTGAAAGCATGGATGCATCGTCTGAACCAAAAAAGCCTCTCTGCATTCCTGTGGCAGCATCTAAAGGAACATTTCAGTAAAAATCAGCCGTGCTGTCCTAATGAGATCAAGATGGATTATGAGCTGCACCCTGCAGCGAGCTGCCAGCGCCTGACACGGCCCCGCCGTGTGCCGGGCTGCTGTTCCCTAAGATGTAAAAAGGGCAACTTTTAATATCATTTCCCCCCTCGTAGAAAGGCATAATAAGTAATCATGTTACCCATCAGCCCCGGCTCTGTGCTCGGGTTATGTACATTACTGACAGTGAGAAATGGCCTGTCTGAAATTTAACCCAGCACTTACCTCTAAAGAGATATATGCTAGTGTGTGTGTTCATCTGCGTGTGAGTGCATGCGTGTGTGTGTGTGTGCGAGGATGAAGAACAGCAAAGAGGGAGGAAAGAAAAAGTGAAGTCAAAGGGCATTCGTCTGCAATTTCAAGACAAATCTCCTAAAGTCTGCAGAGTAGAACAGCATGTACTCGTCATCTATACTAAACTTCCCTGCTGATGAGGAACCATGCAAATCACATCTATTTATACTGATTTGTCCAACGGGGTATTTGACTGGGTATTAATAAAAGATCCTCTCCAGACTTGTTTTACACTGTGTAAAAATCCTCTGCTATGATTTATATTTTGTTTAACATGGTTTTCCCAAATAAAAAGTGAAAAGAAAATCAAAAACTGGGGCTGAAGCTCATCTCCTCTTACTTCCTGATTGAGAAATCTGGATCAGGCCTTGAGCCCCGCCCACCACCTGCTTGCTCCAGGTTGACAGGTGAAAGAGCAGGTGAGAGGAGGAAACATCAGAGAGACTCAGCCACATGTTTGAGCCTCAGTCAGACCCAGACTCAGATGAGGAGTCTGTTGAGACCAGAATCAGACGTACCAGAACGGTTAGCGCAGTTAGCATCTTTTATTTGTTTATGTTGTTAGTTAATATGTAACTGGAAGTGGCTGACACAGTATTAGTGGTTGAGCTAACGCTAAGTCTGGCTCTCTGTACCACTACCCGTCCTCGCAAGTTGACAGCATTGGTTCCTTCGGTTAAATAAAATAAAATAAATGTAACAGAGGCCAAAGTAGGCTTATGACATCCAAAATTGCTGAGTACTACATATCCCACAATGCATCTCCTTAGACAAATTCTCCCTAGGAAATACTCATGTTCTTTATAGCCTAGTTTGCATCAGGCTTTCTGTGAGAGCTACACTCCCTAGCCTAAATATCATGCTGCTAGAAGAAATAAGCTTTTTTGTAATTTGGGTCAACTAACCCTTTAATTTAAAACCTATTAATTATTGATTTTGCTGGCAAACATTTAGCTATGAGGTAATTAAAACATGTGATGACTACATTTAGGGAATGATGGCGGGAAATAAATGAGCAGCTCATCATTAATTAGTGATTGTAATCAAGTGACATCTGCTCTTGATGATCAGCTCTAAATGATTCATAACACTAAAGTTAGCTGTCTTATCATACACGGATTCTGATTTTCTCTGACAAAATGCATCTCGCTCCCACAGACTGAAAGTAATACCAAAACAGCTCAATTTCCAAATAAATCTCCCGACTCTGGTCTTATCTGCTCATTCGGTACACAACCAAAGAGCCTGCCTCTAGTCTGGGAATGCCATCTGATGACTCAGTGACATCATCAGTGGCAAAGCTTTTCCATTGCCCCCCCCCCGCTCCTCTCCAGTCCAGTCATCCCTTCCACATGCAGGTCCCAAACACAACTTCCAAAGGCACACTAATAAAGCACAATTAACTTCTTTCCCTCCGTCTTATAAATATTCATTACATCAAGCATGTTGTCATTTTTGTTCAAAATGATTGCAATCGAATTAGCATAATTAAACATTATCTATGGTATTGCTGGTGGACGAGCAGCCCCAGTGAGACTCCCCCAGCCCGTGTTCTGATGTGTGTCAGTGCAGCGCAGAAGCATGATGGATAATATAATTATGTTTGGGAGACAATGGGAGCCCTGCAGTATTGTTATTAATGTGCTCTGTTAATAACAACGCCCCCTACATGAATAGGCATGTCTGCGAGAGGGTTTGTGTGTCTGTGTGTGTGAGAGTGAGAGAGAGAGAGAGAGCATGTGTGTGTGTGTGTGTGTGTGTGTGTGTGTGTGTGTGTGTGTGTATGTGTGAGTGAGTGTGAGAGAGAGAGATAGCAAGTTTCTGAGTTTGTGTGTATGTTGGGGAAAGTAGAGTGAATGAGCATTTGTGTGTTTTATGTTTTTTTTTTTTTTTTCTTTTACAGGTCAGACCAATATATCAGTCTGATGTTGGCCTTTTATTAAACATTGGATCGGTGCCAGAACTACATTTATTTGTCTATGGATGCCGTTTAGAGAAAACAATGAATCTACATTAATTCATACATTTTAAAATGACCTGAATGATATTTATGTATGGCTAAAAGTTTTGTAAGAAACAAATAAAAACAATAAAAGGTCAAAATTGATTTTAGCCCCTCAAGATGAAACCCACACTTCCCATTATACAACTTTAATGCTAATGCTATATGATTAGCCGTACATGCAAAAGTGAAACAAAGTGCTCAATAAACAATAGGACCATAGCACACAGCTGCTGCATCAATACAGGAGTTATAAATGGAAATATTTTGGGGGATTTATCATTGATACAGTTAATCTGGGGTTAAAGATTTTGACATGTTTAGAAAACATGGATGACTGATCTCAGGCTCTTGTATCTGAGATGGATGACTGGGGATTTTAGCACATAAACTTGAGAACTGTGTTTCCCCACTTGCTTAGGAAGTAAGTACTTTATTCTTTCTTCAATGGTACATTTGTCTGTGGCAGTTTATATTATTCACGTACTTTAATTTTGAAGTTTCTGCGTTGGAGATGCAGCATCATTTGGAGACTGACCATGCATCATGTACAGTATGTGTCTAGTTCTCACAGGATAATTGAAGATTCAGTCATCATGCAGTGTCTATATATAGACTGCTCTTTTATCTGCCTGTAAAAACTCTGTGATTAAAAGGGACTGTGCTGAAACACGTGCTGTAAAAAAAAAAAAAGAAAACTTCCAGTAAACCAATGGTGTTGAGCTCTTTTTTTTCTCACATGTGGTTATTTTGTTACCGGAGCTCGTAGTTTTACTGGTGAAGTAGCAACATCACTATCTGTCTACAAGGTAGGGTTTTTAAACCAAATATACGCTTCACATAGTCATTTCATTCATCTGCGTTTTACTCCTCTGACGATCTAAATGCTGTTTAAGGAAGTGTGTTCATACTTGCAATCCTGACCCTGACACTTGTAGACGTGAAACTGCGCCTCCTGTTGCAGCTGGGTCAATCCTGGAATGAACCCGTCTGCAAATCCACATGTTTCTCCACGTGCTTTTGGGGCGTGTCTGTCAGACGAGAACACTCCCTGTTCGTCTGAAGGCCAAGTAACTAAACAGAGACACTCGATGAGTCATAAGGGTGTGTGTGTGTGTGTGTGTGTGTGTGTGTGTGTGTGTGTGTGTGTGTGTGTGTGTGTGTGTGAGTGTGTGTGTGAGTGTTCCCATCCATTCACCACAATAACACAGACCTCACAGGCCAGCGGCTCCGTGCCCAAACCCATCCATCCTGATGACAAGGAGTGTTTACATAGTGATGGTTTCTTACCGACAGACAAGCTCGCACTGAAGTTTGATCTGTGTTTTATTCTTAACAGCCGTAAAAGCTGTGATCTGCAGCGGAGCGGCTGGTGACCTGGTGGCCCCCAGTTAATCTGTGGATCTACTATTGAGTCTTATTTCTCTCATCACTCTTACTGCGAGTGGGAAAAAAAAAAGAAAAGCTGCAAGTGAAATGAGAAAATTTGTCACTGAAACGGTTTCAAGAGTTGTCCTGAGCCAGGAGAAAACTTAACAATGATGGCAGCAACTTTTTTTAGGACTTCACTACCCAGAATTCCTCTTCAGTGAGGTTAATTAAGGCTGAAATTTGTAACTTTCTGCACAATGTCCACTCTTTATCTGAAAGTAAAGTTTCAACCACAGCAAAGATGGCTGAAAGTTTCGCACTTACGTAAATTAGCGTGCTATCTATAGTGATACACTTAATGATCAGCTAACATACAGTATATTCACTGACACATGCCTGCATAGAAACTTTATCACACAGCCACAAATTCTGTTAAGTCAGCTCACGTAATGTTTTTGCTTTGACAGATAAGGCTGAGTGGTTAGCATGACATGACACATGGCTAGCTAGTTTTTTAAAATAAGCAGCTATGTTAGGCTACCTGTCTAATTTTCATCTTTCTCTCTTTGGCTTGCACTAATTTTCTTTCTACACCTGTTTCAGAGGGATTGCACCAAAGCCACTTATGTCAGTTGAAATCTGCAGTGTTGCAAAAGCTGAAATGAATGCCAGCCATTGAAATGTATTACTATTCATGTTATGCTGTTAAATTTAATGCATCAATAATTCCATAAAATGTGTTACTTCCTTCTTTAAAACAGACTTTATTCCCATTGTCAGGCAGAGTCCAGTCTTCACCATGCAGATTATCATCATATAAAACTTAAAGAAGTTTCAGATTAATGCTTAATTAAGACATATTTTCAGAATTTACTCCATGATAATGGCACCATCTGGATATCTCTTCTCTATTTTTTCTTTTGTCATCTGACAGCTGCATACATTTGCCAGTTTTTATCAATTCTTTCCAATTGTAACAACTCAACAACTGACAGAATAAAAGCAGAAAAAGTAAAAAAACACATGTAGTCAATATGAAAGCCAATACAGAAAGGTTACTGTAATTTGTTTAATGCTCATCAATCTGTTGAGATTGACGATCAAGACTGAGTGAAATACTAAGCATTTCCATCAGATATAATTCATAGCAACTGAAAACCAGAGAAAACAAGTCAAAAGAAAGGATGCGCTTCTCCAAAGCCCACGCTGCTGCCTATAGTTTGGGATTCACACTGATAGACGGGAAGATTTTTCCATTAACCTCTCGCGTGGTTCAGCTTTGAATCAAGATCTGGCGACTTATTTGAAGAACCTTTTTTGAAATAAATCTTAATGAAAAAAACTAAAATTACCTCACTGTGCCTGCAGATATTTTCACTTGTCTACAGAAAAAAAAAAAGAAAAAGAAGAAGACACTTGGATATTTCTTCCTCCACTGTGTGAGAACATTGGGTACATAACATATTGATCTGATATTATTACTTCTCATTATAGAGCTTATTTTACCCTCGCGAGCTGCAACGGGAGCCGGGGCAAGACGTAAGAAATAGAAAAGACAGAATCACGCTGTCATTTGAAGTCATGGAATTGTCACAGAAAAACGACTCTGGCAGCTGTGACACTTTGAAATCACAGGTCAGGACTTTAATACCTGGTAGTCAGAAGAAACAGACACTCCCAGCTTGTGGCCTGCGGCGCTCCCTCAGAGTTCACAGAGGGCGTAATAAAGGAAATTATACTAATAACTGGTGGGGGGATATGCATAGCGGGTTATGTAATTGTACTCTATATCAATCAATAAAGTCTTGACCTGGGAAATGAGCCCAGCATTAAATCTGGGAGTCGGTTCTTTGGCACCTGCTGTGAGCACCGAAATGAAAATCAGCATGAAGTGAAGGAGAGGGAGGGAAGGGGGGGTGGGGGGGGCAGGGAAGAGCTGCAGCAGTGCAGAGCGTCCATGTGTGTCCGTGTGTGTGTGTCTGTGTGTTTAATATGCTGACTGACAGGACTGCAGTGTGTGCAGTGCATGATAGGGTGGGTGGGTGGGGGGGGGGGGGGTGCTGTCACGTTAGCTGCAGCTACATTATGTTGTCACATTACTCCAAAAATGTTGTTGTTCATCCACCACACGCCGTCAGGATCCAGAGACCACACCAAATAAAATCCGTTTTACAATCAAGACGAGACAGCAGCAGCTCATCTATACACTAATTCCATTATACAGATCTCACAGCCTGCAGTGACAACACATTATTATTGTACAGCACATGAGCAGCTGGATACTTGGTTAATGTAGTGAATTGAGGATGCGAGAGTAGTTCAGGGGAAAGAGAGAGATGGAAAAAAAAAAAAACTGATCATAAACATGTCAAATGAAAATAGAAAATCAGATAACTCTTGTTATAATTGTTTAATTTGTGCTGCTGTGGGTCATAAATGTAGATGTGTTCTGTCTTGAAAAAGATGTTTTAATCCTGTCAGGTGTCACTATGTAGACTGTAAAATAAGATATACATCCTACACTTTATTTTATATACCTAAGTTTTTATTGAAAGGAATCAGCAGTCACATACTTCGCAGCCTTAAAGTAAAGTAATATGCAACTTGTTTTTTCTCTCCAGTTCATGGAGGTTTTTTTTTATATTTATTGTTTCTCCTTTAAAAATGTTTTTATTGTCTTTTATTTTATTGTTTCCATTTTACTGTTCCCTTCATATATATTTTTTCTTTTTCGTGTTCATTAGTCTCCCATCGTTTTACTGCTCATATTTCTGCTGCTTTATTGTTAGCCTTAACTCGCAGAAAATGTGCTATACACATAATATTAGATTTATCGATCCATTTTACTCTCTCCTAGTTATTCAGGAGTCTGGGTAGACCTGTCCCTGAAAAGAAAAATGATCTGCCACACAGGAAGTGATACTTTCTTATAGGTATTTACGGCTTGTTTAGGATACACTTAGAAGAAGTCGTCAGCCTGTTAGCGTCAGCAGTAATAGCCACAGGACACCGGTAACTTTTGTCATTTCAGTGACAGTCTCAGTCTCACTCTTTTAGTTTTCTGTGCTGAGTATAGCTCTATTAAAGGAATGTTAGAGGAACTGCACGCTCAGACAGGTGTGGACCACGGACTTCAGAAAAATGTGCATCTTAAAATAAAAAAAATGAAATAAAAAGTGTAGCTTCATGTTATCCATTAAATTCACCTTTAACTTTATTCATTGTGTGTTTTGTCTTGCTTTTGTTTTTTTTGACAAATGAATGAGACTCATATACGATTGTAGGGAGGTGGAGTGAATGAAAAGAACAATGGATGGACAGTGAAAAGGCAAAGAAATGAACTAAAGATTCTCGAGGCCTAGCATCTGCCGTTATGTGTATCATTGAGACTGTATAATATTTCTTACCGCGGTTATCATCATTATCCCGACTCCCTTTATTCACATCAGTAAAAGCAGGGACGAAACCTACAATGAAAATCTGAATATGAAAATAAAAGTTGGAAAAGAAGGGGGAAAAACCTGCTTTGTAACTGCGTCATGAACATGAAGATGAAAATGAATCTAAAACCTACAAGCCTTAAGGATACAACTCATGTATTTTGGTGAGTGACATTGTTTCGGAGAGAACTACAAACTTTCACACTTGAAATACAGTTGCGTTCGGGGGTTTGTTTGGATGATTGACAGGTTTCTTTCAGCCTATCACAGCCAGTTGGTTCCCGCTTGCTGCCTCCTTCCACAGAAATATGGATGCTGTGGCTTCAGTAACTGACAAAAAGCAGCCCCCCCCATTAGAAAGCTGTCAGCTGTGTCAACCACTATACCCGTATTTTTCTAAAATCCATAGGGTTCAGTTGATACAGCTGTTTGCAGGAACTGAATCTGTAACCTTTAGGGTAGAGTGCAACCTCTCTCCATAACCACAAGGCCAACTGGTCTCCAACTAACATTCAAAAACTTCACATGGAGGGAGGTTGAAAAAGGTCAGAGCTGAGAGGCCCGGTCAACATGACCGTCATAGGTTTGCAGGGAGAAATCTTTCACTTCTTTATAGGTCAATGAAGTGTTTCTTCTAAAGGTCAGACATGTACGTCTTTTCTCCCTTCTTTCCTTCAAAGCCCTGACTCACTTTTCTGATCTCTGTGACACATGAAAGCTTTGGGCCTCACAAACCGGCGTTCTAAACTTCACGCCAGCCAGAGTCTTTCAGAAGCGATGGTGTGGAGATAGAGTCAGTGTTTCAGTGTGAAAACGAGCCACAATGCCACCATTACGCAGGCTGTAATAATCTCTCTATCAAATAAAAAGGGAAGGGGGGGGGGGGTCTAATAAGCATATTAACGATGAGAGAAGAGTGAAATTTAATCACAGATAAGAATTTTATCAGCCTTTCGTGGGCATAAATCTATTCCACACTTTAGCCTGTCTGAAAGATATTACAAACTGGATTGAGCTTGTATGAGACAGACTGGGGAGAGAGAGAAAAAAAGTCTTGTTCATTATGAAAACATTAACTCCAGATCCATTTGTTTTCCACGCTAAAAGGGGTCCGGAGCGGAATGCTAATCCAATCTGCTCTGAATAATGAAATCATTAATACAAATTTAATAAACTGTGCTAAGTTATCTTTTCAGTGTTTCTGGGTTTTTTATTTTTTTAATTTTATTACAGGCCACTCCCCCCCCCCCCCCTTTGCCATACAGGGAAGGCCCTGTGAGTCAATTCTGTAATTAAGACACATTAACACATAACACCTAACAGACTGGCTCAATTACCACAACGGCTATTAAATTATATTGGAGCAGGAGGCAGTGGAAACGCTGGTGGTGTTCGTTATGGAAACTGCTATCCACACATTTCCATCGCTGAGCGCCTTTATGAACGTATAAAAAGCCACCGGGAAGGAAAGACTCGTGTTTTTAAAAGTATGTGAAACGCTGCTTTTGAACCTCATTTACTTGTCACCTTCCAGTTTGATATGGACTCCAATCAATATCTGAAGTGAGGTGAGTTTATGAAGACAGTGAAAACAGATGGTGCCGCATTGATATACCCACAGTGGAGGAAATGCGTACAGAAAGCAGACAATTTAAATCCCTTTACATACTGTATAAACACTCAACCTCCTGCTTCTGTGTGTGTGTGTGTGTGCGTGTGTGTGTGTGTGTGTGTGTGTGTGTGTGTGTGTGTGTCTGTCTGTGTGTGTGTGCGATGCAATGAGAATATTATTATGCACTTAAAATGAAATGTATGTGGCAGAAAGTTTCCCTGGAACATTCACACGGCTGTAATTTGGGGCTCGAAGCATATTTGGGAAGCCTCAGACGTGGTGTCCACACAGTGGGGAGTGTGGGGATGTTTAAGTCATTACTGCATGATTAAAAAAAAAAAAAAAAATGCACATTTGTAGATTTAAAATGATTTTCTTGTGTTGTGGTGCCCCCTGCTGGATGATTGTTATTGTGTCTACAACAAAGGATGATAAAACAGTTTGAGAGAGATTCACTCTTGCTTCGTAAGGAAGAAGTAGCTGTTACTGGATCCAACTGACTTCATATTGAGATGAAATGTAGATAAGAGCACATATAAAAAAAAAATCACAAGGACCAGGGCACAGGGATAATGTGTCTAGTGTAAAAGGACAGAAAAACAGACTTCACTGTTTATTATTGCACCATAAAGAATCAAGCTAAGGCAAACTTACAGTGGGGGGCAGGAAGTCCATACAATCCAAATATAACAATCTCGACTACATGCAGAGAAAGCGTAGTCTTATTTTGAAACTTGTTCACAATGGTAACACAATATAATGAAATAAATTCCATGGATATCTTAATCTAGACCCGATGTATTATCACAACTCTGATGAAGTAACTTTTGTCCGATTCCAATAAATTTGCCCCACTGGTTCATCACTGCATTTATATGAAGATTAGATTCACATTAAAAAGGAATATTCCTCGATTTATTCATTCATTATTGGCCTCAAATGAATCCCACCAATCATCACTTTCCTTCTTTCTCAGTACACAGTTCTGATCAGGATGCCAAGTTCAGTAGCCTTCATTTCACAGACCAATACGATCACATTGAGAGAGCAGTTTAGATGTTGTGTGTATTAAGCGGTTTCCAGTAGGTTCAAATTAAACTTACATTCTTGGATACAGAATGATTTTGAAAAAGAAATGTTATAAACTGTAAATGAGCCTTAAAGATAGGTCGTAAGCACTTTAACTTTGCTCTAAGTAAGACAGCTTTAATGTTTATTACGGCTAAATCACTTTACAGCCACAAGAGGGCAGCACAAACCCATACTTTGTAAATACATGTACTGTGAGCGCTACATGGGTTACACTGTCTCCAGACTGAAGATTATACTGCCTCAATTATTATCATGAGAATTAATGATACAACACACTTCACATAATTGTATAACAGTTTTAAATCAGTTTATTTATGTATATATAAACATGAATGCTTCACAGTGAGTCTCAGTGATGTATGCAGTGAAAGGAAATTCAAGTAGTACCATGGACTTTTTTTGAATCCCCGTGATTTCTTTGTCTTTCCATCACAATATCAGTGACTTGTCTCTGGAAAAAGTCTTGAAACATGACATAGCTTTGGAAGTGAGACAGGTCACCCTACCTGACTGGCTGCATACAAAAAGAAGAGAGATCAGATTTAACACCAGAATAAATCTTGTCAGGACAGGTACTTGCTGTGGTCCTCATCAGGACACACTGTGTGGCTCTAGCTCCTGGCAGCACTTGTAGCTTTTCTTGTCAGCCTCATCCATCTGTCAGGTCCAACTGTTAAATCACTCCGAGCCAGATCAGCTCTTTGGCTAATAAAAGTCCACATCAAACTCTGAGCTTTCCTGACTCTGGACTCACATATCAATGTGTATTTGTAATGTGATAGCCGTAGTTTTAAACTGGAGATATATTATTTTATTACTGGATTTGTGTGCCTGGTTTACAATATGAAAAGATGTGTGGTTTTTACAACAATGACAACACAAAAAGATTTCCTGTACATTTGCTCTCTGGCATTAGAAGAGGAAACATCCCCACCCCTTCCTGCAAGCTACAATAGAAAATTATATCTGTACACCTGCATCTTTTAGCTTTAATACAAACTCTGTGGAGCCCTTTAAAATTCATGTTAGATAAATAACGGCCGAAAATCCCCAAACTTCCTCCCAGCTCACTGTCCATGTGTCAGAATTCAAATGAGCTCAGTTTCAAAATGTCAAAAGGGGCCTAGAGAGGAAGTTTCGGGGTCCTTATTCGGCGCCATAATAAAATCATGTGTGTGTTTCATTAAAGTGTCTTCATTCCCACTAGCCCTTTGCAGTAGCTCGGCTGAAATCAGGCATCAGTACAGAAGAAATCATTTTGAAAAAGCACCTGTATAATTATGAAGCTATCCACATACACACTTTTCCATCTATGTTGCACAACCATTAACTGAATTAAGTCCTGTTGTACCCTGACATGATTGAATTAGAGTAAAAAAAAAAAAAAAAAAGTCCTGTGAGATTTGTAAAAACGCAGCATCACAAATCACTTTGACAAAGTAGTGACAACATATTTTCTCCTAGAAAAATTTTGGAACATTAAACAATTGTGAAATTTGTTGAGGAAGTATGGAATCATCATCATCATCATCATCATCATCGCTTTGTCAACATTTCCATCCAGCATAGATTCTGCTGCATCAACACATGCCAAAACTGAGCCTGTGTGTGAGTGAGGAGAATAAGAAGTGAGGAAAATAATAAAGAAAGAAAGAAAGAACGAGAGAGAGAGAGTGAGAGAGAGAAAGAAAGAAAGAAAGAAAGAAAGAGAGAAAGAAAGAAAGAAAGAAAGAAAAGAAAGAAAAAGAAGTGGAAAGATCTGGAGGCGTGGAGCTGTGTCTTTCAGCTTCTGTTTGAAAGGTGGATCGACAGCTCAGTTTAAATGGCTCTAATTTATGATGGCGGGGTCTCATGTGGGCTGTATGTTAACAATTGTCTGGCTGGTCGGTGGGAGAACACACTGGCTGTCTGGCCTGGGTGCCAGCCAAACGCTATTCATCACACACTCCCAGAGAGAAACACACATTCTCCTCCAGCCGAGATCCTCACTGTAAATTTACCAGACGCTAAAGACATCCAGAATCAGCTTGTGTGTGTGTGTGTGTGTGTGTGTGTGTGTGTGTGTGTGAGTAGACTGCATATTTTAGTGCATGTGAGGAAAACTGTCTCTATTCTATATCTATATATATGTTTGATGCATACATTTCAGCCTGAGCATGATGCACATATCTTGATTTGACTGAAGAGTTAAAGCCACAATAACAGGGCCTTGTATTTATTTACTGTCCCAATACCTCAAATCATACATATGAATTCATTGTTTGTGTTGTTGGGAAGTTTGTTGTCCCTAAAACGACCTCAGGAGAATGTTCTCACTATGGGAATTAAGCACCAGCTTCACTTTCTTGGATTTGTTGCTCACCCTAAAAAAAAAACGAAAAACAATAAAGTTTTACAATCTTAGTCTTTCTTTTTTTTTTTTTTTTTTTCATACAGGTAATTCTTTCAAAGGCTAAATCATGTTGAGACCAACTATATTTTCATTTCCACTCAATATAGTTTACAAGACTTGACTCTTTGACATTCTGTGCAGGACATCCAGACTTTTC
Source organism: Seriola aureovittata (assembly GCF_021018895.1). Classification (NCBI taxonomy): domain Eukaryota; kingdom Metazoa; phylum Chordata; class Actinopteri; order Carangiformes; family Carangidae; genus Seriola; species Seriola aureovittata. The sequence continues at coordinate 4,610,061 of NC_079375.1, forward strand.
CATCTGAGGTAATGGCACAGTAATAAAATGGCATCTTAGTTTTCAGTTTTAAAGTCAATATAAGCAGGTTACTGCTTCTGGGAATCATTGGAACAAGCAGATAGGGCCTACGGAAGATATGTGATATCATCATGCTGTGTGGAGTTTTTTGGGGTTTGTGAACTCCTAAAAAGTAGTTTTTATTTATTTATTTTTAATAGATTTTTGCAGTCATTGCCCAGGGGTTATAATGATGATTTAATGATTGTTGGTTGCCATGAGACTGAACTGTTTAAGATTGAGACCTGACTGTCTGTCTCTTCATCATTTATATTTTCTGAACCGAATATTTTTGCAGCAAAACTAAAAGTTAATTGTAAAAGTGTATGCACGCACAATTATGGAAAGTCCTGTTTTAGACCCAGGGGTAATTATACTGTACATTAGGTATGGACATATTCATTTTCATGAGTGCTTTGGACAGTATGAGTATATAGGTCCAACTTATGATGACTCATATGAAGGATGGCTGATAAAATGAGAGTAAGATCTATGTTGTAAGATTCTTTGCATACAGATTTTTCTTTTATGAAAGTGTATGCGTGTGCGTGTGTGTAAATCTCCAAAGCTCTAATGCTGATCCCTGCAGACGAGAACTGTTGGAGGCTGTAATGTGGATCAATACGCTGCTGGTTCTGGCTCGCTTTGCAGCTTCTGTGGATTAAGCCCAGACCTTGTGATCTTATTTTTTATTCAGGATTTTAGAAAAACTATGGACTTCTAGAACTCTGGTCCTGCTGAACTTACCATAACCTTAAGAAACTAAATAAAAACAGATTGAGGATTTGATCTCAGGCTTATTTTCTTGATTAGTGGCAATAATAGATTCAGATTCTCTCCTCGAGCCCTACAAATGACCCCAGTGATCCCCCGCTCAGGAACCTTGTCCACTGAGGACAGAGCTGTAGCTGGCTGTAGAAACTGCACTTGTGGTATTTCTAAGCACCAAAGATCTGTTGCCAGATTAAAAGCCAGCTCTGGAGGTCATCCAGAATGGAGGCAAATAGGAAGAAGCCCGGAGGTGCTGTTGCGTGGTCGCCATGGCGCTGGTAAAAGTTCCCCGGTTGCTTAGCATTTTGGGTTCCATCTGTTAACTCCTACGGTCTGGCTTTTAATTACAGTATTTCAGCCGCGGCGAAAGGTCAGAGCAGATCAGCCACCGGGCTCTCATGGTTGAGACAAGAAGATGGCTACTTTCAGTCACCAGGTCAATAGAGCCCTCACTGATAAAATACCAGCTGATCTGTGGGTTCAATCTCGCTCTGAGTTCACAGAGATGGGTTACAGCTGTTGGATGCTGGAGCAGCCATCAGTGAACCAAAATTGAGGGGGGGGGCTCAATCACTGGGGGAAAACTGAAAGCTGTTGAGACTGTTATGTGTTCATGAAAACAGCTGTACAGCCAGATTTCTTTTAAAAATGCAAAATATTGCCATTATTATATCCTACAAAGATATATAATGAACTTCATATCATTTTTCATGATTAAACATGTGGGAAAATAGCCCAAATATGAGGCTTGTTTTGTGACAATGACCTTGACCTGAGTTTAAAACTAGAGATTTGACATTTGCAAACTTGTACAGATTTTGGTGAAAAGATGTAATTATATATATAAAATAATAAAATAATAATCAGTCGGTCAGTATTAAGGCCTATCACTGGGATAAGCTAACGATAGGAACCTTCATGTTGCTGCCGCCGCACCACATCGTACACTTGTTTGCTATCTCCAGTCTGATTGCGTACTAAAAATCTAAATCCAGGGCAAAAACTGCAGCATCAAAATGGATAGCTGGTTAGTAAAACGGGTAGAGTCAAGAGATACTGTAGATAGTGAATTGACAAGTGAGCTCTCTTCCATTAAACAAAATAGAAAAACTCAGCCTCCCCCTCCTTTCAGTTCAGTCCTAAATGTTCCATCATTATCATTAAAATAAAAAGTGCTCTGAGGTATTATTTGGCCTCTGTATTGTTACGGTTAAAACGATTGTTTTCATAATGATACTTTGAGGGAAAAGTCCTTTAGCCAGATGACCCAGGATTAAACCCTGTAAACATCTGTTCTGCTGAACTCTTTTAGAGCATGGCACCAAAAAAAAGGGGCATTTTTCAACATGACTTAAAACTTCTCGCTGGTCTCTGCTTTGCAAGTCCAACAGGTTTAATTCAAATATGTTGTGTGGTAGAATTGCATAAAAAAAGCAAACATCTAACTGGAATTTCTGGGAGGAAAAATGCCAAGAAAAAGAAAGGAAAAATTCTGTTTTTCCAAACCGGGATCCAACTTGGATCCCACCAGCCCACAATTAGGAAGTTATAATTACGTTGACAGTCATATCCTCTAATTGCTAACCAGAAACAACACAACTTCAAACTTGTGCCAAACATAAGGAAAATTTGTACTTTCGTTGATTTTGTTTAGAATCTCGCTGCACATACGCCCTGCCCACTTCACATAGTGTTTACTCAGCTAACCAACCCTGACTGAAAACCCAGCCCGAGCAAAACAACTTCTGCACGGCCTGCAATCTTCAGCTTCTCATGTGGTTTCAGCCGCACAGCTAGCCACGGGCTAACGGGGCATGCTAGGCTACAGAAGGCGCAAGGAGCGAGTGTGTGCCTGCGAGCGCTTATAATTAGAAAAATGTTCCGCTCGCTTGCAATTACAAGGCCCTCCGCAGAGTGTTATTAAAGACTCGTTTTGTTTGGTTGTGCCCCTGAAATGGCTCCCATGTGGTGTTTGTTTTCCTCCGCTACACGGGCTGGCGTGGACGGCACAGTTTGCTCCTGCCAGCAAAAGAAAGCTCTCGACAAAACGTTAACCTGAGGATTAGCTTTCTTTAGCTAAGGGAGGGGAAAAAAGGGTCACCAAGGGTACAGAGGCTGTCACAGCAAATTAAACATGTATACAAGTATGTGTACACATACTCATGAAGGCAGTTCTTCTCCTTCAACACTGAAAAACAAAATACATTTAGTTTTTCCATCCCCTTCTAGACATAACAGCACAGATTTATCAGTGGTTTTCCTTCTTCTAATCCAACAGTCTTCCTGAGACAAATCAAACTGAGACAGTTTTCAGATGAGTTCATCATACTCCTGTGTTTAAGACCTTTGTCCCACAGCCATGTAAAAATAATCCACGTACAGTAATTTTGCGCAGAATAATTACAGAGGCGAGGACTGACCTTGTTCTGAGGAAGGAGGCCAGTCCAGTCAGCCGCCATTCAGGAAAAGTAAAAATGCCACCTTTCTCTATACACTTCCGTCAAGAGGTTACGGTAAAGACATAAGTTCCTTTTCTCTGACATATTGCATCTTTCAGAAGAGACAAATTAGAGGAAGTTGTTCCACTTAACCTGTTCTACCTTTTCTATAGAGTAACATATTAAAGGTCCCATATAGTATCAGTCTTCTTCTATCATCTTCTTTGATTATAAAGCAGGTCTAGGTTCTATATTAATACTGTGAAAGTATCAAAATGCTCAGTCCAAAGAGAAATGCACACAGCCTGTATTTAGAAACCAAACCTTAAAACGAGCCATCACAACTTCTGGAACTTTGTGATGTCACAACAAAAGGAGTCACCGTTCTCAGCTATGCCCCAAGCCCCGCCCACCTGGAACCACCATCCGTCCTAGCAGGATTTGGTTTCTCTGAGTGTTTATGTGAAATCTGCCATATTTTTTATTTAATCACTCAGAAAACAGTCAACCACCGACCTGTTGTTACTGGAGCTGCAGAGAGAAGCCTGAAAGACAAGATGTAAAACTACATTGAGATGGTTTCTGGTTCTTAAAACCACAAATATATTTTCATATGGATCAACAATTCAAATAAAACAGGAGAAGTGTAAAATATGGGCCCTTTAATAAAAAGAAGTTTACCTATCACTTGTCTTTTCCTTCAGCGGACGCCCATTGTTGTGTGGCAGATAAAAAAGGTGAGAAACAACAACATTGTAGGTCAAGACTTTATCATTTTGTTTTCAGAGAAGCCTTTCGATCTTTGTATCACACCAGTGAAGCAGGAAACATTTTATTTTCTGCAAATACATAAAGAACTCCGGGAAAAGCTTTTATTTATCATCTCCTCATCTCCTGGTACACAAAATGTGTATGGATGCTCTTTTTGAGAAACAGACAGTTGTGTTTACAACAAACTAAAGTGTGCAGGTGTAGCAAAAGCAGCAGATCAACAGCAGCTGCAGTCCTCCATCAGTATATACATATACTCAATGTGTTCAACCACTGTGCTACTGTGGGTTCAAGCAATCTCTGTAGTTACTCACTAAGTTGGAAGAAAATAGACTTAAAAGTCTAAAAAGCAGCAGTTAAGGGTGTCAGTAACAAGAGAGTCATTATGTGGTAAGACGGCTGATTATAAGGTTATCTGTTCTGTCAGACACTGGCTGAAACGTGTCCTTTTAATAGCAAAGAGAAACACGCAGCCACCTCAGCTAATCAATGCCACAAATTGCAACGTGGCAGCTTCATAACTGATCGATGTCCTGCCTTTTTGGCCCCTTGCTCATAAATGTGTCACTTTTCATTCAGCGCGATGCGAAGCCTCGATCTGACCCGCAGAGCAGGCCCGATGCTCTGACATTTATACACCCCGTGTGCCTGTCAGCAGTCACAGCTTAATCCAGGAAGGTGATAATGGAGCCTCCAGCTCTCAGCCTGTGAAAGGAATCACCATAAAGTGCTTTCCTCCAGGGGCCCAGAAAATTCATGGGTACGGATCCTATCATTTCCCCCTCCTGTTTAATGTCTTCAGCAGAGCAATCTGTCTTTCATTAACTCACGCACACTTGTTTATTATGGAATAAATCTGGAGTTTAAACATCTGACAGGATGTAGGATTACCCTAAAAAGAAAAAAAAAGCGGGGCTCCCTTGCTGAGAAGGTGAAGGCAAAATTCATTTCACCACACTATAAACTTTCATGATGTGGCA